>NW_026611596.1:0-2721667 GCF_029532465.1 Lipomyces tetrasporus
ACCCTAACCCTAACCCTAACCCTAACCCTAACCCTAACCCTAACCCTAACCCTAACCCTGACCCTAACCCTGACCCTAACCCTAACCCTAACCCTGACCCTGACCCTGACCCTTACCGGCCATTATGTCCGGTAAAGAGGTACTGCTGGTAGCCTTCAATAATAGAATTGTTCACTTTGTATAGGCCACCAGCCAGTAGCCTAGCCTTGGTCAGTAATCAGCAATTTCTCTAAACCGCACCATACTTCTCGAATGGCCTTATGTAAATAAGGTAGCACAAAAGGAGCTTCTCTAATCTCGCTGGAAGTAAGTGGATAATGAATCGCTCCATTCCTGTCAGAGATGTTGTCTTATTGTACAATCCCAGGACTATTAACCCTCTAGCATGACAGTATAGGTTCCTCTGATTATGCACTGAGTTAACAATTTTCCAAGTGTTAATCTCAGTCATCCTCGCAGGTGACCCATATGTGACGTGCATCAGAATAAAAAGCACCTCTAGGAACTCGGTAGCTTTTCTGAGATAGCTCTGTGCCTGCTCTTTCCTGACTTCTGTCCCACTAGTGAACCGTGACCGAAGACTGGCTGTCCCGATCATCCTATCCCAGAGATATTGCTTGGGCAAGTTGTTTGCCGTCTCAGAGAAGAAACTGTACCCGGGCTGCTGGATGTTAAAATAGTCCTTCATATCTCTCGCAAAATGCGTAGGCAGCTCTAACCCAAGACAGAGATCAGGGAGTCCCGCCTCCGCATCGTTATATTGTTCCTGGATGAATGACTTTAGTGAATTGATAGTCAGAATGCACCCACTCTGAAGCCGAACTGCAGAGAAGTCATTTGTTGCCCATGTTATCGTTGGCACCTGGTGTTTCTGCCCAAATTTTTTGCAGGCAGCATGGACCTGAACACAATACGAGAACGATGTGGACTTTTGAGGAGTAAGGAACAGGGTGCATTCCTCGTCAACGTCGTCCCTGCAGTATAATTAACAGTAGCCCTTCACTAATGACACATCTGCGTTCCAATGGCGCATACTCATCAAGTAACAATGGCTCAGTGCTTTTGGCCACGCGATATAGTACTGTGCTTCTAAGCGCATACCTCATTGCCGCTGTGACGTGGGTTATCTGAAGATAGCTGACGAATGAGCCATTGGGTCGCAAGGACAATAGGCTGATAGCCCGAGGAACAAGGTACTGAGAGACGACACTTTCTCCTGTCGGCAGTACACGGTTGACGACCTCAAATTGCTGCCTCAGGATATGTGTGCTCAGGGCTACGACATTTCCCAGGGCTGCAGTCTGAGTAGCCAAGTCAACGACGTCAGGAGTAGCCTTCAGTCTCTCGAGGTCATGAACAAGATCATTAGCTGATCCTGTCTGCTCTTGTGTGAGCTCGAGCCCGTCATGCAGAGTTCCGGTGCTTGTAATCGCTAGGCATGCGATCCACAACACTTTCCCCCATATTGTTGAGTAGTTTTCTAATGTCGCCTGCTCTTGTACTTCATAGAAGAAATCCCTGCAATATTGGATTAGTTACGGCGCAAAAACATGTAGCTCAGCATCAAAAAGCCGTTCGGCCGTACTTGTCTCGCTCCCCAATCATGACCTTACCCAGCATGGGCTGGAAGCCTGCTCTTGTATCCTCCCTTGACGCCTGCAGCATCTTAAGGCACAAATCTTTGAGCAACTCAAACGACTTGTCCTGCGGCGCATGCAGGAGGGGCCCAAGCTCGCTTAAGTCCAGTTTTTCCAGTAAAGGATATACTTGGAACTTCACCCCGAACTGGTTCAGATCCCTTTTCTCATTTATTGTGCTATTAGCGTCAGGGACTGAATGAATATCACCAGGGATTCCGAATGATGTGATTGGGGGCACCATCTCCTCCGGTCCCTGCATGACCTGAACATAGCGTAGCTGTGAAAAAACTTTTGACCTGCCATAGAAGGCCTGGACTTTGACTTCATTGTATTCAACAGCCTGGCCTGTGTGCCTGCGTTTGTAGTGGGTCCTCATGCCCTCTTTCGTTGCGACGCAGACGTGGATGAGCTTCTGGTCGCAGAGAGCGCATTTGTAGCCATTAAGAATGGGAATATCCTCAAGGGCTTTGGACCCCGGTCGAAACGCCGGTTCAGTGAACAATGCAGGGCCAGGGCCCTCATCGTCTGACTCGTCTAGCTGATTTTCCACCGTGTCGTTCCAAATGACAGCTAGATGCGGCCGAAGTTTGTACATCCGTAGCACTAGCAATACAGCGTTATCATTAGGCACGACGAGCCTGTGCACGCTCTTCAAATGCTTAACGACTATGGCTTTGTCGACGACAAAGTGACAAAGCTTGCAAATCGCAACATGCCACGTATTCTCGTACACCAACCCAATGTCGTCGAGCGTGCGCGGTTCTGTAATTGTTAGCTCTCCAGTGGACCTAAGAAGGGTATCGCAAGTCATAGGGAATATTACCCGCAAGGTTAAGAGTAAGTGTCACCGTATCGCGGTCCTGCGGTGCGTTATCGTTGGCTTGAGCAACGGCAGGGTTAGCCTCGGAGTGCACTCGCTCATGATCGGAAGCTCTACAGAATTGAGCCATATGGCGCTTCAAGCTACGCAATGAAGTCATCTGCGCCTCACACTTGGGACACAAGTACTTGGTACCATCCTCAGTAACAGCGAGCGTATAACTCTGGCCATTATAATCGATAGATGTGAGTCTCCGATGATTGTCGGAAATGTGCTTCGAGAGGGCAGTTCTGCTGTGGAACGCCGCGCGACTACACTCAGGACAAAAAAATTCAGTGCTTAGGTGAGACATGATCAATGACAGAACCTTCAGTTGGAATTATTTACAGCAATTCTATTGGCAAAATTATTATTGTAATCGCCCGTGGTTAATGGGCTGAACAGGCTCGTCCGACCGCAGGCAGTGTGAGTACTCTGACTCTGACGCGGGGTCTCACACCTGCTGGGCCTCCCAAAGAGTGGCTGGGATGTCACCCCAATTTCGGACACAACCACTTCTGTCACCCCAATTTCGGACACAGAACATAACCCATCGCTGGACTTTCGGACACTGAGCCCTAACCCTCGCACAAACTGGCCGACAACACCAAAAAATTAACTCGCTCAGTTCGCGTGACAAAAATTGGGGGTAAATTTGTTAAAATTCTAGCAAAATTACCGATTCGAATGGTGCCCTTGTCGACGTGAAATTCCCATATTTGAAATTTCGGACACAGATTAGTATACAGAACCACCCCCCCTGAACCATGTCCGAAAAGTACCTGCGGCAATGCGGCTCATTAGTATGGGAATTCGGACATTCGGACACGGTTCAGCCCCCTGAACGCCAGCTTACATCTATAGGTTATGAGCCCTGCTAGCGACATGTCTTCCACTAGCAATCCATTGACGTTGGCGGCTACTGCCACGGCCGTTCAAATCCCTGTATACGACGGCAAGAACTTTCTAATCTGGGAAGCAAGGGTGCGTTCCTATCTTGCGGCTATGAACGCCCTCTCAGCCATCGACGAGGATATTACTGTTGAACAAATGGATGGCAAAGCATTGCAAGCCGACAACGTTGCGAAAGGAATTATTATCGGCCACGTGAGTAACCTTATGATGCTCACTTTGACGATGTTCGAACGAGCGTACGACATGTACGCATACCTTCGGGAACGATACACAGCCAAGGCCGCGGATCGACAGGCGGAGCTAGTTTCCAAACTTTATTCTACGAAGATGTCGAACAATGGGTCTCTCCAAACGCATCTTGAAACAATGTTGCTTCTTCGCAAGCAACTTCAATTGGGCAACGCCAATCTCACGGATACTATGTTTCTTCAAGCGTTGTACAAATCATTAGCACCGAAATTTTTGGACTACAAAAATTCTCTTCGTGCGCGTGACCTGACAGTTCAGGAGGTCATCACAGCCTTGACTACTTACGATGATGAACTGGCCAAAGACAAAGAGGAGCATACGGCGTACATGACCGAAGCAACAACTGGCAAAAGTGGGACGGCAGCTTACCGAAAGGGAAGAGTGGCAAAATACGGTACCAAGGGCAAGGGTCGTGAGAAAAATTTTCCCAGGTGCGGGAATTGTGGAGGTCGTTACCACGACAGCTCGGTCTGCCTGAAGCCTCCGGTTAAATGTTACAAGTGTGGCAAAGAAGGCCATAAAAGGTCTAATTGTCCGGATCGCCAGGAACAGGCAAACATGATCACTGAGATTTCGGATCCAGTGTCTCCTCTCTCTGATCACAGAGCAAGTGCAAACGTGACGGAGGCAGATACAGAAATGTATATAGATAATCAAGAGACTGAAGTTGCCTGGTACTTGGATTCGGGAGCTACATCCCACGTGTGCAATGATAGTAAGCTCTTCAAGTCCTATGTGCGTTTAGCTACACCCCAGACAATTGCATTTGCGGGGCAGCACTTCGGTCTTGTGTATGGTCATGGCGAAATTGCGTTAAAGTTAAAGACACCACGTGGTTGCGCCACCACATTGCACCTGCGTCGAGTGCTGCATGTCCCTGAGGTTCGCAAGAACTTAGTTTCCACTTTCCGGCTCGCCACAGACAATATTCGGACAGAAATTACTGCACATGGAGCGATACTGAGACGCCACCGTCACATTATTGGTACGGCACAATTACATGACTATCTATTACGACTTAATGTGCTCAACAAATTTCCTGCACGTCATCAAGCTATGTTAGCTCACACCGGACCTAAGGACATTTCTCTCTGGCATCAGCGGCTGGGACACTTGAGCCTATCCAACGTGCGACTCTTGAAGAATCGCGAAATGGCTCATGATTTCAACTACAGAGACACTACCCCCGACGAGCTGTGCGAAGCATGTGTGAAAGGCAAATCTCACCAGCTCCCATTCACCAGGCGCACTGAGCGGTCCACACAGCCGCTTGAATTAGTACACTCGGATGTTTGCGGACCACTGGATAAGAGAACACATCAAGGTTTTCGCTACTTTCTCACGTTCATCGATGACTATTCCGGCATGAGCTTCGTTTATTTGTTAAAGCGCAAGTCGGAAGCCTTTCATCACTTTCAAGAATTTCTTGCCATGACTGAGCGTTACACGGGGAATAAGCTGAAAATTCTACGTTCAGATAATGGGGGAGAATACATATCTGGCGCATTCGGCGGTTCTCTAAAGTCTACGGGAATTATTCACCACTCTACACTTACTGATACACCACAACAGAATGGTGTGGCTGAACGCCTCAATCGCACACTTATGGAACGAACGCGATGCATGTTGGGCCACGCAGGACTGCCCAAAGTTTTCTGGGGTGAAGCTGTACTCACGGCTAACTATTTACGGAATATCAGTCCAGTACGTCAATCAGCCACTCAGACACCATACCAATTGTGGCATAAGCGCAAACCTACTCTGAAGCACTTGAAAGTTTTTGGCTGCTTAGCCTATTATTTTATTGGACCTGACAAAAGGAAAAAGCTGGATACGCGTGCGAATCTCGCGATAGTTATCGGCTATGCGCAAAACAAGAAGGCGTATCGTCTGTATGATTTCCAGAAGCACATCGTGGTGTTATCGAGGAATGTTGTCTTCGACGAGTCTAAGCTATACAAAGATCGTTTTCAGGTTACCGACAATGGCTTCTCGTTAGATACAGTCACGGATAGTGAGCCTCAAGGCGATAGTGAGACTCAAGGCGACGCGAGTACTCGTGAACTAAGGAACCTGCCAGTCAATGAACATACTGTGGATACTTCCCATGATGTCTCTTCGGAATCTGTTGCCTTAGACGTTAGCCAGTCTATCCCAGGACCAGATGGCCATTTTTCACAGCCACGTCTCGTTGAGTCGCAGCCGGCAACTGAGGAAACTGAAACGGCGGACACAATTTATGCTGCACCAAATGTTCAGTCTAAGTTTCGCGTTGTCGTTCCGATAGTTGATCCACCGCCTAATGCGCGAATTATTACCTTCGAAGAAAGTGTTCAGATTGCCGAAGTCGATATTCCTAATGAACCGCATACTCTCAAACAAACCATGAACCGACCCGATTGCCTCCAATGGAAAGCAGCGTGTGATGCGGAGCACGCATCGTTAATGCGACACAATACTTGGTCACTGGTGCAGCTTCCAGCAGGCAAAGTACCGATTGATTGCCGCTGGGTGTTCAAAAGAAAATTCAAAGCAGACGGAACTCTCGATCGCTACAAGGCCCGACTCGTGGCTAAGGGTTTCACTCAGCGTTTTGGAGTTGACTACGACGAAACTTTTGCTCCTGTTGCACGAGCGGAGTCTATCCGAGCTCTAATTGCCATAGCTGCACAACGAAATATGCATCTGCATCAAATGGATGTAAAAACAGCTTTTCTGAATGGCAAATTAGAAGAGGACATTTACATGACTCAGCCACCGGGCTACGTCAAAGGACCAGGCATGGTCTGTAAGTTGCATCGCAGTCTTTATGGCTTAAAGCAAGCTCCACGGTGCTGGAACAAGGAAATTACCAACTCACTGAAGAAAGAAGGTTTTGAGCAACTCTCAGCAGACTGGTGCATATTCAAAACACCAGTACAGACAATGACAGAATATTTCTAGCCATATATGTTGATGACATTATAATTGCTACAGACACACTCAAGTCTCTGCGAAATATTAAACAACGGCTCAGCGAAATATTCGAAATGTCTGACATGGGGGAGTTGAATTACTATTTGGGCATCCAAGTGATTCGTGATCAGGCCGGTGGCAAAATCACCTTAAGTCAGCGGTCCTATGTCGAAGGTCTACTGGACAAATTTAACATGACACATGCCACTCCAGTGACTACGCCACAAAATGCTGGTGTTTGCTTGACGAAAGATATGTGTCCCAGTACCACAGAAGAGAAGGCTGAAATGGCCAAAGTCCCATACCGAAGTGCCGTTGGTGGTCTTCTATATGCGGCATTGCACACGCGACCGGATATCGCTACCGCTGTGGGGGAGGTTAGTCAATACCTCGAAAATCCTGGACAGGCACACTGGACGGCCGTCAAGCATATCTTCCGATATTTAAAAGGGACTGCACATCTAGGCCTAGTCTATAGGCGTTCCATCGATCCCACTCGGATCTTGTTAGAAGGGTTCTGTGATGCCAACTGGGCTGGGGATCAGGATACAAAGCGATCCACCAGTGGCTATCTATTTCAACTCAACTCAGGTACTATCACCTGGCAGTCGCAAAGACAGAAGTCTGTTGCACTCTCCACCGCCGAGGCGGAGTATATGGCCTTGAGTGCAGCGGCCAAGGAGGCTATCTACCTCCGGCAGTTGCTAAAAGACATGGATTGCGCACAATTAGGCGCGACGATTATCTATGAGGATAATCAGAGCTGTATCTCTATGGCTAATAATCCGACGTTTCATGCTAGATCAAAGCATATTGATATTCGATATCACTTTGTTCGGGAGCGCATAGAGAGCAGGGAGATCTCGTTGGTGTACAAGCCAACAGAGGGTATGCTCGCGGATGTCTTCACTAAAGCTTTACCTAAGATTAGGTTTGACCGCCTCAGACAGGGTTTGCAGATGAGCCAGTGACGAGCTTCACTGGAAGTGCAGCCTGAGGGGGAGTGTTGAAGATCGGTTATGTCAGAGGTAGGTCAGTCTCCACTTCCAGGTTGTTGGAACTCTGTTCTCCACTATTTAGAGCTGGAGATCGGTTCTCCACTTTTCATGTGACTGGAGATTGGCTAATCCTTTTTGTGCAGGTTGCTGGAGATCGGCCAATCTCCACTTCTTGTCCCGATCTGGTCATCGGCTGTGCCGTGACCCACTCCATGTGGATCTTGAGCTCGGATCCGGGTACAGTCAGTTCTTAGGTTGCCGAATGTAGTAGAGTACATTCGGCGGTAGTGATGGGCGAGTGGGGTTGCTTGAGAAGTTTGTTTCTCCTCTTTTGAGGAGTATTCTTGTGTATATATAGACGTGAATGTCCGTGAGACTGGTCATTATCGAGACCTGACTCTCAGCACCCATCTCTTTAGTCCACTATATCTTTTCAGTCATATATACCCATCTCTCACACAGTACATCGATCAGTGGTAACGGATATCGATCTTTGGCCGTGATATTGTTAAGTTCGCGATAATCGAAACACATTCGTAGGTCCGAAGAGCCTTTCTTCGCAGCGAATAACACTGGGGCAGCAGCTGGCGACTGACTGACTCGGATTAAGCCCTTCTGGAGAAATGTCTCTATTTGTTTTTTGGTAACAGCGAGCTCCAATTCAGACTGGTGAAATTGCGGTCGATTAGGTGGTGTTTTTCCTGGTAGTAGCTCAATCGCATGATCAAATCCTCCGCGGTGGGGGGGGGTAGCTTGAAATCGTCAGCTGAAATCGTCCCTGCGAAGACATCACCAAAATCCGCGTATTCCTTCGGTATCCGAGGTGTCCCATCTTGCACCTCATTTATTGCGGACGCAAGTTCGACTTTCAAATCTTCCTGTTCTGTCTGACGGCTTGACGGGGAATTGACCGGAGAGAATCGTTGTTGTCGTGGTTGGAACGGTGTCCAACGGCGGTCCACTCTCACGCTAGCACACGTCGTTATATCATTAATGGCGTCTTGTCGGTTTTCGTAATCTTCTCCATCATCGCCACTTTCGTCTTCGTCATCACTCCCAGCTCCTGCCACAGTGCCCGTAACTATTCCTAACTTCTTCGCGATGGAATCTAACAATCCTACTTTTCCCATCCAATCTGCGCCGAGAACTAGATCGGTGTCTGGCCCCAGGGGAAGCTCTATCGTTTCTGCCTCAAAATTTCCGAAGGCGGGAATGCGGCCCTGAACACGGTAGATCCTGACGTTTTCGGTGCCTAAGTCGATTCTCCGCTGATCAATAGTTGTGATCGTCACCAGCTCATTTCTAATAGGTGTGATATTCATCTCTTTCGTAATTAGGGGATCGTGAAAGCTCCCATCGGAGCCTGTATCATAAAGTATTCGTATACGCCTTTCGCCTAAGTAGGCCACGCCTCGCAGTTGCCTACCGCCTCGTGTCTTTGCTGCCGCCGAAAATGCAGGGTCGCTCACAGCCACGGCGGAAGTGGTCAGTGAGCGACTGAGTTTTCCTGGCTGTTATTGCTGAGGTCAGCAGGAATTTCGACTGCAGCGATCCGCTTTGTTGTCGTGATGGTAGTGCTCTTGGGCCTAGGGCAATCCTTGGCCAGGTGTCCCTGTTCGCCGCAGTTAAAGCACAACCCCTTTCGCAAGTAGTCGGTTCTCGGATTGGAACTGCCGACCGTACGCAATTCACCAGCGGCAATCCTGTGAGGAGTTGCGACAGCCGTAATATCCGTCCTTTTCCCGCGCTGCTTCTTGTGTCCTGGAATTCCCTCTCTAGTCGCTGAGCTTTTTGTTTGACTTTCTCGTACGCTTCGAGGTCCACGTCCGAACGGCGAATGGAGCTTTTTAAGCCGGGCGTTAGGGTTTCGAGGAAAAGAGATGCCTTCGTCTCGTCCGGCCAGGAATCTTGTGAACAAAGGATTTCAAATTCAGTGATATGGTCGAGTAAATCGTCAGTTGCAGTGTGGCGATCCATTCCATCCATTCCACGGAGGGGTTCCGTGGAATGAAAGTGGACGCTAAGGGGCAATTTCGCAATGGAATGGATCCACGGAGGGTATCAGTGGAGTGGATGGACAGTGGAATGGAGGAATGGATACATTCAAGCTCACTATCTAGTATCTACACCTCGATAACCTCGTTAGCCCGTTGAAACCCACTCTCCTCCCTCCTGACCACCCGTCAACTCCTTCTATTCCTTCAGCGACCTCTCATGCGACTCTGGCATCCGTAGAAGGTGGTCGTTACTTTGAATAAGACTAGCCTTTTGCCATGAGCGCAGAATCTGCACAATACCTATTGTATTGGCCTCCAGACGATTGCGCAAAGGGTTTAACATTCCACCGCAAGAGGAGAACAATCTCTCGACATCTGCGCTCATGGGTGGAACGGAGAGAACGTCAAGGGCCATTCGAGCTAACCGGGGATAAAGGCTTCGTTTCTCGTGCCAATATGATAACGGATCAACAACATCCTGGTCCGAGTTCAGGTGCAAACGTTGCCACTCCTCGTACTCGTCTATTGTAGGGTACACCTGTTGAGAAAGCAGTGGTGTCTGGCGACTTTCTTCACGATTTTTGTTAAATTTCATATGGAAGACCTTCCGCCGTTTGACATCTAACGGCAAGCTGTGTACAGAAGAGATGCTAAGATGCCTGTATTCTGAGTCCCATAATTCCTGAACGAGTTTCTTTGCTTTATCAATCCACGAAGTTTCACTGGCCCACCAATTCTCGAAGTATGGCCATCGATACGCAGGATGAAGGGCAACAGCAGCATAATAAACAGACGTCTCATCTAACTTTAAGGTAACTGAAGGCGCATTTTCAGTCGTCTCGCTGTCAGATTTGTATGTTTCTGCCATATTGATGCCTTACAGTAAGATTGTTTACTCGTAAAGATACAAGAAGTACTACGTAGACGCGTGCTGGAGCGCGTCCCAGGGGTAGCCCCTGCCTTCAAAACCCGAACCCCTAAAATCCTGTCCATTCGTCCATTCATCCATTCCACGCCTATTTTAAATGGATGGATGGATTACGTAACAGCAGGCAGATGGAATGGATGGAAATGGATGCACGGACCTCCATTTCCATCCATCCATTCCATTTGAATAAATCAGTGGAGTGGATCGCCACACTGGTCAGTTGGCTTCTGTTTCATGGCCAGTAAAGCCGCACGTCGGTTGGCCATTAGATCGGGATCCTCAAAATGTTGTCTAATAGATTTCTTGAACCTTTCCCAGTCGTCGAATACCTTGTCGGGGTCGTGACGATGGAATTGTTGTGCCCAGCGGTCTGGTCGTTCATCAAAACCGGAAATGGCATAGGCCACCTTGTATCTGTCTGTCGGAAATTGGTGTTCGTAGAGGCGGAAGTCCATGGTTAACCTATTGAGGAATCGGTCAAGGTTCTCGGGTTTGCCATCGAACTTGGTACCTTAAATTCCTTTGGCTTGAGCATAGACTCGGTGTTCGAAGTTGAGCCTGTGGAATGTCCTCTTATTCTCTCTCTCCAGAGTTTGAATTTGTGCGTGCAACTTCTGAATCTCGGTCTGTTGATTTCTAAACTCTTCCTGAGTCCGAACAGCGAATTCTTTCGCCTCAATGGCATCGTCTTCATTCTCCTTAGCTTCGCGCTGTAGCTTTTCACCTTCTATTCGAGAAATCTTGGCATTCAACAAACATCCACGCAATACATCTCGTATCCCTGCTCCTTCAGGCGTCTCGTCCCGCAGAACACGCTGTAGGACCTCGTTCAGTCTCTCAACGGGGATTTCAGGCGTATTTTCTTCGGTGACGCCTTCAAAAAACTGTTTCACTTCATCGTCCAGTTCTTCGAATCTGGGATCGGTAACCAACGATGGTCTTGGTCCGCTCAGTCGTGCCATGGTATCGGATAGGTAGTTTTCTAGGAATCGATAAAGGTCGATACTTTGTCAGAATCCTACGATGAGGAAAGATGTGTATCGACAGCTAGTACTACCTTTATTTCAAATAGTATCGACAAAGAGGAAAGAGAAGAAGAAAGAGACAACGCAACGCTATTAAACAACTATACTCCCTGCCGGGTCCGGGTAACACCGGCAGGACAAAGATAGGATAACAAGATAAGAGACAAGAGGCCCGGCCCTCACATCGTCTGCAACTTCTCGGTCTGCTCCTGCTGTCCAGCAAGGGCTGCGTTCTGTTAGGCTATCATTTCCTTCTGCTGCTCAATCGTCTGTTGAAACAGCTGTAGATAGCTGTTCATTTCTGTTGGTTGAATTTCCATTTCTCTTTTTCGGCTAACGTGTTGTGCGTGACCACACGGCCACGGATAGCTGATATAATGTGACGGATTGGCAGTCGGTCAACCCTGAAATACTATATGGACTAAAAAGCCAGTGGCTTATGTCGATATGTTTTAGAATATCAACTATGCCGGAGAGTGGGTATGAACCCTTCGTTATATACATTTCTCCGGCGTCTAATTTTACAACAAAGACTTTTAGCCGCGGACTAAGCCGGGCGCACGAAACTAACAAACAGGTAACTATGCATAAAGAAGATATTTTCACACGGCATCGGCCGGATAGGGAATACCTCAAGTCAAAAGAACCAAAGAGCGAATATGTAAATTTATATCATTTCGCGGGAGCACGGAAGAAAGATTTTGAGTCGTGGCGTCAGGAGCGCCGTCTGCGGCTCATGCTAGCTGACGTCAACTCTCATATCGTTGAATGTACGAAATCCTCAGGACTGACACTCTCACAACGATGCCCCTGTGGGGATCGGTAAGCTTCAGTTTATTTTAAAATGAAACTTAGTTACTTGCCCGTCCTACTAATCCCTCCTATACCTCAACACTTATTACAGTTATTACAGTCTCTCTGAGAACTGACCGTAGTGTGGTGACGGTGATGATGTCATGCCCAGAAGGACAGCTAGAGCTATAGCTGCTATGAAAAGAGTTCAACATATTTCTATACCGCTTTCTCCACAATCTCTGCAGGCACGACGACTTCGTCACTTATCATAGCCACGCTTTCCACGACCTGGGCGTGAATGAGATGGTCCACATTGATCCTCGGTCCCTTGAACCACGTTCTGGCATCGATCGCATACCAGATCAGAGAGAGGCTCATGACACCACCATAGATCAGGCAGGTGTAGTTCATTGTGAGGTCATTCAAGTCCTGGCCTTTGACAGCCGGGAAGCACAGGACGGGAATGATCAGCGCAACCCACGCGACAGCGACAATACCGACAGGCTTCGACCAGCGACCAAGGTTCCACGGGCCTGTAGGCAATTAGAAACTTCTTGGATTATACCATGGAGCATTGTGCGCTGCATACCAGGTCGAAATTTGTCACCGACGACGAACAACTTCAATGCAACTGGGACGATGAAAGCTATGTATTGGGCAATCGCACCCAAACTGAATACGGCACCAATAGCGACGGGAGAAGCAAACATGAGAAGACCGAGGAGAGCACCTATGATGAGGACAAACCAGACGCTATTTACGGGAGTCTTTGTTCTCTTGTTAATAATCTTCAGCCACCTGCTCCCAGGCAGAGCGCCATCGCGTGAATATGCAAATACAACACGGGAAGACGCGACTGTGCAACCTTGGCCGACGAAGAACTGGGCGATTATGTTCAAACAAAACATGGCCAGTCCGGGTTTCTGGCCCAGAACCTGGAGGCAGAGGCTGCCCATCGGTTGACCATACTTGCCGTCAACCACATCCAGGATATCCGTTACAGTGTAAGCTATCGCTAAGATGCAAGCAAATCCGAGGTACAGCCCCAACTGTCCCGTCATCACGATAGCGCGGGGACTTGCGATGTTGGCATTGGAGCATTCCTCGCTCAGATGGAATGGTGCGTCATAGCCTGACATGGTCCAGATGACACTCAGAAATCCCATCAGGAAGGCAAAACCCGTGGGCCACTCGGTGCCATTGACCAGCTGGGTCCATACATAGTGACTGCCGTTAGTCTTTGGAGTATTGATCGATCCTACAGGAAGCCAGATCACAAAGATGACCAAAACGATTATATTAGCAGCCGTCCCAATTATGTTCAAGTGGCCGATAAATTTAGTTGCATTCATGGTCAGCAAGCCCTCGAAGATGAGCAGGGCAAGGAGCAGTAAATAAACTTGGTACGTTTTCATGCTGAACTCAGGATTGGCGATCTCAACGGCGGTCAGGATCATTGAGGCCAGCGCATAATTGACCGAGCACGGGCCAGTGACCTGACCCAAGAAGTTGGACCATCCTGTTATCTGCGATAAATTTTGCTCAGTCGCAGTGACGGGACAAGGAGACTGGCAATCATACCCAGGAACAGAATGGGCCCCATCCTTCGGGTGCCAACACTGCAGATGCGTAGTACAGCCCTCCAGCAGTCGGCATGCTCGAACACAGCTCGGCCATGGACAAGACGACAAACTGAATGAAGAAACCCGCCACGATCCAGCCCCATATCGCTCCGGCAGGACCAGAATAGCCCAAATTGTAGGTCAGAGTCGACGCAATAGAAGGTAGCAAGCCGAGGATCGAGAAAGAGACGGAAAAAGATGACCAGATGGAGAAGTCCCTGCGCACAAGGATTAGCAGGATATTGAGTAATCAGCTGCTTTGAAACGCGCACCTTTTCATCTCCTGCTTATAACCCAGGGCAACCAACACCTGCTCGTCCGCATCAGCATCGTGATCGAGGACGGCATGGTCACCGGTGTTCCGGAAGATGGAGGTGACATGAAGCCCACCTTCATCAACTGTATGCTTTAAGTCCGACATCGTGTATGGAAGCAAAATGTTGCTGGATGGATCACCGAAAAATGAAGTGTGCAGATGATGTTGATCCTGCGCGGTCCGAGAGATATCTGCCCAGTCGCATCGCTGCGATAAGGGGTTGGCTGCCACACATGCTATCGACAAGGTCTATCTGATGAACTCCGCGGAGACCTCGGAGAAATGTTTCTTTAACGCCGACAAACCCTTACCCTATCTACTTACCGGGTGAGAAGAACGTTCAGGGCTAGGGCTTTTTTGTCAGTCGCGGCTCTTCACGCCTGTCAGGCAATGATCATATAACACGGCTTACGGTGCGCGCAACCTGAAGTACATCGTCTTCTAGCTCACTAGATATTCCTCTGTCAATCACACTCGTCTGCATGGTTGTTCGCTCTCTCGTTTCATCTTGTCGAGACTTGTATTCATCAATTGGTTTTGACAAAATGCGCGCGACGCGAAGTCCGACCCCATCAGATGGAGGCTCCTGCAGTATGATACGTGCGTATCATGTATCACATCCATCACGACATGAATTTACAAACTTCGACAATCTTAAAGATTTCCTTGAAGAAAGAACTTCTGCACTTATTACTAGAAGTGGACCACAATATGTCGCCATTTCAAACTTTGAGGAAGGTGATCTTCTGAACTTAGAGAGTTCTGGTTTACGAAGAGAGCTACCGGGATTCAGGGTGCTCCTTGATGAAGAGAACAAGACGGCTATTATTAAATTGATGCCTGGCATTCCTCATGAGGTGGCGACTTCGATCTTTGTAGAAATGTTTGTTGGAGAACGAGCAAGATTGGGATTACCAAGAAATATATTTGTTCCCACAGGGTCAGGAAGATATCATTTGTCAAATGAGCTCAGTAAGGAACCCGATGCTTCCTACAAACCTCAGACAAGAAAAGGCGCAGATCGCTATCCATCTTTTATTGTGGAAGTTGGAGTATCTCAGTCATTGCTTCAGCTCCGCCAGGATGCTCGGCTTTGGCTGCAGAGGACCAATGGAGACACGAAAGTTGTTCTACTCATTTTTCTCAATATCGCAGCAGGAACTTTGACATTTGAGCGATGGCAACATGCTACATCTCCCCCACCCAGAAGCACTCGCTCGCGGAGCCTATATGTAGCAGAGAAGGTACAAGTCGTGATCTATGACAAAAATACTTAGCAGGTCACGGGCGATCCGCTAATTCTGCCAATTAATCAGCTCCTTGATGTGGTCCCCTCACATGTGCCTAGTTCGGAGATGTCGATTGGCCGACAAGAGCTGCTGTCGTTTGGCGTTGACTTATTTAATGGACTTCTAGCATTGGTTTGGAGGAAGGAGTTAACTGAGGTCTGGAAAAGGATCTTACACTGGTTTGCAAAATATGGCGTCACTTGAAAATGCTTCAGAACCCAACTGGGACTGCCAATGGTGGCGGATCTAGGATTGCCCGCACGACCAGAATATCGTCAACCGTAGATATTAGGCGATATAGGATCGGCATTCCGATGTCGGTTATAGGCAGAAATATACTAATTGGGGCTAGCCTAGCTGATATTCAAAATGTGAAAACCTCTACAAGGATCAGCAGTCGCGACGAAAGCTCCCACTTCCCATGTTCGTTCACGAATATTTCGATTTTTGCTAACTCACTAGTGGAGGAAGAATTGTTGTCGTCATGTAATCATGCGAAGAAACCGAGTCAAGATACTACCTAATGATATTGTGTGCACGGTGGCTTCGCGGAGATAAGACGAAGCGAATGAGTAAGGAGGAGTCGAAGAATCTTGAGGAGGCTGGTGATACAGCATGCGGACTTGATGGACGAGGATGATCAAGGAACTGTACGTCTGTATATGAAGGAGGCAAGCGATGCGAAGACAGACCAAAGAAGTTATGGCAAGCAGACTGCGTTGGCAAAAAATTGGCAACCGGATATGACGCTTTATAGGCGCAGGAACTTGAAAAATTGAAGATTCGTGTCGCTCAAATGCAGCAAGCAGGAACGCCTCTGAAAACTGCTGTTATTCCGAGATGTGTCTTCTGCGACTCTATACAGAACATACTATGCAACAATGTCAGCTTCCTGACGTCAGTATAAGACATGGGACCATTAAATACGACGAGAGAAGTGTAAGGGCCGGAGGGGGCCGAGTCACAAGGGAGACCGAACCTCCTTAAAATGGCGCTCCAGTTGAGTAACTATCGGTGATTGGATATCTCAGGAATGGAGGCACGTTAATCAGCAAGGCACATCTCGGACTTTGTTTATTTCCGAATCCTCTTGTTAGAATAAACGCCGTAAAGGTTGAGTAAACGACCGCCTTAGGTTGGTGGTAGGGCTCCGGACCGAAGACCGGTTTGCGACCGGTCTGGACCGGAAACCGGGTTCAGAAATCGTACGGCTGAAACTCTACTCGCAAGCGAATGCCTCCTCGGTAAGAATAGCGTATAGCAGTCGTTCGGGAACTAAATTAAATGCCGCAGGTTCAGCCGTCCATCAGCCGCTGTAGATGAGGGCGAGGACGCTGCAGTGCTTGTCCATGTGCCGTTACTAAAAAAAGGGAGATCCATATCCGATGTGCCGATTATAAGGTCTGCGAAGGGCCTGCGCCTAGCGCTTAAGGAGCTGACATATTACATATATATAGGTATCGGTTCGAAATTTATTTCTCGAACGCATCAACGATCATTATAAACCAACATGGATATCCAAACTAGCAGTGCACCTTCCGATCCTTACAAGCTGTTTCAGTTCAGCATGACCCGTGTCCACCATGTGTTTGAGACGGCATTCTACCGGATTCTTAAGTTATTGGATGATCCTCCTCGACAGGATCTCAGCAACTTTCTGGGATATTGCGAAGTTTGGTGCGTCGGATTGATGCATCATCACGATGTAGAAGAGATAGTCATGTTCCCAGAACTTCAAAAGAAGCTCGATTTTGCGGAGGAATTAGAGGACCACAAGAAAATCCATGATTTCTTGGTCAGATTTCTTGATCAGATACGATGTGCACTAAAGGATCAGGACTCCTTCGACTCTGCAGAAATGATGCAAACACTAAAAGATGTCGAGTCCACGTTGATTTCACATCTTCGTCAGGAGATAATTGATCTAGCACCAGCGCGTCTTGAAGTATTTTCGGAGAAAGAGATAAAGGAGATAATCGACACTGCCGAAAAGTATGCCATAAGCCATTCTCAGATGGTGTTCATTGCGTTCTTCAGGTCCCACACGCCGCCAGAATATAAATTCTTCCCATCGCTTCCGTGGCCGTTTAGAAATATTTTGTTACCTTTCCTCGCGATTAGATATAGGGGTTATTGGAAATATTCGCCGTACTCAGTCGTTTAATATCTAAGCTAGCTATATCATTGTGCTGCTGATGAGGTCGCGCACCTATCTAGATGTCCAACTATAATGTCACAACGCATCATTGAAACTGGTTCTTCGCTTCTTAGCTTCAAATAATCGCAGCATACTTTGATCCAGGTAGCAAACTTAGGAGTTATTGAATTTTCCATATAATTTATAATTCTAGAAGTATTTGATTATATGAAATACACAACTTCAGCTTTACAACATCAGCGGGCAATGATACTTAAGCTGCCCCGATTCCAATCTCTGTGGCGCTTGGACTTATCATCAGCTGAGGTGTATTTGCTGTGAGGCTTTCCCAGTCGCGTTTGTTGTCGCTGGTGCCGAACTAACGCGATTAGCTCAACATATCTAAAAGCCCTTCACTGCGCTGTTGCTTCGGCCTGAAGTTCATTAAACCTGAAACTCTGGTGCAACGCTAGGAACGGCGTGTAAGAAGCGTGGATAGATCGATAGTCGTCAACGTGCGGAAGTTTAAGTTGCACGAATGGACACAATGACAGCGTGCTCCTGATGCTTCCAAGGATCTCCTGAGTGAATAGATAAACGCCATAGAATTTGATCTTCGTTCAGAGGCTCCTCCAGACTTGGGTTCAAGATACATGAGAAGTCTCTACAGCAGGTGGGTACTTCACTATAAGTTTTATAGATCTCTTTACAGCCTAGTACTCTCTCCCGATATTTCGAAGTTGTCCGTGATACAGTGGCCAATCATACCAATGATACGGAGGTGATTCTCTTTTGGAAGGAATTTCGAGTTAGCGGTTGGGCTTTTATGAACTACGTCAGGTTGCAGTTGGGGCACGCGGCCAATCAAACCCCAGCAATGACAGGCACAGCATTTAGCACGACTTTACGTTGGGCTCGGATCTGTCTACAAATACTCTGCGTTTTGTAGGATGGTTCGATTTCGCCGGATGTACAATGGTATATATAGGGGTCAGAATCGTCTGGCCTGCGAAAATTTTCCGGTTCCCAAAGGCACGGTTCAACTCTTATCGTTCCCAAAGCGCCATGGCATCCAGTATACCTAGCAACATCGACACATTGAACGACGACGCGGATAATGCGACGCGCGAGATCTTACCGGATCTGGAGTATCTTGGGCCTACGCTTGCAATTCCTCCTACAGAGGATGATGCAGAAATTCGGGGCGCCTACCGGCCGGTTCTACTGGACGACGAGACCGCAAAGAATGACTGGATTGCGCAACTCGAGCTTAGCACGGCAATGAAAATGGTGGAAGAGGACCTACAGAAGACCCGACGCGATAGAATTAGGGTATTAGTCTTGTATGGGAGTATGAGAAGCCGGTGAGTATCTCTCTACGCTGTCATCACCTCTCTTGCTAATGCACAAAGGGAACAGCTCATATTCTCGTCTGCTCGCGTACGAAGCCGCACGAATACTGTTCAGGCTCGGGTGCGACGTACGCATCTTCAATCCTGAGGGCCTGCCTATCAAGGACGACGTGCAACACAACCACCCTAAAGTTCAAGAGCTGCGATCTCTGAGCAAGTGGAGCGATGGCCATGTTTGGGTCTCACCAGAACAACATGGGAATCTAGTGGGTTATCGCTGTGCATTCTCGTCAATTCAATCAGTTACTGACACACGCTTTAACCGACAGCGGTCTTTAAAAACCAAATTGATTGGATTCCGCTCAGCACTGGTAGCGTTCGGCCCACACAGGGTCGCACTCTTGTAATCGCTCAAGTGTGTGGTGGATCTCAATCATATAACACCGTCAACTCTCTTCGAATCCTAGGGCGCTGGATGCGCATGTTCACCATCCCAAATCAGAGTTCCATCCCCAAGGCGTACACGCAATTCACCGACGGGGACGCAGCAGATGGTGGCAGCAGGCTTATACCCAGCGGAAATAGGGATCGACTGGTCGACTGCATGGAAGATTTGTTAAATTCACAATCGTTATGAGGCCGTACGTTGACCTTTTTGCCGACAGGTTTAGTGAAAGGTCTGAGAAAATACAACAGGCCGAGCGTCAGCAACAGCAGCCAAATACTAGCGATGCCAGAAATATTGTCAACGGGATAGATGTCAGCAGCATTTGAAATTATCTGCACAGCGATGAGACATTCAGAACATACGTCATCGTGATTCGAGGACGCGAGCCAAGTAGTTCTAAGACAACAACGTCGAAAGTCAACGTCTATTACTTACCCCTGCCGAAGAGTGTAAATAGTCGAATGACATTGTTTGGATGGTGGAAATATTGCCGTTTATATTATTCTATGTAGCCACTACAAATCGTCGATATAATTAACAGGGATAGCCTAATATGGAGAGCTTCCCGTACGTGTAGGGCTCCATGGTTTTATTATGAGATAGCGCATGGTAATTTCCACTGAAGTAGCACTAATTGCTGCATAACTTCGCAGTTCACAACCGTCAGCCAGGATTTGTAGGCATAAAGGTATGAAGTTGACAAATCATTATTATGCATCCATGCAGATCAGCTGAGGCGACGAATAAGGAGCAATGCCAGCCCGTCTATAGCAAACAAAGTACAGACTCGAACTGGGCTGGCCGGAACTCAAGGTAATGTTCAGATCGTACATTTCGCAGTCGTACTCGGTCTCCTATCAATGCTGGACGTTTATTTCCACTATCGACTCCCATTGAAACCTGTCATCTCGACATAGCGTAAAAAGTCGCAAACACTAAGATGCTGGTCTTGTCAACACAGATGTGTGTGTGAGATTGCCGATTGTCCAATCCAAGGCCCCACGAACTCTACGCTATGCTTTCCAATATGATTCTTCGTAGCCATCCATTAGCGCAGTGTACTCTTCGCCAGCTGCGGTCCAGCCCTTGATACCACCCTCCAACACAAGGCTCTTCAATGTCGGGTCGTTCTGCTGCTTGATGTAATCCGCAAACCAACCCGCCGCTCGCGTACCTCTCCCTCGTGACGAGCCTGTTGTTTAAATATTAGCACATCACGATTGCAATCACTAGATAGTGACATCACTGTGCGCAACCTACCACAGTACCATATAATACTGGGCACGTTGGTGGCGGCGAGGAGATTGTATAGCGTCGGGATTGATGGATACAGACTCTGGGCGGGAAGGTTCATGGAGCCGGCAATTGTGCCACCCTGAGGTTGTTTAGTCCAATTAGTCATCAGTGGCAAGAAGGCATCATACTTCGTGGTCTGTCCGGCGCAGGTCGACCAGGACAAAATCTCTACCGGCCGTCTTGCCCTCTCGAAACCATTGCAGAAGCTCCTGTCGGGATATGGGATCGGGAACAGTGACAGCCTCAGGGTATGCAGCGTACCAAGGTTTCTCTGTCTCGGACCTGTTGTTTGACGGACTTGATGCCATTGATGAACAGAACGAGAGATAGAGACGGCAGCAATTATTAGGAATCGAGTTGATCTCCGTGGGATTCGACTTTGAAGTCTGACGTAGCCATTTTGTGTCCCGAAGCGAAGAAACCTAACTCCTCCCCCCAAAAATTCGGGTCACGTGATTTGATAAATATGAAATCATTTTCACGGCACAACTGAATTTAAGGTCATCGAAAAGAAATACCTAGTGCAATTGTAAACCGACATGTATCGAATAATTGATGCCGAATTTTTTGCTCTAGATACCAAAGGGTTTCAGGATCTAAAGGGTTACAGGGTCTAAAGGCTCAGGGTCAGGGTCAAAATGGTCAAAAAAAGGGTCCCAGAATTATTGGAATGTGGGTTAGGGAAAGCTAGGAAAAAGCTCGGTATACGTAGGAAAACGTCAGTACATTTGGGGGTCAGGGTCAGGGTTTAGGGTCTGAACCTGTCCCGCCGGGAGGGTAACGTGCGGATCAGTATGGTGAGCCTCGGCAGGGTAACCACTCCTCTCCTCCGTTGACCAGATTCACACTAAAATCTTGCGCAGCACACTGTTGGTAACATATCCGTAAAGTGGTCGCAACTCCATTGCCGAAGTGAAAGTGACATTCACGTGAAGGGCATTGCGCTCGGTCATGACGTCTTTGAAGGCCTGTCCAATGCGCTCGTATTGAATCATCTTCTTTGATGCAACACCCAACGACGCCGTGGAAGAACTCAGTGCACGCTTAACCATAGCATGAAGAGATTCGACAATCGAAGTGGTACTGATTCCAAAGTTGACATTGTCTTTAGTGTACATATGTAGCCAAAAGACTTTCATTTCGTCGTTTAACCACTGTTTCTGGAAGTAGCCCATTGCTGTCTTTGGGTATGCTACTTGCATATTGGCCAATCTCCTCTGGTAGTCCTCTTCATTTCCAGAGCGAATCAAGGCCTGACTGTCCCTCAAGAAGTCAGTCCAGTCCTTCATTCCGAGCCCGTTGAAGTATCCGCGTGTATTCTTCAAAATATTCATGTGGATATGCCAAGCACACAATTGCACTTTGGCTTGTGGTAGGTGCGTTCTGAGAGCTTTAATTAGCGCCTTCTCGGCATCAATAAGGACGGTCAACGGCGAGTTCCCAGTAAATACCAGTTTATCTGCAAATACCAAGTTAGATGGCGTTATGTCAAACAATCACGGAACGGCCACGATACCCAGGCCTGCAGCATCCAACTGTAGTACTCTTCCGTCTCTCGAAGAAGATAGCACATGGCAACCTTGAAGGTTTTCAAGTTGCCGTCAATCGCCACAATGTCGACCAAAGGCATTTTGTAGGCATTGGTTTTGTATGTAGCGTCAATCTCAATAACTTGACAGAGAGCTCTGGCTTTGGGAATGACGGAAGCAACGACGATCATCAGTGCTTGAACAACGTCGGTTCCGGATATCTTGACTTCATAGATGAGCCCAGAGTCGGGAAGTCCTTTGACAAAGTTGGCGGTGATAGAGCCTTTAGACTGCACAACTTCCTTCCTGAGGTTCTTTACTCCCTCAGGAAGTATAAAATAACCCTCTCTCTGAGCAAGCTCTGCAATCTGAAATGATGTCAATGTAGTGAGTCCCAAGCACGAGATTTTCTGCTGCTGGTCCGCTGTAAACCGACGATTCTCTGGAAATGATTTCCCGTTCGAGTTGAGGAGTGTTTCCCATTGATTTTCTGTATGCGCCAATTGCCGAAGAAGTTTTCTTTAGCCAGAACGTACCAAGGACACCCAACACGCCTAGACTTGAACTCCTTCTCACGAGTATTCCCATTCCCATCGGCTCCAACCTCATCAGGCTGGGTTCTCCATCTTCTTGGCTCTCCATGCATCTTACATTCGATCTTATACGTGGCTTCTCTCTTTGTGGGCTTGCTGTGCACGTGAACAACGGCAAAACCGTTGTTTTCGCTAAACTGTTGAAAAATATTCTTTGAAAGCAACAAGCGTAGGAAATGTGAGACCCACGGTTGGTATGTCTGCCGCAATAATAAAGCTGAAATTGCTGATGGACCTGACGCGATGCAGGATACCGGGATTTGAGACAAGACAGGAAACGCGCTCTGAAAACTGTCAACAATTGTTGCGCGCGAACGCTACGCGTCAAGTGACGTTTTGAGGGATTTGTGCCGGCTGCTAAGTTCCCTGGCTACTATGATACCAAACTTATTTACTAATCTATTTCCGGCAGTTAGCTCATAAATGTTGTGCATATTGGTGCATTAGTGATGCACTAAGCCTTATTAGGAAATTTCCGCCAGTGCCCCTACTCAATCCCTTAGCACAGAGGACCCAATCTTACCAGACTTCATATCTAGCATAAGATTAGCAATATTTCTATCTCAATGCCCACATTTCAAAAATGCGGCTTTACACTTTGCTCCCTTATACCCACTTTTTAAACACACCACTCAAGGAAGTTATCAAGTCCTTGACCAGGGTTATCCTCATACAATTACCAATAACATTATATAAAAGCTTTCAACTCAGCAAAGAACTCCTCAATTAGATTCAAATCCAGAAAGTATAGGAGTAAATATACAAGTTCAACACCAGATTCTAAACATATCACTTTGATATTTTCCAAATGATAAAAGGAAGCATTATCTATAATGATATCTGACTTTGATTCTAGCCATTTTCCACAATGATGAAGCAGCTCCTCAATAAAATCTTCAAAGAATAAGACATCAGTCAACCCTTTAAAGATACAAGACATAATAACTCCATCCTGAGCATAAGCTGGAAGGATTTAGTAACATTGATCACAATAACATTTAGTCATCTAAGATTGTGCTATACCAAGAGATAACCACTCTATTCTTCTGAAGCCTGCTCTCCTATCATATCCCAATTCATCCACATATACTAAATGATATAATCAAAAGACTGATAGGAAGTGCAAATATGCATTCTATAAATCAGGATTTCACTGACTAGCTTTTTACTTAGAAGTCTTTTAGACCAACCCTCACATCTAAAAGCACCACTAATAATCTATTTCTTCACTTGTATGCTAAATTCATCCTATAAAAAACTATCATCTCATCCAGGTATAACTGGGCCTTTTCAAAAAGGTGATTACAAAGAGCCTTGATCATCACTGGCGTAAGACTGCATGGGCGCCTCCTTTTATTTGGCAGAGCTGTAACACTACCAAATAACTGCAAGTTGTCACAATGTCTTCTAACTATACTTGGATGGCATTCAGCAGCTTCAGCAATCTAAGAGATAGTGAGTTCATTACTTATAATCATATTCTGTATAAACTCTAGGATTGATAATACAAGATTTAGAGCCATTTTTATTTAACAATAGTTATCTAGTTATCAATCAAGAAAGACAGTCTAGGTTTTGCACGAGGATCCCCCACTGGTAGACCTGCTCACATGGGGTAACATCTGTATTACAAATACACATAATCCATTGCAATGAGTCATGAAACATTCTATACCACCAAAACCTGAGACAGGGGCTCCGGAATAATTTACAAATATGGCCTAGCACCTCTTGGCTACAGGGATTGAGAAACAATCGAAGTGAGTAAAGCGTGCACCAGTTTGGCAACCAAGTGTATCATGCATCGAAACTCAGCCACTCTGTTTCCAGTACAAACGCGATGACAGCTCTGACTCTCTTGATGCTTAAAGATTTACAGGATTTTCTCCAAACCCGTATGCCAACCAGCTATCCAGGACTTTCTTCTTGAGTTCTTCCGGGTAGGATGCACGGAAAGAAGCTTCAACCCATGGCCGGTCCAAAGTCTTGAATTCCGCAGGCAACATACACAATCTGACTACCTTGGCTTGCGGCTCGTGAGGATTAAAGCCGTGGGTGGCGTATGGCACTAGATCATAGGTTGGATAATTGCCCACGAAGAAGAAGTCGCTGTCTTGTGGCTGAGACTTGGTCGCTTCAGCCCAGACGACCTCATGCAAGTCACTAGGATCGATATTGTCGCCAACAACAAAGATCCTTGGCACAAATCGACCAGGCTTAGAAGAGAAAACAATCTCCCCGACTTGGCGACAGAATGTCTCAGGCGTGGTCTTCATCTCCACAAGCCTCTTCCGATCGACCTGGACCACGTACCAGATGGCCTGGGACTCGTACGGGCACCAAGCCTTGGTGATTGGTAGGTCCGCCTGCTGCAACAAGTCGAGAATTTCAGCGCAGATCGACAAGGCCCAAACGGTATGAGTTTCATCTGGAGAACGACCTGCGACAGCGATCGGAACGATGGGGTTGCTTCGATAAGTAATCGCGTTGACCGTCATTACCGGCTGTGGCGATTTCTTGACTGGGAAGAGAAAACCGTGATATTCTCCCATGGGCCCTTCATCCGCCGTCTCGTTTGCGGAGATAGTTCCTTCAAGGACTACCTCAGACTGTGCCGGCACTACAAGGTCATTTGTCTCACACTTAATGACCTCCACAGGAACTCCTGTGATAGCACCAACATAATCCGGCTCGTTCACGAATTTGGGAAGTGGCATACCACTAGCCACGGCCTTAAAAATTTTCAAATGTTAGCGTTCTGGACAATGGCATATAGCGCTGACACAAAATATCAAAACTTAGATAAGAGCTTACGGCTGCTGGCGGAACACCAAGGGCGCAAGCCCAGGGTGTGTCCTTTCCCTGAGCCTTCCACATCGCCCAGATGGCCCCAATATCCTGCTTCACGTCCACGAGGCCAGTCAATTGTCGTTTACCGATCACCATACAACGGGTAATAGCCCAGTTCACCCATTTACCATCCGGAGTTTGAACACTGTGCAGGCCATATGTGAGAAAATATCTGCCTCCGTCACTTGCGTGATTCTTTGGAACTGGCAACTTGAGAAGGTCGATTTCATCGCCAAAGATCTTATGCTCCTTGAGCGGTGCATCGTGAACCTTAACAGATGGAATGGGCTCAGCTTTCTTTGAGGCTAGAAGCTTCTGAATGATGTCATGTCCAGTTGCGTTGGAAGGCAGCCCAATAGACTTCGCGAAACGAGCGTATCTAGTTGCTCGATCACTTCGGACACCCACCGGAGCGCCAAGGATGCGGAAGAGACCCTCTGGACCATCTTTACCCTTGGGATTGTTGATGAGCGGCATTGGACTACCCGTTTCGTATGCACGGCGAGATATGGCACCAGACTCGAGATGGGGATCCACTTCCAGATCAATTTCCACAACATCTCCCTCCGCCTTAGATTCTTCAAGGAAGGTACGCAGGGACAACGCGGCAGAGAGATTTCCTGTAGACATGTTTCGATACTTGAGAGTTCTGGAAATAGTTACAGTAACAGAGAGATCGATGTCAGCAATTGCTTATTCGTTGCCGCGGTGTCTTCGAATAGCTCTCAGTTACTGCTTTGCAATAGTTGATGATTTGAAGAGCGGCAGCTGGACCTCGTCAGCGCATTGCATGCTTGTAGTGATCTCGGAACTTGCTCACCATTGTAAATAACTACGTTTGGCTCACCCAACGACTCTCTAACCTGCTTGAACACGCTGGTAACGGCCAGAGGGTCCTTCAAGTCCGCCTTAATTTTGAAATACTGGCTGGGTCCAACTCCGGAACGGTTCACTGTTGCGATCTTGTAGCCATTCGCAGCCAACTTATTGCAGACGCTGTGGCCAATGTTAGAATGTGGACACGAGATAATAAGCTCATGAATAGATGCTCTCTCCGCCTATATCAAGTAATGATGAGACAGCCATCTGCAAATACTTTGAATACATTTCAAATCACAATCAGTATAGGTGTTGATAGGGATGCCATCACTCACTTAAATCCTCCAATACCTTCCGCCCCCTCAAACAATCCTCCTCATGAGACGGCTCCCTCAAAGTCTCCCTAATTCCATCCCTCACCCACTCCTGCACCGCCGGATGCTCAAACAACCTCCCTACGTACTCCATTGCTTCCCCTTCCAACACAATCCCATACGTTTTACACCGCGAAGCAATCGGCGCAAACATAGCATCCACAATCGTAAACTCCTTGCCCGCCAACCATGGTCCTCCAAACTTCCCTAGCCCCTCTTTAAACAGGGCGTTGAACCGGTCAATGTCCCTCTGCAGCGCCTCACTCGCTGTGCCGAGTTCGATCCGCAGTCCGACGTTCATAGAGCACTCGTCGCGGATGGCGCTGAAGCCCGAGTGCATCTCTGCAGAGGCACAGCGGGCGAACGCGCGGGCGGCGGCTTCAGCTGGCCAGGCGGAGGGGTTTGCTTCAGCGATGTACTCGAAGATGGCGAGAGAATCCCAGACGACAATGGAGGTTGAAGAGTCGTGGAGGCAGGGGACCTTGCCGCTTGGGGAGAAGGCCAGGAAGTCAGGCTGGCGTAGGCCGGGCTTGAACATCTGGAGCTTCTCCTCGAAGGGGACGTTGAGGGCTCTAAGGAGGACCCATGGTCGCATGGACCAGGAGGAGTAGCGTTTGTTGCCGATGTAGAGCGTATACGTCATGGTGAGTGTCGCGCAATAGCTCAAATGGAGGAGGCGATTTTAAGTGAAATGTATTGATGCTTAAATATAATTCATCCTTTGGATTCCAGGAGTTGAGTCATTCAGTTTGGTGATGCGGCATGACTCACCTTCGCCCTGTTATCAGCATCCTGCGAACCTTCAATCATCCTCATTATCCCGGGCCCCTGACATAGGGTAGGGGCACGAAAGCGAAAACCCTACCCGGAATATAGGGCGAGGGGTTTCCGCAAATTTTGGACCTAAAGAAACAGGAAGAATGATTTTGGAATAAAGAACCGGAGTGGATACAGTAAAACCCATGTAATTATTTTGACAGCATTAGCAATTTTCGATCGCTATAGTGGGGGACTAAACCTAAATAGGAAGGTAATCGTTATGTCGAGGTAGATTTGCACACTAAATGCAGGAACCAGATTATATCGCTATATCGGGAGGTCGAGGATCGCCATAATGGGGTTTTACTGTATATCAAATAGGCCCAGGATAAAGCTACATCCCCAGTTAGGGGTGGACACGAATGACGAATATCTTCGCATTCGTGCGACTATTCGCAATTCGCATGCGAATAATTGGATCTTGGATGCTTACGAATGCGAATGCGAATAGAAAACAATTATTCGCAATTATTCGCAATATTCGCACATATTACTGGCACACAGGCACACACCCGCCACAAATGGCTCAGCGCATAACGCTACAATAACCAAACCCGCACTTTCTCATTCGTCGCCGGAGTACATTTCCCTTAACAAAACAAGCTTCCTCATAGTGTCCCACTTAGTGAGTATCTACGAAGGCCCAGCATATCCCTGCCGCTATTGAACGGTCTTTCGACTGCCACTTCCGACGCGGGAATCGCCAGATAGTCTCTAACTCTCACTTCGCTATACAGGTGGTGAGGTTTTGATTAAAATACATGTTAGTTTGATGCTATACAACCAGGAACCGTGTTCGTCAGGGTTTGGGTTTTTGAAGCATTCGCAGCTATTTATTTGTTTTTTTTAAGGGATTGTAAATGCGAATAAAGTTAGAGAAAATTGTATTCGTGTCCACCCCTACATCCCCTTTTACTAAGGCTACCCCTTGTTTGGAAGTAGGTAAGTCGGTGATTATATCAAGGCCAATTCTGGACCAGACTCGATCTGGTATTGGTAAAGGTCTCAGTGTGCCATACGTCTGATGCATATCCGGTTTATTTTTGCGACAGGACTGGCATCCCAAGTAGTGGTCGTTGATGTCAGTCCTCATTCTCGGCCAGAAGTAACGCTGCGTCAGTTCGAGCGTCCGCTTCTGTCCCATATGACCTGCCAAGGGCCCGTTGTGGGTTCGTTGGATAACTTTAGTTCACAACCGTGCTGGCACATAGATCCGTCCTTCGTGCATCAATATACCGTCAGTTTCTTCCCAACCGGTAGGTTTCTTTGTCCTCATTTAAATTGCTAGTTCGTCGGTGCTCAGTGCTTGGCGAAACTCCGGATGATGTCGGTCCCCAACGTTAAAGCTGCAAGTTGGAAATTTGCAAACCGAAGAAACTCTTCGGAATGATGACCAGCTGGGTCGAGCTCTTCTGTCTGGTAGTCAGGACGGCGAGACGGGCCGTCGGCTGGATTAGTTCGTCCAGCGGTTTGCTCGATGGTAAGGTAGGTCAAAAGCGGATAATCGTTCGGCCCACCTCGCTTGCAGGGGCTTCAAATTCTTAGTGGTAGTGAAGTTGCGTAAGTTTGCATGATCGGTTCGCACGATCACGGTATGTCTAGCTCCTTGAATGTAGGGCCTGAAACGTTCCATCCGCCACACGATCGCCAATAGTTCTTGATCGGGCGTAGCATATCGTCGTTCGCTGCCGCGGAACTCCTCACTCCAGATTAGGACAGGACGCAATTTTTTCTGTAGATATGTGTCCGTTTGTTCCTTGGTGACAGCGAGCTCCAATTCAGACTGGTGAAACTGCGGTCGATTAGGTGGTGTTTTCCCCGGTAGTATCTCAATCGCATGATCAAATCCCTCGCGGTGAGGGGGTAACTTGAAATCGTCGAAGAGCCTGCAGGTGGTTCCGCACCTGAACCTCCTGGAGATGTAACTGGCAGTTCAGGGGCCTTCACTTCTGCACCAGGGAGCGAAAGTGTGAACCGCCATATACAAGCGCCGCATGCGTTGAGGCGGTGAGCCGAGGCTGTCGGCCGCTTCAACCGAGGGAGTGAATTGATTGAATTTCAGGAGTTTGAGCACTCTGAGACCGGCTGGCCGTTCGCTCCCTTGTTCGGTTTTCCCTCTCCAGGGTGCAGCAGACAGTTCGACGATGTAGAATTGCTTAGAGCAAGTAGCGACCGTGGTTACTGTCCAAAGAGCTATCCACGAAGTTGCAGGCTATGAGTTCCACCGTGAGGTCGGTACAAGCCATCGTGAACACTTCTGTATTCACTCGCCTCAAGGACGCAACACGATTATGGAGACTGGATCTGGGATCTGCCACCGAGAGGCAAGTACTTGATAGTTCGAAAGAGCCCGATGGTTCATTCTCGCATCATGATGACTTGTTGGACTTTCCCTTCTTGTTGCCGGAGAGGCCGGATATGCTAGACAGTATCGTGCACTCCTTCGTAATAAGAGCATGTGGATAAAAAGCTCTGAGTGCCAAAGTTGTAGCATTGACATGCCTTAAGGAATCACGACGGTTTGAAAATCCTCGTACTGCATATGAGGACATCGAAGATATCGACACTTAGAGATGGCAAGAATGTGCTGTAATTGGGACAGAAGGATTGTTGGCGTTTTATCATCTATTTGACTATAGATACATGCAGCCATTTTATACCTTATCTAATAATCATCTAACCCTTGATAACACTCGGCCTCCACCTGCCGTAATCTGAAACAACTGCTCACTACCGCCGAATATACTCTACTACATTCGGCAACCTAAGATTCTACGTCTTTGCGAGATTAATCGCATTCACAATACTGCTCACCGAAGTGTCGCCATCGAAAATATCGATCGTTCGCCATCCCATCGACTGCACTTTCGCGTTGTTATTCTCCGAAACAATCCACTCCTGCGGGCCATCGCATGTGACAGCATTATTGTCATACAAAACAATTAAATTATCGAGTCCCAAATGTCCAGCTACAGCCATGGCCTCAACTGCAACACCCTCCATCAAACCCCCGTCTCCTGTCGTGCAGTATATCTTGCTCTGAATGAGCGGAAAGCCTGGCTTGTTATATGTCGCTGCTAGTTGTTTCGAGGCGATCGCCATACCGATACCATTTTCGATTCCTTGACCAAGCGGTCCGGCTGTGATATCAACGCCGTCGAATTCAATATCTGGATGCGCAAAGCAACTAGACTCTCACCCCTTCAAATTTGGCGACCCGTATCCTTTCAAATTCTCAATCGTGAAGGTGGAATGACCAGTAACATGCAACCTACTGTACAACAGAATGGCCGCATGGCCGTTTGATAACACGAAGCGATCTCGGTCGAACCAATCTGGCGAGGATGGGTTATCTCAATAATGTACTTCCACAGCGCGACTGCCAAGGGTGCCATGCCCACAGCGGAACAGCCATGGCCGCCACCATGCTGTCTGCAGCAGTCGAGAACAAGTTTGCGGACTTCGCATACAGCGATATGGTCCAGTACTGTAGCAGTGATCCAAATACGTCATATAATACTTCAATCTTGTTGAATATATTTTGCATTATTACTGCAGAAGAATTGCAGAACAGTTCCCATCTGTCTATTCACACACTGTTGATTTATCGTTGAGTTTGGCCACCAGGAACCGCCAGGAACCGTCTATATGTTCCACGTGGTGCGAAATCCTAACGTTACCACGGTTATTCTACACTCCGCGATCGTAGTCCAGAACGTTTCTATTCCTTTTCACATATCTTCTACAGAATCCTGTTTTTGGCGAAAAAGAACTAGTCGTTTCTGATATCGATGAGCAGTCAGCTATAAACCATGAAGTGACGACCAAAACCAACCTACCGTCCAACTACTAAACTAGTATCTACTTCATTTTCTTGTTGCGACAGTGTCCTCCTCGCTGACAAAAATATATTATCCCTATGAAGGCTATGATCAATTGTAGAGCATTTGTGAAGCTATTGATGCCTCTGCAGTCAATGTTCCCAGAGGCGCGCATGGTGACATTGCTTACTAAGAGAGGACGGTATTCTACATACGAGCAAAGACGCTATTTGGATTCCGCAACGTGGCGCGACAAATTCACGCTTCTCCAAGTTCCTCTATTCTTTTATCATGCTAGCGAGCCAGCCAAAATTCATAGACGAGAGATTATGCACGCATATTCTTTCAGTGACAATACAAAAGCTGGTGGAAACTGAAACCGTTGGTATCTTTTCGTGCGGCGTCCCCAGTCTGCACAGCCACTGCTCGGTAAGGCCTGAGGATGAACACGTCCAATGTGACGTCTACCTTATGGACTTAAGGGACTTTGCATCACACGGTGTCTCCTGCGCCACGACTGCAACAAAGCATGTTATGATTGAGTTTGTACTTGCGATGGTAGTCCTTGTGCAGTCTCGGGTGACGCATCAGACGATAAACTGACATGTACGAGTTGATGTATTCGTGGCGCGACAGCAGCTTCGAACTTAGATGCCCAGACTTCAGCAAAGGCCCTGATCTCCGAAGTAGGCGGAGTCTTCGGCGAAATGCTGTGGGGAACTTCTGAGGCGGGAAACAATTTGTAGGATAGCATCGTTGTGGTAGTTTTCGGGGTTCGAAAATTATTGGAACCGATATTGAAGTGCTACTTACTGACCGACAACGAATGCGAGGCCGTCCATTAAAGATTTCTCCGAGTGTCTGTCAAGCATGCAGTTTCCCCGACAGGCAGTCGTTAGCCTATCTAAGGCGCACCTCGCACCTTGGTTCAGCCCCCTGAACTCCACATTATATATGTAGAAAATTTGTCACCTGAGACTGTTTGCTCCGTTTCTAGTCTCCAACAAGGAAATATTAGCGTAAACTAATGCGTACCTGTCGCATTAGTCGCAGTCCATAGATTTCAGGTCTTCCGGGACTATGGATCACGGGGCTTAGCAAGTGTGACTTTGAATAACACAAGTTCTAGATCATTCCGGCAGGCTTTGCAATACGGTTTTGTGGTGCAACAACAGTCTTTGATTTGTTACTCTTTCAGTTACCATTCCTTCGAGCGCGTATGATATTAGTAGTGAATGTAAGGGTTATAATAGCACCAAGCAGATACAGATAAACTCAGGGGTGGGGGTGGGGGGGTCTGCTCGTGCCTTTAATTAGCCCCTTTTCCCGACGATTATTCCTAACTGGTCGACTGTGCTGCTCCACACGAGGCTTCCATGTGGCTGTGCTGTTCCAGTGTGGCACGTTCCGGGGAGGGTTGTTATAAAAATAACGCATCTGGGATTTCGTAACACCGTTTCTATTCAATTCTAAACATAGAGATCATATTGTCAATCACTACTGCGTCTTCTCTAGGGCGCGAAATGTATTTGTTCTGGAACAACATTCAACAACTTAGCCCCGGTAATAGCTGAACGGACATTATTTATAACCGTAATCTCCATCTTCTTCCGTGTTTCATATGTAGCAGTACCAACATGTGGAAGCAAAATGACTTTCTCATTGGCGATGAGACCAGGGTGGATCTTAGGTTCGGCTACACAAGCTGTTAGCCCTTATCTTCGAAACAACTATTACCAAAGGCACTGACCTTCAAAGACGTCCAGACCGGCGCATCTGACTTTACCGCTTTCCAGGGCATCTACTAGCGCCTGCTCATCTATGACAGGGCCTCGGGCTGTATTCACAATTATGACCCCGTCTTTCATTTTGGCAATAGCTTCCTTATTTATGATATGCCGTGTGTGCGCGTTTAGAGGCAAGTTCATTGAAATGACATCACTTGTTGCCAGCAACTCGTCGAAACTAACGTACTTTGCGCCAGCAGCCATTTCCTCTGACAACGGCTTACGATTGTGGTACTGAGTGATCATCCCGAATCCCTTCGCGCGTCTCTTGAGTGCTCTTCCAATACCACCCATTCCTAGAATGCCCAACACCTTTCCCTCTGGATCATGCGAGAGAGGAACACCCACGTTCCAGTTACCCTTTCGCAGATTGGTCATTGCAAGATTAAATTCGCGGAGTGCGCCCAGGATGAGAAACATGTTGACGTCGGCAGTTGCGCCATCCACCGCTCCAGGAGTATTCGACACTAAGACACCTTTCCGAGTACACGCATTGACATCGATCATGTCATAGCCAGCACCATGGTGGCAGATGAATTTCAGCGACGTCGGCAGTGCCTCGAGCAGCTCCTTGTTTATATTGGCACCGGGTTTTGCGTCGTCCATGTGGCAATGGTACACGGCCACGACGTCGGAGAATTTGCCCGCAAGGTCTTTGATAAATTCTTCCTTCGTAGACGAGTCGCAGACAGAGAGAGTCGCGACGTCGGACAGGGCTTCCCATTCGGCCGTTGCATGCAAGATCTCGCCGAGAAGCAGAACGTGAGGTTTTGTCATTGTGAGCTATGATGTATGACGCAAGCTATTGAGTTCTCAATTAACCGCTTCCAGGACAATATCAAATAGACCTAATGAGGCAAAGAAAGAAGGATCTGCTTGTAGTTAGCGGACAAAGAGGACTGCCAGTGGTTAAAATACAGTGCGGAGATGGGAGGGAAGTGGGGTCTAACCCCGCGGAGTGGGGGCGGCACAGAATGGGCTCCCGCGGGGGCAATGATGCATAAATACGCACTACGCAGTTATGCCATAGTGCACGCGAAGTTTAAGTTAGCTTATAGCCATCTCGGCCGTGACGACGCGTCGAAGGCAACAATATTGATTAAATTGTTATGCAGAGACGCCATCTACATCCCATCTTCTCCAGCGACAGTTGCAATGCGAGCAAAATCGAAGAGGTAAACTGCGGGGGCTAATATCTGGACCGTCTCATAATTTCGGAGACGACTTGCCATCAGTATTTGACTGCCTGGTGATTCCACAGAACGGCCCATCAACAAGACATCTATTTACCATTCAACGACACGCAATACCGCGTGGCTACCAGGATTGAGATCTTTATTGACCTAACATATCGTGGAAGCTTTGCCAAACTATCGATCTCAGACGCATTGACCTTCTCCGTTGCTCTGTCCTTTGCCCTTTCAGCGACAAGATAGTCAATTTTCACTGTCGTTCCTGATCGTCCTGATCACGATGAAGACAGCCCGACGCGTTTGCGTCCCGTCACGTAAAATAAATTAGGTTTGTTAGTGCAGGAAATGGACCCTAAACCTGCTGGGGTACAGTAAGGTATCAGCTCAGTGGCATTTTTGATATTTGCCGTTTTCTTTATCCCGCCGCTTGACCATATCAGCCTCATTCCGCTTATTCGCTCTCTCGAATACCCAGATCGGCGAGCACGCGATATCGACCGCGATCTATCCCACCAACACTCCAATGCTCAACACCAAGCGATTCGAGGACCTAATCATCATGTCCTTCATATACCGCCGTCTCGTGGACAAGTTCTGCTACTCACATATGGGGACTGGGGGGTGAGGATCAGGGATTCACCCCGGTCAAGCCCAAGATCATGCAATTGTTCACGTCGAAGGCGGGACGTGCCATCGCCATCATCGCTTTCATGCTGCTTGTTATACTGGGTCTTTTCCAGATGCCCAGCCAGTTTCTCCCGTTTCCGGCACAATAGCAGCTCTTACTCATCGCCTCCGTCTTATATATTGTCACCATCCACTCCGGCAACTTCGATCCTCCGGTAACCCTCAACCAGATGAGCTAAATGGCATTGACTGGTCGCGCTTCGCCTACGTGCAGTATGTTACCAACACGGCATACCTCTGCAACTCAGTCATGCTTTTCGAGATACTTCATCGTCTAGGCAGCAAGGCCCATCGTTTGATGATGTACCCTTCGAGGGGAGCAGGCTCCTGCGCCAAGCACGGGATAAATACGGAGTGAAGTTGATGCCTATCGAGATTCAGCGAAGGGCGACCAGCGAGGGTGAGCCATCTGTTCGCGACAACGACTGCATCTGACTAAGATGATGGTTCAGCAACATGGGCGGAGGGTTACACCAAGCTGTTAGCCTTCAACCAGACGCAGTATGATCGTGTTTTGAGTCTCGACTCGGACTCGACTGTTCTGCAAGTACGTTCATCCTCACCCTAAATTTGTATCTATCTAACTGTTTAGACCATGGACGAACTTTTCATCGCTCCGTCGGCTCCGGTAGCCATGCCACGCGCGTACTGGTTAAACTTTGATGATCGTATTCTCAGTGCCCAGCTCATCTTGATCGAGCCGTCTGTGTCCGAGTTCAACCGTGTGATGAATGCCATGGACGCAGCCAAATGATTATGACATGGAAATAGTGAACAACCTCTACAAAGACAGTTGCTTGATTCTTCCACACCGCCCTTACAATTTGTTGACCGGCGAGTTCCGTTCTGACAAGCACAGTGATTATTTGGGCAATTCGGAAGAGGAATCGGATCCGGAGAAGACATTCAAGGTGGCTAAATTTCGCCATTTCTCTGACTGGCCGGTACCAAAGTACGCGAGACGACTTCAAATTTGCGGAGCATCTTAGGTGGGCTTCCTCTGAGGGGACGGTGGCAGTCATAGTGGGTCACTCCATACACTGAAGTCAACTACACTTACACCATCTACATTTGAGGCGTCCGTTGATTCACTACATTCAAGTCTCGCTTATTAATATACACCTACTCTACACAGACAAAAAAATGTAGTTGATTGGAGCTCTGCTTAGGTGTGTGTGGATGCGGATATCCGCCTAATTTGACCGTATCCGCCATCCGCCGTCATGTCGAATAAAGAGGATCGTTCGTGTTCTTCCCACGTTTGTCAAGTGTCCAAACGACAATCATAGCATCCAAATCTCGACTCGAATTCGACTTTGGCGCCGAAAGGAGCTTATATTTATTGCCACCAATGTAGAGCAGGAAAACGGCCGACCTTCTCCGTATGTCCTTTGAGTCCCTCCCTCAGCTCGAGACTTTCTAAATTGTAGATCCGAACTTGTCCAGTTCCGCCTTCGTATCCGCCTTGATCATGAAATCCACTAATGAATACACTAGCCTAATTAGGCTAGACAATTTACTTTCGTAGTTTAGCGCCAAAGATGCTTTATTCGGGAACCAAAATTTCACAAGTTTCGTAAATACGACTCTCTCAAGTTTCACTTCAATAAATAGTGTCAGGGTTACAGAGACAATGTACTTGCCAAACACACTCGTGCCGGCATCGACGATTGTATCTGCACTCTGCAGCCGCGACGACAAGAATGTGAAATGCTCATGCAGACATTTATGATCCCCTTATGTCATTTGCACCTCCGACACTTCTGCTTTGTGCCGCGGGGGCCTGTGCCCGCCAAGTGGATGCAACGTCACCATCTCCACATCCGGCGTCAAGTTGAATTGAGGCAAAAGTTTGGCACTCTTCACTCGACCTTCTCGGCCCAGTTCAGTCTCCCCGAAAACATCCCACACACTTACTGGCTCAGCCTCATACCAAGGTGCATTCATTCAGAACCACGATAAGCCACATGTCACACTCTTGGCCGTTTGGCGCAAGAGTTTATTTTAAGTAATTAGTGTGCAAATTCTCTAGTAATATAGCCGATTGATCTCTGTGCAGTCGAAGTCTAGCCACCACTGGCTAGATGTTTGTCCGTCAGTATGTTGGCATTTTACCACAATAAATCCGGACAAGAGTGCTTATCAGTATGCATGTACGCCAACCCATCCATGCTTACGACGAAAAACAGCAAGAGCTTGGCTATATCTGACATCCAGCGTTTGTCGGATCTCCCACGATTTAGAGTTTGAATGTTCGTCTGCGACCGTATTTGAATGTGTATCGGTGTGATATGACGCCGAGCATTCGAGATTAAATTTAATTATATGCTTATTTAAGCTTGATGGAGTATGTTCTGATTCTTGCAATCTGGTTTAGCCCTGAAGATAATGAACCTAATAAGACGAAGCTGGTAAAGAAGAAGTATAGTATTTTACTTTAAGAATCCAGGAAGCTTCTTAGCCCAGAAATTTGTAATCATAGCGACAAAATAATCGACCCAAAATTGCGATTCAACACTCGTGAGTGAGGTCGTAAAGCTGGTCCCACATCCTACAGCCGACTCATTACTTCATCCCACTTAATCGATTTAAACATCGGTTCTCTTAAGACGCAAAGGATTGCTCTTAGTAGCAAGATGCTCCATTGCCTCTGCCGCAGATACACACTTTCGGATGGGTCTGATTCCCTTGAAACACGCCGCTCCTCTCCAATGCGTTGACTCCAAAGCAGTAGACTGAATTTCGGCGACGACAGCCGATATTTGCGTCAAATTCGTAGTTTGCTCTGAATAGACCCTGCTAATTAGTCCAGGCATCGCTACGCAAGTTGGCAGTGTCGCTACCACTGATGAGCCTTGCGGCCTTGAAGCAGTCATGACGTTAGGGACAGACTCAAACAGATGATGTAGCAGCTGCAACTAAATTGCACGCGCCGACTAGCGCTATGAGACCGGACGACAATGTAGGAGCAGGTACAGTGCAAGCGAGATTTGGCCACAGCCCTGTTTAACGAATACGGGAATTCAAAGTGACAGGAATCTTTATCTTCCTAGACTTCCTTAAAGCGACATGTACTTATTTGGTTTGCGGGCCCGATTCGTTGGCTGTCTCTAGTTCAGCACCCCCGGATTCTACAGCAATCATGTATGAGTCCAAACACTTCCATGATATGATTAATTAACTTACAGGCCATTACTTTAATGAAACCTATAAAATTCATCCAATGTAAATCTGAAAATTAATAGCATGCTAATATTCGAGTTCCATAGTGTCGCAGGCACCTGCGAGCGGGTGGCTCCGCCTTCCGCAGCATTGGGCCACACGCCAATATTCTGGTGTAAAAACTGTTCAGGAAAAAAACACAATCTGGATGTTTCTGCTTTTCGATGACCTTCCCCGCACGAGCCGATCGCATGACAGAATACTGCAGAAGAGTGCCAATGCGTTTCTTCAAACGGCGGCCGAGCAGTACATTTTTAGTTGAAGTCATGATAAGGCCAACGTACTGGTCCCTGGCTTTAGGAACCCTGTCATATTAGGTAGGGTACATAAAGTCAAAGTGGTACTGGTTATAACAGCGGCGCTTAGCGCTAATAAACGCTGAACCCCTGGATATTGAGGATGTTGGCATTAGTTGCCAGCTGGGCAGAGCAACAACCAGCGACACAGCACATTCGATCATAGGCATGCCCACAGAACCAAATGCAAGAGCCAAAATAAGAGTCACAAATAAAGTCACAAATAGTGACTCAGTTGTTACACTGAAAAGAACAGATACTTCACTTGATCAATGCCAGAAGGTAAAGACAAGCGCCGAGGTCGATAAGCGCCACTGTCGGGAAAAAGTGCAGGAGTTTAAAATCGCAAGTGGGGTTCTGATCGTACCCGACGGAAGTGACTGCCGCACGTGGCCAGCAATTTGCGCCGCTATTTCCTGTTTGGGTAATGAATATTCTACTCAGAATTTTGGAAGTGATTAATGGTTACGAATATGGGCTTAGAAATTTCGTATCTCGACAATGCCTCGGTGTGGTGCAGAAAAGCGCAGACAAAGAACTTGGTGGACACTAGGTAAGTTTTTGTAGGACTGCCCATGCCCCGCGCATTTCTTTTGACCGCACTGACCATGTCATGTAGCAGATGATAAGGGCAGAATAATAGGATGTTCCTGGGCATCGTCCGGGTGGTGTCCGTCAGGATTACTATATATTTCAGCACATAGGAACCCTTCTATCCTAGTTGATTGCACCATGGTTGTTGCTCCAGGCCAGTGGGCGAACAATGGCGAGTCAGCAAGTTGCAGTCGCAAATGAACCTCTCACCCTTTACGAGAAAAAGAGAGATGTCGAAGGGGTGGATCCGGACATGACAGAGCTCGCCTCCTTGAAGTCCCCTACTGTGATCGACGTTCTGCCTGGTACAGTTCCCGGGCCGTAATTGACATCGAGTGCGGCGAGGGCCAGACCGTCGACACAGTCGAACATATCCAAACATGGAATAACCCGCCTGTGAATAAATGACGATTGCTTGCTATCTTTTTATGATTCGTGTTGATGGGAATGAACGACGCGACACCTGGTGTAAGTCCTACAATATATGACACTTCTGTGACATTGAATAATATTAACGTTAATTAAAGGCTCTTTTGCTACATGTATGCGGTCGTCACCAATTTTGCGCCGCGGGAAGCACTTTTTTGACTGACAAAGTCTAGATCGAGTCACATTATCGAGTTACTTACACCGTTATATCGTTGTGCTTGCTAGCACGTGCAGCTGGCTACATGATATCATCGCTTTTGGACTCAGAGCTGCACGTCCGCTTGGGTAGATGGGCTACTATAGTGGCGGGACTCCTGCTTATGTGCGTTGCGTACTCACTGATCTGCTGGGCTCCTCCCCTCCCGGTACTTGTCATTTCGTACGGTCTGAACGGCATCAATATTGGCACTTTGGACGCGGCATGGAACGCATTTGTTGCTGATTTTCAAAATGTGAATGAAATCATGGGATTGATGCAGGGAATGTACGGCGTCGGCGCGACAATCAGTCCTCTCATCTCGACCGCAATGGCTACGTCCGGTCTGCTGTGGAGTTACTATTATTTCATCCTGCTTGGCCTCGGTATATGTATAACTTGTCTCAATGCATATTCATTCTGGGGCGAGACTGCAGCCAAATATCTCAATGACCACTCGCCAGGTGTCAATGAAGACGGCGAATCTCAAGGTCGATTGTCAGAAGCATTGAAGAACCGGTACACGATCTTATTGGCTCTCACGTTATTTTTCTATATGGGGGCTGAAGCCGGAATAGGCGGTTGGATTGTTACATTCATGGTCACGAAGCGCCAAGGAGACCCGGCAAAGATGGGCGCGGTTGCATCAGGATTCTGGGTCGGCTTAACTGCCGGTCGGATGGCGCTTGGGTTTGTGACTGGTCGAATTGGCGAGAACACGATGACGACAGTTTATCTGATATTGTCGATCGTATTTGAGCTGGTGGTTTGGCTGGTCCCATCCATCGTGGCGTCGGCAGTTGGCGTTGCCTTTGTTGGGTTGTTTTTCGGACCGGTTTTTCCAACGGTCATGATCGCGCTCACGAGATTGTTACCAAAGCGATTGCACGTTGCCGGCATTGGATTTGCCGCTGCGTTCGGAGGCGGAGGATCTGCCGTGTTTCCAATTATCACCGGTGCCATGGCGGAATCCAAAGGCGTCTGGGTCCTACAGCCACTGATCGTGGCATTGATGTGCACGATGGTCGCTATATGGGTGACGGTTCCCACATTCGAAGAAACAGGCCTGCGGGACAGGATGCTTGGCGCGCTCACTGGTCGAAAGAGGCACGAGAGCGAGGGTGGCAGGAGTTGATTACCAATTGAATCTATGATAGGTACTATCTGTGGCATGTGGAGCTTGGATGAACTGGTGCTTTATATATTGATCGCAATCGAGATTTGAATCGATTACATATGTTATACATGGCAATTGCGAATGGCGACAATGAAACCCTGAGTAGTACTTGTTTCCAGCTCACATGTGTCGCGGCTAGTACAATTGCGTCCGTGTCGTGCAGACCATAACCACTATATAACAGCTCGAAGTGGTAGCTGTGGTCCAAGAAGAAAGCACTGACTCCGTTTAACGAGGAGTCGCGCTTGTTAAGGGCTAGCATCGGGCAGAGAGAAGCCCAATTATCCTATGCGTAATTTGACGAAAAACCTTAAATAAATAAGCCGTTTCATTCAAGCGGTAGGTGGAGCCGTCGGTTTCCGGGTAGTGGGCCGGTGAAGGCGGCGCGTGATCTTCAGGAGACGGCGCAAGCGCTCCCAGAATGCGCCAGCGAATTATTCCCCATGAACCGATACGATGGCTTCAGGAGGGCCGTGCTGTGCGTAAAAGACTTGATAGATTTCATGGCAATGTACTCTGCGTTGAGTCGCTCGCAGTGTTCAACGGTCACATGTCACAGGGCTAGACTGGGCAAGGACTGGAAAACACTTCAAGGCAACGTACGCAGTGTCATTCTGTTCTGGACAAAAGAGTTGCCTCTTCGCGCGGCGACAACTACTAATTCAAAGATCGCAACTGCGTCACATTGAACCCCCGCACTTTGGAGAACGGTCCCCCGCCCACTCTAATATTGTGGAGCTGGAGCTTCTCCTATTTTTCCACGTCCGTGTGGCTTGGAGCGTTTTAGCGAAGCCGGCGTGGACTTCGCTATCCGCTATCGCCTATCCGCCTTGATCAGAATACAACCAGTTAGGGCTGCACACGAATAAAGATTTTGCTTATTCGTATTCGACTTCTTGGCGCAACTCATATTCGCATTCGACTATTGGTTTGGGAGGTCTTATTCGTATTCGATTCGTAAATATTCGTAGTTTTGCCGAGACGCAACTTACGCAACGAGGTTAGCGGGGAATCAGTATAGAGGCTCGAGTACTGCAGAAGTTGCAACCTCGAAAGCAGCATCTATCTGCCGTCGACCGGTACTTTGAAGATGGAGTTGTCATGATAGATGAGTCGGTGACAAATGAGAAAACTGGCTACTCTCTTGGTGGAGAACACATGGGGCAGCGGCCGCGCGGGATTATTTGGCTATACCAGCCTCTGGGGTGTCAGTGGAAAGATTGTTTAATAGTGGACGTGATTTATTAAACTTACGGAGGAGCTCCTTGAGCGCGGAGACTATGAGGCGTCTCGTGTTGCTGCGAGATGTATATAAAGCTGAGGATTTTAGTACTATTAGGATTTACGAATAATACGAATAATTACGAATAATGAAAATTTTATTCGTACGAATATTATATAAACACCTGACATCAATTTATTCGTAAGGTCGTTATTCGTGTGCAGCCCTATACAACCTGTAAAATGCAATGGTTATAGTTACTAAGTGTAGTAGGGTCAAAATACATCATTATTGCAAGCCTAAAAACTTTGATGGTGATACGATAGTGTCCGAAGTGGGTACGAAATGTGTACATTGCGCTAGTCCCAAAGAGGAATGGTTGGTCTAAGCCCCATGATTCTCCTATTTTAAACTGGCGACGTACATTTTTAATATGCTTGCTAGCGTCATATCAGCCACACATTCTCTGCATCGTGCGTCCCCAACGAGATGTGGGATTAATAAGTAGGAAATAAGTGGGAAATAATTACGGTAATCCAAACGCACCCTAAGTTCAATGCACTGCGACAGAACTGCACAGGACTTGTGTCGCTCTTCGATGGCTTTCTCTCGCCCATGCATATGGTCCCCGGCCGCAGCATGCGAGCGGTCTTGACTGGAGGGGACTTAGGCAGTAGGGCACTTAGCCGTCTCAACCGCGGACCGCGCTCAGCGAGGCTAGTCCTCTCGCCCATTCGTTGTCGGTAAGTTTCGGCAGCGGTCTTGCTGTGAGAGGCGTGGGCCCCCTTTCCCCCTATGGACAACAAGTAAGCACCGTTCCACACCAAATTACTTGCTCTAGCCTCTACAATTTTATTTGTCTAAATTTGCTATGGTATTCTACAACGAGGCAGGTTCGGTAATATTTAAGGCTGCAGTCAAGCCGCCGGTTCTGCAAGTACGAAGCATTGTACTTGTAATAATGAGTTAGAACGTTGTACGTCAATCAAGTCTCCTAGTTCAGCCCAGTCGACAGTCTATCCTTCCCTTTTTGTGAGAAACGCAAACTTCTTGGACAAGTAGACACTCGCATTAAATCTTCCTTTGTACCACAGCCTCTCTAACCCGATCTACGATATTCCACTGAGTCGATCCAGAATGGCAAAAGATATAAAGCGGGGTATCCATCTGGATTAAACGTTGCCGCAGTAGCAGAGCTAAAGATATTGTCATTGATGTGAGACATCCAATATAGGCAGTGGGAAAAGTCTTACAATTGTACTTTCCTTAGTCCAACAAAGTTCAACTCGGCAAACATGCCGGCATTGAACTGGGTAACGCTTCCTCCTGTGCCGGGAAAGGGGACATAATACCTACTCATTTGTGCTATCTGATTTCCACACTTATCGAAGCCTGTCATAACAAAATAAAACGCAATGGCGTCAGGTACTGTCGTAATCTCGTCAAGTCCTAGATTTAGAGCTATAAGGTCAAAGTCAAAGTTCCCTGCAGACTTCAAGCTGTGCGTCTCATCCAGATCGACAGATACGCCATTGGCGAAAAGCTGGAACTCCGAGCTTGGCCCGTTAGTTCCCGTGGTGCCATGGAGAATGTTGCGAGAACCACCAGCGACGAGAGCTTCGGATGAGTTGGCGGCATAGATCGAAGCGGCAGTTACGTTCCATGGAGATAGTTCTTCGTACACAGATGTCGGATAGTGAAGGCGAAAGTCTTGGTAGCTACATAGTTTATCAGTGATTCTTTGCATCAATGATAGTAAAAGATCCGCTGCTCACGTTGCAGGTGCAGCAATGTCGCCTCTACCACAGGATGTGCTGATATCGTCAAACTGCTCGCATTGTCAGGTTGAATTTCTCCTCTATGCACAATTTCATGACTTACTGTCAACGTTCGCAGGCCCTTACGACAAATTTCTGACAAATCTGGGTAACTGGGCCTCTCAATCTGCAGACTATCAATAATGAGTCCTGCATCTGTAGAGTCGTCGAATGACGCTTGAAGCCTGACAGCATAAGTGTCTACAAATCCATCCGAGGCCGCAGTCGCGTTCACTTTATACATTTCCTCACCGACAGGTACGCTTATTGACACAGTATTAGGGTAATAGCCATCACTAAACAGTGTCAATGTCAAAGTAGCAGATTGACTGGACGGAACAGAAGGGTTTGAAATATTGAAGACGGTGACGTGGAAGCCCTGAATCGTGAATGTGGCGGTCTGCTCGGATGAAAAAGATATGGCAATTGAGTTACCAAATCCTTCGCCTTGATAGGGCACGCCCAACAGAGCATTAGGACCAGATGACCGTTTTGAACCATAAGTATTCTTTCCTGAAGAGCGCATGACGACTGCCTTGGGAGAAAAATTGAGTCCTTTATAATGTGCTGGCATCGGGATGCTTCCGGAAGGGCCAGTGCTGATGTCATCAAACTAAAATACTCAGTTATGAATTCCTGCGTTGACCATATTTCCATAAGTAAGAATAACGTAAGTTTCTGCGTAGTCGTAGTTGGAGCTGCGGGCGCACAAGCTGTCGAGCTAGTCACAGGATTCATGGGACAACCGGTGGACGTTGGAGTTGAGGTGTAGGAGTGGCCGCAATGCCTACTGTGAGGTACTACAATTGCAACATCATCAAAGGCAACACTAGCAAAATGTCAGCCACAGGAATACAGAGATGAAAATTGCCGCAGGTCAACCTTGCTGGGCCGGCTGCATCGGAGTCGCTGTGCCCTCTACTACACGTAAATAACAGGGTTTGGACATAGATTAATCCGGCTTGCTCGAGGCCATCTATTAGTTGATTGGAGCTACCTTTAGGAAGTTGGAATTCATAGGTCGAATAATAAAACTATAACCCACCATGGGCAAACGGAGGAATAAACTGAAGCAAAACATAAACGTCTGTGTCTTCGAGGTTCGTAACTCGCTTTTTGACGGATCAGCAAGATGAATAACGGGGATTTGTATTATTTATAACTCACCATGGAGGATAGGTTCATATATCGATAGTTTGAAAGCGATGTACTATCGGGCGTACCGAATGTCATTGATCCACCACCAGTAGAAAGTAATGCAATTTTATCCGAAGAGCAAGCATTTGCGTCGGTGTTGTTTGCTGCAAACGAAGAGCACTTGAGAAGCTGAAAATCGCTTAGGTATAGGTAATCCGAATAGTGGAATTCCGTGGGCAGAGACGCAATAGATTGTGTCACAGTCGTGATATGATCGAACTGACCACTTCGTCAATTTTAACTGGTCGCCGAGTGTCACTATGGACGCTAAAAAATATACTTACATCAAGTGTAGTGGTTGAGGGAGTCGGCACTCCACTACAGGCACGACAGTGTTCCACGGCTGCAGCACCTACTCGGAGGCCCCGAATGCCGGCCCATAAAAAAAACACGACAAGGCTCGCGCAAAAGTCTATCCTTGAGGCCATAGTGAAATTGTGTTTGCGTAGGACCTGGAACATCTCGTAGCCGGGGGAACCCTGTCCTTCATATTCCCCCCGCAATAGATGCACTACAAGCCAAAAATAGGTTGGCGGTATCCCGCAAGTAACCGCCGGCTTGGAGCAGCACAACCATTGTACTGGAATGTCAGCCGCTAGTCACATCCTCTATGAGAGGATTCATCCACAAAACAAGCCATTCTTAGTCAGAAAGTTCCTAAAACAGAGAACGAGCAACCGCCTTCGAGCGTCATGCCTTTGAGGTTACAACTGGAGAAGCCGGGGACGCCCCGAGCCGGTCCGACGTTCAAACCCACATGCGAAGAATTGAACTTAAAAAGCGGCAAACACTTGCTCAGTAATATTATTGTGTAAGTTACAATCACTAATTTTACAGTGAATGCTTATATTCGCACCCTAAAGGCCGAAAGAGACGGGTTTAGTCTCCTAGGCCTGCTACACCATCTCTAACACCAGGGGCCATCATTTCAATCTCAAAAGGAGTCGGGTTCTCGAAATGGGCTTATCAACGCCCGGGTTGGCGTCGTGCGGCGCTGGAGCGTTCGATGGGGAAGTCGCGTTTTTCTCGGAGCCCGAAGCCGAGGCTGCCATCGATACTGTGACTTGGTCAGGGTTAGATAGTTGTGGGCGAGAAAACACCGAGCCGAGACAAGAGACGGGCCAACCTGCTTATATATGAAGCTGAAGCCTGCCATGTTGGTTGAATACAGCAGTTGTTCATCTTTCGGCACGTCCCCGTTGCTTTTAAATCTACGCAGTCCGTTTGCGCTCAGCAGGGAACGACCTACGTTGAGCAGCTGATCTACCTTCACCCGCTGTTTCGAGCTCCCCAACTCCGCAATGAATACCTCATGCGAAGAGTGCATCAAGGTGCGGCCTCTATCCAAATCTTTATTCACAAACCCCACTCACCGCATTCTCTAGGGCACCGTCCACAATGGCCAACCCCTGGGCAAGGAAGAAATGATCCACGGCCTAAATTCCTACGTGATCGGCAACCGCACCAACCCGCGGGGCATCATAGTAATCTACTCGGATATCTTCGGCCTGCCGCTGCCCAACAACAAACTAATCGCCGACGCCTACGCCAAAAGCGGCGAATGGCTGGTCTACCTCCCAGACTTCTTCGAGGGCGATCCCGTAACCCTCAAGTTTGCTGACGTTGCGATTCCAATCGATGCGACTAAGCAGTCGGCACTTGCAAAGTATACGGGCCTTCTTGCTAGCGCGCCGTCTCTTATCATGTGGATGATGAGGCACAAGGAGGCGCCTACGAACAAGGTCTGTATGGATTTCTTGCAGGCGTTGAGACGCGCGACTCCCAGGAGCCAGAAGATTGGGATAACTGGATTCTGCTGGGGTGGAAGGTATGCGATTCGAGCCGGGCTAGAAAGCAACATGATTGAGATTGATGGCGAAATGGTGCCGCTTGTGGACGCGGCGGTGGCGTTGCATCCGAGTAATTTGGCCTTTCCGGGTGATGTCGAGAATTTGGTCGTGCCTGTCAGCTATGGGTGGGGGCTGGAGGATGTGGGCGTGAAGATTGAGCAGAAGGGCAAGGTGGAGAAGATCCATGTGAAAGCTAAGGAAGCGGGGAGAAAATTGCCGGAGATGGAGCACAAGGTCTATAAGCCCGGACGGCATGGTTTTGCTGTGAGAGGCAATCCGGACGATCCGCTGGAGAGGGCGTGCCTGGAGGACTCGGTCACGCAGGCTTTGCACTGGTTTGAGCGGTGGCTTTGAGAGATGTCCGAAATATTTTTGAGAGTTTTGGAGGGAGTTGGGCGGTTGTGGTGTAAGAACTAATGGGATCTGGGCGACTCATGACTCCACTCCGGTGTTCAGATATATTCCTCTACAAATACCAGAACACAGTTTTCGCATACACAGTGTCCGCAGGGTAAGCCGTACTGGGGTCTGAGATGGAGACAAGAAAGACAAGTATTGCTCTCTGAATAGCAGGCCATCGATCCTCGAATCTGAGATGACTACCGCGATGGACCTCTGCGGAGGACTTCCTTGGTCCTTGGAGGCATAAAGGACCGTAGTTGATCTTTAATCATATTGATGAAGCCAGTCCGTAGTATAATATCTCCAGATCCTTTGAAGGTAAGAGATCAATATCCACTCACCTTGTAAAACACATTCCGATACAATACTTTGAAAACACTGACTGGATCGAACACTAAAGCTGAATTAGACCATCAGGGTAACCTTGACCCTGTGCTCTACCAGGTCCGAGCCAACCGGATTCTGGGTTCTTGATGCGTGAATGAAATTGAAAGGCTCCTTAGTGGCTTCCGAAAAGTGCTCGCAGGCGTAGCTGAAGAAGGCGGCGAAACGTGTCGCAGAGAACAAGGACCGAGTGTCTTCTCTGTTTTTCCGTACGTGATCCGACGCGTCTATGAGACTCTCCTTTAGACGCCTGTGAGGGGAGACGGCGTTCGGGCACAGGGCAACAATGTCAATCGCTGAGATCTGTTCGAAAGGGTCTTCGGTTGTTTCCTCTCTCAACAATCATAGAAAGTCTTTTCTGGTCCCAGTCTCGGATTCTGCCCCACGAGAGACCTCCTCAGTTACGATGAATCACTCTTGGGTACGTGCTCTTGGGGAGGGTCGATGAGTGGCCTTTCTCTAACCATAGAGCTATGTGGTGTGTAATCTTTCTGAACCCACCAAGATCAGCAGAAAAGAAGAAGACATCCGTAAAGGGAAAAAGCAGACGCGTGTAGATGCGATGGGCGATGTCATCTATATAATGTGAGTGTCCGTGCTATGATCAATGTCCCGTTTGGTGAGTGGAAATCTGATGCCTTGTATACATACGTATGGACGTCACTCGCGGGGCGGCCGCGCTTGAGTTTCCCCGAATCAGGGGCAGGCCCACAGGCGAAGAATAAGCGCGTCAACGCTCTCACCACACAAGCGAGCATCAAGGAGGGACCGATAGTAAAACCCATCGCGGGTTGGTTCACACTGCGCAGCCGTCGACAGGCGACATTTCGCCTGAACCCATGCATGTCGCAGATGCCGTCAGTGACAATCTCGGCGGCGACTTCTCAAGGGAGCGCGAGTGCGTCAACCTCGGCCGCCGTGTCCGAGAAAACCGCGAGCTCGCCCGCCACCGCATCATCTGCACCTGCAACCGAAAACGCACCCACGCCGAGACTTCGCAGCTGCGTGACTTGCAGAAGCCGGAAAGTCCGGTGTGACAAGTTGTCGCCCTGTTCTAATTGCCGCCGGGCTAATATTGCCTGCGTCGTTCCGTCGACTGACCGCCCGCCAAGATGGGCTCGTCGCCTCGGGTACATCTCCAACAATGCAGCATCAAACGCGCAGGCAGAGCAAGCCAGCACCGACCTTCGGGTTGGCCAGGTTATGGAGAGACTGCGAACTCTCGAGAGCCTCGTCAAGGAGCTGAGCGGTCAGCTGGAGCAGGCCCACGCAGCGGCGAATTCGGTCGCAGGTGGCTCGTCCGGGGTTAGCCCTCCCAGCAGCTCGACCCAAGACCGTGAGGCAGAACACCAGAGGAGTGCGTCGCCGACCACGAGTGCGGGCAATGTCCAGAAGCAGTTCGGGAGGCTCGTCTTGCAGGACGCCAGCCGAAGCCGCTATGTCGGCACCGGCTTCTGGTCCCGCGTCAACGACGAGGTGAGTCGGCCTTCTGTATCAAGCCGTCATCTTGACTGAATCGCTAGCTGACTTACGTTCCAGCTTGAAGGGCTGAAGATGGACACTTGCGGGCTTGCGGGTGACGACTTTGATACCTCAGAGGACGAGGTGCGTGCAGGGAAGACCACATCTACCCAGGAACTTGAGCGCACGCCATCAGAACGACACGCGCTCTTATTCCGACACAATTTGAGTCCTTCGGCCCCCGGTCCCCGAGAGTTTCACCCATTACCGTCACAGATCCCGTTTTTACTAGATGTGTTCTCTGAAAACGTGAACTTCGCATTGCAAATCGTCCACATGCCGACCGTTACTAGGATGGTACGCGATCTGCGCGGCGACATGACCAGCCTCACGCCGGCCAACGAGGCCTTGATGCTCTCGATCTACTACGCAGCAATAACCTCCATGGAGGAAGACGATGTAAGTTCATCCCGAGCAAGTCCGACAGACGTGACTTGGATGCGATGCTAACGCATCCCCTGCGCCACAGATCATGACCAATTTTGGCTTTACAAAAACCGATCTTAATCTCAAGTATCGGCTAGGCTTGGAGCATGCCCTTGCGAAGGCTGATTTCCTCAATGTTCCCGATGTGGTCCTGGTGCAGGCATTTACCATCTTCCTCTTTCTCCTTCGACGCCATGACAGCCCGAGGTTCGTGTGGATGATGACGGGGCTTCTTATCAGGATGGCCCAAGCCCTTGGCTTGCACCGCGATGGAGCCAACTTCGAGCACCTGAGACCGTACGAGATCGAGATGCGACGAAGGGTGTGGTGGGCCGTGTGTATACTGGATGTGAGAGCATCCGAAGATCAGGGGACTGACCTCACTATCACAAGCGGTAGTTTTGACACCAAGCTTCCCCTGAATATCAACGATACAGACATCCAGCCCGACTCAAAGCAGATGCCCACGGAGCGCCAAGGCCTGACTGATATGTCGTTCGCGCTTATCTGGTTCGACGTCACGAGGCAGATGATGGCCCTGATTATCAAGGATGGCGCACCGGATCTGGAAAGACAGAGCCGTCTGCTGAACGAGATGTATCAGAAAGTCGAACGGAACCACTTCAAATACTCGACAGAGTCGGGCAACATGGCGTACTGGGTTGCGGTCACTCTCGCGCGCCTCGTCATGGCCAAGATGACACTCATCATCTATCTCCCGGTTCTTTTCTTCTCCCCGAGCGAGCACTTCTCGGACGAGATCAGGGCCAAGCTGTTTGCTTCGGCGATCGAGGTAGCAGAGTACAACCATGCCTTAAACGCCGAGCAAAGATGCCGTCAGTGGCGCTGGGGTTATCAGACTTGTACCCATTGGCATGCCATCGTCTACCTTCTCATCGAGATTTCGCGGCGTCCATGGTCGCCCGTCGTTGAGAGGGCCTGGGTCGCACTTCACAGCAGCTGGCTGATCCCAGCCCAGTCCTACATGGACAAGAACATGCGCATATGGGTTCCCCTGCGCAAGCTGATGTCCAAGGCCAGGAAGCATCGCGATGCCGAGCTCGAGCGGCTAAAGAGCGATACTAGGGCCGCCGAACGGCTGGAAATGGACGACAACAGCATCCCCGTACCGAGAAGTTCGGGGCCGTTCCCCGCTGGAACCAATGCTGTCGATCTCTTTCGCGAGCGTTGGCGGCAGCTCGTGGCGATGCCGGAGGGACGCCGGCATGGCCCAAGGACATCTGCATCCCTCGGAGCTGGGCCCTCCAACTCGTCAGTGCACACTGTCAGCACGAGCCAGCCGAATATAGGCTCTATGCCCGTGTATAGCGCAAGCGATGTGAGCTCTGGCATGAGCATTGAACCTGCCTATCTTGGTGCTAGCGGACCTCAGACGGGTCAAAACCCGTCCAGCACCGATACCGCAAACGTCGAGTCGGTCCTGACAACGAACCATCCGAGCGAATTGGCACTAGGACAGACTTCTGGGGCATCATACGACCCGTTTTCCGCTGTGCCCCCAGACTGCTCGTACGACCAGGTCATGGGGGCTGGCTTCGTGCCTTGGCTATGGGCAGACGCCGATCCGTCCGTCGACGTCTTCGCGACTGTGGATGTGGATGCGATCGATGTGGACATGGACTTGGATGGCGAGGTCAACTGGTATAATTGGGTTGAGTCTGCCAAGAGCGGGGAGTGGGAAGCAGATCCAAATGGCAACCGGCGTGCCTAGCTCTCTTGGCCATCAGGAGTGGGATATAAAAGGGTACTCTGGCTTCCCCCTCGTTTTGTCTTTTTTAATTATAACTTATTCATATTTATTTTATTACTTAATTAGTAGATTAAACTAACCTTTTAATATCGTCGGGAATGAATTATTAGATGGTAACTAAAGAGAGGAGCATCACCATCCAAAGATTAATATTGCGGCCACACTCCTGCCACAGCCTCTTCACTCTAAACACCAAAATATTGGCGCTCCCCAATAGTTCCTTAATTCTCTACTAGGGTTGTGAGACATAGTGAAATGGATCACTTAAGGTAAGAGTTTCAAAGACCCACGAAAAATCAATATCTGTAGCCTATACGGGTAGCTTTGGCGGATTAAACATCCCGATAATAATCTATTATATTCCTACAATGCCGTAAACGAGTTTTCGTATTCACTGTCCAGTAACTGTAGATCTCAGCACCATTGCAAATGAGATGATGGGCAAAGCTTGATTGATCAGATGGACCAGGAAGCGGGTCTAGCCCTTCGTTGAGGTTTGCGCTATGACTTCAGCGAAGATATCCTAATCGTTGCTTCTTATTGAGCCGCACCTTTCGCATCCGTTGATACTAAAAAAGTTACCGGCTACAGTTTAAGCTATATATATTGTACGCCCAGGATGTGGGGATGTATTGTAGTCCTGGCTCTCGTGTTACCCGGTGGCCCGCCTTGTTATCCGGGCTTTTGGCCAATGTAAGCTTACGACGACTGTGGCTGTGCGACATCTGCCCAGCGTCCGCTCAGGCACGAAACCTTGGTGAGATATTTTTGTGGCAACTTAAGACCCACCTCCTAAATACATTCACAGCATCTGCCGGTCTGCCGTCCGGTTCTGTCCTCATAGCCCATAGAGGGAAGATTGGCCACCACCGTCTCGCTTCCAATGATGTCTATTTCACGGCTGCTTTAAGTGCGAGCCTCGCATGACGGCAGCCTACGCTATCGACCGGTGATGCCGGCTGGACATATATCGAAGTCAGCTGGGTCGGGCAGCAGGAGAGTAAGATCCTGCAATCACTGCCGCCAATTCAAGGTGAGAAGCTTTCGTGAGACTGAACTATACCGCATGTGTGCTAAACACATAGTCCCTAGATCCGCTGTGACTCGACCGAGGTGTTTCCGTCTCCATGCTCCGCGTGCAAGGCAAAGGACAGGGATTGTAGTGTCGATTCTACCTTCAAACCCATTCGAACGAGAAGGTTGACTATTGAAGATGAGTTGAACGCCTCTACTACTCTTAGCTAACAGTACTCACAGTCTTTTGAAGGACGTCACGTCTCAATTGTCACTAATCCAGGGGGCGCTCAGAGATCATGATATTACCATTCCTCGCCCTTCATTTCCAGAGTATCATCCACCGCGTGATATTCCTGAGCAACCACGACTCGAGACCGAACCTACTCCTGCGGTTCTTGGACCGTTGGCTGGTTCGAAAGATGATCTGTCATACATCGGGAGCCAAAAGCTAGGTGACATCGCCATTGAGGCTGACACCATCAGAGATCTCTTTGAATAGTGTGCATACTGTGTGGGAATATTCGCTGGCAAGTGCTGACATGATTATTGCAGTTTCCGCACGAATCATTACGTATATTTTCCGATCCTCGACAAGGACTTTTCACCGACACAGCTTGTTCAATCATGCCCGCTGTTGTTTTGGACGGTGCTTCTCATTTCTTCCCGTTATCATAAGCAACACTCTTCCATCTACCGCAATCTGTTTGCCCCCTACAAAGAGATCTTGTCTACTGCACTCGTCAACTCTGTCCGTTCAGTTCGCGTTATTCAGGCCATTCTCTATATCTGCCTCTGGCCCATGCCAGTCCGCAGTCAACATGGAGATCCAAGCGTAACGTACTGCGCTGCGGCTGTGAATGCAGCGTTGCAATTGGGAATTCATAGACAGGTGCTCGAGAAGGAGAATTTGGGTCGCGATCATGGGGGTCATTCATTTGTCGGTGACAGCGAGGAAAGAATGAGGACTTGGAAAGGGTGCATTTATGTGAGCACGCAGTGAGTACCGCATGGTTATCAGTATGAGGTAAGCATGCTAACATATACAGTATGAGCATAATGCACGAACTTCCCCTTCAACTACCGATTCGCTTATATTTGGATACAATGAATGCTATTGTGACTCGTGATGGCATTTCAGAGTTTAATGCCCTCGTGTTAATTCATTGTCAAACGGCAAAATTGGTGTCAGGCTTGGAAGGAGGTTTCGATCCACTTGCATGTAACACCTTCATCGCTCTCTTTGAACGAGAACTTGATTTGATTAAGACCACCTTCAGGCAAGTGTGGAGTACAGAGTTAGAAATATCTCTCCTGGCGGCTAAATTATTCGTCTATGACCTATCGTTATGCCATATTGGCCGCTTGTCCTCCAGTGCTGGACGCGATAGAAATCTGAAGCCTGGGGAGTTGGTCATTCTGACGTACGGCCTGACCGCGGCCACGCGCATGATTGACATCTTCAACAGGTCAGCACTCGAAGATTTGGCAATACATGCTGTGGGATCATTAAGGTCGCAGATATGTTATCCAAAGACCCATTTTATGCTGATGGTGTTTGCAACATTATTCCTATTTAGGGTCATTGGATTGCCATCACAACTGGAGAGATCTGATATAAATCTTGCACGGTCCAAGGTTCAAACTGCAATAAATGTCCATCGTCGATCAGTTCGGGAATCAGGTGATGAACACGAGCGTATGGCTGCGTTATTCGAAGTCCTCGCTCGAATCGAACCGTCATTTTATCTGGAGCATTTTCGCAGCGAGTACTCGAGGTCACTGATCCATGAATGTCAACGACTGGGTCAGGGACTGGCGAGTGACCGACGGTACCATCATTTTCCTCAAGTTCAAGCTTCCGAAGATCAGTCTGGCCCTGCTGGCGTATCTCAGGAGCCGCAGTCAATGCAGTCTCAAGCTACCGCAGACCTGTCACCATTGGATACCGATCACACTAGCCAGGGTCTCATGAATATTTCAGACATCGATAGTGCAGAAATTCCGTGGGGAATTTGGGATAATATGATATTTGATTTTTTACCGTTGTAAGTTATAGAAGTTCACAGCGCGGATGAGGCAATAGTGTTTTGTAGGACCTTGGGTTTAGTACATCCTATTACATTATATACGCTACCAATCGTATACGCATGTTATACACATGCCATACTCCATGCATGTCACTGCAAGGACCCATTCGATCCACTATCTACAAAGTGAATTGGAAAAAAAATATTCTCATCTGCTACTCGACATGACCATTTCGCATACTCCACCTCATGGACTTAACAATGACGGTCCCATTTCAATTAGTTATAATTTCTCTAGAACCTCTGTGTTTAAAGGTGGAAATAGGAAGAACAATTATAACAACCAATAAATCACGGACGACTCAACAATTTCCCGACCATCCACGTGTATATCGCTGTCACAGCTAAGTCATAGACCCCCTTTACTTGAGACTTTCCCCTCCATTTTCGACAACATTGTTCATGTCCGAGAGCGCCAGGTCTTCCTTATTATTCTCTCTATTACTGCGACCGAGACTGAAGTCGGCGGCTTCCCAGCTTCCTTGGAAGCAGAATCCCGGATGAAGGAATGTCTGCGATCCAGAAGCGATGAAGATCATCCTACAGTAATATCAGTAAGCGATTCAATCGACACAGGCTCCAGGGATACTACTCACGCTCCTTCGAGGATCATGAACGTGACTTCCTGGTTCGCGAGTGCTCCGTGTAAACCCTGACTAAGTTCTGCGACGCGGTATACGCTTCTCGTAAAAATGCACGTAATAGCCAGGCCAAGACTCCAGAGAATTATGCGAAATTTCCAGCTACTTCGCAATATCATATGAGTGGGTTCACACGCATCAGGTCCGGCTTTGTGCACTCTCCACGCAAACTCGGCGCAAGCCATCGTGAATAGTAAAGTCGCTGCCACTTGGAAGCCGAGTCCAGCCAGCAAGAGATCCTTACCCGCGTTAGCCGAGCTTTGCGAGGCACCCCCTGATGCAACACCGCCTCCAGCGGCTGTAGGTAGGGTTAGCCATATTCGAGTGATAAAAAGCTTCAATGTAGTTGTACCTTGAAGGAAGAGCGATATGACATCGCATGCAATAAAGACAACAGTGTAAGTTCGGGGCCTAAATCGAGATAGCTTCTGTCCATAAACAACGACACTAGATAAGTGAGCTTGCGATCATTGTTGACAAAGGAAAGTATTGATATACTGACATTCTAGAGAGACAAAGATACACGGCTGCCCCAAGAAAAGCGGGTGCAATGGTCAAGCAAACCAAATACCTGAACATCATCAGAAGACTTGGTTGCATTAGAAGTGGGTGAACCTACATGGAATATGGAGACTTGGTGAAAGGGTTAAAGTGCATCTGTATGCGAGCAACATATCCCAGGATTTCAACTAAAAGGAAGTTAGACTATATCAGATGGACATGCATAGACGAGTAACTCACGAACAAGTCCACCAAACATAGCCACAAAGTATCCCCAGATCCTATACCTGATAACCAGCACGATCTGAAGGACGATCAGAAGTCCGAACCAGCCGGCATAGAACGCGTTCCCGCCGAGGGAAGGCAGATAGGTGTAATGCGCTTGCGCTAGTGTGCATGTCTGGAGAGTGCACTCATCGTCTGGAATTGTGAAATTGCCCTCCATGGTTCTCAGTAATCACTGTACAGGTAGGAAGTGTTAGTTGTGTCGAATTAGCAAGTTTCGTGGTGCTGTTGTTGTACTTATTGACAGATGTACAGGCAGCTCCCTGGACACTCCGGCCTCGGGAGCCCTGCCAAGAGCCGCCTACTAGGCTGTGCATGCGATGCAGTCCAAAGAGATGTGTAGACTTTCTTCCATCTCTGTTGCGGAGGATATAGCCAGTGTTACCGTGTATCTATTGTTGATCCGTTGCGGAGGACGAGGACGAGATGCGCGTGCGTGTGAAGTTGCTTCTCGGACTCCGATTTCGGACCGAGAGCAAAGGGCTAGGGCTTGGCAGCGATTTCTCTCCAGACGCTTTCTCCGTTCCACGTCCGGATTGCATTGAACCCATCTGCTATTTTTGTTCCGGGTGCCAGAAGTAATTCAAGTGGGGGTCCAATTCCAGAACAATGCGAGAAAGTAGGGATTGGCACGGATAAGAATTTTCGTTATCCGTATCCGTATCCGTATCTAGAGCAGCGTATAGTTATCCGTATCCGTATCCATATCCAGAAGAAATGGGCTTATCCGTATCCGTATCCATCATATCCACGGATATCCACCTAGGAATGACAAAATATGAATGAAAGATATTACAACCATCACTAATATGAATTATACCGTTCAACTGGGCTAAAAATGCCTTCTTGAGCTTATGAGTCTATAAGACCGTCGTATAATCGTTAAGATCGATCCGGCGATCCATACATATAAACCCGGCTCACCTGGTCTAATATACGTAATGGATCGGTTTATATTTAGAATTACAAGCTGTTGTTATCGCGTTGTTATTGTTACGGTTCCATATTCAAGGTTAGGGTAGTGTGGCTCAGAAGCGGCATTGCGAATGCTGGACGACATTACTGCGTTCCTCGCAAAGCAACTGCGTAAACCTGTTTGTTCCTTATGACTATCTATTCCCGACACAGCCGAATAATTCAATACCTCCCTCGGTAATATTTGCTTGATAACTTTATTTATGCGTCTCGTGGATATCCGTGGATAATATCCATGGATATAACTAATTAAGATTGCTTTATCCGTATCCGTATCCGTATCTGCCTAATGTCTATCCGTATCCGTAATTTGACGGATATCCGCAGATATATCGTTATCCGTGTATCCATGCCGATCCTCACCAGAAGTCGATAGCAAATGTCCGATCTGGCGATCTCTAATTCTCTATAAGTACATTTGCGGAATTAAAATCAAACTTTGCGCCTCTCTTTGGTTCGCATTCATCTCTAGTTGGCCTACGGACAAGAAAAAATTGGTCATTAACCATCTAATTGCGTACAATAGAATGCGCACGATGGTCATCGCACTCTTGCTCGCCAGCATCGGGGCTGTACACTACGTGCACTAATTTCGGCCTGTCTCTCGCGTATCGTACTCCTTTCATTCAGCAACGACTCTCCTACATTCTTCATTATTACTTTCGGTCGGACAGATCCTGCTGGCTTTCCTGTACCTGGGAAGAGGGCCTCTCAAGGCAAACAGTGACCGGCTAGCGCATACACTCGCCCGACTGGCTCTCCTCGCTCTCCTCGTCTGTAGGCGACTCACGGTCATCTCGTTTCTCGCGGGATCGCCGTCTAGCGTGTCCCCTCAACTTTCTTCATCGCTGAGTCTGAAATGAACTGGTACTAACTGTAAAGTGCATTTGTTCTAAATGCGCGGGATCAAGTCGGGTTTGGACGACATTGACAAGCGTGACAGCAACGGTAGTGTTCGAAGATATTCTTCGCCAAACATGCCGCTTTTCTAGGTCAAATGTTGATTACACGCGATTGCCGGTTCACGCTTATATATGGTTTGCACCAGGACTGTACTTTGGAGACGTTGGGTACAGATGGATTATTAATGTGTTTTACCACTTTTTTTCTTGAATGGAATCTCCATCGCCCACAAGCACCCTGAATACAGAGAACGGCGGCGCGTGGGTGTATTCTCAAGGAAAGGAAAGTCAGTACGCTATTTATATGCTTACAAGTAATCTGTGTAGACTCTGGACTTGTTTGTCGGGCATTAGGCAATAAGCACTGCTTAACGGGAGTTTGGGAATTTCGTCTCGGGGTGCGATTTCAGACCGAGATCAACTGGCCCTTTCTCGGTCCCCCTCCGAAATGCGAATCAGGGCATGTTGTAATTTGCAGCCGGAGCCCATGCGGAACCCAGTGCGTCTTGAAGGGGCAGGTTGAAACAAAGTTCTGTATTAATGGATTGTAACCGTCTAATGCTCATTTATATAACTGCTAACCCCCGATGGCCGGATTTGTGATTTGGGAGGGGTAGTGTATGACACTGGATAGGTGTAAGATACACCACCTCCTCAAGGCATGACAATGCTAGTAGTATATATCACCCAATCAGTGTCAGTATATCGTAAGCATTTAAGGCTTATGCTTACTAAATTTGCAGGTCTAAATATGAAAGTTTTTATTGACTGGAAAAGACTCATAACATGCACTCTTGTTAGGTCTGAAGTTCATCATGCCTTTGACTCATTTAAATTTGGTCAGGAATAATAAGATGTCATTGATAGTGATGCCCCTGACGCGCGTCCTTTTACCATACATTGGGCTTAGGGTTACTGCTATATAAATCATTTTTAATCAGGTATGCCCCCCCTGCACGCACCTGGGAACTTGCGGATCATCTGGCGAACGCCGCTAACTCGTAGACGCTTTCCACATCCCGGGTGGCCCGGCGCCCAGCTCCGAGATCGGAGCCTTGAGGAAGGAGATGGTTGTAATGTGCGGATGTTGGGACTAAAGTTGGGGTTTAAGTTTAATATTTGTAAGTGGGTTTTTTTGTTATCTGTGCCTTATCTCTCTCTGCAGGCAGGGTGCCTTATATTTTATACCTCTATGTGGCGTGTTTTATTCCGTTTTTTTCTTCTTGACGACAATGTTATATACGTTAGTCCCCAAAATTTCCGTCCCACTACTGTTCACAGCAACAACTAACAAAACACTCACAGTGTAATGGAACTACCGTCAGGCTCGTGCGGTAAGGGCTTTTAAAGTTGACATAGAGCCTCTGCAATTCGTTGACTAATTGTTGTCTGTTTATCTGAGCCACACAAAGACGAGGGGGGGCCAGGTCGCCAGGTCAGGGTGAGTTGTCAGCGTACGTGTCCGGGTCATCCCAAAAAAATTTATTGTGACACTTCAAAATAAGCCTGCAACCGGCAAATTGGCCGCTTGTGTCTGTGCCAAGAATCCCCCAACTTTACTGTTGGAACTAGTTGAGATCTAGTCGCCCCACGTACAACCAGATCTTGGGGAGTGACCGCTCCTTGGTCTGGTGATAGCCGGATATGCCGTCACCATTTCATAAGTGGTCTTGGAAAAACTCAGTCTCATATCTAACGAATACTTTGGTGCACTGCTTATAGGACCGGAGGATACTTGCTTGCCGTGCATATGATGAACCTATGGCCCCTACCGAGACTACGCCCATGCCACTTAATAGTAGTACTCGGCGTGCAGCTTGGCCGGGCCTGTGCCTACAAGGAAACCTTTCGGTTAGGCCAAGATAAGGCGAGGCCGCATGCGATCGAAGCTCCGTGTGGCGTCAATGCAAATCCAAAGCTTGAGCTGTGGCCACGCCACTGCTTATCAAAGTTGACCAAGTCCACGGCAGATAAGCTGATGTTCCAACACTGATCGCTATCACGAAGGGAGACTGGCCAGGGACAATAAAAGAAATTATATAACGGCTTAGTATCTTCAAGTAAATAGTCCATCACAACGATAGCGAGACCCAGGGGGAGCGGTTAGGGGGAAGGGAATGGGGGGGGCAAAATGCCGCATGTTGCCGAACGTCCGTCTCGAATTCGTGTTCTGGCGTCGCCGGGCTGGTATCTTGCATATTGTTGCGTGGCCGCTGGAACAGGGCGATATATAAATAAGTTTAGCTAGTAACTCGAAAGATGTCGAGACCCTTCCTCCACCAAATAAACTCTACCTCTCCGGTGCGCATTGTAGCTTGCATTCGGATATTTAATCTGGTATGTTCTGTTCATAGATTATACCTCCTTTTCTGCTGCGTCTATTAACAATGGTCTAGTTCTGAATTATGGCGAACGACGATTACGTGAACGAGAAAAAAATTGAGGTGGACATCACTGCTCATGCTCTTGAGAAGCAAGAGTCTAATAACACGGCCGACGAACTTTCCCGCATGAAGATCGTCAACCGCTTCAAGGCTATGAACAAAACTGGCAACACCGGCGATGAAGACCCATTGGCAGACCAAGCCTCGGAGTTTCTATACAAGATGTTACTGGAGACGAGCTTGGAAGATAGTATCGCAATTTTGTCGAAAGCTCTATTGGATCACTATGGAGATGTAAACTTCGATAACGAGATATACGACAAAATTCAGCTCATGGTCAACGGACCAGAGGCTTACGGTGAAGATATTGATACTTATGAGCTTGACTGCAGACTGGAGGCCGTCGTCATCAAATACCACTCTCCGTACCCGGAAGTTCGGGCCGTTACGGATCCGTTTGATACGGACATGCCAGTCGAAACTATTCGTGCATACGTCCTTGGTGCTATTTGGGTGGCGGTTGGAAGTTTCATCAACGAGTTCTTTGCCTTCCGGCAACCATCGCTTTCGCTCGGTTCAACTGTTATCCAACTCTTTCTCTACCCGTGTGGCAAGTTCACGCAGTTACTTCCTGATTGGGGATTTACCTTCATGGGAACTCGTTATAGCGTTAATCCCGGGCCATGGACCATCAAGGAACAGATGTTGGCAACCATCATGGTTAATGCCGGCGCGCAGGCTTCAAACTGGATGTCGATGACTGTCGCTCTGCGACATAAATTGTTCTTTGGATACGAATGGGTAGATTTTGGATTTGTCTGGCTTATGAATTTTGCGAGTTTATTTTTCGGCTATGGTCTTGCCGGTATCATGCGAAAGCTTGTTATCTTCCCAGTTAAGGCGGTGTTTCCGAATGTCTTGCCAACACTCGCGCTCAGCCGAGCTTTGGTTGTCAACGAAACAAAAACGTCGGTTAGCGGCTGGACGCTCAGTCGGCAAAAGTTCTTTTTTCTTGCTTTTGGCCTATCCTTTTGCTACTTCTGGGTGCCCGACTTGCTCTTTAAAGCTCTCAGTACATTCAATTGGATGACGTGGATTGCGCCTAAGAACGTGACTTTAGCGTTGGTTACTGGCTCTTTTATTGGATTCGGAGTTAACCCTGTCCCCACATTTGATTGGGCGGTAATCAACTACGGATCTCCTCTCGTTTACCCCTTTTTTGCATTTATCAATAAGTTTATCGGCGTTCTCATATCCGGAATTATCATGGTCATTTTGTATTGGAGGAATTACAAGTTTACCGCATACTTGCCTCTGAATACGAACGCAATCTACGACCGTTATGGAAATACTTACAACGTCTCCAGGATTGTGGTCAACAACAAGGTGGTCGAGGATTTGTATCAAAATTACTCTCCGCCGTACATGTCAGCCGGCAATTTAGTGGGCAAAGGTGGTCTTTGGGCTGTCTATACTTGTACATTTGTGTATATTGTGATTAGCGAGTACAAGTTACTGTGGGAGACTTTAAAAAGGTTGGCGATATCAATACGACATCCTTTCAGAGACTCTCTGGATGACTTTGATGACCCTCACTCGCGCATGATGTCTCGTTATGCAGAGGTCCCTGATTTGTGGTATATCACCATCTTTTTCATCGGCATGGGTACAGGATTGGCAGCTATTTTAGCGTGGCCAACTACAGTACCGATTTGGACAGTCATTGTGATCTTTGTATTCAATATTGCTATGTTCATGCCCACCTTGGTGGTTATGTCGCGGACTGGTTACTCAATGGGATTTGGCGCATTCTCTGTCATTCTGGCCGGTTTCATGGACCCCGGAAATGCCGCCACGAACGTTATTATTCGAATGTGGGGTTACAATATCGACGATCAATCGGAGACTTTTATCGGTGACCAGAAGCTAGCACATTATTCCAAAATCCCTCAGCGAGCGACGTTCCGGGCCCAGCTGCTAGCGACTCTGATTGAGTGTTGCTGCACTGCTGGTGCGGTACAGGCTTTGTTTTCATCGGTTTCAAATTTTTGCAGTCCGACCCAGGTTGATAAGTTTGTTTGTGCCTTCCCGAGAACGGTTTATTCCGATGCTATCATGTTTGGTGTCATTGACCCAAATCGAGTTCTTAATACTGTTTATCCAGCACTTAAGGATGCGTTCTGGATTGGGGCAGTTATCGCGGTCCCATTCGCTCTGGCGCAACTGAGGTGGCCCCAGAAGATGAAAGGCATTAACCCCGCGCTTATGGGATACGGCACTATTTTCTGGGGTGCAACGTACAATTTGACCTATTACATCCCAGGTGTCTATATGTCATTCTTCTTCATGTACTACATCAGACGAAGATATACCGGCTGGTGGACGAAATACAACTACATTTTGACGTCTGGATTGTCCGCTGGCGTCGCATTTGCTGGTATCGTGATCTTTGCTGGTTTGCAGTACACTCAGACGTCAATTCCGTGGTGGGGTAATGAGGTGTATGCAGCTGGTGTTGACTATGCGCGTACAGCTTCGTTGCTCAAGGTTCCGACAGAAGGATTTGGCCTCAAACCGGGTGAGTTCAGTTAATTGGATTCGACTTTACGTGGAAGTGGACAGGGTGGTGTATTGTGATGGTCCTGCAAGTGGAGTGAAAAAGTGTTTGATTCTTCCTGTCTCGTGTTAGATTGTGTGCCTAACGATCGCACCTTTGAACAACGTATTCGCGCGTAAGCTATGACGGTAGATTCGAAAATACTTAAAACAATCTGCTAAGTACTTTACAAATTTGCTAACTAGTAAAAACCCTCAGAATCCTTACGTGATTCTCTGCTCGGAACCCAGCTATTCATAGCACTTCCTTTCAAGCGTCCAAGCCTTACACGCCACATCGCCTAAAAAAGTATTGCAACCCTCAGTATGCGACTCCTTCCGTATCCCAAGTAGAGTGGAGCAAGTTAGCAAAGCAATTGATTATCATTGTTTCCTGCTAAATCGAAGTAACTACTTTGCGGTCATTCCATCTTAGATATGGACTACATCACAAGGAGAGCAGGCGAAAAATTTTTGGCTGCGATGACGTCATGGTGGTCACAATGCCCCTGATCAAAAGCCCATTAATTTTCTCCATTTCGCAACCCAAAGTTTCTCAGAAGTAAAACAAAAAAATCAGAATATAGCTCCGGTACCAGCTTCCCATACCCCTGGTGTTGACAGTTTACAGGGCTGTGTATATTCTGTGTTTCGAGCAGTCCCTCGATTGAATCAGCCTGGCACTCTCCTGCGTTAGGGAATCTATGCTGTTCGGCTCTCCTCCGTTGGGCCCCCGCTCCCAAGCCCCAGTTGTTCGTCCGGCTGGGTATTCTCAGATTTCATTACAACAGCACGTGCGGGGCAGCTGCCTATAAATGGCGCTGCTTCTCCCTAATTGTGCATATTTTGTTCTTTAGAAATCGGATTTTTTTTCTCTTGTTCAAGTCTTGTCCAGATCCTCTTGCTCATAACACTGCCGGTCGTTTCATTGTATGTGCCCCGATTATCATCACTGCGACGATATTAAATAACCATGACCTGACCAAGCGAGAGCAAGGACTTAATGGAATGACGTCAAAGCAAGTTCGGTCGCTGAGGAAACATCGGGTAAGGGCTAATTTATTCATCAACGAAACTGTGAGCCCAACTGAAGATCTGAAGAATAGTTTCAAAGCCCACCAGCGCAACATAATGTGATATTAGTCTGCCGCCAAACTTTCAAGTTGTGCGAAGATTTCGCGTTTGTTACGTAGACGCCCGTTTAAGACGTGCCAGGTTACACGAGTAACGCAATGGCTGTGTATATACTGATCGCATTTCGTCCCGTTGTAAGAATACATTGATTATATCATCAATTCGCTCAGCAACCACATCCTCTACCCCATTCAAATTTCGACAACCGTGTTCTCTAAAATATATAATATGAACGTTTACGGGGAGGACACATCCGGAGCACGGGCGAGATCTTCTGTTGTAGCAGCGATCGCAGTGGCACGTGCCCGAAGTGCATCAGCAACAAGAGCCTTGAATGCACAATCTGACAAGAAGGAATATAAAGGACACGACAAGTGCGGTATCTCGTCTTGCGCAGCAAAAATCCGTCCACAAAATGACCCGCGGGGATGGAGCGACCTTCTTATCAGCGCGCACTGAAATTCCTCAGAGACAACGAACCTGAGAGGCGGCTCGATATACAACTCTCATACGAGAACTTTGGAGCCCTTGAAAAGAAGGCACATGTGCTTTATGGCGACGCAAAGTATATCAATGACCAAGAAATCTTTTGTTGTGGACCTCACTAACCTGCACGCAGATATCCACGTGTTGAATACGCTGCGAGCGACTCCAGAGTCACAATTTACACCGTTCCTACAGCTCTCCATAGTCGATCGACAGTAAATCTACAGGAAGCCATCAGGGATAGCGTTCGAGATATACTCATTCAACATAACAAAAAAGAGTCAATGCGTTACATTCTCAGCGTGGGAGAGACAACTGTAGAGTCCGCGAATGACCAAGGTACGGGATCAACAAAAACGCCCGACGCCGGCCTCCTTTTTGACAACGGTCATCGCAGAGCATTGACCCTCATCATCGAGGCAGGGGTCTCTGAAGGATATCGAGCACTGAAGCGCGATATTGAGCTGTGGTTGAACGAATTCCAGTGTCCTACATGTATCCTCTTCTGGCTCAATGAGAATCCCAGGTTTGGGTATCCCAGGGAGGCCGATAAATATTCGGTCACTGAGCACTCTGCGTTTGACGAGGCAATGCAGCTGGCTCGGAATAACCATCGCTTTGGGCCATATAGCTACAGAGACCATTTTTGGTTTGGGCCACTTACGAAGGCGTTCATTGAAGTATTCAAAAGGGATGCAAGCACCAGAGTCATCAAAAGTAAGGAACATGTGAGTAGCAATTAATTGTGCGTTGAAATATTATCTTTAGTAATCGATTTAATAGATGGTAGTCGAGAATTGAACCTTGGTGGTAGATGGTGACGATCTGAAGTTAGGTCCCACCATGGGGGACTTTTTCCCGGATGTGTCGGAGATTGACAGCATTCGCGGAGTACCGATCGAGGTTGCTACTAATTTCGTCGGTCACTTTCTTGCATCTGCTGCACAAAGCACTGCAGAAGCGCGATTCAACTGTTTTGTGCGTACGTCGAAGCGAATTTTGCGTCGTCGTCCAACTGCGGGGCGCCAGGCGGCGTGACATCGTGTCCCAGCAAGCGAGGTAGCTTTCGGAAGCTACTTAAATCGCGGGCGTAATATATTTGCTTATGAATGTCCTCTTGTGTCGCTTAGGCACATTAAAATTTGTAATGGATAATACACAAAAGCTACTATTATGAGTTTTCTTGTGATATCTTCATTCTATGGAACTGTCTGTGCAATGGAGATGATGTATATAGACCACTTGTTATGTCAGCGGAAGATTCGACAATCGCCAACAAAGCAGCGCGCTCAGATATCGACTCTCAATGGATATTCTACACTCACATATCATTGCACATGTTCCCTATACATACTGCTTTCACAAACGAACGGCCAGACATCTGTAACCGTGGCTTGATCATATTTGAATTGGACTCGAATCTACATGTGTCGGGGGCGGAATTGTAAACAAGGACAAATCAGGACAGAAAAGTAATTTATTTGCAGCACCTAAGAATTTTTCCTGCCCCGCTTTGAGGTCAGCGCTGAGGGGCGCAGGCTTTGTCGCCCCGGATCGGTCTGGCTAACCCTGACTAAACTAATCCTACTAGCAATGACAATTTTACAGTGCGCAAGTCGATTGCGTTATTATGACCTAGGAGCTAGAGACCAGGAATTATGGGGTCTCTTCATTCTCCCCGCGAAACCAGGCTCTCGTTACAACTTACCCACATCAGCCGCTACAGCAGGACAGTCATGCCGATAATCGGGCTAGGCCTACAGAGAATTTGAGATAGGAATTGAGATGGAGAAAGACGTTGCTCTAGCACCGATACCTATGGAGAAAAGTCTAAGCTTCAGGCACATGATATTTCATCTCTTCATTTATAAACAACATCGACTCTCAATATCAATTCACTTTATTGCAGATGCTCCCTCTGATATTCACCAGTTGCAGACACGCTTCACTAAGTGTTGCCTGTCAGCGATGGCGCACCTTTTTGGGCGAGATGTGGAAAAGCGTCTCTGTTGGCACCTGTCAGCGATTGAGAAGGTTTCGCTACACCGATATATGCGGAAGAAGTTTGCTTGTCAATTTTCTCATATTCTTCGCGTAGGCAGCTGAGCGCACTGAGGACTCTGGCGAGAGCGGCGGTATCGTTGAGTGCTATACTCGTATTCACTGCCTCGACCCTGAGCTTCAAGTGATCGAGCTCTAGCTTTCGCTGCAGAGATAGGTAAGGCTCGCCTGTGTTTTTGAACAATGCAACGACGGCGCCGGCGACTGTTGCCGATGCAGTTAATGTGACGACCGCGGAGTTATCAGCATTTGTCCCGGCAAGAGCAGTCGCCACAGCACTCAAAGAAGCTTGTAGCACGACTGCAATCCAGCTCGAGTACTGCAACACCATGTAACGGTTCGCTTTGAGGTTATCCTCTATGTCGTTTAAAAGGGCATTTTTTTGGCCCTGCGGTAAAGGACCAACCGGTCTCTTTTGGTCTTTTTTCCGCCACCAAAGCAAAGCAGACAGCGCAGACGAGCGGACCCTGTATTGCCTTTCTTCATCGCCGTTCGCACCATGCTCACTGAACGTCATTGTCGTGCCGTACGGTCTTGCAGGATCATTGTCGATTGCTCTGTACTGATCGACGACCGGCGAGCTCGGCTGTCTATTTTCGGGCGGTTGCTGGTCAAGTGGCGTCTCGTTCCCGTCTGGGGATTGTAGATTCACCATTCCCGGAGATAGCCTTGATCAGTCAGAGGCTTTCGAAGTACGGATTAAAAGGTGTCTGAGAGAGGCACTAATCTTGCAGGCTGAATGCAATGGCTCCGACGGAATGAACCGGCTAGAACATGTGAGAAAATTGAAAACGATGACGCGACGTTCGATGAGCTTATGTAGTCACCTCACGCGCCCGTAGCTCATCGAGCTCAGGCAGTCCGAGTACTCGAATGCATGTTATGTGGTGGTCGAGCTCCGGCACCAGACAAACAAAGCGAGCCGTCGTTATGTACCTAACTAGAAAATTAGTTGCGTCCAAGCCGCAAGCAATCCACGACTTAGCGCTTTTCTTATAGCGGCGTTGTCATGACCACGGATGTTTCAGCCACACTTTGGTCGACAGTCGTAGCTTTGGAGCATTTAGCCTCATTTACCCCTTCCCTCTACCAGCTAGTGCCGTTTCTACAGTCCGGGTTGCGTTTTTAACAATTTATTCAACGCATTTCAAGATCTTCGCGACAGCATAGACCGGCCCAAAGGCTTCCAATTCGATGACGGTACCGTTTGCGGAAACGGAAGGTATGCAAGCGCCATAGCGCTCGCCCCCTAGTCTCGCATGAGCAACCCCTTTTTACCTTAGTCGATGATGTGATGATACAATCATACTGCGATCTCCGACAGAGCTCGGCCTGGCCATATCTCCACTCCTGAACAAAAGAGATCCGAAGGCAAGTCCGCATTCGACGGCAGGGTTTGGGCGTCTTCAAAAGTTGTATCGGGCGCTGCTTGATCCTCGCATCAGGTCTCCGCCATGTGGATATCCTGACGGCTGAGGCTCTCGTCGATGCTGCATTATTAGGTAGTCTGAACCTATCACCTCGATTTGTCCTCAAGCATCGCTATCAGTCTTGGTTTCAGAGAAAGCAGTATATAATAGATCGATGGCATTCATGCCCACGTTAATTAACTATATTATGACGCTGATCATATAGTTTCTCTTATAGTTCCTTTATAGGATAGTATAGGGTACAATCTATCAGGAAATAGGCGATGGGGTAGTTTTAGTCATTTCTTGCGCACTTTATTGTGGAATCAGAAGTAGCTGGCCTAAGGCTCTCTGACTACGTGTGTATATTTGTTTGACGGTTTTTTAGTTAATACACCAGCATAGGGAATAATTATTAGGAGCCCATTAGGAATCTGGTGATTGGCTCTTAGCTAGATGTACTTCAAGATTGCCTAAGACATCATGGAACTGCACTCCTAGAAGGCATTAGACTCTGTGTTGTTATTTATTACATCGTACGTACAGAGCAACAGCAATACAGTGTATTACTTCTATTACTTCCTCCCTATCCCGACCAGTGCCGTGCCGACCAGACGGCTAGGTGCCGTCGGATGCCTAAATTTGATGTCCTCCACCATGAGATCCCGCGTCCTCTCAAGCTCTTGGCGGGTCATATCGCTGGTAAGGCGCTTCATCCCGGGAAACTCAGTCAAGATATAACGGGCGATCTCGTCGTGGTCCTCAAATGGCATGTACGTCTCGACCGAATACACCTGAACCTCTCGAAACCCGGCGACTTCAAGCTCGCCGCGAATCCCCTCGACTGTGTGCCACATAGGCCCTAGCTGTGGCACTACCTTGTCCGGGCGTACCTTCTTCACAAAGCTCATGAGGTCAATCCACTCGCTGCCCTGCCATGAGCTCAGGGCGAAAACGCCCCCGCCGTTCTGATGGTTTAGAACACGACGGATCTCGCTCAAGGCAACGCGTGCTTGTGGGACCATGAAGAGCACGAAACCCGCAAATGCGTGGCTGACAGAGCCGTCATCAAAGGTGGAGAGGTCGGCGGCATCGCAGATCCTGGTCTCGAGCCTGGCCCAGAGGCTTTGGCCATCCTCGATCTCCCGCTTCTTTCGCTGCTCGAGCTGCTCAATGATGCCGGCCGAAAAGTCGGACGCGACGAGGCGTGCGGACTCGGGGATGGTATTGCCGTGTGCTTTAAAGATTGCGGAGGGGATCTGTCCTGGGCCTGTGCCGATATCTAGCACCAGCGATGCCAATGAGAAGGGGTATAAGGCGTCGGCAGCGGCGACCATGTTATGAGCCGGAAGCATTCCAGGACCGTCAGCCGCCGTCTTTATGAATGACGGTGCGAACCTGGACCATTCGTCCGCGCTGCTATCTTTCGGTAGAGGTCAGCAGAGGTAGACTGGGGTGGAGAGTAGACATACTCATCGTTTGGGACATTGCGAAGAGGACCTTTGAACGAGGAGATCCGTTAGTATAAAGTAGAAGACAAGACGATAGCTCTCATAGGGCATAGAGCGGACATGCTCACGGGTGTGGATAAATAAGCTATTTAAGAGTTATGATATAATTTTGAATTTATAAATGCTTCGGCAGTAGAACATACAATTAGAGAGGTTACATCAAGCTTTCACAAATTTGTTCTAAATATATATTGGCTAGTGTTATGCAGCCCTCCGGGATTAGGGTTCCACCAGCGGCGACACGCGGAGTTTAAACCCGAAGCAGACAGCAAGTATACCACGTACATGAACGGCTCCGGCTAGAAACAACGGAAGGCTCCGCGGTCAAACAAGCTGCGAGTCTTGCTCGGGGCTAGAAGGAGGGGCTTCGTGAGGAGCACACTAATGGTCAGGGTGAATAGTGCACTTGAACCAAGCACTCTGGTGGCCCGTGGGACACCGATCTGGGTTTGAAGTTTGGAAGTATGGCTCACATTCTTCAAGCTAGAGCTAATCGAGGTGATCCACGAAGTGCCCCTTCAGTCAAGTCAAAAAAATAGGATCAGAGCCTCCCAGTCACAAGCTAGGCGGTTAGAAGGCTGTAAATCCCGATTATACCGATCATCCGCTTAACTCCGTTACTGTATGAGAGAGTGTGTGTAGAGTCCACCGCCTGTACGTAGCACAGCCTACAAATCCTTTTCGCTGAGTTCGCGGGACTAGACCGAGCTACAAGATGGCGGCGAGACTTGTTGTATTACCGGAGGTAGCTCCAGGAGAGGTCGGCGTTACTCACGAGTGACTGTATATTTTGTAATTGGATAATAGGATAATAAGCTCCGCAATTACACTTGCCGTATGTCTACATTAGGTCTAAACTCCGCTTCTCCTTCGGGCCAAGCTTGCATGGCACTACAAAGTACCGCATCGGCACGGTACAAGTATGTGACTAGAACAATTAGCAAGAAGAGCTATATCATTGACTAATAATAGATTTGCACCCCAACCCCCCCCCCCCCCCCCCCCCCCCCCCCCCCCCCCCCCCCCCCCCCCAAACATTGGCATCCCCCTGCCCGAGGCTAAAATTACGTTCACACCACCCTGATTATGTAAAATTCACACCACCCTCTTAGCCCCTATTTCGCGCACCTGTATGCATTTGCGCCAAACGCATTTTCTCACTCATTATTACACTTCAAATAGCCTTCAATAGCTTAAAATGCAGGTAATTTTACACACTATAACATACTCTAATACCGAAACAAACAGTCTAGTGTATTACTAATCACAGAACCGATACTGACTCCTCTCAGCATCACTCTCAGCCTGTAGTTGCCTATGAATATGGCCAATCCCACGCCTACTCTCACTCCCAAAGCCACCTGCAGCTGCATACTCAGTATCAAGTTGCCTCTCAAGATCCTGTTCTTGCCTTTGCTCCCAATCAAGCCAGGCTTGAACCTCCTCAGTTTTCCAGCTAGCTGGGCCTTCAATCAGAGTCTCGGTTTCAAGGTTAATACGTTGCCGAGGGAGCTGCCACATCTCGCCATTGCATACTGCCTTAGTCCACCTTAGGAGACCTCTCTTGGTTCGATATTGAGTTGGCCGAACAGTAGGATTAGCAGCTAACCAGGTAGTATTTTCAGCTAAGTAAGCCTGGTATATAAGCTCGATCCGGCCAGGCCAAATTGGGCGAGTATCCACTTCAGTAGCTGGATTTTCCGGCTCTGGACTAAGAGTCTCAAGTTCCTGGAGTGCTACCTGGGCAGTAGCTCGTGATTGCATAGCCAGCTGGTTAGCCTCAAATTCCTGGTTTAATCGTTGAATATTTGGCATACATAGTACACTATCTCGAGTATGCCCAGGGAGCCTGCAAACGCCACATAACCTCTCTCGAGGTTCAGTAGCCTCAAATGCTGAAGGGAGCCTTTTAGTGCTTGTTGTAAGTGTAATAACACGCAAGGGATCAAGGGTTAACTCAGAGGGTTCTAAGTAGCGATCCCAGTACCAGTGTTTATGAAAATCCTCTGGTAAAAGAGATCCTCTCTGCCCTCGGATATCCTCAATCCGGTGTGCACAAGGTAGGCCAGTAGTAGCTGTATATATACCAGAACATGGCTTGAGAGGCTTCTTAGCTAGTATATAGTGTTCCTGGGCTAGTCGGAGAGCAACAGTTGTAATCTGGCTATAGCATTCATGAAATTGAGCTCGATCTAAATCAATTGACGTACGAATTCGAGCTTGAGCTGTATAGCCTTTGATTGAATGAATCTGATTGGCTACAGAACGTTCAGTTGCAAGCCAAGTAGTTAAGAGATCACCTTGGGAGCTATCGATATTGCTCTTAATGTCAAGTGCGGCACGCGCGGAGTGAGAGAGTCGAGCCCTGAAGGTCCTTGTAGCAGGTGGGTCGAAGGTAGGTCACCGGTTAATACTGGTATAAGACTTCCGATACGATATGACAATTCGACAAGGAAACTAAACGCTACCCTCCTACTTTTCCCTTTCTACCAGTCTATATACTGTAGACCTGGTAGGGAACTACCAGCGAGTTACCAGCGAAGGTATAATATGTACGAATCTGTAACAGTCACAGTTAGCTATCGCGATGTCGCAGCTTGCCCCTCGCGTAACCCCTTTTCCCCGCGACGTCGCAGCTGACGTTTCGCGCAACCCCTTTTCCCCTGACGGCTGCACGTGACACTTAAGTAATGCATGTGCACCTTCAACACTATAGCTAGTTAGTATATAGTTAAATATAATATAATATATACTAACCGTGAAGTAACTGTAATACCGAAATGAATATATTTATTAGTCCAGGCTTGAACTAGTGATTCAACTCTCCCTGGCTTAAGCCAGGCTGATTGGATATATTGAACACATGCTAGGTGCTCTGGAGTAGCTGAATATTTAGTAACAAACTGAAGTTTGAGCTTCATACTCTGAAATTGTAGTAGACCGAACTATGCTTTGCCATGCTCCGAAAAAATCGGCATAAGCTTCATTACTAGTAAATTTGCGCTTGCAGTGCTGCTGGATATTTTTGTTGGCATGCCAGAGGCATAGTAATGTCGCAGAATATGGAAATACTTTTGAAATAGCATTCCGAAGGGCTTGATCACAGTCAGTACTAATTGCCTCTGGTATAAGGGCAATTGTTGGTTGAATTAGTGTATATAATCCCTTGATTTGAGTAAGAGCCCATTGATATGAAGTCTCTGATTCATCAGTTAGGAAAGCAAATGCAATAAAAAAGCTCTTGTTATTATGGTCAACCCCTATACTAATTAGCTGAAATATAGCTGGCTATTAGCTAGCTATTAGCCAAAGTAGACTAACCGATTATATCCATAAGTGGTAATGCAAACCGATTGGTTTTATATGTGTTGTCGATTAGTAGAACATCATGGTGGCTCCGTAAATACTCAATTGACTCTGGGCATGCAATAAATAACCCTTTTAAACGCCGAGTCTCTGGATCCTTAAGAATAGTATGCTTAATCCTCCTCTCTTGGAGGTGCTGAATTAGAGCCTCGGTAGTTGATTGGCCTTGCCGGATTTCAGTTCTGATTATATATATCTTGTGGTAGAACTAGAGTTGAAGGGTCGGCTTGGCGTATAAAAGTCAGTGTTTGCCGGGGTTGAATACCAGCTAAGATGAAGGATTGAGCTGTATTTCTAGCCTGAGCCGAGAGGCGCCTGTGGGAGTGATGTGCAGAAGGGCAGTAGGTGGTTATGTGTATTATATTGAGCCTCTGGTCGATATTTAAGCTCCCATTCACCTAGGGGCGTTTGAAGGGCAACTACTGTAAAAGGGCAGCTAGTTCCGCGTGTTTGAGTATCACGTATATGATCCTCTTTAGGTAGTGGGATAGGAGGGCAACGATCGCATGCGTATTAGACCTTCTGGCGGCCCCTCGGTAGCTTCTTACTTCTACTAACTGTAAATGCATACCCGCGGGGCTTTGACCAGCTTTGAATAACCTCAAACAAAGCCTCTCTAGTAGGGTAAATAGCTAGAGGTGGGAGGGCTAGGGGCTCAGGGGTTGGCGTGTTGAGTAGTAGGAGTAGGCCTATATTTACACCAAATTGAACCATCTGGCAAGGTAAATTGATATATTCGCGCTCGACCGCCACGTATACAAAAGACACATATCCAACACCCCCAGCCACAAAATACTCGCACAACGATAGGCACAAAAGAGGGACGATCGAGACTCAAAAGTACAGCTTGGCTACATCAGGCATTCGTGGCTGTGCGATCAAGATTCTCAACAAAATTCTCCTTGGACTTGTGCCCAAGCTGGACATTTTCTCCGTGAGCCAACTTGGCGTTCTCTTGCTCATTGTAGGCGTCGACCTCGTAAGACTTAAATTTCCTTGCTGGAACCACCTTGGCAAAGAGGATGTCGATCTCCTCGAAAGATCTTCCTTTCGCCTTTGGGAGCCGGAAATAGGCCCAAATAAATGTCAAAAGCGCGGTTCCACCCCACACAAATTCTGTGTATCCCTTGACGTTCCATTTGGTCGGATTCATAAAATATGGTTGCAAAGTGCCGCCGACGAGGCCGACAAGGTAGTAAGTGTTGCGGGCAAGGCAGACGGTCTTTTGGCGCAGCCTCGTCGATCCGATTTCGGCCGGAAGGGCCCATCCCAGCTGGCCGGCAGAGGGTTGGAAGACAAACGTCCAGACAAGGGTGGGCACAGCTTGGGCTATGCCCACACGGTTGTTGGAGGTCCAGGCGTTGAGGATGCCAATGATAAAGAGAATCAGGGTCATGGCGAACATACCCCAGACGTAGATGGTACGGCGGCCAAAGTATGGCATCAGGAAGAACCAGTTACAGAACGTGCCGACGAGGGCAAGGCTCGTGCCTCCGACGTTGAGCTTGTAGGTTTGAGCGGTCGTGAGGCCGACCTGTTGAAAGAAATAGGTCGAGTGGTAGGCGAAACAGATGCCGAAAATGATCTGTCCTGCGAACACGAGTACACGACGCAGGCGATTTCGGTCCGGCGCCGTTCGAATCCCTTGAAGCAGTTCCAGGAGTTTCGGACAGAAAGTTCCTGTTCTAGCTTGTTTGTGTGGACAATTGTGGCGAGAGTCTGCTTTTGGTCGATGTTGGCCTTCTTGCTCAGGAGTCTTCGCAATGATTTCTCGGCCTCTTCCAGGCGACCATTGCGGACCAAGTGCCAGGGCGATTCGGGCGCGAATAAGAGAAGAGGAATCAAGAGAACCGGCAAGACCCACTGCAACGCCTACGGGATTCGATATGACCACTCTGAGCCTAGGTCGACCAAGCCCTCAAGAATGCCGGCAGCAATAAGTTGACCGATGATGAAGCACATGTGGGTGTAACTCGTGAAGTAGGCGCGAAGTGAAAGCGGCAGGACTTCGGATGCATAGGCGGGTGCGGAAGACGCAAACAAGGCAGACCGCACAAGAAGCCGCCAATGGTCAGGACAGTGATGGTTGATGCAAAGAACATGATGAAGATAAGCCCGACAAGGCAAACAGCGCACCGACCAAAACGCGCTTTGGCCAAATATGTCGATCAAGAAGCCGTTCGCAATGACACCAAAGAAGCTGCCGACACCGGTAGCGTTACTGAAGCCGGCTTGCCAAGCGGCCGTCAATTGGTAGACGACACCAGGGAAATACACGCCGTACTTTTCCGCGAAGCTCGGATAGGCGAAAAGTTGCCAATCAGACTGGTGTCATAGCCTTCCATGATAACACACATGGACACGACCAGGGACCAGAACACTGCCCACGGGTAGGCCTTGATTGCCTGCAGAGGGCGGGAGGTGCTGTTCCACTTCAGGGTCAGGGCTCGAGTTTTGTCTGCTCAGCTGTGGTGGTCTTCTTGACGTCTTCCATTGTGAGAGAGCAAGCATTGGATAATTAGCGGATATTTTGCGAAATACAGAATTTGACGGCGACATTGTCGACGGTAATACATACAAGTTCAGCGAAACTGCCCAAAAAAATGGAGTTTAACGGGAGGACAAAGCTTGACAATCGTCAGTGGCGCCAGCGCTACAGGGTCAGTTCTGGGGTCTGGTCGACAGGATTGCTCGAGATAAAGATAAGCGACGCCAGTCAGTTTCTGGCCCCGGTCGAACTTCGTCCAACCTCCCTTGATTTAGGTTCCCCCGGTGACCCGACTTTTTTGGGGGGAGGATTTAGGTTCCCCTCTAGAATGCATGTGATCACGTGCCCTTATTCCTCCACAGTAGCTTGAATCGCCGCATCTTGGTTACTAGTCGCGCTTGCCGCAACCAGACTTAGACCATGCTCTCCCGTCTTGTCAGACAAGAGAACCGGTCGGGGAAAGAAAGCGCGCAGCACAGCATGGTATTCCGGCCACTGACATGAACATATCCGCATCAGGAGTGAGGCACAAGCGAGACAAAGGAACGCGTTCATAAAGTTGTAGTGAATGTGATCCCATTCCAACATCGCCATTAACAGTCCGTTCACAGTGGGCCATGCATTGAATGACACATCCTTTGCCAAACACTTCGTCAGCCCAAACACTTCGTCAGCCGCCATGTTCATGCCGTTACATAGAGCAACAGCCTCCTCAGCTCCTTCCAGTCCGGACAATAAGGAAGTGAACAACTGATCGTCGACTTTGCAAATGTGACGCCAGCATCCGCACACAACCTAAAATAATCTGCCCAAACTCGTACGCCAACTCCTTTTGGCGGAAGCCACCATGTGTAACGCTGAATGGCTGCCAAAGCGTTTGGATGTCGGAATCAAATACATCACGAAAAATGCCTGGAAGAAAATTGTCGCTGAGCGTCAAGCGGCGCATTTTATACTTTTCGACCAACGGCGACGTGGACGCTATTGAATTCCAATATCCATGAAGTCTAAACGAAATGTCAGCAAATCCGCAATTCGGTGTAGGTCTTGCCGCTCACGTCATCCACACTCCTACGTTCTCAACTCCAGGCAGGCCATCCGTGATGATGGAAATTGTCTCCTTCAAAGAAGCATCCCACGTAGTCCCAGACATCGAAGCCAAAGAGGCCATGCGTATTTTGCGTTCCGTTCATACCTGAACGAATATCCTGCCAACCATCGTCGATAGTGAACGAACCTATTGAGATCTGGGCAGACTGTAGAGACTGCACAAGCTTCTCGATCTTTTCGCGAGTCGGTCGAATCCTTTCACCGATGCTGGACCAGGTGCAGAAGCCGAGCTGGTTGAACGGTGAAGGCGTACTTCTGTCGTGCGCAGGAGGAAGCACAAAGGACGTTTCCGCGGATCCCATGTCTTTTTTCGCCAACGTAATGGCACCGTCCAGTGCGTCGAAGATGTTGCCGCTTGTGGATATTTTGCCGACGATGTAAACTTTGGCCACTCCGCCAGGTTTTGTCCGCCGAACCCGAGCATAGACACCTCGTTCCTCGCTGTCACGCGCTCCTGAAAAGTGCACAATCGTTTGGGTTGAAGAACAGGGGAAAACGGCGAATATTGAAGCAGGATCTATGGCCTGATTCGTCGGCTGCAGTAGTATAAAGTGAGCACTAAAAATTGCCTGCAGGTCGCGCAAAGCGAACCAACGGGACTCTATCCAGGTGATTCTAGTGACATAGTTAGAAGTAGCCAAGAGTATTGATGTAAGTGTCTTTCATTTTACCTAGGTCGCAACCAGACCCATCCTTGCCAATCATCGATTTTCATCCAAGGAATCTTCACGGAAAGCAAATCCTCGTCCTCTGGGAGCTCAATGACAGTATTGAACTCCTCACCGGGAGCCTAGGCGGCCACATGGACGACGGTGTGCATATCCATCTAGATTGACTTTGCTACCTTCAGTTGCATATGAGTATGTCAGAGTTAATGGTTCCTCTGACACCGCGACAGTGGCGGCAAAGGAATAGAAGCCGTTTCCGACCAACGGCAGCTTGATTAGTGCGAACGATATAGTCGAGCCGTTTGACGCCGTCACCTTGAGCTGCGCATCCGGTCGATCAGCGATAGCATACACGACAAACTCCTTCAATAGTGTGGAAACTGTCTGACCCGGCACCGGCACAAAACAGATTCCGCCAGTTTCTGCAGTAGGTGCAGAGACCATTGTTGACGGCAAAGCAGTAGCAAGTAGTTCGTGATGTGAACAGGCGACGCTGAAGGTACCGCAGAGCGCTTAGATACCGGCGAACGTGTATTCTATTTTCGTGTATCAGATTCGCCGTGCAAGCTGAACGCGGGGAGGGTTCGACAGGCACATTTGCCGGCAAGTGGAAGGGTGGGAGGGGTACAACCATAATTGGAAGAAAAAAGCAACCGCAAGCGCGGGCGCGGGCGCGATTTTAGCGTCCGAGCATAGGGCGAAATTAATTCTTAGGGGCTTGTTGGTGCCCCCCGACGGGTGGATTGATGAAATGGCGGGACACCCAATGATAGCGAGATTCCTCGCATGTGCTCACTACAATAGCTCCTCCATATGCCTCATTCATTGCAATGAAACATAGGGTCTGCGCTTGACAGTCAACGATGTCCAGTGTGGGACAAACTTCCAGATAGAGTTGCCGGCAATCATCCGTAGACTTGATTGGTATCCCAGATTCTGTCAGTCGATTCTGCCCTTACATTCAGATTTCTCCCGGCTCTTAGCGCAAAGAGGCGTGAGCAGTCTGGTCCCAGTCGGTAGCATCGGGAGCTAGTAAAGTTACGTTGCAGGATTGCAAACGCAGCCCCGCTTGCCTCGGAACTGACGGACGCCACTATCATTACTGCTGTCAGCCTACCGAAGCACATCTGTCGCACCGCACCCAAACCCAAGCGCTGCCAACGGATGACGTTAATGGGAAGTCGTTCGCAAGTCTCATATTCGCTTTAGTTATGTGGAGGTAAAGTGTAACGTGCGATCACGAACCAGTTAACAAAAGTTCCAACGAGAGCGAGCAGTATCTATCTACTTACATACTAGAGATTGCACCTCACATGTTCAGTTGCTTCTGTCATAAAATATGATTCGTAGTCTTGCCTGATATTAACAACGTTAGGTTGAACCGCGCAATTTAAGTTATCCCAGTATTTACTAAAGCAGTTATTCAATATCATGCCATGGATAATTTTCAAGCTGTGGACTAAAGGCTACAGTTGACTAAGGCCCTTGATCTACTATATAGCATGAGCTAGCAAGAAACATGACATGAAGAGACTGGCTGTTACATGTATTATATGTATATTTCCAACAAACGCTAAATGCTACCCGACCTTCGCAAATTCAAAAGGTTGATTAAGCCCTTTCAACAAACACATTCTCGGCCTTGGTTTCGCCATGGTGATGAGCGTGTGCCTCGGCGGCGAGTTCAGCGGTTTGAGCCATGTCGTACGGGTCGATCTTGTAGTCTTTGAATTTTCTGGCTGGCACACCCTTGGCAAAGAGAATATCGATCTCGTTGAATGGACGATCCTTGGTCTCGGGAAGACGATAAAAGGCCCAGATAAGCGTCAGCAAAGCAGTGCCGCCCCAGAAGAAGCCGGTGTAGCCCTTAAGGTTCCACGCGTTCGGGTTCATGAAGTAGGGCTGGAGAACGCCGAGAAACCCGACAAGATAATAAGCGTTGCGAGCTAGGCATACGGTCTTCTGACGCAGTCTCGTCGAGCCGATTTCGGCGGGGAGAGCCCAGCCGAGCTGGCCGATAGAAAGCTGGAAGGTGAAGGTCCAGAGAAGAGTGAGAATGGCCTGGGACATACCAACAGACTTCTTCTCAGTCCACACGTTAAGAATGCCAATGATGAAGAGCACGCCAGTCATGACAGCCAGACCGCAAATATAAGTGGACCGACGACCAAACCTGGGTGCGATAACGAGCCAGTTAACAAAAGTGCCGACGAGAGCAAGAGCAGTGCCACCGACGTTAAGTTTGTAAGTTTGGCCTGGAGTCAGGCCAACTTGTTGGAAGAAATATGTCGAATTGTACGCGAAGCAGATGCCGCACGTAATCTGCCCCGAAAACACAATGCAGGCGATTTCAGTTCGTCGAAGCTCGAATCCTCTGAAGCAGTCCCAGTAAGATGTACCAATTTCGAGCTCTTGTTCAAGTTTGTTGGTATGGACAATAGTCGCGAGCGTCAACTTGGGGTCGATATTGGCACTCTTGCTCTGCAACCTTCTCAAAACCTTTTCTGCCTCTTCGAGCTTACCCTTGCGAACCAAATGCCAGGGCGATTCAGGAGCAAAGAACATGAGAGGAATCAAAAAACAGGGCCAGACCCATTGGAGAGCGTAAGGGATTCGGTAGCCCCACTCTGAGTCCAATTTAACCAATGACTCAAGCACACCAGCAGCAATTAGCTGACCAATGATGAAGCACATATTCGTGTAACTGGTGAAGTACACGCGGAGCGAAAGAGGAAGAACTTCGGATGCATAGGCTGGGGCAGCGGACGCGAACACATGGTTAGGGTTTTTCACAGGATTACAGAATACATTGGTTCGCGGCCGGAACTTATATTTTGAGCGATATGGTATAGTTACGCGCGAACGAAAATTAATCCATAACGAAAGTTATTATTATAGAATCCCCGAAAAACCATGAAACGAAACAGAGCAATCAACATCAACATCATAGCCATTGTATACGACCTAAAGAAGTTGGTGTCCAGCTGTGCAAGACGATGAATCTACTAAAGGACCTTTGTCAACCCATACGAGAAGTCAGCGGGGACCAATTAGCACAGTTAGTTACAGACAATAAGGCCATTGGCGAGTAGGAATTGGGCCCCGCTGACTTCGATTTCTCTATACTCGCCATTAGGTGCGTCTGATATCGTGAAAGGGCGGGTGTCATGATTGATATGGGCCCTTTGCAGATTCATCTTCTTGCGATCCAGAAGCAGATGCTTCTGGAATTTATGCGAACCCTTACCCAGATAGACGATATAACAAGGCTTGCGTTCGGGTGCCAACTTAGACCTCCTCATCTCAACATCCACGCCCGTGGCTGAGATGCCACAGCTGATTGCTAACTCCTTTAGGTCATATACAATTTTTTTATGCTCTTCCGTTTGCTGCAGAATTCGGTAATTGTTTTGTGCCTTCCGATAAGTGCCGTCACTGTCAATAAGGCCCGCAATGACGGCCAGACGAGTATCTTCGTCGGCAGTCATATATGACGACGGAATACCGCCGCTTTTGTTGTTCAATATGTCGAGCTTCCGGAGACCATCCAGAACAGGATTATATCTGAGCTGCGCACCACCATGCGGGCACGTGATCCTGTAGACGAAGGAATCGCACTTCCTAGCGTAGCCGTTTTCCAACCTCGAGCCTGCCTTGTGGTTCAATCTTTTTGCCAAACAGAGCTTAGGACCCGCATTTTTGACAGAACCGTTCAATCGGTCAACATACGATTGCAGCCAGGCGGCAATCTCAGGGTCCGAGGAGGTAATCCGGGTATTGTCAGCATGGCCATCTCCGAGCCAGAGTCCCAAAAAGTATGGGTCTACCGGTAAGTTTTGGGCCTCAGCGGATACAGTGGACGTATCGAATGACAGTGGAGCGCGGTGGAGCTTTAGCCGAGAGCGCTTGACCTCATTATTACAGAGTCGTCCATACTCCTCCAGTGTCAGGTTGAATTTGTCCCCATCTCTGACAATGAGAGGATCAATAACATCATGACGATCGCCACGCAAAAAGAAGAGCGCCCCCTGTGCCTGGCCCTCGGTATCGAAACGGGGCGCTACCCTTCGAAATCCTTTACAACCGCAGGCAAAGCTGTCAAAAGACTTTCCAATGGCGGCAAACCGAACCGCAGACTTGTCATCCAACTCCACGGACGAAGAGTCAGCATCCAGATGGAGATTACCGTCGCCCTGCAGCGTGAGCGTTCGCTCGCAGCGAGTAAACCATTGTACAGCGTTTATTGTCGTGCACAGACTGGGTGTTGTCATGGTCGCTGTAAGAGAAAGTCGAAACCCCGGAGCGCATGTGAAAGACGATTTTGCTTTCGAGTCAAATTCCGTATACGTGATCTTCTTCAGGGCACCAGTGACAGGTTGTGCAACACCGATGCAAGCGACTGGCCGATTTGCTGCATCGTAAAGGTAGTCGCCAATTTGGATATCAGAGACGGGCTTGACGCCAGTAGTCGTACGTACCATGGTGTCTGAGGCGAGTCCTTGAGATGGCATGTTGAGAACGTGGTCTTCACCAAGAGTTGTAATGACTACGTTTGTTCGGAAGCGTAAAGCCCGGTAGGGAAGGAAGGGGGAAGGATGAAGGAGGTTGGGCAAACTGGGGCAAGTATTTAGTCTATATGTCTGCGTTCTACGCGCGCGTTGCAGTTAGCGCTGAACCTCATTCCAAGTATTCGTACATAAGACGCAACGCCCGACAGTTGAGGCTGGCCAAAGTAAAGTGCAGACAGCGGGCTGACTGCTGTGGATTTGGCGGTACACAGATTGGGGGTCCGAGCGAGGAGAGCGTTTGTTGTGCTACCGCCGGCCGTGAACAACCACGCGAGGGCGCAGTTAGGGTTAGGGTGGGAGTCCACACAAGAAACCGCCGGCGGTCAACATTTGGATATTCTGCGCAAAAAACATGATGAAAATGAAAGCAGTCATGGCAAATAGCGCACCAATTAAAACGCGCTTGTGTCCGAACCATCCAACCAAGTAACCATTTGCAATAACGCCAAAGAAGCTACCGACGCCAGTAGCATTTCCAAATCCTGCCTGCCAAGCGGCACTCAACTGATAGCCAACCCCAGGAGTGTAAGTACCAAATTTTTGGGCGAAACTCGGATAGGCAAAGAAATTACCGATAAGCGAGGTATCATAGCCTTCCATAATGACACACATGGACACGACCAAGGACCAGACGATAGCCATAGGATAAGCCTTGATAGCTCTAAGGGGGGGCAAATGCTGTTCTACCTCGGCTCCGCTTTTAGCAATCTCTGTCAACTGATTGCTATACAAGTCCTCATTGAACCCATACGTGGACTTCGGCTCCAATGGTGTAGGCACAGCATCAGCGACGGAAGAGGCAGTTAAAGTATTCTTTTCCATTGTAATTGAGGAAGGCTTCGCGCACCAATGATTTGATGATGGAGGAGAAGATCGAATTAGGGGAGAGGTACGCCCGATATATACATTAGATGTTCTTGACGCTGCCATGCTTCATGGAGGAGCGAAAATCAGAAGGCCATTAATGGCTGATGATCGCATTAGCGCAGCCGCGCTAGCGGGGTGGCAGCACCGAGCCCATTTGCCAATTCGTGACTGCACAGTCAAGCGCTCGCACCGCAACCCCGTGGGGAACAAGCCACAGCTGTCGATGGGCTCAATTCGCCCGAAATATTCCCGAGGAAAACATTACCCTGATGCTCACCTTGCCCAGTTCCACTCTATTGTTGCCATCACAAAACACCGATTGGGTAGTAAAGACAGAAACAACCTTTAGCATTTCTACCGCAATAGACTGTGTGCATCCTGTGGACGGCAGGACGTTCATCAGCACACAACAGCCCCAGAACTGCGAATATTCATTGGAGCAACCGAGAAAAAATGATCGCCCGAGTGACAGGGCCCGTGGCGCAGCACAACAAAACCCTAACTGCTGGATTTCCGGGGATCTTTATTTCTTGCTCCACTTTGGTGCCGAACTCTAATCAGCAAAGTGCGGGGGCTGCAGAGATAGGAACATTTGGTGCCCATCCTCGCCATTCAAGCGACCAGACTGCAGAAGTTATCCGTTTGGCAACGGAGTCTTTCATCGAATGTTTATTCTGACAGGTACGCATAATCAAAGTGACAAGTAATGGATAGTCGTGCGCCTGATTGCGGGGCAAACTTCTCACTGAACTTAGTGGCAGGAGCAGACGAGGCGATAGCCGGACACAAGATTCGCTCATCATAGTGTTTGCCACGCGCCGGCCGCTCTACTCACCACTCTAAGAACAAAATTCGTCTAGAATTTTGTAAATACTAGGAAAGAAATCGACTCTAACTCCCAGGAATACTGCTGCCTGGGCCACTGCGATAATGGCGTACGCGCCAAATGAGACACACGACCTTGCTTGTCAAGACGCAAGCGCCTTCTCGACGCCGCAACCAGCCGTTTAGCTTTTCCAGACTGCTTCATCACCCAAAGTTGTACTCCTGACTCTGTAATTTCGTGCAAAACAAGATGTTGTAAATCGAGGGCGTCATGACTTTTTTCTTGCATATCATTTGCACATTATGTACAAAGTTGCCATACTGATCCTCGTGCATGCTGGACGGGGGGGAGACTGGGTCGGATAGTGGATTCGCCGGAGCTCATTCCAGACCCAATGTCCCTCGAGTGTATTTTGCCTGAGAGAATGCGCCATGCCGGGCAAGAAATTATGTCGAGGACTACTCGCCAGCTTACCACCATAGCCTGACAGATAAATTACACCTGTACTATTAAGTTATTCCAGATTGAACGCAATTCAAGACATCAGCATAAGCAGACAATACTCGTACAAGCAGACAATATTCGACAAGGCAAATAAGACTTAAGAAGCGACCTTGGAGGACAACAGCTGTGATCGGCTTGATTGACCTACTGCCCATTCTCTCAATCCTGGAACAAGGAGCTCTATTCAGTCTATACTTACTCTGCTAGCAAAGGTAATCGCAAGTTGATTACGTTTTTATGACCTTAGAGCGAAAGAACAATGATTCGACTAAGCCGTTCGCAATGACACCAAAGAAGCTGCCCACACCGGTAACTTTCTCCGCAACGCTCGGATAGGCCAAAAAGTTGCCAATCAGACTGGTGTCATAACATAGCCTTCCATGAATAACAGACATGGACACGACCAGGGATCAGAATACTGCCCACGGGTTGGCCCTGATTGCCTGCGAAGGCGCGAGGCGCTGCACCAGGTTTGGCGTTCAGGTTCAACTGCGCGCTGTACAAGTCCTGATTGAAACCATAAGTCGTGATTGGCTCCAGGTTTTTCTGCTCAGCTTGTTCCATGGTGAGAGAGAGTGTGTTGGGCAAGCGGATATTTTGCGAAAAACAGAATTTGACGGCGACATTGTCGACGGTAATACATACAAGTTCAGCGAAACTGCCCAAAAAATGGAGTTTAACGGGAGGACAAAGCTTGACAGTCGTCTGGCGGCGCCAGCGCTACGGGGTCAGTTCTGTGGTCTGGTCGACAGGATTGTTCGAGATAAAGATAAGCGACGCCAGTCAGTTTCTGGCCCCGGACGCGTGATCACGTTACTTCGCGAACACCCGAAGTAAACCCGAGCAATCGCGCTTCTAGAATGCATGTGATCACGTGCAGTCTTATTCCACCACAGTAACTTGAATTCGCCGCAAACGCCCCAAGCACAAACTCAATTTCGAGGCGCATCTTCTTGCTGCCGGCCGGCCGTCCTCGAAATATTTCCCCACAGCGCCCCAGCAAGTTTCCCCCGCGTCCCCACTCAAGAGTCAAGAAGTTCCCCCCGCATCCCCACTAAAGACTCAAGACTCAAAAGACGCGCAGACGCACGCGCACGCGCACGCACCAGCTGTCAAATCAAAGTCGGCTGCGCTTATATTGTAGTTTCTCGGGCGCAAATCGTCCTGGATAACTTCCCATGCAATCTTCCCATACAAACTGGCCACTGTCTTCCATTTACATGTCCAGTCGCAGTTTGCAATGGTTAGCGACGTTACTTCAACATCAACAAGCATCTGTTTTGTCCCTGCGCCAGGACAGACTGTCGTAACGTCGACAAAGTCGTTTGCCGTGTTCGCAATAGCTAGTCGGCCGGATCAACAGATCCAAGTCGCGGTCTCTGATGGATCGTCGAGTTGTTTCACTCTGGTTCAAATCCCTACCATAGGTGATGGGTACTATACGTATACGGCTTCTGTGGATGTACAACATAGGCCACTGAGCTTGAAGTACTCTTATGACTTTGATGGCGACGAGATCGCGCTCGATGGACATGCCACGGTACTTCCAAGAGCAGCGGAGGGTGCTGAAAAGGAATTCACTACCGTCATTGAACTCGAGCAACAGGACGACTTGGTTTCCGTCAAAATCCCCTGGATCAACCCTGACGATTGGCAGGGCTGGGTGTGGATACGACCTCGGTATGTGGGGCGGAGAGCGGGTTGGCAATACACGCTAACTGTCGACTAGTGCGACCTGGATTGAGCCCCGCTGGATGCACTTGCGTGACCTTCCCGATCTTTTCAGTGCTCACATGTTGCTCCTGCAGCCGGTCAATCCTGCAATCGACCCGTCCGCGTCGTTCTGCATATTTCCGTGCTCCTCCTCGCACGCCATAGTGCATGTGTCAGGAGCGCGCGATGGAGAAGAGCCGGGCGTGTACGCTCGAGTGAGAAGAATCAACGCCGGCCAAGCCGCCGCAAAGGTCTATGTTGTGGGCAAGATTACCGCAAACGAAGACGTGTATGCATCGGTGGACGCTGCCGTCGGCTTGGCCAAGACGCACTTGGGAATGGCCGCCGTCCCGTTTGTGGATCCGCCTGCTCAGGACAGGGGCACTCTGTCGCCTTTTAACCAGTTGGGATTCTGTACGTGGTCGAGCATCGGCGAGAACGTTCGTCCCACGCGGGCCAAGCTGGAGAAGCTGGTTCAGTCGCTCAAGTCGGCGCAAATTCCAGTCAGCTCGTTTATTATTGACGATGGCTGGCAGGATATTCGGTCCGGCATGAACGGAATAGCCGCAACGCGCGGCTTGTGGAGCTTTGATGTGTGGGACGGCATGGACGCTTCGTTTAAGGAGACGGTTTCCATAATCAAGGAGGGCTTGCCTACGGTCGAGAATGTTGGAGTCTGGATGACGTAAGTAGTTGCCGACGGTCTAGACACCGTGTTCTAAATTTGTATAGGCTTCATGGATATTGGAATTCGATTGCGTCTCAATCGCCCCTAGTTGCCAAGTATAAAATGCGGCCGTTCAAGCTCAACGCAGAGTTCCTTCCGGGCATTGCTAGCGACGGCTTCGACGACATTCAGACCCTTTGGCTGCCAGACGAACGGGATCGCGTATGGTGGCTTCCTCCCAAGGAATTGACCTATCAATTTTGGAAAGACTATTTCTCGGTCTGTGCCGATGCCGGGGTCACATTTGCCAAGGTGGACGATCAGTCGTTTTCTTCATTTTTGGCCGGGGAGTCGAGGGCGCAGAGGAGGCAGCTGCCTTATGGGATGGCATGAACAAAGCTGCCGATGAAGTGTTTGGCCAAGGTCGTGTGATTCATTGCATGGCCCACTACGAACGCACGGTCAATGGCGATATCGGCATGGGTGTTGCGACGAATGGAATGAAAGTCGTGTTCAGGAATACAGACGATTTTGGCCTGCCGCGGCCGAACGTTCACCGAGATCACATTCACTACAACCTGATGAATTGCATCATCACGTCACGCATGTGCCTCATTCCAGACGCCGATATGTTCATGTCTGGTGCACAGTGGGCAGAATACCACGCCGTGCTTCGGGCATTCTTTCCTGGACCGGTCCTGTTGTCAGACAGAGCGGAAGAGCATGATCTGAGCGTTATCCGCAAGCTTATTAGCACGACCACGACAGGCCAATTCGAGATTGTCAAGTCGCAGAATCCAGCAGAGCCGGTTCGGTCCCGGGTTTGGGAACCATCACTCGATTCAGGGATCGGGCCATCTATCAAGGCTTCATCATACTTTCCGGGGGCGAAATCTTCGGCGCTTATCATGTGGAGTTCTCGCGATGGCGCGGTCCAGCCGTCGACCGATGTCATTCTTTCTTCTGATGTTGTTGATGTACTCGGACTGCACATTCTGCCGGACACCAAGTATGCTCTGTGGTTTGCTGAGATGGAACAGGTTGTGCGGTTTGATGGCGGGATCGGGTCCGGATCAGTAGTGCCGCTTGCTGCAGTCAACCTGGCGCCGGGCACGCACGAAATTATCACTGTCGCGCCATTTCACAACCTTGGCGGGACCGAATTTGCTTGCCTGGGGTTGGTCGATAAATACGCAGGATTGGCTGCTGTGGCTGGTATCGAGACGCTCGAAACCGGCCTGAGGACGTCTGTCTTATTCGCAGGCAAGCTGGGATTCATTGTCAGGCCTGGTTCTGTCGGAGCCGGGGCTGTAAAAGTCTATGTTAACAGTGGCCCAGTAGCGTTCTCAATGACAGACTTGGACCAGTCTGGGGTTTTGATTAAGGTCGACCTGACAACCGAGAATGCACCAACGTCGGAGAAGGCAGTGTGTTGGACAGTGGATGTTGTCGTCGCTTGAGATTTCTTTTGGTAGTAGTGTTATATATTATCTAATAGATAAGTTAAGCAATAATTAGATGTTCAAAACTAGGCTCGATGATTCTGCCAGTTACCCTGTTGTTAACAAGCGGCTCTGTCCCCTCGGCTCCAGCTCGGCTAACTTGAACTGGGCGGCTGGCTTAAGGCACAAGGCACCAGGCACATTTATCCCCGATTCCTTGTCATCAGTGCCGCTTTCCAGTTCGGTGGTTTCTTGAACTATCACATGTACTCAATCCCAGCGTATGGCAATTATCGTCACTGTTATTCGATCGTTTCTTTCCAATTGATCCGAGAGTTTGCCTTCTTGATCATGATTTAAATACACACAGTCTCGGCTGATCGTCAGACTCCTCTCACTCTCAACAATTCTCAACATGTCGTTCGGTCCACAGCAAGCCGACTTTCCTCGCATCGGCCTTCCGGTCCCCAAAATGAGGCCTGCTTACGACGTCGTCGTCATTGGCAGCGGCTACGGCGCCGGCGTCGCCGCCTGTCGCATGGCTCGCACCGGTCACTCAGTCGCTGTGCTCGAAAAGGGCCTCGAGCGCTGGCCGGGCGAGTTCCCCGAATCTGTCTCCGACTCTCTTCCTGAGGTCCATGTTTCGGCTCCGGATGAGACTTTCGAGACCGGCAAGCGTAATGGTTTGTACCATCTTTATGTCGGCGACGACCAAAACGCGTTCGTCGGCGAGGGTCTCGGCGGCACGAGCCTTCTGAATGCCAATGTCGCCTTGCGGATGGACGATCTCACCGAGCGCATGGACGTGTGGCCTCCCGAGCTCAAGGCCGAGGGTCTGTCGAGGTACTACGACCGGGCAGAGAAGATGCTTCGGCCGACCCCGTATCCTGAGGACTGGCCCACGCTCAAAAAGCTCACGACCCTCGAGAGACAGGCCAACCAATTGGGGTCCGGCTACAGTGACCGCTTCAGCCGCACGCCAATCACGGTCAGCTTCAATGACGGGCTCAACGCGGCCGGCGTCTACCAGCACGCGTCCACACTGACCGGCAATGACTGCACCGGGGTCAACGACGGCAGCAAGACCACAACCCTTGTCACGTACATCGCGGACGCGTGGAACCATGGCGCGGAAATATTCTGCAGCTGCGAGGTCACTCATGTCAAGTATATCGAGTCAACCCAAAAATGGGTCGTCTTCTTCAAATGGCTGCAGCCCGGTCGCCAAGAATTTACCGACGACTTTGATACCAAGCCGTTCTTTGTATTGGCCAACGCTGTGTTCCTTGGTGCCGGCGCGTTAGGGTCGACAGAAATTATTCTTCGCAGCAAGGCAATGGGCTTGCCTGTGAGCGACAACGTCGGCCGGTCGTACTCGGGCAACGGCGACATTCTAGCCTTTGGCTACGACTTGAGTGCTGCCGAGTGCAACGCGATCGGAGTCGGTCCCAATGATCCTGCCAAGCGTCCTGTCACTGACCAAGTCGGGCCCTGCATCACCGGCGTTATCGACATGCGCAACAACCCGGACGTGCTCAAGCGATACGTCATCGAGGAGGGCGTCGCACCCTTTGCATTGTCTCCTTTCCTTCAGACCTTGTTCAATCTGACTCCGAACAAGGTCTCACCGTCCCAGAATCCTATTCAGGCCATTGTATCCCTAGCGCGTGTGCTTCAGAGCCGCCTCGGCGGTCCGTTTGTCGGAGCCCTTAACCGCACCATGATGTACCTGATCATGAGCCACGATGACAACCAGGGCATCCTCAGTCTCCAAAACAACAAGCTGCGTATTTCGTTTGAAGGCGTCGGAGACACAACCAGGGTCAAACAGTTGCACGAAACGCTCGCCAGCATGACAGTCCGGAGTGGCGGCACGTTTGTCCCCGGACCTTTCTACACTCCGATCGCAGGCGACGCACTCATCACGGTGCATTCAATCGGAGGCTGTGCCATGGGCGCCGACGGCACGACCGGCGTCACGAACCACAAGGGCCAGGTATTCAAGTATAGTGACGGCAGACGGAAGACCGACGTTCACACGGGCCTTTACGTCGTCGACGGCGCCGTCATTCCGACTGCCATCGGCGTGAATCCGTTCTTGACCATAAGTGCAATCGCAGAACGTACGGTCGAGCTCGCGGCCAGAGACCGCGGCTGGGTCATCAACCCGCGCATCATCACCCACCCGGTTGATTTTAAAGCGCCGGCTTACGCGCCGCCGCGATCGCAAACCGATCTCTATGCCATTCGCAATGGGTTCTTGACACCGGCGCCTGCCGAAGGCGGCATCGCATTCAGCGAAGTCATGAAAGGTCACTTCGGCACCGGCGTGACCAGCGAGGATTACGAGTTCGCTGACCGGCAAGGTCGCTCAAGTTCGACGGCCATGGACGTCTTCCTGACAATCATCGCTTATGACTTGCACGCACTGGTGTCGCTCGATGACCACTCGGCCGACATTGCCGGAACCGTCAGTTGCCGAGCCCTTTCTGACGATCCTTTGCTTGTCTGCGCAGGCAGCCGGTTTCGCCTTTTCACCCGTGACCTCAGTCATGTCAGCACAGAAAATCTTGCTTATGACCTGAATCTCCTGGCCACCGACGGAACAAAGTACAGGTTTGAGGGCCACAAAGTCGTCAACTCGACCGCCATGTTCAATGCGGGCCTTATGTGGAGGGCAACAACGACGCTCTACGTGACGGTCACGGTGGCCGAGGACAGAGGCAACCTCACAGCCGGAACTGTCACCGGACGGGGTATTCTCCGTCTCGGCGTGAGCGATTTAGTCAAGGAGCTGACCGGTTTCGCAGCCTGGGCTAACCTGCCCGAGAATGTCAACATACCGCCTCGGCTCGCCCGGCTCCGCCAGCAGCTGGCCGCGTTCAAAATCGGCGCCCAGTTTGTGACGTACTTTGCCGCGAACATTGCCGAGCATTTCCTGCCTCCAATGCTCCAGTACACTGGGGCTAGCAAGAGCACGACGTATCCCACGACTAGTACAGAGCATGTCGAATGGTATGCGTCGACCAGAGACGGCGGCCAAATACGCATGCACCGGTGGAACGCCGGCAGGAAAGGTCCCATATTGCTTGTGCCTGGAGCCAGTGTCACGTACGAGATCTTTGCCACGAACCTGATCCCGAGAAACTTTGTCACGTTTCTCACTGATCGGGGTTACGATGTTTTCTCTGTCGACCACCGCCTTTCGCCTACAATTCGCGCGTCCAAAGGTCAGATTGCGGTCGAGAGCGTTCGGTTTGATGTCGAAGCGGCCGTTTCCGAAGTCAAGCGCCGCACCGGCTGCCCAAACATCTCGGCCGTCGTTCACTGTGCCGGCAGTGTTGCAACGTTTATGGGGCTGCTCGACGGGACCATCACGGGCCTTGGCCATGTTGTTGCATCCCAGGTGGCTATGCACCCTGTCGCAGCCACTGTCAACTGGGTCAAGGCCCACCTGTACTTGGCACCTATTGTCAACCGCCTGCTTGGTGTTAAGTACCTCGATGTCCATAGCACGCCGCGTGGTCTTATGCAAGTTGCCATCGACCAGGTCCTGCGTCTGTATCCGGTCGGCCAATTCAGTGAGATTTGCGGCTCGACCGTGTGCCATCGCAGCAGCCTCTGCTTTGGTGTTTTGTGGCACCATGATAACTTGAATGATGCGCTGCATTCCAATCTCGACAAGATCATGGGCGGCGTGAACATGACGGTATGGGCTCTGCCTTTGTATTTGCCTTGACCAAAGCTGACTGGTTGCACAGACCCTCTTGCAGCTCATTGACATGACAATCCAGAAGGAGCTCCTCAACGTCAAGCGCGAGAAAGTGTACGTCACGGCCGACAACGCGCGCAGAAATTTGAAGTGAGTCCATTCGGCGAGATTCATCCCATGTTCTGGGAAGTTACTAAAATATCTAGCTTCCCGATTACTTTTATGCAAGGCGACAAGAACCAGGTGTACGCACCCGAGTCGACCAACGCCGACTACAACTTTGTGCGCGACGCGAACGGCCCGGATATGTATCGCCGCAAAGTGTTTCTGAACTACGGCCATCTCGACGCGTGGTTTGGTGCCGAAGCTTACAAAGTGGGTACCCCTGCTGCCCGTTCGCCATCTAGGCCTACTGACTTTTGACCAGGACATCTACCCTTGGGTCCTTGAAGACATCGAGTTCTGGGCAGACAGGAATAAAATCGGATACTTGGCCGTTCCAGTACCATCCAGTACCAACGGCGAAAAGTAATAGCACATGCCGAATTCCATGCCGCTGCGGTTGGGGACCCGGCAGAGCTCAGCCTCCATTTTGTTTTTGGTTACCTGTCTTCTTGCCGCTTTTGTGCTGCTATATATATTCTGCTTTATTTGCGCTTCCATAGTGACAGTTATGTTTTGAGGGCAGCTATTTCAGCAAGGGCTCCTCAGGGATTTATAATCAAGATATAGCCATTGCTTTCTAAACCAACCCCAACAAGGATGGACAAGTAATTGTAGCGTCAGTGTCTTATTATTATAACTAATTATACCTAAAATAGAGTCTAAAAACTAAATGCAACACGGTCTAGAAATGCACCAAAAAAACACTACGCCAAAACCCAATGCCAGTGCCGAATCTATAGGCTTCTATTGTCCCTCGTGCTTCCCATATTAATGCAAAAGTCGCGCCGAAATTAATTAGCGTACTTTGACCCGGATCTCAACCGATGGCCCAAGACCAACAAGACAACCGGAATCAGCACCATCAACAAGGCAATTCCAGCCAACAAGGTCGAGCCCCAGGCAACCGGGAACCGCTCCCCTCCGAGGTTAACAAACATGGCCTTTGCAAACAGCGGGAAGGCAGCGGCAAAGCACGATCGGAATAAATCGTTGCCGGCGAACACGGAGGCCAGGAAGCGCGGGTACGACATGCCAAGATAGTTGAATACGACTTGGAAGACCGTGTAGCCGCCCAGCAGAAAGAGACCGCTCGCGATGATGGGAACGATCCAATGCACGGACGCGGTCGACGACCAGCCAAACAGCAACAACGATATGGGCAGAATCGGGGCGGCGAAAAGCGCGATTCGGAAGATAGCCTCTGGAGGTGCGCCCCTCTGGAGGCGCGGGGCCAGGTAGAAGTACATGGCAGAGCAGAACGCGATCGCAGCGACGGTAGCACCGATCATGATTCCGAAATAAGATAATCCCGTCTGGATGAGGTTGAAGTGATGAATGCCCACAAAGACAAGAGGGAAAGCCTCGAACCAGGAATACATGACTGCGTAAATGAGCGCCGTATAGCTGTTGAGAAAGAACACGCCCGGCTCCGTGAACGTGATCACAAACGGACGAACAAAAGACTCGTATGCAAACTCGCGCAATGTAAAGTTGGCGTACTCTTGCTCAGCCTTGGTCGTGTATCTGTTGTCGCCCGTCAATAGTCGAAGTCGGCGAGCCCGACGTTGCAGGATCGTTGCTTCCGAGGTCTCGGGAAGGAGGAAAAGAAGGACGATAAACGCCAGTCCCGAAATCCACGACAAGGCCCAGAAAGTCCAACGCCAGCCTAAGACCTGTGCAAAAATGCTGCCCAGGAGCGGGCCAAAAACCGGACCCAAGACCGCAGAGACCGACCACAATGCCAAGCCGTATGACAAATTATTCATACTGACGACGTCACCAATTGACGCGCCACCGTTGGCGAGAGGGGGAGACGACACAAAGCCAGTGATAGCGCGTACGGCAATGAATCCGCCAATGTTCTTGACTAGTGCGGTTGGGACCTGCAGGACAACAAACAGAAGCAAAGACGGAATATAAACCCAATTTCGGCCAATCAAAGGTGCCTCGGACAGTGGAGCAAATATCATTGGGCTATTTTCTGTTAGCGGACGTTGAGCACTCCACCCAGACTACCAGACTATTCGACATACCCAATGCCATATGCCGCCACGTAAACCGCAAGAGGAATGAGCGCGACGACACTGCCGACGTGAAATTCTTCCATGATCTGCTCAATGCCAGGGGTGTACATAGCCGATCCGATATAAACCGAAAACGTGAGAAAACAGATTTCAGCTAGGATGAGGAGCTTCTTCATATCGGACCAGTTGCGAGGATTCTCGGGATCATCCGGACTGTACCAGTCGACAACGAAACTAGCGGACAACGTTGATCCTCCTGATGACGACGAATAGTCGCTATCAGAGTCGACTTTCTCTTCGGCTAGCTTTAGCGTGGATTCGAGATCATTGGACATGGGAACAACGCCGTCTGCGGCACGGACTCCAAACGTAGACGGGACAATGAACCCAGGTTGCTGGTCAGGATACTTCAACAGACGACCACCTGAGAGAAGGTGGATGATCTCGCCGCCGAAACTTGCACGAATGATGTCCAACATTGTCTTTAGATTTGAGAGGTGCGCGCGCAAAGTATGCGATGTGCGTGATGGAGACGCCTGGACTGCTCAGCAAGTCGATAAGAGCCATATTTAAACTAATTGCAGCAGAAGGTGTAGACATGTCGAGTGAGTAGCTGTAAGCGCAGTCACTAGCCGATGAGTAAGCCATGTTGGTTTTGTGAGGATTCGGAGTCGCAAGCAGAATAGAATGGAAAAAGTTGCTCCGGCTGGAGGAGGAGTGCGGCGGTGGGAACAATGGATAAGCTAAACGACGTCATCGTGGCGCCCGTTTGCAAAGAACACCGGACCAACTTTGTGCGACGCTGACTCAGGGCCCGTGCGGCGCATGCGCTTGCTTACTTAGCACACCGAGACCAGATGCCCTTCTACTGCAATTCTATCAGTTTCAATGTGCGAATATCAGCAATGGAATATGGAGTGCGTTGCAGAAAATCAGAGAATTGCGGACCTAAACTCGTCAATTGGGCGGTTTAGAGTAGCATAATCTGGCGGCTAAATGACTATGTTGGCCACGATAACACGGAACAAATAGTGACAAGCCGTCACTCTTTGTTAGGTGCAGGAAGAACTGTCAGACACAGTCCGGTTGACGTCATTCTGACCAAACCATCAGTGTTTTCGCATAGCAGCCCCGACGGCTTACACAAGACAGGCCAATAGATTTCTTGCAGGATATTGTATATCTCATAGATTTACGGAATTTGTATCAATTTGCTTAACTCAATCTTTCCTTAATCCTAATTAGTAATAGTTAACCCAAGTGTAATTACTATTATCTGCCTGATCAATGATTCATTGTAACGAACATATATAATAGCCGCGATTTTGTTCAACACTAGCCAATTACTGTAACGTTATCTTGCCCATGACCAGGGCACTATGGCACGCCAAGCTGTGGTTCATCGAGTCATGACACTTTTCTGCTGCAATCTACGGCTCGGAATCTAATCAAGCCGACTGCCCGCCAACAATAAACTCTAGTCTAATCTTTTGTTCTTCCACGTGTAAACCTTCGTCTTCAGACAATGTCATAATTACAAAAGCACATTTAGTTAGTATAACTGACGTACTTCATAAGCGAGCGAGCCACCCAGGCGAGTGAGCCACGCCATAAACGTAAAACTGCGCACATACGAATTTATGGTTCAATACTATAGTGACGGTTGTGCGTGTCAAGATGTTAGCACTTATTTGTCCCGCCACCGTAAGTGCATTGGTTGAGAATTGAGATATAGTGATGATTTTAGAATAACTATGAGTAAAATTAGAGATATTTCTTTCACTCACATCCCAACCACTCACGGTTTCCATCTAGCACATGACTGTTCATCTTGCCACAGACCTGAATTCGTACTCGTGGATAAATCTAGCATAAGACAACGGGCGATGCGGTATTGATCTGCAATCCATATCACCCGCCACGCGCTGGCGCCGAGTTCTGATTATTCTCCGACATTCTCACCGTAACCCTGCTAAATTGAGCACACAGTAGTGCTAGCATGGAGAGTTTTCGAAATATAAAAATACATACCTTACCTCGCCAATTCCTGCTCCCTTGAACGCCTCCGTACTTCCTGCCTATTTAATAGACGTGTCGAAATAGAGATTGAATTCTATGGTCTCCAGCAACAAGCCTATGACTTTAATTAACATCCATGAACCTGAGAGTTAGGTGGCTTAAATCGCCGAATGGCACAGGAAGCTTCCATCGGCCATATACACCGAATACAGATGAGCTGTACCTGCAAGTCTTCTCAACCTCAACTCCCCGGCCATATCGCGGACCATCATGCGCCATAGTAAATTTGGGCCCGTCGCGACTTTGCAGGAGAACAAACCAGGCTGAAAACAAATTTAAGTAAAATAATTCAAAAGATGTGAAGCTCTGTAAATAGAGGATGATTTTCTTAATAAAAATGATATTCGATATCCTGGATTTTCGAAATGTTCATGCGACGCATGATTACATCGTAACAAGATCATTATTTAACTGCGAATGATGCGTTAGCCACCTAAGTGTGCACACAGCCTCCGTTTGTCCATTTTTCGTGCTACTAACGGATAAGGTCCAGTGCAAATAAAGATCATGCCAGTAATGGCTCCTTTGCAGAGTACCTCGTGTTAAAAGGCTATGTTTATTATTGCAGCAGAAGGTTGCTTCACCGCACTATCTATCTAGGACTGCATTTACCCCGATGCTTTGCTTCCTCATTTCAATTGCGGCACTCTTGATCATCCCAATCGCTGCATGCTTGCTGGCGCTGAATACAGCGACGCGGCGAGGATGTTCTAGATTCCCGTCACATTAATATCCATAAAGTAATCGAATTCGTTGTCATCAGTCTCCAGATCTCTTCGATCCCTAGGTTGTGGGGCCCACGCCTGCGATATTGGCAATTCCATCAACCTTGGCGAACCGTTCCTTCATCGTTTGTAAGAACGATCTTGTAGCTGACCGGTCGGCAATGTCGTGGCCGAGCAATAATGAGCAATAACCCTGCTCTTCTGCTCTGTGTCGAGCTCGCAGACCTCTCGTTTATGTCGCAGAGACCAAGCGATGCTCCTCGAGAAAGTAAACGCTAGACCCATTGCGGAGGCGCTTCCTGTACCCAGAAGATTCGAAGCCATCTTGTGGATCCAGACCGAACGTTGAAAGCTGCTCTTCGCGTTTGACATACAATATAGTCCACGATAGCAGAAGAAAGAGAGCATGATTGGTTAATAGGAGATTCGATGAGATGGATTGCGGGCTGGCATGCACGATATTATATCCCACATGGTAGTGCTCTGGGAACGCTTCAAAGTTATCGGGTTCATTGCCTGAGTTTCTGGTGTCTGACGCCAAGTCCGAACTTCGTCATTCCTGACTTGTGAGAAATTTCTATACCTAGTCTCCTTTTTGGATTTGGGAACGGCGCTCTGGACGGATAGCTCTATATATAATCAGCAATATCTTTTGTGCAAGCGATGGTACGCCAATATTGCAACCTCCAAGAATTATCCTTGTTATAACATTAAAGCCTGTTTGGAATGCTATAAACAGGTCGCGCTGTTATATTTAAATGTTGAGCTTTATCTAGCTTAGGTCCAGAGACGGATGGTAGACCCAATTCCCTATAACACTATAACACCCTTGCTAATACCGGGATTCTCCCTCGGCGAAATCGGTCTGTCGTACACTAATGCATTGCTATCGCTGATTGATATTTTCCGAGAAACCTTCGTCAGGGATCAAATCACGGCAAGCTCAGTGGCGCTGGATAAGCAGGCTGCACAAAGGCTCAATGCTCGCACGTCTCAGCCACATGCAGCAATCCCAGTTTGGGTCCACTTTCGTTTCCCACGGTGTGCAACCTACTTCGATCATATCAGCATGAGTAGTGACGCAGGTGGTGACTCCCTTCCGCTCGCAAATGAGAATAATCAATGCCTTATTTCCATTTCGGTGGAACCGATGATGAATCAGCTGGAGGTGCGGGGTCCAGAAGACGATTGGACAGGCATTACAAGCACAGCTGAGCGGCGGAGGATACAGAATCGGTTGCATCAACGAGCTTACAGTATGTTTTACAGTCAGGTGACCGCATAGTCCCGTATCTATTGTCATTGAGATCTCAGACGTGGTTAACTAATAGTCCTCTGACTTTCAGGGAGGCGCCAGCGAAAGACGGACCGCGTTGATTCAACTGCTCGACTCTCTGAGCACGTGTACGGTACTGGTGTTGCTCCTGATTTGCACAATCCAGGACCCTGTCCAGATCCTGCACTCCGGAATTCTGAAGGTTCCAACTCTCTGGTCCAGTTTCCAGAGGTGAGACCCAGGCAACGACAGGGCACGCTGTGCAATTTGAATCCCGCCGTCGCAGAAATAATCATAAATCATTACGAGATATGGGCTCGACAATGCTCAATGCACGGCTCGCCAGATGCCGATAATCTCCTTACGCTTGTCCAGTTCAACGTCTTCCGGGCGCTGGTCAGAAACAACTGTGCACTTGGTTTCAACATGGAATGGTTGAAATGCGATGCTACGTCTCCTTTCAATGCAATGAATCAGGAATATCTTGATATCTCCCGCCCACCATCAGCGCTCCGTCCAAGTGCGCTCCAGCGCACAGTTCCCCATCATCCTTGGCTTGACCTTTTCCCTTATCCGGTAATGCGGGACAATATTCTGCTTGCAGGAGAAGATTTTGATGATACAGAGCTTTGTATTGATCTTGTGGAGTTCTGCAATGTGGCAAGCCACGGTGAAAGAACTGGTCTTGTCGTCTGGGGCGAACCGTCTGACCCGTATAGCTGGGAGGTCAGCGAAGGGTTTGTGAAGAAATGGGGCTGGGTTATAAGAGGCTGTTGGGAATTATTTATGTCGACGAATTATTGGCGCGAAAAGCGTGGGGAAAAAAAATTGTTCTGGTAGTGAACTAGTCATATCACGACGAAGACCGCCAATACTGTATTTTACAGATACAAACGGCTCTTGTAAACTTCCGATGCCTGATATGCATATTACACAAGTTGCTTTCCCGCAAAGAAGATCCTAGTGAAGGCAATAATAGCCGCAGTGTCATTCACTTAGCGATTAGTTCTCCGCATCGGCGAGTGACTTCAATACATACTAAGTGACCGCACATACGTTCTAGCTCGTCGAGTCATTAACTGCAGCTGTTCAACTGTTTCCTTTGGGTGACAGTATGGAAAACAAATCCTTTATTGACAATTTAGTTAGGGATCGACTTGAATAATATCCGGGCTTATTTTCCCTTATTCGTATTCGTATCCGCAACGAGACAAAATATCTCTATCTCGTATCTGTATCTATAATTAATAAATTAGCTTAGCCTTCTCCGTATTCAGATTCGTAATATTCCGTATCCATGGGTAGTTTCAAGTAGAATGGCATTTCCGGAAAGGATCGTCAAGATTTCAGAACCGCTAGATTCTTACACATTCTTAATATGGTAAAGATACAGAAGCTCTAGGTACTGGGCTGCCTGGATTAGTCGACCCGGGGAAGATGTTTTCTGCTATGGAGCATTTCAGGAGAACTCTGTTTTGAAACGCAGGATTCTATATAGACAAGATCCGATTTCGGGCATCGTACGGGCATCGTACGGGCATCGTAAATCCGTCCCCAAGAATCGTAAGTCGCAACACGACATGGGTTTTGGAGTTGTGGTGCTACATAATTTTATTAGCCAGTGGTTGAGAATGTGACAAAGTTGATGAAGGTCTGACTATGGAGGATCTACTTTCAGCTGGCCAAGAGGATATTGGGGACATCCGACTAGTGTCAATAAGTCTAGATGCCAATCATTTGCAGGAATTCCTGGAAGATGGAACAGCTAGATGGTGAAGTTTAGATTTTTCAGCATGCGCTGAAGAAAACAAGAAATTGACAGAAATTTTTAGCTGCGTTTATCGTACAGTACACGGGCCAAGTCTGTCCATGTAACTTATTCTTGCTGATTTGCTGTTGCGTTGGTCTTGTCGAGGGTGATTTGTTAAATTTTATTTGCTCGTAAGTGGCTGGTCAATGAGCTATAGGTTACACAATTTACTTGCTTCTAAATTCGGTTAATGAGTGGCATTTCATATACATATGGATGGGCGTCTTGTTCCAAGACCATGCTCCACTACGCTACTATCTCGAATGCGATTATATTACCTGTCATAGGCGTTAGATCAGAAGGCGTCCAAGGATGAGCGCTTGTGTGAATCGTAGCAGACAACATGATAAGAGACCTAATGGCCACAACATGCCCGTAGTCCAAAGTAGACCGCAAAATAAGACGGTTTGTGTTGAAAAGACAACTCAATGCACTGGTTAGACGCCTCATAAGTATATATATGTGATATGTATTATGCCCTTTTGTTATATCCTCGGCCATATCTACTGCAAACATTTGTCGGCCATGATTCCATAATTCCCTCAGGTAGTGTGTGGAGGTTCAGACATTAACTGGAAGTTAATAGCTGATCTCCTTCTACAGAAGCAGTATCACATAAAGTCTGGCATATCTGAAGATCTGGAATTCAGGTTGCTGTCATTGTATCGTTGCTGCGTGACTAAGAGCGTTGTCAGGATTGGGGTGGTTCTGGCGATTCTAATCCTATCCCAAACACGGGCCATCACGACAGCGTTGTCGTTAAGTGACTAAGTCATACCTTGAAGCAGATCAGCGAGTTCGGTTCAACCGCGGGAGAGTGCCGTTTCCCAATTGTCGGGCAAATATGACGTTTTCGGGAATGCTGATAACGAAATTTTAAACGCGTAGAGCTGGCGTTGAGGCTGTGTTTGTGCTTGCCTAACCCATTTTGCCACGAGATATGGCACTAACTAATTTGTGAGGCTGTGCATCTAATACGGTATAGTCCCATGCTTTGTTAGACGTCGACAATAATTGGTTTGATATGGGTTAGGGAAAATGGTCACAGGTCGAGATACCACAGTCACATATTTGCACCGTCCACATTTGCCAAGCCGTCGTTAATTTGATATATAATACATTCGTTCCTATTTGACGAACACTTCTCCCTCTACAACAGATAGAAATATTTCACAATTTACTCACAACGCAGTGACAATGACAAGCGGGACGAGGTTGTCGACAGATCAAAATAAACACGACGGCGAGGCGTCTTCAACGGGCCTCGAGCTGGACAAGTCAGCTTATCCGACCAGGGTGGAGCAAAGTTCTGTATCGACTAATGCGAGCGTGTCGCACGCAGCAAGAGGCGATGTCGAAAATCCGCGGTTTTCCGCTTGTTATGGTCGAGACAACGATCCCTTCCAGCTTTCGTCAAGGCTGAAATCGTTAAGCGAGATCAATGTTATAAAGGCCGGTAACAAGAGTTGGAGGCAAGCACGACACCGAAAAGGACCAGCATTGAGCGACTCGCAGAAAAAGTCGAAGCTCAGGGAGTTTTATAAGGAGCAGAATGAAAGGATCGAGCACTTGCTCAAGCCAGTAGATGAGCACCTGCGTGAGGCCGTGGACAAGAAGGACGAGACCCAGCTACGACAAAAGATCGCTGTCCATGGCAGTTTCGCGGCTAATATTATTTTGTCCGGCCTGCAATTGTATGGTGCCATTTCATCCGGTTCGCTCTCCCTGTTCACAACCATGGCAGACTCTGTGTTCGACCCGTTGTCAAACGTCACGCTGATACTGTCCAATCGCGCGGTAAATAAGGTTGATGCTCGCAAGTTTCCCTCCGGAAAGGCCAGGGTCGAGACAGTTGGCAACATTCTGTTCAGTTTCCTGATGTGTTCAGTATCGTTCATTCTCATTGTCATGTCGATCCGGGACCTGGCAGCCGGACCGGGAGAGGGCGATAACGAGTTGCACTTGCCGTCCATAATCGCGGTCTCCGTCGCGTTTGCGACAAAGCTCTGCTTGTTCTTGTATTGCTGGGCACTCAGGAACGTATACTCCCAAGTCAGAATCTTGTGGGAGGACCATCGGAACGATCTTTTCATCAACGGATTTGGTATCCTTACGTCTGTTGGTGGCGCCAAGCTCGCATGGTGGATTGATCCAATGGGCGCCATCATTTTATCGTGTTTAATTTCAGGTCTTTGGATGCATACGGCATATGGAGAGTTTCAACTTCTTATCGGCGTGACTGCTGACGTTCCAACGCTACAACTAATTACTTATGTGTGTAAGTGTCTTACCCATGTTCCTTCCCCGTGTGGTTGATCTGTCGGTCCCTTCAAGTTGTCACAACTGTCGTTAACAATGTTCTCTCACAGCGATGACTCATTCCCCCTTGATCTCCCAAATTGATACCGTACGTGCCTACTATAGCGGCCCGCGGCTTGTGGTCGAGGTGGACATTGTTATGGACCCGAACGAGACACTGCAAACGACACATGACGTGTCGGACTCGTTGCAGACAAAACTCGAAAGCTTGCCCGACGTCGAGCGGGCCTATGTGCATGTGGATTATGAATCAAGTCACAAGCCGGTAAGCCTGGTTTGCAACCTTGTTAGCTAGTTTCCTGCGTACTAACCGCATATTGTAGGAGCATTTCGTGAAGAAGGAGCTGTGAGGTCTAGGTTGGGAGCCATTCGACATTTTGGGATTATGCAGTCCTCGCTTTTACATATTTGTGTCGCTGTCTTGGTATGCCAAATAGCAACCATTGTTGTACAGCCTGTTCCGTCAGCATGCGTTATGAAGTTCACTTCGTTACCGTGGGCTTGCCCATTATTTCTTAAATTATTAGCATGCATTCATTGGTCGTACTGGAGTATACCGATATCAACTTTCTCCATGTCTTCCAATCCATGCAAAGTATTGGTTGCTGTAAACTGTATGCCAGTAACGTGTCTGTACAGTCAACTGAAAATTTTATATTAGTCCACGGATCGGGCTCTTGGCCGTGTGCTTGTATAACTTTTGCGTCGACCCTCATGATTCTAATACTCTCACGTCCCAGCCTGTTCACTCATATATAGCCGCACAAGCATAATATTCGAATAGCGATATCAAACACAAACTGTATTGTAGTGTTAACATTCATCTCAGAAAACCCCAAAATATTATTTTAGGCAAAGTAGGCATTTGCAAACTACTTCGTATCATAGGATTGACCACAGGACTAGCAAATAATAATTCGACGGAGCAAAGGAGTATGAATGATCGGTACTACGCATGGATAACGCTTAACACAAAATCAGTCAGAAGCCAGATGGCAACACATTGGGGTCAAGTCTGTCTATGCCCCACTGTATCATTGAATCTCACATGCGCTGTTAGAAGGGCTCCATTCGCTAGCAAATGCTGCACACGAGCTGCATCAAAGTGTATAAGCATCGCTTCGTTTCCCTGGATACTCTCGTCACCAGAACGAAAAAGATCTGTAACAGTAAGGCCCATATTAGCGTCGGTACCATGCAACAGCATTTGCCCATTCTCCGACACGTTCTATCGCGATCTTATTAGTGCGTCATATTATATGCTCGCCATTGATATCACATACAGTTCTTTGGGGTGGGCCAGCCTGATCTCGCCTAAATACCTCGATAAATGCCGTATCCAGTCTCCCAAACCAGTCATGCCCATTGTAGCTATAAGGTCCAAATGGCTGATCCATCTTTGACGCTGCGGAGTGTTGCAGGCTATCATTCGACGAAAGTGCATTTGCCGACCGCTTCCTTGTTTTTGCGTATTGATTAGTTGAGATTGACAGATCATTGTCCGGCGAGTCCCGCTGTTCGCTGGCACGCGTCATTCGCTGCCGTAAAAACAGGACGTTTCCAACGCGTCAACGACGTGTGTTCACCGTAATCAACACCGTAATCAATGCTCATTTGAGAGCGCGCAATCATTGTAAAATTGCATAAAGCGCTACGACTCGTGTGACGTCAATCTTATGCGATTTCGATCTTATATTATAAGAATCCCAGTCACACAACGTTAATCCTTGCCCATGGAGATATCACATTTATGCCTATTACACCACCTCAGTAGCGGCGACAGCTACTATATCTTCCTCAAAATATCTGTCTATATCGGTTCGCTGAGCTTTTCGGGGAGCCAATTTTGAGAGCATGCGAGACTCTAGATTGGACTTCTCGGCGATAATTATTGACTCGTTACTATCGGGAACCTTTGGTGGATATTCTTTATGCAACTTGGCTTTCATGGCCTTTAGAATCAAGTGCGCATCCTCCTCGTCTTCCAATTCCGCTTTAAGCAATTCTGCTTTCAACCGAGGATCCAAGATCAAGGAAATGTAATAAGCATCTTATTCATCTAGAAAATCGTAGTACTTATGGTACTTTTGCAACCCACTTGCCACTGCAGACGCAATCCCTTCTTCTAAGTCTGCAAATTCTCCTTGCTTTGTGGTTGCATTCTCTAGCAAATCATGCAGCTCGTAGTATATACCAATGCTCAAGCTAATTGAATGCCCTTTGGTAGAGACCAAGTTCGTAAACTCTTCGAAATTTTCCAAAACTCTTTCAATTTGCTCAAGATGCTGCCAATCTAATGACGTAAACGGAGGTAAAAGACCGGTTGTATTGAGGTAATGTCGGATCTGTTCTTTTGTCGATAATCCATCTCGAAGCATACGATATGTCGAATTCTGTCAGGACCCTAGTGGTGGCGGTCACTATACTATGCGCAGTGGGCCATAATCAATTCTAAGATTGATTATCGTGGTCTTTTGGCCAAGTTGGTACCGCCCCAGCGCGAGGCCCTAAGATTCGTAGGAACTCACCCACTAGATCCTTACAATTTCCATCTGTTGTCGACGTCGTACCGTATGTATTTATCTGTTTAACCCGTGAATGGAGCACAGATTCTTCCAACCTTCTCGACGCTGTGGCGTTCTAAGAATCCAGAGGCTTAGGATTCGTAGCCTAGATAAAGCTGAATGAGAGTCGATGTGCCTACCTCTAGCCATTTCATCGCACGCCTCATTAGCACTGCTCGTATCTCTAGAATTCAGCGCCTTAAGGATATCTTTCACAATCAAGTTAAGCACATGGCCAAGCAACTGATAAAGCTCTCGCGACCTCCAAATCGCACATCCTCGCTTTCTTCTTTCAACATCAAGCCTAGATTGTCGACGAAGGTGTCATTGTTACTAGCATTGTCGGTTGTAACAGTGATAGCCTTCTTCGTTAAATCCAACTCTTCGAAAAGGTCGAATACGATCTGCTCCATGTTGTCACCACTATGAACGCCAATCAATTCCTCAAACTCTAGCACACACTCTTTATATTCAAAGTCTTCCGTTAACCAATGCCCAATTACTCCTAGGATTGCTTTCTGGTTCTGGCTCGTCCAAACATCCAAGGACAGTGCTATCGTGCTACACCTTCTATCTAGTTCTCTCTTCAAGTTCGCCCGGTATATCTCAAACTCAGAGTCGATTCTTCGTTTCAATGTCTTGCGTGATGTAAATGGTAAATCCACGCAAGGAATATCTTTGAAGAGTTTGACAAAAGCTGGAGACTAATGACTGTAAACGGTCAGCACGACCCAACGAATGAGATTCTTTCGAACGATTCTGCAGTGTTTGCGGTCTCCTTTCGCTTCCAAATCGTCATGATCGTTGGCTGAGTAGAGCTCTCTCTATCGTTGCCTAAAGGCAAGCCATGACACTTCTGTAAATGATACGACAGATTGGTTGTAGACGTTGATCTCGCAGAGTCCTTGATTGACCACTTCTGACAGTGTTTGCAAGTTATTAACTGATCATACCGAAGCTTCTTCGACCTCTTTGGCCGCCACTGTTGGCTGACGGTTCTAATTTCAAATTGTTCCCAAAGCCAGTAGTTCGAGGTCCCACGAGTGCGTCGAGAGCTATTGGAGTCTGTCCGTACCGGTGCGGATTCAAGATCGTAAACTTCCTCAGATAATGCTGTAGGGGATGACTGAGAGGTAATCTGGCTGATAGAATCCTCGGTCCCAGATCCACGGAGCTCTCAATGCTCGATTGGGCTGTGTCTGGCACGATATTCTCCATCAGCACATCTCCTTCGTAACCATCATTCAGCAATAAATAATCAACTGCTTGCTTTCGGCGGGGTCGCATCGGAGGATCCATATTTTCTAAGTTGTCAAGCGAGCGGCAAATGATAACCAACAGATCCAGATAGTTCGGTCGTCGTATGTTTGCAACCGCGTTCCACGCGTTGTCAGGGTAAATTTTTACTCGCCATACCTAAATAGGAATACGATTACTATACGATTACTATACGATTTTGCGGTAGACTATACAATTACTTTACGATTAGGTTCTCATTTTCGCGATTAACTTTACGAGTATTATAAAATATTGACGGTACCGTAATCGTATCCACCTCTAGAAAATACACCAGAGCAGCGATTAGATGTTCAACTGTGCTATGACAAGTTTTTACAATTGTTGGACCAAGCCGTTTCTGAACTGAAATCAGCAGAAGGTATTTCTGAGGATCAGAGGTACCTTCGGCTACCACTGCTATCAGAAATAACTAACAGTATCCGATATTATAGGTCCCCCTCTTTGGCGTACAATAGCTTCACGGAAACAGTGACTGTGATGACCAGTGTGGCGATCCATTCCATCCATTCCACGGAGGGGTTCCGTGGAATGGAAGTGGACGCTAAGGGGCAATTTCGCAATGGAATGGATCCACGGAGGGTATCAGTGGAGTGGATGGACAGTGGAATGGAGGAATGGATACATTCAAGCTCACTATCTAGTATCTACACCTCGATAACCTCGTTAGCCCGTTGAAACCCACTCTCCTCCCTCCTGACCACCCGTCAACTCCTTCTATTCCTTCAGCGACCTCTCATGCGACTCTGGCATCCGTAGAAGGTGGTCGTTACTTTGAATAAGACTAGCCTTTTGCCATGAGCGCAGAATCTGCACAATACCTATTGTATTGGCCTCCAGACGATTGCGCAAAGGGTTTAACATTCCACCGCAAGAGGAGAACAATCTCTCGACATCTGCGCTCATGGGTGGAACGGAGAGAACGTCAAGGGCCATTCGAGCTAACCGGGGATAAAGGCTTCGTTTCTCGTGCCAATATGATAACGGATCAACAACATCCTGGTCCGAGTTCAGGTGCAAACGTTGCCACTCCTCGTACTCGTCTATTGTAGGGTACACCTGTTGAGAAAGCAGTGGTGTCTGGCGACTTTCTTCACGATTTTTGTTAAATTTCATATGGAAGACCTTCCGCCGTTTGACATCTAACGGCAAGCTGTGTACAGAAGAGATGCTAAGATGCCTGTATTCTGAGTCCCATAATTCCTGAACGAGTTTCTTTGCTTTATCAATCCACGAAGTTTCACTGGCCCACCAATTCTCGAAGTATGGCCATCGATACGCAGGATGAAGGGCAACAGCAGCATAATAAACAGACGTCTCATCTAACTTTAAGGTAACTGAAGGCGCATTTTCAGTCGTCTCGCTGTCAGATTTGTATGTTTCTGCCATATTGATGCCTTACAGTAAGATTGTTTACTCGTAAAGATACAAGAAGTACTACGTAGACGCGTGCTGGAGCGCGTCCCAGGGGTAGCCCCTGCCTTCAAAACCCGAACCCCTAAAATCCTGTCCATTCGTCCATTCATCCATTCCACGCCTATTTTAAATGGATGGATGGATTACGTAACAGCAGGCAGATGGAATGGATGGAAATGGATGCACGGACCTCCATTTCCATCCATCCATTCCATTTGAATAAATCAGTGGAGTGGATCGCCACACTGGTGATGACTTGCCCGAGCAGCATCCATGAAGGAACTGTGGGCTGGATCGAATACGAGACCTTTAGATAAGTTAAGAACTATCTCTCTAAGCACAGTCCGCATACGCTACGAAATATTCTCATGAATAGGTCTACCACTGAGTCTTTCGGTGGTGAGTACATTGAAAGGGCCAGACGGAGGATTCCTGCTGATTCGCGATATACGAATGACACCGGAGTGGCAGCAGAGCTGCAAGCAATGGCACAGACCCTTGCTGAAACAGTCGAAACGAACATCGCACTAGGATACTATGGTCCACTTGAGTACAGGGGTCACAAGTGGGTTGGTGAGCTGAGTGAAGCTTTCATTGAAGTCTGGAGACCAGATTCACACGATAGATTTGTGAGTAAACCATTGGATTGGTTCTATAGGGATTAATCTCCTCACAGATTTCAGGACTTGATTCAAGATGGATTCGAACTCGCCCATGAGTATCTCCCTGTCACACTTAATCTTAAAATAAGCGAATTCTTAAAAAAAAAAAAAACTGAAATTGCCGCAGCGTTCGGTGATATTTAGAGCTAGGAAACGCAGTCTAATGCCCTTAATTAGCGACCCACTAAGATAAGCAGCACGCTAACTCTAAGTCAACTCTATATTAAAGGACTGAACTAGTTCAGAACTCAAAAGATCAGCTCATCATTAACTATATTATATGCCGTTTATTGTGTCTAGATCCCTATTAAAAAATCACGAATGGCCATGATAAGGAGCAGTCACGGACGGCCACAGCCGCACTAATTGCTGCTGATCTGGTATGGTGACTAAAGGTTAGTCCCGACAATCGTACCCGCCCATGGCAACCGTGTAATAGCATCACCACCCTTGAGGTTATAAGGCAGAAAATAAAATAAAATGTCAATTACATTTACTAGTCCAGATCATGGCATTCTTTTGTTCCTCACTAGAAATTTGATAATGTAGTGCCTCAGCAAACTAATAGGGTACATTGGTCCTTAACTATGGGAAAATGAAATTTATGGCCGCAGAATTTTACCCTACCTTACTATCAAATTACCCTACTTTTCTAATTAGGCTAAGCGCATTTCCGTTTTAGGCAAAGAATGGGTTCCCCGTATTTTGTCGGAGGTCCCAGTTAATCGCGCCCGTCACTTCGCTCGTTTAGCCTGGCGCTACATCCATGCGTACACAAAGGATCTTGATGGCTAAGAAATATAAGTCTCATCGCAGACTTCCAGAGAGCTTCGAACTTGACGTAAGCAGCGACGGCTCCTGAGTGATGGCTGTATCGTCTGTCTGGGATTGCCTGCCCGATATGTAGTATATTTTGATTGATTTCGTGTTTGCGCTTCGTTTGTCTCTGCTCTATATTCAAAATTTAATGTAATTGTATAACTTATGACAACATTCCCACACCTAATAATTTAAGGTTTCAGGGTTAGGAAAAAATTTGAAAAATATGGCCGCCAGGGTTAGGGTTAAACCTGATTGTCGGGACTAACCGTTAGTCACCATAGGCAGAACCAGACCGAAGGCCACGGAAATCAATAATGAAAGTAGAGCAGTTAGATCCAACAAATAACTTGGACAGTTTCAGGTGGAAATTTGGTCATTTTATGATTAATTCGCGGTGATACCATGACCCTACCGATACCTAGCTAATCGATAAGCAAAATCCTCCGCATCTCCTCCAGCGGGTATCTCTCCACATCCCTATGCACATCGTAGCAATCGCACAGGAATGTATGGTAAACAAATATGAGTATTTTCCTAGACTCCACAGGAAAAGTTCGCTGTTGTCCGATCCACTGCGCCTTTGTACGATATCCTAGCGCGAGCCAAGCGACTTCGCTATTTTCCGGCGGGAGTTCTTGCGGGGTAGATAAGCAGTATTATGCAGGCATCCATATCTTACCAGGTGACAAGCTTAGCAAATTGTAGCACGGTGGGATTGGGCGATGCTGTATGTATGACCATGCAATAGATATTGGCGCTTACAAGTATGAAAGGGTAGGGCCAGCCAATCGAACTAAACACCGATTATAATTACAGACGAGGTTCGTTGGCATTGATTCAATTGCGTTCATACCTCGATAACTGATAGTGAGAGAGAGAAACTTTCAATTAGCTATTCTGCTCTCAAGCCAAAGATCTTGACCATCTCTATCATTTGTTGCTTCATGCCATAGTCCCCTCTTTATGATATCCCTTAGTTCAATCCATGATCTGACTCCTATCCTCATTGCAGCATCCTGAAGCTTTTTCATAAACCACACCCTCTTGCCCAGTCCAGTTGCTCCAATACCTCCCATTGTAAGAACCCAAACCAGCATATGATCATCGCCATCCCACTCAGTGAGTGCTATCCTCAATTGCGTTACTAAGTATTTAAACGGTGCGACACTATACGGCAGGGGAAATGTCACAAGTAGACTGTAAATTAAAGTTGCAAGTCTGTCACTCTACCCACCCTCGGCGGGAGTGAAAGCAAAGCATGCTGCGTCGTATTCCTGTGATCAATTAACACAGAAGCCGTTACTATTTTTCGACCCTCGCAGAAATCGTCAATCATGATGGTGTAGCTATCCAGCATTGATAACACCATGTAAAGATCCTGATCTGTGCCGAAGCCCATCCCTTGACCATGGAATATAAACTCTCTCGACAGGCACGACAGCGGCACCACTGGGAAACGTGGTGCAGTGCATTCTCGGGTTCCGACTAGAAGTCCTGCTCTACTGGAAGATTAGTTCTCCCTTAACTTAGCATACCACACAGCTGACTTACATTGAGATGAGAGCGGCGAGCCCTGGGATCTCAATTTTTTCCAACCCACCTTTGAGCTCGATTAATTTTGACAACCCATCGAAATGAATTGGGTCAATCTCCGATAATGCCAACCAGTTCAATAACTGCAGACTTTTCAGAGGACCTTGCTTTGGCGTCTTTAGTGGCATTTCTTCCACTTTTTGAAATTTCCCGGCCTTGGCTAATGCAACAATAGCAAAAATATTGATGTCCTTGCAAGCTTCTACAGGATCTTTAATAGCAATACTCAAACTCCGTACCATCTCGGCGCGGGATCGAAACATGTCGAGGGCAATACGATCAGAAGGTGTATCCCCAAGAGTTCCTTGCGGAGAATTGGTCAAAGCTCCCGTAATGAAAATATGCAACACACAGGGGTTCGAGATTGACATTTGTATCAGGCTTGCTCTAACGTTGGAACTGTTGGCGCCGTCAGGGAATAGAGCGGGAAGAACAACCTCGGCATCTTGACACCATTAGCTGTGGTATATTGATGGGGCGGATTGCCTACTAAATGCGATGCAATGATTGACTAAGGCGCTGGGAAAAGTCACAGTTATACGACGGGAGAGGGTTGACATTGGGTCCACCTTGGGTGCTGTTCATCGGTCTCCTCTTGTCATGAAGAAAGACGGTACCACGCCCCGACTGCTCAACTATGGCTTTCTCCTGGGGAGGCCGATTGTGACGCCAATGAAAGTGGGCAGCATTTGCTCGAACAATTGCCCTTGTTTTTGTCCTCTGATCCTGATCATCCGGTCTGACGTTGACGAACTGAAGGTCAATCTTGGTAGCGGGACATGACCTTGCACATCGTTGCTGTCGGGAGGCGCTTCGACTTGATTCCATTCGGGAGGGGAATGGAGAATAGGGATTTCAATTCAAAGTCGTTTTTATTATCAATACTCCTTTCAGGAAGTGTATTTCTGTGTAAAATATCCCGAACAAAATATGAGGTGCAGAAGAATAAGCAGGGCTATTCTGTGCTTTAGTGGCTCATCCTCCATTCCAAATCAGGAAAGTGCATTCTCGGTGCGCTAAACCCGAACGGGATAGTGCATTCGCGCATCGTGTTGATTGTGAACTCGATATGTAGTCAGACTACAAGGCTACAGAGGGCCACACAGCATGAATTGTCCCTAACTCCGGACCTAAGTGCACCACGCCTTGCTCCTTGTTGAATTCCTAGTGTGCCACTATACCACTTTCACAGTATGCATTACGACTGCGGGTCATCCCTGCAGCTCCGAAGAGAGCGAATGCATCGAACTTTTCTGAGACAATCACTAAAACCATGGCCTCTAACGGAATATAAATATATCTGCCCTCCTCTCAAGCCAGAGGTCTGCGCTGTCTTCACAAAACTATACTACCTCAGCTCACAATGGGTTCGAAGGATATGCCGCCCCTGGCCACTTCATTCTGGCGAATATTCTTGAAGTCTCAGTTACATTACAAGGCTCAAGTTCCCGACAAAGAATACCGATCTCTCCGGAAAGGTTGTCATTATCACAGGAGGGAACCAGGGGCTCGGCTTCGAATCCGCACGTCAATTTCTCTCATTACATCTGTCCCACCTTATCATTACTGTACGTTCCGAGGAGAAAGGGAAAGCCGCGGCTTTGAAGCTTCAAGCAGAGTACCCGAATGCAACTATAAGTGTGTGGCTGCTAGATATGTGCTCATATGATTCGATTCAAACATTCGTCAAGCGCGTGGAGAGCGAGCTACCACACCTAGATATCGCTATCCTTAACGCCGGGCGGTCCAAGGCCGATTTCGAACTGGTCCCTAGCACCGGCCACGAGGAGACATTGCAGCTCAGCTACCTCTCAACAATCCTTCTTGCTACTCTACTACTCCCGATTCTGAAAAGCAAGTCTCCGCAGGGAACACCAGGCAGATTGTCTATTGTTTCCTCGGGAACCGCTCTCGCGACAAAATTCTCCAACAGCCAGCAGTCACCCCTCTTGAAATCCTTCGATGACATCAAGGCTAGCCCCACCCCGGGCCTCCAGACTTATGGTGCGACCAAACTGCTTTGTCATATGTTTATCTACAAACTCGTAGATTATGTATCCGCAGACGACGTGGTTGTAAGTCTCGTGGATCCGGGGATGACCAGGGGGACGGGATTAAACCGCGACATGCCCAAAGTTATTAGGACATTAGTTGTTCCGATGCTGTTCGCGATATCTCGCAGTGTAACGGATGGTGCTTCTGCACATTTGGATGCCAGTGTAATAAAAGAAAAGAGTCTCATGGATGTTTTATAATGGATTGGGAGATCCGACCGTGAGTTGAAACCTATCGCTTTCCCTCTGATTGTTCGATTCTGACATATTCTTCTAGGTTTCCTCCTCTCCTATACACACCAAAGGGAAAGACCACCATTGAAAGATTGTGGCAAGAGACATTGGATGAGTTTGATTTCGCTGGTGTTCAGAGTGTACTGGAGTCAATGAAGAAAAACTGAGATCACGGTTGTGGTCGATCATAATTGATCATGTTAAGCGAATAGGACGAGGTACTAATATCACCGTTGTTGATATTTATTATATAATTGCACGAGTTTAGGTTTTGATAGATCCTCTACATCTAATTGAAGAAATTGATGATATATCTTTCAAGGTCCAAGTAAAATGTATGTTTTTGAAGAGGTTTAGTTCGTCCTTATGGAAAATAGATAGAAGCCACCCTTTACTCGCCTGAACAGATTAAAAATGTAGATACACGGTACAATGTGATTGAATGTACTATAGGTCAATTCCAAAAGTAAAATTCATGTTACTGAAAAATAAGCTTCATACACAAGTCAAGGTCAGATCATCCCCCAAAGCATTTCCACCAATGTCTCCCAAGCAATGTCTCCCAAGAATCGACATATGCGACACACCCATTCCACCGCGCCGCAAATGAAGCCAGCAAGTTCGAGACCTTTAATATCGGACTCATTGCAACGCGAGTTATCATTCGTAGGAGAGATGTTAAGGAAAAAGCCCACAGCGAGCCACACTCCAGGACTCGCTCGGCGGCGATCCAAAGGCTGATAATCCTGTTATAGTTATTTAGTTGGGAAAAATGGTTAATAGTCATAGACGCAAACTTTGCTATAATATGAAAGAGTTGTAATAAATACAGGTCATTAATAAAGTTAAGGGAAAACCAGATGTCTAAGCTTATAAATAGTAGATATAAAAATATACAAAGTGTTGCTGATTGGATGCTGATCTCAGTATGAATAAAGTATATTTATATAGATATAAGGATTATATTTTCAAGGTATTTAGCTAAAGGTAGAGATAATATAGTTAGTTTATTGTTAGAGTCTGGATTCTGTAGACAATATTCTGTTGCAAAACTAGAGGTAACAGAAATCAACAAGAAGAACGCTTGGAAAGGAAAAGAGAAAAAAAACAACTACCCAGATCTATCGGCCTCATATAAATAGACAAATCAAAACAAGGAACACCTGGAGATTTGCTACGTATGTTAGAATAAAGGAAAGAGATCCCTAGAAGATTCTATAAGCCTGTTTCATGTGTTGGTGCCGTACAAAGCTCCTTTGAGGTTGTTCAGAGCTTTCCGCACGATGAATGGCAAACGGTCAACGTCAAGGATAATATTATCCCCTTTGACAATCGTATCTTTCTCGACTCGGTAATGGATCGCATGAGAATAGTTGCGCAAGACAGGCTCGAGCTCTACCTTCACGAGAAATTGGGGTTATATTATGAGGGTTTGCTACAATTGCAAAGAAAGATTTCCAACCTGCAGCGAATGTTTAGGGTTTCGAGGCTTGACACATTGTAATTGTAGAAAAGAAATATAAAATCTTTAATCGTTCGGAATTAAGTGAGGCAATGAGATATAAAATATATGCAACCAGAACCTTAAATTCTTAATGGTAGCTCAACCTTGGCGAGCGTCGTTAAGATAGTTGAAAAGCGTTGTGTGGATAGTCAATTACGGGATAAGGGGCCATAGCGGCCGTCCATTATGAATCCACGCAACAATGTAGAACAAGTGGGCTCCGGCGAAGAGCAACAAGAACCTTTTGCGAATCGCATTGGATAGAAGGTGAGAACGAGAAATTGGATGTAGGGTCGTTACCCATTTTAAATTCGGACCTGACATTATGCTCAGGAAGGTAAACGGGAGACAATGGTTGCGAGGTTGAAGTATATCTCACTCGTGCATTGGGCCTTACTCCAATCAGTACGCAGTAAACCCAATCTCAAATCCTTTGACCAAACTGGAAGCTCATAGTATATTTTCTTCCATAAAAACGGAGATCGTCCACGTGAGCCATACAGTGCCAGTATATTCTCCGAACACTTTCCGTGCTGGTAGGCGCGGTAGGAAAGCCACATGATATTTCTCACAATTGACTGTCATCTGGACCGCCCATCAACTCGGTATTCACGATTCCATCGTTCAGGTACACCAATCCTCCAGCTTTGGCCCCTTTCTGTTCCGGACTGAGATCCTGACTACCGATCGTAAACAGACGGAAGCATTAATGTAAATATGTCCTTCCGCGTGAAGCGGCGGCAGCGTGACGTCGTAATCAATCTCGGCCCGTAGTCTGTCTACTGCTTGGGTTGCCCATAATAAAATAAACGACTGGGAGGGAGGAGGGTCCCAAACAAACATGCAAGCATGGAAACAACGAAAAGCATCATGATAACTTTCCATGCAGAAACCCTCGATCCCCCATGCAACACAAATGCTGGACCTTGTCGGGTCTCTACAGGCCAGCGACAACTCCGGGAGTACATCAGTTCGTCGCCTTTAGCCCCACATATGCTAGATCTTCATCGTGCCCGGGCGATTCGTTTGTTTTTTTGATCTCCAAGAAGACTTTTAAGGACCTCGGTCTCGCCTTCCAACTTCGACACTCGCATTCTTAACTCGTCGCGCTCGCGCTGCACGTTTCGGAGTTCAGCTTCAAGATCCTTCACCTGATCGAGACGCCTTTGGCGATATCGGCGCGCGGCGAGGGTATTGAGCTGGCGTTTCACAACACGGGCGGGTGTGTCATTCGGGGTCTCATTATGGGGCGGAGTCGAAGAGTTAGGCGAAGACGTCGGACTCGGTACTGAAAAATGTGTAGGAGTTGGAAACTGAAATTGGCGGTCTGTGTCGAGTTAACATTAATTTCGATATTCGGAATAGTCCACAAACCTTTAATACTTATTGAATGAGTGCTGGGTGATTCGAAGACATTCGGTCGCTCACTCAATTCTTCGACTAAACCAGGAAAGCCATCAAAAGTACCAGGATCTGGCCCAACGACGGGCATATAGGTTGTAGGGTAAAGTAGAGTGGAGTGATCTACCAACGGCTGACAAAAACCCTCACCATCATCTGACCCAGCCAAGGTTGGGTGTCCTGTAAACTCATCACAGGACGGTTCGAACTGCGCAATTGATGTAGAGGCGCTATTCAAAGCCGGAAATGTTGGAGAACAGAGATAATTATGGTCATTGTGAAATGCAGCATGCCATGGAACATGCTGCTCCACAACTCCATGGCGGTTTCTTCGGTCGTGGGCATCGTGATGGTTGGAAGAAGATGCTGCTCGATTGGGAGGGAGTCGGCCCGCAGGGTGAGTTGAAGGCAGGCATGACTGTATTGCTTAGACCGGGCCCTTCAGACCCGAAGTGATAAAGACGCGTTGTGTACTGAAGACCTTGTACAGGGCACACAGTACGTTGTTGAGGAAAAGAGAATGGGCTGGGCTGGGACTAATAAATAAGCACTAGCACCGGCACTCAAGGATATCCGATGCCCTTACTGCTGCGAGCCTGCGACGCAGCTCTGGAAGAGGAGGCAAATTACTCATGCACAGTACAGTAATCGATCGACTTTTTGCATAAATTCGCCAATTGAACGTGGCAGACGACGAGCGCGCATAGATGTATGATCCATTCCTTACTTCTTATTATATATGCTGGATTTTTATTAGTTCTTAAGTTGGCCGGTAATTGATCCGCGACGGACCGTGTTCGTCCTGATATCTCTGTACTGTTACGGGGCCACGATAAGGTTTTTGGATTCTTCAGCGTTTGTACTAGCCATAAAATATATACTAGGTCTAACTCGTTAACCGAAAGAATGAACAAGCATCCTACAGGCGGCTCAACAGATTTTGTGGCTGCGCAGCGCTGTGAGTTGAAATGACTCATTTTGAGTCTTGTTCCACTACAAAGCACTTAGAGGACGGGTTAGGCGAACTCAGTCATAAAGTTTAAACCGGCTTGTCTGCCGGCACACAGCCATGGTCTGCTCCGACTGGTCCCAAGCTAGTCGCCAAATATACTAGTGTAATCGCATTCGGGTTACCTAACATGACGAAATACGGCTTGTGTTGTGTGATAATTTGTCGGGAACTGGGGTTAATCTAAGACGAGACTCTTTTAATGCTTTGTTGACGCAGATATTCAAGTGCTTATTACCAGCGTTATTAAGTGCTCCCTGATATCCATAACGAAAATTGTCTCTTACGAATCTGAGGTATTACAAATGATGATCAAGGATCTGCAATCTAAGTTAAGGATCTTGTCGATTTCATTTATGTGTGGTTTACTCCATTATCAGGGTTAGTAACCCTACCCCTCATTTCTCGTCTTGGACGTCGCTCAGCTACTTGCAACGTCTCAGCCCGCAAGTCGGACCCTGCAAGCTGCCAACGTACAATGAGTACGAAGGACTCATACTTATCTTATGCAATAATTAATTTTGCATTTAGTGCCCTGTTATTACCAGTTAAGGTACCCGGAAAAAGAATAGAGAGAAGTTTTGTCTCTTCGTTCTGCTACTTTTAATTCATTTGGGGCAGCACAGCCTACCTTGGAATTTTCAGGTCAAGGCGAGTCTTTTGACCTGAATAAGCGGGTCTTCTGAAGTCATCTGTTCATGTCGTCTGCACTGTCACCGGTCTTCCAGCATCGACTGGAGAAGTCTTCGGCCTCATCTTTGAGGGCTCACTGCCCCGGAAAGTGCCTATTTTTGCTACAATTACCAACAACAGCTAGAACTTACATCACACAATTATACTACTCGGATGATGCATCATAATCCAGGAAATCATAAACGGCGATTCTTTCCGACAATCAACCGTTAGATGCATTTGAGCTGTCATCCATCTATGACACATCTAAGACACAGATATCACAAGATGTTCGCAACCCGGATCACTCGACTGCTTGCTGCCTCAAACCACTCAAGATCTCAGCTATTGCCAGACCTCCGAAGTGATTCTTCAATCACGACGAGAGTTTCGAAAGGGAATACTAAGGTTTGCCAGAATTAGTAGTACAGGGAAGTCAGAAGAGGAGCAAATCGCAGAGAAAAGACGACCAAAACACCCTTTCAGCGCGCAAATGTCGCCGGAAAAGCAAATTGTGTTGTCAAGCCAAATTTGCAAATGGTCACCAAGGAGCGAGAAGGTTGCAGGATGCAGGTAGCAAGGTTGGAAAGGGGTGCGGCATTACTGAGGAAAGTGACTGTGGTTGGGAATGGCAAGCTGTCAGAGCGATTGTTGATCTATATCACAATATTGATCATTTAAGGAGAGCGACCGCAATTTGATTTCGTTTGATAAGGAGGCTTTCCTTCTTTGAGATACTGGTATTAAATTCGTAGTAAAGCCGGAAATAAACCTCTGGGTACTATTGGTTAGCCCTTTTCTTCCAAAGCGTATCGAACAATTATCAAAATGAAGGGGAAGTGATTGATATCAGATGATGTCGGTCCAATAATATATTCTCAAAGATGGGTCTTCCTATTGTTCATTCTTCCACCTCCAAGAGCCTCAGCCATGCTTTCCCTATGTTCGTGGGATTTGAAGCATGTCGGCAACGTTGGGTTGTCTTCGTCATTTTCCCCCCTCCGCCAATTGATGGAACAAAGCAATAGCGCAAGGATATTTTGACTTACAAGTCTTCTCATATAAGGATGACTCCAAGAGCACTATATTAGAAACGTTGAACAGTTGTCGACTTGCCGAGTCTCTTACCTCGGGGAACTTCGCTTTAATGGCTACTCACTTCGAGTAACGAAAGGAGCGTATGCCGTTTTCTCACATTCAGTGCCGCGCAGAATCTTTGGACTACGGCTTACAGTCTACGATTATATACAGCAACAGTGCATCCACAATGACTCAGTGGTATAAGACAGTGGGCAATGTTGTTTCGTAAGATCCGTACAACCAGAATTCCACAAACGATACTAAATAAACTTAATTTGTCACAATTATTGAAGCTAGGCTTTCATGCCGAGCCGTAGTACTCTATTTTTTAGAACTTTCGGCAAGATAAGTGTAATTTTACGGCATGATAAGTCCTAGAGATTACTGGATCGTGAGTATGCCTTATTACCGCTATCAGTCTTGGGCATCACATACTTTCTTCTGCCAGGCGGTTAGTTATTCTGGCTAAGTTTGATCTGTCCAAGGTGGAGCTGAAGACCTGAACCCTTACTGCACGCCAAAAGCCCTGCCGGCGATTACATGCGATGAGTACAAATGAGTCATTCTTATTCATTTTAACTCAGTTTTGGTAACTCTACATAATAACTTATCCCACTTTCACAATGTGAAACTATGATGCAAACTTTAGTATTTTTTTAGACCTCAAGCCTGCCTCGTGGTTAGTAAACACGCACCTTGCCACCTGAATTGAGAAAGGGAAGTCAGCGTCAGAGATGACATCTAAAATGGCTGAAGCCTACCTCCCAACCGGCTTGTTCGTCCTCGAGTCGCCAGCCAGTCTCCACTGGATCCTGTCACCAGCCCTGCGATGCTTGCTCTCGTCGTCGGCCTTGTCGAATACGTATACGCTATATCTCTGTCATTAATGCCTATCCGGGGGGTTTACGCTGAAGAAGGCGCCTGCGACATTCAGTGTGCGAGGAACTGGATCAGGGTTTAGGGTCAGGGTTTGGTCGGGGGGGGGGGGGGGGCCGATCCATCAGGATTTCTTCAATTAGACTTGGACTCACGCAGATCCTTGCAGTTCATTAGACAGTTTGTCCTCCCCGCGAAGTTTACTGACTGGTTGAAAAATTGCCGCAATCTCGATCATCCGGCGCTCGTCGCTTAGGTATGTCGAAATCAAGGCACAGCATATACGGAAGATATAGGAGCTTTTTTTCCGCATATTCAGGGTTTGAAGGAGTTAGGACCGATCCTACCCGTTTCATGAGGACTAAGCTGTCCAAGAACGGACGCATTTTGAAAGGCTGTATCATTTCCGTTTTGAAATGGACTAATGTGAAGGCTTTAACCCGGTCAGAAACCCGGTCAAACCTGGTCTGGCCGCGCCTGACACGGCTTATTGAATTTAATGACAGTATTTCAAAACAATTAGTGTAGTAGAATATTCCTGGATATGTGTCTTTGGATTCTACGTTGGCTGCGCTGTGCTGTGTCAGGGTGTTCTATGAGTATATCGCGGATGTGAGACTGTTACTCCGCCACGACGTCATAGATCTTGATTCGAACTCCCAGCTGCAGATCCGTGCAATCACGTGAGGCAAGAGTAGGCTAATTACTCCAACAGATAAATCAGACGACACTCTGAGAATAACGAGATTATTTTACGAAGTACGCAAAAAGGACTGAATAGAAATACTAAGACAATTCGCTAGCACCATAAATTATAATGAATATAGCTGGGAAAGCTTAATCGCAGCGCTGTCAGGGGTTATGGCATAGCGGCCTTCCACCAGTTGGTTAAAAACCTGGACAGACGATCAAGGTACGACAATTCCCTCAGAATTTGATCTCATTTATCCCAAGGCCACTGCTGAACTTTCGCCGGAATGGCACAGTGTCAATTGGTCCCAAGATGTGTACAATCGATTAGGCGAATATCTGCTTCAGTCTTTGAGGGTTCGAACTGGTTCGAGAATTGAATGGCACAAGCTCACTACCACCTAGCCAGTCAACGCTTTCATAGCCACGCGAGCACTTCGTGGATGGCCTAAATTCGTGTGGGGCCCTTTTTCCATTGGTTCCTGCTGGAATGTGTAAAATGCCGAGATCAGGTACAGATTGCAGGAACGACCGGATTTGCTCACTAGCGTCCCTGGGTTTGTCCCGTACTGCGACTATGAGTTGTGCTGGAGATCACGTCTGTCTGTCTACGGGCCAGAAACACCACCCAGACAATCAGACGGTCGTTGACTGCGCTGCGAGAAACGAACCTATCGAAAATACCGACATTCGCAGTTCGGTCTTACCGAATTCCCGCGGACAGAAGATTTTCCTATCATTCCCGCAGTGCCTGAGAGCATTATGCTACGAGTCTCCAATTTCTTCCAGCAAATCCTGCTCTGTGGGTTCCACCATCGACCATGCATGACGACACTATGTCCCTCAGCACCATCACCTCAGAATAATGTGAGGGTGACAACTGTATCGATCACTGGAACTCCTGCGGTGAAAAGTAAGTGGCTGATGAACAAACGGAGACTAATTGGGTCCACTCAACTGTGTTTGACTTTCATTTATCTGCTAGTACGTATATTTAAGGAACGGCAGATCAGCTTCGGCCATCTCACGTATCCACTGGTCGAATTCTCTGTGAGCTAAGTAAAGGACACCGCCATCGTGCTCAAATCCGACAGATTCTGTGCTAATTCATTGAGATAGTAGTTCTATGCGTCTCGGAAAGCCAATTGTCCAATCAAAACGTTCTGTCGAGGAGGGTACATGTGAAGTTGTTTTAACCTTCAGGATCCAACGAATTCCTCCGAAAGTTAAATGTTCGCAGTTTGGGTCTCAATGTTTGAGATTATACTACCATCGTTGGACACTTGAGATGACTGAATTGGCTCGAACTCCAAAATCAAAAATAAGTGCACAGTAACTTACCGCTGTAGGCGATGTCCTCTGCATTGATTCACAGCAGAGCCATCAGCGGCTGCAACCACGACCTAATAAAGAACCCACAATAAAAATCGGTCTAAAAATTATCAAAAATTCAGGATTTTTTTCCGTTTAAGGGATTCTGCCGGAGGCAACGTACGGGTCGCCGGTAGGGCTAGGGTAAAACTAACTACGCGGCCCAGACGTGCCCACGATAGCCAGAGCGGCCAACTGGTGGCCCAGGGTACACAGCGACTCCAGCTGCTAGAGATTAAGATTTACATATTAAAGGTTATAGAATGTGTTCTTATCTTCACACCTGTCTAAACTTCAAATAAATTGACTGGGAGGAAAAGCATAGCTCTCCCAGATGTCCACCTATAAACACCCTTAGAATCCGTTACTCTTGACGAATTCCTGGATCTCGTCAAAAGCGATCTGAGCCTGGAAATGAAGGTTAATGGCATGACCTACTCCAGGCACAATGTGCGCCTGCGAGCTGTTGCTGGCAGCAGGGTATAATGCTTGGACCATGACTGACTGGTCGGACGGATAGGCGCAGTTGGCTTGACAAAAAATCATGTCGTACTCTCCAAGAACAACATCGACTGGGCCAGTAAAGCCAATGGCTGGCTCAACGGGCTTAGTTATTGTAAATAACTCGCCGATCGTCACCGTCTGCTTGGCTGCGTCGTCCTTCGCAAAAACTGCGAACAGTGTCAGTGCAAGTGGCCACTATATTATATGGGGACCGGCAATTCACTTACTGCTAGGATCAAAGTTAGGATAGTGCAAAAACGCAAACTGATTCGAGATGGCAGAACCGGTAACAAGATAACCGCTGGGGAGTGCCCCAAACCTTAGAGGCTGGTTCTGAGAGGCAATGGCAAGGTTGAAGTCAGCAATTGTGACGCCCAGACCGTTTGTACTAATTGAGAACCCGGTCAAAACAACGGCATCAAAATCTTTAGGATACGAAGCAGTGATTCCAACTGACTGAATGGACCCGAACGAGTGTCCAACACCCACAACGTGGTGGAACTTGTGGCCAGCAAGGGTTCCATCTCGGAGAGACTGAATCAACGAGTGCGCCACCTCGACTTGGAGAGGTGCTTGAACAATCTGAATAGGGTCCGGGTGATCAGATGCCCCGACACCAAGACGATCGTAGGAGAACGTGGGGTAACCGGCTGCAGCTGCGTTGTCGACATAACTGAACCCTTCAGCAAAGTCCCAATAGGATTTGTCAAACCCAATACCATGGATCAAAAATTGAATAGCTTTCGACGATTTCTTCGGAGCCCAGTCGACTGGATAGCAAAGCTTGGCATTAATGTTGAATATGCCAGAGACGTTTGCTTCACCTCCATATACTTGCAATGGCAGAGACGAATTTGCGGACAAATAATCAGCAAACGTCTGTGTCACCGCGAACTGACTACCTGAGTCGCTGTAGAGAAGTCTGGAATTTGCACTTGTCGAGACGTTCACGGGAATTGTGCCTGTAATACAGATAGCCTTTCCGCCAGCAGACAGCGATGGAGCAGCATCCCTAAGACTGCTATGTCTAAACTCATGACGGTCTAGAAGAGGAAGAGCAGTCGATGAATGCGCAAGTAGAACAGCCCAAGTGGAGACGACGAGGAGCTTAGAGAGATAAGTGGAGAGAAACATGACGAATTGCAGTTCAACCAGAGATTCAATTGATGGAATGCCAGTACTGAATGACGAGATACGGCCTCATATATCAGTTGCCGATCCTGATCCATTTCGTCTTACATGTTGAATAATGTATTGACTCTGACTAGATAAATATTGATTATCTACCCTGCCCGAGTCCCCGACATGTCGGGGATCATGACCGAGAATTGCCGAGGCTGTCACCGACGTGCAGATTGCACTAACCACACGTAGCATGAATCGGGCCTACGTCCAGTCGAACCAATCCAATAGACTGCCATAATCCCCCGGTTATCTTGAAAATGCAAGTGCGCATCCCGCGTCGCGAAGTTCATGGCTGCCTAGAATAGTTCAGCGTTAACTTGTCCTCCATTGCTGGACGCGGTGCGAGAAACAGCACCTCCCAACCTAGCTGCCTAACCCTATTGAATCAGGGGGTGAACCTTGGGTTAGCGGCTGAACGTCACTCGCCGACCAGCCCCTGAACGCCGACTATTCAGTCTCTTATTTGCGTTGTAGAGAAATTTGTATCCTGTCACGACAACATTGCGTCATTCCCAACAGAATCTGGACCTCGGTGTGGCGCTACTGAACGCGGAGTTCCGAGCGATTCCTTCGGTTGACCGATGCGTCGGCTCGGATTTTTCGGCCTTCATATTCCTTCTCCGACGGAATGCATGGTTCCCCGAGGAAGCGTGCGTGCCGTAAATCCGGCATGCAGTGACCTGGTCATCCTGCGCAATAGTCGTCCAAACACGTTTCGGTCGACGATCGACGTAGCTAGACGGAGGCCACACCATGTAAAACAAATCAATATACTTGCACTACGGTGACATTCAGTTACCGGATTTTCGATGTTCTATGGTATGCTCGATTGTAAGGCGGTTCATTGCATGCCATGCGAGTAAAAGTTTAGACCTACGTCAAAAATGCAGGACACAACACACAAACAAAATAATTGAACACTTCCACAAGCTGCGTTTTAAGTGTCGGACCCCACCCAAATAAATTAGAACAATAATTAATCGCTCCCTTCTGAAAACGCAACAAAGCACATCTAATCGTACAAATTCAACACGTCACTGTAAAACCGACCCTTACTTAATCCCATGCGCCAACTGGGGGACCGAATCCCTCGAGCGGCGCCTGGTACAATGACGCGGTACCGACACCATCCACACCGGCATTGGAAACCGTATTACCCCACCACAGCAACCGCTTGGGCTTGTACTGAACTGAAAAGAAAATCAAGATTCCGCTGAACGCCATTCCACCTGTCAATCCGGACGTCAAGATATAATTGTACTTCGACCACCACGCAAGGTAGCGTCGGCGAATGAAGTAGTTGAAGATGAAGCCGACGTAGAAACCGGGAGTGAAGTACGACAAGTTGTACGTCGCGCCGTACCTGTTGATACCAGAGAGGATGATGACGGGATGGACATGACGGAGATACTTAGTGTAACGCTTGCGAACGTACCAGAATCCGATGCCGAAGAGAGCACCGAAGAGAAAAGCATACTTCAAGAGCGGATACATGTCGTCGTAGGTTCTTCGTGGTCCAACAACGCCGAGCAAGATGGTGGTCGAGTAGAGTTGGTTAGGGAATGGGCATACAAGACGAGCTGGCTGATTCGGTGTGCACAGATCGGGTGTCGAATTAATTAGCCACGTAATGGCACCGGTCGTGATAAAACTCTGCATGAGGGTGGCAGTAATTTGTGCACGGAAGACACCACGTGGAGGGAGTTTCGCATAGTGAGCAAGCTTCAGATCCGAAATGAAGTTTTCCGCCTGATCGTCAGTATTGTAGCCGAAAACGCGAAGAATGATAGACGCTGCGGCATTACCAGGAACCATGAAGCCAGCGACAATGACAGCAAGGGTGTCTCCTGGAATAAGGTACCCGGTCATAGACGAAATGATGATCGTTGGGATAACCAGCGCGATAGACAGCAAGATAATGATAATCAACGCCCACACGGGAGTACCGGTTGGATAGACGGTGATGCCAATGATACCAATCGCGAGCGAGCCAACCATAATTGCCAAATACCACAAATCTGGAACTTCCTGGTAGTGAAGCATCATGGACGACATTGGATCATGAAACTGGTCGTACGTGGATCTCTTGTCGCGCTTCCAGAACTTCAGACTTTTGGCAAAGCCGAGCATGGCTTTGCTAATGACCTTCCACTCGTTGAGCAAGATATATGCAAATGCGCAGGTATACATCGTGTAATAGGCACCCAACATCATAATCTGTCCAGCACCGATATAGGTTTGCGAATAGTTGCGGTAAGCATCGACATCGAAATGGCCATCGTGGTAGATGCGCGAGACATTGTATCTCTTGGCGTGGTTGTCGTAGACATTGGCATTGTTTGGTGGAAAATAACCAGTATACTTATAATTGGACCAGTACATTGCGATGACAACCAGTCCACCAATCAAAACACCAATAAACTTATTGGCGACGGAGAAGAACGGAAGAACAAGAGGTGTCGTGTAATTGACAACAGACCAGTCGAACGAGGTCCACGGATTGAATCCAAGCCCAGACCTGGATCCTGTCACGTACGCGAGCTTGACATTCTTTGGGGCAATCCACGTAAGCCAATTGAAGGTACTGAGAGCCGTAAAGAGGTAGTTCGGGAGCCAGAAAAAGAGAAACATGGCGATAAAGGAGTAGCAGAAAAATCGGTACTTAGAAATCGTCCATCCGTTAATGCTTTGCTTAGTTTCGGGAATGAGAAGTGTCTTGTTCAGCTGCAAGATTGGTAAGACTTGCGGCCACAGCGCTTTCACTGGATACACGGCATATCGTCGGAGCATGCCAGCGAGACCATAGCCGAAGAAAAGGGTGACAATGCACATAAGCAGCAGGAATCCAAAATCGACGTACTCAAAGCCAAAAAAAATCGGAAGACGTAGTGCAAGACCGTAGTGGAAAAAGTTGGATGAACCCGCGCCGATGTTGGTCATGATAGTTGCAAACATCTGCTCCTTAAAGCTCCACGGACCGGGGTTGAGATTCAGTGACCATTTCCAGATTGTGAACTTCTTGTGAGGAAGCACCCTTGCAATAAACTTGCCAGACGGAAATATAAGAATTTGCAGGACCGTAGCGTTCAATATAATACTAGGCTGTCTCTGGTGGAACATCTGGTTGATAAACGACGCGCAGCAGACCCAGAATCCGCCAATAAGATACGCACGGAAGGTCTCGCAAGGCATAGACGTGTCGTCAGTCGGTCTCACGACGGCACGCACTTCAGGATAGGGTGAATGGAAGCGGATGAGCGTTGCCTGGAATCGAAGTCGCAAGTCATAGCTAGCCTGGTCCATCTTGGAATGTTCAGGCCCCTTGAGAAGGAGTCTAATCTCTGCCATGGCGTCTTCTGGGAAGTTTACATCCTCTTGATGGTATTCCATTGCTTCTGTAAGAACCTTGAACGCATCCTCGGCACTGATAGTCTTCATTTTCTCCATCAGAAACTCGATGTCATCTGGATGGTTGTCCGCCAAACCGCCAACCGTGCACATGAAATCATACACGCGATCCTTATCCTCATCGGTATAATGGATGTATGTGCCATCAGTCTTCTCCAAGCTTGTGCTTTCGGTCTCGCCCTCAGACGACGAGGTGCGCACCTCAATTGCTCCAACCTTTTTTTCGTCGTACTCGGTCATCTGCACACGTTAGCACAATTTTTTTTCGCTATTCTAAAGCGACAACTTGCACACCTCCAATTATGATATGGTAATCAAAATATGACGTTGGCGATGACAGCCGCGTGAAGAGTACTATTGGGTTGGTAGCTATTGGAGCAGGGAGCGATTGTGCAAGAATATATGTCTTGAGACACGCAACTTTATCTCTCCAGCAGAGCGGCACAGGAGAGGCGGTAAGTGCATGAAGTTGCTTGGAAGGTCAGAACTATTTAGATGTGGCTCCTGTCGCCAGCAGACAGCGCCAAGTGCCTAGGAAGAATGCAGTAATCCAATAGACGGCCGTCGCGCGCCGACAGGCGACCTAACAGCGACACACGCAATCATGGTACCTAATGCGTAGGAAACTGCTTTATGGCAAGTCTTTGCCCTTACGAGGTGCTTGGCACCTGGGCATCCGGGCAAAAACGATGTTAAGAGCTTTGTCGTGGGCGCAGCAAATATCTGACACGCTCGCGATACATTGTCGCCCTCGGTGGTTAGGGATCCGTACGATAAGCTGCTGGCCTGGGCGCGCCATTGACTGCACGCACGTTGGTGACTCGCTTTCCCGCCCAACTTTGGGCTGCTCCAGAATAGTTAACTGCAATCACATTACCACCAGGCATTGCACCAATTTAGATCCTATTCGCGCAACGCCGCCCATAGCATAGCTCCAGAGATGAGAACCTCTCTTCAAGTTTTATGTAAATATCGTTCTCGACCGACAATAATCCAGTTACAAGATCCACATCTTTATCACGGGCTGGATCATGGTGAGCGTTGCTGACATCGCGTTTTCGCCAAGCTGTGCCCGCACAAAAGCCAGATAAGGAGCGACAGCTCTCACTGATACGAACTTCATTACTATTTTGCTGCTCGTATTTGCGCATGAACCTTACCGTATCTGAACTACGACCAATACTGTGCAATCAGTTAATTTATCTCTGAGATAAATATTGACAAGGACCAACAAATCGACTGGATAGTCAAGGGACATGCGGCCCCAAGGGGGGGGGAGGGGAGAAAATTATTACCGTCCATCCGTTGACCACCAACATAAAGGCTCGCGTATGGTGCATGGATATATAGACTCGGATGCTACTTTACATTGCGTGGCTGCAGCGCCAGATGGCTTTGGGTTGCAGGCGATCCGGTCCTTCTCCGTAAAAACCCGCTATTTCAGCATGGAATGGATTATATCTACCGTGAACGCGTCTGGACACTTGATCACTCTACGATTCCTTCTTACTCTAGCCACCAATTTGCAGAACAATCTACCGGTTCTAATAATGACCAAGTATCATACCGCTGAGGGCTCGTTCTCTACGGTGTGATACTACGTGGGATCTGCTGTGACGTCTTTCGATCTGTAAACCTGTGAGCCTGAGGAGCTGGCAATCAAACCTTATTGTGGCCGCATCGTGCAACAGATAAGAAAACCCAAAGAGGAGTTAGCATTTCCCGGAACCTTGACTCGGATTGAATAACCTTCTGGTCAAGACTCAAGACTGACACCATGTCAGACCAATAGATAACCCAAAATCCCAGCAATAATTACCAGTAGGGTTTGCTTTAAGTGATAACTAGTTACATGTGACATTTGGCTCCTTCGATTTCCAGATACACACGTCTTAGATCGAATCAATCGTTTTTATACCTACACGTCTCCCGAAGGAACAATTATTCTTCTATAGACTACACTATTGGGCTCGGCAGATGGCAGTCATCTGGCTATGTGCCATGCATCGCCAAGCCTGCTCCACTTTTGACGGCCAAAATCACGATCAACTGTGGTCACCCTCTGGTTCAGATTTCCGGAATTTCGCCACGCCATGCCTTATGTTTCTGCTTATCAGAGTTTTTGACTCAATCAGCTGCCATCTTAAAAGCGATCATGACTCCAGGCTGATAACGACAGGATGGTCTGATTTAGCATGCAATAGTTGCAAGTGTTGGGGAGTTGCGCGATTAGACAGGACTCGCCCCCTTTAAGGTTGCAGTCTGTGCAACCTTATCGCGCCGTCCAACCACGCATCAGATAACTATATGTGCGGTTGTTTCGGTGCTGTAGATTCCCACTTTGGTTGGAAAATGGCTCTTTGATTAATTTTACCGGACATGTCGTCTGTCTCAGTTATCTGATGGCAAGAGATTAAGTTTTGCAATCGATGGCGACTTCTGTTCCGTAGTGGTCGACACTGAAGTTCCAAAGATATTTTGCGTTTCTGTAACCACAAATACCGAGCAAAGGATTTATACGATTAGTGAGTAGTGACAACACGGTGATGTATGAATACGGCTGGATTTGCGAACTTATGTCATGAGGGAACCGAACATTTTTCTAATGAACCGATTAGTGGCCCGAGCATTAGAGTCGATTAATGTATATTAGTAATTGCACCACTGATTTTATGCGAACCATATGACTTTCTTGCGATGACGCTCACCTATAGGGAAGCTCATGACAAAATTGTGAAGGCGGTACAGCGGCTCGAATTTCTCGACCATGCCAGAACTTTTACCATGCAAGTTGAACCTACGTTTAAGCCAATTTTTCCTTGTAAAATTCGCGTCAAGTCAATGATTGATAACATCGCTAAGCCGATATGAATGCTGTTTGCGTCGGTTTAAAAATCAAATGCAACGTGACCATCAGGAGCCGCACTCCGGGGCCGACCCAGTCAATCATAGTCCGCCCGCGATATTATTACTCCACCATTCCTAGCCTCATTTTATCGATGCTATGCTGAGCTGTGGTCGCAGTAAGAGCGGAGTAGGTATTGAACCGAAGTACACTACGATAGTCACCCAGGAAAGCTACGAGATATTAGACATAAGTATTGTCTAATACGATTACTATACGATTGGTCGCAAAAGTTTACGATAACTATACGAGCAATGAAGTTGGTTACTCGCAAAAAATCGTACAGTTACATAGGCATTTGGGCAATGTAAACCCTAACCCCTGACCCACCCACTCTTGACGTTTGCGATGTAGTGTCGACGTCAGCATAATATCGTACACGCCGGGCGGAGGCTATTCAATAGCTTATCGGCCATTCGATCGCAGTCAACTGCACCTATATATAATCATCTATTTGCAAACGGCGACCAGCACAAGTATAATCCAATTATCAGATTTAGGCTACCGCGTGCAAATTCCACTCTTTATTTATATGTGGGATCGATGCTTAAACCGGAAACTAATTCGCGCAAGCTGTTCATATGCTTATTGTTAAATTGGACTGTTTATGAACAGAAATTTTGCTCTAATACATTTGGTGTGGTCAATACATTCGACTGTGTGGTCAAGGGCAGTAACTTTAGTGGTGTGCTCTGACGAGGTTGTTATCTTGCTGGTCAGGCCGGAATGTAATGCAAACTCTCGACAATAAACGTTAGTCAATAACTACCCTGCTCTTTACCGGCTTTGCTGAAAACATCTGAAGTCCAGCTTCTGAATACTGAATACTGAATACTGAACACCGGGAAACTGTGAAAACTGTGCAGATCATTCTCTCACGATCACGTGAGCGCAACTATGTCGGCGAGACTCGCCGATCTTACACAGGACTGTATCGCGTGCAGCGTCCTGTAGCCTCTGCTTCCGTGTCAAATAAAGCGTCTCGCAACGACAGCTATGGAGTGCATATTGCTCAGATTGCATCTAAGCCCACTCGCGCAACTGACGTTGCAATGGATACTGACGAGGAAATACGTGTTCGTCAAATACGCAGTATTATTTTGACGAACGAGCCTGACAATGAGTACGAGTTCAGACTCAGTGAGGAGTCGTATAATCGACTGCAGACTGAATTCGTGATGGATGAACATGATAATGCGTAATGGTGGGGTTGTGCAGGTCGCGATCAGAATGACTGACATTTTGTATAGCTATCCCAGACTGTTATATGATTGGACCCGCCAAGTAATCACTATTGTCACAGTGCCAACTCGCTTACACGAAGACACCTCGACTGCCATTCTTTCCAGTATCAACAACCACGTGACATCAATCATGCAACGTGAACAGATTCAATTGGGCCCCAATGAGAGACTGCGGATCACCCATAGTCCCACGATATTGGTAGACACCGGTCACTCGAAGTACAAAATGGAGCCAGATGGAGCCATATACTTTGAAACCGTGGATACCATGGGCTACAAAGTTATCATAGAAGCTGGTGTCTCGCAGGCATATGACAGTCTGTTGGACAAGGCCCGGAAGTGGATTATCGACAAGAAATGTGAGCTTATTGTTTTACTTGCATTCAACGAGAAGCACCGCTATTCTGCACCATGCAAGCGCATTTCGTTAACGTTGCTCGAAAAGAGTGCTCAAATTGTGCAAATGCGACGGCAGTTGCTGTCGCCGAGTTATCCAAAGTTCCGCGCATTAGAGTTTCTAGGGCATATCTGGTTTGACGAACTCTCTGAGGCGTTCATCGAGGTAGTGCGAAAATCACCCAGTTCCGATGGAAACGATGATCTCTTGAGAAGTAAATACGTAAGTCTGACTCTGTTTTAATCTATGGAATCAGACTAACATGAATGGGCCATAGGCCTTAGTGGAGGACGGCATAAATAAAAGCTCTAGTATCCGTCGATCAATTGGGGATTTGAAACTGGCTGAACTGATACCCACAGTGTCGCATAATAATGAAGGAATTGGCGACCTCATTATTGATTTCTTCGACGCCGTTGAGTTTATGGATATTATCTGGTGTGCAATGATTGGAACCGCTGTGAATCGATTTGAGGATGCTGTAAACTGAAGCCTTGCTTGCTCTATATTTGGTTTTATCAACGTGCAAAGTTATTGGCCGTTTTTCTCCGTCGGTATTACTGAACAGAAATTACCTACTCGAGGTGCTCTATCATTTGTCAATACACCATTGCTATCACACCACACAAATCGGATAAGATTACGGCGCCACGGAAACAGGTCCTAAAGGGTAATGAGAATTGAGAGGTTCAATCATCATTACATTTATCCTTAGGTCTGGAACCACGTTTTCTTTTTTACAATACTGTATATTAGTAAGTTAGCCATCACTTCATTGTTTCTATTATAAAATCTAAGAAATTGTACTCTCGACGTGTAAAATAAATTTCAATGCCCATTTCCATCGCACAGTCACAAATGGGCTTAAACCACGTTTTCATATCACAACAATTGTATATTAATAAGCTATCTTTCACTTCAATCGTATATTCTATCGTATATGCTATATCCATTGCATGCATAAAGTTAAGCAGCGTAGTCATTAATACCGTTGGCCTTGGACTTTGCCAATAGCTTTTGATAGTCCCGGACAGCGTCTTCCAATGGCTGATCTGGCTGAATCCCACCTTGTACCCTCGCCTAATGTACTGGAAACCAATGGGGAGTCGATATGCCACGGAATATCAGGAGCCGAGGATTACCAGCCATTGAGTATACTCATGCGATAAGTGAAAGAGAACTTGCAGTGAATGAACTGAGGGAACCTAGAAGCTTCCGCGAGATAGGAAGCCGATCCGACCGACGTAAATGGATGGAGGCATGGCCCAAACCACGAAATCAGCGACCGCTTATTAGCTGGTTTGCAACAGAGCAAAGAGACAGGCATGTGGATCGTGAAATTGGAAGTGATATAAGTAGAAGATTTCGTAGCCTTTACGGTACTACTTTCTGCCGTCTTGATCATCGCGACTGTAGCAATTTCGAAATCATGTGCAAGGTTAAGCAGCTGATGACAGGTCGGCTGACAGTAATTCACCGTGATGTAGCCCTTACCGAAGTGATCGCCGCTTAATCACGGCATCCAATTAGCATTCGAAACGAGCATGTACATGCCAAGCCGAACGTTCCAATCGAAGGGGAGCAACCAAACATTTGGTTTTAAGCGATATGTCATGATCAGGTACCAAGTCGTCGACTGGCTCCCCAAGTAGAAACTGCAGACTGATGGCTTCTAAGAAATATTATTGAAAATATGTCATTCATTCGCCTGCATTGGTCGAACGAATGCGAGACTGATTCATGGCGCATGGCGCAATTGTATATGATCGTACTTACCCAGGAGTCATGTCTAGACAATACGGCCAAGCCCAAGAGAACGAAGGTTGTGTCGACGATATGTCGAAGCTGTGTCACGACAATTTACCCCGCACCGCGTCCAGCCATTTATATTCCTATTGCCCGTTCGGGGATTTTCCTAGCAGAAATTGCAAAAGCGATTGGCCCCAAGTTTTTTTAAGCAATTGCGTATAGAGCTACCGCCTTCGGCAGTGTCATCATGCGACTGTTTGGACTCGGAGCATTATTAGCCATTATAACAGCATCGACCGAGCAGCTTCCACCAGGGTCTAAACTCATTGGGGCGGGACCTGATTATATGTCTTCTCTAACTAAACCCAACTGAAGGAGCACCTTACAATGCACCCGGCAGTTACTTGATGGTCACATCAAAGTGACCGGGTTACGTTCTTGTGAACTCTTATTTTGATCGTGAGAACGCCGAGCCAGGGACTTGGTACAAGATTGCATTTTATACTTACCAGCAACCGGGTTCCGCGCGTGATTATTTTTATAACAATAACGGAGAAAATGGCGTAAATGTTGCCGCCGTGGGATTTCGTGGATACGCGTACCATTTTACTGCAGTAAATCACTTTCCTGGTTACAAGTACGTTGACCGCAATGGTCGAGAGCTGTGGATAACAGCAGGTTCATGCAAAGGTCTTGAATATGAGTGGAATGCTGTCGGTACCGGTGTGCCCATAAAGGCAGCTGGCATATAGGTCCTGAATATCCTCGCTAGTGATGTACAATATTGATTCTCTGGTTTGTTGTATTACCGTTCTGATCGCAGCGAAATGAGTAACGAAATTATGCGCTGGATGTTCAATTCAGATCATATCACAATCACACACTGAGCCGTAGACAGGTTCCGCAGGCGGGCAATTGCTAGCATGTGGTCCGCATGATGACTTCTAAGAGGTCTTGTTGAAAGTCGTTGTTCACCTAGGACGCGTTGGAGGAACGAACACAAGACAGATTCTTCGCGCAACTGTATGTGATCCTAACTTAACCAGGTACTATGGCGACATCATCATTTCGGTAGGATTTTCCGGGCGTGATGTGGATCTCAAGCCTCTTAGCGAGTGCCTCACTGACGCTGCTGAAACTGTCACATCCGTTGCGCTTGACTGAGTGACTGAAGCCCACAGTTATTGGCAAAGGCAAAATCCGACAGCAGCCGTCGCTACCCGGCATGGTGACGTCTCATGAGCCGAATTATGACCGTCCCCACTCTCTTTTTCGGACTAATGGTCGCCAAATGTGACATTCTAGCGACACGAGATAACTAACAGCCAGTGGACCAATCGCCTGTTAAGTTGAGCCGCAATCCGCAACTAATTTTATACCTTTATGGATGAGACGGATACATATTATATCGCCCTTATTTTGGATCCTTGGGTCAAACAAAGCCTCATCTTGAAAGAGCTAGAAGCGGACGAAAACTCTGGCGCCCTTATCATTAACTCTATCCGCGAAAAGCTTCATTTGATGTATCCACAACTGATACCGATTCCTCTACTACTATACGACTTTCGCAGTAGTACAATAACAGCAATGTGGAGTCTCGGATTCTTCAGAAAGTACAGCCTCGCAGCCAGACTTTACTTTCCGACATCGAACGATATTTTGATAGCCCTTTATTCGATCCGAATTGGCTTTGCAATTGGTGGCATACACAATAAAGATGAGTATCCGCGCATGGCGTCAGCGCCTAGAGATTATCTGGCCATTCCAGGCCCAGAAGTCCAAGTTGAGAGATTGTTCAATATAGGGAGAGACTTGTTAGGAGTCAGGAGGTATTCCATGCAGGCAGATACTATGATAATGTTCCATCAATGCCACGATCTAGAGCTTGTCCTTTTAGTCAGAAAATCATGCGCCAACAGGACGTGTTCTGCACATTTTGATTTACGCAGTTGACTGAGGCAGATTTATGGTGATAGGAAAAGAATCTCACTGGTTGGCCTGATACGCTAGTCCCAAAGAGGAATGGATTAATTCACTCTCACACGCAAACTACGCAACACGCCATCTGTTACCTCTGTCCAGTTGGGGCCCCAAAATCTATTGGCCATCGCAATATCACTTGCAGTTCAGAAGATGTCATCAAAAAATTCCCACATATTTTCGACATTCAGCTCCAGATTGGTAAGCGACGGTAACCGACTGGTCCATGCGTCCCCATTATTGGTTTCGGCGATCAAGCGTACTCGCCGACGATGCTTATCAGTCATCAGTCATCAGAGATCGCTCACTCTCTTTTTTCTTCTATAAAGGAACAGAATATAAAGGCAGAGTACAACAAAGTATGGTATGTAGTGTTTCAGAGTATTCGATTAATTGTCTGTTCTAGCGGCGAAGTCATGTCAGGTTCTATACTTGTCCTCGGCGCTGGCGAGCTTGGGTTGGCAGTTATCCGCGGCCTGGTCAAGCGCGCCGTTGGTTTAAGCACTCAGATCGCTGTCCTTCTCCGGCCAACTACAATCAATTCAACTAATCCCGCCAAAGCAAGCGAGATCAGTGAGCTGCGAGTTCTTGGTGTGACGCTAATTCCAGGAGACCTTGTTGCCGGCTCGGTCGACGATTTATCCCGCATCTTCAAGCCTTTTGATACGGTAATCGGCTGTACTGGCTTTGTCGCTGGCCATGGTGTTCAACGCAAACTCGCACGAGCCGTGCTTGATGCTGAAGTAGAGCGCTACTTTCCGTGGCAGTTCGGCGTCGACTACGATATCATTGGGCGCGGTTCGGCCCAGGATCTTTTTGACGAGCAACTAGACGTGCGGGACGTTCTGCGGTCGCAAACACGCACGAAATGGGTGATAATATCTACGGGCATGTTTACGAGCTTTCTTTTTGAGCCTTTTTTTGGCGTGGTAGATCTGGAGAACAGTGTTGTGCGTGCGCTCGGTGGTTGGGACAACAGTGTCACAGTCACCACGCCGGAGGATATTGGCGAGCTGACGGCAGAGATTGTTCTCAATGAGAAATACGCCAACCAAGTTGTGTATACCGCCGGCGATACCATCACTTACAGTCGATTGGCGGACGTTTTGGAGTTCGTGCTAAATCGCAAGTTGCAGCGACAGAACTGGAGTGTCCAGATGCTTCAGGACGAATTGGCTGCAGATCCACATGATGCAATTAAAAAATACAGGGTAGTATTTGCGCAAGGAAACGGCGTCTCTTGGGATGTTAGGAAAAGTTTTAATGTGGAGCGGGGTATCAATGTGGTGGACGTGGAGAGTTGGATACGCGAGAACCTATAACACCCGACATTACTTTCTGCTGCAAGTGTCGTCAGGAGCCACACAGCAAACGGGTAGACAACAATTGGAACTATTTGCGGCGACGGTGTTGGCTTGCTGTGGACAATCTTGGACTGTCAAGTACCTGGTTCAACACAAACCTAATTGACCGGTTGTAGTTATTGCAAACCGCAAATCTATTCACTTAACAATGATGTTGTTACCAATGAAATCTACGTACTGGCTCACGCGCTATAATTCCCCACAACGACAGCCGATCCCAACCCGGGCTCCGTAATGCAAATCGCATCGTTCATCTTGTCTTCTGAAATGCCTGGATACCGCTTCGAATAATACTCCTCCTTCAAACACTGGACAAAGTCGTTTGCCTTGTCTTTCCGCACCAAGCTGACGGTCGCGCCGCCCCATCCGGCACCGGTCAAGCGGCTTCCGTAGGCACCGTTCGCGACGGCAAGACCGACTAGCTCGTCCAACTCCTCGCACGAACAATCGAACAACGCCCGGCAGGACTTGTGGGACGCAGTCATGATCGACGCCAAATCCTGCAAATACTTTTCTTCGGCGTCATCGCCACTTCGATCAGCAGGCGCATGGGCCAACAACTCGCAAAACTTCTCTACGCGCCTTGCTTCGTCCAACACGTGCAGGGCTCGGGCGCGGAATTGGAAGCGCTCGAATCGTACGGGGAACCGGGTCATGTATTTCTTTGTGATTTCGAGTTCGGATTGTCCGAGAAGTTCGGCAGTTTCGGCCAATGTGTAGCCTTCCTGCTTCGAGAAAACTTGCTTGACTTTGTCCATCACGCCTGTCATGTCGACACCGCGAGCTTTGAACGCTTCGACGACGCCGCGAAGGGTGCCGCCAAAGCCGTCGCGGATGGGGAGCGGACCGAGACCGCACTGCTTTGCCAGAATCTCAGCTGCCACGGTGGTTTCAACAACACGTAGGTTGTAGTGGATCGGACCCGTGACGTGTTTATCGGCAACAACCAACGTGTTCGCGATGACAAACGCAAAGTCGTCACTTTGGAAGGCCACAGGAGACGCCTTCAATTGTGGATAAAACTGCACTCGAAGTGCATGTCCGGGTACGCCAAATACCGATGCTGACTGGTCCATGCCACCAGAATTGACGCCGACGTGGCGCTCGGACACGATAGCGGATTGGACCAGGTCGGACTTGGTGACGGCGTTGGCAAATGTCGTCGAGCTTGGCGACGCAGCAGCTTTGACGGCGGTAGCGATAGCGAGAAGGGATGCGCAGACAAACGCCGAAGAGGATGAGAGGCCGGCGCCAGTTGGAATGCGGCCGTCAATCACGCAGTGCATGCTCGGTATTTCCGCCGACGGCAGAAGCGAGAACGCGCCCTTGACGCCGGCCAGGAAATAGTTGCTCCACTCGTGCACGGTCGCGTCGATCTCGATGTCTTTCAGGTCCGCGACGTTGAATGTCCGGGAGGGGAAATGTGGGTCTGTGTTGTTGAGTACGAGCTTGCCGTCCGTGTCGCCGACGTGAACAGCGATGAGGACGTCCTGGGTGATGGCCATGGGAAGCACGTCGAAGAGTGAGTAGTCAATATGCTCGCCGATCAGGTTGACCCGGCCGGGCGAGCGCGCGATGAACGTAAGGTCCTCTGCGGGGTAGAACTGCTTGAAACACGCTACCAGGGACGCCCATCGCCCTTCTTGGGCCGGCAGGGCCGAGGCGGAGTAGACAGACGATAGGGACGAGATCACGGGCACGTACGACGCGGCATCATCGATCGCGTCGATTTCCAGTGTTTGCGGAGATGCAGTTGTAATTGTTGATGTAGTAGTAGTAGATACGTATGATGGAGACATTTTATGCGGAGTACAGTACGGTAAGTACAAACTATGGGAGGAAGAAGGGAGCGACTAGGGAGGGAGTGTGACTATATTCATAGTCAATTAGTGTGGACAACCAGCGGCAGGTCACTTGCCTCTGTCGCCTTGCCGCCTGCCGCCTCAGAAGCGCCGCGGTCGTCGGTGGACGATTACAAGAAGTTCGCATGTCCACAGCCGCCGCGCTTGCGCTTACAACCCGCCCAACAAGCAGGGTAACTCTGCTCACGTGAACCAGCCGCATGGTGTGTGGCGTCCCCCGTGGAGTGAGTGACCTCGGCTCCTCTTTATACTACACTGACGCGCGCCTCGCGTTAAGAACAATATTTCCCATATAATGAATCCGCAAAACTCCAATTACTCATAATAGTACAGATCTCCTGTTGATACAACCCTGCCACTGCTGCCTAACCAAACATAACGACATGAGAATCCCTGAGCCCCCGCCACCCGGACTCAACTGACTGCAATCCCCGCATGACGTTTGCCATGCCCTGTCGTTTGCCCAACTTCTGGAACACAACCTTCACAAACCCTCGATCAATTGAATCCACGCATTCACTCGCGACCACGCTGACAGGCCAGAGTAACGCAGCCATGTTTCCTTCCAGAGTACAAACTCTTGCCAGATGATCTAATGCGCACCGTACGTGGCCCTGAATAGCGTCTGCCACGTTCTCGGACGGAAAAAACGTCCGCAGAAGGTAGATCTGCGCCGCAAGCTGGTATACTTTGGCCGCGGCTTGCATTGCCAAGTCCCGTGGGTTCGACGGTGACGACGCTGCCGGGATTTCCCACGAACTGAGCTCCAGTTCAAGTAAGCTCGCGCGGCACATGATATCCGGCGTCATCGACTTGCCAAATTCTGAGTCATTGCACAGAATACATAGCCGCACGATCAACGGCCATAGGTCTTCTGCTAGTCCGATCACAGGATCGATGCCGTCCTCCGGCATGTCGTTTGTCGACGGCGGAGTCGACCGCAGTCGCGAATACGTCGATAGGAAATGATGCAATTGCAGAGACTGATCCAGCAATTTGTCGCGCTTCGACAATGAACAAATGACGTCAAAATACTGAAAGATTCGGAACAGGAAGATAGTTTCTTTGGATACTCTTGAACTTGCCGTTCCTGTCGTGTTTGATGCCTGGAGCCGGAATATGATGTGGTTCAGAAAGCTTGTGATGATACGGTAAGCCCCGCTCAGGTGCATGCTGATCGAGTCTACGTATCCGCCTTTTGCGATTTCATAGTACACAAGAATCAAAATGGAGGAAAGTAACACGTTCTGAGTATTCTCGTCCTCAAGCCGCGCTGGAAGGTCTTCTAGCAGTGTAATCAGCTTCTCTAAAGCCGCCGTATGATATGAAAGCTGCTGATCGTCCTGCGCAATACCGAGCGCGTACGACTTATGCGCCGACGCCAGTGCACACAGCGAGGACAACAACGGTCCGGTCGAAGGCGGAGCAATCGCACCCGGTCTAGCAACCGGAATCAGCAGAGACAGAATTAGGCGCCGAAACGGTCCCTCTTGTCGATAATAAGAGATAACAGATGATATGGTCACAGTGAAGTGATACACAAGCTCTTTCTGAGTGCGAGTATAGTTTAGGATCGACAGAGGATCAAGCCCATCTAAGTTCTCTATTCTCGTGCCCATTGACTTCATCGTAGCCATTGGTGGAGACGGCACGAGTGCAGTCGACGGCGTCAATGGATCTTGCAGGAGCGCATCGTCAAATAGCGAGGTGTCGACAGATCCGTCGTCGCTGAACGCGGCACTGAACACAGTATTGTTCTCGGATTGTGCAACTGTAGTCGTCGATATGCTTGACAGGCGCCTAGCGGTAGGCGACCGTCGTTCGTCGCCGTTTGGCGACGCTTGCGATGGGTAGACGCAAACCCAGTTGCGGTCCTGACAGCTCTTACACGTCGGCTTCTCGAGATGGCATTTTTTCCTTCGTTGCCGACTTCGATCGTTAGCTAGGACTGACCTCTTGCATATCCCATTAACCTGGCATACCACTGTAGACATCCCGATCGACTCCGCTTCAACCCCACTTGTCTTCGTTTATGCCGCTTCGTGTTCTCGTCGTGCGCATTCTCGTTCACTGTCACAGGCGATCCAGTCGACTGTCCCGAACTCGAGTGCACAGGACTCACCGGCTCTGGCTGTAATTTAGTCATGAGGTCTGCGGTGTTTACCATCGATAGTGTGTTCATGCTGGCGACCTAACAACACTGCGCTTGTGAACCGTCAATGGTTATCAAGCCTTGAATAGTGGCGAGACGTAGATGGGCAGGAAGGTGGAAAAGCCATCGTGCGGAGAAGCGCAACCGACTGGCGAGAACGGTTGCCCTAACCCATAGCAACTGCGCCACTTTCGCCTCTTTTTTTGCTGGAGCATCAGTGCGGGCAGTAAGCGCAAGCGCGCTGTGGCGGTGCGATGCTGCGGCGGGCTTTGGCGGTGAAGGCGGATAAGTCGCTCCGCTCACTCCAAAACCACACGACCGATGGCCCACAACCAGCAGCACTCGTCCGTCGCACACTCCTCTATCACGGCTGTCTAACGAAGAACACAAATTGATCACTACAGCAAAGAATGACCTCCGCGTCCATCCCGGCTCCGCCTTCGCCGTGGACGACTCCACATCCGTCTCCACCGCCCACGTATTCTCCTCAACTGTCTTTTCCCCCGCCAGAGGACCTTGTGCCGACAGTCACCCGTCTGCATGCTATCTACTCGTCTGTCGATCTTGCTCATCAAACTACGCGCTGGAACGCATTAAGCTCCCGATTCAAAGCGCTGTATGACCGGCCGATGAATTTTGTCGCTCGATCGCCAGGAAGAGTGAACTTGATCGGGGAACATATCGACTACTCGTGGTTTCCAGTCTTGCCCATGGCAACAGTCCATGATGTCCTCGTCGCCGTCTCTGTCTTGCCGCCAGATGATCCTGCCGCCGACGACAGGATCATATTGTCAAATGTGTCGTCGTCTAAATATGCGACCCGGGTATTCAACACAGTCGACTTTCAGGACCCCTTTTTTGAGATTAAGACGACCGGATCAGATGTTGACTGGTCGGCATACTTCCTCGCCGGCCTCAAGGGCGCACTCATGTTCTCGAAATTGTGCGCGGCAGAGAGCTCGCCACTACCAACAATGCGCATCCTCGTCGACGGTGAAATCCCGACTTGCGCAGGGCTTTCGGCATCTTCCGCTCTGGTTTGCTCCTCTCTTTTAGCAGTCCTAGCCGCCACAACGACGTCGACGATAGAAAAATCGTTTCTAGTCAACTCATCCGTCATTTCCGAGCGAGTGCTTGGTGTGAATTCAGGAGGCATGGACCAAGCCGCTTCCGTCTTCGGCGTGCGCGACCACGCTTTGCTCGTCGACTTTCGGCCACTCGTGTCCGCTAAGCCTGTCCGTGTGCTTGACACCATTCCGCCTCTCTGCTTCGTCCTCGCAAATTCGCTTATCGTGGCGGCAAATCGAGCTGAAACCGGACCAGACAAGTATAATGTTCGTGTGGTCGAGGCTGTGCTGGCGGCGGAAATCCTCGCCCGCAAATACAAGGTCGGGCGACTCGAGATTCGGGACGGGTTTGGTGGGACATTGCGTGGATTTTACGATCGTGTTTGCGATAGGGAGGGATGGACCATGGGCGATCGAGAATCTGAAGAACGTGCGGTTAGAGAAGTTGTCAGACGAGTTCAAGAGACGTTTGAAAGAGACCAGTATTCGTTGGACGAGGTTGCGCAGATGTTGGGGCAAAAGACTGAAGACATGGTGCGCAAGTACATGACACGATTTCCTAGTACGTAGTATTGCACGTTCCAAGTTTATATGTTGATACTAATATACCTCCAGTCCGGGCGAAGTATTTAAACTTGCGAGACCGATCGATTCACGTCATTGAGGAGTCATTCCGAGTCAAGTGCTTCTCTTCTCTGCTCGCGTCGTCCACACACCATCTCCGCACCCTCTCCGCATCAGAGTCAAGGCCCTATTTCGACGCTCTCGGCGCGCTTATGAACGCGTCGCAGGCTTCTTGCTCAAGTCTGTTTGACTGCTCGTGTCCCGAGGTCGACGAACTCACTCAGATCGCGCGACGGCATGGCGCTGCCGGAAGCAGAATGACAGGTACTGGATGGGGCGGATGCACTGTGTCGCTCGTGCGTGCGGATAAGGTTGCTGATGTGATTGAGGGTTTGAAAAAGGAGTACTACGCAGTCAGGTATCCGGGGCTTTCAGCAAGCCAACTCGAAGAGGCAGTGTTTGCGATCCGGCCAGGCAATGGGACTGTCCTCGCCAAAATAGAAGCCGCTGATCTGTAGTTTTCTTTAATATTATGTTATTTCTACGGACTTTTTTTGTCTCTGATACATGCTTGGCGTCCTATTAAATTTTTGCGAATAAGTATAGTAAAGTGATGCATTATGGTGAATGGTACTGGTCATGTTTGTACAGTTGTGTTAGTCGGTCTACGTTTTGCTGTGTAATATTTTGCGTAGATAATGTCTGGAGTTAATAGCCTGTTGTCGAGCTCGCTGCAGAAATAGACACGGTATCGACTATATCTCTTTGATTGACATATAATAACAGACGACTGCAATACGCATAGCAAAACATAGTAATCCAATCGACCATCTGCTTCTAACCACTGTCTATTTCAGCAAATAATGCACTTCTTCAACAGCGCGAATCCTCTGTGCGGCCTGCTCGGCCGTCAAATCGCGCTGCGGCTCGCCCAACATCTCGAACCCGACCAGAAACTTGCGCACTGTCGCGCCCCGCAACAGGGGCGGGTAAAAATGCATGTGGAAATGCGAGAGCTGGGACTCGTCCTCGACGGGATTAATAGGTGCTTGATGCAATCCCATCGAGTAAGGGAACGATGTCTCGAATAGGTTGTCGTACCTGATTGTCAATTTCTGGATCACGTCTGCCAGATCGGATTTCTGCTTCGGAGAAAAATCGACGAGAGAAGCAGTGTGCGATTTTGCCAGGACTAAAGTCTCGAAGGGCCAGACGGCCCAGAACGGGACGAGGGCGATGAACGACTCGTTTTGGACGACAATGCGGACAGGGTCCTGTTGTTCTAGCATAACATAGTCGCAGAGGAGACAAGTACCATGTTTGGCCTTGTAAAACCGCAGACTCGTGAATTCTTTGGCTGGTTCGGAAGGCAGGCTTTCGGTGCACCAGGCCTGACAGCTAGTGGCTTGTCAGCTATATCCACTGAAGAAATATAAATGAGAAAGGGAGGCATACTGTGGATGGGGATTCGAGCAGCCCATGACCGCGCCCTTGTTTTCAAAGATCTGGAGGTAGCGGAATGCTGTCTCGGTCTTCATTTTGTTATACAATACCGTCCACGTATCCAACACATTCTCAATCTCCGGTACGCTCATAAGCGGTAGCGTAACGTTATGTTTCGGGCTAAAGCAAATCACAAAGCACGTCCCTCGGGTTCCTTGCACCTGCAACAGCCGGGCCCTCAAACCGTCTTCACCATCAGCCTGCTCATACGGCGGCTGGTCAACTTTGACCGCCGCGTAATCATTCACGAACACGAATGTGGACTCGTACTTTGGGTTGATGGGGCCCGTCGCCCGGGTGTTGCCTGGACAGAGGTAGCATGTCGCGTCGTACGCTGGCAAGCCGCCGGCGCTAGTCTTTTCCTGCTGGCCCTGCCATGGGCGCTGGGTTCTGTGAGGAGATACCAGCACCTGGAGAGTAATGGTTAGCGTACAGATTGTATATTTTGATAACAATTCGTTTGCCATACCCAGGAATCGGTCAGCGGGTTGTATCGTCGGTGGGAGTCGTTGTTGAAATCAAACGTGCCTGTCATGATGAGAGAATGACGAAGTATGGTTGGCGACTGTCGTCGAGGAATGAACAGACCTTTATTGGGTCTGCCTGGGCGGCTCCGACCAGTCTGCACATGGCTGGCTTCGAAGGCTGAGAATTGCCTGTCTCGAGGTTTGCGATCATGGCTAAGCGCAAGCGCAGCGCGGAGCAAGCCCTAACCACCACGAAACCTGAGCCGCACGGGGGCGTCGAGCGCGTACGGCCGAATTTAGCATGCGGAATGCCAATAGAATGGCCGCAGCAAGCGCACCGCAGTCGCCTTCGCTACCTAAACGCACCCCTCGACAACCAACTCCATAGTATATTACTACATTCTCGACCTCAATTCATTGTCGCCACTGCTCCAACATACACACGGATTCACAATGACAGCAGACAAATACGTCCTTGTTACTGGTGGCGCAGGCTACATTGGCTCTCACACCGTGCTAGAGCTCATCAACGCAGGCTACAAAGTCGTGGTTGTCGATAACCTGTGCAACTCTTCCGAGGAAGCCATTCGTCGCGTCGGCGAGCTCACAAATTCCACTATCCCCTTCTTTCCCATTGACTTGCGAGACCAGGCTGGATTGGAGAAGGTATTCAGCGCCTACCCCATCGAATCTGTTATTCACTTCGCCGGGCTCAAGGCGGTCGGCGAGTCGACCAAGATCCCGCTCGAGTACTACGACTCGAACGTGTCCGGCACCATTGTCCTGCTCAAAACAATGGCAAAGCACAAGACTCCCATCTTCGTTTTCTCGTCCTCGGCAACTGTCTACGGAGACGCGACCCGTTTCGAAAACATGATTCCCATCCCCGAAGAGTGTCCAACCGGGCCAACTTCGCCATATGGCCACACGAAGATGATAATTGAGGAAATCCTCACCGACGCCGCGGCCGCGGACGCGAATCTCAAAGTCGGCATTCTGCGCTACTTCAACCCCATCGGCGCCCACCCGTCCGGGCGCATTGGCGAGGACCCGCGCGGCATCCCCAACAACCTTCTCCCGTTCGTGGCCCAAGTTGCCGTCGGCCGGAGAGAGAAACTACAAGTGTTTGGCAACGACTACAAGGACTCTCCCGACGGCACGCCAATCAGAGACTACATTCATGTCGTCGACCTCGCCAAGGGCCATCTCGCCGCTCTCGCGAAGCTCGACTCCGTCCAGGGCGAAAACGGCGAAGGTTTTGTCCGCCCGTGGAATCTCGGCACCGGCAACGGCAGCACGGTCTTCGAAGTCGTGCACGCCTTCGAGAAAGCAACAGGCAAGACGATTCCGCTTGAAGTGGTTGGTCGCCGAAAGGGTGACGTCGTAAATTTGACGGCGAAGCCTAACCGGGCGAACACGGAGCTTCAGTGGAAGGCCGAGCTTACAATCGAGGATTCTTGCAGGGATTTGTGGAAATGGACTACGAGTAATCCGTGGGGATACGGACAGCCTGAGAAGTAATGTCTTGGTATATCGTAGAAGAGCTATGTTGTCATAGGGATATGGTATAACTGGAATAATATTTTATATTAGGAAATAGTAATAGAGTTTATCGAAAGTCACTTGTCTCCCTTGTTTGCTCCTCAGTCCAACTTCAACGAAACGCGCAATACTCCGGTGACATGGTACATTCGACACTGCACTAGTCCAAGTCAGCGCGACTTTCTATACGCCGGCTTTGTATTCTGATGTGCCCGCAGACGAGTGTCATCGATGACTTGTCCGGTAGCCTCAAACTACCCAGTCGATTTTTGTGTAGTCAGAACGCTGCCAGCACAAATTGACTTTGCGGGAAATAAGTTGTTCTGTGTAAAGGGACGTTGCCGGATTGATGAGATAAGCAGGACACCCAGAAGAGGATTGTCGCCTTCTATGTCAGGGTTTACCATCAATTAAATTGATGAACATTCTCAATGCACCATGATAAGCCGTTGCTAGTATAGTAGCTTCGTATAATTATAATCATTATCGGATGGTACATGGTCCCGCTTCCAGTATCGTGCCAGAAAACAGTATCAATCACTGCGTTGTAGCACAACACGCGCTTCGAGGTGAAAGATGGCCTCCTGAAATTGTGGCGTTGGTACACGTGCCGTACAGCAGAGCTTTAGGCTGCATGCACGCCGCAGTTAATGTGGCGCAGGATGATTAGTGGGGAGACTTCTTTGTAGCCCGAGTCCAAATCCGACGATCTATCATTGGCTACGGTTTTAAACGATAATGTCACTGAAGTTTTATAAACATTGTAAAATAGGTCCTGCGAGAGATGACACGAAGCATGTTCTTCATGGCTCCTCATACGACAGCGGCTGATTCAAGGAAGCTGCCGATATGTACAACCGGATGCCACAAATCAATTTAACGTCAATAGACCATCGAACCAACACTAGAGCCTCAAATGCGACGTCTTAATGATCCTACATTAACACAATCCAGGTTGGATAGCACAGATCCGGAACGAAAAACATTTTCTAGGAGCCATCATCCAATGTTACCCGCTTTCTGTTCCTACGTTCGCATTATTCGAAGAGTGATGCAATTAGTGCGAATCTGTATCGGATCAAAGTCCGGAGTAGACAGATAATTCAATTCGAAAACATTGCAACTATAACATGACATTAATATGTCTAGCCAACTTGGGAACTAGATGACATGCTTCTAACCCACGAAATAGGATCCTACCTCTCCGTCTGGTAAGATCACTTGCGCAGTTCGTTTGGTATATGTAATAGTGATTAGTCACGGCTCCTGATATTTCACGCTGTCAATCTCAAGGATGATCCTACGTAGCACCCCCAGTTTTGATTGTACGTATGTTATAAAGTAAAAAAAAAGAGAACAAAGCCCAAAGCAACGATAAGATCAGAGCAACAAAGCGACAAGGAGAACAGAGCAACAAAGCAATGAGAAGGACAACGCTAAAATTACAGAATTATTGCGTTGTGATGAAATCTGCAAACCTGCCTTCAGCCATTTTAACCATTGCGCCCACAAGCAGAGTTAAGTAGAGAGTGCCATCAAAAGGGATGTCTAAATCCTCGATTCCCAGGGCTTGCCACGCATCATCCTCGAAAAAGTCACTGACATGAAGGCCAAGTGTTGTCGTAAGATTGTAATGGGGCCTCCTGTCTTCTATCAGCGGCTACAATAACATTTCTGTGAGCAGCTAGCCTCCACAATATGATGCAATATTGTATCACTCACGAATTTCTCATGGCCGTCGGCTCGCCAGACTTCAATGAATGCTTCTGTCACACCTCCGGCCCAAACGTGATCGCGATAGCGAATCTGTGGGAAGTATGAGCCGTCCAAGGGTACAGTTGCAAGTGCATGCAAATTCATAGCTGCTTTTTCTGCTGCGACGTCTCCGATATTCTCAACGGGCTCAGTAGGATTTCGAAATCGTGGAGACTCATCAAGGCATATCAGTACGCAGGCTTTAGCATGACAGCCTTGGATCCACATGTCCTTGTTACCGAGAAGGGAGTCATAGTTCTGACTGAACCCAACCTCAAATGCGACCGTCGCAGGGCCAGCACCAGGGCCTATATATTTGAATAGTCCGTCTGCCTGTTTCACGCTATGCTCATAGCCGCCGCTAGATCCTCGTACATCGCTAGATCCAGCATCCACAATTCTGCCCAAGCTTTCGGGGCTGTGATGAGAGAGGTATTCCCGAATACCGTTCATGATTTGGAATCTAAGCTCAGAAGCCGCAACTTCATGCAGGTCTTTTGGTACAGTCACCACGGTCACGGTCTCAGTGACACTGTTGTATGACAAGCGCGGGTAGCTACAATGTCGAAATCATCAGCAAGTATCTGGAAACAAACGCGTCTTGTAGGATAATACCTCTTATAGCTGTCAGACTTTATATTTGACCAGCTTTCCTCTAATTTCAAATACTGGGAATAAGGCATCTGAATATCCAACCACTGCTCCGGCGCATTGCTCTTCAAAAGGTTGAGCGCCTTGTCAAACTCCGAGATCCAGTTCTCGTCTGGCCCTGGCGACTTGTCCTTTGAGAGCGCAACTGACATCGCGCTCGACATATCCGTTGTCGATGAAGTAGATTCCGGCGAACACGCAAGCTTAAAATACTTTCCCTGGTGCTCATCTGATCGATCAACTCACAGGCGAAGGACTTTTGTTCACAGTTGTCGATCTGGGTGTGGTGCTGTTCCACGCGGTTGTCGATCTTGCACGCGAAGTATAACCGTAGGAGATCGCGGACGTTCCTGACATTACTGCGTCCATTTCCGAATCAGTTAACAACGTGAGAGCGAAATTTCCGCCCTTCTTAAGTAAAAAGGGGAAGTAGCAAAATGTTTGTCTCGCAGCCGAGTAAACTGGTTGTGCTGTTGATTAATTAAGGAGAATCATGGGGCTTAAACCAACCATTCCTCTTTGGGACTAGCGCAATGTACAATACCCACTTCCGACTGTCGTATCACCATCACCGCCACGTCGGAGATACCTAAAGCTGCATTAAATCCGAGGAGCGCGTAAATAGCTTCTAAGTAAACAACGCGTTCAATGTGAAGACGCGTTTGGCCATATCTTGAACATCAATTATCATCGCATCATTCTGCTGCCCACAGCGACACTAGACATGGATCCAGCAGTAGATTTCTTGCCTACGCCCGCAGTCAATAACCACACCATTTTGTGTGTTGGCATGGTATTGGAATCGGTAGACCATGCTAGACAATTTGTCAACGCGTATGCGATCCATCACAATTTCGCAGTGAAAAATGGTGTCGTCAAAGACAAAGAAAAGACACTGTTGCTTTTGTGCAAATGTGCCAAGAAGCCCTTGAACACCAGAAATCTTCCATTGACAAAGGGAAGTACGAATGACTACGCAGTACGGCGTCACTCGTCTAAAAGATGCACGAAACATGCTTTGTGACTGTCCCTGGATGGTGCGCTTCAAGAAGCAGCTCAATGATACATGGCTTATTACACAGCTGGTGGACCAGCATGATGGACACCAGCTTGAAGGTATTAATCCAAGAGCTTATCCGGAAGAACCGACCCTTGACCGCCGCGCCCAGAGAAACCATGCTCACCTTGTCCAGCACTCTACTGCATCAATTAACGCAATTGCGTCAGTGCTAAACACTACACACGGATTGTCCTTGCTGAGCAGAGATGTCTACAATCGATCGTATGATTATACTCAGAAAGGCACATCAACAGCGAAATTCATCGAGACATTGATCACAAAGAATGTCCAGCTTCATGCCAAACATATTTCGAGCTGAAGCTCTTATTGTCCGACCTACCTTATCAAGAAATCAGGTTACAGAGCACGTCGGTGAACAATGGGACGAGTTCTTGAAATTTTGGCATCCATTGTCAACGCCCAGACAGAGGAGTCATTCAACGAAGCCATGGCTGAGCTCCGAAATCGTTATGAATCTAAGCCGCCGCTTATGGGTTACCTGTCAGATGAGCTGTTACCAAAGAAGGAGAAATTTGTACGATATTGGACCAACAATGTACTTCACTTTGGATGAGAGGAATTCCTTGTGACTCCGAGAAACAACTCCCCGCTTGTTGACAAGTCCTTTGGGTTCTGCAAACCCAAATGTTGCGTCCTATCCGCGCTGACCGCGACTTGCTGGCTCACAGCCTCTTCATCTCGCTTTTCTCTTCTGTCCGGTTGATTTGGAAGAGTTGCGGTTTCCCGGTAGATGAATGCATGCTGAACTTCACCAGACGGAGAAAATGGTGATAATCCCGTATCACTTCAGACGTGACGTCCATAATCTCAAACCTCCTTGCTGTTCGAAACTTGGACCGTCTTCGATGCGTGGACATTTCTTGTTCACCGTCTTCAAGGTTGGGCAGTATAACTTCAGAGCAATCCTCCCCATCACACTCTGTCCTCTTTGCTCTATAGTTCACCATCGTCATAGCCCAATGTTTGCATATTCCACAACCCTACAGAAACAAATTTAGCACCAAGTTATATGCTTTGACGCACTCAGTCACTTTATTTTTTACCCGGTGCGTCATGTTGACGTACTCGGGATTTTTTGTGCGGTACCAAGTGTGTCAAAGTGATGTCCTGAGTGACGACAATACTTAGTTTATCAGTCTGCTACACTGGCTATGTCAGGAACACTGACTTTCACAGTGACTACGGAGTAAATCAATCCAATTGGAATAGGGCGCAAATCGTGACGCCAACGCCTAACAATTCTGGATCTGAGACTGCTAGCCATTAGACAATCAGACCGACATTTTGCTTTATTTTCAGCCTCATAACCGCCAACGCCTGAGGAACGATGGTGCGCTAAGTAGGTACCAGAGTCAGGGGTACACTAGACTCTAATAAGGAATATGCTAGAGACAAAGGGACGTTGATTGTACGTAGATATATTAAAAACGAGATCAATGCCACAAAGCAACGACAAGAACAGATCAACAAAGCAACGAGGAGAACAAGAGCGACAAAGCAACAACGCAATGAGAAGCACAACGCAAAAATTCAGGAATTATGGCGTTGTAATGAAATCTGCAAACCTCCCTTCTGCCAGTTTAACCATTCCGCTCTCAAGCAGAGTTAAGTAGAGAGTGCCATCAAAAGGGATGTTTAAATCCTCGATTCCGAGGGCTTGCCACGCATCATCCTCGAAAAAGTCACTGACATGAAGGCCAAGTGTTGTCGTAAGATTGTGATGGGGCCTCCTGTCTTCTATCAGCGGCTACAATAACATTTCTGTGAGCAGCTAGCCTCCACAATATGATGCAATATTCTATCACTCACGAATTTCTCATGGCCATCGGCTCGCCAGACTTCAATGAATGCTTCTGTCACACCTCCGGCCCAAACGTGATCGCGGTAGCGGATCTGTGGGAAGTATGAGCCGTTCAAGGGTACAGTTGCATTGGCATGCCGATTCATAGCTTGCTTTTCTGCTCCAACGTCTCCGATATCCTCAAAGGGGCCACTAGGATTTCGAAATCGTGGAGACTCATTAAGGCATATCAATACACAGGCTTTAGCATGACAGCCTTGGATCCACATGTCCTTGTTACCGAGAAGGGAATCATAGTTCTGACTGAACCCAACCTCAAATGCGACCGTCGCAGGGCCGGCACCAGGACCTATATATTGGAATAGTCCGTCTGCCTGTTTCACGCTATGCTCATAGCCACCGCCAGATCCTCGTACATCGCTAGATCCAGCATCCACAATTCTGCCCAAGCTTTCGGGGCTGTGATGAGAGAGGTACTCCCGAATACTTCTCATGATTTGGAATCTAAGCTCAGAAGCCGCAACTTCATGCAGGTTTCTTGGTGCCGTCACCACAGTCACTGTCTCAGTGACACTATTGTATGACAAGCGGGGGTAGCTACAATGTCGAAATCATCAGCAAGTATCTGGAAACAAACGCGTCTTGTAGGATAATACCCCTTATAGGTGTCAGACTTTATATTTGACCAGCTTTCCTCTAATTTCAAATACTGGGAATAAGGCATCTGAATATCCAACCACTGCTCCGGCGCATTGCTCTTCAAAAGGTTGAGCGCCTTGTCAAACTCCGAGATCCAGTTCTCGTCTGGCCCTGGCGACTTGTCCTTTGAGAGCGCAACTGACATCGCGCTCGACATATCCGTTGTCGATGAAGTAGATTCCGGCGAACACGCAAGCTTAAAATACTTTCCCTGGTGCTCATCTGATCGATCAACTCACAGGCGAAGGACTTTTGTTCACAGTTGTCGATCTGGGTGTGGTGCTGTTCAACGCGGTTGTCGATCTTGCACGCGAAGTATAACCGTAGGAGATCGCGACGTTCCTGACATTGCCGCGTCCATTTCCGAATCAGTTAACAATGTGAGAGCGAAACGTCCACCCTTCTTAAGTAAAAAGGGGAAGTAGCAAAATGTTTGTCTCGCAGCCGAGTAAACTGGTTGTGCTGTTGATTAAACCGTCAATCATGGTTTAATTTGTCACAGCCAGTCCCTTAGTCAGTGATTCAGCGGGACTTTTGGCATCCAATATCTGCGAGTAATAAGCAGATATTGTCCAGAATGCCAGTATTATAGACCACAGGAGGCAGTGGGCAAACAATATCTGTGCCAAACGTTAATTGTAAGTTACGAAACTAAAATACGGAATTGTTTAGTCATTAAACTTTCACGTGATCGGCAAGCGAGTGGATAGCAAAAACTCACCATCAGCTTTACTTTTCTAAATTGCAAATCCACAGCGACGATATATAACATTTTATAATAATAAAAATTTATTTTGTATAAAAGCTCTTTGCATATACATGGGCATGTCCGCAGTCCGCTTTGGTTACAACGGCTACATCGTCTGATAGCACGAGTTTCTAATTCTACGGCTGCCCTCCCGCTATCTTCACCTTGGACAACTTGTTCATGATGTGGTGTACGACGTTGCCCTTCTGTTCCGGTTCAAAATATTATTAGAAGTAATAAATGATCTAGTAGTTTGGCGCTTTCTCTTTTGGCGTTCTACATTGCCCTGCATTTGTGTAAGTTGATCAGTTAAAATCGCGGCCTGATATAGTGCTGGTTCCGCGCACTTCTTTATCTGATCCGTTTGACTTGGCGGGCTTACTCTGCTTAAATTTTTTTTTAATTTTCTCTGATTGACGTTGTAGTTGGCGTATAGTCTTCGGCGTGTCAGGTACCCATGTGTCTTGAATAAAACCTACGCTATGGCACATGATTGTGGGCTGTTACTTTTACGTGTTTTGATACCTATATGCAACTTCATTTCCAATCAGTCACGTAGACTTATCCGACAATGATCCAGCCAAAGGCTACGAAAATTAAACTAGCTCTCGACGTAATCCGATTTCAGATTTCATTCAATTTCTGCTTGTGATTATATTGACGTCTTCTCAACAACATGCGGTATATCATAATTGCAACGCTAGCTCACTGAGTATTCTTCCCTTAGCGACCGTCGGAAGGCTTTCGACCTGAGACCGCGACGTATCTGCCGAGATGTCTTTGTCGATAACCTAGAACTCCAGACACAGTGTTCACAAACCAAGCTTCAAGCCCTAGCAGCCTTACAAACAGATAAGGAACATATGCCATAACGAAAAAGAGCCGCAACATAGGCGTGACATTGATCGTAAAATCCTTCACCACGACTTCTTGAAACCCGACATGCTCTAGTATGCGTTGTATCTCCCCTGGGCCAAACTGCTCCAGCGCCGGCATAGCTGCATACTTGTTGAGTTCCTTCATATATGTCATAACCTTGATGGGTACGACATTGAGGTCCACATGGTCATACTCGTACAGAGCAATCGATCCTCCGGGCTTTAGCACGCGGAAGAATTCCCTTGCTGCTGCTTCAGGATCTGTGGCATGGACAAAAGTTTCCATTGTGTATACGCCGTCGAAAGATTCATCGTCGAAGCCGTCCAGGTGGTGATAATCCATTTTGCGTACTGTGACCGTGCCTTCGAGCCCTTGCGCCTTGATATTGCGTTGTGCCCTGTGAAGGTGGCGGTTGACCACATCAATGCCTTGAACGCGTAGACCTCTCCGGGCCATATGAATGGCAACATGACCGACTCCACATCCAGCGTCAAGCACTTTGGCACCGCTTCCTAGTCCGAGTGAGTCGAAGAGGCGATCTTCCATTGCTCTTAGCGCTTCATCGATAGGGAACGGCCAATAGGTATCCACGTCGTAATAACCAAAGTGACGTGTACCGCCTAGTACGAGCCTATAGCCTATCCTAGATTCGAGAGAGGCATAGTAATCCTGTAGTGATCGATTTGGATTGATGAGTGCTTCTTGATCGGACGAAGGCATCGAGCTATATAAGGTAAAGAATGCGTATTCAGGTTCACATCGCAAAACCCAGCAGCGATGGTGGTATATAAACCCCATCGGCGGTTACAATTTGGGGGGGGACTGGCGACACGCTCGCTTGCCTGAGTTTCTTAGCAGACTTGATGCTTGTCTGGTGCGACTATGCGCACGTCGGGCCGGACAAACACTTTCCCCGCATCTGAGCCCGTGATTCTTCGTCCGTGAACTTCACAATGACTTAAGTTTGAGTGCTGCTGGAGACGAACACTGCAGTCTTTCTTTGTGATATATATATACCAACACAATGAACTCTCTGCTTCCAAAATCCCAGTGGCTTATTGGAACATCGTTAAAGTGGAGAGAGACGAAGGACGTTACCTCTGACAGCGGGGAGCTTCTTGTGAACGTGAACGAGTTGGACGCGAACTTGTGCCTGTGGACGGACTCGTACCGACCGCACGAGACCAAGAACCTCGTGTCCCGCACCAATTAGCGTGGGTAAGGGCGGAGCCGATGAATTCCTTCGCGCCGGTAATGAAAAACACGCTTTGCAGAGCCTCTAATGCGTAGCCGACTGTGATAGAACGCTCGACTTTGAGGGACGTTGGATTTTTAGAGAAGACAAGATAGCTCGAGACAAATACTGGATACATTAGAAACAGTATTAAAAGCTGCGTTGTAGTTCAAAACGCGCTTGTCTCTAAATAATGCCTCGAAATTGTGGCGTTGTACATGTGCAGCAGAGTTTGTAGACAGGATACGCGCCACAGTTAATAATTTGAGGGACTTTCCGTATACAAAGCCTGAGTCCAAATCCGACGATTCCAACTATCATTGGTTACGGTATTAAACGATAAAATCACTGAACTTTTATGAACACGAAAAATAAGTCTTGCGAGAGAAGGCACCATGTGCTTCACGGCTCGTCATACGACAGCAACTGATTCAATCGCGGAGCTACGTACCGGTATCATGTACGAAAGCATGCCACAAATCAACGTTCATGTCATTTTTGGCTAGACCATTGAACCAACTCTTGCAATTCCGAGCCTCAGATGCGACGTCTGAATTATCCTAAATTAACATCAGAAGATCAGGGTCCGCCCTACTGTCCAGGTTGGATGGCACACATCTGGAACAAAAAAAATTTCTAGTGGAGCAATCATCCGAATTTACCCGCTTTCTGTATATGCAATGTCAAAAATATTGTTAACTATAACATGACATTAATATATTTAGCCAACTTGTGAACGAGATAACTGTAATATGTATGTTTCATACCCCTTCTGTTTTCTGGTAAGACTGAGTAGAATTCGAACAATCGATAGAAGTCGCTGCTGCGCCCATGTACAAAAATTGCCTTACACCTTTCGGTTACAGATGGCGGATAATCCGTATACCCTTCCCGGTTGGTATCCACCAAGCGCAATACGCACTTTCGCAGCATATCCGCCAAATATGATGCGCAAATAAGACGTGCACAACTCAGAAATAAGTTAATGGGCGAGTTCCGGGCAAACTTGGGAACTCCGGAAGAGCATTTTACCTCATATCTTGATGGCTATTGGTGGTAGCTACCTCGGACCAATAGGAATTTGCTCAGTCCGTCTACTTCTGAAATCGAAAAGCTTTTGCCGGCGCCATCAGGATAACAGTTTTCCGACTCGCTCTTATAAGTGACTGATGCGGCCTTGCGGCCGAAATGGTTTTGAACTTCTAACGTTCACCATCTCACGTTAGAGCTCTATACCGATTCACGAAAAGCTATAGGGCCGCTTTTTTTTTTACAGAACACTCTTCTCCTAGCTAAGCTCTTTATATAACCCTGTTCTATCAGCTTAAGAGTGAATCAAACTGAGAGACAATATGTATGGTGTTAGGAACTATCAATTAACTATACCAGCATTGCTAGTATTAGTTGTTATTAGTATACATCATGCGTACGCGGTGGTGGGTAACTACAATAACCTTACTAATTCCCAAGCGTTATATGCTATGTTAGAATGCATAGAATCGTGCGATGGTAGATATAACTACACGTTGTCGAGCAACTACGAGTTGATAGTTCAGCCTTATGAGATAAGAGAGTTGAACTATAGCAGGGGATCTACCGATGTACAGTTGAGTTACTGTACAGACGTAGTAGGCTCACGGTTTTGGGTGATAACATCCTCAAATTTAGAATATGAAGAAGACTTACAAGATAGCCAACTATTGGACACAACTGCTTATGAACATCTATCGAGCAATATGCCAACTACAAGGCAATGTAGTCACTGGTAGCGCAAATAGTACAACTGTAAGGGTTTCCTGGTTCTGCAGAATAACCTGGAACCAAGGGAGATGTCCATGGATTCCACCCAGCCATCAAAACTGCGGGATGTCTTGGGCTTTGTCAACCACATGGCGCACAAGCTCAATTTTACAGATACGAGACCAAGGACGTGCCATAACAATGATTTACTCAAGTATGAGTAATTAGGAAGAAGTTCTCTTCACGACTACATACGACATCCAATTTGTGTATCAAAATTACTTCACTTGCCTTTGCCAGCTTCGGCCTGGTCCAGGAACTCCTCAACAGTAGTGGCGCGCAACCCTTGGAGGACTCCAGTTCCCCATTCCAAAGCCTTCCCCTTGGGGTTGTGATTCGCATTCGTAAATCCAAGGATCCTCATCTGGTGGACGGCTACACCGGGGTCATTCGCCTTGAGACCTTCGTAAATGTCACCAAGGACCTCCGAAAAGGTCACCAGGTTAGACTTCCAGGCCGGGTCGCGTGCTTTGATCAACTGGAAAAGCTGTCTGTAGGTCAAAGTCTGCCCAGCCAGGTGAGTAATTGGCGATAAATCAGCGCCGGTGTTGATGCTGTTCCGTAACACAGCTAGCACCGCTCGTGCTGTGTCTGCAGTAGATGTCAAAGTGACCTTCTGCAAGCCATCAGCATACATGTCGAAAACCTTAGTGCTATGGTTCATCGCCCATGCGAGTCCGATCTCGCGAAGTGGGTTCTTCTCCTCGGGCAAGATGTATTCCATAAACCAGCCGTGACAGATCATCGTCCACTTGACGCCATGCTGTGATCGTAGCTTGTTGCGAACAACCTCGTGCGTGGCGGCACTAAACATTGGCTGATCCGGGAAATCGTCAAGATTGATGTTCCATTCGGACGGGATGAAGTGTTTGCACCTGCGCGATTGACTGCATGCCTCGAGGATATTGGAGTGCGCGGAAATGTAAAACTCGTCGGGGCCGCTGAGGGTCGAGACAACCGCGTCGCAGTCATCGAGCTTCCTCTTTAAATCTCGACGGCGTAATCGGTGAGACGGATCTCAGCTTTCAGGTGCTCGAAGCTCGATTTTACCGTACTGGTCAAAACAACAACTTCATCCCCGGACTTGCAAAATTCTGTGGCGAGGCAAAGGCCAACTTCACCAGCACCTACGAGAGCAATTTTCATGGCTTCCGAGATTTATGCAAGTCAAGACTAGGAGAGCGTAAGTTGTGCTGTTAGTCCCAGAAACGTGGAAGGAGAAATACTATTCGAATATATATGAGTTGTCATCATTATTAATACATTTATTGTTGCTATATCTTGGTCAGGTCATGCATGTCCTCTCCAGGCTCCAGGACTCGCGATGCAGCCGAAAGAGGAAGGCCAGGTGGGCCACAACACAACAAGTGGAGCCCTTTCCGGCGCTCTGATTGGCTAGAAGGCCTTGACCACCTCTGAGAGCAGCCCCCTACTACAACTTCGCTTCAACTCAATTAGTCATCTAGTTTGAACTGACCCACTCCAACAGTTGGAGACTTGGAGCGGGGCAGTACAACTAACGACTAGAAACTAGGCCTAAAAAAGCTAGTTTTTTGAGCGGACTCAACCGGGGGCTTATTATGTCGACAACTACACTAACGCCCGAATAAGCCTACCATGGAATGGGTCTGTTCTGGATTAGCAGCCAATTGGGTTGAAGATAGTGAAACTAACTTTTGTCAGAGGGATGGAGGCATTGCGTCCTGGGCTGTTTGTAGTTGGCTTGACTGGCATGTGGCGAGGAGGTGTATACTATTGAACTGTGAGGACAGCGGGCAGGCATTATTACTGCATATAGATCAAATGAGGCTGTGATGATTCCGTATTGCTTTGATATATTGTGTCGGCCGCCACGCTTGGATTGGTGCCTGATATGAGTGTGGAAGCCTGAGAATAAGGCATGAGGTACATAGACCCCGACAAGGCAAAGGAGGCTGAGACAATGACTTAACTCTTTAGCCGACTGTTTTCGTGTTAGACCAAACCATATATTCACCACACACGCATTCAGAAGAAGCACCACAGTATCGGCAAACTTTCTTGATTATGGACCACTTCATGGGGACTCGCCTTCCTGGAAGCTTTCCAATGTTGCTTTCTAAACTGTCCGCTGACACTAGCAGCATATATTTGACAAAATAAAACCTCATCCTAGAAGTAACCGCCAATCCTGCTGTAGCATGTGCGGTAGCCAGAATGACGGGTTACCGCTGTCTCGGGCATCCCAGAGCTCTTCGAGAAGTTGAAGGGCCAGCAGATTTGCAGGAAGACGATTCAAAGAGTAGATGGCTCGAAGTCTGTCGCGGACTTGATCGCGCAGAAAGTTATTCGATTCCGTCAATTCGGACCCGGCTGCGAGAAGAGGGAGAGATTGGAAATTAAGGTAATATGAGGTTGCAGGGATTTGCATCAGATGGCCGACTGTTTCTTCGGCGTATTGTTGGATCAAGGACTCTTGCGCTTCAGACGAATCTGGATCCGTGAGATGACTACTTTGCGCATGCGCACGGGCTCGGTAAAGGAAAATAAGACCGTGGTTGCGGAACGCTTCGTATAAGTGGCCTAGGCCGGGATTTTGGGGGCTTGTCTTCCAGGTAGTAAGTTGGTCTTCCAACACGGCTTCTTGCATGAGGTTGCGGTTCTGTGGCGAGTCGAGGATCTGTCGGCAGTACCGTCCGACATTTGCTATGATAAAGACTAGTCCGGTACATGTTCCGTACATTGGATGATGCCAGTCTCCCATCCTGTGGACTGCAATGGATATGTTAAATAAGTTGAGCCCCTGTGGCTCCCAGGAGTCTACTAGGAATGAACTGCACATGTCCCAGTAAAGATACATTCCCAGGCAGAGCCGGAATACAGGCTCATTATTCGTCAACGCAGACGTGCCCTGGAGCATACTGTTGATCAAGGCCCGGGCCGCAAATAAATGCTGCTTGCCATAGTCTTTCGTGTCAGAATCCGCACCTTGCGCCAGAGCCAGCAACATAACAGTCAGAAAGAATGCGTGAGGGGTGTGATGGCTTTGGTCCATCTCTTTCCGAAGGCAGGATATGGCTTTGCCGCGTTCCTCAAGGGCGATAACGGGGGTGTTGGCCGGGAAATACTGCTCGTGGCTGGCACTGAGCGACTGGATAGCATGGAGGAGTGCGGATGATTGGGCAATATATTCCAGAGCAGGAAATGAAAATGGGTTATTTTCAGGATCTATGACCAGCGTTTGGCTGACTTTCTCCAGCCAATACCGTAGTAGTCTTCGATTAACAAGTTTGTTAGGTTGCAGTGAGAGCCACGGCGTCTCAACTTGCCACTGTGTCAATCGTGGGTATGACAAACAGACAAGGCCTTGACGCTGGCACCGCATGCAGGTCGGATAGGCCCCATCGCATTTAACCCGCTTTGCCTTGCAGTCTCGACAGCCGAATTTGCTCTTACTCCGCCGTGAGGATTCTTGCTCCTGCTGCGTGCTCGCGTGTCCAGACGAGCTAACTATCACTTGCTTGAATCGTAAACCGGGGAAGGACATATGGACTGTTGCCTTTCTGTATAGTTCTTTGCATTCAATAGTGGCATTGGAGACCAGAAATGGGGTCGGATTTGAAAGTAACTGGCTGTTGGAGACGGTGGGCCAACCTCCCGCCACATCACGTGTAGGTAACTAATCATCTACAAGATAGACCACTAACGTATTTCCCGAGTAAACTGAACACCCGGGTAAACTGAACACTTGTAATTCCCATACAAAATAGCCATTTTTACCCCCCGGTATCTCAACAAATTTGTATATAAAGTGGGCCTAAAAATATATATATATTAAATAATATATATATAAAAGCTTATATATAGAATATAGTATAATTTTATGTATAAATATATTAAGATATTAAGAAATACGCTAGTAATTATTGTAATTTTCAATACGAAAGGGTTCCTATAATATTTCAGATCTATGAAGCTGTATATATACTGGTATATCAATATTATTTAATATAATTACTTCTTAGGTTTACTTTATATATGAATTTGTTGAGATTGCGATCCTGGACTGTCACTGTCAGTCATCTTTATTCGGGGTGGCTTTTGTCCACGACCTAATTTGGCCACCTCCTCGAAAGGTGGATAAATAGGGAGGTTTAAGCCAGGTCAAACGTAGTGATGATGGTGCAATTACGTATTGGCCAACCATTTTTCAGTATTTTGAAAACGCATAGAAATTTTCAACCTACTTTTTTCATACGCCAAGTTTTCAATTGCTTAGTTATCACACAGCAGACTAATCTGTAAATAGGGGACTGTCGAGTATATCGACCATAACTGTGGCGGCTGGAATAACCACCCTATAAGAAATATTCCCAACCTCACTACGCAAAACCGGGTAAGCCACTCGCTGGCCGTGAGGCGCTCTGGCAAATGTCGAGGCTCTCTCTAATAAGCACGCTAACATAGTCACTCAGCGAATCTCTAATTGTGAGTCATTTGTTCGGTCCGTCATAGCGAGTCTCTAAGAGTTGGCGGCTATGAGAGCGCTGTAGAGTGACTCGCTCTAAGGAAGACAATATATAGGAGGCACTTGTGGTAGTTTCTCTACATCAACTAGGGGTGGATACGATTACGGTACCGTCAAAATTTTATATTATTCGTAAAGTTAATCGCAAAACCGAGAACCTGATCGTAAAGTAATCGTATAGTCTACCACAAAATCGTATAGTAATCGTAACTATAGTAATCGTATTTCTATTTAAGTATGGCGTGAGGAAATTTACCCTGACTGTCTTACAAATATAATACGAACGTACTATCTCGATCATTTGCCGCGCGCTTGACAACTTAGAAATATGGATCCTCCGACGCGACCCCGCCGAAAGCAAGCGGTTGATTATTTATTATTGAATGATGGTCACGGTTGAGATGAGCCGATGGAGAATATCTTGCCAGACACGGCCCAGTCGAGCATTGAGAGCTCTGTTGATCTGGAACCCGAGGATTCTATCAGCCAGATTGCCTCTAAGTCATCCTCTACAGGGTTAACTGAGGAAATCCACGATCTCGAATCCTCACCGATTCGGACAGACTCCAATATCTCTCTACGCACTCGTGGGTTAGCCAACTGTGGAGGCCAAAGAGGTCGAAGAAGCTTCGGAATGATCAGCTAATAGCTTGCAAACACTGTCAGAAGTGGTCAATCAAGGACTCTGCGAGATCAACATCTACAACCAATATGTCGTCCTGATCCTGAAACCTGGCTGCTAAGGTCGTGGAGGGCCCACAAAGATGCCGAGAATGGCAGCCGCCAGAGAGACGGCATTCCATGGAGTCAGGAACCATGAGAAAGCTTATTTTACTTGCAGATCACTTTTCAAGAGCAGCTGAATGGTAATTTTGTGCTATTTATTTCTATTTATTTGTTTGTCCTCTACGTGTGCATTTCAGAGCAGATAATGAAAGTCACGTGCATGACTATACGATTTTTTGCGAGTAACAAACCTCAGCGCTCGTATAGTTAATCGTAAAGTTTTACATAGACTCGTATAGTAATCGTATTGGACTTTACGAATACGAATAACGATTAATCGCAAATCGTATCCACCCCTAACATCAACAGAAACAGAGCTGTCGAATCTCAAGCGAGCGGAAAGCAATCTATCTGTGCATTGCCTCGATCTTCTGACTACATTACACGTAGCGTTGCTATTACTATCATATGGTCACTAGCTATATATTAATCAGAGGACTACTTCAACAGAAAGCAAGCCCGAAAACCAAACAATTAACAGGTGCCAGACCATCAAAGCAAATTACACGATTCGTCTCCGTACGGATCAAATTACCGTCTAAAATATATTCCTTATTAGTAAACATGTTCGCAATTATACCAATACTGCACTCGATTTCGGAGACAGGGATGCACATCAGGCATGCGGTCCTATCTCTCAACTCTTGAACGCGCCCTAAGAGGCCAGATTCCTCAAAATAGCAGATATTCTCAGAGCAAGATGTTGAGTCCTCCCTTGCCATTGTACGGACAAAAAGCGATCGATCTCACCGAAGAACCGCTGCAGTTTGTCATTTAGACAGCGCACATACCGGCGGCTTCTACCTTGTGACGCAAAGGATTCGAGAGATGAGCTGACGATATCCTCGCTATTAGAACAGTACTTTCTAAATTCAACTGACTCCCTCAGAGCCTGTCTGACTAGCTCACGATCCACTGTTGACCCAGACTGACTAGAAATGTAGTCTATCACGGCAGCCACCTGCTCACTCGCAAACACTGGCCCACGTTTTACTTGATCAGAAAATGTGGCGACTGAAGGACCTAATTTCTTTTGCATGAGCATTGCTTCCCAGGTCAGGCACTGATCTGGGTTAATCCACCGCAACAGATTCGCTTGTTCGTTGAGCAGAATGGCATTTGCCAAGTTCTCGTCCTGTAATTCTTCCCCTTCCGTCGAGGAGTGGGTGAACAAACAATTGTAAAAGTCAAACCAATTCTGTGCCCGGTAAGATCGGCAATGCACGTAGACGTCTTCTCGGCAACGCGCTAACGCTGTTGGAACTGCAGGAGCGCACCTTCTAATATCTGTGCCTATGCCGGCCAAGTCCTCCACAGGTGGCTTTCCAGGGTGTTCCAAACCATTCTTCGTCTTCTTACCTGCCTCGACCCATATGTCAAATGTCCGCGGCACGATTCCTTCCAAAATAAGATGCATAACGTCCACAGGAAAGGAATCTGGCCAGTATAATGTTGGCACATCAACCAACGTCGAGCGGCCAGAGATACCTAAACTCTTGTACATGCCTGCGTCGTGCAGTCTGTGGCATCATTCAATATCCTCCTTCATATCAGTGCGCATGTTGAGGCACCGTGTTCCCTGAGCATCAAGAGGCACGGACAGGAAGGGAAAATAGTTCTGCTTATTTGGAGCTACAACGCCTTCGATAAAACACAACCGACACGGTCTTTTGGCGTTGTGGCCCTTGAGACACATCAACTTTGCTATTGCGGCCTGATCTCCAGTGACAAGACATGGATGGACTTTCACCGTAGATACGCAACCCCTGTTGTCGTTCCATATCTGGACGCCCTGCGCCGAGAACGTCTTCATTTCCTGTAACAGGGGACCGAGGAAAGAGAAGATATCTCTTGGCATCTTTGGACCCTGGATTGTACCAAACAGCAGAAGATTTTCTTTGTTGTATCTCATTGACGGTAGAAAATTCATGATCACTCCCATTATAGGCCAAGTGTTGAAAAAGCAACTATAACTTCAGAATAAGCTAAATAAAATGTGTAAGCTATAAAGTTCATGCTAAATTATATGGAGTAATACTAAAAGGAGAAGGACACGTCATGAGAGTTGATACTAAGAGTGCGAAGTGCGGAAGTGGTCTTATGAGCTCAGCCACCAAAGCTAAATATTGCTTATGCACACGTCACTCAGGTACGATCAAAGGTATTATCGTTACTAAGGATAATAGCCCGTACCCAACGAGAAACTTGACGTTATAGTCCTGCTCACGTTACTTCATCAAGGGTTGTCGTATGACACATGAGCAATTTTCTTATGAGATTGTCTCACAATTACGTATGACATATGAGCTGATCCTCCTAAAAGAAGAATTGTAACGGGAAGACTCGAGAGCACATAATCGAGGAGTGACTGACTGGACTAGAATGCAAACTTGAATAAACAAATTTATTGCAAGAATACAAGACTTCGTGCTTGACCTGACAGCGAGGACAAACCCCTCCTTTTATGCTCTGTCAGGCGTCTACTAACCTATGTACACGTAGAACACACGCAAAAGCACGCAAACCCAAAGACAACAAACGCGCAACGCAAGCAAGAGACCAACAAAACCAAGACAACAACGTACGAGCAAGAGAGCAACAAAGAACACACCACCCGACGAGGGGCACCAACCAACAACCCAGCCCCCCCAACACGATCTCCCTCGCCGCTCCCCCGCACGCCGCACGCCGCACACCGCAAGCGCGGCACTGTCCATTACAGGAACCTCCCCCCTTCACGGCCAACACTCCGGGTTGGCTTCTAGCGAGCCTTCGGACGATCGGGGCGTTCTGCATGAAATTCAGCAACAAGGTCTGGAGCATGTGCAAGGTCGTCTGCGGGCTGCCACGTGGGATCATGATAACCGACCCATTTAACTAAATATTGTAACTTTCGACCTCGACGGATTCGGGAATCCAAGATGCGCTCGACTTCGTATTCTAAGTCCTCATCAACAATGACTGGGGGCGGCGGGTCCGCAATCTGACCAGGGATAGGGTCTTCTGACGTGGTAGGCTCTAGTAGAGATAGGTGAAACACCGTGTGTACTCTCATTGATTTCGGAAGTTCTAACCGAAAAGCGTGACGTCCAACCTTGTCAAGAATACGAAACTTTCCCAATCGCTTGTAATCTAGTTTGTCGGATGGCCTATTAGTGCGAATGTGACGTCGAAGGAGCCATACTTCGTCTCCGGTCTTGAACTTGGGTGCTGGAAGTCGCCGACGATTATACGCTTCTTCTTGCCCAGCCTGCGCATATAGAATTTCTGCCCTGAGCTCTTCATGTAAGCGCTGTAGCCGTTCGACGAAACTTGAAGTGACGTCCGAGGAGACGGGCCCGTTCTTGGCTAAGCGCACACGGAAATCCAGACGAGGATGATACCCATAATTGAAGAAAAATGGAGACACCCCAGTGGTTGCCGACTGATGATTGTTGTAGCAGAATTCAGCCACTGGTAGCCAATCCACCCAATTACCCTGCTGATAATTAATGTAGGCTCTTAGATAGCTCTCGATTATCGAATTGACACGTTCTGTCTGGCCATCTGATTGCGGATGGAAAGCGGTACTCAAGTTCGGCTTGACCTTGAGTAGGCGACATAGAGCACGCCACCACTGAGAAGTGAAAACAGGGCCGCGATCGGACACAATCGTATTCGGGAAGCCATGGAGACGCCAGATATTGTCGCGGAACAAACGGGCTAGATCCTCGGAGTTAACTGAGTCGGAAACGCTGATAAAATGTGCCATTTTAGACATCCGGTCCACCACAACAAGGATGGCGTTGGAATTTCCGGATTCTGGAAGACAGACAATGAAGTCCATTGAAAGATCCGACCAAGGTCGATACGGAACTGAAAGCGGTTGCAAGTTGTAAGGATCTAGTGGGTGAGTTCCTACGAATCTTAGGGCCTCGCGCTGGGGCGGTACCAACTTGGCCAAAAGACCACGATAATCAATCTTAGAATTGATTATGGCCCACTGCGCATAGTATAGTGACCGCCACCACTAGGGTCCTGACACAAGTGGCCAAACGGTGTATGACGAACTGGCTTGATGCGTGAGCACATCTCACAGTTAGCGACATAACGACTGATGTATTGACGCATTCCTGGCCAGTGGTAATTGCCTGACACTAGCTCGAATGTCTTCCCACGACCTGGGTGGCCAGCGATAGGGTCATCGTGGCAGGAGCGCAGGATAGCCAGGCGGATTTCGTTATTTTCCGGAATGTAGAGTAGTCCTTGCTATGACAGAAGGCCTTGATCGTCAATTTCGTAATCGCCTAAGGCAAAACGACGCGACATCTGTTGTCCGGTGCATAATCCATGCATGATATCTCGAGCATCTGCATCGGTCGACAATGATTTCCGAAGATGCGTTATAAAAGCAGTGTCTTGCGGCTGAACGACCACTGTGGACAGGAAAATTTCTGGCCTGAGCAGGACTTGAGTCTGATGGTTCTCATGGTCACCCCCCTCGGAAGAGCGGTCTCCGGGACGCCGAGTCAGCGCGTCGGGCTTAGCACACTGACGACCGGGACGAAACGACATCATGAAGTCGAAACGGGATAAGAATTCCGACCAGCGGGCTTGACGACGATTAAGAAGCTGCTTGGACTTAAAATACTCTAAATTCTTATGATCAGTGAGGACATGAACCTGATGAGCGGAGCCTTCAAGGTACTGGCGCCACTCCGAGAAAGCTTTGACGATGGCAAGCAATTGGAATAAAAGGCGACCGGGTGAAGTACATTGGAAGCGTCAGGCTGGGACAGGACCGCACCAACGGCGAAATCGGACGCGTCAGTCTCGACGATACAGCGACGAGTGGGATCGAAGTGGACGAGAATCGGCGCGAAAGTAAAGGCTAAACGAAGGGAGTCGAACGCAGATTGGCAGGCTGAAGTCCAGGAGAACGTGGTTTCGAAATGTTGAATAAGGGAGCTGCAAGCTGCGAGTAGCCCTTGATGAAGCGACGGTAAAAATTGGCGAATCCCAAAAATGATTGAACATCGCGGACGGAGCGTGGAGTCGGCCAATTGGTGATTGTATCCACCTTTTTCGAATCCATACAAATTCCCTCCGAAGAAACAATGTACCCCAAAAACTCGGTCTCCCTGGGCAAAGAATTCACATTTCTCCAATTTCGCAACCAACCCTTCTTCTCTTAAACAAGATAGAACGCAACGCACATGTTCGATATGTTCTTCTCTCGAACGACGGAAAATCAAAATATCATCCAAATACACAACAACAAAATACATCCAAATACTGTCTCAAGACGTCGTTAATAAATTGTTGAAATGTTGCGGGCGCGTTAGTTAAACCAAAAGGCATAACTAAGTACTCAAACAACCCATATCGAGTTCGAAATGCGGTCATCCATTCGTGACCAGCTCGAATACGGACGAGATTGTAAGCGCCACGAAGGTCTAGCTTGGTGAAAAATAGAGACCCGTTCAATCAATCGAGTGTTTCCGAAATAAGCGGCAATGGGCAGCGATTCCTGGTGGTGATACTATTGAGGCCACGATAATCAACACACAATCGAAGAGACCCATCTTTTTTCCTGACGAAAAGAACAGGCGCGCCGGCAGGAGACGTGGATCGTCGAATGAACCTATTTGCCAAATTTTCGTCGATATAGTTCTTCAGAGCTTCAAGTTCCCGTTGGGACATGGAGTAGACCTTGCAGAATGGCGGAGACTGGCCCGGAGCCAGGTCAATCGCGTGATCGTGAGCCCGATGTGGAGGCAAGCGGTCCGCGGCGACCTTGCTAAAGTCTGAACTGTAGATGCAAGAACAAGGCGTGGGTCGTTGTTGGTCGACGAATTGACAAGGTCCTGTGCTCCTGCTGCAGAATTCAAACCCTCAAAGCTTTTAATGACACCATCGCGGTCTCCCTTGATCTTTTACTGACTCATCTTGAATTTGCCAGTCATAGACTTGATTTGTTCTTCTACACCGATTATATTCTTTTCCTGGAGATCGATATAAGAAATCGGAGCGTCGGATACCTCCCAGCGCCGAGGCCCAGCCACTGCTCCATAGCCCATGATGGACTTCTCTGCGTGCAGTGAGAGATCTGACAGCTGCTACGAGAGAAATCAGAGACCTGCTTTGAGCGAGTATCAAAGTAGATCCTAGCAGCCCCGTAGACTTGCACAGCCGAATAGTAGTCACAAGTTGGAACGACCTTTCCACTTGTGGGCTTTGTTTCGGTATAGAACTTCGGAGTTACATAGTGATGAACCAGTTGAAGAGTTACTAACACCTCTTCCTCGAGATAGTTTTGGGAGCATTAGTTGATTCCAGTGTGAGGGATTCGATGATGGCATTGGCCCGTGGATGTTGCCTTGCGATATATCCCCAGAGTCTACTTAATTCCGTCTCACTATCATTGCTCTTGACGTCCAAGATCCACGGTATATGACTTGATTGAAGTAAAGGATGAGAGGAGGATCTGATGGCAGTAGTGAGAATTCCCAAAGGGTTCCTGTACGAATTGGCATAGAACGGGAAGGTTGAGCTAGGCGTGGTACGTATGTAGGTACATGGCGAGGTTTTTGGCAGCCGACAACGAGGTGATGTCGCCTTGTAGGATTGAAGCTAGATCTATGCTCGGTCTTCAAACGGACGTGGCAGTGTTATCTACATGTAGCTGTAGGGCTGTTGGAGTCGCGATGAGTCATAATGGCCACGCCCTCCTGGCAGGCCCATTTTGCGTTATCAGATCCAGCAATTGAGGATAATCTCTCAGTCTCTGACCGGCACTTGCGTCACACTGCCCTATATATTGTTTGACTGACACGGGCCGATTGGCTAATGTGGCTAATTGTCTTTAAGGGGATGGCGCTACGTTGAGGGAAGCAAGCGTCGATTTGGTTCAGTTACAACCCTACCCTTAACTAAATAGCCCTTTTCAATCAAAATGACTAATGTAGCTCATATAACTTATAAGTAGACAATGAGCCCCCCAGTCTCGCACTCATTAAATCTCCCCAATACTCGAGTTTGGACATATTTGCCTCTTGATACATTCCTAGTGTCCCTGGAAAGCGTGTCCAATGGAGCCCAAAGAATGGTACTATAGGCTAGGCGAGCAAACCTTCATGGTCTCCACGAAGCCAGAGCTCCTTTCCCACGACTTCATTCAAGACTCTTTTGCCGATCCGATCATGTACTGGGCAAAACCAGTATCCTCGGAGAACCTCAAAATCATGTTGGACAATTCTTGCCTCGTGGGACTGTATCTCAAATCTCCGGAACCCTTGCCATCATCGGAGAGCCCCGTAGCGCCATTGCAATCTCCCTTCAACTTTACTCAAATCGGCATGGCCCGCCTAGTGACAGACTATACGACGATCGCCTTTTTAACGGATGTGTTCGTGGTTCCAGAGCACCAGGGGAAAGGGCTGGGCAAATGGATGATTCAGTGCGTCAAGGAGCTTACGGATGCAATGTCGGGATTGAGACGTATTATGTTTATGGCGAAGAATGCGCCACATGCGGTGAAATTCTATGAGGAGTTGCTGGATGCGAAAGTGCATGATCAAGAGAGGAGTCAGGTCGTCTTCATGAGTAACAGGACGGCAGGGCTGGATGCTTGAGCTGAGTCAGGCAGCGGAGAGAGCAGTCCAGAAAAGCATGTTTAACTTGATAGACTTCTCGTTTTTTAAAAGCCAAGAATCTTCGTTTTATCTAATTTAAACCAATTATTTTTTAGTACTTTCTTCAATCTGATCTGAAGATAAGCTTAAGACATCTAACTATATTTGTCCAAAATATATACAATCATCAAGAGTCTTATCCTTATATTCAGTTAAAATAGCTTCATATGCAAGAATGTTTAAGTATTAAAGATATCCCTAAGTGCCACAAAAATGCTTGCATTGCCCGAGTATCTTATTTGTAGTCGTCAAACATTAAAAATTCCTGAAGACATTACCTGTGTTCAGGGGGGCTGAATAGGATTTGATAAGAATTGACAAGCCGTAGTAACGAGCGAGACGGGGCCGACCAGCGTTCCTCATCGAATGGCGCCGACAGCGTCCCGGAAGTGATAACCAAGGGGAGGTCAGGGCGGTCGGATCCTGCAATTGCTTCGCCTAGCGTATCGATAGCGCGCCAGTCAGTCTCGATGGCGTCATAATAGTTTTGAAAGTCATGAAAAAACGCAGCATGAATTACCCTGTCTGCAGTCTGATAATGCTCCTCTACGGCGCAGGCTGCAAGGTCAGCGAGTGAGCCGCTATGCGCCACAGCTCTTGCGGCTACGAGCGCCGCGGCCGCCGCATCCGATCGCGCGAGACCGAGAACCTGGTGTCGCACCAGTTTGCTCGGGTACGAGGGTCGAGGGCGGAGCTGATGAATCCTGTCGCGCCATATATGGACGATGAATACTAGGTATCCACGATATCGAACGACTTAATATTATTAATAGATGACGGCTAAAAGTAGAGAAACCTTAAACTAACATCCGTCGTTGTCCGATGTCTAATATCCGTCATTCGAGGATCTCGATCTGTTCTCCGCTAAAGTACGCAGATAAATTAATTCTCCGGTGGATCTTGAAAATATATATGAGCGTGGTCCGATAACGCAGAATGGGGTTAGGACGCAATCTGGCGACGGTTGATAGGCAATCTCTGAGTAAACAAATCGCAGGTAACACGCGTCATTGCCGAGCCTTGCGTGGCTGTTCTTGTCGACTTACTGCTTCTGTGCCCCTCGTCTAACCTTGTTGTATTCTTATAATAATTGGTTTATTCAAGTTTGCCTTCTAGTCTAGTCCACTTCTTCTCGATCCCGTGCTCTCGAGTCTCCGTCGTTATACTCTAGAGGCCAGGGTCGTAGTTCTCCGCTACTTATCGGCTGAATTAATTTCGGCAGACACGAAACACACCAATTCCGCCAGTCGCTGGTTCCAGTGCATCGCCGATTTTGCTACTGGCCAACAGCTCTCTTTCACAACGATATCGACCGCATCCTCTATACCGGTGCTGCATATGCCACACCAGGCGGACAGCCGCCCAATAAACCACGACTGTTCTGGACGCCCGATTGCAGCCAGACTACCGACAACGAGTATCCAGAGCAATTTGTTCGCCCATTGAGGAAGCCCATAGACAAAATCGACGTCGAGTGCCGTTTTGAGTCTGCCGACGAGGTTCCCGATGATGAATAGGCCGACAGGGATCTCGCGGAGAACGGTGTAAAGGTAGATGGTGGATGCCAGGCCGAACGACCGCGCTAGGGATCCATATGCATCGTCCTGGTCAATTTGAGAGCTAGCATATAGCAACCGGGCAATTGCTTGTTCAGCAAAACTCATGCGCTCGGCAAAAACCAGACTTTCCTCTGGAGTGCCAGCCGATGCTTTTTGAAACTCAAGTTTCATTGAAGACAGCTGAGGTAAGTACGAAAAGACAGTATCCACATCCTTCTGGAGTGCCGGGATTTCGTAAAATTCGTTCTCAGTTGTGTTCCACACACCAGATAGTCTAGGTTGCGCTCCGATCCACATATGTCGCTCATCTGTTTGGACAAGATGTCCTTGCGGATTTGATTGCAGTGCGATCGAGCTGCAGAGTATCGACCTTCAAGAATGGTAAGCTGCCTATAAATCAAGATAATGAATTATGAACGAAACTTGCCATGAGACCAGCTTGTGCAGGACGCCGCCCATTTCATCGCTGCTGACGCCCCCTTTTCTTCTTAACAGCTCCATCAATCCATTTACGTGGATTTCAGCCGTGGATAAATCTCCATTCAAAACCTTGCTGACGTCAGTGTGACGTGGCGCCAGAAAACGAGACTTGACTCACCTCGTATGTCAGCATGCACGCAACAGCTGCCACAGTCGTATCTTTGACCTGTTCTTTTTCAAGTCTTAATCGACCGTTGAGAGCCTTTATGGTTTGGCCGCGGTAAAGCAAGATCGTTTGCATGATCATTTCCTCCTCCGCTATACCTGACGCAGAGAAGAAGAATGAGGCGTGCAGTAACGTTGCATAAAGTAGTGCTGCGTCCTCCATGGCATACGATAGCCACGTCGCGCTTGGCCACACGGGAATCATACTTCTCACCGCGCCAGTCCTGTCTACCAGCACACCGAATTAGATGCCAGTCCTAGCTGCAACAGCCATAGTACTCACAATACTCTAGTAATATTGCGGCACAGTCTCGCACTTCGAATCCCATGGTACGAAATGGATCAATGCGGCCAGCTGCAATGGTTCTGCTGGGAGACGTCCGCAGGGAAACCGAACTCTCCAACCCTTTTGCTTTTCCTGCAGCGGATTTTAGCTGCTTTTGACGGAAATCGCGCATTACATGCTTGCGAACAATCGTTCGCTCTTCAGTCGTCGACGTACGCGAGCTTACAGTTTTATTGATGAAATGCAAGCCGCCCTATGAAGCAGATTGTCAGTCATCTATCTTATGGCCGCCGTTCAAACACACCATGATGTCACACTCACTGTGCTAGTTTGGGGCTTATTCTGCAACAATGTCTTGCTCTCGTCGACCCACACCAGATCCGCCTTCTGTGATTTGCCATTCTCCATCGTGTAAGACTTATTCAAGAACGAGTAGCCGATGCGGTCAATGGTCGTCAGCGGTCATGATCGCTGATCTTTATCCGTAAGCCTGCGTACGTCCGGGTAAGCTCGGGATGCGGCTCACCAGGAACTTAATTGTTTGCTCGGACCAATGCCTAATTGAGGACCTTATGCCGTTTCTGGCAACCCCGGATTGGGTCGGAGGAAGAGAATGACTGCAACTTCCCAGTTGCGGTCCATTATCGTAATCCTCCCCGAAGACTCGAATTACAAATCTGACCCTGCAACAATACCTCCTGCAATCTATCGAGCAAAATTGGCTCGCGCAATGAGCTGTAATCCTCAAGCGAGGTCGTTCTCAAATACAGCTATGGTCGTGTTGATGGATCAGACTATGAGTCTTCCTTGTCCTGCTCTGATGAGAGTAATCCAAGGATTGTCTCGTACGGTGGATCATCGCAACGATGCTGGCCAGTGCGACCAAGGGCAGAATGTGGGAGAGATCCTTGCTCTTCCTTGTTCACATTGCTAAGTGGGATGCAAACTTGTCCAAGTGATGGTGACCTTCGCCAGTGTCCACAGGGAGATACGAGCTATGACTGCGGCCACGACGGGTGGCTTAAGACTCATAGTTGTTAGCTCTATTATTTGGGAATGCACCTAACAACCATTCCTCTTTGGGACTAGCGTTTAAGACGTTCGTACTCAAGAGCCTCAGACTGTACCTCGACATCTTCACGGCCACGAGAAGGTGGAACTACTTGCCGTGCAAAGCCTGGTCACTTTGGGTAGATTGCACTCTACTAAGGATTTACCTACAAATCGCATTTGGTCCGAGTTAGTAAAGGAACGCGTCCAAACGCGTAGAACAAGTCGGCAAGTGATCTTGAACAGCTAATAGTGCATTTTAGAGTTTCTCCACTCTGCCTGTGCTCCACGTTTTATTACCATTGGTTTTTTATATTTAACACAATCACAATTATACGTGTCATAACCAGGAGTTCATTAATGTCGACGGCCCGACGCAGGGAATTGTGGGCACTGTGGACCTTGCCTGCATTTACCTTTGCGCATAACTCCATTGCTACATGCAATACGACTGCACTGGATTGGGGAAATCAAGGCGGGTATAATAAGACCCGTTTGGAGCTGCCTGTTGAAGAGTAGGCTTCAGTTGAATCAACGCTTTACTATTAGCTCATACTCTGTACTACCACTGTGATTTCTCCTGAATAACCTTAGTGCTTAACGCCTGCTGCAAACTGGCGACCTCATCTTGCTGTTCTGAGGAACGACCGACCACGATGATGATGACGACAATGACGAAGACGATGCTGGATTTCTGCCCGGGTCTGCAGCAGTCAAGGGTCTACCAGTTTACGCTGGTTTTAAATGCCTAATCTGTCTTGATGTCTGCACTTTGAAGGCATCGTCCATGAGGGCACACATCGCAAGATATCACCCCAAGGAAGACGCTGACCACACGCCGGTCTCAGTCTCGGTTCAGGCTTTCTACTCCGAACTGTTCTGCGACCACAGTTAACGTACGTCGAGGTTACAGAAGCCGGAGAGGGTAGGCAGGCTCTACGTTGCTTGGGATTCCAGCCGACCTTGACGAAGTTCGCGGCCGCGACCTGGCGGTAGAAGCCAGGGATCGAAACCAGTTTGGCGATAAATTTGGAGCATACCATCTTACGACCTGATTGATTTTGAGGACCTGGTTTCTCAGACCCACCGTGACGGGTTTCGACTTGCTGAAGAAGCTTACAATCGCATATATTCGTGACTGCTGGGCTTACTTCAAAGCTGGATTCCAGCCTTTGCAAGCCAAAATTATGAAATTTGACGATGACAAGTGAGTGATCGTGATATTCGATTGGTTGAGCTTCAACGCTAACAAAATATTAGGCAATTCTTTCACGCGGTACAGCAGCACCAAACTGTCGCCAAGTACGGCGAAATATGGGCAAAGGTCCTGTGACTAGGGTGCATGCGAAGTCTCTCGGCACCCAACCTTCCCCTATATCCACTGAACAGATATTGTTGGTAGCCAAACAAAATCTCATTACTGCTGCTCCTGTATATAGCGCCGGTAAATATTCTGATATCACCCATTAACACAAATGTATAATCGTAATGAAAGAAAATTAGTACCACCTTTCCAACGGTCTTACATAAATCAGATATGTCAGAAATAGTTTTTCCAAACGTGCTGGAATGAGATGCACTATGAACCGTTCCTTCCCAATCAGCGACGTTGTTTTATTGTACAAGCCCAAAATGACCAGCCACCTTGGATGGCAGTAGATGTTCCGCATGCCATTAACTGAATTGACATGTTTCCAGCTGTTAACCTCTGTCATTCGAGCAGGTGATCCATATGTCACGTGCACGAGTAAGAAAAGGATTTCGAGAAATTTGGTCGCTGTTTTCAGATAGCTTTGAGCTCTACCAACAATTATAGAATTGTCGTTGACATACTTGCCTCGCAGGCTAGGCTCGCTCAGCAGAGTGTCCCACAAGTGCTGCGCTGGAAGATGGTTGCCACTGTCAGATAAGAAACTATACCCGGGTTCCGAGTTGCTATAGACATCCTGCAAATTCCTGGCAAAATGGGTTGGAACGTCAAGGTGTAAGCACAATTCAGGAAGCAGATCTTCTGCACTGGCAAACAATTCAGTTCAATCGGACCGGGAGATGGTTATCTACCGTGATGGCCAGTTGGATTGACCAATCGAGGGCCCTGATTGAATTGATTGAATTGAATTGACAATTGATACAGCACTTAGTCAAACAGTGTAACAACCTCGACCTCGCCGTCGCCGTCCTCCGGCGAACTCACTGCCCCGGTATCGTCGCCCGATCCCTCGTTGAAGTCGTCCTTGACCGGGTCTGACCCTTCTTCACGATGATTCTTGGTGTCGAGGTCCGGAACGTCCATAACGCTATCGTGAATTACCCCGGCCTTCAACCACGACCGTACCGTCTGTGCTAACCCGATTGTTGTTGCTTCAAGCCGTGGCCGTAGAGGCGTCACCATGAGGCCACTTGACGAGAAGAGCCTCTCGCATTCAGCCGACATGGGAGGTTGTTCTTGCACTTGGTGGAAAGAGTCTCTAAGATAGTATTAGTTACAAACAGATCGGACCAATTAACTGGCAAGCAAAACCGTTTCTTGTCTTCCACCATGATCTTGGTGAGCTTGACTTGGTACCCTGCTGTAGTATCCATAGGTGAATAGAGCACTATTTGTAGACTAATTCTCTTCAATAACTCGAATTCCTGGACTTTGGGTGTTTGTAGCAGCGGCGAGATTCCATCCAAGTATGAATCAATCTGGAAACCCTAAGTGAAGGGGTTTACTCGAACTTTGGCAATATTGCGTTTGACGATATCGTGCGATCTGATCGCATACGTCGGAGTTACCGTAGGTGTGATTTTAATTCTTGATTTGAAATTGAGTACACCAAAACAAGGAATTTGAAGAGAAGAGAAGAGCGTAAACCGAAAACAAGAGTAAGATATTACCGGGCTACCGACCATTGACGAATTCGAGTATCATGTTCTCTTGCAGCGCACGATCCCTCTCCGGGTTCCATCGCGTACGAGCGATATGCTTTTAATATGACGTACAGTCATTGACTGCCACCAGCAAATAAAAACATATCTCACGAGAACTACTGTTAGTGACAGGCTCACTGGAATCACACCCGACGAGTTCTACAAAAGCTTCCCTTAAATTGCGACCTCCAAACTCCTTCGGGAGAGTCGGGCCAGCATTTTCAGTTCTCTCCTCAATCGACATCAAAAACAGAGCTTTCATCGAGTACCGCGGGCAATACCGAGCCTTGTCCATCAAACGCGATTGGCGGTTAAGACATTCCCACGCCATCAGCGGTACTACTACGTACAATTTTCTTGCTTCGTTGGCCTATGCGATCGTCACAATTGTATCCAAAAGATTGATTGGGAAAGTATATATGGCAGAGTAATTTTGATTTTGGCGCAGGACGACCATCGAAACAATATGTTTACGCCATATCAGCTCTTCCCGATTCAAAATAAAACCACCCTCTATTCCTAATTATGCCTCCAGTAACGTCTTATAGAGCTGCTTACAGCACGCACAATGCGTTAGCAAAGGTAGCAACACCTCCAGGCGAGTTAAACGGCGCGCTCATGAACACGAACGAGTACTTCCCAGTGGCCTCGCACTTCTTCGCCAAGTCCTCCAGATCGAGTGTCTCGCCAATCAGAACACCCCAGCATGCCAACAAATACTCATGGAGACACTCCTCCGTTCGAGCCGGCCAAGCTTCAAATGCAGGCTGGTCGCCGCCGACTACAGAAAAATACTGATCGTGAAGCCAGTACTTCATGTCGTCTCCCTGGTCAATGCCGATAGCAATTGGTGTGGCAGCGCCGGTTTGCTCGAGCTCGGCGATGTTGTCTTCCGCGAGTAACTCGTTGTATTTCTTCATCCACCCTGTCCTGATGAGCAATATATCACCAAACCGGAATTCGACACCCTCGAATGCGGCGATATCCTTCAATTGTTCCAATGAAATGCCATATCTCTTAAACGGATCATACTTGATTCCCTTTTCCTCCGCATACCGTGCAAAGTCCAGCAGGACACCCCGACCAACGACGCCGTGCTTGCTACATGCCTGCATCCCGCATCGTAAAGACTTATTGGGACCGATGATTTCGTCGCGAGTGAGTCCGTTGTACATGACTTGGAAGGAAATGTGCCCGAAGTGACGGAATCCATCGAACTGGCTACCGGATTGTGTGTTCATGATCACCGTGTCATCATGGATCAATGCGTTCGGGTTGGCTTGGATGTCGTACTTGAGTGCGGGACGGCCGAATGGCGGGTGAAGCGGGAGCGTGATGTCCCAGTTCAGAGAACTAACGAGGCCGAAATTGGGCTCAGATTGAACGACGTTCTTGACTAGCTCGGGAGACAAAAGGTTTAGACGCCCAACCTGGTATGTGTGTTAGAATGCATTGGCAAGGGAGACTTGAATATGTATACCTCGTCATCGTCGCCCCAGATCCAAGCCGCTTCTTTTGGAACACTCTTGGGATTAGAGTCAATCAGCTCCTGTAACGTAGGCAAAAACTCGCCTTCTTTGCTAGGATGCGGAAATTGAGTAGGCATCTTGAACAATCGAGCCGGTGAAGGATTGTCAAACAAAGCTGTCCCGGTCCTCTTAAAACGAAATCCTCCATCTGTCCGATGGAGGATATGGCCGCACAGAAAGTTCCTGCCTTAGTGGCGAGCTGGCCCGTGCTGAATTCGAAGCCTCGTGCATTGCGCAATTGTCGCGATAGTGAGTATGATAGCTACTCTTCAAGCACTCTATCGAGCACTCCAGCGAAAATGAGAATGAAGCAGGTCCGGTGTGCGATGGTCAAGATCACGTGCCACACTCATGCTCTGTGGCAGTTAGGATCTAACGTCGCTTTCTGCTCACGAAATGCCGGCGTCCACTTTGCAGCATTTCAACTCTGTACCGTCCTCATTTCCAGTCAACACGACCAATTTCCTCTCATCGCTTCCACTGATCGATCGTTTACAGTGTCGAAGAGCAGTTTACTAATTAACCAGCTTATTTCATTTATATGCCTGCAAGCATGATTAATTACACGTAGCCAATGCACTACATAAGCATGTGACTTGAAGGATGTAAGATCAAAGAACTGAAGTCATTCACATGCTTCCAGAGTTGTCTATGATAATCGATCCCAGGTCTAGATTTAGAAGAGTTGCAGGAATCTTGCTAAGAGGAGATCAGATCTCTCGGTCGAGCACATCTTGACAATCACTATCCAAATAACAAACATCTCTTGCCGCTTTGTTTGCAATGCTTACAGGCGGTCACTCACTCAATTTCACAAAAAGACCGCTCAAATCACATTGTACATTTCGCTCTCACATTGTTAACTGATTCGGAAATGTACGCAGTAATGTCAGGAACGTCCGCGATCTCCTACGGTTATACTTCGCGTGCAAGATCGACAACCGCGTGGAACAGCACCACGCCCAGACCGACAACTGTGAACAAAAGTCCTTCGCCTGTGAGTGATCGATCAGAGGAGCACCAGGGAAAGTATTTTAACCTTGTGTGTTCGCCGGAATCTACTTCATCGACAACGGATATGTCGAGCGCGATGTCAGTTGCGCTCTCAAAGGATAAGCCTCCAGGGCCAGACGAGAACTGGATCTCCGACTTTGACAAGGCGCTCAACCTTTTGAAGAGCAATGCGCCAGAGCAGAGGTTGGATATTCAGATGCCGTATTCCCAGTATTTGAAATTAGAGGAAAGCTGGTCTAAGATAAAGTCCGACACCTGTTCAGAGGATAAGAGGTATTGTCCTACAAGATGCCTTTGTTTCCAGATACTTGCTGATGATTTCGACATTGTAGCTACCCACGCTTGTCATACAATAGTGTCACTGAGACAGTGACTGTGGTGACGGTACCAAGAAACCTGCATGAAGTTGCGGCTTCTGAGCTTAGACGCCAAATCATGAACGGTATTGAGGAACACCTCTCTTATCACAGCCCCGAAAGCATAGACAGAATTGTGGATGCTGGATCTAGCGATGTACGGGGATCTGGTGGTGGCTATGAGCATAGCGTGAAACAGGCAGACGGACTATTTCAATATGTAGGTCCTGGTGCCGGCCCTGCGACGGTCGCATTTGAGGTTGGGTTCAGTCAGAACTATGATTCCCTTCTCGGTAACAAGGACGTGTGGATCCAAGGCTGTCATGCTAAAGCCTGTGTATTGATATGCCTTAATGAGTCTCCACGATTTCGGAATCCTACTGAGCCCTTTGAGGATATCGGAGACGTTGAGGCAGAAAAAGCAGCTATGACTTTGCAAGCGCTTGCAACTGTACCCTTGGACGGCTCATACTTCGCACAGATTATTTACCGCGATCACGTGTGGGCCGGAGGTGTGACAGAAGCATTCATCGAAGTCTGGCGAGCCGACGGGCATGAGAAATTCGTGAGTGATAGAATATTGCGTCATTTTGTGGAGGCTAGCTCACAGACGTGTTATTGTAGCCGCTGATTGAAGACAGGAGGCCCCATCACAATCTTACCACAACACTTGGCCTTCATGTCAGTGACTTTTTCGTGGATGATGCGTGGCAAGCCCTGGGAATCGAGGATTTAAACATCCCATTTAATGGCCATCGCTACTTACATCGGCTTAAGGGCGGAATGGTTAAACTGGCAGAAGGCAGGTTTGCAGATTTCATTGTGACGCCATAATTCCTTAATTTTTGCGTAGTCCTTCTCATTGCTTTGTTGCTTTGTCGCTGTGTTCTCCTTGTTGCTTCATTGCTCTGTTCTTGTCGTTACTTTGTGGCATTGACATATACACTCAACGTCAGGTATGGTTTCCAATATGCAATATGCAATATTGCATTCATTTTTCATGTTGCAATAATATTGTATTGCATAATCGTATGTTGCATTTTGCAATAACGTTGCAATAATCGATTTCTAGTGATAATTTCTGTAGAAGGAAGTGGAGCAAAAATTAAATATATTAATTGGTACAGGCGGAATTGTGCTTGTATGTTCATGTCTACGTGCGTCGACTCGGTTGGATTGCATTGCCGAAAGACCGAGTCTAGGCGTATCCTTCTACAATCTCGTCAATGTTATATTGTAAGTGTTTCGATGTCATGTCGATAGATAGTGTAGTTATACAGTTACTTGTCGAACTGAACTGTAACGGCGACAGAGAAAAAGATGGAAGAGGACGGAAAGGAAACAAGTAAATACACGCGCCTGCCGGGTAACGCTATGTGCAGGTGCAGGAACATGAACAAAGAAAATCGGCCGACAGGTTGTAGGATACTCGGGGTATGCCATTGTTACACATTTACATATGCATAAACTTGTGCAATATTGCAAATGGTTGCAATATGCAATACGCAATCCGCAATACGCGATCCGCAATAAATACGATATTGGAAACCATGCCTGAATCCGACGATCTATCATTGGCTACGGTTTAAACCTAAGGGATAATACCACTGAACTTTTATAAACATGTAAAATAAGTCCTGCGAGAAGGCGGCACGAAGTATGTTCTTCACGACTCCTCATACGACAGCGACTGATTCAAGGAAGCTGCCGATATGTACGACCCGATGCCAAATCAATTTATCACGTCGTCAATTTAGGCTACTTAAATTCAGGCTAGACTATAACTAGTGCGAATCTGTAACGGATCAAAGTCCAGAGTAGACAGATAATGCAATTTCGAAATATTGTAACTAACTATAACATGACTTTAATTTGTTTAACCAACTTGTGCTCTAGATGACATGCTTCGAACATACCAATTAGAATTCTTCCTCTCCGTCTGATATCACTTTGCGCAGTTCGTTCGGTATTTGTAATAGTGATTTGGCACGGCTCTTTTATTTTCACGCTGTCAAGCTCAAGGATGATCCTATGTAGTACCGCCAGTTTTGATTGTACGTATGTTATAATGTAAAAAAAGAGAACAAAGCCAATAAGATCAGAGCGACAAAGCGACAAAGAGAACAGAGCAACAAAGCAATGACAAAGACAACGCTAAAATTACAGAATTATTGCGCTGTGATGAAATCTGCAAACCTGCCTTCTGTCAATTTAACCATTCCGCTCAAAAGCAGAGCTAAATAGAGAGTGCCATCAAAAGGGATGTCTAAATCCTCGATTCCCAGGGCTTGCCACGCATCATCCACGAAAAAGTCACTGACATGAAGGCCAAGTGTTGTGGTAAGATTGTGATGGGGCCTCCTGTCTTCAATCAGCGGCTACAATAACACGTCTGTGAGCTAGCCTCCACAATATGACGCAATATTCTATCACTCACGAATTTCTCATGCCCGTCGGCTCGCCAGACTTCAATGAATGCTTCTGTCACCCCTCCGGCCCACACGTGATCGCGATAGCGAATCTGTGCGAAGTATGAGCCGTCCAAGGGTACAGTTGCAAGCGCTTGCAAAGTCATAGCTTTTCTGCTGCGACGTCTCCGCTATTCTCACAGGGCTCAGTAGGATTCCGAAATCGTGGAGACTCATTAAGGCATATCAGTACACAGGCCTTAGCACGACAGCCTCGGATCCACATGTCCTTGTTATTGAGAAGGGAATCATAGTTCTGACTGAACCCAACCTCAAATGCGACCGTCGCAGGGCCGGCACCAGGACCTACATATTGGAATAGTCCGTCTGCCTGTTTCACGCTATGCTCATAGCCACCACCAGATCCCCGTACATCGCTAGATCCAGCATCCACAATTCTGTCCAAGCTTTCGGGGCTGTGATGAGAGAGGTGTTCCTCAATACCGTTCATGATTTGGCGTCTAAGCTCAGAAGCCGCAACTTCATGCAGGTTTCTTGGTACCGTCACCACAGTCACTGTCTCAGTGACACTATTGTATGACAAGCGTGGGTGGCTACAATGTCGAAATCATCAGCAAGTATCTGGAAACAAAGGCATCTTGTAGGATAATACCTCTTATCCTCTGAACAGGTGTCGGACTTTATCTTAGACCAGCTTTCCTCTAATTTCAAATACTGGGAATAAGACATCTGAATATCCAGCCTCTGCTCTGGCGCATTGCTCTTCAAAAGGTTGAGCGCCTTGTCAAAGTCGGAGATCCAGTTCTCGTCTGGCCCTGGAGGCTTATCCTTTGAGAGCGCAACTGACATCGCGCTCGACATATCCGTGGTCGATGAAGTAGATTCCGGCAAACACGAAGGTTAAAATACTTTCCCTGGTGATCCTCTGATCGATCACTCACAGGCCAAGGACTCTTGTTCACAGTTGTCGGTCTGGGCGTGGTGCTCTTCCACCCAGTTGTCGATCCTGCACGCGACATATAGCCGTAAGAGATCGCGGACGTTCCAGACATTACTGCGTCCATTTCCGAATCAGTTAAGAATATAAGAGCGAAATATACACGCTTCTTAAGTAAAAGGGGAAGTAGCAAGTTATCTGGCAGCCTAGTAGACTGGTTGTGCTGTTGATTCAACCGACTCAATCATGGTTTAGGGCTGCGGATGGAGGCAGAACTTCACCATACGATTTTGGGTGGCGTGCGAATTTTCCGGTCAGGAGCAGACACTGGCATGTAGAACTCCCAAATTAACCCGGATCAAAGGAAAATTTAAGTCCAGCAACTGCAATGCGATTACTAAATAGTCTACGATCAACGCAACTGTATAGTTAAAGCATAACCCACGGTTCCTATGCGCCATGTTGGATACAACGGTAAATTCCTAACCTACCATAATACAAATTCTGCGTCTTTATCGTTATTGGTTCGACTCCCGCACCGCTGGCGACCTCAACTTTGAAAGGGTTTCAAATCTCATGATGATTTCAAGCTGTACCAATTAGTACATTTCGTCATAGATCTCAAAGGCAGAGGAACTTACTGTTGTGACCATCAGCGACAACACAATCAAGCCAATAATGATCCACGTTATTCCTAGCACCTGTCAGTCCTATCCCCGTTTTCGCAACACTAATCTTCACATACTCGACATATTTGTTTCGGCGATCGAATCAGCAAGAATATCCGCCAGGTCCAGAAAGACTTTACACCGCTGATTCAACACTTTAATCCTCTGCTTGATTTCCAGATACTCTCGAATCGCAGTATAAAACGCGTGCATTTCTGGCTCCTCATCCCAAAAGAATTCAGGCACATCCAGCACACTACTGCTCAAATTCACGTCTACTCGCAATTTGAACAGACTACCTTCGATCTTCATGATATCTTCACGCGTCAGTTTTCCCAGTGAACCCTGCAGAGCGAGATGTTTCGGCACAGATTCCAGTTCCATCATGGTAATATTCTCCATCTTTGTCTCGAAATATGACAATTTGGTAGACTGGGCGATACCATGCGACATTGTCAATTTGTGCTTGATATCCGCGTTTCCAACTGTTGCCCTTAATGTCATCATATCATTCGATATCCGAGGGCTCTTGCTCGTGAGCGAATACTCAAATCTAAATTCTTCAGTCTCACGATCACTCTCCGGTATAGTCTTCGTGATTATGCCCAAGTTATTGTCATTATCCGCGAATGTAATATCAGCGAGGATGTCCCTCTCTTGTGTCTCGGTAAAGTTCCAAAAGACCATTACACCGTAGGCAAAAACGAATAGCTCAGCCTTGCGCTGCAGCAAGTCGGTATAGTCATTATTACTTTCCGACGCATCCGGATCATCAGATTTATCAATCAAGGACGGTATCACCTCTTGCACCTCACCGCCGCTTCGAATCCGGCAGGCGGATCGTCCTGGAAAAAGCGGTAATCCGTACGGCACATATAAGGCCGCGTCAGGACTACCAGCGGCAAATACTCTCGCACCCTTCACGCCATGATTCTTTGTCAGGAAACTCGTAATCTTGCCGAGATGATACCCTTCAGCCGTGAGGAACGCTGTGACCCTCCTTGGCTCGCTCGTATTCCCCGATGCAGTCAGCCCAGGCGAGGAAGGTGGTGACGGCGGCAACGGCAAGTAAATAACCTTGTCATATTTATAGGGATCATCCTCTTCATCCGAATCCTCCTCTTCCGACGGGAGATCACGATACACCGTTGGCGGTTCGTCACCGGGCTGGTACTCTTGCCTTCGCCGTCTTTGTCTTCGCTGGTTCGAAATATTGCCATCCGTCCCACGCGTCGACACAACCAGCCTCGGATCTCGCTGCCGTGGATTCATCTGCATCAGCATATCCTCATATCCCCCGGAACCTCGCGGCGTACGTCGTCTCTCAAACGTCGAGTAGGGAGCGAAGTTGCCCGGAGCAGGCGGAGGCGGCGATGTGCGGTGTCGCGAAGACGGAATGTCGCTAGCGCCATGGTCGAATAATAGATTGCCGACAGAAATATCCGTGTATCGATGCCCGTTGCCGCTCCCCGGCGCGCGCGGTGAAAGGGAGAATCGTCGTGGCGGAAGCAATCGTTGCGGGGCAGGTCCGGCAGACGGAGGTTGTGCTTGTGTAGACGGTGTGATTGGGGTTGTTCGCGCGTCTGTGACTAAAATCGAAGGCGATCGATTAGGCTGAGGTCGTGGAGCCGACATGTTTTATTCTGACCTGATCTTGGATCGAGATCAATCTGCGTGGACAACGGGAATGGTTTGGCTTTCTTCACGTTCAGCGCGGCGAGTGATTCAGGGGGAACTGAAGATCTACAACGCCCTAAAATTTATTACTACAAGCCATGGATTTCACACAATATCATTCAATGTACGTGTTTGTTGCAAAATGAGCACACCAACAACTGCAAACTATATACATACATTTACAAAAGTAAATATAGCACATATTTACTTAGTTGTTCCTCATCCCCTTGCACTTACAACACTTGCGAACCAATTCATGTAAGATAATATAAATACAATTCAAAGGTCACAGATATATAGACGCGTGCAAGATAGGGAATCATAACTATGCAAACCATCTGTCGTATTACAATGTATGCAACTTCCTAAGACCATCCCATCCGTAAGTGAACCATGATACTAGTACGAACTATTCTCTGCGATATATCAAACAAAACAAAATCCAAATTAAATCCTTAATACCCAAAGCACAGATATGTCATGTAATAAAAGCAATATATGCAATTACAGGAAGCGAAGATCAAGCATTATGCATTACCAGCACTAACTCGCAACGGCAGCAGCAACATTGGGCGCAGTATTTTTGCCTTCCCCGACGCCAGGCGCTCTACAAAGTGGGCACGAATTCCGTCCGGTCGTAAGCCACTAACAGAGTTAGTAAATATTCGCAATTATCCGAACGATGTATGTACCTCATCAATACACATCCTGTGAAACAAATGGCCACATTGTCGTAACTTCCTACATTCTTCTCCTTCCTCGAAATCCGAGAGACACACAAGGCATCGATCGCCAAGATGTTCTTCATTAGCCTTGATAATGCCGCCTGACCTATCAATATCTTCCTGTGCAGCTACAGGGGGCTTAGCTGGACCAATAAAGCTTGACAGGAGGAGCATGTCTTCATATGTTGGATTATCAGTGAATAGGGACGGCGTCGTGAGGATAGGATGATTCTCGGGATATTGTCCACCGAGGACATAGATGATCCACGACCGAACATTATTGGCTCCGGCGCTAGCGCTAGTTCTGTCAGTGTTGGGAGATTGAGGACCATTCGCGTCTCTGTCCCGCGAGGCCGAGCTAGTGGTTCTTCCCCGACGACGAGAGTATAGTGACATGTAATCGTCTTCTTGGTCGTCGCCGTGGTCAGCATCGTCCACTGTGGCATGCGAATGAGTTTGTCGGCCGCGCGACGCCCTTGATTCATCAGCTTCCGTAACGCTCATAGAGTCGTCCTCGTCATTATCTTCATCACCCTCAGTATGATAGTCTTCGTCACTACCCTGATTGTCCATATCCTCTACACTATTCTCATCATGGTCGTCGTCTTCATCAAGCTCGACATCGTCTTCGAATAGGCTGCCGCGTCTTTGCCTAGCTGCAGTAGTTCCCCGGTCAGTATTGTCGGTGCTACCGGCCGAACGACGCCGCCGTCTACCGGCCACAGCACTACTGTCATCAGTGGCCGCCTGCGCATCCTCCATTGTGGGCATAATATCTGCCGCCAGATTGTTTGCATGCGCTTGACCACGACTATGCACAGACCGGATACCGACAATAATCACTGGAATCATTCGTCCCGAACCACCACCGTTTTCGCCCGTGCTGTTACTACTGGTACTGTTGGTGACGGCCTCGGAAGGGAACCTAAACATGCGGAAAAAGTTGAGCGGCGCGACTGATTCTCCAGAATTGGAGCCATCTCGATTACCCGCTGCAGATTCTTGCCGTAATTCTTGGGCTAATCGCCCGGTCTGAAGCGAACGCAAGAATTCACTGAATGTGCCATCGACAACACCGCTGCTCTCAGCCTCTCCTAACTGATCTCCCGGCGGCAAGTTGGCATCGGAGCCTTCAGATCGATAGTCTTCATCACTAATGCCATCACCGTCATGACTGAGGAAATCTCTATTGGCAGTTGCGCCTCGTCGACGTGATGCCGGTGACGCGCGCGAGAGTAACTGCGATGTGGATCCACCTACTAAACTAGCGGCGGTAGCCGCCGCCGCCACAGACAAAAGGCGTGAAAGGACCTGCGCCTGATCCTCCGTTCCTCGTTGTCTACCAGCACTGTCTGCTGAAGCCATAATCTCGTCTCCGGCTGACTCCAAAAAGTCAGAAAACGTGGTGTCAGATGCTGTGGGTCCAAAAGTGCGAGAACGGACGCGAGAGCTACGACGAGGAACAGCAGCCGGAGTGCTAGGTCTAGTCCCTGCTGGGGATGTACTGCCGTCTCCACTTAGCGCAGTCGTCGTGGTAGCAGCGGTTGGCCGAGGCCTGCGCCGGACATATGTCGGTTCCGGTACCAGTGAAACATCGCTACTATGGGCGGGCGCCGCGTCAGGCGCATCCTGTCGCGACTGGTCCGTGGATGCTCGAGGAGTCGAATTTGCCGAGGTCAAGGAATGCGGTGTAAGTGAACTTCGAACTCGCGAGAAACGAGTTCTGAAAAAGTCTCGCGCTACATTTCGCCTTTCCTGCTGCTCTTCGTGAGTTGGTGACTCTCTCCGTCTCCGCAAAACGGACGCGGATGTTGAATAAGCATTGCCCGAGCTGATTCCACCACCCAGAATTCGAGACGTCGATGCCGGAATTGACCGTCGACTTGACGACGAAGAATTCCGAGTACTTCCAGTATCCTGAACAGATGGCAAACTACTTGAGCTTGGTGTTCTCCGTCTAAATGGTTCGAATGACGAATACACTCTCTCAGCAGTAGTTGCGGACGTCGCCACCGCTGAAGCATCACTAGTACCGTGGGAGGATCGGGTCTGTGCCTGTAACAGCCCTAGACTCGACAAGTGTCGTGATATCCGACGAGAACGCGTTGGCAAATTCGTGGATGTATGTAGAGCCGATGATGACCCGGACGACTCTACATTTTCATCCTCCTTGTCCATGTCCTGATTTGACGATATCCTACGCGACAGCCCATTACCAGCAGACGATGAGGCGTTTATACTGTCACGTAAATCGTCATTTGTTACCGGCCACTCCCTGTCTATATCGAATATACTGTCAGATAGTCGTGACTGAGACGGCGATGCTGGTGCCACCGGGGTTTCCGCCGAGATGTTTGATGTGAGCAAGTCGTCAACTACGACGCCCTCGGATGGCTGCGCTGAAGAAGCTTGTCCCATTAGTTATCCAACTATTAGTGTGACTTTCGAAATTGTCGTTGATTTGACAAATGGTGGGGTTGAGCCCCGATCTGGTAGGCGAGCTGATTAATAAGAGTCAGTACACGTGCCACATTCTTAATGCAGGAAATCAATTTTGTTACTGTCCAGGTCTAATATTGACAATAAATATCACATTCACAGATTGCCGAGAACAATCACGAGATTTGAATAACAATCATAACTAGGAATCTATGCGACGAAACGGAACCAGTGCTTGCGCAATGCCGTTCGACCACAGATACGCAAATAAAATCGCACACACCTGAATATTGCAAAACAAGTCCTCAGCAGTAGAATCGCCCAGGAATACTGATACGCCTTGTTTTCTGTAGCAAAGAATACTTGAGAATATTCTGTCTTCTCGAGGATGCGGACGCTGACGTTACAAGATTGAATGAGCTGGCGCTCGCGAGGCGCGCAGTCAAGGCCACGCCACAAAGCCCTAACCCTGGATTCGAGTCTGGGAGGAAGCCATGACGGAACGTTTAAAGACTAAGTTACTCTGAACTGTTAAATAAGCATGTTACGTTTTATGTTCGTTTAACGACCGACGCGGAGTGACTTATCCAATGATAATCTCCTACGCTGGCTTGCTACGCTTGAAATGCGGAAATAAATGTAGCAAGAGAATTCTTACAGGTTTTGGTAACGATATCGACTAAATTTTAGTCTCCAGCTTATGGTTGCTCCGGCCGGTGGCTGCCCAGTCAGTGACGCGAGCCTTCGGCACTGTAACCGTTGTGACGATTTGTTCGCGTAGTTCAATGCTCAATGCATCTTATTGACATGTCTTATTACATTATTCAATAATGATATGCACATACCTTGACCTGCTCCAGATCTACGCAGCCTAGAACCTGTCTTGGGTCAACTATAATAAATTTAGGACCTAGTATTATGACATCCAATCACTATGAATTCGTGGTGCTCGGTTGTGACTTAAAAGCCAATAGGGCGTGAGGCGGAATCTGGTTCGAGCAAAGGAATTCAGCTCAACCGAAGACCGCCGTATGAATTCGTAGTATAAGCTGGGACTGAAGATCAATAACCCAGGCTATAGAAATCCCGTTGCAGAAGGCTGTAGGCTACATTTCACCTCTCAAGAGTCATATAATAACACTGATACTGCGGATTCAAAGTCCCGAAATCGTCGCACGCACTATGTATCCTCACAGGTGACATACGATTTGGCGGACATTCATCGTCTGGGAAGAGAACTTCCACCACGATATCAATATTTGCATAGCCAGCCCAAGATTAAGAATAACTCCAATCCATCGAGGCGTCCCATTGAACGGATATGAAGCAATTCAGAGTTCAGGAAACAAATGAATCAAGGGAAGTTATAAGAGTGACAGAAATGTCCTGACCATAAAGCAACTCCTGCAGGCAAATTGTGTTCGGAGAGCAGCTCAGTATTTCTACAGGACTTGGCGTCTATCGTAGTGAATGCGAGAATTTAAAAGCACTTCTTGAAGAATCTCCCATCCCAATCGCCAGTAATGGATATCAACCAACGGTCATAATTTTCACGGTCTTATATCGCCACAATATTACGCGATGCCAACTGATAGTGAACCGAGTGCCACGACTTGTCGCCGAGACACTGGTCCTCTTCAAGTATCTGTTGATATTCAGAGTGTACTCGTGCAATTGTGGCTATCGAAAATATGTTACAATTGAAATCGTCCTCTAGCAATCTCCTATAAGCACTGCATCCTCGCGAAAGCTGATATCCAACGAAATAATAACTCCGAATTCCTTTCACGCTGTCGCAGGAAACATGGTAATAATCTCTAACGCTGTCGCTTTTCCTTGTAGTTCTCTTTTGTATATTTTGTCTCTGGAGAGCATGCACTTAGAAAGGAGAATCGTTGGGGTCAACAGGACGATCCCAGTATGAGCCCACAGCCGGAATCTTTTGAAGAATGACATTGCGAACACGGGGGATGGGCTCGAGGAAGAAAAGAGCGGCAACACCTACCGCACCACCCCAGAGTCCGAAGATCGGGACCCTTGGAATTTGAGTTAGAGCCGCGAATATAGCAAATTTCGGATGTCGAAGGTAAAGCTATCGCTTATTGACGACAGAAGCCGGTTCACTTACCATCGAGTGATGACCTGCGGAGTGACGCCGAGAATGGCGGGATTGTATCGGTACTGGACACGCATTTTCAGAGACTAAAACGGGCAATGTCAGTTCCAGATCCAATCCCGGGAGCAAGTCAATGCAATCCCTTCAGTTCACACAAAATTTTCATACCTTCCGATACTAAGAAAACGTGTGGAGTGTGTGAAATTTATGAAGTGGTCTTCAATGTTGCTGGGTCCTCGGTCAACGAACGGGAATGCCCGCGGTCGGTGCAGTGCGTTTCGTTACCCGCGCTGTGATTGGCTATTGCCGTTGGGACATCGAACGTCACGCTCCTTACTGACCAAGTCTATCTTAAATCAATAGATTGATGTTACTAAAACACTAGATACATGATAAAATGCGAGAATAAACACCTCCTGTAGCATGATGATAATTACAACCGCGGCTATATCTCCTCTCGTGCGAATGCCCGAAACCCATCTGATCAACTAACATACAAAAAAAAGGATAGCTACAGCTACAAGTGCTAATTTCCCTCTGAACCAAAGTCCGTTGTGAAGTCATCGTGTTTCTTTACATCCTCCGCATTAACGGTCGGTCGTGAGCTCTTGACCGCCTTGACGAAGTCCTTGAATAACAATGGTGGCTCCTGTAGTTCATCGCCGGCAATATCCATCCATGACATTTCAATCGCACCTGGATCACCTGGCGAACAGGGTGTTAGCTTACGTTTACCGTCAACTTCGACCCATTTAAAATGTGTTGCCATCTGCACTTTTCGAACTGGCTGCATGAGCGCGTCGCGTACAGCAACTGCTATATCATGACCGGAGTACCTACGACATATCGTCAGACCAGTTTCAACATTAAAATTCAATTAACTAAACTTACCCTTCAGTCATTTCCGCAAGCGCACGGTAGTCACCTTGTGTCACTTCGCAAGGAGTAGACCCAACATTTAACTTGAACATTGTCGTCCGAGCCTCGACTTCAGGCAATGCAATGTATATACGTCGCTCAAATCTGCAGTAATGCAGTTAGCAATATTCTAAACTTAATCCATAATAGAAAGCATACCGCCGCCGTATAGCAGCGTCCAACTGCCATGGAATGTTTGTAGCTCCCAAGACCAACACCCCAGTCGCATCGTTACCGACCCCATTCATTTGCACCAGCAATTCAGTTTTAATTCTTCGTGACGCTTCACTTTCACCCTCTCCTCGAGGACCACACAGAGCATCGACCTCATCGATGAAGATGACTGACGGCTTGTTCTCACGAGCCATGTTGAACAGCTGCTTGACCAACCTCTCTGATTCACCCATCCACTTACTCACAAGATCCGATGAGCTGACGGAAAAGAAAGTTGAATTAGCCTCAGTAGCGACGGCTTTCGCAAGGTATGATTTACCGGTACCGGGTGGTCCGTAGAGCAATATGCCGGACACTGGTCGCCGATTACCAGTGAACAAGTGAGGGAACTTAATTGGCAAAATGACAGCTTCTTTAAGAGCTTCTTTTGCCAGTTCTAGTCCAGCAACATCTTCCCATCGTACGTTCGGTTTCTCGGATAGAATTGCGCCTAAGATTGTTGTTAGAGATTTGTGCAAAGATACTGAAGCCAGACGTCCTAACCTGAGAGAGCGCTTCGCAGTTTCTTGCTATCGGCATCATCCTCATCGCTATCTTCACCTTTCTTCCTTCCCTCCAATCAGCATGCAAACAACTAGAAAGCATGTGGTCCTATACATACTTCGCCTTGCCACCAGACTTGCCTTGTTCCTTGCCATTGGCACCGATCGCTCGCTTGGATTTACTTTCCGCATTCTCAAGATGATTCTTCAATTTTTCAGCTCGATCCATATACTCCGCTGTCTTCGCACGAATCATCTCTCTATTTCTCGCATTCTTCTCATCTGCAGCGTCAAATTTGGTCAGCAATAATTCTCTCGTTCTGTGCACCCTAATTCCACGAATCACACATAAAATTCAATTCGCATCCGCACACTTGAACAAAGAAGTCTCCTACGTACATTTAAGAGCCGTCATAAAATATTCCAGCCCATTGGAGTATAGTTTATAAGCCTCCGGGAAATTCTCAGCCTGATCAGCCTGAATTGCCTTCTGCACGATGTCGATCGCCTTGCCCAGAAAGTCCACGTTTGACATGCTGTAACCCCTCTAGCTGAAATCTAGTAAGATGAATTTATCCGGTATGATGTCTATCTGAGGTTGGGATAATATCCGACGCAATATTCGACGACTTGACTTTCGCAAAACCTGGAACAGCACCGTTGCGCAGAGCTCCCGTCTCTAAAATATAAAGCCAAATATCCCAGGAAACTAGAACAATACTCCGCAAATCGAGAAATTCTCCAGGTACCAAGTGTAGAAACTGACCGGGGATGGTATCTATGCGACGTCTGTGCTCTTTGCCTATGAGTGATAAGGCTCTAAATACCCACATCTCGACATGGAGAAAGCGTAATTGCGAGCGGATCTTAGGTAATTTTCAGCATGACTTGGGCGCAGAACTCAGCACGAACATCGCCCATCATTGTTATTAAGGCTTAGGATTGGGCTTAGTCAGTTAGGTGTTCTACTCTATTCTTCTGTCCACAAGACCAATAACTCCTGCAATTTAATATCAGGTGGACAATCACAGTCAATGTTTAATAGCATATGATTTATGTCAGTTCTACGAGTTGCGTCACCGAGCGACAGTTGCGTGTCCCAACTAATTCACATACGTATTAACGATGCAGGAAAATATATACTTTGAATCAAACACAACCCCAAATATTTCCATCTCCTGTTTCCGCGCGTTTCCCATTGAATTAAGCCATCTACAACTTCGACGTGTCAGATAACAGCTCCACAGCCGCCGACGAAATAGCAATGGAATTCCGCTCAATCACCTTCGTTTGGAAGATAATCTTCTTGCCCCCGTCAACCTTCCACATCTCAACCTTCAAAGTCTCGCCCGGGAATACGTGACCAGCGAAACGAACTTTAATGTTTTTAAACATTCCGAACTTGTCATAGATCTGTTTGCCTGAGATTCCAAACGTGCAAAGACCATGTAGGATAGGTTTCGGGAATTTGCCTACTGCCGCGAACTCCGGGTCGATGTGAAGCGGGTTATAATCGCCAGACAATCTGTATACGGCTGCTTGATCTTCAGACGTCTTCACTTCAGCTACAAAGTCCGGCGCACGCTTCGGCGGAGAGTTAGTAGCTGTAGCAGCACCCCTATCCTTGCCCTTGCTCGGTCCGCCAAAACCACCCGAACCGCGAAGGAAGACTGTCGACTCGTTGTAGAAAACTTGCTTTCCGGTCTCGGAGTCCTTCGTCTCAGTACCAGTGACAACGCAGGCGGCTTTGCCCTTGTCAAGAACTTCGATTAGACGAGCCTTGGAAACGAGCTTGCCGCCAGATGTGGGAAGGGGCCAGGATTTGATCTCCAGATACTGTTCGCCATGGAGAAGCATCATCTAAACACAGTTAGTCTCATACGGTGAAGAAAGCTAATAAAACATACCGGGTTAAAGTTAGGAACAAGCTCGCTGAAGTCGAATGAACCAGATGCACCTAAGTACGGAATAACACCGTAAGTGGGCAAGACAGTGAAATCGTCTGCACCCTCGAACACGTACTTCAATTCGGACGACTTCGCACCTATTCCGATGTTGTATAAGATAAGATCTCTAGTGTCATAACTGAAAGGAAAATCGGGCCCTGTCTTGTCCGCAGTCGAGGATGATGACGTGGATGACGACTTGTTTGACATATTCTCGAGAATCGCACCCATGCTCTCTTGTGTAGTCTTCGGGTGAGTCGCGCGGCCGTCGTTAAAGTCAGTTGCCTTCGCCCAATTCTCCTGTAAGGCCTCGGCGGTCAACGGCCTGTCGACAGGGAATCCAACGCCGCCCGTACGCTGCCATCTAGTATTTCCGATCCAACCAGAGCCTGTTTCGAAGATCTCGCCTGTAACAGGGGCCATATCAGAAGACAAGAGGACGGTAAGAGGCGCGACGTAGTCCGGCTTGAAGGCTTGCACAATCTCCTCCGGTAAGATACTGCGGGTCATATTAGTTCCCGCATTGGGAGCTATTGCATTCGCGAGAATGTTGTATTTCTTCCCCTCCAATGCAATCGTCTTGGTGAAACCAATAATTGCGCACTTGGCTGTAGCGTAGTTTGCCTGACCAAAGTTGCCGTAGATACCAGACGTAGAAGTAGTATTCACGACTCGTCCGAACGTTTGCTTTAAGAAGTATGGCCAAGCAGCCTTGGTAATCTTATATGTACCACGTAAATGGACAGCAATAACTTGATCCCATTGGGCGTCAGTCATACCGGCGAACGACTTGTCGCGAAGGATACCAGCATTATTGATGACAACGTGTACGGTTCCAAAAGCATCAACTGCTGTCTTGACGACAGCGTCTCCATCCTCAACCGAGTGACGATCAGGTACTGCTGTGCCTTCGCCGTAGAGCTTGTTAATTTCGTTAACTGTACCATTGGGGTCGCCAACATCGTTGATAACAAGCTTAGCACCGAACTTCGCGAACAGAAGTGCGTATGCGCGACCGAGACCCGCGCCGGAGCCAGTGACTATGACGACTTTACCCTTCACATCAACGGGGACATCGCCTTGTTTGTTGGATGGTAGCTCACGGGCCGACTCGAGAAGTCCCATGAAATCGTTCGGGCCTGTGGGGTACTGTGGAGGATTGGACTCGAAATCCACGATCTCGTTCCATCGTGCAAGGATTGATGCCGGTGTGAAACTCTCGTCGGTCTTGAACAGAGCTCCATGTGACCGCTCCCAGTGAAGCTTGGAAACAAATCCAGCGCCAGCCTCGTAGATCCCACCAGTCTCCACAGTGTTCTTGTGTGTGAGATACGCGACTAGAGGAACCACCCATTCGGGCTTTAGCATGCCCAAAAGATCCTCAGGCAAGACCGTCTGTGTCATTCTGCTAGCCGCCATAGGAGCTATCACGTTTGCAAAAATACCGTATTTAGCACCTTCTTTGGACAACGTCTCTGTGAATCCGACCAATCCGAGCTTTGCAGCCGAATAGTTTGCCTGCCCAAAACTTCCATACAAGCCAGCTGCGGAAGCAGTGTTGATTATCCGGCCGAACTTCTGCTTGCGGAATACAGGCCAGGCTGCCTTGGTCGTCTTGTACGCACCCTTGAGATGGACAAGCTGGACCAAGTCCCAATCGGTGTCTTTCATATTTTTGAACGAGATATCACGCAGAATACCGGCATTGTTGATGAGAACATGCACGCTGCCGAAGGCTTTGATTGCGGTTTCAATGATCTTGTCCCCGAACTCAACAGAATCGTAGTTTGCGACAGCATTTCCGCCTGCCTTCTTAATATCTATTCGTACGTTAGAATCGTTCAACGAACATCCACATCCACAGGATTCCAACCCACCGTCTACTACGACATCGGCAGCCTTTGTAGAGTGGCCCTCACCCTTGGAAGTAGAGCCCAAATCGTTAACGACAACATTAGCACCCCGAGATCCGAAGAACAAAGCGTAAGCCTTTCCGAGACCGCCGCCGGCACCAGTGATTACGACGGTTTGTCCGTCAAATCGCAGCTCTTGCTCCATTGGTGTTTGATCTATAAGGACTTTTAAGTGATGGACAGCTAACTATGCTGAAAAGAAGTCGCCAATATTGTAGAGAGATTTGCCAATGTAGTCGCGAACGAAGATGAGGGAAGCTTTATAAGCTTCGGTATTTCAGCGAGATTATTATCGCGTTTGTGGGGTGCGGGGTGTGAAAGTTGATCATGAGCCGAGGAACGAAGAGTTGTCTATTATGGAGATGCAACTACGGGCAATTTACGTCATCATTTCCGCCGAATCAGGCCCAAGATAATTATTCGGGTTAGGGATCACTGCGATGCCCTCGCGACGCAAGATCAAGTGACCGTGAAAACAATCGGATCACTTCTCCACGACGACGGCGGGCGCGTGCGATTAAACGCATTATTGGACTGCAGTCTAGCTGTAGAATCTCTAAGACCGCGTTCTCAGTCGGCAGCATGAACGCGCGCCGTCCAGTTGTTCCATGGTGGCAATAATGTCAATATGACATCAGCTTTAATCGCAGATACCACTATGCAGTTGCGGTCCATACGTCCTAGCATAACCTCGTGCGGCTCGTGCGGCTCAATTCAGACTGCCCGTGCCGTACGATTAACTAAGCCAACGCCTGTATTGTTGAAAAAGTAGTCTCTAAAATTTACATACCCGAATACGCAAATACATGAATGCACCCAAAGTTATAGAAACATGGAACCTGCAAACCACAGCGCCATGTGAACGCTTAAATGTCAGACTCTTCACATTTACGTAGCAACTTGCATAATCGCCTAGCCCTACCAATAGCAAATCTTGGCCAAACAAAATAAGCACATATGCATGCAAAAGTCATCTCAGGCTCTGCGCAGGGAGCGGAGGATAGGCCGCAATACCTGGGTTTTCGCCATCCACAGGCTCATGCAGCTGAACATATGAAGACGAGGATGGACGCCGCGGTGGCGAATGCACGACATGGGGACGATGCGAATAAGAAAGAACCGAATCTGCTTTAATAGATGAAACACTATTATTTCGTGGCCGCACATGATTGGGTAGCGCTATCGCGCCATCGCGGTGCGAAGGAGAAGACTGTAGGTCCTCAAATGGATTATTGGAATGCCCCATAGCACCCCCTGCGGCTGAATTGTCCATCGTCGTATGTGTTTGATTCGGAGTCACGGTGGTCGAATTGCTCATGCATTGCAAATTTATCATATTTCCATCGACCGTACTGTCACTTGATGACTTCCTCTTGAGCCGCCAAAACGCCGACTGGGTTGAACGCGAGCGTCTTAGACTTCGGTTAAGAAAGTTTGGATGGCTAGTCGACCTCACCGCCGGGGTAGCTACGCCTTCAGGCAAAGTTGTTGACTGTCGGGATGAAAATATTTCCGCAATGCCGTGGAATCCTGATAACCTTCGTTTCCGGTAAGTAATCGCCGAATTTATAAACATCGATATTGTTCCCGAGACCCAAAAACATCTTTTTATGATGTTAGCCATATTGCCGCAGAATCACAGAATGAAAAGTACGTACGCGTCCAGTGCACAGGAGACGACAATTAGATTCACCAGATGGCAAGCTGTTACGTAGGACTCGCACAGCTCTTTGTAAAGCCCCGTACAGAGTTGGTCTGCGTTCGGAATCGCACATGCAGTCGAGATTCCACCGGAAAGAAGCATGATGTATACAAAAATCCCTATCCAGAACACAGACATCAAGATTTGAGACATCACGAACACAAACGGCCATAGATACCCTGGCGCCTGTGTATCAATATCTATTGTACCGCCTCCGACGACCGCGTATTCCTCGTCTTCAAATTCAGACCCGTCGTTGCGTGAGTGTGATTCAATCCCTGCGTTGCGGAAATGATACAATATTGCGACGGTCGAAACCAGAATCACTAGGCTAGTAATTGTTGCCGCAGAAATCAGTATAACGTATGGCTGTGGCACCCGTGCAGTCGTATCGTGTACTCGGATAAGCGATATGAAATATGCGACAACGCCGAGTGGTATGATCGCAAAGACGGCCTGAAAAAAGGCAAACAAGAAAAAAGACATGCACCATGCCGGGTATCGCGCACCACTTCCGTTCCCAATTGCAGCGAATGAGTGAACGGGATCCCGCGTAGTATATGGTCCCGTTTGAGCTTGATATGGACTCGCATTCCGCCCGTCATTGCGTCTTCTGTAGCTATAGTTATGATCTTGCCTATGTGGTGCGGTGAGGGCCCTTGTGCGCTCGCTGTTGTCGACGGTGTTAGAGCGATGTGTGGCGGCGGCCATTAGCTGGCGAGAAACAACGATAGCGACTGTCTTCCAATTCACTTTCTGATGCACTACGTTGGATTGTAATTGTGTATCGGACGGATGATAATGAAGGTGTGGCCGTGTGGGGGCCACTTTTATCTGGACGAAAGCCGCACTCGGTGAGCACGAAGCGGCCATTCATTTTCTTATTATACCGTAAAATTTACGTACGCGCCAGTCATGTGGCAGCAATATGACTATACGCTTTTATTGGAGGATGACGATTGTCATTTCTTCCTGCTTAAATCTTTATAGTTTTAGCTACAAGCCTACAATGGGTTTTTAAGGCAAGTGAAGGCCAGTTTGACAAGTGCACGCTGGCAGGAGACAGAAGGCGACTCTCCTTGAGCACAGTAAAGCATCTGATGAAACGAAGGAGCCAAATAATCTTACTACTTGTAAGCAGTGTAAGCTCAGTCATAAAGAAGGGGCCCTATGACCGTAAATTAAATGCAAGCTGATGGCATCGACCATGAATAGATTGTATTGGACAACCCAAGACGATACAAGTACTAGCGTGGTCTTTATCATTTGCGGAACAAAGGGCGGGGCGACTGCAGAATGACGTTGTAACAGTCGACCAAATACTGGAGCCCTAAGCCATGAAGCACTGTTAACCCTAGTCTGTCACGATACCTTGGGAGCGCTTCTATGGGACGTTCGACGGCCGTGGCGTGCTCTCCACTCGATTTATCAGACACGAGTTAGACAGATTCTTTTGCCCCGCATTGTCCAATATTATCCAACACAAATATTACTGGTCCTGACTTTGCCGGCACCACTTCCGCCGGCATTATACATCGATCGCGCGATCTGTCGCCGTTGTGGAGGTCGTACTTTACCGGCCGCCTACTCGTCGATTGCTCAACATGACAATCGAGACGGGAGAGTATGCCATCACTCGCAATGCTCGGTATAGATTGCTGACAAGTTCACAGCAGTACATCGCGTCGGACGTCGACGTTCGTCGACGCCAACAGCTTTGTCTCTCATCCTGCCCGCGTGACAATCAAGCATTGGCAACTCCGTGATCTCATCTGCAAGACCGCAAATCCGCATGAAGTCCTTTTCGTGAGCGAACGCGTCGTCAAGAGTATTGACACCGACACCGGCAAGACTGCGCAGTGTGCGGAGTTCGCATTTGAACCGCGCTGTCTATCTTCGGCATATGGAATCATAGCTGCTGGTGGTGTGCAGCGGGGGCAGCTCGGGATCACGTATCGAAGACCAGAAGAGGATGCGGACGATGGAGTCTGCTTACCTGTCACGATGATCGAGCTCGGTGGTTACATCAACAACTCGATCACACTATTTAAGCCAGGCGCAGCCAGCGTATCGGCGTTGGTCTGCAATAACGATCACACACTGCGAATGTTGGATATCAACGGTTCGTCATATACAGTTGTTGACACACTGCAGCTACCTGTGCCGCTGAATCACGCAAGCATTTCGCCGGACCGCAAGTCGATAATAGCATGCGGCGATTCAGCACACCTTTTCCTCTTCCATCCCGAGGAGCGACAGCGCAGCAATGAAGCATCGAACGAATCGGCGCGCGTCGACTCGCTAACCTCCCTTAAATGGACCCAGACCGCAACTCTGGCTACCTCGGCTGATGCTGGATTCTCAACAGCATTTGCTCCATCTGGTGTGCTCTTTGCAGTGGCATCGCAGGATGGACTGGCGAGCGTATACGATTCGAGATACGTTTCGACTTCAACATCACATACTTCGTTAAGTACCCGAAACGCGCCTAAGCCGATGAAGTATATTGAATCTACACGACCTCATGAAAATGCCGGCGCGTTTCGATGCTTGAAATTTTCAACTGGTGCAGAGGATTTGCTGTTAATATCAGAGCAGACCGGTCGTGTTCATGTTGTCGACACGCGACGATTCGAAGACAGGCAGATTTTGGATATCCCCAGTACGGTTAACTATCGCACCAGGACTATACGAAGAAGACGAGATAATCCTGGCAACGACAGCAGCAGCTCACCCGGCGGTGCGGCTGGGCCCAGTTCAGGACATAGTGAAAGCAGCGCATATTCTCGAAGACGGAGATTGATAGGAATGGCTAGCTCGCGGATCACAGCCGAGGTTCAACATCAGAGAACAGGAGGATCGTCGTATATTCCGCCGTATCCTACTGACTATGTCACGCACGACGAGACGGGTGAGATACGTCGTCGAGGTAATGACTTCTCGAGCGATTCCGCCTTGGCGGGATATTACTATCAGACTCACGATAGCAGACGTGGCTCGGAAAGAAGCCAAGAAGGCTATAACGATGACAATGATGACGTCGAACTTGATGATGATGAGGAGTTGGATGAGGACGAGCGATACTGTGTGTTTGGCGACGTGGCTGTGTCGCGTTCGGCATCCTCTTCGTCAAGCAATATCACGGGCCGAATCACAAACTCTATGGATCCTGCAGCACGGTTAATTCGAGAAAAGGAGATATCTGGTATTGCCTGGAGCGACGAAGAGCGAGGCTCCATTATTGTGGGATGGGATAGCGGAATTGGAAAATGGACAGTTGACAGGTGGGGCCGTCGTGTTTTTCCGTCTTACAAAATGCGGTAGGCTGATAGGATCACATTTGGAAGGATGGTCTGTGGAGTACACTGACTATATTTTTACTTTTGGTTTATTTATGGAATGGTTATTTGGTATTTGCTCTTGAATTAAATGACAACGTGTGCATGGTGGGTAGTTATTGGCAGGAAAGGTTTGGGGCGGAGACGAGGATGGAACGGAGTCATTTGGTAGTGTCTGGCGTACAGTGTTATGTGAATATGTCTTTGTGCTAAACTTTCGTTATAGTTTCGTTATAGTTGGTGTATATCTTGCTTATAATCGTTAAATGCACGTATGTGCTTTGTTGATATTATAATTGCATGATAGTTATGTTTCATCATATTTATCATATCACAAGTCGTATGCACCTAGTGTGATTCACTTCACGAATTTGTAAAGAAGCGCTGATGAATGATTATGATTCCAAACTGTAGATCGTTTACGTCATACATAGTTCAATCTGATTGGTTGGTTGGCAGATCGGTTCGATGACCGTGTAATGATGTCGGTCTGGTTGCAAGTCCAGTTTCATTTGGGCTTATCTTGACACACTATCTAAATTGTCCGGGCGAGGAGGCTACACTGAGAAAGGCAATGGCAGTATTCAGGAATTACGGGATCAATCCAGTACTACTTGGAAGTATATCTAGACTGAACGGGCACGAACATGGATTGGAGGATGACGAATCACTCCGAGCTTATCCGGGTTTGAACTGAGTTATAGCGTTCCTGACCTGACTAAATATTGTCTAAGCACCAGCACTGACAAGCCAACCCTGAACTGAACTGAACCGGCTCCCCGAAGATTGATTTTAAAGCGTAAAGTCTCCCTGGACGGACCACCCCATAAACCCGAACCTCTCATTTCCGTCCGCGGCTGGGATTTTCCAATTCTCTCTTGTCGCTTCTCGACTACAAGTTGCGAAACCTATTATTTGCTGCGACTCGTATAGTAATTATTTATTTTAAATATGGCATCGTTCTTCCGCGCTACTGGAGTTGCTGCTTTCAAGGTACGTTGATGCTATCTGTCTACAACGGTTCAGCGGCTCGGGTGTGACCTCGCCGGTTACGGTGTAGCACAAGGTTGCTTGCTTGATTGATTGTCGTGTTCGCAAACCGCCCAGCGATTACAAACGATCATTACCGATCTCCGTGGCTCCGTCGCCTTGACTTATTTCAGTCGATTGGCGCTTTTGTTGACGACTGTGATTGACTTAATATCCGTACAGAACGCCTCGCGCTTGTACTCCTCTGCCACAGGTGCTACTCGGGCTTCTTCTCCCATCTTTACGAACCGCTACTTCCTTGCCAGCTCCCTCGCTGTCGCCGGCACTGCTTCTTACTACTTCTATTCTTCAATGTCTACTCCCATTTCCGCCACGTCCCCTGTTTTCAAGGGCGACTTTGTTGACCTGACCGTACGTTCAAAAGTTGAATGGCAGAAGAGACATGGTTGCAGCTAACCATTCATCTAGCTCGCTCATGTCACGAAGGTCAGCCACGACGTATGTGCCAAGTTTCGACTATCTTGCAGTCAATTACGATCTAACCAAGCATAGACCAGCATCTTCCGCTTCGCTTTCCCTGAGGCCGACGATGACAGCGGCTTGATCACGGCGTCGGCAATCCTTATCAAGTACAAGGACGAGAACGAGAAGAACATCATCCGCCCATATACCCCCATCTCGGACCCCAGAACTAAGGGATACCTGGACTTGCTCGTTAAGGTATATCCTGAGGGCAAGGCGTCCAAGCACATTCACTCGCTCAAGCCAGGCGACAAGCTTGCGTTCAAGGGCCCGATTATCAAGTACCCCTGGACTCCCAACAAGGATTCTCATGTCGTCCTTATCGGCGGTGGTACCGGAATTACTCCTCTCTGTAAGTCTAACCCATGCCAAATAATATTGCAAATGTCACTGCTGACATATTCAATAGACCAGTTGGTTCACGAAATCACCAGTAACCGTGGCGAGGACAAAACCGCCATCACGCTCCTGTACGGTAACAAGACCGTGGACGACATCCTCCTATACGACGAACTCAAGTCCATCGCTGCCAAGGACGACAAGTTCAATGTGTACTTCACGATCGAGAAGGACGCGCCGGAAGGCACGATCCCCGGCTTCATCAGCGACGCGGTCGTTAAGAAGGCTATCGGTGACGCGGACTTAAAGACGCTCAAGTTCTTTGTCTGCGGACCTCCCGGGCTCTATAATGCCATCTCGGGTCCCAAGATATCGCCAGCTGATCAAGGTGAACTCACTGGTTTGTTAAAATCTTACGGCGTCGAGAAGGAACAGGTTTTCAAATTTTAATCGCGTGCATTGCTACATCTAGAGAGGGTTTGTAGATGAGTTTGCCTCGGCCTTGTAGGAACACATAGACTCGCGATTAGAAATTCTAGTACAATTTGTTGTTATTACTATGAATCATAGATATACGCCGTTCTCATTTAAGGAGTTACGACTGGTGATTGATTAACCATGTAGAAATGCTGGCGTCGGCTTGGTGGATATGTATTCTAAGTCAAGGTCCTGATGATCTGAACAATCCTGCCTAACTCATCTCCTTCAACGAGGTGCTGTCATTCAGCTTGGCAGGTACCATCGTAACCACTCAACTCATAGAGTTTCGCTATATCCTGGAGCGTATTTGAATCGAAGTTTATTATATCTGCCTTGTTACTTCATGGCCAAGGTTTAACTGATGTGGGATGCGGGATGGGGACTTGCACGCGGGATCCAACTATTTCGTCCGCACGTAATTCAGACTGGTCTTCAAAATTTCGTAACAGGCACGCAAAACAAAATGGAACATACGGCAAATCTACTAAATTAAAAGAATGAATGATTTGTTTGATCAGATAGATATTGCCGTATAATTAATAGAACTTATTATTGTGGATGGGGTAGTCATGGACCAGCCAATACGGGCGCATCCCGCGTGGGCTAATTACTAGCGGTGTTGCCTTCGATAGCCGGAACTTCATTGCTAACCCCACCACGGAAACGCTACCCCGCGCGCGTCGGCAGTCCTCCGACCGACGTCGACTATATGACCTCAACCATCCCCTGCATCATGAACGAACACCAACAGTTAGAGATCATAGTCGACAGTGATCTTGCTGTTTGGAGCCCAACTTTAGTTGATAGAACCTAACCTACGCAGAATTGAGACCATAACATGTCGACTAAGCATTTCGTTACAAATATCGACAAGCTCGTCGTGGACGCCCTAGAGGCGCTAACTTTCACCAACCCCGATGTCATCTACTACAAAAACGACAAAGGTTCGTCTTTCATTTCAGGCCGCAGTAAATTTTTTTTTTACTAACCAAGGCAGTCATCGCGAAGAAGTCGCACAATCCGCAAACCCACGTCGCAATCATCTCAGGCGGCGGTGCAGGCCACGAACCCGCACACGCAGCGTTCGTCGGCGAAGGCATGCTCACCGCCGCCGCGTCTGGCTGGATCTTCGCGTCGCCTTCTGTAGCGCAAATAGGGTGTGCCATCGACGCTGTCGCTGGTCAGAAGGGCGTCCTGCTGATTATAAAGAATTACACCGGCGATATCTTCCATTTCTCGCTCGCGGCCGAGAAGGCCAGGAGTAGAGGTATTCCCGCCGAAGTTGTGGTTGTCGGCGATGACGTCGCCGTCGGTAAAACGAAGTCTGGCAAAGTCGGTCGGAGAGGGCTGGCGGGTACTGTACTTGTGCATAAAGTTGCTGGAGCAGCTGCTGCGCGCGCCGACAGCACACTTAAAGAAATCGTTGCAGCCGCAAAAGAGGTTGCGGATAATTTGGTGACCGTCGGAGTCTCGTTGAATCATGTGCACATTCCTGGCCGCAAGATTGAGCAGGAGAACATCATGGCTGAAGACGAGGCAGAGTTGGGACTTGGCATTCATAACGAGAAGGGATGTGTCCGGTTACAGCCGATCCCAAGCCTTCCTGATCTCGTCAAGACCATGCTGGACCAATTGACCGACAAAGACGATGCCGATCGCGCGTACGTCGATTTCGCCACGGCGCAGAACGTGGTCTTGATGGTTAATAATTTGGGCGGCCTGTCGCCTCTCGAGCTCGGTGCGATCACGACCGAGGTCGTTGGACAGCTCACTTCGCGCGGATTGCGCCCCAACCGATTGTTTTCAGGCACATATATGACCAGCCTTGACGGTCCGGGGTTCAGCATCACGCTTTTGAAGGCTACCGACGGCGTGCTGAATTACCTTGACGCCGAGACCAAGGCTGTCGGGTTTACGCCCGGATCAGTCGTGACTGCAGATAGTCCCGCGCGCGTGATTGTCGAGTCTGTCGGCCAAAAAGCAGAAAGCGCGCACACGAACGGCCATGCCAAACCAAGCATAAGTGAGTTGTGTTCCGGGTATCTGTGTTGCACTATGCGTACTGACAAACTCATAGTCGTTCCCGCCAAATTCGTTTCCTCTGTCAAGCTCGCGTGCGAAAAGGTTATCGCGGCAGAGCCCCTAATCACACAGTACGACACCGTAGTCGGCGACGGCGACTGCGGGTACACCCTCAAACGCGCGGCCGAGGCGGTGCTGTCGTTCGTCACGTCTTCGTCTGGAGCCATCTCGCCCACCGTCTCCACCCTTGTTGATCTCGCCGAGACCGTCGAGAATAACATGGACGGCACGTCCGGCGCGATATTCAGCATTTTCCTGCACGCGCTCGCGACAGCGGTGTCCACTTGCGAGTCAGTGCTAGATGAAGACGGGTGGGGTGCCGCTTCAACTGAGGCGTTGAAGACACTGTACGCCGCCACGCCCGCGCGACCAGGCGATCGGACGCTGATTGACGCGTTGGCGCCATTTGTCGCGACACTGGCGGCTGGCAAAGGTGTGAAGAATGCCGCGGTCGCGGGACGCAAAGGCGCAGACGGAACCAAGGGCATGAACGCGAGTTTGGGACGCGCGGTCTACGTCGACGCAAAGGGATATGACCGAGTCCCTGATCCCGGTGCTGTCGGCGTCGCGGAGTTGGTTGAAGGGTTAGCAGGGCTTTAAGGGATGTCCGGATAGATATGGCGAAAACATAGAATAATCTTTGAACTCGGTCCATTTGGAGCGTTCCACAGAGTGGAACGCTCGGCGTACACAACAAAAAATTTAACCCCCGCCTATATTTACATTAAAGTGAAGTAAGAATCGAAAATATTACAAACGATAACTCCAATTTACCAGCCGTAGATATGACAAATTCTCCATCCGATCGCTTTTGTTGCAGATATCCAAACACCGTCCTTTGATAGTGATACGTCATGTGATTATTGGGTCTTTGATTTTCCAATTTGGTTATCGGTTTTGCCGTATCGTAACGCCGGTATCAAATACGCCTCTCATTTCCGAAACCGCGGCAGTAAAACTCTCGCGCTCGATGTTCAACTCTGGGATCTTGACCTGCAATAACCGTTTCCAAGGGATCGCGACGCCTTGGGGCTGCTCCGGCTCGATACCCTCTAACCATCCTCTATACAAATCATCATTGTTCCACGTCGATGCGATTTGAATGCGGACTTGCTCAGGGAAGTTGTACCCCTGGGCCTGGATCTGAGCCATCTTGCGACGCATCCAGGCGTGGAGTCTGTCGGGCATGAATGACGCCGCCAGACAGAGGTAGTTGTGACCGGCGAAGGGCGTGCCCGGGTGGATTTTTTGGATCGCTTCGAGTCCGGAGAATATTCGCGCCATTAGAACCGCAATTTCTGACGTGCCGCTTGGGTCTTGGATCGTGCCGGTTGTTGACAATGCAGCGTACGACGAAAAGTACAATTTCCACCCGTTGAAAATGAGGGTTAAAAATCCCACTTGCCAGTACTTGTAGCATATCGGCGGCACCAACTGTCTATCTTCGAGCGTGAGCGGGTTATCCTCCGGCGGGTCGACGGTCTCGAAGAGCGCTGGATCGAGCGATTCGAACCAGGTCATACTGTTCACTCGAAGCAATTCGATTTGACGAGTCGCGCGTGTGCCGGTAACTAATTTTTGGCGCACATTTGCAGCGAATTCGCATAGCTCGGAAAATAAATTCCCTACGGCAGACATTGCGGCAAGGATGCGCCAGTCAATGTCCGTCAAAACAGTTGCCCATCTGCCGTGTACCGTCTGCCTGTGCAGCGCGTACCATTTTCCTTGCAGAACCATGTTTCGCCCAGAAAACAGTGACCGCCGAATATCGATGAACCGCAGCCAGATGAAAAAGTAAATATGCAGGTCTGTCTCAAATGCAGTCTCAGGAGTGTACAAGCTCTGGAAGATATTGAAGACCGCGTCTTGGTGCTGAATTTCATTGGACACATCGCCAAGGTACATTTCGATGCAGGATAGGATCAAAATCGCGATCATGATGTTCAGGTCGGGACGTTCAATTGCGGAATGAAGATTTTTCACGCATTCTTCGTAGTAGCCAAACATGTCTTCTAGATACCGCTCGCCATATCGCAGGGCATAGTGATACGACGTGAATGCTGCGATGGCATACATTAGCGCTGGCGAGGTGTGCGCGATTGTCAACAGCTGGTCGAAAAACTGGATTGGATCAGCTGAGAGGAAATAGTGGCACTGAGTGATGTTCTTGCGATGGTATCGAAACAGATGGGCAATCTCGGGAGGCACGTTGGGGAAGTCGTCGTACATGCCCGAAGGCGCTGGCGTCGGGCATGAACCAGAGATCGTGCTGACTGTGTTTGGTGTCGACGTAGACGTGTTGCTGTACGGTGCCACTGGCATGTGCATGCTCTGTTCCTGCTCCTGGGGTAACGTTGATAATTCGATGCCCTCCTCCGATGAGAATGACAATTTTCGTTCCATTTCTTGATTGATCTCCGGCCGGGCGTAAGGCATACTGAGCTCCTCATCCACATTCCCATCTTGAGCAGCCGTTGTCGTTGTCGTTGCCGTTGCCGCGGCTGCCGCCGCCGCCCGCTTCAGCTTGCGCGCCTGATGAGCTCGCTGTTTCTTTGACATTGTTAACCGTTCGGGCGGAAACAAGCACTCCCGATCACCTTTCTGGCACCGCATACATATTGGTCTTGTCTCGTCGCACTGGGCCAGGTCAGTTCATGAAACCGTCTAAACAAAAATTAAACCAATGCGAACCTTGACTCTCCGTTTCCGACACGTATAGCATCCCGACCGCGTTCGTTTGTGCGGTGGGTGCGATTTGTCGCCGTCAAGCTGGTCCTCGTTAGCGCTCGGTTTTTCCGGCGCGATGATGGAGTCTGATTCGCGGGGTGAAGATGACCGAGACGGGAAGGTCCCATCCTTCTCGGCCATCTCCACTGTATGGTGCCTGACGGCAAGCAACTTGGAGAACTGTGAGTAATAGTACTGGTCAAAGCGTTGCGCGACAGCTAGTGGAGGTTGCAGGCTTAGCTCTGCAGGCATGAACTCGACATGTGCAATTGCGCTGTTTGACTAGTTGCACGCAAACACCGACGATATATATAGCGGTACAAGCCACCGGGACGAAACAAAACGGTCCTCTGCTCTCGGGACGGCAGACGCAGGAAGGTGCAAAGAGTTTACGTGGGCACCGCGCTGGCTGTGGAGTTGTACGGACGCCCTGCATTATAAGGTTATTTTGCGTTGGGTCTACCTGAATTAGGACTAGTGCTGATGGCTGAACAGAGCCGGAGGCGCGGCTAGCATTTGTGTAAGGCTAAGCCCGGCAGCGCGCTCTCTATTTACCGCATTTGGCCACTATTGTACTGTCGGCGATATATATTTGTCTTCTACTGTTAGAGTATTGCCGAATTTAGCGCATGTGAAATGGGAATGGTATGTGTCGTTGCCGGCAAGACCGAGTCATGCAACAGCTATACAAGTAAGAAATATGAAGTTGAGGCCGTAGCACATGCTCGAGTTCATGCACCCAGTAGTTTTCTCACCAAAGCAACCACCGGACACAGTAGTCTCCAATCCAACCATGTCGTAACTTTCTTCCATGATATCGTCAGATCCAAATAGCATTGATAACACCTTAACAAGTTATGCTATCGGCCATGTCCGCAAACACGTGAATATGATCGACGCGACCAATTCAATGACACGTGGGGCCCAAAACCCGCGCGCCTGGCTGTTGGTATTCTATATATCTTAAGCTATTGATTGCATTATCTCCCCTCGCAGTACGTCGAAGATAAAGCAGCGGGAACGTATGGAATATTAAGAGTACGGTTGGGAGTTGGTGCAATTCGGCGGAAGCTCAAGTGAGTTTCTCAGTTCTTGCTTTTCGGCGCGATCAGATCAAATCAAGCTTTGGAATACCGCAGCCGAAACCAACCTCATGGCCGAGTCGTTGAATGAATGCCCAAAAGGGTTCGGGTTGGTCTAAGCCGCACGTTATCGCCCAAATCCATGACGTGTTTGAGACGTTTTTTAATTACATCTCATATTCATACATGCTCATCCCTCGCATTCAGCTACACGAAATATCATCCACCATTTTATGACGGCCTCATCTGACCCCATTACGGTCTCGCTAGACGACTTGAAGTCTGGCGCAGCGGACAAGTACCTTGCTGACGCGTTTGGCCCTAATTCTCTCGGCATCTTGGTCGTGAAAGGTAAAATCACCAACGTTATTTAACAATGAGTCGTGCTGCATGCTAACTGCTGCACGACCCAGGTCTGCCCGCCAAGTACGCGGAACTTCGGTCTCAGGTCCTGTCCTACTCGTCGAAACTAGCCGCGCTGCCCGCGTCCGAACTGGCAAGACTCGAATGTGCCGAGTCGAATTACCTTGTTGGCTGGTCCTGCGGCAAGGAAAAATTGCTCGACGGCAAACCGGATACTCTGAAGGGCTCGTACTACGTCAACTGCTCGTTCTATGTCGATCCCGAGCTTGAAGGGGCAGTCGTTGACCAGGGCAAATATGCGGTTGATGATATCAGGGGGTATGTTGCCGGGAATATGTGGCCGCCGGAAGACGTCTTGGGTGGGTTCCAGACATGCGTCAAGGAATTGGTGAGTCGAAACCGTGGTTGCGTGTGTGGATTTGTTTTGGGCTAACGGACGATGCAAGTGCACAGTCGTGATAGATACAGCTTCGTTAGTAGCGAAAGCTTGCGACAGGTATTGTCTCGCGACAATCAAGAACTACACACCAGGCTACCTTGAACACATAGTCTCGACGTCGACGACGACCAAAGCACGCTTGCTCCACTACTTTCCGCCTACTTCCCACAATGGCCAAGATAATTGGTGCGGCGAACACTTAGATCATTCATGTTTGACCGGTCTTACGTCTGCGATGTACATCGACGAGTTGAATAACCCGACCAAAGAACTGGATATGTCGCCTGATCCCGACGCAGGCCTGCATATTCGTAACCGCGCTGGCGAAATAGTAAAAGTCGCGATCCCGCGCGACTGCCTCGCGTTCCAAACTGGTGAAGGTATGTCTCTTGCAATCTGCGTGCCTGACCAGCGGGGCGAGCTAACCGCGAACAGCCCTGCAAGTTGTAACAGAGAACCAATTCCGCGCTGTGCCGCATTTCGTTAAAGGCTCGAACGTGCCAGGCGTATGTCGCAACACGCTCGCCATCTTCTGCCAGCCGTCTTTGCACGAAATGGTGGGTGACGTCGATTTCGCTACGTTTGCAAAGAACATTGTGGCCTCGCATGTCATTGAATCATAGCCACAGTCTGACGAGATGGGAATCTAGTCGACAGATGCAGAATGTACATGAAATACTATAGGAATACATCACCTCCGATCTCTGTCGTCGAAAACAATCTAATATCAAACCATGTTTCGTCGCCTTTTTCCAACACCGCCAAAGCCGCCCGCCGAGATATTTCGCTTGTGAGACCAAAAAAGTAATCCTCACTCCATTCTGGCATGTCTTCGGTCCTTGAGAACTGTTGCTGTTGGGACGACGTGACGACGTCCTGCGCCAGTTGTGTCGGTATTTTCTGATCGTTCTCATCCGTCCGGCCCGACATCTTCCTTTTGCGATATACTGACCCAGGCGCTGACACCGGCATTTGCAGCAAGCCGGGTGGTCGCACCGATTCAATAATCCGCACATCGTCGCCTTTCCTTGGTCTCTGCCTCGAAGGTTTGATATCCGCAACCTCGTTTGTAATGCTCACTTCATCGAGCCGAACCTCATTACGACGATACCTAAACCTCTCAATGTCATCGAAGAAGAAATATATTTTCTGAAAACAGTATTTCCCGAACAGCTCCCCGAGCGCATGTGGATGCGTGACCATCCAGTCACTCACAACGCAAGGGAACACCTCCATAGGTTGAAATAACGCCACCAGATTACAACATTCCGTGTAGGACGAGTGCCGCGAGTATGGGACTTCTATAAAGGACGGCAATTTCTCGCCTGTGGTTGAGAGAATGGGATGTTCGGTGATGATTTCGAGCGAGTCGGACAAGCCTGGAGTGTCTGGACCTATCGCGTTGTCGTCCTCGGTATTTACTTCTTGCTTGGCTGACTGCTCACTGGATTTGTCGTCAAGGCCATCGCGAGGGTATCCGGCTCCGGGTTCACGGATTTGGGAACTGACAGACGGATGGATGTACACGACCTGCCGGCTCCGTCGTCCGTCACAGACGTAGCCCCGTTCACAGGAATGAAACCTGGTGCACGTTGGATCAAGCGCCAAGCATCCTTCCGAAAGCACTATCTTGTCCCGGTTGTCTATCGATGCAATACCATATCCGGTTAAGCACGGTCCGTAGTCGTACACGGCCGCATTGCCAATCGATTGAAATATGTCGTATCTGTACTTGTCCACGTGGATTTTGGTATTAAAAGCGGATGCGAGAGCAATCCACAGGTCTTCGTAGCCGTAGGTCCAGGCATTGAAGTGAAAGACTGTGTCTGCCGGATACTTACTGACTGCGTCTATCAGCAAATCCGTTCCTTCGGCCTCCACGTTTGTAAGCGCAATGCATCAACCAGGTAATCGCAATACGACACACCTTGGACGGAAAAATTGCATAACTTGAACACGGTCCACAAAACGTCGTGTCAAGATAGATACAATCCAGCTTCTTCCACCCGCGCGTATATGCTATCAAAATGGGATTCTGTCTTAATCCTTCGAGCCACCGGTTCTCTGCTCGGACATCGCCAGTGTATAGTATCGCTTTTCTGTCACTTTCAATAAGGAACATAGTGGATCCGGGACAATGATTGGCCTGTTCGTGATCAACGAGAGTTCACGAGAATCATGAGGCATTATGCATACATCAAACAACGTAACTGTGATTTTCTGACATGGATCTAAGTCTATTACTGTTGGTGTATTGTATGGGATTGCGCGCTGACTCGTTACCATTCAAACTTGACCACGACGTAAAAGAGGACTTACTAGCACATCGCGCCCGTTCTCGGGTCCAAGATTGCGATACATCCTCTGCGGTTCGATTTCAACTTCATTGCACAATCTAGCCAATCTCGCAGACTTCTTTTCTAATCGCAAAAGCAACTGTCATAATTAATGTCTGTAGGATCGATCGCACACAGGGCAAGCTGCACGCACCCTCTTTGTGGCCGGAGAGCAGTATACCACTGGCCCAATGTAATTTTCCAGCCCTTGTAAATGGTCCGAGTGGACATGTGACAAGAAGCATGCCTTCGGTGGTAATGTTTTCGGCTGTTCTTTAAAGTAGTCGACTAAGTTTGTGTCAGCGAACGTTGAGGTTGACTCATGACGCAAATGCGTATACTTCTGATTTCGGGGAATTCCTTTGGAATTCCTAAGAACGTGCTCTGCGAACATCGTTAACAGAATATCGGCAATCAGAATAACGACGACGGTACCATATTTTTGTGCTGCCGCAGAAATTCTAGGTGAGGAGCTCGTTGAAGGAGGCAAGTCAGCGCGCGCTGTGTTTACTAACGCGACTGACGCGCCGTCACGTTATCAGGGTTAGGGATAATCGTCTGTGGATAACCAATTTGCGCCGCTTCTTGGTTCTTATAACTATCTAATGCAGTCCAAGTATCAAACTTGCGACTGGCGCACTAATTTTGCGGGTGGCTGCAATCACCTCGCAGGTACGTGGGAGAGACGTTTTACAACAACATGCAGTTGCTGCTGCTCCAGCGTTTGTAACATGACTGACCCCTGCACACTCGCCCGGAAACTGATTCCGTCCTGGACCGATGCTGTTTGGATGATTGCCATATCCGCGCAATACAAATGCTTCGCGCTTGCTAACCGGGAACGTTGGCAAACGTTCATTCACTGGTCATGTGTCTGTTGGAAGTGAGCTCGCTATTCTGCCTCGACAGTTTTTTTAATTTTTGACTTGACTGTGACTGCACACTGCTTGAATTATAACTACCCCACGTTCTCGCTGTAAGTCTGCTCGGCGCCAGCTGGCTGCTCTTGCTGCAATACATCCCCCCCCCCCCCCCCCCCCCCCCCCCCCTCTGACCCTGCACTGAGCCGTGAGTTGGACCGGTCGGAACTGTATACATCTCGACGCACGCTCCAGATGAAAGTTTACTCTCTACATGTGCCAATACGTCAGCATCCACTATCGATTATGCGACCACGTCGCCCACAAGATCGATCCCGCGACAAACCTCGTTACCGTCGTGCAATGCGGCCGAGCACTCGCACGCGGCAGCATCCCCTGCACCGGCGCGCTTCTCAGGCAGACGTTCGAGGTCGCGACCGACCTGTGCCCGACGTGCTACGACAACGACGCCGTCCCGTCGCCCGAGCTGTTGTCGTGGGACAGACGAAATGAGCCGCAGTATGGGAATTTGAAGGGCAGGACAGTGTATTTGTACGCCAGCTATTTGAAGTTTCTGAGGGACGCGAAACGGCTCGAGGTCTACCATACTCATGGATGGAAAAACTGAATATTTTGTTGCTTGTTTCGGCATATCCTCTAGTTTGGATGCCTGTAATAGATTGTGTCAGACTACTTGTTATTTACTCTAATACCTGCCCGTATAATAATAGAGATTACATAAATGCAACCCATGCCATATGTTGCGCTCTATAGTCTCTTTCTCCAGAACCACCAAAATAATCAATCGACCGTCTACCACCTACACCGATCTACATCCCTTCTATTTTCCCCGTCGCTCTAGCCTCCTGCACCATGTGATTTGAGCAATCGGCAAATATCGCCGCCTGTTTGGCAATGTCTCCCAACCGCGAAATGACCTCCTTGTTCCCGTCCACGAACCCATAAATACAGTACTGCACGCCGACTTCTTTACAAAACTCGATCACTGGCTTCTGTGCCGCCCGCAAATTGTGCCGCGGCATGCGTGGAAAAAGATGATGCACGGCCTGGAACTGCAGGCCGCCGTGGAAAAAGTCAAACCAGGTCGGGCAGTCGACGTCCATTGTCGTCCTCAGCATCTTCTGCGCAAACGACTCTGACGCGCCCAGGTCGGCTGTCGACATTGCAAAGTGCGAAAGCGTGATCTGGACGTGGAGCGGCATCGTGACAGCGTGGCTTATAAGGACGTATCCAATTCGGATCCCCGCAGACGGGAGCGTTTGATACACTAGCTTATACCCGAACCAGTACCAAAACACGGCCATCCCGACCAGTTCAAAGTATCGCAACCAGGCCGCCTGTCCCTGCCGGGGGCCTTGCCCGAGCAACAGATATTCCCACGAAAGTCGGTAGAGATTGAACCGACCGAAGCACAGAATCGGATAGTACATCCAGTTTTGCACGCGAATCATGGTCCTCGCGACTGCGTCGTACTTCAAAAGGCGGTCGTAATACGTGGAGACAATGTCGCCGAAGAATTTGGTCGACACGGCGAAAAAAGGGAGATGCTGTATATCTGGATCATGGACTGGGTCGTTCGTGACAATATGATGCACGTTGTGGTTCCGTTTCCACCATCCCAGACTGAGCCCCCCAATGAAATTTGCTACTATTGTCCCTATGACATTATCCCAGAAGAAAGAATGCGTAATAGCGAGATGGCCAGCATCATGAGCTGTGAATGTGAGCTGATGCCAGAATAAGCCAAGGCAAAACGCCGACGTGAAGTACCACTCGTTTCTAAGAAAGTAGTACGCCAGACTAGCCAGCGTGACATAGCGAATGCATTCCCGCCCATATCCCCAATACGTGCATTGAAAGTATCCTTCTCGTAACAATTTTTGCTCGAGTTCACGGTACTTGCGTGTTATCATAAGCTGAGTATCGTAGTCTAGCGACGGGTACTTCTCCAGATCACGTTCCACTTGCTTGCGCTCGTATGCAGCAAATATATCTTCACTCACTGAAGCCTCGGGCACTGTTGGCGCGTAAATAATGCCCGCAATCTCCTTCTTTCCATTCTTGGGGTCCTCAGGCGCCGATTTTATCTGAGACATTGTTGACTTGCCGCGCGTGGTTGCTGTTGTGCTGCACAGTTCGTCATCAGACGATCCACACGCCGACGGTTCCGTTAACGAGACTGCCTCGTCGATCTGGTCCAATTTCCTAAACTTGCCCCCCTGAATCGGAGGAATAAAATTCTCCCATACGCCTTCCACACGTCCGATCTGATATTTCCTCGCGAGCACTCTCGTCTCGTAAGAATGATATCTGTAGAATTAGCCAAACCCCCTCGGTGACCTCAATTAGACAAGAATTCGAGACTCACGCATTGATCTCATCAGTCGCATCCCGTCCGACCATATGAAACACGACCTTATCACCGCCAGGATGCCGTGGTAACCACGTGTTAACGTGCAACACCCGGTTCTCGTAGATAACTATCGTGTTGCCGTCAGCGATCATTCCCTCGATCACTGCTCGCGACAGAATCTCGTCTCGTGCCATCGCTACCACGCTCAACCTTCACAGGTTGTTGTACGATAGATGCAAGACAGCGAACAACGAAACTGAGATCAGATACTGTTCGGAACTGTGCAAAGATAGGCGGGAGAGTGAACCGACGCAGAACCCTGGATTGGGCCTTACGGCTGCCCGAGTGGCCGACACCGCCGCACAACTCCTCACAGTTATTGCGACACGTGATCTGCCTTCCAGGGATTGTGTCTCTTTTAGGATACGAAACCGCCGGCAGTGATTAATAATTACTGTCGTAGGCAATCTTATATCCTTTTCTAGTGATATCTCTTATACCGCTACAACCAATACATATCTTAGCTGCAGATGTGCTGTCTACCTCGAGGACCTCTACTTTCCGGTTTACTTGTTTAACCTAGCAGCGAGCTATTGAGGTTTTGTATTTTGACCTGTATTGCATCTCTGAAGGGATCTGAACCGCTGACAGTGATTAATGACTGCTGTTCTCAACGTCCTTTCTATCCTATCTCTCATATGACTGCTGTTCTCAACGTCCTTTCTATCCTATCTCTCATATGACTGCTGTTCTCAACGTCCTTTCTATCCTATCTCTCATACTGCTACAACCGATACACTATCGTTACGTACTGCAGATGTGTGGTGTACTCTAATGGCCCGTACCCTGTTTCTTCTTCAACCTAGCAGCGAGCTGTTGTGCTTTTGTTTTTCAGGTTGTGTTACGACATTTGCAGAATCTTACCACTCTGTTGCCGGTTCACTGAGGTGGTGGATCCGGGGAAAGGTCAGCGTAATGGTCGCCGGCAACAGTATAGAGGGCACAGGGATTGGGAATGATTGGGTGATCTGGTATATATACCTGCGGGATAGTACATGTCGAATTTGTGCATCTATATGAGCAGGCATGTACTTATAGTAGATGGGTTATATATATCTGTATCTAGTTAGATATTCAATATATGTAGTTAATTATTTAGCAGATATTGCAGCACAATGTAAACCAATCCACCTGAATCAAGGAATGCGATCTGGTACATCACTTTGATGAACTTGGCACGTCAGTTTGTTGCACTAATAGTGGACTCAGTGTGTCATTGTGTTTTCGCTACTACGGCCAAACTTTTCAAGTGACACACTGGGGCCAAGTACGAAATGACGGACCTGGTCCTTCCTGCTGATATGCTCTGTACATCAGAGTAGCGTACCTAGTCATTGTCTGAATAGCGCACCTAGTGCCTCAGAAAGTCAGAATTAGGGATCGGCACGGATACACGGATAACGGATATATCCGTGGATATCCGTCGCGGATACGGATACGGATAGAGAATATGCGGATATGGATACGGATACGGGTAAGGTAATATTGATTAGTCATATCCACGGATACGAGTAACAAATACAAATGTAAAATAATAATACTGGGAGAGTTTAAGTGAGTTGCGATTTGCCAAATATTCAGTTGTATAGGGAACGGAAGTCAATGAATCCAGAATTTGGTGCGCGCTTGGCTGTGAGCGGAGGGAAGCTTGAATCAGAACACGGATCTGATTAGTCGCAACTGCTTATATATTGGGTTAGGGTTTGTTGTCCATTATTGAATGCTGGATATATAGCGATTTGCAGCCCAATTGAGTGATCAATATAGTCAGTCGTATCGTAGGATCATCCTCTTTCCATAGTCCTGGGCTCCAAACCAAAAACGACTGAGCAAGAGCCCCTTCAAGGTCACGTGAGTCGTATCCGTGGATATTACGGATATCCGTGGATACTGCGGATACGGATACGGATAAAGCCAATATATCTGGATATGGATACGGATACGGATATAGATATTTTACGCGGATACGGATACGGATACGGATAAGGAAAAATTAGCCTGGATATTATCCGTGCCGATCCCTACTCAGAATGACCAATCCGGTGCAAAATCTCTTTCCATAGGGTCGCAGAATAAATTTTTATCGCAGCGAATAAAATGTCAGCTGCGAATGCGAATGCGAATAATATTCGCATATTCGCAGGGCTTCAAAACCCCAAACCCTGACGAACAGGGCCCCTGGTTCTATAGCATCAAACTAAGATGTATTTTAATCAAAACCTCACCACCTGTATAGCGAAGTGAGAGCAGGAGACTATATCGCGATTCCCGTGTCGGAAGTGGCAGTCGAGAGACCGTTCAATAGCGGCAGGGATAAGCTGGGCCTTCGTAGATACTCACGAAGTGGGACACTATGAGGAAGCCTGTTTTGTTAAGGGAAATGTACTCCGGCGACGAATGAGAAAGTGCGGGTTTGGTTATTTGTAGCGCTATGCGCTGGGCCTTTTGTGGCGGGTGTGTGCCGGTGTGCCAGTAATATGTGCGAATATTGCGAATAATTGTTTTCTATTCGCATTCGTAAGCATGCAAGATCCAATTATTCGCATGCGAATTGCGAATATTCGTACGAATGCGAACATATTCGTCATTCGTGTCCACCCCTAGATTTGTAGGTAAATCCTTACAGTAGAGTGCAATCTACTCTAAGTGACGACTTTGCACGGTATTCCCTTAGGCCCAAGATAGAGCTACACCCCCCGTTACTAAAGCTACACTCTTTCCTCTTTAGGCAACTAAAATAATGCAACTTCTCGTCTCTGATATGGTGATACCATATCTTATCTTTGCAGCTTCATAAAACATCATCTTAACTAAACCATAAATTACAAATTGACATCAAACAGCATAAAGCTTCACCCTTCCACGGCTTGACCCTCTACCGGATGAGACATTCCTCGACCTCGCGGCCGGCCTCTGCCTCGCCGGCGACCTCTGCCTCTACCCCTTCCACGTCCTATGTCTACATTCGTATGAAGTCGGCCCTCGACAACCTCAAACCCAGACGGCACTCGGCGAGTTGACCGGTCGTTATCTGTTGACGGGTCCCTGGACGACCTCGAGGTCGTATCCTTTCGGGATTCTGAACCCAAATTCGATAATCCACCGGCTCTAGATCTCCGTGCTCAAGGTACCACTGCGACATGAAGTGTTCGGGCTCCAGAGAATCACCATCGGCAAGGATAGTTAGCTGAATTGTATGAGCACACGGCATTCCCATTGTTCTAGTGAAGACACCTGTACAAGGACGGAGAGCGGTGCAGTTAGGTTGTATTGCTTCATATGAGCCAGCAGCTTGTCTAGTGCGTATGGAGATATAATTCCGTTACAAGCAGCAAAGAGTTGCCGACTATGACGATGCTGACGGGTATTCTTTGCGCGTTCCACCTCCACGCTATATTCATGATATTGGTCTTTGAAGATCAATCTGAATGTATCCACAACGTTTTTTAGATCGCCAACAGAGTGGTGCAGCTGAAATTTTAAGGAACTATGAACTGCTTCGCCGCGGAAAGTAACAATCGTCCAAAGTGAAGTACATTGTTGGTCCAATATCGTACAAATTTCTCCTTCTTTGGTAACAGCTCATCTGACAGGTAACCCATAAGCGGCGGCTTAGATTCATAACGATTTCGGAGCTCAGCCATGGCTTCGTTGAATGACTCCTCTGTCTGGGCGTTGACAATGGATGCCAAAATTTCAAGAACTCGTCCCATTGTTCACCGACGTGCTCTGTAACCTGATTTCTTGATAAGGGAGGTCGGACAATAAGAGCTTCAGCTCGAAATATGTTTGGCATGAAGCTGGACATTCTTTGTGATCAATGTCTCGATGAATTTCGCTGTTGATGTGCCTTTCTGAGTATAATCATACGATCGATTGTAGACATCTCTGCTCAGCAAGGACAATCCGTGTGTAGTGTTTAGCACTGACGCAATTGCGTTAATTGATGCAGTAGAGTGCTGGACAAGGTGAGCATGGTTTCTCTGGGCGCGGCGGTCAAGGGTCGGTTCTTCCGGATAAGCTCTTGGATTAATACCTTCAAGCTGGTGTCCATCATGCTGGTCCACCAGCTGTGTAATAAGCCATGTATCATTGAGCTGCTTCTTGAAGCGCACCATCCAGGGACAGTCACAAAGCATGTTTCGTGCATCTTTTAGACGAGTGACGCCGTACTGCGTAGTCATTCGTACTTCCCTTTGTCAATGGAAGATTTCTGGTGTTCAAGGGCTTCTTGGCACATTTGCACAAAAGCAACAGTGTCTTTTCTTTGTCTTTGACGACACCATTTTTCACTGCGAAATTGTGATGGATCGCATACGCGTTGACAAATTGTCTAGCATGGTCTACCGATTCCAATACCATGCCAACACACAAAATGGTGTGGTTATTGACTGCGGGCGTAGGCAAGAAATCTACTGCTGGATCCATGTCTAGTGTCGCTGTGGGCAGCAGAATGATGCGATGATAATTGATGTTCAAGATATGGCCAAACGCGTCTTCACATTGAACGCGTTGTTTACTTAGAAGCTATTTACGCGCTCCTCGGATTTAATGCAGCTTTAGGTATCTCCGACGTGGCGGTGATGGTGATACGACAGTCGGAAGTGGGTATTGTACATTGCGCTAGTCCCAAAGAGGAATGGTTGGTTTAAGCCCCATGATTCTCCTTAATTAATCAACAGCACAACCAGTTTACTCGGCTGCGAGACAAACATTTTGCTACTTCCCCTTTTTACTTAAGAAGGGCGGAAATTTCGCTCTCACGTTGTTAACTGATTCGGAAATGGACGCAGTAATGTCAGGAACGTCCGCGATCTCCTACGGTTATACTTCGCGTGCAAGATCGACAACCGCGTGGAACAGCACCACACCCAGATCGACAACTGTGAACAAAAGTCCTTCGCCTGTGAGTGATCGATCAGATGAGCACCAGGGAAAGTATTTTAAGCTTGCGTGTTCGCCGGAATCTACTTCATCGACAACGGATATGTCGAGCGCGATGTCAGTTGCGCTCTCAAAGGACAAGTCGCCAGGGCCAGACGAGAACTGGATCTCGGAGTTTGACAAGGCGCTCAACCTTTTGAAGAGCAATGCGCCGGAGCAGTGGTTGGATATTCAGATGCCGTATTCCCAGTATTTGAAATTAGAGGAAAGCTGGTCTAAGATAAAGTCCGACACCTGTTCAGAGGATAAGAGGTATTATCCTACAAGACGAGTTTGTTTCCAGATACTTGCTGATGATTTCGACATTGTAGCTACCCGCGCTTGTCATACAACAGTGTCACTGAGACCGTGACCGTGGTGACGGCACCAAGAAACCTGCATGAAGTTGCGGCTTCTGAGCTTAGATTACAAATCATGAACGGTATTCGGAAATACCTCTCTCATCACAGCCCCGAAAGCTTGGGCAGAATTGTGGATGCTGGATCTAGCGATGTACGAGGATCTGGCGGTGGCTATGAGCATAGCGTGAAACAAGCAGACGGACTATTCCAATATATAGGTCCTGGTGCCGGCCCTGCGACGGTCGCATTTGAGGTTGGGTTCAGTCAGAACTATGACTCCCTTCTCGGTAACAAGGACATGTGGATCCAAGGCTGTCATGCTAAAGCCTGTGTACTGATATGCCTTGATGAGTCTCCACGATTTCGAAATCCTACTGAGCCCGTTGAGAATATCGGAGACGTCGCAGCAGAAAAAGCAGCTATGAATTTGCATGCACTTGCAACTGTACCCTTGGACGGCTCATACTTCCCACAGATCCGCTATCGCGATCACGTTTGGGCCGGAGGTGTGACAGAAGCATTCATTGAAGTCTGGCGAGCCGATGGCCATGAGAAATTCGTGAGTGATAGAATATTGCATCATATTGTGGAGGCTAGCTGCTCACAGAAATGTTATTGTAGCCGCTGATTGAAGACAGGAGGCCCCATTACAATCTTACGACAACACTTGGCCTTCATGTCAGTGACTTTTTCGAGGATGATGCGTGGCAAGCCCTGGGAATCGAGGATTTAGACATCCCTTTTGATGGCACTCTCTACTTAACTCTGCTTGTGGGCGCAATGGTTAAAATGGCTGAAGGCAGGTTTGCAGATTTCATCACAACGCAATAATTCTGTAATTTTAGCGTTGTCCTTCTCATTGCTTTGTTGCTCTGTTCTCCTTGTCGCTTTGTTGCTCTGATCTTATCGTTGCTTTGGGCTTTGTTCTCTTTTTTTTTACTTTATAACATACGTACAATCAAAACTGGGGGTGCTACGTAGGATCATCCTTGAGATTGACAGCGTGAAATATCAGGAGCCGTGACTAATCACTATTACATATACCAAACGAACTGCGCAAGTGATCTTACCAGACGGAGAGGTAGGATCCTATTTCGTGGGTTAGAAGCATGTCATCTAGTTCCCAAGTTGGCTAGACATATTAATGTCATGTTATAGTTGCAATATTTTATATTAGGGCCGCTCCGAATTTCGCATTTGCGAATAACGAATAACGAATATTATTCGTAGGATGTCCGCGCAACGAATAAAATTGCGAATATTATTCGCCGAATATTCGTTATTCGCATATTTATTCGCAACCCCTGAAACCTCAAAGTGCTCATAGTTTATTACGGTTCCAACACAAGAAGAAGCAAAGGCATTAAGGCATAAAACGACAAGCAAGTGAAAGGTGGAGGCATAAACCAAAACGAAAGACGCAAACCACAAAGCCCAAGACTGACGCACTGTAATATGTACCTGGTAAAGCAACCTCTCACTAGGTCACAGAGCAAGAAAAGTGCGCAGCTCGCTATCAATTTACTCCTTACATCACATTGAGCTGGAAGGCTGTAAGAGGCCATATTGGCTCTTGAAACTGTGAATTAAATTTATTATTAGGGGGCATCCCCTGAGCACGTGATTAGATGCGAATATTTCGTTATTCGCCGAATAAATTACGAATATTATTCGCACTGCTCAGGATTTGCGAATAAAATTGCGAATATTATTCGCAGCGGTTGGGACTTGCGAATAACGAATACGAATAATGCCGATTACTAGGAATATTCGTATTCGGAGCAGCCCTAAGCAGTGCGACAGTGGAACTCTTGCATCCAGAGGGATATCAGCGAATAAATTCTCATAAGTCTCTGATACACCAACTTCGGCAACCATATTTACGCTTCCAATATCGGGATTAAAATAGGCGAGCCCACCATCAGACATTTTAGCTGACTCGTTTGCATTGTCATCCAGAGTATTACGAGTCTCGTCAAAAAGAGGCCTGAACCGTTTACTGAGCTCGCCTCTGCCATTGTTTCCGAGTTCTCTGCATACCCCGCGGGTCATAGATTCACTGTTGGACGAATTGTACTGCCCTCGCATGCAACAATGACTGACAAGTATATATTGTCACTATGGAATCTTTGGAACAATACTCGACACGTGGATAGCTGCTAGTAAAATTAGGCAGCAGTCAGTGGTCTCATTTTGTGGTCATATACCCTTCACCTCCATAGAGTTTGCGCTCCTCATCTTCTAGGGCCATAAAGAAGCTATAAGGCTAATAAGGCTTGATTCAGATAAGTGAATCATATATAGAGGCTAAGATCATAGAGAGCGGCAAGACGGCTTACTAACGTTGAGTGCAGCAACGCGTAACTGAGATGGAATCGTGTCGGTCTATGGGATAAGCTGGAGTCGATGTCAGACGTAAATGTTAAGGGATTCCTTGCAAGACGAGAAATTTTAGTTAAATAGCTCTACAATCCGGTTGAATACGATCGGCATTGAAAATCCGCAGCCCCGCTGAGTTTATTTTTATCGCGTCACTTTACGAGTACTTTGACAATTCTGTAGCAAAAAAAGGGGAACTGAAGCGTTAGGAGGCAGGAACAGACTTAAAAATAGAGATACCGTGGACGATTAAATGTGCAAGGTTTTTAGTTGCCAGCCGGCTCCTTATTCAAACCGTTCGGCATTAAATCAAAGCCTCAAAACCGCAACCTATCGGGTTAAGTGGGCAAGTATCTTATATAGACCCAATATCTGATTTAATAACAAGACGGGAAATAGGTCATACTCTTAGGCTACGGCGGATATCTCTCTTCAGAAACAAGAACCGCCCGGCGCCTAGCAGCTCCCGACTTCAATTCCAGAGCCTCAGAGAAACTTTCTCATTCATTCTGGACTACTCGATAGTTGGCTTGGTCGCGTGATTCCCCGCAAAGTCAAGCATGTCATCTAGAACAGCATGCGAAGCGGACCTTAAACATCCTGTAAAGTTTCAAAGGTCACTTATGCAAATTCTCTGCTGGACAGAAAGAGGAGCGATTGTGTTAGTCAGTGCGAGGACAGTCTTCATGAGGAACCTTTAGAGCGGCACTTTCTGACCATTGACAGGAATCTCATATTCGACCAATCGGGATATGCATTTACTCAGTGTCAGTGTTGCAGCGTTGCCAATTATCGAGAAAGAAATATGAAAACTTGCTCAGGATCCGGCCTAGACGCAACCTGTAATTGCGCTGAAAGGTAACGATCTCCTGTGCAACTTCACGTTCGCTGGCGTATAGACTTGCCAAGCAAGATCGATGACCTTTGCCGTGAATGGGAACCTCGCAGCACCGAAGAACTCGAAGCATCATGGGGAAACTTCGAATTGTATAACCAGGCCAGAGAAAAATCGCGGACAAGCTTGGGATTCAGTATGCTGTCTTGCGTAATTCAGAGACTGCACGGGTATATCTGAGCGCTAACAACTTGCGATCTAAACGGCATGCAGGTAGGTTTAGGGTGGGCCCGGCGCCATTTCCCCGCAGGTTATAATTCTGCTTGTAACATTATCCTTCAATATGGCCACAAGCAGAGCTATTGGTCGAAATGTTCACTTTTACGTTTTTTCTGAACCTGATGAGCCGCTCGGTGGGTTGAGATTGAATCCATCAGTAACGGCAAAAAACTTTCTCTATATGCTGGACATCCTCATAGTCGCGTCGGGCCCGTATAGAGTGATTTTACGCAGCGCTGGGGTCGACTTGAGGCCAACAGATGATGCTCTCACACCAGGAGATTATGACATAAGACCTTACTCTCGCAGAAGTAATAAAATATGACCGCAATTCTGTGTGTACCCACTTACGATTAAGCAGCCACAATCGCGATCACAGAGGAGCCTTGTATTACTCGAATACTTTCAAGAAGTCTCACGGGTAGAGACGATTTTTTTCGTGCTCGGGTTCGTGAAAGGGATGGAAAGTGCGTGATAACTGGTACTGTCAACGGTAATGCTCCTCTTAATATATGGAGAGGTTTCGAGGCCGCCCATATCTTCCCGCTTTCTAGTGAGGAGCACTGGTTACAGAAGGGATATTTGCAGTGGATTTCAAATCGGAAGGGAGATCGCGATACTGGGATTAACTCTTGCCAGAATGGACTGCTCATGCGTTCCGATGTCCACCAGGGCTTCGATGGTTTTGATTTTTCGATAAATCCAGATGATGGCTATAAAATAACCTGTTTCGATAACAACCCTTCCGGGATAGACGGCAGAATGCTTGACACTATTTGTCGTGAATCGAGAGGTGAAGAGGGTGCAAGGGACGAACTATTACGATGGCACTTTCGTCAGGCCGTGTTGGCCAATATGAGAGGGTCTGGAGAACCAAGCTTTGAAATGGATTTTCCACCTGGATCCGATATGATGGGGGAGATACTCTCTGGTCCAGAGCCAGGTAATAGAATGGAGGCAGAGCTTTTCTCAAGATTGAATGGGGTATTAGATAGTGGAGCAAAATCTCATATTGTAACATAGTTTATTTTCTGCTGATATTAAGCTATTGCATTATGACCATCGAAACTCAGGGGCCAAATTGTGGTTAAGGGATAAGGGTAAGTCGAAGCATTTGTCGATATCATGTTATCAATGTCAATATCACATATTTTACCGTCACGTATGACCAAGTGACAAAACCTATATGACGATAGCTCGATAAGAAGATTTACTAAGCTATTCTCATTTTGTTTTAGCTAATAGCTTTAGTTAGACAACATTTAGTGCAATATTCATCTTCTGCCGCAATTCGAAATGCTCCTCGTTTGCGCGACTTATTACAGAAACTACCAGCAATGGAAAGCCACGTTTTGTCGGAAATCTCTGGACTGACATCAGAATGTCGACCACAGTAAGCCCAAAGTGGGTTCACGAATCCAGCAACTGATTTGGGGGAATAATGATGAGTGCAATCTTGTAGTGCGCACCCTTGATGAACTCATCTTTTGGTGCGGCAGTGCAGTTCCATCGAATCACAAGACAATGCTGGTACCGATGTGAATCCGGTTCGTCCCAAAATCGATTAATAATCGTTTAGCATTGTACCAGTATATGGTGTTGAAACGAGGTATATTTGTTGTCAATAGTACTCTGGCCTGATGAAAGTCACAAACAATTTCAAGGCGCGGAGGAAGTCGATTGGACATGCTATGAAAAGGTCTACAGACTACGAAATTGACTTGGAATACTCGTATGCAAGGCTAATATATGGGACAATAAAATATCACTGCAAACTGACTTGGTTCGGATTGAGACAGAAACTCTTGCTTTTAGTAGATAATAGAAACATCGCACGAATGACGCTGACGCTGCGGCCGGTCCAATTTGAAATGTGCGGCACATAAACAAACAAGCTATCTGCTTTCAAACGGTTCTCGCGAGCTTCCCTACCTGTGTCGCGTTCCCTACTTCCATTCGTTATCTCAAAAAACGCACTATCAGGATATTCATCCATTACGTCATGGCTGCCGTTTGCGGAGACTACGATCCACTAGCAGGTTCAGCCTCACGCAGCGTGGCGCCGATCATGATCCTGAAGAAGAGCCCGCATGCGAGTAAGTGCATCAGGAATTGCCCGAGAAAGAAGCACCCAAACGACAAGATCGATTCGAGGTCGGTTAAAGCAATGGAGGCAATCGTGCTTGATCTTCCGCCAGTGCGATTCAACAATCATCGTTGTTTTCAGGACTGGAATTTCCGTTTCATTGACCGATCGTGCCCATAGAGCCCACTGACTGGGCTGATACCAGTTGACCCAGAGGTAGGCCCACAATCGAAAGTAATTTCGCGATCTGCACCAGTAATACATTTCATCAGCACAGCGGCGATGAATATGCTCTGCAGACAGGTACGAGCCATTTCGGTCAGGGATTAATGGGTGGGAATTGTAGTGCCGAGAAAATATATCAAGTACAGTCTCCTGCTCATTGGCTTTTGTCGTTTCCATTCGACCTTGGGGAGCGATATTCTCTGACCGCGAGTGGCAAGTGCAACGACCATATCGATGTTCCCCGTTAGGGCGATTTGTTGGTATCGAACCCCAGCAAATTTCCAGGTCTGGGATTAGCTTTTGAGCTTCTAGCGGTTTGTATTCTCCCTGAGTGTTAATTTGACGTGAAGACATAAGCTTTGCGCGAATCGCTCTTCGAGCATGCCAGTAACATAACTGAATTCTCGCATTTGGCCATACCTGGCGTATTGCCACAATCTCAGACAAGTCTTTGTCGGTCCCAAAAAATGTCGGGTCGAATCCAGAATCTTGAAGCGGCCGTAAAAATTGATCCAGAATGGCCGTGGTTGCTCCTGGCTCTGCTCGACACACGCCATGGCCGTTATCCTTAAAAGTGTCCATAAAGCAGTAAGCTAATGGGACTCCCGTGCCATCGACTTCAGCTGGGATTGCAAATAATGTCATCGCCATGTTATTTGTCCCAAAGGTCGCATCCATGGCCAATTCTTTCGTGCGTGGGGCAAGAGCGCTGATGGAATCAGAAATGTAAAACGCCATTCCACGGACATTGGCTACGATATACATGGATGATTTATAGTTTATGTGTTCCAAAAGCAGACTTTGAGCTGAAACTAAAGGTCTGGGTCACGTCGCCATATTCTTGAATTCGCTTGCTGCCACTGGTAATAGACTTGCTGAGAAGTTGCAAACTCCCACTCAGACGGTTGTGCTACTTGTAAGTCCCTGTATAACTCTGCTGGCGTAGATAAGGCGTTTCGGGCTCGAACAAATTCTAATACCTCTCTGGAAAGTGTCCGGTCCATGTACGGCGCATGGTAAGTGTGTCGCAAGGTGATTGCCAATGTACGATCTTCGAGTGACGGTTGGAATGCAACGTAGCTGTGACACGAAAACCGCTCCATTCGTCATGCGTCGCGCTGTCCTGTCGCCACCGAAGGGTTAACGCGATCGCCATCCTGAGAACTAAAATACACATAAATTTCTCCTGCTTCATCCTTCGATGCCAAAACCGAAAGCCACCTTTCCTCCAAATCACTTCGACAAGCATATTTATTGCCTGGTTTAAAGGAGAATGGTCAGTGGAGCCATCCTGTGGTTGTACGGGTAGCTGGGAAGCGAAACCAACAGGTAGACTGTCGATATTGAAGATGCGCTTGAGATCAAGACAATGAATTTGGTCCTGTAGTAACGTGAATATTAGCAGAAGAAAATTAATTGGAATTAGAACTCTACCGGGTGGTTCCATGAGTGAACCTCTTCCTCGAAAGTATCCCAGTCATCGTACAATAGGTCTCTTTTCTTCCCAATGTCGATTACATAGCTTCTTCGTTCTTGCGGATTTGTTCGTCTCAAAGCTTTCAGAATCACGAAAAACGCCACATTTAGAACACCAAATTCTAGTGTCAGACATGATCAGAAAAAAAATGAAAATTGGATTCCGAGAAGTGCAACGAGGTTAGATGACGCGAGATTTGGGTGCGTAAACAAAACATGGTAAACAAACAACAAACACGCCACGCGGGATTTAAATCACGTGACCCGAATTTTTTTGGGGGACTTAGGTTCCTCTCCAGGAACCGAGAACTACATTAAAACGTTGGGTCTGGTGCCGATGGAGAACTGCAGACGGAGAAAAATGACAATTATTTCCGAATCTGTTGCATTTGTTTGGAGATTTGAATTATTTTGGCAAAACATATCTACAGTAGAATCCTGTTAAGCCGATTCGCTGTAATCCGATAGTCCCGTCAAACCGATGCTATTTTCTGTAAAAATTCGACTCATGGGTATTAATCCATTTCAATAAGCCGATAACATCGCTAAACCGATATGAAATGGCTGTAAACATTACATCGGCTTAACGGAGTTCTACTGTATTTACAATTCATTACTATCTACAAAATCTGGATTCTGATGCACAACTACTCATACCGGGCCGCTGAATCAATAAACTTCTGTCTAACATCCTCTATCTTCATAACTGTAGGTTTGCCTGTCCGTTGTCGCAATGCAACAGTTCCATCCGACATCTCCTTGTCGCCGACTACTCCAATGTAATTGTATCCCTTCTTAATGGCCTCTCGAAGGCGATGCCCAAGCGTGCTTGATCGCTCGTCAACGTCAACGTAAAAAGTACTAGCATTGAAATCAAGCAGGTCTCCTTTGTCACCGCCTGGCACTCCGGATAATTCCTCCTGGACTTTGCGCGCATATTCAACATGTCTGTCCGCAATAGGCACAATAACGGCCTGACGGGGACTTATCCACAGAGGCCACCTTCCCTGAAGCTGTTCAATAATGACCGCCATAAATCGCTCCACGGAACCAAACACCGCTCTATGAACCATAACTGGTCGATGGTCAAGCGTGTCATCTTCGCCTCGATACGCCAACTCAAATCTTTGCGGCAGCTGAAAGTCAAGCTGGATAGTGGCCGCCTGGTGTTCCTTTCCGTTGCTGTCTTTGATCAAAATATCGATTTTGGGACCATAGAACGCGCCGTCGCCGTCGTTGATCTGCCAGTCCTGACCTGACTCCTCAAGCGCATCGCGCAGGTCTGATTCCGCCTTGTCCCATTCTTCGACTTTGCCAATATACTGTTCTGGTCGTGTCGACAGCAGTAGTCGGTACGAAGGGATCTTGAAGACCTTGTAGACGTTGTCGACGAGCTTTAATGATGCTTTGATTTCGGCTTGGACTTGGTCCGGACGACAAAAGATATGCCCATCGTCTTGATGAAACCGTCGGACACGAGTGAGACCAGTCAACGCGCCTGACGCTTCGTTCCTGTCCGAAATTAGCAAAACGCAACTAGACTTCCCGGGAGACGTACCTATGCAACGGCGAGAAATCCGCATATCGAATCGGCAAATCTCGATATGACCGCTCTGCGACTCCATAAATTAAACAATGGCCCGGACAATTCATTGGTTTCAGGCCATATTCCTCCTTAGTCTCCTCATTGCGCCCGCCAACTTCGAACATGTCTTCCTTGTATTTTTCCCAGTGCCCACTCGTCTCCCATAACGATCTCCGGTAAATAATAGGCGAAACAACTTCCTCGAACCCAAAAACTTTCAATTGCGCGCGCATGAAGGTGAGTAGTCGGTTGTAAATTCGGGTACCATGCGGCAGGAGGAACACTGAGCCGGGAGTCAGCGGGCTTATCATATATAGTTCTTGCTGAGCGCCGATCTGGCGGTGGTCCAAAAAGACATCGCCAGTGTCCTCACCATCTGCCGCCGACGGATTAGAGAGGGACGAGCACAATCGCGTTGACAGGCGCCATTGCCGGGACTGGAAGCCTAGGCACGCGAATTTGGCGCTCCGCAGAAGTAATGGCCGCATTAGATATCGAGCTTGAGCTGGGCTGCCGAAAAGCCCAAGGGCTGATATCTTAGTCTCACGAAGTCGCGCCCTCTGTAAACTTTACCATTGGGAGTCGGAGCGGCGATGTGGTCTCCGGGCATTGCATCACCATACATGCATCAAATTTAAGGATTGCCAACTGCCGCAACTATGGTTTCGAAGCTAACATTTAAAAATGATATGCCGAAGAAGCGAAAACGCGAGAAAGCCGTAGAAGAGGACGATCTAGACGTCGGATACAAGAGCAAGCAAGTGACATCCTCCGAGACTCAAAAATCTCAGGACGATCACGAAAATGACGAGGAAGGATGGGTTACTGCGAAATCAAAGGATGATCTTAATGGTCCTTGCATGTTTATACTAGTAAGTACCAGCCGAATTTTGTAGTATAGTGATTCATAGTGGTAGAATGACTCTCCGCCCGTGTGCATGTCCAGTGATGGGTCTGGTAAGATCTTTCCGACCGTCGTGAAGTCATTTGATCCCAGCAATGTTCAGCAAGTTTTTATTCTTGGAAATATAGTCCAATCTGACAAGTATACACTAAAATCATACTTGGGCAAATATTTCACAGTATCAAAGTACGGAGTTTGTGAGGCAACATCGGAGGCTATCGGTCGTGAACAGGAATTAGAAATCGAGAGAAAGGGCACCGGTGACGGATGGGTTATCAGGAGCGCATGGGATACATATATGTGCCTTAGTCCGAATGACGTGCGCTGTGACTCGGAATCAGTGGGCTTCAGGGAGACATTGTTGTACGTTTGATTGACCGGCGCCAAGTATGATATGGAGATGATAAACTGACGCGAAGATATGTAGGATCCGCGTACAAGCCAAGTTCAGGAAACGTCCAAAGAAAATCATAGACGAGAGTCAACGGAAGATACATACGAGGGAGCTCGAAGAGAAAGTAGGGGCTCCCTTGGACTACGACACTGTCAAAATGCTAAAAATGGCCTTCAAAGGTATATACGATAAATTGCAAGTTGCAAAATCGCCACTAACGGCTGTAAATAGATGGGCGATTAAACGAGGCGATATTGGACGTGAAGGAAAAGAGGAAGACTGATCACCGGTGTTAGCCGGTGTGCTCGATATATACGACATAGTAAAAAGCGCGAAGTGTATGATATGCATGGAAAAAAGCCACCGGTGGTTGAATGTGAATCCAGGAAGAACGTGTCATCTGAAGACCCGTAGTAAATGCTGATATACCGTAACATACGAACCCAAAAGCGACTTGCGGAAAGTCACACGGGCCATTCTGATCATATAACTTGTGATTCAATTATTGTCACTCAATATGTCGATATGTTACAATGACGATATACTAATGATGCATATCTACCACACCCAACTAATCATAAGTGACTCGCAAGCTGACTTTCCTAAACTTTTTCATAAACCAGGGAAACTACGCAAAGGCGGTCCGGGCAGCAGTCTGGGGAGTGATCTTCTTTCCGTCCTAAATATAAATGAATTAATACCAAAATACTTCCAAGCCAGTAGCTGACTACCAAGGAATAAGGTATAAATACCCTGTTGTAGCGGACACGGACGGGAGGAGTTCGGATGCGGCGACCCTCTCTCGAACGAACACGGACGATCTTGCTGTGGATAGCGCACGAAACACAGTAGTGAAGCTTCAAGTAGAGCTTGGGAAGAGCGTACTCAGAGTACACGGAGGCATCAGAAATATCACGGATGGCTGTTCAATATTGCGAATCAGTCAGAAGGTCATTCACTGACTAGCGCATAAATAAAATTGCTGACATACCTGCACTCTCCACAATGTTTCGGATGGTGAATCTCTTTATGCTCTTGTCCTATATGACGCATCAATTAGCAACGGCGTCTCGCTCCAAAGATACGAACGTAAGCACATACCTTAGGGGTGCATCGTGAGCAGTTGGAGCATCGAACAAAGTTGACGTGGCCACGTCCCTTCTTGTTACGTCCGTTGGACTGGCGCTTCTTGGGCATGATGACTGAATATAATACAAGAGCGGTTGCGAAAAGTGTTGTTAGACAGTGTCGAGTAACTCCAATTGAATGAAGACCGCAATGAGAGTCCCGAACGTTCAGAGCCATCCGTTGATAGTGTCGAACATGACCGACTGGAATAAAAGCAGTCACTGACCAGCACAAGTAAATCGTTACCCTATCTCAATATATAGGGTTCACGGTTAGGGTACTTTTTCTTAATCTGACACACGTTGGACGCTGAACGGCAGCTGAGTCAACTTTAGCGGAAGATTACATTAGCAACATTTGTTTTTGTTTACTGGTCGCTGGTACGGGTAACTTACGAATTGACATGGTGCTGCCGTTCAAAATACGGGTAGCTTTTCGAAGCCCGCTATTGAGAAGTCGATTTCATTAAGTATATAATATCGTTTACTATTATTTAAACTGCTTTTGCCTACTATAGGACATATCTGGCTTGGTTTGTGAAGACATCGCAACTTGCTGCATCGCGTGTTCTAGGAGCGTAACGCCAATCTATCCGGCAGCGGCTCAAACTATCCGTACTCAACGCTATTGCTCTACAATTATATGTCAACAATACGTCAGCCAACTACTGCTTCACTTAGACGGCAAGCGAATCCGAGCCCTTCTTCCGCCAGCAGTCCATTTCCTCCGCCTGCGAGCCTGGCTTCTCCATCGGGCCCAGCTGTTGAGAATTCTGTTCCACCCATGAGCGACAGCAGGAAGAGACAGAGCCGTCGTGATGAGGTAGGATTGATTCATAACGCTTCGTAATTTGGTGATTGAATTGTGCAGGACTTGTTAACAGAAGTCTAGGCGATTCGCCGGAAGAATGAGAGTGATCTCAACAAGAAAGTAGTAATTTCTGGCAAGAGTCGTCAAGTCAGACGGCCACCCCCCGGAACAGTCCTTTCTCTACGACCTAGCCCCGCTTTGCAGATTAAGCCGAACACGACGGTAGCTGAGGCCGCTCAGCTCATGTCCGCTAAGCGCGAGAATTGTGTGTTAGTTACGGACGACGACGATCGTATCGCAGGTATCTTCACGGCAAAAGATCTGGCTTTCCGGGTAGTTGGTGCGGGAATTGATGCTCGAGATGTTACAATCGAACAGATCATGACAAAGAACCCTCTTTGCGCACGAACAGATACGTCAGCTACGGACGCGTTGGATCTGATGGTTAGAAAAGGATTCAGACATCTACCTGTTATGGACGAAAACCAGGACATATCCGGTGTGCTGGATATTACCAAGTGCTTCCATGAAGCTATGGAGAAGCTCGAACGTGCTTATCAATCATCGAGAAAGTTGTATGACGCTCTTGAAGGCGTACAATCCGAACTTGGTGCGTCGCAGCCGCTCCAGATCATTCAGTACGTCGAAGCTCTGAAAACGAAGATGTCCGGTCCAAGCTTGGAATCGGTTCTAGACGGAAATCCGCCCACATTCGTCAATATTCGAACGTCAGTTAAAGAGGCCGCTCAACTGATGAAAGAGAACCATACCACTGCAGTGCTCGTTACCGATAAAAATGCAATTTCTGGTATCTTCACCAGTAAGGACGTCGTCTTACGCGTCATTGCAGCAGGACTGGATCCGTCTAGGTGCAGCGTTGTCCGGGTTATGACGCCCCATCCTGATTTTGCGCCAAAGGAGATGAGTATCCAGGCTGCCCTACGAAAGATGCATGGTATGTTTATCACGTGAGCAGTAAATTGTGCAGATGGTAATCGGATCAGATGGCCACTATTTGAATCTGCCTGTTATGGGAGATGACTCGGAAATCGTTGGCATGGTGGATGTGCTCAAGTTGACGTATGCCACACTGGAGCAGGTACAAGCATAGTCCCTTATTTATTGCGACGCTTTAGCTCATTGTTTCATTTGTAGATCAATTCCATGCAGACAGCGGATAACGAAGGACCGGCGTGGAACAAGTTTTGGCTATCGTTAGACAATGATACGGATTCCGTCCATTCAGACCACCTGAGTCACCGTGCCACGACGCCATACTCCGATTCAATTCAGCCTCCACCTTCGTCTCCGCCAATTGTCATGCAGTCGGAGTTTCAGTATGGTACAGAACTTGAACCTGGTGATTCTGCATCTCACTTCGCCGACGAAACGGCTGTAACAAACCCATCGCTATCGGGAAGGTCAGTCGAAGAGTCACCGTTCACATTCAAGTTTAAGACGCCATCGGGACGAGTTCATAGGGTTCATTTGCCAGCGTCTGAAGGATTTCTATCTCTTACAGAAGTTATTGCGGCAAAGTTGGGGTCGGAGAATAAGAGCCTCGGTGGCCCAGGCGAGTACGACGACGAAGGCAAGATGGTCAAGCCGGGATTCGCCGTGAGTTATCTCGACGACGAAGGCGATGCTGTACTTGTCACATCTGACTTAGACCTGTTTGAAGCAATCCAACTAGCTCGGCGCGCTAACCTTGACAAGGTCGATATTTTTGTTCACCACCCAGATCAGGCGGTTGTTGTCCCACCTCCTCCATCGACTCTCGCGTCGACAGTTTCTCAGCCTGCGACGCCAGCTAATCGTGCGTCCAAGGAGACTGAGAAAGTCGTCGAAGACACTGAGACTGAGCCTGTTAGTGATGTATCGCCTGCAGCCAAGCCAATCAGTGCCCAGCCCCAGTTCTATAACCCTGCTCCACCTGCGCCTCCTCTGAGGGAAGATGCCATCCCTGGAATTCCTAACGAGTTATTGCTTCCAGGAGCTCTGGTCACCTTAGCGGCTTCCATTTTGACCGTATTTGTGTTAAGCCGTGTTACTAAGTAATGTGCTGCTGCGACAGTTTTGTTGTGTTGGGCGAGGTCTTGGTTATATACGCAAAGTATAACAATGAGTTTTATATTGATTAGGAATTTCCTATGGCATGTTTTGTATTGGACATAATATACTAAGAACTTGAAATCAGAATAATATGAAGAATGAGTTACAAAATTTTCACAGTCTTTGTGAGACAATCACTTTATCATAATTATCGCGAGGTTGGGTATTGGGTGTGGCGGTTGTGTGAAGTATCATACTCGAGTCTGGAACTGAGGCTCAACATTGGGAAGAAAAATCTTCGAACGGGACAATTGGTGTGATCCTCGTAAACAATCGCTGCGGCAATTTACCGTGTAGAGACTCCGCAGAGGGTTGAGATTGGCTACTTACTCGCGGATTTAATATAATATTGCATATCGCTCCTGTTATATATTTATATTTGATTTGAGCTGGTGTCCACGATGTCGAGCCTGCCGGCAGAGGCTACAGCAGCATTGCTTGCTTTGTTGCAGTCACTCACGTCCTCGGACAACAATACGCGGTCGACTGCGGAAAACAGTTTGAATACGGAATGGATTTCGCAGAGATTAGATTACTTGATGTTGGGTTTGGCAGAGCAGATATTGCTGTCTGAGGACCAGACGGTAAGTGGATCAAACGGCTTGTAGGCCATTGCATTCTTCACCAACAGTATTCTGATACCTAAATTCGTCAAGCTGCGTTCCTTCTCTGCAGTCCTTTTTAGACGAATCGCATCGAAACAACCGGACGATAGTGACGTTTTGACGAACAGGCTGATTGACAAGCTTAGCCCGGAAGTCCGGACGAAGATTAAGGAGATTTTGTTGAAAGCACTCGGTAGTGAGCAAGTGAATGACACTCGACATAAGATCTGCGACACGATCTCTGAGTTAACATTTGCAAATTCTGGTATGACACATAACCAAGTCGCATATATTGCGTGTTTTAATATTGTATTGTTGCAGATGGCTGGCCAGAACTACTTGAAGTTTTGTTCCAGGCAACCAAATCGCCTTCTCCAGGTCTACGTGAGGCTGCATTCCGGATAATTGCTGCCTCGCCGACGATTATTAGCAAGCAGCATTTGCAGGCCGTTGCGAATGTGTTTCGTGCGGCCTTTGAAGATCCGTCCGATGACGTGCGAATCGGTGCGATAGTAGCGTACACGGCCCTGTTTGAGACGTTAAACAAGTCGTCATGGCCAACGCTTCAGCCTTTACTACCTGACCTGCTTAATGTTCTTCCTCCTCTAAATATGCCTGAAAGATCGGATCAGCTTACGTCAGCACTATCACCACTTTTAGACCTTGCAGGATTGGCGCCCAAGCTTTTCCGCCCTATGTTCAAGACAGTTGTCGATTTCGGTATTTCTGTCATTAAGAACAAGGAGATGGAGTCGACTACAAGACAGACGGCATTGGAGTTGCTCACTACGTTTGCAGATGAAGCACCGGGTATGTGCAAAAAGGAGCCGACGTATGCAACATCGATGGTTGTTCAGTCTTTGGCTATGATGACTGAAGTGGGCGAGGATGACGATGATGTCGCTACGGCCTGGAGAGAGGACGACGATCTCGATTCCGACGATGCGGACTCTACTCACGTCGCAGCTCGTCAAAGTTTGGACCGATTGGCAGTTAAGCTTGGGGGTGCCATTTTACTTCCTCCATTGTTCCAGTGGCTACCTCAAATGGTCGCGTCAAGTAATTGGCAGGAAAGGCATGCCGCACTTATGGCTATCTCCGCATTTGCAGAAGGTTGTAGAGACGTCATGATCAGCGAATTGTCCAAGGTGTTGGATATGGTTCTGCCTCTCCTCCAAGATCCGCATCCCCGTGTCCAGTGGGCAGCTTGTAACGCTGTCGGTCAGATGAGCACTGATTTTGCCGATGACCTTCAACAACAATTTGGTGATCGTGTTCTACCAGCTTTAATTCAGGTCCTTGAGTCCCCGGAGCCACGAGTACAGGCGCATGGCGCGGCTGCACTGGTCAATTTCTGTGAGGAGGCGGAGAAGGAAACACTTGAGCCATTCCTGGACAACTTGTTATCGCATTTGATGGTTCTCCTCCAAAGCCCGAAGAAGTACGTTCAGGAACAAGTGCTCACGACCATTGCTATTGTCGCCGACGCTGCTGAGACGAAGTTTGCCAAGTATTATGACACTATGATGCCTATTCTCTTCAATGTCCTACAAGCAGATACTGGCAAAGAGTACCGTGTTTTGAAGGCCAAGTGCATTGAGTGTTCGTCGTTGATTGCTCTCGCAGTCGGCAGGGAGAAGTTCAGTGGGCTCTCGCAACAACTAATCCATACGTATGCTGCAATTCAGTCGAGTATAACAGAGCCGGATGACCCCGCAGCGTCCTACCTCATCCAGGCATGGGGCCGCATCTGCCGCGTTCTCGGAAAGGATTTCTTACCCTATCTTGGAGGTGTAATGCCGCCTCTGTTAGATGTCGGAAAGACTAAGCCCGAGCTGCAATTGATTGACGATGCGGCTGATGCCGAAAACTTTGATCAAGAGGGATGGGATCTTGTTCCGGTGCAAGGTAAGCATATCGGCATCCGAACTAGCTTGCTGGAAGACAAATGTACCGCGATCGAGCTTCTCAGTATATACGCGTCTGAGCTGGGAGGTGGATTTGAGCCTTATGTGGCACAGATTTTGAATGATATTGTCTTGCCGTCTCTAAGCTTCTTCTTCCACGACGGAGTTCGAATCGCGGCAGCGCAAGCGATCCCTCATTTGCTCTCTTCGGTCAAAGATTCAGGCCCAGAAAATACAGCAAAGCTGGCTGAATACTGGCGACAGATTGTCACTAAATTGCTCGAGGCATTGACCAGTGAACCATTTGTCGAGCTCTTGACATGCTTCTACACTACTCTGTACCAATCCGTTGAGACCATCGGTATTCATTCTCTAACACAAGAAGATATGGATAAATTCGTGCAATCAATCATCAGTAACATGGGTGACTATCTCGAGCGTGTCAAATCACGATCTGGCCAGGAGGATGAATATGAGGACTACGCTGAGGAGGACAAGGATGAGGACATGCTTATCGACGATGAGCTTGTTGGAGAGGTTAATAAGGCTATTCATTCAGTGTTTAAGGCGCAGAGGACATCATTCCTTCCAAACTTTGAGAAGCTGTTACCGGTACTAACTGAGCTTGTGGCGCGACCAGAGGTCGAATGCCGAGAATTTTCGATTTGCGTGTTTGATGACTTGATTGAGTTCTGTGGTCCCGATGCATGGAGGTATAACGAAGTGTATTTACAGCCTCTTGCTGCAGTCCTTAATGATGAGAGTGAGTTACTCTTCAGGTTGTCTGAATTCGGCGGTACTAATCTGGACTAGGCGCTGCACTACGACAAGCCTCGGCATATGGATTTGGTGTGGCTGCACAGTTTGGCGGTGAAGTATTCTCTTCAACCGTCGCGTCTGTTGTCCCACATCTTTTTGCCACAATCGGAGTTCCTGACGCTCGCAGCGACGAGAATGTGCACGCGACTGAGAACGCTAGCGCGGCGATCGCCAAAATCCTGCGATTCAATGGTTCCCAAGTCGCAAATATCGATACTGTGATTGACGCCTGGATACAGACTCTGCCGATTGTGAACGACGAAGAAGCCGCACCGTATGCTTACTCCTTCTTAGTGGATTTGATTGAGCAGCACCATCCAGCTGTACAGAAGCATATTCCACATATAATTGATAGTGTCAAGAAAGCGTTAGATGCTAAGGCATTGCAGGGCGCAACTGCGGAGCGTGTCATTCGTGCGGTGCAAGGTTAGCTTATTAGTTACCTATACATATAGAGACTAAAAACTAGGATTACTTGTAGTTGTAGATTGATTTCATTCCTTTACCAGTTCTTTGTCTTTCTGCGTCGTTGCTTTCGAGCCTCTTTGTATGATTTCGTTGGTATTGTTTTGCACGGGTCACTAAAATTGGATGTGTAGTGTATGTAGCTTGTAATGTGTGCATGATTAATGGACGATCACTATGCTTATCATACGACGTCAGTTTCGCTGGATCAAGGTTAGGGATAACGGAGACTCGTGTTCAGTCGTCGTTGTTATCGTGTGCCGCCTTCTTCAGACACATCTGGCCGAGCTTCGCAAATCCACATTCCGAGAGTATCGGTAACTACTTAATTGGAATCATTTATTGACAAATATCTCACCAAGTAACGGCTATTCGTACTCTCCGGTCCCTGCTACAGCCAGGAAGCCAAATATTCCAGCTGTGCATGTTTTAGGTTAAACGTTTACGAGTCGTCGCGGTATTGACCACTGTCCAAAGTTACGCGCACGCAGAGCTAATCTTCTATCGCCGTGGTCAGATTGGCTCACGAGATCCTTGACGGTGAAAGACTGAACGAAGCAATTCGAGATAGCTGGCTTGGCCTGCATCCAAGCCTCTTCCAGAGTCTATATAATATATGAGAACTCAGAGCTCCGACTGGCTCGACGATGACTGATTTTGGAGGTACGTGGCATTGATCGCATGATTCAACTTGCCGGGCGTATGATATACCGACAGCGGACATTGGCGCTGATTCGCGGTCTGATCTAGGATTTCCCCAAATCTTGTCATTATTCTATGCTACGTTCCATCCGACAGAGGGAACTAAAGTGCTCTACCAGGTGCCGCCGGGAAGTGTAGTCAAATCGACCGATTCATCAGCATTCAATGTCCCTTTATTCGACTTCGAATCGATCAACAGCTATATCATTCCGAAACCCCAGCTATGTAATAAGTTGTTGACGCTAAGGGTGAATAACTACAGGATAGTTTCTCATCCGGTTCATATCTGGAGCTCTATTTACGCTCGCAATTCGTTCCTTTTCAATTTTTGCTTTGTCTTCCACAAGAACGCGGATGTGTCAGCTTACAACCCGGTAGTGAGGAAACTATCAAAGATGTTTCAGGCTTTGGAAGAACAGAACAAGTTTCTATCGTCGTCACTAGTGAATGAGGGATTGAAGAGCATAGTCGATCAGATATTTGAAGATCTGAACAACTATTGTGAATGTTATATCCCGATTGACGAGGCAAATAGGATAAACATCAAACTTTTTCCGCTACATCGCCCGCCGCCTCATATTAAGGCATTTCACGTGCCAATTAGTACAGTCCAACTGAAAGCAGTAATGGACGTGAACTGGGATCCTACCATGGAGAAGGTACGTGGTGCAGTTATTTTCGGCTATAGGTAGTCTCACCTGTGAAACAGATTGTAGAATTCATAGATGGCATTAACTCGGTCCGCAAGATTGCCGAACTCGCTGATACAGACTATGGTTTGACAAGGAAGTGCATTCAACATCTCATGTACTATGGTTGTGTAATAGTCGTCGATATATTCCAGTTCAGCAATTCTTATGCGTGCACTCCGGATATTTCTGCGCTTGCGGAAGATGAGCATATCGACGAGGAATGCCAAGCCTACGTGGCTTCGCCTGGAGCTAAAAAGCGAAATGGGTGCGATCTTTTGGAATTGTATTGTTCACTGCACAGCGGTCAGACAGTCAGGGACTGGTATCTTGCCAATCGGGAACAACTGCGAGGCATTGATATTAGACGATTCATATCTTTCGGCATCATAAAAGGCATTATATATCGTGTAAATGTATTTCCGGTACTGGAAGATATTAACGCATCAGCCGTTGATCCAACGGATAAACGACTAGTGCGATTAACCAACAAGACAAAGCATTTTGATGATATTTGTACAGATTTGCAGATTTCTCGGGAGCAGGCCTTGCGATCGCTGGAGAAATATGGGGATGTGGTGTTGGTTCTGGCATGACTTGTTCAGGCGTTTTATTACTCGGATTTATGTGGTGTTTTGATTTTGGGCATGCTCTGTATTGTATTGTACATAGGTCACTTCTGTCAATATTATAAGTATATACAATGAAGCTCTGATTCCAAACTAGCGCCTATCCGTAAGAATGTCCTGATTCTTTGGAATAGTTTCACATAACAGTTCGCGGGGACCAATGTAGAACTTGAGGTTGGGCATGGCAATCATTCTGGCCAATTCAGGATCATGCAGTACTGGTAGTGTGGATACTTCTAGACCATGTATTACCCTAGTCTTAGCCAGGAAGGTACGCTCGACAGCGGGCCCGAATTTGCTGATGGTGTTGCGGTCCATGTCGCTGAACGGTCTAATCACTACTGGTTTCGGGGCCGCCCCATCCTTCTTATCCTCCCACCGTAATCGAATCCACATCCGGCCATCCCACAGCTTCCAGTCTGACCAACCCGAAGGCGGCACCATCATAACCACTGCCGGCTGATTAAATGCAGGAATACGCTGTCGAGCAAGTGTCCAGTAATGCTCAACTACTACTTCTTGCTTTTCTTCCTTGGCATTTGGTCGGTTGACTATCAAGCTAAACCGGCTCTTCTTCGCCAATTTATCTGACTGCAATTTGTGGGCGCCAAATGGCGAGGCCGTTAAATTTTCACCGTTATGCTGTGCATTCAAATACGCCGGTCGCACGCGTCGACTTCGAGTGACTGCTTTGGTACTGTGCGTCCATTGTATATTCATAAAAGTGAATGTGGTTTCTGTGCGATTCAATAGCTTAGTTACGACTTCCCTGTAGCGGCGACTAGAGATATCGCTGAGGTCAAGTGGAGTGACCATATTCACCAGCCTCTGTATAAATGATGCAAGAGAGTTGATGTTCATCCCTTCATATGTCTCTGAGCGCATTTTCCACACAACAGTCATTGCAGGCTTTGAAAACCTGATATTACCCTTATCCATTTCTTGCATGAATAGTCGCAAACCGGCACTATCGGCTTGCCGTCTTTTATCGGACAATCTCTCACATAATGGGGCAAGGTTCTGAGGACGTAATGCTAGTGGTAACTTTTCGGGCTGACTAAGAAGGTACCGGACTGCATTGCGCTTGGTGTAAGTTGGATCGTGGTTAGTCATGTCTTCAAACCACGGAAGCTGTGCTCCAAGGCAAGTAGCTATTAATCGGACCTATTCTCGTCAACCTTCATAGTTCGAAACTCTCATTCAATAAATTCGAATTTATTCACCTTCGGCTGCAGTAAAAGAGGTCTCAATATTTTGACATGATGGCCACCGTAGGTCGAATGTCCTTCAGGGATCCAAGACACTCGTCGCATTCCTGCCATTCCCCGGCTCGTACTACCCCTCAGTAACCGCATAATGACCGTCTCAATTTGATCGTCAAGATTATGTGCCAACAGTAAATGCTCAATGCGATGCTTTACGCAAGCCTTTGCCAGCGCACGATATCGTAGTGTGCGTGCCGTGCGCTCTATCACATGCGGTGACTTGTCAGCGTATTTCCAGTCCAGCTCGAGGACTTCATGGCGAATGTGTGCATCCGGATCCCCTAATTGAGTCGTTAAGACATTGGAGATAGACTTGGCCTCGGCAGAACTGTCGTCACGGAGTTTATGGTCCACCGTGAAGGCGAAGATCTTGGTGCCATGTTTCCGGGCAAATGCGGCAGATAGATATGCCAGGCACATTGAATCCACGCCTCCGGACAAGGCAATCCCTGCACAATCTTAGAATAGTCTCATTATTATGCGATATAACGATAACCCACCAAACACCCGCGGAATCTTGAAATCAAAAAGGCGAAGTAGTGATGATGCAAAGTCGGCTTTCCTAATCGACTTTACGTGTTTTGCGGCCGCCATTAACGGCCGCATGGTTACGTCGTAGACCGACATGATTATGCTCGAATTCGCTTGTCTAGTCTATTACAATGAGCATATATCCGGCACTAACATAGAATTGTCGAGCATTGATCCAAAATGTAGTTGCACTTAGCAGCGACTAGCGATCTCTTGGGTATTCATAGCAAGGTAGTCCCGTATGGCACTGTAACGAAATTAGATAATGCAGTCTATTCTGCGTTTCGCGATATTAATGCCTGACTGGTGTTTGATCCGCAAGGGTGCTATATTGCTTCGACACGAAGTGCTGCGGCTCTCGCAATTGAGCCTCACAGATGACTTGCAACCTTAACGAAACCGTTGGAGAAAGGTTGAAATCGCCATTCCCTGTCAGCGCTCAATGTACGATAGGATCTCAATTCACTTCTAATAGAAGAAGGAATATGCAGCAAAATGGTTAACATAGCAGCCCTGCAGACGCTAGTAACAGTCCTAGCTCCTTTTCTATTACCACAGATTATCGGCTTTATTCAACGTTTTCGACAAGGACGTCAAGCTGGCGATGACAACCAGACCCGACCCGTGTCTCTTTCTGGAACATATATGACCATAATTTTTGTATTTTTCTTGGCTGCAATCTGTCATCTTGCCCACGTCGCCGTATTTATGGCAAGAGATCCGCAGAGCTCGTTTAACAACAACATATTTCAAATCACTGGATTACCAATCCTTACTCCCACAGAAACAGTGGCCGCCATTTTAGCACGACTTGGGAGAGATACAGAGTATACGGAGTTTTTACTCACGAAATTGGCGTCACCCAAAGCAAGAGCAATATATGCAGCATTTGGCGATGCCATTGCGGAGTGCTCTTGGTGTTCAATTGCGAACGATAATTCGTACCGGTTGTACGTCCTGCCGACTCTATTATGGCCATTCTTCGCACAGATTGGTATAATTGGAGGTAGCACTTCTGTCGGCAAGAAATTGAATGGTGTCAGAGTCCCTACAACTGTCGTTCTTGTTATCGGAATGGTGTATGTGGTGTGGCGGCTGTTGAAGTTTGATCCGTCAGCGAATATCAACACGAGGGGCCGAGTTATGACGCAGTGGCTTTTGGACGACTTGCTAAAACAAAGGGATGAGATATTGGCCACTTTTGATATTGTGCTCGCGGGAATTACATGGCTTGTAGGGACAAATCGATGGGTGCTGGACGATGGCGCTGCCACATTCGTGTCAGAGCATGAGACTATTACTCGTAATTTCCTTCAGCTGGAACGGAGATTGGACGAAGTCCTACAGAAGGAACGAAGTGCGGGTTTGGTGAGAGGAACCATTATTAATGACGACCACTTGCGTAGTCACCAGTCAAGGTTCTGGGAGGACAGAGCCAATGAGGAGAAGAAGCTGCTCGAGAATGAAGCTGTTAAGGCAGCTTTGAATGAGGCCCGGCAAGTTGATGGATATGATAGATTGAAAGACGAAGCCGGAAGGTATTCAGAAGCAATAATTGGAGTTAGTAAAATTAAAGTCAAGGTGTAATTTTTTGTGTATAGAGATCTTAGAGACTCGTCCAAATGTGATAGATATTTTACACTAATATTACATGATAAATATTACAAAAATTCGATAAGCACAGCCAACATGTCTGCCAGATCGGTTGCTTCCTGCCGTTGCTCTCGTTCTTCCTCCGACTCACTGCCGATATCACCCTCCGCGGTAGTCGGCGTTTTCGGCAAAATGTCTCGCCGATAGCCTTCCAGCGTCTTCTTAATATCATCTAAGCTAGATTTCGTCTCTGCAAGCTTCTTCACAATATTGCTCTTAATACCCAAATCACCTTCATCATCCTCTGCGACAAGCCACGTGACGATAGTATCAATAAGCTGCAATCTAAACAAACCGTTTTCTAGTCGCTGGATATACCATTCTGCGTCTCGTGCTTCCAATTCAGCTTCCCAATCTTCGAGATCCTCATTTCGTTGTGGTCTTGTCTTCATAAACGCCGCACGCTCCGCACCATTAACGATGTCTAAACGGTCTATTCGTTCGATTGTAAAATCGCGGAACAACAATAATCGATCTAGCTTCTCAAAGTTCTTCTCGACGAATCGAGCGAGTAGCTTAACTTTCTGGGGCGATGAATCAGGCAAATTTCGGAACAGGGATGCTACGATTCCGAGAATAGCATCCAGCGAGACATGTGAAGTACTGTTCTTGTCGCGAGTAGCCGATCGGTAATTCTTTGCATCTGCAAACCGTGACGACACGAACAGTTTGAAAACGAGCGGAAGACCATCATTATTCACAAAGTCTGTGGCTAGTTGCGACGACGATCCAGATGAAAGTGCATAATCTAGGACTTTAACGGCGCGCACTTTGCCGCGCTTACCTCCACTCTTGACGAATAGAAGAAGCAAATCAATACCTTCGTATTCGAGAAGTTTGTCCTTTCCAGCGGGATCTTGAACTACTATAGCCAAAGAATCGAAGACATTTTCAAACATTTCCATTTCTTCGGGCTCTTCTACTGGCGGATCGAAATGACGATAACCAGCCAAGATCCGGAGCAATACGTCGACGCCCGAGAGCTCACCAACGTCTTTGTTATTATATTCTTGTTGACAAAAATGAATACGAGATAGCCTGGACTTTTGCAGAATAATTGATAGCACCTCTGCAGCGTATTGCTTATTCTGAGAGACTGGCTTTTCCTTCACGAGAAGGCGTTGCAGAAGCCACGGCAATAGGCCGGTATCCCCACTTTGTCGCTTACTGCTGTTGTCGATGAATAGAACGTCCGCCGTCTCCTGGTAAACTGTAAAGTTCTCAATCACATTAAGTATCTGGAACACACCCGCCCTTTCAGGTTCTTCGTCCTGGTCTTCTTCCGGCTCCTTCTCCTCACTTGCACGCACACGCCTGCTGTCGTCGAGCCGAGTAATGTTCGTGATCAATGTATCCAGAAGACCAGCATCAATCGCGCCGCTTAGCAAAGCTTTCAAATCAACATCTTCTGCTTGTGTATCTTCATCCGTGAGTTCCTCGAGCACCTGCACAGCATCGATCACTATATCTGAATTCTCATGCGCAAACAAGTCTCCAAAGATCTTCATTCCATCATGCTCCACGAACGACGGATACAGCTTCGAATGTTCGGTTAGAACTGACAAGGACTTGATTGCTCTATCTAATTCCTCTTCCGACTCTAAAAACTTCTGCGGCTTGTCATAGAACTTCGCGCGGAGCTGGGCGTTACGATGCATTAATCGATTGAGCTTAGCGATCTGCCGACGAACCCATCCGTCATCGTACTTTTCGTCTTCCACTTGATCCTCGTAATTATCAACATAGTCCAAAACCTCCCGTTGCTCGTCAGTTAGACCACCGCCGAAAAACCGCCCTCCTTCGTCGTCTTGTAGAGGTTCATCTAGTAGTAAATCTGGCGAAGCATCGCCGCCGTCAAGATCATTGCGACCATGGGGCGAACCTGTACCACTTGGTTCGTCGTCTAAACCACCCTTATATCTTTTGACTTTGGTACCGTATTAGCAAGCCTAGTCTCTGTTAAAGGCGTGCCAAGTAGTATCTTACCCAGATTCGAGAGGTCATCGAGGCGTCGCTTCTTTGTGGCCGAACCCTCAGATTTCTGCGACTATGACAGTTAGGTACGCTACTGCAAAACGAATAACCATCATTCGTATGACACATACGTTGAAGATTGAATTTATATCCGTCATTGCCAATGCTGCTTGCTGGTAGGCTTCTCTCGTGGATGCTCGACCGCAATTGATAATACCCTTACCCCTCGTAGTCTGACCCAGGTCTTCGACCCGGCAGATTGCTGAATCGAATGCGTAAGGTCAGAGGGTTTTGTTGACGTCTGGAAGAATTTCATGGGTTGGCGCCGCACAAAGTTAGGCATCGGATCTCGGCGATGTCAAAACATTGGGTCTGGTACCGTCCAATACAAGAGCACAAAGTTATAAATATGCCCGGCCAGGGACAACCTCAGCAACAATAAATTGCTGCGGCGAGGATCAGCCATCCTATACGACCATCATTACTAGACGTCGACTACTTGGTGTCCTGTTTTCAGGACTATAATAGCACTCAAGTATTGATTTACTAGATTAAGTTTTTGCTTTGTGAATTTAGAATTGAGACGGTATGAATGCGGGTGATGAATATAGCCCTCAGACGGCCAAGCAGCCACAGCAGCCGTTGCCTATTATAAAGACGCGGTTCCCGGTGGTACGTGACTTTTGTTGATGAGGGAAAAAGAGGATTACGTGGCGGTAATTTATGGTCTTTGCTAACGAAGCGTATTAAGGCACGAATAAAGAAGATCATGCAAGCAGATGATGATATCGGAAAGGTCGCCCAAGCAACACCATTAGTGGTAGCCAAAGCACTTGAACTATTTATGATTTCTCTTGTACAAGAATCTTGTAATCAGGCCCGCATGCGTAATGCAAAGCGTGTATCTCCAGCACATTTGAAGCAAGCAGTGTTAAGCACTGAGCAATTTGATTTTCTAGCTGAGACGGTTGGAAAGTATCCAGACCCAGTTGCTCTGTCAGGTGACAAGCCGGAACCGGGAACTGGACCAGGGCGAGGACGAAGGAGAAAGGTTGTCGAGTAGAACTGCTGGTGCTGGATGGAGGACTGGGGATGTCGGGGGCGGCCTGTATTATAGTGGTGGCGCTATTGGAATTAATGGTTTTCGGTGGACAATGTATGACTAGAAACTGGGAATATGTCAAATGTAAATGTGGATGACTTCCTATATGCTGGGTATGATACTCTCGTTACTGTAAGATATGTATGTAAAAGAGACAATGGAATCTTGCACTCAATAGGCAGGCTCTCGTTGTAATTGGAAAACCATCTAAATGCGACCCAACTTACTAGATGAGTAACCGCCAATATTGGACAAGGAACAGACTCACCCAAAGAATGGCATTGCTGGTAAGTAGCCTGGTGCCATTAGACTAGTTCGGGATCTGTCTTAGTTCGATTTCCTAGAACGTGGTATGCAAGCAATCAGTAGTGAATTGCTACATAAAAGCTGAAAGCCCGTCACCAACTAGTAGTAGGTACCGACGAGTCCAGACAAGTAATATTGTGTAAACACATAGCTCTTGATAACGATGCAGATGCGGCATTCCGTGAGCCGGGACACTTTGGAGAACAAGGAACCCTAACCGGGGACCCTCATTGTGTGGCGGGTGCCATGTGTAATTGTAGGAATATGCGTATAGTTAGTACCGGTCACGCATTTTAGGTTCCACAGCGATCTGAATTTCCTCCGCAGCTCTCCCTCTCTCACCACCTCATCTCCGATCTCGATTTTGATCCCGCCTCGACACAAACCTTTCGCTCATTACTGAATTTTGTTGTTTTTGGTATTATAGACAGAGGTTTCGGCGAGAAAGAGATAGGCGGCTCCAAAGAGCTGGGTAAAACTACACTCGAAGGTTTATTCCTATTGCTGCTATCAACATGAGTGGCGTATTGTTTCCGTACTCTTCGGCTCCGCTGAAGACGGTCAAGGAGGTGTGTATTTGATGGAGATTGAATTATGATGCTAAAATAAGCGATATTTTGATTGGTTGGATGTGAATAAGTGCTAACAATGATTACTGCAGATCCAGTTTGGAATTCTCTCGCCTGAGGAGATCGTAAGCGCCACCCGATATCATCACGACGTTTTGGACAACAACGTTTGACTGGGCATGCTAATATTGTGATACAGAAAGCGATGAGCGTTGCAAAAATCGAATATCCGGAAACAATGGATGAAACTCGTCAGCGTCCTCGTGTTGGTGGTCTTAATGACTCTCGCCTAGGGTCTATTGATAGGAACTTCAAGTGCGAGACTGTACGTTATTTCGGGCAGCAATCACATCAGCAATTTTGACTAAGCAGAAGGGAACATTTGAAGCTTACAAGATTATGATTTATAGTGCGGCGAGGGCATGTCTGAGTGCTGCGGTCACTTCGGCCACATAGAACTTGCGAAGCCGGTTTTTCACATTGGTTAGCTTAACCCGGAGCATGATTGTGGAAACAAGGAAGCGAAATGTTGTGGCTAACGTTAATATTGCCATGCAGGATTTATCGGGAAGATCAAGAAGATATGTGAGGCTGTTTGCTTTCATTGCGGGAAGCTAAAGCTTGACGAAGTGAGTATTCACAATTTACTTGTTGCCTAATTTTGAAGACTATGGAATTTACCATGTTGCAAATTTTAGAGCAACCCAGCATTCGCCCAAGCCATCAAGATTCGAGATTCGAAGCGCCGATTCCAGGCCGTCTGGGCACTTTGCAAGGGCAAGATGATGTGCGAAACCGATGCTCCGAATGACGAAGACGAGGACTTCGGCGAGAAGAAACCTAAGAAGTTCGCGCACGGCGGCTGTGGTAACGCTCAACCTACAATTCGACGCGATGGATTGAAATTGTGGGGTGTTTGGAAGAAGGACAAGAACGAGGAGTTGGACCAACCCGAACGTCGCCATCTTAAGCCTCAGGAGATTCTCAACGTCTTCAAGCATATATCGGACCAAGATTTGGAGAGATTAGGTTTGAATACCGACTATGCACGACCTGAGTGGCTTATAATCACTGTGCTGCCCGTCCCTCCGCCTCCTGTACGTCCCAGCATTGCAATCACTGAAGCAGCCCGAGGAGAGGATGACTTGACGTACAAGCTTGCCGATATCTTGAAGGCAAATGCGAATGTCAGGCGATGTGATCAAGAGGGGGCGCCAGCTCATGTTCTCAATGAGTTTGAGTCTCTCTTGCAGTTCCATGTGGCTACTTATATGGACAACGATATCGCTGGCCAGCCGCAGGCTCTTCAGAAGTCGGGCCGTCCTGTTAAGTCGATTCGTGCTCGTCTAAAAGGTAAAGAAGGGCGTCTTCGTGGCAACTTAATGGGAAAACGTGTCGACTTCTCCGCTCGAACGGTTATCAGTGGAGATCCCAACTTGGCTCTGGATCAGGTTGGTGTCCCACGCAGCATCGCGAAGACATTGACTTATCCGGAGATCGTTACGCCATATAACATCCACAAGTTGACGCAGCTTGTAAGGAATGGCCCCAATGAACATCCCGGCGCCAAGTACGTTATCCGAGATACTGGCGAGCGTATTGATTTACGTTATCACAAACGTGCTGGTGAAATTACCCTTCAGTACGGCTGGCGTGTTGAGCGGCACATAGTCGACGATGACCCAGTACTGTTTAACCGGCAACCTTCGTTGCACAAGATGTCTATGATGGCTCACAGAGTGAAAGTTATGCCATACTCGACGTTTCGTCTGAACTTGTCCGTTACTTCGCCTTACAATGCCGACTTCGATGGTGATGAGATGAATCTTCACGTACCGCAGTCTGAAGAAACTCGAGCTGAGCTGACTCAGATTTGCGCTGTCCCTCTCCAGATTGTGTCACCTCAGTCGAACAAGCCTGTTATGGGTATCGTGCAGGACACGCTTTGCGGTATTCGCAAGCTTACCAAGCGTGATAATTTCTTGAGTTTCGACCAAGTCATGAACGTACTCTATTGGGTGCCAAATTGGGATGGCGTTATTCCTCAGCCGGCGATCCAGAAACCGAAGCCGCTCTGGAGCGGAAAACAGATGCTCAGTATGGTTATTCCGAAGGGTATCAACTTGCAGCGTTTTGATGACAAGAATACGTTGCTCAGTGTCCGTGACAACGGTATGATGATCGAGAATGGTGAGATCATGTACGGTATCGTCGACAAGAAGACGGTTGGCGCCACAAGTGGTGGTTTGATTCACACTATCATGCGGGAGAAGGGACCCATCCCTGCGCGCGACTTTATTGGTGGCACGCAAACGGTTGTCAACTACTGGTTGCTACACAATGGTTTCTCAATTGGTATTGGCGACACGATTGCAGATGCAAAGACTATGCGCAATATCACGAACACGATCGCGCAGGCCAAACGCGAGGTGCAACAGATTATTTTGGACGCTCAGGCCAACAGGCTACCCCCAGAGCCTGGTATGACTCTCCGTGAATCGTTTGAGCAGAAAGTCAGTAAGGTCCTCAATACTGCTCGTGACACAGCTGGTCGATCTGCGGAGACCAGTTTGACAGAGGCGAACAACGTCAAACAGATGGTCGTCGCTGGATCGAAGGGCTCGTTCATCAACATTTCGCAGATGTCAGCTTGTGTTGGGCAACAGATGGTCGAAGGGAAACGCGTTCCATTCGGTTTCTCATACCGTACGTTGCCCCATTTCACCAAGGACGATTATAGCCCTGAGTCTCGCGGTTTCATTGAGAACTCGTACCTGCGTGGTTTAACTCCCCAGGAGTTCTTCTTCCACGCTATGGCTGGTCGTGAAGGTATTATTGATACTGCAGTCAAGACAGCCGAGACTGGTTACATTCAGCGGCGTCTGGTCAAGGCGCTCGAGGATGTCAGCGTCAAGTACGATGGAACGGTCCGGAACTCGCTCGGTGATGTCCTCCAGTTTGTATATGGCGAAGACGGTCTCGATGCCACATATGTAGAGAAGCAGAGCATTGACTCAATGTCGGGATCGAACGACAGGTTCGAGCAGCGTTACAAGATTGACCTTATGGACACCATGTGGTCGCTCAAGCCGTCATTGTTGGAGTGCGGTAATGATATCATTGGTGATGTCGAAATCCAGCAGGTATTGGATGAGGAGTATGAGCAATTATGGAAAGACCGCAATTTCCTTCGGGAATTTGTGTTTAAGAACGGCGAAGACGCCTGGCCATTGCCGGTCAATATCCAGAGGATTATTCGCAATTCGCAGCAGATTTTCCATCTTGACAGACAAAAGGCAAGCGATTTGACACCGGGTGAAGTCGTGGAGAAGGTCCGGGAGCTGTGCAACAAGCTCATTGTTGTCCGTGGCAAGGACACTGTTGTGCAGGAAATCCAAGATAACGCGACGGCTTTGATCCAGTGTCTTGTCCGGTCACGTTTGGCTAGCAAGCGGGTGTTTGAGGAGTATCGCTTGAACCGGGTTGCATTTGATTGGGTTGTGGGTCAGATTGAAGCGCAGTTTGCCAGGGCGGTTGTTGCTGCCGGTGAGATGGTTGGTGTGATTGCAGCGCAGTCGATTGGTGAGCCGGCCACGCAGATGACGTTGAACACGTTCCACTACGCTGGTGTCTCGTCCAAGAACGTAACTCTTGGTGTGCCACGTCTGAAGGAAATTCTCAATGTGGCTAAGAATATCAAGACGCCTAGTTTGAGCATCTACCTGCTGCCGGAGTATGCGGCGTCGATGGACAAGGCCAAGACGGTTCAGAGCGCAATCGAGCATACGACTCTGAGAACGGTTACTGCTGCGACGGAGATTTACTACGATCCTGATCCACACACGACCGTGATCGAGGACGACTTGGACACTGTCGAGGCGTACTTCTCTATTCCCGACGAGCAGGTTGAGGCTAGCATTCACAGGCAGTCTCCATGGCTCTTGCGTTTCGAGCTTGACAGGGCAAAGATGCTTGATCGTCAGCTCACCATGAGCCAAGTCGCGGAGAAGATTACGGAGGATTTCAAGGACGACCTGTTTGTGATCTGGTCTGAAGACAATTCTGAGAAGCTGATTATTCGGTGCCGAGTCATGCGAGACCCGAAAGGGTTGGAGGAGGAAGTTGACGCGGAGGAGGATGCGATTCTCAAGCGAATCGAGGCGCATATGCTGTCGTCTATCTCGCTTCGTGGTGTCGAGAGTATTTCGCGAGTGTTTATGTTACAGTACGAGCCTAATCTGCCAAATGCCAACGGCGAGTACCAGAAGCAAAAGGAATGGGTGCTCGAGACCGATGGTGTCAACCTGGCGGAGGTCATGGCGGTTGATGGCGTCGACTACACGCGGACGTACACGAACTCGTTCGTCGAGGTGCTGTCGGTGCTGGGTATCGAGGCCACGCGTGCGGCGTTGTACCGAGAGATCTTGAACGTTATTGCGTTTGACGGTTCGTACGTCAACTACCGACACTTGGCATTGCTGGTTGATGTTATGACGTCGCGGGGCCACTTGATGGCAATCACGCGCCATGGTATCAATCGTGCGGACACGGGCGCTCTGATGCGTTGCTCGTTTGAGGAGACGGTCGAGATTCTGCTGGAGGCGGCAGCTGCGGCAGAGTTGGATGATTGTCGGGGCGTGTCGGAGAATATTATGTTGGGGCAGCTTGCACCGCTGGGGACAGGCGATTTCGATCTTGTGCTTGACGAGAAGATGTTTGCTAGCTTGCCGGTTGACTACAGTCGGGCAGGCACGGTAAACATTGGTGGGGCAAACGGTGTAGCAGAAGGTGCGGCTACGCCGTACGAAGGGCGGTCGCCGGCATACGCAGACGGCGGGTACTTGGGATCGCCAGATCCGATGGCTTCGTTCTCGCCTGTCGTGAGCTCTGGTGGTATTGACGACCGTGGCGGGCTGACTGAGTACGGCGGCGGATTTGGCGCTAGCCCGTACGGCGCAGGCGCCCAGTCGCCAGGATACAGTCCAAGCTCGCCGTTCTCGTCGTTTGGTGGCGCGTCTCCGATGTCGTTCGGCACGAGCCCGACGTCGCCCGGTTACTCGCCGGCGTCGCCTGCGTACAGTCCGTCGTCGCCGGGCATGGCGGTCAGTCCAAGCTTTGCGGCGTCGCCGAGATTCTGTAAGTTTTAAATGCGAGGTTAGTTGAGACGGTGTTTCTGACCGCAATAATAGCGCCATCGAGCCCGGCATATAGTCCAACGTCGCCGCGGTACAGTCCGACGTCGCCAGGATATTCACCAACGTCTCCAACGTACAGTCCGACGTCGCCGAGCTACTCGCCCACGTCGCCCACGTACAGCCCCACGTCACCGAGTTATTCGCCAACATCACCGACGTACTCGCCCACGTCTCCCACGTATAGCCCCACGTCGCCCACATATAGCCCTACGTCTCCTTCGTTCTCGCCGACTTCGCCAACGTATAGTCCGACGTCACCAAGCTTCTCACCAACGTCTCCGACTTATAGCCCTACGTCGCCTCAGTTCTCGCCAACGTCTCCGACGTACAGTCCGACATCGCCCTCATTCTCGCCGACGTCTCCGGCATATAGCCCGACGTCGCCATCATTCTCGCCGTCATCTCCGCGGTACTCGCCTACGTCGCCGAAGCAGAAATGAGGAGGTGGTGGGGGTGGTTTTTCTTTTAAAAAAAATGTTGTTATGTATACGATATTTTTTTTGCATTTAGTAGTAGTTCAGAGCAGGAACCACTCGTTTTCAAAGTGTGCGCGATTCGTTTTTGTATAGTTTATTATTAGATTTGGGTCGAAAGTGTGGTGTGTAAAATGCAGTTGTTGTAATGAAAGCAATAACATGGAACATGCAAGTTGGGTTCAGTCTAGGTGAACAGTAATCAGATGCGTAATGAGACGGGTGCGGGACTAATACATGATTGTAGGCTGTCTGTAAGCGACTTATACGTCGACTGCTGTCGACTCATTTCGGGGCGGCTGGCATTACTTAGAAGGCGCTAGCACGAAATCTAAAAACACAAGGGCAGAAGAAGGCCATCGCGCGGCTGAAACACTCGCAATAGTTTTGCGACCGGTGCCCCTTGCAGCCTGCATTGGTTCGGCAGGTCTATTTTTAAGACTTCGTGTCGCTGCAGGCTGCATAACAATAACAGGCCACTAAGATGCCGGTAATGGTGTTGATGGAGGTCGAGGTGGTGGTGCTGGCCGGTGGCTGGACTCAGTTATGGGGACGCCATAATAATCAAGGACCGACACAACTGTCAACGAGCCAGATTGAAGTTTATCGGCGACAACTTGGCAGGAAATGTAGCCAGAACGACCACGAACGCGAGGGACATGAAATAACTAGTAGCTGGTCGCGATAACGGCACGGTGAGGAAGACGGCGGCGGTCTTAGAAGCGATGGGCCCGCGGATATATATTCGACCCGACTGTAGATGGGCGGCGAGAAAATAGGCTATCGCGAACCGCAGCCACCATTGCACTCTATCCCGCAGACAGTGGCGAAGAGAGTTTAACTTAGCTCTGTTGTAGTCGAAAGACGTCATCGGCAGTTTGTATGCGATAAAAGAAGGCTCGGCTAACCTTAGACCGCCGGACAGCCGTATACAAGGCCGCTAAGCCAATTAAGCTTGCCTGCCGACCACTCCACCTTCCAGCTATATAGTCTCTTGTTCGGTCTGGCGCGGTTACTGACCTCGAGTTGCCCCGCACATCAGAATGTCCGGTGAGTCGCCGTCGAAGCAGCACCAGCAGCAGGAAGTGACGGGACAAGAACTCAGCCAGCCCGTCTCGACCTCGTCCTCGGCTGCATCGTCGCCGTCGTCGGTGTCTGCACTGTCTTTGCCGTCGCTCGTGAGGTCCCAGTCCGTACCGGTACCATTGCCGGCTCCGGCACAATTGGTGGAGAACGTCCAGAGTCCAATGGCATTGCATGCCATCATGAGTGCTCCAGTGTCTTACGCGCCGCCCTCCACGCCGCCACAGTACTTTGCCAGTGTGCGTGTCCAGCAGCAGCAGCAGCAGCAGCAGCAGCAGTTGCCGTCGCTGACAAGCGAGTATGCCGAGTATAGGTACGAGTCCGCGGCGAGGAGTGTTAACGAGCCTGGATTCACGAGACGACCGTCACTGCCTCCGCTGTCCCAGTTTGTCGACAGCCAGAATCTTCACCAGTTTCCGACCTCACATCCGTACCGCCTGCCCATGCAACGTCGAGTTCCAAGCGACCCTCCGCCGCCGCCGCTGCCGCGGCCAGCGCCGTCGTCGTCCGCTTCGTCGACATCGAGAGAGCCAGGACAGCAGCTGGCGCGGTCTACGAGTGTGGGTGGAGCAACGCGGCCGAAGTCTCATGTCATTGCCGCATGTTCGAATTGCAAGAAGGCTCATCTGGCCTGTGATGGTATGTCGGCTTTTGTTTTCTCTTGAATTTTTTTTGTTTGTGTTTCGGCGCTTCGCGTTCTATTATTACATTGGGTCTGTTTGCTCAAAGGCTGCTGCTTGAATATCAATATCACTATCGTGTTACCTATACCGTCTTCTTTACTTTTCTTACCCATTCTCCGAAGACGTGCCGGAGGGGCGCATGGTTTGTAGATTTGTTTAGGGCTTGCGATAAGTTTCATGTTTAGGCAAGTTTCGCGAAGCGGACAGAACTGTCGAGATTAAACTTTGAAATCAATCTACCAGCTTTCGTTACCCTGCCGGAAGTATGCATGTACTTTTCACCCCGGATCGACCGCAACAGTTAAGTGTGTTATATTGTCCGACTGTGGCCAGAACAAGAGACGAAAACGGCCCGTTTGGCGACTAACTCGCGGGCAGCTTGAAAGGCCCAAAATGCCCCCCTCGACATCACGGCATAACCGCCGTGGCGCCGTGGGATCTGTGCACAATAAGCTGCCGGCAAAGCCCGGCAGCGGCGGCATAACACGTCGTGTCGTGTCGTGTCGTGTCGTATCGTGTCGACACCGAGCCAAGTAGATCGGATAAGTCGATTGATGGTCCCCGGCCCAGGCTAACTTTAAAGATAAATCTCTATTTTTATCCCAAATGTCCCGCCTTTTTCCTGTTCCGGCAGTCATTAGTGCCGAATCCTTGGCCAAAAACACGCCAAACAACTAACAGACTATTTCTGGATCTTGGCCGGTGCTCGGCTATCGTTCGTCACGCTAAGTTCTAGTCAGGCACAGCATATATGCTTCCCGTGTTGTCGCCGTTCTGATTCCCCGCTTGCCGCATGTCTGGCCATTGATTGTCTGTCAGTCTCGTCCCGGGCCAGGTCGGCGTCTTGTATGAAACCGATCACGCGCGTGCCGTTGTCATTTGATTTATCAGATCGGTGATACATGGCTTCGAGCATAGCTATGTTAATATTTCTGTTACTGGCTGATGATACCTACTTGTTATCGATCTTTCGACTCATTCTGACCTCGATTGGCGTTGGGAGTTTGGCGTATATTGATTTGTTCATGTCATTCCGTCGCTTACCGATGCGAGCTGTGCTAACGAAATATAAATTAAAGTCGGCAGGCCATGTCAGCGATGCATTAATCTCGGAAAACAAGTATGTCTCTCCGTCTACTCCAGCTTTCGGCTCAAAGGGTGAGCAGGTTTTTCTAACGACAATAGGACACGTGCGTCGACGTCCGGCATAAGAAACGGGGCCGACCAAGGCTGCGCGACGACCTGTCCTCCGCCGGCAACCGGTCGTCCTCTGTCTCCACTACCACCTCCACGTCGCCGGTCAGTACATACTCTGTCGCGACGGCGGCTCCAACACCGACACGAGGTCCCGGATACAGAGCCCCCCCGCAGCTCTATTCGCATACTATACCGCTGCCGCTATCGACGCTGCCCAACGGCGATCTATACGTCGTCACGCGCCCGAACCGGGACTTGCACGTTTTGCAAATGTCCCCCGCGCTACGGCGGCGAACGCCCGTGCCGGCCACACTCGGTGACATCCTCGGACCCGATCCGGCACGCGAAGAGCGCATTTCACGAGCATTACACACCCTCACACGCTCTGCCGACGAGAATCCAGTCGCAACTGCGATTCTAACCAGCACGCCGCTGGCAGACTTGGTGGCGCCTGTCGTGCTCGGCGCGTCCGGTCTGAGTCCGGCCACTGCCCGCCAAATCAGTTCTGACCGCGCGTGCGTCGTGTTTTATGTGCGAGACACCATTCGGGGAACGACGGTTGAGTACGTTGTCGTGCGCATCATCGACAGCGTGGCTCCGGCGCCGCTGCGGCGCGGGTTCGGGCTAGATGACATATTGGGATAGATTTAGGATATGGGCGTTTTGCATTTTCATTTGTATTCTTCCGCTGGACTATGGCTGTTTGCAACGTTTGCTTGTAATTGTTGTTGTTGTTGTTGTTGTTGTTGTTGTTGTTGTACATAAAATTGCAAAATCCCACCAAAAACACAAAACAAAACTCCCAAAAACGCCCATCTATCCCAACACATTTGCCTTTGCCTTCTTCTTCTTGCCCCCGCCCTTTTTAAAATCCCGCCAGTTGCTGATCCGCTCGTCCCGCGTGTCCTCCCACTTCTTGTCCATCTCCCGCTTGCGCTTGCGGTCCTCGACCTCCCGCTCGGCCCGCTCGCGCTCGCGGCCTTCCGCCTGCATCTGCGCCTTGAGCAGCCGCTCGCGCCGGCCCTTGTCCTCCTCGAGCATCGTACCGACCATCACGCGCCACTCCTTGACAAACGCGTCGCCGTCGACCTCGGGATGGTCGACCGTCCACCCCTTATCCCGCATCACGACCCGCCGGGCATCAGCAAACACGGTGTCCAGCACGCCCCGCTTCTTGTCGTCAAGCAACTCGTCCTGGGCCTTCTTGAGCCTGTCGAATGCGACCGGCGCGTCCGGGTTCGCCGTCTTGTCCGGGTGGATCAGCAGCGACTTGCGCCGGTACTGGGCCCGCACGTCCGACCCACCGCACCCGGGCAGCAGCTCCAGCACCGCGTACGCGTCGAGCGGGTGCGTCGCCTGGATTCGCGCGATCTCGACGTCCCGGGTCAGCTGGGCCGATTCCCGGGACAGCAGCGCGTCAATGTCGTCCGTCATGTTCGTTCAATCGTAGGTTGCGTGGTGACTCGCGCGAATAGCGACTTGGAAATAGGTGCGGCGGTGTCGAACTGAACCATCAAGAAAAAAAATCGAGTTGGGTTAGGGTCATGTTGAGCGGCGGTGAACTGGTAGCACAGTCTAACAATAATACGACTACATTAACTACAATGGCAATATCCGCATACATACACCCCATGTCGCCTAATACTCCAAATCCGACCACCACCACCACCACTACCACAACAATATCCAATGCCCAGCTACGACAGCTACAACCGACTTTCAACAATCGCAACCGGCCGTACGGTCTCTGGCCAAATCTAAACTCAAGTCAGCACCTGCGTGGCAACAAATCGCTCCGAAATATGCAAACCTACCTCGTTCAAAACGTCCCACATGTTGCCGACAAACACAAACGCGACCTCGGCTTTCACGTTTGTCGGCATGTCGTGCTCGACGTCTTTCCGGTTGCGCGCCGGCAGGATGATCTTGTGAATGCCCGCCCGGTGGGCGGCAAGCACTTTCTCCTTAATGCCGCCGACCGGCAGGACCTGGCCCCTGAGCGTCATTTCGCCGGTCATGGCCACGTCCGCCGGCACGGACTTCGCGCTCAGCAGCGACACCAGCGCGACCGTCATCGCCACGCCCGCGCTCGGCCCGTCCTTTGGGATCGCGCCGGCCGGCGCGTGGATGTGGATGTCGTTGTTCGCCAGCGGGCTCTCCGTCCGCGTGTCGACCAGCTGCAGCTCGAACCCGTGTGCGCGCACCCACGTCAGGGCAATCATCGCCGACTCCTTAATCACGTCGCCCAGGTTGCCGGTCAACTGCAAGCCGCCGCCGCGGCCTCCGCCGGACGACGGGTACTTGCTGGCTTCAATGAACAGCAAGCCGCCGTTGCCGCTGCCCATGTACGCCAGCCCGGTCACGACGCCCGGCCGGTTGTCGCGGGCAGCAATCTCGGACTCGAATTTCTCCATGCCGAGAAACTTTTCGATGTCGTCGACCGTCACGACAGCGTTGTACGTCTGCTGCTTATCCGCGCCGGCCGCGGTCGGCGGCTCGAGTGATTCGGCAAACTCGACCGCTTTACCCCGGCACACGGTCGCAATCTCGCGCTCGAGGTTCCGCACGCCTGCTTCCCGCGTGTACGACGTGGCGATCTTGAGCAGGACGTCGTCGGAGACCTGGACCTGCCCGCTTGCGAGCCCATTCGCGGCGATCTGCTTGGGCAACAGATACTGCTGCGCGATGTGCTTCTTCTCGAGGTACGTGTACCCGGACAGGCTGATCATCTCCATGCGGTCCAGCAGCGGCGGCGAGATCGTGTCTGTCGAGTTGGCCGTCGCGATGAACAGCGTTTTCGACAGATCGATCGGGATGTTGACGTAGTGGTCGTTGAACGCGTGGTTTTGCTCCGGGTCGAGCACCTCGAGCATGGCGGCAGACGGGTCGCCGTGGAAATTGTTCTCACCAACCTTGTCGATCTCGTCGAGCAAGAAGACCGGGTTCACGACGCCGGCCTTGCGCAGGCCTTGCACGATGAGGCCCGGCATCGCGCCCACGTACGTGCGCCTGTGGCCGCGGATTTCGGCCTCGTCGCGCACGCCGCCGAGACTGATCCTCTGGAACTTGCGGCCGAGCGCGGTCGCGATGCTGCGGGCCAAACTCGTCTTGCCGACGCCGGGCGGGCCGACGAGCAAAAGAATCGGCGCCTTCTCGATCACGCTGTGGTCCTGCCCGCGCGACTTGAGCCGCACGACCGCCAGGTACTCGAGCAGCCGCCGCTTGACCGACTCGAGCCCGTAATGATCGTGGTCGAGCTGGTCTTTGGCGGCCCGGATCGTGGCGCCGTCGATCTTGTCGTCAGTCGCGTTCGCCCAGGGGATTTCTGCCAGAGTCTCGAGATACGTCCGACAGACTTGGTACTCGGCTTGGGTGGGGTGCATGCGTTTGAGCCGTTTCAATTCGCGCTGGACGACTTTGGTGGCCTCGGGCGTGAGCTTTGCTGCTTCGAGTTTCTTGGCGAGCTCGGTGTAGTCGTCCTCGTCATTGCCGTCACCGTCTTTCTCGCCAAGCTCTTGCCGGATCCTAATTCGTCAGTTGGCGGGGTAATAGAGATGCTAGGAGAACTTACGCCTTCAACTGCTGCCGAAGTAGAAAATCGCGCTGCTTCTTGCTCAAAGAAGAGTCGACAGAAGTATTTATTTTCTGTGACAGCTTAATCATCTACCAAATCATCAGTACTTGCAAGTTGCAGTTAGATGTGTACGAGCTTACGTTTAGCTGCCGAGACAACAACTCGACTGCCTTCTCCAACCGAATATTAATATCCTCAATCTGCAAAAACTGCAGTTTCTCTGTAACTGGCACGTCGAGCGCGAATACCATGAGATCAGCGACTTTGCCCGAGTCTTGAAACGAGCTATTATTAACGAGTGCTTCAAGCCGACGCAGCGCGCCGGCATTGCTTGTCAGTTGCGGGCCACCTGATGGGACAGGCGTGATCGCGGATGATGACGACGACGACTTGAGTGCGGCGATGAGTTCGCGTGAGAGGCGCTTCAGTTGTGCGACGACAGTGTAGGTTGGTATGTCGGATGAATCGAGCGCTATCTTCGTTAGTCTGACAGGCTTGATACATTCCAATTACAAACCCACACGTACTAGACTCCTTGAAATATTCCACGTCAGCGACATAATACGGCGTCCGCTGCGTAACTTTCGCGACTTGGAACCGGGACACTCCTTCCAAGACGACCTGGAACCCACCGGTCACGGTCCGGTCTAATCGCAATATCCTGGCCATGCAGCCGTACTCGTAAAAGAGCCGGTCGTCGCGGCTTCTGACCTTGACGAGAGCAGACGACGACGACGGCTTGTCAGTCTCGACCCGGCCGTCCTCTATCGTCGCCACCTTGACGCTATCGTCCGGTAAATCGGTTGCAGATCTCCAGGTCACGCATCCAACAAGACCGTTGATCCGGTCTCCACCGCCCGCGTTCGCGGCCTTGTAGAGCTTTGCCACGAGCGCGGCATTGTCGGGCCGCGAAATGCTCAGGGCGAGCACGACGCCCGGGAGCAGGACTGTGTTGTGCGGGAGGAAGAAAAGGGGCAGCGAATGCGGCTTCGGCACCATTGCTGACGAGCGGTAGCAGTTCGCGAGATTAACAGCAGTAAAATCAAATGAAGCGAGGTGGTGAACTGGGGCAAGTGGACTCGGCAGTTGTGTGGGGGGGGGGGGGGGGGGGGGTTTCGGCACGCGCTTCGGCTCGCTAAAAGCGCGGAGAAACGGACCGTGACATGCGCTCTGTGCGGTGCCCGCTAGTCTTCTGTCAGGCATTTAAGAGGGCACAGTGGCTTAATTGGGTTTAGCGTGCTCTGTCCTCACATTGCTGATTAGGATCAAAGGCTACGGTATTATTTTGGGGCGCCGTCTACAGACGACATGTAAGCGTGCAGCTTACGGCCGTACTCGGAGTATTATTCACATGAGCAGCGCAATTGGCTTGTACTTATTCTATTCACTAGTGATTTATTGCAGTGGCATCCCGCTTCCAGTTATAGTCTTCAACATGTTAGCAACAGCGGGAAACGATACCCCACTATTCCCGAAACTATCAAACGCTCTCCGGCATCTTTCCTCGGTGCTCCTCACAAAAGGATGTGCCGACTCTTCTATTGTTGGCACGAACGCTGAATCAATAGGAGCCTCTTGTCGGATAGGATAGAGCGTGATGGCGTTCAGTTTCTGCAATTCCGTTAGCGTGATGCAGAACCGAGAATTCGACGAGAAAACGGCTATACCATGTTCGGAGTCAAGCCTCGCTGCATTTCAATTGAAATCGTAATGTCTCGCCATTCATGTCCTTCGACTTTCATATTTGGAATATCAATAACTCCCATCTTGACCTCGGTTCCGTGCCTGTCGGCGGTTGTGCGTTTGCATACTTCAGCGATGAGTGCCGGTGACAATGCAGTCTCGTGCAGGACTTGTGTGTCATGCCCGATAGGCCCGTTTGCTGTGCTTTCGCGAGTCTGCTGCGTGTGGTCGTCATGCCGTATTTTGTCTTTTCCACCGTCGCTGTCAGTGCGGATCGCCGTCGTGTCGTCTGCGTGATTTGCGTTTGGATTGATACCTTGATGGTGATTTGGCGTCTTAATATCGCCGTCATCATCCAGGGCGACCTGGAAATTGACGCGTCCAAGGTATTCTTCACTGCTGCCAAAGTTCCATCGAACAGCATACGTCCCCGGCGGCACTCTCATCGTTGTAAACACTCGCACCCTAGGTTTTGGTATCATCAGCCCGGCCTTATTTTCATACTGACCACGATGTGAAACTCACCAATACACAGGAATCCCCCGCGGCTGACCTGGGTTTCGTGAATGCAGTTTAAACTCAATTTTCCAGGTATTATCCGTGCATGCCGTGTTCCAGGCTGCGTGCAAAGCAACGTACATTTGGCGCCAGGTGATATTCCGCCAATGCGCATGACTGTAGTGCTCGATGACCGTACGAGCGTGGAAGACGCCTTCGGCATGGTAGTCGTCGCGGACTCGCAAGGCCCATAGTGGCTCACAGTCTAGTGATCTGTTGAAATTAGCACATGTGAGCGCGAATGAGGGCAAGTCCTGTGTCGGGAGATGGCGTGCTATGTCCTGGACGAGTTCGGAAGGCAGATCAAGCACCGACATTGTTGTAGCAGGTTGAAGTAACCCCTGTCGCGGTCGAGACAGAAGACACGACCAGACAGGCAGCAGAGTTACTCATGGAGGCTTTGCTTTTCTATATATGTGTACATAGATGCGTGGCCGAGGCAACGCGTGCCTGAGGTGTCTTAACTCACGCGCCTCTTCAACCTGTCACCATCACGCACCTTTGCGGCTGGTCGTACCTTGCTTCCCCCTTTCTCCACTTTCCGCTTTTTTGGATGTATAAAGGACTGCCAGTTGACTGCTTATTAATCTACTTAATTCCATAGCTACAACCATCCCCATTCGCTATGTACTATGTACATATAGCGAGGAGATCGGAGAAGATCGGTAATGAATGCCGATAGCCTATGACGTGAGCCGCTGCGGGTTCACCAAGCCCGAAGTCGCCGGGGTAGGATCTCCAGCGAAATTAACAGGTCCGACGAGTGCCGAACATTCCCAGCTTGTACAGATTTGTATTTTACTGCTGTCTGTTGCTCGGACCTCGAATCTATAGTCCATCTCATCTTCGGGTGGGTGCAACCCAAATAATTTACTTCTCAAATAGTTGCCCATGGCGTCATGACATCCATACTCACCCTAACTGTCAGCCGCAGCCAAATGCCCACCGAAACTGCCATCAAGTCAATCTGTCCGAACACTACATTGCGTCTTCTTATCGCGTCCACAAGTCTATAACATTGAGGGGTGGATACGATTATGGTACTGTCAACTTTTGAGATTACCGTAAAGTTAATCGTAAATATAGGGCTTCAATGGTTTAGTAATCGTTCCTCATTACGAAGGTAGGATTATAATCTTGATGAACAAGTTCGAAGAGTTGAGAGGCCTACTTTGGAGTCTCGTATGCTGTTAAAGCTACGAAACCCAACTCTCGGCAGAAGGGCACCCCGAGTCGAATATTTCCAGCATGACACGCTAATGCCGCAATGACATGCCCCTCACTAAGCGGCGGATCATCACCCCGATATTCGCGAACCCTATGGCCTCAGCTAGATATCCTCAATCCACGACATTCGAAAGGTTAATCGTATATAAGAGCACGGTTGAAGCATGCGTCTGTTCGTTGTATCTTGTAGACCTCTGATTTATCGGTGACCTCGAAGAGCTTTGCGATCAGACATCGGCAGCTACTTTGGGGAAGAGACACAGGCTGTGGCTACTACTGAGAAGGGATGGCTGTAACCGTGGTGGAGAGCTCACGAAGAGCAGCAGCAGCCAGGGCTATTTGCAATCCCGTGGGAGAGTTTGCGGCTGAGAGGTTATTAGTGAAAGCAGAGACATGCTAGGCTTATGAAGCCAGTACTCAATGAAGCCAGGAACTATGAGATCACTCATTTGCTTGCAGATCAATACTCAAAGGAAGCGGATATGTAGTTATGCCTAATTGTATCTTTGTGCCTATTTAAACGCTCAATTTTCCAACTCGCTCTACCCTCCAAACGCAACTTGACGACTGCAGCCGTACCCAAGAGCCTACCAACTATACAATTTTACGAGCAACGAACGTCTTGTTCGTATAGTTAATCGTATAGTAATCGTATTAGATCATACACTATTACGAATTACGATTGCTCGCAAATCGTATCCACCCCATATAAGAATATTGAAACAAACGTGATATACGGATGTCGAACCGCGGCTGGTTCCTAACCATAGGATGCGTCAGCACTGATGGTGAGGCTTAGTCATATCATCCCGACGCTAGTTATTGGCGATTGCCTGTCAAATTTTTCGTGTTGAAGACAATTACAATTCAATAGCCAGCTCTACAGACCTATCGCACCGCGCTAGCCGTACGATATCCCACGAGCGTCTATTGCATAGTATTGTATGCAGATGTCTAGTTGATCCACCAAAATATAATCAACCAGCAACGAACCTGCGTGCCATGAACTCATCAGCCTACCTAACCTCATACGGCTGGACACCCGGCACCGGCTTCAAGAAGGGCAGCCTAGCGAAACCGATCCTCGTGCACCATAAAAAGGACACAAAAGGTCTAGGGAACAAAGCGCACGATCACGAGACGTGGTGGGAACGAGTTTTCGACGGACGGCTGCAGGACTTGGATGTGTACTCAAGTAGCAAAAGTGGGAGTGAGGAGGAAGGTCAAGCTGTGACTGTGCGAGGGGCGAGGGATAGTCCGCTTTACAAAATGTTTGTTAAGGGGGAGGGACTGCTGGGTTCGATTGGGAGTGGTACGGCCAGTGGGTCTGAGATGAAAGTTGAGACTCAACTGGTCGTGAAGATTGAAGGTCAAAGTGGCCAGAGCTCGGTCGAGACATCCGTCGAGAAAACAATCACCGAAGTTGACAAAGTTGTTGCAGTGACTCGCTCAAGCTCAAACAAAAAGGGCAGGCATAGCAGCAAGCGGAAGGACAAGATCAAAGAAGAGACGCCTGCAAAGTCGAAAAGTCACGATGAATGGGTTCGGGCGATACTTAAGGACATGAAGAAAAAGAAGAAGAATAAGCAAATTAAGCAGTGAGGTACATATGCGCATTGAATATTGGGCTCGCATTGGTTGGTTTTCGGCTGCATTGGGTTTTATGGCGTCAGGAGTTTGGAGAACATGATTTGTGTACAGCTACAAATTTATTACCGTATAGAACTGCAGACTAATTAAATTATGAGTCACAAGTTACAGTGGTCGAAACTGTTGGCACCGTGACTTACAAGTTTGTGTAATTGTAATCCGTAAATCTGACATGGCAACACGAACTCCCAAATGCCTCGCCGTCATCTTTCGACATCGTCAGCTTCAGGCACCCAAATCACGGCATCTTCTACACACTCTCCATCCTCTGCTTCGCCTACAATCCGAATTATGTCTGAACCACCATCCTACACTGACGCCGTCTCGGTTCAGCCTCTGAACTTGCCCGTCTTCCAGTTCCTCCGTGACAAGCGGATCATACTCGCGTCCGGCTCGCCCAGGCGCAAAGAACTATTGAATCAGATCGGAATCACGAACTTCGACGTCGTAAAATCTGGATTTGCAGAGGATTTGAATAAGTCTGAATTAAGTGTATATGAGGTTCGCGCCGTCTTAATTCGGCTTTTTTATCTGGCTGACAAATTATAGTACGTTCAGGAAACAGCAAGCCAAAAAGCTCTGTCTGTCTACAAGCAAGAGGTCTGTACTGGATTCATAATGTCTTACATCATACTCCTGTCGTATAGGAAATGCTGACGATTGCGATAGATCGAATCAGAGGACGAGCCGGCGCTAATAATAGCAGCCGACACTATCGTCCTGTCCAAGAACCAAATCGTTGAAAAACCAAAATCCGCAATCGACCATTTCAGAATGCTGCAATCCCTCCGCGACGACGACTTCCCGCACCGCGTGTTCACGGCGGTCGCATGTGTCGCGCCGTTGGCGGAACCCGTGTATCCCGGCTACAACCTCCAGACACATATTGAGGAGACCCAAGTGTTTTTCGCCAAAGATGTTTCGGATGAGTTCTTGAGCGCGTACGTCGCGTCGGGCGAAGCTAAGGATGCGGCCGGTGGGTATCAAATTCAGGGGAAAGGCGCGCTGTTAATTGATAAGATTGTGGGCGACTACTCGAATGTGGTGGGCCTGCCGCTGAAGGCGACCTTGCAGCTGATGGAGAAAACGTTGATCCATGCTGACGAGAGCGAATCTGAGGATCTCTGATAGACACCTTGTGATCAAATTGTACCATACGAAATAAATGACTTTTATCCATGTTATCCAAAACTTCCAAACGCCAAATATCACGTTTTATACAAGCTCCTAGTCGCTGTCCGACGAGTCGAAAGTCTCTTCTTCTTCATCTAGAATGACAGGAATCACAAACGACTCCTCGCTAAACTCGCCACGCACGCGCTCAATCGTAACGACGTCGACCTCGCCGTCGTCCTCTTGATCCAGTTTCCGCTTATTGACAATTTCGTCCGGGATCTGGATTTTGATTTTAGCAACCGCGCGACAGTAATCACGTCACATTCAACTTACGATATCAAATTCATCTTCCCGCTCCTCATACTCAACATTCTCCTCGACCTCAACAAAATCTGGCGCGAGCGCGCTCCACCGCTGCGGAGTCGTCGTCGCCCACACGTAAATTGTGCCATTGTCCAAACCAGTGGCCGCCACCAAAGTACGATTCGGGTCCCATTGCACATCAACAATTTCCTCCCGCGGCGCCTCAATAATCTTCACTAACGAGCCAACTGTCGTTTCCCAAATATAAATATCGTGCGCATCCTGATATGTGGACGCCATGACGTAGTCGCCGTTTGAGCTGAACGCGACCGAGTTCCACTGTAACCGGTTAACAACGTCCTGGAATCGGTGGACAATATCAATATCCCAGTCTACAGGATCAACATATGTCAGGTCAGGTGTGTTGTATAACCTAATCGTCCGATCCGACGAATTCACGAGGAATTGCTTGCCGGATATGCTGAAGCATATATGTTTTATGTTCGCCGTCGTCAACTTTTCCGACCGCACAGTCTGTAATGTCTCGCTGTCAATCACATTTAACCAACCTTTACTTGTTCCTGCAAAAATATACTGTCCCGATCGCGTAAATGTCGCCACCAGAGTAGACTGTTTATCCTGCTTTCGTTCTCGCCCATCATCGTCCTCGTCCTCGTCCTCTTCCTCGTCATCCTTTTGCAGTGGCGTACTGGAAAGCAAGTGCTTTCTGGTCGTGCCATCGCTAAAATCAACAAGCGTGGGCGCATCGTCAAGTAATGCCGCGATAAAAACCTGGTGATTGAAAGGATGTAGTTCTGCACCCCAGATGGCGGATTCGAACCGGACGGTCTTCTCGCGGGACCCGTCTTTTAGATCCCAGAGAATGCATTTCCAATCCCGCGAACTGGAAAGCAGATATCTACCATCTCTTGACCAGCTATTGCCGATCGTTAGATTTCTCCAGTCACGGTAGAACCAAAGGAGGGCCGTACCTCAGTGATTGCACTGGTCTCGTGTGGCCACGTAGAACGCGCGCAATGCCGTAAGTCTCGAAGTCGAATACAATAACAGTTCCATCAATAAGTCCAGATGCGAGGTAGTCTCCTTTTCTGTTGAATTTGATACACGTCGAGTGGCCGTAATCTTTACTAGTCTGTCAGTACCACTTCGGGGTTGTGGGAGACAAGAGAATATTACTCACTGAGAGTGTGGGTCAGGTTTTCGGGATACTCTTGCGAAAGAGCAAATGGATCTAAAAGCAAAAGGTTCATTCTGATCACTGAATTTCAGTGTTCGAATAATTGCAGCTTCGGTTGAACTGCCTTGCCGTTAATGTTATATTCTTTGACGACATCTACTGCCGGAGCCAGTTTTTTGCCTGTAACCCTGACCCGAAGCCATCATAAACCCTATTCCATTTGCTCTCCATCAGGAGCCGGTGCCAGAGGAGAATCTTAATATATGGTGGCAATAAGTCTTGCTAGCATTGATTGATAATTTGAATATCATTCATATTAGTAAGTCATTAGTTTGGGTCTGGCCAATACACAAACGCCACCACGGTATCTCTATGACATTATCTACAAACACACTCGGTTCCTCGCCGCTGGACAAATCGCCGCCCCTCGCATAAATATCTACAAACTCCCTTGCTCACTGTTGGACAAAAGGTCTCCACTCGTTTACCCAAATGTTTCTCGACTGTCGCAATTGGTTTCCAATCCGCTTAACAAACTTGCCGTATCCCTGCTGGCCTAACAGCCCGCCGTCATCTCTCGCCCAAACGACTTTTCCTCTCAAAATTGTATACCTTGGCCAATTATTAAGCTGAAATCCTTCGTACGGAGTATAGTCAACCTTATGATGAAGCTTTCCATTTTCAACTGTCACGAGCGCTTTGCCAGATGGGTACCAAATCACAATGTCAGCGTCATAACCTGGCGCGATAACGCCTTTCTTCTCTAATCCATACAGTTTGGACGGATTCGTGCAAGCTACCTCAACGAGTTTCTCAATCGATATCTTGCCGTCCGTAACGCCCTGGTAGCCGAGCGGAAGGCGGGTCTCGACACCCGGCAAACCGTTCGGTATGGCACTGAACTTTGCGATATTAGTCTTGACGTCCAGGCCGAGTTTCTTGCCTTGCGGGTGGTCCCAGCACGATGGGCAGTGGTCCGACGAGAGCGTTGTGAACGTGCCGTTCGCGATACCTTCCCAAAGCGCGGCTATGTCGTCTGGAGAGTCTCGAACCGGCGGCGAGCAGACGTATTTCGCCCCTTCGAAGTCAGGCATCTTGAGAACGTCCGACATTAGGTACAGGTACTGCGGACAAGTTTCGGCGTGAATAGGCAGCATCCTAGTCTGCGCAGCCCGCACATGGTCTCGCGATGCTTTCGTCGAGACGTGCACAAGCAGGATCGGCGTGTCCATCAACTCGGCAATGCAAATCGCGCGATACGCAGCTTCGGTCTCGACTAGTGGCGGCCGCGACACAGCGTGGAAGTAGGGATCGGTCTGGCCACGTTGTTCGAGCTGCTTGATGATGAACTTGATCATGTCCCAATTCTCGGCGTGAATCATAGTCGTCATACCCAGCTGTCGAGTACGCGCCAACACCGCCATAATCTGCGCATCGGATAATTGACGGTTATCGTATGTCATGTACAGCTTGACACTCGAGATCCCGCCCTCGTTCCGCAGAATTGGAAGCTGCTCGTCGAGAACCGCGGGCGTGGGGTTCGTCAAGATAAGATGAAATCCGTAATCGCTGTACGTACCGCCCTGTGACGCACACTTCGCATGGTAATCATTGACGACCTTGAGGACGTCCTCATCCCACTTCTCCTGCGCTGCGAAACACACGACCGTCGTGGTTCCGCCGCAGACGGCGCTGCGCGTGCCCGAATCGAAACCATCCATAGTAACACCACCCGCGCCCTGCGACAAATGCACGTGTGTGTCGACACCGCCCGGAGTGACGTGTGCTCCCTCTGCATCAATAATCCGCGTATCCGGCCCCGCCAGTGCGGTTAATCCTCGACCGACATGAGTGATGACGCCGTCGGTGACAGCGATATCACTGTTTGGCGGTTGTAAAGTACCGGATGAAGTCACGACAATGCCGTTCGTGATAACCAAGTCGAAATTCATTGTATCGCAAAATCGTCAATCAAGACCTGGATATGCGGAAATTATACATTAACGATTGACAGGTCGGAATTGCGGTCGCGGCCGACAGCCTCGAGGACGGCATTGAGATGCATTGTGGATGACTCTTGAGCCACAGATAAGCCGTGGCGTTCTCGGCCCGCCGGCGCGCGAGATGAACCCTGAGGAAAGCCGTAAACTAAGCTACTTTTCCCGGGTACCAAATTCGTCAAGGAACACTATTGTAATCTACTCTCTGTACGCAAAAATTCCTAAGGATTTTTGGTGATGTCCGACTGGGAGTTGGTTTAGCGGTCACTAATCGATAATTCTGCGTAACTAGCTAAAGCTTTGAAAACGTAACTATGACTTGGTGTGGAAGGCTGAACGATTTTTCAATGCTCTCCCATAAGGGGGGACAACTGGTACGTGTAGACAAGACCTACACAAAAGGATTATTTTGTGCCCAAATGGAACGCGTATATTGTATACATTACAACGCCGTATATAGGCATTTGTCAGGCCCCAACCAACTGCCCCTGCGCAATGCGACGCGTCTTTAAAGGGAGGCTAATGTCAGGACTCAGGAGTCAGCTCCTGAGGGCCTTCGGCGTTGGCCGTGAGCCGCACATTTACTGCGCTCCCACTGACGTCACTGCGTCCAGCGGCTCACGAACATTGTTTTCATGATGTTAGGTTCGTTAATTTATTAGGCATATTTCAAATATAATATTAATCTTCTTAGGCGTGTGTGGAGCCTACTGCCTACAGGAATCCTTCTCCTCTCATTCGAATTTTCGGTCCACCCACCGTATGTGAGCCTACTTTTTGGAACGAATAAAAATCGTTTCACCTCGGCCACACCGTGTGAAAATATGTTATTATATAGAAGTCTGCTTGTTTTGTTAGTTTGTCGCACACGGCTTTGTTCCGTGACGAAAAGATTTTAGCAGAGTTGTCCGCCGGAGAAGTGTATAAAAGGAAGCAGTTGAAACCAGTTCTTCGGCATAGTTATTATTCTAAAATATATCGATTCAAAGGTCAACAGTTTTAAGGAATCATATAGTATTTACAGAATTGTCAGTACAATTCTCACATCTCTAGCAAGTCATCTTGATTGTCGTGAACAGACCGTTGTCATGAGAAACGGTGCGGTAAATGTGTACCTGAATCAGGGGTACTCTAAACTCTAATAAGGATAGTCGATGTGGCTCTAATCACACTCAATGCGACTATCCGGGCACACACTCAGTGAGTTCCAGCCCGTCGGCTCACCATCAAGAATCATGACCTAGAGATCACCTAGAGTGGCTGCCGTTGCCTCTATGCAAACTAGAGCTACACATCTACTGTCAGCATGAGAATACAGTTGTCATTCTGACAACCCTGACGTCACTTAAGATGTTTATATCCTGCTTAGCAGAAGTCGCGGCCAGAGTTGCTGTGCAAGCACAATAATAAATTATAAAGCATTCTACATCTTCAGAAAATGTACCCCATCAATACTACGTCAACTGGTGACTATTTCAATGCCCTCCTACCCGGTCTCGATATCGTAGCAGGCGCCTTTGCCGGAAGCGTGACAACAATCATAAAAACCACCGGTTGCCCAGAAGTTATCGCTCAAGGTGTCACGATTCGTGACCCACATCTTCCAGCTCGAGTCATAATAATCCCAGAATTGCTTTCCGCAGTCGTAAGTGGGACCAACTCCTGGTTCATCCCAGTTACACACTTCATCACCAGTGCACCAGTACCAGACCAACGCCTGCGTCTCTGCAACCAGCAAAGCCAAGACTGTTGCTGCGATTCCAAATTTCATCCTGTTTATTTTTATCAGTACCATTCTACATAACATTATGTGGTGACGTACCTGCGTGATAGAGGGAAAACTTGCGAGAAGATAGCAAGGTCGGGGGTTCGATGAGAGAGCTAGACTATTGGACACAAGCTTGTGACCGATCAGTCGAGCGGGCAAGGTGAAGGGAAAGAAGAGGCCTTTTGTACTTGACTAGATGATCCTTGTAAAGCCTTTAGAGGTTTAGCGTGCGGGGATACAAATAAGGGGTGTAGGACAACCCTCAGCTGCGGTGGAGCCTATATCTCTTGTAGGCGCGACCATGATGCGACAAAGTTAACTGAAGCAGGAAAACGTTTTGATTTTGTCTGTGATGACCTTCTTGTACGGCTGAAAGATGTGGTGAACGTACACGGCCAACACATTTGGGTCTCAAAGCCAGGCGGACGGTTTCCAGGCGTACGGTATCCCCGCAAAGTTGTCCTTATTCGGTTGTGCATTGCCAAAACGCGAACGCAAAACCACTTATTACGTTGCACTGACGCTCTCAAGACGATAAAAATTAAATTGAGAATAATTCGATCCACCTGGCTTACGCCTGTCCTGTCCCTCTCCAGCTCAGTGAATGTGCATTCAACTGGAAACGAGTGGCCGCGTCAAACAAAGCTGCTTCGGCGCGCAATCTACCACAATTGCGTCTGCGCCACTGTCGCTGCGGCGATACCCATCTTGTGGCTTCGCTCATTCCACGGGCAATTGGTTTGCTACAACCTCGGATGCCGTGTGCAACGGGAAAGCAATCGGGACGAATAAAGTGGAGGTATCTAACCTCTTCTCACGTGCGTGGTTTGTTAGGGCACCTTTTCAGTTGCTATGAGTCAACGACGAGGTCCAGTTCCAGTGCTCTGGGATTTCCAGCTGCTTGCGAACAGTGAGGAGTTGCATTTGTATCATCATCACCCCTTCTTGACTGTCTGCGAACAAAATTTTACCCATGGGTCCAATGAAATATGGCACTAGCGTTGGGTGATGTGCTAATACTCATCCTTATAGCTGCTCGAACGCGAAGGCAGTTCTGTTGTAGGCCGCGTGATGGAGAGAAGCGATGTTTACCAAATACGCCGCAGGCCCCTTTCAGTGCAAGCGGTCGTCCGCGGCTAAGGCGTCTCTTTCTATGTTTGCGGGCCAGAGGCGGGAAGATATGGACGCTTTATTGACTGGCGAAAGTATCAATTATACATCAAATGGATTAATGGAATTATTAGATGCTCTTAGCCATTAGGCTTTTGATTTATATCTATTTGGCCTGGAATGCTACGACTAGCACTACCGCATCAGAAGTTTAGTTGCGGATAATTTGCTGCCTGATCCGATTTCAGCCGTAGTGATGGCGAAGAGGTTTTCTTTGGTGATGGTCCCCAACATCATGCACTTCCTTCCGTTCTCTTTTGCAAATATCCATTTGGCTATTGGCCGGGGTCTGCATGAGACAATACCCTGACACTTGGAAGCACCTGACTGGAATCGGCCAAGAAGAAGATTCTTCCAATGTCCGCTAGAGCTGGCCTCATTTAATTGAGTTCGAATCATTGTCTGCCGGTTGTTGCATTGTGATCTCCGAACAAAGATTTTGTTCACCGAGGTAAACTTTATGATTTAAGGTTATGGAGGATCTGTATTTAAAGTACAACATTTTGTGTTTCGTAGCGTCATTATACCCAAACAAAACCAGATTCATCCAGAGACATGAAATTACACCGACCAATGACAGAAATAACTTTAACAAGGCAAATCACCAAAAAAATTTAAACCGATCAAGGATGCATCAAAATACATTGCATATATACACCTCTACACGTTGCTTATAGGAGTAAATCCGCCTTCGAACAACATTCCTCCGACCTCATCATATCGCAAAGCTGTGTGATCGTCATGATGCTGTTGGATCCCGTCACCACTCGAATTTGCTTGGCCGTTGCCATTAAGAGCGCTGCCGTCATCTGCACTGCTCGCTGGACTGGTCCAGAAATCACTTACAGCACTCATAGATCGCACGCCCATGTCGATTGTGGGATCTTGCTTCAAGTGCATCGTTGCCACATTCTGATGCGGATGATTCATGGACCCAATATGTTGCGGCGGCGGCGCAGGCTGGTGCTGCTGAAGGCCGACATATGACATATCGTGCTGGGACAGCTGCTGCTGCTGCTCTGACGTTGGGGACGGATTAGCGTGATACATGTGCTGTAGTGGTGGCTGCTGATGATGTTGCGGCGGCTGAGTCTGTGCTTGCAGCTGTAGTGGTTGTTGCTGTTGCTGCATAAGCTGTAAGGCTGCAACACTAGGCACGGCTGCGAATGTAGTCCATACAATCCATTCTAGCCTTAGTAGTGCATACTCAAACATCCAAGCCGCCCTCGAATGCACTCTAAGATGCCACTGGAAGCCTTCCCTATAATCCCTATACATTTTCGCCTCATCATTTGACGTTGCCGTGACCTCCAACAGCGCAATAAACTGCCCAATTTCAACTAAACAATCCCGCGACGAATGGATCCAGAATGCCTCAAGATATTCTGCCGACAAAGAGCGAACAAAATTTACAGCCGCATTTGCCCGATCATTGGCTGCAGTTCTAAATTGCACCACGACGACGTTATCTGTGCACCCCTCGAGAGCTCGCAAAATAGCTCTATGCAGTGTGATCTCGACGATATAGTACGCGAGATGCAAATATCCTGTTGTGCACAACCGATTGCTTACAACAGACGCAGGCTTCAGGTACAAACAGTCCGACAGTCCAGTATGCCATTGTCGTAATTTCAACTGTAATGGCTTCGCGAGTTCGAACACAACTGAGGGTTCTCGGATCTCGTGCTTGTACTTTGTATACTCCGCATAGAAAAACGTTTGCAGTATTTCTGACAATATCGACGTCAATCGAGACATCTCAATAAGCAGCTCCGCTCCGTGATCGACGCCAGACGCAGACGATAGTTCGATACAGAAGTCATCTAAATCAAGCATCGGCACAACCCAATTCTTCTCGTCAATGTAACAGGGCCGACCGTGACAAAGCGCAACCCATCGGTCCTGCACATAGAGCGCCCACGCGACACGTCTCCGGAGTGGAATTTCCCACGACGGAATATGCCACCGACTGCAGTCAAGGTGTAAACCAAGCGCTTGTGCAACTCCGACCAACTGCGCAGTGAATGCCGAGATCTGTGTCTTACCTAACTTAAGCCCTCCTGTAATTGACTCCGGTTTGCGCTGAAGCAATAATAAGCCGGCCTGGACTGTCGATAATCGTGCGCGATGAAGATGTCGTTGAATCGCAGTGAAAGCGATAGTTTCGAGCTTGAACGAATCGGGACGAGCTTCTGAATGCGATAGCTCACGGTCATATGTCCACCAGTTGAGCGCAAGACAATAAACCGCTGCCAATAGAGGAGGCGAGATTTGCTTCGGCGATATCTTGTACTGGGACACGAAGTAACTCTACATAGCGTTACGATGATGCCCACTTGCTAAAGCGAGGTTACTTACCTTATGGATAATTGGGTAGGACGGATGCACTATCCGGAAGTATAAAGCAACAAGCTGCGGTCCATACGGAGTCACGATCTTCTCAATCTCATTAACAAGCTTGTGATCCTCTTCAATTTCGCCGTCATGCGTCATCAGGAAGATAGCTTCATTGGATACTGGCCTCAAATAATTCGTCTTTGAAATCGGTAATCGCTCGCCTGCTGCTATTGATAATCTCTGCACAAACTGGTATTCGTGATCGACAAGATTTGGTCCGATAAGTTCGGAGTACGCCATGTCGTTCATTCCGAGCGAATGAACATTTGAATCTGGATCCATAATGTCCGAACCTGGAAATTTTGAGCATGAATTCAATTGTTTCTACCAAAGCAAACATACGCTGTTCGTCGTTAACCTCGTTATCACTGTCAGTGGAAGGGTTTCTTCTCGTTCGTTTGGCGGCCGGTAGCAAAATGCCGCTGTGATCCTCCACAGTTCTCGCATCATTCACCCCATTAGCACCGCCTTGAATCATCCGAGAGATGTTGGCGTCCATCATAGGCAGAATTTCTGGACGATATCCTGTCTGTGGCAAGGCGTGTGGAACTGGAGGTCGAGGCGGGGCTAATTGTGGACCCGGACCTCCATTGACGGCGGCGTTAGGAGGTAATAAAGTGACCGTCCCGGGCGGAGCAATGTTCTCATTCGCCATCTGTGCAACATGTCGTCGTCTTGTCGGAGGTTCAAGTACAAAAGTGCAGACTTCATCGTGAGAAACACACATAGTACAGATGACGGCACCTTCCGGTCTCAAACACCGAGTTTTCCGTCTCCGGCAACCATCGCAAGGTCGTTCCCGTCGATTTCGTGTATAAAACGGTCGACTAGCGCTCGCAGCGGAACCAGTGCTAGTTGTCGACGACGCTGGATTTTGGCCGGACATAGAACCGGAGCCGCTATTCGGTTGGGCCACTTTCGTGGAGTTTGCGTTGGACGTCGCCTTCGCAGACGACGACGAGCTTGAACCAGCAGGCGGTGAAGTTGCAGGAAGAGCCTGATGGGATCCGGCAGACGGCGACTTTGGCAAATCCGGCCCAGATCCCGCGTTTAGAGGCGTTGGCGAGGAAGAGGGGCCCATGGAATTAGACGAACCGTCATGTTGCTGAATGATGTCTTCAGTCGGACCCGACGGAGGCTCCTGAGCCAAATACAACGGTGCCGTTTCGGGAGCCTGCATGTGTCCGAGTATGTGCTCTTTCCGTGACCTGTACACGACAACAAGGGAAGAAAAGTGCGAGGAAGAGCAGTTCCCCGTTAAAAATCGCTGTTTAGTTTCGAGATGAGCTGAGCTGAAGAACAAGCGGGGCTTTTGCGTGGCTTGATTTTTGGATGTCTAATGACAGACTCATGGCGCATATCCGCACATATGTCAGTGCGTTAATGCCGTATATCGCACAAAAGTTCGCCTAGATAGGCCATGCGACGGCCACGCGAGACATGTGCCTGATGTTCGAATCAGATGTGTATAAATTTGGTGGGATCAAGAACACTTGATAGTATACTATCTATACTCCATGGCCACCAGTAGTTAGATAACGTGGGTGGCAGCTGGGAGACAATGAAAAATTGACATTCCTAAATTTTCGTACCAATGTAATAAATCTAATAATGATAAAGACTCCTGCCGAAATAACTGAGTCATGCAGAATCTCCTGTTGTTTCTCTCAAATGGCGAGGAAGGTTAGGGGAGATTTAGTATTGTCTGCTTAACCCTTACCGTCCAGGTTTATTGAGTGCAAAAAGGTAGTGCATTCGTTATACATTCTCAACAAAGCTGCTGGTCTAATTTACCAGGTTTCATTCCAAGTTTACATCCGTTCACTATCAGTGCTGACAATCTTTTAGCGTAATTTCAATGAGGGTTTTGCTTTGTTAATCGGCATGCAATTAGACAGGCTCGTTGTGGTCCCCTAAACCTAGCCTCAGTTTTGAATCCCAATAGTAAGGCCGGGTAAGTATAGGACCGTCGCAAGTTCCAACTTCAGGGGTTCGAGGTGAATTGTACTGTGTGGTGCGCGCAAGGATAATCAAATTATGTGACCTCAGTTTCAGATACTAGATTATATACTTCTATGAGTGGGACTTCCCTCAGACGGTTGGTTTCCGCGTTCATCAGTTTACGAAGCTGCAGTACAGTCATGACGACGAGACCATCCTCGTATTTATTTCAACCGTCATCCTTGGACAATATTGAGCAAATAGAGAATTATCGAAGCGGTGGTTTTCATCCTGTTTCCATTGGAGATAGGTTGTCTAGAGGAAGATATCGAGTACTTCACAAACTCGGGTTCGGAGGATTCTCGACTGTCTGGTTAGCTCGAGATCAGCACAGTCTTCGACTTGTCTCTCTCAGAGTTGTCACCGCGGAGGCATCGACAATGAACTGAGGATTCTCCAGCATCTCAATGAGAGTGCAATAAACCACCCCGGCATGTGATCACATTTTGTCCCTTCTCGACCAATTTACAATTGAAGGTCCCAACGGCTTCCATGCGTGTCTTGTATCTCCATTCGCTGGTCCTGACCTTGCCCAGATCTCTTACACCCACAGGTTGCGTGGGGCCCTAGCACGAAAATTCGCGAGGCAGGTGACACAAGCAATAGGATATCTGCACGATCGAGGAGTCTCCCCCGGAGGTATTTCATATACTCACCATTACATTGGTCTGGTGCTGATAGAGCTTTTAGATCTTAATACCTCCAATGTCCTGATCCAACTTGCACATGTTGACTCGTGGTCGGATGAAGATGTTTATGAACAACTCGGCTTCCCAGTCACAGACAAAGTTCTACTTTGGTCAGGAGAATCAACAGGGTGTCTGCACCTGAATATCTGGTTGAGCCTGCAAATCTCTCAAATATTGAATATAAGTGGAGTACGGAAAAGGTTCTGCTGGTCGATTTCGGCCAATCTTTCATGCTACAGACGCCGCCACCACGTAATGAAGTAGGCTTCACGATGTCCTATTCTCCAGAGGTCTATTTCGAACGAAAAATGAGTGTCTGGTCGGATATCTGGGCTTTAGGCTGCGCGATCTTTGAGATACGTGCGGGACGTCAACTGTTTGAATCATTTCTTGGTGGCAATCATTTCTTGGTGGCCCACATGAAGTAATGCTTCAAATAGTACACATTCTCGGCAAACTGCCAGAGCCATGGTGGAGTTCCTGGGACAAGCGCCATGTCTACTTCGACGAGGATGGGAAACCCAAAAAATAATCGGCTGAATAATATTGGCTTGTCTACAGAGCATCCGCTAATTCAACAGATCAGGGATATAGGGGCAGCAGACAATGAGGCTGTCGCCGATGGAGTTGCTGTTGAGATGAACCTCTTGACGAACAATGTTCTGGCCAGTCCGAGACGGAGTCTATCTTTGAGCCGATCGGGATGAGACTCGCGGAGACAGAAGTGAAAAGTTTCGGAGATCTCTTGCAAAGATTGATAAGGTGCAACCCAGAGCAGCGTCTACAGGTCAAAGATATCCTAAAACATCCATGGTTTACCACATCTTTTGAAGGTGGCTGAGGGTCTAGGCTAGTCCATTGACCTGTAATCCATCAGAGTGCTCATGATAACTGCTGTGTTTCAACAGGGATCACAATAACGTTCGAATTTTGTGACATGGTCGCCACAATATCCCTTCTTGACCTTCATTCTATTCGTGATAGTTCTCGTTGACAATTTCGGTATCTCTTGGTCCTTTTCCGTCAAGGGTTTATTTGGTAACCCGTGTCTAGCAAATGGCGGCTCCTCTATGCAGGACGTCTGTGGTAGATCAATATCTGCGAGGAACAATACATGTGCCTAAGACGAATATCGGGCCTGCTGACCAATCTCTAGGTCGCACCGTCCATTTTATGCTGCCTTTAGGCCAGATAATGCTTTCGGCCGGCTCTAGTGCATTCCTCGGTTCCGTGTAGTGGATCGGAAACTAGGATAATTCATTGAGTGTTCGCACAGCCAAGTATCTGCTGGGACAGAAGACTTTCGGAATCAAGTGCGCGATATGGACGGTAAGTGTGTACTGGAATCGTCAACACCAGAGCGTACAAGACCGTTTGGGTCGGGATCGAGGCTGCCCACGTCTTTGCTCTCTTGGACGCACATGTGTTCGTGGATTCAAGGATTCTCTCAAACAGACAGGGAGAGAATGATTCACGGATTAATTCTCGTCATAATGGATTACTTATGCGATCCACTGTTTATCAGCTATTTGACAGTCTTAGTTGATGATCCGTTCGGGTTGGATGGGAGGATATTGGACTATGTTTGACGAGCACCAAATGATGAACGAAGGGTTCCTTCGTTGGCATTTTCGTCAAGCTGTTCATGAACATGAGCGGAGTTGGTTTTTGAGTTGACTTTCCACTCGGAACTCACATGGTGGGAGAGATCCTCAGTAGTTGGGACGGAGCGAAAGAAATGGAGACCGAGCTTTCCTTAAGGTTGAATGCGTCCTCCTGGCAGCAAGGTTTGTTGGTGGACTGGACGCTGTAAACACTGGATCATGGAGTCGGCCATCTCGAAATGCAATATATCCCGCGTTTGTCTAACATTGCGGCAGGTACGCGCTCAAACGTTCAACCCACTTTCGAAGACCGTATTAATCTAACCCTAAACCCCTGAGTTCACTCCCTGGCATGCCCTAACCTTGCATGTATGTCTTATTCAGCGCTTCTTCAAACGAGCTCACTCAGACAATCGTAATGCTAAGTGTCCGTATATACTATTGCTGTCGTGTTTCGATGATACAATAATATCCCCAATCCACTGGTGAATTCTCCTGTAGAAGTGCTCGTCGGACAGTACTCGCACCGCCCAGTGTGGGCTGGTGGCTGTACAACGGGTATCCGGGCGCGAAGTAAATCTCGGCGCACAATTCGCCGATGACCGGCAACAGATAGCGGTTGACCTCTGCGCACCCGCTGCCCCGGCTCATGAGAAAAAATTCCACAAATTCTCTATTCTGGTATTCTCCGGATTTCTTGCAGCTGGCAACATATAGACTACTACATCTGCCACTGGTATATGTCGTCCATTTCGTCAGGTTGACTGCAATATTCAATTGTCTCGGCATTTTCTCCGAAGACGCCACCGACAATTGCGATCATCCCCGTGCTATACCGTATACAAGCGAACTTCATATATTGAATCCTGACATAATAATTTAGACAGATGGCTATCAAGGAGGTTCCGGCTAAAGTTAAGACATATATCAAGCGTCTAACCTGGCGCGATGTTCGGAACTTCGTCATAGACCAATGGTTTTTGGAATGCCTAGGTATTGCCATTCTGATCGCGTACCTTGTTCCTCACTTGGGCAAGAGCGGAGGTTGGATAGCAGCTCAGTATAGTATTATCTATGTTTGCCCCGCTCTCATTTTCTTCATTTCGGGCTTGACAATGGACACCAAGGTCCTGATACGAACTGCTGCTCTGTACCGTATTCACTTGGTCGCACAGATCATGTCCTATCTCTATACCAGCATGTTCTTCTTTGTTTTCTCATACGCTGCGTTGATGGCGAACGACAAGCATATCAATGTAGCTGTGCTGAGCGGTTTCATCCTGTTAGGCTGCACACCTACTACCATTGGTTCTAATGTCGTGTTCACTCGTAGTGCGCATGGAAATCACGCTGCGACCTTGATCGAAGTCACAATCGGTATGTTCACTTCTAAAGACGCCGTCGCGAGCGAGTGCGGAACTAACGGCTTGCAGCTAATTTGCTCTCGCCCGTTCTCTCACCCGCCCTCATCGGCATGTATATGTCCTCTTCCGATAAATGGGGCGAATTTAGACCAAGCAGCGGCGGCGGCTACCAAGTTCTTTACCGGTCAGTCTTCAAGCAATTAGGTCTAACAGTCTTCGTGCCGTTGTTCGTCGGCCAAGTCCTCCGCAACATCGCAACAAAACAAGTCAAGTGGATCGCCGACAAATTCAAGATCAATAAATTCAGCTCCGTATTCTTGATTTTGATCATGTGGTCTACTTTTTCGTCTTGCTTTGCTACTGGTGCATTTGCAGCCCTGTCGCCGCAATCGACGGGATTAGTGCTGATGATGGACTTTGGCCTATACTGGTTCTTCCTGTTCAGTACACTAGTCGTGACTCGTGGATCGAGGAAATTGCATTTCAAGAACAAGTATCTGGACAGTGTATTGAACTTCTTCCGTTTCGACAAGCGTGACACCATCGCCATCTGCTATGTCGTTCCAGCCAAAACTCCAGCGTTGGGTGTCCCGCTGATCAACGCGCTGTATGCGAATCATTCAGGTATCAGTGACCAGATGAAGCAGATGTTACAGATCCCTATTATCCTGTACCAGATCGAGCAGCTTTGTTTCTCATCCAGCTCAGTACCTGTCTTTAGACGGTGGGTCAGGGATGAAGAAGAGGCGGCCAAATTAGAAGCCGAGGAAAAAGCTCGGACTGAACAACTTCGCGAATCTTCAAATTCGTCCTCAATTACCGAAGTCGCTCGGTCGGAGGCCGATGATCAAATTACCGATGAGCTCGTTGGTCCCGAAGAATCTCATCCCAAAGATGTAAGAGTAGGAGACGTCGAGAAACAGTGAAGTGTCTTTTATTTTATTGCATTTGTCATTGTGGCGCTTGGTTAGTCGGACTTGCATTTGGTGTTGTACACGGTACCTAAAAACGTCATGGAGGAACATGATCATTTTTACCATAGTTATTACATTATTCTTATCAATTTCTTTGATATTTCATGATTTCATTACTGGGTTAGGTAACATTTTACTAGAATTCATTTTTGGATGGGTCAACCGGGTCATTGCATTGATCCTCATTTGTTTTGTTTTGTGCTGTGTTGATTGCATTTGATTGCATTGGGCATGGGACACGTCGTTGGATTGTAAATGTCAATGGGATTGCTGGGGGAAACAACTTGATCGCAGATTTCAAAATATACGTATTTCATTCTAGAGATAGATCTATGATCAATTCTATTGATCAGGTACATGGAAATGCATAGTGTTCAACCTGCAATAGCTTGCCAAATTTTAATTGGAAGAAGTAAACTAACGTCCAACCATGTGGGCCACGAGTAATCAAAGTTTAAACATCCCAACCTTAGATCGCCATATTATACCCGTACCGCTCAAACAAGCCGCTCGGTTGCCGACGTCCTCGACATTTTGCCAAATTGTCCAGAACTACCACCAGATCCAGTGATGATCCTGCGATGTCTAGAAATATTTCCCAGTCGATGGGCCTGGCACCAACGTTGCTCCCCAGCCAACCATCATCTTCGCCCTCGTCGACACCTAATCGCTCCAAACAGGTCAATTCAAATCAGTATGTTGGCGCCGCCACTGCTGGCACACGGGCACTACTTGCCCAGTTGATGGCGTTTTATGTGAGGGTCCCGATAAAGCTATTTCGGCCTACCCGCGTGGACTATTTACTGGTTCCACGAGCAATCAACCCGGCAGTCGCCGCCAGCTTGCCGTGGAAATTTCACACACATTCGAGTATCGCGCTGTTGATACACGCGGTGAAAGAGCATGGCTGGAGCTTCATTCCGAATCAAGGTACTACTGAATCATTGTTTGTCTGGTTTCTACTGAGTTCGACTGACGATATAGTTCTACCTCCCTTAATTGCCAACTCAGCCGTCGGCATATTCCTGTATACGACATACCTAACAGCACTCCCCCTCTTCTCCGAACACAAAGTCCAAATCAACAATGTCTTGTCCTCCCCAACTCCTGATGTTCTCACACCCCTCCAAACATTCCTCGCAGGTTTCATGGCAGGCGGAGCACAATCCCTCGCAGCCGCACCTGTCGATGCTATATTCACGAGATTCTCAGTCAACGAGCTACTAATGCAGGCCGAGTCCGGCGAAATGCGACATAAATCATTGTGGCAGTACTCAATCGAGAAACTTAGAGCAATTGGTCTCCGCGGCGTGTTCGCGGGGTACACCCTCTCACTCATCAAAGAAGCTCTGGGATTTGCGTGCTTCTTCTCGACGTTCGAATCGGTCAAACAATGGTCCTACGCGCGCATCGTACGGGATTACGGCGCACCGATCCCGAAATACGTAGACGTGGCAGCGAAATTGCCTGCCGGATCGAAACAAAACCAGCATTCGACAATAAGAGAAAAGCCTTCGGCGGCACTTTACCCCGCCACAATTTTAGGGGCTGGCGCAACGGCGACGATAGCGTTGCAGATGGTGCAGTACCCGCTTTCGCGTCTGCAGAACCTCCACCTCACGATATTAGAGTCAATTGACTTCAACACTATTTATCGACATGAACAGGAGCAGGAGCAGGCAAAGTCGAAGAGCGCAGCATTTCCAGCAAAGTACACCCAGAGTTCTCGCCGGGAGCTGTTGCGCACCTACGTGGACACGTATCAGCAAATGTTTCGGCAAGCCCGCGCGCTGAAAAACGTGGGCAAACAAAAGTCATGGTTGCGCTGGCTATATAAAGGTTTCGCAAGGAATACCTTGTCTGCTGTGCCAAGCAGCAGTGTTGGATTATTTGTGTTTGAGATTATGCGGATCAGGTACATGGAGGAGGTAGAGGGAGCTGACGTTGAGATGGAGTTCGAACCATGAGTAGCGGACGAGTTGCATTTCCTGTAAAGAACTTCCATTGCACTGACCTTGGGCATGTGCAGACAGTTATATCGGATATAGTATAGAGTATGTCAAGCATTGGTACGTCCGCGATCAGATGATAGAAGGTGCTGGACGGCAGAGAAAGTTTAGTCGCACTAGTTGGAATACAAATCACCAATGGTTAGAAATCAAGGCCGGTGTTGCCAATAGCGGTGGGCGTTAGTGGCAAAACCGTGACAGCCAGACAAGACCAAACACTTACCTTCTGGGATGGCGGTGACATATAGCTAGCGATAAAATGGCAAATGGCAGAAAGGTACTAAAAAATACATCTATACAAACAATACAGCAACAAAGGACAAGTAATGAATCTACCTCAGACTTCACTGAGGCCGTCGCAATATCGAGTTCTTCACGCGTTCCACTGCGGTCTGCAACATAGCCGCGCTAAACGTGGACTCGAATCAGTCGCGGTAAAAAAGTTCACCACAACCGCCTCCACCTGCCCATCGCTAAGAATGTGGCTTGGCCCTGAAACCCTGCTTTTGCCGATAGGTACAAGTTAACTTTATGCATTTTTATCTCCATTAAAAATTCCTGATGACAGGCAAGAAAAGATACTGTCTATTGAATGAAGATATCAGGGTTCAGAGCAAAGTAGCAAGAGAAAAGGAAAGAGCATGTATTAGAAGTGTTGAGGCACAGGAGGGATTAATCAGTAGGACGGGCAAGTAACTAGGCTTCTATTGAAAATAAAACTGAAGCTTACCGATCCCCATAGGGGCATCGGGGTTGCCTTCTTATAGATCGACATTTTGAGGATAATCACACGGAATCTCCCCTCAATGTCGATCTTGCATACTGCGCTACGACTCGTGTGACGCCAATCTCACGCGATGTCGATCTTATATTACAACAATTCCAGTTACACAACGTTGATCCTTGCCTCTCGGAATATCAGAATATCACATTTGTACCTATTACAGAGCAAGTATTGTGCAAGAGCAAAGTAGCAAGAGAAAATTAGCAAGAGCATGTATTAACTAAACCGTCTGGTCACAATTCGATCGCGGCGCGACTTTCGAGTCCAATAACGCACCGCGGTGAATGTGAGCATTCTTCGGATTTTAGAAGGTAGTCTCGACAGTTGACTGAGATCTTTACATTGACTTTGGTCGAGCACATCTTCCGACTCTCGTTAGCGTCCTTGGTTTCAACAACCAGGTGATCTGGATTGATGCAGCCCGGTTGATGACACAAGTGCGACGCATGGTAGCCTCTGTTATGTATGTCATCCTCACTGCGGCAGTTAGAACAGTTGGAGAACGAATCATTGGGAGAAGACAAAAATAGATACCTCTTTGTTAGATAGCAGACCACGCGATGGGCATACCGATAACCGTCTTTGATTTACTTCGGCTCGTTCTTATTGGCCCTACCGTTAAAAACAGCAACTGGTTGGATTAGAATCCATTCGGTGCAATCACAGCTGGTGGCAAGAATGTGCCGATTCTGCCCTTATATCCTTGCATAAGGCGCTCAATGGCGGTAATCCATCTTCGTTTCGCAATTTTCTTTAGAGGATGATCAGCTGACGAATCCCCATGCCCCTCGTCATTTAGTGAATTTAGTGAATCCCAATGCAGGTGTCGTTCAATGTGTCGTAAACGAATGTCGTTTCGGTTTAAACGACTTCGTGCAGCCTGGCACCGTACAAGTATATAGTTTCTCCGGATTGTCTAAAGTAGCGTTAGAGCTGTCGTTGTGCCCTGCAGAGATCGAGACCCACGATTCCGTTGATGATGCCTTGTCAGGTACTACTTATATTTATAGGACTTCCCACAACCAGGAAAACTCGCAGGCAAACCTTTCTTCAGATTCTGAGTCGCCACCCACAGTAACAGTATCACAGTTGTCCATAACTTAGTGTAGGCTGAGGAAGAGTGCTGCAATTGTGGTAGATAAGCTGTTCGAAGCAAGGAAATAATTTCGATTTACGCGTCTCTTGTACGACGTTCATGACCCGTGCGGCTTAGAAGATTAACGATGGGAACAAGATATCGCAATTTCAGTTCCTACTGTTCAACATATTGTTCATTAGTAGCACGCAGTTGATAATTCTACTGTGTATGACAGCTCCGGCGGTCAGCTTCGTAGATGCAGGAAACGAGAAATTGTATCCCGGAGAGTACTTTTTGCGGCACTGTTAATGGCGCGCGTGATCTTTGAAGCCGCTGCTGACGAATATATGTGGACTAACGTGCTCGGGAAGCTAACGCCCAAGCGAGCGGATCGCTGCTTCATTTTTTCCGCGACACACGCTTCAGTTGTTTATAACGTAGCAAACATGGCCGAACACGATCAAAAGCATACAAAAACGGCAAAATTTCAAGTATTAAAGAAGCGGCGCGGTCGTACGATGTGCCCTACTCTACCGTTCACGCTCGTCTGAGAAGTCAAATCTCACCACGCATTCCATCCGACCGACACGAAAACTCACTCAAAGAGAAGAAGAAGTGCTTCTAGAGTGGATCCTTTCAATGGACAAAAGAGGACTTCTCCTAGAGTAGCGGACGCTCGAAGAATGGCCGACTTACTTCTTACTACGAGCACGGAAGCTTCTTCCCAATAAGTCAAGCAAAGTCGGTGAGAAATGGGTACGAAATTTGGAATACAATCTCCAAACACAAGCTCACCAAGGTCAGGCGGAATGTCCAACCCGACAAACTCGCCCCGTCTGACAAGTGTCTGTCGAAAGCATGTTAGTTAGCTGGAATATTTCACACGAGCAATTTGTCGACCACGTACAAACGATTGCGTGGGATGGAGTAGTGTCTCCTGACGCAGTCCTCATCCGGGCCGGACTGTCTCCAGCACTACGCTTTCCCTCTCCCAAACTCTGAGAGATGGATATATACAGTGAAATAAGCTAGGAATGATAATGGGGGCTGAGAGTCTGGTCTCGAGGACATTTCAGCTCTATACATACATGAAAAAACACCTCACATTGAGGAGAAATACATGACATAGACTCCTCACCCTCCCCGCACTCTCCTCACTCGTGAATTAATGGACATCGCAATGCCACAAGCTTGTTGCGATCTGCTCGCATTAATTTTCTGAGAATGCAACGCCTAGACAGTTTGAACTTTCCACTTATCCTTCACACGTTCACTGGCAGTTTGCACCATCGCAGAGCCAAAACTGTCTTCAAACCAGTCTTGATGGAAAAAGTTAATGGGAGTCGCTTCTATATGTTGCCGCTTAGTATATGTGTAGGGATGCAATCCCCAAGCGCGATTTCCGCCAGGTCAGGCGGAACTTCGCCCCCCCCCCCAAACAAAACGCCCATCGTCGACAATCGTCTATAATCATGCTACATACGATGGAAACTTTTGCATAAGTTGCCTGCTAGGTACTTACAAAAGACTGCGTCCAATAAGGCACTTCAATGCACACAGTGACCATGAGATCGCCGCCCGAGGACTCTCATTAAGACTGAGACCCCGCAATTTCAACTGCAATCATAAGAGCGTCGTGTCCATTTTCTGTGTAAGTATGCACATTTGCCCACGCCCGCGTTGTAAGTCCACAGTTTGTGGGCGTTGGATTGTCGTGTCTGTCATAGTGAGATTCCGCGTGTCACATCTCTCCCTTGAGATCGCATCACTTCGTCCCTTATGTTGGTGATTAGCTCGTATGTCATTGTACAGTGAAGCGGACTTGGTGCAGCCACGACAATGGCAAGTTTTCTCGCACTGTCGTACAACAGTTGAGGATACCTTCAAGCTTTGGTCAGAAGAGCCACGGATGCAGACGTGAAAAATACTTACCTAGCTCCCTCATCTTCAAGAATCTCTGGCACCTCCACCTCTGTGTCCGGCGACAGCGGCTGCCTTACAATGTCTATCAGTTTGGGACCTTCCATTAGAGCGCGCTGGCGAAGAACAGTAATCTTGTGTCGCGAGGCCAGTTTGCGATATCTGCGGTTCTCTTTGGTCGTCTTAGTCCGGGCTTGCCCAATATATGTTGCTGCGTGACGTTATGCGACACCACGCGATCTTCAGTTGCAGATCGGTGATTGTCCAGATCGTCCTTGTGTCAAAGCTGGGTGGACGCGTCAAGGCAAGGCAAGGCAAGGCAACAAGATTGTATTATAGATAATACGCAAGAAGACAAGCTCCTATTTCTTACCTGGCAGCGAAGACAAACTCTTCTGTTATATTCTGCCACCCGTTCCTCTTCATATACTGGGAGCCAAGACCAAACAACAATGAAAACAATACCTCTCCTGCGGGTTAGGGGATACTGACTGGCACTTTCTTTTCCGCGCTCTCCGCTCATTCTCGGCCCTGAGTTTCTCTGTTTGGGTCTCTCCGCTCTTCCCAACTTCGGCATTTCTCTTTGTTTAGCGCTCCCCACTCTTTTCCGGCCTCCGACATCGTTTCCCGCTCCCCCGTCCCAGCTGCAGTGAGTATCCTGGTTAGTAGTCCTTTTCTATCTATACGACATCTTGTAGAGGGCAGCTGCCTATAAAGAGCCGGCCCCTGCTCCTCCCTCGTACACATTTTGTTCTTCAGAAACGGGATCTTGTTTCTTGTTCCATTCTTGTTCCCAGATCTTAGTGCTCGTAACAGTTCCTCATAAAACTTTCCACGTCCACTGCGCTGAATACTCATTACAACGAATCAGATTTTTTTCCGATAGAGGGTCGGTGTGTGGGCGGTGATGTTCTACCTCGTATACTTCTTAGTGATGGTGTGATGGAAGCCAGGCCGTTGAACCTTTTTCAGCAGCGACTGGTTCGAGCTGAAACTTCGCAATGCGATGCTGGTGTCAGGACTTGAAGCCTGACATGGGCCTCCATGGACTGTTCCTGTCTGTCTGCCGCCGCCCGTGTCTTTGGCTTGGTTTTATGTAGCTTATTTGTGGCGCCTTGGCCTATTCTTGGCTTTATTGTCTTTTTGTCCTTGTTGTGTTCCGGCATCTGTACATGAGCTGGAAGCCGGCCATGGTATATAAAGAGTGGTAGATCCTCGAGTTGTAAAGCAAAATAAAATACTCTAAAACAGACTTCAGGCTCTAGTTGTTTCTTCAGCTTTCTTCAGCTGGATACCGCGCTTGAACGGCTCTCCAGGCATTGAGTCAATTCTGATATGTCTATGGATTACTAGAGTTTTCTGCACTCTGGAGTCGTCATGTATTGTTATTTGTGTATTGCTTGCCTGTTCATACTTTAAAACCTAGTCAGAAGCCAGAGGCATTGTTTCAGTCCTGTCTCTGAAAACTCTCAAATGTTATCCTCTGTATCCTAATCATTACCTTCAATTGAACGCGGGTCTCCTTCTTGGAGATATTATTCTAAGTTAGTTCATGACCATACAACTTCTGATCTACAGCAATTGTATCTTCCTCAGCCTTCGTTTGCACGTTTTGTGATGCGACAGCATTCTGTGGCATCTATGAAGCCATCTGTGCCTCTCAAGAAAGCTATTGATTTGAGTATTAAAGTTCAAGGGATCGACCAGAGGTACATAAGTCGACTGATTAAAAACACATTAACGTATCATGAGATATTGCATGGACTGGTATGATCGGACAGACCAACCAATTAGTGCCACGAATCAGAAATAAAAACCAAAGCCATAACTAATTCAAATCATTTCCGTCAAATTGTGCAGTTCTGAACGAATCATGTCTACAATAGCTCTGCAGTGTTGACCGTGATAGCATTCGGAACTGACTGCTTTCTATATGTCATACGTCGCTGCTGATAAGCTAAAGCAAGCTACCCGCGCCACGCGATCCCCGAGCAACTCAACCCGACAACACTAAATGTCATAGAATGCTCGCACAAACGCTCTCAATCTACTCAATTCCGGTAAATTGTCATCTCTGAAACACTCTGGAATATAGACTGCCTGTAAATGGTGATAAAGCCGGCTGTACCTAGTATAGTTGCGAAGGGCTGCTCAGTTATCGCAAACAGATACACTAAGGTGGCCCCGACGCGGTTTCCTTATTTATGGGCTCGTCCGGCCGCTATTTGGTATCGGACCTTCAGCAACTCTGCAGCAACAATGGTGCTCCCTACGACCACGCTCGGCAAAGACGGCCCCGAAATTACCGCCATCGGCTATGGCGCTATGGTATGTGATTTCTTTACCTCTCAGTCACTGGTTATTAACTCCATCAGGGCATCTCGGCATTCTACGAGCCACACCTCACCGACGAACAAGCATTCCCGCTCTTTGACAAGCTTCTTGAACTTGGCTGCACGTTCTGGGACACGGCCAGAATCTACGGCGATAACGAAGAAATCATTGGCCGGTACTTTACACAAACAGGCAATCGCTCCAAAGTCTTCCTGTGCACCAAGGTTGGCTACAAAGCCCCCGTCGTCGGTGGCGGCATCGCGACTCCTAGCGGCGAGCCCGAGTTCATTCGCAGTTCCTGCGAACAGTCGTTAAAGAGACTTGGTGTTGAGACTATCGATTTGTATTACCAGCACCGTATTGACACGACCATCCCGATCGAAAAGACCATCGAGGGCTTCGCGGAGCTAGTCAAGGAAGGCAAGGTCAGGTATATTGGCTTATCCGAGTGCTCCGCCGAGACGCTCCGACGAGCGTACAAAGTCCACCCAATCGCGGCAGTGCAAATAGAGTACTCACCCTTTTCTCTCGACCCAGAAACCAACGGCCTGCTTGACGCATGCAAGGAACTCGGGGTCGCTGTCGTCGCGTACTCGCCGCTTTCCAGAGGCTTCCTCACCGGCGCATACTCATCCCCGGACGATTTTGAACCAAATGACGTGCGCAAACGACTTCCGCGATTCCAAGCCGAGAATTTCGCCCCGAACCTCGAGCTCGTCAAAAAACTCAAGACGATCGCGGACAGCAAGGGCGCCACGACAGGACAAGTCTCGCTTGCGTGGCTGATGGCCCTCGGCGCGATTCCGATCCCAGGCAGCACCAAGATGGCCAGAATCGAAGAAAATGTCGCGAGCGTGAATGTGAAGCTTACAGAAGAAGAGATGGAGACGATTAGACAATATGTCGATGCCGCGAATATTGTCGGTGGTCGGTATCCGCCGGTTGTTACTAACTTGTACGCCGATACTCCTGCTCTCATTTACACGTGATGCATTAATCAGATACATTTGATCCCCTCAATATAAACTAACAACCCAACTCAAACTACTATGTACAGATAGCCCACGTCAAATGCCATTAATAACTTAACAAACGCCAGTATAATACTCCAAAATATCGGCCTATTCCAGTAGCCAAAACGCGACCTCCCGGCTTGGTTTCTGGAAATCCACGCCACCCGACGTCGTCGGTTCGCCTTGCGCGCCGCCTTCCATGACAACTTGTTGTACATGCATCTTCTGTTTCGCACGATCGCGCATACGTTCTTCAATCGTTCCGCGCACCAGCAAGCGGTACACAGTCACCTGCTTCGTCTGCCCGAGTCGATGCGCACGGTCCATGGCTTGCGAGTCAATCGTTGGATTCCAGTCACTGTCGTAAAATATTACTGTATCCGCAGCCGTCAAATTAATACCTAGGCCGCCCGCACGCGTCGACAGCAAGAACACAAACAATTCCGGCTTCGTCTGCCAATCATTCACGAGATCTCGGCGATCACCAAGCCTTGACGAGCCATCTAATCGCACATACTTGTATTGCCGATACCCTAGGTACTCCTCCATCAGATCCATCATGCGGGTCATCTGGAAATAAATAAGAACTCGATGGTCATTCGCCTTCAGTTCAGCCAGAAGTGAATCTAATTTAAGCAGCTTTCCTGAATCTGTCACGAATTTCGACATTGGTGGCACACGAATCGGTGAGTATCCAGCCCGGTCAGAAGACGGTTCCGGTAGGAGGCCCGGTAACGGATACTGGTACGCCGGCACTTTGTTCTCGATCAATCGTTGTTCGGCTTGTGGACTTGGACCGTACATAATGCCGCGGAAGCGCTGGGAGAACAGTATGTCGTTTTGCATGTTCACAAAGCTGGGATCTAGACATAATGCCTCGATTGGTGGCGCAACCGCGAGCGGATCAGCCATAGGATCAAGCTTGTGCAAGTTCCGCGCACGGAAGTTCGACGTTGAAACTGACTTGAGGCTCTCGAAGATGCCCTCATTCGTCATGTCGTGTAGTCGCAGGGAGTCGTTGTTGGACGTGACCAAAAACAATTGAGACGCCAGCGTGTAACGGTTGTTCTCGTCGTCGCCGAAATATGGCGGAAGGTGATTAGCCGTATTCGCGCGGTACTGCTCCGAAATTGTTCGCGACACCAGATCGCCATGAAATGCTCTGCTGATGTCATTTGCAGATTCGTCAACAAACTTAAGCCAGGTAAACGCATTGCCTATTTCTGTTAGCGCTCTTCCAAATAACAAGACAACCGCACTTACTTTTATCCTCATGCTCATGAATGTAATCTGCCTCCCATATATTAAGCAAATGATCAAGATATCTGCCTCGAAATCCAGCATTGCTCTGTTGTCCCGGAACCTTCACCGTTCCCTCGCGATACAGCAACTTCGGCACTGCGTACTCTATGAAATTGTGCGTATTATATAGGACATCAAGCGTATTGCCCTCTCTCAAAAAGGATCCAGTTTTTGCAAATCGGGCCAGCGATAAGGGGGATTTAGTGTCCGACCTCTCGAACAGGTCAGGATGATTGCAAACCTTGCGAAACTGCATCACGAGGTTCATCAGGTTCTGGTTGGCGTCATCTGAATCGGCTTGTTCCATAATATCGATCAAGTTAATCTGTGCTTTCAGAGCACGGTACATCGCACGCTGGCGATACGTCAGGTCGCAGTACACGTCGATCTCAATCTTATCGCCCAACTCCGACTGCACATGCTTCTTGACTCGTCTAAGCATGAATGGCTTCAGAATCATATGAAGACGCTTCAATTGCTCTTCGTTCAGTTGAGTGTTGCTTGTCGCGTGGGACTCGATATCCTTGGAGAACCACTCCGAGAACTCATCGTGCGAGTCAAAAAGTGTTGGCATGATGAAATGTAATAGTGCCCATAATTCCTGCATCGAGTTTTGAATAGGTGTGCCGGTCAACAGCAATCTGTTTCGACACTGGAATCCAAGAAGCGATTTCCATCTGGTGGACGAGCTCGATTTGATCGCCTGCGCTTCGTCGAGAATCATGTACTGCCATTTAATTCGCTGAAAATACTGCGCGTCAGCAACAATCAACTGGTACGACGTAATCAGTACATGAAACGGCGCGTCCTTAGTATAGGTAAGCTGCTTCCTGTCCCAGAATTTTCGCAAAACCTTGCGGTCCTTCGCATTCCCCCAGTACGGCAATGCCTTGAAATCGGGAACAAACTTTGTGATTTCCTGTTGCCAATTGTGCAGCGTCGAAGCGGGTGCGATAACCAGAAAGGGGCCCCATATATTGTGGGTCTGCGCCAAGTACGCCATGACCGAGATGGACTGCACGGTCTTGCCGAGACCCATTTCGTCGGCGAGGATGCCGTTGATGCCTTGCTCGTACAAGTTCACAAGCCAGTTGAGCCCCTTCAGCTGATACCCCTTGAGCGCGCAGGACAACAACTTTGGCTGCGAGATCTCAATCTCACCCAGCGTGGTTGGGTTCTGGAAGTTCATTTCGCCAGTCTCGGCGTCAACATCAGACTGCTTGTTGTCAAACGTCCTTGCACGGTTCTGAGCGGACACAACGGCCGAATGAGCGTTCTGCAGCGCAGCGTGATGCAGATCCGCATCGTCGTCCTGGTCAAAGTCGAGTTCAGAGATATTTCGTGTCTGCGCGTTTTGAATCAGTTCGTGCTCTTCCTCGGACCTATTCGCTTGTTCTTCCTCTGTAGCCGATCTTTGAATCTGAGCCTCCTTCTCGTCGGTCGCAACACCATCGCCGAATGATCCGGCCTCAATCTCATCGGTCTTGATCTTGCGGCCAATGAAGTGCGAATACAATTCCGTTTGCGTGATGAGAAAGTTAAGCTTGCGCGCCTGCCGTCTTGCCTCGCGCTGCTCTTCTTCCTTCTTTGCTCGATCAAGCGCCTCTTTCTCCGCCTTTCTGCGCGAATCACGTTCTTCCCGCTCGTTTCGTTTCCAGTACACGAGCATCTCTCGCATCGCGCGGCGGGCTTTGGCCTGAAGATCTTTAACATTCTTGTTTGTCCGAAACTGCCACCGGCGCGCCTCTTTGACGGCCAACTGTGCGGTCTTGCGTGCATTCGTCTGCTTGACCGTAACCGAACTTGACACTATGCGAGCAACCTTTGGAATATCTTTTCGAGCGATGTCGCGCCAGATGGCGTCGTACATGTTATTGTAGCCCTTTGCATACATCTTGACTTCCCTGTTTGTCGGCATGGCGTTCTTCGCTGCTTCAGCGGCTGCTTTCTCCGCCGCGACTTTTTCCGCTGTCGCAGCCTTTTCTGCTGCAGAATGTGCTTGGGCGAGTTGCTGCTGCTTCGACTTGTGCGACTTCTTTGACTTGGACGTGAGCATGATTTTGACAGTCGGTCCAGCCGCCGCGCCATCCTCATCGTCGTCGTCGGCCGCAGCGGCAGGCGCAATGGCTTTTGATTTCTTCTTGCCTTTCTTCTTTGTAGGTGCGCCTTCTTCATCGCCAGCTTCCTCGTCCTTGATTCTCTTGCCCTTGCCTTTTGCCTTCTTTTGCTTGGCGCCCAAGCTGTCTTTCTTGGCTTTGCCCTTCTTCGACACTGTCTCAATAGAATCTGCCTCATCTGCAGGTTCAGCCTTGACATAAGTCTCGCCATCGCCCGCTAGACTCTCGGCAGCACCCTCCTCATCATCAAATGCGGCGAGTTCGCCATCAACTTGCTCGTCCTTGTCTGCACCGCCTTTTTTCTTCTTCTGCGCTTTCTTCAAATTCCGAGTCCTTTCGCGCCGCTTCTCCTCCTCTTCGCATAAAACAACAGCCATAGCCTCATCCCTGAAAAAATTCCTCGCCTGGTCCCGTCCGCGCGTAGTCGTCTCGTCGTACCGCTTCAGCTGGCCGGTCTGGAACTCGGCTCGGTAATGGTTGCGCGCCTCGGTCGCGAGCTGCGAGATGTCGGCCAGGCGACGCCTCATTGCCTCCAGGTACGCAGCCTTCTCGACCGCGATCTGAGCCTGGTCGTCGTCGTCCTCGCCGACCGACGAGATGTCGGACAGCGGCGACGGCGGCCGCGGCGAGTCCCGCTTGTGTCGCGCACGGCGGGTGGGTTCGATTGCCGAGCCGGCCGAACTAGACTCCGTCTCGTCCGGGTCGACCGTAGCCGGGGTGGCCGCGGCGGCGTGGTGCTGCTGCTGCTGGTGCTGCTGGTGCTGCTGGTGCTGCTGGTGCTGCTGCTGCTGCTGCGTGCGAGATCTTTGCGGGGACGTCTGCCGGTTTGAGCCGCGACGCCGTTTGGCGGCCTTCGACGGATAGTAGTCTTCATCTCTGTCTGACGCGTTTGCTGTTGGCCGGGCTGATTTTCTGCGTTTTTTGGATCCAGACGTGGTCTGCGGCGGCTGTAGTTGCGATAGACCAGTCGACGACGGTGGCCGGATAGTGCCGCCGCCGCCGTTGGCGGGCAAGTTTGAGATTGGCTTTTGTTTCGAGTCAGAGGGGAGCGCCGACGACGATGGCGACGAGTCCTCGTTGTTCAGGAGCGATGAGATCGACATTGCGCCTCGATTAGATGGCGTCGGGGGCTATGATACAGCGTGTCAGCAGACGATCTGTGTGTGGCCCAAGTGGATCAATCACGTACCGTTTGGATTGCAGGATCGTCATCATGGTTATTCAAGAGCTCGGCAAAGGCGGAATGCGAAGCCGTTGGATGTGATGGATGGGGTGCATGCATAGGCGGGCCGTCGAGGATGTCGTAGATTCCTTGCCGGGGGTATTGATCCTGGGCCGGCGGCGGCGTGTGGTTGATGCTGGGGTTGTAGGTGGGATTTGCGGACATTTGCGGCATGCGCACCGTCCACTAACTGAAGTCCAGTCGTGGGCTCGAGATGGCGGTTGTGTGGATGATTGACGAGAGAAGGACAGGATGAGATGTGTGGTGGTTGTGGCGAGGCGACTGCGTGTTGTTCGCGGGTGAGTGGCCGCGATGCGCTTCAGCGGTTTGCGGCGGCGGGCTCAGCCGGCGACGGCTCGACGCGAAAATCCCATCGACCACTCAACTGACTGCGAACCAAAACCACCCGGCGATGGCCCCGACCCACTTTTGCTCACAACACGGCAACTTGCACGCGCGAGAGGACCGGAATCGCGCGGCAATTTACTGCCCTCGTATAATCTACTAATTACTACCATAATTGACCCTACTTCGCAGCAGATTACTTTTGCGATCATTGTCGGGCACTGTCTATGACGATATCGAAATCGTGATGCGTGTCTGGGCGGCAAGCCATCGATGTCACCCAGGCTCTCACGTGCAAATTCCAAATTGTTCCTCTGCCTCGCAATGTTCGAGAATCGCTTTTAACGCCAGCTATCAGTGGATCGATCATATACAACCCGCCACCGTTTGCATTATATCATAGTCGCAAACAAAGCATGGCGAACTACAACAGATACTCCGGTCCGCCGAACTCCACAGCTCCAAACGGAAGCAGCAGCAGCAACACAAACTACTACTCGCCGTCAACTATCTCGGCGCCACCGACCATGTCCCGGCCTCCGCAACCATTCTCGTCCACCAACATGCCGCTGCCAGCACAAATAGCCCAGCAGCAAATGGCGTATATCCCCCACCACATGCTGCACCCGGGCACACCGGCCGCGACTCCTCCTCCCGCCACCACGCCGTCGACAAACAAGGTCCTGGCCGACGGCAAGCGCATGACGGTCGTCAGACATGGCGGCGGCAAACAATGGGAAGACCCGAGCCTTCTTGAATGGGACCCGTCCCATTTCAGACTATTCGTCGGGAACCTAGGCGGCGACGTGTCCGACGACGTGCTCCACAAATCGTTCTCGAACTATCCGTCCGTGTCAAAAGCCCGCGTAATCAGAGACAAGTCCCAGGCCGGCAAGTCACGGGGATACGGATTTGTCGCGTTCAAAGACCCCGAGGATTATTTCCGGGCTTTTAAGGAAATGAATGGCAAGTATATCGGCAGTCATCCTATCTTGCTGCGAAAGGCGCAGACAGAAATCAAGGCGAAGGTTGTAAAGGGATCCAAACCGATCGACAAGGCCACATCCGCGGTATTGAAGACGGCGGCGGGGACGCATCGGATTAAGAAGAAACATAAATGATTTTTTTGGATGACAAAATATATGGATTGTGCTAGTTTGGCGTTTTAGGTATGTGCATTTGTACGGTAGTTAGATCGCGTTAATAATAATTCGAGGCGTTCTTTTCAATAAATTTCGCTGTCATAGTAGCATCTGCATTAAGGTACGATCGTACACATGCCAATCTGTTCCTGAAGAATATGATGACTAGAGTTGCCGAGCAAGTTGTCCCGATGTGTCCCGTTGTCGTCACAACGTCACTACCCTGTCGTTCGTGGACAAGCGGTTATGACGCTGTGGATCTACAATGGTGCAGCACAAGACAAATCCATGAGGCCCAATAACTTGATCTAATCTGATTCTTCTCCAGTCTCACAACGGGTTTAGTGCTAATATCTATATAGGCACGTCCCGATAGTAAGTGGAGGCGTTACCTCATCATAGCAATGCAATGCATGAAATGTTAAACGACAATATGATACAAGACTGGACACTCAATAGTAATCTCCAGTACCATTTATTGCCATTGAAAACGATAACGCACGTACGCCCCTTACGATGCAAATCAAAACTACCTAATAACAACGAAGACGATCCGTATCATGCACACTAACATTCAGTTATATCACGGCCGCTCAAGGGGGAAATTAAGTGCGCCTTTGACAAACTCTGACTCGGCAATCTCGCGCACACTCCACCGAGAATCTTTCCTCCGCAGACACATCTCGACAACTTTCCTTGCGCCTTTCCACCCGTCCAGACTATCTTTGTATTCGTCGTCGTCGTCAGACGACAGTGAATGGTCGTAATCGTAGACATCATCCTCACCTTCTCGATGTCGTCGAAACCGCACCCAACACCACTCGACCCGCGCGATCCGATGCTTGACACGACTTCGCGCACTGCCACTTTTCCGAGTGCCGGGACCCGCAGCCACACTCCCATCCGTCGTCTCTAACGGTGGTGGCAAATCAAACGGAAACCGTCCCTCCATTAATGCGTACAACAACACTCCCAGCGCCCACGCATCCGTCTGCCGACCATCGTATTGCTGTCCCATGATTAACTCTGGCGGCGCGTAGTCTTCAGACCCACACCGGGTCGTCAACATTGGATTCTCAGGATCGATCCGCCGTGACAACCCGAAATCCGTGAGCGTGGTCACGGCTTTGTTTGACTCGACTGCTGACAACAACGAATTCTGTTCCACGTTCAACAGCACGTTCTCGAGCTTGATGTCGCGGTGCACAATGCAGTTGTTGTGAAGATATAACACGGCCGAGACTAATTCGGCGAATAACCGGCGCACGACCCCGGGTTGGACCAGCTCAGAGCGACATGGCGATGTCGCGAGATCGAAAAGATCGCCGCCGGCGCAGTACGGTAGGACGATTAGAGCCCGCGTTTGTTCTTTCTTGAATGCAATAAGGTGTATCAGACACGGATGATGCAGATTCTGTCCGGTTAGCATGGCATCTGGACGCCCAGCACAGATAATACCGACCTTTAAAATATCGACTTCCCGCTTTAGCCCACTCTCTATTCGCTCACTGCTAGCTCCGCCCGCGCCAGCCAACTCGACAATTTTAACAGCAACCATTGCCTTGTTGACATCGTCGTAGTCGTCCTCGTCGTCGTCATAGTCGTCCGAATAGGCAGACCCAACCACTAATCCTGCTAGCACTACACGCGAAAACGTGCCCTTGCCCAGCGGTCTGACCTCATGCCAGACTAATTTCCGCAACGACGACTCTTCGTAGGCTTCAAACTCCTCGCCATGCTCAGCAACAGTGTATTCTCCAAGATTCTTTTCCCGTTTAAGCGGATCATCTTTACCAACAGGTGCGCTTGTTGTCGTCGGACTAACGTCCTCCCGCCCAGGGAGATCTTGTCCAGGTAACGTGAGCCTCTCGATCCGGGCGACATTGTCCTGTAATTGCTGCCGTCTCTCGGCCTCGATCTGTTCTTCTGTAGGCGACGGCGGCGTTATCGAAGTCCGCAGTGTCGAGATCCCGAGACCTAAACTTTCGTCCTTGTGCGTATCGCTAGTTGCTTCCCTGCCGGATGCGGCCGCACCTGTCGACGTCGTTGCGGTCGGAAGCGACACCGCAGGAAGTAGCTCTCCATATGCCTTCTTCACTCGCTGCACCACCGGCTGCGACTGTGGTTGCTGTTGCACGAGCGATGCATCTACTCTCGAGATATCGGTCAAGTGGCGTCCCGAATGCACTCTGCTCGACGTGCGCGAGGATACAGTCGACCCAGGCGGTGACCGGCCGGTGTAAAATGAGCCTCTAAGCGACGGTGAGCTGGAGGTGACGATAGGCGACGGCAGGGGCGTGAGGTCGCGGTAAAACGTCGGAGCTGTTGGCGAGTCCAACGAGAGACTGCGCGATCGCACCGACGACGCGGTCGAGATCGCGGACGCTGACCGCCATAGCTGTTGTGGCTGTTGGCCCTGCGAGACCAGGGCGGCGTAGTCGGACGACGAGCTGTCTGCGGACGGCGGCGGCGGCGGCGGCGGTGGTGGTTGGGGTGGCAGGGGCGGGTCGCCGCGCTGAATGCTCTGGGTGAGTACTGACGGTGTTGTCTGGACTCTGAGGGCCGGATGATTCTGGCGGCGCTGCTCGCGCGACGGCTGTTGGGTATAAATAGGCGGCGGAGGTGTGCCCATTGTTATTATTGCTATAGATTGCGGACTGGCAGTCCTGATCCCAGAACTGCACCGTCGGCTAGGGATGTGTAGTAGCGTACTGAAATGTTCTGACTATCTCTGACTATCGCTGGCAGATCTAAACGCAAATTTAGACGGGTGAAGCGGAGACCGGACGTTCAAGCCAGTTCGGCCGGAACAGATCGTGATAGTTTGTAGTAGTGGACAACACAACCGTGGTGAGTCAGCGTTGGTGCGGGCTCGAACAATGATACAATGCGGCAACTATTTTGCCCCCACAATCGTTTAAGCTTACGTACCGTAGACTCAGTCCGCAGCATCGAAGAGCGATGGTTGAGTTGCTGAGAAATCGCAAGGGTCTCGTGTTTCCTGCACGCGGGAGTATCGTCTGTAGTTTCTCGCGACGCTAGCTAGCCTGCAATTTCCCGCCTTCTGGTAACCATGTCTTCTGTTGCATTTCGTCTATGAGAAGTATGATAATGACTGAGAGCGGATTGCGATATCTCTTCTACCGCCCATTCGGTATTCACCAGAAATACTAAATTATGATCGTTTCGCGTTTAATTCCGCAATTCGGTGGGAGCTCATTCTTGCTGGATAGAAACTAAACCTTATTTACGGTTCCCTCAAATCTTGACTAGGGATGGGTAACAAGGGTCCCACTGCAAATTGTGAAACAGTATTTTGCACAAAATATGCTATTTATATCGTGAAGAAACCACAGAACCGTCTGTTCTAATAGGCTCTACATCTATCTATTCACCCTCATCGATATGCGTTCCTCCTCTTCATTAAATGTCAGATTGACTTGGGCGATATATTTATTGTACAAACAATATAGTAGACAACCAAAAAAATTACACGTAAAGGAAAGAAGAACGAGAAAACACAAGCAAAGCGACAAACAACGGACTATTGTACATGCGATCCATTGCACAAAGTTGCAATAAACTTAATGTGACAATAGATCAAAGCGGCACGCTCGACGAGCCAAACCCAATCACGTAGAGGACGTCACGACAACGCCCTCACATTAAACCACCCTGGCTCCCGTTTCAAAAACCGTCCGCTTGAAAAATTGAACTCATTTCGCCCGATCCCTTCGAAAGCAGCATTGGCGTAGAGAAACACGAGCTTTTTGAGACACCTGAGCGGAGCTTACCCTGATGTGCGTCGTATTATTTGGATGAATGCCGTTGTAACGGGACTGAACCGGACTAGAGAGCTTACGGCGGCTGCCCGACAAGTCGCAATTGCTGGGCTGATCGGTACCCGGACAAGTCGATCAGCCCGACGTCGAGAGCCCTCTGTGAGAAAATGGGAATGCCATTGCAAGATGAAGGGGTTGGAGGAGCTCCGCAAGATGGTTGTTCAACCTTCGTTGCGTCTCCAAGTAGGCTCTACAACCGCGGCCAGACGCTATTAATCTCACAACGTTGAGTGCACATTGACCTGACCCGATTACTTGGGTACGTTTAAAAAGACACTAATTTTGTACGGAGATGGTCGCAGACGTGACGATTGTTTAGTGATTGTTTATCAGTTGCTAAATGAACATAAACGTGAGTAGACAAGCCAACAAAGTCACACCTCCGTTCCTACTCGGATTTGATCGGACCTTTCCTGTCGGCCCGCCAGACTTCAGTGATCTTAGCTCCGCTTTCCCACCCACTAGTGACTGCGGTATTCGATTGGACCACAGGTGCCGTGCTCGCTGCTAGATCGCAAGGTTCTAGCAGCTGTTTGTTTCATTCTTGCCTACTCCACGTCTAGGCCGTCGATATTCTGTACTAACAGGATTTCTAAACCTTGGTTCTTCCGTAAGACATAAATACACAGATGGCAATTCGCACCGCAAAAGTACCTACGCTTACAATATGACGACTTTCACATGATGACCGTTGGATCCAAACATCCTTGCCACGACAGAGAGCGCCATATGGTCCTCAGATCACTGATATCCTCTAAACCATACGAGGCATTGGAACTATTCGAGAAGATACGGTAACCAGCCTATCATGCAATCAGCTTCTGTTCTCTCTGATTATGCGTTATACTGAATCGTGAATTTTACAGGTAGTTCACCGGAATGGCATATAACTACTATTTATGTATACTCGTCGTCACGCTCTTCTGCATCTGCTGTAGTGATTGTGCGCTGGTCAGACATAAACCGTACGACATCGTGTTACTTAACCGTACCGAAGTGTCTCTGAGAATACACGATCCCGAGTGGAGAAGGCAGTATACTTACAATGTGACTACTAGGAACAAGTGGTTGAAAGAAAACGGACAACCACCTGAACAAATGCGCTATATCGAAAGGGTCCATTACGTTACGAGACCACAGCCGGCGTATTGACCGAGCGGGCCGCATCGGGTGTAGAGTGGGCATATCAGTACGGATAGTGGTGGTTTTAATGGGGATACAAATAGCGATACGATTTGCTATTAGTGAATTCGGCAGCGTGTTTTTCAATTTCCGCCGCCGCAATATAGGATTTCTGCGGGAACACTGAGTGGGATTGGGTATGTGTTATTCTTTGACTGGTTCAATGTATGTGCCCCTTCATCTTTCACAATAGCATCCACATTTTCTCATACATCTATCTGTTCACCCTCATCAATTTGCGGTTCCTCTGACTTGGGCGATATATTTATTGTACAAATGATATAGTCATCAACAAATTTATACACGTAAAGGAAAGAAGAACAAGAAACACAAAGCAAACGACAAACGAGGGACTACTGTATATGCGATCCAGTGCATATAGTTGCAATAAACTTCATGTGACAAAGAGGCAAGCGCGACGACGAGCCAAACCCAATGACGTACCGACTTCGATACCTAAATAATAGTTCAATTCATCCATATCCGTCATTTGGAAACGACGTCGCAGGCTGGATTTAACTTGATCGGGCGTTGGTCCCCGGTCGGCAGCAATAATTAGATCGTCAACGTAAACAATTAAGATGACCAAGGCTGTCTGATAAAGACACACCAGTCCGACTGGAGAACGGTTAAAGCCTTCTTCGCGCAAGACAGTAGTCAAGGTGTGATTCCAACAGCGCGGCGCCTGTTTAAGCCCATAGCGACTTCGATTCAGCTTGCGAACGTATCCTTTCTGTGCCTCAAACCCAGGGGGCTGGAGGACGTCACGATGACGCCCTCACATTAAACCACCCTGGCTTCGTTTCAAAACACGCCTCCTGAAAACTTCAACAGCCGCATTGGCGTAGAGAAATACGAGCCTTTCGACACACCTGAGCGGAGCTCATCCTGATGTTGCTTTAGTGTAAGGATGTGCGACGTAGTATTGTGGATGGATGCCGTGCCCGCGGGAACCTGAATACAGGTGATACCCGAAGTTTGCAAAGAATGGTGTCGCGTCAATTGTGGCTTGATAAGTATTGTTGTATGGCAATAGTAAACACTAGTTCTTGAGTCTGTTGCGCGACTTCGAATGAATATATGCAAAACTCGACCAATTCTATTCAGCTGATCCGGATGTAGGCATCACTGACAGGACTTTTTGTTTTGTGCTAAATGTGATAGCGCACAATTAGACTGAGACTTCCAGCATATTCTAACGCTTACGTTCTTCGCAGCCTTCCAGTAACGAGATCTGTTGAAGATCCCTTACAATACTGACTGAGCCTTGAGACTGCGGCGGCGATATCCTGTCGTGTAGCAACCATGGCATACATTAGGCTTCCTATAAGACTCCTGTACTCAGGCTCGCTGCCCGGCCTGTCGTCATGTATGTGAGAGTGGGGTCGTGTGTCGAGCGATTGAGAGAACCAAAGAGCCTACGAAGGTGAACCAAGTAGCTAATTGTTTGAGAATATATTTCATGCGGCTAGAGGTGGGTATGAACCCTTTCTTATACACCTTCTCGTCGCTCAGACAAACTAAAACAAAAACTTTTCAATATTTCAAACAGCGGCGAAAGCCGCGCAAACAAAACTTTTCATGGTACAGACAAAACCGCAGGGCGGCTGAGACGACCGAGACCGAAGATAAGAGCAAACGATAGCGGCCAGCCCGAGCCCGACCGAGACTCGACGGGAACCCGGTTCCTGACAATGTAGTCGTTGCAATTGTGCGTATGTATCCATTGGGATAGCCTTCGGCTTCGCCGCCGTCATAACAAATGTCTCTAGCAATTTGCCGATATAGCGTCTTTGATCGAGTTTGAGAGTTTTGAGCTCCCGGTCTGACATTTATGCTCCCTTTGCAGAAACAGAGAAGCCCAGAATAAATATTTTCAGCTTCTGTTGAAGAATAATTGCCATCAAGCCATGCACCAATCTCCTCCAGCTGATCTGTGTGAGGAAGTGGGAGAAAACTGTGTCGAAATTGTGCGTAATAATCCGCATGGGTGGGAAAAATGCGGATGCCGGGGATTGTTTGTATATTAACCCCCCGGCTTGTTGAGAATCAACCTTCCAGCTACAGTAGACAGCTCGAAGGGTCACACGTCTACAGCTGACAAATCCTGACAGATACTGACAAATGATTTGTCAGAAGCATCTACGATAGAATATACTATAGGTGCATAGTGCACACTAGAATATTCCAGATGCGGGGGTTGAGATGACGTGTTAAATCACGCCATCCTGATTACGTAATATGATTCTACAGTATTCTACTGTTCATGCCTTAGTAATCAGGCACAGTCTCAACTATATAAGTAGATAGTCAATCCCTTGAGACTGGATATAGATTGTACATTCAATCATCCAGAGACTCACCAACCCCTTCTCTAGTTCACACTTCCACTTGCGCATTCACATTTGCAACACCGGCTAGCCAGTACAAAACACAAACCTATAACAAACGTCTCAAAATGGTAACAATCTGGACTGGGTGGTACTCGCTTTTTGCCATTCAAAGGTGTATCAAGGACCTCTGCTAGTAGCATTGGAACAATTCGAATTTTTTCCCATCTGTCTGTTCTTGTTGTCTAACAAGCGCCGCATTTTGCTGCACAATCATCTCTTTCTGTTGCTCAATCGTCTGCTGAAGGAGCTGAATATATGTGGTCAAATCGGCGGAGTCCATTTCGTTAAGTTCAGTCGGTTAACGTGTTGTGAATAGCACGGCCACGGATAGTTAATATAATGTCAGGGTCGTCGAGGGTCTCAAGGTCAGAGTCGGAGTTGCACTATATGTTACGCTAGCTGGATAGCTTATAACAATATATTTTAGAATATTAACTATGAGGACTCAGCGGGGAACCAGCGTGTTCTTATGTGCATTAGTGCCTGGTGATTGCGGAACCATTTGGACATTTCAACGGCATCAAGAATGCACTTGAGAGTGTCAATGCTAAGGATATCCTTGACTGTAAGATTGAACTGATGTGATGCACATCCGATTCCGAGCATGCGAGGATATTTTGTCACAGCTCTTCCCCGCTCTTCCCTATTCGGGACTCTTTCCGCTCTTCCCCGCTCCGGCACTTCTCTGTTCGGGACTCTCTCCGCTTTTCCCTGCTCTTCCCAGCTCCGGCACCCTTTCTCGCTCCCCGCTCCCAGCTTCCATGAGTGTCTTCACGACAGGTTGTAGAGAGCAGCTGCCCATAAAGGGCCCTGCTTCACCCTGGTTGTACATATTTTTGTTCCTCAGAATCGTATTCTTGTTCTCTTGGCAATCTCTCATTCCAGACCCGCAGCACTCGTAACATATTTAGCGGTGACGACCTTGATGGCATTCTGGACATTGGATGCAGTGTCATCGCAACAATCTTGTCTGGAACCGACATCTTCGATAACTTCAATGATTCTCTTGGACAAATAGCTTCCTCTGTGTGATTCTGCTCCAGTTGGGTCAGCACTGTGAAACGCAGCTTCCTCATTTGGTGTAACAAGCACATAGTTCACAATTGCTTCACCACGAATGTTGGTCCAAGAGTCAGTGACCAATGTCATATGGGATTCTGCCTGGTTTTTCAAAATCATCTGTCCTTTCATTCTATGGTTGAGCATGGTCGTTGCTACTTCCTTGCGATGAGGAATCTCAAAGGCCGGGCGAACGTGGTTGACCCATGTTCTGAAGGCAGGGTTTCAACAAAGAGAAAGTTTGCAAGTTCTTGCTAAAGTACCAGCATTTTCCCCTCCGAGATGGTGTCGACCCAGCGCCCCATACTTGCGGCGGTGCGTAGAGAACGAAGAATAGCAGATGAGGTCTGTTCGCTGGCAGTAATAATATACTTCCGCTTCAATGTCGCGGTACTAATCTCAGCAACCCTGTATTCCATTGCCGTCTTGAGTTCTGCAGGTGCTTTCGGGCACTTGGCGAGATGCTTAATGAATCATCTGCGGTAATCCGTTGACCAGGTCTGCTTGCAGAATTTGCATTCGAATGTGTTCTCGTTGTCTTTCTTTGTTGAAAACAACGAAACACTTCATCCTACATGATTGATGTGAAATGTGTTAGCGGCGCGCGAGAGATTGTGTAGATGACTTATTGTTACAAAGTAAAGAAACAACAAAGAATTCTAATATTAACCCTGCCCTTGGTTGCTCCCCTCATAAAATTGGCGTTGTAAACTCTCAAGGGATTTTGCGGCAAATTTTGCAGCAAAAAAAAAAGCGATCTTGATTTTGCTGCAAAACGCCCATCCCTAAATTCTTGACGTTGCAGTGACACACAACATAGCTATCTCCGTCAACATGGACGTAGGGCTGCTCCGAATACGAATATTCGCAGTAATCGGCATTATTCGTATTCGTTATTCGCAAGTCCCAACCGCTGCGAATAATATTCGCAATTTTATTCGCAAATCCTGAGCAGTGCGAATAATATTCGTAATTTATTCGGCGAATAACGAATAAGTTATATAAATTACGAATATTATTCGCCGAATATTCGCATCTAATCACGTGCTCAGGGGATGCCCCCTAATAATAAATTTAATTCACAGTTTCAAGAGCCAATATGGCCTCTTACAGCCTTCCCGCTCAATGTGATGTAAGGAGTAAATTGATAGCGACCTGCGCACTTTTCTTGCTCTGTGACCTAGTGAGAGGTTGCTTTTACCAGGTACATATTACAGTGCGTCAGTCTTGCGTTTTGTGGTTTGCGTCTTTTGTTTTGCGGTTTATGCCTCTACCTTTCATTTGCTTGTCGTTTTGTGCCTTAATGCCTTTGCTTCTTCTTGTGTTGGAACCGTAATAAACTATGAGCACTTTAAGGTTTCAGGGGTTGCGAATAAATATGCGAATAACGAATATTCGGCGAATAATATTCGCAGTTTTATTCGTTGCGCGGACATCCTGCGAATAATATTCGTTATTCGTTATTCGCAACGCAAAATGGTGCGAATATTCGGAGCAGCCCTACATGGACGTCACTATCGTGGACGTTGGCCACGACCCATACACTTTCCAGAAAAAAAGAGACACTAATTTTAAGCCCAATTACTGCAGGTAGATGGTCGCCCACGTGACGATTGTCGATTGTCTATCAGTTGCTAAATGAACATAAATGTGAGTAGACAAGTTAACAAAGTCACACCTTCGTTTCTACTCGGATTTGATCGGATCTTTCCTGTCGGCCCGCGGCCAGGCTTCAATGATCCTGGCTCAGCTTCCCAACCCACTTGTGACTGCGGTATTCGATTGGACCAGTGGTGCCGTGCTCGCTGTTCGATCGCAAGGTTCTAGCAGCTGTTTGTTTCATTCTTGCCGACTCCACGTCTACTCCGTCGATATTCTGTACTAACAGGATTTCTAAACCTTGGTTCTTCCGTAAGACATAAATACACACATGGCAATTACCAATATTTATTCGGTGCACCGCAAAAGTACCTACGCTTACAATCTGACGACTTTCACATGATGGCTGTTAGATCCAAACATCCTTGCTACGATATGGTCCTCAGAATATCCGATTTATCTCCGGAATCTTCATTGTAAAAAATATGAATGATCCACCTGGCTCTTTCGAGCTATTAGCAAAGCTACCATCATAGCAGTTCCTCGTGGTAGATCTCGATCCTATATTTTTATGCGAGCAGCCGCGCACGTGCGAGTAGAGAGGTGTTTCATAACGGAATGCCTGGGTACGATCTCAGCAGTTGCAATGTCGTCGAGAGCTCTTTGGATAGTCACCACAGTCGCTATCTGCTTGTGACTTTATGACAATTGTGGGTAATTAGGGTAATTACAGTTTCGAAAACATCACCTAGTTTTCACAGAGAATCGCTACCGTAAGCTAATGCCTCTGCTTTAAATTTAGACCAGGTCTCATTCAATTTCAAATACCAAGAAAGAGGCATGTGGATATCTAATCGTTGTTCTGGGGCATTATCCATCAAAAGGTAAAGTGCCATGCCATAGTCCGAATTTGTCTCTCACCATTCCCTGGCGGCATATCCGTTGACACAATAGTCGGCATGGTGCCGGATTTATCGCAATGCAATGAGAATGGGCGATAGCCATCTACATGTCAAGAGATTATACTCAGGTAATGAATGCTGTAGTCATTCGATTTCAAGCTAGCACGGTTTAGGGTTCATCTGATTTGATCGGCGTACGCAAGGTTGCGTACGGTCCCCGCCATATCGCGCAGTTTGCGTACGCTACCACATCGTTGCTCACATCAATAGCACACACGTAAGCATTTGCATACCCACTACTCGCTTAAGTAAGGCTAGATTATAAGAATACTAAATATTACTAACAAGTTAATTTATCGCCTACGGTATCCCAGTCTGAGACACAATGGGTGTGGTTCACATCATTGGCGCTGAAGATATCTAAGTGCTCTCTTACAGACATAAACTGCGTGGCCCGTATTCAACTCTGAACCAATTCACCCCGGACTGGTACAGCGCTCCATAACAAGCAAGACACAATCAATTACTCAGCTGGCTTCATCTCTGGTCGCCATTTGCTTGCCCCGGGCGGGTTTTCTATCTTGCACATGTCGTCACACGATACTTGGACGCTGCTAGCCTTTAGCTGTCTCATATTCCTTCACATCTATGATATGAAAAACGGCAGGTCCGTTCGAATATGAGCGAGTGCAAGAGCTCCAATCAGAAACCACCGCTATAAGAGTCAGCTGGCTTAAGTAACTGAGGTTGGCTGACATGGACGAATCGATACTCAGGGACCTTAACTGAGCTTATACGGAAGCTCATCAATTGAACTTTGAGTGCGCGATCTCAGGGGTAAGACACAAGTGTCATTTCGAGATAGCTAACTGCATGATCCAGTGTTCAACATCATCTAGTTCAACTGCCACTCCTTCACAAAGTGCACAAATATTCAGTGAGACAGGCCCTGCTTCCTTGAGAACACATTCAACCTTAAAAAAAGTTCGGCCTCCATCCTTTTGGCTGCCCACTGAAGATCTCCCCCATCATATCAGTTCCATGTGGAAAGTCCAACTCGAAACCTGGTTCGCCAGCTCCTCTCATGTTTAAAACGGTTTGACGAAAATGCCATCGAAGGAGCTCATCTCGTACGCTTCGTTCATCGTTTGGCACTACACAAACAGGGTCCAGTATTCTCCCATCCACCTCGAAAGGATCATCATCGAAACTAACTATCTTATAATTATCATCGGGATTTATAGAAAACCAAAAGCTGTAAAAGTCCTGATGCATGCTGGACAACATAAGTAATCCATTTTGGCAAGAATTAATCCCCGAGTCATGCTCTCCCTCTCTATTCGTAATCCACTGAGAAAACCCTGAATCCTCGAATAGTTGTAAATCGGAGAGAGGAAAGATATGCGCAGCCTCGAAACCGGCCCACACACCTTTGTACGCTCTTGTGTTGACGGTGCCGTAATTACGCACTTACGATCCCTATCGCGTACTTGACTTTGAAACTCGTCAGTTCCAAAAGTGCCTTTGCTTGAGTATACACGGGTTATGCACGGCTCATCCGTTATGGATATTGTTCCTGGCTCACCGTCAGCATCTTGCATCTTTCATCGGGAGGGGATACCACCTCGAGGAGAGTTGGATCGTACATCGTAGTGGCCTGGCTTAAGAGGGTCGCTGCATGGTGTCAGGATTTTCGCGCAGTGATACGCCATACGGACCAGACGCCACAATGAGGATGTCAAGCATAAAATGGAATACTTTCTGTGTAACAGACGGATTCAATACTAACCCACTAAGAGCATCTTCTGTATATAAGGCGTCGTAAAAATGGACAGTGCGACCTCCAGACCTGTTGTCAGCCATGAAGGGCCGCTCCGAAGATACAAAACTATTATGGGAACTGGAAGGAAAATTGGTTCTCGTTGAGGTTCGACGATCTGCGACACAACACCCTAACCCGCAAGTTGCACCGCCCAAAAGTAGAGTCGTCGATGCTCACAGATTTATGTAAGGCTGGACAGGTTTTCTCTATATTATCATATCCGTTGTCACAATTCTTAATTCGAAGGACGAGCTTTAATCGTGCGCAAAAAATCGTAGGGGCTTCGGAGAAATGAGCCCGCACAAATTGCCCTAGTTATCACTTATCAGCATGGCTGACGGCGAAATGGATGCATTAACCCTGCTCCCAAATCATAAGCGCTGACGTAGCCGATATCCGGCCGATCCGGCGTGGCACCGAGACAACTTGGCAACGGGCCTAGCAATAGAACTGAGTGCGACAACTCTGTAATGAACGACAGTTTCACATGCGCAGATAGAGTAAACTGAGTCCGCAGCGCTCGCTGCAATAATAATATTTGGAGGAGATTAATGGTGGCTTAAACCAACCATTCCTTTTTGGCACTAGCGTATGAGGACGAAGCTTTCCACAACATGATGAGATGATCGATGCACCTTTGGAGGCAATGTGGGCCGACGCACTGTCGCTCCTGTTATCTGGCCCTTCATGTTCATACGTCCATAGTAACGGCTGCCTACTCCGCCGCTTGCTATAATGCCGCAGAAGTATTTCCTGTCATCACAACGGCTTCATATCGAGGATGGAAAGTCAAGGTTAAGGTGAAGAGCGAGACGTGTGCTCATTAATATACCTTGAAATTCTTACAGGGCACTATATTTTGCGATCCAAACTGAACCCTGAACACTGTTTGCACATCTTTGAGTTTATAGAGCGCTCATCTATTGGAGTTAAAATATATTTTTTACTAGCCCAGTTAAATAGAGTTGACAATTCATCGTCAGAGATCTGGCTTGCAGAAACAAGACACTATCTAATCGATATGCAATCCCCCCAAGAACCTAAAATCTGGACATCTATAGTAGATTCATGTACCCAAAACCATATACAAAATTTTTAGACCTTCACCTGAATCTTTGCATGCTGAAGTCGATAGTCCGACTCGTGTTCGATAGGATAGGCCTCTGCGATCGACGTTGGAATCTCGACTGAATCCATGACGACGAGTTCGCCACCGTTCTTCTCGATGTTGCAGTCGATTTCAGCGGAGGCTTCAGAGGAGTCTGCTAGCGGGTCGACGCCCGCCAGTACTGCGAGTTCACGGAATTTCTTCTCGTCGCGGCGCTGGAAATAGACGGCGATGGGAATTAGCAGGACCTGGACTGCCGACATGCACACGGAGGTTGTGTAACCGGCGAAAAAGCGGGGCCCATCCTTCATTTGCCAGGCACCAAGTGGTATGACGAGATATAGTGCGCAATTTGTCGCGTTGATTGTCGCGAGTGTTATCGCACGCGCTTCGAGGTCGTGAGCGAACGTTTCGGCGGCCCAAACGACAACAAGGTTCCCGGGCCCATTGGATATGCCGAGCAGCATGAAAGCAGCGAAGGTCGCGCTGAAAGACAAATTCCAGACAAGGAGCATGATATTACCAATAAGCATGAGAACTCCGGCGAAAAGCATCATCTCCCATCGTTTTCCACTTCCACGCCAGTCGGAATAGATTGCGGCAAGTAATGCCGCAGGGATGGAGACGACAGAAGTGGCGGTCCCGATGTTGTTGATTCCCTGGGGAGAGTATTTGCCGAGGCTTTGGAGCCAGAGCTGGAAAGGAGTAGTAGCACTAGCACCATAAGGAGCAAGCCTAAACGGTGTTAGCATCGCACAATATTAAATAATACTCGTAAGGACTTACCAGAATAAGTTGCCCATCCAGACAAAAGTCCAGAACTGCCATGCCTTCATAACACGGGAGACAAGCGTCCAACTGAGACCCCTTGACCGCTCGAAGCCATCTCCCCGAAGGCGATCGAAAGCCAGCATCTTCTCTTTTTCGGTAAACCAACGCGAGGTAGTCTTCTCTGGAACATCAGGGAAGAAAAAGTAGCCAAAGACCGCAACCGGAATCGTGATGATAGCGCAGACAATGAAAAGCCACTGCCATGGCCTAAGGCCACCGGTGTTTATATTGGCTAGTCCGGCCTGGATATAGCCGGCAATCATAGTACCTATTAAGGCGATCGATGGTTAGGACCAGCAGCAGACATTATGTAAGATGACCTTGTACCTAGGGGCATAGCGGAAAAGTAGATAGCGTTGCGACGACCAAGCTCAGCCTTCTTGTACCAGCAGTTGACGATATGGAGACACCCGACGTAGCATGCAGTGGCGCTAAAGCCAACGAAAAAACGGAGAGCGAGAAGCTGATGATAGGTCTTCACGAATGCAGTGCCGAGTGTGAAGAGGCCCCACATGACCTCCGCGGTCGGAAGATAGTATTGGGACGGCAGGCGGGTGATAATAATGTTGGAGGGGATCTGGAATAAGCAATATCCGACCTGGTAGACGGCGTTGACGTAGTTAAACCGGTTACCAGTGAGATCCAAGTCCTCTTGCATGCCGGCAAAGTAAGCATTACTCAGGGCAGAAACGTCGAGGTATTTCGTGAAAAACGCGAAACAGCAGTACCCAAGGACAAAAACATCGATCTTGCGAACAAGGTTTCGCTCCTCCATGGACATGTCAGCAGGATACCATCTGCTGGCATTAGTGGAGCGCAGGTAGAAAGGATTGAACAAGACACTCACCCTGTGACAACGTCCAGCCACGCGAAGAATCGTTTGAATGGTGTGGAGAAACCCATGATGGTGCTGTATGACAGGATGGTGTTCACAGTTCTTGAAGAGAAAGAAGGGCATCGTTGAGCTGCGGTGCGACAGCATATATCCAGGGGAAGCCTGATAGCGACGACTGAGTGTCTGAGATTTGATAGCGGCAGCCAGCAATGGCCATCGCCCATCGGCCGATTGAACGGACTGTCGGTGCAGCCATGGTGTCGGAGTAAGCACGCCACAGTTGTCGCGCTTACCCAGCGAGGCAACGAGTGTTGCGCATATGCATGGCGATAGCCGGGGACCAAGATGGCTTGAGATAGCTGGCAAACGGCATCTGTTCGCTCACACTGGCGGCTGAAACCTCAATTGACACAGCGTAGACAGGAGCTAACGAGATTGGAGCGCGACTGAGGCTTATTGGTCGGCGCGGCGAAGGGGAGGCACTTCGGAAGTCTTAGCACATCCGGCCGGTGCTCGGCCCTAGCACTGCGCTACTGCCCTACTCCATCCCCGGACACATCTCTGTACTTCACGGTACCGCGACCCGATATCGTGTTAAACGTGAGCCTGCACGGACGACCGACGAGGATTTAGCCATAGACCGCGCGGATGTAACGGTCGATCCGCGGCCAAGAGCTCGCCCAGAAGTACTTGACGCCGCCACCGCCGCCGCTGCCGCCGCAGCAAAAGCCGGCTTGCCGAACAGTTCAATTACCAAAAGCGCCACTGGTTGCACTAGTGCATGCTATTGCATGGGCAACGGTCCTGCCTAACCAATTCGAACTGCCAAACCCCGACACTGGCGAGTCAGCGCCACCAGCCTATCTGCGGGAGATGGATTAATTAGGCAGGTCCATCCTGACGGAGGGCTCTGTCGTCCACGGTTACGCACATTAGCATAATCCTGCAGAAGTCCCAATAACTCGACAGGTAGCGTATAGATACCCCTGACCAAGCGGGGTTCGAGAATTCGACGTTTAACGCTTGGCTATCTTGTTATCGTTAGTTGGTCACAGCTTTGATTGCTCCTCAACCCCATCCAGGCCCTAGTTCACGGAATTTTCGGCTGCGGCGTTCGCCAAGAATGCGCATTGGCACTCAGCCAATGCGAGCCAAATCCTGTTGACAGTGCCATGCGTAGAAGTGATCAGGGCTCCGTCACTACTCATTCATTTTACATGATTCCCTTGGACTGGTGATGCGGAGCCAGTTTACTCTGTTGTAACTACTAACTAGTCGAGTCAGGGAGCGGACCGATCCTGTCGATAAGCAGTCGCCATGGCAATCGCCAACGATGCGACCACCAGATCGGCCATTCAATCGCCTATAGTGGCTTCCAAGTTAGTCCCGCAGCTGTGCCCACCCTACAAAACAGCGAGATAACTTTAGTGACGCGGTCACTGAATAATGACTTCTTATTGAGGTTGAATAAATGTCTAGTCGCTGAGACTGGTGACCACGCACCACCAGACAATTGATTGTATGTATGCCTGCTCAGCGCGCGTAGACAAACAGGCGTTGTAACAGTAACGTGATCAGCAATAAATTTAAATAAATTAAGAGAGGTCCTGGAACGACTGAGTGCGTAGAGGTTCTGACAAATAGTGAGGCTCCGGCTGTCCGCAAACTTCCTGATCAACAAATTAGGTGATGTCCGGTTGGGAATTTAGAAATCGTCACTAATTAGGGAGGTTGATTGTTACTATCGCGAAGGTTGATTGTTTTCAATGCTCTCCCATAACGGGGACTACGGGTAGGTGTAAACACCCTCCCAATCGCCACTACACAAAAGGATTATTTTGTGGCCAAATGGAATGGGTATATTTTACATTACAAGTTACAACGCCGTAATTCTGGGCATGACTAGCCAGGCTTTTCTTTCCTTTACGCATTTTACTCTTTAGGAGGTTTTGCGCTTGCTCATCAGTCATTCTATGTACTCTCGCATTTCTCTGCAAGACTTCGAGTGTATTTAGAGTACTTCCTTCAATAATCCTGCCATATCTGCTGCTTCGCCATTCTTCAAACTACTGGAGCAATACGTAGCCCATGACGTACATACGTTCCCACCATCTAAAGTATGGCATATAGATCGTGGGTTCTTCCCTCCTCTGCCTCCGCTGAAAGCGTTGGTTATTTCTGCATTTATGCAAGCCCCCCCCAGAGTCGACTCCGCCACACTCTTAATCGAACCGCCGACAGCATACAGAGTACTACACCCAGCATATGCCCAACCATCTATATCGTTGCAGTCCTTCCAACCTCTCTTAAATATAGACGTGGAAGTCGTAAAATTGCCCACCGTAGTTGTGTAGAACCATTGATCAGATACTTATCAGACTCTAAGGCGCTGTTGGCCGCTACCATCGTGCGCACCATAATACCAGAATCCTTCCGGGACAAGTTGAAAAGATTCGTTACTATATAGATCAAACACACAAATAATTCTGACCTATATACTAAGCATATGTCGCTAGCAAGGGCAAAACGCACCGCAAATAATAGAAGTGCAATAATAATATCAATAATGAATACAGTCATGAAATTTGAGATCATCGTTATTGAATTAATATTAGAAGAGGCAAACGTGAATGAGACACGATTATAAATTTGCTGAAGCGAGGGATGGCTGTGCAACTACGTAGGCGCTGGCTTCCTTCAATATTTTTAAACTACTATGGAGTTCCCTGGCTTCTATATGGGTAAGGGTTTGGCCATGTTCCTTAAAGGTCAGAATGCGGCCTACGCTGCCTTGCTGATCTTGTGACGAAATGCATATTACTGCTTGACAGATATGCCTTTTTTGCTTCGCCTTGGTCCCAACTCGACTGTGTGGGGGACCCTTGTTCTGGCTTCGGGCTAGGGTATACTTCTTGTGATGAAGTCGGCACTCCGACCCCATGTCTCGGCTTCCTACATTCTAACGATCAAATCATTCACGAGACCGCCCTCTCACTGTTACATGTTATTAATGGCTGGCGATAGTTCACCAGACTATAAAGCCCTTTTTCTACGAGCGGAGGAGGAACGGAACCAGGAAAGAGAGTTGCTGAGACAGGCCGAAGACCGACAGAAACAAGCTGAGGAACGGCTCAACCAGGAAAGAGAGTTGCGGAGACAGGCTGAGGAATGCAACAGACGCACGACTTTTGAGGAATTTATTCGAGCCTGTCATAATTTGTTATCCTTGCCGGTAGGGGTCGAAGATCCAACTCGCTGCACGAAAGGGTCGGTGCCAAAACCCGCCGGAAAATTGTGTCCCACACGCCTTCGCCTGTGGGAAGATTGCGGGGACAGCCAGCAGCAGCTTTACAACTCCGTTCGCAATTTCCTACATGCATCCGAGGAAGGTGCACCCCGGCTGTTTTCACCTGTCATTGGGCTGGAAGAAATCGGGCGACAACTTTCTGGTCGGCTCCTAAGCAGTGAAAAAGATTTGGAGAGTTACGAGCAACACGCTGTGGAGAATCATGTGCATGATGTGATTGCAGAGCTATGCAAGATCCCAGAGGCTCGGGAGGAATTTGCAATGGGAGATGGAGTCCAGTTCCTCAATCATGCCAATGCCCTGTATGATATTGATTCTGCCGTGCCAGATGGAGAAGATTCATCGAGTTGCCGACGGCCTAAACCTGATCAATTCTGCATCCACCGGGTGAACAGCAACAACAACACCCTGCTCACTACCGCCGAGTATAAACCACCCCACAAGCTCACGGTGGAGCATCTTCGCGCGGGCCTTCGGCCGATGCATTTCTGGGAGGAAGTAGTCCAACGAGAGAGCACTCCAACAGATGAGAATGAGAAATTGAGGTGCGAGGCAGGACAGCAGACCGGGTCGCTTCTGGTTGAACAATACCATGTCATGATCCATGAAGGCCTTGAGTATTCCTATATTTCCAATGGTTTAGCGTTGGTCCTGCTCCGTGTGCGCTATGATGATCCTAGCACACTTTACTATTACCTTTGCGAACCCAATATGGAAGTCGATCTTGCAGATGACCAAAGCTTGGAACTACCAAGAACATCCATTGCCCGGGTATTGTGCATTTGCTTGATGAGTTTTCTGTCACCTGTCCGGGATCACGAGTGGCGGAGCGATGCGATCCGACAGCTACATATCTGGGAGACGGATTTGGACTACATGCGGGCGCAGATCCCTGCAGACGAACTACGCAAAATCCCACAAGTCTCGGAGTCTCAGGTTTCAGAGTGTCTGTCATCTTCCCCTTCGGAGTCTCCAACGACTGACGACCATCAGATCACACCATCTCCGCCGCCGACTCAACGATGGACACGAATCGGCAGTCAAAGCGACCGAAGAGGAAGTGGTCAACACCACAAAGCAAAGTTTTGCACGCAGCGATGCCTGCTTGGTCTACAGCACGGGGGTATATTGGATAGCCACTGCCCTAATGTGGAGCTACATCGACAAGGCAGAGATAACGACCGACACCTTATTAGCACCGAGCGCCTGGTACAGCTGCTCAAGCAGCAGCTGGATGAAAACATAGATCACGATTGCACGCCGTTTGGCGTTTGCGGTGCATATGGAGCTCCATTTAAGGTCACTTGCGTTCCATATGGCTACACGGTGGTCGGCAAGGGAACAACATCCCGCCTATGGAATGAAGTCTCGCGTGAAGCAGATGCGTATAGAGTCCTTCAAAAAGCTCAGGGATCTGCAGTCCCAGTGTTCCTTGGAACAATCGACCTCGAAAAGATCTACTTTCTTCATGGGGGTGGGCAGATCCGGCACATGCTGCTCATGGCTTATGGGGGTAAGGATACAACTGAGCTTGAGCACTCCCAGGCACTCTTGCATGAGATCGGGAGGTCCAGGAATGAAATCCGCGCCTTGGGGGTGGAGCATGGAGACATGCGGTTTGCGAACGTTTTATGGAATGAAGAGCTAGGACGAGCTCTAATTATCGACTTCCATCGTTCCAAGTTGGCTCCTCGACTGATGGAAAAGCGGAACTCCTTGAAGCGGTCATTGTGCGAGACACAGGTTTCGGAGGCAAAAAGGCCACTGATGGAAAAGTGGAACTGATTGAAAACATGGAGGGGTGTCGTTCTCCCACAATGGCGCTGAATGTAGGTCTGATGGTGTGATCCGCACTGTCTAATCATGACGACTTGCAGCAGCTAACTGATAACAAATTGAGCTTCTCGGACCATCGAATATTCGTTCCAGGGTTAGGATTGGAAGGTCTCTTTTGGGCCAATGCTTTTCTGTTTCTGCCCACCGTAACCCGAAGTTCCTTTCACAATGGCACCGATTAAGAGCGTCGCCATCATTGGCGCAGGGCTAGCAGGCGCAATTCGCTCAGAAGAAAGCATTCGACGTGATTAAGTATTCGACAGGCAGGAGAAAGCCGGGGGATGTTGGTATGTCTTCCCCGCTTTTCTGACACATAGCACTGCAAATCCTAAGATATCCCAGGGTATCAAGAGACAACGAACCCGAGATAATCTGGAACTTTGAGAAACTGGCCAGTCGCACTGCAGACGCTCCGTTGAAAGTCCCAGACCGTCTTCCGGATTTGCACCGCCACCTCCAGGTTGCCATTCCAGATCGTCAGACGCGACCGAGCGCCTATTGTTAAGCAGCACGAGGTCTTTTTGTCTCTGAAACCTGTGTCTCGCACAATATGGATGAGCCTTATGTATCACGTGCCTGGGAATTGCGGGCAAAGTATGGCTTGTGATTGGCTGTTCTGCAGAATTCGTGATGAGGCTTCACCCACACATTAGGTAATACTTGCTACATCATCAAACGCAGTGTCACGGGAATGATATGTGGCGTCCGTGGTTAAAAGCACGGTATATGGAATGAATCATGTAATACATCAGCAACATTTGGGACATCGCGGTGTAGCGTGAAGCAAAACATCTCTGGTCACTCGTGGGACACCGACCAAGAACACATCTTCAACGACACTGATCCCAGTCCCGCCTATCCAACGTTGAAATCAAGCCAAAGGAAGGCATCGGAAGCAAATCAAACATCGACCAACTCCCCATCCGACCCCTGACTCCACGTTGTCGACCCAGTGGCAAAATACTGCATGCTCCCGCGACTCGCGATGCTGCGGCTCAGAAGCTGTGCTGCGAATGGACGACATTAGCTATTGAGTTCCGCGGAAAACTACTGCCTAAACTTCGTTGTCTAGCCGTACTCACCAGCGATGCAACTGCCATGACGTAAAGTCACAAGACCCTCACTTTTCAACAATAGTGAGCAGCACCTTCGCACACTCCACCCAAGTCGAATTTCCATGCATGGACGGAAAGCTCTCGGCTACCCCCTAATCAGCTATACGCTTGAAATTCCATAGACACTTACTTCACTTTTGTCTGTCGCAATGTCCTCCCCCGCATCTTCTTCCACACAAACCCGCCGTCCCTATCATGGTTCCTGTCACTGCGGCCGCACGCGCTATATTGTTTTCATATCCTTGCCGCCAGCCACCATTGGCTCTGATCAGGACCCTCAGAATACCGTTCGCTTTTACAAATGCAACTGCTCGACATGCCATAAGATGGGTATCTTCCACGTCAGGGTGGCAGATTCTCCTCATGACTTTTATCTATTATCCCCATTGGACCTAGCCGAGCTTTCTGATTACACTTGCTTTAATAAGAAAATCCATTGGCTCTTCTGCCCCACCTGTGGTGTGCGATGTTTTGCGGTTATGGGTAAAGGAAAGGTGGTTGATATTGACTTGGAAGCGGCTCTGGGAAACGAGAGCGACGGGAAGACGACACAGGTATGGGGAGTAGAAGAAGAGGGTTGGAAAGAAGATAAGACTGGGTACCTGAGCGTGAACGCGCTCACGATTGAGCCAGGGCAAGAGGGATTAGATTTGAGAGAGCTGGCGCAGAAGAAGTGGATTCAATATTTAGACGTCAGGGACGGTAAGGAGGAGGACCGATATGATTATCCCCATGAGGGCGGGACTTGGTGATGACAAAGGGCTGTGTCTCATAAGCACTTGTCATTGATGCAAGAAATAGTCTTATACTTGGAAAATTTGGAAGTGGAAGCCATGACGGACAGTTCGAGGAAATCAACGGTATTTTCTTGCACCTTCTGCTACGAAGAATCGAACCTTTTAAACGACCCGAGTTTTACACTCTTCTTCAGGATCCATGTCACATTGGATTACGATAATTGAACTAAGTAGCGGTATTGGAACTATGTTGTAGGTGTTTTACAAAAAAGAGCTAGCTTCATTTGCTGAACCAAGGGGCCCGCCGAAAGTTTGAAACAGGAGACAGCTGGAGCACAAACGCATATTAGATATTACGCATTACATGCTATGCATTTACTATATACTGTAAACCGATATGATTTAAACTATGCAAGTAAAGGAGCAAACTCGTACCCAAACCATCAGGAAATCACGCCAAAAAAACACGCCCCCAAGTCCATCCGTGTCCGCGTCCTAGTATATCCCGATAATATTAACCCGTGACAGAAAATAACACGCTATGCTTTACCGTTTGTGACCGTTATCATATATTCATCCGACCAAAAGAGACTACTCGATAAAGCCTACTCGCTGAGGCGTCGGCCCGTCTTCAGCTTGTCCAGATACAGCCTCTGCGTTCGTATCGTGCGCCGGAGGCTCGACGAGTAATGACTGTGCAACCTGGTTCTCATTTGCGAGCTCGCTAAGGAACCTGTACTGCTCACCGCGAGAGAAATAAAATGGTCTCACGCGTTCGGTCTCATTCAAATTCATAAAGGTCTTGACTACCGATTCGGTCACTAACACGTACTTCGTACTAGACTCTGGCAATTCGTAGTTCACGTTTAGGAGTAGCCTTGCCATGATGCCTTTCAATCCTCGAGCCCCGGTACCTTGCTGCAGCGCACTTTTAGCCAGCGCCTGCAGTGCGAGTGCAGTGAACTTCAATTCTACACCAAACATCCTGAAAGAATGCTCGTACTGCTTCATAATGGAGTTCTTGGGCTCCGTAATGATCCGCAACATGTCTGACTCTGAGAGGGGCAATAGCGGCGAGATATGTGGTATTCGACCGACGAGCTCTGGGATCATGCCGTACTTGGTGAGGTCCTGAACTTCGACGTAATTAAGGATATGAGCATTCGAGGGCATGAAAAATTTGCCCATACCCGTGGTCCCGGGAGCGGCCTTGAACCCAATTGCCTACAGCCAATTATGTATTAGCAGCGATCTCAATCGACCTATATACTCATAGAATACCTACATGCTTATCCGAAACCCGCTCTTCAATAATATTCTCAAGTCCGACAAATGCACCAGATAAGACAAAAAGGATGTTGTTCGTATTGACGGTATACGACTCCTTCGTCTGGCCAGCTGGACCGGTCTTACGAGTAACCGTCACGGTCGATCCTTCAAGCATCTGCAATAGCGCCTGTTGAACACCCTATATAGAGAATATGTCAATACCTGGCTCTCTCGATCAAAATAGCATCGAATAAATACCTCTCCGGAGATGTCCTTGGTCGATGAGAACCCCACCCGAACTGGCTTGGCGAGCTTATCGCACTCGTCCAGCACAACTATACCAAATTCTGCCTTCTCAACATCGTAGTCCGCGCTCGCCAGCAAGCGTTGAACACAGGTATCCACGTCGTCACCAATATATCCAGCCTGCGTCAGCGAAGTGCAGTCTACCATCGCAAACGGCACACCTAACACCTTGGCGACGGTCTGCATGAGCAAAGTCTTACCGCTACCAGTCGGTCCAAGCAGTAACACATTGGTTTTCTCCAACACTGGCGTATCATCCTCCTCCGTTTCCGCGACTACCACGCATTAGCGCACCACGTTGTATTCTATCTACTGCCGATGCTTACCAAAGAAAGCCTTGGACTGTGGCGGCTGCACCGACTCCACTGGAATTTCTTCGGTGATAACATCGCTGCGTAACCTGTTATCGAACTCCTTACGCATCCTTCTTTTGCGATCCTCTAGGTTCTGCGCGCGCAAGTAGTGGTTATACACGGCAACAGAAATCACCATCTTTGCGTGCTCCTGTCCAATGACGTAGTTGTCAAGGTACGCCTTGATCGCACGTGGACTGAAATGCTGCTGGTTGCTATACGTGAACGTCGGCACGGTGGAGGCTCGCCGGAATAGCGGGCCAGAAGGACGCGCGCCAGTCATGTACGAGGTCGAGAACCCTTCTCCGTGGGAATCCCGCGAAGTGTAGTGCCTGCGAAACGTGCAGATCGAGGTCGTCCTCGACGTATCAGGCGAAGTGTAATATTGCGATCCTACCGGCGAGCGGAACCGGCTCGGGCTAGCAAATACGCCAGCTCGACGCAGCCGCGAGAGTGTCATTGTGCTCGTGCTACTTGACTTATTTCTGAATCGTGAATAGTGCGAAGGTATTGTGGTCGTAGGAGTGGGCAATTGGGAGATCGCGCTGGTTGATTAGATGAGCAGCGCGCAAGTTGGGTTTGGGTACTAGTTTGTACGTAATACGCCCCACACAAACAGACTAGCAACCAACAAACGATTTTGATGGGCACTTTGCCTTGCCTTACTTGAATACATGAACCGTTTCGAAAATCTGCGGTTGAAATCTAGAGCGACTTTGTGAGGCATTCTCTAGATAATCTTAATTGGAGCAAGCGCATAAACAACATTGAATAAATTCTTTTGTCAAAATTACAAAGTTGATCCTACTAGTTGACATATCACTCCACAATTTATAAAACCAATGTATAATTATGCTTTGCCATATTGTCCCTTCAATCGCTTAAGCGGCCTCAGCAGCCAATTTCTCTCCCTTCGCAATGGCATCCTCAATTCCTCCAACCATATAGAAGGCTGCCTCAGGAAGCTGGTCATGCTTGCCCTCGAGAATCTCCTTGAAAGATTTGACGGTGTCCTTCAAAGGAACGAGACGGCCCTCGATACCAGTGAAGACATGGGCGACAGTGAATGGCTGGGAAAGGAATCGCTGGATCTTACGGGCACGCTCGACAATGAGCTTATCAGCCTCAGATAACTCATCCATACCCAAGATAGCAATAATATCCTGGAGCGACTTGTAGGCCTGAAGTGTCTGCTGAACCTGGGTAGCAACGTTGTAGTGCTCCTCACCGACAACGGAAGCATCGAGTAAACGAGACTTGGAATCGAGCGGATCGACAGCGGGGTAGATACCCAACTCAGAAATACCTCGGGACAAGACAGTGGTGGCGTCCAAGTGAGCGAAGGTAGTAGCGGGGGCAGGATCAGTCAAATCGTCAGCAGGGACGTAGACGGCCTGGACGGAAGTGACGGATCCCTTTCGAGTGGTGGTGATGCGCTCCTGTAACAGACCCATATCAGTGGCAAGAGTGGGCTGATAACCGACGGCAGAGGGGATACGACCCAAAAGGGCAGACACTTCGGAACCGGCCTGGGTGAAGCGGAAAATATTGTCAATGAAGAGCAACACATCCTGTCCCTCCTCATCACGGAAATACTCAGCCACGGTCAAACCGGTAAGAGCAACACGAGCACGAGCACCAGGGGGCTCATTCATTTGGCCGAAGACGAGAGTCACCTTAGAGTCGCCTTCGAGGTTGATGACACCAGTCTCGATCATCTCACGGTACAAATCGTTACCTTCACGGGTTCGCTCACCGACACCAGTGAACACTGAGAAACCACCGTGAGCCTTGGCAATGTTGTTAATGAGCTCCTGAATGAAGACAGTCTTGCCGACACCGGCACCACCGAAGAGACCAATCTTACCACCACGGGCATAGGGGGCAAGCAAGTCGACGACCTTGATACCAGTCTCGAGAACTTCGGCCTCGGTAGATTGGTCAACGAACTCTGGGGGCTCGGCGTGAATGGGGAGGTACTTGGTGGCCTTGATGGGTCCACGTTCGTCAATGGGCTCACCAATGACCTACATCAATTAACACATGTTTCTTCCACAACGACCAAATCGTCATACATTGATAATTCGGCCAAGAGTTCCTCGGCCAACAGGGATGGTGATTGGGGCACCAGTGTCCACAACCTTCTGGCCACGCACGAGACCCTCAGTACCATCCATAGCAATGGTGCGGACAGTGTTCTCACCAAGGTGCTGTGCGACCTCGAGAACCAATCGTTCGCCAGTGTGGTGACCCTGGACCTCAAGAGCATTCAAAATCTACACTCGCTATCAGCTAATCGCTCTAATACAATCCAGGTAAAAAGAAGGTAATCATACAGCAGGCAGGTTGTCCTGCTCAAACTGAACGTCGACGACGGCACCGATAACGGATCTACTCAATTCGTTAGCACTGCCATTTCTTCGGTTTTGAAATTTCCCAGCTGCCCTCTCCTAGGCGATTTAGCAAGCAAGTTTTGTAGCACGCAACATCCTTTAGCGTAATAAATCAATAATAATTCATGATGTTGATGTTGACGAAGTTTGGTCGTCGTGGTGTGGATCGGATCAAATCGCGACAACCGTAACCACCACGAAAAAAATCCCGACCCAATTAACACAACATTGACGATCCCGTACAACTCAATTCATCACCAAAAACAACAATAGCAATCCATCGCTTTTTTGTATAATGATATGCTGATACTGCTTGTCGCGTAGAACGGTAGCGGGCAGGGAGAACCAGAGTGACATACCGAATGGAGCCGACTGTGGTGGCCTCAGTCGCAAGACCCCGGAATGAGGTCCTGCCGGACATAGGCACGGCATTGAAGAAACGGTTGTTCGCGCGGGCAGCACGGAAGGCCGCGTTCGACAGACGGGGAATGAGACGAGGAACAGGCATTGTTGAGCCGGTGTACTGTGGAGAGGGACTGGGCGAGAGAGCGGAGAGGAGGAGGAGAAGCGGAAGAGGACAGAAGTTGTGCGTGAATGTTTCGACGGCCCGGACCCGGCCAGCCAACCGTAGGCGTCCCTCGCTCGGGCGTAGTCTTCGTCCCAAAAACCCTAACCAGTTATGGCAGCGCAGACAAATTTTCTTTGGCCCAGTCGCACCATGACACTTGCGCCCCAAATACACGGCGTTGATGCATTTATGTGCAGAGTTCAGCAGTTGCCCCTGGGCCCTGGCCAATCAGCTGGTCACGTCGCCAAAGGCGGCCACCGAGTCGGCATCACAATTTCTCCGCATACGCAGAAACACCGGAGCAGTTGAAGACTCAATTGCGCCAGCGACACGGCTTCCTTCATTGTTCCGGCCACCACAAGTCGCGGTTGCCGGTGGAACAGCCAAAGTAATCCGTGGTCAGCGTATTATTGCGTTCCACTACAGGTCACGGTCCACGAATTACTTGAGTTCATCAAGTCATTTCTTACATCATCATCATCATCATACATTGGTCTGCCGCCGTCATGTGCGGGAATGTATTACAACCTCTACAATTGCTGTCATCTACCAGTGCTGCGGCCCAATTTCAACGCTGTTCACGTCCACGCCATCTTTGAACCATCTCTCCTCCTGGTTTATCTGCAAGTCATTACCGCTCATTTGTCTAAATCCAAATTAGCGTCGTGCCCACTGCAGTCATCCCCTTCACATCAACTACTGACCGCTTTTGCATCCGCCCATCTGGAGCAAACGTCCAATCTTCCAGTCCATACGTCCGATACCAACTCTTGTCCTCTGCATTCCACCACTCGTACCAAAACTGCACGGCAATCTTATTATCCGTAAACGCAAATAGCTCTTTCCGAAGGCGGTACTGGGTCTCTTTGGCCCATTTCTCTCTCAAGAACTGTTCGATCTCGGCGTGGCCTGTCACGAATGTCGTGCGATTCCGCCAGATAGAGGATTCTGTATAGGCCATGGCAACTCGTGCCGGATCCCTAACGATACTATTAAGGTGCTGATAAAATGTAAGCTGTTTGGTCATCAACGCACCTTGTATTCCATAGATCCTGAGCTATCTTGACTTTCCTTTCCGCGATCTCGCGCGTAAATGGAGGAACCAAGGCCATAGTACTTGCGCGATTAGTTGCGTTCAAGAAAACTGCTGATGCCTTGGAGTACGTGACAGCAAAAAGCTACCTGCACTAAAAGTTGTGGATGGGTGATACAACCAGAAATTAAATTTACAGCAATAAATATTAATTCAGTTGGCGTAGAAATGGCGTAGATGTGCGATGACTTTTGAGTCGGGGGCATGCGGCGTATGCCGGTGGGCGTCATCAGGGCTTGTATGAAGATGCATCCGCCACATCTGGGTTTCGTTCCATGCCATTGACTTGTAGCAACGCAGGTTCGGACCGAGCTTAGTCGACGGGTGCATAGCGAAGGACGACATTGTTTCTACAGATTAAATGCTTGGCTTTTTCGTTATAGCCAGAACCTGATATTCCACATATCCATCGAGCAACAAATCATGGAGTCTAAATGAATTGTTTGACCGTTCCAATCATAATTCATATGAAACAAGTCTATCTCTCTAGCCTGTCAAAAAAACTCGGAACGCCTCTAAAACTCAATTTCAATCCTTGTGCTTAATTAACGCCTCCCGTGCTGCGTCCTTCGTCATCCACTTATACCACCAAAACGACGGCACAATGGTCGCCGCATGCCAGAGAGAATGCGCGTCGATCGCATCCATCCATGGCGGAAAGTCAAATAATTCCAGGCACATGGCGAAGGTAAGCAAAATAACGTTCCACAGCGGCCACAATATCCAGGACTCTCGCGGTGGGGGGTAGATGTCAGCCGGAAAGTAATAGTTGGAGATGGAGTAATAAATCCACAGCAAGTTCTGGAAAATTCCAATTGCGACGTTGGCCATCATGTTGTACGAATAGGAGAATCGGACGAAAGATAAATAAAAGACGTGACAAAGCAATGCAAGGCAACATGCGATAGTGAATACGACCCGCGCCGCTGCCATTTCTTGCCTATCTAATCTGAAGTTTCGCACCACGGCGAAATAAAAACCGCTAAGAATTGTTGCTCCTGCAGAGAAATAGTCCAGTCGCTCCGTTAACACGAAGTCGCGGCAGTGGAACACAGCCGACCAAATCCACGCGTTCATGCCGGTTATTGTGACCACAAGATAGTACTTCCGCAGAAAGAAATTTGATCGCGCGTCGTCGGGCGGCAATGTCTTCCGAAGTTCACGAAACGCAATATAATGAGGCACAAAATTGAGTATCGAGAACAGCACTGACGCCGGCTCTTGAATACCTAGCAGACGCTGAAAAGGCCACTTCCCGTGGAATTGAAGCACGGGCTTATTGTCGTCAATCCGCTCAAACGTAATTGACCGCTGGCAATGGTAATCACAATCTTGTGGACAATCCCAAAAGAAAGCTGTCAGGTATAGCGGTAGTTCGGGAGGTGACTCTGAATTGCAGACGATTTCGTTACAATCGGCAACGCATTGTCGAAATTCGGGAAGCTGGTCGCCGGCGGAGGCATTTGTCGACGATATGAATCCTAGCAAGCCAACTGATAAGACTACTGACAGTGGTAGTCGCATTCTGTAAGTGGTGTCAAGATGTGGATCAAAGTCTCTATACTCAGAGTATAAAACACCGTTTTTGTCGACACACAATCCGTAATCACGTTGTTTTGTCGGTGACAATTTCGGTAATTCAGAACCCCTGAGCTAATCCAGATTAAGTACCAAGTACGATTATTCGCGAGCTTTCTACTGCGCAGGCAAATGGTACTGATACACTTTCTGCTGCCGCAACTATGTGGCTCGCTGTGTGGCTCGCTGCGGAACCTCCGGCGTTCCCTAGTCAACACCTCGGTAAACATTCCCGAAGCAACCGAATAAAGCCCCACCTACCTAGCGACAACCGCAAGACGAATCCGAAATACGATTTACCGGGGCATATAATATTTCTAGATTTTGTTTTGTGCTTGTCGGATACATTTTCGTTTGCATGACTGGAGCCATTGTCTTTGAGAATGCTACGCGTTTATCTTTAGGTCCATGAACAGACGGGATAACTGGATCGTTTATTTACACTTGTTCTCCACTCAAGGCTAGGCAGTTTGGAAATAATTGATGTGATTTGAACGCACTTGTCTGACAAGATTTTTGACATCATAACCTTGTTTGGCAAACGAATTGAGGCAATCAATACCACCATCACGTCTGATATATTTAATCGTGCTGATCTTGTGAGTGAAATCCTGCTATCCCAAGCAAATGGCTAACAGACTTTAGATCAAGTTTTGGCGCGTTGTCAAACCTCATCCGGCATCAGCAAACAAAGAGCTTTCGCATCACATGAACAGCGGTTCACCGGTGATTGTGTGACGCACAAGAATGGCAGGAAAGCCATGGTCCTACATAGCCTCTCGTGCCGGTGCCGCTAGTCGGAAGGCAGAGTCGTCCGCGCATCATCACCGGCACATGCTATCAAAATACGACACTCCGCCATCATCTGACGAACTTGATAATATCCAAACGCCGCTGCCTACGCCGGCAAAGACTCCTGTCCCTTCAACGCCGTCGTCGTCAAAGCGAAGGGGATCTGCCTCTGGAATCAAGATTCAGAACTACGTGAGTTTGAAACACTTTCACGGTGCGCTGTAGCATCTGGCTAATTTGAATGTCAGATCCTTGGTAATTGTATCGGCAAAGGGGCTTTTGGAGCTGTTTATACTGCACTGAATGTGTGGACTGGAGAGACTGTCGCTGCAAAGCAGATTAGTTTGTCTAATCTGCCCAAGGCAGAAATACAGAACATAATGGTTGGTGTTTAAGGACATATAGCGACGATTACGATCTTGCTAACGCGATCATATACAGCTGGAGATAGACTTACTGAGAGCTCTTGATGTAAGCTAATCATTTGCAACTGGGCCAATATTCTCTAATGAAACGCTAGCACCCGAACATTGTACGCTATCATGGTTTCGTTAAAACAGAAGATATCTTGTATATCATTCTAGAGTAGCTTACCCACACGTTTATTGCATTGGGCTGTCCTTCTAATTTTGACATAGGTACTGCGAGAATGGCTCACTCACACTAATCAGCAGAGACTTCGGCACAATCCCCGAGCATCTGGTCGCCATTTACATTGCACAAGTCTTGCAAGGCCTTGTCTATCTCCACGATCAGGGCGTAATTCACCGTGACATAAAAGGCGCAAATATTCTCACAACTAAAGAAGGCATAGTAAAGCTGGCTGATTTTGGCGTCGCTACTCGCGCGTCAGATGATCCGCAAGTCGTCGGCACGCCAAATTGGATGGCCCCGGAGATCATTTTGCTAAACGGAGCTACGTCCGCGTCCGATATTTGGAGCGTCGGTTGCACGATTATTGAATTGATAAACGCAAAGCCGCCGTATAATGATTTGGAACAGATGCAGGCGCTGTATCGAATAGTGCATGATGAGCACCCACCATTTCCTACAGGAATCAGTCCCCAGTTGCACGATTTCCTGATGCAGTGCTTTCAAAAAGAACCGGCTCATCGGGCAACTGCTCGTGATTTACTAAGGCATGCGTGGATTAGGTACGCACGGGTTCCTGATGAATCAGGTCCAGCTGCGCGACACAGCGTACCTCCGACGCCGTCGTCGAGTCGACCGGCAGCCAGATGGCAGAGACAGAATCAAGGCAGCGGCGTGCAAGTTCTTGGCCAGTCGGGACAGCATCTGCATTTTAATGCCGCGGCAGCGCATAGTCATACCGCGCGGGACGACAAACTGTCTGCGGCGGAAACAAAACTGAGTCTGTACTCTGAGGAAACGCGTCCTAATGCTCAAGTCGGCGAGAACTGGGACGACGATTTTGAAGTCAAAGATATTGCTCGCGATTTCACCAGGAACATAACAACAAAGTTCCGACTACTGCCGACAGCCTTAGTCCCCAGGTTTGTCGAATCTCATTCGGAGGCTGTTAATAATTGGGATATGGATTTCGAGGGTGATTTGAAGATAGAGGTTTTGCGATGATACAGTGTACGACCGGGTGTATCACATTATGTGAGAGTTATGTATGAGTATGATTGGTTTTTGCACGTGCTTTGGTGTCTATAGCATTATCTTGGTATGCATTATTTGTCATTTGGAGACATTTGTATTTTAGCATTACGGAACGTATGACATAGCGATAAATTTACAACTTTCGAGCCTCTAGTGTACACCATTCTCAACTCGTAGCGTAGTCAACAAAGAGCAAGAAGAATGCCAAGAACAGCGACATGAAAATAATAATCTTGGAGGCGATCCGATTTCGTTTCCGCGCACTTTGCAACTGTGTATTCGCGTTGCTCACGTCGCCCATAGTGTGGACTGCCTCGTCGTACAGCTGCTGTGTCATCTCACTCTGATGGGCAAGATGCATCTCCAATTCGCCCTGCAGGGCTGCAATCTCATAAAGCGACTTCTCCGCATGCTGGGCCTGTTCGAGAGTTTCTTGAAACTCAGCCAGCAGCGCGGCGTTCTCCTGCTCGAGCTGCTGCAGCAGCGCCGGATTGTCCTCCAGCCTCGTCGCGTCTTGCTGCTCTGCCTGGGCAAGCATCTGCTCTACCGTAATAATGTCACTTGTCTTGCTCTGCACCCCGGCCGTCCGCGTGTTCAGCATACTCTTGGCGCGCTCGGCTTCTCTCGAGATCCGGACTTCTTGCAACTCAGTCTGCAGCTCACTCGTCTTCGTAAGCAGATAGTTCAAAAACTGCGTGACGCCGTGTCGGTGTAGTCCTTGCATTGCGTTCCGCGCATCCTCCTTCGGGTCCCTGAAAAAGCGCGCGAGCGGCGTAGTGTTGTCGAGCTCGTGTTGTCGTTTTGATTCCACGGATTCGAGTCTCCGGACCCGGGTTAGACACTGTTGCAGGATCACTCGGGATTCGTAATCGATTTCATCGCGTTGGGCATTGGTCAGTGTTTTGCTCTTTGATGAGAAAGAGCCGGCGGTTGTTGACGGTGGTGGGGAGACTGGTGTGCGGGTTGAGGTTGAGAGGTACGATGGCCGGATCGCGATGAGGAAAGAGTGTAGTGAGGTTATATGGGAGTACTGCACTTGTCAGGTTAGCATTCCCCAAGACATGCAAATATAAGCTATCTGCGACCGACAATTTGCTTGGCTTCTGTGGAGTACGCGTCCTCGTTACGGTCTGCGTTTGGCGCACTCGTCTCGTCCGGCAATGATGTGGTGTCAAGGCTGCATTGCACGCCCGTCTTTTCTGCCATGCCACGACATAATTCGTAAAATATAGACGTCTGGTCCGTCATAACGCGATATGTCGTTAGCAGACTTTGAACAGTCAATTCCGAATTCGTGGGGACGATGACTGTGAGTGTCCCGTATTTTGATGACGTTGAGCCGGCGGACGTCAGGATGTGTGTGCGGCTCACGGCCCAATTCCCAAGCGCTTCGTATGGCAAGAAGAACCGTGTTATTTACAGCACAAAGTTCAGACGAGCTCTCTTGCAGATATCATGGAAAACTAAAGAGTCAGGATTCTAATAATAATACATGAAACCATAAACATGACAAACAATAGATACAGTCAAATGCCAAACCAACCAACGTCACGACCGCTGAAATACAAATGCGCATATCTAATCCCAGACCCCTCTGAGCTCTTGCCCGCTTCCATTCGTACGCATACATCTTCGAACACAGCATACATTCACTGAAACAACAAACTCGCCGCAATCTCAACATTCCCCTCCGCGCTCCGCAACGCACTGATGGCTTCCTCACGTGACACGCCCAGACTTTCTAGCTTCGAAATATCCGCCTCGGAGAAGTCTGTCCGCGATTGCACCGGTCGCCGGGGTACTCTATTCGGCGGGCGCTGTTGGTCGCCACTGTGCCTCGGTTCCTGGATCATCGGCTGCGGTTGCGGACTGGCGGTCTGTCCCGGTGGTGGAGCCTGGGTCTGTCCCGACGCACGGGTTTCCTCGTTTTGTCGTGCTAGTTCGGCGATTTCTTCTGGCGACAGGTCAATTTGCTGTGCTTGTGATGGCAAGTCTGCTTCCCCCAAAAACGGCACCTCTTCGTCCCCCATGACGAGTACACCGCGCTTTAAGTCGATCGTCGCCTGATGTCGTTTCAGCACTACATCGGAGTTAGTTATTGTTCCAATGTCATGGTAAATAAGGAAGACACCTACTATCTAGACCTAGTAATAAATCAACGTCTTTGCCTTCCATGACTGTGAAACTGCACGGCAAGAACGCGTTGCCGATCTTCAGGGGCGCGCTGTGAATGCGACCCAATATCTTTGCCGTGCCGACACCCCGCGCGACACCTTGGAAATTCCGATCTAGCAAGAACATGACACTATTGCGTCAGATAACTACAGCCAACCTAAATATAACGGGAAGTAACATACTGGCATGCTTCGGCACACGACGGGCTCACTAACGACAAAGTCAGCCATTTTCATAAACCCCACGTAACAGGGACGTACTGATAGTAGCCTGGGCACCGGAATCCACAAACGCCTTAATTTTATGACCGTTCACTTCAACAGGAACATACAACATCGTCACCCGACCAAACGATTCAGGATTATGCTCCAATGCGGCGTTTAGATTCTCCATAACAGCTACTCGCACGTGAGCACTAGTTATCAACAAACAAGCCTAAAAGTTGTATACCCTCCTGTTGTATAAGTTCCAGGATTTTCCGCTGTGATTCCTCGTTATACGGATCGTCATTTAGTCGTTTCTACGATTGTGAGTACGAGAGAGCGCGAGCGTGCGAATGGGGGCCGACGTACCAATTCTTGTCGCTTTATCTCCTCTGAATGTAATCGTGATTCTTCAATCTGCGTCAATAGTTGTCGGAATCGCGGGGGGTCATTCACTGCAGCTGCCAAGTCGGGATATGTCTGAATCCAGGTCAGTGCACTCACGTCTCGACCCTACTTTGCCCCTCGAGCAATGGAGACGTACCTGACGGACGAGATCGCATAGCGCTTGGTCGCCTAGCATCTGTAGTCGAACTTTCTCGACATCGTTCATAATCGCATTTTGTTCCGCCGAAACCCTATCTCACGTCAGCCCGTCTCCTCCTCCGATCCGGGAAGGGTGGGATACATACTCATTCTGCACCGGCGAGGTCTGGATTGGCGCAGGCGCCTGCACTCGCAATAAAATCATATCGTACTCCTCCATGCCAAACGTTCCCAGCTCGCGCTCGTCGCCCTCTAATATCGCGGCCTTGTAGAATAAGACTTGGTGGTCGGTTTGCACGGTCGTGTCGGCTTCGATCACGGCGCGCAGGTCGGCGAGTGTCATGCTCGGCGTGACGTCAAGCGTGTAGATCTCCTCGGATGTTTCTAACGTCACGAGCAAATGCATTCTGGGTGTAATGGATGGGGGATGAGACGGACGATGGCACCGATGAGAATGTGGCAGGTGATGCGGATCTCGCGCACTTTTCGCGTCCCTGTCAGGTAACGGACCAACCAACTCTAACAACAAACAAATAACAAAGCAGGATAATGTCAATCCCAATAAAGCGATTAACTAGGAACCCAATGAGTTGGCGATCACAATGACGGAGAATGGGCTTGAGCGGAGTTTGGTTGTGAATATATCAGTGTGGAATGCGTAGAAGTCGGTGGAGTCAGCTTCGGTTGCAACCCGGTTGGTTGAACCCGCCGCACGGTGACGGGCTTAAACGTTAACCCAGCAGCGGCATTCTTGGCCGCGAACCCCCCGATCTGCCACGAATGGAGTTAATAACATCCACGTAGTTAGTCTTCTTCAAAATAGAGGTAGAATCAGTCAAGTACGGCGCAGCACAACTACGCAGACGAAGACGACGATCGGCCCAAATCCTAAACCAGTTACCAGTAAGTTCCAAGCCACATGAAGTCGCCTAATCGTTGAACCGCTCAAAACGGCGGCTGTGCTGGACCAGCCCGACAATGGTCTTCCATCTAATCCTGACAGCGGAATCAGGCCAATGCATTGCGTGTATACGATATAGCTGATACGGAATTATTGCTACATTTACAAGTGTTCTTAGCCGCTAGGCATTGATCAACCGGTCATTGTGCATCGTTAGATCGAGATGTTATCAGGGCTTGTTGTTTACGGCAATTTATTCATTCCGTTGACCATGCCACGTTATATGTAGTTCATATCGAAGATTATTGAATATTGTACCACCTGTAGATATGTAACATATTAATGGTGAAAGCGATCTGCTGCACAAATTACAAAAGGAATTGGCGTATGTCAGAGCTCGCCGCTGTTTGCGCGGCGCGCCGAACCGTCGCTGGACATCTTCGTCAGGTCAACTGAATACGGGCCGAAATCAAACATGAGGACACTAACTGGTCTAACTCTGATCTCGATGAAATTAATTGATCTGTCAAGCTTCTGAACCTTTATACCACGTTTCATAGTTTCTGTCATTCTCATGTCACTGTTCGTTCATTAATCGAATTATGGACACGATCGACAACCGCAGACGTACCGGATCTGCAGTTTGTCCAGGTACAAGATATAACCAGCCAGAGCCTTGAGCCATGGACGAAGAAGGAAGTCATCTTTGAATTTTCTCCAACAGAGAGGAGAAATCCCACTTCGGACTGCCACAACCAGATGGAGCACTTTGAACTCTTAGACATTGTTAGGCGACCGCTGTCTCCGGACTCCAGGCTAGAAGTGCCAGCGAGTCGGGAAGAGTACGAACGAGTGGAAGAAATCCTTGAAAGAGAGGAAGCCAAGTACGTGCTTTACAGGTTCGAGTCTAATGGACCTGCTGACATTAGCGGGCAGATATCCTCAATTATGGTATGACGGAATGAGGAGTGTTGCCATAGTCGTGGCTCCACCAACTCCGCTTCACGCTGGAATGGCGAGTGGATTGTTATCAGTGATCTCCGATGAAGTAAAAATGAATTCAGGAATTAGTTCAGAAATCGCAAGGGGTCTCCGGATTGAATCAGACTCAAGGACAACCATGAACAACACGACGAGAGCTTCGGACGGTGCACTGCTATATTGGGAGGGAGATCGTGCCACACTGATGATTGCAGTCGAAGTTGCCGTCTCCCAGTCAAATGATAGTATGCGGGCAGCCATTTCTTGGTCCGTATGCGCGTTGCACTGCAGTCTCGGTCTGGCGATGTGTATTCGTGAGGAGAGTCGAGGAAGGAGGCCACCCAGGCGCCATTATGCGTCCTTGGATGAGGCAAATGCTGCGGTGGATGAAGCTAGAGATGATTTTTATCATCAACTAGTTCAGAATCCGTATGGACCGTTGGAAAGGGACGGCGTAACCTGGTTTGGGAGAGTCAGGCTTGTTGTTCTGGAAACCTTCCGACGACAGGATGAGCACTGCACACCGGAAACATTGCTGCAGCCATCCAAGTCATTTGTACATGATAAGCACATAAAGTACTGTATTATACCAGTTTAACTAATATGCCTTTAGACCCTTGTCGAAAATGGTGAATATATAGCGCAGAACATCTCACCAAACCTTCAGGAAGTTGTTCTAGGCGATTGCATTCCCACACATCTCCTCAACAATCAACACATGGAAGCGACACCGGTGAATTTCTTCCAGCGCGAATGGTTCGAGACACTATTCAGGGGCTCAATAGTGCGCACCGCGATCCTGCGCGTATGGGAAAACACTTCCTACGTACAGTCTGTTGCTTGATAACTGTTCATTCGTGCTTCATATTTCGTTGTATTTGTATTTCTTTCTGCGACTTACGCGCGACACGTATTATTATTATTGCCAGATGGATATCCGAGACTGTTTCGCTGTTACTTCAATATTCTCTGTGTTTGTCCTTGTAAAAGATGCTTCTCGGCTTGACAAATAAGACAAACTTTGATGCTTGTACTAATGACTTGAATCTGAGATTGATCCGATACACTTTCCAGACGCCGTGCCCAGTCCATGTAATTGTAATACCGGCCAGGAGCAAATTAAACCCATCAAACCCTCGCAATGAACTCAATTTTTGTTTGACACCAACTCGAAACCAACAATAATCGCCTTCCACATTTCCGCCAGTAACTGATATTCATCTCAAAACTTCATATCCAACAAATGTGGAGAGGTTTGTCATAAAACTCTAACGGCTACTAGCGCTGAAAGGGGTTATGTGCAACTTCAACGGTGTGGATAGTCAGTGTGGCTCAGTCGTTGTGAAGTACCAGACATGGAAAGATATCTGCGTACAAGATTGTCTATAAGCTGTGAATCAGAACAGCATATGATTCAGCGGCTTACAAGAGTCACCTTATCCAATGAATTAGCAAAAGATTACTTATTGCCCGTAATATATAGATAGTTGATGATTGATGTGGAAAATGGCTCGGATATATTATCCGTGGCTACGTAGAATGCCCATGTCCACGTAGCGACAAATCCAGTTTAAGCCATGATATTAAGGCGATTAGAGTGTATTCATAAAATAAATGTGTAAAGGTGTAGAATGCGCTGGCCTACGACCAAAGATTGTGGAACCTTCTGTAGTTGGGATATGACTTGGTCGAAAGAAAGATCTGGAAGGATCCAGACAATGATACCGCAAATATAAATTGACTTGGTACCACTTGTAGAAATGTAACATATTAATGGTGAAAGCGATCTGCTGCACAAATTACAAAAGGAATTGGCGTATGTCAGAGCTCGCCGCTGTTTGCGCGGCGCTCCGAACCGTCGCTGGACATCTTCGTCAGGTCAACTGAATACGGGCCGAAATCAAACATGAGGACACTAACTGGTCTAACTCTGATCTCGATGAAATTAATTGATCTGTCAAGCTTCTGAACCTTTATACCACGTTTCATAGTTTCTGTCATTCTCATGTCACTGTTCGTTCATTAATCGAATTATGGACACGATCGACAACCGCAGACGTACCGGATCTGCAGTCCTTGTCCAGGTACAAGATATAACCAGCCAGAGCCTTGAGACATGGACGAAGAAGGAAGTCATCTTTGAATTTTCTCCAACAGAGAAGAGAAAGCCCACTTCGGACTGTCACAACCAGATGGAGCACTTTGAACTCTTAGACATTGTTAGGCGACCGCTGTCTCCGGACTCCAGGCTAGAAGTGCCAGCGAGTCGGGAAGAGTACGAACGAGTGGAAGAAATCCTTGAAAGAGAGGAAGCCAAGTACGTGCTTTACAGGTTCGAGTCTAATGGACCTGCTGACATTAGCGGGCAGATATCCTCAATTATGGTATGACGGAATGAGGAGTGTTGCCATAGTCGTGGCTCCACCAACTCCGCTTCACGCTGGAATGGCGAGTGGATTGTTATCAGTGATCTCCGATGAAGTAAAAATGAATTCAGGAATTAGTTCAGAAATCGCAAGGGGTCTCCGGATTGAATCAGACTCAGAGACAACCATGAACAACACAGCGAGAGCTTCGGACGGCGCACTGCAATACTTAGAAGGAAATCGTGCCACACTGATGATTGCAGTCGAAGTTGCCGTCTCCCAGTCATATGATAGTATGCGGGCAGCCATTTCTTGGTCTGTATGCGCATTGCGCTGCAGTCTCGGTCTGGCAATGTGTATTCGTGAAGAGAGTCGTGGAAGAAGGCCACCCAGCCACTTTTATCCATCCTTGGAGGAGGCAAATCTTGCGGTAAATGAAGCTAGGGATGACTTTTATCATCAACTAATTCACCGTCCATATGGACCGTTGGAAAGGGACGGTGTGACTTGGTTTGGGAGAGTCAGGCTTGTTGTGCTGGAAACCTTCCGCCGACAGGGTGAGCACTGCACACCGGAAACATTACTGGGGCCATCTCAGTCGTTTGTTCGTGATAAGCGTATAGAGGACTGCATTGTACCTGTTTAGCTAATATGACTTTAGACCCTTGTCGAAAATGGTGAATATGTAGCGCAGAACATCTCGCCAAACCTTCAGGAAGTTGTTCTAGGCGATTGCATTCCCACACATCTCCTCAACAATCAACACATGGAAGCGACACCGGTGAATTTCTTCCAGCGTGAATGGTTCGAGGAACAATTCCAGAGCTCAATGGTGCGCACCGCAATCCTGCGCGTATGGCAAAAAACCTCCTATGGGCAGCCTGTTCCTTGATAACTGTTCATTCGTGCTTCATACGTCGCTTGTATTTGCATTTCTTTCTGCGACTTACGTTGTATTTGCATTTCTCTCTGCGACTTACGCGCTTCTCACAACATGTGCAACTTCAAGTAGTCATAATCTTTAGTTAGGAATCGTTGGCCGCGGAGCGCTGTCAGGCTTTCCAAACTCACGACCCTGTCTGATGCCCACGAAGACGTAATAAATCTTCAAGAGCCCCTCGACCTTACTGCGTTTGTCCGTTAGATAAAACCAGAGATCGTCTGAGAGTGATCCCGCATAATAACCAAGATCCAGTATAGCGAGGGCTAGCCCAAGCATCAACGCGGAGATCCCCATACTGCGAGTCCTTGACCCAACACCTTCAGCTAGAGACAAATCATATTCAAACTTTCGATTAAGGTGTGAGTCACTAAGGATCGATAGATGATAACTCGAATGGTCGCTGAACAAGGAATTAAGCGACTGTCGTTGTAGGTAGTTCACGGATAATTATTTTGATATATCTCCTATACACGCCAAACAAGGGGAATTCATACGTTCGTACCTTCTTGGTTCAGTCCCCCGAACGCCAACCTACATTTAGGAGGGCAGCAGTCACTAGACATATAGCAGATTCAAAATGTACTGGGGTTAGGGTAAGTCAGATTCGGTAGCAGAGAATTGATGTTGGTTAACTGCGGCAAAGATTATGATCCTCTGACATAGTCTGTAGAAATCTTCCAACTTCGTCTGCAGCTTCCCATCCTCCCGAATAACAGAGCTGATATAACCCACAGGTAGAATGATCGCCACTGCTTTCCATTGTGGTGTAAAGCCAGCCACTCTCCTCGTTCTTTTCGAGCTTCACCGTCATTACCGTGCAGCTATAGCTGAGTGCACGAATCTTCGTGTTGAACGAGACTCCGTCATCTTCATACCGGCTATTCGCGCAATGCCATGGGGGCTACATTTTGGCGGGAATATCCCAACCGTGCAAGTCACTGGGTAAACTAGCGGGGTTGTTTTTGTCACCGAGTACAGCAAGCGAGTTTGGACATTTCTTCCCACCCGAACAGCGTCAGCTTTCGCAATGACGGGAATGCTTGAATCCCACCTTGATTCGATCTCCACCCACTGGCCAGCGGGAGGACCATTCGTACCGAGAATTAAGGTTGAGATATCCGTTACTTCATCCTTCTTCGGCAGATAGAGCGTCGCCGCAGTAGCGGCCGGCTTATAAACTCCTCCGATCAGTAGCGAACCTCCCATCCAGTATTGCCTCTCTCCCTTCATGAAAAACGCTGTCCAGACCACAAGGTCCGCTTCATATACCCATCCAATCGTTCTTGAGGCGGAGAGGCCGTCATATGGCTTTCAAGAGCAAGCGAGTAAATACACGGTATCAACTCATATCGTCACTTGATCGCGTCACATATAAATCGGGATAATATCAGGGTACAACCACAGTTCGATAACGCCTCCAATGTTGTTGTTCTCTTGTGGCGTCTTGTTGCAATTGATTGCGAAACGGGAGTAGCAAATGCTCAGTTGTACCCAGCGGAGAAGCTACTCTGGCGTTGGCTGTGAGCCTTCGAATCCACCAATATCATCTCAATTAGTCTGGGCCAGCAATTGGTGAAAATCAGTTACCCATATCTTACCTGCAATAAGCACATGCCCGCTGTGAGGGACAGCGCGTTTGAGCCTTTCATTCCTTCCCAACTGGTGGCGTTGTCCCCGCTCCAGGAGCTTGCCGCATATCTCATTGTCTCCGCACTCCTAGTCAAAACGAATGAGTCAGAATCGCGCAAATCCATCCTTCCAAGCGTGTCGTGGGAGGATTGTGCCATCAACTCAGTATGTTGAGCACGGCCCCACAGACCAATATTGTTTCTGGACTGAAGAACTGAAGGTCCTCTGGAGTACTTACATGCTCATTATCCAAATCGCAGCCAATTGTCGTTTGGTATCGGTACTCATTATTGCCCTTCCATATCGAGTCGATGCCGAGTGCTTTCAAACTTTTAACGCCTTCATACCACCATTGGAATCCTGCGGTGGACGTGAACTCCATATGGCTGCCTATGGTACTCTCGCCTACTCTAGCGCTCTAAAGCCGCTCTACCGCCGGGTTTTTCGAGCGTGGATCTGTGAAGGGCGCACAGGTATCCGCCAGTTTTTTATACTCAGGGGACTTTTGCAGCACGCAAAATTTCACGTTCGCAATCAGCCGGATGCCTCGGGAATGATATACGTCAATGAAGCGTTTATCATCGAGGAATCTGCGTCGATTCCAGGTGAGGACATGACGAATCTTTGGCGGCTTCTTCGCAGCTGCTTATCCAGAGTCGTGTTCGTCCGAATACGGTGCGCCGTGATCCTGTCTGTAAACCTTAAAATGGCCCCCGAGACCATCGATCTCCGAACCAATGGCGTTAGTCCCACGAGCCTGAGAAGCGAAGAATATTCCGACACAGCCTTCGGGAGTGGCATTGATGAGTAGATGGATATGCGTATAGAGCGGATCTGTCCGATACACTTAATACCCAAAGAATCGGTGGCCATGAGAATACAATGACGATTCGAAAGGTTTGCATGGTGTTTCTCGATAACGGTATCCCACAAATTACAAACATTCAGTCATGAAAGAGATAATTTCCAATCCATACGATTGATGACAAGTCGCCAACCAAAGGTACGGGCCACGCAGACATGCACATTCCTGTGCTCAGCCCCGTGTCGCCATCTCGATCGCTGAGAAACTATTCTTCTTTGTCTAGATTATACAGATACAGAATACTAAAATTACATAACCTTTTCCATCCGTCCAACCAATGCAACGCTCTCCTCATACTCGTGCCGCGTACCCCGCCATACTCGGCCAAGCAACTTCATGCATCGTATAGAAAAATCCAAGTCGGCCCTGTTCAACTCTTCGCCGGCGGCGCTGTCGTCGTCGCCATTGACCTCGTCTTCGTCCTTGACGACATTTGTCATGGTTTTGGTGCCGATGGCGACGGCCGAGTCGTTCTGGGCCAGGTCGCCGAGGATCAGTTTGATGCTCGGCAACTGGACGCCATCCAGGACAATATTGGACGCGATGATGGGCACGCACAGCGACAGCGAGAACCCCATCAACGGCCCCATTTTCAGCGACGCGGACTCCTCGCGCCCGCCGCGGCACTCGACTAATGCCTTGACCATGTCCACGATTTCAAACGTCGCGTGGGTTAGCGCGTTGAATGATGCCAGCACGGTTGGCGTTCTTGCCGCCGCCCGCACGCGGGATATCGGGTTTTCGCAGTACGTCGTGAGACCGTCGTACGGCGTCGGCTGCACGACGAAGATTAACCTGTCTCGGGCGCGGCCGCGATGGACCAGTAACAGGGTCGTGTACAAGATCTGATGGGTGAGAAAGATCGTCATGTGGATCCGCACGGGCCCGGTCCTGTACCCGTCGAGTTTTCTCAACAACATTCGCACTCTCCGATCGGTTTCCTCGACAAACGCGTCCTGCAAATCATGCATTCTGGCCACGGTGTCGGCCAGCAGCTTGACGGCCGCGAGCCGAAAACACGCCGAATTGAATCTCCATCTCTTTTTCTCGACCCCGAGCGCAGTCCGCTGCTTGTCGCAGACCTGGGCAGTGCTGCCCGAGAAAATTGTCTCCTCGAACTCGTCGTACATGAAATACCGCCCGTTCCAGTCGCGCAGACCGTCCGAGTACGTCGCATCACAGGAAGGCACGTGGGGGATGCCGCGGAACGGCGGGACGTCCTGCGGTATTGACCACACTGCCGCCGTGATCACCCGCTGTTCCCAGACCATGTAGTACGTCCGCCTAAACGACTCTCGCTCGAGCTCGCTAGGCAACAGCGCTGCGTGCGCATGGGCGGTCGGAACTGGGCCGGACGCGCCGGGCGACGGCCGGGCATGGATGTATCGTCCGTGAGCATCGGTCTCGGTGTCGATCAACTCCAAGCTATGGATTTCTATAATAGAGCTGGCGTAAGCTAGTAGATCTCTGGCCCGCGCTTTCTGCCCGTCGTAGGCGGCCGAAAATGCAAGCAGTAACGACGTCTTGAGCTTCATGATCGGATTCGTAATCTGCGCGGTCCACTTCTCCGACCGGGACACCCAGTACATCGGATCCATCAGATAGGGATGGATAGTGCCCACGCCGCCGGCGCCTGATGCGGCGTCGACCGACGCGAGTCGACAAGAAATGGCAAACATGGCCTGCAGCATCGCGGCGTCGGTTTCGAAGTTTATGGCGTACAGGAACTTGGACTTTGGGAGCATGAACGCAAATTGCGGATGGAAGCAGTCGTAGTAAACGTCGATCAAAAACATGATGAGCGGCACGGTAGGAAGGTCGAAGGGCTGCAGATCTGCGCCGTCGACACGGAACTGCGCGAGCGAGCGGCACGGCAGTGCAGGCGTGTGTTGTTGTTGTTGTTGTTCAGCCAGCGTCGTGTCGGCTGTGCTTGACACATTTGTATTCGCAGATCCCGACGAGTCGGACGAGATGACAGCCTGCATGGCGGTAGGAACGGACAACCGCGGCGAGGTCGAACTGGCAGTCGTTTCGTAGTCCCATTCGTCCTGGCGCAACTGCTGCTGACCACGAATGTCGTTAATCTGCTGCTGCAGCGACGCAAGCGTCTGCTGGATCGACTGCAATACACCGGGCAGAGACTTGTCTGCTGGGAGTCTCGACACCGCCGGAGAAGGGGGCGACTGTGGAGGGACCTGCGGGACGGATGACAGCGACGTCATTGGCGCGATTGCCGGCGTGGTCTGCACCGGCGGTACGCTCGGTCTCGACAGCGGACTCGTGTCCTTCTGGTCCGACATGAGGTGCTCTAGTGAGCCGTCACGATCACCGCGGTCATCAGTCGAAGGCGCACGACGACGACGTTTGCCGCCGCGGTGTGATGGAACGAAGATGCAGGCGACGCCGAGGGTCCGGCAATTGCGACAGTCTTGCACGCCCTCGCACTTGATCTTACGCTCACGGCAGGACAGACACGCTCTGCGGGACACTATGCGTACTTTGTGGTCGCGGGGAGTGATGGCGAGAGTGCTAGAGGGGCAGATTAGTGTGGTTGACACAGTCGGGGACGGCATGTTCGACTCACCTCATTAGGTACGGCAGTCGATGATAGTACTGCTGTGGACTTGCAGGAGAATAAAGGCTGCGAATAGATTTGGGAAGAGTTACATACAATGTAGATATAGGTGATATTGATAACGGGTTGCACGGGATATGAGCCGGGGAAACACCGACACCGGCCAGGACGGTGGCTAGAACCCGGTCAGTGCGTCAGCACATGCATTTGCAGCGCGGTGTAGAGCAGCAATGGCGGAGGTCCGAAGCGAGCAAGGCTTCTTTAATGGGCATGGTATAAAAATATTTTGTGTGGTATCTATCTCTGATTTAGGGTGGTGTGCATATTACGAAAACCGCATCGCCCGCGGGCAATCGGCGACTCAGGCTCGGCCAACGAGCGACATGCAAACAACCTGACTCAGCTAACTCCGTTCGCCGACCTAGCCCGGTCTGTGTCTGGCTCTGGTGGTGTATTACCTGTCAAACCTCGCTCTAGCGATAAACCTGGTGCCGTAATTCTAAACGTTGGTGAAAATTGCTCGGTATTACGATCAAAATTGATGCCCAGATTACTGACGATGCGCAATTACACCACACTCCAAGAGGGCACCGATTCGGCACTGCCAGTGCAGTCAGCATTGTAATCTGCAGTTGATCATATGTCTGCCTATTTTATTCTGGGGTTTACTTGCGACATATCACTCACGGCACGGCACTACGCATTAGAGGGTGCGCCTCAATTGCCACCAAAATAAAGGCGGCATATGGTCTGATGCGGGCTAGGGCCAAATTGGCGCCGGAGTCACCGGTGATTAGAGCGCTGCGGTGATTCCGAAGCCCGAAGGCCGGCCGCGACTTGGCGCACTCACCGTAATAATCCTGCTAAAATCGCACTCATCATAATACTGTAGAGTTGCGAGCGAGTTTCTGAGGTCGAAACTATGCGAGTTTCTGCGGAACTCCCGGCGTAAGAAAAGAGACTTGTGGTGGGCGAGCTATGGCTCGGACTTAACGGCTACAGTTCGGCCTTCGCAGAATATCACCAGCCGATCATATCACAATTGTGCCCGGCTAACGCAAATTATGCAACACAAAATTGATAATTAGTTATCCTATGATTTATTATTCTAGCGACCGAAGTTCGCTCTCAGTGTAATCACCCAGCTATTTCGTAGTTTTCCGTCAATTCAAACTGGTGACACATCCGCGACAGTCGAATGCTTGGTAGATGGACTGTCTGGGTGGAATGTAAATAATGTATATCATTATACCGAGCACGCGGTCTATCGTCTTTAAATAAGAAGCGTCTCTGGCTAGGTTTGCAGATCCGGAAGACGGAAGCAGATAACAAACCTCGTGCCTTACACGCCGCCTGGCACGTGCAACAACTCTTTTCCAGACAAATCTGCCATCGCGCGGGGTCGACCCACTCCAAATGTTGCCACCACTCCTAATCATTTAGACCGCCGGCTGGTGAGCAACCTCCTCCTAGGGCTTGTGGTGGAATAAATAGAATCAGGACGAAACTGGATTAAGCTTCCTGCCATGACATCACGCGGTCTCCGGGGCAATTGTTGAGCAGCTTGCTGCATGGAATAGAATCTCTTAACCACCCTCGATTCTTCCCACATCTTGTCTCCGGATATTACACTGCGACGATCAATAAATGTGAGTCATCGATAGTTCCGCTATGGAAATGGGTTTTGAATGCTAATAGTTCGGTAAAAATAGATCCCGTCATGACCACATCAAACCCAGAAGACGACGGCACTGGCATCTTGAGACTTGATCCGTGGTTGTCTCCTTTCAAATACGACCTTGTCAAGCGGCACAAGACTGCTGTCGACTGGATCGACCGATTAGAACGTGATGAAGGAGGCATTGTCCAGTTCTCTGAAGTAGGTTGGCCATTGCACTTGTTGGGTGTCATGCTAATGCATGATTTGTGATAGGGTTACAGTAAATTTGGATTGCATGTGTTGGACAATGGGGACATTGTGTATCGCGAGTGGGCACCGAATGCGGTTGATGCGTCTATTATCGGCGACTTTAGTGAGTTTGTGCCATTTGGTCCCGAGCCTGACAGGTTGCTGACCGAACTAGACAACTGGAATAGGGGCCAGCACAGAATGACAAAGGATGACTACGGTATATGGTCGATAACGCTGCCGTCGAACAACGGCGTGCCATTGATCCCGCACGATACAAAGATCAAGATCGCGCTGACGCTTCCGAACGGCGCTACCATCGACCGTTTGCCCGCCTGGATCAAACGCGTCACCCAGGACTTGTCCGTCTCACCGGTGTACGACGCTCGATTCTGGAATCCGCCGCAGCCGTACCAGTGGAAGCACGACAACGTCACGCGCGCGCAACGACACCCGTTGTCGGCAAAGATCTATGAAGCTCACGTCGGAATCTCGACGTCCGAGTTGCGGGTCGGGACCTATAACGAGTTCACTCGGGACACGCTGCCGCGGATTCATAAGCTCGGGTATAACGTTATCCAGCTGATGGCCATCATGGAGCACGCCTACTACGCATCATTCGGATACCAGGTGACGTCCTTCTTTGCGGTCTCATCCCGATACGGCACTCCGGAGGATCTCAAGCACCTTGTCGACGAAGCCCACAAACTCGGCATGACTGTCCTTCTCGACGTCGTGCACTCGCACGCATGCAAAAACGTCCTCGACGGCATTAACATGTTCGACGGCACAGACTACCAGTACTTCCACGGCGGTCCCAAAGGGTATCACTCGTTGTGGGATTCGCGCCTGTTCAACTACGGCAAATACGAAGTCCTGCGCTTCCTGCTGTCGAACCTCCGCTTCTACATTGACGAATACCACTTCGACGGCTTCCGGTTCGACGGCGTGACATCGATGCTGTACACCCACCACGGCATCGGGACTGGATTTTCAGGTGGTTATCACGAGTACTTTGGGGACGAAAAAGTCGATCCTGAAGCTATCAACTATCTTATCCTCGCAAACTACATGCTTCACAAACTAGACCCGAATATCATCACGATAGCAGAAGATGTATCGGGCATGCCCGGTCTGTGCGTGGCGATGGAACTCGGCGGCGTCGGGTTTGATTATCGTCTCGCGATGGCGATTCCGGACATGTGGATTAAGTTGCTCAAGGAAGTTAAAGACGATGACTGGGATATGGGCAAGATTGTGTATGAGCTTACAAATAGACGCTATAAAGAGAAGACGGTCGCATATGCCGAGTCTCATGACCAAGCGTGAGTATCGTCCGGGTTGTTGGTGAACAAAAATTAGCTAATGTTGGATACAGACTCGTCGGAGACAAGACACTCGCGTTCTGGTTGATGGACAAAGAAAGTATGTAGTTCGCTATTGTCCTGTCGCAGGATAAAACTAACAAAAAAAAGTGTATACGAACATGTCCGTCCTGTCCGAACTCACGCCAATTATCGACCGTGGCATGGCCCTCCACAAACTGATCCGTCTTATATCCCACACACTTGGCGGCGAAGCGTACCTCAATTTCGAAGGCAACGAGTTCGGACACCCCGAGTGGCTCGATTTCCCTCGAGAAGGCAACGGGAATAGCTTTTGGTATGCGAGAAGGCAGTGGAATGTTCTTGACGATCATTTATTGCGATACAAGTTTCTGAATGAATTCGATTCCGCCATGCAGCACACGGAAGAGACGTACGGGTGGTTGCGATCAGATCCGGCCTATGTGTCGCTTAAACACGAGGGCGACAAGATGATTGTGTTTGAACGCGGCGGGCTGCTGTTCATATTCAACCTTCACCCGACACAGTCGTACGCCGATTACCGTGTTGGTGTGCAAGTTCCGGGCCAATACCAAATTGTGTTGGATTCGGACGAAGACAAGTTCGGCGGACACGCGCGGATCGACCACGACAAGAGCAAGTTCTTTACGACACCGTTTGCGTGGAATGGACGAGATAATTTCATTCAGGTGTACATTCCGAGTCGTGTGGCGTTGGTATTGGCCAAGGTTGATTAAACCCAGTGCTGTAGAGGTTGAGCATGTATGCTAAAGTTTTCATTTTTGTTTGGCGGTGCTATATTTTTTTTTTTTTGGCAGAAACACATTGGCTTGAAATAAGACGTTTATTTAAAAATCATCCATCGCGATTGGCAATAATAAGATCCAAGACCATACGCAAAGAGCACCATCAACTTGGCCCACGCATCCCTCCCCGTCCAATTCTCCCGGGCCGGGTACCCAAGCCCGGCACCGCAACCCACGACGACGGCACCAGCATCGACAGCATTGTTACGGTTTGTAAATCTCGCTGAGGACAGCCGGCATGCATTCGTACCCCACGTCAGCACGCTCAAGTACACTTGGCACGACCTGCATCTAGGAATGAATTGTGTAATAACAACTTGCAGCCGATTGCGCTACCCGTCATGCTGGCGCTTGTTGGATATATTCCAATGCTGCCGTCAACGACGACGTGCCGGTGGTGGTGGTGGCGGCGGCGGCGGCTGATCGGGTAAACATTCGGGATCCAGGCAGCCCCGCAAAACGAGTTGCCGGGGTCAAATGTCAGATGCAGCTCGATGCAGTGCTTCCAGAAGCGATGTCGAGGACAGTTGACTCGAAGTTCATGGTCACTTTGCATGCGATGTCAAGAGTAGAGAGATTAAGGCAATTAGCGGGTAATTATTTTGTTAACGGGTTTTAAGCGAGATTCAGGGGTAAATTTGAATCAAGGGAAGGTTTCGTGTACTCAGGGTACGGAGACGGTTCCGGCGAACATTAGTGATCAGCAACATGTGCAAAAGATCGGGGCGAATTGAAATCGATGTCCGGATTACTAAAGCTGGCCAAGTTTAGTGTTCTGGAGTTAACATCAATCTGCCTGCCAGATGAAAACCGGGGAAGTAGGTACAGCGGTTACAGCGGTTCGGCGTTTATCTACAACCTTATCGCCGGAGCGGGGCAGACAGTGCCGGTCTGCCAGAGTCAAGGGGGCTGTATATTTGCATCTCGCACTCATCTGCACCGAGTTGCGCTACGAAACGCTATAGACGTCCGAATCCACTCGTTCAGCTATTCAGCCCTTCACGCAAGGGTTACATAGACCATATTATCGATATATTAGATTGTTTAGACTAGACCGAACAAAAATGGTGTACACAGCGCGCTGGGGTATAGTGGCAACCGGATCGGTAACTACTCTCACCGCCACCATCAAACGCAATCGCTAACGCCAACTCGTCCAGATTTCCGAACACTTCTTCATCGATCTTCTAGTCGATCCCACCACTCGTGGAGTGATCGACGTGGTACACAAACCGGTCGCCGTGGCCTCCCGGTCCGTCGCCAAGGCCGAGAAATTCATCTCTGATTTCGGCAACGGCGTGCAGGGAGTTAAAGCATATGGCTCGTACGCGGACTTATTCGCTGATCCTGATGTCGACGTCGTGTACATCGGGGTATGTATTTCTCGTCGTGTAGGTTGAACATCGGACCTGGGCTTACCTCTACTAGACACCACATAGCTCGCACTATGAAGTTTCGTTGCAGGCGCTGAAAGCCGGCAAACACGTCCTCTGCGAAAAGGCGTTCACGATCAACGCAGCACAAGCCCGTCATCTCGCCGACTACGCTAAATCCCACAATCTCTTCCTCATGGAAGCCGTCTGGACCCGCTTTTTCCCCTTGGCGCTTGAGTTCCAAAAGCTTCTGCACGAGGACAAAGTTATTGGCGCAATCCGTCGCGTGACGACTGACCTGGCCCATAAGTTCGTGCCCGATGTCGATAGTCGGTTATATAATCCGCTGCTGGGCGGCGGCGCCCTGTTGGATGTTGGTGTGTATGCAATGACGTGGATTCAAATGATCTGCTACCAACACCCCGACAACAAGAAGTCTCGCCCGTCTATTATTAATTCAACGGTTTTGAAGACACCGTTGACAGGGGTCGATGAGAGTACCGTCATCACGATGGTGTGGGACAAGCCGCACATCATTAGCACGGCGACTTGCTCGATCGCCGTGAACTCGCCAGAAGAATGTTTGGTTCGAGTACAAGGCGATCTAGGAGAAATTGTCGTGCCAATTTCGACGGCAAGACCGACCGAGTTTATCGTGAAGATTAATGCTACTGCGGAAGGAGAGCTGGACGACGTCCAGACTCACAAGTTTCCGATTCCAGGTCCGACAGGTTTATTCTGGGAAGCAGATGCGGTTGCCCGGGATATCCGCGACGGCAAGATCGTGGATGATATTTATCCAGTTGAGGAGTCGGTCTTTGTCATGGAGGTGTTTGATGAGGTGCGTAGGCAGAATGACTTTGTCTATCCCGCTGCGATTGAGTTTGTCGAAAAAGAGTAGTCTGTCTGCACTCGATTTTTTGGTGTATCGGACGAATTTTGAAGAACGGAAACATAAATGGACGAAATCTTATCGACAGTAGGTTTAACAAAATATTCGGGACCGCCTTCTTCCCATGTTCATACTTTGTCTTGTGCAGACCCCCATCTAAAATTCCCCACATCAATTTACCCTATTTTGCCGCGAAAAGCCGGATAACTCAGGGGGCTCCTGTCTGGATACAGCCGGAGAACCAGCGCTGGTCCTGAACAGGCAATATTTCCGCACAATGAGAGTGTCGTGATTGGTCGGTTAGCAAGATTCTGTCATGGAGCCTTTGTAGATTGGTCAGCACATTTGGCAAAGCTGGTTCAGCTGCTAAATTCGCTGCATAAGGCTTCGCGAGGCGTACAGTCGAGGTTGGTGGGGCGATATTGCCGGGTGCCGGGCATGAACTGCTGCTATTTTTAATACCTGTTATCATCGTCAACGACAGCTTCTACGATATTGACAGTTATCTGATATGTATTTGAAATACGATTTATGCGTGAATTGTCAAACCATACTAAACGCTGCTTAGCGAGCCTCGTGAAGCTTATATTTATGAGTGACGGGTACACTAGGGATAGGGTGTATTTCTGTCTCTCACCCATCTCTCAAGTCCTGTTAGTCTAAACATTACCACAGCCGATCCGGATTTATAGAGCACACACAGCCTCGAGAGCGCCCGATTTTTTCTCATGTCTAGTATCCAGACCGTTCTGCTTGAAGGTCCAATTGTAAGTACTCCTCTAGGTTTGTGGTCTAGGCACACGGACTGACAATAGACAGGATTTCGTTGGACAGCAATTAGCCGATTCGATTACATTCTACCTCGTGTCGATTGCTGGTGTAAGTGGGGGCGCGCGCCGGCTTAGACGGAACTCAAATCGACTGATGTCTTTCACAGGCTATTGCTTTTCTCGTCGGAATCATTGCCGGTGACATTTCGCTGACCGCCTATACTGGTGCTCTGCTGTTCTCTGCTGGATTCGTAGTTGTTGTCTTTCCGTGGCCATTTTATAATCGACATCCCCTGAAGTGGTTGCCTCCTACGACACAGAATTAGTCCAAATTGCTATAGTTGTCAGAGCTGTAATATGAGGGATGATTTGTTTTTGGTACGGTATATACGTGATTTATTTGTGTCTCTCTTGTTGACACGCCGCCGTTAGGGCTTCGATCTCTCGACCCAGCAGATCAAGGTCATTGCAATCAACTCCAAACTCGAGCCAGTTCTGCAGGCAAATGTCGAGTTCGATGTCGATACACCCGAATACCAGACCCGCAAAGGCGTCTACACAAACCCCGACTTGAACGAGGTTTATGCTCCGGTTGCGATGTGGATCAAGGCATTCGATATCCTACTAGGCAAGATGCAGGATGCCGGCTTGGATTTTGCCAAAGTCAAAAGTATTTCTGGTGCCGGACAGCAACACGGCTCCGTGTTCTGGTCTGCGGACGCGGAACGATTGTTAGCGTCATTGAATCCCGATCTGCCTCTGGAGCCCCAGTTGAGTCCAAAAGCATTTTCCCACGACATGAGTCCGAATTGGCAAGACCACAGTACTGCCGCCGAATGCGACGATATCGAGCAGGAGATCGGTGGTGCTGATGTTGTTGCTCAAATCACGGGATCGAAGACCCATCATAGGTTCACCGGACCACAAATAATGCGGGTTCGACATCGACATCCCGAAAGATATCAGAGAACCGCTCGGATATCGCTGGTTTCGAGTTTCTTTGCGTCACTACTGCTTGGTGCTATTGCTCCTCTCGATGTCAGTGACGTATGTGGAATGAATCTCTGGGATATTCCCAATGAGCGGTTTGACGACAAGATCATTGAGTTTGTTGCTGGAGGCGGTCAGGCCGAGAAGAACAAGCTTCTGCAAAAACTTGGTCCCGTCGAGCCCGACGGAGGGAAAACGTTGGGTTATATTAGTGACTATTATGTTAGGCGATACGGGTTTTCTAAAGACTGCGCTATTACCCCCATAACCGGGGACAATCCAGCAACCATTCTCGCCCTCCCTCTCAGACCGCTTGATGTCATTGTCTCTCTGGGCACATCTACGACTCTACTTGTGTCCACACCTGTCTACAAGACTTCGCCGTCCTATCACATGTTCTCTCATCCCACCAGCAAGGGGCTTTACATGGGTATGCTGTGCTACTGCAATGGCTCTCTTGCACGCGAGAAGGTTCGAGACGAAATTAACAGCATCAAACCACCCTCTGATGTAAGTGACGTCTGGTCTTCTTTCAACGAAGCTGCTCAGTCGGTGCCTCCTCTTGGATCAACGGCGGAGGGAAAGAACAAGCTCGGCATCTACTTCCCCCTTCCGGAGATCGTTCCAGACTGTAAGGCCGGCACCTGGCGCTTCATGTCCGACGAGACTGGCTTGCGCGAAGCACGCGATGACTGGGATGTTCCACTTGCAGATGCGCGCGCCATCCTGGAAAGTCAGAATTTGAGTATGCGATTACGTGCCGGTCCATTGCTGTCATCAAACGGTCAACCTAGACGTGTGTACGTTGTCGGTGGCGGATCGCGAAATCCTGCGATATGCCAGGTCACGGGCGAAGTTCTCGGTCCTAGCGAGGGCGTGTATCGCCTCGAGCTGAGCAATGCTTGTGCGTTGGGATCGGCCTACAAGGCGCTGTGGGCGGTTCAGAGGAAGGTTATAAAGGAAGGCGTATATGAAAGCTTTGAGGATTTTCTGAGTCAGCGGTGGGATGAGAAAACTATGATTAATAGTGTTGATGAGGGCTATAGAAAGGGCGTGTGGGAGAAATATGGCGCGGCTCTGGCGGCGTTCGATGCGGCCGAAAAGTTTGCTGCTAATTCTTAGGGTCCTAGATAGTGTAGTATGCCTGTACCTACTTTGTTTCGTCATCAATTGACCATTAACAACATGAAACTGCATGGATAAACACTTTTATTACGGCAAGAATATGTACCGAGACCCGTTCTGGGATATTGACAATCTTGTAACTTAACTGAACAAAAACCACATCCAGACAACATGCATGACGCCAACCATAAACCTATGCAACATAAAATAACATGAAACTTGTAGTCATAAGCTCCTCGACGGATCAATACGAATTTAACTCCAGGGGTAAAAATACAAAATAATGCAATGTCCTAATCATCACCATGGTGGATTTAGACCTTGGATTGAGCTCCCGAGACACGTGTATACCATCCTACTAATGTAATCCGAATGAACTCCAGGCGTTGCAGTAGGTTATCATCATCGTGTGATGTGCCTCCGGACATTTGCTCGAGCTTGCTTAGTTTCTTCGCGCGATGCACCATCTGCGTGAGCGGCAATTCAGTCGAATTCCTGGCACCATCAACGTATTTGGCCCGTCGACCGGCATCGCCAATGACGATTTTGTGATGATCGTTAAAGTTAAACTGGATCTCGCCCGTGCTCAGTCTAAACATGATCGCTTGTTTGGTTCGAAGATAATCCGTCATGTACACCAGCTTCCCGTCGTTGCTTGTGTCTTGATGGTCTAATGCTCTTTCGGGAATATACAAGTGTTCCATCATATACTCTCGAAAATGCTTCACCAAGTACAATTTCTTTGTCAAAAACTGAGGTGCTTCGTCTAGCGTATAGGTAGCCTGCCCCGCCCATGGTTTATTCGAGTCAGTAATGTAATCAAAATTTCTAACGTTGGCAGACAAGACGACCGATGTTGTATCGTTGAAATATACACCGGAACACCCGTCTGCAAGTTGATATCCCATGCCGTATTTATTTGAGTAGTCCACCCATTGACTAACGAAGCCGCGAATAGTTTTGTGGGTACTGGCCTCGATTACGCCACTACCGGCAAGTCCACGCCCGATGTTCTCAATTGTTTCTCGAAGCAGATAAACTTCCTCCTTCGGAGACACTTCGGTGCAAGACCGATGGGACAGTCCAAACGCCACAACATTCCTGTCCAGTGGTCGTAGAGGATGCTTGCTCGGACTCTCCTTGATTTTCGACACCATGGCCGTGAGCTTGCGGGTGACAGCTTGCTTGGGGGGTTCTGTCTGGTCTTTCTCACCTATTCGTCGCGCTCTTCCGAGAACAGGATAGTTATTACTGGAGGATGGCAGTGGCGGAGCAACAGGCTTATTAATTGGAAGATCGGCCAGCGGTTTAGACCGCGACGAGCGAAGAGTCATCTTGCCAGTTTTTTGTTCATATTCGTTGGCCACATTAGACACAAGTTGTCTGATGTTCGTCGCAGATACCTTTGGTGATAAGCACTCTGGCAAGATCTTTGCCGTTTTCCTCGGTCGTACATCCGTGTCTGAAGTGGGTGCAGGAATTGCGGGATCAGCGGCATCGACGTTAAGAAGAGAGATAGGGCTACCCGCACCCTTCGAAACAAGACCACCATCGCCCGAGCCAGGACCAATACCGGCAGCAGCGGCAAGTTTGAGGTAGTTACGTCTTGACAGCGAAGGAGTGAGATTTTTCCAATGTGGAACTCCTTCAAGGCAAGTAGATGGTAGATGAGACGGCATCTCTCCATGAAAGAAAGGGTGATCTGCAATTTGGTCGAGCGAGGGCCGAGCATCTAAAACAAATTAGCAAAAACCAGTCGTTGAACAGCTTTGTATAGAACGCATACTTGGATCCTTGTTGAGTAAAGATTGTATGAGGTCCTTGGCCTCCGGTGAAATCTTGATCTCAGCCGGAAATTCATATTCAATAGCCTTGATTTTCCTTGAAACCATGTCAGCATCTACCTAATACGCTTGTCTATTTTCTACACGCACTTGTAGATCAGGTTGACCTCCTTGGATTGAAATGGTGGCTTTCCAATCAGCATGGCATATCTAGTTCCCTTCGTCAGCGTTTAAGGTGGGAGAAGTATTCCAGACGTCGCAACCGCTTACAATATAATGCCGACGGACCAAAGGTCGACCTCAAAGCTGTGCCCATCTTCCTTTCCAAACAAAACTTCGGGAGCAATGTAATTGGGAGTCCCGCAAATAGTTTTCTTCCGATCCGTATCTGACAGCAAAAGTGCAGCCAGTCCAAAGTCACCAATCTTAATATTCATGCCATGATCAAGAAAGATATTCCCGAGTTTTAGATCTCGATGAATAACTCGTCGCCCATGCATGTATTTGACGGCCCCCAGGATCTGGATAAGAAAATATCGCACTTCCTGCTCCGTGAATCGCTTCCTTCGTCGATGCATATCCATAAGAGTTTTGTTTGAACATACTTCTAGAAGGATGTAGACATTGACGTCGTCCTCGAAGCACTCCACAAACTTCACAATGTTGGGATGATCCATGCTTTGGTGAACCTTGATCTCTCCCAGAAGCTGATTTAACGCATTAGAAATGTCACTTCCCTGAATTCGTCGCTCAAATACTAACCTTTGCTCTGGTCTTGGCGGAAGTCAGAGAGGCCTTCGCGATTGTCTTTGCGGCGTACACATTTCCATTCTCATCCTGAATTTGAAAGCACCGAGCAAATCCACCCTATATTTAATTAGCTTCGTTCACTAATTACTAATAGGGAAGCACACCTCTCCTAGAAATATACCGCGGTGGAATTGGGCGCCAGTGTTCTTGCTTCGAATAGTTGTTGGTGGTGTCTTGCAAAGAGAAGATGGCTTTTCCTTTGGCTTTGCAGCCTTCTGCTTGGGCTCCTCTTGATGTTGTTCTTTGGGCTTTGACGCCAATTCGCATTCCTGTGGGACGTGGGGCACTACTGACATGGCTCGGCCAGATTTATAAGCGTTATTCTCATAGAATTCCGTGAGGAGCAATGCCTGTGCAGTGGGCTGCTGCGAGAGAGCCATTCATAAGCCTTTATCCACGGCTCACAAATTAATTGCCGAATACGCTGTCGCACGCAGATACAGACCTGAAACAAAATATTAGGCTGCGTCACGAGAGACAGGTGTAAGAATCGTGGTCGTTCGTATGTCGTGCGGCTAGTTGGAATCCAAAGTCACTCGGCACCGGATTCGGCTCATATGTTTACGATAGAAATAGGGTCCGTTGCTATGGCAACAGCGCCGCACTTGTCCCAAAGTCAATGCGGCGTATTCGTCACTAGCGGTGAGAGAGGTGTGCAAAAAGCCGTGCACCAAACGGGATCTTGCTAACTTCAATCTTGAGCCGGCCTTCGAGCACTCAATTCGAATGATCCTCCTCCCTACAATTCGACTCTCTGCATTATCAACCAACAAAGCAGCTAAAAGTAGCCCGCTCTTGTGAAATCGTTTCTAGCGTATTGTGGCTTTTTGGCCGTAATTTAAGGAATACATTTTGTAGCCGTGATGGCTGGTCAAGAACCGTGGCATCCATCCGGACAGGAAAACGCGCAAGGACTGCCTCAGTCTCTCCCTCCGCCATCCCACGCGCGACAGCCTTTCCAGTATGTTTAGATACCATGAGTCTAGTCTTTGGGGTGCGACATAACTAACCCTTTGTTTTCCAGATCGCAGCAAGCGGGACACCCCGTACTGCCTCCGCCGTCTGCATTGGGCTCTGGCGGAAACAGTAAGTGTCCTTGTCGTACATGTGATGTTACTGGGGACCTGAAGTTAACGGAAAATGTTTCCATCAGGGAATCAAGGATACTATCCTTCTCTTCCGTCCATCTCCGGTTTGGCAAGTTCTGGTCCACAGCATTCCGGGTATAATTTGCCGTCAATGTCTACTACGCCGTCGCCGCAGATAAATCATCCCAGTCAGTCGCCCTCAATGACGCAGACACCGCTGCCGTCACTTTCTTCCTCTGTAGTGGCCCAACAACAACCTATGATGGCTTCTCCGCCGTCTACGAATGCTCCGGTTCCGACGGCTCAGCAACAGCAGCCTCCAGTTCAACCTCAGCAGCTGTCGGGGCCGTCGCCAATCTCGCAGCATCAAGCTGCAGCAGCATTGCCAATACCTCAGGGACCTCCTGCTGCCCAGAATCCTTTGTCGACCGTATCCGCTAGCTCTACTGCTCAACAGATAGCCGCCTACCGCCCATTGAATGTTAAGGACGCGCTCTCCTACCTTGACCAAGTCAAGGTGCAGTTCCAGAACCAACCAGATGTTTACAACCGGTTTTTGGATATTATGAAAGATTTCAAGAGTCAGAGGTAGGTTGAAGCTATTGCTGATCGTGGACTCGGTTAACATACGATGTAGCATTGACACGCCTGGTGTGATTGACCGAGTTTCTACCTTGTTTAGCGGACACCCAAACTTAATCCAAGGATTCAATACGTTTTTACCACCCGGATACCGAATTGAGTGTTCTTCTGACCCTAGCGATCCTAATCCTATCAGGGTGACGACTCCTATGGGCACAACCACCCGGCCAGACGGTCAACTCCCGTCGTACGATCAGAGTAGGTCCTGGCAGAGCGAATCGTATCTGTACGGTGCGGAATCACATGCGACCAACAATTCGATGTCTCAGTTGCAGGCTGTTGCCAACGGCTCCCGCCAGGCATCACAGTCTGAGCAGAAGCGCCTGGGAGGCCCGGTTGAGTTTAATCATGCTATTAGCTATGTCAACAAGATCAAGGTATTTTTCTTGGCTTTAGTTAAGAAGACAATTGTTAATACAGTCTAGAATCGCTTTGCTTCTCAGCCCGACATCTACAAGAATTTCTTAGAGATCCTGCAGACGTACCAGCGCGAACAAAAGCCCATCGCCGATGTTTATGCACAAGTCACCATGCTTTTCAGAGATGCACCTGATTTGCTTGACGATTTCAAGCAATTCTTGCCGGAGGCTGCACACCAGCGATCGGTCTCGTCTCCAGACAGTGGTGTGTACCAGCCTGTTACTCGTCTTCCGCCAGTGGGCAACTTTGCGCCGCCTAGTGTTCCAAAGGAAAAGAAAAAGCGAAGCGCGCAATCAGCCATAACTGATGCTGGCCAAGTTCCGATGAGTGCATCAGCGCAGAGTGTTCTTAATATTGATATTCCGGCGCAAGCCTCTAACTTGCGAAGCACTGGTGGCAAGAAGGTTAAACTTACCCCTAAGCCTGACGCCCATGCTATCAGTCCGACACTTACCCCGATGATCCCTGAACCCTTACCCCCTCCAGATCGACAGAATCCAACAGCTGAAGAGCTCGCATTCTTTGATCGAGTCAAGAAATTTATCGGAAATAAGCAGACTTACAACGAGTTCCTAAAGCTATTGAACTTGTTCTCGCAGGACATCATTGACAAAAACTTGTTGGTTGAGAAGGCGGAGGCCTTCATCGGAGGAAATAAGGATTTGATCGAGTGGTTCAAGCGATGCGTTAACTATGACGGTGGAACTCTTAGTATTGAAAATATCCCTTACAAGAAACATCAGCTTGAACTGTCGCTTTGCAAGTCATACGGTCCTAGTTACAGATTACTCCCTAAATCAGAGACGCACCAGCCATGCTCGGGTCGGGATGAGATGTGTTGGGAAGTTTTGAATGACGAATGGGTAAGTCATCCTACCTGGGCTTCCGAGGACTCTGGTTTCGTTGCGCACAGAAAGAATCAGTTTGAGGAAGTCCTGCATCGGATCGAAGAGGAACGCCACGAATACGATCACAACGTCGAGGGTAATCTTCGAACGGTCCAGATTCTCGAGCCAATTGCAAATAGAGTTGCCAATATGACTCCTGAGGAGAAAGCTGAGTTTAAACTTACGCCTGGATTGGGGCACTCCTCTAAGTCTATTTATCAGCGAATTGTCAAGAAGGTGTATGATAGGGAGCGCGGACAAGAAGTGATTGATGCTCTTCATGAGAATCCTGCAGTCGCTGTTCCGATAGTTTTGAAGCGTTTGAAACAGAAGGATGAAGAGTGGAAGAGGGCTCAACGTGAGTGGAACAAAGTCTGGCGAGAAACTGAGGCGAGAGTGTTCTACAAGTCGCTGGACCATCAGGGTTTGACGTTTAAGCAAGCGGACAAGAAGACACTTACGACAAAGTTCTTGGTTAACGAAATTGATATGATTAAGAAGGAGCAGTTGAACAAGAGACTAAATCCATTAACACCAGGCCCGAAGTATCAGATGCAATGCGTCTTTGAGAACTCCGAAACCATTAACGACGTTATCCGGCTAGTTAATTGTCATCTGGAGCACTCCACTACATTTTCTAGCAATGATCGGGAGAAGATGGATGGTTTTGTTAAGGCATTTATCCCCCTCTTCTTCGGCATTCACATTCCTGAGTCTGTTGAGGAGACTCCGGATGAGAGTCAAACGAATTCGGCGGATGAGGACACCGATGGATCAACCTTATCATTTAAGCGTTCACGACCTATAAGAGACGGCGACCTCTTACGTGACGTTCTTAAGAAGAGTCGGCACGGGAGGTCTAAACCCAACAAGGACGAGGATAATAGCCGAGAACCGACTCCAGAAGTTTCCGCTGATGCTACTCCTTATCCAGAGGTTCCTGATGAGTTGCAAATTCCGGAAGCTGCTGAAAAGGCACAGATTTGGATACAGCATGTGACTAAAGAGCAAAATGGGGATGGCTTGGATGCTCCTAACCCCGACGGCAAACGGGCAAAGTTCAATCTTTTTGCAAACACGACCATATACTGCTTTTTTAGGCTATTCCATATTCTCTATCAAAGGCTAGAAGAAGTCAAGAACCTCGAGTCTGAAGTGTCTATGGATATTTCATCGCGGAAGTCTGTGGAATTTGCCCAGGAGCTCGGAATTGTTTCTACCAAGATCCAGGATATGGGCCTAGGCTTCAGCGGCGGGAACTGCTATGGCCAGCTTTTGGATCTGTGTGAGAAACTTATTGAAGGAGATCTTGAGCATCAGTGGTTTGAGGAGTCATTGCGACAGGCATATCGTAATCGGGCTTTCCGAATATATACCGTGGACAAGGTTGTGCAGGCCATTGCTAAGCATGTCCACACTATCATTTCTGACGCCAGGTGTTCCGAGATAATAATGTTGTATGATAAGGATCGTCATTTGCCCAAGACCGTTCCGCGGGAGCAAATTGTGTACAGACTTCAGGTGCAAACGATTTTAGGTGCTGACGAGAATATCTTCCGATTAGAGCTGGTATGTCTACGCGTTAATACTCATTGTTGGGTTCTATCGATACTGATATTTTGTGTAGAATGAGGCTACCTCAGCACTCTCCATTCAGCTTATAGACCAAGATGATCTTACCCTTAATGATGCTGCATCTGCAGATGAGAAGTGGAAGTATTATCTTACGTCGTACGTGATGTCGGCACCCACGGAGGGCGTCCCAGTCAGCAAAGTTCGCATGCCATTTTTGCGTCGACATATTCCGCAAGAAGACGTGGAAGGCGATGACAACTCTGAAGCCGGATCAAAGCCGAATACCTATTCGAAGAGTGGCTTGCGCGTGCGCATATGTATGAACACCTATAAAATGTTCTTTGAAGAGAATTCTGAAGACGTGTTTGTACGTCTGGGACTAAAGTCGTACAAAAAGTTGCCTTGGAAGATCGATAATATATAAATGGTATATAATCTGTGAGTACGGAGTACGTGTTTGAATAGTTTTCCTTGTATTGTACTTTTAGATGCCGTTTATGTTCAATATAATTTAAGGTTATGTTATCGAGGGATCTGAATTTTTTAAATATTACGATCTTTATCTTTTGTCGAGCGTAATGAAATTTGATGAGGTTTTGTTGATGGTAGTGCGGTGGAGTTTGGAGTTAAACCTGCCTAAATTTCACTCGCGTGTGAATCAGCCGTGCACGACTTCAATTCAAAATTTGTTACCGAAAAATTGAACACCCACAGCGATTCGACACGCAACTGAATCGACTCGTGATATCCGATTCAAAGTTAATATAGTAAGCCACACTAATGTTATCGCATCTGCCTTCTCTAAAAAGATTGTTGGCGGTACTCTAACGAGTCAGGCACTCACCGCGAGCTCTTTATTTGTGCTCACGAGTCATCACCGAAGTCCGACCGCCTGTTCGTTGCAGCCATGGAAGATCAAATCGAGCAGGCGGTGGAGATCGCTTTGAGTAGCAATTCGGATCCTATGATTAAGCAGCAGGTCAGGCAGTCGTATTCTTTTATCCATAATGAAGGCTAACCTGGCTAGGCAATGTCCTTTTGCAACCAGGTCAAGGATTCAGAAGATGGCTGGCAAATGTGTCTTTCGCTCTTTATGAATGACCGGAAAAGGTACTTCCCGAAACTATCATATATAGGCCTTTTTATTGACGTCGGAATAGATCGCCGGCGGTTCGATTTTTTGCTCTTCAGGTCGTTGACGATGCATTAGTTAAACGGTAAGTTGGCGCGTGCATATATTTGGCTACATCGCCGCCATATACTAAGCGTGTTTTGAAGACTTTACGAACGCGAAAAGCAACTGGACGACACATCATTGTTATACATCAAGGAAGCATTGCTATCGTATATTCAGAGAGAATATAATCCTCAGGGTGCCACAGATGCAGACGCAGTCTGTAAGTTAACCTCGCTAGTGCATGAGTGCCGACAGTCCTCTAATCAGATATAGTCATGCAAAACAAGTTAGCGCAGACAATTACGTTTGTCTTCTTGCTGGCCTATCCAAATACATGGCCATCTTTTTTCGATGACCTGCTCACATTATCATCTATGGGCGAATCACAGCTCTCGAATGGACGCGGCTTACAGCTGTTCCTACGAATTTTATTGGCACAGTATGAAGAAATTGCAGACACGCTTATCATACGGTCACCTGAAGTAGCCAGACGAAGTACAGTCATCAAGGATGCGATCCGCGTACGAGACATGGCTAAACTAGCTTCGGCATGGATGGAGATCTTGGTTCAATGGACTCCTCGAGACGACGGATACCTCATTGTGGAAAATTGCTTGCGAGTAATAGGGTCATGGGTTTGTACGTGCATCTCTTGTGATATAGTAAGGACAGGTAGTCTAACACGGTACAGCTTGGATCGATATTTCGTTGATAGTCACGCCGCAATATATGTCTATTATTTTCGGAATACTAGGGAATGAGGCACTTCGCGGAGCTGCTTGTGACACTCTCTCTGAGATTATCAGCAAGAAGATGAAGTCAAGTGACAAGTTTGAGCTGGTATCCCTGCTCAATTTGCCGCAGACTATAGGGCAGCTGCGAATAGGGTCAGACGTTGAATTCACAGAAAAGGTTGCTAGGCTGGTAAATGTAGTCTGCCTAGATCTTGTCAGAATCTTGGACGAGGTCTGTCATTTCATGCGTCTCATGGTATAGAACTTGTCTAACGTCATCAAAGGACCAATTCGCATCGCGGCTGAAGGAAAACACCGAAAACCTTCTACAACATCTTTTTCCATTTGCAATCGGGTTCCTGGGCAATGAATATGACGATACATCATCGGAAGTGTTCCCTGCGACTTCCGAGTATCTCTCATTTCTTCGTAAGGAGAAGAAACGAAACATGCCTCTTACCCCAGCCCGGCACTCCACTCTCACATCTATTTTGAATACAGTTATTCTGAAAGTCAGGTATGACGAGTCGATGGATTGGAGCAATGGTACGGATGACTCAGAAAACGAGTTTCTCGAAGTTCGGGGCCGACTACGATTATTTCAGGATGCGGTTGCTGCCATTGACGAAAATCTCTTCATGGATACTGTCTCCAGCGTCGTAATCAACAGCCTGAATGGTGAGAAACGTGACTGGAGAGATATCGAGCTTGGGTTGTTTGAACTCGGAGCCTACAGTGATGGTTTACGCAATGCCGCTGCGTTGCCCACCAAAGGACAGGGTTCTTCCAAGGCAATGGAAGTGCTCAATGACATGCTACTCAGATTGACAAGCTCCAATGTCCTGTCGATAGGGCATCCATCGATCAATCTCCACTATATGGAACTTGTGGTGAAGAACTCCAAATTTTTCGAGACTCATCCACAGATAGTACCACAGGTACTTGAGATATTTGTATCTAATGTCGGCGTACACAGTTCCAACCTGCAAGTCCAAGTTCGAGCATGGTACTTGTTTTACAGGTTTATAAAGTTGTGCAAGCATTTGACAGGTGACATTGCTGAAACCGCGTTGAATGCCATCAGCGATATTTTGGTAATCAAGGCGGAAGTTCCTCAGAAGAATGATGGCGAATCCGATATGTCAGCTGATGGAACTGATTCCGGTACCTTCGATGGACGACTATATCTGTTCGAGGCTTGCGGTATCTTGATTTCCGTAGAGCCTGTGTCAAATGAGAAACAATACCACTTGCTCAAAAGCGTTCTCACACCCATATTCAGCGATATGGAGGCTAGCTTGCCAAGAGCGCCCGAAGATCCTCAGCAAGCTCAGCAGATTCATCATGATATCATGGCGATCGGCACTTTTGCGCGTGGAATTAACGACGGCGGCAAACCTATCACGGATCCGGTGCGTGAGCAGTTCTTGCTTGCAGGTCGGGCCATTCTAGTTTCGCTAGAGACACTTTCTGGTTTGGAAATTATTCGTGAAGCCGTATGTACTGTATATTTTCTGTTTGTAGAGCAACAACGTCCTAACATTTGCACAGAGCCGGTTTGCCTTCGCGAGAATGGTTCCTATTGTCGGCCACCAAATTTTGCCGGAGATTGCAGTTCTTGTGTCTCGCTTATTATCCGAAAGTAGCACTGCCGAACTCATTGATTTCATGAGTTTCCTAGGGCAGCTTATCCACAATTTCAAAGGACAATCTGGAATTTTAGACATGCTTGATCAGCTGTTGACGCCTCTACTCAGTCGAGTATTTTATTCACTAAGCATTGCGGCGAATGGGTCTACGGACGAGGAAATTCAGCAGACTGACATTAAGAAAGCTTATCTCAACTTCATGATGGGATTGCTGAATAACGGCATGGAAGCAGTCTTGACCAGTGAGCGTAAGTTTGGCAGAGTTTATGGTTTATGTAAAAGTCCTCAACTCTAACGTTGACTTAGGGAACCGTCAGATATTTGAGTCCGTTATTCAAAGTATCGCACACTATGCCTCCATTAGTTCTGACGCGTCGATTAAGAAGATGGGGTCGTCGATCTACACGCGTCTAGAAGCGATCATGAAGACAATGTAAATTTCGTTTATGACAAAAGTTTTGTTAACAGGCATTTGAGTGGACAAGGTATTAGTTTGGCCGTCATTGGTATGAATTCTGTGTTATTATGTAGCACGCATCGGACATTACGTAGAGTGGAACGACAAAGTATGTGTGTGTCTATCGGAGTGTATTGTACATATGGTCTGAGTATGCCAGGGAATATTGTGGCATGTTGTTAAGGCAGTGCTCTGAATTGCGAATTGCCAAAGCGGAGTACCTGCGTCATTTTGTATATTAGGCAGACGAATTTTCTTCTTACGGAGTCTTAATGTAATCTTTAATGATAAACCAGCAGGGCTCTCTCCTAGTTAACCCTTTGCCTATCGGTGTCGTTACGCAATAGTCAAAATTCGATTCCGTTCAGCAATTTGAAAGCGACGTACTTGGATAGTTTTCTCCTCTTTTTGCCATCGCTCGGCAGCAAAGCTACAATGATTGAGCACGCGACGTGGAAAGTGGCGCGTCGGGGTCCAAAGCCATTGAGCATCGCAGTTATAACCAGAAATACCGCACGGTGTCGCCTCTACGGTTTGGTGGTACGGACGTTTCGTGCAATGGCAACCTACAAACACGTCTCCACTAGCTTAAAAATTACGCTTATACCTTCTATTCGCATACTATTTGCCCGACTTCGGGACATATGGTGTCTGCAGAGTTATTCACGGTATAGGAATTTGCTGCTAATATAATCCCGGCAAATAAGATAACTAGCACGGACTTTGTTGTGACAAGTTCGCGAAGTGATCCAGTCACAATGACCGATGTACTTTCAGACGAAGACGTTCCATTGTCGAAAAGAAGGGTTCCTGGTATGTCCTTTTAATTAGATTCCAGTACCAAGACAGACATGTATTTATCTTTATTTTTCTGGAAAGTTCTCGTTATAAGTATTGTGGCGCCATTTCGTCGCAATTGAGACCGCTTTTCACCCGGTAGCCATGATGCTAATGTGTATAGTCACTACGAAGACCTCAGAGACCTCTTCCAAGAAACGCAAGAGTGTCTCAGTGAAGAATGAGCCGTCTGATTTGATCCCAGATGATATGCTTCCCTTGGTATGTCTCCGTGCGTTCTGTGCCGCCTGGATTTTGATCCGACTATCGATCATAAGCTGACGACAAAAGAAAAAACGAGGCACTGCAACGGCGACTGTAGGAACAAATGGCCAAGGTAGCGCCAAGAAAGTCAAGAGGGAAGAGAAGCCTGCAAAGTCGACAAAGGTGTCTGCCGCCAAAGCAAAGGGAACGTCCAACCGAAATTCAAACGGTACTCCTAAGCCGAAGACTGTATCAGATAGCGGAATTGACGAGAAATTGATTGCCAAGCGAAAAGCGAAGAAAGCAGACAGCAAGACGGAGGGTGAGGAGACTTCAACGCAGGAGAAGGAGGAAGAAGAGCTTTACAAATGGTGGGAGGCCGAATCGAATGATGGCAGTGTGAAATGGAGCTCCCTCGTTCACAGCGGTGTCTTGTTCCCGCCACCATATGAGCCATTGCCAATGCATGTCAAGCTGAAGTATAAAGGCGTCCCGGTTGACTTGCCACCGGAAGCAGAGGAAGTTGCTGGCTTCTTTGGAGCCATGTTAGAGACTGACCATGCGAAGAACAAAGTTTTCCAAGCCAATTTCTTCAATGACTTCAAAGAGGTTTTGACCAAGTCCTGTGGATCCGTAAGTACTGGCAGTTTCGATTAATGTGGATGGGTCTGACGGCTTAATAGAAACTTAAGGTTGAGAAGTTTGAACATTGCGATTTCACGGACATATTTAATTACTATGAAGAAAAACGGCTTGAAAAGAAGGCTCTGACTGCAGCCGAAAAGAAGAAGATCAAGGAGGAGAAAGACAAGCTTGAAGAAACGTACAAAGTCTGCTACCTTGACGGACGCAAGGAATTGGTGGGAAATTTCCGCATTGAGCCACCCGGGTTGTTTAGAGGTCGAGGATCGCACCCTAAGACTGGCAAGCTAAAGGCCAGAGTGATGCCTGAGCAAGTGACGATCAACATTGGTCCTGACACACCAGTTCCGCAACCTCCAGACGGTCACGAGTGGGCCGAAGTCAAACACGACAACACCGTCTCGTGGCTTGCAACATGGAAAGAAAACATTAATGGCGCTCAGAAGTATGTATTCTTGGCTGCGAATAGTTCGTTGAAGGGCATGAGCGACTACAAGAAGTTCGAAAAGGCGCGAGAATTGAAGGGCCACATCACCGGTATCCGCAAGGACTACAATAAGGAGCTCAAGGACGAACTTATGGCGAATAGACAGCGTGCGACGGCTATGTATCTTATCGACGTTCTTGCTCTTCGGGCTGGTGGTGAGAAAGGCGAAGATGAGGCAGATACTGTTGGCTGCTGTTCTCTGCGATACGAGCATGTGTCGTTCAAGCCTCCAAATACAATTGTGCTTGACTTCTTGGGTAAGGATTCCATTCGATTTTACCAAGAAGTGAAGGTCGATCCACAGGTATACAAGAACCTCAAACTCTTCAAAAAATCTCCAAAGAAAGTTGGCGATCAGTTGTTTGACAGATTAGACCCACCTACGCTGAACAAACATCTGCAGAACTACATGCCGGGGTTGACAGCAAAGGTATTCCGTACGTACAATGCATCTATAACGATGCAAGAGCAGCTGGGCAAGATTGAGAACAAGGGCACCGTGAATGAGAAATACGTCGCCTACAATGCAGCAAATCGTACTGTGGCGATTCTGTGCAATCATCAACGTACAGTGTCGAAGGCGCATGAACAGTCGGTTGGAAAAATTGAGGATAAAATTTTGGAGATCAAGTTTCAGCGGTATCGATTGAAGCAAATGATAGCTCAGTTGGAACCCAATATGAAGAAGTCTGATCCGGAGTACTTTCAGCCGGATATCGAACTGGACGATGCCACCATGGTCCGCCTCACTGATCAAATCATTCAACGCGAAAGAGATAAAGTTACAAAAAAGTTTCAGAGAGAGAACGAGAAGCGTGCGACGGAGAAGGAAGAAGCACTGCCGGAGTCCGAACTGAACGCGCGGATGAAGGTCGTTGATGAGCTAGAGGCAGAGTACAAGAAGGAACGTAAGACCGGGAAGGTTGAGCTGAAGAACGGAATGCCGGTAGAGAAGTTGAAGGCGCAGATTGAGAAGCTGAATGAGCGGATCGTGAACACGACTTTGCAATTGAAGGACAAGGAGGACAACTCCACTGTCGCTCTTACGACCTCGAAGATTGTAAGTTTATCTGTTGGCGGCTGGCCGATCTGATACTGAGTGTGATAGAACTATATTGATCCGAGATTGACGGTTATGTTCTCCAAGAAGTATGAAGTCCCGATCGAGAAGCTCTTTTCTAAAACTTTGCGCGAAAAGTTCAAATGGGCCATTGAATCCGCGGACGAGAACTGGAAGTTCTAGAGGCGCAATAAAAAAAGTCGACCGTACGCTTATTATGAAAATAATCGCCCAGATGAATGAGGATGCGATGATAAATGGCGAGGTAGGATAAGGGTAACGATTTCGTCGGCGTACTGTTTTACTTACATATTTTGTATTATTAGAGATGTCAAAAGCTACGATCGCGGTTGCGACGAAGCTACTGTTGTAGTTGTCACGTGTGTAGATAGTTCTGAGGATTGATGGTGAGCACTTAGAGTTAGAGTTAAGATGAGTTTTATAGCATGCCTAGATTGAACTTCAATGATATGATGTATATACAAAAACGCACGCACCCCGAATATTTTAAGTCCACAGATTATTTATAATACATAATTAACCAACCAAAAACGTTCCTATTGAGCTGCAGACTATGAATTTATCAAGCTCACAGCAGTATCGTAGAATTCCGTTGCAACAGTTCCGTTTCCCATCTAATCCACTAGTTAGTATATCACTCGTCGGTTCAAAGCATAGTAAAGCGGCTTACTCTTAGAGCATACTGAATAGGCTTGTGATTCTCCCAAGCCGCAATCCGCACAAACTTCTCACTCACAAGCGAGCTCTTCATACCCTTCATAACTTCAATTCCTTTGACTAGAGGCAAATTAAGGATAACTTTCAACACGCCGTCGGCCCGCATGACGATTCTCGCTTTTGACTTTCGTGCGCGAATAGTTGGCGTGGATTCTTTACTCGCATCCGCGGAGGTCGGCTCTGGCGTTTCAGCAGGGGTCTCCGTGTCATCTTTTAGCACGTTGAGGTGTAGGACACCGATCCCGCGCTCTTTCCACCCCTCGTCAGCTTCGGTCGGGTCAAGGGAATATAACTTTGCTCTGCAATTGAAAACCGACGTTTCCATTTCTTCACCAGTCTCGACTATAGCAAGTCAGTGATCTGTTAACCTCTACCTAGTCGAGATTCGAGATCCAAATACCTATCTTCTTTTCCAAATTCAGCTGCATATATGGCTGGTCAAAATTATCCGCCGCATCGTTTTCTTTCTCATCCTCCGCGGGCCCGTTCTCTTCGACTTCATTGTCATTCGACTTGTCTTTAGAGAACGCGTTCAAGAACGGGTTGTTAGATGAGAATGCTGAGAATGGCTTTGGCTGGTCTGAGCTGCCGCTTGAAAATGCCGAATTACTACCAAATATGCTTTTCCCGGTAAATGCAAACGGACTTGTGCCGGATGGGGGAGTATTGCCAAAAAGGCTGGCACTTTTTGACACACTGGATCCGAATAAGCTTGGACCTGCCTGCTTGTTGTCGTCGGTCGTGCCATTTCGAGCTGTAGATTCGGCCTTTGCATTCTCCTTCTTTATATCTTCTGCACTTGCTTTCTGAGGCTCGGTTGTGATAGGAGCTCCAGTTGTACTTGTGGTCGCAGTATTCTCAGTTGCTGAGCCGGAGGTATCTGTAGGCTCCGCACTTTCGGTATCACAAACCTCCGTAGCCTCCACTACTTTAGCAGCTACGCTACTATCATTTGTGGAACCCTCAGCGGCTTCTTTGTTATCTACGGATTCCTTCTTGCCAGAATCCGAAACGGGGTTCATGGGTGATTCACGAGTTCGTTGTCGCTTTAGAGAGTTACTACCTGCAGGAATAACTGCATCGTCCACATCTCCAGGAACAGGCGATGAGTCTAGTGACCGCTTCCTTGACGTGGGCGCCTCTGCATCCTTCGGGTTCGAATCTTTTAGGTCTATTTCCCGCGTTAACCACTATTCAGCACCATGGAAAAACTTTTCATTAAAACATTCTCACCTGATTTATCCTCAGGACGTTCATCATTTTGTTCAATATCTTTTGTCTTTTCAGCAATGGCAGGCGCCGAGGGCGCGGAATCACTCGGGACAGCGTTATCAACGGTCGACGGATCAGGACCAGGGCCAGTAGACGATTCTTCTTTGGAACCACCCATGTCGTCTCCAAAAGAAAAAACCCAATTCGTAAAATAGCACGTATACTAAGGTATAGCGGCTCGCTAGTTCTCTGTGGACCGGGGATCTCACTGAGTACTTGTGCTTGTCGATGAGATGTGGGTGAATTGCATGTCCACACTGAATGCCGACCATCGCGTCTACTCGCTCCAAAATCTCAGCCCTTACCCAACCCTGCTCCACGGTATTGTCGAATTGTTCTTTCGTTAAAAAACATTAATTAACTCGACACAAGAGCGAATATCAACAGATACAATTGAGCGCAGTGTGTTATAGACAGGGCAGGGATTTTTGGAGTACAAGGTATTTGCATTGCAGCTAGCGGGTTGAATTTTCCGGGATATTGTGTAAAATATTGTGATGCGCCATGAATCGACCAGGTAAGAAGCGATTCTTGTGTGACCGGATTTGCGTGTGCTTGTGCGACACACTGCTCGTCCGGTTCGGTCCCTGAGATTGCCAGCCGATGAATGGCTGACCAAATGTGTGTTTGCAGGAACAGGACAGCCTTCGCAGAGTCGATCGCACGGGTTTTCGAACGTGATAGCGTCGATGAACAACAGGAACACGATTTCCCCTATGGCAACTGCGGCAGTGGCCGCTAATGGGCGTGGAAAGAGTATGTGATGATGATCGCGTGTAGTACACTTCATATAGCTGACGATGACGAGCAGCCCCTGTACCGATATGGGGATTCAACAGCTCTATGGCATCGCAACAAAGCGGAAATACCGCGGCGAGATCAACGCCGTCGCTGAGCAGCTATCCGCCGCCCAATTCGACAAATTCACCTCAGTTCGCCGCAAGTCTGGATATGACTGAATTTCCTACGCTGGGCCAGGCGACCAAGTCGTACTCGAGTGCCACAGGCGGAAGCCAGCAGCAGTTGTTTCCAGGGAGTCAACACGGTGGATACAGTCGGGCGAGCACGCAGTCGCCACTATCGATGGGTCCGAGGATAATGCCTCCCGGACTGGGGCAGCAGCACCTGTTCTTGCAGCAGCAGCAGCAGCAGCAGCAGCAACAGCAACAACATGCAATGGGACTGTTACCCCAATTGCACGGCGACCACGACGACAAGAACTGGCCCGAGGATTTTCACGTGTCTAGGAACGGACTTGATCAGCATCAGACCGACGATAACCACTCAGTCGATGAGCAGCAGAGTAGGCTGGAACTGGAGTACAACAGCTTGCGACATGGACAAGGCGACATATGGCAATTCAACAATACCGCACAGACTAGTAACGGCGAGGATGCTGCAACTGTCAAGGAGGCACACGAGAAAATTGTGAAAGGAGGCGAAGAATCGCAGGGATTGAATGGTCTACTAAATTTTATGAAGACGGACAACAATATCGACATAAACGATCTCGCCTCGCTAGGACTGAATCTGAATCAGCCAGAGTATGTGCACAATATTCCTCGTGTATGACAAGGAGAATATGCTAACAGGCGCAGTAACGAACCGCTAAGTTTAACTTTCGCGTCTCCATGGGCGGAGACTTCGACCACAAAAGTCGAGCCAGAGTTTCATCTGCCACCTTGCTACCACGTTCAGTCAGCACCCCCACAGCAGACAAAAGTCGCCAACTTTTCGGACGAAACATTGTTTTATATCTTCTACTCCATGCCCCGAGATTTCATGCAAGAAGCCGTTGCCGCAGAACTCACGTCACGGAATTGGCGGTATCACAAGGAACTCAAAGTCTGGTTGACTAAGGAGCCCGGCAGCGAGCCGCTGCAACCGAGTCCACATTACGAGCGGGGAATATACACGTTCTTTGATCCTTCGACGTGGGAACGTGTGAAGAAGGAGTACGTACTGTATTATCAAGCCATTGCGTAGATCATTGAGTGCAGGAAATGTAATTTTGTATCATAATTTTGTTCTTTCTTCTGTGAGTAGCTGAGACATATTCTGTGTTTGAATGAAATAATTTCACGACGGCGAGGACCCAGTTGTTACCCCCCAGAAGCAAGCGACAAGTCATGGTGATCCTCACCCCCCCGCTCACTCAAACCGTCCGATATTTACCCTGAAGAAGAACCGAAAATTGACTATCTTACAAAGACATGTTGATCTCTCTAATCTTACACAACTAGTCCCAGTCCAGTCTATAAAAAGTTGTTCGACTAGATTAAAAGTTTATCCTGAATGCTGATGATAATGCGATGCGGTGTTAGTGAATGCTGTATGATGTAATCGCCGTTCACGAGATCGTTCTCGTCGGCGCGTTTCGCGGCCTCGCCTTCATCTTTTGCGATGCCCGCTTCAATGTGTCGATGAATGATACGCTGGCGGGCGATTTCTCGTTCTACTCTCACGAACCACCTACGATTGTCAACAAAATTCAACATTTACAGACAAACAATGCGGTTGGAAATTAATACGTACAGCTCGTCCATCAGTCCCGCTATTTGATGCCATGGCTCATCCTGTAAATGTAGATAATTGCCTTCGATAATAACTATTCTGTCGGTGGGCAAGATCTCAATATCGTCCTCAACTGGATCTTTCACAGCATGATCAAATGAAGGCGCGAACAGGCTCTTTGACTCGCTGTCGAGTGGTCGTCGTAGGCCCTCCACCAACAGTAACAGGCCGTTCGGATCAAATGTAAACGGTGCACCTCGCCGCGCAATGGCCTCTTCGGCATTTGGCATTGAAGCCAAAGTCTCGCGAGTGAGATGAAAACCGTCCATTGGCACAAATGCCGCTATCCGCGTACCTGATCTGTCATTCCATAAGTTGTTAACCCGCTGATAGACAGCCTAAATCAGTCAGTCTCGACTCCGATTTCACAATCTCGACACAGGTGGATCGCATGTTGCCACCGAGTGATAGGCTCTCACATTTCCTAACGTCGTTTTGCCGCTTCCTGGAATTCCGCTGACCTGTACGCTCGACCACGCGACCATTAGTAACTCAATCTTGGTAGCAGTCCAATAAGTGACACACCGCTATTAATACTCGCTGATCAGCCGGGGCACTGACAAAGATATTAGCTTTCTAGCTCCATGAAATCTAATAATTTAATCAAAGCTAACCTTTCGAGCAATTCTATGCAGTGGCTCGCCAGGTCGTTGAACGTGGCCTCCATGGTCGCCCCGCCGCTGCGTTCCTCGTCCGTCCGGATATGAGCCACTGCGATGTATTTTCCACCTCAGCTTCGTCTGTCGTCCGCTGTATACTTGCACAGTAATCAAGTACAATAATCACAAAGGCTGGGATGCCGGCATGAGTCGATCGCTGCCTTGGTGCTAACCTGACCGGCGAAGGAGATCGGGACTGTTAAGTGGGCTTCGTAATTTGGCAGCATGGATGACCCGGACGGTGATCCGACTTCGCCGCGGTCCACATCTGCCCGAAGGTGTCGACACGTCCGGATCTCAACAGAACCTATGTGATCCTCTGTCTAGACAGTCTACAGCGGAAATTCAGTGTTGTGCATTTATTATTCGGATTCATATTCTGCAATTATCATAAAATTACTTGTAAGTTAGTTGTCTGCTTCTACAAACATATATGGCTTGCATTTCTGATGCCCCGGATATCGGGTCCCGCAACGCCGCACTGTTTATCCATTTCTTGCGCAATAACTAGTTCATCCCCCGCGTCTCTAGCACTGCGTAAAGTGACTCGTGTTGATCTTGCCAATTCTCTGTGCTTCGAATCCTGGCAGTAGATTAGGCAATGAATTGTGTCCAGGTTCAATGACAAGTTCACTTAGAGTGAGTTCAAAGTCTTTATTCTACGTTGCGGGTCAGCAATTGTGATTCGACCTTCTCCTGGCTTGATTGCCGACCTGATATTGAATCGCGATCTGGGTCATCTTTTATATGCTATAGGTCTTATCGCATCAATGCCCCTGAAAACTTCGCAGAAAGCGAGTATGTACCAGATACCGTTGTTTCCATACAAAATGCTAGGCAAACACCGTACTCTAGTCATAACTTTACTCGAGGCTAAGCCCTTGCCCAGATCACGTGATTCAAGTAACGTGACCACAGAACCTGGCTCTGAAACTACGGTTTGGAGGCAAGGGCTATCCGCATTCGGACGACTAGTCATCGTTGGTAACCAGACACCAGCGGCAACCTTAGTACACCCGAAGTGAGAGAATTGCAGGCTCGTCTGAGTTAATTAGATATACACAATGGATGAAAACTACGATGTGATTGTGCTTGGTAAGTGTGCTAGCAGAATAGTGCATGCTGGGGCACAATCGAGTGGTGATTGCTAACGCGCACATACAGGTACCGGTATGTCCCATGGATAATTGTGTAGTGACAGCTATGGTAGATAAGAAGAAGAAGAAGAAGGCTGATAACTTGATCTTCAGGCTTGACGGAATGTATCTTGTCTGGTGTCTTCAGTGTCGAGGGAAAGAAAGTGCTCCACATCGATCGCCAGGACCACTACGGCGGGTAAGTCAATGATATTGTTGCCGAAGTTACAAGGGACTAGGCTAAAATGTGGTTAGTGAGAGTGCCAGTCTGTCACTCAGTCAGGTATGTAGACCGATCCGGTTCTCTTGAACTGCAGATATTAACCCAACGTAGCTCTACCAGAAGTTCCGTCCTGGGGAGAACCCCCGGCAGAGCTTGGGGCGTGATCGCGATTGGAATGTCGACCTTATTCCAAAATTTTTGATGGCGAATGGCGAATTGACAAACATTCTTCTCGTAAGTGCTCTCTCTCTGTGGGCGCTATTGTGTGTGTACGGACCGCCTAGGGATACTAACAGTTCTCAGCATACCAATGTCACTCGCTACCTTGAATTCAAGCAAATCGCTGGCAGCTACGTCTTCCGCGACGGCCGGATTGCGAAAGTCCCTTCCAACGAAGTCGAAGCTATCCGTTCGCCGCTGATGGGTCTCTTTGAAAAGCGTCGCATGAAGCGTTTCTTCGAGTTTGTCAGCAACTACAGAGAAGGCGACTCATCCACCTATCAGGGCCTCAACCTCGACCGTAATACCATGGCTGAGGTATACGCCAAGTTCGGGTTGGAGCCCGGCACGCGTGATTTCATCGGCCACGCAATGGCCCTCTATCTAGACGATTCGTACATCAACAAGCCCGCGAGAGAAGCGTTTGACCGGATCTTGTTGTATGTAGGCTCCATGGCACGATTTGGAAAGTCTCCATACCTCTACCCGCTCTACGGTCTTGGTGAACTTCCTCAGGGCTTTGCTCGGTGGGTAGTCTGTGTACTTATTGTATTTTGAATTAAGCAGCTAATAGGGTCTGCACAGGCTGTCGGCCATCTACGGCGGTACATACATGCTGGACAAACCAATCGACGACATAGTCTACGAAGATGGAGTTGCCGTCGGCGTGCGGTCCGGCGACGAAATTGCCCGCGCGAAAATCATTATCGGCGATCCGACCTACTTCCCAGGCAAAGTGCGCAAGACCGGCAGCGTCATCCGCGCGATCTGCGTCCTCATGCACCCGATTCCGAACACGGACAACTCCGATTCGGTGCAGATCATTATCCCGCAGAACCAGGTCGGCCGCAAGCACGACATATACATCGCCATGGTTTCGTCCGCCCACAACGTGTCGCTCAAGGGACACTATCTAGCTATGGTCTCTACCATCGTCGAGACCGCGAATCCGATCAACGAGATCACGCCCGGATTGCACCTCCTGGGACCCGTACTCGAGAAATTCATTGGCGTCACGGACTTGTACGAGCCAATCGAAGATGGAACCAACGACCACGTGTACATTTCGAGAAGTTACGACGCCACGAGCCATTTCGAGACGACGACAGACGACGTCCAGGATATCTACCAGCGCATCGAGGGCAAGCCGCTCGTCCTGCAAAAGAGACCCGAGAATGAGGACGAGAACTTTACTGCGTATGAGTAACTTCGGCATAATATGGGGTCGCGCCAAGATATTAAAGTCCTAAGATAATACATTTTTATACATCTACGGAGACATTGTTTTGTTTTTGTTGTTGTTTGTTGTGTTCGTGATACAGTGCTCGTTTAGTTAAAATTTTGTTGTCCGTTGGACTTAATAATACATAAATACCATTTATGGTGGCTGCAGGTTAGTCGCAGGGGCTAACCCTAGTCCACCGAGTAACATATGCGGACAGCTTCATTGAACCGCTGCCTACAAAAGGAAGTCAACCTCTTCCGAACCCTGGCGGTCGCGCTCCACCATGCACCCGCATCCACCAAAATATCCAGCCAATGTTCCGAGCCGCGTTCACATCCCTGTTCCAATCTGTATTGTGGCAGTATACTACAGGATGGACGGATGGTCCCTTGGCTCCATTTCCATCTCTTTGGGCGTGGATATGATTGAGGACCGGTGGTGTTCGCCCCCCTTCTGTTCCCCCCCTTCGTCTTCCTCCTCGCCGAGACCCATCACCTCTCTCTGCTCCTCGTTGTGCGCGGAGCAGATTCAGCTCGTCCGAAACTCGTCGACCGGCACGACAGTGACATACCGGCGAAGGTGCTTGCGCAACTTCTTAACCGGCGCAGCTCTTTTTCCGCCTATTGTCGACCCAAACCGACCGTCCCCATAGGCCACCACGACATCCTCTTTCTTGGCGCGCTTGTTTCCCTTGACACGCATGCAAATACTGTGAAGAGCCTTCTGCTCTCGGCAGTAGTTCTTCCAGCGCAGCGGCCTTTCGTCCTTGTAGTGTTCAAAAAGGACTGGAAAAGCTGCAAGACATACCCGGGCATGATCCAGGTACAGGGCGACCTGTGCTGTTTTCGACGTTGGGAGCGCGGTGGCCATTGAGTCGACATTGACGTCACGGTCTAGAGCCTCCCGTTTTAAACGGAGACTCACATGCCGGGCGGAATTGTGGTAGGCGGCGTCGTGCCAGGTCGCGGAGGAGATTGAAAACTCACGACCGTGATCGTCGCCGAAAGAGGGCATGGACCTAACATACGACGTAAGTAGAGAAACATACTGATGAAGTGTGACAGAAGCTCACCCTCGGCCCTCCACATCAACTCCGCCATCCGCGAGGCGCGGCCACGTCAACTCGGCACGCACGCCTACAGCCAGATCGGTGAGTCCAGGATCGATGGACACAAATGTGCTGGATCCGACTGTAAACTGCACCGTCGTCGGGTTAACTGCTGGGGGATGCGGTATATTCGGCAAGACTCGAATAGAATATGAGCGACAGCTAAACTAGCTACCGTGACAATAGCCCCACTGCCTAACACTAGGGTGGGGAAAGTTGTATTGTAGCTTTTACTGTCCTTCAATATTTATTGAAGCCTGCCCCTTCCACTTCCCGTCTCATGTCGACTATTTATACATTAAACATTTAACACATTACACATTATCACATATGTGATTCTGGAGCGTGGGGCGTGCAGCTTCCGTACGTCCGCCGCATCCGCACGTGCCTCGTGCCGCGTACGCAAACCATGTACGACTGTCACTTGTGACATTACACTATGTGACGGGGCGTTACATAAATATCGAATTGCGGCTGGGTCTGGCGACTCAACGACAAAGGAATTCCAGGAACCTGGATCCCTTGTATTCGATGGAGACGAAAAAGGCGACACCATCATTCTGGTTGGTGCTCGTCGAACTCCTGCCGGGCCGCCATCCTCGGTATACCGGGCTTTGCAGACTCCGGAAGCTGGTCCGCGAATGGATGGTAGCCGCGACGCCAAAGAATCGCCAGCAATTCCCTAAGGACGCGGTTGTCAACTCCCATATACCGCATCCCGAACGAAAATTGCGGCAGAGCGGAGAAAGCGCGATTTGCCCCAGAAGTCCCGACAAATTGCTTCGGGCAAAAGAGCCCGCTGCGTATCTTGTCGATAGTCATTTGGGCCCTCTGCTCGAGCTTTTCCTTCTGCGGGGGGAATTAGAACAATGAATACATAAAAGGGTTATTTAACAGACTTACCATTGTCGGGGACAGCTTGTGCAGCGATTTCCTGGGGGGTCCCCTCTGCTGTGTAACGATGACAGAGTCGTTCTCTCCGACAAAGCTATCTTCTCCACTTTGCGGCGTAACCAACCTCGACTGGGGCGATTGGTTGGTTCAGCATGGCTCAAAGGCTCAATGTCGGCAAGCATTTTAAGGTGTAATGGGTAATATGTCTGCCACCTTTGATCAAACTGTTGGTCTCGATATAGGAAAGCATGAAACAAGCTGCGACCTACGCTGAGGTTTCCCGAAATCTACCCCGAAATCTACTTGGACACAATTTCCTCTGTGAACAAACGCCATAAAATCTCGCGCGATACTTCGTTCAGAGGCGGCTGCAGACTGTGGACAACGTTCTCGCCCAGAAGGTCATCGAGAGTTGCTGGCGCGACGTAATTCGGAGGAATAGGATCCGGCAGACCCAGTGACCTTGCCCTCCCAAATGCGGCTTTCTCCCTCCACACAAGGGTCTCGACCATGCGGGAAGCTATGGACCATAAGCCTTTCTCAGGTATCTGTTGAGCAAGGTCTGCAGCCAAGCGCAACACGATCCATCTCTCAAGGCGTTGCGACAGATGGTAGCAGACATCAACCTGGACATTTGCAATCCAGTTTATGGACGCCCAGGTTAACGCTTGAGTCAGCCCTTCCCGATGTGGCAAGACGTAGTCGGCAGGCAGCTGTGAACGCGGGATCAAGCGTTATCCTTAGAGGTCCATCTCTGCATGGCGTGGGACCTTGATCTTCACCACGAGAGCGTGAGACTACATTGCAGCATGTCTGGAATTCACGATCGCTTAACGGCAAGACGTGATTTTGCTCCTGATGAGGATCCAACAGAACGGTTCACAATCAAAGTGAACATCGACAGCATGTTCAATTGCGACACTGACTTTGGTCAGCGTTTCAAGGACTGCATGCTGGAGGCCAGTGACCGATACAACCACATTACTTTCCTGGCATCCAAGCTTATAACCCTCCATGGTAACTATCATTGTGATCATCCCTTCTAAGTGAGCTTTCTGACAATTGAACAGTCTTCGATTGAGTCGCCTGTGCGCATTCGTTTGGGATTTCGAAGGCACACGGCCGCTGATGTTTAATGACTTTACTTTTCTCGTCGACGGCGCAGCAGGGGCAAGGAGCCTGAGGCTTATCTAGACAGCAAGTAAGTCATTTGAAGAGTCAATATCACAGGTCCGGGTATTTGGACTTACGCTCTCCACGAACGGATTCCATGCTAAGACTGCGAAGGAAGGAAGACAGTGTTGGTGGGGAGGGGAGGTGTATCTTTGTTGACCGATTTAGATCAAAGTCCTTGCTGTCGTTGAGCTGGGAACGGCAGCAGTGGCAGCGGGACAGAAGGGGAATATTTATATTTAGACGAGAGGTCTTGGAAACTAGAAATATGAGTGCTGATATGACGAGCGTAAGTAAAGTTGAGGTTTCAGCCAGTATCAACCCCGGACAATCACGACATGAGTCTAGAGTCTCATGACACGGGGCATGCAAGAACTGGTCAGGCATTACGAACAATACCCAGTCACTGAAGTTGTCGTTTACGAACTATATGAAAATGTGCCTATGTCTGACTTGATTAAATTTATTGGTCTCAACGCCGAAGTCTGAATCCAGTGACTGCACTTTGCATCCAGAAATGAGTAATTGCCTAGTAAGTGATCTGTCTAGTTGAGGTTCTTGTGCAACCGTGTGTGTGCGATCCGTGTATCTACTAACTAGGCGCGTGTAATTTGTTTAGCAGAGATTATTAATTATTTTGCCTGTCGAATGCGGCCTCTACTGGATTTAGGTGCCATCTCACCCCTGACACAAAAACCTCTCCCCCTGAGCCGCACTCTCCCTGCGTCCTGTAACCTTGCGTTTTCTTTCCCTTCCTTTGGTGATGGCCAACTACGCCTATTCTGATCTACACTGCCTTACACACACGAATCACTGCCCCAACTCCGCCGTGCCCACTTCTATGATACAGTTTGCACTAAAAAATTGCAGGGGTCAAACTAAGATGTTGTAACTGTTGCGACCTCGGTTGACGAGGTACCGAAACCTGGTACCCATGGCCGAGCACTACAAAGGATTCAACAGTTTCAACATAAGACATCCGTTGTACGCTTGCTAGACAACAAACAATGCCTACGCCGAAAGCGGCATTCAAATCTTTCTTATGTAGAGTTGATTGATCCGGCGACACCTCAATCAAACTCCGGAAGAGTTGGGCTATGGTGAGCCGGTTTGCGTATTGTACTTCCCGCTCTCCACGGTGAATGCAATATCGATATCGATATTTGCGCTGATTACTGATCTGGTTTGTTGCGAGTCTGTCGAAGGAGCTCCTATTCCGATGGGTAGACGATCGATTTCCTCAAATATTAAGGCATACAAGTCGCCCGATACGGACTTCAGCTAGTCTAATATGGCTATAATTCTCATGTCCAATTAGTCATGGACTATACGTACCCCCAATTTACATTACATGAGTGATTTTGTCTAGTTGAGGTTGTCCTTGTGCAACTGTGTGTGCAATCAGTTCTACGCTTCTCACGAAGTGACGATGTGTAACTATGCACATGTAATTTAGCGTAAGGGATTTGTCTAGAAGAGTTTATTAATTATTTTGCCTGGCGTATTCGACAGGCAGGACTTTTCGCTCCATCTGGCGGTCCTATACCCAAAATTTTATTATAGTACAATTTTGTCAAATAGCAAACAAATAGTACAACTATTAGTTGACCACCTCCTCATCACCCGATTTTCATATCAATTGATAATGGCAAATATGGTGGAGTTATTATGCCTTGCATGCCGAGTACAGTTGCGAGACTAAACTGCATGCACCATAGTTATATTCCATTGCACCATCCGCACAGGATAACAAATGATCTTACCCTACGTGAAGCTACAGCAGAGCTCATTTGGACAACATTTATACATAGATTAACAATTTTTATTTACCAGTCCCAATTTTGGAACACACTGGATAGACAATTCAACTGCTCATAGTTTTGCGTACATCGAATAAACAACTAATAGCAACAATAAAGGTCGTCAACTAGAAAGAGAGCGACATAAATTATAAACAAAGAAGAATGTTATTTAACAACCTATCCTTATACCATACCAACGTTTACAAATCAAAACAATGAACTTTCTATCTCGCTGCTAACATTGTCTAATCAACTTCCTCCATAGCAGACTCAGCGACAGCCTCGGCAGCTGGGGCCTCTTCAGCGGCCGGAGCCTCCGGCTCGGTCTCGTCGATGTTGAGGCCAAGGGAGATCAGTCGGTTGATGCGACTGGCGAAGGAGTTAGGCTCCTCGAGGGAGAAGCCGGAAGTCAGGAGAGCAGTCTCGTACAAAAGAACAGTCAAGTCCCGGACGGTACGGTCATTGACACCATCGGCCTCGACTTTCTTCTTGAGCTCGGCAATGATGGGAGACTTGGGAGAGATCTCAAAGGTCTTCTTGGAAGACATGTACGACGACATGCTAGTGTCACGGAGGGCCTGAGCCTTCATGATACGCTCCATGTTTGCGGACCAACCGAACTGACCAGTGCGGATTGCAGCAGGAGCATCGACAAGCTTGTGGGACACAACGACCTTCTCAACCTTCTCGCCGAGGATCTCCTTGAGGCTGGTGGCAAGAGACTCGTACTCCTTCTCCTCGTTCTCACGCTGCGCCTTCTCCTCCTCGGTCTCCTCAAGCTCGTAGTCCTTGGTGATGTCAACGAGAGTCTTACCTTCGAACTCCTTGAGCTGGGTCATCGCGTACTCGTCAATGGGATCAACCATGAAGAGGACCTCAAAGTCCTTGGCCTTAAGGGCATCCAGGAAAGGAGACTTCTCAACAGCCTTCAAGCTCTCACCAGTGATGTAGTAGATATTCTTCTGGTGCTCAGGCATGCGGGTCACATAGTCGGTAAGCGACGTCTGCTCTTCGATGGACTTGGTCGAGTTGAAGCGAAGCAGCTTGGCAAGAGTGCCACGGTTCTGGGCATCTTCGTGGATACCGAGCTTGATATTCTTGGAGAAGGCAGTGTAGAACTTGTCGAACTGTTCCCGGTCCTCGGCGATCTCATTGAACATCTCGAGAGTCTTCTTCACGATGTTCTTGCGAATGACCTTCAAGATCTTGTTTTGCTGGAGCATCTCACGCGACAAGTTGAGAGGCAAGTCCTCAGAGTCGACGACGCCTTTGACGAAGCTGAGCCACTCGGGGATCAACTCCTCGCAGTCGTCAGTGATGAAGACACGGCGGACGTAGAGCTTGATGTTGTTTTTCTTCTTCTTGGACTCGAACAAGTCGAAAGGCGCGCGGCGAGGCACAAATAAGATAGCGCGGAACTCGAGCTGGCCCTCAACAGAGAAGTGCTTGACAGCAAGGTGGTCCTCCCAGTCGTTGGAAATGGACTTGTAGAATGCAGCATACTCCTCCTCGGTAATGTCGGAAGGGTTGCGGGTCCAGAGAGGCTTAGTCTTGTTGAGCTCCTCGTTTTCAGTCACAGTCTCCTTGACCTTCTTCGTCTTCTTTTCCTTCTTGTCTTCCTCCTCATCCTCGTCAACCTCCTCAATCTTAGGCTTCTTGTCCTCGTCATCAACCTTCTCCTCCTCACCTTCTTCCTCTGGGGCATCCTTCTCGACTTCCTTCGTGACAACAAGTTGGATAGGGTATGCCACGAATTCGGAGTGTCGCTTGACAATGTCCTTGATTCGCTTCTCCTCAAGGTACTCCTTCTGGTCCTCCTTCAAGAACAGTCGGATGATGGTACCTCTTGAAAGAGGGGGGTTGACAGTGTCCAGAGTGATGGTGAAGCGTCCGCCAGCTGAAGACTCCCAGATGTACTGCTCGTCGTCGTTGTGCTTGGAGATAACTTGCACTCGGTCGGCGACCAAGAAGAGCGAGTAGAAACCAACACCGAACTGACCAATCATAGAAACATCAGCGCCAGCAGAAAGGGCTTCCATGAAAGCCTTAGTGCCAGACTTCGCGATGGTACCGAGATTGTTGACGAGGTCAGCCTTGGTCATACCGATACCAGTATCCCGGAGCTCAAGGACACCCTCTTCCTTCTTGGGGGTGATTCGGATGTAGAGATCAGGTTCGGACTCCATCTTCGAAGGGTCTGAGAGCGCCTCATAGCGGATCTTGTCGAGGGCATCAGAGCAGTTGGAGATCAATTCTCGCAAGAAGATTTCCTTGACGCCAGTTAGTATTGATCCGGCTTCATAGCAATATTAACCAAAACATACCTTGTTGGAGTAGACGGTATTGATGATCAAGCTCATCAACTGCGAGATCTCCGCCTGAAATTCTGCATTACTGTTAGCACCTGCACTCACACGATCCGTCGTCCAGTTCAAGCCTAAGCAAAATAGAGAGGCACTTACCAAATGATTCTGCGTCAGCCATTGTAACTGAAGTTTGTAGCGACTATGATGCAAGGAGCAAATTGACGCGTGGAGGTGCACAATAGGAAAGATACAGGTTGAGAAAATATGAAGAAAAAAAAGGTCAAAGGAGCTACGGGGTAGGGGTGAGGTGCCGCGTAAAATTATACGCTGCGACAGCTTTCTTCTGTCGGCTTCCATCGTGCGGCTCATTTGGCGCTCCTAAGCTCCCCTCGCTGACCTAGAATTTCTTAGAACATGTGCTTGCGGCTCAATGTCCTAAAGTCGTGGCCTAAAAACTCGTAACGGTGAGCCGTTGCCCTATATATGGCGTAACTGTCGATTGTAAAAGGACACTGGACACCACGAAACCCTTGGACGCTGGGCATCCCCCGCTTCCAGAGCATTCTCCTCTTTTGATGCCGACTCCACATCAGGGCGGCTCTCACGACATCCTGTGGCCGGACATTATTATTCTCCGAGTCGTGCGTGGCAAGTCATCGTGCAAACTCGGTTTATGAAAGCCCGAGCTGTCGCAGTGACGATGGTTTCATATACACAACATCTGCGAATTCATTGTCAGATGCCGGGCCCCCTGAGTGGTACTGATGCCCTTTTGCCCTTTTTTCATTTGGATGCCGTCAATTCCATATTGAAGACTGATGGAAAGAGATGAATGAATGAACTTCGCATAATCGCATATATTATGTACTTGGATTATTCAAATTGGAACTGTAGAAAGGAAGTATTTAGCACCAATTATTGCTCCGCGTTGAGATCTAACATTTTGCAATGTAAATGCAAATTCAAATGAGAGTCGCCATGGCTTTGTCTCAAGCATGGCGAGGGAGTAGGGTGTTGCAGCGAGATTTAACTGACGCGTGCTTAACGATAGAAACAGATATCTTTTCTAATACTCTTGCAATTTGCATCGACGAACACACCAAACCGCACTTATATCTTACAGTTCATTATGTGTCAAATTGTATAACTCACGACCACCGGTAAGCTTTACTAACCGTGATCCTTTGACTGCACCCGACACATATGCTATAGTGGATAGAACCACTAACGCCGATGCGGCCTTAATCGTACATGACCATTCATCTATGCCAGCATTATTCCATCGCGACCAAAGCTGACAATCCCTTGCTACATAAGCGGCCGTCCAGCCGGCAGCTCCAATCTCACTTACTACAAAAGTCGTCCACGCTTCAGTGGATAAAAATTCTCTTTCCCGAAGCGTGTGATCTATAGCGACTAGTTGTGGGCGAGATGTCAAATCCGACGCCGCTGAGATATTAAATGAATGAAATTCAATCGCAGTCACATTGCTCGCCAACACAACTCCTACAACAGTTATGTAGTCGCGAGCAATGTTAGTAACTACATACAGAGTGAGGCCAATGAATATTAGCCAAGTAGTATGGTCGATCACCATAGAAACGGAAACTAATTTCCTATGGAGAACAATTAATTCTCCACAGGTTCCTATTGACGATTGCTCCAACAAAATTAGCTAAAGAATCATCAATGAGATAGGGAGTGACGACATATCGCAGCGTTAAATTAAATTCTGCCCCTAACAGCGAAGAATCTTAGAGAATTCTGACAACTTACCACCAGCGTATGTTCGCTATTTCAATAGAAATGAAAGGCAATATGCTCTCACGGAAGATGCTGCGATGACGGTCGATTGTTTAAATATCAGATGCCACGAGCTTAACTCGAATTGAAATGCGGAGCGGACAGAGAAGGAGTAACGCAGGACGCATGATGGACTCGTATTTAGGTGATGTGTCGGAATGAGCCGTCAGAAACTCAGAAACGACTAAGCCTAATTTAGTGAAGGGCAGCTGTTAACTATCGCCCTCAATTGAGCTAGTCTTTCAATCAAATCCGAAGCTAAGTTTGGTCACCTGTGTGGGCCCTACGGAGGATCCGACTTTCAAGAGTTAGGTCACAGCCACTACTACAGGGGCCAGCGCGTTTGATTGAAGTTAGCTAAAACGTCGTAGTCGAAGCAGCAGCAATTTCATAGTCTTGCATTCCCCACTAACGGTCTTGCCATCCTTCAAATAATAATATTGCTCAATCAACGGGCGTGTACTACTCCATATGAGCCTATGGCAAATTGGCAATTTTGTCTTAAGCATACATGCGACAAGGTTAACATGTTGGAGAATACGGCAATATCAGTTAACTATATTACGAGGTTGGGCCAAGCGGATTATACTATTTCCCTTGCTTGAATTTACCCGGTGTCTTGTGTGTATGTAGTGAACTATTGATACAGCCCACTTATTAAAACACATTGTACGCCTAGGTCGATTTATTCTTGAACGGACAGTAAAATATATTTAAAAAAAATGAAGTCTTCATTGTATAATATTGCGAAATTTGGCAGAGCAGTCTTGTTTGATAGTGAATTATTCTGAAATAATCGGTGTTCTGGGAATCGTGAATAGTCGAGTCACGGAGTCAGTGAGAGCCGACGGATTCGGGATAACGGGATTGCACTGCCACCTAAGAAACCAATTGTCGGTAGTGAAGAGGATTCGTCCTGACAGGCGCCTATTCCTGTGCCATATCATTATGCGTGTGCGAACACTCAATAAGTGTTAGTCCACATTAGTAGCGTACTCATGAGCCGCACCATCGAGCCTAACCCTGACCCGATAGCGAGATCTGCAGCAGTTGACTATTTTTATCTCCACAAGCTAACAACGCCGTCTGGATGCCGCAGTCGTGCACTCGATTGCCAATGAGTAATTTCTCACTCGCTCGCGGACGAACATCACTCCGGACAGTGAACGAAAAGTGCATGTGGCTATCATCAACTCGCTGACCGTGAACAAATCACACGTGTGTCATCCGTAGGACTGACTCAATCTGAACATGTGCCATTTATTTAATGTTACGCATGCGAACCGGGATCCCGTTCCGTCAGTTTCTATGCCTCCAAGATAACCAAGCCTCTTGGTCCGTTCCTGCCACGCCTTCTCAACAAGGTAAGGAGTGCCTTTGGCAAGAGGGGAGTTATCAATCCAATGACATACTATCCAAATCAGATTCCTAGCGCACGAACCCTTCATCTACTGCCACTAACCAAATCAGAGTCGAGTTGTGACGCAGTGAGGTCGTCTTTCTACAAAGGCGAGCCCGCTATTTGGTACGATAGAGTTTACTTATCGGCCGAGTAGCGTTTTGCCAGTTATGCTGCCAGCTGTCACGGATCGCGGGGTCGCTCGGCATCCTTGCACCCACGTGATGATGAGTATTTAATGGAATCGTGCCTGCTGCACCATTCTTAATGATCACTAGTGCTGCCATAATCCAAGGACCAAGGATTAAATTACTCGAATTTTTTGCATTGCAATTTTGCCGTCATTACTAACATGACGACAACAGTGGAAGACAAGTGGCGGGTGAATGGTATCGACTTCTACGTGAAGTCAACTGTACGGTGAGATTGATTGATCACCGGCTGCGATTTACTGATCAAGTATGAATAGCTTCCTGCAGCAGGAACACGCACTGCGGCCAAGGTATTGCTTCTTCATGGTGCGGCCCATCCTTGTGAATTTAGAAGTAATGTTAACCATGTCCAGGATTCGCGGAGCATATCGATCGGTACAGCGAGCTGTTCGACGTCCTGGCCAGCAATGGCATCGAAGTCTTTGCCTTCGACCAACGGGGAGCAGGCAAAACTTCTCGCGAAAAGAAAGACTGGGGCATGACCGATGAAAAGATGGTTTACCTTGATTTGGAAGACATAATTAACCGGAAAATCGGCCCAGACGTTGTCGAGGCCAGGACCCCTATTCCCTGGTTCATGGTCGGATTCAGCATGGTGAATAAAACCGATCTGACAAGGCTGGATGCAGGCTGACAATAATCGAATAGGGTGGTGCGATATGTCTCAACTACGCGATCAAGGGACAGCATCGGCAATGGTTCGCGGGCTATATTGCGGTCACTCCGTTGATCTTACTGCATGTATGTACAGTTCCAACCTCGTCCTGACACATTGCACTGATATAATCAAATAAGCCACGAACACGTCCAAATCCAATTACCTATTACGTTCTTCTTGGAATATCCAAGCTTTTTCCAAGGCTCCAGCACTTCACCGGCCTGGACTTCGATTTCCTCTCCCGCGATCCAATATCAGTCCAAAAAATCAAGGACGATCCAATGTGCCATGCAACGTGCACATTGAAACAAATGTCAGATATGCTCGATCGGGGTCAAAAGCTCTTGGACGAGAAGTATTGCTCAAAAATCGTTAACCGCCCGGTTTTGGTACTTCATGGCGATGCAGACAAGGTAAAATCGCAACATCCGTGCAGAATATGGCCACTGACTTTCTTAGGTTAATTTCTACGGTGCTTCCAAAGAATTTATTGACAAAATCCCAATCAACGATAAGAAACTGGTCACCATAGTAGGTGGCTACCACGAATGTGTGTACCTTGGATCTACTCTGGCCAGACGAGCAATGCTAACTAGATATAGTACAAAACGAGATAGAAAGCGACCGGAAGAAGTTCCATGCTGAGCTAACGAACTGGATCTTGGACAAGAGCAGCGCAAAATTCGAGGCGAAGTTGTGACGTTGTCTGTGTGTGTAGTCTTCGTAATGTCTAATAAGCTAGAGTGTCAACTGGCTTTTGTACGTACAACCTTTGCTATTCTTGTTGCCATTCGCTTAACGATCTGCCGCATTTTGTGGTCAAGCTACCTACTTTAAGGACCTGGCCCACTGTACCGTTGTCTGTAAACTGAAAATTACCTGCATCCAACGAAAACTCAATCGCATAATGCAGCTAAAGGGTGACAACATCGGAGCGGCAAAACGAGCCGATCGAATCCACAGGTAGCGGGGTCATCCAGATATGTGCCGCGGCCACCGATGCTGTGCTCACTCATGGTGTCCCGTATCTAAGTTTATGTCACTGCAATCGTGCACCGATTGTGAGCCGCACAATTGACGGATGTTCGAGCTGAATTTATCAACTTCAGTTCGCCATCCCAGATGAAGTATCTATAACATGCAATAATGCGTGAATTACAAACCTACAGGTGGACTCAAGAAAATATGTCCGTGCGCTAAACCTGTACATATGAAGAGATATTTTGCTGACGGAAATTATGCAGGTATCTAACTGTTAGCGCGAACGACGCAGCTGAGCATGTGGAGTACATACTAGCCGCCGAATTTGACGTCGACAAGGGACCAACGGTGAAATTTCAATATCCAAGGCCAATAGATGGCGATGAAGAGTATGACGTAACATGTCATTATACTACATGGTTTCTGGGCTAATGGATCCCAGATTGCTTGCCGAATTGATGCTTCCTGATCAGGCTCATGCCCGGGAAGAGGACTGGACCGTGTTCTTTCTGCACAAGCGAAAACGGCCGAAATCGACTGGTGGACGACCGAGATCGACTAGTGGAGGCGGACGTTGGACTGGCGACGAACATAATCCTATGCTCTACGTCTTGAATCTGGCTAACACCAAAGCCTGTAGCGACGCCAAGAGGTGATGACTACCCACTCCAGGCGTACATATTGCTATTGTGCTAATTTGTGAAATAGGGGAGCAATTGTCAGAGCTATGGCTATTTGCACCAGACATTCCTTTATACAGATTTATAAGGTTGGTTAGATTTGGGTAACTTGTCCACTGGCTGACATGGTTTAGCCGATATTGCTGCTGGCAATGGCAGAGTACTTCCACAATCCAAGTATTGATGTATTGAGGAATCTCTACCAGTCCTTAAACGCGATGGATATTAGTCGCATGCCGTCTTTTGGGCCATATGAAAAACAAATTCTGTTGTCAAATTCAATGCAGAATTTATTTACTGAGAGATTCCAATTCCAGCAGATGCAGACATTTATGCAGAGCGCCAATAATGTAGTACACGCGCACAACAGTGTCTCCTCCCATGACAGCATTTCAGCGGGTTCCAATAAACATGACACTCATTTTTTTGAGTCCAAAATCAAATTCAATAACTTGGACATTCCGATGCGAATACCTGTCGACTCTTTTCCTGATTGCGTCGGTGATGTGAGTTGTCCGTTACGCGAATGTCAGCTGTTGCCGCTAATGAAATTTAGCCATCACCTATTCTCCTTCTGACAGCAATACTTAATACGCTTCCAAAGTCGTATTCAGTTCTGCATCCTCATTTAACGACGTCTGGATCAAAGACGCATCCGCTCATAGTTCTTATGAATGGCCTGCTAACGGAGAAGCGCGTTATTTTTATGGGTCCTGGTCGAGCAGCGAAAGACGTGGTGGATGCTGTCCTCTCAGCGTGCGCGCTTGTTAGTAGCGGAATACTGCGGGGTTTCTCGCACAGAGCCTATCCATATACCGATCTCAGTAAAATCGATAAGCTTATTCACGTGTGAGTTGATAACTTCATATAAAGTTGAGTTCGGCCTTAGTAATATGGTTGCAGTCCTGGATATATTGCAGGCGTGACAAACCCAGCATTTGAGAGTCATCCGTCGTGGTGGGATATTCTGTGCAACATCGAAACCGGGGAAGTCCGCATATCGAAGCACATCAGGCAACCAGAACGGGTGTCTCTGGGTGCCGCGTTGCCGGCGTCTACACGAGCTTCCGTTCCTGGAGACGACATTTCGGCCGATGCGTCATTTATCCAGGATATCAAGAGGATGGTATTGAACAGATACGGTGAACGTGTTATTCGAGCGCGATTCCGAGAATTTATTGGCCGATTTATACAACTTTGTGCTGCATATGACGAAGCGCGAGGTGTGAAGTCAGACTTGATCGGCAGTCAGGGGCTGTGGCCGGCCATAGATCAGGCCTATGTGATTAGCGGGCGCGGCTATGTCTGGTTAGATGATCAACAAAAGATGCGAGACCTGAATCTCTACAGGCACGTGGTTGCGGGATGGAAAACTACTTCCAACTATGATAACTATATCTTTGTAAGTCTCGATCTAACTTAACGCTTTGCGCGGTCGGAGCATTCTAATATTCCCAGGACCTAAAGCAGTACGGGCCAAAAATTCCTATTACGAACATTGATCTTCAACATCAAATCGATCGATTACGGAAGCTGCACCTGTCGCCGAGGGCATCTGCCGAAATATTTGACGCCCTCAGGGATGTCGTAGTCAATCCCGATCAGATCACTCAGCTGCTGGCGTGTCTCCCACAAAGCCAGAGTGGGCTACAGCCATTAGTGGCAGGATTATTTCACACCACCAAAGGAGTGCGCTATGCCGTGGTAGAAATTTTGGATCGAATTCGCAATCATGTGGTACGTTTTCTTCACGGGAAAATATGGCAAGGTTAGGTTTTACATCGCCGGGAAACTAATTTTTACTAGACTGGTCGCCACTTTTACGATAATTTGGGACAATTCCATAAAATAGCGTTTGAAAGATTGTGCCGCAAGATGGTGACGGCTGGTTCAGGAGATGAGCAGTCTTTGCTCGGTGACGTGGCAACAGCTATGATGTAAGATAAATTATGGATTCGTCTCTGCGAAAGCAAACCGTCGGCGTGTCATCTCGGATTCGTACACCTTGACCTCAGAGTTAATCATGACAACGACTCGTCGGCTTTTGCCCCACTCTTTTCCAAGATCCAGTTTGTCAACTCAGCTTGGAATTTCTTGCGATCGTCTTCAATCTCGTTGTGCACTAACTTGGTCAACATTGCCACTACAGTGAAAACGGTATTTGGCACCTACATTCGTGGTAGCCACCCTCAATGGTGATCATCGTCTTATCAGTGATTTGAAGACTGTCAAAAAAATCCTTTGCAGCATCGTACGAAACGATCTTGTGAACGATTATCCGTCAGCATCCAGATTCATCTGCGATATTGAATGATGATTTATACCTTGTCTGCGTCACCATGAATAATCAAAACAGCACGGTTCACGAAGTTTGAACTATAGGTATTATCCAGAAGCTTCCGCCCGCGATCGAAAGTATCTGCCATTTGTTTCAAAGTGCCAGTGGCATGGCACATTGGGTCATCTCTCACCCTTTGCGCTAATGCTGGATCGCGGGACAGGAACTCGAAGTCGAGACCGGTGAAATATTGAAATCTTGGAAACGCTTTGGAAATGCCGAGAAGAATTTGATAGACAATCGGATTTGGACGTGTCCGAGGCTTGATAGACTGTATTAGTAGAATGTGTAAAAGGTTATAAAAACCTGACGTACGTGGAGCAACACCCAAGGAGATGTGGCAATATAACCGGCGAACCATTCTCTGTGCTGGCCCTTTATTGCGTAGTTGAGGCATATTCCACCACCCTATTCAACTACTGTAAGACTCCTGCCAAGGTAGTTGGATCGGTGTTACTCACCATGCTGAATCCCATCATGAACCACGGAATAGCGGTCTTGTCATCGACTACTTCTGGACCGACCTTCCGTCTGATTATTTCCTCCAGATCAAGGAAAACCATATTTTCGTCAGTCATGCCCCACTTTTTCTTCTCGCGAGACGTCTGGCCGGCCCCACGTTGGTCGAAAGCAAAGACTTCGATGCCTCTGCTAGATAAAACTTCGAACTGCTCGCTGTACCGATCGACATGCTCCGCGAAACCTGAGCATAGTCAGCACCATACTCTAGATTCACAAGAATGTCACGCGCCATGAAGATATAATAACTTTGCCACAGTGGGGATTCCTGCTGGAGGCACCTAGCCACAACTAATTAGCAGACCGAAAAATGGGAGAGGAGAAACAATCTCAACTGACAGTGGCCTTCACATAAAAATCAATGCCATTGACATGCCACGCTTCAGCTGTTGAGATCGTCATGATAATGACCTTGCGTCTAATAATATAATCCCTGGATTATTGGAAGTGCAAGGATTGACCACAGCTGAACGGGCTGATTTATTGTCATGATAGAGTTACGCTTATCGGCCACCGGGTGCCCGGGTCTTACTAAGTTCCACTTTAGTCTTTTAAGTTAAAATGTGTTCAAGGGACACCCTAACCCAAAGAAGCGGGACTCAGGGGAGTTCTTGGTCTGAGATTGCGTGGCGTAATCCCGGTCCATGTTCACATTGTCGGCCGCGTTCATAAACCTTTACCAGTCTCCAAAATAGTGACTTAAAAGGCTATTTAAACGTGTTCACATCAGAGATCCCAGGTTGACTTTATGCTTCCCGGCGGAAGTATCCCACTCGAGCAGGATATATCAGTATCACCCCTGTCATCCACGCCATTTTGCGTGAGCTTACGAATGGAATTTAAATATTGAGCACACGTATTGAATAGAGCTGCTCTGATTCATATGGGCCAAGATAAAGAGATATTTCGATATGCTAGTCAAAACTTCACCCTCACCTATCTCCACGCATTAGGGACCCCACACAGTTCCACGACGTCGGCCGCTCATCATCCTCTTTCAACCACAGGTAGTCTGTCAAGGATGCAGACCAAGTAGTCTGAATTATCTAGACTGGCGTACAAATTTTAAATGTTTAGGAATCTAAATTATAGTGGCGCTCTCCGGCATTGAGAGCTTGCCATCGAACTCGCGACTGAAAATAGTTCACGACTGGCAGAGAATGAACGTCGAGCAGGCTGGTGTACCAAAATTCTACTAGATCTAGTGCATTGTCTAATGGTTCAGATGTGCTGATTAGCATCGCTTTGTTCTGGCATTCCGATGTACATGTAGGAGAGCCGCGTCGACAATCGATCCGGTCCAGTTTGAATGTTTGAGCCCTAAACCCAAAAATTGGAGGTCATCATGACAGCGGCGCGAACTATCACCGACATCAACGCCAAGCTTACTATCACCACATGGCTGCATTGGCCGTCACGACCAAGTAGTCTAGGAGGAGTTCTGGGAACACCATTTTCGTCATTGTATCGCTAGCACTGTAGTCGACAGCTAACACCTTCTTCGGCATATCGCTAGTATTGGCGGTTTACACCCACACTATGTCCGAGCAGACCCCCCCAGACTCTGATGGGTCTTCCGAGCCCAGGGCTATGAACACTGATGCGCCGGCTTACAAAGCGCAGAATGAACAGCCGAAGTCTCAACAAAATATGCCCCTGTCCAAAAGAATAGCGTGTGTAACGTGCAGGAGAAAGAAGCTACGATGTGATGGAGCGCGGCCTGCTTGCGGGAATTGCGCGAGGATGTTGGATCAGCGCTGTTTCTACGAAGAAACGCGTCGCAAGTCGGGGCCTAGGCGAGGATACGTTAAGATGTTGGAGCAAAGGTTAGGTACGCGATTTGAGAAATATTATGAAATGATCCGGTAGGCATCTGACCGAGTGAATAGCTTATGTGGAGGGCCAGTTGAACGAGAAAGCCAATTCATCAGGGCAAATACCTTCCCCACCCGTGTCGACAGCTGCCACGTCAAGGGAACAGGTGAGCCCTTCCTGGCCGGCCTCATCGCAAGATGCCCAGTCAATGTTCGCGTTTACCGCAGAGAATCCACTCGTCGGTGCGCCTCAGGGACCTTTATCCGCTCAGCAAGCCATGCTTCCAAGCCAGTTTGGAGCGATTGACCTCGCGACTGACGTCGATCTTGGTCTCTCCCCGATGGCCACACTGGGAGCCTCAGAAAATAGTTTTGAGTTGACGCCCCTTGGCATGGACGAGCGTCTGCCACCGCAAGCGATGATGAACGATCTTAACGCTCAATTCTTTGAAACTCAGTATGACTTCAATCCTATGATTCACAAACGGCAATATATGGCATCACTCAACTATCCGGCTGAGTTCCAGCCTCCAATTTACCTTCGTTACGCAGTGTGGGCAATTACAGCTTCAGCGTCGATCAAGTATCGGCAGTATGCGAATGTGTTCTATACTCGTGCACGCAAGTACCTTGAACAAATCCAGATGCGCAGTCATGGTGAACACATCATGAGTATTACATATACGCAAGCTTGGATTTTCGTCAGCCAATACGAATTCAAAATGTTGCTTCTGCCGCGCGCCTGGATCTCGGCCGGCATTGCATGCCGATCAGCGATAATGTTACAGCTCAACATCGTTGATATCAAAGTATCCGGAATTAGTCAATTGCTTCCGCGGCCTTCTGAATGGATAGAAACTGAGGAACGGCGACGAACATTTTGGTGCGCTTTCGCCATGGATCGGTATTCTAGTGTTGGAACTGGATGGCCTCTGATTATAGACGAGAACAATATCGCAACAGATTTACCGGCGAGTGAGGCCGCTTTTGAAAGCGGTGTGGAAGAACCTACTTTCTCGCTAGCAGCTGCTCTTAATCCGACTTCGGCCAACTCGGACGTCAAGTTGGCCGAGTTTTCCGGTTTTATTCTCGCAGTCGTGATGTTTGGTCGATGTCATACGCACCTACACTTTGGTGTTTCAACCACGGGCGTGTTTGGTACTGTTCTGCCAGACTTCTTTGAGCGTTTCAGATATCTTGACAACGCGCTTGATAATATCATGCACTCGCTCTCACTCGACATCACGCGGCCCATCGGGCCATTGTCACCACAACGCGCAAGGCTGATTATGTCCATACATGCGAGCAGTATTTGTCTCCACCAAGCCACGGTATTCCGGACCCGTACATCTCCTGCTTATCAATCGGAGTTTGAGGCCAGCCAGCAACGTTGCTTACAAGCGGCGTCCGAAATTACGGAAATAATTCAGGACTGTTCCCATTTTGATGTGACTGCGTTTGACGCGTGTACAAGTTTCTGCGTCTATATTGCCGCGCGGTGCTTTGTTCAGGCACTGCGGACATCGACTAATGAAATTGATCCGGATAAAAGAGCGCGACTCGACTTTCTGCTTATAGCCTTGGATAATATGAAGGTCGATATTCCGATTGCCCAATCTTTCCTTTTGCAGCTCGAAGTGGATTTGGCGAACTTCCTCGATGAAAGCTCTAGCATGCAACAAAGTGTCTCTGGCCGATCGCCTGCCGCGAACCAGGCCACGCCGGCGGACTCAGGCTTGCAGTCAAAACTTGCACAGGTCATGTCTCCTGGGCGGCGGACAACCAGTGGTAATGACCTGGGGAATAACATGGTAGAGAGTGACGATGGTAAGTTCCATAGAGAAGCATGAGCTTCCCACGCGTTGACTAATGTTCTCTGCAGCACAATCGCTACCACAGACTCTTCCAAATCATGCAGAGACAGTTGGAATAGGGTCGGTGACGTCGCTGTTACATTGAATCAAATCCTTAGTATGATTATGGTAAGTTTGCCTAAATAGTAGCCAGTTGTCAAGCTTACCCAGTTCCAGCTGCGACTCCAGACGCCATCCACTCGCTGCCGCCTATATCGGGTGTCTATTGCCGACAGACGATTGATAAGGTCCTCAAGTGCAAGACTGGTACTGATTCTCCGCCCGTCACTGAACATCTTAATTCGACTCGTGTCCAGCAATCTCATTCTCTTGAAGCTCGGATAGCCGAAGTCAACCTATCTAGCCTTAGCCTGGTCCTCCTTTCGCTCTGCGCTACTGAACCATCATACCATCAATAGAGCCTCGGAAGTTTACTTCTGACGCTGACGAACTAAGGTGGTCATCAGTCGGCAATAGAATTGACACATGATATGTAGAAATTTCATAGATATTGAGGTTCTAGGTCACAAATTCTTCGAATATAATATCTCCTTTACGAAAAGTACTACTTGATTGTCCACATTGCAGGCGTATTAATCGTGGAAACGGTAATATGCGACGGTCGCAATCACCAGCCCTACAAATGATGCATTAAATATTTGGTCTCGCCGGTCGGACTTCATGTTAATCGTAGCGGCTGATACTGAGGAGCTCCTACTCCGTAGTTGCCGGGCAAAATTGAACTCGCCTTCTGTCGACATCGCCGAAACTGGATATTTGACGCAGTTGTATCAGAATCAGCAGTTGCTGCTGAGGTTGAGCATTTGGAGTCGGGACTCGTTAAAAGCGGCTTCGCCATGCCAATGACCTGGTAGTCGAGATCAAAATGCCCACATCAAACCGTATCATTTACGATACCGAGGTCCAGTTCCGTGCTGTCATAAGATTGCACGTGTCGTTGCCAGTCCGGTGTGAATACCGAGCTAAATGGAATGCTGACTGATTCATAAAACCGATGGTTGCGTTATCTGAGAGAACACCATCGCAGGAAAGACCACAAATACTGAACTTGGTCATATCTTGGAACAAACAACAATATTGAAAATGCCACTGGAAGAGCTAATAATAGGTCTACTCTAGAAGTTGGTAGGAAGATAGAGTCTCGTTTGGTATGCCTTCTTGGAACGATTGCCACAAGAAATGCCAAGGTTAGTGCTCGGATGGCATGACGTCATTAGGGTAACGCAAGATGAGTATATAGTTAATTGATAGGAGCGCTAGCGATTATTTAGTACTGCGAGAAAGAAGACAAGAGAATTTCATTCGAGTTCGCGAAGGCCTGAAGAGCAGCATGGTTTAATACTTAAAGTTTATGTGGAACTACAGTCGTAATTACAAAACTTAACTTCCTGAGTCATGGTATGTGACGTGGAAATCTGTGACTCACAGCCGTACCAAAACCAACGCCTTTCTGTATATATTCTCGTATCTAAGTTCATCTCACGAATAATTCTATTACAAGCAGAGTCAAAGTGCAACATCTCGCAACGTCAATGGCTCAGACGATTCGACTTCCATTCGTTACCCTCGATGTCTTCACCAACGAACGGTATGCCGGCAATCCTTTGGCAGTTGTCAGAGTTCCTCAGTCCCAGACCATCAGTCAAGAGCAGAAGCAAATAATCGCCCGAGAGTTCAATTATTCGGAAACAGTCATTCTGCACGACGAAGAGACAGAGTATCGCGCTGGAGCATCCCGCACAATAGATATTTTTATGACCGATGCCGAGCTACCTTTCGCCGGCCATCCGACCATTGGAACGGCGTGCCTGTTAGGTGCAGCCGGAATCGGAAATGAGCATGATGAGTCGCAAATTCAAGGGACTATTGTTACAAAAACGGGGCCAATCCCCTTTCGTTATGATTCTATAACTCAGGCCGCTTATGCCGAAGTCCCCCACAATTTTCACATCCACAAACGACACCTTAGCTTGGCTGAAACAGCTCAACGTGGTTTTGCCAAGCTGCTCTCAGAAAACATTGTCTGCCCATCGCCATTCGTCTCGATCGTCAAAGGCATGACATCTGCGCTCGTCCAATTGTCGTCCAACGAAATATTGTCCGCAGTTACGCCCGGCCAACCAGATTTAGGCGATGATTTAGACAGACCTTGGCACTCGGAAAGTTCATTATTGTGTCTCTACTTTTTTGTCAACAATGGAATGCGGGCGAATGGTACAGTGTCATTGAGTACGAGAATGGTCGTAGGGTCTCTAGAGGATCCTGCCACTGGAAGTGCGGCCTTGGGTTTGTCAGCGTACCTGGCCATCCAGATGCTGCAGGATCATCCAAGGAGCGACCTGACGAGCGCAGAAGAGCATTGGACTTCAAGATTTGAAATCGAACAAGGTTTAGACATGGGACGACTAAGCAGGATTGAGACTGAGGTGTGGCTAAATAGGACTACCAAAGAAGTGCAGAAGGTAGTCCTAGGTGGATCAGCGGTGAAGGTTATGGAAGGCCACTTATCAATCTAAGGTTCAGAGTTTGCAGTAATAATGCTAGAGTAGATAGGCGACATATATTTGCGAATTGGCAAATGCGATTTTATTCTGATCCTTTGGTAGTAACGTAGGGTATGGGTATTTGGGCCCTATGGTCATCTGGGCCGGCAACAACAACCCTTCCAATTTCAACACGTCTTTTTTCCAGCAATGGGATATCGAAGAAGCAAAGTAGCCATGGATCGTGAAGAACAGATCCAGAAGGCTCTGTTGGCCTAGCAAAATAATGATTGTAGCAGTATTAACGCTGCTGCTGCTCAATTTTATGTTAGTCGGTCTACCCTTCAACGACGCGTCTCTGGAGGCAAATCACAATCTCAAGCCGCTGCAACTCGCCAGAATCTCACAATCGCAGAGGAGAAGACTCTTGCGCGCTGGATCTCTCGGTATGCCATTACAGGGCACCCGGTAACCCATGCGTTGGTTGTGGAGATGGCTGACGAGATTCGTGTTCGACGTGTTCGGCACGCGTCAGCGGATATGAACCCCCACCTTAAATACAAACCAATCGGCCACGAATGGATCTATCGCTTCCTGAATCGGTTCCCGCATTTGAAGACAGTTACAATGCGTCAATTGGAGTCGGCAAGGCATCGAGAGGCTACGCGTGAGAGGGTTGACCAGTGGTTTGGTGCAATTGACGCGCAGTTTTCAGAAAAGAACTATGAAGCTTGTAATGTGTTCAACATGGATGAAACGGGTTACGGGATCGGAACGAGTCAATCAAACAAGGTCATCATTGACATATTCCAGAAAAGCCAGTCAAAAGTTATTCCAGGGCGTCAGGAATGGATGACAACCATTGAATGCATTTCAGCCGATAACAAAGCCCTACCACCTTTGATCATCTTCAAGGGTTTACACACCAATGCCAATTGGGTAGTGCCAGATATTCCGCCAAACTGGAGATTCTCTGCTAGCAAAAGTGGTTGGACATCTGAGAGCCATGGAATGGCGTGGTTGACCCAGATTTTTGAGCCAGAAACCCGTGAACAGGCTGGATCCAACCCCCGTCTCCTGATTGCAGATGGCCATAGCAGCCACATTACAGCCCCGTTCATCGCCTACTGCATGGAAAACAATATCGACCTTATGATCATTCCACCTCACTGCTCACATGTGCTGCAACCACTGGATATCTCAGTGTTTGGTCCATTGAAGACAGCTCTTGGCAGGGAAACCGATGCCATTACCAGGGTAGGTATTGGCCGGATTAAGCACTATGAGTGGGTCCAGATGTACAAAAGAACAAGGGATAAGGCAATTACAGAACGTAATATCCGTGGTGCATGGAGAGGTGCTGGTCTATTTCCATATAACCCACAAAAGGTGGTCCGCCATATTCCAGAACCTTCTCCAGTCATCCAAGAAATCCCACGAACACCTGCGAATCAAGGCGATCTCATCATTCCTTGCTGAAAAGCTCTCCCCCCAGACGGCACTGAGCTCCGAGAATGAATTAAAGTCTTGCGATCGATCTTGACCAGTCAGGAGAGGCTTTTATCACCTGTCAAGCGATATATCAATCGCCTGACCCACGTTGCTGAAACTCAAAATACACTATCAATTGCGCGCAAGCAACTGGAAGATAGCGCAGAGATTGTTCAGGCCCGGAAGGTTCGTAGGAGGGGTAAAAGAGTGCAATTAGAAGGGAGAAATTCCTGTTTAGTACTGAGGAGATTTTTTCGTGTCCCGCCGACAGAGGTGACGTGAACGTGATGAGCGAACGCTAACACTAGCACGAGCATGTCGGTCGATAGAGGCATAGTTCCATTTACATCCGATAACGGTGACAGAGGACTGGCCTGGGATCAGCTGGATCCGCCCATCCCGTTCGAACGAGATCGCTCTCTCAAGCGACATTAAATACTTAGTTAGTTATGAAAGTCATCAACTCGCAGTGGGCTCGAGCGTTGACAGCGGCAAAGTTACCCGCGAACTGTCTCGTCTGTCGGTAAAAAGTTATCTCCCGGCCAATCAGATAGGGTTAGGGTTAGTATGGGGCCACGCCGATAACGAGCGAGGGGCCGGAACTTAATTTGCAGCGGCGAAACTTTAGCATGTGTGGTGTTAGGTCACACGTGACGCTAACAAAATTGCCAGTAATCTCACTCGATGCGGCCGTATGCAATTTCTTTTCCCCAGTCAATAAATATACTTCAGCTGATAAGTTACGGTGCCGGCCTACTACTACAGGGGTCATATCATTATTGAATTGTTCGAAATGTAGGCCGTGCGTTATGCCGGAGTTCAGGTACGGGGATTCGATACCCTCTATCTGACATTTGGCCGTACTCTAAACCGCGCTACGCCCGCCTATCTGCTCGCCTCGCAACTGTTCTCCTCCCGCCCCTTTTGCCCAATATCCATACATTATATTATCCACCCTGTATCCAGCCCTCACACCAGTTTTCCACAGCTGAGGCTTGTTCTGAGCCGGCTTCAGCGCCATGCGCATCCCTCGTCAATTTTCACAGCAAATGATTCTTTCTCCAAAATCTCATGGTGTGCGACGTTTTCTTGGCCTCATCGCGGTTCTTGTCTTTGCTGGTGTCGCAGTCCTGACATCCCGGGAAATCCTGCTGCGGACCGAGTTTTCTTCCGACAGCCAACCTCCTCCTCCTTTACCGGGCTTCGATCGTCCCAGTCGCACCGAGGCGAAAGTACTGTCCGCCAAAGATGTCCTGTCTCGGCCGCTGGCGACGAACTTTGGCGTCATGCCCAAACTAATCCACCAGAGCTGGTCTGACCAAAATCTGCCGGCCAAATTCGACGCCTGGAGTCGGTCGTGCCGCGAGCAAAACCCAGACTGGGAGTGGGTCCTGTGGACCGACCAGGACAACCTGGACCTGGTCAAAAAGCACTTCCCCTGGTTCCTCGAGTACTATGAAAAAATGCCGGGTGAGATCTTTCGCGTGGATTTAGTACGAAATATGTACATGTACGTGTACGGCGGGTAAGTGGACTATCCAGATTGTTGGTGTCTGCCGACTCGGGCTAATTCGACTAGCATATACGCGGACCTTGACGTCGAATGCTTGCGGCCGGCAGACGAGCTTTTCGAATCGTACAACGTCACGACCGTGCCTTACGCGACCAGCTACGACGAGACCTACCCTAGCATCTCCAACACGCATCAACAGAAACGCGCATTCTTCGGCCGAATGGGCACTGAAGATGACTTTGAGCACTCCATCCCGAATGCGTGGATGGCGTCCACACCCGGACACCCGTTCTTTCTGCTCACGCTCGAGTCTGTCGCAGAGACGCTCAAAGGCGGCAGCAGTTACAGCAGCGCCGAAGACCTCACCGGACCTCTCGCGCTAAAAAGCAATATCGAACTATACAACACCAAGTACGCCGACTCGGACGCGCTCGATCAGCGTCTCTACAAGAGCCCCGTCGTGCACGTGTTTGGCCCGCAGTACAAACAGCAGCATGCCGTGACGGTGCTGCCGTTCTGGGCCGTGTTCCCTTACTCGTGGGCGCGCGACGGCATCCCGTTTAGAGGCGTCTGCAGTGTCAACAGCAATGAGCACGACAGCGAGAGATGCAAACTTCTTATTGCCGCTGACCACTGGGGCAGCTATTTCATTACGTACTGGAGCCATTCGTGGTCGCCAAACGGACACGACGAGGGAAATTTGAAAAACATAGAGGAAAGCGACGAGAAATGAGCGGACTGAATTGAGTTTGCATGACGGAGTACCACTAAACCATAATGAGGGAGATGTATTAATAGACCTATGGCGATGGAGCTTGTACTAATAAATTTGCAACGACAACGAATTAAGTACGGCGTTTTTAATAGACCCGTTGCGCTTGCGACCTTAAGAGGGGCGAGGACGTATAATGGACGTCCGACGAGCTAAAGGATTGGGATTGTCATCTGATTCCGACGACGCCTACGTCTACTGCAAGGCGAAAAAGTCGCGAGTCGTGTATTGTCCGCACTAAAAAGCTACCAATCAAGTCAACCACGACGTCGTCATTATACCACACATTGCGTGACGCTGCGTCTGGACATGGACATTCACCAGTTTCTTACGCCTGCGCTCGGTCAGATCTGCTGCCATGAACACAGTCCTTGAAATTCTGAAACACGAGAATTCTTTGCTTGACACGTAGAAAGCAATCCTTTGAACCACTGGAGAACTTTTGCCTGGCAAAGATATAGAAAGCAACTCTAACGTTGCATCTGAACAAATTTGAGGGTAACTGAAGAGGTGTAAGGAAGGAGGGTGGCCGGAAATTTGATAAAATGTTGCACAAAAAATATAGCCGCCTTCCAGGTGAACAGAAGAACGTGACAGTCGCAAGTAAGCCGTTTCAGGGCGCCTAAAGAAGTCGACGACTAGAAGAGACCAACTGGTAACAATAATAATGTATTGAGACTATTTGTGACAGACGGTATAGAAAGTTACCGGTTTAGACAATGCCAGTTAGCACAAATACAACCATGACTCGGCACGAAATACTGAACACCGCTGCCAACAACCTAGGAGACCAAATTCCTGCTCGCCATCAACTTCAACGGGAACGGAATGTGTCATGCTAGGAAACCAGATGGCGTTCAAGCCGTTTCAATAACATTTCGGACGCGGACGAGATAAGTTTCATCTCTTCAGCCAAGCCGCCTTTTAAGCCTTCGGATCTGGCGCCAGGCAAGCGTTGATCGGTGGAAATCAATAATCTGAACGCGGCCGAGCTCGGAATTCCACAAATTATTGGCCGAATGTAGATCTCCATGTTGCACTCCCAGCTCATTGATTTCTTTTACCGACCATCTAAAGGCCACCCGGCAACTCCACTTCATCCTTGACTAGATTAGCCCGTTTACCTCCCCACGACATTAACAGCATGTGCTCAATATCAGCACCCCTTGGAGGAAGTAGGCCATTTCCAAGTCAACAGTCTCAAGAAAAACTGGAACGGCAGATCCTTAGGCCCTCCGGAGTGCTCTGTAAACGTCAGGCTCGCGGCCAACCTCCTTCCAACCCAGATCAGTGGTGCCTTTGCAGACAAAGGTATAGCCATGAGAGCTTAAAGTTAGTTTGAAAGGTGCACCACATATGCCTGTTGTCCCCCACCCCCACTGAGTGCAGTAGTTATCAAGATCCGTGGCAAGTTGTTGCTTAATGAGCCGGGCCAGGTCCGCGATGTCGATAAGATGTCGATCAGTTTTCTCGCCACATCGATGTAGTCTTACATTGGGACAGTGAACGTCCAAATACCCTTTAGTAGGCAAGCCTATTAAACACCCTTGCGTGCAGTATGCCAGGAACTATGGGGACGATGTTCTCGCCCCGTACGAGTCTCCCGTGATTTCGAACGTCTGGCGCGTTCCTGCTCCGGTGACGAAGAGCGTTGGCTCAAATTCCTTTTCCTTCCCGAAGCATTAGAGTCCGAATCCGACGAATCGGCTGATGTGCGAATCGCGGCACCGTCGGAACCAGGCCGTTTCGAAAGTCATACCGTCGAGTCTTGATAGGTGGACGTGTCACAGAGGAAGATGAAGGGATGCATTCGGAGCCTGGAGGAGTTGCATTCTCTGAATCTGACGCAACGCATGGTCAAAATCCATCGTCCATTTCTTTAATTGATCCGACGCCCTATGTCGCCATTCTTGGCTTCGTGGCGTAGAACCAACGCTCATAAGACAGAAACTCAACATCCTGCCAACAGCCGTTATCGACTGTCGAAAATATGTTTCGTCATTCGACATCCATCTTGGGCTCCGATAAGAAATAATAAAGAGTTTCAGGGTTATCCTCGTGCACATGGAAAAAGACCGTGCAATAGCCATTCGTCAAGCAAGCATATGCAAGAACATCACGTATCATACCGTCGTATACTTGGGCCACCGCTGCTCGAGTTAACTGATCCGCGTTGAACTTGAGCCTTTCTTCGCCGTCGTTAGAGATCTTGACCCGCTGGATCACCCGAAGTTCATCTCGCGCAGTCCAGAGCGAAGATACTCAGCAGACAGCTTGTGCGCAGGCTTGTATTCGACGGTGTAGAGAAGTATTCTGTCGCCGTTCTCGGCAATGTAAATTGCGTTTGAGCTATTGTCGAAACGGATCTCAGCTCCTAGGTGAAACGTTTCTTGTGCGGCTGGAATGAAACACAATGTGGCTATTATGGCGTCATATACTTGGTTTTGCACAGCAGACCTTTCGTAGGTTGCAAGATCAGCTTCGCTCGCAAGTTGCTGGCGGCAAACACTCTCTCCAAGATATTGCAGGCAACCACTGGACGACAGAAGTCGTGATGGAGCCTCGTCGGGAGGCTGTAGAAATCTGTAGGCAGAGTCGAATACCTGTTGCTGGAGACTATGGAAGTCAGACCACGGACGAAGATATGTAGGACAATACCGTCCGGAGGGGTTGGTCAACGACCCTTTCGTTGTAAGATTTCTGTCCGTCTGAATCTTCAACGGTTCCGACAAAAAGGTGTGACAACAGTCGATGAATTATTCAGAAGTCGTTTTCTGGTTCTGATCTTCATCCTGCAGTAACCGCTCCTCCGCTTGGTTACGCTCGTCCTCCGCTAGTTTACGCAAGTACTCCGCTTGTTTAATCTCGTCCTCCACTATTTTCAGCTGCTTCTCCGCCTCCAGATACAGTTTCTTATAGCCCATACCGGATTGGCAATCACTTCGACGTCGACAACCCAATCAGTAGTACGCATATCGGAAGACTTAAGCTCCAAGGCGGATTCAAAGAACTATAAGTGAGTTGTGTGTGCCGACCTAAAGTGTGATGAAATCTGTGTCGTAGGGCTAGGGTTCGGTTAGAGAAACCGGTTTAGCCGGTGACTGGCTGGACACGAGTCCGACTGGAACGTTGGGTCTCTCATGGGCGGCATGATCTTTTGCTCCACCTTGTCCTGTGTGTCGGAAGATGGCGTCACATGAATCAGATAGGGTCATTACGGTGGGGACGAAGTCTTCTATGAAGTCATTGAACATGCCCAAGCCGTGAGACTAATAGTCCCACAATCCCGGGTTACCCCATTCAATGCCATTGGAACTAATTAGAAACACCATAATTTAAAAGTTGTAGATACATTTTCATCGCCAATTGACCCACAGAATAAGTCTTGATCGTATACAAGGCAATCGTTTATCGTTTACTTCAACTCGGGTGTGTCAGCATAAAGACCATACCTACATCAATTAGCACTATATCACAAGTAGTCATAATGATACTCACGAGCTAGAATAACGAGCACCGGCAACAACTTTTCCAGATTTCTGAACAAACTCATTGATATCATCAAACTCCTCTTTTGTCAACTGAACATATGCGGCGTTGATGTTCTCCTCCAATCGGGCGATCTTTGTGGTGCCTGGAATCGGGATCGCGCCCTTGGCAATCAACCAAGCTAGAGCCATCTGGCCAGGAGTAGCATTCTTCTTGGTCGCAAGGTGCTTGAACTCGTCAAGCAATTTCAAATTCGCGTCAAAATTCTCCTTTTGGAACCGCGGCGCATTGCGACGGTAGTCACCTTCGGGGAAGTCCTCAGGCTTGGTGTATGCCCCGGTAAGGAAACCTCTGCTTAGTGGCGAGTAAGCGACCACGGCGACACCAAGTTCGTTGCACGCTTCGATAAGGCCGTTCTGTTCCGCCTCGACCGCGAAGGGCGAGTACTCAATCTGCACCGCTGTGATGGGATGCACTGCGTACGCACGTCGAAGGGTCGCAGCAGAACACTCTGACAAGCCAAGATACTTTACTTTGCCCTGCTTGACTAGCTCAGCCATTGCACCGACAGTCACTTCAATCGGAAGCGACTGATCCATACGATGTTGGTAAAATAGATCAATCGTCTTGACACCCAACCGCTGCAACGACTCCTCACATGACTTCTTCACATAATCGGGCGAGCCATCGGTCGAGAAATCAGGCTTGATGCCGAACTTCGTGCACAGGAAGATCTCGGATCGCTTGCCCGTCTTTGCAAACCATCGCCCGATGACTTCCTCGTTGTTGTTATAGATCCTGGCAGTGTCCCAGAACGTGCAGCCTAGCTCGACAGCCTTATCGAGAACTGCGAAAGCGGCTTCATCGTCGAGTTTGGGCTCGTAGAACGCAGAAATGCCCTGGTTGTCACCTGTCAGTGCGTCTAGACAGTGTCTCGGTCCGCAGAACATACCATGGCACCGTAGCCGATGACGGTCACCTCGGGACCATCCTTGCCCAATTGCGTCCTAGGAAGTACCATCTTTGCGATGTAGTTACCAGAATCAACTCGCGATAGCGTTTAGGAAGTCGCGCTTTCCGCAGGGGCCCCCAGCGCAGATATCGCTGGTCCGGACTGAGATGATCTACAAGGAGGTTAGGGTTAAATGGCCAAAGATTAGCGGTTTAGCGTTTGCACGTGGTGACCATCGTGATGGTCTATTTCAGATAAATTCTGTACTGATGATTTATTAGTGTTGGTTGTAAAGCTGGAAATATCTCAATCGGAGTCAGGATGATCAATTGGGACTCACTTATTTTCAACACTGCGGCCTTTGCCTGTGCTCTTGTGGTTTTGGAGCTCGGTGCCGACAAGTTCGTCGACCACACGGAAATTGTCTCGAGTCGCCTCGGTGTTTCGCAGTCCCTAGTGGCCCTTCTGACGGCAGGCGCTGAGTGGGAAGAGGTCCGTATTCTCTCAGTTTAGTGCGTTCTCGATTCATACGCGCCTTCATACATTGTCTACTACTCCTGCGCTTCACTGACATCTTGTCAGCTTGCCGTAGTAATTGCTTCACTTTCTCAGCACCACTCCTCCCTCGCACTAGGCAATGTCGTCGGTTCCACTATCTCTAATATCCTCGGTGCATTTTCACTTGGACTTCTCTTCCATAACTCCAATGGTAATGGCCTCGTGTTCGATGGAAGCTCAAAGATCTACTCTGCAATTTTGCTCGTCATGACTACCGTGGTCACAGTTGCTCTTGTGAATCTGAGAATTGCTGGGAGAGCTTTCGGCGGGTTTCTGATTGGATCATTTGTCTTGTATATAGGATCAGTTGTGTGGGCGATTAGCCGGGGAAGAATGTCTGCACCTGAACTCTCGGATAGTGACGACAGCAGTGACGAGGGTGAGAGTGAGGCAGACACTGACGAGGACAATGAGATAATGGAAAACGCGAGGAAGGGGGTCAGCCGTCAAGACGAGGACGGAGCTAGAATAGAAAATGGCGGATCAGATAGCATTCCGCTCCGCATAATAACTCCGAGATCGTCCTTGTCATCTCCGTCACAGCGCCCGTCCCGTCCGTCCCGCCCGTCGCGTCCATCTCGCCCAACGCGCGGACTAACGTACCATGTTTTCCAGCTTCTTCTCGGCTTCCTCGCCGTGTGTCTCTCTGGTTATATTCTGTCACACAGCGCTTCCACGATAGCAGCTGAGCTCCAAATTTCCGGCTTCTTCTTTGGAGTCGTAATCCTCTCGCTTGCGACCACTCTCCCGGAGAAATTCGTCGCCATGCTCAGCGGGTTTCGTGGTCATGGGGGTATCCTCGTTGCGAATACCGTGGGGAGTAACATGTTTCTATTGACTCTGTGTCTCGGAATCGTACTCATTGATACAGGGGGAACATTTGATGCAGGTTCAGTGAGTGTCATGGAGCTAGGAATCATGTGGGCTTCCACTCTAGCTCTTGTGGGGACTGTGTGGTTTGGAGGCAAGTGGAGTAGAACCATAGGGGCGGGTATGGTCGGACTTTATATGATGTTCTTAGTGTTGGAGGTCACTTTGAACAAAGACGAGGCTTAAGTGGTAGAGAGCAAGATATTTCTACGGCCCATGGTACTGCATAACAAAGCAGAGGCTACGAGAATGGCCCAGTCACCCTAAGCACGATTTGTAACAGAATAGATTCGCCAGGCCTGACAGGGAATAGACAAGCTGACAAAATAATTGGTCAGAATGGTTTAAAGTTTCAGGGTTTCTATAAGTTCTCACTTTCTGGATTTGAAGACCACTAGGTCGACAAGTCACTGCCATCGAATGAAGTCCATATGGCCCAGCTCGAACGCAGAATTCACTATTATAGAAAACTCCTGGCCGAATTCATCGTGCTGGGTATGTTCAAGGGGCATGCAATTCACTCTATGGTCGATGTGAAGCGGGACTTCTGCGATCTCTGCAAGGACCCCGGACCTGTTGCTAGTTTCAATGAAGTAGGGAAACTTATCAGCGATTCTCTCAGGACACCCAACCAGACACAGCAAACTGCCGATACAATCACGTTGGAAGCCCCGACAGCCACAACCGATCAAGTTATTGAAGCGCTCGTGGCAAAAATGTCAACAGGGGAGCGAAGGTTAACATAGCTCCGTTGAAGCTCAAGCGTCCCCCCAAACTCACGATACACAGGAATCAATGTTTTCGGCCGTTAGCGTCAAAGCTAACTAACGCCGCAAGACAGCCTCGAAGAAGACAGGAGCGCCTTTCAGTCCTTCGAACTTTGTAGCTATGCAGATAACAAACTTCATGAACATGCTAACACATTGCTTAGACTAATGCATTCAACTTCAGCGAAAGAAATAGACACCTTAATGGCAAAATACTTGTGTATCAAATGTCTCAGATGTAGCAGTTCCGTATATTGTGAATCATATATTATCTTATGTCGTTAGATTCATATTACGTCCAAACAAATGCACAGCTACTACAACTTGCATTTGAAGCCTTTATGGGACAGACTGCGATCGCACTACCTCTGAATAAACATACGGATGTAAATGTCTGTCTGCCGATGAAATTATCGCTCTTCCACAGTCCTACAAGCCGTATTCCCCAAGCTTAGCTCCTGACAAGGAGCATGCATCGCCTTCAAGAATGGGTAGCAAAAGTCACTGAAAGCCTCAACTTTAGGCTAGCAGATCTCACAGCCAGTTCAGGGGTGTAGGAGCCGCTGCGATGCTTGTTGGCCATCCGACGATCCCTAACCCTGAATTCAGTAGTTGCAAGCGGAATCTTGTCAGCGATGAGATAACACGCTCCTGAGTGCTTACGTAGCGTGATGCTACTGAAATATACAGAACCTGAAACGTCGACAATTACTTTCAGACCTCTGTCCGCGAAGCCCATGAATTTCTGACCGATTACTGACGCTGCGCTGTGAAATGGAATTGGACTACGGCTAGATATCAGACGGCGTAGTCGTCACATCGATTTCTATTTGACCTCGGAGTGAATTCGGGAAGCCAGCAGGTCAGATTTTCCTCTTCACAAATAAATAAACAACGCACCGCACCGCACCGCACATTCTGAATTATGTGCTACTAATTGAAAAATTGTTGCGTATGAAGGAATAGATGACGTTGGTTGCATCGGCTTCTCTAGAATTTTGAGGTAGATACCGGAATAATATTAAGTATGCACATTTGATTGACGGTCGCCAACGAACCGTCAGGTTATCCGTCTTACACTCTGAAGCAGCGTCAATGTATCCCAGTTGGTTGATACTAGACAGGGAGAAGGATATGCATTAATCAAAACCGTCCTTGACAACTTATGTACACTAGTCAAGCTATGCAAAATATACCCAATATGTACAAGGACATATCCTAAACTACTCCGCATTCACGGACGCATATAACAAGTTAGTCTCATGAATCGTTCTTCCAATCTGCAGCAAATTTCTCGCACAATCCACCGTCGTGTCGTCAAAGGCGTCGTGATATACCATCCCCTCTCCAAATGCTACTCGTGTCAATCCCGCTACCAACTCATACTTAGCACCGTACGGATTCAAGATGTTTGGGTTATCTGCGATTGACGAGACTGGTCGGCAATCGTCGGCTGGGGTGTCGCTGCCGAAGTGCATTCGATGAAGTAATTGCACGACCAAGGAAATTAAGTCAGTCCTAGTCATATTAGTTGGCTGTTGCCTACGACTTGCATCGTGCAACTCACCGTTCAGTATTATTATGTACAAAGCCATTTTCGTATACCCTATCCAACTGTTGCGAAACACAACAAATCAATCGCGCGGTTACCTTCGCATGGTCGGCCATCAGGCTCTGTCCATGCCTCGTACAGGCTATCGCTCGAAGCGTATTCACAATCTGCAGTCGCGAAGACACAATCTCAAGTTCGTACTCATATTCGTCATAATCCGGATGCTGCGTGTTTTCAGCCATCTCCACACGGATGACAGAAAATCCGACAGGATCGTCGATTAGTAACCGAGTCAGGTTATCTACTATGTGCGATTCTGCACTAGACTGATCATCTTGAGCTTGCAACACTGGACCGAAAGAACCTGGCAATACAGATGCGGCGAGAATTCGAGACGTAGACTGGTGAAATCGTATCGATAGTCGCGGAGTAACGTGCCTATTTGCAAGCATGCGCAATACGAATTCAATCGACACGGACTGCCAAACGCCCATAATTCGGTTGCTATGCTTGCTGTAGCTTCCTTGCCTGTCGTCAAGCACACATACTACTGATTCAAATAGTGAGAGTACGGCAAGCTGTGTCTTCGCTTGCCAGTCTGTAGAGTGGAGGATAGCTCGGGATTCTAGTCGTACAAAAGTTTCCTGACAAGCCACGACGACACCTTGCAACATTGTGAGCGAAATTATATTTGGGTTATAGGTGACAATAAATTTCAGAACGCTAAGGAGAGGATCAATGGTCGTCATCTATAATACATTAAATTATCGATAACACAATTGTGGCAGGAAGTACTCACAGTCGTACTATGTATTACTTGGCTCTGCCAGAGTTCCATAGTTCGTAGTATCAATGACTCCACCAGAGATTCTAAAGTCCTATTCTCCGTATTGATGATGCTGGTAATTGCTGCAGAGATTGACCCAGAGTATTTTGTACATCCATCGTTATCCTTGAGTTCGACTGAACGTTGTGAGAGAACATCAAACAGATTGCCGCCATTTGACTCTAGCTGGCAACTGTACAACTTTGTCACAAACTACGCCTTGTAAGAACATGCAATTCCAAGTCATAATGAGTCAGCATACCTCGTACTTATCTTCAACTGGTATCCGGACCTCGTCCGTCACTATTTCCTTTTCCTGTATAATCTCCTTCGGAGTAGTTGACATGCTCTCAGAACCATGACCGAATAGGGCAGATCCCGTTGAAGAATCACGACTGCTCATAGACTCTCTATTAGTCGTCTCCCTCAGGACATTCCTATTATCTTCAATATCAGCCGAATCCGGTCTTCGCCTCTTCCTGCCAATTTTTGTTGGCGAGATCGGAACATCGAAGCCGTCTCGCAATCCAGACGATCTATCCGCGCGTTTCGGTTTTCGAGGACTAGGAGACGTTTTAAATTCGCTCGCAGCTGACTGAGGCTCCCGTTGTACAGCGCGTTCACGTAGCTTGTCCATCACATCTTTAAGATCGCGCTCCATGAATGCCCGTTCAGCCTGTAAGCGGTCGATCTCGCGCCGAAGCTCTGCAACCTCTGTATCGTGGCGTTCCTTTTCGGTCTCTTGAACGCTTCTGAGATGTGCGATAGTCTGATCATGAACCGTATTAATATTTATCATATGGCTCCGAATGATGGAAATTTCCCCCCGAGCAGTTTGTAAGGATGTTAGAGCTTCATCCCGCGCTCTCTGAAGTTCGGTATTGTGTTTACGGAGCTACAGCTTCAAGTTAGCTATACCTGCTAGCGATAGACCTCGCAAATGACGTACTTCTTCTAGCTGTGTCACTAGGGCCACTACCTCGTTCGTTGACTCTCCTCTGCGCTGCAGACCAGGCTGATGACTCCACGCATTCAATTCTGCATGCTGGCGCATAATGTCATCCATTGCCAGCTCATCTCCATCGTCTTCCTCTGCAAAAAAGTCCTCCACCTGCGACGACGCCGCGTTAACCGGCACGCGAACTGACTCCGGTTTCGACCGAGTGCTCACCGCTTGACTGAGCTTGTACGCATTTTCTTCCAGCAGTTGTAACTCCTGCTCGTCGATATCATCGTAAAATTCGTAGTCCTCGTCATCGGCCGTCCCTGTCTTGGACGTACAGTTCGCCTTCGTGTTATCGTTGTCAGAGTAGACGCTGAAAGCCATTTTTGGCTGGACCATTGATCCTGTCGATTCCTGCCTTAGTGCGCCACCACTGCTTCCGGTGTAGGACAATTTAACGGAAATACACCCATAGTTCGTATTCGAAGGCTTAGAATTGAATCGACAAGCTGCTTGTCTGAGGTGATACTCAAGAGTGTGCGCGTGGGGTTTGTTGTGGTAGAGTCAAACTAAACTCTAACAGCCTATCTAATCTATATGAGGTTAGTGTATTCCTTTATTAAGCTAGATTGAAACCTATAGTTATCGTGATGATCTCTAACATTTGAGCTTACGAAAATTTTCGTGTTTAAGTCCCAAAGTAAATAGCTGCGCCATCTCATCTGGTACTCTTTAAAATTCCAAGGGTGCGTTTGAGGACTCTAGAATCGTGCCCAGCTACGGGCCATTTATTATTTACCATTTAGAAGAAGCCTTCATACTCTGTGGAAGTCTCTGATCATTTGAACTAGATCTCGTGTTTGGTCTCAGCCTGTTTGGTATGCCTCCACAACGAACTCCTCACCGGGTGCGATCGAATTCCGGCCCGCCCTCATTCATGCCGGAAGCTGCAGTTCCGATCCATACTCGCGACAAAGACACGCAGCGGCTGATTGTCGTGCTTGCCCAGGCGTGTTTGGAAACTCACAAGGTGCCTTCTCGGAACGGCGCCCAGGGTGATCGCTATGCTCTTCTGAACTGCGATGATCATCAGGGCTTGCTGAAGCGTATGCAGCGGGATATTGCGGATGCAAGACCGGATATCACGCACCAGGTTCGTTCTTGTCGATGGGTTTGCTTTTTTGCCTGATTCGTGTACTGATTAGTATTTACAGTGCCTGTTGACACTGCTCGATTCGCCCATTAATAAAGCTGGAAAGCTTCAAGTGTATATTCTCACAGCTAAAGGTGTATTGATCGAAGTCAACCCGTCGGTCCGAATTCCGCGCACATTCAAGCGATTCTCGGGGTTAATGGTCCAGCTCCTTCACAAGCTCTCTATCCGGTCCGTCAACTCGCAAGAGAAACTCCTCAAAGTGATCAAGAACCCAATTTCAGATCATCTCCCAACCAAATGTCGAAAAATCACATTATCAGCCGACGCACCTGTCCAGAGAGTTCAGGATTATGTGCGGACTTTGGATCCCGATGAAAGTGTTTGCGTGTTTGTCGGCGCGATGGCTCATGGCGCGGACGATTTCGCGGATGAGTGGGTTGATGAAAAGATTGGCGTTTCGCAGTTTTCGTTGTCCGCATCTGTTGCTTGCAGCAAGTTTTGCCACGGATGTGAGGATGCGTGGGGAATCATGTGAGGTCTTGCGTGCGTTGCTCGTTTCATGTATTGGTCGTCAAAATTGTAGTTTTTTCTATTATGGAGTTTCGGATTTTATGCATGTTGCAGTTGTCAAAATCGTTTCGGTTGGTTACTTTTCATGAGTAGCGTGGCTTTATGAAGCGCGGAAATTGCGATTCTACTAATACATAAGGTAAATACAAATGTGCAGAGTTTACTGTTACACGCGTCATATAGTAGGATAAGACGGTACAGGTCGGTCATCGGACTGGTCTGCAGTAGCAGTCCAGTGCTTCCACTTCATGCGTTTCCTCTAGGGTTCGTCTGCGATTACGATCGCTATATCGGAGGCTGCTATTCGGCCAATCTGTAACGCAAAGGAAGTGAATATTGCATGTGTACATCGTATTCTCCTGTCCGCTTTCCTGGGCAGTACGTTGCCGGCAATGAAATGACGTCCAGTAAAACGATTCGTTGCCGCCATAGAATAAAATTTTCGTACAGCAGGCCGAACAACGCCGTCCATATTGGTCATCCTCTCTGCATATCGTATCTCGATAAACTCACCGGCCATACCAGTCACCTATATGCTACTCATGCTTCATCTGCTCGCATTGCTGCTCATTCTCCCTCTCTCCTTTCATCAGAATCTCGCGGTATTCCTTCATCATCTCTCAATATGCCGGATAATTTCCTTGCAATAAGGAACATGTGCCGCACTGCGGGCAATACTGCGCACGTCAACAGCAAGAACGCATCACAATCGACAGTGACCCATTCTCGACATTATTAACGATCCGGTGCCGCCGATCACGATTAAAAAGGACGAGGGAATGGCCGTTGCCTTTGTCGCATATTTGAATGCCAAGAGGACTTGGCGGACGGCTCCCATACAGAGCTACGAGGCCGAAGTCGGTTCCAAATGCACTGGCTCAGCGTTAGCGTGCTCAGAAGCATCAGCATCGATAACTCATTTAACAACTACATCTGCCCGAGCCAAAGTAGACCCCATTTCCGCTGTTTGGCCAGACAATATATCGATCTCTGGGGGTATCGTGCCAATCGATTGCAGAAGCGGTCCTCGAAATCCCAAGGATCGTGTGGCCACGGTTAAGCAGTTCTATCGTGACATGGCGTCCGGTAAAGCCAGTGGAGCCTATGACCGCAACTGTCCGTGGCACTATTCTCTGTTTTAGTCGTCGTTTGTCTAGTACACTAGTACATATCGGAGATGGTGTAGGATTCTCGAAGGTGGCTTAGGTGCGGGGGTTGTGCGGCGTTCCTCGACTGAAACTTTAACTGCAGACATCAAAATGCAAAGCCGCACAACCACCACAAATATTTACAGTGTAACGCCGTTAAGCCGATGTAATGTTTACAGCCATTTCATATCGGCTTAGCGAGGTTATCGATTTATTGAAATTGGATTAATAGCCGTGAGGCGAATTTTCGCAGAAAATAGTATCGGTTTAACAGGGTTATCGGCTTACAGCGAATCGGCTTAACGGGGTTCTACTGTAGTAAATCTTCAACGAAGTTCATTTACAATACATCCTGCAATCTAACCTATAGTTAGACGATCTCGACCTTCCAGTGTAACTGCTCGCCTGCTTTGAATGGGACAACGGCACCTGCACCCTCGCCCAGCAATGCCGGCACGACATTCTCCTCTTTTCTCAACACGACGGTCCACTCCGGCTCCTTCTCTTGAATTTTATAAAACTGCCGGCCAAAGTCACACAAAAAGGCCGCTAATTTATCAAGCTTTCCCAACTGATAAAACGCCTCGGCCACATACGCGGCCGCATGAGTCTGTGTAAAAACGCCGGCGGCAGCGTTTTTTCCCTTTTCTTTATTGCCGATAGGATGCGGAGCCGAATCTGAGCCGAAGAAAAACTTTGGATCACCAGACGTAGCGGCATCCAGCAATGCCTGTTTATCTGATGGGAATTTGGCGACCGGTTTGCAGTAATTCAGTGAATTTCCGGCCCAATTATCTATGGTCAGGAATAAATGGTGCGCCGTGATAGTTGCGGCGACAGTAGGTCCGCATTCTTTGACGGCCTGCACTGCGGCTGCGGAAGTGCAGTGTTCGAGCACAATTCGTAGTCTGGGGAAACGGGAGTGAATATCCTTGAGTGTTGGCAGAAATTCTTCTTCGGCGTTGAGAACGTGGATGTGTCCTGACGACGGGCATTCGCCGTGTAAATTAAGAACCATACCTTCTTCCTCCATTGCCGCGAATGTGGGGTAGTATGGTATGTAAGAAGCGACGCCGTAGTCGGAATTTGTGGTCACGCCCGCAGGGTAGCATTTCACACCGGTAATGCCCGCATTCGCGGCCTCGTGGATAACTTCTGGCGTGATTTCGGGAGAGAGGTAGAGTGTCATGATATACGAAATGCTCGAGTCAACCGCTTCTAATCTGGACTTGTAGGCGAGGACGTCAGCGACACAGGTCAATGGTGGAACCAGGTTGGGCTGCTTCCATTAGCATTGATTCAAAGACGGCAACACGGCAGAGGAATACCATAATGTAGGCGACAGAGACACCACCCTGCTTAATGGTCGGAATGACCAGTCTCATCATGTCGCCATCGCGGACATGAACATGAAAGTCTGCCACTGGCCTTGATAGGGTAATTGTATCAGCCATAGCGGAGGTGGTCGAAAATGCGCATAATCAGAAGAGAATTCGTGCTCTTTACGTGCGGCTCCAGGGAGTAGGGCAGCAACTATACAGGCGGCTCCATTCCACCTAAATTATGCTCTCAATGCCATAGATATTGTTACAAATTCTCATCGCCAATTCGAACCAAACTCCGTATTCTAAAAGTACAATAAGATCTATATTACATTCATATTTCAGTCCCTCCATACCAAGCCGGCGATTTCGCCTACCCGTGCTTCAACAAACTCCCTCCGCCAATCGCTTATATCCGCCCTGACTATGTACTTTATCCGGCCATCAGCCCCGATAACGCCTCCACTGCACGCCGCCCTACCGATATCAATCTCTTTGAACTTCAGACCGGTACTATTCTCGAAATGATCCATCATCCTTGCCATGACGCCTTCTCCACTCCTGGCGAATTTTGCCACGTCATCGGGTTCTGACGCCATCGTGATCCTTCTAACCTGGACTATCCCTGTAGTAAAGTCAAGTTCAACGCCAGTTTTTTCCTCATTTCGATGACACGAGAGCACGTAATCCTCAAGGAACCTCAGTAGGAACTGCGTAGATAACCTCAGGGGTCGTACCATGATATCAAAATACATCTCCAGCCATTTGATGAACACGTCATGCAGCTGTCGCTGTGCACGTGTGAATACAACCAATTGACGTTCGCGTTCGGTTCTCGCGTGAAGCCGGACAAGAATTATAAACTTGCACGAGGGCAGTGTGATTGAGTGAATCGCCACGGAGTTCTCGTCCTGTAAGCCATGGCTTACTCGTGTAGTCCATGATCCTGCGGTTCCAGTTATTGACGCATTGGGCAAAAGTTCTAGAAATGGTGCGATTCGTCGGCGTAGAGACACGAGGTACTTGCTGCATGAGGAACTGTCGGACAACGGAAGCGCTCCGACAACTGGCGTGCTTTTGTGGATTGTGAGAGTGGTGTTAAGAAGCGGCGAAACTGGCAATTCAATCTCTGCCATTGCTGTCGCCAAATCGAGAAGGCATGTGGATTTGTTCGACAACAGTCCGCGTTCCCTTGAATGATAAACTATAGCGCAGCATGTAAACATTGATCCCACACATAAGGTTAGGGTTTTGCCCATGGCGGCCTTCTGCCTTTCGTTTAGTCGCTGAATTTTTGAGCCCTCGTACCGACCACTTCACAAAAAAGACATCAACTACAGCAAATCATAATAAATCACCAAATAAAATACATCACGGTCTTTAAAATGTTAGAATTAATAAAACTTCTTCGAAGATATTGATAGTGATGTCCAAGTAGAAGAATATGCATTCGATTCCGAGATGGTGCAAACTACGAACACCTTAGCATGATAAAGAAGGGGGAAGAAGTTGAAGGGCCCCGCAAAGCGTTCTGGCGGTTCAAGAACGAGCAACTGGAGGAGGCATAGTCCTAAAAAACAAGAGCCGATTCCAGGTGTAAAGCCTCTCACCACATATTTTTCGTCGACACGCAGTATCACAAATAATGGAAAGAGATTAGCGGATGATGAAAGTAATGATGGACAAGATTAGAAAGTTGCTCGATACGCATGGCGATTTATAGAAGCGTATACTCGGGTCCTCGACTGGAAAACAGCGATTTATGCTGTAAAGAAATGTTAACTCACGTTAAGTTATCAAAGATTTTGAAACGATTACGTAAGAATTCAGCGATCGCAACGAGTCTGACAATGAGGATGATACGAAGAGGACTCGTAAAAAGCCGAAGTTTGATATCGGACAGGCTATTACGAGCGTGGCCGACGAATTACGCTCTCGCGAGGCAAAGCGGGATCAAAAAACAATACAGGAAACAGCAATTGAGATCCTATATAGAGACTATGAGAATAGGCTAGATACGGGTGCTTTTGTTGATGCAGTTAATGTCCTCCAATCTGAGAGCAAAGCGCGTATATTTACGAGGCTTAGAGCCGATGAGAAGAGAGATCGGTGGCTCGAGGTAGCTGTCGGTACAGAGATATTTCCGCCGCATCAGCGCGAGGAGATGCAACTAGATAGCTAACGAATAGGTTGACTTGAATTGATGAACTCCAATTCTTATAATATATTGTTTCAAACTCCGTAATTGCGTAAATACCTCTGGTAATCACTCCACATCCTGTCTGCTAACTCGTCCCTGAACCTGTCCATTGCTTTTGAAGAGCCTTCGGTATTGGAAGAAGTAGGCGTTACGGGGTTTATATCTTCCTTCCCATCTCTCTCAGGCTCGGATTCGAGCAATTCGTCGGCACGCTCACCATCCCGCCGACGCATTCTGTGGTTTCTGCTGGGCTTTATATTGTTCTTTTAGATGATATCTGCGGACCGATATGGCGTTAATACTGTCTCTGAAGTCGAGTATCCAGCATCTCCAAGCCACCACTTGCCTTCGGAGTCTGAAAGCCATGTCTGTATTGAGCATCTCGAAGAACGTAGCCGTCATGCGCTGATCCTTCCCACCCTGCAAGAATATATATTGGGTTAGGGTTATTGGAGCAATGCAAGACCCCTTAACATTAGACGTTAGAGCCAAAATAGAGGTCAATTTTAGTCATGCCCAGTCCTCTCATTTTGAAGAAGCCGCGTTCAAACCACCCCGATTGTTTGTGTGTCAAAGTGAATCTTCAACGAAGCCAACGTGAATCCTGACTCATTGACTTCCTCTGTGTATGGCACGCTGCATTATGGATGCTGCTCGGCAAGTACTCAATTTCCAATGTCGTGGTACTCCATTCGAATTCCCGCTGCTACGACGGCAGGCGCTAGTTATTCTGTCATCACAAACAGGTTGTTCGGTTCCTTAGGAAACCTAACCGCATGGGACGTATACCTATCTCGCTCAGATATCCCCTTCTGTGACTTTTCTTCCTATAGAAATTTATTGGACCTATGATCTGAATCTAGAAGCCGATGTAATACGGGCGGCTCTTGTGTACCTTGTACATCCTGTCAACATGAATCTCCAGAGCATATACCCGCTGTCAAATATACGTCGTAAGTCAGAAGTAAGCTGGGTCTCAGGAGCAGCGTACAGCCGTCTGAATATGAACTAGCAGTGCGACGGCGTAGTATTTGCAGTTCTTGAGTTCAAGCGTCCGTATTCAATCAGGTACTCAGACTAGAAGGAGGCAATGACTGGCGATGGAGTTGTTCGATGGAGCGGTATAAATATTGCGAAACAATTAAAGAAATATGGATATTATACTCACACGCCGTACACTGGGGTATTTGACTGGATTTCTTTGGTGCTTCTGAAGCTTGGAGGTAATACGGAGCTCTGGAGAAGTGATTCGGGACAAGAGCCACCTCCCACTCCAGCAGAATGCGCATGGATTGGGCAGAACAGCGCATGCGACTGGCATTGCTATGTTGATTGTGCAAGGTCAGAGTTAGGGATAAAAAGCAAACGGAGACAAAGAGCGCGCGGGTCAGATGAGATCTTTTTTCCTCGCCGGCGCTGTTCATTCACCGAACAAAGGCACATTGTCTACCCTAACCGCATCTTCCTCCTAACCTTCTCTCAAAGAAACCACCCAACCCCCGGCTAATAAGTAAGCCACAATTATATTCGCCGATCCCACGCGCGGCCGCACCTTTAAAACTTGCGATTCTGTCGTTACTTCCTGTGTCTTTCATACCACTCGTCCTTGAAACAATACTGCCAAATCGCAGCACTGACCAAACTAATGTCAATTGCCCAACCTCAGCCACCATTCCCATTCAGGAGTTTCGTGCAAAGCTCCAAGAGTAGTCGAAGCGCGCGGTGCAAGCTAAAGTCCTTAGTTTTAGATTTGAGGATGATGCCACTGGTGCTGATTAAGATGTTAACACGTTTTCCAATTGTATGAAGGACGTGTTTGGGATCGATGTTGTTGAGGACTTTGCTATCGACTTCCAGATTTGCTGGATTTAATGTCCACGAACGGATCATGGTTAAGGTTAGGCGGCTTGGGCGCGCCAGATCCCTACTGATCATCGTCTATATTGGTCATGGCATCATTGACATCGAATCAAACAGATTACAGCTTATTTCGGAGAACGGAAGTCAGAAGATGGTTTGGAGCATGGTCCACGACCCTATCCTACCGTCTACGGATGATTCTACCCAAAATCTCTATGCCTTAGCCGTGCTTGATTGTGGCTATGGCGGCGCTGTAGTTCGTCCAGGCACGGGTGAGTCCAGCTGCGCGCCGCATGCGGCCAACCGTAGTACAGTTCGCTCGCGGACGGATTGCGTGAGTTTCATACAACGGTTTCGTCAGGCAGCGCTCGCACTAAAGAATGCTGAAAACTTATCCGTCAATGTTGAGAGGCTCTTCGGTGGATTGCAACGGTTGAAGCCACTACAGCTCCGGATGCCGTCTACATAATCACTGGCAGTGCGCGCCCTCTGGTTTTGTCTCTGAAGCATCGATCGTCGAGAACTCTACAAAATTTAACACCTTCTAGCAAGGAGACAAACGTATTGTTCAAGATCTCGTTTGTTGAAAAATGATCAACCGTGTATCGGCAGCAGCAGCGGGGAATCGATCCGGCTTAGTCTGACTGTGTAAGGATCTAGTGGGTGAGTTCCTACGAATCTTAGGGCCTCGCGCTGGGGCGGTACCAACTTGGCCAAAAGACCACGATAATCAATCTTAGAATTGATTATGGCCCACTGCGCATAGTATAGTGACCGCCACCACTAGGGTCCTGACAGACTGAAAGCTGCTCAGCGTACGTTTAGCACTAAATGCAGGGGTTACCTCTTCAGCATTTTCTCCACTCTGGGGTATGCGCACTTGCTGGCCGTACTAGAAAAGTCTATAAGATCTTCTAATTCCCTCGGAGACACAGGAATTAGTCTGTGATGCTCCAGCCCTTTCACAGTAGTTCATTCTTCTTCCATCCACGTCGCCATTCATTCCATCTCGTCGGCCGGAGGGCCCACAGATATGATTCTGAGTGAGTTCGTCCAACTTACGAAGACAATTCCACCGGAATATGGAGAGTGACCCGGCAGAATATATAAGGAGGGGCTTGCCCTCGCTGCCAGGCAACGAAATAGGATCATGTCTTGCCTTGCTTTGACGCGTCCACCCAGCCTTGCCTTGTGACAAAGTGTTTCTCTGTCGCGCATCGCGGGAGACCTTCGCCCGCCTCAAGTCGACGCTTGACTGTGTCTTTGTCGCATCGGTCCTTGTGAATAGTAAGATGCTATAGATTTCTGTCCACTATGAACATCATTTGGCTAATCAGTTGATAGATGAAGTGCCGGAAAAGCTGGGGCGGCGTGATTTGCCGTGGTTCTCTGCGTGTTGGGTTGCATGGTTTCTTGCTTTTTGTGTCTTGGTTTCGCAATGTTGTATTTGTGTCGTTGGCTTGTGCTCCGCGAAGAAGCAATCCCGTCCAAAAATGCCGACTACCTCCAGCGAGTATGGGAGGTTGACGAACTTTGGATCAACGTAGGCTGGGAGCTGGGCCAGGGTATACAAAGTGCGCCTAGATAGATGCCTGAGTTATAATCATAATACAATAAAGTATTCTAAACACTTCCATGAAGTTCAAAGACTGAAGGATCTTGTTCGATTTGCAGATGGAGAGGATTGAAGGGCCCCCGGTTGACCGTCTAGGAATTTCAAGGGATTCAAGGGCCTTGTGGCAGAGTAAATAATTGTGTAGGGAATTATAATAAATGTATTCTTAATTACTTGTATTTACATTCAGTTGCTGCGTCGCACATTCCCATATATCTTAATATATGGCCTGGTGTGACGCTCGTCCCAACACTCATCGATAATTTTGTCAAAGCCCGATTTCCTCGAGGATGTGACGGAAGTCATTCCTAACGCGTGGGTACAGACGTAAACAATAGTGCTTAATATAAGGCCCAGCATGGCTCCGTAACTCATTTGCGCATGTCTAATTAAGCGTTTGCTTCCCTACGCGACCCCATTCAACCATGAGAAAAGCTCTGCTTCCATCCTTTTGTCTGCTTCTGGTCCACTGAGGATCTCCCCCATCATATCAGATCCAGGTGGGAAGTCCATCTCAAAGCTCGGTTCGCCTGCTCCCCTCATATTGACCAGTACTGCTTGACGAAAGTGCCACCGCAATCGAGTTCATCTCTTACACCATCGCCGCCGTTGGGATTTCGACAAATAGGGTCAAGTATCCTCCCGTCTATCCTGGAAGAATCTTTATCGAAACAAGTTATCTTATAGCCCTCATCTGGGTTGATGGAGCAATCAAAACCGTCAAATCTCTGATGGATACTGGACGTCATAAGCAGTCCATTCTGACATGAATTTATTCCCGTATCATGTTTTCCCGTAATCCACCGAGAAAATCCGTTCTGCACCCAATATTCTTCACCGGAGAGTGGGAAGATGTGGGATGCTTCAAAACCCCCCCCCCAATCGTTCGCATCGACCTCACGGTTGAGAACGCCAGTTATCACGCACTTGCCATCTCTTTCACGGACCCGGGTTCGGAAACGATCATCTCTGCAAGTGATAGTTCTTGAAAGTATTCGGGTAATGCACGGTTCGTCTGTGATGGATATCGTGTCTGTGTAAACCTCAGTAGCTGCACGTACAAGGATTTATAAAAACATATACTACCTCTGCGAGAATAAGGTCTTATGTCATAATGGCCTGGCTTGAGAGCATCATCGGTTGGCATCAGGTCCACTCCAGTGCTGCGCAATTTCACTCTATACCGCCCAGACGCAACAATGAGGATGTCGAGCATATAGAGAAAAGTTTTCTCAGTTACAGACGGATTCAATCTCATTCCACCGAGCGGCTTATCAGGCTCTGAAAAGAGATTAAATATGGACATTTCGACCTATAGCTCTGGTGCCGGTCATGATTTCAATTTCAGTGACGATAATGACATTAATTTATATACCCGGTAGTGAACGACGAGAAGATAATGCGAATAATAACAATAATAATGTTGCCATCAGTTAGTATGGTGTTGAGCTTGCGGACATGTCATTTGCAAGGGTACAGCCGCATCAATCGGGGTCATCACGTTTGGTGAATGTGGCAGTGTTGACTCTCATCTCAACTAGGGACAATTTGTCAGAACCACGAGACGTATGTTTATTATTTCGTGGCGTACGGTCATCTTTTATCACTGCTGCTACGACAAGGCTATGAAGAGCACCACGGAAAGTTTCGTTCCCCTGGAATACCGAATTGCCGCCCTCTCCACCAAGAATCGGAGATTTTTTGCAGACAGAATGAGTTTTCGCCGGAGGATCTTAAAGAAGAAGACATTTTGAGTTGCCCGTCAGTTGATTTTAATTGCAGCGCTTCCCCATCAGACTAGAATGTCCTGGATAATGTCGGTATAGTTATGAACGTCCTGGCAGTTGGAATGGCTTGCCAGCGCCTCGTTTTATATTGCGAGAAAATAATACAATTATACAACGTAAATCTCGACTGAAATAAGAACTTACACAGAGGAAACATAACATTGTCGCAAACCGAATCAAATTTTTAACATGTATGATGTATCGATGGCCCTTAACCGAGCGGGGCCATTTTGTTTTCTGCGAAAGCAATCAACCAAACGGCGGAGCCGGGTGGTAGTTGAAATCGGTAACCACCCGACGTTGGAAACGGTTTTTGCCAGCGCCGGTCCGCGCCCGGCCCGATCTTCAGATCAGCCCAGCGCGAGCCGGATCGCGAGTCTTTGCTAAGGTTTGGGCTACTGGACTAGCGCAAAAGCATATTCTGACTACAGTAAAACGTGGTTGCTGAGCCGACTTTGGTGTTTGATATGTTCATTTTGTTGGGTTGATGCCACAAAAAATATTGTTTTCCACTAGTCATTTGGAAACTTTCCTCGTGACAATTAATATTTCTCAGTGGGAGGGATAAAAGTTTGGTAGGACCAAGTTTAGCAATTGCTAGGCAGTTGGTTAAACGTGGCATGATCTGCAGATCCAGGGACTGAGTTTGAGGTCCCCTGCGTAACCAGCGCCTCATCAGCCAGTGTGGCCAGTGTGGAATGGAATGGCCGAGAAGGATCTACAGCATTTGTGGTGAATGAATAGTCGGTTAGATTTATTATCATGATTGTAGCGGATGATGATACATGCCACTCGATTCGAACGTAGTCGATGGTACAAAAGCAAAATGTTTCCTGAAAAATACAAAATACCCCCGGTTAACGCCATGACCAAACCAATATGTACAAGAATACACGAATCGTAGACGGAACGGCAGACTATGAGGCAAGCATTTCGAGCTGCTCGACTAATCGTGACTGCCACTCACGCGCGAACGCGGGCGATACTCGAAGCAGAACTGCTTCTGGATCTTCAAAGGTTGCGCCGATGAGGTCGTGGTATTGCAGTCTGACTGCTGGATCGTCTGATTCTATCCGCTCGACCTGTGTCGATGTCAGTAAAGCATAAGGTCTGTGGAATAATAATGGAACATACAGTCCAGCCGCGAGCAGAGACAGAGAGTCGGACTTGAGTGTGCTCCTTGGTCCGGATGTCGACCTCAGTCGAGACTTTGCACGTGGACGGCACCGGGGCGACGTCGAGCAGCATGGGAGAGTATTCTGAGGCCAGAGCAGCGACGTCGTCAGCAAGCGAGAGCGCGGGCGCGAAGGAGTAAGGTGATGACGGAGACGCGGACAGGACGGGCGATGGGGACAAAGTTACAGTTGCGGCGGCCATTTGTTCTTGTTGCGGAGTGGTAGAGTGATCAGACGTGTCGAGTGCAAGCGACAGAGAAGAGGCCATGATGGTGGTATTTAATAGTATTGAATAATGAGCGCCGCGTTGTGTTTGTATTTTATGGGTGGCCAGATCATATTTGCGAGCCGCGGCTGATGATTAGTTCGGATGCAAGTTGCGTAGGCGCAGTCGGCCCACTTTTTGTGCCGCGCTCGGTAACTAACTAACTAGCAACATAAAAATGACAGGCCACGCGTTCTAAACATTCGTGACGCGGCCACACGGCACCAAACCCAAGGCAAAATTATTGACTGCACTGCGCCTCCCGCATTTCTCTATTTCTACGTACGCAACTTGTCTAAGCACCCACTACTATGATAAATAATCACAATCATCGTCTAATCTCTAATGTAAACAACACCGTCTGGTCGCTCTTAATCACAACTTCGTCTGCCTCCATAGCATTGCTCGTGCTCACCTGCGTCCCGAAACTCGTCGGCCAGTCTTCAATATCCCATGTAAACCCGGCCGTCGATATCACTGTCGGCCCGGACACAGGAATAATCCCACACGTAGGCCCAAGCACGCTCCGCGGCGTGGCTATCTTCTGCGTGCCCGGTCCGACCAGAAATGTCAGCGAGTCGTCCGACAGGAGCGTGATTTCCCGCTGCTTCTTGTCGGCCGTGTCGTCTGCCTTGGCCACTCGCTCGTGAACAAAGAGCGTGTGGATCGAATGGAACTCCTGGTCAACACGGCCGCCCGTGCCCCCGAGTGCCACGACTGGGAACCGCTCGCCAGGATAGAGGTCGCCGAGCTTGAGCAAGCATTTGCCGAAATCCGTCGAATCCTGGTCCGGAGAGTGATACACGGGCACTCCCAATTCTCCCTCGTAATAGGCTCGAATATCCGGCTTGAGTGAGTCGAGATCGCCGGTGATAAAGTCCGGTTTCTAGAACGAAATTAGCGACCTTCGTCCGGGGTGGTTTAGGGAATTGACGTACGTATTTCGGACGCGTGGACTCGTCCAGGGCTGCATACAGTCTATTCGTACCGCCATCCGCACATATCTTCACGGCAGCTAATATCAGACGTTAAGTACAGGGACTCGCATCTCTTAAATAGTATGCAAAAACTGACCGTTGCTCCATATGCGGTCGAGCATGTCTAAATCCGTGATCGGCTGGTTCAGCACGATCACTGCGAACGGCTTGACGTCGCCGTTCTCTCCCGGCGGTAGCAGAATCGATGCGCGATCAATATACGTCGCTGACGCAATATCTTCTTCTGTAAGTGGCATTGTGATCCTGTTTGGCGTCTGAGCGAAAATAATGTTGTCGTTGATAGCAAGGTAGATGTGGTTTTGAATTGCGCATGCCCACTCAGCCGCACTGATACGTTATCGGGCGAGAGTTGCCCTTGATTCTACGCTCTACATATTTTTTTTTTTTTTGCTTCAGTACTGGATATTTCCAATAGTAGCTGCTATTCGCCTTCCATAGACAGGCTCACGATAGAATAACCATTTATTGCTGACTCAAAACTTTCGGCCAACTTGCCGCTAAATATAAGGCTTAACCTCGTCCTCCAACATCTCCCACAATTTCTTGCCCGTGCCAGCTTCAACCAATCCCTTCTTAACATGCGCCACAATCTCGTCCTTGCGTCCAAAAGGAATCACATACCCGCCATTAAACTCCTCCACACCCGTGTCTGGCGCCAACCCGGCATATAACTCGGTCAGACCGCCCATCCGCTGCGGATACAAAATCAAATCGTACATAAAAGTCCGCATCCATGAAGTATTGTGCCTCTGCAAGTTTGTTTTCAGGTTGCCAGGGTTTAGCGATATACTCATAACGTGGTTTTTCTTGGTCCCGTCGTCACCGACCCCCGCGTCAGCGACAGACCGTTTGGCGTATTCGTCAGCCAGGACGACCGCGCCGGCCTTGGACTGGGCGTATGTTAACCACGGCGACGCCTTTGTTTTGGTGTAGTTGATGTCGTCAAAGTTGATGCCGTACGGCTTTGGACTGCGCGTGTGCAGGATCGACGATACCCAGATTGCCCGAACGCTGCCGGCGGCCGACGACGACGATGCCGCTGTCGACGTCAGTATCGGAGTCAGCAGCGCGTGAATGGCAAAGTGGGCGACAACATTTGTGCCCCATTGCAGCTCGTACCCCTATATACAGTTTGTCACTTATTGTTCCCCAATCTCGTCCTGTTCCCACATACCTGCTTTGTCGTGCTGCCGACAGGCGGCACCATCACACCAGCATTGTACCACACAACGTCCAGCCTATCAATCCTCGTCAACAGGTCATCAATCGCCGGCTTTATAGTCGTCAAGTCGACAAGATCGATCTTGACAAACTCAAGCGACCCTGGCTTCGACTCCGGCGTCTCGCCCGGATTCGCTTTGATGTCATAAACGGCTGTGTCGTACGACTCCTGAGATCGCCCGACAATGATTACACGCCCGCCCTTGTGGTACAGGACACGGCTCACCTCGAGACCGACGCCGGAGTAACCGCCCGTAACTAGGTAGACCTGTGGTCGAGATGGTTAGCATCGGTCCAGTCAAGAGTTCATGCATACACGCACCTTGCCAGACAAGTCTGGAATGTCCTTCTCGGTGTAAGTAGGACTAGGGGGGAACGATTGCGACAATAGTGACATGACTATTCGTGAGTGCGTTCACAGAATGAATTGACAGGCAAATTCGTCCGAGGAAGAACAAAGGAAGAATCAATGCATACCCATTCCCCACTCGAAACCTTATCGCAGGTCAGTGGGTAAGGGTTCGCAATTTTTGACATCGTAAGCCATGAGGGATTGGTGTCGACGCCAGGCGGCTGACTGACGATACTGAGGGAGACGTCTTGAAATGGCCAGATGTCATAAAGCGAGAAGGGTAAATCCTCAGCAGTCATATTGCGAACAAGACAGCGTTGCAGCGACGACATTGATTAATTGAATTACAACAGGCATAGTGCTGGTGTTAGGTGGACGATATATGGCATAGTATAAACCCGACCTGGTTTACGTCATTGAAAGCGAACACCAACCGGCACGTCGATTACCATAGTCTCCATTATCCTACAGAAGCTGCGCACTATTTGTTAATCCACTTTTCTTGTCACTGTTTGCACTCGATTGGAACCGCATAGAATTGAATTTACTGCTACAATGGTGTGTTCAGACATGTTTGTCTTGCGGCCACATGTGAACGCCGCTAACGGATCCGCAGAACTCGTTATTCAATCACGCCCTGAAGCAGTCGCAATCCCTGAAAAAGGACCTCGACGCCTTTTCCGCGTCACCGTCAACCGCCAGTTTGGCATTGCAAGGTGCATCTATTATGAGACAAACCGGTCGATATTGTTGCTAATTTTTATTTTGCAGGCCAGATATCAGCGACCTTGGCAACCCTGCAACGCACAATCGATGAATACGACGCTATGGCTCGCCGCGAGCTCGTGCCCGCAAAGCAAGACAAGGCGTTCGCGAGGATCCGCAATTTTCGCACAGAAGCGGGCGAGGCCCGGACGTTGTTCGAGAAGCTCAAGAAAGAGCGCGAGGAGGCGCAGAATAACTTGAACCGCGCCGAGCTGTTGGGCAGGAGACCGCATCATTCTGCCACGCCGGATAATCCTTACGCGACCGGGTTGACAAGCAACGGCTCCTCCGTCGGCGGCAGCGGTGGTGTCCAGATTAGCGACAGTATACCGGCCGCAGCAATACCCCGTGAATTCTTCCAGCGGACAGGAGATCAATTGGACGAGTTCCTTGAGCGAGGGCGCGCCGTGTTGGGCGACTTGGTTGAGCAGCGAAATGTCTTGAAATCGACCCAGCGGAAATTGTACAGTGCGGCAAATACATTGGGCATATCGAGTGACACGATCAAGTATATTGAACGGAGAGCACGGCAAGATAAAGTAGTGTTTTGGGCTGGAGTCGCTATTTGCTTGTTGTCGTTCTATTTTATATTACGGTGGTTAAGGTAGATTGTAATGCACGGCCTAATAACACTGTGTCATGAGTACTTGTGCGGCAACAACCGAGCCGTGTTGTTGACGGCTATGCAAACTATCGCATCTAATAAAACAGACCACGGAAGCAAACTTATATCCATTAGATCACAGCAATGCAACTGCCCAACTCTACACCGTAACACACTACCAAGCGAATAACCAAACCAATTCCTATGTGCTCATATAAGATTCTAAAGTTCATTTAAATCGACATGGAGAATGCGCAATAATGATTACAGTTATTTACCAGCTCCGATCGCTGACGACGATCCGTTAGGCACAAAGTCCTGAGACGAAAGTCGTCGACCGAGTGCTCTCTCGATCTTTGCAATCAGCGCAAGGTTGTTGAACGTGTCGATTTTCTCGGCCGACGGCTGGTACCGCTGGTCCATGAGCGGCTTCGACTCCATGCGATTCAAGACGTCAGCAATAGACGACAGTATGGTCGCTTTGTCAGCCGGAACAACCGTAGATGTCGTCGACGACGACGATGACGATGAAAACATGGTGCTGAAGGAGTCGTCTAGAATCTTTGCGTCGTCGTGCTCGTGAAGCGACAATGTGCTGTCGTCCAATTTTGAGGCTGACTTGTCGGACATGGAGTCTGGAGTGTTAATTGCCTTCTAATGCGGGGATTGCAGGCCAAAGATCTGTTCGTCAATTAGCATAGAAGACGTGACGTATTCATCAAAGAGACTGACATACCGTGCAATTAGGGAGAGTTGACACTCATGCGGTGAAAGCATCGATCCTGGGGATACTTGACATTTAGCTGCAGTGGTGCGCCGCATCCGAACTCACCCCACAATGTGGCTGCATTGCATTGTCGATCTGAGGCCCCTTGTCCGAATCACCGACTGAGTTCTCACGCGACATCCGCGCTAGCCATTGACATCGGATAGTAGCGTATCTGTCGGTTTATTGGGCTTGATTACTGTAAGGGACAACCATCTTACATTCTCACCAACCACAAACCTTGGGCCCATTGCGTCAATACCTCTTAGTCTTTCACGCACTCTCTTCAGGCTCCGGCTCATCCCGCTTTCGAATAATACATAAAGTATGGCGTCGACACACCTATCAAACGTCACGATGCGTTTCAGGGTTTCATGGTCAACGAGACAAGGGAGACTCTTGTTGACAAGGTCTCACTGATTCGTATGATGTAATTATATTTGACTTTACATTATATTTTAGCATGAGCAATTCTGTCCTTTCAGATTGCAAGTATCTAGACAACACTCGAATCCCTGGTTGTATGAGCAATGCGTCGGTAGGAGAAACTTCTATTCCACTCAGTTATCCTACCATTGCTAGGACGCGTCGGAAAACTATATAGTGCCATACCAATGCAATCATTTCCATTGTGCGGATGAGAAGCTAAATGTACAACCCCAAAACAAACAAAGCAATCAAACACAATAATTGCCATGAAAAAATTCGAGCATCAGATATATCTATTCCACTCTGCTATCCACCATCGTCCCGTGATATGAAGTTTGTATCCGGCCTTAGCCAACTGTTCGTAGGGCAGATGGACCATCGCATAGTGGGGCATTAACGTCAAACTTCTGGCGCTGGTGATCAGTTTCCAACTTCAGCTCCTCCATCTCGCTGATCCCTAATTTTCTCTTCGGGTTGCTTAAAAGTTCTAACGTCAGGCTCTGACCATGGCTACTGCTCGCCTTCGCAGGTTTTTGAGCCTTCACTAGTTCTGTCTCCCGTGGCGGTAAACCGTGAAACACTCGTTTCATCTCGTCGTGTGAATGCGATTGCATGATACCTCGGTACATGGCGTCCTTTCCAGGAATAATTCTCCCCAGAACATACTTCGTGTTCGTGGTGTGGTTATCGACCTCAATCGCGGTGTTGAAAATCTCCTCCGCGACCTCTCGCCATGGCCGAACGGCGTTCTTGGCATCGGCACTGAAGCACGATACATTTGCCTCAGCCGAGGTCGCGATCATCGCGCTGTCGACGCCATACGCAATCTTCAGCATATCCAAATCGCCTCTGCAGTACACATCGCCGTTGGCAATGCAAGTAACGCCCGATTCTCGACATATGCTGGCAATACCAGCAAGATACCCATCCCGCACGGCACGTTCCCGTGGTCTCATTGGGATTTTCCGACAATGCACCGTCAGCGCAGAAATACCTGTTTTGACAAGTCGCTTCACGAGCACAAGCGTCTCCTCCGGAGTATCCAAAATTCGTATTTTGACGCTGATGCCAATGTCAAATTTCTTGCCGACCTCCTTGACCAGTGCTTCCAGAATTGCGACGAGCTTATCTGGTGTCCGTAGCAACGCTGCGCCCATGCCAGAGTGAATCGAAAAATGCTTCGGACAGCCGGAGTTCACGTCGATGCCGGCCACGTCTGCGGCAACGACGGTAGCAGCTTGAACTGCTAGTTCTGGAGATGCGGTCCCTAGTTGAAATACAATTTTGTTGCGCTCAAGGTCTCTGTGAGTGCGGAAGACGACATTGTTGTCTTTGTCTGGAAGGACGAAGTCGATGCAGTTGATCTTCTCTAAACATATTTTAGACAGGATTTCACACGCTACCGATATTAAACAAGATATCTACCATTCGCAATTCGCTTGCAACCTATGATCTTCTTGTCGACAATCTCCGGAGCTGGACAAGCTTTAATAGCTGGACAGCAAACAGAGCCAAATTTACTTACACCACACTAAATCCGCTCCATATCGTAAGGCGCTCAGTCGCAGCGGCAGTTCACCAGTCCGCACCTGCACAACACCGTTAGAAATGCACACGTATCCTTTGCTGTGAAATCGACAGTCTCCCCGGATTAACCATTTATTAACAATACGTACCATAGGCGCGAGAACCAACTTCCCGGAATAATTTAATGGCGGCATGATGATTTGCAAACTCTCCGTTAAGCACTAAGTCCGAATTGTGTGTGCCATCGTATTCGAATTTACTCTGCCAAATCTTAGTCTAGATCTTCCTGTAAGTTACTTTCTCTAGATTCATCTTCAAGTTTTTTGCCTCCGCATTGCCCTAACCCAGTCAAGATCCTAACGGTTCGCCTAGCGCTTGAACACGGTTCGATGGAAAGGTTGTCACTTGCCAGTACCATAATTGGTTTGTCAGGTGATCTTACCGGAGATTCGTAAAGACTCATCGAGACTGAAGAGCAGAAACTGAATAAAGCCGATGAGCCCAGCCTTATTGCCTAATACGGAGTTGGGCATCAAGCAGTGATATGAGCCGCAGCAGGGGCCACCCGGAATGACTGAGGCGCCCAGCCCCCCCTAGATCTCATGATTCCCCAGGGTCCTGAACCCGCCTCTCAGTTCAAGAGCAGCATTACTTCCTACTTTGTAATTAAAGTACTACTGGATTTGTAAATATAACTAATTTACACATTTCTATGGAAAATGCGTTAAGGAGATATTTCGTTTCGTGACGGACTTGGAGGCCGGATGACAGCGATGACAGCTGGCCGGTGTGGTCTTGCAGACCTGGAACTGGCAAGGCGGCTGGGCAAGCCAATCCACAGCGCAGGGTTTGCGTCAATTTCTATCCACCGGAGAAGAATCTTGGTTATGACAGGTTAGACGTGGCGGGGTGCTTATCTGGTCGATAATTTTGCATGACAGGTCGACACTGGCAGACGCTGCTGCGCAATTTCATATTATTTCCGCTCGCCACGAAATCTTCCTCGCACTCCTTTGCTTGAACATCTCGGATTTTTTTTCTTCGTTGATTTTTAATCATTGTATGCTTAATTGAGCTGTACATACGATACGGCAATGGCTATGCGAGCGACTGGATCTTGGGCTGTCTTTCAGAACCAGGACGCGGAGCCCATGGAAGTCGTGGAGAACGAGGACGAGAATGATGTCGATTATGTGCAGGATGGCGAAGAGCTCGAGATGGAACGACGGAAAAGGGATCGCATTATGAAGTATATCCTTTCTCTGCCTACACCTCCGTGCAGTCCGGAACGACAGACTGCCGCGGGAGATTGGGACCAGACTTCAACGACCGGGAAGGACGCATTTGAACGTGTGGATACACATGATATAACGAGTAAGGGTTGCTAATTACGTAACTGGACGGCATTGCTGACTTAGGAACAGGACTAGGCCATCGGGCGCGGGAAATTTCACATGCTATACTACCACGCGGTCTGCGTGATTCCTCGCGAGAAATTCTGAACCGACCGAAAAGACCGACAGTAAGACACGTTCCTGCGAGACTGCCATCAGTCCAACATGATCTAGCTCTGTCAAAGTCTATCCGTGGTCCACAGCGACCCGGTAATGCCAATCAAAGGATGTCGAATCGCGATTACACTATCAGCAGTCGTAGCGCTGGGACTTCCTACTGCACGGACATATTGCCGCGGGCAATACCGAAGGCAATTCCGATAGTTCCGGGACATCTTAATGGTCTGAACATCATGCTCCTATCGCCGACTTCGGGCTCAGTAGAGGTTGAGCGGAACCTGAACGGCATAGCAGATCCTGATGAGATTCTTAAAGAAATCACCTCGGATGGAACCCAGAAGTCATACACGATTCGGCAATGCTCCGAAACGTCATCTATCTATGCTGACAGCATTCATGATAAGGAATTCAACGGAATTCCTCCGGATCAGTCGCGATTTAAGGAAGTGTGGATGCAGGCTTATGACATCGAGCCTGCGTCTATGACTCCAAACCAATCCAAGGATTCATTCCACTACTTCAAGCGCCGCGTCTCAGCGAAGTCCCAAGAGTCAGCTGGGTCTGGTACCAAGTCGGTTCGAATCGATGTGCAAGAAAACAAGAGTCCAATGATACGCAAGAAGTTTTCCTTCCACGAGGCCGTGTCTGCAATGATAATCAAGCGTAAGTCATCCAGAGAGTTGGTGAAAAACGGCGAGATGGCACCGTCAACCTCGTCGTCTTCCAGTGTCAAGAAGAGCCGAAAATGGGCCAATACTGCATGTACTACCGAGCTTCCTAAGTCTAGATATGGCACGTCTCCAATGGCTCACCGGGAGATGTCCACGAGAGAGTACAGCAAGTTCGAGTCTTTCCTCCGTCCACGCCTACCAACACCGCATTATCATCCGCAGCCTGGGAGGGAGTCGACGCTGTCGCTTGGTATACGAGACATTCGTAACTTAGATAGTGCGGAGGTTGCTACGCGATATAAGCAATATCTGAAGGAGCGACAACGAGATAGAAGTCGGCATGGACAGAAGTGGTCTTATACGCGAGATGGACATGGAACCTATAGTCGATGCAGAGAAGGCGAGGAGTTTTCTTGGTTGTAACCAGTCCGCTGAAGTCGTACATGTTATCGAATAGTGCTATTGTAAGAAGAGACAGCACGCCAGGCTACTGCGGCATGTCGCCCCGTCAGCCAATGAGGCTTAATGTGATCCAGTCTTGCTGCTAGTGAACAGATCGGATGATTAGATTTAGCCTTCAAAGCATCGAAAATATATCACAGCTATAATACATTGCAAATGGCTCATCATTCGGAAAGCTCTATAACAGCCTTGCACAACAAGAGAATGAATCTATACTATCGGTTTGATAAAGCACACTTTGGACAGATAAGGGTATTAAAACGGAAAAAAATCAGGGTTGGCATCCAGTGGACTATAAGATAAAACATTTGTTCTCGATACGCTCGACGGCGGTCTCCAAGATCGCGGAGCGGATCTTTGCCTCAATCCAACTTTTTTGAAAGAAGTCTATGGGCGTGGCTAGAATTTCATCGCCACTCAGAACATGACTTGGTACGCAGTCTCCGAGGACGACCTCCCCGAGATTTGGCGGAATATCTTCTGCACCGGATTGTCCGTCTCTTATGACTACCTGCATGACATTAGAAGTGGAACCCTCGGTCTGCAGAGTTTGTCACTTACAAAGGACCGCGTAGGACAAAGTAATGTTCCTGGAGGACAGTTCGCATTTTCGCAGCGAAAAGTCTCAATGACAACCTTCTCCAGTGTACCAAACCAGGTAACCCCGTTTCGCACTAACGGTCCAAACGGGTTCTGACGCAGCTGAAGACGGAGCTCATTTGTGGCTTGCAGGATGGCCGCCGCTGCTTCTTCTTCATTCGCATAATACTGACCATCTGACTTTGCACCACGGGGCCCTTCATCAAGACACATAGCAATGGCCAGACGGCAATGCAATGCGCATACACACCATGAGATAGCTTCTTGTAGACTTCTATAGGACTGCGACACGCCAACTTCAAATGCAACCATAAGTTTCTTTTCTTCGTCATCATTGACCATGTAACGAAGGCCGCCATCCCATTCCCTGATTGTGAGCCCGCGTCCAGCTCGACGATGCTTTGTAATATCGGTCGTTTGAGATACACGACGCGGATATCTGCACTGATCCCTCCGCGAAGCAAAATCTCATTACAAGAATTTGCAAGACTACCTACTAACTCGCCTACCATATCTCCATGAAGTGGGGTGGGAGCGGCGACGACGATGGCAATTTGCCGTGTGCTGTCATAGCATAGTCGAGGGAACCTAAGAGCATGCATCAGCAGAAGCTGTGTAGGCGATCTTGTTAAAATACATACTTGTTTCCGTCAGTGTCAAGGAGCTCTTGCGCATATTCATATTCATCCCAACTTGCCGGGACTTCTATTTTCGCGTCCGGCGAAAGCGGACGTCTGACAACATCCATCAAATTGAACTGCTCCATGGGGCCACGCTGGTGAACGACTACTCTTCGTAGTTAATACCGATTTGCGCACAGTTCTCTGACTTCTCTTGCTTGCAGGCTGACTGGATATCGAACTTGTCTTTTTTGCAGATTGCGCAGGGCCAGGCCACGCGCAGCGGATTCAGTATTGTCAAGATCGCCAATCACACTCATTGTTAAAGTTTTCAGACAGATGGCGCCGACAGATGATCAGAAGAATGACAGACTGGTACAGAATGCGAATGTTGAGAACACTGACAGTCTGAATGATACTAGTTGCGAGAATCAGTGACGAACAGCAATCCGTTGTCATGGGCGATTTGAATCCAGACTGGGGAGTACTGATACTTTTTGCGTGATGTAAAGTGCTCTACTGATGGAACAGTGTGTGACCGCAGCTGAGCCGCACGGACAGGTCAGTTGTGACGTCATGATCCCGGAGCTTCAAGCGTCCATTAGATGTTCGGTTTGTTAATTCGGCGACACAGAAGATCTGTCGTACTGATATTACCTAGGTGATCGATGTTTTCAACTGGCCATGTCGAGAATGTGTAGATTGGGAGGAAGAGTCAGGGTTAGGATTATTTGCAAGGTTCGTTGAGCCAAGGATCTACTAAAAGTCGATTCAAATGTCTAGAGCTAATTTCGCCGTCTGTCGAGCTTGCCGTTTGCGGGTTGTCTGTACTCATATTGAGACACATGCGCACTTCACATTCATCCTACGCAGAAATCTAAATCAGGTACAATTAAACACGAGACGCAGAATATTAAATGTGAGCTGCAAATTGATTTTGATAAACAATTGGTGGACGTCTTATCGTCTCTCATGACTACTGCACGTCCTATACGTGCCTAACTATAGCTTGTGCAATTCTAAAAATACAACCAAATCTTATAATAGAGTACACCTACAAAATCGTACACAACTGGCACACGCTATAATCGAGCCCGCCAACAAAATGAAGAGCAACTTACTTAAGTGCTGGCTTTCTCCAGAAGTACTGCTTGTGAACTTTTCTACAACTTCTAAGCCCGGGGTGGCCCCTCAGTTCTTCTACAGCCGCCCGACGATGCAAGTCCTCGTCTTGCTCCGGAATGTAATAGTACTGTTCCTCGAGACGCTTTCCTGATGCGTCCTTGCCCTGACGCTTGATTACACCGACACACGGAATACCGTTGATGATACTGCGTAAGATTTCATCCGGCAGAGAGCTGGTAATCGGCAATGACGAATGCAGCACGGACAGAGGAGTTGACGCCAGCCGAGAATATGCTAAATGAGCGATAATATGAGTTTTGAGCTTATTGAGATCGGTCTCCGGTTCGCGCGGTTCAACATTCGGAACTGGAGTAGGTGTTGATTCGCGCTCTTCGACTGGTGTAATTGGCGCAGGTGATTGTTCTCTGGCGTCTGAGGTGATGGTGTCTGAGGTGTTAATAATTGCAGCTTCCTCATTAATAGTCGTTGAAGTTGTAGTTGACGGTCTAGGCGTTGGAGTATTTTCCTTCTTATCGACTGCCTTGTGAACATAATCTTCTTTGTCTTCCCAGATCTTAAGTTCAATATTAGATTCGCTCTGCTTGCACGGAGACGCGTCGCTCTCCGAGATGGTAACCTCTCTGGCCTCTTTCTCCGAAACGAATAACTCCTCGTCCGTCTCGTCGTCGTCAGGCTCCATAATAACGACCTCGACACGCGCCCGCTCGCCACAAACATCGATGATAACATTAACATAGGCAGGAATCTCGACGCTTTCACCCTTGGCTAACGCGTGTTCTCCTGTAGGCGTGCCCACTCGCGCGCCGTTCCAACCCAGACACCGCAGTTCGATCGTGTTGCGCACGGCAATGTACCTCGCCGTGACATGCACACGTGAGATAAGTTTATTTGTTCGGCTTAACACGACCGATGACGAGTTCGACGACCGCCCCAACGTTAGTGCATCGCCATTCCTTGGCACGCGCGCGAGAACGACGGTCGATAATGGCGCTCGGACGATAGGCTGATGTGGGTCGTCGTCGTCGTCGTCGTCGTCAACAAACGGATCGTCCAGCTCGTCGTCCTGAATAAATGCACGCGTAGCGTTCGACGGCGAGGACACGCTTAATGCTGCGCTGGAAGTTGGTGCGGGCGTCGGGTAGAACGTTTGGAGCTGCGGCAGACGCGACGAGATATCGTCGCTGTCACTTGGGACGATACGCTGTCGGCTGGGTGTTCGCCCTCGGTCATCTCTTGGTGTATCTGCTCGAGCGCGTTTGCGAGAGGGAGAGTGGCGCTTGACTGGCGATGGGTCCTTACGGCTGGCCGCGGATGGCTCGAAACTGGGGAGCAACGACCGATGGGCGGGACTATGAACCGGAGGAGAGGACGGCGGGTACTGCCCGGTCGAGGTCATTGTGATTATTACGCGTAGAATAAGTCGAGTAATGCGAATATGTTCACCGAATGTGCACAAAAAAGAATGGACAAGTGATGAGGCGGGCGAGAAAAGCTGGCAGCGGTGGGAGATGTAGGAAGGCACGATGAAAGTCAAAATGTGGTCCACGAGAGGCTGTTGTCAACCCTCACAGTATACGCGTCCACGGCTGCTTGCCAACCCCCAACATAAAACTTGTAAGCCGTAGTTACAATTGTTCAGTCAATGTCTTGAAACAGCTCAAAACGCGTGAATATGTGTAGCCAACCAGCGGTTTTAGTTGAAAAGCGCGTGGCGCGAGCCAGAGCTACCGACAGGAAACAATAATTCAATGAATCGCGTTCTCGGCAATTCGCGTTGCAGTTTGACCAAAATAGACTTCATTGGCGGACCAACAGCGGTACAGATTGGGATGGGGGTTGTTCGGAACTAAGTGTTTTTGGGCGGGGCAGTCCCTGAGCATTCCAAAGCGGCAGGTGGCCACCGCGACGACGACGCGTTGGCGTCACCGCTGTAAATGTAAACAGTCGCGAGCCGCGTTCGAGCCGCCCGTCGCGTGACGCGTCGCGTGTACTGTGCCTTTCCACCGCTACAGTTATGCACCGTCGCACCGCTGTCGCGGTTGTGCCATAAACTTCATTCCGCCAAAACCTCACAGGGTAAGGGCTAATCCAGGAAAACGTTTGGTGCGTGACTTGTTTTCCTCAATTTTAGGGCTTTAGCAGTAGGGTTATTTGATGATTCGCGCAAACGGGACCACAACACAACGTTGGCGAACCAAGTACTCGAATTCTGTCGTGCTGCCAGGATTCAGATCAGCACTTCTTGACTAACTCCCTACAGCTATAGTAACACACAATGACTAGTAAGTCCACCCTTTGGTATATCAAGATAATTCTAGATGCTGGATATTGTAATTTTGTCGAAATGGCTGGATTGTCATTAGTGAGGTGACGGAGAAAGAATGCTTGATACTAACGAATTCTAACAGAGGGAACTTCCAGCTTCGGCAAGCGCCACAACAAATCGCACACCTTGTGCCGACGGTATGCATCGATTGGAATTACTGTACTTGAAAGAGGTGGAAATTGGTTCTAATACGGGATATTACAGATGCGGTCGTCGTGCGTACCACATCCAGAAGTCGACCTGCGCTTCGGTGAGCTTTATTTCGGTTGTACTATTCGCTGTGTAGGTGGCTAATATTAAATAGTGCGGATATCCTGCTGCCAAGATTCGCAAGTGTTTGTACCCGTTTGATATCTAGGGAAATTCGCGACAGAAAAGCAGTATTACTAACGATAGTAGTCAACTGGAGTGTCAAGGCTAAGAGAAGAAAAACCACCGGCACTGGCCGTGAGCGCTACCTCAAGCATGTCGACCGACGATTCAAGAACGGCTTCCGCACCGGCGTTGCTCCTCCAAGCTCAAAGTCTGAGTAGATACGACTGAGACAGAATGAAATAAAAGGAATGGGTTCGGTTTAATGTGGTTCGAGTTAGTATTTTATGTTGTGTATAAAGTCAAAAGTATACTATAGGAGGGACTCATTGGAAGGACTTGTATCAATACAGACATATAAGTTTATCTCCCGCTATGTGTTCCTCTCACTTGCCATCTGTCAATACCTTTGTTCGAGTGCGGGTAGGTTGTTAACATATTGGCTGCGGATACCATTGCATTTTAGAGGGCTCAATTATTGGAGACATGGGTTTGGAATAGAAGAGGGCTTTCATACACGCGAATATTAACTGCTGCATACATATGTGGACTGAGCGCCATAGTCGACAGGCTTGGCACTTCTATTGTCGGTTCGCTTTCCGCAATTGGAGATTACATTATCCATTTACGCAATCTTCTATCTGCTGCTGATAATATGCCATGACAGGTGTATTTCCGCAGAGCTACTCGGCTACACCGCCGCATAAAATGGAGATATTTGTATCTCAGGCTCCGAGTCAAATGTCGGAAATCAGAATGGGAGGCCAGATAACTCAGATATACTTGGTGGAGGCGACTAACCTCGTTGTGGGTGGTGGCTAGGCCGGTACCCAGGTTATGCATCCGACGGGGCCGTCCTGCCGTCCTGCGACAACCTGACTACACTGATCGCACTCACAATCTTGCTGTCGGCGCTGCATGACGGCACGGCCGTGTCGGCGTCGCCACAATGGACGACGGCGGCAACACAACAAGTATACAAGCGTCATCGTCGTTGTCATGTAGACAAGGACAACAACGACCATTCATCATCATCAGCATCGTCCTCCTCCTCCTCCTCCTCCTCCTCGTCGTCGTGGCGTCGTGCTGGACACGCGCAAAGAAGACAATCGAATGAGTCGTGGGTATGCCTTGCTTTGTTCTTGTGCCGTGATCTGTTAGCTTGCAGAGACACAGTGATACCGGTAAGGACATGCGTCAGGCGGACGGCAGACTCTGTCGTGTTGACGTGCTGGCGGCCGGCACCTCGTGCCCACATAATATCGATTCTGCCTCGTCCGGTGCGAACGATCTTTCGGCTTCAGCTGACTCTTCACCTCCACTATTCTTTGGGGAAGCACGACGACTGCAGCCGCAGAAGTATGCACACGACCTTTGGCCTCGGGGTAGCAGGAATCCGCTGGATCCGGTGGACGCCGCCTTCGAATCAGAACCTTTCGTACGCACCCGGCTGTTCGATTGACAGCATACCTTCCGGTCCCCACCTGCTATTTGATTCACGTGCAATGTCGAGCAGGGCCATTTCTTGACAGTGCAGTATGACATGTACATATCCATTAAGTCCTTGGCAAAGATAGCAGCCTCCGCGCTACCTACGCCAAGCCTAAACTCCAAAATGCAGGGGATAAGGTGCAAACGGGATGTGCTGGGACCAAGGCCATTTTGATTTTAGCTGTGAGGTCATGCAATCGTTGCTTGATTTCTTGTATTTCCTCCAAAACGTCTTGTCTGAGCTCTAGCGGTTCCGGATCCTCTGAGGCAGCGAGTTTGTGGAGGTCGTCGAGCGTCAGTATGAAGTGCTCATACCTGGCTAAGCTACTGGCGAGCCCATCTAAACGGGCCTGCTGGGAACTTTCGCGGAATCATAGCTATCATCAGTGAGTGAGTTCGACAACTTGTCACGTTCTGCTCAGAAAGACTGTGCTTTGGCAAAGAGCTGCAGATGCAGCGTTTATTCCGCTACAAGATTGTCAGCTATCCATGCACGTCAGGATAATATTGCGGCAGCACCTTCTTCTAGACCTACTCTGAACTTTCGCGTGTGTGGAAAACTTGAGATAAAAAACGGCGTGTGTAGCGACGGTGCCCATGGCATGATGACCGCCCGGAACATACTCATCTCTGGACATCCAAAATTGCGATGGGCATTCAATACTGCGACTTATGAAAATTAGCGCCAATAATCTTCAATTATTATGAGCCTGCTGTCTTGATCCATCATGGTTGTTCGTGCAGGCCGGGGTTGGGTCTTTTCGCGCCGGACGTTCAGATAACCTGGAACACATCACGTTCTTTTGAAGCCTGGCTGTCCCGTAGCTCATACAGACGCGTTGAAGCTTGCTATCATTGCCGGGAATCCACCCAATGTTAGCCGTCGGTTTTACACCGCAAATCCATCCAAAGTCCGCCATCGACGATAAGAACTCGCTTCGAAGATATGGTGACGTGGTGAGTTGGCATTTGACAATATCTTCGAAAAGTTGTACTAATGATTGCCGTTCCTGCTAAGTCTTGTTCACTCGTAGGTAATGCGAATATTATTTAACTAACCCCTGGCGCAATGATGCAATGGCAGCTCAGCTGCATGTTTTAATGGTAGTGGCAACAGACGTCCCGTTGCTCTTTACTCTTATCCTCGACACGCTCCATGGCAGTTCTCAACATGGCAAAGCGAAATGTGTTTTCAAACCAGTCCTGATGGAAGAAATTGACAGGAGTGGCTTCTATATTGTTGCCAGTTAGTATATGTGTGGGGATGCAATCCCCAAGAGTGATTTCCGCCAGGTTTGGCGGAACCTCGCCCCCAACAAATCGTCCATCTTCTACAAGAGTCTATACAGTTGTACATTAGCTGCATGTTACATATGCTGCATTCTTAGTACTTACAAAAGACTGCGTTGGGTTGAGGAGGGTCTCTGGCGGGGAGGTCTCGTCTTCCAGGCGGTAGGTCTCAAGAACCACATTCGCGACTTCGCCAAACCAGGTGTCTTCCCCTGTTTCCAGTGGTCCAAATGGATGAGCCTGCAGTTGAGCCCGTAAGATGCGCTCCACTTCCTGTATTGCCGCCCTTTTCTCCTCGCGCGTCGCATAGTATCGGATGGTTGGCGCAGTGCCGCGGTCCCGTTCGCTGATGCACATTGCAATTCCTACTCGGCAGCGAAGCGCACAAACCGAAAATGAAACGGCGGCTCTCAGGCTCGCATAGATTTGTGACACGCCTACTTCGACTGCGACCATCAACACCTCGCCCTCCTCAGTGAGATATTTCAAGGCACCATCCCAATTCCTTGTTGTGGATGTGTCGCCAGTATCTCTGGTGTTTCTGCTATCGCTTGAAATAGAAACGCCATCTTTAATATTTTGCTCGATCTTTGGCATCCTCTCGACTGAACGAGAGATCCTCCCGAGCAGCTGACCCACCATATCGCCATGAAGCGGACTAGGTGCAGCCCGAACGATTGCCACTTTTCGAAAACCATCGTACTGAAGTGTAGGGAACCTTAGAAATTTGCGTCAGCAAATTTGCGGTACCTGACCGAACATCCATGGCATATAGTAATATGTACATACTTCGCATCCTCTTCTTCGAGGATCTCTTGCACACGTTCATATTCCGATCTAGTTGCGGGTACCTCTATTTGGGTGTCTGGAGAAAGTGGGCGTCTCACAGTGGCTAATAATTCAGAATGAGCCATAAGAGTATTTTGGCGTAATGCTCCGACAGACAAGACGACCTCAGCAGCTCTGGTTGCCAGGCGCTGGCTATATACATGCTGGTGGAGGACTGGATCACACCCTGTGGCTGGTAACAGCGCGTCATCGCTGATCGCGCTCATAATTAGAGTAGCAAAACTGCGCTGCTCTCTGGGGTGGCAAGAGGTCGACGTGTTCTCAGAGCAGCAGGCATGCTACGAAATTATAAGGACAAGAAAATCTACGGTATTGGGCAGACGTTTGACGATTTGGATTCGGACTGGATTGCTTCTGCTGGAGAACAGTCGTACAAGTTCCGGGTTCGCCTACGCAGAGCACCGCTCTGACGTCATAATTGAGGCTCGAGCCGCACAGGGCCGAGATCTAAACAGCTGCGGGTTAGGGCCGACGACGCACGAGCACGGCGTCGGCCTCGGCAGATGTTACTGTAAACCAAGCGGTCACAAAGTATCACAATCTGTCTGACCCGTACCTCGGATTTAGTTACGTACTCTAAACTTGCCAAGCATGACCAAACACTTTTTGAAAGCTCCGTACGTATCAGGCAAATGTTGGTTAAATAGAACCTCCTGTACAGATGGTAAATGAATTGGCTCATTTGTGCGCTCAGACGGTGGCCATGCACTGATGTAAACATCGTATCTCAACACTTCGAAGTGAGCTGACTTCGCACACGGAACACTCCTTCAAGCCCCAGGAGTCTAATCTTCTTTAGAGATGCGATGGCTGTTTGCGATTGACAGATGTAAATATGTGTGAACTGTAGAATTCGTGTGAGAAAATTTGAGCTGATAATTGGGTGACTTCCCGTAGACATTTTGACGCCACCAGACTTTAATAAGAGCCTGATTTCCATCATTCTGCTGCTCTTCATGAAGACGAAGCTTATATAGGCTTAGTTTGACATACACGTTCCCAAACTTCAGATGATAACATTATACCAACGTATGCTGACTCCATGATATAGTGACTTTCCTTTTCGCTGATTTATCATTTTAGCGATGCAAATTACCTCTGCAAAGCCTTCACGTAAATGTCTTTGAAATCAATCCCTGCCAAGAAAAACCTCTTCAATAAATTTTACTCTTGACGTCAGTAGTAAATTAAGATTCGGAAATTCCATCTCGAACATGCCAATCGTCTCTCGTGCCACAAATACTCTACGGGAGTCTTGTGATCTCAGAGCACATGCGCCAATCACGTTAAGCTTAAGGCATTCTAAACCGCGCAGCACATGCATGCGTTCCCATTGCCTGACGACTTCATCTTCCAGGATAAGTTGCACGCTCGCATCAAAAATCGTTCCAGCTCTGAGCCAATAATAAACTGATATCAAGATGCGGCAACGTCGTACTGGCCTTCTCTTCGTCTTCTTCGTTCCGAATGTCATCATGCTCTAATCCCTTGCGCCCACCCGGAAACATACACAGGAAAGCAAGCACAAACTCAGCTGTGTGAGATACCAATCTGAGAGACTCCAAAGACGAAAAGAATCGCCTTCTATGTACCACTCTCTCGAATGAAAGAAATCCCTTGACCGATATAACGTTGGCCGAATCTACGGGATTATGGTGCGACTGAATCTCTGATACTAACGGCGGCGAATCATTTTGATCGCTGCCAGAGGTCCCTGACGCCGGGGACGGAAGTGTAGAGGTGGACCACGTAGATGTTCTTCTAGACACTCAAATAATGCCCTAGGAGCGGAGAGTAAACCTTCCGTCACGCCAAGTTGAATCGATGCACAATGTCGCCACTCATCTGATGGCCGTGAGTGAAATCGGTGAGCATACACAGCTCCAGAGTGGTCCTTTTTTGCAACACTCTCCGGTAATCCCAGAGTGTGAGCCATATTGATAGCAAGGACTACAAAGTTGTCATAGAAGTTGGCGTCTCCCACGCATATAACAGTCTGTTGGAGAAGGCTCGGAAGTGGGTTATCGCTAAGAAATGCGAGCTTGTTTTTTCTGGTTGCGTTCAATGAGAAGCACCGCTATTCTGCACCACGCAAGCGCATTTCTTTTAACATCTCACGAAAATAGTATGCAACTGCCAAAGTGCCGCGCGTTGGAGTTTCTAGGGCATATCTGATTTGACGAACTCCGTGAGTCGTTTATCGATAGTGCGAAAGGCGGCCAGTTCCGATGGAAGAGACGACGATCTCATGAGATGCAAATACGTGAGTCTGACTTTGTTCTGATCGTTAGAATCAGACTAACATGAACGAACCATAGGTATCTACAGGAGGATATAAACAGAAGCTCTCATGTCCCTCGATCAATTGGAGATGTGAGACTGGCTGAACTGATACCCAGTCTGTCACATAACACTGGCAATCTCATTATAGATTTCTTTGATGCCATTGAATTTATGGATATTATCTGGTGCGCAATGATTGAAACTGCTGTATATCGATTCCAGCGTGCTGTTAAAGTGAAGTGTTGATTTTGTTCTTGCTGTATTGCTTCTCTTTCTGAAATACAAAAAATATTGGCCCTTTGCCTCTTTCGATGGTATTGAGCTCCAAAGCACAGCAATGTCCGGATTGCGAGTAGCCTGGCATGGTAGGATCAACGCAACTATGATCAATCCAAGTTCATTCACTAGGCGGATGTTACAGTAGACTAATCAGAGTATCACAAGCATATCTGACACGTACGCAAAAGAGAGGTTAGGCGACTAACCTCTATTATTATGTATGTTATCTCGGGCAATTGGCGTGCAAATAATAGTCAAGCCTAGCGCGGCCACAGTCTGTGGCGTGAGGTGGATCAACAGAGGCGGTGCAGGGCCGATGACGCAAGTGGCTGTGGCTTGCCTTGACATGGTGTGAGCGCGTGGAGAGATGTGGCTGGGGCAGACTCCACCATACAAATAATGTGTGGAGCTGCCGTGGCCGGTCGAAGACCTGGCACGCGGTCTCAATGAACCTCCATGGCGGTTTGGCTCGTCCAGCGCGCTCTATAAAATCTCTCTGCGCCTACGTCACATCCCTTTCACCGCCTCCCATCTCCATCTGCTTTTCTCTTTCGTCCATCTCGTCTTCCATTCTCGATTCCTTCTCCACTGCCGCCTCCGATATCCGCAATGTCCTCGTAAGTTGCACTTCCCGATAGATGTGTGGTCGTGTGGCCTGATCTACGCTTCTAATGCTGACGCTGCCCCTATCCAGATATGCCGACGTCACTGCCAAAAACGCGAGCCAAACCCCCAAGGAGGTACGTAGCACTTCTTCTCTAATGTCCTTGTTGTCCAAGTTCAAGCGCAAGCGTCGGCGCAGCAGTGTCGGCAACAAGACAAGCAGGAGACTATTGGGCGAACGACAAGGTCTCTTTAGAGTTCTCTCACGCGCACTTTCGCAATCACGATCCCTTTCTTCGAAATCGTCCACCACGTCGACGGGACACTCGCAGTTGTCCTCGTCACCAAGATCAATTACTACGGTCTCAACCTCTCCCATGGCATATAGCTCACCGGATGACTCTTTCCCGCGACAATCTGCCAGATCGCATCGAAAGAAGCTATCCGTGTTCTCGATTAGGCGGCGCGATTCGACAAGTGCCTCGTCTACTGCGCTCAGCACTGGTAGTATTGTGAGCACGCGACCAAGCTCTTACAAGCACCACGCAAGAAGCACTAATCGGGAGGCGCGTAGCATATCCGAGGCAAGTGTCACATCCGCTTCTGTCATCGATTCGACTCAGACTTCGCCCACACCGCCGTCCCCTAGTCCGCTTGCTGCCGACAACTTGGCGTTAATCCAGCACAAAGATGGAAGATCGCTGACATTTAGTTTGTCTCAGAAAGCTGCAAAGCCAATCCCTGAGCTAGAAACCACGACCACGTCCACAATTGCACCAACATCCATGGAACCAGTTGGGTCCCCAACCGCAGCAGCCGCAGCAGAGGCTTCTTTCCCGCCCGAAAAGCCAGCAGATATTTCATCCGACGAGGCGTTTCCTGAGCCAGAGAAGGTTCTCTCGCCAGGTCCTGAGGTGCCCGCCGGTGGCTCGGATAAGGGAAAGAAGGCTAAGGGTAGAGAATGGCCCTTCCTTGTGTCGGCAGCTGATTCGCTGAAGAAGTTCATTGCCGCTGCTGCCGGGAGAGTCAAGGTCGAGCTCAAGAACCCAGTTGTCACGTGTAACCTCGGAACTTGGGCTACCGTCATTGCTGCTGCCGCTTATTACGTCAATATAAAAAAGGGTGCGCTTCCATCTGCGTTCACTGGATCGAATGGAAAATACGTGTCTGCCGCTGCCATCGCCGGTGCTCTAGCTCTCACTGCCACCGACATTATCGTCTCGACTAAGAAATATCCCAAGTACAGTAAGAAATAAAACAATTACTATTTGATAGATAGGGTTAGTTTGTGTATGGTTTACGGAACGAAAAGCTTCCGATATTGACTATACCAAGGGCGTTTCTACGGATGCAACTTGAATTTGTAACGTACGTTTTTGTAATAAGCGGGAAAATAGTGCTTGCTACCATCCATATTTACTACCCCTTTTCCGAAAAGAAATGTATAGTATGATTACAATTGACTAACTGTTCTTTGTGGTTTCAGTTGCGTTGTGCGTGGTTCCTTACCGAAAAAGAGCCGGCTCCCTCCGTGGTCGGAACCGATCGGATGCCTGTTTTGCCTGATATCCGCACCCGCCAAATCGCACCGCCACACGTCGGCTGCAAATAAAGTTGGATGATGTCGCGGTAATTAACCAGCAGATAATGCAGTAGAACCCCGTTAAGCCGATGTAATAATGTTTACAGCCATTTCATATCGGTCTATTGAAATGGATTAATAGCCGTGGGCCGGATTATTGCAGAAATTGTATCGGTTTAACAGCGTTATCGCCTTACAGCCAATCGGTTAACCGGGTTCTACTGTATTCGCTAAAGCATGGTATTCCGTGGCAATGACGTCCTTCCAGGCATTCAGAGTAACCCGTCCCGGCCGTCTCTAACATGGGACGTCGAACTCTGTATATTATGGCATGCAACATCCTGGTTACTGAACTATTTATGCCACTACATTGGGGGACCATTGCAATTGAATCATCCTAGGAAGTTGCGCTGCAAAGATGCATGATGAGGGATCCGCGTTACATTTCACGCTATAACAAAACACACAAAATTAATAAAACATGAATATATTTACATCCAAGCCTCCATCGCTTACAGCCTTTCGCACATAAATTCTACGTCCCGGCCTGGTAACACCATTTCAGCCTTTCTTCTATAATTGAAAATAGTGTACATATATGACTTCTATCTATCACATGGTCGAATCGATTAAGCGCTGGGAGCCGGAGCAGGAGCGGCGTCTGCCTCTGGTGCAGCAGTTGCTTCCTCCTGCTGTCGTTCATCAATATACCGTAGATCATCGGCATATGTCTCAGGGTACTTTCTAAAGCAGTTCTGCATGACCCTGTATAATGTTAACCCAATCGGCAAACCCTGGCAAAAAGTGTGAACTTACTCGAACAAAGGAACGCAATTCACCCCTTTAGGCTCCGCCTCCGAGAACACAAAGCACGAGAACGCAGCCTTGAATTCTTCTCCACAAGGACCATGCGCCATGCCACCAAGGCATGGACAATCCCAGTTAATCTCGCCCGTTCGCGGGTTATATGCCCCGTACTCGTCGTCCTCTTCAGTTGCGCCAGTCTCAATGCTATCGCTGCCGAGTTCAACCGAGGCTTGAGCGACAGCTGTGTCGAGACCCTGCTGGATCTCGTCCTCGGCGAGGTGCGGGACAGGAGTTGCTAGCGGGTCCGCAGGCGGGTTCGTGTCGATGATTGTCTCGGCTGCGCTCTCAGCTGGAGCCTCAGCAGTTTCGGCAGCAATAGGACGATCAAACAAAAACGAGGAGACTCCAAATCCAGCGGCAGCTAGGAGAGCGGGGAGAACGATGTGCTGCTTGGTGGCTGGCTTGTTGAGCGACGCAAGCGGTTTCGAGGAGGCGAATCTGCGGGCCGAAGCAGCTGCGGCTGCAGATCGGACAATAGGTCTGATGAGCGTCGGGCGAATCATTGCCAAGATTATCGGGAGTTTATGTGTACGCAAAATTGAAACGAGAAATGTGGTGACGGCGATTTGTGCGGGAGAAGAATTTCGAAGATGCTTGCTGAGAAATATTTGGATCGGTCAGCAACCTATTCGTTGGAGCCGCAGGACACCGCCGTCATCCGAGGAGGCGCATGGCTTTGAGTCTGGGATGAGTCGCCTTTCATCAACATCAATTAGTAGCAAAAGCAGCATTCCAAAATTTCGTTAGTTACAGGCGCGATACTAAGTACAGTAATATTCAGATCGTCCTTGATCCTAGTTTGATTGCCATGGACTTACAACAACTGAATTTGGCAACTCCTAGACCACCATGAAGCCGGAATGAGATCGCTCACCGGTGTATTCAATCCGGTGCCGACAGAAGCAGTTGTTTATTTCGTTCTTTCTCAAAAATTAGACAAACTCGGTTGTTTGCAGCGTATAAGATATTAGCAGCCTCTACAATAGCATTCTCTTCATTAACGTGACCAATATTTTGCGAGTGAGATCGCTGCTTACATTCCTGATGATCTATATTAATGGATGCCTCAACTTGAGGGGCCGATCGCAAGCTTTCATGCGTGATAAAGAATTATGTGGATTTTCAGGTTTTGTGTCTTTCGAGATTCAACAGTTCAGCACATGCTTCGTCGTATCGCTTGCTGACGCTCTTCGCTTTGCCGGCGAAATCGCAAGGGGGTAAAACCATTCACAGTTGTGGAATATTACAGAATAAACACATTTATATCGCGCAGGATTTTATAGCACTAGATTGTCCGACATCAAATTGATCCGCTGCTGCTCTGGTTGACAATCGGCTTCGCATAAACATGTCACTATAATCACTAGCACAGTTGTAGATGGTTCCCTCTCACTATATTTAGACGTCATTTAAATTACTTACAATGGGAATTCAATATGATTCTGGACATTATGAAACGTCTTTGTTTGTTTACATTGGTCGCCATGTCAATTCGACTTGTCTCACTGGGTGACGTTTTGCGTCCGTTGACATCAGAATTCGCTCCTTCCCCCAACTTCCACTTCACCACGTCTAACTGTCCTTCCACTACCATCTGCGTCAGTTCTGCCTTTGGCTGTATGGCTCCGGCTGATTCAATGTATGCCGTCATCTTTTATTTTGGATAGCCTCGCAACCTCATGGCGTCACCACGAATCTACTCTACACCAGAAGACGACATTTGTCCGCCTTCAACGTCCTCGGAGCTATCTACGCCCGGTAAATCGATATTCACGTCGCACTCACCGACCTTGACTGTCGACACTTCGCCGTCGTCGGAGTCATCGACACCTGTCAGTCACGATAATTGGGCTCTCGTTCAGCATCTCCTGGCCCAGCTCCCTAATCCGCTGGAAACAACGCCTATCGGCAAGCATATTGCAGAACAGAACTATCCGGCTGTAGTCGCGGAAGACAGTGAGTCGCAATTTGAGTGCGACGACGATAGCGTGGACTTCAACTTGGGCGACAGCGGCGACGAGCCCACGGCGCCACCACCCCCGGAATATCTCCAACGACAGCTCGAAGCGGAGGGAGAGCTGGACTTGGAGAACGAGTCCAGAAATATTGTTGATCTGATTGAGGGGACATCCAAATCCACCGTCGCGGTTGTTATGGAGACAGTTAAGAAAGCGTGGATGGCGTCGACAGCGCCTAGTGAAGACCCGACAGTCTGGCATGAATCGCAGCCTAAGTTGGACCCCTGGTCGTCATGCATTGAGTACAGCTCTGTTCGGTCGAGGTCTGTCGCGTCTCGCGTTGGTATATCCCACAGTCAGTCATCAGAGCGAGATACCAGACGCGTCGGCGGTGGTCGTAGTGCACACAAGTTGGCGCGATCGTTTCTACGTGCCCGCAGAATTTCGACTGTTCCATATGACGTCGTCACGTCGTCAATCCAGAATCATCTTGCCTACGGAAAGTTTCGCCCGCAAGCCAAAGCCACGGTGAACATGGCCATGAGGACCAACAGAAACTTGGCACGGCCGGTTAATCATTCCTCCTTGGTTCCGTTTGGCAACGGCTCAGTTGACCTTAGAGTCTCGATGAACGCCAAGACGCTGAATGGCGTCGATGGGTCCGACGAAGTCCGATGCAGCAACAGACAACGTCACACTCCGAAGTTCTCGTCGCGGCCTCGTCAGACTCAGTTATATGTGCCATCCATTACCTTCGCAGCACCAGTCGCAGTTATGCCAGCGCCCGTTTTCGGGAGGCTCGGTAGCGCGGGCGACAGTGACGTGGAAATGATCGATTCCGACTTCTGCGACGTCGTGGGAGAGGAAATTGACATAATGGACATCGATACCGTCGTGCCGCAGAGGCACAGTCTCGCAAACGATTCCGAGGCGCACAGTATGCTCTACGACGAGGACATGGTCATTATGGATGCATGGTAGGATCTGCTATATCACATCCACAGCATGCAGTCTACATCAATTGCTCGCCCTTGGGTAACTCATGCCATGGATGGTCACTGTCGTCTTCTTGTCATTCGCTTGGTTAAATTATGCGAATTGTGTGTTCAATCAATATGAAGACAATTAAGATCTCTCGGTGCAGCTTATTGTGATAAGCAGCCGCATGCGATTGGCCGTTGGTGTTGCTCAACATTTCACAAAAGGCCTTGCTGGCGCTCTAGCAATCGGATCAGATATGGAGTAGGTCACTTTCTTGCTGTCGACTTATTTCTGTGTGCCTTAATGGACTTGACACGCTATACATATTCAATGGTGAATGTTCAGGGTCGAGATCGAGTACTCTATCGAAAGGTCTGGGGGCTGTTCAACACTTATACTACCTAGGACAATTAATCAGCGTTACCTACAAACGCGAATGCTCCTCTGTTGTCTCATGAATCATCATTTCCGTCTAATAAACTATTGAATCTTCAAAATCCTCAAGCAAATTTGGAAGCCTAACAGCTGTTTCGATTCGCCACATCGCTATTCGCTCGCTATGGACTAGAGTATAATTTCACATTCGCATCGATTTTAAGTTCATATTGACAGCTCCATCACCTGATGTACTGTAACGAGCAATTTCTAAGCCTAGCACTTACTGCTTTCTACTACTGTTGCCAGCACTGCAGAGCAATGTCCCCATACCTCTTGAACTACTCGTGTGTAGACCACCAGTACTATGGTCGTCGATCACACGAGATCGCTAAAGACCGCTCACAATATGTCATTATATTTAAACAAAAGTTTGCCCAAATTTGGAATTGTTGATTGCATCTAAGTCATGTTCACGACTGTATGGAACAGCTGAACCCCTGCATAGTATTAAAACTTAGTAGAATGGTATTAATGATCCAGTTCCTAGTTATTGCCGATCATACTGCGGAATGTTGTATCCTCTTAATTTCCGTGATATCATCATTCCCGCGCTTGTCTTGGTTGGCATGTGCAAGTGCGAGGGAATGGGTGCCGATATATACGTGCTCCCAGATGCAAATTGCCAAGGGTGTCACCCTAGGTTTGCTACATTCTGGAGCGCAACATTTGTTCAATGTTGAGTCGCCTGTTGAGTATTCAGTGTGAGTGGATTGCGCTGTGTTTGATTTGTATATATACATAGAATCGTTCGCGTTGCGATTCCTGAGTTGGAGATCTCTTTCTATAGTGCGTCATCGACTTAGATCACGCTTGCCCTCGCGAACGATCAAATAGTGAACCTCTCACGCCCGCAATACATGAATTTTCGTGTATATAAGAACAACGTCGCTGCCTCAGCGCATGATATTTGTAATAGTGTATTTCCATGGTGGAGGTAAGCAGTTTGATTTCTGGCGTCCGTCACACAGTGGTGACCAAATCTCGATAGCCATCAAATGACGAGGACTCCCGTCAGCAGCGGAGAGCTGCTCTGTTAAAGCTCAATACTGCAGCATGGGCTGGCGAAAAGGGTAAGTGTATGCTATTTTCTAGACGTTTCCGGCTAACCAGCCGTAAGATCTGTTAAAGACTGCTGGCTCCCTTGATTCCAGCTTGAAGAAGAATACTGCATTCATCAAGCGGCTCCGAACGTCAGTGAACGCGGATAACCAGGCAGCGCTTCTAAAGGAGATCAGTACTTTAACGCTTGAGAAATACTTATCGGAAATAATTGGTGCAGCGGCAGAAGGTTTTGCAAAATGCCGTCTAACAAATGATATTTGGGCAGCAGTTGAAGTCACGTCGGCGCTGCACCAACGATTTGCGAAAGCTTTTACGCCAACATTGATGCTATATCTACTTCGTGGGTTTGCAAGTCCGACCAAGGCACAACTGTCAACTCTGACGCCTGAGCAACGCGAGAAGGAAGATAACTCACGGTTAATGCGACAGCGCGGCTTGCTGCGACTATTAACAGAGTATTGGCTTTGCGGAATTGCTCGAACAAGTGAGGACGCAAGAATAGCTGCCGACAGTGGTGCAAGCGCAGAAGCAACAAAGTCGTCAACCCGGAGCAAAAGCAGTACGGCTGCGAGTCACCAGTCCCTTGCGCAGCAAACCGTTACTACTGATCCGGTTCCACTCGAGGTTCTAAGGGAGCTCCTTAGCAATGACACAAAGGAGTTTACTTACTTACCAGTTGCATCCGCATTTGTAAAGAACTTCGGATCCGAACTTCTAGGAGTGTCTAAAGTTCGCGGTGAACGTCAGGAACTAAATGGTCATGTGGTGCAGACGGAGGACAAGCAAAAGACAGAAGACACATATGAAGGGGTCATGAATGAGGCACTGAGAAAGAAATTCAGAGCTATTTTAGAATCTTACAACAAAAGCTTACAGGCTTTCTTGGTCAAGCAGCGCAGAGTAAGTTACTGGCCTCGTTGAATCGAATAGCGAATTTCGGAAACTAACGGTTTTCAAGTCTATTAAGGAACAGGAAAGGCGAAACAATGCTGCCTATATGAGATCAGGCGAGATATTTGAGGACCGGCACTCGACTTTTGAGAAGATGGTGAAAGCGGAAGAGAAAATGATTGCCAGCGCTCAAGTGTATGTCTATATATTGAGTAAGAAGTTAATGTTTTCTGACGGTCTTAGTCTCGCGGATGCGCTTGATATGGATATGCCGGATCTTACCCAGGAAGTTGCAAAAGAAGTTTCAACTCCAAGTGCGTCATTTTCGTTCACCAAAGCTGGTGTAAATTCCAGTGGCGAGGTGAGCGATTCGGGTATCTGGGAGGATGAGGAGCAAAAGAAGTTTTACGAGGAGTTACTGGACTTGCGCCTACGGGTTCCACAAGAGTTTTTCAGCGCGGCAAAGAAAGCTGCCATAAAAGAGGAGGCTTCCGATCGCCGGGAAGACCAATCACCTGAACGGGAGCGTGAAGAAGATATCAAGATCGACGACGATGGCAATGACTTGTTTGATGAGGACATGGCATTGGTTGACGATAATGAAGGCACTGCTGCCATTTCGAATCCATCCATTGGCGCTCAAGTTGATCTCATTATCCATCGCCTGCCAGAAATGAACAGTCGCGAGACAATAGATCAGCTTGCGATTGACTTCTGTTATCTCAATTCGAAGGCATCGCGAATTCGTCTTATTCGTGCGGTGCAGGCTATCCCCAAAACACGGCAAGACCTAGTTCCCATGTACTCTCGTTTCATAGCCACGCTGAACAAGTACATCCCTGACATTGGAACAGCAGTTGTCAAGTATCTCCAGCGCGAGTTCAAGGTTCTAGTTCGGAAACGCACCGTTCCGTCGCCTGGAGGTCCTGATCGTTCTATCAGCGAGGCTCGGGCGCGAAATATTAGGTACATCGCGGAGCTAGTGAAATTCAAAGTGGTCGCAAATCATGTCACATTTAACTGCATCAAGATTCTTCTCGATGGATTTGGACGGCATGAAATCGAGACGCTGAGCAATCTATTAGAGTCTTGCGGTCGATTTCTGCTACGAACAGAAGAGACTCATGAGACCATGGCTCAGATGCTGCAAATAATGTGGAAAAAGAAAAGCGCACAGAATCTTGACGCTAGAGAGCGGATATTACTGGAAAACGCGTTTTATTACGTTAATCCGCCTGAGCGACCTGGTATTGTTCAGAAAGAACGCTCCGTCATTGAACAGTACGTGCGCAAACTGGTGCTCGTCGATCTCAATAAGCGCACTTATCATCATATACTAAAGCAATTTCGCAAATTGAATTGGGAAGATCCGGAGACTATAAGGGTTATCGACAAGACATTTACAAAAATATGGAAGGTCAAGTACGGCAATATTCATTTGATGACTCTCATTGCCAGCTGTCTTATGAAATATCATCAAGATTTCATAGTGCGACTTGTCGATTCTACATTGGAACATATTAGAGTTGGGTTGGAGCTTAACATGTTTAAGTACAACCAACAGCGGATCGCACAGGTCAAGTATTTGGGAGAGATGTACAACTACAGAATCGTGGACTCGCCGACTATTTTTGACACTTTGTACACGATAGTCGGGTTTGGTCATGAGGGTGGTAGACCCCAGCCGGGGAGATTCACACCGCTTGATCCGGCTGACGGTTACTTCCGGATTAGATTGGTGTGCACGCTGCTAGAAACCTGTGCCGCATATTTTGATCGTGGTTCGGCAAAAAAGAAGCTGGATCTCTTTTTGGGGTTCTTTCAGTACTACGTGTTTTCGAAGTTGACGCCGTTGCCAATGGAAATTGAATTTAATGTGCATGACACGCTGCAGATGCTTCGTCCGAATTTGAAGGTGTGCTCGAACCTCGAAGAGGCTGCGACTGGTTTGACCGAAGCTATGACAGCTGCGTTTGGGGAGTTGGGATTGAATTATTTCGAGCAAGAACGAGAAGACGACGATGACGAGCGACGAGAGGGAGTCGATGAGGACGACGACGATGATGCTGAAGATGATGAGGATGACGAAGCTGCTGCTGCTGAAGGAGAATCTGGTGGTTCATCTGAGGACTCATCTGGCGAGTCCTCTAACGATGACGATGATGAAGAAGAAGAAGATGATGAAGATGAGGAAGAAGAAGATAGAGGTCGTGGCCGTTCACATCCTGTTGAGGATGAGGAGTTTGACCGGGAGTTCTCCAAGATGTTGGCAGAGAGCTTGGAATCACGCAAGTCCGAAAGACGGTCAGCTTTCGACGTGCCGTTACCTGTGATGAGGTCCGCTCAACAGCAGCAGCAGTATTCGGTTGTCGATATGACTGGGAAGAACTCCGAGGAGCCGGAGAATAGGAGGGAACCTAATTTGACGAACAACGTGCAATTTCGCTTGCTTACCAAGAGGGGTAATCGGCAGCAGGTGGGTCGTCTGCGATTAAGATCCTCGTTTGAAGTTCTTACTAATGCGATACAGATTCATACAGTCGAAGTACCGGCGGACTCAGCCATTGCTGTTTCTACACGCATGAAGCAGAAGGCGGAACAGGAGGAGCGTCAGCGGATAAAAAACCTTGTGTTGAACTATGAAAGAAGTGGATAACTGGCATTGGCGGTCCATCTGTATAATTAGCTTCTGCCGATATTCGACTGCAGATCTACGCCAATGGGCTCTTGGCAGAGTTGTTCCAGCTGCGGACGCACTTCAAGCTGCGGTGATCGAGAACATCCATGATTTGAGCACCAGCCCAGTGTGGGGCGCGGTGTTATAGTATCGGCACAGTATCAATTGGCATTGCTAATTAAGTTTGTATATGTATTGCCTGCGCGTGAAATCTTAGGGGAAATAGTCTCAATACACTATCATGTACAATACAGTGGCTGACAGCCGAAGACAAGCACCACTATCGACACGAGAAACGGGTCCGGAAAAATGTATCGAAACAAAACCAGATAAATACAAACGCTAGTCGAGCATGACTCGAATCCAATAGTGGACTTTGAACACGCTCGCAGAATCCAATGGGCCGGTGAATAGCGGATCTCCACTTTAGCCGCGCCGTCGATTCGTCAGCGATACCCCCTCATTTTCACCGAGCAGCGGCACTCAACACAACCCGCGCAGCCTGACCCGCGCGAGTTGCTATGAAACTGGTGATCTGTAATGGCACTTGAGTACTAACCGACACTGGGATAGAAGTCTGAGATTATTGTACTGCGGAGAGGCGCATAGCTTGCCCTGATCGACGATAAATTTATGTGATCGCGGGCCAGATTCAGCGCATGCAACACAGACTCTACAGTACCTGCAATTATTGGATCAATAAATTCATGAAAATGCATTCCTGAGCACTTCTAATCGGATATTTCAGGCGATATATGTATTTGTCGGGCGCTCGTATGGTTTTGTTGTCCATAGTTGACAATATGCATCGTGCGACTCTAATGAATGAAACAGGGAACAAGTCTACAGGGAGCAGCCAATTGTGGTTATGCAAGTGCAAGACTATAGGTGCATCATGGTTTAAAACTTTGAGGAATCAGGATTGCAGGCTGCAAGCTATCGGAAAGCTAACTAGATCTCTTTGTAGTTAATTCATCCATTTTCCCTTGAAGCTTATTGCGATCTGTTTCAACACTTAGCAGGACGAGCCCGCACTGATAACCATCTGTAAAACATGATTAAATAATTGCACACGACGATTATAATTTACATGCCAAAATGCAGGTAAAGGTTGTAATTTAGCGGCAGTAACACCTCGTTATCAATCGCAAGATGATCGAAAAAGTTCTGGATGACGCTCGCGGCTGAGCTGCTGACTTTCACGTTCACGTTGCCCGCGTGAGCGGTCAGCGGGGGAGTCCAGAAACCAGAGACTGCTGATAATTACTCGCTGGGTTAGGCTGCCCTACTGCAATAGACTGCATTAAATCAAAGCTAATGTACCGGACGTTAACTGTAAACTCGATTTTAGGATTTTCAGATTGCAGTAGTGTGCACTACATTATCGCTAGGGGTCCTGTCAGAGTGACATATACAGCTTGCAAATTCGTTAACAACCAGTCATCTTGAAACGAATCGCCAGCGTTGTTTCGAACTTATAGCGCTCGAGCTTACATCATTACTTTACGGCAAGAGCTGAGGCTGTTGTGATTTCAGGTACGATTACAAATTTACTAGGGGAATTCACGGCACCGAAACGGTAGTGTGGTAAGGACTGGTTGCGATATGGCCCCGAAACGAGCCTCCTCTGGGCCAGCGGCATCACCAGCGAAAAGCCAAGCTGGAAAGAAGAAATATCACAATAATGCTGAAAATGGATTGGCGACGATTAATCCACCGGAAATTGTGGAGACTAAGCCGACTAGTGCGATGGTGAGTTGAGTTAGATATGGTGAGAACTAGTAGTGGCATTTGGTGCTAATAATTGGAATTTTACAGATGGAGAAAGAGAAAAAGAAGCAAAATTTTATTGTGCGGACAGTATGGACCGTCGTGATGATGATTGGATTTTTCGTATTTTTAGCGGCTGGACATATTTGGATCATGGCATTGGTGACGGCGGTCCAGATCTTGACCTTCAAGGAAGTTATTGCACTGGCTAACGAGCCAGCCCGGGAAAAGAAGCTGCCGTATGGAAAGATCATTAATTGGTACTTTTTGGCCACGACGATATATTTTTTGTATGGCGAAAGTGTAGTCTATTATTTTAAGCAGGTGGTATTGGTTGATTATTACCTGCTGCCATTTGCGACACATCATCGATTCATCTCGTACATGCTTTATATTATTGGTACGATATGCATTGAAGTGCCCCTGATAGAATGCTTGTTAACAACATTACTAGGCTTCATGATTTTTGTGTCCTCGTTAGAAAAGGGGCATTACAAGTTCCAATTTGCTCAGTTTGCATTTACGCATGTGACCTTGTTACTTGTCGTCGTTCAGGCGCATTTCATCATGAACAATATTTTTGCCGGCCTGTTCTGGTTCTGTTTGCCTGCGTCGCTTGTAATTATTAATGACATCTTTGCCTACCTATGCGGCATCACCTTCGGCCGGACGCCGCTGATCAAGATCTCGCCAAAGAAGACGGTCGAGGGATTCGTGGGCGCATGGATTTCGACTATTGTGTTTGGAATGATCCTTAGTCATTTCTTGATCAAGTGGAAGTACATGGTCTGTCCTATTACGGTATGTTGATGATAAAGCAGCGTAGACATGGCGGGTACTAATAGTGTAGGATTTCTCGGCCAACGCGTGGTCCGGTCTCTCTTGTGAACCTAATCCGGTATTCGTGAAGCAGACGTTTGCAGTTCCATCGTTTCTGGCTAAATTGGTGCACCGCACCACATACGAGATCGCACCGATTCATTTCCATGTGATGGTGATGGCGTCGTTCGCCTCGCTGATCGCCCCGTTCGGCGGGTTCTTCGCGTCGGGCTTGAAGCGGACGTTCCAGATCAAGGATTTCGGCGACACGATTCCGGGGCACGGTGGTATCACGGATCGTATGGACTGTCAGTTCTTGATGGGGTTCTTTTCGTACATGTACTATGACAGTTTTATTGCGACTCATCATCTACGGGTGGGAAGTGTTCTTGAGACGGCAATTCAGAGTTTGACGCTAGCAGAGCAGATGCAGCTTGTGTCGTCGCTGCACAAGTACTTGTACAATCAGGGATATATCACAGAAGAGGCGCTTGAATGTTTGGAGAAGATCTCGTCGTAGGCGACAAGGGGGGGGGGAGGATTTAACAAAGGCGCGATCGAGGCCACCGTGAACGGTGCGGGCGGGACAGTATCGGTACAGCAAAAAGTTAATCGATATGATAAGCAGATGCTGGAGCTAGATGTGTATGATATGCCTAAGTTAGACGGGCGAAACTTGTCTATCTCTGATTGACTAATTTTTTGAATGGAATATTGGAAGATGTATTTATGAATGACAAATATTGTAACTAATATAAATTCTTATTTAGCTCTGTTGAAGTCATAGTGCGAAAAATTCTTGTTTCTGCTGTCCTTGTGGAGATGCGGATGTGGCCAAGGTATCGATTGGACAGGCAAAACTCTCCCAAAATTGCACAGCCGATGACCAATATGTCAGTTTAGACTAGCGTAGGCGAGAAACTGTACACTGGTCAAGATAATCATGACTTGTTAGCTTTCACACAAGCGCGATGCCGGCCGCTGAGATGTTGACGGTCATATCACTCGATAGTTCACTGACCCGCATCAGCAATGTACGATCGTGTACGCCAGCCGAGTGATTGTGTTTGCCTGGAGGTGTACTTGTGAGTTTTCTTGGTTGAAGTTTTGCCGGTATGATGCCAGGTTGAACGCGATATGGCCAATTAGGATACGCATGTTCGAGCGGCGTTCCAGCCGGTCGCAACGTTCCCAAGCGGCAACTGCTGGACTGCAACCCTGAAACGTGATGTCTACGATGAAAAATTTTCTTAGCGCATTGACAAGAAGGGTGACAGAAGCGAGATAAGATGGGTATGGAATAATAGTGTGTAGGCGTAGTCATAATTTTGCAGTTGGTCGGCAGGGTTTATCGGGTAAGATGTCCGAACACGTGCACGAAACTTAAAACACAATGTTTAGCTGTCAGAGGCTAAGCCTGATGCGGACTCGCTGCGAGGCTTGTCCACGTGTGATCGCCTCGCCGGACCACAGTCGGCACACTCTCAGATAAGGGGCGCCAAACAATAAAAGCAAAGCCCTTCATGGAAAAATCTACAGTAGCTATCATTGCGCATGCGAGAATGGTAGGGTGCGTCATTACAGCATTGGCATAATAGCACGACTGTGCAGTGATTTGCATAAATGGCTCATAATTTTTATCATAATTCGATTTAGAATACATCGAACGATGCTTTGGCTAACCTTTGCAAAGACAGAACGAAATGATTTTTTGTAATCGATGGGTTGATTTCATTATTTTCGCCGCAGTGGCACTTTCAAACAGACCCAGCTGCGGCAACGGAGCCTACAGACCATTACTGTTGCCTGGCGTTTGCTGTTGCATGAAACATACTTAATCAGCACGCAGGCATCGGCTTTCCTGATGAAAGGTGCCACAGTTTCAGAGTTGTGGGCCTACGACAACAGCGGGTCTACATCGGAGTGAGTATTAGCCCTGATAGCGGAACAACACCGCAAAGAACCCGGATTAAGTCGGCTCTCGTAATTTCCACTTGCCGATGTGAATTGCGCTGCCCCCGATTGAGCATCTGCCGTCAGGGTTTCAAGTTCAAGGGTGGCAAAAGTAGTCAGTTGGAGAAACTCAGAACATCGGCAGTGTCCATTGGCTTGAAGTAATCCAGTTGTAGTTAAAGGACACATCTGCGGATCCACACCGCCCGCATACTGCCTATTCGGACCGGACTATTGAATCAGGAAACGTGGTGCGCCTTGTCCGTAAGATTCCTACAACACGAATGGCGGTCGTCTTGACGAGCCTTAATTGAAAACAAAGTTTGTGCAACCAGCCACTCACAAAAATCGCCCACCAGAGCCAGCCATCTTCTAATATAGAGTTTGTGCTATACCATAATAGGCTTAGCCTTGAACAGCTGGGCACGGGTCTCGACGGTTTGTTCTCGCCTGGTCAAGCCACTGCGCGCAGATTATTTTGCGCAGCCTATCGTGGCGTGTTCAAGCGGCTCGGTCAATACTTGACACTATCATATGCATCGGAATATGAGGCCGTATGAATTCTGAGCAAGAAATGCAACTTTTGAATTCTTAGAAGGATCAGACGATCAGTGATATGTACGAATGGTAGAGTTTCTTCCGGTTGTGGAGGGCACATATAGCGGAATATTAAGCGTAAGTGTAATTCGACATAAGTCGATGCGACGTAAACCCATGGGCCCTGAGTAAGGTCTCCAGGAACATAAGCTTACTCACGACTGTTCACAAGTTCACGAATTTGGTGTTTCGATACGGGTCCCCAAGATCGGCGTACCCTTCTGGTTGACTCTCATGTCAATAACATATAATCGCCCTTCCCACCGGCGAACGGCCCCCGGACTTAGGATTTGGTCAGGCTTCAGGAGGTCGTGCGTTGCGTGTGTTGTTGTATCAGCCACATCAATTTCGTGACGGCGAGTGAAATGTTTACGTGTTGCTACACAGTGATGCGTTTTGTGGACAGAAGAATTTGTCACTTGATGCCGCCGAGAACAAGGGTCTTGGACTAGAACAATTGATGGGACCCAATTACATTACATTGTTGAATAGTCAGTCGGATGGTTCAGAGTTGAGCGCCAATATCGTTAAACTGCACCTGTAGAACTGTCCGAACAAGTGATGGGGCGTAAGCGTGGGTGGGTGTTGTAACGTGTTGGTTGACGAGTTGACAATGCAGTTTAACCTGGTACGCGCCTTGTACTGAAGAATTCGAGAAGTCGGACTAGAGTCGCACAATATCGGGCTACCCAATATCTAAACACATTACTGGTGGTTATTATATTTGCTATCGATTCTACCTATACCAAAACCAAATGTGAGAAAGTATCGTTGATAATATGGGGACGGTCGAAGGAAGTGCTCGCACGTGTTGACGAACGGCCGGAAAAATATAAGCGAGGTGCCGAGGCAACAGCCAAGCAGACACTGCGTCGCGAAAGGAGCAACGTTGCAGAGGGTGACGATGATATTATTCAGCTATTTTCCTAGTCGCAAAAGCCAAGATTATCGTAAATGATAGCGGGACACCGTGTAATAACTAGGACTAGACATCATCGTCTCGGAACTGTCCTAATCACCGCTACCGGGACGCGCACCACCTGCAGCCAAAGGCTGAATCGAACGAGCGGCCGCAGCCAAGACACCGCAGTCAGTTTCTCGGAGACGTCTCTGCCAATCGAAACCGTGACAGGTTTATGAGCGACGATCTAACGTTTAATTTAGCTGTTGGTAGAGTGAATGCGTCTCGGACCTTCTAGGACGTTCTATCGCCTGCGTAAGTTACTCTGCGCAGAACGATAAACGGTTATTCGTTTACGGCGCACTGGTTTCGATGTGCTTCGATACCGGTATTGTGCGGCATAACAAAACAACTGTTGTCTGTTGACAGCAGAGTCCATCGTGATCAACATAAGAGATACGGCTAGTGATATATGAGAGTCCACGAAGAGGCTAGGTTGTTAATAGAAACTCAAAACGACACCGGTCGAGATGCGTGAAGCGGAGAAAAGGCAATCACAAGAGACAAATCATCTCGAACATATTTTTATTACATTATGGGAAACGGAATCCGAGGATGCGATATGCGACACAATACCCTCGATAAAATTAGTTCACGGTAGGCAAATTGCGACAAGTCGCGTGTCGTGTCGACTGTACCACAAAGTTTTACGTCGACACAACCAGGAACGACCAGGAACGAGTCGGCTGAAACGCCAGACACAGGCTGGGTCAGCACAGTCGGACCGGCACATGTAACGATCCCTAGTATATGACCCAGGTGGATAGCAAAATGTGCCTGACCCGACCTGTTGGGTACAACTTGTAGGTACGGAGGTCGTAGGCAGCGTCGCACAGTTAGCGGCTGGCTTGTGCGTTCGGCCACACGGTGCAGCAGCAGCAGCTGCTGCCGCCCGTCGCGGTGCTGCTCCCTGAAGTTCACGACACAGAAGAAATAATATCCCCTGCTTGCCCGCTGGCACTGAAATCCCAACACTTCGACAATTCACTTCACCACTCACTTCTCAACTTCTACACCATGCGACTGACTCTCTCGACTCTTGCCCTGCTCGCGCATATCGCTGTCGCTGTTGCCTTCGTCCCTTTTTATGGCAACCTGGCCCCTGACTCTGGCGTCGTCGCCAAGGTCCCAATTCACCGTCATGGCGGTAGAGTCTATGATCCCGACACGGTCGCAGACATGGCCAGATTCAACGCAATTCTCCAGAGCTCTCTTGAGCGCTACTCGCGGACCAAGCGCGAACTACAAGGCAACAGAGTTGTCCGCAAGGCCCTTCCGCTGCCTGACAAGCTCGCGCCGATCGGTGAGGATGGAAGCTGGTAAGTCTCTATTGTCGCGATGTTGGTTAGATAGTTCACGGATCGCGTCCTAACTGCTTCAGGTACGCCGATGTACAGCTTGGAGATCCTGGCCAGAATGTCCAGTTCGATATTGACATGACCTCCTCCGACTTCTGGGTCGAGAGCACCACTTCTGTCCGTGGCACGCGGTTCGAAGCTGGTAATTCCCAGACATATTTCAGCGAGTATAAGTTTGTGTTCAGAGACTGCATCGGTTCGCTTGATGCGCTCGTCCTTGGTGACAAGAAATTCAAAGTCGAGTTCGCCCACTGCACTCCTCCCCGCGCGTCGGTCAGAACGCTCAATCCATCGGGCGGTATTATGGGTCTAGCTCACTCCTCGCTCTCCCAGACTTCACTTCCTCATTTCTTCGAAGACGCCAAGGAGCAAGGCAAGCTTGCCGAGGGAATATTCGCCATCGAATTCAACAATGAAGATGCCGATCTTTCTGCCGTCCTTTCGTTCGGCGGTGTCTCGCGCTATCACGATGATCCTCTCTACGCTCCTGTCAAGACATTTGGTTTTTGGCAGATTTTGTTTAAAAGCATGATGATAGATGGCAACACTGTCCTCGATAATATCCAGGGTGTCATTGACATCACCTCTCCATTTGTTCTCGCTCCGCCTGAGGACGTCCGAATGTTTTATAATGCTATATCTGGAGCTCAGCCGCTCTCGAACGGATTCTGGTCATACCCTTGCTTCGAGGATCCCAAAATCCACGTCGAGCACGCTGGCTGGCTATTCCCATTCAGAGACTCGTCACTTGGCAAGGTCAAGGAGTCCTCTGGTTACTGCGTTGGTCCTCTCGTCGAGGCCGATCTTGCCGGCCTTTGGGTTATTGGCGAGCCATTCTTGAAAGGTGTCATCGCTATCTTCGATGTAAGTGTTTTTTTTGTCAATTTCGTTACCGGGTTTTGAGCCCATGCGTGGCTGCACGTGGAGGATCCACGTGGTTATGAAGTTTACCCGAGTATAAATCCCTAACGTTTTACTCTCTAGTTCGACCAGAAGCGTGTCGGCCTCAGAAGCGCTTAAGCCCTGCGATGAAGCTGGTCCCTATAGTTGTTGTCGCCTAATCTCCCTCTCATAGAGTTTCCCCTTCAAATTGTCATCATCACGAATAGAGTTCTCCTACACTGGTTCACCAAAATCGGCATATTTTAGCATTGCATTTTAATTTTTGGGATTTTTGTATTTATTTATGGTCGTTCAGGATATCTATGGCATTTTGTTAATCTAGTTTTTTAATATTGGGTACTTTGTTTCTACTTATACGAACGAATTTTGATATTTTACATCGGACTGGTTGGGTTTTTTTTTTACGTTTTATGTCATGTTATGTTCCGTAATGATTATTGCGCGAAAAGGGCGGAATGAATAGAATGGGTGAGGTGAATTATTGTCCACGCCTTATTTGTTTCGAGATGGCTATGGCTGTTATCCCGGAGCTATACATGTCCTATTATTCGTTCTAAAATGATCAAACGTCGTTGCGCCGGCATAGTCGGGTCAGAGCGAGCTGTCCCCTGTCTTCTGGCGGTTAATAATACCAAATTAAGGGCATCAGGATTTGGCGGCCGCGAGATCATATTATAATTGTGTGCGCGTACTGAGGGATGGTAAGACTTAACGATCAGATCATGGCGGGATTTTTTTTTTAGTCTAACGTTTTTGAAGAGAGCGGATTGAGCGACGATGAACGTCCATCTCAGCAACAAGTGGCAGATGCCAACCGTTATTTAGACAATGTGAATGAAAAGAAGCTTAACGGTACGTTGGATCATTACGCAGCTGACCGATGAACATAACGGACATCAGCTTGAAGGCATTAATTCCTTTGCTTACTGAAAATAGACAGTTGACGCCTGCAGCTACAGAAGTAATGACGGATCTGGTCAAGAACTCATCCGCGCCCCGTACAACAATTGCGTCGTTTCTAAATACAACGTTTGATTTGCACTTGCTAGGCAGGAACGTGTCTAATCGCACCTACGATTATACGAAGGCTAGTGGATCGTGGACTGCCAAATTTTGCGCATGCTTTACTCGCGCACAAACAGGGAAGATTCCGGGTTCGGGTAAAAAATGAACTTAGCGCTTAGTGCATGCTGGCGGAGCAAGGCGCAACCTGTGCACGAGCGGGGAATTCCCGCTACAGGAAACCTCTGTCCTTGGAATATCATCAAGATTAGGTGTATCAGGCAGGGTTTAGATCACTCAAATGCCTATGTAACTATACGATTTTTTTGCGACCAACCAACTTCACATATCCAAATCCCGCAAGCCCATATGTATTTAAGTTCAAAATCCGCCGTTTGTCAGTCGCCGCGTTATCGGTAATGATATTCTTCGCCGATTTCAACGATCACAAAGTGCAACGGCAGATCATGATGCGTGTCAATATCTAGGTCCCTTACATCTAAAACTATATTTCTCTAATGCGCGAACCTGAAATCAAGCTGTCTTATTATCCTCGGTCAGCTGTTGTAGCAATATAACTTTCCCCTCTTATCCGACAAGGAATTCCACTTGCGATCACGAACAGATTATGAAGCATATCGTATAACCTCACGCCAATGTACACACAAATATTCATACCACCGATGGCAATTAATCGCCGCGCTTATATAGCAGCTCGTTGATATAACTCGATACAATACACCAAGCTGACGAGCCATATTGTAGACAGTGCTGATGACACGACGTCCAGACGAATTCAAGTCCTGCCGTACCCGTAGCAGTCTAAGAAGCAACGCTCATTATATATTTGAGAACTGTATGTCACCAGAAGCAGTACATCTCCAACCTGGTCCTGGATCAGACCGATGCAAATTTTATTCGCGACGAGGCTGATATTGCTTTGCGAGTGCAGGATCGTCGAGACCGAGAAAGCAAGTCGCACTGCCATCTAGTTCAACTCCCGACAATCAGTGAACCTGTCAAAGATCGAACTTATTGCGCCTTCTTGGCCAACTAGGATTCCTTACTACTAGACACATTATAAATGTTGATTATCGGTCCGTCTTTCCAGGATTCATGATTCCATTGGAATAGGGAAAATTAGCCCGAAATAAACCCGTGATATCTTTGTTCCGCCGTGTTCCCCATGGATGTTCTGAGTATATGCAGATACAAATTTCCATTAAAGGAAAGACTGCCGTCCGGAATATTGGCGACTTCCAAGTCCTCACCTGGAACAAAATCACTCATTTTAAGGCCAATAGACTTTGGGAGACGGTTAGAGGACCACGCGTTTTGAATCAGCTGCTAAATCAAAAATGTGAGCACGTATGACCACCAGAAATTCACTAATAACGCTACTCACGTATCTGGCGGGCTGTCTCTTGTTGGCTCGCCACACTTCAATGAATGCTTTGGTCAAGTCTCCAACCCACCTGTGACCGCGGTATTTGATTTGACCATAGTAGCTTTGCGAGCTATCCCTTTCCTCACTTTTAGCCACACACCGAGCCATTGCATCCATTTCTACATCGACGTTTGTGACATGCTCGTACCGGGTATCGGGATTTCGAAACCGTGGTGATTCATCAAGGCATACCAGTATACAGACCTTAACATGTTGCCCTTCGATCCACAGGTCCTTGTCCCGACAAAGGGCGGGGCGGTATAGTCTTCACGGTATCCGACCTCAATAGCGATCATGACTTTAGCCTGGGCACCAGGACGCTTATACTTGATTGTGCCGTCTGCCTGTTTCTTGTCTTCGCGTACCCACCATATCTTCCCATGGTCGTAGTGGATCCAGCATTGACAATAGTGCTAATTAAGCTCTCAGCTCCATGACTAGAGAGATATCCCCGAGCACCAGTCAAGATCGTGGATCCGAGCTCAACAGCTGGAACTTCGTGGAGATCACGTGGTACAGTAACCACAGTCACTATCTCGAGCAACAGTGTTGTATGCCAAATACGGATACCTGCAATATGGGTTAGCTACCATCATGAAACCAAACATAAAAGCTAATACCTCTGATCCTCTGAAATGTTTCTCGCCGATCTTATCTTAGACCAGCATTCCTCCAATTTCAAATACTCAGAGTAAGGCAGATGGACGTCTAGTCGCTGTTCCGGTGGATTATGCTTCAAAAGGCTAAGCCCCTTCCCGTAATCCGAAAGCGCGTTCTCGACTTTCTGCAGAGACATATCCGTCGTCAGCGTGACTGACGTGTCATCAGTTGGCGATCTAGTGAATTCCGCCAAACTCTCGGATTTAATACGTTCCCGCGGTGCATGTCTGCCAGGTTGCTGACGGGAGTGGGACGGTTTCGCGTGGTTGTCGATACTCTCGAACGCGACAATGATCGGCGAGAGTTCGTAGACGATCCAGCAACTATTGTGTCCATCTTTCAGAGAATAAATGTAGCACCTAACATGTAAGTTGCGGAAACGCTAAGCATTTATATAGTGTGGGAGATCAATGTGGAATGAGGCTGTCGCGGTTTAGGGTAGATCATGGCTGCGGAGTCGAGCAAGTGTGAGGCGGCAACACGACCAAGATTGTTTAACACCCGCATTAATATGAGGAACATCTACGATCAGTCTGAAGAATGCAGATCAGCTGGTTTCAGGATTGCAATATCTCAGAATGGTCGAAGTCGAAACCTAAAACCTGCGTAATGGTTTCAACGTGGCTATGCCACGGGATGTACCGAGTTATGCGTTGTGCATGTCAATTCGACAATAAGTCTTCGCTGCCAATTTTGGGCTCTTCTAGTTATTACGTTTAAGAAGGCTCACGGGTTATAAAACTTCTATCAGACCTCGCTACGTCCCATATATACTCTGGATCAGCTGACGGTACCAAACCCTTTGTACGTATGCTTGAATCGAATATACTAGACCCTTAGGTTCAGCAAACTGGATATCTGGCACTTGTATGGATCACGAACTGATCACAGACTATAGAACGCGCTGGTGAAAAAAGTGGCGGGATGTGATCTCGTTTCTACTCCGGATCACAATCGCTCTCGAAACTTGTTCGGTGTCCTCACGAGTCGTCTTCCCAGTCAGCAATCTATTGGCATCCAGCAGCACCGTGACAGGTTCGTCTGAGTAATTCTGTTTCCTGGAAGGAATAAGTGCTGCAATGTATGAAAATTTTTTGTTGATATTTGAACTTCATGTGCGATTGGGTGAGAACTGACACAGTACAGGCCGTCCTCACTTGTCCCTAATCAGGGCGTGTCCGATGCCTCGCTGCACGATCCACTGCCAACATATTTGAAGACATTCATTTGGCCGTTCTTCTTTTTGTACCCACTCTTTGGCTATTTCTATTTTTTCCGGTATGAGGATTATCTCAACGGCTCAGAATGGACATTCGTATTCCTCGGCTCAATCGTGTCGTTCCAGATGCTACTCTGGCTCATGACCCATTGGAGCGTCAGGGTTAACACGCTGTTTACTTCCACTAAGGCTACAGATCCTGAGAAGGCGAAGCTTATTCGTGTCATTCCGGTGGCGAATGCTGGACAGCCGGCGATTTGTCCTCTCGTACACGTCAAGGTGAGTCGTGTGCCACAATCTGATACTCATGATCGCACAATGTGACCAGAATGACAGTCTCATGACCACGAGGAACTTTCTTTCCTGTTTCAGAAGCGGAGGTTTATTTACGATCCCGAAACGAAGACGTTTAGTCCGCCCCTGTACCCAATAGATAACAGTTGCTTGATCAAAGATTTCCAGCGGTCAACTGGCGTCGACGAAATCGATCTATTGACTCAGAAATATGGGGAGAACAGATTCGATATTCCAGTCCCTACATTTACTGAACTCTTCTATGAGCACGCCGTCGCGCCCTTCTTCGTCTTTCAGGTCTTTTGCGTCGGGCTCTGGCTTATGGACGAATTATGGTACTATTCGCTCTTCACTCTCTTCATGCTTGTAGCTTTCGAGTCGACAGTCGTTTATCAGCGCCGACGAACTATGATCGAGTTCCGGGGAATGGGTATCCAGCCGTACGATATATATGTGTACAGACAGGGCGCGTGGACGGAGATTAAGACCACAGATCTTCTTCCCGGCGACTTGGTTTCGATTGTCAGAACCAAGGACGACTCGGGCCTTCCCTGTGATTTGGTATTGGTCAATGGCTCTGCTATCGTCAACGAGGCCATGCTTTCCGGTGAATCTACGCCGTTGTTGAAGGAATCTATCTTCCTTCGTCCTGGTGATGAGGGTCTTGACCTTCAGGGATTAGACAAGAACGCGATTTTGTACGGCGGCACCAAGGTGTTGCAGATAACACCTGCTGCGGAATCGCATGTTCCGCCTGCTCCTGATGGAGGTGCTCTCGCTGTGGCTACGAAAACTGGTTTTGAAACTAGTCAGGGTAGTCTTGTTCGCACGATGATCTTCTCCACAGAACGTGTAGGTGCCGGCAATGTCGAAGCTTTGTTCTTCATCCTTTTCTTGCTCATATTTGCGATTGCTGCCAGTTGGTATGTCTGGACGGAGGGTGTGAAGGTCGACCGCAAACGCTCAAAATTGCTTTTGGATTGTATCCTTATCATCACGTCCGTTGTTCCTCCAGAACTGCCTATGGAGCTATCTCTCGCTGTGAACAGTTCTCTTGGCGCACTGGGAAAGTTCGCGATTTACTGTACTGAGCCGTTCCGGATCCCGTTTGCGGGACGGGTCGATGTGTGCTGCTTCGACAAGACGGGCACTTTAACAGGCGAAGACCTCGTCCTCGAGGGTATCGCCGGGCTACTTTCGTCGCCTACCGATCTTCTTGATGTCAACCAGGTCGGGCACAACACCACTCTTGTCCTCGCCACTGCCCACGCTCTGGTTCGGCTTGATGAGGGCGAGATCGTCGGTGACCCTATGGAAAAGGCTACATTGAAAGCGCTAGGATGGTCTATTGGAAAGAACGACGCTCTGCAGTCTAACAACAAGAGCGGTCCACAAACCAAGGTCCGTATCCTACGACGGTTCCAGTTCTCCTCGGCGCTGAAGCGATCATCTAGTGTCGCAACTAGCAGCAACAAGACATTTGTCAGCGCCAAGGGTGCTCCCGAAACCATTCGAAAAATGCTCAAAACTGTTCCCGCAAAATATGAGGAAACGTACAAGTACTTTACGCGGCGTGGTAGCCGTGTTTTGGCCTTAGGATATAAATTTTTGCAGGACGAGATGAGTATCCACAAGATAAACAATCTAGTGCGTGAAGATGTTGAGTCAGAACTTCACTTCGCCGGATTTTTGGTTTTCAACTGTCCTCTTAAGCCCGATGCGATTGCTACCGTCAAGATGTTGAATGAATCCAGTCACCGTGTTGTTATGATTACCGGAGATAATCCGTTGACCGCTGTTCATGTCGCATACGAAGTCGAGATTGTCGCTCGGGACGTCTTGATTCTGGACGCGCCTGAGGAAGGCAGTGATGGCGGTGAACACGATCTTGTCTGGAGAAACGTGGACGAGACGACTGTTATTCCTGTCAACCCCACCAAACCTATCAGTTCTGATATTTTCGACAAGTACGATATCTGCATGACTGGCTACGCCCTAGCGAAGTTCACGGAGTACGACCATGTTTGGGAGTTGATCAAACACACTTGGATTTGGGCTCGAGTTTCTCCTTCACAGAAGGAATACATTCTCACGAAGTTGAAGGACGGCGGCTACACCACTCTTATGTGCGGTGATGGAACTAACGACGTCGGTGCGCTCAAGCAGGCTCATATTGGTGTCGCCTTGCTGAACGGTACTGAGGACAGCTTGAAAAAGATCGCTGAGAACACGAGAAATGAGAAGATGAAGCAGATATACGAGAAGCAGCGCGACGTGATGATGCGATGGGGTGGAAAGATCCCGCCGGTGCCTCCTGTGATTGCGCATTTGTACCCTCCAGGTCCCAATAATCCCCACTACCGGAAGGCGATCGAGCAGCGAGGCGGTAAAGTGGACGAAGAACTCATCAAGGCTGCGTACTCTACAGGTGCTGCGAATCCGAACGTTGCCCCACAGGCGCAGACGGCTGCTTCGTTTGCAGATAAGATGATGAGCATGGTCGATGAGGAGGATGACAGCGAGGCCCCGACCTTGAAGCTCGGTGATGCATCCGTTGCCGCGCCGTTCACGTCTAAGCTTGGAAACGTTAATACTATTGCGCACATTATTCGACAGGGGCGATGCACGCTCGTGGCCACAATTCAGATGTACAAGATTCTGGCTCTGAATTGTTTGATCTCCGCGTATTCGCTTTCGGTATTGTATCTCGCTGGTATTAAGTTTGGTGATGGTCAGGCTACTATTTCCGGTATGCTCATGTCTGTCTGCTTCTTTTCGATTTCACGCGCCAAGGCAGTCGAGAAGTTGTCAAAGGAACGACCACAGCCAGGTATCTTCAATTTTTACATCATGGGCTCGATTCTCGGACAATTCGCGATCCACATTGTTACGCTTGTTTATATTACGTATCACGTTTACCTTCTCGAGCCGCGCGAGGAGGACGTTGACCTTGAGGCTGAATTCAAGCCATCACTTCTCAATACAGCGATCTACCTTCTCCAACTGGCACAGCAGGTCTCGACATTTGCAGTCAACTATCAGGGGCGTCCATTCCGAGAGAACATTTCGGAGAACAAGGCGATGTACTATGGGCTTGCTGGCGCGGGTCTTTTGGCTCTGGCGGGTGCGTGTGAAATCATGCCAGAGTTGAACGAGAAGATGAGATTGGTGCCAATGACTTACGATTTCCGGGTCAAGCTTTGCGTAGCAATGGTTTTGGACTATGGCTGCAGTTGGGGCATTGAGCTCGGATTAAAGTCGCTGTTTTCGGATTACAAGCCAAAGGATATTGCAATTCATGATGAGCGGAACGCCGAGAATTTGGTTGTAAAGAAGAAGCAGTAGTTGGATGGATAGGTTAGATATAAAACATAGACGCAATTAACAGGATGATCAATGTATTTCGCGGGCATAGTATTTGGTAAAATTTATGTAAATTGTGTATAGTTATAGTGTATGAATGTACTGCATTTAATGTATACGTGTACAATATTGCTTTGCTGGCTGTGGCGAAGATTCGGCATCCACTCACTCGCGTCACGTCCGTGCCAGGATGTGCACGGGTGGTCTGAGAAGTGCGCGACTTCCCCGCCCTCATAGTACAATACCCGTCTTCGTGTTCTCGCGTTGGGTTACTCGACCGTCACTTAATCAGTGGAATACCGAGTCTGCAGTTAAACACAGGAATTTCCAGTTATGACTCGTATATAGGCATTGATATTCTGTTCTATTCATTGAGATCATTTCGAGATCAATCTACTGGACGCGAATTGCGAGAAAAGATGAAGGCACACGCGCTAACGCTGCATTGGCACACCGACAACCAGCCAATATACAGCGCGCACTTTCAACCAACGCGCTCTGGAAACGGTCGGCTTGCCACTGCAGGCGGTGATAACAATGTGAGAGTATGTTGTGGATTTTGTTCAAGTAGTCAACAACATGTTCTTGGCATATTGACGGGTTATCACAGATGTGGAGGGTGGAACTAACGGATACCGGTCCGTTCCCAACAGTCACATACCTGTCAACGTTGACGAAACATACACAGGCGGTTAATGTCGTGCGGTTTGATTATAACGGTACATTTCATTTTTTGTCCGGGTGAATGAGTACTGACTCAGACAGGCGAGATACTGGCCTCGGCGGGAGACGACGGAAATGTAATTTTATGGGCGCTAGCATCAGATAGCGAGGACCGCCGGCGATCGTTTGGAGAGGATCCCGAGGAGAGCGCGAATGACCGGGAGACATGGCGGATTAAGCATTTGTGTCGGTCGTCCATGGCCGAAATCTACGATTTGGCGTGGTCACCGGATTCGCAATATCTAATTGCCGGCTCGATGGACAACGTCGCGCGGATATATTTGGCAAGCACTGGATTATGTGTGCGGCAGATTGCGGAACATAGTCACTACGTGCAAGGGGTGGCGTGGGATCCGCTGAATGAGTACGTAGCGACTCAGAGTTCGGATAGAAGTGTACACATTTATACTTTGAAAACAAAAGACGGTCAATTTGTGCTCAACACTCACCACAAAATTTCGCGAGCAGAAGTGCCAAATATGAAGCACGCAATTGACGTTGAACCTGCTGCAGCACACTCACCTGCGTCTTCAACGGCGAGCAGTTTAGCTCCTCCTCCTCCACCGCCAGCAATCACGACTGCCGCGACGTCATCATCACAGACGTTAGAGTCGCCTACGGCGTCAACTCCTGGTACTCCATCCTCAATATCACTACCAATGAATCCACCCCCGTTGTCAACGCACTCGCGACGGTCGTCGTTCGGCAATTCGCCGCAGGTGCGCAGATCACCGTCGCCGTCACCAGCACTGCCATTACCTGCTGTGCGGCAATTGGATTCACCGAAGTTAAGCTACAGAATGGCACAGCTATATCACAACGAGGGGCTCACATCTTTTTTTCGGCGTCTTACATTCACTCCAGATGGAAGCCTACTGCTCACTCCAGCGGGGCAGTTTAAATACTCTACGCCGTCGGGGACGGAGGAGATGACGAACACGGTGTACATCTATACCCGCGCGGGACTGAACAGACCCCCGGTGGCGCATTTGCCATCGCTGAAGAAGCCGGCGATTGTTGTGAAATGCTCGCCAGTAAAGCACAAGCTTAGAGAAGTGCAGGTGGCGACGCGACATATTACGATTGACACGTCGGCAGCAGACGGACTGTCTATTCCGGCGCTGTCGGAGTCGCAAGACCCGCCGGCTTCACTGCAGACTCCGCCGACGTCGATTCCGAGCACGACGCCAGCAGGAAGTACCGGAAGACGACAGGCTTTTGCGTTGCCGTATCGCGTGATTTATGCAATAGCCACGCAGGACTCTGTGTTCATATATGACACGCAGCAGACCTCGCCGCTCTGCGTGGTATCGAATCTACACTATGCCACATTCACGGACTTGACGTGGAGTGTGGATGGACGGGTGCTATTTATGACGTCTACGGATGGGTTTTGCTCGGTGGTTGTGTTTGAGAAGGGCGAGCTGGGGGCGCCGTACGAGGATGAATCTAGGTTGGATGTGGGGTCGTACTTGCCGACTCCAGCGGCGGAAGATGGAAGAGAGGAGCAGAGTGTAGAGGACGAACAGAAGCTAAGGCCAATTATCAGTCCGGTGCCTGCTATAGCGAGCTCTAACGAGACGGTGCCTTCGCAGGGGTCAACAACTGCAGTGAAGCGTGAGGCATGGACGGAGATAGATGGAGAAAAGAAGAAGAAGCGCGTGGCGCCCATGTTGATTGGAGAGGTTCGTCGCAAATAGCGGAGTGTATGCTTGCTTCTGTACATATCAATATAAATTGATGGTTGTATGTATAGACATGACGTTTGTACTTGGGTGAATAGGGTCTGGAGACGTGTGCGGCTCGCCACGAACTGCAGATCGCCCGAACGCAGATATCAGCCTGTAGTAGCCGGCGCCCCGGATGGCTGGATGCGACTGCCGCACGCATGAAGCTGCCTAAGTAGAAACAGCCCACCGCCAACGAGTCGACCTGTTTTCTATTTCCTCTGTGCATGTATATGCAGTAGATAATATTGTCATACACTCACAGGCTCGACTACAATTATAGCCACTATTAAGACTGTTGAATACTACTGCAAAATTGACCACCGTGGCATCCCGTCGTCGTATCCACCAAGCCCCGGTCCAACCTCGACAACTACATCAGCACCAGTACCAGCAGCTGTCGCCGTCCGTGGTCGTGCGCGGCATGGTTGGCCGTGTGTTCGTGCTTATAAGGCGCCTGCTGCGGTCTCGCATCTTCATTGTCTTCGGCTTTGCAATCTGCCTCATCCTACTCCTCGGAAACCGGTCCGGCGCGACACTCTCCAACACTGCCGAATTCCTCTCTTCTGCTGCAACTGCGTGGACTACTCCGCATGAGGACAAGTTCCACGCCGACCTGCCCGACTCGTTAATCAGCGACATTAGAGTCAAGGTTTGTCCGTTGGTCACGAAGCCCTTCAGTGCGCGGTGGTGTGAGATCCGCAGTTATAGACGGGTCGACAAGGACTTGGGCCTGCGCCGGTCGTGGTTATCGCGCGCGTATGTTTTTGTTAAGGATGTGGCGAAGCAAGATATCGAGAGCGACGACTCTGTGGTCGTGCTCGACGTCCACATCGGCCAGGAGTCCCCTGAGCCGGCCGTCGTTGACGTTACAAAGGAACGAAACAACAAACATGTCAAGATCGAGGATACGGCAGATCAAGTGGACGGCGAGGTCGAGAAGGCGGTCCACCGTGACCGCAAACGAGATTCCGACGGAGGAGACGAAGGCACAGAGGAGCTACAAGTAGACAACAAAGGCAAATGGGTCCGTCGATCGCACAACCTGTGGCTTAAACTGGGCAAACCTACTGATTTTGCCGTGTCAGACCTCGAGGTGTTGTACGGCATCGACGCTGTCGATCCACGATTCGGATGGTCGCTTAAGGGCGACCGGAATACATCGCTTGCCGTCGGTGGTAACGCGCATCCACGGATCACAATTCGATTAGGTGGCAAGCAGCATCTGCCGGCCGTCAAGCTGAGACTGAATAATGAGAACAAGTTTAAGATTGTTCAGGTAGCTGGTGAGTCGATTTGTTATGCGTCACTGATAATTCCTAACTCAGCAGATTTACATTTATCTACTGGTGTCGGAAAATGTATGGACCCGTGGCCACCAGAGACAGCAGAGGGATGTGAGGCCGATCCCCGGACGCTAGCTTTTGTCCAGAGACTATTGGATGAGGAAAGGCCCGATTTCGCGGTGTTGACAGGAGACCAAATATTTGGCGACGCTGCACCTGACGCTCAGACGGTATGTCAGGCCTTCGATAATTAGGGAGATTAGTGGTAACGTACGATTTAGGCGTTTTTGAAGTCTGTTGCACCTTTTATCCAACGGGCAATCCCGTTTGCCATAACGTTCGGCAACCACGACGACGAAAGCGATCTGTCGCGAGCCCAGCTGATGATGATTGCGTCACATCTTCCGTATTCGCTCTCACAGTCAGGTCCAGAGTTTGCAAAAGGGGTGGGCAATTATCATCTGAACGTGCTCGCGAAAGATAGAGACCACGCGGCAATGTCTTTGTATTTCTTGGACACGCATAAGTACTCACCGAACCCGAAACAGTTGCCGGGCTATAACTGGCTGGACGAAAGCCAGCTGGAGTTTCTGGTGGCGAGCTACGAGCAGCTCACGCCTCTGCGGCAGCAGTACACATCTCACTACACAGGCTCGGACGACACGTCGGAGGGAAACGGCAAGAAACATCTCTCGATGGCGTTTTTTCACATCCCACTAACAGAGTACCGGAATACGAGCAATTCCCTGGTGGGCGAATATAGGGAGCCGTCGACAGCACCAAAGTACAACACAGGTGCGCGGTCTGTGCTGGAAGAGATTGGAGTGAGCGTGGTGTCTGTCGGGCATGATCATGTGAACGACTTTTGCATGATAGATAGGACTTACATCAAGTCGGGACTGTCGGACAAAGATAAGCCATTACAAACCGCGGAGCTGGAGGGACGGCGGCTAGGACGGCGAAACGATGGCAGCGATGTCGAGCACGCGATCTGGCTGTGCCATGCCGGAGCTGCCGGATTAGGAGGCTATGGCGGGTACGGCGGGTTTATCCGGCGGCTTCGCTTCTTCGAGATTGACGCGGACAAGCACACAATATCGACGTGGAAGCGCGTTGAGTACGGCACTGACGAGGAGCTGAATGCGAGGCTCGATTACCAAGTGCTGGTTGAGAGTGGTAAGGTGAACGCGTAACATCATTGTATCATATTCATATTCCATATTTTAATGAAACTTTTATGCGATGTGAAGTCTAATATGGGGGGGGGGGGGGGGGGGGAGTTCCCGAGTCTGCAATGCAGATAGTAATATCAAAAATCTTCTGCAAGACTGTAGTTAAATGGCATACGCAGAGGGTTGAGACAACCCGGTTCCATATACACTATTGAAAACGAAACCGTATCTGACTGTGTTAGGTAGTGCTTCAGTACTTCGATGGCATAATGAAATCATATTATCCACATTCAATACATGCTACTCACTATCTACAGCTACACATCATTATTGTCATTATTTAGATGCGTTCCGACTTAATCTACATATGAAGTTGTAGACTTGTAGTCCAAACAATGCCTGAACATGACACAAGCGCTAGGAGATGCGCTATCAATTGTTGCGGTCAGAGATTATCTTCGAGGTCAAGTGCTAGAATGCGTTATTCGAACACTTACCGCGGAGCATTTGGCCTCCTCTGATTTCCAGTTTTTGTGGTGGTTCATTTGGAAGGAGAAGCTGCTCTCCAAAGTCATAATGTAAGCTCAGACGGCATCCAACCTACATCGAGGCTCATTGATTGTATCATGCCGCATATTATTTTGCGACCCATTCTATACTTAAAAAATAAAAAAAAAAATTAAAGAGCATGCAATGAAACAGCCAATCAGTCCAATCCTCTGCACAAACCCATAATTTTAACGGGGAGAATCAAGTTTGGAGAAAGCAGTCTGAGGTTTTCCACAATCTTCAATTTGCATACTATATATATAACACGATAGGCTATTTCAAGTCGTACAATTCAAGGCGAGGACAAGGTATTTTAACCTATCTTTTCACATTTGATCTATGCAATCTAGTACTGACACGAGCTTCAGGGTTAGGGTTTCGGGTTTTCTACTACACTGGCTCGACTAGCCATTAACAGGCAAGTAGTACTAGTCCCGGTGGCCGAGTGGTTAAGGCGACGCCCTGCTATTTGCTGATAGTGGTTTAGGCGTTGGGTTCTGCCCGCGCAAGTTCGAATCTTGTCCGTGACGATTAGTTTTTATTTTTATTTTTTGCTAGTTATATGGACTCTCAGGTAATGTGGTAAGTGGGCTACAGAGTAGTGGTTCAATAATTGGTTATTTTTAATTTTATTGTCCTTGATACAAGGCCCAGTATGAGAAGGAGCAATACGGAGCAGAATGTGGAGAGCGCTGGTTATTTTGTTCGTGTCTGCCCCTGGAATATATGCTTGAGAATCAAAATGGCCACAGCACTCATTTCTGCACAGAGCGATTGTCCCCTCATACTCTTCGACTTAACATCCTGCTGTGGAGTCGTTTTTGAACGGCTGGCTCCGCGCTGTTGCCTCTCCACCAATTATCAATTTCGGGTATGGCTTCGTGTTGTGTGTTACATTTACTCTGCCTCCAGCTAATCTCTCTTCAGTTCTCATCGCCGTGTTCTAAAACATGGGCAACTCTATGGCGCGCCTCATGGTACGTGTACTCTTACGCTTCATCTGCTGAGTGCGAATGTTTTTCGCTAATGTTTCCAGGCGCGCTTGTTTGGTAATCGTGAGATAAGGTAATTGCCTCCATCCTCTGTTTTTAGCTCTCTGCTGACCAACCGACAAGACTACTCATGCTCGGTCTCGATGCTGCTGGCAAGACAAGTACGTGATTTGAGTAGGATGAGGCCGTGTTGCATTATTGACAATTTCCAGCTATCTTATTCCGGCTCAAACTCGGACAGGGGTGAGTTGTTCTTTTGTACGACTGCTCTCTCGAATGTCTGCTGACATCTACAGTGTCACAACTATACCCACAGTTGGATTTAACGTCGAGTCTGTGACTTACAAAAACATTAAGTTCAATGTCTGGGTAAGTATGCGCATGAGATGTACCAGGTGTGTGTGACGCGCTAATTGGCTCAGGATGTAGGCGGACAAGATAAGATCCGTCCATTATGGCGACATTATTATACCGGAACTCAGGGCCTCATTTTCGTCGTTGATGCGGCAGATCGCAAACGAATAGGTGAAGCTAAGCAAGAACTACACAGGATTATCTCCGATCGCGAAATGCGAGACTGTCTACTACTCATCTTTGCAAACAAACAGGATTTGCCTGATGCGATGAAGCCTAACGATATAACCATGGCGCTGGATCTTGCCAGTTTGAAAGATCGGATATGGTTTGTGCAGCCGAGTACAGCGAAAACAGGTGACGGATTGGCTGAGGGTCTCAGTTGGCTAAGCGCAAATATACCAAAGGAGACGCGGTAATTATGGTTTAAACTAGCCTATAATTGAAATCTCACGACGAGAATGGCTAGTCGCTCTTCTGCAGACCTGAATTCTATTACCATTGCTTCGCGATGTCGGATGTCCTGATAATTATGATATCGATTCATTCTTCTCCGGGGACACTTTGTTGCATGCTAGTTGTGTAGCTAGCTGTAGGGAGGGTACAGCGCACATGATGGGTACGGTTTCGTGATGTTGCGCATGTGATGGAGGTTCGCTTGTATTATTAGATTGTTTAATGGTAACAACACCATGTAATAGTATTTGTATTCCGCTTGGCTTACCTCGATAGTATCTGCGGTATCTTAAAATGAATCAAGTGCATTATTTGCGGTCGGAGTTCATTATTGCGCTTCCAACTGTTGCCATTTAGAATTTAGTTAGAATGACTATGATCTAAGGATTTTGAAATTCCCCTGCTTGCCATTATTCGAGTCTCGACGCGATCTATGGTGGCTGACACCTCTTTATACTGAATCCGTAGAAGAAGATTGAAAGCGGATGCCAATAGCTTGCAATGATACAGAAATGTAGCTTTCCATAATGCTACAGAGGCTGTACTATGTTCGATTCACTATGGTACTTTTAGACATAAGCCTCGAGGTGGAGTAAGCAAGGTCACACCCATATCTCCATGTAGAGAGTCTCAAATAGGAAGCTTTTACAGTCACAACGATTCTGAGATTGGCAATGAGGCAGACAGGTCCATGCGAACGTGCCCATTCCCCGCCCCATTTTGTATGCAGTTGCGCATGAACTTAAATGTTATTGCATACTTTTCCTGTAATAGATTCCCTCACAGATCAAGTTTCCTCGAAGCAAACATTCATCTTGTTGCCCTAAATACTGTGATCCGTGAAACAAGATTCAGGGTGTTAGAGCATCCAACAGCTCGCAGACGACTGGTAGAGAGGCGTGATCGACGAGTTTTGGTTCAATGCCCAGCATACACAACGGCAACCGTAGGTCGACTGAAATTAGACAGATATTTACGGTTATCAAGCATCGTCGAGTCTAAGAATAGTCACAATCAAGGTTCAGTGCAGAGAAATAGAAAGGCAATAGCTCTGTATTGCACGATTATCATTTCCAGTCTTGTTGCCAATACTCTCTGCAATGCGGACAACTCCGCGTAACGGGAACAGCAGCCAAATATTCAGAACAATCGAATTTGAAGACCTGATACGTATTCTTAGAAATGCATTTATGTCATTGTACATTACTGCCATAATAATGTCAGCATAGCTTGCGGTCCCACCAGTGGACGCAGACACCCCACATGTTTGATCGAGTTGCGATTCACAGCAGGATACCCCAATTACACAATTTAACACCATCATACCCAGTATAGCAAACTGACTTATTTACTTCAATTGCCTCTTGTTGACAGCCGCGCGCAAGGCGGCAATGGCCTCCTGAGGGTCTTTGGCCTTGAAGACACCTGCTGATGTTAGCGCACAGCAACCAGACAATAAGCTTTGGCAAAATTACCTGTTCCAGCAACAATGACATTGGCACCGGCATCAGCGGCAAAGTCAATCGTATCGTTACTCAGGCCACCGTCAACCTCGATGTCAAGATCCGGAAACTTCGACCGTAGCTCCTCAACCTGCAGCCTGAGTTAGCAAATGTAATGTCCACGCTTACATTATATGTATACCTTGGGCATGCAATCTTTCATGAATTTCTGTCCACCAAATCCGGGCTCGACAGTCCTGTGCTCGACGTTAGCAATATTCTCAGTTCTATCCTTAGGCACTCACATAACGAGGACCATATCCAACTTCGGAACAAGATCGAAAACTGCAGAAGCTGGCGTTTTTGGCTTGATAGCACAGCCAGCACGCATACCCGCGGCGTGAATTTTGTCAATGAGACTTTCGTGGTCTTCGGTGGCCTCGTAGTGAAAGCAGTAGAGATCACCGCCTGCCTTCGCAAAATCGTCCACCCAACGTTCTGGCTATCATTGGGGTCAAAACTGGCTTCCTAGTGACTGAACACCAGACAGACACAATATGACTACTCACTTCAGAAACCATCATATGGCAGTCAAAGAAACTCTCGCCCTTTGGCAAGGCTCCGCGGATGCAGGTCACTACCGGCGCGCCGATGGTCAGGTTAGGGACGAAATGGCCGTCCATGATGTCGATGTGAAGCCAGTCCGAGCCGCACCTCATCATGCGCTTGCATTCGGACTCGAGGTTGGCAAAATCTCCTGGCGATTGGTCAGTCGGTGGCCAGCTGATAGCGGGCATGTTGTGAACCTACCGGCCAGAATTGATGGCGCTATTTTGGCTTCCGGCATCGTATTTGATCAGACTAATGAACTGAGGATACTGGTGTGAAGAGAATGAGCAACCACTAAGAAACAACGTCGAGTTGCTCGTGTTGTACTTATATTTCGGACGTCGGAGAGCCGACGTGAGGACGAACAGCCGTGCGAACGTTTGAGCCCTGACACTCCCCTTAGCTTACATATGTCGAAGGGTTTCAATTCGTCCTTGGATGTCGTCAACTGCCAGCGTTTTCTTCGTTTGTATACAATGATTATTCGGCGAAGCCTATTAGAACGTCAATTAACACTCCAATCACGTCGTTACTACAGTTCCGTCGAAACTGTTGTGACGCTGCCGAGCGGCTTAAAATATCGACAGCCAATCGGCCTATTCATTGCAAATGGTTTTGACGTGTCCACTGATGGGAAGAAATTAACAACATACGATCCTCGGTAAGTACTCCTATCTAAGAGCAATCGACGTTTCTGTGCTGAACCAACGCAGGTCTGGAAGGCCGATAGCCAGCGTTTTCTCTGCTGGATCGGCTGATGTTAATAACGCAGTTCAGTCTGCCAGATTGGCACTTGGTCCGTGGCGCACCACACCTGGCACGGAGCGCGGGATACTTCTACACAATTTATCCCGACTTATTGAAGACCATAAAGACATCCTAGGATCTATCGAAGCATTTGATACGGGGAAGTCAGCGGTAAGTCCATCAGTTCAGCGATCTCTACTGGGCGTCGCCTGATTCAAGGTAGGATACTGCGATGTCTGAAGACATTCAAGAGTGTATAAACGTGACGCGCTATTATGCAGGGTGGGCAGATAAGATTCACGGGTACAGCATTCAACCATTTACAGAGAAATTTGCTTATACGCTGCATGAGCCCTTCGGTGTCTGCGCATTAATCGTCCCGTGGAACTACCCTCTGATGTCAGTTAAAACATACATAAAAATAGAATAACAACTGTATCTGTTTATCAGTTTTTTCTGACAGTTTTAGGCTTGCTATTTGGAAACTAGCACCTGCAGTTGCCGCGGGTAATACTGTTGTCCTCAAAACTTCGGAGCTTACACCTTTGTCAAGTTTATATCTGGGAAATCTAATCACAGAAGCGGGCTTCCCTCAAGGAGTCGTCAACATTTTGTCTGGGGATGGTGACACTGGTGCTGCCTTAGCTCTTCATTGTGGAATTAGCAAGGTATCTTAATCGGCTTATGAAGGCAAAACCTATAACTAAAGCTCGATAGATATCCTTCACTGGGTCAGCAGCAACGGGTAGGAAAATCATGCAAGCAGCCGCTAGTAATCTCGTCCCTGTTACGCTTGAACTAGGTGGCAAGTCTGCAGCGATAATCTTTGAAGACGCAGACTTGGAACAAGCTGTGAAATGGTGCTACTCAGGAATAATGAGCAATTCCGGCCAGATGTGTTCCGCTACATCGAGGATTTTGATACAGGAGACTATATACAAGAAGTTCGTGGAAATGTTTAAGAGCTACACAATACATAGGATGAGTATGGGTCCGCTAGATCATGGGCCCCAAATTTCTGACGCACAGCTTAAAAAAGTCCTGCAATATGTTCGATTAGGTATTGAGGAAGGTGCCAACTTGGTTTATGGCGGCGAAGAAATGGATGTTCCGGGATATTTTATGCTGCCTACTATTTTTTCTGATGCGAGAGACCATATGAAAATTGTTCAAGAGGAGGTATTTGGACCAGTAGTCGTCATGGATTCATTTGCAACCTCATCAGATGCGATACGGAGGGCAAACAGCTCTGAGTATGGTTTGGCAAGCGCAGTTTTTACGAAGTCGATTACTGAAGCTGTGAATACTGCGCAAAAGCTGGATGTGGGTATGGTGTGGGTTAATTCTTCCCAGGACAGTGACTTTAGGGTTCCTTTTGGTGGGTTCAAGATGAGTGGGTTTGGACAAGAACTCGGGGAGTACGCTATGAAGAATTACTGGAGACCGAAAGCTGTCCATTTGAATTTGGGCATCTCTTTGTAACTCAGACGATTGTCCATATGATCTCATTGATTGTTGCTTCATTAGAGGTTTCTAGTACGTTATCAAGTACTGTTTATGGACTGTTACTTGGCATGAAGATTGCCAAATGTATTTGGTTGTGCCTCTATTGCTTGTGGTGAAGCATTATGCAACTCATGTCTCTCCAGTCAACTGCATTACTTTATTTATGTCAGGTAGTCTGCATGCACGCTTAATTGATTTGGGTGTCCCTTGGCCACTCCTCGATGTTTCATATTACGTACCTTACAACGTACGCGTGCGGATCTTTTCTCATTAGGTACAGATAAGCAGTCCACTTAAGAGATATAGACCTAGGTCCGTGGAACTGCATCAATTAAGCAGTCCTTGCAAGACTTCCACCACCCTCCCACCCCCCCCCCCCCCCCCCCCCCCCCCCCCCCTCCCCAGGCCCCCACTCCCTTCACACTGCTACGTAGGGATGGGCATTTTGCTGCAAAATCAAAATCGCTTTTTTTTTTGCTGCAAAATGTTGCGCAAATTTAAGAATTTTGCATATGCAAAATGCAAAATCCCTCGAGAGTTTACATTATTAGGGCTGCAACCAAGGGCAGGGATGTTAGATTCCAGTTCGTGGCTTGATGCCAATTATTCTTCAACTGACGCTGAACTATATATTCTGAGCTTCTCTGTTTTCTGCAGAAGGAAGGGATCTTCAACAGATCTCGTTGCTGGACGGCTGCAAAGAACGTCAGCGCGAGAATATGGTGGAAGAGTCAGTTTGATTGTGCGCTGTCACAACTAGCTCAAAAAGTCCTGTCCGTGATACCTTACATCCGGATCGGCAGAAAGGAATTGTTCGACTTTTGGATAATCCATTCAAAGTCGCGCAATAGGCTCAAGAACTCCAGAGTCGAAGAGCTGGTGTTCCTCTGTGCCAATGTGGCTGTGGAATGGCTCGGGCGAAACGAGGTCGATTTTCTGGAGGAACCGGACTCAGGGTGGTTCAACGAAGAGGAGGAAATGGAGCTTGACGAGGGTGAACAAGATGTAGAGCCCGTGGACGAGCTGCTTGTGTAGTTTTCTTTTTTTATTTTTTTTTTAACTAATACATCCTTTGTTTCTTTCCTCTCATTGTAATAGCAGTCAAATGGCGTTTTGCGCGAAATTTCGCGGCATTTCCAATTTTGCGCGAAATTTTGCAGTTTGCGGTGGCGCTTTGGATGCCCATCCCTACTGCTACGTAGCTATCTCATAACATAAAAGTTACGTATGGCACCTGTCATGTAGAGACAATGTGCGGAGTGCGGCGTGCAGCGTGCGGCTCGCACTGACATGGCATCAACTAGCAATTCCGAGTTCGGGATTTTGTTCCGGCTTGTGTTTTGGCCTTCGTGTCCTTTGTTTTTGCTTGCGTGTTCGTTTATGTCCTTCGTTGTTGCTGGCGTGTTCTCATCCTTGGCTACGTGTCATCTACGTGTACACATAATTCAGTAGGGGCCAAACAGAATATAATTAAAGAATGACTTTGTCCTCGCTATCTGGTCAAGAACAAAAGTCTTGTATCCTCGACATAATAAATTTGGTTGTTCACGTCATTTCCCAGTCCTGCCGGCACTCCAGCCTCGTTACAACGCCACACTTCTTCCTTAGCCGCAACAGCAGCCACGACAAAGGCCTAACGTCGATGAAGTAGTTGACTTTCATCAACACCGGGCTAGGTAGACCTAAGACCGCCCCTAAAGTATCTACCTTTGGTACAATTAATCTACATGTAACGGGACTGGACCGGACTAGGATAGGGCTGGGCACGATACGATATCGCCGGGTTTTGCCCATATCGCATGTCGTATCGCCGGCCAGAAAAGTCTGGCGATATCGTATCGTATTTTATGCGATATGGGCGATAATACGCAGGAATAAGTACCGAGACTAGTTTAACGCCATTAAAATTAGGGTTAGGGTTAGTAAGGAGGGTTCAGCAGAATTTATTGAATATAATCTCTGTAACTCACAAAATATCTTGCTGGGGACTTTTGGCGTGCACTTAATTGAGTAATTACTTAGTCTTTCCATCTCAACGCCCTTTATTTACCGTGATGAGAATCAAGCGGAATCTCAGCGATACGATACGATATTCAACTTCAAATAACTTATCGCATATCGTATCGCCTAAATTATCGCCAGGAATTTTCCTCTGGCGATATCGTGTCCAGCCCTAGGAATCACTAGACTAGACTAATCTAAGCCTATGATGATGTTACAAGAATATATTCTGAGAATACAAGACTCCTTGACTGATCTGGGAGCGAGAACCAACCCCTCCTTTATAACTCCCAGATCACTATGATACGCGCAATAATACATGATCTAGGCACGGCAACTCACTGTAGGGGTGGATACGATTACGGTACCGTCAAAATTTTATACTATTCGTAAAGTTAATCGCAAAACCGAGACCTAATCGTAAAGTAATCGTATAGTCTACCGCAAAATCGTATAGTAATCGTATTCCTATTTAGGTATGGCGTGAGGGAATTTACCCTGAATCTCTTACAAACATAATACGAACGAAGCTATCTCGATCATTTGCCGCTCGCTTGACAAACTTAGCAAATATGGATCTCCGACGCGACCCCGCCGAAAGTTGGGTTAAGACATCATTCCATGGAGTCAGGATCCATGAAAAAGCTTATTTTACTTGCAGATTACTTTTCAAGAGCAGCTGAATGGTAATTTTGTGCTATTTATTTCTACTTATTTGTTTGTCCTCTACGTGTGCATTTCAGAGCAGATAATGAAAGTCACGTGCATGACTATAAGATTTTTTTTTTGCGAGTAACCCACCTGGCCACCTCAGCGCTCGTATAGTTAATCGTAAAGTTTTACATGGACTCGTATAGTAATCGTATTGGACTTTACGAATACGAATAACGATTATATCCTAACGGCAAGGACAAAAACAAACGTACAAAGCATAAGAAGGACGTATTTGCATAATTAGGCGTATTTACGCGTATTGTGCGCACGCCTCATGCGTCGCACCCGTATCATGCATTTCTTGTGACTTGGCACCACGCTCGCATGGCTCGGCCTAGGCCATGACAGTTAGTCTGCAGAATAATAGCATTGAGTAGTATATCTTCTGTGGAAACGTAGATCTTTTCTTATTGGGGATTAGATAAAATCGAGACCATCTAAGGAGCGGGATATCAAGAAATCAGACCCCATAGTAACTAGTAAGTGCTAGCATCCCACAATTATCTGGCGAAATTTTGGGACTGCTCAATTAGTCAAGATTGAATAATAGGAAATGTATCTCTAGCAACTCTCTCAGTACCGTCTCCCAGAAATCGTAAATGACTTGCATAGCCTCTCTCCCTTTCTGCACTGTAATCGCTCTCTACAAGCGTTTGGTTTGTACATTTACAGTCAATGTCTTATAACATGGAGAGTATTTCCGAACGCCTTTAGATTATTGATTACCTTACCAGTTCCAAAATTTTGTGGTACCCACAGCGAAGGGTGGAGCATTCATACAGTTTCATTTTACATCCCAGGAAACAGATCTCCTGGGTCACTGACTAGTGTCGGAGGCCTGTCAGATTCTCGTGCCCTTGCTAGCTTATTCTCATAGCCCAAGTTCTCTAATATGTCTAGAGCTATGGCATATGCATCTGGTAAGATATGTGATGATGATGTTGACGTGCCTACTGACCAGTGATTGAAAGACTTCGTCTCCTTCGTCAACGCGTCTCCATCACCGTACCATGTAGCTGTTGCGCCCCCAGAAGCTATTACTCGTACATTTATTGTGCAGACAAATGGACAGCTAATTTGTAAAACATAGCGACAAAGTGAATCGCCACACGCAAATATTATGCGTATGGTAGACTCGGAATCGTCATCGTAATTATCAGAGTCCGGTTCAGAATCATCGTCTTTTTCCAAGGTCTTACTCAGATCGTTGCATATAATCTCATCCGAACGGATAGCTAAAGAAAGGACCCGAGAATGCGAAACAGCAATTTTATAAAACATGCAAGAATGGGTCATCGATCAAAAGGACCGTGCACAGTCTTGCAGTTAGTTCTATTAACTCTTGCCAGGCGTGATAGGTGAGGGTACAGTTTCTACAATGTGCCCCTGGGCCGCCTCAGGTTCAGTACGCGCGCCCTGCATCGCTCTGCTACATGCTTCACACATGGTAAAATTATTTATTATGAAGCTCTGATGACGAAGACAAAATATTCCCTACACTCAAGCTGCGTATGTCATTATTTCGAAGTTGGCAGCAGGCAATACGATAACTCACACACCTGAGTAGTAGTTGAATCGAGAGCTCATCTTATGCTCGCTGCACCGCCTCCTCTAATTGTAAGTCGCTTGCATAGTATTGAATAGCTGGCCTTGCGCCACGTGGCCCTTCATTAAGACACATCGAGATGCCTAGGCGGCAATGCAGTGCACATACGCACCATGAGATGGTTTAGTGATCATGTGTCAAAAGCTTTAAACCTTATTCTTCATCTCGGCACGTTGCTAGACCACGAACTCTTTTAAGTCCAACTGTCAAGGCCGAGACGAAAGGCGATGTCCGGATGTCGCCTGTCGTCATGTAACCCTATCTATATAAGGGCAAGAGACTGGTTGCAAATTCGGTCGCGGACGTCAAACCGAACCAAGTGCTTCCTCTGACCGGGACCGGACTAAAGTTTACTATAATACAGGGAAGGCATCCTCGACCGGACCGAATTTTTAGTACTTGTCGGCAAAACCGGACCGTTTCGAAAGAACCGTTTACCTTTTCGCGGATTGACGATAGTAACATGCAATATATCTATATTTTGGCAACAAGAAGTGAATACTACAACGGCATCAATGTGCAAAACGAAAATAAATACTCAGCGACTCAGCGACTCACTCCATATTTCAACCGATGCTTCAAATATCAGAATGGAGAGTGTGCTAGGACTCAATGAACTACGTCTCACCGAGACAATGTCTTTTCCCGTCGAAAAGAGTCTCTCTACTGAAACCGACGATGCCTGAATGCACAGCACGAGCGGCGACTACTTTCTGCGGCGAATCGCTCGTAACCTCTCTTCATCTCGTGGGCCGCTTTAGTCATATAGTACGTCGAGTTCCACCTGGCGGACACTTCGTACGGAACGGCCTTGCGGTCCGAGCCAAATGTCAGAATTTGGAATCACGCATCTCTAGACATGGGCTGTTTTGCGATAGCCTTCGCAACGCGTCTGATTTTGCTCACAATCGTGCTCAGTTCTAAAATTTCGACGTTATAAAATTTCGACGTTATCGATGTCAATGCTCTGAGCAACACGAAAGCCCTGTTCTTTCAAACCTTCTTTAATGACAAGGTTCAACGAATGCGCCAAACATCTGACCCATGACGCTGGACCTCGAAATAATATTGGGTTTGGTACCATGGCTGGGCTTGAGACGCTCCTTTCTCTATCCATATGATGATCCTCGACTGCAAAAACAATCGCTCTAAGCGAATCGTCATCAGATCTCGAAGATATAGACCTATTAGGCTCGAGTTCACGCCCGTCAACTTCGCTATTGAACGTGATTTCGGCATCGGAAACCTCATCCCCACAGTCCTCGAAGAAGCGGACACGATGTAATGGACCTGCTGCACTTCGACCGCTTCGCGTGAACCACATCATCATGATGCTTCCGTTGCGCCTCCAGCCGCTTTACATTTGTTTCTATGTTTAGTTTTGTTTATTGTTCTATGTTTAGTGTTGTTTCATTGTTCTATATTTAGTTTGTTTATTTTTAGTTCTCTTATTTGTTTATGGTCGAGTATATCAGGAGGGTTTGTCCTCTAAGACCAAGTGAAAAAACAAGTCTTGTATTGTATTCTTGTACTCATAAGGATATATTTTTGTCTTAGTCAAAGCCCAGTCAAGTCCAGCGTCGTTACACACGACTGGGCACGAGCAACCTTTCAAGTTCTTGCATTAGGGCGGCATTGTTGCTTGCATTATCTCATGTAATTGCAACCATCTTTTTGGTGATGTCATAAAAGCGCAAGCATATAAGGACTTCTTGCGCCAATGCCACTCCGGTGGGACTTCGCCGTACTTCCGCAATATGTAATACAGCTTCGCGGGGTTCCCATTCGTCCGTAATCCAGTGCGCAATAATCGCAAACATTGCACACTTTATTGGACTTGTCCAAACGTCGATGCCTATAGAAACTGAAACGGTAGTAGTCGCCAATTCAGATCTCGATTCCGATTTATGCGACTAGTTGCTGTCGAAGCCGACTTGAAAAGCGGATCGACACTTCCTGTTTTCCACAACCGATGCCTTTCCCTAAACCAAACCTTCGTAGTTTATATTACCACACGGCCCGCACGACGTCGTGTTGAACCCCTTGACAATCACGTGAAATGTAGTTCGAACCCACAATCTGGCTTCCTGTCCGGATGTCGTTCGATTCTGTTCCCAGCCAAACCATCCAAGGCTGGATCCACCATTAGCTCAAGTTGAGAGGAAATTAATAGGCAACAACATCCTGAAAAGCGTTTGGTCTATCTGTCCCTGCCTCTTTCGCGCGTGGAGTTCCGGATGAGATAGAGTTTCGGAAGCTTTTCATCCAGGCCCAAGCAGTCTAAACATGTCAACCCGCCTACTGCACTCAGGTTTCGATCGCATCGCGAGCCCCAGCTGCTGCGGCGCTGTTAGACTTTATCTGCGATTTTCCCTTCCCTGATGAATAGCCCAGATATACTAGACGAGGCCACTACTTATACTAAGCTTTTGTTTAGTTTTAATAACAGCAGCATATTTTGTATACTATTCAATTGAAAATTGTTACGCGAAGTAGAAGTGAGTAGTTTGTTTGCTTGCGTTGTTGCCTTTGCGTTGGGAACGAAAATCTCGAAGTCTGGCTCCAAACTCAAAGGTCTCGATGTAAGTCTTGCTCCAAAATGCTATACCTTCCCAGCTAGCAATCCCAGAACATTCTAATAAATTGTAGAAAGGTTAAATGTTGTTACTATTTACAGTGAAACAGATGCGGACATAAAACGTTAAATTAGCTAAACTTGAGCTTCCTTGACATCCAAGTTTCTCGTGACAAGCTCAAGTGAAGTGAAGTGTGACTCGAGTTGACTACGAGTCAACTTCACAGAATCGCAAGTGGAGCCAAATCTGTCTTAGTAAACTCGAAGTGAGGTGAAGTTAACGCCGACTTGAGTGCACTCAAAGTGGACTTCGACTCGAAATGACCCAGTTCTACTTATGTGCCGCCCCCTTGCTAATTGGGACCCCAAACCCTAGAACAGAGGTTACGAGATTTTCAGTTTGACGTAATTTAGCACGCTGTAAATTTCTCTTCAAATTTGAGTGTTTTGGTCAAACTCTAATGCTACGCGACGCGTCCGCAAACAGTACGTCAGGGGCGGAAAATTGTCTTCTGTCTTATGTTTATTATTCATGAAAAGATTCACAAACCCCATTCACGTTCGCCATGCTCACCAATTTCTCCTAGTCCGACATCGGGAGCAACAGCTTAGAGCGCGCTGGTCTCGCGCTTGCATGTGGCTAGGCTTGCATGGGACTCCTGCAGCAGCCAACAACCCACATGTTTCATATGTCGGCCTGGTTTTCGAGTCGGTCGATCAAGCCAGACAATTTGTATGCTTATGCGATGCGATCCAATCATAGTTTCGCAGTGAAGAATGGTTTTATTAAAAACAGAGACCAGAGACTATTGCTTTTGTGCAAATGCGCCAAAAAGCCATTCGACAGCAGAAATCACCCTATGACAAAGGGATCTACAGGTGAAAATGGAATGGGATGCACGAAGCATACTTTGTGACTGTTCTTGGATGCTGCGCTTCAGGAAACAGCTCGATGATTCGTGGATTATTACACAGCTCATTAACCATCATGAAGGACACCAGCTTGAAGGTATTATCCCTATGCTTATCCGCAGAACCGACAGATGACTGCCGAGGCCAGGGAAACTATGCTCGACCTTGTCCGGTACTCGTCCGCATCTCTTAGCACTATTGCATCAGTGATAAACACCACATTCGGGTTGTCCTTTCCTTGCCTGGTAGAGACGTCTATAATCGCACCGATAATTATACTCAGCGAAAAGGCACATCACAAAGTTCATAGAGACGGTAAGGGATGAAGATTGCATATACCATGTAAAACTGACCGTGGTCAACACTCTCGAGGCTCTGTTCTTTGGCAAGCCCGATGACGTTCAAAAGGCACGTCTTTATGGTCAAGTGGTCGTCGTCGATGCCACATATAAGATGGTAAAGCGAGTGAAAATATCGTTGAGTGTGTGGCGAATTGATCAGCGTTGATTTCTAGAACTTGTAGTAATTTTGAGTGGAGAGTAGTGGCTATGCGGTACTCCTCCGTTTCCTGAAGACTGCCTCCGTTTTTCCTGAATACCAAGGTACACCCACGCTAGTCCCAAAGAGGTATGGTTGGCAGTTGCCCCATGAATCTCCTGTAAGAAAGTGGATATTCCGGGTAAAAGAAGTGTATAGTTGATGATCAAGCCTTAAAAACATTTTCACTCAGAATCGTTAGTCCACTTCGAAAACATTTCTGCTTCCAGCCTCTTCTGCGGAAGTAAGTTCGTCCTCCTACACCTTACAGGTTTACAAGGCATGATCCGTCCACATGTATCTGGCGCCCACTTTAAGATTGTCGAGTTGAGCTGCTGGATATCTGATTGCCAACCAACCGTATTGCCACGTATGGCGTTGCACCCATAACTGTTGCGAAGTTGCACCCATAACTGTTGCGAAGACTTGAAATGTATTAAGTAAGATATTGCCCAGAAAACAAGGCCCAATTGACTAGGGAACAAGCAACAAGGGAGCTAAGGTATGGAACCGCGCGCTCTACATGCAAGCCCCACGAAAAGGAGGAGCGGAGAATCGGGCAAACAAAGATAAGAGGAAAAGCGGAGAGAAGAGCGGAGAGAAAAGCGGAGAAGGAAACAGAAGAGCGAACCGAAGCGAAAACAAGAAGCCGAAAAGGCGTTCCCAAACAGGAAATTCCGAAGACGTAGCAAAAGATCAACCTAAACCCGCTGGTGCAGCTTGTGACAATAATAACTGCCTGTTCTCTAACTAGAAATGAAGTCCTCATAACCAGTCTTGTCGCCCGCAGACGCGAGAATGGCTGGGTTGTGGTGAATGAGATATGGGCAACTTACTATTGGGCTCCTCCTCTTTGATAAATTCTATAGCGAAACGTTTGTTGCCGGCATGCAGTTCCATCGGGTTTGCTGGGTTTGCTCAATGAAGTCCCTACTTTTCCAAACCGACACGGCGCATCAGTATGGTTACTCAATGCGCGACGCAATATTCTCACAGGAGTTGACGATGGATCCCAGAAGAATCATTCATTACAACTGTACCCTCAACATTTAGATAGTAAATGTGATGTTACTTTACTGTACTCTCTATAGTTCGCTTTCAAGGTCACGGTGACTACTATAGATGATCTCCAACGTGGCGCTTAGTCTGCTGGTCCTTACTGAGCTAGTACGGGAGAAGTGAGAGTTGCATGGCTAGAGCCATCGCATGATCCCGAATAAAATTTACCGGACGCCGGACTCAAGTACCAATAAACCGCACCATAGTTAGGCGGTGATCAAGAAGACAGTAATGCCGTATCATGATCAAATACTACATGCATAAAGCTGCGTAATCCTTATACATATGGTCAGATAAGCCAGCTACTATTGGAAATTAATTGTATATAACGTAGGGTATGGGTGTTTCTGACGGCTACATCCCCTCTTCCAAATATCAATATATTATACTAAAACAACTAATCCTCTAGAAAAGAATTACAAGATCCAGATAATTTTTCAGTGTCTTCCCTTACAACTGGTTCCTCAGTTTCCTCATTGCCACCTGCTTCTTTGTAGCATCATCCGCAATTTTTAAAGTCTCCTCGGTGCTAAACAAGGATTTCCCTACTAATTGCACTCTTTTACCCCTCCTACGAACCTTCCGGGCCTGAAGAATCTCTGCGCCGTCTTCCATCTGCTTGTCATAGTCGATAGTTCCGTATGTTGCTTTCAGCAACGTGGGCCAGGCGATTGATATATCGCTTGACGGGTGATAGAAGCCGCTTCTGGCTGTTCAAGATCGATCGCAAGACTGGAATTGATTCTCGGAGCTCAGTGCCGTCTGGAGAGCTCTTCAGCAAGGAATTGAGATCGCCTTGATTCCCAAATGTTCGTGGGATTTGTTGTATGGCTGGAGGAGATTCTGGAATATGGCGGACCACCTTTTGAGGGTTATATGGAAACAGACCAGCACGTCTCACAGCACCCTGGATATTATGTTCTGTAATTGCCTTATCCCTTGTTCTTTTGTACATCTGAACCCACTCGTAGTGCTTAATTGCCTTATCCCTTCCCTTTTTGTACATCTGGACCCACTCATAGTGCTTGATCCGGCCAATACCTACCCTGGTTCGGTGTCCCCCTGCCAAGCGCTGTCTTCAATGGACCAAACACTGAGATATCCCGTGAGTTGCAGCACATGTGAGCAGTGAGCTGGCATGATAATAAGGTAGATATTGTTTTCCATGCAGTAGGCGATGAATGGGGCAGAATATGGCTGCTATGGCCGTCTGCAATGAGGAGGCGGGGGTTGGATCCAGCCTGTTCAAGGGGTTCTGGCTCAAAAGTCTGGGTCAAACTGGCGGCCATTCCATGGCCATCAGATGTCCAACTACTTTTGCTAACAGAGAATCTCCAGTTTGGCGGAAGGAATATCAGGCACTACCCAGTTGGTATTGGTTTGTAACCCCTTGAAGATGATCAAAGGTGGTAGAGCTTTGTTATCTGCTGAAATGCATTCATTGGCTGTCATCCATTCCTGGCGCCCTGGAATAACTTTTGACTCGCTTTCTGGAATCTAGCGATGATAACCTTGTTTGATCGCCTATTCCGATGCCGTAACCCGTTTCATCCATTTTGAATACATACGGACAGTTCATAGTTCTTGTTGTATATCAACTTGTTCGTGTCTCGCCAGTGGGCACAATTCTTATATACGGTCCTTAACCCACCAGTCAGCATGCACGATGCCAGTGTCTCTCGCGAACTGTTCTAGACGCTCTTGCATGAGACGGACCACTACTACTGACACATTGCAGACTCGGCCTTCCCCTCTAACAATGCCTGCGGAATCGGATAAAACCTCCGATGAAGTCTAATTTCAGGGCTTGGCTTAAAGATCCGGTGGAAAGGGCGAGGATGGTCGGACGAGCAAGGTCGCTTGGTGTAGCAAGATCTGCAGCACAGCAGAGTGCTCTCCAGGGGTCGTTTGGCAGGCTCAAAGTTCCGCTGTCCGCTGATAATATTTACAGCATGTGATTATTCATTGAGGCGTTGCCGGCCGTTGGCTCAATCAGCTACTGTCAGTATTTTGGATTGGGCCAAATATGAGCCAATCAGGAGAATCATCTCAAGAAGCATTTTTCAAGTTTGGGAATTGCTATTTGACCGTAGAGTGAGGTCTGACCGTATAGGCCAGTTGCTTTATAATGGTCTATCGTTTATCAAAATATAGTTCTTATATTGTTTCTTAAAGGAAAACAATTAGTTATGTCAGTTGCTTAAACACGGTCTAAACGACTAAGACCAAAAGCGACAACACAAGCTTACAAAATAGTTACATCAACATATTGAAAATATACGGTCTGAATCCACATCCCGTTGCTCGACATGTGATTCGGGAGAATGAAGTTCGGATGACGTGCGACATGGCATTGTACGACTTCACCGCAAAATCAATTGCCATCTAGCAAACCCGGTGGAAATGCATGCATCACGTTATTCGCCTTCGGAGGAGACTGCTCAATGATTAAAGAGTCCAATAGTAAACAGCCGACTTCTAACGCACTAGCCATCTCATCATTAGCTCAGGCACGTGTAGCGACAAGATTGTCCGTGAAAAAGGTAGCTAGCAATTAGATAGCCAGAGGTTAGACGTGAATAACCAAGACACGAGCGCATGAGTAAAATTCATCAGGCGGGTCCGTGGGGCCCTGCGAATGTCGACTGGACAAGCAAGGAATGTGGCCCGAGTGGAATGACACGAGCGGAATTGGTTGGCTGGACATGGGCAAATGTACAGCGGACAAGGATGAGTGAGTATGCTGAAACAAACCAATCTGGACAGGTATATAATAATGGGTGGCTTCTCCAGCATTACGGAAAACTTGTACAACGTCAAATAATTGCTACATTGCGGGAAAAAACCTCATCTGACCCCCTTCTTCGATTCTATTCGCAAAGTAAGAGTCTATTATCATATTAGTTGCCTTTGGCTTCCACGGTTTCAAAAGTCAATAGATGCGAGTAGCAATGTGTGAGTGATTAACACCAATATTTAATAATCCCACGTTGTACAAGTCTTCATAGACGCGGGACAAATCTCCCATTATATACATATCAAGTCTTCTGTCTTCCGGTATTCATCCTTGCTTACTGTGCATGGATATCCATCATGTCCCAAACTCTCACTGTGCTTGACCTCCAAATTCACCATCGACCAGACCTTGCTCCTCGTGCCATTATTAAATTCGCCTTCAGCCAACCAATGCATCTTATGCCATTCTCTGACGTACAATGCCACTCTCGCATCTTCGTTGCCTGTCCAATCGACATTCTTTACGCACTGCATGTCATGCCCTGTACCAATGCCGAGCGTCGTCTCATGTCCACCACCTTCTGGTATCTAATAGCCAATCATGTGTAAAAATGGAAAAGTGGAAGCGGAAGTGAGAGGCTGTGTTTAGACAGCTTGAATGAGACCGAGAGGGGGTTGTTAGACTTCTGCACACAGAAGGATAAAGAGCTTTTCGCCGATAAAGTCTCAAGAGAGATGCTGGACTATATACACAAGGAATTTGGTCTATGTGTCAAACCTAAGTAGTTACTCTTACGACAGTAACTCGTGCGAGCCTCATAAGACTGATGCCCAAGACGTCGTCCATGTGGGTCCCGTCCGATTAGGGTCCACATAAGCTCTCCAGTTCGTCCAGTACGCCTGCAGAACCTCAGGGACTACTGGATTAACTGTGGCAAAATGGCAAACACTACCTTAATAGTAGGCCGTAAAAGTAAGCAATATATGTCCATGAGATCAAGAGAGGCAACTGGTAAATAAGACTCGAACGATATATCTCGGAGCACTGGTGTCCTCATGAAGCCGTTGCTGCATCTAGAATCATGCCAGGCGTGGGGTGTTCTCCTTGTCTACATTCATATCATACGGCAACCACGCAGGGGAACTGTCCAGCCGTCGATTCGGTCCGATAAGTCTAACTTAGTGCCTTCTTGCTGGACGGTATTCCGGTAATCCCAGTGATGGAGCCATACACCATATGCCCAATGATCCTTGGACAATGGCTGCTACTCTTTGTTGGTACTTTATCGCCATCACTATGGTGAGCCAGTTGTTCATTTCGACAATCACGTTTGCCGCGGACAGTCTTGTTGCTACAGGCGCTAGAGCTAATAATGAGATGGACAGATTGTGACCGACCGGCTAGTTGATAATACGCAGATATTGTTGCTGTGGTACCACAAATGTACGTGATTATTAGTCCGATCTACTGATTGATCCATACGAAATCCTTCTTGTAAACGAATATGTATTGACCGGTAGAGCCTTAGGAAATGAGAGAACCAAAAGCCCACGTAGCAAACTCTATAGTTAGCTCATTTGTTTTAGAATATATTTTCATATGATGAAAACAAACAAACGAGGGCCGTATATGTCAGATTAACAACAAAGCAAGACAATAACTAAAACAACACAAAATGGCAACGAAAACGCAAAGGCAACAAATGAAAGAGCAGCAGACGCGTCACAACCAAGAACCAAACCACGAAGTCCTGAACCTGGCGTCGGCAGCGGTTCCTGACATAAGACTTAAATAAAAACCAACGTGATCGGCAAGCGAGCGGATCACCTCTTTTTTTCACACGCCTTCTACTTCAACTTTTTGTAACGTAGTGGCCATGTCCCAAAACGATCAAAGTAAGGAAGGAAGCATTCTCTTAGCAATTCAAGCCTATAAAAGAGGCGAAATTTCAAGTATTAGAAGCGCTTCGCGTTTGTACGATGTCCCCTACGCTATGCTTCACTCCCGTTTAAACGGACGCATATCACGACGCGATTCTATCACACCGGCGCACTCAATTAAAGAGGAAGTGCTTCTAGAATGGGTACTTACGACGGATAGCGGGGACTTCCTCCTAGAGTTGCGGACGTGCGAAAAATGGCCGATTTACTTCTTACCAAAATCAGCTTCCCAAGAGCCCATTAAAGTCGGTGAGAAATGGGTGCGTAATTTTATCAGTAGACTGACTGAGTTGAAGTCAAAATACTCCCGAAGATATGACCATCAACGCGAAAAAAAAGCGAGGATCCCGAGATTATTACGAAATGGTTCGGTCTCGTACAGAATACCATTCAGACGTATGGGATTGCTGACGACGATATCCATAACTTTGACGAAACAAGCTTCCAAATGGGTGTGTGTTATCGGCATCCGCCGAACGAGAAGGGAAACCATTTCTTAAACAGCCGGGGAATCGTGAATGGGTCACTGTTATTGAAGCTGTGAATTCTTCTGGATGGACTCCATCACCTATGGTTATCTTTCATGGCACTGTCTTCCAAACACCTAGGTTTAGCGACGTTCCACACGATTGGACATTTGGTGTGAGCCAGAACGTTTGGACTACGAATGAGATTGGCCTACAATGGCTTCAAGAAGTCTTCGTTCGATAAGCATACTCGGAATCGTACAAAGGGAATGTACGGATTACTTATTTTGGACGGGCGCGGAAGCCATATTGCCGCCGAATTCGATCAATATTGTATAAAAACTTGATTATTCTCTTATACCAGCTCATTCATCACAAAATCTACTTCAACCGCTCGATGTGGGTTGTTTTGCGCCGCTTAAGCGATTGTACGACCGCCAAGTCGAGGAGAGAACAAGGGCGGCAGATACTGGCTTCTTTGGTGCGGCAGTTGGGTTGGTACAGGATGGTAATGCGACGGAGTTACTAAAGTTTGATTTTGAGTTATTCCATGTTTGTACTAGCGTTGAAAGTCTGTTTAAACGCGCCTAAACCCTCGCCCTCGTTGTTTACTCGGTGCCTGCCTGATATTTCCACGCGTCTTGATGGTTCCTCAACTACAAGTTAATCCCCAGCTTCCGGCTTTTACCTACTCCTTGCTTTCGCTCCTGTGTTTAATACTAAAGTCTTCAGTTGCCATTATGAACAACGCCAATAGTCCTTTAAATTTCTCGAACTACAGCCAAAAGTGTGCTTCTTGCAGAACTTTGGTGCGTCGCGATACGTTGCAAGAGATTCAGCAAATGGTTGTAAGTCATGACGCCTGACCGCTGAAGAGGTGTAAAACTTGCCGTGACAATGTAAGCACTCGATGATTTCGGTGATGTCTCGAAGCCGCATCAATTTATATCAACACCAACCAGAGACCGTTGAAAAGTGGTGGGCTGGTGGCAGACCCACGACACGAACAAGTTATGATCTTGACGACCATTATGCTACTCATGAGGAGTTCATTGAAGGCGTATCGTCATTTCTAGAGCAACTTGACGATCATGTTTAACCTTGCAGCACAGTCTCTGAGGATAAGGGCCGCTCTCTCAGCCAATATGTTTATCGAGACGGATGTCTCCATGGCGACTTGTGCACAAACTGGTGACAGGGCTTTGCAGACACGAGTTGCAATGATGCTCAGAAATGACATTTTCGACTGCACAGGTTACTACTTTCAGTCACGACGGTGCACCGAGAGAAATGACGAAATCAAATTCAGCTTCACCTGTTCACGTTCCACTGAACGCCAAACGAGCGAGATCCCCTAGGAATTCAGCGATACACAAGTACGTAATCCGGTATTGCACAAGGTAGGTACAACTTAATTTGGAGCTGGCTAATACAATGCCAAATTTAGTCCCGAAGGAGTTCTTTGATTGCCACGGACAGCTTCATATCATTTTGTCGAAGGATACGGGTCAGCAGTCATAGTTTACAACCATAGAGGTCATACTGAAACACCAAAGTTTCATGTGACCGATGAAGTACGAAGCTATATCGATGCGCATAAGTTCCTTTCTCCGCGGCAGATATATCAGAACTTAATCCGAATGGCAAGTGACTCTCAGTTTGAGAAGACTGACCTGCACACGATAACTAGGCAACAAGTCTACAACGTGTGGCTCCCATTTACTAGAATACAATGGGAAAGAGATCCGATAAATGACTTCTTATCCGCCCAGCTTCTCATTGGAGAACAAGACGGCTATCAGCTAGTTGAAGGGCTCCAAGAACCGGGCGTTTCACTAGCGTTCGTGACACCCCCTGCTTCAGTGATACAGCCAATTATGATCGGGTGAAAATGAGTGAAAAATTTGTCGACTCTACATTCAACAGAAACAAGCATGGATATGAGCTTTATTGTGTTCTCACTGAGTACGACCTTGTTTCTTTGCCTCTTTCCTACCTTCTGCTGGATACCCGTGGTATTCGGGAGGAGGGCAAGAGAGGATCGAGATTGACAGCATGGTTTACTGCTCTGCGAGATGCCGGATTATAGCCCAATGTTGTACGCACAGATAAAGACTTTGCAGGTGCTTAGATATTAATCTTTCGCTGAAAATGCTATGATTCTAATTACGCGAAATAGAGGTGACCGCCGCTAGTCTTGCTTTCAAGAGAAACAACCCCGCGTACAAGCATCATCTGTGTCTGTGGCATAGCCTGCGAGCTATAGATCAGCATATCACTGGTAAAACGAAAAATACTGGGGCTCACGCTCAGGTGAAATGCTAAGAATTCCGGGAAGGTGCTTTGCCAGAGTACTTGCATATCTTATCCGATGAGTCAGAATGGATCTTGTCGAATGAGTCAGGCAAAAAATTATGCACTAGAGAGCAAGCGGCAAAACTTCGCGCTATGATTAAGTGCCATCTTTTGAGGCACCCGCTACTGCCAAAGGTCGTTAACGACGGTGCAGAGCATCCACGAGCTCTTGTGTACGAAACGTATGAAGAAATTCATGCGTCTTCTATCCGTGAAATGCTTGACTACTATCGTTCTATAGGCCAGCCGAAGATCTTCCGATATTTCTGGATTAGTTGGTACCGACCTGAATACGCCCAAGTTGGGTCGCGGTGGGATTGCTTCAATGTGTGGGCGTCGTGGGTCGGATGCCATAATCCCAATTTCGCGTACCACGATGCGATTGGAAAGTCACTGGCGAATCCTTAAAAAGGATTATGTTTCCCGTTTTATTAAGCCGCGACTTGACGTCCTTTGTTACGTACTGTTTACTGATCTTGTTCCTTCGCGTATTCACTTGCGGTTAAGGGTCGAAGCGGAGCGCGAGGAGCCAAGCGCCTACAAAGGCTTCGTTCAGTATGGCGAAGGTGTGCACTTGCCATTGATTGTACAACTATCCTCAAACGCTACGAAGTCTATAGACCACGCGAACAAGGAAGCTGGGTTGCAGTTGTCTTTCGTTTATTGTGAATTCGCGCTATCTCTGCAAACACCTGGTGTCTTTTTATTCCTCACCGCATCCTGATGGAAATGGTAGGTTTGTTGTGCGGCCACCAACCCCATTTCGGCCGGAATTGTTTCAGGCAGGTACAAATCACGTGGATAAGTGTCAGGAATCCTTCCTGAGTGTCTGGTACTTCGAAGGGTGACGTCATGAGCCGCAGACGGCGTCTGACGTCACAACCGCAAAATCTTTGCTCCGTGATCTTTCCGAGGACACGGCAGGATTTCGGCGTTCTTTTGTTTCTTCTTGCAGGATGATGTAAGTGTACATATGAGTTAGTTGTTCGTTAGTTTTCGTGCGCCCGGCTTAGTCCGCGGCTAAAAGTTTTTGCTGTAAGTTTAGATGCCGAGAAGTGTATATAAGGACGGGTTTATACCCACTTCCCGGCATAGTTGATATTCTAAAATATATTGTTGCAAGCCATCCCGCTAGCGTAACGTATAGTACGAACATACCGTGATTCTCACAATAAGTTAGATTTCCTGGGTCTATATCAAATCGCGAGACAAGAAGCATTATCTTCAAATATTCAGGGTGGATTTAGAGCCACAGGGCTAGTTCCGTATTCCCCAAGCCAGGTATTAAGTCACATGCATGTCACTTATCTTCATACACCTAGTCCGCAGAGTAGCCAGCAACAAGGATCTCAAGTGCTATGGTTGCCTGAGACGCCGAAGAATATAGTCCAGTTACAACGTCAGGCAGAGACAATTAAAAAAAAATGTAAGACGTCGCACAGTGAGCCCGCCAAGTCCAACGAATGTCGCAGTTGATCAGATGAAAAAGTGCGCGGAATTAGCAATCTATCAGGCCGTGATTTTAAATGACCAACTTACACAACTGCAGGACACTGTACAATGCCAAAAATGCAACCGCGAAGCTCCTAGATCATTTATTACTTCTAATACTATTTTGCCCGGAGCAGAAGGTCAATGGCATACACCATGTCACCAGGGCACCCCAGTTCTAGATGCAACGAGTAATTACAGACGATGTGGGCGTTGCAAATGCACCAAACTCGGGATTCATTGGACATCCGACTCATTAAACTCTCCCAATATCATTGGTTTAGGGCCTTTGTATTTGTTACTCGTATCCGTGGATATCCGAGGAGATATCTATGGATATGACTAATCAATGCCTTATCCGTAACTATCCGTATCCATATCCGCATATTCTCTATCCCCGTACCCGTATCCGTATCCACGACGGATATCCGGATATATCCGTTATCCGTTTATCCATGCCGATCCCTGACATTAATACCTTACTTGCACAGTTTAGGCATTGGTAAGTGAATGCATTACTAATTGCATACTGCGAAGAACCGCTTAGTTAAGGATGCAGATTCGAGACTTTCCGAAGGACAAGGTTCATGCGGCGTAATGCTTAGCCCAAGGACAAGCGAGCAACTTGAGCAGAGGAGTTTATGAACAAAGCTCGCCGCCGACAGCCGTCATTATTTTCAGACACTACAGTATTACAATTATTACGGTTGCACACGTCATACATATCTGGTTATTGCCGCACGGCGCACGCTACGATATGGTCAGATGGGGAACGCCGATGACTTCCAGAACGTATGACACTCGAAGTCCTAATAATTCCTCAAACTCCAATTAGGTGAAATGCCAACACCTTGGCGGCGTATGAACTGATTGGTGCACGATTTGGGGTCATTTATCTGATACTCCATGCCGTATTTACCTAGGATGGTGCAGTGACCATAATTCAGCAGATACGGCTATGCCCACAAGCAATGCCCTTTTAGTCGTTCGGGACCACGAAATATAATACTCCTAGATTCATATGCGTACCACAGCTATAGCACATCGTCGGACAGATTTCTAATCTTTTCTCAACGATTAATGGTCGATGCACGACAAAAGAAAAAAGCCTCAACCTTGAAATATCATGAATGACTTGCTAATCAGTTTGCATGCAAGCAGGGCGGGGGTGAAATCCAGTGGAGCGTTGACGTGGTTTCTAAAAAGGAATGGATATATTATTTGGAATGGATGGGCAAGCACGGGAACACATGAACTTGTGCAGGTCATTTAAGAGAGAGGCAAAGAAATGACACACGAAGAAGCGACTTATCGTATGTTGTATTCGTGTGTTCCAATCAAGTCGGTCTCTGGTGGCCAAGAGACCTTCCATTTTCAGCGATACGGCTGCAAAAAGTTTGCGTTTGCATCCGGCGACATGCAATTTACGGCAATTGCAAGTCAGAGCATAGAAGAGACAGCAGTTTGACGCAAGCACGCCTGCTACTTGTTGTCAATAGTAGAGATGCTTCATATACGACAACGCCAAACACATGTGAAAAATAACGATTGTTGCTGTGGACATGGTTAGAGCTCCTCTCGCCGTACATTTCTTCCGGATTACGAAGTTGTAGTAGTTCAACAGTTCACAGACAGTCGTATCATGATACAATACAGCAGTTGAAACACAATGGTATCTTTGTTCATTTAGCATGGCTCTCGTTAACGACGTATAGTTATATCATAATGAATGCGCACGCGAGCCTGGGAAACTCAATGTCCTAGATCAAGATAAATTAATATCAATTATACCATCATATTTACAATTGTGCATCATGCGAGAGAAGCACAGGGCTATATTACAACTGGCCGACTGAAATCGCTCATCGTCCAATTCGCAACCGAATTATGCAAAGTCAAGCCAAACCAAAACAAAAAAATCACTTCCTTTTTCAATTCCGCATTATTGCCGAAATAGTACCCTCCTGTATCGTTCAGTATCATTGGCCAAGCTGACTGTGACTAAGGTCTAACCACCGCCTGATTTACCTCATGCTCTTCAAAAAATTAGCCTGCTTAATCCTTTCGCGGTTCTTTTTTCTCCATTCTTTCCTTGCTTTCTTTTCCGGATCAGCCTCCAATTTCTTCCTCTGCGCATCGTCATCCAACAACTCCCATAGCCAGTCCGGATATTCATTGTCGGGGCGCGCCTCTGGATCCTGACCATTCTTCAAGATATTGCAACCGCGCAGACGAGTTCCTGCTGGCGTAGACGAGAGCTCTGTCGTCTCTCGGGCTATGAAAATTGTTTAGCTTCAGTCCCTGACCAATTTGGAACAGGTGTGGAAATGCCAGACCTACCATGTGGAGCAAATGCTAGGAATGCAAGGCATGGAGTTGTCGAGAACGAGCGAGCTGACTGGATTATATCCCGCGCATATGCTGGCCTTATTAATTGTCTTATCATGTCGGTATTCTTTATGGACAAGGCACAAGGACGGTGAACGAGAAGTCGAATGATCTCCGGAAATCGGTAGCCTTGGTAAAATTCTGCTTGTCGCGTTGGCGTACGTGAGCACGTGATGTAAGAGGTAAGACTCCAAGCAAGAAGTCTAAGGGGCCTGTTACCTGGGACATTCCACTATCTTCGACCAGCGAAGTTTTTTTTTCTCTTACCTGGACATCTCGTTCCTACGACGCATAATCTACTTGCCGCTAGACATGGTTTACTAGATCGGCAGGCTGAATGAGAATACGTATGTAAGTTCTTTCATGGATGGACGAACGGCGTGCTTGTGATGAATAATTTTTTATCTGCTACTATGGAACCCAGGTTATGACATTGTTTTATATCACCAAGATCTCTGAGGCTTGCTGCTTGTCCATTTTTTAAATTAACAAATTTGCCATGGGATAGATACTAATGAATTTGCTAGGTCGGATTGCAGGGAACGTTGACTGAAGTATTCCTTACTTCTGAGAGGGTGCAAGTATGAAGAAAATAGATGATTCAGAAGATGTATGCCCCTATTTGCGAACATAATCGAACATCGTAAATTTGCGTATCGAATGTTGCCTAGAAATTATACTGTATCGGCGCGTTCGATACCCATTCCTTCTGGCGAACACGTTCCGCTTGATTCGGCAGGTCAGAAGTATGGACGCTGTGCGCATACTTAGACAATGCAATAGTTCGTAGCGGTGGAATTGTTATGCATGCACGGGACAAGGCCATTGTGGGAATTGCGCTCATATTAATGTAGCGATCATTTGGGGAAGTTAACTGTCTTCCGTCGATCGTGCCCGAGCAAAGATGACAGACAAGCTTGCGGGACTTGCGATGTACATCTGCGCAGGTGCGATATCTGCAGTGTATGAATTTTGGTTGTTAATAGTATGTAATAGTAAATTCTGGAGTGGATGATGATGTTGTCCTGCCGATGACGTCGACGGCGAAATCGGTTGCATCACGGACGATCAAAACCAAATGCCGGTGATTGGCCTGCTCGAGCCATATAATTGCTCCAATATCTAAACACGCTCGACGAAGAGTCTCAATTCTCCATCACCTACCTACGACTCCCATCGCGAACAATTAAGAAAATGGCCACGCCGGCATTCCAATTTACTACAAAAGCGAATATCTCGACATTTGGCGGAACTCTACTCAAGCTCACGCATGAGTCCGCCGTGCTCGAGAGCACAATGGCCCTCAACGTGTTCTTCCCGCCTGGAGCACTCGGTCGGTCGACGCCTAAAGTCCCCGTTCTCTGGTATCTTGCGGGTCTGACCTGCTCTGGCGACAACGGCTCAGAGAAAGGATTCTTCAACTACTGGGCCGCCAAGTATGGTATCGCAGTCGTTTACCCCGACACCTCTTCTCGTAAGTCCACTGTATCATGTAGTCTGTCATCCAGACGTTAACATCATATGTAGGCGGTTCCAGCCATCCTGGAGAACACGACGCGTATGACTTTGGCTCAGCTGCCGGGTTCTACCTCGACGCGACCAAGGAGCCGTGGGCACAGAACTACCAAATGGAGACCTACATCACCGACGAGCTGCCGGCAGCTCTCTATTCGTACTTCGTTGTGCTCGACAGCAGCCGCGTATCGCTGATGGGTCACTCCATGGGCGGCCACGGCGCGCTCACTCTCTTCTTCAAGCACCCAGGCAAGTTCAAGTCCACGTCCGCGTTCGCACCGATCGCCAATCCATCTAAGTGTCCGTGGGGCGAAAAGGCATTCTCCGGCTACCTGGAGTCCAAGGAAGAGTGGACCAAGCATGACGCGACAGAATTGATCAAGACTTATAAAGGTCCAGACTTTGATATCCTCATCTCATGCGGTATTGCGGATGAATTTTTGAAAGGCGGCCAGCTTCTGATCGACAATTTCGTCGCCGCGGCCAAAGAAGTGGGCCGTGAGTCTCAAGTGACGGTGAAGTACGCACCGAACTGTGACCACTCGTACTACTTCATTAGTTCGTTCGCGCAGGAGCATGTTGAACATGCAGCAAAGCACCTTGGTGTCTTGTAATATTGGATTAGTGTAGTATATTACAGTGCAGTGTTAGATATAATACAATGACATCATCGCTCCAACTCGTCCGCATTGTCTCTTCGCGTCTTTTGCAACTTCTTGCGAAACACTGCCACAAACCCACCACCGACGATCCTCTCTCCTACTAACGGCCGGCAGACCCACTTGTACTGACTGTCGCTACTGCCTTCTTCCGCTTGTTGATCCAGACGGTTGCGAATGACCGCACGGCGCAGATCCCACTGGCGCATGCTGCCGCCCATACCGGGCAGGAGCTCGACGACTTTGCAAATAGACAGCGGGATGGCTTTTGCCCGGGCGGCTTCGATAACATCGACAATTTGGGTGATTGACGGGGCGAATACGACGAGCGGACAGTCCGTCTTCAGAAAGCGCGCAACGACTTCCATCTCGAGCTCGGGCGACGGCAGATCGAGAAACGCGCCGCTGAGGAACGATGTCTCCAACTCGTCCTGCTCTCGCAAAGATTCGAGTCTGTCCTGGAGATAAGCCGACGGCGTCGTGGGGGAATGGAAGTCGACATCGGCGGCATAGAGTCCTCGTCTGAACTCGCGTAGGTTCTTAACGCCGTAATTTGCGTGTTCTTTATTGCTATCCACAGAATGGAGGACGGCTTTGCGGGGTGCGTTCTCGGCGAGGTTCGCGTTGGCGGCGTGGATGACTCGTGCAATGGCCAGAGTAAGAGACCCGTGACCGGTGCCTGCTTCTAGGAACTCGAAGACCGTGTGTTCTCGCTCGTCGACTTGGATGTCTGCAAGAGCGACGATTGCTGCAGCGTCGAAAGAGTAGATAGGCGTGGCCTTGCGGCGCCGGAAGTTGATGTACTCCTCGAGAGTCGGGAATGTAGCCACGAACGTCGCGCCGCCGGTGTGCGACTTCACAAGAGTTCGCGGGTGCGCGTCGAGAATGGCCGCATGCCGGACCTCGCCCCGGTGGGTGTTGATGCTGGGCGGCCTGTCTTCTGTATCCGATGGAAGTCGCAGTGGCTTGCTCAGAACAGCAAGCGACGGCCGAATGACGTCCCTTAACAATACAACATCTCCAGGCCTGAATACGTTCGCTGCCGCGCTTCTGCCACCCATGTCGCTGCTGTATTAGTTTGATCACGTAAGATACATCGCGGAAGAGCTGTTCAGTCTGTACAGTTTCAGGGGAAGATGTGTCTGGGTCAAAGTTCGCTTACAGTGTGAAGACTTAACCCACGGCTTAAGTACACTAGTCATTCGCCGCGCTTTCGGATCAATTAGAATCCTATTTACATCTACCTTATACATATATACACGAGTAAAACAACCAAACAGAACTCCAAACAATGCACTATATACAATAACTAGTCATTTCTCAATTTCTTTCGCACTGGTAGCGAGTCATCTGGCAACCCACTTCGTTTCGTTCCCGGTAATGACGCCGTCTTAATATCGTTATCTTCGTTGGATATGCGACGATTCGGATACTCTATGTTCTGACCTTCAAATATGCTATCACCCAGTTAGTAGAATGGACTAGATACTGAACTCTCACCGACATACTTGGCACTGGCCTTTGGCATTTCATTGAAATATGAATGTTGTAATGCTTGATCAGCCGTTAATCGCTTAAGAGGATTATACTCCAATAGTCCTTGCAGAAGCTGAAATCCCCTCGGATTTGACGCCCCGATCGAGTGATACCAGTTCTCCAGCATGTTGGGATAATACCGAAAAGTCGACAAAGCCTGATACTCAGGATGCTGCGGCAACGCAGGCCAGGTTTCCTCTACTGCAGTTAGCCATTTAGTTCGTCGATGCCCCTATCCAGACTACTACTCACTACTAGGAGACCCCAAGATCTCAATGATCTTCTGCGTTTGGTTCCGCTGAAACGGAACTGTCTTTTTGTTATCCATCTTGGCTTCCTCGCCCTTAAAAATCGGGCGTAATGCTAGCAATTCCGCGAAAATACACCCAACAGCCCACATGTCAACTGCTGGCGTGTAATGCCGAGCCCCAAGTAGTAACTCCGGCGCACGGTACCATATAGTGACGACCACCTTGTCACCAGTAAAGAGTGGCTGCAATGGCTTGTAGAAGAGTCTGGCAAGTCCCAAATCTCCAATCTTAACCACGCCATCTGCTGTCACCATAATATTGGCGGGCTTCAAGTCACGGTGCAAGACCCAGTGTTGATGTAGGTAAGAAACCCCGTTCAATAGCTGCCAAAGGATTGATTTAACCGTCGACTCTGGGAAATGACGCCGCTCCGGATGTGAATGGAAGTGCACTAGTTGCTAAAAATGCAAGTCAGCCCAGTCCCTCCACAAAAAAATTTGTCAGGTATGGTCTGACATACCAGCAAATCGTGTTCGGCGTATTCGAAAACCATGTAAATACACTTATCCTCCAGGATAATCTCAACCAGCGTAGTCACGTTCACATGCTGCAGTTCTCGACACAATGCAATTTCTCTGCATGCCGACTGTGAGATACCAGTATAATGCGTTACTTCGCCTTCTTTATCCGCTTTGAATTTCTTGATGGCAAACTCAAGTGGTTTGCTGTTGCGTTTAGCAATCAATATCCGGGAATATGATATTACGACCAGTCGCTCTTACCCCACTCGAGAACGAGCCTTGTACACTCTGGACGAACCATTAGCACTCATTATCTCTAACATAATAATCGATGAACATCACAATCTCTGTGACAGAGACTGACGTACCGTCCATATGTACCAGCAGCAATGTAGCCCAGAATTTCGTACTTGTCAAGTACTTTCTGCCGAGCGTTATCGCGCCGGATTTTATACCCGCCTAGTGGCGAACGCGTTGACAGCGGTGGCATTATGACATTCGCGTTTCCAGATTATGAAGGCGTGAAAGCACAAAATGAAATTAATACTACTAAACTGGATCGAAGTTGAGGGTATTTCAGAGGCATCTGTACCGCTTCGGTCTTGTGCTGGATATCAACGGCGCATCGTACAATGCGTGGGCACATTGTGAGCCGCAAACCCAGCAAAACCGCGGGGATATTTCGATGGATTCCCACGCACAGGGCGAAGTAATGAATTACTAACAAATCGGAGTATGAAGAGACCACCCCAGTGTGCCAATTACGTGCACGTGCTTTGTCCTACGGATTGTCGGAGCGAATATAACTTTCCCTTCTTCAACTTCGAGATCTAATTCGTATCACCGCTACTTGACTCACCGCACACGAGAACTCTGATTTACCATGACAACACAAACTAGCATTTGTAAAAACAGATCGTTGAGGCGTGTGTGGCATCCCAAGCAATAAAGTTAACAATGACGTTTGAAAGTACATACATGCCAAGAAGAAATAAATACCGACCCAGACCGGGCTCCTCACCAAATCCCACGTTTTAAGCCTTACTCGTCGACATTAGTCCACAGCACGGACGTAATTAGATGGGAAGCTGCCAATTGTGCCGTTCAGTTCGCCTAAGGTTTTTTTTAGTTACAAGTTCTCCTAGGACATGTAAAGGATACAAATACCTTCAGTCCATCCTTCACCGGTATTTCCGCCGGTTAGCATAATTTTGTCACCCTCGTGAATAGTGAGTTCCGCATCTGATCGCCCAACATAGTCATACATTGCAATCTGCACAACAGTCAGAATATCTCCATACGCAGCTGAGACAAGACATACCACATAATTGATCTTCTTGGCACCCTTCTTTGGCGCAACTGCTGGTCCCTTCTTTTTACCGCCAGTAGCAACCGAGGTGGTCGACGACGACACCGACGAGGCGCGGGTACGATCAGGAATGATCTCAATATAGCTGAACGGGACCAAGCCTTCACTAACACCATTCCGCACTAGAACCCACCCCGTACCATCATGTGACTCTAGAACTTCCAGTTGATCGCCTTCTGAAAGCGGGATTTCCCCATCTCCATTCGGAGTATATGCGTACTTGGCACGCGCTTCTTCTGCCTTTGGTCCCATAACTGGGAATGCGTATGGGTCAGTCGTCGTAGCTGCCTTGGCTGCCGTCTTCGACCCAGACCTATGTCGACCGAACCGAGAGACAGTATCCAGCATGGACGAGGTGTACGACGTCACAGTACTCGTTCGCGTAAAACTTACACCATCGTCGCTCTCATCCCCATTAGCCAAGCTACTACTCTCCGCATTTTCTTTGTTCTTCTTCTTTTTTTTCTTGGAGACCATTCCGCTACAGTCAGCAGGAACTTTCATTTGGCACTTCGCATGACACGTGTAACCACAGTCTCGACATTTGAATCCATGGCGCGTCAGACCCCACATAGTGTCATTGCAAAACATGCACGTAGTTGGGATCTTGAATGACACGTTCTTAAAATTATGCGGCTTTGTACCCTTAACAATGTCACCGACAACTAATTCAACTGTTTCTACTTCGACTTCCAGCGCAATTCGCTTACTGTCAGCCACTGCCGCCTCACGCTGGGTCACAATTAATTTTGTAAAGACCTCGTCAAAGTTTCCTTTGGTGGGATCCTCTATCGCCTGTTCACGTTGCTTATACAAGTACTCGATATCTTTCCGCTTCTGCTCAACTGTAGCACGCAATTCCTGAATCCCACGTCTCGACTGCGCAATCTTATTTCGCAGATACACCTTTGCAGGTTCGTCGGTAATCATTTCATCGTCATCATGCCAAATAGGGGAAGGCTCATACAAAAAATCTGGGGGAGGAGCCCAATCAGGAACTGCATTATGACGCATGAACATGGCGGAATCAAGACCAGGATCGTTAAGTGAGATTGAATGAGTTGAAGCAGCTAGGTGGTCTTTACAGCGTTCTAAGCACGCCGTCTCAAGAGATGTTGCCTGGGACCAAATGTAGTTCAACTTCCTGACTCGCGCCTCGTTGAGATCTTGCATGCTCTGCGAGAAGTTAGCGAGGTTCAAAAGCGATTATTGTATCTGCACGTACATCAAGAAGAGCTGGAATATCTTGGAAGTAATACTTGTCCTTAAGACGATTCGTAACGTTGATGGAGATAAGATATGAATTCTGAATCCTTAGCGAGAGTTCACAGCAATGTCAGGAAGATGTACCTTAGAATTATTCATATCCAACTGATGTTGTTCATAGTGTCTTGCAGCCTTCGTCTTCGAGAGTCAGCGCAGTTGTCATTCGAGATACCACCTCCCACAACATACCTTACTATTGTCAAATGACTTCTCGACTTTTATTCTCGAATTTTCGACAACTTGGCATGCAGCATCATACACCTGCTTAGACTTCTTCAAATCAGAGTATGCCTCGTCTCGTTCCTCAATCAACTTCTCATCAAAGGCGACATGCTATATGCCCTGTTAGATCTTATGCAACGCTATATATTAATTCAACACACCTTCTTTCTAAACTCCTCATAGCGATTCTGTAATCCCCTCAGTTGGTCTGCAACTTGCAGTGTAAGCTCATTTGATAGCCTATCCTTTTCGTTTGCCATGTTCTCGGTCTGAGTGAGAATGTCTGTCCACGTAACTAGACTCGCCCTGCAAGCAATTAGACGCGATCTGGATCACACCATAGGTCCAGACTATCCAAAGAAGCTAAAACCATACGATTCTAGAGATCCTGGAGTAACTTGAGGATTATCACCAACGCTCAAACTGATACTTTTCTTCGCCTTCTTGTCGAAATACTTCTTGGTCAGCATGAGCAACTTCGCGGAATACTCTTTCTCGAGAGCCGCTCGCTCGCGATAGAACATCTGGACGTCCTCGAGCCATCGCACACCGTTTCCTATCTAGTGACCACGTCAGTACATGAATAATCGTAAATCTTAAATACAAAATATATACCCATGATTCGGTGACTTTAAAGCCGTCCTAGAGAATCGAAGTTAGATCCGCAGACCGCAGACTAAGTAGATCGGAGAGAGCAGATGAATGATCGCAAGCATATTGGGCCGATGCGAAACGCAGCATACCTTTAGCTCAGTACCAAAGGAGAGTTCGTCTCCCTGGTCATCTGGACCGTCCATTGGGATTTGATTCGCAGTTCCTCAATTAAAATGAGCTCGTTGCTAGGCAGCACTGACCGTTATTGCATTCCAACCATACACACGTGTGACACAACTTCCAAATCGAGTAGGTATGCAGTAAGGTCGTAGCACTTGCGTCATATAAGCCGCGCTACCACTAGATATACAACATGCACCGGGTAACTCACCGCCAACGTGGACAAATACATCACGAAAAATGTTCACATTCTACTCCTGGACCCGTCTCGTGCTCTCCGTCCAATCTCGCAGACACACGCCCGTTAGACCATCTGATCTGGCATCGCATAGTCATTGTACTGAATAGGTGAGGTAAATAGTCTGCGATTGAGGATATCACCTTGCGATAATCATTCTGCGCTCGCAAATCTTTTGCGTGATTTTCAGGCCATCGTGCGCTCAACACGCAAACTGAGATAATGTCTGATCGGAATACAGCAGCACCTGCCTCATCTTCATGGGACACTCCCGGGCCCGCTGCATCGTCCTGGGGTGCTCCCGCTCCCGCTACGTCGTCCTGGGATGCCCCTGGGCCCAATGCATCGTCTTGGGACACCCCGGCGTCGAATAGTTCTTGGGAATCGGCGCCACCACCTAGGCCGGCTGCTACTCCAGCTACTGCTCCTGTGCCTCGACAAGCTCAGAATGGTCCGCCGCCAGCACGCGCGCTGCCGACTGCTGACTCGTGGGCAGGTCCCTCGCCTTCTGTTGGTGATTCGTGGGGTGCACCTGCTTCTTCAAGCGGCGACTCATGGGGTGCTGCTCCAGCCAAGCAACAAGATTCACGAGGTGCTCCACCATCCAAGCCAGCATCCGCAGGGTGGGAAAACGAGACGGCCCCCCCGCAGGCATCTAACTGGGAAGAAGACAAGCCGCCACCGAAGTCGTCTGGAGGGCGGGATGCTCCTGAGCCGGCCAAGGCGACCGATGGCTGGGGCACCGCCGCCTCAGCAAAGTCCAATGACGACTGGGCACCTGCTCCAGAACCGACCCCGCGCAACAATGGCGTCAGCAAACCTCCGCCGCGCAAGACATCTGAACCAACGGACCAGGACAGCATTTCTCCACTTGTAGTGAACGAATATGAGGTAGCAGTCAAGTTAGCTGATCTGCAGGCTGATCCCAACTCACCACTCTATTCGATCAAGACGTTTGAGGAGCTTGGTCTGTAAGTATCATATCGCAATAGATTTGGGGCTGAGTTAATAGAGTCTAGGAAAGAAGAATTGCTCAAGGGGCTGTATGCGATGAAATTCCAAAAGCCGTCAAAGATCCAGGAGAGAGCTCTCCCGCTACTACTTAACGATCCGTATGTAATTCTTTTCTTTCTTTGTATCGTTTTACGTCTGACAAGAATAGTCCGAAAAATATGATTGGCCAGTCCCAGTCTGGTACAGGCAAGACTGCTGCCTTTGTTCTTACTATGCTTTCTCGTGTCGACGAGTCTGTACCAGAAACGCAGGCACTGTGTCTTTCGCCATCTCGTGAGCTTGCACGACAGATCATGTCTGTCGTTCGGCAGATGGGCCAGTTTACTGGAGTGTCCACTGCCTTTGCTATTCCCGGTGAACGTGGTGAACGTGGCCGAACTGTCGCGGCGAACATTGTTGTTGGTACCCCAGGTACCGTTCTCGACTTGATCTTCCGGCGCCAACTCAAAACCGACAAGTTGAAGGTATTTGTTCTCGATGAGGCTGACAATATGATTGAGGGGCAAGGCCATGGCGAGCAGTGTATCCGTATTCGCAACACCCTGCCTGAGTCGACCCAGCTCGTCCTATTTTCAGCAACTTTCCCAGACGAGGTTTCTGAATACGCAAGGAGCATTATCCCAGATGCCAACGAGATTCGACTGAGAACTGAGGAGCTGAACGTGGAAGCGATCAAGCAGCTGTATATGGACTGCGACAGCGAGGAGCATAAATATGAAGTTCTGGTTGGCTTGTACCACTTGCTTACTGTCGGCTCGTCTATCATATTCGTTCGTACCCGTGCGACTGCGGATGAGATCCAGCGAAGGATGACCGAAGACGGGCACAAGGTATCGGTTCTGCATGGTGCATTTGAGGGATTTGAGCGAGACCGCATTATTGATGACTTCCGGGCTGGCAGGAGTAAAGTTTTGATTACGACTAACGTTCTAGCTCGTGGAATTGATGTCGCGAGCATTTCTATGGTTATCAACTACGATATTCCCACGAATGAGGTTGGTGAGCCAGATCCTCAGACATACCTCCACCGTATTGGGCGAACGGGTCGGTTCGGTCGTGTCGGAGTTTCGATCTCGTTTATTCACAATGAGCGAACGTGGCGGCAGTTGGATGAGATTCAGCGGTACTTCCAAATTGAGATGACACGAGTGCCTACCGATGACTGGGATGCCGTAGAGGATATCTTGAAGCAAACATTGAAGGGCGTGAAATTGACTTAGATGAACGTATAGTGCGTAAGGAGTATCTACATTGTTATGATTTAAAATTCATATTGTACTTGTGCTATAATTACTTTCGTTTCGAAATGCCTTATATTTACATTGTTGATCTATAAAAACCATACCTCCGGAGCCAGAATCGTCAATCCGCTTTGACAACCCATTGCAAAAAAAAAAAAAAAAAAAAAAAAAAAAAAAATCCAGAATCGATTAGTGACCAATCTTAAAACACAAAATATCATTCTTCCCCTCATCGACCGTATCAGTCTTAGAGACACGCACCCCTCCAACACCTTCGACGAATGCGACGGGCACGTCGCCCATGATCTTCCGCACTACACTGCCCACCTGCGTGCCACATTTGACTAAAGTACAATCCTTAAACACGGCGTCGTCTGTGGACGAGTTTGTAAAGTTGTGGATGTTTCGGACCGAGAACACCGGGACGAGATGTAACTGGCGTGCAGCGGCTTGTAATGCGTAGATTACGCCAGTGGAACCCCATCTATAGAATAACATGTCGCGTAGTGTATCTATCCGTCTATGGAACCAGTCAGTAATTGAGCCGACCATCTGGTAGTTTGGCAAAAAAATACATTTGCAGCCGCTCATCTGTGATTTCTTTCAGGTGAAACCGATTTTCGTGGTCCTCGACCTTTGTGACGAATTCCTGCCCACCTTCTTCGTAGTTCACGTATCTCTGCTTGGCCAACCTGCGAAGAAACACTTCCGATATTGCGGACGTAAGCACAATCTTATCCCTGTCGGGATACTTCTTGGTTATCCGATAAATACATCTGTCTGCATCTGGATGGTCGATCTTATTTAACGCCAAAACGGTCGGAAACTTCTCGTCTACGAACGCGGATACGACTAGCTCGATCGTGCCATCGGACCATTGCTCCAACGGTTCAGTCAGCTTGATTCGATCAAGGCAGCGTTGCACGACCGCAGCTGTACTGCCATAGCCTGAGAATTGGTTTTGCAGGGTATCGACCGCGGTTGACTCTGTGGGAAAGGAAACGTTAACAGCAAATCCTGGTATCAGACTATCGTTACATACTTGTTGCGGTATGTCGCCGCTTGATAGATCCCCTACGCTACTCATGAGCATGGGAAGAAATCGCTAGAATATACTACGTACCATTTCTCTTTCAGATTCCCTTCAATCCACCGCAGGATTTCGCCACGCAGCCATTCCACGTCCTGCAGAGCGTCATACCCGCTTCCAACTCATCAGCATATTTCACTCCCTCAATACCTCCATCGAACAAACCTCGTAGCCTTGCCCTCTGCATCCGTCGACCCCGATACGTCAACGACATGAATCAGCGCATCAGCATGCCGCAGGTCGTCCAAAAACTTATTCCCCAGACCACGTCCTTCATGCGCCCCAGGCACTAACCCGGCCACGTCGAGAAGCATCACGGGAACAAATCGCTTGCCGTTCTTACACGATCCGTAGTTCGGGCGACATAGGCCAGATTTTCCGAATCGCGCACAGGCACAAGCAATTTGCAGGTATCCTTATCCCGTTAGTTTAGAAAATTTTGAATCGCATTCATTGCGTCACACCAGTTGCCTTGTTCGGGTCGATTGTGGTGAAAGGGAACGCGCCCGTTTTGGCCGTTGCATCTGTCAGGCCTGTAAATTATTGTTAACTAAACATCTGTTCTGAGTGGCGCGTTCGATGGCATACTATTTAACCTAGGTCAATGCTGGTTAGCACCACAGATTCGACTCTATTAATTCACTGATACATACATGGTGGATTTCCCGCTCGACGGCTTGCCCACTAGCCCAATTAATGGATCACGAGCCATCTCTGTTGCTCAAAAATCCGTCGGCAAGCGTTCGGAGTGCCCGTTTCAGCTCTGCTGAATATATCCAATTTATCGTAATTATAAGTATACTAGCGGGACTACGTGCGGCTGACAATTTTTCTGCCGCGCTTCGGACTCCACTTTAACCCCATGTCGTAAACTTTAGTAGCAGTGCTATATTACCACCTGTATTAACTATGCACAATCAATGAAACGGGCCCTCCGCTTTAATCTCTATTCCATAGAACATTGCGCACGCAAGACAAACGGTACTTCCAATACATGCTCAATTTTCCAAGTTAACATTGCCAAGCAGGACAAAAAAAAGGTCGTAATAAATACAAATACAAAGGTCGGTCGAAAAGTACAGTTATTATTAATACACTGCCTAGAAAGCCACCAGGCCGAGCGCAAACGAGATAGCGACGACAACCGCTGGAGCAACGAACGAGTGCAAACCGGCGCCTTGTCGAACAATGTTGGCAACTGCAGCACCGGTGGACGTGGCGGCGGAAGACGCGGTAGAGCCGGTCGCGGAGATCCCGATCGAGGACGAGGCAGTGCCGGTGGATGCGACCCTCTTAGTCGCAGACGCAGACGCAGCTGTGGATGAGCGGGTAGTGGTCCCGCCAACTGAGCTCAGAACAGAATCGGGAACCCACTGGTTGGACGGACCATCAGTACCAAGAGGTTGGCCAGCGCCATCAGTAAGGTACTGAGACGCCTCTTCTGGCATTGCGGGTAGCGTGTTGTTGGCCTCCCAGAGATCCTTGACGTAGGGCGGGCATTCACTGGGCTTGTTTTTCGCGTGGTAGCCACCATTGCCGGACGGAAGAGTGGTGATGTTGAATTGATGCTGCAGGTTATAGTAGTCGGGAAGCAACGTGACGTTCTTCTGGCCTGCGGTGACCTCAACGAGGCCATAGTTGTTCGCCTCCTGGACATATTCATAAACCAGCCCACCTGAGAAGACGGGAATCATTTGGGAGGAGTAGATTGCTTGGACCTCTGTGAACTCACGCGGTTCAACGATATTACAGCCGTACTCGGAGAAGAAAATTGGAATAGAGTAATTATTGAAATTGGCAACCTTCTCCTTGTAGCCAGAAACGGTGTAGGACGACTGACCACACCACGAGTAGTCATTAAGTCCAAAGAACTCGGCACGCTCGGCCTCGTCACCGCAGTTAAGGTAGTGAGCAAGCTGGTATCTGTTCTCAGAGACGTCGGCGGCACAATATCCCACAGGAATAGTTCGAGGCGACTGCATAGAAATATACTGCTTCATGTCACGGATAACTGCCTTCAGGACAGTGGCGGTGTCGGTCGTGTTGACGGCATTGACGACCTCATTAGCAGCAACAAATCCAAGCACGTTGCTGTAGCTGGCGAACGCGTCGACCGTAGCGAAGTTGTGCTGCAGCAGAACATAGTTGTACGAATATATTGGGTAGTCACGGGCAATAGACACGTCAGCGGTGGCAACGTCGAGCAGTAAGTAGATGCCATTATCCTGAAGCAATTGCATGCACTCAGAGTGGTCAGCCGCGTTGTCGACGTGGTAGACGCGGATCGTGTTCATACCAAGAGCCTGGCCGAGGTCAGTCGGAATGTAAACAAAGCTAGGCCGAATGACAATCGTTAGGCAGTCAACACACCTTGATATAAGGAATGTCGCGGCTGCAAACATCAATGTCCATCAGAGGATCTGTCGTCTCCCCGTTCGCGTCCGGAGGTTGATAGTCAACACCTGGCAATGGTTAGTATGCTGGAATGACTGCAGACAGCACAATCGAAGCCAACCGACAACTTTGCGAAGATTGGGAGCGGAGTTGCATGAACAAGCTACAAAGCAAATTCTACATACCTTTGATATAGAAACGCTCGCCGGTGACAGAGTCGAAAAAGGCTATGGTAAGGGTTAGCATGAACTAGACAGTCTCGGAGCGAGAACTGCTATCGAAGCACCGCGCACTACAAACCGACCATTTCCTTTGACGACGATGGGGTTGAGGTCTGCAAACACGACCGACGCGGCGACGAGCGCAGCCATAACAGCTGACCCGAACTTCATGTTGGAGAGTGGACGGAGAGTACGAAGAGGCGTCGATATTGAAGTTGGCGGACGAGGACGAAGACGAGTGAGAGCGACGAAAACCTGATGTAAAGTCGGCAACGCGGCGCACCAAACGTCTGTTCCGGGGCCGACGGACACGCGAACTCTGTAAGCGTGGTGGGGCGACTAGCATGGCACTAACCCCTATCTGGCATAGCGCGGCAGGCACAGGCACAATCTAACGCGGACGAACAGCGCCAACATTGCATTAGCCCCATGTTCATGAAACCTTAACTAGTACGTGTGCTGCACACTTCACAAGGTTGACTTACATTCTTGTCCTCTTTTGGCTCACGGGACCAAGCCGTTTCGAGACTGACCAACGGCCGTTTTGGGAATCCCCACGGCAAAACGGTAAACTTAGCTCCAAGCCTCACGCACGTATCATCACCGTCACATACTCTTCTTCACTCATGAATTCACTCTGTTTGTCTCGCCTGAGTGCTCGATATCGCGCGCGTGCACTTCCGTAGAACCCAACGAGATCTTGGACATTGGCCACCGTCCACTATTTAGGGCTGGTCACGATATCGCCTACTGGGCGATATCGCCAGAGAAAAATTCTTGGCGATAAATTAGGCGATAATATCGCGAAGATATCAAATTAGGCGATACGATATACGATATTAATGATGAATATCGTATCGTATCGCCTAATTTGCACGTGATCCGCGTCATGGGAAAGAAACGACCAGAGATAGAAAGACTGACTCTGTAATTACTCAATTACGTGCACGCTAAAGCCCCAAGCATAGATATTTATGAGTTATATTGATCATATTCGATAGATCCTTCTTTGATCTCTGTGTTTCTTTGTTAACAATACAACATGACGAACTCCAGAACCCTGCCCTCGTCTACCACTTATCTCCAGAGGCATATCCATCTCTCATCAACATTTTATATTCTCATCGTTTCTGCGCTCATTGAGTGCCTCCTGAGACCCAACATATCTCGTCCTATGTTAAACACTCTTTCAACTGCAACTTCTGATGCAGGAATTGCAAGGTAATCGCGCGCAGCTAACGCCATCTGAGGAAACTCTCCTTGATGTGCTTTCCACCAGGAGCACAGCCAACCCTTTTCTTTCGTGGCTAGTCCAGTGACAGCAATAGGTTCACTGTTAAAGTAATGATCTATATCAGAACGCTGCTCCCTTCGGGGCTGTACTCTTTGCAACATCCTGTCCTCTAACGTAGTCTGCCTCTCTAACGATGAGCAAAGTGGCTCCGGCTCTAGTTGAGAGGGATAGTCATTGTAAGGATCTAGTGGGTGAGTTCCTACGAATCTTAGGGCCTCGCGCTAGGGCGGTACCAACTTGGCCAAAAGACCACGATAATCAATCTTAGAATTGATTATGGCCCACTGCGCATTGTATAGTGACCGCCACCACTAGGGTCCTGACAGTCATTGTGAAGTCTTTCCTTTATAGGATTCACAATTGACTCCCCATCGTCGCCAAGCTCTTTCCGTAATAACCCACCTTTGACTCGTGGATCTAGCATTGCTGCTGCGTAGTACGTGTTTGACTCGTCCATAAAAGTATAGTACTTCTGGTACTTGACCGACCCTGCTGCAACGGCAGCCGCTATATCTGGCTTCAGGCCCGAAAATTCTTCCTTACATTCAGCGGCATCCACCAGAAGATCTGAGAGCTCATACTCCTCGATCTGCCTCTTTGACGCAAGACCATCATCCAGCATTTGATAAGTTGAGTTCCACCTGTTATCAACATCATATGCTATAAACTTATCAGGCAAGTCATTAATTCTACACACATTCTTCCAGCTCTGCTTTCGTTGAGGCGTTCTTGCAATCCAAAGAGCAAGGATTCGAAGTCGAGCCATCGCAGTGTGTGCTCCAATCCCTTTACCATCTCGAAGTTGATCACATGCCTCATTTGCACTCTTGCTGTCGCCTGATTTCAGAGCAGAGAGTATTTCCTTAACAATAAGGTTTAGAATATGTGCCAGACAGCGGATATAACTATCAAGACCTTGAAATCGTATGGTGCTGTTGCCTAAAACGACGCCATCTGCTCTACTCGCTTTAGTTGAAAGATTAGAATAGAGTTCTGAAACTAAGGTCTCATTATTACTCGCATTGTCGGCAGTAATCGTTAAGAGCTTGTGCTCAAGATTAAGCTCTATCAGAAGATTCTCTATCATCTCTGCCATATTCTCTCCACTGTGCGCACCTTCAATCTCCTTGAACTCAAGAAGGCGTTCTTGGTATTCAAAGTCTTGATTTAGCCAGTGCCCTATGACCGCGAGAATTGCAATAGAGTTCTTGCTGGTCCATGCATCTAGGGAAAGTGCAATTGTACTGCAGGTAGCAGCTAACTCCTCTTTCAGTTTTAAGCGATGCTCCGCAAAATCAGACTCGATCCGACGTCGAAGAGTGTGTCGCGATCCAAATGGTAGTGTAACTCCAGGGAGATCTTCAAAGATTGAGCGAAATGCCGGTCTTTCTATAGCGGTAAAAGGCTGCAACTCTGTCACCGTCCATCGGAGTAGATTCCTTTCCAGTCGCGCTTGATGCGAGAGCTCATCGCTGTGCTTCCAAGCGGCAACAATTGTTCTCTGTCCGGGAGGTGAAACCGTAATACCATTTGTAATGCCGTGCTTTTGTAGATGAAGCTTTATATTACTAGTTGATGTTCCCCCCACAGAATTGAAAGTCTTCCAGGCGCATCCAGCCTGCTGACAGCGAATCTCTTTCTCCTGTTCCACGTTCTTAGATCTCCTATTGACAAATTGCTTATGGGGTACCGCTGTGACACTAAAGTATCCCCAAATCCAATCTGTAGCAGGTCTCGGTCGCGACTTTCTGCAGATACTGGAGACGGTATCAGCGCCTGACGTGTTTGCTAATAATTGAGAAGCTGATTCTTCAGGAAAGACATTGCTTGCGACATCATCGATAGAGCTATCAACTGTTGATTGCGCGGTCAATCGAAGACTTCTAGGAAGTCGATCTTGAGACTCCGCTTCCTCGTCACTACCATCATTAAGCCAGTAATAGTCAAGTTCACGACGGGAGCTGCGGGGAAGGCTACTAAGCTCTTCGTTCGTCTGTGAACTGCTAAAGCGTTCGTCAGCCATGGGAGAGAATGAAGATATGGATAATGATCTAGGACTGGCAGGAAAGTGGCAAAATTCTCTACAGCTTTAAGTTAATTTCGGGATTTTATACTTCCGCTTCATCGCCAAGTTGGCGATATCGTATCACCGTATCGCCTAAAATACGATACGATATCGCCAAGTCGGCGATAAGTTAGGCGATATGAAAAAAAACCGGCGATATCGTATCGTGAACAGCCCTGGCACTATTTGCTGATGTATCATCGGCACAGAGCCATGAGAAATCGCTACAGTTGTTGAACGCGGAGACAAAGCTGTTCAGGAGTTCCGACTTCGATACTATTAGTGTAATGTATGACCTGCCTGCATTACGCAGGTATTTCGGCCAGGCGAGTTCGTTTTGCGATCACATTCTGCTCCGCATGTGCGGAATGTAATACACGCGGCCTGCACGAGTTTATAAGTGGACAGACAAGAGCACTGCCGAGAAACCGCGATAAGCGTATCAAAATGGACAAGGTCAAGGCGCCGGACCGCACAAGAGAGTAGTCCAAAACTACTTATGAAGGCATGCAGATAAGTAGATTGAACATCCGCCCTGATGCTACCAGATGCAGTGTGACTATTTAAGTAATGCACCGTGGTGTGTGGCTGCGCGAGAGGTTGGCCATTTAAAAAGTGACACTCAAACACTAGTTTATTCCAAGAACTACACAGTAGAGAACCTTCTGTGCATGCAATCCAACGCGTCAGTTCGTTTTTCCAACCGCTTTTCTTCATGATGCGACACGACATGCGACACGACATGCGACGCGACAGGCATTTGGTTGTCTATCTGGAGTCCAGGATGGCCATATGGTTGACGTCTTTGCCGCCACTCTTGGAGATCGTGCTAGTGGGACTACATGCAGGTGTGTTATCATTTCAGGTCTAATGTAAAGTATTTAGACTACCGGAATAAACATGACTCAAATACAAATAGCCAACAGGCAAAAACTCAAAAACGCCATTCGCTTCTCTATCACCCAAAATGTTACAAAACTACGCCTTTTTTTCAACTCCGTAATCGCTGCCAACGACATCAGATCCAAAGCCATCAATAATCTCCTCCTCATCCGAAGGCTTTCCCGGCGGCAACACTGCCTCCACAACATACGTCTCCTCCTGAGGGAAAAAATAGCACAAAGCCCAGTAGACCAAAGATGCACAGAAGAAGCCGTAGAAGAAACCTAAGTAATAGAGTCGGACCATCCCTTCAATCACATAGATGTTCGGGTTAATTGAATGAATGAATCCGGGGAGTAGAGGAACCCAGCCGCAAGTGAAAGCCACCACAGCCCGCCAGTTGAAGCCCCACTTGTTGTATCGATAAATACCGTTTGTGTTGTACAGCTCGCGGACGTCATATTTCAATTTGTGCACGAGCCAATAATCTGAAAACAGGATACCGGCAATCGAAGACAGCCAGATAGAGTATCCAGACATGAACGACAAGAAAGCAGTCGCTGAAGTGAGAATGTTCCACGGCGTGAGAGCCCAGGCACCAAGCAAGGCAGCAATAATCTGGCCACGTCGAATGTTGATATACTTTGGGAAGATAGCGTTAAGATCATTGGCGGCGGCGATGGAGTTTGCGGAGATGTTCTGACCGATCTGCGCAACAATGAATGCAATAGCGCAGAATGCCGCTGCAGCACGGCCACCTCGAGATGTCCAGTGGTCGATCAACAACAGAGGATCCCACAAAATTGTGCCGTAAACCTTGAGCGTACCGGCAGCACCAACAACACCCATAACAGCCATGAGAACATTAGAGAACGGAAGAGCAATGAGCTGAAAGAGAATAGAGTACTCCTTGCGAGTGTAGCGAGAATAATCGGAAGCGTTAGTAGCATAGGTAGAGCCACCACCCATATTCGAGTATAGGGCCGACATGAAGGCCCACGTGAACGCCGAGCCGTGAACAGTATTTCCCTGAGCAAAAAGAGATTCGCCCGGGAGCGAGTCAGCAGCCTGCACAACCCAGCCCATGATAGCGAAACCGCAAATGGGAACGAGACAACATTTGAACATGAAGTACCATCGAGTATTTTCGACACGAATAAGATGGACAGGAACACACAAAAGGAAATAGATGAACCAGCTGATCATGAAATTTGTCTCAATATTGGCGGACTTGGGTAGGTGGTTAGGAAGAGTACGAAAAGATGGCCAAATGGCGAAGAGTAGGGATCCTAGACTCATTAGATACTTTTAACTACCCACGACAAATATACAACAATACGTACGAACACACTCGGCACCAGTATACGTCTGAATGCCGTACCAGAAAATACCCGTAATCATACGCATAAAGACCATGACGTAGGAAAAGTAGAATCCAAACGGCACTCGCGAGAATACGGGAAAGCACACATGGTATCGCGCACCAGGATGGGCATTTAACGTAATCACGATAGCGATTAAGATATTGGCAAGGGCAATGTTAAAGAGAGACCAACGCCACGAGAGACCAATCTGCATCAATGAAGCAGCGGCACGCCAACCACCGGGCGCAAACGCATCTGAAATCCAGTAGAGCGCCAGATTGTACCATCGCCACGTTCGTCGTTCCCAAGGGACAGGGTCCAAATCTGCAGGGATCCAGTAAATACAGCAATCCCTACACAGCGCATCGATTCAGCACATACCTTCGTTACTCAATCTCTCAGAGTTACTAGACTTAAGCTCAATTTTCTTCAGAAACTTTCCCCAGGTCGTTGTCGGGGCCGACCTAGGTGAAGCAGGAGCATCGGTGAGCTCCTCAGTAGCGCTGACCTGGACGGTCTTGTCAATGTCAGCAAGAGCCATGGTGACAAATTGAATATATCTTCCGGGACAAGCTGAGCGTGTTCAGATCCGGGAACACAACAGTCGCAAACAGTCGAAGAGGGGCTGACATCGCGGTATTTATAGCCCGTGGGCAATTAAACACCACCAACACAGATGGACTGTAGACATGTGAGTCTAAACCCAAACAGACCGGCACTGAGCGCCGTCAGGGCCGGATCTCACGATGGCTGCAATCAGAGAGGAGCGATTAAGATATTGTTATCAGAGTCTGCGGCCCCACATGCGCGGGACATAAAGGTACGAAGCACGAACTGTACCCATGATGTACCAATCGGAGACAGGAATAGCCGCGGTGGCAATCCACACAGTCCTGCAAGACCTAGACACTATCAACACTCTGAATCCGCGGGCTTGAGATTCCGGTACTAAGGGTAGTAATGGATTCGAAGAATCGCTAGTTAAAACGCCGCAAATCTTTTATCGCCGCCGTTCGGTTGCTAGCAATTCCCCGAGTCGAGCCCAGCAACTGAATATCCATCCTTATTGCGATTCACTAGTCTATTTCATCGAAGACCAGTAGTCTAATACTTTACATTGACTGTTGCGATTCAATGGCATCGAAAATTATCAAGCTCGAGTACGAATACTGGCTCGATAACGCGGAAGCTGGAGACTTGGCAAAGGGACAAATCAAGGAAATTAAAGACTAACTTATCTGTTTTACCGAAAATTGAGTCGCCTTGATGCCCTACATAGATTTTTGCAGCCATAACATGGATGGCGCCCTTATCTTAGTGCGTACACTGTAGCTCGAAATCGAAATTTATTATTCTTACTGGTCACTAGGACATGACATCTATAATACGTAGAACTCCGGTCATCAGCTTAAATAATTATTGTGCCATTTTGCATGAAGAAGTTCCAATCTTAGTCCGTAATGTAAATTTGCTTATGTGTAGCCTGCCAAATAAACCCCAAGAACTATCTGAACAGAATTAAGGGCGCAAATGAATCCAGGGGGAAAAGAAGTAGGAGACAGTGTATCTGTACGGACATGTCCGAAGACGTATACGTTCTTGTACCTGCTTCGGTACTTGAACATACCCTTATCGCCTATCTCGTCCCAAGAGCGCCAGGTCCGAAGCATTGACCAAGTCTGCCGATATCGAAAATTGTTGCTTGCGAACAGAATAGGCGCAAGTTAAATCCTTAGCTGCCACGGTTTCAGGCTTTTCCGTTAAACCCGGACCGCAAATCTGGCTTCAACGTCTCGGCTCCTAGTGACCGGCCGAATCGGCATTTCATCCGGTCTTCCGTAATTTATGGATGAAAGCTGAGTTCTTTTATCCAGTTGAATAGTAACTGGACATCTCATTCTTGCTACACTGTCTGAGCCGGCTGACTCAGGGAAGGACGGGATAGGACCGCAATGACCAGGAGAAGAGAGATATCTGTGCAGAAACCTTCCGCGTTTGTCCAAAGTACTCTATTAGTAGCGCTGGCCGCTACAATATCAACACGAGGATAACCTCATCTGGCCAGTTCCCGCTCGGGTAAGTTAATTCTTAATGTTAGAAGAGGACAATTAGTAGCTGGAAGCGGTTATCATCCTAAATGCACCAACCAGAACTTCGGCCATTTGCGCGAGTGTCTGTTTTAGACGCGTGGATTGAAAATGCAAGCTTGTCAAATGAAACTTTAAGGTCGCGGCCAAGACTAGCTACGCACAACGCCCGTCAGCTATGCTAAGATAACGGCTTAGCCCATTCATGATACCGCATTCTGAATGCTTTGCAGGCTTGTCAGCCAACCTGCCACGGTCCGGATTAGTTTTCCGAGGCTGAGAGTGGCTTTCTATTCTGTGAGTATCAAGAGCATGGCTATGGTCAGGCCCCGGCGAAGTTCGCACGGGCCGGGCTTGAACGGTCGTTAGGTGATAGCTCGTATTCGTGATAACTAGCATGGGTCGTCAATGGCCTAGAGGTCCGCGAGAAAAAGTAGGACCGGCGGCAATCGGTGACTGCATGCATGATTAGCTGGGCAAGTCTACGGACCGGACTTGGTCGTACCCGCAGATCTGAAATCTCGTGACCAAGTTCATGAATTAATTATCATGGGAGATTTAGAACACCTTCTTTTTATGTGAAAGAAGCAGCCCCGCATATTGGCGGTGTCGGATGTCCATGTGTCGTGATAGGCGCAGCCGCAGTCAACTAGATATCGCGACTCAGTCTCCCAAAAGCTAGACCCAATAGAGAGAAACCTTGGGTGACTTGCACGCGCCAACTACCGTGAAATGGATTATTTGAAGCTCTATCTGTCACTCTCTCCTAATTTGGTGAGCACTGAGCAGTTCCGGGCTAGTTCATCCAGACGTTAAATAACGCCGACCGTATAGTCTTGGAGTATCAGGATAGACTGTAGTGAAGATGAATCCTGGGTTCCGAGGCCAAAAATAGCTGACGGCGCAAGTTTAGCGGGCATAACCCTCCCACAGCGGTACTCATCAGTTATCTATACTTGCAAACTTTAATACCATGCGATTCACATCTTCGTGGCACACATTTAAATGTGTGCCACAATCGAGCTACGCCGGCACGAACGCAAAGCACGCGGCGCCAGTTATTTTGCGTTTGCGCGGTGAACGGGTAGCTTCGCGGTTAGCGCTGCTCACAGTATAATATCGATCGATAGGATTCGCCGTCGCGCGGAAGAACTTTATTTACTGATGTCCGAATCAGTTATATGAGAAATAAGCAATCTTCAGTATCCCTCCTTCGCTCTTCAGTTTTCTCGGCCGCCGAAGGCGATTTGCGGCGACATCCGCCTATCGGTCGTCGCCGGCGAATACTGTACGCCTTCAGCTGCCCGATAAGCCGACGCACGCACCCGCACCTCCAAACATCCGAAAGACTGGGGTTGGCACAGATACAGAGGTATTAGCGACATGCAAATATATTCAAAGCAATACTTTAGAGGCTTGCGGCCGTTTCGAGTTCTTTCTGCTAAGGCAATTTGGAAATTTCTAGTCTGCGGCACAGCAGCTATGTGGCTATATAGTACACTTTAGCCTGCGCGCCGCATTATCATAATAAGCTGAAGCTGTATGTCATTGTTAACCCCAATAACAGGTTCTAATGCGCGGTAAATTAGAAGTTGCATATATATAGTAATTAACTGTGATTTAATTCTACTTCGGATTATATCCTATTCCAACCGATAGCACGCGTTAGATTTTCTCAGTAACAGTCACATCCTTCACTGTAACTGCAACGTCTTCCCCTTTCGATCGGTAAACCCCTTTCCCGGCTTCCTCATCAGCCATCTCAAGACTCATCTCGTCCGTGCCATTATCCATATAATCCTCAATATCGACAGCCAAGCCGAACTTATTCAATACTTTTCCACGGGTCTTCAGCTCACGCTTGCTCATGACCAAGAAAAACACAAGGCCCAGAGCTTCCAGCCCGTGTAATCCCGTTACGAGCTTATAACCAAGCTTGTACTCCGGTGCTTGTGGTGTAGGAAACGCGACGAGAGGGAACCACGCACCCATGGCGCTAGACATGGTATTGCCCATTGCGACTGCTAGCCCGCGCATTTCGGCGTCGTCCTGGAACGTTTCGGCCCCCCAGGTGAGCATCAGACCCCAGAGCGGGTATCCGATTTCTGGAAGGAAAAATGCAAACATCTTCACGCCGAACGGCACATCCCAGATCGCAAGCAGGAGATTACCAAGGAAATTGAAAAATACTGCGAGCATGAGGAAAGGGAATCGTTTGCCGGCGCGATCGGACATGTTTGCGATCAAGTACCCAGAAACAAGCCCGCACGCGTAACCGGCTGTTGGAATCAAGTTGATTTGTTGGACAGTGTAAATGTTAAGCGATTTGAGCCACAAATTCCAGTATGAAGACGTATCGCAGAGATTGAAGAAACTAGTTATCGGTTAGTGCTGTTACTTTTACGTAGTATACATCAGTATTGTACACACATATATGGCCATACGAAACCGTATGGTCTCCATGACTTCATAATCTGGCCCATACGGCTAAGAGTAAGCTTGCGAGGTGGTCTGCGCCCAACTTCCTGCATTCGAATAACACTGTAGTCTCTCTGCACCTGGCTCATCCACATGACGCGGCTATTAATTGGAAAGTCCGGGATCGCAAAGTATCCCAAAATAGCGATCGGGAGGCCAATCAGCCCGTCAATAATAAACAACCATCGCCATCCAGCAAGGCCACCAAGGCCGTTCATGGAAGTGTAAACTCCAGCCTGAATATATCCCGAGAACATGTTCGCAATAGCCCATGCGCCGTCGTAGATCGTCATGCGCTTGGCCAACTCGTCCGGTCGATACCATGACCCAAGAACTAACGCAAATCCTGGATACGCCACAGACTCTGTAATGCCCATCAAAAATCGCATCGCATATATCTGTTTGCATTTGGAATTAGCCAAGTGAGGAGGTTATACAAACAACAACTAAAAATACCAATTTGGCACCTTTGGTAGATGAGATAATCATCACCATAATAGACCACGATAGTTCACAAGAAGGAATCCAAATCGACGGACGAATCCGATTCAGAATCATCTGAGATGGAACAGCGCCGACGATAGATCCGACATTAAAGAATGTCGTGAACAAGTTACGCTCCTGGCCGTACAGATGCAACTCTTCTTTCATACCAGAAACGTATGCGTTGCTCACGTTCGAGTTGTCCAGAGTCTTCACGAAGAATGACAACAGGGAGTATATCCTGATCTTTTGATTAGCCATGAGAAATCAAAATAGGTATGGATACTCACAAGATACACAAGTCGAGCTTCTGTACATAGTTCCTCTCTTTTGGCGGCTTCTTGAAGGTATCCCAAAACTGTCCAAAGAAAAGATCAATCTTGCTAGGCTGGAAGTTCGCTTCAGTATCGATAAAATCTGCGAAGCGGACCAGCCGTTCCTCAGGCGGGATGGCGGTTAGTTCGGTTAATCGCTGAGCCTCGTACTCGCGATTATAGCCCACCCACTTATTGAGCTTCTTCGACCAAGTCATTCTAAGGAGTAAGCCAGTTGTTCGACAAGGGAGTAGACGACAAAGCCGACTTCACTGGGTGCAAAGATGCACAATGTGGCCATCGCGAAGTATTTATGTCAACAGCTGACTGTCCCGAGGCTGAGAGAGATGCTGTCCGTCATTACAATCTGCCAAGACACTTATCAGCCAAAATGAGTATGCAAGTTAGGCAGAAGGCACTAGCAAGCGCCTGTATGCCAATCGCGTCTTGTACGTAGGTGTTATTGACAGTATGATAGGAGATAGTGCTTCTGCACCGTCAATCGATCGACACGAGAAGCCTATGGCACAGTGCAGCGCACAACAGCAATCTGTATGTTAATAGGCGCAGTCCAATGTCTTGGCACATTCAGAATCGCCAAACTATGCCCGCCAGAGGATTTAGATATAGGGCGACTTTGGATGCGATGCTGGTGCAGATATATGTCGTCAGATATATATATCGTCATGAATAACTTCAAGTCCATCAGACTAAAATTCGAAATTATTATTTAAAAGTAGTCTCATTGTCGTGTACTAGAGGTCGGCTCAGAGCGATGTCGGCGACCTTATCGCGGACATGGAGAACCAAGAGACATGGCTTGCCGAGTGCACGGCTCAATTCAGTGCGAACACTCTAAACAAGCATAATCGCTATCAGTAGCGTCCGAGCACGTCGTCCAGGGGCAATTTGGGTCTGAGCCCTGCACGATCCATTGTATATATACCCCACTATTGTCTGCAAAACTTCCTCTGATCAATTAGCAATTTATAATTCCGTTACACTCAACTACTTGTTGAGCAAGCCGAGAGAGAAACAGAGAAATAAATATGGGCGTGTGCTTGTGTGACAGGTTTGCCAGCTCAATGCGTTGTCGGCAACCGCCATCCTTGCGGTTCGAAAAAGTTAGTCCGCCTGATAAGACAAATGTTCCGAATATTTCATGTCCCGCTACCGGCTCTGACCTGTACCCGACAATTTATATCTTGAACCACTATACTCTCAAAAAACTGCCGAACCGATACCCCCGTTGTAACTTCGCTGAGCATAACCTGATAAGCACTCCGGATGGCAACAAGCATTCTTGGCCAGCCTTCATTTGCAATCCAGAACGACCTGCTTGGCAATCCCTGTAGGCTTGGCCAGAACAGTCACGGTTACCACCATTTCACAAGTCTTGGTGAGAGAAACGATAACTACATCAGCTTGCAGAAGAGTCGCTTAGTCGATAAGTGACCGAAACAGTTACTTTTGCCATTCTTCTCCTAGTGAGTGATCATCTACTTGTCGGAATTGGTTGCTAAGTCACATTATCGAGCCGCACGCGTTGACTTCGGTTCAGTTCAATCAGTGCTCACAGAAAGCCCTAAGACAATGATAATCAATTATCATATAAAACCCTAGTACCCCTGAATAGGAAGAGCAGAGAAGATATGGTATGTTGTATTCCGATAAACCAATGATTTTGGTCGGCAATCATAAAACACAGTATACAGAATTAATGGACAGCAAGACAAATGGCGGACGATTGTGAAGGCGATAGTGAGAAGCGTTGGCTCTATTATGTAGTGGCCTGGCGGACCACATTCTGGTGGTGACCAATATAGTCAGTCATAATGTCCGTCAGCACTGTGAGTCACTTAGTTCACACATTTATGGAGCCAGTCTACCCCTAGTTAATCATAGGCTACCTAGCGGTTAGTTTACAATGTCGGTATTGATTAAAGTTCTTCCTCGTGCTTTCGCCGAATTTGATCATCTTCGCGCCGTGAAGGAAAAATATCGGGCACTACGACTGCACGCTCTCAAAACCGAGGCAGACAACTTCGGATCACGCTATGAAGACGAAGTTGAGTTTCTGGACCAAAGATGGTATGAACGACTTCAGAACCCAAAGGGCGCGACTTTTATTGCCTTTACGAAAAGCACAAGTGCTTATGGGGCCGAGAGTATTGATAAAGAAGACTGGATCGGGACGCAGACTGTGTTGGGTCCGTTTGTGCCAGCAGAAGCTGGAAAATTTATCGACGTCGAGGAAGCAGCGATTACCGGTGGCGCAAAGCCCGACGGTTTTCGGGTTTTCATATTAGTTTCATTTTTCGTGCACGAAAACTACCGCGGGAGAAAGGTCGGCGTCGAATTGCTACGTGCGGCGGAGATATATGCCGGCGAGCAACTGAGTAAGATTGACGGCCACTATACCGGCATATTTGGTCTTGTGGCTAATCCGAAGAACGCGAGGGCATTACGATTATATAAATGGATGGGATTTGAAAAGGTAGGAGAGGCAGTCGATGACGACGGGAGCATAGATGACTATTTACAGAAGACTCTGGTATAATTGGTAGGCGGCATAACAGATTGTACTTTCTAAATGCTTTTGATCACATTACAGTATAATTGTGATTGCTTTGTTTGCCCGAGATGAATCAGACGCCGACAGCGCTGCTGCGGCTGCTTAGGCCGGGAATCAGTTTCCCGGCCAACCAAAAAGTTCGGACAACGTATAGTAACCTCTGCACTTACTTGTTACTAACAAGTGTCTGCACTTCAGAATTTCATAGAATTGCCCTGCGGTTACAAAATCTATCGCGTTAGATGCGGTATTCGCAAGGTCAAACTGATTAATTACATAACGGTGCACCAAAAATCGTCAGAGACTAATACATTATAAAGCTATGTATTCTCATCCAACGACTCAACCTCATTGGTTCTCTCGATGCCAGAACTTTTCTGAGCAGTGGGCATATCAATCTCCTCCACGGTACCATAACCCTCAATATCCCCTCTCGTACTCGCCTCTTCAGCCGTAAGATATATCTTATCGATAATCAAACCATATCTATTGACGGTCATTCCACGCCGCTTAATATCCCATCTATGGTAATAATGTACGAAAACGATGCCCAAAGCGGCGCCGATTGCAAACGCCATAGTGACCCAATATCCGATAGGGAAATGTGGAGCTTTTGGCGTGGGATAAATAAGGAGCGGCACCCATGCACCCATAGCGAATAAGATTGCATTACCGAGACCTGGTAGGAGGCCGCGCATTTCGGCATCTTCTTGAAAAAGTTCTGTTTGCCAGACAAGCAAGAAGCTGCCAATGGGCTGACCCATCCGAGGGACAAGATATGCGAAGAATTTGGCGTGGAAGTTGATGTTCCAGATACCGAGTAGTAGGTTTCCAAGAAAATAGCAAAAGAGGACAATAAGAAGGCATTGAACTCGCCAATGCAAAGCGTCGTTGACAATGGCAAGGAGAAATGCTGATACCATGCCCATTGCATAGCCAATTGTTGGCAGTGTGTTGATCTCCTCCACGCTGAACGTTCCCAGAGATTTGAGCCACAAGTTCATGTAGTTTGCTGATGCGATCAAGCCTGACAAAATAAACGGCACCATGTACGCCCATGGCTTGAACTGCCACCACATCGTGATCATTCGCTTGACCGTCAATTTCCTTGGCGCCCGTCGGCCAACTGCTTCCATACGAGCAACCCCCAGAGCGCGCTCCCGCTCGTTGAGCCAACGTGCCCGCGTAGTAGTAGGATAGTCCGGTAGAGCCCAGAAACCAAAGAATGCAACGGGAAGAGAAATAACACCATCAATGATGAAAAGCCATCGCCAACCTGCTAAACCTCCCCGTCCGTTTAGTGAGTGATAGACGCCGGCCTGAATGTAGCCGGAGATCATGTTTGCCAGCGCGCCAGAGATGTCGAACAGTGCAGTACGCTTTGCGAGCTCTTCGGGCTTGTACCACGAACCGATGATTCTGCCAAACCCAGGGAAGCAGATAGACTCACCTACGCCAACAAAGAACCGAAGTGCGTAAATCTACATTGATATTAGCGTTGAGAACAGAAATGTCGAGAAGACCAGCTCACAGTCTCTGCATTCTTTGCCACAGCGATAAGCATTACGAACACGGTCCACAAAATTTCCATGGACGGAACGACAATTGACGGCCGGAACCAAGTCATCATCAGCATTGCAGGATACGAAGCTACGAGGAAACCGATATTGTAGTAGGTGGTAAAGAGATTGAGTTCTTGGCCGTACAGTCTCAACTACATCATCATTAGTTAGCTCCCGCTCCGAACAAGTAACTCGCAAACGTACGTCTTCCCTCATGCCACTAACAAACGCCGTCTGAACGTTTCCCGCGTCGAGTGTCTTAATCAAGTACGACAGCATGATATACACCCTAAGTCTCAGTTAGCACCACCCCCTGGCAGTCAACGACCGGATCTTCATACAAAATAGTAGCATCAATCTTATTCAAAAATTTCTTCTCCTCAGGGGGCTTAGCTGCCGTATCCCATAACAAGCTGAGCATCCTGATCCAAATTGACTTGCCTGACTTGTCCGCTTCCTTGTAACCCGCGGCCGGCTTGGTGACCGCTGTGTCGGCGATGCCGGTCTCCTTCTCAGTGATCTCAGACATAATGGTATCAGACTTATGGCTTCTGAGAATGGGTGCAGACTGATGAGTGCGGCAATACCGCAAAGTATACGGAGCAAAAGTGCCCAATGTATCAGTGTAACAATAGGGACGGTTTGCGTCCGTTGTCTTCCTGGGTGTGCCTTCCACTAGAAGAGGAGACTCAGAACTCGGCGATCAGTCTAGTACATAGTGTCGACACAGGAGGGCGCGCAGGCCGCAACTCTAGTCTAAGTGCCCGTGGGGCATGACTGTTGTTAGACCCTTCGAAACTATAATTCTGCGGCCAGAGCTGACGAGATATTGCCTAGTACGGGCTTGGACAGTTTCTGATAAGTTATCTATCACAAGCGGCATTGAAATCTTATTTTCCTTCGACAAACGAGTTCAATTCCAGCATTGGGAGTTTGGGACTTGATCTAAGCGCCGACGAGCCAAGACCCAAGCCTGCCCGGCTTATCTGTGGTTTGAGGTTCGATCAAGCTACGGGTCGGTGCGGTGCAAGTGTCGCACACAGACGCGGGAAATTATCGGCATGAACTGTACTCTGGTCGTACTGATTTCCCATATCTAAGTAGCTCTGCTTTAATCCAGGCCCGTTTCGGGGAAACTGGGTGTCTGGGTGATAAAGGTATGCATATGTCTGAGTAGCTTTGATTCGTTCGAGCGTATCAAGCGTCCATGTCACCTGACCCACTTGAATCTGAGTGTAAGGTAACTGTGTCATCAAAGGTAGTCTACTTCAGTTCGAGACGAATTAAAGTTAATCTTCAAATTGTTTAACAGCACGGTAGATTTTGTCGGCTCATGCTCGTTGGAAACGTAGAAAAATATGTCGTCAATATAACGAACATATCCTGCAGGTGGAGAATCAACTGATCCAAGAACGCTAAGGATAAATTGATAGCATAAGCAGGCGCACACGATGTCGCCATCGCGGTTCCTTCTAGGCAAGCATTCTTAACTGCACTAGGATATATCGTTCCACCACCACATACTGGGAGACTAGCCAGGTGAGTATTAGCCGATTCTGACGGCAGGATTCTACTTCGCCTCCAACACTATCTTGTTCCCTATCGTATTTGTACATCCGCGCTACTGTGACCACATCAGCGCAGCACAGCCTGCGTCTCGCGGTAGCAACGTTGTATAGCGTTTCATCTATCATTAATTATGTCGCGTTTATTACGACGTTTCTGTTCTTTCACAACGTGACTCTGAGAAACAAGTGGCTGGAGATGAATAACATGCCCTTAGAACAGCTGTCATTCCTCGATAAGACTGTGCAACGTCGGAGTAGTGGAACGACAGCGAGGACGGTGTCGGCTTTTGCTCGTGTGCACCATGTTGCCGCAGTGGCAGGAGAGGTCTGGAGTGTTGAAAGCGAACTCGGAAGGCTGGAATGGATGATTTTACTGTGCATGCATTATAGGACATATCAAATGCTACGCTTAATGAGCTGTCGAGGTCAGAGGACGATTAATATATATTTGGGTTAACTATATTAAATGTCGATCTGATAATCAGCACTTAGGGCTGTGTCGGATGCGGATATCCGCCTAATTTGACCGTATCCGCCATCCGCCATCCGCCATCGCGAGTTTGGCGGATTTACATCCGTCATCCGTCATCCGCCATTACAAGTTTGTCGGATCCTCATCCGCCGTCTTGTCGAATAGATCCGCCTTCCTATCCGCCTTGATCGGATAAATCTAAAATAATTACACTAGCCTAATTAGGTTAGAGGATTTCCTTTGATAATAAACGTTATTTGGAAATCAAAATTTCACCCGATTCGTTAATACGACTCTCTCACCTTAAGTAAATAATAAAATAGTCAGGATTACAAGACAATGTACTTGTCAGCAAACGCGTGCGGCATCGACGATCTGCATTCTGTAAGCGCGTCGACGAGAATGTGCAATGTTCTGCCTGAGAATTAATCCAGTCTTTTCAAATCTCGAATACAAACCTCGAAATCCATAGCTAACTCGTTCGGACATTGCGATAAAATATATCCTCGCGGAACTCTAAGCGTTTCGAGAATATACACTTCTCAGCTGCATTACAGTGAACTTGGACCTGACCTTAAATACTCCACATCGATCTTTCCTAATTAGGAAATTATCCATATTTATTCGACATCCATATCCGCCAACTTAAAATGCGGCGGATATTTATTCGAGGCGGATAATTTGGCGGATAGAATCCGCCATATCCGCCCATCCGTCACAGCCCTATCAGCACTGGACAACATAAACTGTATGTAGCGTCTGAATTGGTATTTATGGACTCGAGTCGACTCGAGTACAGTTCACTTCAATATGGCAGTCATAAAATAAATAAAATAAACCGCGACAGTAATTGCGGGACGATTGCCAAAGTGAGTTAGAGCGGAAGCGTCCAGCCAAAAGTAGGACACAGCGTCAGCGCCGCACGGCTGCGTCTATGATACTCACACTCCAGCTCGACTGCCAGGCGTCTCTATTTCGAATCGATAATTGCAAGTCAACGACAGCCAATTCAGACAATCGACATGCCAGAATTCCTCGAAGTATTTTACCCGTTCGACAAAGCGCCGACCGACCCGGCCGTGTCACAGCCATTTCTGGCCAAACTGGCCGAGCAGGAAGCCGAGCTCGAGTTCAGTTCGTTCAACGCGTCGGACGCGCTTGCCCTCGGGCTCGCGATTCTGGCCGAGTCGCCCAAGGCTAAGACGCCGGACGCGCCGGGCGTGCGCGCTGTCGTCGTGCACGTGTCGATCAACGGCAACCTGCAGTTCTACAGTGCCCAGGACGGCACGAACGCGGACAACTACGGGTGGATCCAGCGCAAGGTCAACACCGTCACCCGGTTCGGCCGGGCCAGCATCTTCATGGGGTCCTCGTGCATGGCCGGCGGTAAAGACTTTAACGTGAAGTTTTTGTTGCCCGAGACCGAGTATGTCGGAGTCGGCGGTGGGTTCCCGTTGCGAGTCAAAGGGGTTGCGTACCCGGTTGGGGTTGTTGCGGTCAGCGGGTTGCCGCATCAGATGGATCACGAGTTGGTGACAAAAGGCATTAAGAAGTATTTGGAGTCGAAAAAGTAGACGTGCTTCTGTATGGTGTGGGACAAAATGTTTGTGCTTGCTAAGAGCGCAGAGCGGTACATAGAATCGATCATAATACAGTAATAAATATTAGTGGTAATAGTAATAACGTACTTCATAAGCGAGTGAGCCACCCAACAAGAAACGCGCCCATTTTTCCCCCCACCCAGTTTTAATCATCGATGCAACAACCAATTGATATTCAATCAACGGATCCAGAAGGCACGATTTCCTTAGCGATGCAAGCTATGGATAGGGGCCAAGTTCGGAGTGTCCGATTAGCTGCAAAGACGCACAACGTTGATCGTACGACTCTAAAGCGACGACGCGACGGCACCTCTACGCACGCCCAATAGTCAAAAACTCATGCCTAACGAGGAGTCAGTCATTGTTCAGCACATCCTCGACCTGGATTCGCGAGGATTTTCGCCTAGACTAAATATTCTTGAAGATATAACCAATCAACTCCTTGCTTCTCGGAAGGGAGGCACGGTGGGCAAGAACTGGGCTTCAAACTTCACTCAACGTCGCCCAGAGCTTAAAACGAGGTTCAATCGTAAAGACGATTACAAGAGGGCCCTCTGCGAAGATCCAGACCTAATTAGGCGATGGTTTGAGCTAGTACGAAATACGATGACAAAAGTACGGCATTGTCGACGCGGATATCTACAACTTTGATGAAACCGGCTTTCATGATGGGAATTATCTCAGCCGCAATGGTCGTTACAAGCTCAGAGCGACGCTCTCGTCCAAAGTCGGCTCAACCGGGAAATCGAGAATTGGTCACGGTAATTCAGGGCATTAATTCTCAGGGCTGGGCGATCACGCCGTTCGTGATCTTTGTGGGACAACGTCACCTTATCTCATGGTATCAGGAGAGTACCTTACCACATGACTGGGTCCTTGCAGTAAACGACAATGGCTGGACAACAAATCAATTAGGAATTTAGGATTTGAATGGATTCAGCACTTTGATCGCCATACCAAACGCCGTCGGTTGGCACCCATCGCCTCCTCATTCTCGATGGTCATGAAAGCCATGTTTCGGCTCAAATTTGATCAGTTCTGCCCAGAAAATAAAATCGTCACGCTCTGTATGCCTCCCCATTCATCTCATCTCCTACAGCCACTTGATGTCGGGTGTTTTGGGCCACTTAAGAAGGCTTACGGGCGAGAAATCGAGGATCTTACGAGGGTTCATATCAATCACGTTACCAAACTGGAATTTCTCCCTGCATTTCAGGCGGCCTATCAGGCTACCATGACAAAGAAAATCATTCAGGGTGGTTTTCGAGGTGCAGGGCTTATTCCTTTCAACCCTGATAACGTGCTATTACATCTAGATCTGGTGGTAAGGCATCCGACACCTGAAGGCACCGGAGACCACCACTTGGTCTCCGAAAACACCGCACACGACAGCAGATCTACAGGCACAAACAGACCTACTAAAGAATCGAATTGCAAGGCACCAGAATAGCTCACCAGCCCCAATCAATCAGGCACTTGATCAGCTTATCAAGGGTGCCGAGATGATGATGCACGTCGTCAGCGACGTCGAAACCGTTTACAGCAAGGAGGCGCTCTTACAGTCCAGGATGGACAGGACTTAATACAGAAAATAGAGGTCGCTGAGAGATACAGCATGAGACGAAGAGAAAGAGCGATCAATCGGCAGGGAGCAAAACGAAGCAAAGGCAATGTAGCACTTGCGGCGAAACTGGTCATAATGCTCGTACGTGTAACAGTAATTAAGAAACTATTATAGATTCGATTTTTTAATATCTTAATAAATTTATCTATCGGTGTGGTGATATCGATGATTTAGCGTGGTGTGGATAGCTAGGCTGGCTCGCCTGGGTGGCTCACTCGCTTATGAAGCACCTTACAGGGAAGTACTGATGACGAAAGACAGAATAATCCGAGTGCGTACGCTAATAATAATGACTCGAGGACAGGATGCTGGTCAATAATAATCTGTTGTCCCTTGCTTAGCTGACTCGGACGCGTGCGCCACTTTATTGGATGGCTGATGGCGTGGTCGGACAAGGCCGAACAGAAACGCACGCGTCTTAGTGAGTTGAGGCAGAATCGTGCTGCGGACTATAATTAGACTGCAGCCACAGATAAGCGCCGTCCCACAGATAAGGCCAAACGATTGATTGAGATACGGCCAAGACTAGTCTGGGCTTGGTCGCGATTATTTGTCGCTCGCTCTCAAACACGCCAGCCCAGTAAAGTAACATATCATACATGCTGTATAGTATTATGCAAGTGCATCGTACGTCTTGCCAGTGGCACGACCACCGCCTCCCCTTGGCAACCAGCACAATACTGCGGTGGCGCTCGCCGTCAACAGCGCCAAACGCCGCTGCAAACGCCACGGGCCCAATTTGCAGCATCATCCAGCCTTGGGTGTCGTTCGCACAGTCGAACGAAGTCTGAGGCCGCCTTATTTGGATCCGGGCTCGTGAGCAGACCATATAGCGCACTTGCCGGATAACCTGGTCGTGGGGACGCACTGCGTCCGATACCCGGTAATATCAGTCGCGCAAGGTTGTGTCGTAGCCAAAGAGTATCTCCGAACTCCTTGCGAACGGAACAACTTGTGGGGCACGTGTACGGAGCGAATCTGCGCGGTTTGCCGCCACGTTCTGTACGGCGCTCACCAGTTTAGTTCGAACTCGGGAGGACAAACGAGCGGTACACTCGAGTTACTGCGGATCAAACCGAGCACTTTCTAGCAAGATAGTCAACTGCGCACTAATTCACGCACGATTCTTCTTATCAGAACCGCTCAATGACTCGTCTGTCAACCATCTGCACTACCGGGCTCGTGCGCCGCTGCTCCTGCCGAGTACTTAACCGGGCCATGGCGGCGCCCATCTCTGGGCATTCAGTCCTCCATCCGCCGACATGTCCTCCGAGAAAAACTCTCCGTCTGATACGTCGACCGAGCTTGCTCGGCCCACCATCTGGTCCAAAATCAACAGCCGGCTAGAGCTGTCCTCTGTCGACGCTATTCGCCGGTCCAATGCTGGTGAGCAAGTTTTTGTACTCTGCCTGTCCTGTTTGAACGCTGCTGACGATGAACAACCAGATCTGGATCCCGTGCCGCCTCACCGCCGGACATGGCGAACCCACAATTTCGTCATGTACTGGATCTCCGATAACTTCTCGCCCTCGGGCTTCCGCAATGCCGCGTCGCTTATGCAAATTGGCCTGTCGTGGCGCGACTCGCTAGTGTGCATCACCATCGCGCAATTCATCGTCGGCGTCGTCATCGTCCTCAACGGTGTTGTCGGCTCGCGATACCACATCAACTTCTCGATCCAATCCCGCGCGTCGTTTGGCTACTACTTCAGTTACCTCATGGTCATCATGCGCATGATTGTCGGCATTTTCTGGTACGGCATCCAGGCCTACACTGGCGCCGAGTGCGTGCGATCCATTATCTACGCCATCTGGCCGTCGTTCCACAATGTTAAGAACACGCTGCCGGTGTCGGCCAATATTGACACCCAGATGATGACCGCGTATGTGGTATACTTCATTCTTATCCTGCCGATGCACTACATCCCCATGCATCACCTCAAGTGGCTGTTCACGATCAAGTCGATCACGACACCCATTGTCGGCTTCGCCATCATGGGATGGATTATCCACAAGGTCGGCGTGTCCAACACTTCGCTCTGGACTCAGGAGACTACTCTCCACGGCTCCACGCTCGCCTGGACGTTCCTGTCTGGACTGTACGCCAACATCGGCACCTGGTCGACCCTGGCAGTCAACGTTCCTGACTTCACCCGGTACGCGGTCAACGACAAGTCGGCTTTCGTCACTGCATTTGTGCTTCCCGCCACCGGCTGCCTCATCACTTTCTTTGGCGTGGTTTCTGCTGCCGGCTCCAACATCCTGTACGGCAAAATCCTGTGGGACCCGCTCCTGCTCATCGACGAATGGACATCGTCAGGCGGTCGCGCGGCCGCCTTCTTCTGCGCCTTCTTCTTCCTCATCGCCCAGATCGGCGTCAACATTGCGGCAAACTCGATCTCGGCCGCCAACGACCTCAACTGTCTGTTCCCACGGTACATTAACATTCGCCGCGGCCAGATCATTGTCGCGTTCATCGGCTCCTGGGCCCTCACACCTTGGAATATTCTCACTGGCGCGCCGGCTTTCCTCAGCTTCATGTCTGGCTACTCGGTCTGGCTCGGCCCCATCGCTGGCATCCTGCTGTCAGATTTCTACCTTGTGCACAAAAAGAAGTACGACGTGTGGGAATTGTACAACAAGCACGGCATGTACCGCTACAACAAAGTCGGGACCAACTGGCGCGCGTTCATCGCGTTCTTCATCGGCTGGGTCCCGCTCCTGCCCGGATTCATCCCCACCGTCAACTCGTCCATCACGGTCTCGGCCGGCGCAACCCACCTCTACCATCTCGGCTACTTTTACGGCGTCGGTGCGGCCGGATTGTCGTACTACGTTCTGTGCCGGTTCTGGCCGGCAACTGAAACCATGCTTGAACGGGCGGTGTTACCGGACGCCGACGTTATTCATGGCCATAGCGGAGAAGACATGGAGGAAGGCATCGAGGCCGCCCTCGGCGACGAAATTGTTGCTGACAAGGACCACAAGTACTAAGTTTGTATATAGTAGAATTTAGATTGGGCATAGGCTTTATAGAATATATATATCTTTGGTCAAATACTCTGTTGCAATTTTTTTTGCCTAGACATAACTCCGCCGGTTGAGACGTCTAAACGTCTGGTCTGCATCTGAACGATAATATTAATAGTACCATATCGGGACACTCATCTGTCCAGATTGCCATGGGCGGCTAGACGAGCGGGACTAAACCAAGGCGACGAGGCTAACTTAGCTGAGGAAATGGATGAATTAGAATTTATGGTCATGGACTAATTTACATAACAGAACCCACGTCTAATTGACAGTAATAATTCAGATCCACAAGAGTTTTTTCGAGGACGACTAAGAGCGCAGAAAAATTTTACAAGTGAAGCTGAGCTCGTTGCGGCTTCAACTTGAGCCTGTCGTTGCAAGCGTCCAAGTGCTGTTCGTAACAACGCGCCGCAGAATTTCAGCTCGAACCAATCGAAAAAAGTCTGGCTGCCACAGCCATTGCTAAAGTAGACTAGGAATACAATCTCCTAGGACAAGCTCGTGCAGATTAGGTGGAACATCACCGCCAACGAGCCGACCCTCGATGATCACTGTCTATCATTTGCCAGTTAGCTGCCGTATTCCACTCAGCCTACTAGTTTATTACACACAAATGATGGAGTAAGGCGGAGGAGAGTGTCGTGGGTAGAATTCTCCTCTTGCGGGGGACGATATGTCGCTAGCTGCACTGTGCTTAGCCACCGGTCACTCAAGGTACGAAATGGAGCCAGACGGAGCCATTTACTTTGAAATCGTGGATGCCAGGGACTACAAGGTTATTATAGAAGTTGGGGTCTCTCAGGCATACAACAGTTTGTTCGACAAAGGGAAGTGGATTATCGATAATACATGCGATAATGTTATTTTTCTTGCCTTCAACGAGAAGCACCGGTATTCTGCACCTCGCCAGCGCATTTTCTTATCACCTCACGAAAGTAAAGCTCAAATTGTGCAGATGCGACGTCACTTACGGTCGCCGAGTTATCCAAAGTTCCGGGAATTAGAGTTTCTAGGGCATATCTGGTTCCACGAACTCTCTGATGCGGTCATCGAGGTAGTGCGAAAGGCACCCAGTTCCGATGGAAGAGATGATCTTATGCGAAGCGAATACGTACGTTTGACTTTGTTCTAATAGATAGAATCAGCTAACATGAATGAACCCAAAGGTCCTAGTAGAGAACGGCATAAACAAAAGCTCTAGTGTCCCTCGATCAGTTGGCAATGTGAGGCTGGCTGAATTGATATCCTCAGTATCGCATAATAATGGAGAAACTGGAAATATCATTATAGATTTCTTTGACTCCGTTACCTTTTGGGATATTATCTGGCGTGCAATGATTGCAAATGCTATCAATCGATTGAAGCGTGCTGTCAAAGTGAGGTCTTGATTTTTCCTGTCGTTTCATCAAACTATAACCAATCGCCGTGTACAATAATTTATCAACCCCATCTTCATCACACCGTCGGAAATGGGATAGGATTGCAGCACGATGGAAAAGAAATCCTGAAGGGCAATGGGAATTGAGAGGTTCACCGTCATTACATTTATCACTGGGGTCTGGAACAGCGTTTGCTTGTTACAATACTTGTATATCAATAAGCTAGGATCACTTCAATTATTCTATATCCATTGCGTGCATAATCTTAAGCAGTGTAGCCATTAATTCCCTTGGCCTTGGACTTTGCCAATGACAGTGTCCTCAAATGGCTGGTCTGGCTTGAATATCATCTTGTACGCGCGTACCATTCTCGAATTATAAGCGAAATGCTACGCGTGGTGAGTATTTGAACTTGGTGAAGACGCATCGGCCCCGAAGAAAAGGCGGAAACGGCTTTCTCAGACTCGGCACGCGTCGGTTTGAGCGGACGGCAACGTAGAACCGCAGACGCTAGTCAGAAAATAGAGGAGACTGGCGCGCGAGATACCTCATCGAACAAGAAGTCGGATGACCAAACTCGACCTTTAACATGAGGTCTCATAAAATATATTCGGGAAAATATTACAGTACTGTACAGTACTCCAGAATGTTAATGTGAGGATCAAGGTGTGTTCGTACTATACGTTACGCTAGCGGGATAGCTTGCAACAATATATTTTAGAATATCAACTATGCCGGGAAGTGGGTATAAACCCTTCCTTATATACATTTCTCGGCATCTAAATTTACAGCAAAAATCTTTTAGCCGCGGACTAAGCCGGGCGCACGAAAACTTAACGAACAACTAACTCATATGTACACTGACATCATCCTGCAAGAAGAAACAAAAGAACGCCGAAATCCTGCCGTGTCCTCGGAAAGATCACGGAGCAAAGATTTTGCGATTGTGACGTCAGACGCCGTCTGCGGCTCATGACGTCACCCTTCGAAGTACCAGACACTCAGGAAGGATTCCTGACAGTTAATACCATCTTGACACTCCTAAGGTCGGCTAGCACATATTTGATTCCTAAACCTTTCCGCACTTGACCCATTTTCCATTTTTTCTGCAGACGTTGAGTTGGCATCCTAATGTAGTGCACACGAATCCATTGCCACATTCATATGTTTGATAATACCCATTCTTACGATCCTGTGGACGTGGATCGCAGCGGAATGACCGCGGATCCCAAGACGCATCGGGTCACCATTGCATTTGAACTTCCAATGGCTTGACTCTGAAGCAAAGAACTTGGATTTGGCCTGCTCCGCGCAAATCCCGTGACCATGAAGGCCAGTAACACGGGCGCACATCGTCATTTGGTCGACGCCGACACCGAAGTAACCATCGAAGGAAACGTGGAGGTATCTATGATGCCTGGCGGCTCTTTCTTCTTCAGTGAGAGTGGCGTTTGCGTCGGTGATGGTAAAGTTTCCCTCAATGAAGTCGGTTTCCTCGTAAGGATAGACGGGACCATCGTCATAGGGTCGGTGTCGTCGTCGTCGTCGTCAGTATCGCCGGTGTCTGAGTCACTAGGATTGGTGTCCGTGCCAACAAGAGTGGTGTTCCGTGCAGATAGAGAGCGGGCCAACCTGGAACTCTCTAGGTTGGCGTTGCCTTTGGGCTTCCCAAGACTGTGGGGAAAGGCTTGTGTTAGGCCCAGAATCAGGAGAAGAATGTTGATGAGCTTGAGCTTCATGTCGGCGGATAGAGTGTTCAGGGAGAGATGAATGGTGAGGAAGTAGCCAAATAAGTCGTGTTAATGGTTGGAAGGGAGAACCACCAAGCTCGGTAAGGATTATTCTTAACTGACGAAGAGCCGACTTGCCGGATAATCGGTCCACTTTTATATGTTCAGCACAGGCTATTACTCACTGCTTCTATACAACGCGTGTGCTTGCAACATTGAATCTGATCTCTCGATTACGAACCGTAGCCCAAGCGGCTGTCCTGTCGCGGCTCCGTCAAACATATGTGTTGTATATCTAACAAGCCGGCTCCACGTAGGCGGCAATTTAATCTCCGGATTTGGTATTCTGATCGACGGGAGACCGAAGCGGCTGATCAATTTCACTGAAGCTCGATTGCCTCGCATCGGCAGGTAATGAGACCGTGCTTTCGACATCCCGGACAGGGGCTCGTTTGAAACCCGCTTCCTCAGCCGCTCAGGGGCTAACCCTACGGCTGGATATGCTTGTGTTTAGTCCCGTCCGACCGTAAACAGAATGTTGCTTTCGTTTTATTTTTTTAAGTTCACCCTAGACGTGCCCTCTGAACATCAGCAGGCTTGCAAAAGAACAATGCCTCGAGTGTGTTGCCCGTAGACACTTTGACGCTGTATATGTAACCTTCATCCCGCAAGGTCTCTATGAATCGTGCCGTCGAGGACTTATTTTCCCGGTAGTAATCGTAGGTTCGATTATATACATCCCTGCCAAACAAAGACGACCCGTATGTCGAGTTTAGCACTGATGCAATCGTATAAGGGATGCTGAGGAGTGCTGGACAAGGCATCACATAGTTGCCCTGGGTGCTTCAGCTTTCTGGGGTCGGGTTTTCGGGATAAGTATAGGCATTCATACCTTCAAGCTGATGTCCATCATGTTGGTCAACAAGCTCTGCAAGGATCCAAGAATCGTTGAGTTGGTTTTTGAAACGAACTCTCCATCGACAGTCACAGAGCATGCTTCGGGCAAATTTCTGACGAGTGAGGCCATTGTCTCCTTTAGTCCCGACTTCCAGTGGGAGGTTACCGGTATTGAGAGGCTTTCCGCTGCATTTGCAGACAAGTGATAGGTGTCTGATTTTTGTGTTTCACGACGCCATTCTTTACTGCGACATTGTTGTTGATCGCATGCGTGTTCACAAAGGCTCTGGCTTTATCATCTGACTCGAAGACCATACCAATGCATAAATCATAGGGATTACTCGTCGTGGGAAAGTCAATTGCAGCCGGATCCATGATGGTAGTAATACGTGCGGGGACAATGATGCGATGATAGACGCGTTCAGTTTGTGTACGCGCAGACTTACCCGGGTTTAGATAACTCCGGGTGATCTGACTCCCGGCGAATTGGGTTACTTACGCTAGTCCCAAAGAAGAATGGTCGATTTATTCTTCATGAATTTCCTCCTTTTATCGTAAAATCTCTGCCACAGGAGCCACATCGAACACTTGTGCCAGGTCAGTTATGTGCAAATGACTGTTTCTTCCATCCATTGTGGCGTCGAGCATCGGACGTGGCCGGCCTGGCCTGAGTTGCAGTAGTGTTATCGTATCGAAGCCATGGCGCATTTCGCCTGCCGCCACAATTCATAGCGGCACGGACAAATGCCATAGTTAAAACCGTGCCGACATCTGTACAGAAGACTCCAAGATAGCATAATAGACCTAACCTTGTGCCTGGGCGCCAAGGTACTGCGAGCTACAAATGTCTCGCGATAAGGCGCAACGCCCCGACGCCGCCCGACGCGCCGCCCCTTAAAGTGGCCCGGCCCTGCCTTTCGACCGTTTAATATTGAAAATTGTGTTAATAATGTTTCTCGATGTGCCGCTTTTATCTACCGGAGGAGTGCCAAGGGCAGAGGCGCAGTAGGACTTGACAGATGATGACTCGTTTGCACCTGCAAAAATTTCTTCCGGATGACTGGATACGCCCTGTTTGTATAAAGAGGCCGGCATATTGCCGCCAGACTTGCCTCTCTCGAGTTTGACATCGACATTTGCAAGCATGTCCTCTGAGAAGACGTCTTCGCCGGCCGAGTCCGCCGCCATGGACATTACTCGCCCTAGCGCCTGGTCGCGCATCACCAAGAGACTTGAATTGTCTTCCGTCGACGACCAGCGCCGGTCCAACGCTGGTGAGTCCAGTATCTGTGCTATGTGTGCCTGATCTCTGCTGACGATGAACAACCAGATCTGGATCCCGTGCCGCCTCACCGCCGGACATGGCGAACCCACAATTTCGTCATGTACTGGATCTCCGATAACTTCTCGCCCTCGGGCTTCCGCAATGCCGCCTCGCTCATGGCAATTGGCCTGTCGTGGCGCGACTCGCTCGTGTGCATCACTGTCGCGCAATTCATCATCGGCGTCGTCATCGTCCTCAACGGTGTCGTCGGCTCACGATACCACATCAACTTCTCGATCCAATCCCGCGCGTCGTTTGGCTTCTACTTCAGTTACCTCATGATCATCATGCGCATGATTGTCGGCATTTTCTGGTACGGCATCCAGGCCTACACCGGCGCCGAGTGCGTGCGGTCCATGATCTACGCCATCTGGCCGTCGTTCCACAACGTCGAGAACACACTGCCGGCGTCGGCCAATATTGACACGCAGATGATGACCGCGTACGTGGTATACTTCGTTATCGTCCTGCCGATGCACTACATCCCCATGCACCACCTCAAGTGGCTGTTCACGATTAAGTCGATCACGACACCCATTGTCGGCTTCGCCATCATGGGATGGGTCATTAACCAGGTCGGCGTGTCCAACACTTCGCTTTGGACTCAGGAGACCACGCTCCACGGCTCCACGCTCGCTTGGACTTTCCTCTCGGGGTTGTACGCCAACATCGGCACCTGGTCGACCTTGGCCGTCAACGTGCCTGACTTCACCCGATACGCGGCTAACGACAGGTCCGCGTACATCACGGCGCTGGTGCTTCCCGCCACCGGCTGCCTCATCACTTTCTTTGGCGTAGTGTCTGCTGCCGGCTCCAACATCCTGTACGGCCAAATCCTGTGGGACCCGCTCCTGCTCATCGACAACTGGACGTCGTCAGGCGGTCGCGCGGCCGCCTTCTTCTGCGCCTTCTTCTTCCTCATCGCCCAGATCGGCGTCAACATTGCGGCAAACTCGATCTCGGCGGCCAACGATCTCAACTGTCTGTTCCCACGGTACATTAACATTCGCCGCGGCCAGATCATTGTCGCGTTCATCGGCTCCTGGGCCCTCACACCTTGGAATATTCTCACTGGCGCGCCTGCTTTCATCAGCTTCATGTCTGGCTACTCGGTCTGGCTCGGCCCCATGGCCGGTGTCCTGCTGTCGGATTTCTATCTCGTACACAAACAAAAGTACGACGTGTGGGAATTGTACAACAAGCACGGCATCTACCGCTACAACAAGTGGGGCACGAACTGGCGCGCGTTCATCGCGTTCTTCGTCGGCTGGGTCCCGCTCCTGCCCGGGTTCATTCCTACCGTCAACTCGTCCATCACGGTCTCGACCGGCGCAACCCACCTTTACTACCTCGGCTACTTTTACGGCGTCGGCGCGGCCGCATTGTCGTACTACGTTCTGTGCCGGTTCTGGCCGGCGACTGAAACGATGCTTGAACGGGCGGTGTTACCGGACGCCGACGTTATTCATGGCCATAGTGGAGAGGACATGGAGGAAGGCATCGAGGTTGCGCTTGGCGACGAGTATGTCAAGCAGAGCAAGGATTGATTTATTTTGGATTTGCTGGGGTTTTGTTCTGTTGGCGTGTATATTTGTCAGGAAATGTATAATGCTTAGATGATCTTGAACATGTTTCCTAGTTCGGGAAATAGTTCAGTAATGAAGCAACCGAACACACTGCACTATAAACCTTATCCTCTGCAGCTCTCTGGCCGGGCAACACAATTTTGCTTCTGCGACCTAGCTATGTCCGAATGCTCGCTCGTACATATTTACATTCGGATCTCCAAATCTTATGCGTTTCTTAATATCGTTTGTTTGTCGCTTTCATAATTTCATGTTGATTTGCATGAGCTGAATGAGGACAACCCGGGCCAACACGTGACGGGAGCGTTGGCACGTTCTGAAAACAAGCACCTCTGGTGGACGCTAAAGATTAGCGGCCCTTTTTGTTAATACCGCATATCCAGCGGCTGGTAATCTGGGTTAACCGGTACGGTTCATTGGCAATCACTTTCAGTAGTTTCTCTGCCGTGTAAAAAGCACCATGCTAAGCCGTATCGTTGCGGTACATGCAAGGCACTTCACGCTAGATAATCAGTGCGAGGATTATTTTGTCTGCTCTCTGGATACCTCCCCCACAGCATCAGCAGGCTGTAGTCACTAAATCGTGACAGTCGGGTCTGTAAAGAAAAACTCTCTCTTATCACCAAATCAAGCTTGAGTTTCGACCTAACCCACGCCACGGAGTGTCTACATGACACCATGACTCGGCTGGTCAAGGCGGCCAGGTCCGTGAGTTCCCCGGCCGCGGTACATTGGTGGCGTCTATATATTGTACGAGGGCCCGCAACTGTCCTTTCTCGTCGGATAACACGGTCGCTGGCTGCGCAAGAAAATGGTCAAGGATTCGCCCTCAGAGTCGAACGGGGACCTGCCGGATCGGGCTGGCTTCTGGTCCAAGGTCCATAAGCGGGTCCAGCTCAATTCCGCGGACGCCATCCGTCGGTCGAACGCTGGTACGTTTTTGTCGATTTTTTTTTTTGCCAATTTTGTCGACGTCGAGGACTGATTGACTAGTCAGACCTCGACCCCGTACCGCCCCAGCGCCGGACATGGCGCACATACAACTTCGTCATGTACTGGATATCCGACAACTTTTCTCCCAACGGCTTCCGCAATGCTGCGTCGTTGATGGAAATTGGCATGTCTTGGCGTGACTCGCTCGTTTGTGTCGTCATTGCCCAGTTTATCACTGGCCTTGTCATCGTGTTCAACGGTGTCGTCGGCTCGCGCTACCATATTAGCTTCTCCGTCCAGGCTCGCGCGTCGTTTGGCTACTATTTCGGTTACCTCATGATCGTCATGCGCATGATCGTCGGTATTTTCTGGTACGGCATCAATGCGTACACCGGCGCCGAGTGCGTGCGGTCCATGATCTACGCCATCTGGCCATCATTCCACCATCTCAAGAATGGACTGCCTCTGTCAGCCCACATCGACACGCAGTTTATGACAGCGTACGTGGTCTACTTCGTCATCGTGCTGCCAATGCATTTGATTCCCATGCACAGACTCAAGTGGCTGTTCCTGGTCAAGGCTATCACGACGCCCATCGTTGGGTTCGCGATCATAGGCTGGGTCATCCACACCGTCGGCGTCTCGCAGACCTCACTCTGGACTCAGAAAACAACTCTACACGGGTCGACCCTCGCGTGGACTTTCCTGAACGGCCTGTACGCCAATATTGGATCCTGGTCGACCCTTGCTATCAACGTGCCGGATTTTACCCGGTACGCTGTCGACGACAGGGCCGCATACATCACCGCGTTCGTGCTGCCGGCCACGGGCGCGCTCGTAACATTTTTTGGTGTCGTCGTCGCCGCTGGATCCGACATCCTGTACGGCAAGATCTTTTGGGACCCGCTCTTGCTCATCGACGAATGGACTTCGCGCGGCGGTCGCGCGGCCGCCTTCTTCTGCGCCTTCTTCTTCCTGATTTCCCAGATCGGGGTCAACATCGCGGCAAACTCGGTCTCGGCCGCCAACGATCTCAACTGCTTGTTCCCGCGGTACATCAACATCCGGCGGGGCCAGATCATCGTCGCATTCCTCGGCTCCTGGGCCCTCACACCGTGGAACATTCTCACTAGCGCGCCAGCTTTCATCAGCTTCATGGCAGGCTACGCTGTCTGGCTTGGTCCGATCGCCGGCATCCTTCTGTCCGATTTCTACCTTGTGCACAAACAAAAGTACGACGTATGGGAATTGTACAACGAGCACGGCATCTACCGCTACAACAAGTGGGGCACGAACTGGCGCGCGTTCGTCGCGTTCTTCATCGGCTGGGTCCCGCTCCTGCCCGGATTCATCCCGACCGTCAATTCGTCCATCAAGGTGTCGGCCGGCATTCAGCATCTGTACGATTTGGGCTATTTTTACGGGTGCGGCTCCGCCATGCTGTCGTATCACCTGCTATGCCGGTTTTGGCCGGCGGAGGAGACGATGCTGGACAGGGCCGTGTTGCCGGATGAGGACCTGCTGCAGACGCACAGCGGCCTGATGATGGAAGAGGGCATCGAGGCTGCGCTCGGTGATCAGGTTGTTGAGATCAAGCGCGATAATTATTAGCGGTTTTTGTAATAACGTTTTTGTTTATGAATAGTCACGACCATTTTATGTAACATATTGGGGACGCGCGCCTGTCCGGAAAAGTTGCATAATTGCGTAGAAGAGGTCATCAGATCTGGAAGCGACCAGCTTGCACTTAGGTTCAATAATTATGCGGAGATCCTGCCATTACGAGTTTTAGTTAAATAGGCATTGTTGTTGAGAATATTTTCAGTCTGATGTGCGTTGGCGGTAGGGCATGACAGGGCGACAGCGGTTTTCACCTCCTGCCTACGTCCAGAGGACTAAGAAATAGCAGCAATCTTAGCTGTTAAAAACTAGGACTGGACATGATATCGCCAGAGGAAATTCCTGGCGATATCTCAAATTACTCGATACGATAACTTATACGATATTGAAGTTGAATATCGTATCGCCGAATATCGCCCATACCGCATAAAATACGATACGATATCGCCATTGCGTCTCTCTGCGAACTTTTTCTTTGTGTTCTAATTACATGAAAGTCCATCGTCCCATATATTCCTAACAAAATATATTTCTCAGCTTGCCTCGCCATGTTAATCTGCTCTCTCAATAAAATCAAACTGAGACAAAAATTGGCAAGATTAGAGCCAAAACAATCAACAATGGCAAATCACAATATTAAGGTATAGAAGATACACTGTTCAGTCGCAAAGACAATTCAGCCTCCATTCTCTCTCCTGCCCGCGGTCCGCTAAGTATCTCTGCTACCATGTCGGACCCATCAGGAAAATCGAACTCAAATACTGACTCGCCCTCTCCCTTCATATTAGCCAGAACAGCTTGACGAAAATGCCAACGCAAAAACTCATCTACAACTGCTCGCTCGTCTGCTGGGTCCCTGCAAACTGGGTCAAGCGTCCTTCCATCAACCCTATATAGGTCTATGCTGAAGCACGTTATTGTGTAATTATCGTCAGGGTCTATACCAAATTTGAAAGTGTCGAATTGTTGATGGATAGTAGATTGCATGAGAAGTCCATTCTGACAAGAGTTTATTCCTATATCGGTTTCGTCAGTCCTATTTGCTACGAACTGAGGATAATTTAGACTTGTGAAGAGTTCTTCATGAGACAACGGAAAAATGTGAGCAGCCTCGAAGCTTGTCCAATCATTCATGAAAGCAACCGGATTAGGCAATCCTGTTATCACGCATTTTCCGTCCCTATTTCGTACTTGTTCCCTGAACTTTCGATTTCTTCGAGTACTGACTGAGCGTGAAAGAGCTCTCGCAATGCATCGCTCGTCAGTCACCGTTATTATACCTAATCTCATATTAGTCAATTAATCGCAAGTCGATATAAAGGAATTAGATTACCTCCCGGGACATCGCATACTATATCATAATGACCAGGCTGGAGAGGGTCGTCAGTAGGTGTGAGCGGAATTTCAGTTCCTCGAAGCAAGACGCTATATGGACTATTCGCGCGTATGAAAATCTCCAGCATACGAAGGAATTTCTTTCTAGTCACCGATGGATTCAAGTATAATCCCCCAAGAGGCTCATTTGGCCGCGATGGATCGTAGAGATGAACATTCCGAATGAGAGACCTGCTCGTTGGCATATTACTCCCGCAACTCTGTTGAATAAATTGCCAAACGAAATGAATATTTGAAGCACCCAAGCGCCACTAATATTAAGACAGCCTGGTCGCGACTGTTAGATGTCTTTCCTCACTGTCCCCACTGTTCCCCTGTTAACCGATTTTCATCTGGCCCGTAGAATTGGATTTGTTGTCGCTACTGTGACTTACCCTGACAACCATCTAATCCAAACAGCGTAACGAAACGATGTTCGATCCTCGCCAATTGAGCAAAGCCCGGTCAGTCTCGTGAACTAGATGTGTACTTCACCAGTGAATTTGGGTTGTATACATACGGCTTGTAGCCCGAAAGTTAGACTTGTCGGCAGGGTTAGGGCTAATTCATGCTTTAATTGGACTAATTGTTGTTTGAATGACGTAATAGCCGTCACTATGGGCCAGCATACGGTAGCCCTTACTTCCAAACGCGCTCCTTTGATTGCTCTATCAGACTAATATTCGTAAATCGAATAGGAACGATTGAAAATTTCCTGTTAAGTAATGCGAATACGAAAAGAGGGAGAAGTGAACAGCAGGCTGTCATATACTCTATATCAAATATCAGAAAATTTCCTAGACGAGTCGCACTTAATCGAGCTGAACACCCGCACGCCGACTACTAGATCTTGCCAGCTAATGGCCCTTAACTATTAAGCTCGCTTAAGTCTTTTCATCGCGTGCGATCTGCAACATTTCCTGTAATTCTAAAAACAGACGTCCTCGATCAATATCTGTGATGCAAGCTGCAAGTCTCTTATTCATAAAGATTTCGTAGCATACATGTGGCACCATATCTCCATGCAGTGGGTTGCGAGCGGCGACGACGATTCAATTTGCCGTGTGCTGTCATTATATAGTCGAGGAACCTAAGATCGCGAGTCACCGGCAACTGTGTAGAAGACCTTGTTAATGTACAAACTTGATTCCCTCACTGTCAAGTTGCTCGTGCGTATGTTAAAAATTCATTTCGACCTGGGAATCTGTTTTCGCGTCCGGCGAAAGTGGATGTCTCACGACACTGACCAAATCGGACTGTTCCATGGAGAAACGCTTGTCTTCGAAATTAATATCGATTGAGCACAGTTCTCTTGTACCTTGCCGGCTGACTGGATATCTGATTAGTATTCCTTCGATGCATGACACCATAGTGGCAAAGATATGCAAGGAATAACATATCCTTTTCTTCCACCAATAAGAGCGATGAGCATCCGAGCCATTAGCCATGGATCCTCCTCATGAACTTTACGATTGATGATGTAAAATTGGTCGATATTCGTGAAGTGAATCCCAAATTCTCCTTGCATGTGCTTGATGCGACAATAGTTGGTGGTGCTTTGACATCGTACGTGAGTTGCACTTGTCGGTCAAAATCCAAATGTCCAGCACATAAACTGAGCCGGTCTGCATCCGAACCGTTGTTGCAATCTTTTACGTTCTCCGTGTTGTATCTAACGTATTAACGCCATGGATAACGTTTACGAAGGGGTACGATCCACAACCAGATAGCGGAAGCCGAGCCTCACGTAGCGTGGCGCCGATCGCGAATCCTTCAATGGCTGACCTGGAGAATGCCCGGGAGATATGCCACAACGTCTACGGTTAAGAGAAAAGCGAGAGACGACGAACGTGTTATGGGCGAGATCAACACTGTACTCGACAGTACTCGGGCAAGCTCAACACCGTGCCCGACAGACTCCCATCACCGACCAGGCAAATGACAAACGCGTTAAATTGGATGCTACATTTACGGGATTTTTTTTTGGCTGAGATACAGGAAGAGATGTCAGTTACGGAGTCGCAGGCAGTTTCTAACTACAACGAGGCATTCACGCTTCTGAAGGAGAACTCACCAGAGCAGCGATTAGATATTCAGCTCCCTTATGAAAGTTTCTGCAATTAGACTATGACTTTTCTGAACTAAAATCGGAGGCAGACATTTCAGAAGATCAGAGGTATGTTGCTCGTCACTGTTGTCAGAATATAACTAACAGTATTTAATATTATAGGTACCCATCGTTGACCTACAATAGTCTGACTCAGACAGTGACTGTAGTGACTTCCCCCGGTAGCATCCACGAAGGGGCAGCACGCTGGATCGACTCCGAGATCAGGGAGTTAGTCAAGGCATATCTATCCATTGCGATGGAAAGTGCCGTTAGGGAAACTGCCCAACAAAGCTACTATGGTCCACTTGAGTACAGGGGTCACAGTGGGTGGTAAGCTGCGTGAAGCTTTCATTGAAGTCTGGAGACCAGATTCACACGATAGGTTTGAGAGTATACATCCGATTGATTCTGTATAGATTAATGTGCTCGCAGACAGTTTTTGTAGGGCCTGTTCCAAGAGGGCATTGCCCTTGATAATCTCCCGGTCACTCTTGGACTTAGAAAAAGCAATTTGTATCCGCACGATATCCGCACGATGTATGGCAAGCCGAAGACATCGAGGATTGCATCATCCCTTTTGACATGGCAGAGCGAAAACTCTCCTCGAACCAGTCCTGATGGAAGAAATTCACAGGAGTAGCTGCTATATTGTTGCCGCCTAATATATGTGTGGGGATGCAATCCCCAAGGATGAGCTCCTCCAGGTTTGCCGGAACTTCGCCCCCGACAAAGCGCCCATCGTCGACAATCGTCTATAAAATTATATATTAGACGGAAATTTTTGCATAAGTTGCCTGCTAACTACTTACAAAAGACTGCGTAGGGTTGAGCAGGGTATCTGGCTGGCTAGTCTCATCTTCCAGGCGATAAGTCTCAAGTACTACAGTCGTAACTTTGCCAAACCCGGTGTCTGCGCCTATTTTCAGCGGTCCAAATGAATTGGCCCGCAGTTGAGGCCGTAGGACGCGCTCGACTTCTTGTATTGCGGCCATCTTCTCCTCAAGTGTCGCATAGTATTTCGTTGGTGGCCGTTTACCACAGACGCCTTGGCTGATACACATCGCAATTCCAACTCGACAGCGGAGCGCACAAACTGAAAATGAAATTGCGGCTCTCAGGCTGGCATGAGACTGTGTCAGACCCACTTCCACCGCAACCATCAACGTGAGGCCCTCCGCAGTGCGATACTGTAAGGCACCATCCCAATTCCTTGTTGTGGGTATGTCGCCAGTGTCCTTGGTATTTCTATAATCATGCGCACTAGAAAGGCGATCTTTAATGTTTTCATCGAGCCTTGGAGTCTTGTCGACTGCACGAGAGATATTTCTTTCTGAGGAGCTGACCAATCATTACGCCATGAAGCGGACTAGGAGCAGCAGAAACGATTGCGACTTTTCGAACGCCATCATACTGAAGTCTAGGGAATCTAAAATTCGGTATCAACAACTGTACAGGTGGTCAATAACAATATGGTCATACTTCGCGCCTTCTTCTTCGAGGATCTCCTGTACAGATTCGGATCTACTTGCCGGTATCTCGATTTGAGAGTCTGGAGAAAGAGGGCGCCTCACAGTATCCAGTAATTCCAAATGTTCCATAAGAGTTCATTGGCGAAATGCTCCCACAGACAAGACGACCTCAACGGCTCTCGTTGCAAGGTCCTGGCTATATACATGTCATTGGGGGACTTGATCACACCCTGTGACTGGTAAAACTCCCATGTCTATCGTCGATCGCGCTCATAATTAAAGTTGGACGGAGATGGATGATATCAGGCAACTCAGCGCTCTGGGTTGCTAGATGTCTAAGTGGACTCAGTGCTCCAGACCTGCCACGGATTTGCAAGGACGAAAATGTTTAATCTACGATCATGGGCAGACGTTTGGCGATTTGGATTCGGACTGCACTACTGCTGCAATGAAACACAAGTCGTTCAAGTTGGAGCTGCCTTACCGCAGCGCCTTCTCTAACGTCATAACTGCAGAGCCGCACGGTGCGGCTTGCCACTGCACATTCAGCGTGACTATATTGAGTGACAACTTTGGCCAGGCTGCGGCTCGTTACTACGTAAGCGTCTACCATGTCCGATTCAGGAGCTTTATGCCCCGTTTCTCACTTTGAATATATCGACGATACAAGATACGGAGGGTCACAATTCTTGGACCGGATTAGAACCCGGATCTCTTCAAGAACAGGCTCTGAGTTATATCATCGGTCGAACTATTGGCCACTGCAGCACTGGTATGTGTGAGAATTGAATAGGTCGAGACTGCTAGTTCCAAGTCAATTACTACCTGTCGAAAGCGAAAGTAACTCTTTTACCGCAGTATTAATATCACCATTGTTAAGTCGAACTTGTCCACGATATTGATCATAAAGAATGATGAAAAATTATTAGAACTCCATCAATTTCGTCCTCCATAGCCGTCTCAAAATATTACTCCACTCGTGTTCGAGACTAAAAAGTGGTTTGGATTGGGTCAGGGGTCGGAGAGGCGCAAACGTCGTTTGTGGTATCGCAAAGGTGGATACCGCTGTACGTGACCTCCACAAGCCTGAGTACCTGGAACCCAGGGGGACAGCTGAAGCTGCCCGCTGTGGGAACAGGTCCGGTGATAGTTGCTCGAACACGACCATTCTTGGGTTGAAAGCTAGCTTGTGAAACCACGGTGATTGCAACAGTCTCCTTGTTTGCTGCCGGAGGTTGCTTGCCGGCCTTGTTGAAGCATGCGAAATCGGCAGTACCCGTGGCATCAAGTTCATAATCGATATTTGTGTTTCCGAGGCCGGCCTCGTCGAAGGAGACGCTGAGGGCACCAGCCGATGTGATGGAAGCGACTGGGGTCGATTGAAAATGCGGGGCAGCCAGTGCCGTGGCAGTGAAAAGGACAAGGTGCAAAAATAATTGGTAAAGCTTCATATTTCCTGAATCAGCTCAGCAGGCGTGGAAGGTGAGCGCGGTTGAATGCACAAGAGCAGAATGAGGTTTGACAAAGCCTGAGAGTGTTTGTCGGAACTGAAATATGTAGATATTTGGTTGTGAAGAAGTTCGATCCACAGAACGAAAGGTTTTTCGACTTCACCGCTGGCTTTATGCAGATTTACGAGACGAGCGTGGGATAGAACGGAAGCGAATCAGTTCTTGTCGATCCCCCGCAATACGGAAGCTTGGCCAAATGAGTGATTTATCCCGATCGAGATCTTCTCTGGTCGCCGAATTGAACGCCGCTGTTGCGCGACGACCAGAAAAAGTACTTCATGCTTAACCGTACAGCCGTGACAGAGCGCAGATCCACGAGCTCTCGGGCCTATGCGAGTTGATCAGGTGAGTGCCAGAAATAGGCTAGTACCCTCAATGCCGTTACTGCAGGCGGTTAACATCCGTCCCGTCGACTACCTAAATCATGTACCCCCTTTTGTACAATCTCACGAAATCTCGTATGTCAACGTCGCCGCAAGATTGATCTTCGGTCGCCATGCAACATCGTGCGGCTATTCTGGCACAAAGTGGACGCCCGTATTAACGGGTCACGAGACAAAAGAAGTCTCTCGCTTAGATAGACCGTGATTCGGTCATCATGGCTCGAAGCTGCGCTCATGGATAGGATGTTAGACGACGAATCAGAAGCGGCTCATAGCATTGCTGTGATCGACAGTGCAACGTCACTGACGCGATAAATTTGAGTAAGATTCAATTTCTTGCACTTCATTATAATACGTGCGCCCCACTGAATTGCCGGACGTGATATATATTTGGGTGTGCCACGTGAAATGTGTCAGTCAGTTCGGATAGTTGCGGACACCTGAAACACTAATTCTCGCTTATGGGCTCATGGACGCAGCTGCCGTACTATTAAACTTAATCGGTTTTATACCTCACGTCGGTTCCCTCGTGGACATCCTGGAACCCATATTTTAACGAAGCCTTCTCGCGTGGCCACTTCGCCAGCGACACAGCAATGCCGTGCATTTCCGACTTTCTCCAACTAAGTGGTCTGTATATATACAAAGTATAATTTGATATTTTTGTTTAAATTTTTTATTATTTTTTTTTACAAAAGTTATTATTAAGCCTCTAGAATATAGACTTTGTGTGACCCAAACCTGAGCCTTCGTTGATGATTGATCATTTGACAATGTATGTCGTGGCTGCTGATCTTTAACTAGTAATGATTTTCAATTACAGAGGGATTTGAAAGTAATTAAAAGCCCCCAACAAGATGAGACTATTACCCGCTACGTACTCGGGAGCAACATTTGTGCACAAATGCCAAGATTTGAAGTACCAAACGAGGAAGCTGAACATGTTGAAACTGCCCATTTGCCCGATTCCACGAGCAGGGCCAACCGAAGCAGCCAACCCAACCTGATTCTTTGGGGCATAGTCCGTCACCGTGCCTCCAGCGAAATACTGGCCTAGCGCAGTCGCGAGATAGCGAACCTGCGGCTCTCTTATAGTAGCTGCATAAGAGTCGGCATTCGCTGCGTCGCCGGCGAGGAAAACATTGTCATAGCCCGGCGCACGAAGAGATTTCGTAACTTTAATCCGTCCATTTGGCTCCAGCAGGGAGGCGGGTGCAAACGAGGTGTTGAACTTCACACCCCAAGTCGACACAAACAAATCTGCTTCGAGTGTCTCCTTGGTACCATCGGCCTTGGTGAGCTCTAGAACCTTTCCTCCTGCGCTGTTGGTGCTGGTATCCGTAACTCTGGCGTTCGCAATGATGTTGACCTTCAGCTTTTTCGAGCTCCTTCCTGGCTGCTTGTCGCGTCGCCGCCAAATTTTTGGCTTCCAGGGGCTGCGACTCGGTGATGACCAGTGTCACCTTCTTGACCCCTGCCTTCGCATACTCGTGGCCAAGCTCACCGGCAAACTCGACGCCGGTGGGGCCTCCGCCGCCGCCCACGACAATTGATTTCGCCTTCTTCACCTCATTCCGCAGTTTGGCGAATGAATCATGGGTTTCCTGAGATGTCCCGACTAGCTTCCAAGGCGCTCCGTCCTTGTAATCACTGCCCGTGGCCACGAGGAGAGTCCGGTAGTCGAGCGTCCGGGTTTGTCCATCGCTCTGGGTCACAGCGACGGAGTTCCTATCAGGGTCCCAGGTCTCAACTGTGCCGAGGAAAAACTCGAATCTTTTAGCCGGGTACTTCGCAAACGCTTTGGGAATCGAGAAGAAGACCTTGTCGTTGGTAAACTGGCCCGGTATAGCAGCTCGGGGAGCTCCTATATTCCAATAGAACTCGTCGGATCGTGAGACAAGGATGACCTTCAGGTCGTGTTTGTCGGCATAGTGTTTGAGAACGTAATGAGCGAGAGGAAGGCCCGTCAAGCCGGCACCTAGGACTACGAAAGTCTTGGGCATTCTGTGATAGAGGTAGCGTTAGGGATATAATAAAGCAAGGGATAGGAGCGACGTGGAGGCGGGAAAGAAGAGCGAGGTGAGATGCATTAATACCTGCGGACGTGCTTGTTCGTCCGGGCTGACAATGAACCGTGCCGTCGGGCAGTCTCGGTCGGACGACAAAACATTCGGAAAGCCATCGCTCAGTGGCCCTTCGTTTTACTAATCCATTTGCGAGGGCTGGTTGTATGCCGTTTAGGTGTACGGAGATGATGCGCATCGTCACGTTTCTTCAAATGCGGACTAGTGAAGTCTCTTTGTCTCTTGCGCTCGCAGAGTTTCGCCAAATGGGGACTAGCCTAGACTTGGCCGGGCCTACCCTAACCCTGACCCTTTGTTTAACCTGAGCAGGCTGACATCCATCGCACACGGTGTCTCTTCTCCATACGGTCAAACCTATCGAGGCGAATCTCCACATGTCCTGCTCTGGATAGCTATACGCCTCCATTAAGCAACGAGCCTCATCCATCGGTATCACGGAGTGATTGAAACAGGCTCCGCCATGCATATGCAATCAAACCGAGCATGCCAAACTTGCAGGGCGCGGCGCATCAAGGTAAGTTGCAAGAAACTCCAATCAATGACTCGAACTGATGAGCAATAGTGCGACGGAGCGAAGCCAATATGTCAAAAATGTGTCAAATCTCACCGAACTTGCGTAGAAGCCGATGCGGCTAAGCAACAATTGTTCGCCATCCACATCGAGAATCAGTATGTACGTACTCCCGGGGTACAAAGTGCCTGTCCCCAACGTGACTGTCTTATCGAATCTTACGCGCGATCCCTGTTGAGAAGGATTTCGTATATTAGGTTGTATGAGATAGTGGCTTTGAATCCATCCCTCTGACGAACTTCACTGACTTTGTTACCCCACATTTAGACGACCGGAGAGAAAAGACGACCAAGGGGTCCGCGCTCGAGCCTCGTTCCTATGCAACCTAATTTCGATCTCAAGACTCGTGCACATGCATACTATGTCCAAAATCATTTCCAGGTATTCCAGGATATGCCCGCGTTGCTGCGACATGGACTGAATGTCTTCACGAATGGAAAGCGGAGGGCAGAAGCTCGCCGGTTGTTGACCTAGTCTTCTCATCTCTTGCACTTTCGGTATTTGCTCGATTCCAGAAGTGTCGGCCCGCTGCGACTGAGGCGTGCAAGTCCTACCTTCGCCTGCTTCAACATATGCAGAGCCGCATCCTGCACGTCAACAGCGGTAATCCGGACGCAGACGAGATCGATGCATACTTACTGGCGGCTCACTTTATGGCTCGATACGAGTCGTTTGTGCAAAACCACAGCGATGTGGCAGACTCGGAGCCTCTCAAGTCGATGAAGGTGTGGTTCCATTTCGATGGTGCAGCGGCAATTCTTAAATCCTGGTACGACAACCGGCACCGCTACAACCCAACAGCTGCCATAAAACAAACTAGGAGGAAGTTGCTAAAGTCCTCTCTGCTGCGCGAGCAACCACTACCCCGCTGGCTAGCGGATGGTGGTCTGTTTGGCGAGGAGGATATCGCGCTGGAATTCGATCGTTTTATCATTCAGCTCATTGACATCCATCACAAATACTTGAAACTCAAACAAGTATCCGAAGATGGACAATCAATTGCCCTAGAAGTTGACGACGTAATCAGCGAATCGCGCAGGCTCGACCAGGATATCCAAGACTGGTCCACCCGGCTTCCGAACAAGTGGTCGTATGACAAGCACATCCTACCAGAGACCTGCAACTATTCCCAAGACGATTTCTATTCTCCAACCATATTCACCTGTGCAAAGCCTGGCTACACTGCCCTATGGAACGAATATCACGCCACCCGAATGTTGATCTCTTACACCCGCCTGCGAATCCTCGACCTTGTGGTCCCACAGCCCAACTTCGCATATCAATCGGAAACGCTCGAATGTCTAGCTCAACTCAACTCGTCAGCCGACTCTCTCGCCTCATTTATTCCTTCCTGTCTCGACCGCATTCGCATGCGTTCCCATCCGACATCAACAGCAAGCGTGGAAATCTCGAAGGAGCCTTTCAAACCCTATCTAGCTAATCTGGTCGTCTGGCCCATGTCCCTTGCCTCGAGTCTGCAGAAGTTGCAGCCAGCGCAGCAACAGTGGTTTCGTTCGGGAGTGTTCCGGATCAGCAGCACGTCGAGCGAATGTTTACTTGCCTATGCCATGAGCGATTATTGGAGTGTTCTTTGATCAATCACGACTAGATAAGAACCTGATAGATCTAATTTCAGACACGGAGATCCAAAGCGATCGAGGACAACTATGGGGCTTAGGTGAACCATAGCGCGCATTGTTGGCTTGTATCACAAAACAATAAATTGAGATCAAAATACTTCCAAGACTCTTCCTCACAATGCGATGCTTATAACTAATTGAACCGACATCGGACCCCACAAGATTAGACTGCTACTTTCCATCATCCATTCTCCTTGCTCTCACTTCCTGCAACTTTTGCACCAATTGCTTATGTACCTTCCTGTGCTCCCTCCATTCGCAGGCTGACCTCCTCGACCGCGCCGCCGACGCAATCATTTTGATGGGAACTAATTTGCATACATGTTCAATTCAAGAGGATATACGGTAGGTCGTCAACAACTTTCAAGTTCACCACATGCCTTTAGCAATCTGCATACTCGTCCTGGACATACCTGATGCGCCCATGACCGCCGCGACCGCCCCTCGCACCTCGACCTCCTCGACCTCTGCCTCCTCTGCCTCCCGGATCTCTGCTTCCTCTGCTTCCTCTGGCTCCTCGACCTGTTCCACGCCCACGTGTCGAAGTGCCGTCTCCCCATGCCCAATCCGTCTCCGCGATCCAGTCCGGAAAAATCTCATCGGATTCTCCACAGCTATCAACCTCCCAATCAACCTCCCTCATCTGTGCTCTCTTCTCCTCGACGTCTTCATAGCCAACGTCACGCAGCTCCCACCATTCGTCCTGCTCGTCCTCCGTGAGCCCTTCTCCAACTGATTTGTCTGCGAGCTCAGCAAATCGTCTTTCTTTGTCGCTGTGCGGCGAGCGAGGACGACCGTATTCGGTGAACCGGCATATCTTCCTCCGCTCTCGCGGTGGAGGAGCCAAACCTAGATGCCTGACGCCAAGTCTTGCGGAACGCGTACTTCGTGCAGGCTGACGCTCGGGCTCAAAATTTTCATCATTATCATCGTCTCGTCATCATCTTCATTACGTGTGTTCCATGGTGGTGTCCATAAGTCATCGGACTTCAAGCCGCACCAGTTAATCAATCTATGATCAAGCTTGCAAAATGACTAACAATCAGGGTTGGACTCGCGATGATATGTTAGATCCAAAAATGCAAATGTCGTACGTAGCTTTGTATTTCAAGACTGTAAAAGAATCGCCCTCAGGGTTCCAAGACTTCATGAGGTCAGTATTGCATTATATTTAGACAATTATGGAGTCTCCGATGACATAATTTTATTGCATATTCCGCTGTATCGTCGCTTCTATCATACTAGGTGCGGACAAGTCCGTCTCGTGCTTACCTTACCCGGATTTAGAACTGATACGTCATTATGGCACAAGGTCAGGCAGGGTAATGATTGTGCAGCATTAAATCCCAGTAGTACATAAGATATCTGGGCCAATTGAAAAGTAATACTACTTGAGCTCACCTTTTGATTACAGATCTAATAGCTTGCGGCATAGAGCTAAACCCGACTCCCTCCCAAAATGGATTTCTTGAAATGGACTCGTCAATCTACGAGACTTGGCCTTGGAGCTTGGGAATCTACCTTGATGATAAAGCAGTTCGTATTGCGCTGGGTAAGTAGTTTAGCTGTTTTGTGTACTTCTAACGGCTCAAATAAGTTCCAGGATTCTCTGGCTGGGGTAGCTATCTCTCTGCAATTGTATAGCCCACTTAACGTAACCTCCATTTCTCGTGTAGGTATAGCTCGGGCCCATTTTGCGCAACTACTTTCATGCGATCCATTGCCGAGTTGAGAAAGGTACCACTGTCAAAAGGCATAATATTGTCCTCGATGTTGGCCGTGCCATTCGTCATGCGGACAGCAATTACTTGTTATTTTAAGATTAAGTGTGACAGGGAGGTACTCATGGGCGAGTTCGAATCCATCTTGAATCAGGTCCTGAAATAGCCTGTATGTGAGCAGATTAATCCCTACAGAATCAATCGGACGGTATACTCGCAAACCTATCTTGTGAATCTGGTCTCCAGACTTCAATGAAAGCTTCACTCAGCTCACCAACCCATTGTGATCCATGTACTCAAGTGGACCATAATATTCTAGTGCGATGTTCGTTTCGACAGTTTCAACAAGGCTTTGTCCCACTGCTAGCTTCTCTGCTCTCACTCCTGCGATATTCGAATACCGCGTATCAGGATTTCTGAACCTTGGCGATTCAGTAAAGCACAACAATATGACCACATTAACGCCCTTGCCATTGATCCATATATCCTTGTCATCAAGAACCTTGCCATATGTCTCACTTGTCGCTACTTCAATGGCAATCATCATTTCACCAGTGCCATACTTAGTCAAATACAAGAATCCTCCACTGGCTCTTTCCTGCTCCTGGTGTACTCACCATGACCGAAAGACTGAGTGGTAGATCCAGAGTGGAGAATATTTCGAAGTGTATGCGGACTGCGCGTAGAGAGATATCCCTTAATGAACTCCTTGATCTCGGAGTCGATCCAACGCGCTGATCCTTCATGGATGCTACTGGGGCAAGTCACCACAGTCACTGTTTCAGGGAAGTTATTGTACTCCAAAGAGGGGTACCTATTATATCGAATACTATTAGTTATTTTCTGATAACAGTGATAGCCGAACGTACCTCTGATCCTCAGAAATACCTTCTGCTGATTTAAGTTCAGAAAAGGCCTGGTCCCATTGCAAAAACTTGTCATATGGCAGTTGAACATCTAATCGCTGCTCTGGGGTGTTTTCTTTCGGAAGCGTGAATGCTTCGTTGTAATTAGAACGCACTTGCAAGTCCGTAATTGGCGTCGTTTCTGAGATCTCAGCAGACAGAGGGGACAGCGGCACTGTCCAATGTAACTTGTTTGCCGTGCTCATCTGCCTGGTCGCTGACGGGATTACTGTCGGTAGCGGTGTTATCGCGGATGCCGCGTGTGGCCTCATGCACTCGCCTTTCTCTTGACTGCAGTCCCCGTTTCATCTCCTACGGCGCCTTTGTCTCATGGCGTTGGCTGGTTTCGGCTTGCTCCTTGACAGACAGAGTCGCGATTCGTGAGGCTCGACTGCCGCTAGCTGACTGGGGATCGTACCGTCCGTAAACAGCTCAATGACGTATTTATGCTCATAGGGAAATCTGCGATGATTGAAGGCCGAAATACCACACGGAGAGGTAAAAAGTGCGAGAATAGTTGGGACGCAGACTAGCTCTGTTTATCTGCTGGACCTTTGACCGACAGAGCGTCTCACGTCGATGTCAAAGAACGAACAATAGTTCCAAGCGTGAGATATGTGCCGCCATTGTCACTGAAACGTAAAATTGTGTAAATTTTTTGCCTTTATTCTCCAATTATTGTTTTTGATTTACTTTTATAGAGGGTTTAAAAGCGAATAGTTGACAATATTATGCAAAAGGTCTTTACTAAGCCCGTAAGATATGCCACGAGGTCTACAGTCAGAGGAAAAGCGAATGACGACGCACGTGTCATGGCAAGCTCAACACCGTGCCCGTCACTACTCCCATCACCGACCAAGCAAATGATACACGCGTTAAATTGGACGCTGCTGAGACGGAATCCACTTTGTTGACTGAGATACAGAAAGAGATGTCAGTTACGGAGTCGGAGGCAGTTTCTAACTACAACGAGGCATTCACGCTTCTGAAGGAGAATTCACCAGAGCAGATTAGATATTCAGCTGGCTTATGAAAAGTTTCGGCGATTAGACAATGCCTTTTCTGAACTAAAATCGGAGGCAGACATTTCAGAAGATCAGAGGTATGTTGCTCGTCACTGTTGTCCGAATATAACTAACAGTGTATTAGAAAAGCCCAACTTGCTAAATGTCTCTAATTGCTCGTATAGTTAATCGTAAACTTTTGCGACCAATCGTATAGTAATCGTATTAGATTATACGATTACGAGTTACGACTACTCGTAAATCGTATCCTCCTAGATATAGGCGTTTGTTAGGCGCCCGAGAGCCTAAAATCAATGCCCGCGACTGTCGCTGCCAACATGATGCAATTTCTCAAGTAGCGCCACGACACACTTGTATTTGTAATTGCACCACGACACCCTCAATTTTCAACAATAGGCTCAACGTTTGTTGGCGACGTTAGAAAGTCGAGACGCGTCAGGCTCGCGATCTAAATGCAAGGGTCTAATGTTTGAGTTTAAGTACGATCAGTATTCGTCATTCGTGTTCGACTTTCAACTTTACTCCGTGTCCAGAATCCTCGGGGCTGCTTCCTGTCGGAATTACCCTGATTGTCTTCACTAGTGATCTTGCCCATGGTCTGACCCTTGGTTTGGGCCATCCATACAGCCAGTTGATACGGGGTGGTCCAATCGCTGACAATATCCTGCCGTTTGTGTCAGCAAATTAGGCCAGGCTGTGATAACGAGGCTAGTAGTTAGTCGCAATGTCGGCTTTGTCGGACGTGTAAGTGTGAGGAATGAATGGAGGCAATGTTTGATGTTTGAGGTGAGTGCTGAAATGATTATGATAGCTACTAGTGACACGGAGGGAAGCCTAAGCTGTGGGCGGACGCTATGCCTAGTCGGGACGAATACGCGGCGATAGAAAACGTACCCCCGCCTTGTAACCGCCATGTCAGCCACCGATCCAAATTCCCCGCCAGCAAGCTAAATCGGAATGGTGCTGCTCTGTAAATGAAGCTTATCATCCCAGCGGTGTCATCATTTAAGTTTCCGATTGTCAGCCAGAGCTGTTTGTAAAACTTTAAAGATGACAATCATTACGTCTTCACGTAGTCGTTTACTTTGGCGACGAGGTATTTATTAGAACACCAGAAGCCGCTTTCATGCAATATCATTTGAATTAATCTTTGCCATTGAATTCAAGGTCAGAAGCCGCCAATATGGGCGAAACATGGAGCCTCATCTTTCCCCCGCCCGCAAGATTTACCGAAAAGGAATTGGGAAATCAGTCAGGCAAGGTTTGTGCACATTGAACAGTTATCCCGCATTGAGATTGCTGAGTCCCCGGACAGGTCTTCATCGTAACTGGCGCGACGGGTGGCGTGGGGCGTCATCTGGTGGACATACTTTATCAGCACAATGGCAAAATCTACGTCGCTGCTCGGTCCGAAGATAAAGCATCCACTACAATCAAGGAAATCAGAGCCAAGCACCCCAACTCTACCGGGGAATTGGTGTTCCTGCATCTTGAGCTGAACGATCTCACGACCATCAAGAGGACGGCGCAAGAGTTTCTCAGCAAGGAATCGCGTCTAGACGTTCTCTGGAACAACGCAGCCGTGATGGTGCCTCCACAGGGATCCAAGACTGCCCAGGGATATGAACTTCAGTTGGGAACAAATAATGTCGCGCCGTTTCTGCTTACAAAATTACTCCTTCCAGTGTTAAAGAAGACGGCCAAGGTATCACCCAGGAACACCGTCCGTGTGGTCTGGGTGTCCTCTAGTGCGGCCCAGTTTGCACCGAAGCCTGCCATTGACTTCTCCAACATAAACTACACAAGAGAAGAGAGCATTTGGCCCAAATATATGAGGAGCAAAGCGGGTAACGTGCTGCACTCTGCTGAACTTGCTCGACGAACGAGGGACGACGGCATTATCAGTCTGGTGAGTGAGATAACAAGAGAGGGCGACATGAATGCTGCGACTGATGGAAAGTAGAGCCTGAACCCCGGAAATTTTGTTACGGACCTACAGAAAACAATGCCAAGATGGCAGTTTGCGCTCTTCGTGAGTCTAACTTCCCCTGCCGTGTGCAATATTATCGATTTTGCAGGGTTGGACTCACCTCCATATATAGAAATTGGTCGCGAAGAATCCTGTAAACGGAGCTTACACTGAGCTATATGCCGGCCTATCCGAGGATATCACCGAAAAAAATAGTGGTGGTTGGGGTAAGTAACTGCCACGTCATACCGTCTTTCATGAATAAGATTTCAAGGCTAACATTTTCGTACAACAGTCGCTCCGTTCGGGAGGCTGACACGAGGGCCAACAGAACTCTTTGACCCCGAACTTGGGCGTAAATACTGGGAATGGTCGGAGGAACAGATCAAGCCGTACGAATAAAGTTTCTTAGGAGCGCTATGGTAATCACAATATTCCATCTTATTTTTTTTTCCCAATTTGGAGAGCTATGTGAATCGTGATCGCAAAAGAGTTGAGTCATCGCCTAATGTAATCCCCTACCTAGTTAGGAACTGTCAGGGTTATGACCCTCATAGTAATATTCACATCGAAACAATATGATAAGTCGTGCATAGCTAATTTGAAACGTTACATTTTAAATTTGGGAGGCGTCCCAGTGCGAAGTAATTCGGTATTGCGAAATGCTTCGAAGAGAATTTGCATAAACACAAAATGGATGAATCGGACAGCTCGGTCTGTGGCAAAGGTCAATTGCGGGTGTAGCGGACCGATTTCAAGAGCTTGACCTCTTACTAAGCCTAGACTGAGTTAAACTCGCGATCGCCACCATGCACTCGTTTGCCGGACATCAAGGCCGTCTGTAAGGAGAGACCATTTTTGCAAAAACCATGGCTTTGCTTCCCAACTGCGAGAATCCCATGGAGTTCCTTCCCCGCGGCTATGAAGAGAGGCCCCTCTCATGCCCCAACAATGAATTCCATTATTAAGTCCAAGCACAAATCAGCCTCATCGATAAGCGGCGGATCCATTGACGATGCGATAATTGCTCGAGCCCGGAAAGAGGGCCACGGGATGACGTCCAGATATGGATGGTGAGAGATAGTGAGTTGCTCCACCGTAGGGTCCATGTCATTTCTTGAACCGTGTGATTGGTATGGTATTGATGGGCTTGCAGTGGTTTCAGATCCGGGCAGCTGATCGCTGTCGGCCCCATCATCTGGTACCTTCTGTCGTCGTAGCACAAAGGGTGATATTGTATCGTCTTTCATGAAATCATCCGGAGCGAGACCTAAGAGATGACAATTTGCCAGGCAGGCGGCGAAAAAACTTATATTTGAAGGTAAAATTGCATTCCTGACGAGATCAGGCGGAGTAGTGAAGTACCTTTCACCTTCCGCTGTTGATGTCATCAGAGACAGATATCCAGACCATTCTTTGGGGCCGTCGAGTTGCACTAGTGTTTTGACACCTGCCGTGACGAGTTCCATGACATTTACCTGTCTATTGATAGTAAACAGGATCCTTTCAATCCATGTCTCAGAGGGCAGAACTTCCGCGTTGCTATAATGCTCCGGATACATCGCATAACCGAGTGCAATTAATCCATACTTGACAACATCGCGCATGCTTAAATTCTCAACAGCCATTATAAGTGCAATGTTGGCCCGCTCGGAGTCGGAACCAAGGCTGTCGAACATGGCAGATGTGAATTCGAGTGAGGTGATAGAAACCCCAGCTGCAGAGATGTGCCAGTGGTGAGAGCCACTTGTTGATAAGAGACCATGTTCGATAGCTGAGTGGAGAATATGATCCTTCTTGCGCCTATGACCTTAAATGTAAGTTTCGATATGACTTGGACATCAGGAACGATGAGCTCACTCACGTCGCCGTCGTTGTGCAGCAGCATTTTGACATTTTCTTCTCTCCACTTGCCAAGCATATAACGTTGTCGCCGTGTCTATTTTGCCCATCTTGAGTCACAACTGAGCAGACTTTACAAGAATGCTGGTGGATTTAAATTTGTCTTGGCCGGAGTTTGATGTAGTCGTGTGAATGTGCTAGATTGCCACCGCGCGATCGCAAGGTTCGATCGGGCTTATAGTACATCTCTGGCAAGCAGAAGTTAAGCGCACAACGTCAGGGGGCGGTACCTAACCTTGGGCCGTCCGCCCCATTTCCTGGCACCCTCAGTCAGAGTGTAGGATAGGATATCTCACAAACTCAACACCGCCGCCAAACTTGATGATACAATTCTGACAAAAAAATACTAAAACTCTTAGGAAAATTCAAGGATTCCGACTGTGCAATTTGTGCATTTCCGTCTACGCTCTACAGTTGCAACGCACGAAATCATCGCCTGATTTACAAGGCCATGAGCGATGAGCATCGGAGGGCTTATGTGCCTGGTCGCTGTTCTGGAACTGAACAGCGGGCCAGGGTTCCGAACTCGGAGTTCTGGGTCATTCGAGCCGCGCCTGACAATTAGGAGCTTGTGCCGGAAGTACTGTAAACCCCAGTGGCCGCAATAAGAGATCTTTCTCAACGTACTACATACTCCGTTTGTGGTCGCATGCCTGCACTATACTGTGGATTCCGCCGGCCGACGCATGCCAGGAGCAGCTATGAACAGTCGCGTTCCCACAGGAGGCTCGAATGCCGAATCTGCAGGAAGAACTTCGGACAAAGTAGCCGCCTTTTGTGTTCACTTCCCGTCCGTTATCACTTTGCTAACGAACAATTCAGAGTCTTCTCTTATCCGGCACTTGAAGAAATGTACGCAGCCACAGGGTCCCAGTCTTCGGCAGATATCTTGCAGTCAATGTTCGGTCGCTAAGACTAGATGCGACCTGCAGCGGCCCGGTTGCTGCCGATGTCTCGTGCGCTGAACGCCTTGCAAGTACGCCACGTCTTTTTCTAGTGGAACGAATGGCCAAATTCGACCGCGAGGGATCGTCAGAGCATGAAGCAAGCCACGAAATTATAGCTGGCGTATCTACATCCGCCGAAGAGTATCAGACTAGTTCCCTGATAGATCTTCTCTTAGCCGGCACCGATCAATTAACCAACCCTCACCAGGCATATCCAGACACCACCACAGCTGTGACGAGAAGTTCAGCGGTGACCACATTGGATGATAGTGATGGCACGCACGCAACAAGTCCTGACGTAAGCATGATCCAAGAGCAATGGATGCTGTCGCTGTGGCCGAGCGAGACACCCAATTCCGCTTTAGCCAAACATAGCATGGAATTCCTCTTTCGCGTCCTTCGGACTTGGCCGCGTATGATGGCAGATGAGATTCAGCTGCCGCCTCTGATCCACACGACTCACTTCTCCAACAAAGCCTTACCGTTGCCGCTTGCCAATTGCTTCACTCTGGCAAAAATGTGGATGGGCAACGACACGGAGCGAAGGAAGTCGTTCAAGCCGCAGTTGCTAAAGAGGCGGAATGTCTTTTCGACAGAGTACACGGAACCCAGTCCCGTGGAGTCGTAACATTAGCTAACGTGCATTCAGTATGGAGCCTATGACGAAAGAGACCTTATTGCAGCTCTTAAGCATTGGTAATATACACTATCATGTTACTCTTCCCCTCCAGGAGCACAACTTCGGTACTGCCTGTCGACCAGTCGCTTTTCATGGGGCTACCTACAGCGTGTCGTTTACCATGTTGCCAGGGCTGGCCTGGTCCTCCAGGAGGAGAGAGATCACGTCCGACCATCCTGGCAAGCCTGGATAAATGTCACCTCCAAGCGTCGCGCCGTGTTGTCCCTATGTCTACTGCGCTGGTCTTACTCCGTTTGGAACTGCATTCCGTCGTTTGACTGTAAAGAGTTAGGATTTATGCCAGCTTCCGCCGCAAAATGGCTTTGGCAAGCTAGCACTCGGGAGCAATGGGAGACCTTGTACAACCGATGGCTCGCAAGGTGGGATGATTCTGGATACCTACAGGGGGAATTAGCTGGAATCGACCCTGGAGTAATGATGGACCGTAGATCAGAAATGTGGCTCGAGGAAACAGATGAGTTCGGAATTACCATGATGTCAATAGGTAAACCCCCTTCTGCGCAGCTGTAGAATCCGTTATTTTGTACTCACAGTCCTAGTCAACACAACCGATCGCTATTATCGAGAAGACTTTCTTAAGCAGGTCGGTTATGTTTATGTATTAGTGCCTTTGGGGTGAATATAGGCGGAGACGGATTTTAAATACTTGACTATTTCCACTCGTAGGGGTAACTGGTTAATATAGCACTAAAATATTAACATGAGCAGACCGAGAAACAGCTCAGGCGAGGGATTTAATCAAAAACCAATCGGGGCGGAATAGCGATCGCGACCAAGTTCTCTGTGTTTTCCGGGAGGCGAAAGGCGAAATTTCTTTTAATAGCAACGTCGGGCGCTGACCCTATTCGCTTGTAGGGGATCGCTGTGGACTGTCATCAATAACTTCAAAATGCACACAACTCGCATCGGATGGCTATGCCAGTCACCTTAACATGCAAATGGTCGAGGTAAAGTAATCATTTCACTTTGACGCTAGGCATCCTCAGGTTATAAATCAAGATATAATCTCATGGGCTCGCCGGGTATTATTGCAGTGAGTGGGGTTGATAGAAACAACCCGCTAAAGATATATATTCTCCTTCGCGGTCGAATACTTCTATCACGTCCTGCATAGTCTCAGCTTCCCACCGTGCAAGCTCCGGACCTCATCGAAGTATAATCAACGGTGGGTGGATCACCCGGGCATGAAATCGTGGGACTCAATGGCGGTTATCTAACTTTCACTCCAGAGTACTGGGAAATTGCGACATATCGAAGTTATGTTAATCTGGTCGCTCTGCTCGCAACCTTCACCATAATTCTTGCCAGCCCGGTGCACCTACCAAAAGAAGGTTTCCATGCAGATAAAAATGCAACCGTTCATCCGATGTTTTGCCAGTAGCACCGACCCTATTCGTGCATTGGTGATAACAGCCTGACACCGCGGTGATGGAGCACGAATTGCTTCTGGATGAAGGTTCACAAAGTCCAATTGGACCTGTGAGGCACTCAAAGCTATGGCAGAACAGAAAGAACGTCACAAGTATTATGCGCAGAGCTGGCGACGGGGTGGCTGACCCGATGACTGATACCCTGGTAAACAGGGAATCTCGGCCCCCGATTTGCGATCATGATATACGCAAACTTGGTTTGAAATCAACAACTGGGGATGCTGGTATCAATCATGGAAGCAGGTTTGCAATGTTTCTACTGCGACGACTGCACTGAACAGATTCAGACCAGCTTCACAGTTGGCCTCTCGGCAGGCTTTGATCAAGTCATACAGGCTGGCTGCCTTTAGCTTCTCCTGGGCCAGAGCTATTCACTCTCCGTCAGCAGGACGGGTAACCGGAGCGACGATGACACATGGGGATGCCATTCAATTTATTATCAGTCATTTATCATAACGGATGGGCAAATTACCACACGCACCAGTGATGCAGTGACACGGCGATACCTATTTTGACCACCAATATACATATGTCAATGTCAATCAGGGGCCAATGGTAGTGTCAATCCTTCTAAGCAAACCCGAAGAAATTGCGACAACGTACAAGATACGAAAAGATCACGACAAACGAGCGCAATCTCTCTGCATGGTAAGGCATGACTTGCTTCTACGCCTTGTGATGCTCGCCGCTGGCAACATCTATAGAATCGTTGTCGGATTCAACAGCAGTGTCTTCATTGTGATAATCAATGTAATTGTGATCAACAGATATTGGTGACCCCTCCTCTATCGCTAGATTGGCAATGTTGTATTGGCAATAAAACCTGTGAATGCGTTCTATCCAGGCCTCTTGCAATTCTGTCGTTTCCAACCAACGTCATGTTCAACAAGGCCTCATGTAGGAGAGTGTTGTTTGAGCTCAATAAGCGCATTGAATCACGAGTCGGTACGTATATTATACGCCCGTTGGTCAGTGTATGTACATTATGACGTAATGGCACCGCCGAAACGCATGTAGCAGTCGATACAATGATGACACCAATCACTGCCTCCAAAATGAAAACCGCATGTCTGGTCGCGAAGTGTGTCCAAGGTAATACTTCGAAACGAATCGCAGGCAGACAATAAACAGTATTTGTCGTCTTCGAGAAGGGGGCATGCGGCTCCTTAAGTAGCTTTCGGGTGGCTAACCCTGGTTTGTGTGCCTAGCCTTAATGAAGGAATGAGCCCAAACCCCGCGCACAAAACTACCCTAAACCAACACAATAATACTATAATTTCAACCTAGCCCCCAAAAACATCAAGACGACAGAATGAATATGAATGACTGGGCCACGCGAGCGAACACGCAGTCCTGGCAAACAGCCAGTTTTCGGCGGAAAATTCCGATTTCGCTCAAGTAAATAGGCAAATAGTGACGTTGACGTACCGGGTCAATTGTCCAACACGCAGCTCGTCTGCTCAGGGACGGCACACCTGTCGCTCGAACGAGGGCTCTGTCTGCTTGATGTACAAGACGCTTATGGAAGCTGCCGCTTCAAAATTGAGATTGACTGCTTACCTGATATTCGTACGAATAAAACTTGGGATATTCTTGAATTATTCGTATTCTTCGTAGGGTTCTAATAAATCCCCTTACTATTAAAAGGTCTGTCTACTGACGCCCCCGATACCGGTATAGGTAAGTAATTCTTGCAGCCTTCCTGATTCCACTTATCAAAATCGTTACAAGCTATGTATAGGGGTAGACACACCCCTAGGAGGGTCCATAGTTTCGCCCTAGCCTGCGCATATCTAGTATCGTCTCGGCAAATTTACGAATAATTACGAACGAAATACCAATAAGGCCTCGGAAGCCCATAGTCGGACACGAATATGAGTTGCGCAAAAGTTGAAGACGAATAGCAAGCACCTATTTATTATTGCCATTTTGAAAAGAGGATCATGATGTTCTAGTGTCGATAGTAATAAAATCGGAAACTGGATGGGCGGTTCAGGTATACGATTACAAAATTGAACGTACGACCAGTTTGCAATAACGCCCTCATTGCGTGTGAATTAAAATTGTTACAGAACACTAGGAATCTATCTGAGAGTTACCACGAACTCTCAGAACACCTTTACGAGCTTCCTGCAGTTTGTTGCTGCAACCATCATCACCAGGAGAAGATTCATTTGGGTCAACAGCCTGCACCCTCTTCAACGCCATTCTAAGAGCAAATGCTGAGATTCGTGCAGCGGATGCCACATCCTCCACGATGCCATTATCATAATCTTCCTCATCTTGCAATACTTTGTTGATAACTTCACCAGCCCCGCTGGCATGAAGCACATTACCGATTGCTAAATGAATGTTGAACAGCTCTCCATCAGGTAAATCAATTGCACGACCCTGGGGTCCCAGTCCGAATATGACCTCTTCGCCGTCTTGGCAATGGCTGATAAAGGGGCCGCGAGCTTTCCTTGGGTTCACTTTGCGTAACCAGTACTGCCCATTCAAGTATTCAATCCCAATAAAGAATTGATCGAATTTTAGGTGGGTGTCATGATCTGTGCAGAATATATTACTGGGGCCGTTTATGCTATTCCTTCCGAGAATAGCTTCCATGCTAGTACCAGCAAACATCGACAACAATGTTTGCATGGTCGAATACTTGGACAGCATGAATGGCATTATATGAGCAGCTTCAAGTTTCGTAGCTCTGTCGGGATAAGAGTCTTGTATATCTTCCGGTGCAGATTCGTCAATTGCCCTGCCAACTGGTGATACGGAACCATCCCTAGCAAGTATCTAGTATTCTTATAGTCAGCTGAATCTCGAGAAGGAGTTACGTACTCACCCGAAACCGGACATTTGAGTCCCTGGATGAATTGGACTTGCGCGTTGACGATGAAGATGTCACTTTTGCCGAAATCGGCCCGTAGCGTCTTATAGGAAAGAGCAAGTCCTCGAAGACCTTGGTTGCCCATTCCAACATTATTCTCATTAGTTCCTTTGACTGCGAGAATTGGACAGCTGCATCCCGCCATGTGACACCATCGGTCGGGGCAATTCGACCCGACGAGCTGCTGATGTCAAACAGCGACGGTTCACCCTCAGCGACTAAGAACTTTGACAGCTTGCTGACTCTACTGCGAAGGAAGACAGTTTCATGCCATAAATTGTCTGCTATTGAATTGGGGCTGCGACCATGATTCAAGAGTGCCAAAGTAAGGCGTCGGGCGTCATACTGTTGATTACCTGCATGAATCAGAACGTCATCGTTTTCCGGCAACAAGTCGCAAATAAGCCGGAGAGCATCCAACAAGGGCTTGAAGTCCATGATAACCTCACGATTCTTGCAAGGGAAGACGAAGCTAAACTAAATTACAAGGAAAGTCACATAGCCGTTGACGAAATTAAGAAAACTTGGTTCGTTCTGGATTACATTTCGATGGACGGGAAACAATTAGCGGTAAACAACAGTGACATAACTTGTAGACAGGTCGAAGCTCGACCTGAGAGGGCTAGGGTAATGCGCCGTGAGCCGGGGTGAGCTGTGAGTCAAAGGGCAAGGGCTGAAAGCAAGCGTACTTGCGTCATTCTCGCGCTCATATATTTCTGCCGATAGCCACTCACTGATCGGCACCAGTAATGCGTACACACCAAATTTTCTTTCAGAACTCATCTGTTGAATTCAATATGCACACATTGTTACAACAGCGTACTTCGTCGCCGATTTCAAGTATGAATTACTATTACTATCGCTCTTTGTGTTGAATTTCGCAACGACAGTGCTTAGATAGTCGGCCAATGATCGTGTGGAGAGGGCAATCATGACGCGGACCAACCGCGTGCGCGATTCTATATCCTAGACCTGTCCTTTGATCATGGCAGTGCCTGGACTAGGGCTGCTCCGAATACGAATATTCGCAGTAATCGGCATTATTCGTATTCGTTATTCGCAAGTCCCAACCGCCGCGAATAATATTCGCTATTTTATTCGCAAATCCTGAGCAGTGCGAATAATATTCGTAATTTAGTCGGCGAATAACAATATTCGCATCTAAATCACGTGCTCAGGGGTATGCCTCCTAATAAATTTAATTCACAGTTTCAAGAGCCAAGATGGCCCCTTACAGGCTTCCAGCTCAAAAATGTGATGTAAGGAGTAAATTGATTAGCGAGCTGCGCACTTTTCTTGCTCTGTGACCTAGTGAGAGGTTGCTTTTACCAGGTACATATATCGAGAGACTGAAGCTGGAACAACTTCAATTGCCCAGATTGACAGCTTCTTCGTCTGTGCAGTTATCCTGCCTAACAGTATCTTCCGAACTATTTATTTTTAAATTTCGGATTCTTTAAATTGAAATGGAGACCAGAGGAAACCGCCTGGATTACCTAGCACTGAATGACGGCTACGAAAGTCAACCAGATACTCGCTGTTCTAGCCCAATTCTAGGGGCCACAGACCCTGGTTCATCATCGTCGCACTATTTCATCGGTCAGTCAGATTTATATACAGAAGTTGATCCAATTCTTCAGCTTTCCGACTCTGAAATTCTCCCTTCCGAATCGGTATCACAATTCGATTATTGCGTGGTCGTCAGTTAGTCAGAAGGGCCCAAAAGAATCATGGTTTTGGCAATATTTCACCTGTACGGAAACACGCAGCGAGTGGTTTGACAACCGCACCAAAAAGAGGAAATTTGTGGATAGGATCATCCAATGTGCAGTTGTTGACGACGGTACTGGAAAGAAATGTAATTGGAGTACGACCGATTCCAAGAGGCAATCCTCTTCCACCAACATTGTACGCCATCTAAGAGAAGCTCATTCGATACTGCCTACGGGCGCCAAACAAGTCGTCGCTCCATCAAAGGCTACTATCATACGCTTTCTCAAAAAAGGCAAGGAGAATGTAAATCTGACCCACCAACAGATTCTGGAGAAGAACATTATTCGCTGGGTGGTTGCATCTTAGCCTTTTACTGTCATCGAGGCAGCGAAGTTTCAGAAAATATTCAACGATATACCGGGAATTTCACTCCGTTTCACCTCGCGGCATACAATGCGGCGGAGAATCATGGATGACTTCGAACTATATAGAGCACAATTGAAGGAGGAGTTTTCAACAGAATGCAAAACAATCGCCTTGTCGCTTGATGTCTGGACCAGTAAAACCAATATTAGGCGTGATCGGTCATTGGCTTACAGAAGATTTCGAATACAAAGAAAAAAGTCCTAGAATTTAAGGAGCTTGAAGGATCACTAGCGGAGCGAATCTCGCCGATACCGTGGAAGAGCTGCTTATTGAGTTAGACCTTGAACTCAAACTGATCTCAATCACAGGAGATAACGCTACAAATAATGAGCGGATGGCTTCTGAGCTATTTGAACGCCTACAAGAGAGGCTTGCCGAACCGCTCTTCCGCGGTATAGACAGCTATGTTCGTTGTCTTGCACATATATTGAACCTCGTCGTGAAAGATATCCTTCGTGCTTTGAAGTCCGGCACTGCGAACGAAGCATATACTGTATGCGATAGCATTGAGAGCGGAGATCATGAGAGCTTCGGAATGCAAGAACCGCTTGCCAAGCTTCGGATATTGGCCGTCTGGATATCCCGAAGCTCTCAACGAAGAAAGCACTGGAAGAGAATATGCACGCTAATGAATCTTTCGACCAAATACATCGAATATGATGTAAAGGTCAATTGCGGGTGTAGCGGACCGATTTCAAGAGCTTGACCTCTTACTAAGCCTAGACTGAGTTAAACTCGCGATCGCCACCATGCACTCGTTTGCCGGACATCAAGGCCGTCTGTAAGGAGAGACCATTTTTGCAAAAACCATGGCTTTGCTTCCCAACTGCGAGAATCCCATGGAGTTCCTTCCCCGCGGCCATGAAGAGAGGCCCCTCTCATGCCCCAACAATGAATTCCATTATTACAAAGGTCCAAGCACAAATCAGCCTCATCGATAAGCGGCGGATCCATTGACGATGCGATAATTGCTCGCAGAGATCCAATCAACCACATCAACTACATAGTTTTTGTCTGTGTAGAGTAAGTGTATATTAATAAGCGAGACTTGAATGTAGTGTATCAACGGACACCTCAAATGTAGATGGTGTAAGTGTAGTTGACTTCAGTGTATGGGGTGACCCCACTATGACTGTCACCGTCCCCTCAGTAGAAGCCCACCTAAGATTTTCTGCCAATTTTGAAGTCGTCTTGAGTAAAAATACCTTACTACCATGTAGGCTGCCTCTCTGCCGTTTTCCCTTGACAATTTAAATCATTTCTTCAGCAGCCAGTTCTTGCGCCTTACCAATAAGCCATAATAGCTCCCGTCTTCTGAACTCGTCATCATTGAGGTGCATGCTCTCAAGCTGTCTTTTCTCCTCCATGATTGAAAGGAACAAAGGATTTAGGTCATTGGTAATACCAGCACGAAACCATGACCTCAACACTTGACACATCCCTGTTGAGGGACAACCATCTGCCCTGAGGCTGAGAACAGTCTTTCACACTCGGCAGACATGGATTGTGTTGTGAGAAAGTCGAGAGCCATTCGAGAGAGCCGAGGGTATTGAAAGCGCTTCTCATGCCAATAAGCTATTGGATCACGAACAAACTTGTCGTCGTTGTGGTGAGTTGCTTGCCATTTTTCGAACTCGTCGTCGGCAAAGGGATCATCGTCTAGACCCTCTGCATAATTCGAATCGATTCTGATCTGTTCGCAATGCTCTTCGAAGGCGTTGTAATAATACTTTCGTCGTTTTGCATCAGGCTCATCGTCCTAGATCACGTCGAGATCTCGATATCTCTCGTCCCATACTTGCTGAACCATCCTTTTTGCAGTTCTGATCCAATCAGGATGACGCGACCATGACTGTTCGAACCACCCCCATCTATACGCTGGATGAAGCGCAACGGCAGCATAATATATCGGTGTTTCGTCGAGAATGGTGTAGTACTTCTCTAGCTTCTCCCAGGCCAAATTGATACCAATCCTGAACTGTTCAGGGTCAGGAAAGTCCTTTGCCATCTCCTTATATTTCTCCAGCTTGCCGAGCAAGAATTCAAACCCGTTGACCACATCCCAAATGTTTCCATAAGAGCCGGTAGATCCCGTCCTGCGCTTTCTGATCAAGCCATCGCCTTCCAGAGTCTTGACTGCATCTACGTAGTACCCGAGAATCGTTGCAAAATGTTGGAGAACAGACCAATCGTTGGCAATAAGTTGGTTCTCGCTTCTGAGGATTCGGGGACAAACTGCCGACTTCTTCAACTGGCCAGTTCTTTTCGATGTATTCTCCTCCTCCCATTGACTTCGGTGCTTGGTGACGAGCATTTGGAAGTAAGTTCGAAGCTTCAAAGCACGGCGGATCATATAGAGCTGGGAAAGCCAACGAGTGTCATTATCAAGGACTACCGAGAGCGGTTTTTTCAAGCGCATTTTCGGATCATCGGACCTGGATATATCATACTGCTGGAGTTCCTTCAACAAGGATGTCAGCCTGTCTGCTCGATGAATATCAAGGACAAATTATGACGCTTCCCAACTGGTCCCTTCTGTCTCCAAAGTTCGTATTCGGCTTCAGAAAGCGCTTCTGCACCAGAGAGTTGGTCTTCGAACGGGTCCGTATTGTTACCGAAGAGCAGCGCCTTCGCAGATAGATTGACGGTATGGCCGAAGCAGCGCCCCCGTCTTTGAGCGCCATCGAAGCCGAGCTCTGTGCCAATAACCTGGATTGCAGCATCGTTGTTGCTAGCATTGTCAAGTGTGAAATACCCAAATTTGTCCTTAATGCCAAAGACTTCGAAGACCTGGAGGACATCTTTTGCAATGCAAGTCCCCAAATGTCTGCCAGTTTCAGGTAATCCCAGAATGACTTTGTGTGGCTTATTGTTTTCATCCCTGAAGAAGCAAGCGATGCCATATACAGAGTGTCGATTCCGTGCCCTCCATCCATCAAAGGCAACGTGTATTAACCCGGGACTTTCTTGAAGGGTTTCGATAACGCGTGCCTTATGTTTCTCGAACTCCGATGATCAGCGTGCGAACTGTAGTATCAGAGATATGGGCGTCTGTAATCCGAACTGCTGGGTTCAAGTATTCAAAGATATCTCGCAGTCTCTGGTGTTCAGCAAACTAAAGGGTTGATTCGTATCGACTATCCATTCGATCAGAAGCCGTTGGAAGTGGTTTCGATCGAATCCACGTATGATTGAGTTCGCAATTGCCTGTTCCCGAGGCTTCGAAGGATCGAGCTTAAAAGCATCCACAATTGATCTCAGTCTCTTGCTCCCTGGCTTCTTCTCAGCCTTCTGCTGTAACCCTGACTTCGTCTTGCTATCCGGCGCAGATATTCCATGATCTCTATATAGATGATTCAAGGCATTCTGAAGGCCGACAGCAACAAAGCTCTTAGGTTTGGGGTCTTTCTTCTGAATACACCGCTTGCAAACCCATCTGCGCTCGTCGTGACGTTGTATGTCGTACCCATATTCCCAAGCCCACGAGTAATTATCTTTGCTTCTTTCTGACCACACCCAGCCTGGAAAATGGCGCCAAAGACGCGTCTCGAAATGATCGGGATCCGGGGGCGGTGTTGAGGATGCAGTGGATGCAGTCGATGAGGATAGAGAAGAATCGGATGACGAAAGTTCGGAGAGTTCGGAGTCATCTGAGAGATCGTCGACAGAGATTGGAACTGGTTCTTGGGAGCTCGCAGCACTCATAATGACGGAAAGCTACCAAGTCACAGCACAGAGAAGAAGGTGGGTCGAATGTTATTATAGTTGGCCTGAAAATGAAGTTAGAAGATGGATATGGAATAATGGTGCCAGTAAGAGCGAAATGACAATTACCGATTAATGGACCGTGACGCGATTGCAGAAGATCCAAGGTACTTTGTTTACAGAACAAATTGAGTGGGATAGGGTTATTTACGAACATTTACTAACCATCTATCCTACTGTGGGCACACCCATCAACCTTGAAAATTCCCAATTTTACCAACTTCATCAGAGCCTTATCTTATCGCGAACAAATACACTGAATACACTAAATCCACGTACACTGGACCTTCGAATGTATGTAGTGGATTAGTCAGAAACGCTCTGGTGTAGATTATTTAGTTTAGTGTAATACACTAAGTGTATCAACTCGTGTAAGTCGTGTAGTTGCTTGGGTCTCTGCTCGAGGAAACAGATGAGTTCGGAATTACCATGACGTCAATAGGTAAACCCCCTTCTGCGCAGCTGTAGAATCCGATATTTTGTACTCACAGTCCTAGTCAACACAACCGACAGAGGACCCGAAGCTTTAGGCGGCCTGTACCATTAGGGCTTAATATCGATCCGGAATAGGAGTCCTGGTACTATTTGGGTACCAGAGACTCTCCAGCCATACGAAATACTTGGGCCTTCAGACACTTTTTACAGAGTGTAGAAATTTAGAATGTGATGATGTTATCTGGGCGCCACACTCGGAACTCTGTGTTCAAATAGTTAGTCATCCTTGGACAGTTACCGGAGCCATTATATACAGCCCTTGACCGCAATGTGCTTGACGTTCCGTTGACTTCTGAACCTGTACTACTCGCCTATGTTCACTGTATTTCGTGCCACCTTCACCATTTTAAGGCTATGTCGTCTCAGAAAGTATTTGATATTGCCTTCTAGGGTGCAACAGGGTATACTGGGAGCCTTTGCTCTGAATACATCACGAGCAACTTCCCTGCCAACTTGAGGTGGGCGATTGCAGGAAGATCTGTGGCCACGCTCAGGGCCATAGCAGAACACCTCAGGACACTGAAGTCGGGCCGTCTGCAGCCAGGTATGCTATTCTTGCTTGTAAATCGCGTGCTCATTACAGCTCACTGTTGAAGAAATTGAGATCATCCAATTCCGCAAAGATGAGCTTGAATCCCTGGCTCACAAGTGCCATGTCATTATCAACGTGGATGGAGATGGCCGCGAGCGCGTTAGGGACGGGAAGATACTCGTGGAAGTTTGAAGTTGGGGCCATAGATATCGAGTCTCAGACCAGCGCTGCGGCGTACGACAGATTCGTTGGAACGAACGAACGAACGTGGTCAGAGCACCGAGACCAGGGACGAATCTGTACCTAGAAGATGGCGGGACAGTGACGGCTGATGTGCTGATGCCGGCTTTGAGTTATTTGTCCGTTTTCCTTTCGTTCCTTTCTTTTCGCCAGCACACCGCATGTACATAATACACTGGCTTTCAAACAAAAAACTCCGCTATGAGCTCCTCTGCCGCGCACGCGCCGCCATGACGTCTGTTACTGAAGCCGCGACATTCTATGAATCGTGATTCAGTGAAAGAAGTGATTACTCTTTTCGACATAATCAGGGCTGTGGCGGATGCGGATATCCGCCAAATTTTCCCATATCCGCATCCGCCATCCGCCTTTTTGAAATTGGGAGATATGTATACGCCTTTGTATCCGGCTTTAAAAATTTGCAAAATTCATTAATATTTCTAATTTCTTTAAAATTCGCAAAGTTCACTAACATGATATTTGAATTTCCTAAATGGACTCGCTTGTAGCAGACCCAACTTATTTGGTCGGTCATCCCCGCTACATGTGAGCATGTAAGCCAGTGCTAGAATGACCGCTAAGTCGCCCTATTTCATTAACATGTTCATCATCTACTTTCAGACCATAGTTTGACTTATTTGATATTGCGCTTCTTTGTATACGCGATTGTTTGCTGAGGATGTTAGATTTTGACCGTTTTTTAAATTTAATTAGAGAATATACGAATTATCCGCCATCTGCATCCGCCAATCAAAAGTATGGCGGATACGTTCTGCCTATCCGCCTACAGCCCTGCATAATCAGTCATTCAGTCTTCGTAAGATATTATTAGAAGGGATGAAACCTTAAGGCATTGCAAAGTCATAAAGAAAAGGGGGGGGGGGGGGGGGGGGGGGGGGGGTTGAAGCCGGGCGAAATTGTTGCAGAAGTGGCGGGAAGTGATGCGTAGCATACGGAGTCGATGGTGCACCCATTTTCACTGGAAGTTTACGTGGAGAAACCCCAGCCCAAATTCAGTCCGAAACTGCAGCCTGCAGCCAGTTTACGCCCGACTTAAGACTTCACGTGTAAGAAAGCCAGACTAATACAAATATAGTGTAGTGCGTTTTCCTTAGCGTGTCGCCTATCGGGTTAGATCAACAGCGTCCAATTGACTGTCGATACGAAGAATGACACAGTTGACGCTCCTAGGAACCGTGTTCAGATCGAACCGAATAACACCGGTGCAGGGTAAATTGAGATGCGTGTGCATATGATAATACCCGCATCCCGCTGATCCTCCAATATATTATGTTGTTTCACGTTGACCACCCACATGCTCTAAAAGGCAGGCCGTAATATACTTTCTATGCCAAGCCGGTAATGATAGGGAATCTGAACCAATGTTAGCCATGGAGCCCATCGTCTATTGTAGAGTCTTCCTGCTGAGTTTGTCAAGGAATTGCGGGATCGATCATTGTCCGTTTTAATCGTTCTTTTACCTCTAGAAAACCATATTTGCGCGGCATTGAAATGCAGACTACGAAGAGAGAAAGAATTGAGGCGCAACACAGCCAGCGAAGTGGCCTGAATCATTGACCTCTCGGGCAGTACTCAGATCTGCAACCTGTCAAATCGGAAAGACCCTGAACATTTTGCGACAAAAAAGCTGTCGTACTGAAAGTTAAATGAAAAGCCAATTGTCATTCGAGACTACCCACTTAATCAAAATGAACCCAATATGTGCAATTTATACATGTTCGACCGTCCGTAGTGAATACACACACATTCAGAGAAGAGACGCAACGTTACAAAACAAAAGCCGCGGGACTAAAATGTTACCTGCAAAATCTTTGAATAAGTGTGTGATCCGTTTTGATATGAATATTGCAACAGCAAGTTTTGGCCCGCGACCATCCTTGGCTCCTGGTAATATATCGGGACAGCCATGCCACCGTAGTTATAGCCACCAGGTCCCGGCGTACTCCTGTACAGTACAGTACTGCTGCTGTTCCAAGGTCCAACTGGTGATGGCGCAGACAAAACCCTGAAAGTGGAATCAACATAGTTATTGAAAAAAACAAGCAAAAATGCGTTATGATATTCCGACCAGAACACCGTGCCGCTGCTGAACGGTTCGTCGCCTTGAATCACTGCGTTGGCTTGTCGACGGGTAGTAGGGACCGGCATCACGCTCGAAAACTCACCGGTCGCGGCGTCGTAGTAGCGGTAGTAGTCTCTGTTTGTTTCGTTACCTACCGGGACTGTGGCAAGGTGCACGTCAAAGTTGTCACTGTAAGTGGTGTCAAGGCCATATAAATATGCGACATTGTTTACAACTACGTTAGCAAACGTGCCGTAACCATATGTCGTGTTCTTGAACCAATACTGCTCCGGTCGCTCAATAGTGATCACATTCGTGTCCGGATCCATGGTGTAGATAGCCATTGTGTTACCGTATTCTGTGGCGCTTTGACCGTCGGAGCTGGAGAATTTCTCGACCTTAAAGAAATGCATTGCGCGGGTTTGCGTCAACTGAACACAATTTGTATAAGTCCAGAGTGCATATCGTTGGCTGGGGTCCGTCGAGCAGGATGCCTCCTCGTCGGTGAAGGGAATTGCAGGCTTCCATCCCGTAGACGGAGTCATAGTAAAGTCTTTAAGGTCTTTAGGGTGGCTGAAGTTCATAGCTAAAGTCATACTGTTCGACGAAAAGCCAACAAGCTCGCCAGTCGTCTTCGAATACGCTGAAGTGTCACAAAACACCCAGAAGGTGCGGTTGTACAGAGAGCAGGCGCCACCTCCATCACGGTAAATATCATATTCAGATGCCCAGTCGCTCATGCGCAGCCAGTCCCAGACTCGCGAGATAGTTATTGGCTTTGCTTCTGGTGCCATGTACTGAGGCGGATTCGTCGGTACATAAGGAGTGAGCATTGAAGGGATGGCGAACGACTGGGATGCTGCAGGAAACTGCGCTGCAGCCAGCGCGAGTGAGAATACAACAGTAATAGCCCAGCAAATCATCGTCGCGTGTTAAAAAAAAAAGAGAAAAGGAGAAGAGAGGAAAACAGAGAGGAAAAGTCCGTATATAAAAATGCCCTCGCCATTGTTTCAGCAGCAATATACTCCTTTGAGCGACTACACATGAGAAATGGCAGTGCAAGAGCTCTCAGAAACTCAAAACAGTGACGACTGCTGATACAAGCAGCCTAGATGGTAATGGTACGGAGTAATAGTGCGAAGCAGAATCAGATAGGCTTACCCCTAGCTGTTGGCATTCCTTGATGCCTGCATAATTCACTGTTCCATGTTTCAGCTTCTCGCACTAATGGCGTCGGAATACTGTACAAATAAGGCACGTGCATAAGCCCCTGACCGCCGTAATTAGTCAAGAGCTCGCAATTAACTATCTCTATGCAACCAATTATTATGAGCGAAGGCACCGGTGCTCTTAGACATCGACCAGACCCTGATTTGCAAGAATAGTTTAGTGTACGACCAGTGCAGCCTTTCCTTGGCAGGGCCCCCTAGGGTTGGGTCATTTCGAGTTCAACTCAAGTCGACTTGAACTCGACTTCACTTGGACTCTGCTCGGGCAAACTTGGCTCCACTTGGGATTCCGCGAAGTCAACTCGACGTCAACTCGAGTCTTACTTCACTTCACTTGATCTGTCATTGGATAACTTGACTTTGGACGTCGAGCAAGGGCAAGTTTAGTAATGAACCGTGTTATTTGGGCAATCGTTGATGCACTTATGGCGCATACGAAAGCAATGTCATAGAATATGGCACAATTCACTATCTCAGGTCCGCAAACGTTATGGAATTTTTAAATTACCTGTCGAGGACGCTCTAAGGTCGCGTATCCCATGACACGGTTCGTCGTATGTAAAAGACCAGTGCATAGTGCACTCTAAATTACCCCTTTGCTCCTGGCAAGTCTTTCTTCCATTTGGTCCTCGTCGTCTGACACTCTTTTTCTCTCTCATATATGACGACGGAGACAATTATTCAGAAGAAGTCGTCGAGAGCCAGCTCTCTTTTTATGGCTGGACACGATATCGCCAGAGGAAAATTCCTGGCGATAGTTTAGGCGATACGATATGCGATATTGAAGTTGAATATCGTATCGTATCGCCGAGATTCCGCTTAATTCTCATCACGGTAAATAAAGGGCGTTGAGATGGAAAGACTAAGTAATTACTCAATTAAGTACACGCCAAAAGTCCCCAGCAAAGATAGTTTGTGAGTTACAGAGACTATATTCAATAAATTCTGCTGAACCCTACTTGCCAACCCTAACCCTAATTTTAATAGCGTTAAACTAGTCTCGGTACTTATTCCTACGCATTATCGCCCAGTTGGCGATATCGTATCGTGTCCAGCCCTAGACGACTAGATTTTACAGTTGTTATGTGGCGTCGTAATATAATTCTACATCAGGTTTTGTTACTGTAGCTTTAACTTGAGTTCACTTGACTTGACGCGCTCGCAATCGACCGGAGTTGGCTTAGCTTCATCGACTTCACTTCGGATTCGCCGCATTCGACTTGGGTTTTTGCTCAGGGGTCGACTTCAACTCGACTTGACTTAGGGTTCCAAGTGAAGTGAGAGTTTACCCATCCCTAGTAATTATGATTATAAATTAGTTGCTAAAACGAATCAAAGACCTTGAGTGACATTAAGATTCAAAGAGTTCGAAATTACGCGCGGAAACCATGGACGTATCGTAACAAGGGTCACACTCCCGAAAGTCGACCACTGCCCAACTATTTGGACTTGAAGTTAGTTGTATATAAATTTGTTATGTGTGTGGGCAATATGCTTGTACAATATTGTATATTTGTAATAATAATGTATGTTACTCTTCTTGTTGATATGATGCTTGTATTTGTAGATCCGCTGAATCTCGTGACGTGCTGCATGTCGGCCGCTGCTTATCGAACCACAGTCAGAACAATTACGCGTCTTGTTAGGACAGTGGAAATTGGACTGCGTCCTTGAAATCCGCGACCAAAGTAGTCTACAACTGCAGGATATAGCGCCGATTCTGCATTACGAAGGTCTCCAAACGTTTCGAATGCGGGATGTGGCGTTCGCTGATCGCCTCGCTTAACTGCGTGGATTGAACTAGTCAACGTAACGCCACCGCTCTGTCTGTGCTTTTTCTGGGCTCTTTTCTTTACACTGATGGGGATGCCAAATTTCATATACTCGTTAACTACACATTGTTGAGAAGCTGCGCATATCAAGTGTAACAGCTTAAAGCTCTTAGTTAGCAGACTACCTGTTATAGCCACATGGCGTGAACGGGATATAAAACATAACATGTACACTGGTCAGGAAGTCAAATGCCGGAGGGAAAGCCTACTCTGCCGCGCTCGAATGGTGCCGACGGTTGCACTCTAGACTCGGTAAAAACGCTTCCTTATTAGGCACAGCAAGGGAGGGCTGCAACCCGACGTTTTTTCCAATGCTACCCGATGTCCACGTTCAACGGGTTCGCCACCATAATTGACCCATGCCTTTCGTGAAACCTCGTTTCTTGAGAGAGACTTGAGACATTGCGGTCGTTTAACAAGTTAGCCACCGATCGTCAGGACAACAGACCTGACCTAGGGCCTGATTCTTTTTTTAAATGGTCCTTCCATAGTTCCATTTACTTTTTTAAATGGGAGCTCCATTTAGGGATCGGCACGGATACACGGATAACGGATATATCCGCGGATATCCGTCAAAATTACGGATACGGATAGATCTTAGGCAGGTACGGATACGGATAAAGCAATCTTGATTAGTCATATCCGTGGATATTATCCACGGATATCCACGGATAAAGCACGTAAATAAAGTTATTAAGCAAATTATTATCGAGAGTGTTATTGAAGTTTTCGGCTGTGCCAGGAATAGATAGCCATATGAGCAACCAAGTCTACGCAGTGGTTTTCCGAGGAACATAGTAATGTCTTCCAGTATTTGCAAGCGCAGAGCCGCACCATCGACTACCGGATCCGGCGATGTGATTTGTCGGTGGATGATTAATATTCACATCGCCTTACCTATCGCTGCTGTCCCAAGGTGGATCTTGCATATGTATTCGTTTACGTTCTGTTCTTTCCGCTGTTTTTGCCATTATCGACTGACAATATCCGGAGATGTAGTCACGGTCGTGGGTCTCTTATCTTATCCCAAAAGTGGATCTTGCATATGAACTTCCCTTGTCTTCTGTGTCTTTCTCCTTTGAATTCGCCATGGGTTGGATCCCAATCCTGCAATTGGTTGAACTGGTCGGAAATTGTCGGAAAGTAAGCCAGAATAAGTAATAATTCCTACAACGTTAAGGACTTTTAAGCGATGTAAAATTACTTCCTTCTACAGTATAGTGTATGAGAATTTTGTAATATATAAGACGGCGAGAAGGCCGACAAACTTCAAGATCACCTTCTCCAGTTATTGTGTCACTTATTACCTCTGGTCTCTCTGGTATCAAGTGCATCAACTTTTTCCAAATCTTGCATCTTTACAGTGATAAGCAAAGCAATTGGATTATTGTTGTTTCCCAAAATAAGATGGATTCGAGTTCTCAATCTCAGAACACCCAACAGCGCCAGTCTAGAGCGAAGCGCCTTGATTATCATCCGCTGAATACCGACACTGATAGTGACGGCGACTCTGACGAAGGTCCACGATTCCGTTCTCGTCCTCGCCTTGAAGTGAGTCAGACAGGTACCACACTTTCAGATGACCTTATATCCCCTCATGAATCTGCGTCCCAAGTTCTCGCAAGCGATGCTGACAGCCATCTTTCCTTTTTGCCAGTCATTCCAAAAAAGCCCATGCCGCCAAAGTCACGGGTCTGGGAGCACTTCCATACTATCGAGCTCGAAACCACATACATCCACAAGTCAACTAACAAGAGTCGCCCGGACAAGCTGATTGTGTGCACTCGCTGTTCGTGGTCTACTACGGAGGCAGTTCTTCAAGGGTCATCAGGAAATCTGAGTACACACCTCTCATCAAGGCACGGGATGCAAAAGCCTGGCGCGCATGCTCCAAGAGCTTCTTGCGATATCACGTCATTTTTCAGCAGACCTAGCAAGCCAGTTCAAGAGCGACTAGAGGACAACATATTGCATTGGATGATTGAAGAGTCAGAACCTTTTACGACCGTAGAGGCTCGATCATTTCAACGAATATTCCATGATCTTCCAGGTGTCGAATTACCGATCAGATCCGCAAGCACGGTGAAGCGCCGCCTCGTTGCAAGGTTCGAAGAGGATCGAGAAAATCTTAAGCGTGAATTGGATTCAACCTGTAGCACCATCGGGTTGTCGCTGGACTAGATGTAGTTCTTGTGATCCAGATACGGCCTTGTGATCCAGATACGGCAGTTAAAATCTAAGCAATAGGTGAATCGGGCACGAAATCTGGATACCGTAACAATAACAGCAGCTTATATATCCTGAATATACACCGATTCGTTATGTATATTAGGCCCGCTCATTTGCAGAGCAAGGTGAGCCGGTTTATTTGTATGGATCGCCGGATCGATCTTAACGATTACACGACTGTCTTATTGACTCATAAACTCACAGACGTGTCTAGCCCATTCATATTAGTGATGGTCGTGATGTCTTTCATTCATATTTTGGTCATTCCTACGTTGATATCCGTGGATATCCATGGATATGACGGATACGGATACGAATAAGCGCATTTTTTCTGGATATGGATACGGATACGGATAACTATATGTTGCCTGGATACGGATACGGATATAGATAACGAAAATTCTTATCCGTGTCGATCCCTAGCTCCATTTAGGGTGGGGCCATTATTTCCTTCTAATGGAGGTCCCATTTAGATTCGCGTCAGAGGGCGCTTTAAATGGGAGCTCCATTTACACCAGCTCCCATTTGAATCCGCACGTGACTCGGATCAGACACAAAATTTACGCGTTAAAAGAAAATAATTTGGGGCGACCCTACAACCGCGTAACCGACTCCAGTAATCTATAATAAAGGATTTACAGGCTAATAATTTTCTCCCTCTGATTTCCTGTTGGGAGCGCATTGTAGAGGCGTGCTACTGTGAGGAGTGGTCAGGAGGGTGGTGTTTCGGTAGGTTTCACTAGCGTAAATGGAGTTCAAATGGAGGTCAGACCTCCATTTTAGCTTTTTGTATAGGAAAAGGCTGACCTCCATTTGAACTCCATTTACGCTAGTAAAATGGGAGCTCCATTTAACGTTACCTGATTCTTTTTGTGTATAATGGGAGTACCATTAGAAGGGCTGATTCTTTTTGGGAATAATGGGAGTACCATTAGAAGGGTGATTCGTTTTGGGTTTAATGGGAGTACCATTAGAAGCGGTGATTCTTTTTTTTTTGAATTTAAATGGGAAAAGAATCAGGCCCTAAGTTGCAGTCGGAAACTCAGTAACCACTGGCATGAACATCATTTAGAAATTTTAAGTGACTCTCAAATAGCAGACGATCGAGTGAAAGACTGCCATCCCTCAAGCTTGGTAACTGTTAGTGGTAGGCCACCCAATGGTTTAGCTGTTAAAATAAAGGCGATAACCACGGCCTGATCGGGGTCAGCTTTTTCGAACTTGTACTTAGCAACGAATGCTGCCACAATGCATTTCAACTCCAATTTGGCGAACGTTCTGCCCAGACGACCCAGACACGCACGTGCGCCGTGCAAGATCGTGGAGAAGCCGAAAACCTTCGTTGGCGTCCGGTGGGGGTCCCGGTACTCCACCGGTCAGGATTAAACTCTTCAGCTTCAGGTCCGCAAAGCACTTTGGACTTGTTGAGGAGCCAAGATCAAACAACAAAAAAAGCAACACATTAACAATCACTGACTTTACATGACGTAGTGAACGACTAGGGAATGCCCAAACTCGTCACTGACAACAACGACAAGACAATCTGCGCACAGACAAACAGTTTCCGGATTCCCGGAAAAGGAGTCATCTCATCGCACTCCCAAGGAACTTTGCAAAAGATCCGATTGACTATTACGCTGACTGCAACCCAAGCTGAAGCTTTGTGAGCGAAAAACGAAATTCATTTGACAATTGACAGTTGGCTTTTGATAAAGACCATAAAGACGACTGTTGTTCACGGTCGACATGTTGATGTTACCTATGGCTCACGGCGAGAATGACAGAGATATCAACATGGTTTGGTTACCTCCCAATGGTGTCCACAGCAGGGCTGTAGGCGGATAGGCGGATACGTATCCGCCATACTTTCGATTGGCGGATACAAATGGCGGATACAAATCCGCCAACCCTCAGAGAGGCGGATATGGCGAATATGGCGAATAATCCGTATATTCTTAATTAAATTGAAAAAACGGTCAAAATCGAACAGGGTTAGGGTCATAGTTAGCCCTAACCCTTACCTTGCATAGTCCGACAAGAGGTCATTCTAGCACTGTCGTACACGCTCACATGTGGCGGGGATCACCGACCATATAAGTTGCGTCCGCTAACAGCGAGTCCATTTAGAAAATTCAAATATCATGTTAGTGAACTTTGCGAAATTTTTGAAGAAATTAAATTTGTAATAACTATTAATGAATTTTGCAAATTTTTAAAGGCGGATAAAAAGGCGGATGGCGGATGCGGATATGGGAAAATTTGGCGGATATCCGCATCCGCCACAGCCCTGGTTCACAGGACCAGAAGTAGTTATTGCCATCCGCGAGGACTGTATTCCTTGGAATGTAAACAAGTCCACATCGATGAGACGTTGACTTGGCACGAGAGAATGATCGCACATGTCATCCCACACGAAGTTAACATCCTGTTTATTCAATACTTGGTCTAAATTCGTCCAATTGCTAAGTATATCCTTATAATGTTAGGCTAGGGTTAAGCCTTTTTTTGCCTCCAGTTTCAGTTCGTACAAATTTAGTGTTAAGCTCGGGGGGGTTGAACCAAAAGGTGAAGTCCGAATGAGCCGCAGGGGCTAGGGTAAAAGTAGCAGCTCGGTCAGGATAGCCTGGTCGAACTTAGTTTGGGAGTAAACGCCGAGCGTTAGCCGAAAGGCGGGCTAATACGAGCGACCTGTAGACGTACATGGTCAGTTACAATGGGGCTTACGATCGATCGTATCTCGGCCCATCCCCGAAGTACCAGGAATTTCGGATTCATGCTCGGTATCCCGAGTCTAGAAATAATTCCCTCACATTAGTGGTCGCCAAATTCAAGGGTTCCTTTTTAAACGCGATCCGACTGAGAGAATGGTACGGGCTTGGACAAAGAAAGGCGCCTCATTAAATTCTAGCACGCCTCAGATGATATTCTAGTCGCAAAGTCAGCATCACATCTTCAGGCTCAATTTGCGAATACGAAGGACTAAACGTCAGGTCATTGGATGTACACCTGGTTCTTGAAAAGCTTTCACAATGCTCACAATGGCTGGGACCTCGTTCCTGTACGTCGAATATCTCGCTCTCACTCAGTTGCCTTCTTAATATCCGTTCTGCCTCAAACAACATCAGTGTTTCTCGATGCATCGGATTGAAGACGATTTGCACAGCTCATGCAGAGGGATACAGAGTCCTCGCTGTCTGTCAGTAGTCATGCAGAATACGCGTGCGGCGCATGGGGCGTAGGCTATGCTTGGATTTGGCCTTGTCTAAGCCGTGCCTTAGAGCACGTGTTATGCATTTATTGGCGATCTGGTAGTTAAAAAGGAGGGGTTTGTCCTCAAGCGTGAACTCTATATGGCACAAAAAATCGGAGTTGAGCCGACTGCGACTGCTATTGCAGTGTCAGGCAACGTACAATGTGGAACGGAATCCATGTGACATTGGAGCTAAAGACACCCTTGCCATGAAATGTTTTAAGATCTTGTTATATTCAGAAACACAACATAGTACTAGAATTAGAATATGCGAGACATGTAGAAATTACACAGATACGCCATTCCTCATCACAAGGCTACTCGAACTTCAACTTCCACGCTCTTGTCACATAGATAAACGACTCGAAAGAGGCGGAGGTGATAAGGATGGCCTGGCCCGCAATCCGTGAGCCAGTCTGGAAAGGTACAGGCGTGACAAGCGCGCTCTCAAGATATGTGGGAAACGTAAACACCAGAGTGTCGTTGTTGCTCCAAGGACCAAGCGGAGTTGGGGAGTATTTTACTAGGAGGCTGATGTGATCTTTTGCGAGGAAGAACATCAGATATGAATTGTGGTATGCCGAATAGAACACTGATATTCCGCCGTTGTAATAGGCCAAATTGGGGAGCGACATAATCGCTGCTGATTCTCTGCGCGCCGTAGGCAGCGGCTCTGTCGGCGACCAGCCACCCAGACTTTGATCCCAATAACTCCATGTAGACTTGTCTTCGATGGTTGCAGAAGGAGCAGAGGCGACGTGCACGTCCTGGTCCGAGACTGGATCCAGTGCGTATAAGTACACACGGCCTTTCACAACGATGGTCGCAAAGGAGCCGTAATGGTATTCCTGGGGTGTAAAGCTTATCGTCACTGGCCGCGTGACCGTGAGGGTATTGGCTTCCGCGTTAAATTCGTAGACAACCAGCGATGTTCTCGTGAAAGGGGTAGGAGGACCACAATCGTCAAGCCGCATGTCCCAAAGCTGAACGGCTTTGTTGGACCCAATGACGGCGCAGTGGGTATGCGGAAGGGTACTTAAGTTCATGAAGTAGGTATAATCGACCTCGCTTTCATAGGGAGTGGCAGGGATGGGGGGTCGTTGGAGATCCACAAGCCATCCGGGATGGGCAAAGGTTTTTGCCATAGCGATAGAGCTCGAGAAGCTGTTAAGATTGCCGGAGTCCAATTCTTGAACAAAGGTAGAGCCAAAGAGCCAGAAACCCCGGTTTTGGATCGAGCAGAACGTGGGTGGACCGTAATGCTGAGTCAAGATCGTTGATGATTGAGACCAGTCTGTCAGGTTCCCCCAGTCATTCACGTAGTCAACGGCGAAGTCGAGGTTAATGCCAGGAGATACTTCATAGGTAGGATCAGTATCGTAGTGGGGCGTTTTGATCAGAGGGACGGCGAATGCCGTATACGCTGCTGCTGCGGTTGTGCCGGACACAGTCGCAGCGCACACGAAGACGACAACCACCAGTAGGCCCGGCTGCAGCATGTCTAAATATTGGCAAGCACGAGTACCGGAATGTATGATAGTCCTGACCATATGGCCGACCATGCGCGCCAGATGGGGCCTTTATAAGAGCCCAGAGCCATGCTCCGGGACGAAAGCCACGGTCCAGCGCGAATCGGACGGAGTATCAAAGTCGCCATCAAAAGTGCGGAGTAATGTGACAGTCAGTCGAGCGTAAGATCGCGCAACCCTTGTATCTGCTGGGTGTGATGATGGATCGCGACCTAGTCACAGTCAGCTTGTCAGCATGTTCCCGGTCCTCTGGGTTGCCTCCGCAAAGTCTTCCGCCAACTTGGACTGTGTGTGCCATCGTGACGCTCACCGCATGTTCTGTCAACCGTCATTGACCTTGTCATGGTGCTGCCCGTATGCTCAGGCAATCAGCCATGTATAAGACGAGAACCTCAAGCCGACATCTAGCAGCCTAATTACGAACGGCGCGTCGACAATGATTTACTTGCTTGTCCTCATTCTGCTGGGTGTCGCTTTCACGACCGCGACGCCTGTGTCGACAAGCTTTCCTGTTCCATCCATCCTCACGCCTCATCGTGAAGTCTCCCCGCCATACAGGGCGACACCCCGCAATCTCGGATTTACTGTCGCCAGTGCGTCAAATTGGGGTCCACTGAAGGATTTTTCCATCAACTCGTCGTCGTATGAAACGCTCAAAGTGGCCCCCTCGACTTTGTGCTCTATCCAGAACCGCACATTTTGGTTCGCAGGACAGACTGACATCCAAATTTTACAGTCGCGCACTTTTGTGGGATCTAGCAGCTCTGTTGCGATGGCTCTGGACTTTTCCCACCCTTCCTGGATAAAGGAAATCTCGACAAGGCCATCCGCCTCTTGGCCGGTCATTCCAGTTACTCCAGCCGAGCAAGCAATGTCAGTAGCCTATAACTACAAGTTCATCTTCCATCCGCTCACACACGGCTCGCTCATTAATGCCACGACGGCCCTTCAGCTCTGGGACATTTCGGCCAGCAATAATGACGAGAGTAATTATTGTCAAGGCTATCCCGCGACCACGTTGATCTTGTACACACTTGACTCGACGACCAACACGCTGACCGTCACCCGTCCAGCGCCTTCATACCAAAGATACAGGCAATACCCGTACGGTTCTTTTGCAACCCTGACAGTCCAAGGGATGACTTACCTCTATGCGTTGGACTCTTATGACACAGGCGATGACTCGAATAATGGCTACCAGAGAGACGTTCATGTTGCTGCTGCACCCGCTTCTTCGATAGCCGACAAATCCACTTGGAAATACTACGACAACGCCACGAGCACGTGGTCAAGTACGGAGCCTCTGCCTACGAACCGCCGTGCGTCGGCCGCGATTCTCACGGTCCTGCCAGCCAGTTCGTCCGACGAACCCTTCAACTACTTTCAGGGGGGCTCAATATTTTTCTCCGAGTATCACAACGCATATTTGCTCATCTTCGTCCTCGCAAGCGACTCTCGCTACTTCCGTGTCCGCTATGCCCCGACGCCTCTCGGTCCGTGGTCAGGCAACGAGACTATTATCTTGGATGCAGCGGGCTATGGTATAGGTTTTGTATATGGTCTCGCGACTCCTATCTTTTTTCAAACCGACGGAAGTGTTGGAGGAAAGAGCTTACTGTTGACTGCCAGTCTATCCGACGGCTACAGTGAGACCCAGACATTCAAGGTCAATTTTGCTTAAACTCCAATTGCTGTTTTCGCTAATGGAGCCACAAACGCTGATGATAATTATTGTTGTTATTATGAAGCATAACTTCTCGCTCAGAATGGACGGTCTGATGACTTTTACCCTGAACATATAACCGGCCGTTCAGGGCAAGAACTATGGTAATGACTATTGACTCTGTAAACCCTCGTTATAACGAACCTTGTTATAATGAATTCCTCGATATAACGAAACCTACGCGTTGCAAAATCTCACACAAATTTCGTTAATTCGCGTTACCACTGTCTCTTCGGACTTGGCGCGGACAAGCACAAAACTCCGAAACGTCATCTCCGAACGCCGAACAACCGATCCCGATCGCACTTCACGACGATTAAACCACAAATCTTTATTTTTGCTGCATTGTACTGTCAATATAGTCAGGCATGTGAGACGTTGTTGTTGAAAATGGCTGAGGCATAATTATTCACGTTACAAAAAATGGTCCCTGACCCTCCCGATTACGTGTGATGATTTGGGAAATCGGCGCCATTTATATAGTCTGGCAATAAGTGCAGCCGTGGGAATTATTGATGAGAATCCGGCCAGCAGCAGCTGATTGGGCTTTCTAAAAATATTTGCTTTATGGCGTGCGGACTCGAACTAGGGCAATCTCGCCGTTTGAGAATGCTTAATGAAGGCCTAAATGTGGAAGAGCGGGCCTAGCTAGAGTGCGGCAATTCCGTCGACCCTACTCATCGGGGCAATGTTAATACCATGCAAACTTACTAGTTGATGTTCCGCTCTTGGAATTCAGCCCGTCGGTTGACAGCGAACGTCTTTATCACTTTCCAATTTCTTCGATCTCTTTTCCATTGCTTATCCGGTAGTACGGTAACACTCATGTATGCCCAGGGCCACTTAGTAGCAGGTCTCAGTCGCGACTTTGTGGATGTGCTGGAGGTGTTATCTGCCTTCTAATAACTGAGAAGCAGATGCTGACGTCTCTGGCTGCGACATCATCTGTAGAGCTATCAGTCGTTAGTCAGCCACTAGTTCCCGGTTGTTGTGGCGTTCAGCATTTCAATAGCTTTGGGGGCGATCTACGCTGGTCCCAAAGAGGAATGGCCATGCAGTCAATGTTTTGTTTTTCGACAACAGCGCCATAAGACGACGACGGCACAGATCGAAAAAATTCTATAAAGACATGCTCAGAAAGCGCTGGGATATCTAGTACGCTATGGCTATAGATCCTGTGAGGCAAGTGCGGAGGCAAACGTGCTCTTTTGGCGCAATATGTGGCCGTACTTGAAGAACAAAATTGGAATCGGCGCCATTGCCAGCGAAATAAGTGCCCAGATTGTCGTGGCCCAACGGACGCCTAACTTTTCATACACTATATGTCGACGGTTAATTGAGTAATCGCGCGGACCGTCAGAAAATGACGGCGGGACCGCCAACTTACTAGCTGGGGCAACCAATGGCAAACTGGCGCCGATCATGCTTCTCGTCACGCTCATGATGCCGTGGGCACTGGCAGCATAAATTTTGTAGCAGTCCGTGGCGTAGTTCAAAAATCCGATGAACAGGGACGTGAAACCGAGTCCGAAGAAGATTCCTCCCAGCATGGTTACTGCGAACGGGATTTTATTATACGACGTCCAGGCCAGCCAGAACAGGCTGACCGGCAAAAACCACGATGCGACCATAGTTACTGGTAATCGCTCCAGCTCCATCGAGACGACCTTGCCTGGGATTTTTTTGAGCCGCTGAATGCGAATGTCGTACGCATAGTGGGCAACGGTTGTCAGTGCGGCCCCGAGACCGACTTGACATGTCAGCATAATATCAAACTGGCATTGTCAAAGGGAAATACGCACTAGGAAGAAGCATCAAACCACCCTTTCCAGGAGACATGCCTCGTTCTTGTTGGAAGATAACAGGATACGCTTGGAAGAACATGTACAGCAGGCCATACGTGAATCCAACATAGACGCAGATAGCGGCAACAATCATCTCCTTAAACAACATGTTAATCGGTCTCAATAAGACATGGAGGACGACGCTCTTCAGATCCTTGTCTTGCAGCTCATAGGCAGCTACAACGTTCTGTCCTCCTCGTCTGAGATTCTGCGCACGTCGCATTATAATTAGAGGTCTGAAAGTCTCTGGCAGCACCAAATACGTGCAGGCAAGTGTGAATCCGGCCCAAATCGCCGTGATCCAGAACACCCAGCGCCAGCCGAGATATGAAGTGGAGATATATCCCGCGATAAAGGGGCCAGATAACGAGCCCATGATTGTAGAACCACAAAAGAGCGCAACGGCTCGACCGCGCTTAATTGGATCTGAGTAGATGTCGGCGAAAACACCTCCAGACACAGCGATTGGACAAGTCGCGCAGAGACCCTGCAAGAATCTGAATCCAATCAGGGTAGCCATTGAAGGAGCAAGCGCACAGGCAACGGTGAACAAAAAGTAGAGCGTAAACGACGAGAGTACGATATACCGTCTACCCACGTGCTCCGACATTGGAGCCCAAAAGAGCGGGCCAATGACGAAGCCGACCATGAAAAGGGAGATTAGGAGCGTGGTCACAATGGTGGAGCTGCCGAAATGAGCGCGAATGGCATTGCTGGCGCCGGACGTGACGGATGATGCAAAAGTGGAATTAAGCAAGAGCGCGATTAGAACGGCCGTCATGACGTACTTGCGTGTGGTGGTAAAATTTCGCGGGTCTGTGGGGTCGCCAGGCTCAAAGTCGATAAGTATTGGTGAATTGATTTCAGCATAGGCTAGGCACTCATATGAGGATTTCTCCACGACAGGACAGGTTGCAGTGCTTGTGCCTCTGTGGACCCGGGTCGGTGTCGGCACTTTGACGAGAACGCTCTTTTCTCGGGAGATGTTTCGATGGAGGACAAGCTGGGGATCCGCTGCTGACACTGCGACCAGTTCAACGTCTATGTTTGATATTTCATCGGTGACATCATGGACAGCGACAGGCATAGTTGGGAACGAGGGCGGATCGGAGAGGCGACGAGCGATGGACGAAAGTGGATGAATGGATTACGTGTTACGGCCGTACTCATGTTGGTGAAGAGAGAAGGAGACGAGAAATGGACGGATCTAAGAATGGCGTAGGACGCTAAACCAGCGATCGGGATCTGGCCGACGATTGCTATACAGAGAACTAATGCGGCGGCGGCATGGATCAACCTTTGGCAAGACAACAAACTCTCGAAGCATTGCATACGATCGAATGCTCATCTCCAATGACGTATCAAACTTCTGTAAGCTAGCCACTAAGGATTTGCTACATGATTGTTCCTCTTGTCATATCTAAACAGCAATGAGTAAACCGGCGCCACAACCCAGCTCAGATAAGCGAATACGGTTTATTTGGGCGGCGCCAGGGTTACCCTGATTACGAGTAGGCGTGGGCACCAAATGGGTTGAACACTTTTACCCCGACGGTATACTCCGACACACCCACACGCCATTAGGCTTCGCCGCAATGACCACAGACTGACAGAGAAAAGGAAAAGACCTTTATATAACATGTTATGTACATGGCTAACCACCTGGCCAGCCACGCCATGAGGTCCCGTTCGTCCAAGTAGGCGGATAATTTCCTAATTAGGAAGATCGAGAAGGGAGTTGAGCGTGGAGTATCTAACTGCTGGTTCTGTAGGCCCTGACCCTGAGCATGACACGAAACTGCGAAAGGAAATGGTCCAACCGAACTAGGCGTAGCGTAATGATTAGTGGATTTATTCGATCAAGGCGGTTTATTCGACAAGATTCGACACAGCCCTACGGCTTCAAGGAACGGAGTGGCTTCTGCGGGTTCGTCGGGGAACCAGCCTGACAGGGTTAGGGCTACCCGGGATAAGGTCCGCTCTAGTTTGAGTTTTGACCCCGCGCCGACTCAGTTTGCGGTTTTGCAGTCGTTGTCGGGTTAGGGTTGCGTTGTGTTGGCAAGCCATCGATCCACTCTGCGTCGCCGATATCACGACCACGCACAAAAAATGCAAACCGGAATTTGGTTTCTAGGAATCGAAAACTACGCCGGCTATATTACTACTGAAAAATTGACACAACAAGGTTAGAGCGCGACATGCGGACATGCGGCTGCTTAACTTCTGACTGCACTTGGTATGAGGCTGGGCCGGGAAGTCAACTAGGACGCCAATCCTTTGCCTCAATTCACGATAACGCACATTGCATGGCCGTCTGCTGTGAAGTCAACGGCTAACAAGCACAGGCTCAGATGGGAAATGTTTGCCTGCGACCGACCGTCGCACCAGACCAGCCCACAACTAAACGTAAGTGCGCGTGTCGCCATCCAGCTACATAGACAGCATGCCGACTATAACTAACTGCTACCGCCACTGGCTAGGGCCTGACAGAACCCATTCTTGACTATGACGCCTTCGCCCGATCAAGAACCCGTCATAAATGCTAATCCATCGCTACAGGATTACTATGCCTCGCTCGAATCCAGACTAGGCTACCGGCTTGTGTTAGGAGGCACACGGCACTTTGGCTATTACAACACCGACACATACTGGCCGTTCCCTATCGATCGAGCGCTACGAGCCATGGAAGACCACCTGTTCGACTCGCTCGGACTAGAAACCGGCGCCAATGTGCTTGACGCCGGGTGTGGAGACGGTCATGTTGCCATGCATTTGGCCGGCCGGGGCCTGCGCGTTCAAGGAATCGACGTTGTCGACCGCCACGTTCGCAAGGCACAGCGCAATATCTCGGCCCGCGGCCTCCAGGACGCCGTCGCGGTCCGCAAGATGGATTACCACCACCTGGACGGCTTGGCCGACGAATCTTTCGACGGCGTATACACAATGGAGACGTTTGTCCATGCCACCGATCCCGAAGCCGCAGCAACCGAATTCTTCCGCGTGCTAAAGCCGGGAGGATCGATCGCGCTCTTCGAGTATGACCATGCCGACACTGCGTCCCACAAGCTCAAGCTCTCGTTGGCGACAATCAACAAGTACGCAGCCATGCCCGGGTACGATCGATTTGGTCCCGGAATACTCCAGCGCATCCTAGAGGCGGCCGGGTTTCAAGACGTCGTCGTCACCGACCTCACCGTCAACGTCACGCCCATGTTGCGGCTGTTTTGCGTCATGGCATACCTTCCGTATTTGCTGATACGGCTCTTGGGACTTCAACCTTGGTTTGTGAACACGGTTGCCGGCGTTCAGGGCTATCGCGCGAGAAAAACCTGCCGATATGTCGCCGTCTCAGGACGCAAGCCGGCCGCACCACAGCGTCGTCCGTGAATCAGTGAGCCAAGGCAGAAACGTCATCCGTTGATCGGCGAGCCAAGGTGGAAACGTCATCCAACGGTGTTCGCCAATACTCACAAGGCACATAATGTAGCTACATTTACATATTACCGCTAGCTTAGAATATAAATATAGTTTCTAGCAACCGACGTAAGCCTCCCACATGCGTCTTCTCTTGCCGTCGAGACTGCATTATATACTCCACTGATCAGCACATCCAAACACACGTTTCTGCAGCCAGGAGAATGATTCATCTCCGCCCGTTCGCATGGGTGACTATTTGTAGTACGGAGCAGATTCCGGACTGGTAACATGACGACCCATTTTACGAACCCTATCGCCCGAACTCGTCAAAGAAACTCCAAGCTGGCGTCGAAGTTCTAGTCGCCGACCATGCACGACCGTAGTCGTTATACTCTTCTGGCTTGGCGCAAGCGCCCGGTAACGAATTAATCCTCTGCTTAGGGGACAGTAACCGGCGACCCCAAAGTTCCGGGCAGGGTTCTAGAATGTCCATTGTGCTCGGCCCCGATCGCGAACGGCGAATCCTCGATGTGGACGGCCCCGATGGGATTTCCCTCCTTGACCACCTCGCGCCCATTGTCACTTCAATTGGACGCGACTGAGCATGCGGTGCTGATAAAGCAGGTCAATCGCCTCGACACCTAACCGTTGCAATGACTCCTCGCCGACCTCTTCACTTACTGACGCGAACCATCTGTCGAGTAATCAGGCTTGATGCGAACGTCGAGCATAGCAAGATCTCAGACCGCTTGAAGGTTCGTGCGCCGCCGACATCGCATACCGTGTCTGCTGATCGGCGGGATCTCAACCTGTTTGGTAAGTACCTTTTGCATATATTTGGCGTCGTTTGAATTTGGCCGAACTTGGACCGTACCTTCACAATCGTCGGAGAACTCGTTTGGAGTTCTGAAATGAATATGCAAGCACATACTCGAGAATTCGCGTGTCGGCCCGTCGCCAGGATTCCAAGCGATACTTACTGAGCTCGTGGAGGATGACGATAAGAGGTTAGTTTCGACGTTGCCAACTGACGCTAAGCTGGCCGCTATTTGGAGGTTCAAGAGCAGCAAACCGTGGAAACAACCTCGCTGACTGGGACTAAGCGGTTCACAGTGCATCTTGTTCCCGCAAGACTGGAAATGCTCTTCCTCAAATACATGATCTATATACGACTCGCTGGAGAGGTAAGATCAGCTTCACGCAGTTCAATCATCTTCTCTGCCAATTGTTTTGCTAGGCTATTTACAGCAGCCGTTTACAAGGGATCGAATGACATCTGGCAGGGCTACCGGTCTTTGCCGGTCACAGAGGCGATTCGGTGCCGAACGACTGCGACGGGGGCGCTATACACAAAAAACGCACAGCTCGAAAACATGCTAGTGGCGTTTATGGATCACAATTTTGGAGAAGCTATGGCTGACAGAATTCAGAACGAGAATATGGCTCACGACATACAAAGTGGTCACTCCAGCAAATCGGCTGCGGGTACACTACGCTATCGGGACACAGGATCTTCCCAAGACAAACGATGTACATTTCTCAGTTGCGCACCATCTCCCAACGGCTTCCTGGGTGCTATCAATCCGGGCAGTGTCACAAATTGTGTAGCGATCTAGACTGCCCTATCGAGAAGAGCGAACGCGGCTTCGTCGTCCAGTTTGGCTTCGAAGTATGCATGGTTGCCGACTGGCAGTGTGCATCGGGGCTTGTCGGCTTTTCGTAGCATAGCACAGAAACCGACGGTTGTCACAGCAGGACCATGCTTGCCCAATTGCGTAGTGTAAACTTTAAAGTGTATTATCGCCAATTAATTGTGAAACTACGTGGGTTGTGGCAAGGTGGGCAGACACTAGATGGTTGGGTGTGCAGCAAAGGTCCTCCCAGACTTGGGAGATCATTCAGAAGCCTGATTGGCATTCGAGAACACGTCGGCCCTAGACGTTGTTCGCATTGCCATTTTCAAGATGCCACGACTTTGTCTAATTGATTTTTGTCAGACAGATTCTGTACGTACGGTACTACCTGATTGATCGCAGTCAGATTAGTGCCAAACCAATGGACAATATTTGCTGTGGTCTGCTAGCCGAAAGTCAAAAGGTGCTTCTGCACTAGGAACTTTATCTTGTCGGATTATTTCATACTCATTTGCTAGAGCGGTTGAAGCACCCTGCATCGTTTTGCATTCTGTGGCATGTCTCCTGCGACCAATAGCTTGCAAAGGCATCCGTACACACATGTGGCGCTAACGTAATATGGCGACATGTTGGAAAGATGCTTCGTATCGAGTTTGATGAGAACATTGAATCTGGCGCCGATGTGATTGCACAGCATTTCTATAAGGTGGGCTATCAAGTTGACAGCCCGCGATCAGTAGGACTTCACCTCCAGAGCACAAAGCAGAAGGTAAGGCAGTGATTTTGGGTGTTCGACTTCTGCTCAACACAAGATTATACACTTACGGGGTACGAATATTGTTTACAATTTAACACCATATATGTCCAGAAACTGAGCGTTCTGGATGCAAAAAGCAACAACCAAACCTTCATCGGAAATTCAAGCTCCTTTAGTTTTGAGACTTGTAGTATGGCGAATCAAAAACCCGAGCTTATTAAAAAGGCGGTACATGATTTCGTCCAATCTCTGACATTCGCATTCTGCTATACTGCGCTCATACCTGTCATCTTGCGTAAACTATCGAGCCACAGTGATGGAAAAAACCGGTGGATGCAATGCTCCGTCCTGCCACAGTTGCTCAGGTATGTCACGGAGAATCGGTCGTCGTTCGATAGAGCAGTGGCCGTCCGAAAACTGTAGTGCATCGTGCAAAGCGATCAGCCTGGGATCTTTGAGACGAAAACCAAAAAGCCGTAATTTGCTCTGTAGAGGAGATATATCGGGGAGAACTCGTGGACCGGGGAGAACTCGTGGACCACGGCCGATGAGATGATGGAAGACTGGACGTTGACAAGCAGAGCAAGACAGGGGGACAATCAACATAATTAATGTCGACCGAAGCGGTGAGCCACAGACCAAACGCGTTTTGGCAATTCTAATCTTTGAGATCGCTGGGACTGGACTATGGACACGAGCTGGAGAACTAGACAGTCATACCCTGGTATATTATACAAAATGCCAACAGCACACACGCACGCCATCAGACAACTACACAAAAGCAGCCATTCCGTTAATGACGGTTACGCTTTCCCCAAAACTACCAAGCAACAATAGAACCATCATAGCTTCGCAGAACGAAGTCATCCTTCGCAGTCACCGGATCGACAACTTCAAGCATTTTCGTCGCACTCTCCTCAGTCTCGATCTGGCCCATCGGATTCATATCTGTTAGCACGACACCCGGGTGGATTGGAACGATCGTAAAGCCTGAGTGGTTGAGCTGAAGGTGGAAGTACTATTTCGTAAGCATATACCCACCTTATAATTACGAAAATAAGAACTTACCAAAGCAGCCATGTTGAGAGCAGACTTAGATGCGCCGTAAATAAAAGGGGCGTTCCATTGAGCTAGCATCTCAGCGAATTTCTTAGTAAAGTCGAACGAAGCAGCCAAAGTCGAGACAAACACGACTTTTTTTGTTGCGCGCTTCTCGAGCAGAGGAAGAAGCCTTGACGTGAGATATATTGGCGCAGTCGCATTAATCTGGAACACTTGCTGTAAATCCGCGGGCACAACCGTGCGAACTGAGGTGGAGTTTTGACCGAGATTGTACACTCCGAAATTCTATTTCCATTAGCCCATACGCGTGTATTAGATCTTAGGAGCGTACATTCCAAAGCTCATCAATGCCCTCTGGAGCGATCTTCTCGATGTCGTCAACAGCAGAATCAATAGTCGCAAGGTTATCAGCATCCAACTCGACAAGCTTCACGTTCGGAAGAGACGCAAGCGGTGTGTCAGCTGCTTTCGCCTTGGAACGCACCGTCGCAATGACAGTGTGACCCCGCTGATTTAACTGAGTCGCGAGTGCAAGACCGATACCTTTGGCTTGTTAGTTAAATAAGAATTCTTATGATGTGAGAAGTCAGGTACCTCTGTTGGTTCCGGTGACGACGATGACTTTAGAAGACATTATTCTGAGTGATTCTGTTATTGATAAGATTGATAGAAGATGCTTGAAATCAACTTGTAATCGATTGACGGTGTGACATATTGGAGGGAACGAACGCGATTATTTATATCCATCTGGCAGGATTTGAAGCTGACAGCAATTTCTGTCAAGTAACCGTTTCGATTGATTAGAAGTCAATTTCTGAGTAATCATCATGTGTGCGGGACTGAAATCCTCCGAACCATTAGTCAAATTCGTGTAGCGCGCGTCGCGAGGCGATCGTCAATAGTATTTCTAGTGCTGTTCCCACTGCAGCGTCATCTTACTAAGCTATAATTTGGACCGAGTGTAAGTTTCCGCGTGGTGAGAATTAGATGAAAAGCCATCATGCGGTGGCTTGCCGCATTGACCAGATGCTTGGTCAGAATTACGTCATGGATAATTTGGAGAGTCGGCGATCTGCCATGGTTATAGTCTTTATTGGCTTTCGTGTGGGAGGTGGGAGTTCGAACATAGGAATCAGAGAATTCAGGTGACATAGTATGATATCAAGTTTTAAACAAAGGGACCATGGATTAGTTACAAAAACAACAGGGTGGGACATACAAGGACACAATATATGTCTATATTGAGTTAACTTATTATACTGATTTATTTTATGATGTATATGTTACATTTAGTTTCTCAGAGTGTGACAGGTAGCCTGGGAACTTATTAACGCGCAGCAACTGTCCAGTGAAACAGAGGGAGCGTTGAAAATTGAGGGTGTCGTGGAAAGTGTTGAGGGTCTTGTGACCTTACGTCATGGCAGTTGCATTCGACGACGGCCGAGTTTTCACACTGACAGGTTGCTTTACTCATTTTTCGGTTCTCAGGTGCCTAACAAGTGCCTATATGTGGCGTTGTAATGTATCCAATAAACGCATTCCATTTGGGCACAAAATAATCCTTTTGTGTAGTGGCGATTGGGAGGGTGTCTACACCTACCAGTTGTTCCCCTTATGGGAGAGTATAAATTCATTCAGCCTTCCATACCATTGTACGGTGACAATTGGTTAGGAGACTTGGTCACGCAGTTGAAGGAAGGGAGGGACATCGGATCGACCGAGACAAGGGACGAGCACGGGTACAGCTTGGTGGATGGACTGATTTATTATAACGACCGCCTATGCGTGCCGGACGACAAAAGTTTAAGAACGGATATTCTCAGAGATGCGGAGATTTAAAATACGTACGCTCTTATGAACAATGCCAGCGCACGAAAACTCCTTGATGGCTACCTTTCGGAACCTTACAACCTTTACCGGCCCCTGCACGCTCTCAATGGACTTCATCACGGACTTACTGGCCTCGGAAGGTTCAGACTCTATCCTCGTCCGTCTGCCTGTTTCACGCTATGCTCATAGCCACCGCCAGATCCTCGTACATCGCTAGATCCAGCATCCACAATTCTGCCCAAGCTTTCGGGGCTGTGATGAGAGAGGTGTTCCACAATACCGTTCATGATTTGCCGTCTAAGCTCAGAAGCCGCAACTTCATGCAGGTTTCTTGGTACCGTCACCACAGTCACGGTCTCGGTGACACTATTGTATGACAAGCGTGGGTAGCTACAATGTCGAAATCTTCAGCAAGTATCTGGAAACAAACGCGTCTTGTAAGCTAATACCTCTTATCCTCTGAATAGGTGTCAGATTTTATCATTGACCAGCATTCCTCTAATTTCAAATACTGGGAATACGTCATCTGAATATCCAACCACCGGACGGCGCATTGCTCTTCAAAAGGTTGAGCGCCTTGTCAAACTCCGAGATCCAGTTCTCGTCTGGCCCTGACGACTTGTCCTTTGAGAGCGCAACTGACATCGCGCTCGACATATCCGTTGTCGATGAAGTAGATTCCGGCGAACACGCAAGCTTAAAATATTTCCCTGGTGCTCATCTGATCGATCACTCACAGGCGAAGGACTTTTGTTCACAGTATGTCGATCGGGTGTGGTGCTGTTCCACGCGGTTGTCGATCTTGCACGCGAAGTATAACCGTAGGAGATCGCGGACGTTCCTGACATTACTGCGTCCATTTCCGAATCAGTTAACAATGTGAGAGCGAAATGTCCACCCTTCTTAAGTAAAAAGGGGACGTAATGTTTGTCTCGCAGCCGAGTAAACTGGTTGTGCTGTTGATTAAACCGTCAATCATGGTTTAGGGCTATTTGTCACAAGCCAGTCCCTCGGTCAGTGATTCAGTGGGACTATTGGCATCCAATAATATCTGCGAGTAATAAGCAGATATTTTCCAGAATGCCAGCATTATGGGCCACAGGAGGCAGTGCGCAAGCAATATTTGTGCCAAACGTTAATTGTACGACCAAAATTACGGAATTGCTTAGTCAGAATCTTTTCACGTGATCGGGAAGCAAGGGATCGCCCGACTGAGCGGATAGCAAAAACCCACCATCAGCTTTATTTTTCTAAATAGCAAATCCACAGCGACGATATGTCACATTACAATAAATTAGGGGTGGACACGAATGACGAATATATTCGCCGCAATTCGAATGCGAATATTTGGAAATTTCATCCTTAGAATGCGAATGGGAATAAAAAAAATTATTCGTAATTATTCGCAATATTCGCACATACATATTAAATATATTAAAATTTTTCGTCGTTGGCGTACATATCCCTTAACAAAACAAGCTTCCTCATGGTGTCCCACTTAGGGAGTGTCTACGTGGGCCCAGCAAATCACTTCCGAACAGTCTCTCGACTGCTACTTCTGATGCAGGAATCGCTAGATAGTCTGGGTTGGTGAAACACTGCGAATATACGAATATTATTCGCATTCGCATTCGCAGCTGACATTTTATTCGCTGCGAATAAATGTTCGTGCTGCGAATTGCGAATGCGAATGCGAATAGAGAAAACTGTATTCGTGTCCACCTCTATTATTCCCTTTGCATGTACGTGGTATCGCTACCATGTGACAAGAGGGCGCTGGTTTCCCGACTTCGGAGTTGGAGAAGTCCAGGAGCTCCTCTTCGGAGAGATAATGAGTGTCTGTCATATCTAGATATGGAAAAATTATGTAGTTATTCCAAAAGCTATCCCTTTATCTACTACTGAGGGAACTACGCTTCCTATAGACTCGTTCTGCCCCTCTTCACCCGCCAGCATTCGGAACATAGCCGGTGGACCGGAGCATATCCTTGGGACATGCTGGAATCGGAGTGTAGTCCGAAGAACCGTCAGACCAACTACCGGACCCTAACCTTTCGGTCATAATGTGACACGTGAGGTATGTGGTTATCGTTGTGGTACATGGCCCCTGCGAATATAGAGAGTTTATCTACTTCGTCAGGTCGAAAAAGATCCTGTCTCCTAGTCTCTGAATACCTTTCTCTAGCTTATATCCTTCCCAGTTTAGATCTATAGATGATATAGCTTTAGATAGCAGTGAAAGATGTCAAAGTTCGACTAGAACTTCGTATAACAATGAGCTGGATGATGTCCGACTTCAGCTGACTTGAGTCAAATTGGTTATCATATCCAAGGAAAATTACGACCTCAATTTATATACTTGTATTCCCAACATTCTTCCCCGTGTTTGCAAGCTCAAACAGGAAGCGACTGAATATCCATCTGTTGAACGAAACGGTGGTGTTTGTCAGACGGTAGCGATTTGATGAGGATATCAGCAACCATCCTCTCGGTAGGAGTATATCGCACGATGACTCTCTTTTCCAGAATGGTGTCGCGCACAAAGTTATAACGGATGTCAATATGCTTGGCCCGGCGGTGTTGTGTGGGATCTTTCGCTCAGCCCACACGGCGGAGAGAAGGGAGGGTGACCGAGTTTTGTGAAGAGCATCTGAAGCCATAGTGCTTCCTTGACCGCTTCACTGAGAGCCATATACTCGGCTTCGGTAGTAGAGAGAGCAACGGACTTTTGCTTTAAAGATCGCCATGAAACCGCTGCCCCTGCCAGAAGGTCAACAATGTTGAAAGACTCGGAACCGGTGATGTTTACTGGACTATCGGAGTTCCAACCGAAAGTAGTGGCAGCAATGTGGTCAAAATAGTTTGGCTAATAAAATCTAACCGTTGGACGTAAATGCATGGACGTTAGTAGACTGACCTGCGATGGGTGTGTGACACCATAGTAGTTGGCAAGCAGACGGCCGTTGGGGGCGTCCTTCCAGAGGTTAGCATGGACTGGGATTCGACAGGCCAAAGGTCCATGTTTTCGCCAATGATCATGAAGAAAAGGTCAAACAACTTTCCAGGAATGTATGGTTCGCTATTGGGACTAGTCAGTGCCTGCCTCTTGCTGTGATTCCGATGGACAGTAGGGAAAGCACTGGCGCCAAGGGTAGCGATGAACACAGTGGTAAAAACGACAGCAACGGTGGTCTTCATGTTTAGCGATTATAAGAATCAGGCTTGATGCAAATGATGATGAGAACCCACTATTCTTGTCAGGAAAGGACCTGGCTTTAATATATACGAGCAATTTGTAATGCACCTCGACCATCCGAATAAAAAAAAATTTGACTTTACAGCCGTATCCTTATCGGACAGCAGCAGATTCCACAAATAGCGCGCCCGCGTGGCAGGAATGATAAATCTTTATGCGGTCCATAAGTGCGAATCCGGTAAATCGCGCTCACATTTCTCGGTGTCGAGATTGTGTAGGTAACAAATGCATTCGGACTTAAACATCTCAGCGTGACGCTTTTATTGCTGGATATCAAATTTCCGCCTTCTGTACACCACCATTTCCCATTATTGACTGGCGCGGACGAATATTAAACTGTACGGTACAGTAGCGCATCATGTTCTCTAAAGTTTATCTACTCTATCTGACAACAGATTTACACTCCATGCCAAAGCTCATTGGATACGCATCATCATGGCATCACTTAACTTTACCTCAGCGGTCGTCGGTGTAGGATTAGGAGGCGGCGTCGTACAAGTCAAAATCGACGTCCATGGCTGCCCCGTTGGGAAAGAGGGTCTACCCGTCACAGTCTCCGCCCTTACAAGAATAGGAATGACAGCTCCAGTGCTCAAACTAAAGGGTCTGTGACCCAGAACTGCGACAAAGTCAGCGAATTCATCTTCACAAAACAAGGTTCCACCCTGAACATACCAGACAACATAGAAGCAGCCTCCCCGGAATGCGTCGTAATCGAGATATAGGTACTCCGATCATTCATAAAAATATCATCTAAAACACTCCTCGACCTTTCATCTTGCGCGGAACGCGTCTCCACCAAGGTCGCATTCCACAACGGATCCGCCTCTTGAAATCCCTCCTCAAAAGTAAAAGTCGGATAATTCGCGGCAATATAGGACATATTACCTCTCCGATCACAAGTATGGCCACTAATCCACTCTCTCAACAGCTCCTTCACTTCCGGAATAAAAGGCTGGCTTGCTGGCAGAGTGAGACCTGTGAAAGTCAAAGCCGCTGTCGCACAACAACGACTGAGCGGGCTAGTGTAGAATTTCTGTGGCGTGGGAATGTTTTGCTCTGTTATTTCTTTTGCCCAGAACGCGTTTACGGCTAGGGCTTCTGCGATGCCGTTAGGTGTCAATTGTGCATCTGCCCACGTAATAGTTCCATCTCCGTCCATTTGCGAATAGTAGCACTAACATGGATCGTCAGCAATGCCATAGCCAACACAAAACAGATCATACGAACATTCCAAGCAGGTGTACCTATGCAAATCAAGAATCAGCATCAACAAGCACAACTATTATCAGGAGAGAGTTGGCTTACCATAATAAGACTCGGCAATATTATGATATCCCTGCCCATGCCGCCCGATAAACAGCACCTTATACTCCACCCCATAATCGCTCTGCTCGTTCAGCTGCCAAACCTCTCTCGCGAACCTCTCCCACTGCGTCTGATCCTCCGTCGTGCCAACTTCCTTCGAATTACTGGAGGATGAATAAGTCCTATTAATCAATCCGAAATTCGTCGTCATCTGTCAATTGAATAGTATCGCATCAGTAATCTGCATCATTTTCAAGCTACACATTATGTGCTCTACGTACGAAATTGAAAGTCGCAGCATTAGTACTATCCAAATCCTGCAAGAAATACCCCGGCACAGATTCGTATTTGATGTACGATGGCGTCGCTACTATAGTCGACATAAATAGAACGAAGAATAAGAACCCGTGGGAAATCGTAGAGGAAAACATGTTGAACTGGCAATTGTTATCGTCCGCTCCATCGGCGCAGCAGAGTGCGTATCAGGGAGGTTATTAGCCAGCCGTTCAGGGGTCTGAACTGGGACCGACAGGGCCATACAAACGAGCCGCTTCCTCTCCAGGGTTCAGTTCAGGTCCTCCATACTAGTAAATCAAGGACCGACAGGCCCAGCGAACCGAAAACGTGTTGGTACCATAAACCCGCACAAATTTACCTTGGTGCCAAAAACGCCAGTCAGAGCCCTGACCCTGACGTGAAAAACATCACTAACAATTTGGGTTCCTAAAACTAAATACAAATGGTAGCTCGGAATCAGAAAAATCAGGCGGTTCGAATGATATATTCTCTTATGTTGGTTATGACGCAGTAGCGACAGTGAGCGACGTTAAGTAGTTCATGGATTGGGTGGGGCGAAGGCTAAGTTCACCGATCAACGGTCAAAGAGACCTGATCTACACCTAAACCTAGGACCGACAGGACCGACAAGCCACCTTGCCCACACGCTGACAACGACCAACAGGCTACGACCGACAGACCGCGCGACCACAACCACGGCTCGACCTACTGGTTAGGGCGTCTACCACTCTGTAATTACTAGCCATAGTTCTGGGACCTTCGCCGACAAGCTGCTTTCTGTACATCGTCAGAACATCTTCGTTTGACCAGATTACCATGCTCGGAGGCGCAGAACTAGTTGTGTTGACTGTCGGCCACCGCTCACGTGATCCCTCGCATAGCACAGAGGTCTTTCCGTAGAGCTCTGAGATACCATCATCGTCCATCATCATCTTTCACCGCATATGGCATTTGGCTTCGCTCCCTAGCTCCCTTGTATGCCCACACCAAGTATGTCTGATATTTCGACTGCTTCCAGCTCAGTTCCTTTTGCTGCAACCGGCGTCATTGGTGATAATGACGGCTCCAGCCTCACAATTAAGACCTTTATTGCCTTCTGCGCCGGCCTGTCAATGTACAATGCTCTTGAGCTCTTAATACTGATCTTTCTGACGGTCTCTCACTATCGCAGTCGGTACTTCTGAAACTTGTTTATATCCAGTCTTGGTCTCATCCCTGATGCACTCAGTTTCTCGTTCAAGAAATCTACGTTCTGCCTGGCAATCCAAGATGGGTTTCTCTTGTCCTCTTGGCGATAGGCTGGTACGCTGGGCAGAGTCCTGTATTATGGTCACGAGTTCATTTAATTGTCAGTGGCGAAAATAGCCGGAAAGTCCTTGTGTAGCCAAATGGATGAACATCTCGTTGTGACCTTTGGACCCAACGGAAGTAGTTTGCGAAAGCTTATAATGTCGAGGAGAAATTTCAGATGACAGGGTTTTTGTGAGTTCAATATCTCCAAGCGACTTGCTAATTCAACAAAGGCGTTATCTTCAGGAAGTCATTCGCTCGTCTATTTATATCGTGGAGACCATCAAGATCCTTTGCATATCGCTTCAGACGAACACCCGCAGGCTTATGCACCAGTTGGTGTTAATGAATGTCGTTGTCATTATCATGGATATGGCTCTCCTCGGCAGGGAATATGCTTCCCTATTCTTGCTTGAGACTGTCACCAAAGGTGTTTGTTAATCAATTAAATCGAATTCGCCATTCTCTACCGTCTTATCATATTTGTTGGCCGCAGCCAAAAGGGATTCGTTCACAGTACGAGTCGAGACGTGATACTATCCATTCTTGTCCACCATCCTTCATGGGACATATGTGAGGGAGCGTGGGCATGATCTTGACATAAAACCTCGTTTCCAACATCTCGAGAACGTGAAGTCGAAAAACGCTAGCAAAAATCAACATTTCAATGACAGCCTCTCGAGCTGGAACGTTTGAGGTTTTTTAGAATGTTGGAAGCATTCGCCGCACCAGAAAATAGTGACATTTGCACACTCTTGGTACACCGTCGTCGTAAAATGTTATGGTCATTTACTAGAGCGGCCGAAAACCGGGATCGCTTTGCTATATCCGACGGTGTCCTCCACGACGAACATAGAAATCTAATCAGTCACCATGCCAAATTGCCAATTCACCATAGTTATTCAAAACGGATGAAATTTTTAGAACATTTATTAACAATGTACCGACGCTCTATCAACGATCTCTCTAACTATCTTTCTACAAAATCAAAGTAACAAGATACTAAGAAGGGCCCTTATAATCCTGAGCCGTAATCTTCCAATTTATATACTGACCACGACCACGAACATGAGAAGTCCACAGTAATATTATATATTCTTACACTATGTGATCGCCACAGCTACTCTCATAGAGGTAAAAGTAGCCGCACACACGACACCGCACACGCGCTCTAGTTATAGCATGCGTTGACGTTTGGTATGTACATACACAAAAACTTTGCCTTTGTAGCTGTGGCCCAAACAACTCCGCTCTGCTTAGAACTATACGAATTACTCGAACACGGTTCAGTTATTAGAACAACATCCGATTTGCATCCATGATAGTTCCATTCTTGCTCCGAATAGGTCCTGTATCTCACTGCTGAACATGTTGCGCTGGTGCATACAACGTACATTTGGCCAGACGATCCTGCGTAGGGTATAGACGTGGCTGCAGCATTACAGTCAAGCTGGGTGGCACCGTGGTTCTGGCACCTGGAATAATGATACTCGCAGATACTGACGAACAGATTGCTGGATGCATCTTAGCCTGATATTTGTGGGTCGAACACGGTCCAGTCAATGTTCTCAAAGTCGTTGCCCATAAAATTGAAAGGATCAAGCAGGTCAAAAGGAGTCTCATTTCCCTGACCATCGCCACGCTCGAGCTGTAAGGACAGCGATGCTAGGTCAATGCGCGGTGCGTTGTCACCTCCTGGTTGCGATTCGGGTGCATTGGACGATTCAGCGCCATTCAAAATGAGACCGACCGCATGGGAAACTCGCCGCGCATCTCTGCTGGCCTGGGACTTTTCCACGCAGATATCATACGACTGCTCGAGCAGCAGAAGCACTTCGCTCTCCGTGGCTGAGTCAATGGCTGGATGCCGTGAGCCTCGTTTGCGATGGGTGTGCACCACCAGGCAGAGCACCATGATGCCTAACAAAAAATCATTCATGGTGAAATTGGTGAGCATCCAACGCTCCGCATGTAGTTGACCACCAGGTGAGAGTTCCTTATACATATCAATAAACTGACTGACGAGTCGTTTTCCAGCTTTGACACAAGATTTAGTACTGAAAACATTGCCTCGGGCCATGTATCTGCGATGTAGAACACACAGACCTTTTAGGTAAATAAATTCGACGTATAGTCTGGTCATTATGAGAAAAGGCGCGTCCGCAATCGACTCCGCAAGAGGACGTGTCCGCAGAACATCTGGAGTCGTCGTGTACATTTGCCGAATTTCTTCATCCAGCTCAAGGATCTCGGCTTCGGACTTCTCTTTAAACGAGAGGGCATCTTTGCAGACCTTGCTGAAGCTGTCCATTTGCCTGTCTTTGACAATGAACCACAGTAGCCTTGTAGCCTCATTCTCGGATCGAGACACGGGTAAGACTTGTGTGTCTATATCAAAGTCTGAGTCCAAGAGGTTTCTCGGCGACTTGGTGTCACAATTCTCAAGACAAATGTTGCTCGGAAGGCCAAGCAGGAAGGATATCATCACGTCCATCTGCTTGCATGCTGCCCAAACTCGTCTGCGCATTTCACCTTCGAAGACGGTGAAAGATCCAAAGGAGTCTGGATCCCGGTGGTAGCCCATCTCGTACGCCATGCGGACGACCATACCTAGGATCGCTCCAGCTTCTCGGGAGGGATCCAGAGTTCTGAGATTTTTACACTGGCCATAGATAGCAAGTGCCTCCACCGCAAATTGCTGCGATCGATGATACTCCCCTATGACAAGGCATTGCCCGGCAGCTGTATGGAATTGAGAGCTTTCGGTGACCACGTCATTTTGTAGCGAATGATATGAATCGGTTGCTCCCCTTATCAGAGATGCCAAACAGCAAATGGAAAACAAAATGGAAAGCCAGAGCGGCTTGACACTCGTAGTGTCAGCCCAAAATTCTCGATATTGACGCTGGAAATGATACGTATGGATGAATGGAACAATGAAAGTCTCACCCTGGAAGTACAGCGACAGATACCGGTCGACCTCAACTTTCGAAGGCAGAAATCGGGAGACGACCTGTTGCAAAGAGTAAGAATTTGACGATCCGAATATCAGCTCGCTACCTAAAGCAGGAGCTTCCGGTGTAGCACGTTTTTCGGCTTCCTGGACGTCGGCATAGCCACCCAAGGCTATCTTCAGCTCGTGAATGTCGTCCAGAATAGCCGACCAGTGTGTGGAACCGACATATCTTGTGGCATCGACATTTTCACTTTGAGTCTGAACAACAATCTCTGCTGGGTAGCGGGACAATTCTGGGGATATCACATCGTTTTCGGATGGCGCCGGCGCCGATTCCTGGTTCCACATCAAATTCTTGACCAATGACTCCAGGTGTGTCAGTCTGCCGTCGACCGTGGCTTGGCGACTGTTGTCAACTCTTGATCCCGTACTACCCCGATAAGAGCAAGCGTCTGGGTCATCTCTTTTGACACAGCTGCTGCATGGCTGACTTCGATCGCATCGAAGTTTAGATTTCCTGCATTGATTGCACACAAGCGACTCCCTGTGCCGCTTCGTCACCTTTGCGGCCGAAGACCCTTGTAGAGTATCCTTACGGGCTCGGAACTTGCCAGTGAAGCTTGAAAAGTCCGACATCTTCTGTGACAGTGGCTAGTAGCTGGTGTGCCTTGAAAGTTTGAAGCCCGTAAGCTGATATAAAATAAGAGATTGAGAACGTGTTGTGCTTGAGGCATATCGTTCACAACATCATTGCCTACCAGTACCAGCCAGATTATGCGTTGTGGTGCTCAGCTTGATGTCCTACAGTACATGAATCCAGGATCACCGCACAGCAACATCTTGAATATTTTGTTCCCAAATGTACACGTCAACACACGCCATTATGACAGGCAACATCTTACAAGTCACGTGACTAGGACGTCGGTCACGTGACTGTTGCCAGATGTGTTGGAATGATAAAGTATGTCCCAATCTACTCGCGGTGCTGTGTGCTTCTTACTAGGCCCGAATAGAGAGCCTTTCTAACAAGACCGTCATGAGATCACATGATACGAAAAATATGTTATGAGCAGCCTGTGCTTTTCTCTAAAACTTCCTGGGGACGCCGAGATAGGGGCGTAAACAGGCAGATAGGCTGCTTGAAACTCGTCAGCCCCGTCGAAAACCAAGAAACACGACGCGTCACTTTGGAATCAGGAAACCCGGCAGACCATATCAATCACTCAACGCATTAAACACAGCTATCTAGTGTCACTCTCGACAGCAATAATATTTTCTTCTCTGTAAATTCATTAATTGAATAATAGAACAAGAGTCTCATTCATCTTGCGAGGTAGAAATGAGCTTCTGAAAACTACCAGGGTTGAACACCGTCCCGACGGACGACTTTTCCGGTGTCTTGATCCCGAGCACCTTCAACCACGTCTCGCACAAAATTCGCCCCTATACTTGGATCTAGTCCGCCCATCTGCTTGTTCATATCCTGGTTGCCGCCCAGACCAGTTGCTAGGAATCCCGGTGAAATGCACCAAACTTTGACACCGTCTTCTCGCAGGATCCGGGTCCACTCGCGCATCATCATGTTCATGCCAGTCTTGCTGGATCGGTATGCCGCTACCGCAGGCTCTTTCTTGGGCCAGCCCTTTGCCGGAGACTGATTCAATTTGATCGATGCATTGTCACTTTCAGCAAGTGTTGACATACCGCTCGTGATGAAGATGAGTCTCGGATCCGACGATTTCAAGAGAAGGGACACGAAGGTATGAGTAAGGATGCATGTTCCGGTGGTGTTGACGTTCCATGATTTGTTCCACATCTCTCGCATCGTCATATTCCCGAAGTGAAACTGCTGGTCGAACTGTCCCCCTATATACGTATTAGCCTTCCGATTCGCTTTAAACGTATCGGGTGACCGTTACCTGCGTTGTTGATCAAGACATCCACGCGACCATATTCGTTGTCAACATGATCGAATGCTTTAGAGATCGAGTCATCATCTTCAATGTCGACTTGAATTGTCTTGACGACACTGGGACTCCGAGGGAATTCTGCTTGCACCTCTTTGGCTGCAGCGTTGGCGTTGTTGAGGCTCCGGCCCCCGAGCAGGATCGTATATGCTTTGGGCGACCGCAACAAGGCTTTGACCGTTTCAAGTCCAAGACCAGTATTGGCACCGGTGATCAAGATGATTGGGTTAGAGGCCATCCTTGGTTTTTCCGAACGTCTTATTTGTAGGTTAATTTGATGAAGAGCAACACAGCACGTTAATTGAGTGAAGAGCAACACAGCACTTGCGCAAACGCAAGCACTGCCCTTATATATCAGCCTTTTTCTTGGAGGTATATAGATTAGTCTCGGACGCAATGATGTCAGTCCGATATTCTTACTGTAGAAGGTAGTGATAACCTTCATAAAAATGCAAAATATGTTCAGTATGACGGATTTCGGACGGGGCCCTTCAAAATTGCCTTTTCAGGAAATAGCGTCGGCCGAGTGTAATTTCCATATTGGTCGGGGGTAAGGGGAGGAATCAGCAATCTGATTGACCCTGACCATTGGGCTGCACCGGCACATAAATATTTTGTATCGTATTCCGATTTTTTTTTCACAACTCATATTCGTATTCGACTACTGGTTGGGGAGGTCGTATTCGTATTCAATTTGTAATTATTCGAATACTTACAAAACGAGGTTAGGGTAAAGCAATGGACACCGAGCGTTATCGCGTCGTCTTGTTTACTCCTGGACACGCGAACACGTTTGTAACGGTTTTATCCAAAACCAGATGATATCTTTTGTCGTTGAGGCACAAAAAAGTCGTCGCAGATATGGATGATTTCTCTGTATCTCCGCACAAGCACCGGTAGCGTTCTCAAAGGGTCGATGATCACCTTATGATTGATGGCAGCGACGAGGAAGCAGCGCCAGAAGACCGCATTGTCAAAAACTTTGCCGTCTGGGCCGTCACTTCTCCCAATTTTTTCTCCAGAAGCAGTGTCTTGAAGCGTGGGTCCAGGACTACAGCGAAATAATACACATCGTGCCCATCCATGAGATGATAATACGTCCGGAATTTCTTCATACATGCGTACCCAGCTGCAGCAATCTCTGAATCAAGACCAGAAAATTCACACCCATCTACTACGAGCTGCACGACATATTGCTTGACGCGTCTCCTATGGCCAAGCTAATGTGTGGTTGGCGCTTCGAAACAGTAAGAGTGAACTCAAATTTTTTGCAGGACACCTTCGATTTGCTGCAGATTGTAGATGACTCGGAGACAAAGGAGAAAAACTGGCTACTCTCTTGGTGGAGAAAACATAGCGATGAATATCCACGAATGGTTGACGACGGGGTGGATGTTGTCGAAAATTTCCTGTCAATGGCGCGTGTATGAGCTGCAAAGAAGACGCGGCGTTGAATAAAGATTAAGGGGCCCGTTACCTCGACTGTGATTTGGACTCCTAGAGTAGCTGGCTGTACGAACACGTTTGTCTCAGGAACGAACTCCTCAGCATTATAAAGTCCTGTTACCGTCATCAATATCGATGTCATTGTCTCCCAGCCGCTAGAGATTATTTAGCTGTACCAGCCACTGGGGTGTCAGTAGAAAGATTGTTTAACAGTGGATGGGGTAACCCTAGCCCTACAAGTCTGAGGATGGTTGGGAATATTTAGCATGTACGAATAATACGAATAATGCAAACTTTATTCGTACGAATATTATATAAGCACCCGACATCAATTTATTCGTATTCGACTTAGGAATATTCGTACGAATAATCGTAAAGTCGTTATTCGCGTGCACCGCTATGCACGACCACATTTCGAGCACTCGTTTAGCTGAACTTCTGAAACCATATTGCGTACGGAGCATGCTAGCAAGCGAAATAGGTCCACGAGAACGCGTCGCGGTTGTAGACAACCCAGAATCGAGCAAAGGGGGAGTTAAGGTTAAGGCGGGCGAGGGACAGCTCAACTTGCTGAAAGACCCGACACCACGCTGTAGCAGGTTGGTCATGACACGACACCCTAAAAATGATTGTTTGTTTTGCTTTCGGGTTGCTTTGTGGCAAAGGTAAAACCCTTTGGGAGTTGCCCTGAGTTTGCTGGGCATCTCGAGAAAACTTTAAATGTCGGCCCTTGTTGCCCTGGGACAGGGGACAGGCCCCTGAACTGCGTGTGATATGTTCAGTTGCGCTGGTACTGCATGACCTGTATTTTGCCGAACCCTACACGCTAGGCCACATTCGGACCTTACAATCTCAGCCACTATTGATCGGGCTAAACACGTTGGCCTAGCCGCCGATCAACTGCTTTTCGCTGCTGTAGGCTTCGGTGGCACTAGCAGCTGAGTGGGCTACCGTGCTTTGCCGTGCACTACCCAGAGTCGCTCCAGAAATAGTTACCCGGGTTTTCGTGAGCACTATAGTACTTAGAATACTGCATACTAGTCATCAGTACAGATTTATGGTGGGGTCTTTTCACAGAATCATCAGATCCCCAACTCGGATCCTGGACAACCAGGAGACGCTTTTGGCGGCATGGAGGCCATCTGCATGACCCAGCGTATTTCTTTGGTACCATGGCACGATGAAGTGTGGGTTGGTTGACCCAAAGTGGTCGTTGCGCGGCCGAACAAGGTGAGCAGGAGTGGGCTCGACCGTTTGCTACTTCCCAATGTCAGGCAGGGCACAGCGTCAGCCGCAGATGGAGATCATCAAATTCTCAGGTAATGTCATACAGCATGTCCTAGGCAAAACCGTTCCCACAAGTGTTTAACAAATTCTCACCGATTGAACCTATACTCCGGACCGTCGCCCATCCTTATTTCCTTGCATCTTTATATTTCAAAGTAAGATATTAATTTTAAGTGTCCTCCATTCTACAATTAGAGGTCTACTCTTGTCCATACGGTGTCAGGCTGCTCCATATTTCTAGATCGCGACATCCGAGCAATTTTGTCCGCAATTTCTTGAGTTCGATCAACTTCATCAATGCCAAGTTCTATTGTTTTTATGGCTCTCATACATCTTGTTTCGTGCTAATGCCCCGCTCGATAGTTGCGTATCTTTCATCACTTATTCTCGCCGACTCACCCTCACAATTTAGTGACTTATGCCGTACACAATTCCGTATCAGCTTAAACATGTTTGTCGGGTTGCCTTTCTCTCGTTACGACCATTTCATAATCAAGACCACCTGACTGAGATGTTCCGTTCCATTTCGCTTCTGCCAACATCTGAGTCAGCTGGCCGGGAGGGACCACCAGGAACAGAGCCATCGTACCCCACATCAGTACTGAGTCGAAAATATACAGGAAGTACTCATGTCGTAGCAAGAACCCGTCATTGCCCTCGGCGTACTCTATCACGCGGAACACGGAACGGACGAGAATAAGTATGCTGGCCGAATATAATGCATACTGATGTCTGGACCATGGTACCGAGAGGGAAGTATTAGTAGGGCGCCGGTGGATTCGTGTGTGGAAGATAAGAGCAGTGACCATAAAGAAACCGAAAAATAGGAGTTGGACGACGAGACCGCCGATAACGACATACTGGCCAGTATGTAGAGATGTTGTCATAATGCCACCACCTACCCGGTGAGGTCAATTTCAGAGAAAATACCATCAGACCCCACAATACACATACCCCCTCCTTGCATGAGGAACGACAGGACATCTCCAGTCACAAACGTTTTCGTCAGCCATTTTCGCTTTATTAGAGAACGAGATTCGCCATTGACCAACAAAATGATCCGACCAAGTTCCATGTAAATGCTTGCCGCGAACAGGGCCGGAGCGAGAAGGAGAAACAACGTTTGTATGATATACGGTCCCATAGTCCAATTTGGCGATTCGCGACTACTGAGTATTCTCCCAATATAGCCAATAACTTCGACTGTAAGAAGTCGTCTTGAGTTAGCAACGACACGACAAGAGCAGTTAGGATGTATATCTTACAAACACCGCCAATCAGGAAAGGAACAAAGTACCATGTCTTCGTTCGAACGACTCGATAAATATGAATAACTGTTACTAACCCAAAGAGGGCAACAAATATAATCGCGGCTGCAAGACTGGGATTATAACGATAGTATTCGAACGTGGATTCTTGCGCATTGTTTTCAGTCATTTGAGCTAACTATGATGGATTGCTGAGTAATAGAAGTAATCGGTTCTGAATTTCGGTCTCGTTCTTTACGGGACCGGTATCGGGCAATAAATGAAAATGCGTGTCCGTTGTGTACAACGAAAACCGGTTGAGAGCTCGCGCGTCTCGCTTTAAATAGCCACACATGCCTGCTGAACACGGGGCAAACTGCGTGTAAGGCTTAGCCATCCTATCTCTCGTACGCCAACTTCAAGATTCCTTTTCGAGTTTGGCGACAAAAGTTTACGCAATGAAAGAGATTGTGGCGACCTTTATTACTGCGTTACGTTGGAACGTCGTATTTCTCGTACACTAGACCCAAAACGTAATAGTGCTCGAATTAAGGTTCCTCGCTTCTCCCTTATGAATGGACCGCCAAGAAAATCTCTAACTAGAACAGCAACCCTCGTTATAGCATAATTCGTTCATTGTCGAATGGTCAGTGGTGTTTGGTGCTGACTACTGCTGCCCAATACAATATTGCCAGTGGAGCTCCAATTTTCGGGTTGTGTTACTTTTTATGGGGCTCGGGCTCTTTGTCACCTAATAATTGGAATACCTGTGGTTGTATTCTATATAATGTGCACTTTGCATTTTCCAGTTCCTGTTGTGCGCGTTGGGAGTGTTGCTTACGCGTCCCAGTTTTCTCTTGGCATGCTTTCATAACCGCGATAATAAGAATCCCGTTCCAGGACACTCACTAAATTCAAGCCCTTAGCGTTTCATTCGCAATAGAGACAACGACAAGAAGTAAAAGAGGAAGTATGCTAAAGACACCCAAAACAACCCAATCACACGTGCCCGCGATGGCCGACGACGGTCGGATAGACCGCGATCGTGCGGCGGCTGCACTGACACCGTCGATTAAGGGCTAGGTCAGGCCATTACACAAATCCAGAACTACATCCCTCGCTCGTTAGTCAACAAGCCAACGACGAGACGGAGTAGCCGGGCAACATGCGGAAGAAGATGTCGATAATGAATCGATATGAGTAGGGGTGTAAACGAACAAAATTTTTCGTTATTCGTATTCGTAGAATTTCCGTTATTCGCAACGAATAAGTATGGAAGCGTCGAATACGAATAACTTAAACGAATATTATTCGTAATTTTGCCAAGACGCTAGCGCAGTAGTCACACTTTAATTCAGCCAATCGTGACGTGTCAATGAGTAACGCGTCATTGAATAGCGTAACGACGCGTCTACCAATTTTGCAATCCCTTGGAGATTAATCCAATATCCTATCTTACAACAAGGTGTCTGACAGCATTCAACACAGGGAGAGATCGCTTAGGTTTGCAGAGGCACTCGTTAATGTATGCCGAGACGATAAGAAAGTTGATGTTGTTGAGGGCAGTTTATAAGTGGGGGCAGGCTAGGGAGGCGTGATTTCATATTGTAGTTGTCATGAAAATTTACGAATATTACAAAAGTATTAGTAAGCAAGAAATCGTTAGTTATTCGTGGACACCCCTAAAGATAGAACGAGCTATTCTCCCGGAATTTCTCCAGTTCCAACTCTACCAGAGATCTTGCAGGGCGTTAGCATTGTTGTCGCCGTACTGCTCGTATACTTATTCTAGATTCGGAAGATGTGGCACCAGCCTTAACTTAAACTATAAGGCCTGGTATAAATAGCGCCACCGGTGTCGTGTACCCTTGGAGGTGGGACGCGTCGGTGGTTTAGGGTTACTCGGAGAAGTAAATTCTATCACTGTGGCAAATTGGAGGCAGAAATGTGTCAAAATTTGACGTCCAATGTTACAAGAATAACCGTAAATGGACAGTGGACCGAAACAATAGTAGGGATCGATCTAGTCTAGGCGGATGATCTGCTCACTGTGATGCCGTCGCGCAGAAGTCACTCGAAGTCCAGACTTGGGTGCTTTCAATGCAAGAAGAGAAGAGTGAAGGTATGGTCATATTTTTGTGTGTTTTTCTCAAGAAACTGAGAGGGATGTACGTTTTGAAACCATATACCGGTCGGATGAAAGCTATTGCGTGCAAGGCTGACTTATGTACGAAGTGTGACGAGAAAGTGCCTTGCTGTGGCAATTGCGCAAAGCAAAAAATAACCTGCAACTACGCCGGTGCTTCAGCAAGTCATCTCCTCCTCTGTCGAAGCACGTATACGAATGATCAGAATTCTCTCGACGCAGACGGATGGTCCTCAAGCGACAGCATTGGTTCCTCTGTCTCTTCGCCCTTTTTTTTCTCGATTACTGCAAGCACTAAGGGTGATCCGTTATCGACGACTTCTCCCTCGAGTTTAAACCCCTTGCATATATCGAGTAATTTGATTGCTAGAAACTGTCAGTTCACGTCCGATCTTTACATGCACGATCTAGAATTGATGCATCATTATTCGACCCAGACATACCGGACGTTGTCAGACGCGCGAGAACTCCAGGAAATATGGCAGACGATTGTCCCGAAAGTGGCACTTAATCATCGCTTTCTCATGCATGGCCTGCTGGCTTTGTCTGCATTCCATTTGGTCCGCCTCAACAGTGCTGACAACGTTCGAATCGTGTACATGGAAATCGCGAGGAGACATCAAGTTTTATCTCTCTGTTCATTTAGACCGGAGACTGATAACATCACAACTTTGAACTGTGACGCCGTTTTCGCGTTCTCTGGCATCCTTTCTGTTATTGCATTTGCTTCCTCGCAGTGTACCGAAATCGAGCAGGGAATGACGCCGGTCGAAGAAGTCCTGCAGGCGTTTGGCCTTATTCGTGGTGTATCTGAGATTCTGCGCACGTCATGGGATTGGATAGGAAAGGGTCAACTCGCCCCTCTCGTCCAAAACATGGGCACAAGGATCGCCGATTCTGTACCACCAGATGTTCGCGCTGCCCTTGACCACCTCGACGAAATTAACAACGATAATCTCGACAGTGAAGCAAAATCAGTCTACTACTCCGCAATTCACGAACTTCGAGTGTCTTTTGAAAAGCTCTGTTCCAAGTGCGAACAGGTGCGAACAGCGCTAGCGTGGTCCTCCGCGGTTTCGCCTGCGTTTATCGCACTCCTGAAAAGTCGGCAGCCGATTGCCCTAGTTATCCTTGCTCACTATTGCGTCATTCTTCGACGGCTGGATGGGTGCTGGTGGTTGACCGGCTGGAGCGCCAGGCTAGTTGAGGAGATATACCGATCTCTTGATGCATCTTGGCAGCCATCGATACGCTGGCCCGTGAAGGTCATTGGACTGGCTGGGTAGGAAATGTGTTAATGAGTCTATTGTCCCATTGTCCTAGTAATAATTATTATAGATTGGCTTGATCCCATTGTAACTATTGATTTATGCGGATGGATCACCATGACAGATCGATCCGTCCAGTGTGGCGATCCACTCCACTGATTTATTCAAATGGAATGGATGGATGGAAATGGAGGTCCGTGCATGGGTTCCGTGGAATGGATGGAATGGATCGCCGCACTGGATCCGTCGAATCTCTAGGTGCTAATTTGCAACCTACCAGAATCATACCCAAAGGCCCAAGCACCTTATTCATAAAGGATTGCAACACCTGCATGTCTTTCTAGCCACCGGTCTCTCCTAGCCACATCTTTAATACTAGTAAACATGCTTGATTTGGCCTCGTTTTCAAGGCAATCTAAAGCCATATCCATATGCTCACTTGACAGTTTTCTATAGAGTACTCCTCCTCTAAAAGATCAATAGCATGTTGAAGTGCGAGCTAGCTGTGTCATAACCTTCTCAATTAACTGATATGAATCCACTTGTAAAATCTCCTTCTCGTCCTCCTTCTCTAACTTATCGGTAATAATACGCCGGCGTTTTCGAAGAGAGCCTGAGGCCGAATAAGGAGAGGGAGTAGAGCTACTTCCTGAGAAGGAGGGAGCTCTAAGAAGAGGGTCAAGAACGGGGGAAGCTGAAGATAGATTTATTAGCGTAGTAGCGTAGCCACCAGTAGCAATGGGGCGTATAGCTCATCTAGAAGTTCGATCAATTCAAGGGCATTATAACGGTGCCATTTGCATGATTTTCGGTGCTGATTTGTTAGCAAATATAACCAAAAGAGTCACTACAAAACATACCCTAAACACCTCATCCCATGCCTCTGGAGATGCCGTAACACAACGAGTTTCTGGGTGAATCCCAAAGCCAGACTGACCAATCAACCACTTCCAATCTTTGTAATAAGCCTTGTAATTGGACTCTTTGCTAGGGGTGGATACGATTACGGTACCGTCAAAATTTTATACTACTCGTAAAGTTAATCGCAAAACCGAGAACCTAATCGTAAAGTAATCGTATAGTCTACCGCAAAATCGTATAGTAATCGTATAGTAATCGTATAGTAATCGTATAGTAATCGTATAGTAATCGTATTTCTATTTAGCTATGGCGTGAGGAAATTTACCCTGACTGTCTTACAAACATAATACGAACGAACTATCTCGATCATTTGCCGCTCGCTTGACAACTCAGAAAATATGGATCCTCCGATGCGACCCCGCCGAAAGCAAGCGGTTGATTATTTATTATTGAATGATGGTTACGATTGAGATGAGCCGATGGAGAATATCTTGCCAGACACGGCCCAGTCGAGCATTGAGAGCTCTGTTGATCTGGGACCCGAGGATTCTATCAGCCAGATTGCCTCTAAGTCATCCTCTACAGGGTTAACCGAAGAAATCCACGATCTCGAATCCTCACCGATTCGGACAGACTCCAATTTCTCTCTACGCACTCGTGGGACCTCGAATAACTGGCTTTGGGAACAGTTTGAAATTACAACCCTCAGCCAACTGTGGATGCCAAAGAGGTCGAAGAAGCTTCGGAATGATCAGCTAATAACTTGCAAACACTGTCAGAAGTGGTCGATCAAGGACTCTGCGAGATCAACATCTACAACCTATATGTCGTCCTGATCCTGAAACCTGGCTGCTAAGGTCGTGGAGGGCCCACAAAGATGCCGAGAATGGCAACCGCCAGAGAGACGGCATTCCATGGAGTCAGGAACTATGAGAAAGCTTACTTTACTTGTAGATCACTTAAAGAGCAGCTGAATGGTATTTTTGTGCTATTTATTTCTATTTATTTGTTTGTCCTCTACGTGTGCATTTCAGAGCAGATAATGAAAGTCACGTGCATGACTACGATTTTTTGCGAGTAACCCACCTCAGCGCTCGTATAGTTAATCGTAAAGTTTTACATGGCCTCGTATAGTAATCGTGTTGGACTTTACGAATACGAATAACGATTAATCGCAAATCGTATCCAGCCCTACTCCTTGCTCTTTAACTTCTCGATCGATAAGACGTGTTGAATATTTGAAGGAGCTCTTGATCGGACGACCTCCAAAGTGCCTACCCAGACCATTTGTTTGAACCCTGAATCGGCTCTTTTCCCACTTCTGACCTTATCCAAGAGAGTTGTAAACAGCCCCTCCTTCATTGTATAGGTCCATGTTAGCCTTAAAGGGCCCTGGACCTCTGTTTTCTGGGCTGTTTTGATAGGTCCAACCTCCGTAGACTCTGGTCCGGATTCGAAGGCAAAGGGGGGTAGAGGAGTATCGAAAGGGTCTTCTGAATCGGGAGGCGGGGGGTATTCGAAACCTCTTATGGCGGCAGTGGCTGGGGAAGCGAAGAGACAGTAATTGTATCTTCTTCAAGAGGCTCTATAAACTGTGAAGGCTGTATAGCCTCAGGGCGACTTCTCTTATTAGTACTGGCTATTTCAAAAATATCAAATATTGATGCGAAAGAGAAATCAGAGGGCGAAAAGTAGCGTGTAAAGTCTTTATTATAAATTACTAGAGTCGCGTTTGAGTCGCGTTGGCTCCCCCCAAATTATTAACGCGTAAATGTCGAGGATGATCCGGGTCACGTGATTCAGTGGGAGCTACATTAAATGGAGCTCCATTTTAAAAATGGAGCTAAAATGGATCCCATTTAAAGCGCTCTCTGGCCCGGATCTAAATGGGACCTCCATTAGAAGGAAATAATGGCGCCACCCTAAATGGAGCTCCCATTTAAAGAAGTAAATGGAGGGATCATATAAAAAAAGAATCAGGCCCTTAGGACTATGTTGGTCATTGTGACGTAGTCAGTACACCGTGAAAAGTGGACTTGGTCCATCATTCTGACTTAGAGTACATGAATCTGACGTACTTAGTAGGTCAGTTTTACGCCAATTTGTAACGTGCCAAGTCACTTTAAAAATTTCTCCATAGTTAAGAAATCAAAATATTGTTCCCTGTTACTGTTGAATTGACGTACTCAGTACTTAACAAAAATCCCGAGTAAAAGTCCGTCAAAGTAATGACTTAGTGTTCGATTTGTTTCCGTAGGTTAATTGTGACTGACTATTTGTGTTTTATTGGTTTGTAGAGGCTCGGACTAGGCCAAGGGATTATATTGTAAATTATAGGGTTACCTGCTATCCAGATCCACGTATCATATAGTGACCATCCTTCCGAACCCTCACACTGTAGTCGTCCTCAATTAAAGTCTCGCAAAACTGGTGGATTTGTTGCCTAATTGGAAGACTCTAACTTTAAGTACGGCTGCACGACAGCGTCTCGGAGGAGGGATCTCAATCTCGGCAAAAGACGACGTGACATCTTGATGCTGAGGAACATGTAAATTATGTGTAAGCGATACTAACAGCACAAGTGGACCTATGACAATCATTCCCTTTGATCGCTTCCTTACTGGAGGCCGAGAGTTAGGCGAGGTATAGCGAATTGCGCGAAAAAGAAATGTTACTCTCGTTAAGATTTAGGCGAAGAGGAGCTATGCAATACATGTGACATTGGGACTAACAAATAATGACCTCAATTGAATGAGCGGGAAATTCCGTACGAAGTCTATTCTGCCAAGGGTTTCGACGTGTTAAACTTTAATTTAAAGTCTTCACCAGGTGCTGGCTGACATATTAATTCTTGGCGTTGCGGACATTAATTCTTGGCGTTGCGGACATTGAATCTGGGCGTCGCTGACATTTATTCTTGGCGTCACCGCTAGTCTTCTTAGGATGCTCAGGCTACTTATGATCGACATTGGACTGACCGGGAATGTATTCTATACGTCAGGGATCCACTGTCAATTGGATAGCACGGCATCTGACGTGATTTCACGGCTTGCTGGCGTGGATATCCTTGGACTATGATGATCATCTCTAACGACATCAATCACACAATGCTCCCTTGGATCGCCAAGCCGTTGGTCCCAATACGTCAAGCTATTGGAAAAATCCTGCAACTTTCGTGATCGTGCCGTCGGGATTCATGCAACCACCGAAACATTTAAGGACTAGCTGCCGCTACAATTTTGTAGGGAGTAAAACATCCTGTTTCTTGATATTGTCCAGCAATTCAACAATGAAACTTATATACTTGGTTGCTCTCTTCTCCGCTGTCCTAGGGGTTACAGCTTGGAATCCATTGGGCAAGCGGAGCGAGAAAAAAAATGATTACCTCAACAAGAGAGGAATTAAAGTATCCAACTCTGAGGAGGCTAATCGCCACTGGCTTATAGCGCACGCCAGAGGTTACGATGACGGTGACTACCGGGTCAGCGACTACCATTACGATAACGACGGCCGCAAAGATCGAAATAACGGTCACGATAATGACGGCCACAGAGATGGACATAACGATCACGATGACTACGGACGAGTGAAACGAAATGACGGTCACGATAACGACGGCCACAGAGATGGACATAACGGTCACGATGACTACGGACGAGTGAAACGAAATGACGGTCACGATAACGACGGCCGCAGAGATGGACATAACGGTCACGATGACTACGGACGAGTGAAACGAAATGACGGTCACGATAACGACGGCCACAGAGATGGACATAACGGTCACGATGACTACGGACGAGTGAAACGAAATGACGGTCACGATAACGACGGCCACAGAGATGGACATAACGGTCACGATGACTACGGACGAGTGAAACGAAATGACGGTCACGATAACGACGGCCGCAGAGATGGACATAACGGTCACGATGACTACGGACGAGTGAAACGAAATGACGGTCACGATAACGACGGCCACAGAGATGGACATAACGGTCACGATGATTACGGACGAGTGAAACGAAATGACGGTCACGATAACGACGGCCGCAGAGATGGACATAACGGTCACGATGACTACGGACGAGTGAAACGAAATGACGGTCACGATAACGACGGCCGCAGAGATGGACATAACGGTCACGATGACTACGGACGAGTGAAACGAAATGACGGTCACGATAACGACGGCCACAGAGATGGACATAACGGTCACGATGACTACGGACGAGTGAAACGAAATGACGGTCACGATAACGACGGCCACAGAGATGGACATAACGGTCACGATGACTACGGACGAGTGAAACGAAATGACGGTCACGATAACGACGGCCGCAGAGATGGACATAACGGTCACGATGACTACGGACGAGTGAAACGAAATGACGGTCACGATAACGACGGCCACAGAGATGGACATAACGGTCACGATAATGACGACGGCCGCAGAGATGGACATAACGGCCACGATGACTACGGACGAGTGAAACGAAATAACGGTCACGATGACGACGGCCGCAGAGATGGACATAACGGCCACGATAATGACGACGGCCGCAGAGATGGACATAACGGCCACGATGACTACGGACGAGTGAAACGAAATAACGGTCACGATGACGACGGCCGCAGAGATGGACATAACGGCCACGATAATGACGACGGCCGCAGAGATGGACATAACGGTCACGATGACTACGGACGAGTGAAACGAAATGACGGTCACGATGACGACGGCCGCAGAGATGGACATAACGGTCACGATGACTATGGACGAGTGAAACGAAATGACGGTCACGATAACGACGGCCACAGAGATGGACATAACGGTCACGATGACTACGGACGAGTGAAACGAAATGACGGTCACGATAACGACGGCCGCAGAGATGGACATAACGGTCACGATGACTACGGACGAGTGAAACGAAATGACGGTCACGATAACGACGGCCGCAGAGATGGACATAACGGCCACGATAATGACGACGGCCGCAGAGATGGACATAGCGGTCACGATAATGACGACGGCCGCAGAGATCGAAATAATGATCACGATGACTACGGACGAGTGAAAGATCGAAAGAACGACAAAAGTGATGGAAAGGAGCAAAAGAAATACTGGTACAACGGCCGCTGGTACCCCGACTGGTACCCGTATCCCCCGAAAGATGACGGATACGACTATTAGCATCATCTCTAACAGCAGAATGAAACTATGACAGTAGTCATTCCTTTTGATCCTTTCCTCACCGGAGATAAGGAGATAGGCGAGTTAAAGAGTTGCCGGAAAAGAAACTTCACTTTCGTTAAGATTTAGGCGAATTGAAGAAACGTGTATCTATGTGACATTTTGACTAAAAAGTAATGATCGATATTAAGTTTTTACAAAAGTATATACGTATCATGTAACTCGATGAATTGAACGAAGAAAGGGTTTCAGGGTTTTATTGTAACATTTAAGGGTTTAGACGATTACTGAAGCTGTGAGAGTTCACTGGACTGGACTCGAGTAACTATATGGACAAGATAGCTTTGGCTTAGGCCGATATATTTTAGAATATCAACTATGCCGGAGAACAGGGTTAAACCCTGCCTTTTATACAATTCTCCGGCGGACAACTCACTTCCGCATTTACAATTCAAAACGCAATTACAAATCCAATACGAGAAGACCAAGGCAAACACGTTCCTTCCGCCCATACCCGAGAGACCAAGGGTCATCTGACGCCATCCCGTTCCGCTCCCTTCGAGCCGACCTTCCGGTCCGGTCTCGGTAGTGCGGCTTAGCCGGAGACCGTCACTGTGCGGCTCGTACGAGACCCTCAGGAGACGACTCCTGACAGAAGCGTGCTCACTGCTCCATACAGTCGACAGGATCTATCTGGCCCGCTTCTGAAGCATCTGAAGAGCCATTTCTCTCAGTATTACACGTCGAAAGGACAAATAAGCACTCAAACATAGCTTTAGGATTAGTTAGATTCAGAAACCAAGGGCCGTCCGAGTTGGTCGGGTTATTGGAAGACATCATCAAACGGTCAGTGGAGTCTCGCTTATTTATTCGCAAATTTAATTAAGCCAAAGAGTCACCAGCGCATCAGAGGTCGAAAACTTCAAATATTCCGCTTACGATACGATGGGTTTCGCCGACGATCCTGCTGACAATGACATTCTGCAAACTTCGGCGCACTTCTGTGACACGAGGTAGCTGGTGCGACTTTGATGTCTGAAGCTCCTAGTTGGAGAAATGGTTGGTGGGTGTCATGCTTAAGCCCTTCTCCCCATTTCTATGCTACACCGTAGACGCAATGTGCGCATAAGTAAACCGTTACTATAATGAACCTTGTCATTTGAAATTCTCTTTATAACGCAACTAAACTTCTGAATTAAAATCTGGCATATAATTAATTCGTTATATTCTCGATACAGGACCGTTTCGAATACGAATCTTCGCAGTAATCGACTATATTCGTTATTCGCAAGTTCCAACTACAGCGAAAAATATTCGAATATTTTACTCGCAGGTAGGACTGTTGACGATACGATATCGGCGAAATAAAAAGTCTGCCGATATTTGTTCGTAATTTATCGGCGGATTTTAGTGGCCGCCGATATAGTATCGGTACCGATAAAAATCATGTGATTCATCATGTAACATAGCCGCTTACATGCAACAAGTCTGCTTTAGATAAAAGTTCAGGATACACCTAGAGCCCGTGGCCCCCTTTTCCGCCTAGACTACCGCCTTCTGAATGACGGAAGCGATGAGGAAGCTCCATTCGACGATCGCATACAAGAATTGTCAGCGGCCCCCGATCCTTTCCCTTTGATTACTTGACTGTTGATGCCTCAGATTCCGAAATCGAAATTGTGGAAATGTGTAGAACACTCTAGCCTACGATCGTAGATTGTGGAATATTCTAGCAATGTGTAACGATGACGCAGTTGGATATTCATGGAATGTCTGGAAGATTCCAATTGTATGTCTAGAAGGTTCCAGAAGACAACGTCCCAAGTATATATAGAGGTCATAGGAACCTGTAGTTAATGTGTGTCTGTTTTGTGTGTGCTTTAGTATAGTCAATATTTCAATAGAAATCCTTCCTTCCCAATCTCAGGGTCCTACAAGCCCGGTAACTATGGAATCCAGTTCCTCTATTATTTCAGAAGGTAGCCGCACCCTTCAATCTCACAAAAGAGCTGCGCCGGGTACTGAGTGGATGTGGGCGTATTTCGAGACCCCAGAGTACAATCGGCCATGGATAATGAAGAGGACCAAAAGCAGGAGACTTATCGACCGTGACATCCGTTGCATTTATATCGATGAACAGAGTGGGATCCAATGTCATTGGAAGACTACAGATTCGGCAAAGTAAACGTCAACGTCAAACATGGCGAGACATCTGCAGAATCATTCAATCTACCCGCCCGACTCTATTGCCGAAGATTCGGGCACAAATAAACAGCCTTCTATCGCTACCTTCCTCAAAGGGAAGCAGAATCTTACGGTCCAGTTAGAGTTGCAGACGGACTTGTCAGTCCAGGGCTGTGGCGGATGCGGATATCCGCCAAATTTTCCCATATCCGCATATGTATCCGCCTTTTTGAAATTGGCGGATATGTATCTCCCTTTTTATCCGCCTTTCAACAGCATGGCGGATATCCGCCAAATCCGCCATCCGCCTTTAAAAATTGCAAAATTCATTAATAGTTATTATATATCTAATTTCTTCAAAAATTTCGCAAAGTTCACTAACATGATATTTGAATTTTCTAAATGGACTCGCTGTAGCGGACGCAACTTATTTGGTCGGTGATCCCGGCTACATGTAAGCGTGTACGACAGTGCTAGCATAACCTCTTGTCGGACTATGCAAGGTAAGGGTTAGGGCTAATCATGACCCTAACCATGTTCGATTTTGACCTTTTTTTCAATTTAATTAAGAATATACGGATTATCCGCCATCTGTATCCGCCAAATCCGCCTATCCGCCTACAGCCCTGCTTGTCACCTTTCTCATCCAACGACTGGCTGTGGCTTGAACAAGTCCAAAAAGTTCTGTCGAAGTTTAACGAATATACTCTGCTCATATCAGCGAAAAAGCCGCAAATCAGCCTCTCAGTTGCGATTTATTATGAGCTGTTGACAATCAACCTTTCCAGCTACAGTAGACAGCTCGAAGAGTTACACGTCTACAGCTAACAAATACTGATTTGTCAGAAGCATCTACGATGATAGAATATTCAATAGGTCCATAGTGCACACTAGAATATTCCAGATGCGGGGGTTGAGATGATGTGTTCAATCACGCCATCCTGATTACGTAGTATGATTCTACAGTATTCTACTGTTCATGCCTTAGTAATCAGGCACAGTCTCAACTATATAAGTAGATAGTCAATCCCTTGAGACTGGACATAGATTGTACATTCAATCATCCAGAGACTCACCAATCCCTTCTCTAGTTCACACTTCCACTTGCGCATTTACATTGGCAACAATGAGCTTCACGATTTGTTACACGATGCTTCCGAACGCAAGGGGGAGTTTTCAGACCTTGATGAAGATATTGTATCCGCCATTAACGAAGGAATGAAGAAATACAAGAAATACTATATATTTTATTATATCGCGCTAATGCTAGATCCTCGAATGAAACAAAATTTGATCTTGAAAGAGCTAGACGCGGACGAGAACTAAGGTGCCCTTATAGTTAATGCTATCCGCGAAAACGTTCATTCGATCTATGCATCCACTGATAACGATTCGCCTGCGAATCTGCGTCTTTCGGCGGATTACAGTAGCAACAGATTGGAGCCTAGAATGCTTTCCAAAGTGCAGCCTCCCAGCCAGACTTTACTTTCTGACATCCAACGATATTTTGATGGCCCTTTAGTCACTACAATCGATACGGCGGATCCCAATTGGCTCTGCCATTGGTGGTACACTCATAAAAAGGAATATCCAAGAATGGCATCGGCGGCTAGAGATTATCTAGCCATTCCGGCCTCTGAAGTCCAAGTGGAGAGATCGTTCAACGCAGGGCGAGACTTACTTGGAGTCAGGAGGTATTCGATGAAGGCGGATACGTTGAGGATGTTGATGTTGATGAATGATTTTTATAAGCAATAGAACACTAATATATACTGGGCCTTTCCGGGAGTACATATATTCATAATCGTACAGTGTTCGTATGGCTCGTGGGACCGCTCGCCTGTGGAAGGAGCAGGAAGCCATGTTAAGTTTGTGGGCTTTTATTCATGACGTGAGGCTCCCTACCGTCGGTCAACTCGGGCGGATAGTTGGTAGATTCTCCACTATCACGTGATAGCGTTGTCAGCGTCTATTGACATATCATGCGAAATTGTTAACTATAGATATATTTGCTCTTTAATGCTTATAGTAGTCGTTCATGAGCATTAACATGCGCATTGTGTTGGCCTTCATCGAATGCCTTCTCACTCCTTAGCACGTCTCGTCCTGCATTAAACAGCCTTTCAACTTGAACTTCTGACGCTGGGATGGCTAGAAAAGTTCTAGCCGCAGACGCCATCCTAGGATATTCCTCTCTATGTGCATGCCACCACTTGCACAACCAATTCGGATCGACTGTATCGATGACAGTGACTAGCGGGCTATCAAAGTAGCGGTCTATGTCGGAAAGTGTAGTCTGGCTTCGGGGCTGCACTTTCTGAAGCATCCGAGACTCCAGATTGTTTCTACTGCAATCCGCCGAGAGTGGCAGACTGGCAGGGGAGTCCTCATCAATTGATTCGTACATCAAATGCAGTTTCTGGCGGATGGCATTAATTATGAGGGCGCCGGAGTTCTCATCTGCCTCAAGCTCCTTCAAGATGAGATTTTGCTTCACTCGGGGATCTAAGATTAGAGCGATGTCATGCGTATCCGTTTCATCCATGAACGAATAATATTTTCTGTATTTTGCCATTCCTTGGTTAACTGCAGATACAATGTCATATCCAAGGTTGGAAAACTCTCCCTTGCGCTCGGACGCATCATAAAGCAAATCATGAAGTTCGTAATAAATCGCAAGTGAGAGGCTGATTTGTGGCTTTTTTGCTGATATGAGCAGAGTGAATTCATCAAATTTCGCAAGAATCATCTGGACTTGTTCAAGTCATACCCAATCATCAGATGAAAACGGTGGGATGTGTAACAACCCCCCTCTTCCCCGTAGTAGATTGACATGTCACTGGTGATGGATATATCACTGGGTGATTGAGGTGTCAAGTGTGATTGATATATCACAGAAGAATGAACATATCACAGTGTGATATTGTTGATGTAAATTATAGTCTGTATTATCGACATCACATAGGAGATTCCGGAATCACCCGTTCTCTCAAGTGTCGATCTATAAGAAGGTGCCTCTGATCTTCAAGGAGGAGGCAGACTTCAGTCGAATAGACATCCCCCCCCCCCCCCCCCCCCCCCCCCCCCAACAACAGGGTTTTAGTGCAAACGCGCGTTACAACTTCTGAAGTCTCTTTTATATCAGGACTGATCACTATGGCCAGACGGAGTACCAGGTCGGTTGGCAGGAATGTCATTGTTCGGGACGCAAGTCCTATCTCAGAAAACATCAACGGTGATAGCATTGATGTTCTAGCGCCCATGAGTCTCAACAAGATGCAGCAGCGCATCGAAGAAGAAGCGCTTTCGGTCGAACAACTTCAGACTCTTAGTGATAGAATCAGAGAGGCAACGAAGGCTCGCGAAGGAACCTTACGCCGAAGCCGACATGAGTCAGACAGTGATGACGATGACGACAGGCCCCGGAAGCGACGGGCTGACCATGATCTGAAATACACCAATATCAAAGAACTCAAATTGGGAGTGACACCGAAGCAGTGGACAAATTGGAAGTTGGAGATCAATCGGGCATTCGATGGAGCGCCGTACAAGTATGATAACGACCACACGAACGTGATCAAGGCGTTGATGCACCTTGGTGAAGATTGCAAGACTTTGTGGAATAACCACATACGCCGGCATCCTGATGATGAATATGCCTGGAAGACATTCATCGCTTGGATTGAGAAAACAGTTCGGGACAATGGTAACTTTGAGCTGAACACTTATGGAGAGTGGACCAAGGCGCGACAGCGTTTTGATCAGACTCCCTGGTCGTTTGACGCCTATTTGGCCAGTTTGGAAGTCGAGTTGGAGCCCACGACTGAAAGAACAAGGGCCATGGACTTTCTAAGCAAGCTGCAGCCACATCTACAGAGAGTTATTGAGTTGAGTGGGGTAAATCCTCTGTCGCAGACACGACAAGAGATGGTTGCCCTTGCCACTCGGATGTGGGAAGGCTTGAAAAGGCAAGGGAAGACAAGAGGTCGAGATTTATTGGACGAGAAGACAACTTTGCATCAGAGCAATTCGTTGTCGTTCAACCGTGGCAAGAGGGTCCAGGAGAAGGACCAACCCTCTGATCAGAAAAAAGAAAAGAACAAGCCACGAAGACTTGATGCTAAGTCATACCCGAAAGAGTTTGCATCAGGGCAGAATAACAAAGGTGAGAAGATATGCTATCGTTGTGGTAGCAGCAAGCATCTTTCCTACGATCATGGAAAAGAAGAAAAGGACCTCCATGACAAAAAGGCAGTTACGCCAAAGAAAGAGACGCCTACCATCAAGACAATCAGAGCAAGTAGACGCAAGAAAGGCCACGATAGAATGGCTGAGCGGGCATGGGAATTGACCGATTCGGAAAACGAGTAGGGTTCTCTCCTTGCCCTAGAGAAGAGCCCGAAATGCGCATTGGACGATACTTGCGTACAAGGGGCAGATTTATCAGCAGCGCAGGGGCAGAAGACATTGACATTGCCCTCGACACCTGTGCTGAAGTGGATGTTGTTGGAATTGATTTTGCCAAACGACATGGCTTGAGGCCCTACTATATCAAGAGATACCCTCAACTTCTAGAGGGAGCGGGAACTTTAAGGCCAAGGGCCTGTGGGGCGTTCTGGGTTTCCTGGGAGATGACCGATTAGTTATCAGGGAATTGTTCGCTCCTACACAAGACCGTTCTTAGCAGTTGAGAAAGCGTCGAGTGATGCTCCACTATTGCTTGGAGAACGCACCTTAGCGGAGATTGGGATTACAGTCTCGTTGAGAACTGAAGAGAAGGGCGGAACTAAGTGGCAATATGACCTGAACATTGGCGGCAAGTCCTTCATTAAGGCTGAGTCTTCGAAGCGATTTCAGAAGAGGCTGAGAAGTAGCCCGAAGGTGTACGCCCTTGTTGCTCAAAATGTTCCTGACGAGAATGAGAGTGACAACAAGAGCCAGGGCAACCTTCCGGAGCAACTGACTAGTTATGGAGACGTCTTCTCAGCGCACAATGCTGCCACATTGGCACCGAATCGCGAAGGAGTCGACTTAGCCATCGAGTTACAGGACGGCAAGGAGCCTCCGTTTGGACCGCTCTATCCGCTGTCACGGACAGAGCTAGAGGCTCTACGTCAATATCTGGAAGAGAATCTTGAGAAGGGATTTATTCGGCCCTCAAAGAGCCCTGCGGGGTCTCCAATTCTGTTTGTGCCAAAAAAGGATGGAACCCTGAGACTCTGTGTGGACTACAGAGGATTGAATAGTGTCACGGCCAAGAACAGATATCCTTTACCTTTGATTGGAGAGATCTTGGACAGAGTAAACGGTGCTACCATATTCAGCAAGATCGATTTGAAGGATGCGTACTATCGCATCAGAATCAAGCCCGGAGACGAATGGAAGACTGCGTTCCGCACGCGATACGGTCATTTCGAATATTTGGTGATGCCGTTTGGGCTGACAAATGCACCCGCGGCATTTCAGGCCTACATCAACCATACCTTGCGGGGACTGGTGGATGATTTCTGTATAGTGTATCTCGACGATATTCTAGTTTTTTCTCCCGATCCGACCAAGAGCATACAGAGCACCTCCGCCAGGTCTGTGAAAGACTGCGGCAGGCTGAGCTATATGCCAAACCCTCAAAGTGCCAGTTCTAAGGAAATGGGATTTCTCGGCTTCATCATTAATCCAGAAGGAGTCAAGATGGACCCTAGCCGGGTAAAAACCATTTCAGAATGGAAGAAGAACCCTCCTGAGTCATTTAGGGATGTACAAGTGCTATTAGGGTTTTGCAATTTTTATAGGCGATTCATCAAGGGATATTCCAGCCTTGCTCGACCTCTTACGAGCCTGGTGAAGGGCAGTAAGAATGGCAAGAAGACAGGAGATTTTAAGAAGGAATGGGGCCAGGCACAGAAAAAGGCATTCATTCAATTGCTTGGTGCGTTCGAGGAAGCACCTTTGCTACGACACTTTGACCCAGATCGGCCAATTCGAATGGAGACAGATGCGTCAAAATTCGGCTTGGGAGCGATCTTGTCACAGTTGTTTGAATGGCGCTGGCACCCTATCGCTTTCTATTCCAAACAATTCAAGGGCCCTGAACTGAATTACGGGACCCCCGATCAAGAAATGATGGCTATTGTCGAAGCTTTCAAGCATTGGCGACATTATTTGGAAGGCAGTGCGTACCCTATTGAGGTGTTAACTGATCATCATAACCTACAGGGTTTCATGAAACAACCAAGACTTAATGGCAGGCAAGCACGATGGTGCTATTACCTGACGCCATATGACTTTGTGATTAAATGGCGATCAGGGTTGATGTCCAGGCGGAACGAAGTTCTCCAGGATCCATCTTCAGAATTGTTAGCTACGCTGGAGGCGAAGATTGCCCGCGTACAACAGATTATCATTCCACATCGCTTGAGGGTGCTGCGGTCCCAAGATGAAGAATTGGATAATAGGGTGCTACGGCCCCGAGATGAAGAACAAAGAAGTCCTCTAGAGGAGGCACCCCTAGAAAATGGGGTAGAGGCTGATCACCTCTTGAGACTGGTCAAGTTGCAATACCTGACCAGGAGACGGGCAAGGCCTGCGGTCCAAGCCGAGACACCAACGCAGATGCCTAGTATAGGACTGCGAGAGTTGGTGGCCGCTGCGCAGAAAGAGGATCCTTTCTGCCAGCGAGTGGTTAAAGATCTCAGGAGAGATCCTTTAACTAGACAGTCATTCCAATGTGAGAGCGACGGAGTGTTGCTCTACAAAGGGAAGAGACTGGTGGTCCCTAATCAACGAAGTCTTGTGCACGAGCTTCTGCGATCACACCATGACGCAGAGATCGCTGGACACTGGGGTGTTCAAAAGACCTTGGAATTGCTGCAGCGCAAGTTCAAATGGGAGGCCATGAGGCAAGACGTGGAGGAGTACGTTCAAACGTGTCCTGTCTGCCAGGGAAATGCCGCTCCTAGACACAAGCCATATGGCCCTGTCGAGGAAAATTGAGAAAATATTCCGTCCCTGAGGTCATTACAAGCAGAAAATGCCTCGTCAATATTGCCAGATCTTAGAGTTCGGAGGATATCCTTAACGATAAGGTTCAAAATGTGTGCGAGGCAACGAACAAAACTTTCCTCTCCTTGGAATAATGGCTCCTTGTCAGGGTTTTCAGCCTTGAGGCTGTTATACAACTCCGAGGCCATTACTTCGTTGTTTCTTGCATTGTCTCCGGTAATGGTAATCAGCTTGGATTCCAGTCCTAGCTCTACGAGCATTTCTTTGACTGCGGCTGCCAGGTTCTCCCCACTGCGTAAACCACGGAGCTCAGTGAATTCCAGTACCCTCTCTCGGCATTCAAATTGCTCGGTAAGCCAATGGCCAATAATTCCTAAGATTGGGAGATGGTTTTTGCTAGTCCAAATATCGAGGGATAATGCGATGGTCTTGCAAGTAGAATCAAGTTCTTCTCTTAATTGGAGACGTTGTGCTGTAAAATCTTCAACAAGTCGCTGCCGAACTGTATGGCGTGAGGACAGAGGGAGGGTTATCCCTGGGATATCACAAAAAATTTGCTGAAACGCTGGAGATTCAATAGTCGTAAATGCTTGTTTCTCCGTAACTATCCAGCGTAAAGGTTCCTTTCGAGAAGTTGCTGGACTGTAAGAATCTGTTTCCCTTTGAAAAAGGTAGCGATAGAAGGCTGTTTCTTTGTGCCTGAAGCTCCAGGGCTAGATTCGGGAGCGTAGATTGAATGCTATTCCAAATGTCTTGCCATGTTTGAAGTTGAAGTTTGCCTTGCCGAATCTGTAGTCTTCCAATTACATCGGATACCAGTCTGCTCATCGATATAGATGCAACGAATATCACGGTTTGTGAGCCTCTTGCTTTTGGTCCTCTTCATTATCCACGGCCGATTGTACTCTGCGGTCTCGAAATAAGCCCACATCCACTCAGTAGCCCGGGCCGCTCTATTGCGAGGTTGAATCGTGCAACTGTCTTCCGAGATAATGGAAGAACTGGTCCACAGTTACTGGACTTGTAGGATTCTGAGAAATTGATTGAGAAGGAAGGATTTCGCAATCTGGACTATTAGCGACGCCAAAAATCAATTCATCCGGGGGGACAGAATCGGGGCCATTGGTAATTCGTGTATACGATCTTCGAATGAAGCTTCTTCATCACTTCCGTCATTCAGAAGACAGTAATCCAGGCGCCTCTGGCGGCTGGGTCGAGGACTACGATCCATATTCGTTGCCTAAACAATTACAGAAGCAAATATCAGCGTGGACTTTGTACCCCTGGCTAGAAATCAGCAGCTTTTGATAGGACAAATGGAGCATGCAGGTCACGTGATATAATCACATGATTTTTATCGGTACGGATCCGATATCGGCAGGCTCTAAAATCTGCCCATAAAATTACGAATAAATATCGGCAGACTTTTTATTTCGCCGATATCGTATCCGTAGCGTCAAAAATCGCCGATATCGTATCGTCAACAGCCCTAAGCTGGAAGGCTGTAAGAGGCCATATTGGCTCTTGAAACTGTGAATTAAATTTATTAGGGGGCATCCCCTGAGCACGTGATTAGATGCGAATATTCGGCGAAGAATATTATTCGCCGAATAAATTACGAATATTATTCGCACTGCTCAGGATTTGCGAATGAAATTGCGAATATTATTCGCAGCGGTTGGGACTTGCGAATAACGAATACGAATAATGCCGATTACTGCGAATATTCGTATTCGGAGCAGCCCTAGACTTCCTTAACCCGAGTGGGTTTTATGGCCTTGACCCGGAACAGGCTATGAACGGGTTTGTTGTAAGAGGATCGCTTCGGAGTCTGGTCCGCATCCGTTCCCCGCGAAAATGCGGCGTCAAGATACTATATTATCTTCTTTCCCGCGGCTGGATTCCCGTTCCTACAACATCTTCATTACTATCAAGCGTGTACTCCGCATGTTGAACCAGCCGCACTGGTGGCGCACAGCAAAATTGGACAATGTTATTATACTATTCAATACAATTGTTATCCTAAAAGATGTTGCTTGGGTAAAGGAGGGCCTTGCGCTACTCTTCCACATGTGATGCCCCCAATCAGTACGTGAACGCTTCAAATTCGACGTGTGTTCGTTCATCAATTTTGTGTGTAAGTTCGGCTAATGTTAGTCTGTCCAGCCCTTCCATTTCCTGTTCTTGTGCTCTCTCTCATCATCTTCCCTGTCGTCGTCGTCATCCTCGCGATGGCAATGCCCACTAGCCGATGGAGAAGGCGCTGGCGTTGGGATGCACAGGCCTCCACAGACCATTGTCTGTGTGCAAAATGAGCCCTCTGGGCAGGGATTCCCACCCACGATGCAAGGAATTGAAGGTAACGGAGGCTGACCGGTTGGGGGAGCGGTGGCGATACATTGACCAAGACAGTCTGTGGGAGTAGGTGGGCAAACCATTGTAGGAGTACAAGTAGAAGCCGATCCACAGGGTGTGTCGTTCCCAATGGTGCAAGGGATAACAGGGGGCAAAGTCTGCGAGGCGAGGCAAAGACCGCCGCAGGTCTCAGTTTGCGTACATGTTGAGCCCGTGGGGCACGGGTCTCCTCCTAAAATGCAAGGGACGGTAAATGTCGGTGGAGGACGAGTGGTTGGGCGATTATGGGCCACAGCAAATGAAAGCAAGAGGGACACAAGTACCAGCTTCATGTTGGAGAAGGTTAGGTTTCAGCAGTAAGGACAGAATTGTCAAGGGGACGACAGCCTTCCAAATCTCAACTGATGATAACTAAGGGTTCATATAATTTTCAACGCAGAGTATTGCCACACACTTCAGCTGGTCTACATTGGTGCGTTGTGTCTAAATACAGACGCGGGTGCAAACAAAAATAGGCGCCCTCGTGGCCGAGGGGACCAGCGTTGTGCTTATGGTACTGTACTTTTCCGCGATGCTGCTGCGCTGGCTGCCAAGGCATTAGCGAGAATGCTTAAGGACCAACGCCCTGCGCATTGCTCTGCCGCTTACTTACGTACGGCTTACTAGTTTATGTCAGGCTCCATAACGGCGCCCTCAATGCGCTTGTCCCAGCACTGTTCTGTTGGCAGTCAAGGATATCAATCACACACGATGGGCAAACCCCGCAAGAAAATGAATCCGCGTGACTGCGCCGGATACCGTTTATTCTGTCTACCGTACATTATTTGAATTATATTGTATAAGACCAAATTGCTGACTATTTCAGGTGACTGGGATGGCTCAGAATATTAATAACTTATTTATATCCATCTGCGACTGGGAGTTACTCTTGCCAGTCCGTCAGGGACCACATTAGATAGCCGAGACAGTAGTCCCCGACTTCTCGTACAACTGCATCTTGTTTTGATCTTGTTTTCGGACCCGGACTCTCACTTAGGTCGTGGTCGCAGTCAATCCGTTCATTGATCATGGCATCATGGTCGATTGTGGACTCAAACCTAACATGTAAGTCAGCAATGCTATCTTACGGACTGGTATTCATGGACTCTGTGCTTTCCTAATGTGTGTGTCTCTGGCTCTCACGGTTAGTTCACACTGCGATGTCCAGTCATAAGTTGAGGTAAGATGTTGTACGTCACGAACGCCATATGACATCCTTTGCTGATTTGCAGTCAGATTTTAGTCAGGCCGGTTATTTTCATTGCTTTGTGATTGCACTGGGACTTAGTTTCGGACGACATGTGCGCTCGTCTGCTTCAGCTTCAAATCCAAGAACCAATCCTACCAAGTCCTGGCAGACATTACTGTGATACCATCCGGATTGTTGGCCGAGGATAAACCTTCCAGTCGGGAGGGTCACCAAGGATATGGTTGTATTCAAAGCGGCAGCTCAGTTATGAGTCGCGCAGTTGCCGTAGTTTCGTTGGCTTTGGGTAGTCTAGTTCCGTGTAATAATAAGTGTAAGTTCGAAATCGGACAATGGGAAGTGAAGATATTGCATCTAATCGATATTGGTAAGATTGCCAGATCTTACCGTGAATCTGGGAAGCTACCATTTGGTCCATGGCCCTGATGTTCTTGAGTGACGAAGCAGCAACGGTTCAGGGTCGGGGTGAAGGTACGTGGGTTGAATCGTACCTTGTCTCGTAAGGATCCTGCATCATGGGGTCGAAGTGACGACAGAATTAGAGCACGCGCTACTTCACACTGCGACATTCTGCAACATTTTGCATCACGAGGCAGATGCGCCGACGGAGTGGATCATCAAACGGCGGCGAGAGTAATTGTGTGCTAATTTAGATGAGGGCCCCTGAAAGTATAACTTCGCTGACTCGCTTGCGACGCCATAGTAATGAGCCGCAGACTAGGTCACCCGTGCTTACGGACGTTCGGCGACTCGAAAAATGCCACGCTCGGAGTAAGCATTTGAGGGTCTCGTGGTGGTATATGTGGATTAGGGTAACTGGCGACGCACGTGGAAGTTCGCCGGCAGCTGACTATTCCCTACGACGAACGATCGGCTTGGCCTGGCCAGGCCATTTGCTTCGCGCTTCGCTCGCATTTCTTTATAGGGAAACCTCTCATAAAGTTAGAGGGAAACCTCTCATAAAGTTAGAACGCTTTTTCAAATTCTGAACAGGTCAGGCACGGCAGCAGCAAGTGGTAGACCGGGTAATCAAACAACCCCTACACATCTGTCATCTGAGCAACCCGACTCTTTTAAGTGTCACGCTATCAGAACTCATAGAAAGCTATAAACAACGCAACAAAATGACCCGCGTGAAGAATGAATCAAAAGAGCGGACGACCAACTATACACAATAGATGCACAAGAACGATTGACATTTGACGCAACGACAGATTTCAACGGGAAACGAAAGACAAATCAAACCCACGTCGGGAGGCCACACGGAGGACGGGGATACCGCTCATGACACAGGCATGCTCAACGTGGGTAGGAACTGTGCCGGAGGCAGCAGTCAAGTAACAGCTGCGGCAGTTTTAGCAGCAGAAGCGATAGTAGTAGCTGTAATAGCCTTTGATTGCAAAAGACCACTCCGATGCTAATGCCGAATAGAACCTGATAGCAGAGACAGGACCCCGCCATCATGATTTGACGCGCTTCTGCCGCCATTACTATTACGACGATCTTTAGTTCCTCCCAATCCCCCACCGAGATCAGCAGCTAGTGCGACAATAACTATTCCAGCTAGAGCAAGCCAAGTAGTCTTGACTTTGTCGATGCCACATTTGTAGCCAACAAGGAAGGGTGCGAAAGGTACCTGGCGTCGATGTACGAGCTGCAGAGTAATTTTTCGAGTTATTCCAGCAGTACAGCTAATCATTTTTCTCGAAACGCTAGTTTAATTCTCATCTACACTGCTGACTTGGATGGACAGAATGGACTCCAACTATAACCTCGACATGAATTTCTTGAACAGTGCGTCAACGATCCGGCCCTCCATCCCTGCGACAGTCAGACAACAATATGTGCAAAATTCCTAGCGTAAAGAGCCGGAGACAGCCGGCTTCATTTTCGCCATCAATTTGGATAACTTGCTAATGTGACTGGTTTGCGATATATTGATAGACTACAGAAAAGTCTTTCCCTTTGTGGAATTTTTCTGTCTGGTTGTAGATCTCCAAAGCCTTCTCTGCAAGCATCAGCGGTGTTTGAAACTCTTGAGCCACCGCTGTGGCTAACTTAAGATCTTTCTTCATCAGGTGGATTCCAAAACCACCGTCATAATTTCGACAAGCAGGAGCCGTCTCGACGACTCCTGGGACAGGATTATTCACGGCACTGGACCAACAGCGACCCGTTGAAGAATTTATCATCTCCGAAAGAACCTTAGGATCGAGGCCGCACTTGATCCCCATGTTCATTGCCTCAGCCGTGGCGATGTTACTAATCGCCAAAAGGTAGTTGTTGGCTAATTTACCACAAAGCCCCGCGCCTTGATCTCCCAAGTGCCAAGCCTTCTTTCCCATAAGCAACAGAGCCGATGTCACCCGATTAACTAATTGCGGAGATCCTGAAGCCCCGAACATGAAGGTGAGACTACCAGTCTGCGCGCCGACGACACCTCCAGACATAGGAGCATCCACGAACTGGCCCCAGCCGCTAGATATTACCGCTCGGGCAACGTCGTGTGACGTCGTAAGATCAATTGTAGAACAGTCAATAAATAGTCTCTCCTGGCCTGCTGGAGGAGGGACTGCTTCTCCAACAATAGATTCAAAGACCAGTTTGACAGACTCCGGCCCCGGTAAACTGGTGATTATTGTCTCCTTTGTTTGTGCGGAACGTCAGCAACTGCCGTCTAACTGCAAAGACAAGAACAAAGAATCATTTACCGAGTTCTCCGCAAGTTCCCGCGCGCACTTGGCTACTTGAATATCAAGCTTATCTGTCGCCGACAGCTCTTGCACGAATCTGGCGGTTATATTGGCATCGATGTCGCAGACGATTAAGGTGTCCGATGGCGATATTCTGGAGCGGAGATTCTTGGCCATGTTATAGCCTGTTTGGCCCGCGCGTGGTCAGTTTACATTCAATAATGGGTCGGTTAGGATGACAAAACTCCCGCCATGTAGACCATAGACACATACCCATTTGACCCAGTCCAATGAAACCCCAGGATGCTCTCCACGGCAACGTCGAAGAAAAATTCCTTCTACATAGATGTGAAAGTTGGCCGTGGGTAATCATGACAAATGCCCTTCTCATCGTGTGGGTCAACAGTGGATTTGTGGGCCTAATAAAATGCGTGAAACTCTGGACTTCGAATTGTTAATATGACACCGACGAGTAGAGCTCTTTATTTGTATCGACCAGAATATTTACAATCATGGGATGCCAACTGTGGTGACCCATGGTTGCCTTTGACACTTGTAATAAATACTCGAGCGTTGAAAAATGAGGCTGTTGAGACAAAAGCACGAAAGATGATGGCCGAAGTGCGACGGTGTTGGCGTCTCCAAGGCACCGGGCAAGGGCAAGGGTTAGGCTAGATCCAGGCCCAGTCCCGTGACTTCCGGTGTTTGCCTGGAATCGGTTTCAGGCCGGAGCTTGGTCAGTCACGGGTTTTGTACCATGCGGTGCAAGTACTTTCGGTGATGCGCCGGAGTTGTAGGACGCCCTTGGGACTGGCGTTCCTATTATTTTAGACATTAAATTGCCAATGCGCTAATTACTCGGCGAAGTCGATTACAGAAATTAACTCGCGGGGCCTCGCGATCACCTGTCCGCGAATCGTTTTAAATAAGTCCTAGTGTGAGCTTTATCTGCAGCCATGCCGGCTATCATTGTGCCGGCAACGATCTTCCTTGCCGTTGGCTGTATTCGACATTTCGTTCATCCCGCGTTGGTCTTGTCGCCGGAATCTCAAATCCTCTGAAGTTTCCGTCAAGGGACCTTACACTGCTCAATTTCTTTCAGATGCACTGAGTTCGAAATATCAGATTTCGATAAATGGTGACAGTCTTCTCTCTTCGTTCTCCTATCAGAATTCACCATACTTGGCACCTCTCCTTATCGGCACGCGAACTCCTGGACAGAAATAAAAGGTACTCTTTGACGCAGCATGTTCTATTGCAGTATATCTTGGGCTCGGATTGGTAGCAATCGGTAGCTACCGAAGGTGACATCAGCTTCTTAATCTCGGCTGTCTTGCCCGTTAGCATGTTGATACTCATTACGATATCCTTGTTCATAGGCATCGTGACTCTGAATAGCTCTATCGAAGAGGAGGATGTTGCTTGTGCAACTGTCGATCTCAATACTACGGAGGAGAACTGGGTGGCCTCGTCGGAACTCGCGTTATTTAATCCAGCGGACAGGATCCAGATAGCGATCAAGTGGACTAACGAAGGTTGCTTTATGGACCATGCATTTGTGCCCTTATCCTGTCAGGCTTTTCGCAAGTGATTTTCAATGAAGGGGAAGGCCACCAGAACACTCTGTTCCATATATTAACTATTATATCAACCATTCTGTTGGCAATAGCAAGTTGTTGCGGGGTTGTGTTTCTGGTGTTAGCCGTCAGGATGATGAGACGAACTGTCTCGACCGTCGAGGTGCAGCTTGCACAAGTATTAAGTAAAGACGAAGCCGACAACGTCGACATGTTGGAATTCGATATCGGAAAGGTTGTCAGAAGGTTTGCCAATGACATTGCGAAGGACTTCGCGAATAATGGCAACCCAGAGGGATTTCTGCAAATGTTTAAGCATGTAGCATGGGTTGATTCCGGTTCAAATCTTTATTTCGGCAGAACCAAGTAAGTTGTATTATTTCTACTTAAGTTACATGACCATGGCGTTCGCGGTTTATTCGCTGCGAGAAAGATGGCAAAGAGACAGTCCTGCTTGAACCAACGACATCTTCAAGATTTCTTAAACATGACCACCATTAGTTGCTCAGAAAGTAGTTGGCTGCCAGCACCGGACCGAGTTTGATTTCCTTCTCCCACGCGCCCAAATCATACCTCATCCGGTGCCAGTTACTCAGGTTCTTTCCACCCGGTGGCGCATACTTCTTGCCATCAAAGTCCGCGGGCTGCTCATAGAGGAAAAAGACATATCGATGTGGTGCGCTGCCCGGTGGAGGCGCCGGGCCGATATAGTTGGCGACAAATGGGGCAGTGACTTTCAGTTTCGTGGGACCATTTTCTGTCGGTTGTGTATTTAAATCAGGCTGGATCCAATGCAAGACGGGACCGAGGACGCCGAAGGATGGGAAAGGGGCATCAATGTCCAGGCCGATCACCATGTAGGTTCCTGATGGTCTTGGCACGTTGAATGCTAGTTCCGGCGGTGATTGAGCGTCTAGCCTTTGTCAGCCACTGCAATGGCTTGTGTAGACAATTTAACAAAATGCTCAATGTCCTGAATCAGGTCGTGCTTACCAGCTTTGGGAATAAATTGCCCAGGTTCAACACTGTATTTGCCGACTGTCAACCGCAATGTCTTGGACTTGTCATTCTCGATTAACGACAACGCTGTTTTGACACTTTTATTAGCAGGCATGTTGAAACTCAAAGGCAAAATGTCGTTGGTAGAATTAGATGGAGCTGCAAGACTGGCGTTCACTGAAATCGAGGGAAATGATTTTTTCTAACTAAGCATATTACATATGTTAGGTGTGCACAGAAAGTATTATATTATATTCGCCATCATCCTCTGTGATGCGTCGGTCTTAAACGGAGATTAGGGTTTCAGCGGGTTCAGGGCTCACGGCGATTAGCGTGCTTTTGAGGTAACCCAGTGTCTTGAAACGACCCCTTAGATCCTGCTGAGAAATCTGCGAGCCGTGTTCTATTCTTAGCCAAACCAAAGGACGGACACGCAAGCAAGTCACATGAGGTCACGCAAAAGGCCACTTACACGGCGTATGCGGCGTCAGTCACAAGAGCCGCACCAAGCCGCAGCCCCTGAAGATTGCACGGGATCCTGACAGAGCTGTACGGGAATCTCCGCAGCTGAGAGCTGTGCATATTCGGAGCGATTCATTTATCAAACAGAAGCAAAAAATTACACGAATAAAGCTGCATCTGTGTTCGAAATATTATTTGTATCGATGCAACGTCGCTGTGGCTCGCCGGCCCAAATGACGGAAACTTGAGCATGGCTGCTGCGCACTGGAAATTCCGTTCATATGACCCGGAGTATTGATTGCCACGCTCGATGAGTGCACCCAACGAGACGACGTTGATTACGAGCCGCGAAAGGATCATCATCGACGTTGTGGCACGGGAATTGAGATCCTGCTGATACAGGACTTGTCTACGTTCGGTCGTGCTCCAGGTATTAATTTGTGCTAGACATCACTGTCGTCAACTGTTAATTGTTCTTATAGGGACTGACTGTAATGAAACGACTCCTTTTTCAGGTCTCCGGAAATTAGTTTGTCCATGTGTGAGTTGGTTTGTTGCTCTCTGTCCCAGTGAGGACGATTCCGGGAATCCCCGCTAGTTCACATTTATGATTTAATTAATGATTGTTATATGTGTTGGTTTGTTGGTTTACTTTGTCTTGGTTTTGTGTTTGGCTCCTAGTATACGAAGAGGAGTGGCCTGGCAGAATATAAAAGGAGGAGTTTGTGCGCGCCTCTCGGCAAGGAAAAAGATCTAGACTTCCATTGTGTATGTTACAACCTTATTTGCCTTGCCTGGCGCCGATGCTCCCACGAAGCTTGCATTGTCCTTGCCTTGCCTTGTTCTTTTAATAATTTAAAAATTTCTATGATATTAGTTTCTATAGCATATTCGATTATAGTTATAAATATAAGCTGTAGCAGTGGATCTTGTGGTGGGCAGAAACATGTCTTGACCTGAACCCTGACGAGAGCCGCCAGGTCGCGCTTTGCTGCAATTCGCCCTAACCCATACTAAGCCCTGAGCGACAGAGCGACTTGGACTTGCCTGCGGCTGGGCTAGGGCTACAACGCTCGGTGGCGTCTTGGCCTGGGTCCGTTGGGAGGGATTTACAAGGGTTTTGTAGAACCGCCGCAATCCCCAAGCGAAGTACGGTGCAACGGTCCCTACTGGCACGCGGGCCACGCCTGACCCACCTTAACTATGTGCAGAACGCGGGCCAGCACCTCAGCATCTTCCCACTTTACTATGGCCGCGGCCCCGACCCCTGCACTTGTTATAATATGCACAGTTGCAGGTAGGACTGCTCCGAATATCGACGAATAATGCCGATTACTGCGAATATTCGTATTCGGAGCAGCCCTATCGGGAACAGCCCACTGAAACAGATACTTCGACCTTCCTTCATTCCAAGTACATCAGGATCGGGTCTTGCTGCGATGTGACGTGAGAGCGCTAACATGCCCGTCGCCAAACTTTATTGAGCGCAAATTTGTCTCCGATCGAGAACTCTACGCCATCAAAAGTGATAGTCTTCTTGTTCCCTACCCCGCATGCTAAACCCTATCGCGTTCCAGTGCGGTGGTCAACATTTTCGTTCAAGTGATTTTTGTTTCGGATACATGATACTAGACTTCTATACGACTGCTGATACGAAAGACCAGAGTCACAACTGCACAGGACTTACTTGCATTTGTTTGGTCGGTGTTTTGAGTCATTTTGAAAATTGTCGATAAATATCACATTTAATACTATCATATATGGAGAAAGCGCTGGGGACGACTATCGGAAGAAATTGTTCCAGCCCTCGTATCCTCGGATAAATTTTGAAACAAATAATCATGGCTTGGCGTGGAGATGGACTGGGTTAGGGTTACAGTTTACTCAGTGTGTCTCCGGTTGTCGGGAATTCGTCTATCGGAAGCCATCTTGCTGACGACAATGCCTCGCCCGCACGAAGCTCTGTACATGCACTGAACACTCACTGAACACGCACTAGACCAAAGAGGATTCCTTCTACAAGGTTCAAGAAAAGCTTCAAGGAAACAAGCTGCTGACCAGCGTCGACCGTGCATTCGGAAATTTTGACTGGGTTTCTTGTTGCGTCGCGCACCAACAAGTGAACTGGTGATACCGGGGGACTCCAATACGTGGGTCAATACGTGGGCTAGAATGGCCGGAGAGCACAGTGATTTCTTGAGGGTGACCATAAAAATTGGCGGTTGCCGCTTGGACTATAATGCCATCATCGGTGCGAAAGGCTTGTCTTCGACGGCTGTTATTGCCAGAGTTTTCCGAGAAGTATATGCCCTGCCAAAATGTGCCATCGCCGATGATTGAAGCCAACCCCACCCCGCACGCGTGTCCCCGCACAAATTGCCGCGCAAAATTGCGGTGGCTTGCTACGGCGCGTGCATTAGTCGACGACATTGTAGGTTTTGAGTAAGTCACTATGCCTCGGATGTGCTAGAGGAAGCGCAGATTCGCATATCAATTGTCCGGTTACCGCGGTTCGGCTATTATTTCGGCATAAGATGTATGATCTGCTGAAGGGGTGATAACACGAGGCAGAGCGTATGTGATCTCCCGCAGAGTGGCATGTTGCGCCTCATAGTTTCATTGTGGCCAATACGCAAAATTAAGCGCCTTCAGAACCCCCCGACCGGTCAATCCGGCAGCGCTAGCGCAGATGGTTTTGAGTTTGGGTTAGTGGGGGCATTGCCGACTTCGTGCGAAATTCAGTAACGGATGTAGGGAAGCGTTCCGTCTGACGGCTCAATACTGCCATGCTACTACAAATTGGACCGTTCCTGCCAATTGCTCTGTCAGGGTTATACTCCAGCTTCTTTTTTACCATGGCTTCTGCTATCGCCCAGCAGACAACGCAGTCCTGGCACGTCCGCCTGCGACGTCACCTCGCTACGAGAGTCTCGTCCCTCAAGCCGCCTTCGAATGCTGTGTTCGAGAATCCTTTTCGCACTCTTGCCCTTCTCAACAGAAGTCAATGGCTCTTTTTCTCTGTCGCCTTTGCCGGCTGGACATGGGACGCTTTCGATTTCTTTACTGTCTCGCTCACAGCGTCTGAGATCGCAGCCGACCTCAATAGGACCGTGGCAGACATCACATGGGGTATCACGCTCGTCCTCATGCTACGGTCCGTTGGCGCGATCGCATTCGGTCTTTTGGCGGACAAATACGGTCGCAAGTGGCCGTTTATCGCAAACTGTGTGCTCTTCCTTGTTCTCGAGTTAGGCACGGGGTTCGTCCAAACTTACGCACAGTTTCTCGGTGTACGTGCCCTTTTTGGCATCGCAATGGGCGGTATCTACGGCAACTGCGCTGCTACAGCGCTCGAAGACTGTCCACTGAAGGCCCGTGGAATCATCTCGGGCTTGCTCCAGCAGGGGTACGCGTTCGGCTACCTCCTCGCTGTCGTCTTCAACCGCGCTTTGACTTCCACGACAGCCCACGGCTGGCGCTCACTATTCTGGTTTGGCGCAGGTCCACCAGTTCTGATTATCATATTCCGGATGTGTCTGCCTGAGACCGATGCATACAAGGCGCAGAAGCAATTAGAGCGGGAGTCTCGCACGGGCGCATTCATGCAGATGGCGAAAGCAAGCTTTAAGGAGTACTGGCACATAATGATCTACTTAGTAATCATCATGGCTGGCTTCAATTTTATGTCCCATGGTTCTCAGGATTTGTACCCGACTATGCTTTCAGTTCAGCTTGAATTTCGCGCAGACAGAAGCACGGTCACTATGTGTGTCGCAAATCTGGGAGCTATTACCGGCGGTATTCTTTTCGGACACATGTCTGACTTTATCGGCCGTCGTCTCTCCATCATGATTGCATGCGTCCTCGGTGGTGCCTTGATTTATCCCTGGGCATTTGTCCGCAACGACGGGATCATGGCCGCCGTCTTCTTTCTGCAATTCATGGTCCAGGGCGCATGGGGTGTCATTCCGATCTTCCTGTCTGAACTTTCTCCTCCTGCCCTACGTGCGTTCGTCGTGGGCCTCGCTTACCAGCTCGGCAATCTCGCGTCGTCAGCCTCATCCACAATCGAAGCTACAATCGGAGCGCGCTTTCCCCTCGACTCACAGGCCAGTTCCACCGTCAAACGGTACGACTACGCTAAAGTCATGGCAATTTTCATGGGCTGCGTGTTTGGATATGTGCTCGTCGTCACCTTCTTGGGACCTGAGAATCGGTCTGTGGATATGTCCGTTGGAAGCGCGTTTGAGAAAGACGTGGATGAGAAGGATGTTGACCTTGAGAAGGGTGGAGACGTACAGCATCAAGAAAATCGTATGTAGTTTGTTGAGTGCGAGATAACATGTAATTAATCCTTTGTTCAATCGACTATGATTGCTTGATAGACTAATACCCATGTTTAATATGTAATGTCTGCACCTATAACAGAGTGTTACTAGTCATACGGTGGTCTGTCAGTTACTGGCATGCACTACCTCGAGTACTTTATTTTGCTCCTGCCAACACTAAAATTTAAGCTCGTCAAATGGCAACCCGTACCGCTTTGCCGATCCCTAAGCCAAAATTGCCGTTAAGGTTGGTATGAAGTGTCGGTATTGTGATCGAAGTCAGACGCAAGGGCACTACAGATTGTATGATCTATGCTCTGCCGATTGCCAATCTCCACCAGTTGTGGATATTCATATGGTATATTCATTTTGCCAATATGAGTATTTATCACAGCCATTATCGTTCCCTTTGGAGCTCAATACCTAAATATTTTAAGCTATAACAGGTATAAACAAAGTGACTGTGCCAAACCAATACTAACCCATTTCCTCGTACGAACACAGCCGGATCGTCGCTGGCAATGCGCCTGATCGCCAATCTCCAAGTGATTGCGCCGACTAAGCCACTTTTGCAAAGCACACACCCTCAAGAGCACAAGTTTCCGTGCCGGCTTAGTGTTTCCCGTAGATGAATTGAGCCGCACGCTGCCGATTTACTAAGGTGTACTTTCTTTTTATTCACCATTCCGTATCACTCCTGGTCACCGCTTCTCTATAGGTGCAGAACTGGAGAAGCGAGATTTCCATTATTCCATCCGTTAATGCTTGGATGACCGAAAATGACGGGTCCCATCAATCTAGTGTCACAGTCAGGCCATGTGGCTTAGACGGCACGCTGTGACTGGTGTGGCGAGTGTTGGGGCGGTGGTGGCTGCTTATCGCCACAGCCCTAGCCTCCACAGCCCCAACAGGTGTCGACACTACATATATGTCCCATCGCGACTACGCATGCTACATTACTCGGCGTCCATGACTACTAAATAGTCGATCTCTCACAGTGGATTATTTAGAAATGCAAAGAACGGGATTGACAATGCGTGCCGTTCGAATTCATCAGAATGACGCTGCCCGTTTCCAGTCGGACAACCCTGCGCCCCCATCAGCGCTTGTTTTAGACAGCAATATCCCGGTACCTCAAATTGCACGAAATCATGAAGTGCTCGTCCGCGTTCACGCCGCCACCGTCACTAGGGATGAGCTGACCTGGCCCGAGACATATAAATCGGAATGCCCGATTCCTGGCCACGATTTTTCCGGTACCGTTGTCGAAGTTTATTCTCTGGACGACACTCCAGATACGGATGTGACACGAAGGTTCAATCCCGAGGACGAAGTGTATGGCATGACTGAGACAGCCGGACCAGGTTCTACGTGGGCGGAATACGCACTTGTTCGGTCACACGAGATTGCGTTGAAGCCCAAGCGGCTTGACTGGGCACAATCAGCTACGGTGCCCATGAGCGCCTTGACTGCGTGGCAAGCTTTGTTTGTGAAGGCTGGAATACCGTCTCCGGATCTCAAGCAAAGCAGCAGTAAAGTCGCGCAGGAAGGGCAACCAAACGGAAGGAAGATCCTTATCACCGGCGCATCTGGCGCGGTAGGCACATTTCTTGTGCAATTGGCAGCGCTTGCTGGACTTCACGTTGTCGGCTGCTCCACTTCCAATGCTCGCAATGGAGAATTTCTGAGATCCCTTGGTGCAATTGAAGTATTCGAGTATAACGAGCTGGAAGGGATGCGTGGAGACTACGACATCATCATCGACACTGTAGGTGGTACGATATTGGAGCAATGCTGGTCATTGGTAAAAGATGATGGTGTACTTATAACTATTGACTCTTCGAGCTACGATTTTGTGGAGACGCATCGCCAGTGTTCATTTACCACAGGGAAGGACCGGGTGACAGCCATTTTCTTCATTGTGGAGCCTTCCAGACCGCAACTCGAACAACTGGCAATGGCGTTGGATCTGAATCTTCTCCAAGTTTTTGTAGCGCAAACACTACCGTTTGAGGAAGCAGGGAAAGCGTACGAGCTTGCAAATGAAAGAGCAGCACGTCGTGGGAAGATTGTTCTGACTGTTGTATGACAGCATAGTGAGCCATTCTTTAATTTCGTTCCGGAAAAGGCGGAATAGAATAGTGAATATATTCATGTTCTGTGCGGGCTCAAAGTGTATTTTGAGGACAAATCTGTTTCGACTTATTAAGGCCGGCGAATGCCACCCACGTCCAGTTCATTGTCTCGTATAAAGCTGATTCGGCCAGCTGGCATGTTGCGCATCACTTTACATTCTGGAAGAAAAAAGTAGCTTGTTACTGTAGATTTCGAAACGTCCAGAATGCACACATAGTAAAGACGATGTTTGCGAATTAACCGTGGAAAACACTTTAGACATTTTTTTGAAATCCTGAAGAGTCAATCTCCGCGTTGGTTAGCCAAATGCGCATGTGGACACTCCAGTCCAAGGGCACATCAATAGGTGCCTGTAGCAGTATCCGAATGCGACACTATATCGAAATATCTCACAGATATTTATTAGGCAAAGTTACTGGAATTTTACCGAGCCAGTTATTACATGCCTTTACCGGAAGGATTTGAAGGCATTTCAACTACTATTATGTGACAATCTGCATATCCGCCACATTGTAACGCTAGGTAACAGTTGGAGCGAATTTTCAATATGCGCCCAACACGTCGTGGAGTCCTTAAAGGTCCACGGAAGAGCTAATCCTGTCAATGTCGACTTGCCCCAGTTAACACCCGACAATTTCCGGCACAGCCAGTTACCCCGCAATGAATGTCAGCCAAGCAAGAGAATTTTCTCGTTGCATGAAAGTATGATTTAACCTTTAAAGCCCCCGGTCTGCGCCCATAGGCTTGGCGTAGGGATTCGAAATATGAGAGGGTGGGTCCAGTGGCGAAGAGACTAAAGCGACAATGCACGTCGGAGTATTCGCATGTCTTGCCGCAAAACGCGCATGGTCCAGCTGTTCGAGTGCTGTCCTACTCCGAAGCGGCCATATTATAATCAGCAACAAGCTTCCGACGAGTCTAATTCCGACGGCCGGGAACACCCGATCAGCGATCTGCCACCGCCGAGGGCCCTACTCTAGACTGCATCTGGCATATTCGTTTGTTTCACCATTGTGATTGGGAAGGTTATTTGTTCCACAGGCTCAGATGGGACAGATCGAGCCGCGACAATAGTGCGTTGAGGTACTGCCCTGCTTGACCTCCTGAGCTTATCCAGTATCAAGTAGCCTGACACAAAAAGGTCGAATCATTTAGACTCTACTCTTCAAGGAATTAAGCACGGCTGGAACAAATATCCGTTATTCCAAAATCAAGTAGCAGCATCCTAGGGCACGATAAGTAGCCAACGGAGTGACTAGACGACGATGAATGATGTGGGGTAGACGCGCGAGTCGACAAACTCTGCGGCTCACCAGATTATGTGGCGATTGCTTGCCACTCGAACCTTCACCGGCGTATTTTCACATTTTTGACCACAGGATCTCAACCCTAATAGCCGTCGGTTACGACTGCCGGTCGCGCAATTGTATATAGTCAATCGAGCAAGTTGCGCCTTCGATACTCAGGATCGCCAGTCCTGACTTATGAATTATTACCTAGTACGAGCTAACGAAAGTGATATTTACCATTAATAGGTTAGTTGTCTATGTTGAGTCCTAGAATGGATGTGCTCTTAACTATCTGAATTAGATAGGCATTCTGACAGCTAGACGCAAGGTGAAACAAAAGTGCTTGGCAATCACGAGGCGATGCGGGGTGGGTCATCATCTGTTTTGTTATAGTCGTTGTCCACTGAGAGGATACTTCTAGGGTGGCGCCGGATGTGTGTGGATTGACAACTCTAGAACGTCATTGTTTCTTGGTTAACATTAGTTTCATTAGTGGAGTTCTAGCATATCATTGCTAATGTTGGCGGGCGTTTCAATACGTCATATAGAGAGCCATCACTTTGTTGCGCATATCTAATTCTTGCTACGTTTCCTTCTACCCCCTTGGTTTTTTTTTTTTTTTTTCAACAAGCAGATTAGATTTTCGATCTCGTTCAAGTCAGTCTCCTCCATCCCCTGTCAGAGCATCTTGGCATTGGGGAGCACCGCCAACCATCATCCGGCGTCAACTAATATGTATGCCGAGATGATTTGTTGGATGATCAAATCCTTGGCTTGATATACCCCGCATTTTATGGGATGTCTGTATGTCTGCGTTACAAAGTAGCTCTCGGCAGGTCTCTCGTGGCGAATGGTTACTCAGAGAGAAGTTCCCAGTCATGGGGATTTGTTCTGCCTATATTTTCCGGAGTACTTGACATCACATTATCTATCTCACGAAACGATGGTTCACTAAGACGCAAGAACTGTCCCTCTAACCTTTGTTGCTTCGGCAGGTGCAATTCGCACCGACACTCTCCGGCCTTGGCTCGTATGTGGCGGTATTAATGCAGTCGCATGATACGTGTCCTTACCATGAGAGGAGAATATTATACATATGTCTGCCGAAACCTTTGAGCACAGACTCTCCTGACATCTCTTATAACGTCAGCCTAGTATCGCAGAGATCCAGGCTACACTTTTGGCACATTGCATTACAGCTTACCACTCCACTGAGAAAATGACTACATTGAACGCTACGGAAAAGCCTGAGTCGGCCCATTGTGAAGAATCAGTCCTTGGCCTCGGAGATGAGAAATCCAAAGCGAAAGTTGGCTACTCCGGGGCAAGAACGGAGCAAACTGCCGAGGAAAAGAGACTGGTCAAGAAGTTAGACTTGTGGATCATGGTAAGGATGCCACCATTCATATATGCCAATGCTAAGTGACCTGCAGCCAACGTTATGGCTTATGTACTGGCTTAACTGTCTTGACCGTAACGCAATCGCACTTGCACGTCTGGATCACATCGAGGAGGATCTTGGCCTCACGGGGACCCGTAAGTCAAGTAACCAGAAAGTGACTCCATTTGCAAGACGACTAACTTCTGATGCCGGTAGAGTATCAAACATGTGTTTCGATCCTTTTTGTTGGCTATCTGATTGGCCAGGTACCTTCGAATATGTTCATCACGCGGACGAAACCTTCGTATTATATGTCAGTATGCATGGCACTGTGGGCGATCGTTTCCATCCTTACTGCGGTATCTCGGAACTTCACTGGCCTTTCAATATTCTACACTCGCAAGGAGATTGCGACGCGGATCTCAATACTCTACACTGGCAACATTCTTGCCACTGCGTTTGCCGGTCTAATCGCCACGGGAGTCTTCTCAGGGATGAGTGGTACTGCAGGAACTCAGGATGGCAGTGGCTTTTGATTTTGCAGGGTGCTGTTACCCTTCGCCATTGCAATTGCTGCAGCATTCGCCCTCCCAGATGGTCCCACGAATACTCGATGGCTTACGGAAGAGGAGCGACAGCTTGCTCATGTCCGGATTGTTCGAGACACTGTTGGACAGCAATCCATGACCTCCACGTTCGAAGGGCTTAAAGACGCGGTCAAAGACTATCGAGTATGGGTTTTGCATTCATGCAGCATATGCTCTTTGCTGCAAAACAGGTTCAAGACTCGACATTGTGGGTACAAAACCCTGCCCTAGCAGTTAGCTAGGGGTAGGGTAATATTAATATTGCGTATATATTCGCAATTCGTCCAGGTTCGAAACTTCGCAGCTTTATTGCGAATATGATACGAATAGAGAAAGTTATTCGTGTCCAGCCCTAAGTACATCTCGAGAGCGCCAAAGAGAATATTTGAAATTTGATAACTATTTGGAAAGGGCTTTATTAGAGTGACGTCAGCGCTGCAAAAATCCGGATTAGTACTGCGCGGAGTTAAAGTTCCCCACCGCAGAATTGCGAAGAACCAGCGAGGCTGATCATCTGATATAGTGGCGTTGAGTCTGAGCACCACTGACAGCATTCAAAAAATCAACCCATCAGATATATTTTCCCTTATCCACAAGTCTTGTTTTTTCCCATCCGCGAACTGCATCCTGGCAGTCTTCACCACAACTCGCTTTCTTCACTTCAGTTGATCTTAGCATCGCTCTACACAAGATCCATCTCGCCAGGAATCAAAGTGCCATTGTTTGTAGCAGCCGCGTGTGCCCGAGCAACCATGCCATAGGCAGGATAATACTGACTAAGCCATGGAAGTACTTGTGCCGCACCTGGATCGCTGCGCCAGTCGCGCATAAGGTCGCAGACGATGCTGAACATACTGACGAGGTGCACGCCCGCCGCCTCCATGCGCAAGTTTGAAACGTCACGAATTAACGCTGTCGTGGTGCCGGACGCTTCGACGTTGGCCCAAACACTGTACCCTTCAGCTCGGAGAGAGAGGGCCAGGAATGTTGTGCCTTAAACGAAATTTATGGTTAGCGGACTGGAGCTCAGGTTTCATTAGTAATATTCAGGATTCACTCACAGACATCAGTCACGATTCCGGCGAGGACAATTTGCCTTTTACCAGTGGCGTTAACTGCAGCGCGGAAATCAGCGTTGTCCCATGCATCTACCTCGCCCTGTCGCTGGATGAGGGTTACGTTAGGGTACATTTCGAGGATTTGCTTCGGAAGAGGACCGTTAGGACCTGATGACCAACTGTGTAAGCGTTCTAGCCTATTTCCATATTTGTGAAGGTTCCGGACAAATGCGAAGCAATATTGAAAGATTGGATATTTTTTCTCACCTGTTTGGGCTGATGTTGTCATGACGACAGATAAGTTAAACAACTGCCCAAGAGCTGCGTGTGCAATCATGTTGTTGTAGTAGAGAGTCGGGTCGAAGTCTCGAGCAAGACCGTACAAACCGACTTGGAGATCAACTATAAGGAGGAGCTACAGTGTTATTAGTACACAATTTCTACTGAAAGTGCGCGCGCAACATACTGTATCATTCGTGTTCAGGCGCTCAAAAGGAACGGCTGTCGCATATCAGAGTCTCTGCTTGCGACAGTCACTGTTGAATCTGCTTACCCTGAGCACATACACCACTGACCATGGCGAAGACGGCAGTTAGCCAAGCAATAAAAGACTTCATGATCACTTCAGGTTTAATGTTCGATATGAGTTATTGTTACCGTTGCCGTGAACTTCTCAGAAGGAGTGATGAAGATTGAAAAATCTGGGCAGAAATTCCCCTTTATATCGTCAACCTCTGTAACAAGGAGGGCCGACAGGGACCCAAATGCCAGACTGGTTATATAGGTAATGACGTGGACAAGGTTCAGAATGGATGCACAAAGGGGACTCCAGCACAGGGACGAGGCAGGCAACTATAGGCATGCACATGGTGTTGAGATCACATCCCATTTTGGTGTCTTTTATTCAGCGAAAACAATGTCCTGGCTTACACCATATCTGCGGGCACAGCTAAGTTAACTTAGCGTGTCGCATATTAACCTCGAATCGAGCGGTTTCAGCTGTGGAACGGTTCATTTGGATTGTCTGTCTGGGAGGCATTTAGTCTTTGGGGATGTTCAAGTATGTACATAGACTTTAGGGCTGTAGGAAATTCGTTATTTCTCCTCCCGGATGTCGTAGCCTTACAAGGATTCCATCTAAAGGTCATCCGAGCATAACCGACGGGCCAGCAGCTTCATCTCGCCGGCGTCCGTCAGTTTATGCATTGTGCTATCACCTCGTCATTATATCTTATCATGCGAACGCTAGTTAGGAAAACCATGGCGATCCTTGCTATCCACAGCTCTGACGTTGCGAAGTCAAGCTTCTGTAATACTCCGTAATAGCAAGGGTGTCAGTGGATTTCATCAATCAGAGCAGGACCTATGAGAAGTGTGCATGAATCACGCAATATTAGCTTATCCTTCCCTTGGAAAGAGGAGCATCGCTAACAGAACTAGCTTCCCAATTCTCTCTATTCAGTAAATGTACGTATCTAAATATGTATTAGCATCTTGCTGTCAATCCAGTCAACCTAAGTAACGCCGTCATCAACAGCTGCTGCGGCATAATTTAGCGCAAACCTTGGGAATATGCGTTGTCGCTTTACCGATGTGCTTGCCGCAGATAGCCGAACACGTCCCTTCTCAGTATATATGGCCGCCACGGGGTAAACTAGGGCGCCGGCCGATTATGTAAAATTAGGGGTGTGATGGCTCTGTGATTAGACTAAATCATGAGTCAGTCCCCAGCACCACATGGCCCGTGACCTATCCAACCTACTGAGTTAGGAAATCGTACGTAGTTGACACCCCAGGTGCGGAAGTGCGAGGGTGTGCGGATGGACGGCATAGGTTCATAAACAGCTGACTCGTGGATAACTCAGAGTTATTTACACTTACCTTCAAGTATTGGGTGCCTTCCCGTTTTGACAGCCAGATGAACAGATCTGGATAATTACGTAGTCAACCAGCGCAGTCTTGTACATTTATTTCTACACTGGTGAGTGACCCCCCAATAACTTCTTGAATTCATTTTATGAAATACTGCAATTTTTTTTAGCGAATTTGTTGTACCTTCTAGTGTTTACTTTATTTTTGTTTACAGATATGGCTTGACTTGCTCCTCGCTCCAGTCCCAGAAGTTTCCTGCGATACCCATCCCTCCTTCCGCCACTTCCTTGGTGGCTGCGATAATATCCTTTCGGAGGTGTCCGAATCGACCCCAAGGTATGACTACTAAAACCGGTAGCGAGACTGAAGAAGCGTGAACTGGGGGCTTACTCCATGCTCGATGCTCCATGCTCCAGTCTTCTCCATAGAGCCATTTGCGGACAGACCAGCGAAAAGCTCTGTATACGCCCCATGAATAGGGGAGTATAGGAGAAATGAGATAATTATCCTCTGGAAGCGCGGGAAAGAACGCTGTAGTTCGGTCTTGAGGTTCCCAGGATTGAGTGACTAGACGTCGATTAGCATATCTAGACATGAATTAAAAGCGCTGCAGATTAAACGAACCACGCTAACGATCCCATCATTTCCGTAACGCTTGGCATATTCCGAGCTGTGCAAGACATTTCCGGCCTTGCTAACTCCGTATTTATGCCAGGCAGACTTATCCTCCTTGTAGTCCAAATTGTCCATGTCGACTCTGCCATTTGGTGAGAATGAATCAGCAGTAGAAGACGAAACCCAAACAACCCGTACTGTCCCCAGCGGTGCAGTTTTCGCGGTCTTGACCAAGATAGGAGTTAACAGCTTTGTGGACAAGAACGGGGCAACATTGTTCGTTCCCAGTTATAACTCGTATCCCTGTTTGGTCTTGCTGCCTTGGGGCGGTATCATAACTCCAGCATTATTCCAAAAAACATCCAACCTCTGTTCCTTGCTCAAGAATTCTTCGGCAGATTTCTTGATTGTAGTCAAGTCGTCGAGATCAAGATGAAGAAATACTATTGGCCGCTCGACTTGCGGAATGCCGTTCGAGTTGGGGAATGCAGCTTTGATAGACTCAATTGCTTTGCCTGCTTTGTCTGTGACCGGGCTGCGATGTAACACTGGCATTGTGGGAGTAGAGGATTTGTGCAAGTTCTTTGCCTACACCGCTTGAAGATCCGGTAACTATAAAGACCTGGCAGGCCGATCAGCTGATCATTCGTGGAAACTAGTTGTGAGGATGTTGTGCAGCAGCAATTGAAAATACGATTGCCATTACTCACCTTGCCTGCTTGGTCAAGAAGAGTCTTCTCTGTGAATTTGGCTCCTGGAGGGATAATTGACTCCAACGGGACATTTTTGCAATAGCTCTTTGGAAATGTCTCCCTCGATAGATGGAGGTGGAGATGTGATGCTCAATGAGCGCAGGACTTGGAAGTGGTGATAACGTGATCGGCAAGCTAGTGGATCGTCCCAGCGAGCGGATCGGTCGCTATATCTTAGCCACGTTAGCAGTTCTTACCTAAAATTTTAAATTTTATAAATAATGGACTATAAATCATTATAGAGCCTCTTTTTTAGAGATAATCTTATTAATTACCCAGGTATCTTAAATTACGGCTAAAGGGTTTCATTCAGGGGTTTACAGGATTTCAGTAAATATAATCATCAATATAAACATCAATCGTTTTTCAAAGCGATGATGTAAGTCGTCGATATCTAGCTACTCTATTCTCGAAATTGAGCGTAATTAAGAAAGATTTCGTCGAGTTTTAGAGGTTTAAAAATCGCTACTTTGTATGGAATTTCGACCGATCCGCTCGCTGGGACGATCCACTAGCTTGCCGATCACGTTAAGGGAAAGGGTGCCGGAGGTTTGGGTATTCTTGTGTCTCCTGGGATTTACGAGGTCATTATATAGCCAAAAACTTATAATATGAGCTGTCTTTACGCCAAATTTTGATCAGCTTACCTGCTGTAGACATTTCTGTAGCAAAATTACCTTTGTTGAGCTCGATATCGATCCAAAGTTTGATGGCCGCATGTCTGTCAGCATCAGCCGCATCTTTACTAGCCGCATCTGACCGTGAGGAACTGAAGATAAATCCTAACTCTAACAGTAGAGTGGATTGAGCCACTGACTCAGGTAATATGTAGCGACAACATATATGTACATTATCCTGTACATTATCGTGTACATTATCCTGTACATAAGCCGAAGTATTAGTCGGGATATTGAATGTACTCTGACAGTTCGGTTAAGTGATCTACGGAGTAAAGTGAGCTGACGCAAACGGTAGATGAAGCACGACTGTTGAATTCTGTACATACTCATTGAATCATAGGTAACTTAAGTTACACTAAAGCTAATTTATCTGAATATGGATACGGGATATAGCTGGTTACAGGGAACATAATAAGGAAACATAAGCCTTGATATTATTCATGCCGATCCCTACTTGTTGAATTTCGCGCCAGCCGTCTGTCCTCCATTGTGCGACTGATGATGGTGATTGTTTTACCGATGAATGATCTCTCGATGACGTCAGTAGACTCAGAAGCTGGCAGAATATTCCATGCTCGCAGGGGACAGGTCTACTGCTCTTATCGCGAGCAACAAAGCAGCTGGGTAATTTTGATTATTATTCACTGCAGGGCACAAGTCCGTTACGCGAGGCTTCCTACGATTATTAATGACCCCAAGACCAATGGCAAACGCGGACAACAACTAACGAGCTCATACCCTAACCCCATGACGTGACCGGGCTTAGGGTCAGATGGTCCGCGATCGTGTACGAGCACTTGTCACGTCGAACTCAATCCCAAAATCCGCCCGGTCATTCGGTCAATGAATTACTCCGGGAATTGTTAGTACACAGGGACCGCTTACATATATCCGACGCTTCGCCGTGCTTATAATAGGCGCTCGCTCTAATTGAAATATAAAAGGTTGTCCTCTCTTATTGGCATATTCCTTTCTATCTCAAGTCCTTGCTCTGCATAGTGTCTCAGATAATCGAAGCTTAGACTGGCTGACCTCATCAGGGACGCTCCACTGGGGCAGATAATCCGATATCTCACAAGCAACAGCCTTCTCCAATACCAGGATGAGAAACCAGACTTTCACTTTCCGAATGGTTATAGCCATCCTGGAAAGGTGGCGGATTCAGCTTCCTTTACTCAGCCTGAGTTTCAAGAGATAGTTGACGATGGCCAAGAGCTCCACGCACGACTGACTCGAACATCAACTGCCCGTCAACGTGCGACTTCGTTTACGGCAGAGCAGCTCGTAAGCTCAGCAAGAACTCCGCCTGGAGCGAGAGAAACCTATGGTCATTGTCCCGGTGAAGACCAGCGACGGAATTTTGCTTGTGGACTGGTATACGACGGATGATCCAGATAATCCCCAGAATTGGTCACCTTGGCAAAAGCACTTCGTGGCCATGCTTATTTGCCTGTACACATTTGTTGTCTACTGTGGCTCTGCAATCTATACTCCAAGCGCACCATTTATCAGCGAAAGTTTTGGGATATCAACAATTGCCGCATCGTCATAGTACCTCCTTGCCTCAGCCTCGGTATAATCGGCATGTACATCTTGCAAGTACTTTTTTGGTGCCAACTTACGAGCAAGGTCGAAGTTCGCCATGAAGTGAGGGTAGGTGTGCCTCCTGTGTATTTAGAGAGGTGCTGTGGCTCGAACTGTAAAGGGCAATGTTTGCAATGTGGGGTGTGCTACATAGTTCCGCATAAACAGACAGCGGTGACTTTATTGGTCGCATTAGATTGAGTAACAAAGTACACCGCTAGTTGCATTCACTAGCAGGATTGGATTTCCGTATCAGGTACGAGCGGTTTTCATCAAGCACCGCGGAGACCTTGTCCGCTCGTCTCCGGAACTCAGTCTCATGAACGAAGGCGAGTCCGTAGTATGCGCCACACCCGCAAAATGGACTGTAGAAAAACACCCGTACCTCATTCGGTCAGGGCAAGGACACTGATGGGACGTTACCTTCCACTTTCTCCTGTAAGGCTAAGTCATTTTGATGATCACTGGGAATGCATCAGTCGTTTTCTCCAAAATTGCACACCATGATATCGTCGCAATCGGTACGCGAGATCCAGGGTCAGCGATTTCAACGAAATGCCGTGATCATGGCGACGCGAGTTTACAAATGTATCTGGTGTTTCCAAATTTGTAATAACGTTGGGTCTATTCTGCATCTGCAATTATTGGTCTCCACGATTGCTGTCAAAATTTTCTCTAGTCCTCGAACTGGCATCCTTAAGCTCATAGAGTGAGGTCACAGGGGCTCGTCGATCCCACGCCAGCGATGCAACTGACTGACACTCTGATGGTGTCTGATAGGCTGTTGGCAAGGCCGCGAGCCGCACCTGGATGTGAGAGAATGAACGTTGTAGCGATGCTCCCGTCTTGGAATTGCTGATGGCAGCCAGTTTGCCCATCTCCCCGATGCAGAAACGATCCGCTGAGTCAACGGCGGCTCTCTTTGGCGTTAGCAAATGCCATCGTGAAATACCAAACCTCGCACCCGGTACATGGCAATAACCAGAAGTGATACTGAGATTTAGCAAGATTACAGTCTCAGGGGCAATGATGAAAACGGTGCTACCTGTAATGTAGTGAGCCTCGCGAGACCTGGGTGCAGACCAGCCGGCAAGCCAGACGAGGATCACGGTGATTTCCGGCAAGCTTGGGCACCTAACACGTGGTTCGATGGAGGGCAAAGTCGGCGAACTAACAGAAACCTCCCTGCTCTGGTTTAACTAGAAGACAAATTGCCTGGACAACCCCACAAACATCAATACCAGCATCGATCAGACTAGCACAGCCTCTTCCCCGCGCCAGCTCACACGGCGTGCGGGGCTCACGCGAAAGGGAAAAGATGATCCTCAGCCTCGACCGGCTGGATAAAGAAGATCGCAGCCAAGGTAAGAGTCTTTGTCACAACTCTCCTAGCCCCCACATAATTGTGGTTCGCGAATGATCGGAAGTCATAGCAATAGTGCGGCCACTGATCACCATTAGCAAGCCACTGCGCGTAATTTCATGGAATTCAGCCCATTCTCGAAGTCAGGCGCATCAAGCAGTGGCGTAAACCAGGCAAAGCGGCAAAGACGAGATTAGCCCTAACCCGCTATTGCCCCACGTGGGGGAGAGGCGCAGCGCATCGTGGCTGCAGGTCTGCCGAGATCGGCACCCGTGCGGCTTGGCTGGCCCTAACGCTAGGCAGCGAGCGATGCTTCTCTACAAGGCCACCGAAGCCGTCCAATCGTGGCTCGGAATTCCCCCACGTGTGCCGTTTTTGTCGGCTGCTCGAACACATGAAGGAAATTTTGAAAGGTACAAAACCCTCACGCAGTGAAGTCAGTCGAGAATTCAACACTTTCGCTACTTCACATGCATACCCAGACTCGAGGTCAGGTCTTCGCCGAGAAGCGACATCGGCTGTGTCCTTGGAAACAGCTCCGCCAAGCTTCTTGTGCAAAAGTTTTGTGCAAATCGTTTACAGCAGATCAATATGCTTGTTCTGGCAGACATCCTCACCATCGTCAGTCCGTAGCCTACACCAAGGATGTACTTGCTTGTCAACTATAAAGCGGGCACGTCTTCGCTTCCGTGGTCAACAAGCACAACAAGCACAGCAAGCAAACAGAAATTCTCTTTCTTTCTGGTTATACTGCAATGAAGGTATTCAAATCAGTCGCAGAGGGCTTCCGCGAGTTCACGCCGAAGGAGAAGCGCAACATGATTATATACATCGTGGGAATCATGCTCTATAAGTTTGGGCTCGAGGCATTCAATGGATCCATCGTCGCGCTCGCCACAAATCGATACGATTACGACGCGATCACGTCCAATACGACGGCAAAGACGTTTGAACGCGTCGGCCTCCTCACTGGCCTGAACCAGGCCTTCCAGTGCGTGGGGTCCATCCTCATTGCGCCGTTGATCAAGAGGTTCCCAACAAAAAATGTCTTGTCTTGCGCTATCCTAGTCTTCGGCGTCTTCACGGCCATCCTGCTTATTGTCGACGCCGCCATGGGCGGAACTTTTGTCCCCGCCGCCTTTCGCGAGGATCACCCCGAGGACGATTTCTCATACTACGGTGACTATAACACCGACGGCATGATTCCGATCTACTGCGTCACAGGCATCGCGTATGGCATGGTGGAGTTAATTCGCCGTGTCATCCCGAGAGACATCGTGGGTGGGAACGTTCAGAAACTTAGACGTATGGACTCGCTGGTCCACATCTTTTACGAGATCTCTGGCACCGCTGGCGCGTTCTGCACGGCATTGGCCCTGATTCCGAGTCTGGGCAACAATTTCTCCTTCATCATTACGCCGATTTTCTTTACACTCGCCTCCGTGGTCTGGTTCTTCATATCCAAGCTGGGATTCAAGGCCGCCAAGCCTGAAGTGCTCGGTCACCAGCCAACGTATGTCAAGGCAGTCCTTGGCGGTTTCTGGCTCTTTTTCGAGTCGATATGGACCGGAATGAAGCTTATTTTCCGTTGCCGCAAGTTCGTCTGGCTTCTCCCTGGTTACTCGATCGCTCTCTATGCCCATCGCTACCTGGAAAACGGCATCGCCCCCGCCGTCGCACGACGTTATTTCGGCAACGCTGCTTGGTCCCAAATCATGGTTGGTGGGTCGAACTTTGGTGAACTTCTCGGTGCTGGGTTCGTCTTCTTGTTCACGAACTTTATCACGACTCCCATGCCTTGGCTACGCCTTGACTCCCTCATGTTGTTAATCGTCTGGTACCTGCCGTTCTGGTATCCCCCAATGGGGCAGGTCAAGTACGCGTGGATTGCCGCCGCGACCTTTATGCCTATCTCGTTCGGCTGGGCTGCCGGCGACGTTTCTCTTGCCGCCTACATCCAAGCCTCCTTGGCCCGGGTTGAATCTCAAACAACCAACGTCTCAGCTCTCGGTGCAGTGATGGCGTTCCTGTACTCGACGTACATTGTCATATACGCGATCTTATCTCCGGTCCTGGGACGCTACATCGACAGTGTCTACAACGCAACGGGCGGTTCAGACGGAGGAAACATCCACGGAGCGATCCTGAATGTCGCCGGTGTCCAGTTCACGGTAGTCTCTGTTCTTATCATGACGTCCACGTTCATTCCTCGTGGCGCGTTCTCGCTGAATCCGAAGATGCTATCCGACGAGAAGCTCGACACTGACGTGGATATCGGCCTGTCTGAGGAATCCGGTCTTGACATGCAACAGGAGGTCAAGACCGAATCCGATGGCCAGGAGCGGGATGTCGAGGCAGCCGGTACTGAGAAGTAAATGCGCCGATGTCTTGGTTAACTTGGAATAGCTCGAAGGTGCCGGCATTGGTTCTGGTGAGTAAAAATAAAGGGTTCATCGTGCATTTGTCAACGGTCATCTTTATATGTATCATCAGTTTCGTATATACACTTGATTACATTATATTTTGTCGATTTTTGTTTGGGCTTGTTGCGTTATGTATCAGTATTATTTGAGAATGTTCATATCTGACTTGGTTTGCGATCATTTTCACAGTCTATAACTTATCACTTCTGTAGTAAGCCCAACGGCAGACAGGCTAACAAAACAAGGGGTTTGAAGCAGTTCACCCGACGTATTGCCCCTGGTATGTGCCGTAGCTAACCAGTGACCACCGTTCTGCCTCAGACTGTGCGGCTTCAGTCGCCGGCCGGGCAATCAGCCAGCATAATTATGGTGCTGCCAAGACTGCAAAACCCTAAGCCTACCAGGAAAACGAGACCCAAACCTTTTGAAAGTGAGACTCTTAAGCAAGCGACGTGTCCCAAAGCTCACCCTTGAGTTTCTGTATCTCATTACACGATTGCTCGTCACTCAATATTCACATTTGCTTCTTTGTGCCCCCACTCAGAGAAATTATCCGTGTTTTGGTGTTCTAATCCAAGAAGCGCATGCAGTCCAAAATTTCCACTCCTGGCCCATAGTACTCGTCTCCACCGTCTGAGAGTGAAACAGCGATGGATCCGGCTCGCGACATCTTTGGGCTCATCTCGCCGGCGGCGATGTCCACTACTGCGCTATTTTTAGTCTTTGACTTTGGATAACCCTGTGCAGCCTGTTGCAGCTTGCAAACTCAGGATCTAAATAACTGCGTCTCCGCACACAGTCACAGGATATGAAAACGGAGCCTGCTTTTGAGCGGGGCTAGCTCAGTCTATATAGAAGCCTATGCCGCCTACGACAGTCCGGCAAGTCAGCCTAAGCAAGCAGCCATATCAATCGGATTGTGATAAGTCACACAGACGGTTATGCGAGGCTGGTCAGCTTACCAGACGAAGCTAGACGGCAAGGCGACGATCGACGGAGATCTTTTCCCAGAATATCAATTTGTTGCATGGATATGCGAACAGTTTAGCTGCCGGACGACCCATTCTGAGGATTTCGGGATCATCTAAGCTACAAGTCAGGATCAACGGGAGAGGCTTAGGAAGGTACCAAAATATCCAAATTTCGTACTCGTCGTGTACCAATCAACCAAAATTATTCCATTTAGGGTCCTCTCCGACTCAATGACGGGGCTAACTTGCTGGACGTCGCTACCTCAGGGTGGTCGGTACATGCAAACTCCATAGCCGATGATGTCCTGTTCATAACGATCCGGCCCCGGTCGCATTCGGGTCTACTTCGTCACTATCAGGCACGATGTCACTTTTGCTTGGCCGCCTAAAGCTCTTGTACTCCTCAGCGATTTCATAGCCGGGTACTTGCAAATCGTCCGGCTCTTCGAGGCATAAAAGCCAATTCTTGTTCACCATTTGCGCCAGCTGACCGAAAGCTGAGTCCCAAATAATATCCCCCATTGCATGAGAATATATTTTATCCTGGAGGCTATGAAAGGTGTAGACGATTGTTTTGCGGATGAAATCAAATTTCTAATCTAGCGGCGTCTAGTGAAAGGACAAATGCGTTCAGGGTCCATAACCGTCGAGGAATGTCGACAATAAAGTGAAATGAGCAGCGTGGTATTCCTAAACCTAAGTATATCATCTTTTCGCCTTTCTAAATTGTGGTTAGTATTGTAAATTGGTGCCGGTTCACACGGATGTTTGGAATTACTGTGATTAAAGTGCAAACATATTTAACTTTAGTAATCTCCCCGGATTCAATTAGTTCCGACGGTCGTAGCTTCACCCCCCTCAAAAATTTGACTCGTCACAGCAATTGATTGCTTTGGCAGCATGGCGTGCTTGGTTTGACATCCGAGTTTCCTTACTAATGTTGGCCACGGATCCTGTAAGTTCACATAGAGTTTGCAACAGTGAAAAAAAGTCTGCTCTGGCGTTAGACGCCTTATTAACCGAGGTCGGCTTTCACCCTGATCAATCAGAACGTAGAAATAGGCTTAGAACTGTAAGCCGGTGCTTCATTCTAATTATTCAAGGTGAAGATTTGATTAATAAATCTGGGCACATATACTCGAACCCAGACTTCACCCCAATCGAGGAGAGTAGTACATTTGCAACATAATCTGGATTGCTCGCGGATTCTGCTGATAGAAGGGTTAGGGTGGCGGTGGTGCGCGGGTAAGCAGTCAGACTTTACCCAATTCGCAACCGTTTGCCTAATCGGTCTTGTCTGTCAGACATGTGCAACGCACGATATTCCAATGACTAATCTACTTGTCAATGATTCTGAGTTGTACGATGGTTTGCAAGTCAGCACTAACTATTTTCTGACTGCCGTCGTCTATATAAAGCTCGCGTTTGTCCATTAACTAGCATTCTATATTACCGAACAACCGCTCCTGTCATACACAATAACACTAATCTCAGCGACACTAGGAATGGCTAAAAAAGTTATTCTGATCACCGGCGCACTCGCCGGCATTGGACGAGCGACTGCACTTGCATTTTCTCGTGAAGAGAATGCGCAAATCGTCGTCTCTGGCCGACGGGAACAAGACGGCAAGCAACTGGCGAACAAGCTCCGCGCCCTGGGTGCGGAAGCAGAGTTCATTTACGCCGACGTTCGCAATGAAGATGATGTGCGCAACCTGATCGACAAGACAGTCGAACGCTTCGGTCACTTGGATGTCGCGGTGAACAACGCCGGCACTGAGGGCACCCCAGGGCCGATCGTGGGTCAAACGGAGAATTCCTATCGCAGTACGTTCGATACTAATGTCCTTGGTGTCGTATTTTCTGTAAAGCATGAGCTACGTGTGATGACTACCCAAGGATGCGGTTCCATTATCAACGTCTCGTCCACCTTCGGCCATAAACCTGCAGCAGGTGCATCAATTTACGCGGCCAGCAAACACGCCGTTGAAGGGCTGACGCTTTCGGTGGCGTTGGAAGCGGCAGCGTCTGGCGTGCGTATCAATGTCGTCGCACCTGGACCCATCCAGACCGCTATGCTAGACCGCTTCACTGGAAACGAGGAAAACAAGGCCGCCATAACGTCATCTGTGCCGCTCAAACGGGTTGGTACCGCGGAGGAGGTCGCGCAGACTATCGTATTCGTCGCGTCGGATAACGCATCTTTCATTACAGGCAGCGTGCTGTCTGTCGATGGTGGCGTGTCTTCAGCTTAAGCAAACCCTGAGAATGGTGGACGCGAGTTCTGCTCTACGGGGAGTAAACATGAATAGGTCGAGATATCACGGTTATAAATAATCTAAAGATGTGAATATTGCTTGTTATACGGGATATTTGATAATGTGTGCTGCATATGTAAAGTCTCGACTGAAATATAATACGTCATGATTTCGTACTATTTATTTGCATCACGCTACAAATAACATTAATCAATAGTAGAAGTGCGGTGAGATTGGCATATTGTTTCAGGAAAGTACTCTTCGTACAGTGTCTGCGCCGTCTAAAGAAGAGCGGATTCGCCAATTCTTTGCTACTGCCAAATCTGACTTGCAATCGCAAGCGTTGTTTGTGGCGGATCTGCCTTGGGATCGTGTGGGATTGGGAGATGGCGTAGCGCTATTACCTGGAATAGACCGTAGAGTCCTCTCTTCTGGCTGTCTCACGCATGTCATCAAATATTCAGGAGTCTTTTTCTGGACATCGAGCCAGAACAAAGTCAAGGTACACGAAACGGACGGTGGGTTCTTGGAATACGCAATGCGAAGTCGTGTATCAAGCTAATGAGGGTATGGAGAGAGCCTCTATCGCTAATCGTTGGCAGGGCTCTGGAAGTTTTGGTGAGAAAGTCGCAGGATTCGTTCAACACTCGACAAGTGAAAGGAATTTCTCGCGCGCAACCTGTCGAGTGTCACGGTAACATTTTGTACGCATCCTCGATCGCGACTGATCGGCAGGCCAGGTAGATCCATAATAATTTCTAAACACAAATTCACCCCGGGCAGAAGTGGCAACCAACAACAGCCATCATCGTCGTAGCGGTTTCCTTACTCGGGATGCCCCGGCCGATCACGTTCATTTCGGTTAGGACCATACCGACATGATTAGGGATCGTCGTACACCATTGAGCTGATTGTGGTCACAACACCCTTGGTTTGTTGACAGCACCACGACGCAGTCAATTTTCGTCAAGATGTGCTGTGTTTGGTGCCGAGGCTATTTTGCCGAACATGTTCTAAAGCCGGTCAGCATCCTCCAAATGTCGAACTTTTCTTCCTCGTAATTCTCTAGTAATTATAAGAACTGAGAACACTCAAATATCCACCCGCCCAATAATCCATGATCTGACGTCATCCTTGTCTAACCTTCAAGTATCAACGATAGGCGATCGGCCTGGACCGTTAACTTCCTCAGGGTGTGCTCATTTGGCCGCGTGGGGTATACATATATAGCCGTCACCAGCAAACGAGTACAACGAGAACAACGAACCACAGACTGCTTATGAAAAATATTCCAGACTCTGAATTAATGGCCGTTGTGAGGGAAATAGAAGTATCAGCAAGCATATCCGAATATCGGCGTGTGAATGATATTCTCGATGAGGAATACAAGGCTACTGGACAGAAGCATGTGCATATTACTATCAGCCAGGGCAGAGTGTTTGCTGACCCAAGCGCATAGTTCCCTAGACTTCAGTATGACGGTGTTCGAAAAGTGGCAATCGTTTGCGGGCCCCCTAGTCCACTTCATGGCACAATGGTGGGAGCGCTGATGACCAAGGTCTATTATGGAGTGAATCTGGCGCAGGGAGTCGATCATGACATTTCGGAGCGCCTTTCTGTTGTATTCCCTCAGACAAATACCCGGTTTAATGGTGGCGACCTCATTGTAAGAATCTGGGATGGTGCATTAGAGTACTTCACTGGAGTGGCACGGGCCGAGTTGATGATTGCATTCGAAGTCGGCATATCACGGTCCTATGACAGCCTGAGAGCTGCGATCTCTTTTTCAGTTTGTGCGCTGCACAGCAGTCTGGGTATTGCAATGGGTATCGATGAAGACAAAAGCTACACTAAGCCACCCATCCAATGCTTTGCGACATTCGAGGAGATGAATACCGCAATAAAAGAACTGGAACAAGACCTCCGGTCTCAACTGCAAGCCTGTCCATACGGACCCTTGATTGCAAACGGAGTCACATGGTTTGGCAAAGTAAAGTAGTTCTTGAGACTTTCCGCCAGGAAGGTAGGGACTGCCGGCCAGAAACACTTCTGAGCCCTACCCAGTCTTTCGTAAGCATCAACCAGGTCCTATACGTACAAAAGCAACTAATGCACTTATAGAAGATTGTGGAAGATGGAAAATTTATTGGCGAGAATGTTCCCTCAAACCTGGCAGAAGTCTCACTTAGGGATTGAATCCCCCCTCATATACTAAGTGAACACGGTATAGCGGACATTCCTTTGAATTTCTTCAATCGCGACTGGTTCGAAGGCAGGTTTAGTTGTTCCATGTTGGAGACTGCTATGAATCGCGTCCATGAAATGAGTGAATTTAACCTGTGTGGGATTTAGGTTGCTGTCACTTTTATCCATAGAATTACATATTGATAATAGTGACCTTCAATGTGTTCAGGTGTTGACGTGTCATCTCTGTCATATTTGTCATGTGCAGTATTTGTGTTATGTTTCACTTCACGAGTCAATCTTTCTATCAAATTCGTAGCCCACCTTCTGAAAAAAGACTTCCCTACCGGCCTGATCGTCACTGGGTCACACTTGTCGATCATTCCCGCCGCAACATTACCAGCGTACTGGGCCTCCAAGGCAGCCTTGAGAACCTTCGTGGACTGCCTGCGCAAGCAGAATGAGAAGGCAAAGACCAAGATTATCGAAATATCTGCTCCATGCCAGTCAATGAGTTCGTTCAACCGTTGTCTTGGACTCGTGGCGATCGTGAGATCACATTCCCCTGGGCAGTATTGTTTTCAGATTGTCCGAGGCCCACTACGGTCCTACTACCGTCATTGTTATTGTTATTGTTCTTGTCCTTGCTCGCCTCGTTTCTCACTATCTGTCCATGATCGATGATTAGTCATTGTTTTTGTTCTTCCTTGCCTGCCTGTTTGTCCCCACTACTAGTACATGACCAAGGGGGGGTCCTGTCCTCACCGCCAGACCAAAAAAAAGATCTTGTATTCGAGTTCCTTGTCGTGTTTACTTCATGAATACATTCTGGTTATCTTGCCTTGCCTTAAAGTATCGTCCATCTATGCCAGCCTAGTCTCCTGCGACAATCAAAGCATTCGTACATCCCGCTCAGCCATCCCTAACTTTACTGAAGATACTTGCCAAAGAATTCGACCAGGGTAACCCGTGATCGATAGGGACCGCATCTACAAAGGCAGTCGGTGGATTCTTGCACTTGCCAACATCATCAGGTCTAAGATCAAGAAATTTTTCTACGAGTCTTCGTCCAAATCTTCCCAATCTATATCACCAGCAGCACCAGCCATGCCTGCTACACGTTGAAGGAACCACTGCATCTTAAGTAGTTGAAAACTCGGTAATGTTTTTGCTGTTGTATCATTGGTACGCAGCTCAAAAAACTGGCCAGATGTGATACGTTTGTCTGCGTAGTATAATAAGGCCCTAGCTGAATCGAAAGCTCCATCATTCTGATCAAGGTGCTCGGTAGAAAATCGTGGTCAAGAGACTCATTGTTGCTTGAATGTCCGTTTGTTATTTCTGCCAAAAGAACTGGACTTTTAAAGTCATATTATCATTCGACACAGAAATTGGTTTAAGGGCAAACGCTCCTCGGGCCCACATGTCGTGTGCGGTACGTGATAATGTAATGAGGTTTAAATATGTTTTCTCTTCGCCCATTTCGTGTCGGCCCTTTTGGAAAAGTTCTAATTCCCAATCAGCAATCTTTTGCTCGGGCCAAAGGTTCTTCAAATGGTCCCAAGCCGCTCCCCAAAGGCATCTTCTTCCTTGCATTTATCGAGTGAAATGGATATATGTGAGCACATTCTCTCGATGAATCTCCAGAAAGGACACAGCGAAAATTGTCCCTTTCATCGGCTAAGTCCCTGGCTAGCCTGTTTCGAGATAGCGGAGGTGAACTAGCATCGCTTCCGGGTGAATGTAACGTCTTCTGTTTCTTAGCGGGTGGGGTAGTTATAGGAGATGACGAGTCCAGATTCAAGGGCATCGATTTTTTGGTGTCGAGGCCTGTGACGACTGTTTACGAGGCTGGCGTCTCCCTATAAAGTTATTTCGTTAGAGCAAGGAAAAGTTTTACGAAGGAATACAAGATTATATCACTTACAGTATCATACCATTGTGCGGCTTCGTGCAGCAAAGACCCGAACGATCGCAGGAGAGATGGAAGCAACCTTGACCAATTTCTTAAGTGCCTCGACATGACACACTTGGCAGGCAGCCCAAAAGTACGGGGGCACATCGCCTATCGCCTCTTGGAGGACTTAAGTTGGGCTACTCGCTCTGCGCTGGGAACGTTGAAGTCCTCCATAGCTTTAGAGAGGATACACAGGTTGAGGTGAATAAAAGCTCCCGAGCTATGAGAAAGAGGAAGGTGAGGTGCACTAGCGGCGGCGTTGTACGACGCCGAAAAGAATCACCGACTGAGACGAGAGTACAAATCTACAATATAATAATATTATAAGAGGAGGGAGGTGGGTCAAAGTCCAAAATACCCCTGCCCTCGTACCGACCGTACCGACCTTCTGATTGTCGGTGTTTGCGCTTCACGACTCACGTCGACAACCGACTCTGCTGCCCAGCCTAGGAGCCGGTTGGTGATGCCGCAAAGTTGCCACAATAGGGGCTTTCATCCAAAGCGCGAAGTTGGCGTGTTTTAAAGTTTTAGCAGAAATACCCTAACCACTTACACAAAACCCTCAGTATTGGCAATTTTTCATTAAAACCCCCATTTTCCATCCACTCCGCTTTTTTTGGGCTCTTTTCCCTTTCTTCGCCCTTACAGTAAGATGCGGCGAGATAAGGACGTGTTTGAACAGTAGAGATACACGCGTTACAGAAAACCAGGGCGCGTACCTTCCGTTGGCACGGCAACTTGTCAAAGGGTTTATTTTACAGGCGAGATTTTTTTAGCGACGAATTAAATTCTTCGCAATTATTTCCAGGGTTGGGGTTGCGATTAAAGTTAGCCAAAACTGCAACTAATTGGTGCTTTGGACAGCTGCGTCGATGGCTGTGCGGCTCTGGTCTTGTGTATGCGGCTTGGGGTAGGGGTTGAGCTGCGGCGCAAGGCGCGTCGATGAGCATTGCCGAACCTGACAGACGATTCTTGAAACCGACGCATCGGGCACAACCATATTCGTGATTCTCAGTCAGCGCGCAGACTATAACCGGCATTATCCGATCGCCTACTAGTCTTTCCTCCCTCAGATGTAAGCTGTGGTTAAGGGGGCTGAACTAGGTATGGCGCTAACATCCCATACTAATGAGCCGCACTGTCAGTGGTAAACCGTCACACCTGGTTCAAGCGGCGTGGTTCTGTATACAACGAAAAGTATCACATTCCACACAATAGCAGGGCCGCATTGGAATCGCCGTTAGTTACCCTAACCATTTGTAAAGGGTGAGTTTGAAACCGTGGAAGCAGTTGTAGGTGTCATGCAGCCGCGCCGCTGTGTTAGATACGCCGTATCCGCATCGCCGTTTCTGCCGTTTCCTCAGATCGTTGCAACACCGAAATACCGATCTGCTAAACTATCTAGGCTGGCAAATTGAATTGATAGTTACTACGGTCTGATCTCTCGACTTTCGGCGAGTCGACACACTTATCAATGTCGTCTGCTCGAAATTGGGAAGGCGTTGCCGGACGATTTCTAGAATCAAACCTTCTCATGAAGGTGCTGGAGAATTGGACGAGCTCATTCTACGATATGCTGGTTCCTATGATGGCCAAGGGAAGAACTCCCACACCATCTGAAGGAGGCTCGACTGCTAGGAGGAAGCAAATGAGCTTGAAGAAATTGGTTTGTAATGAGTCCTCTCTTGCCGTACAACCGGCTAATGTTCATTTAGTTAATACAGCGCTATGGCTGGATTTCTCGCGTGGGAAAGATGATGGACGAGAGTGCGCCGCCGGAGGTTTCACCAGTTCGCCGTGGTTATAGAGGTGTAATGCTTCAAGCTGGGCATATCATCCCCTTTAGTGCTAATGGACATTCAGTCCTACGTAAAATGCTTGCTAGGTTTGTGGGCCAAGATATGGAAGGGTTATTAATTTGCGAAAACATCAATGATCCGTCTAATGCATTGTTATTAGATGAATTGACTCATACCGCTTTTGGATTATTTAAATTTAGTCTGGAATGTCAAGACGACCGGTACTTGTTCAGAAAATTTGCTCCATATCAGAAACTGCCTTCGGAAGTTCCTCGCCATCGCGATGATGAAGAGATTATTTTTGGCCAGGCATCTCGATCGGTCGGACGTCCTTTACCTCTACTTTGCAATCTCCACCATGCTATTGCCCGTGTTCTATGGGCGAGTGGGGCAGCCGAAAATATTGCTAAGGCTTTTGCGGATGAAGATGAGCTTAGAGATGCATATGGAAGGTGATTATTGGCATCGAGTGAGTGCCTCATATTTTCAGAGAGAGTTGAGAGCCTTGCCAGGGCTCGATGAGTTAGCCATCGATGGACAGGATGATACAGAGGACTTATATACTGAAGAAGGTAATTAGCTGCTAGTTGTCATGCTATCGACTATCGTTACCTAGAATAAGTGTCCAGGATCGTTTATTATATAGGCATGTAGGCATGCAGTCGGGTTCGGTAAACCCTGACTGCAGAGACTGTTGAATGAAACGACGACGACTTTATTGCGTACACTGATAGACTATCTGCTACCGCGCAGTATCTAGGGATAGTTCAACTGCTTTGTCTCCATGCTACTACACCATCGCGCAGAAGAAACAAGTCTCGACTTGTCCATCGCTATGATCTTCGGCCCAGTCTCCATTGCAATACCCGATTATATTAATATTCTCGGTCGGTCTGTATTCAATCCCTCAGCAGTATCACTTAAATATCATGGAGCATTCTTGCTGCTGTTATATGCTGGTCAGCAGGTTATTACAGTACTGACTCAATGATTTATTTACGCAAGGCGGCCTATAACTACGATGCCCAGGAAGCAGGCCTGGATATACTATTGCTTTGACATAAAATCACCGCCTCAGGATTAGCTGTGCAATTAGGTTCTAAACATCATCGATATCTATTATCAGTCATACTGACTTCAGCAGCAAAAACCAAGTTGAGTATCGTCTTTGGCGCCATGACAATTGGCAAGCCAAGTCACTTGTTATTACTCGCCTTTCTTACGAGTAGTGCTCAATTTACATAGGAGTCGAATAAGAACCTGTCCACAAAATTAGAGATTCTGCAGTCCTCCTCGATAGTTTCCAGAGATATGGATACAACGAAGTCGATACCCCCTGCGTTTACGGCCAAGGATCGTCCGAACGATACCTGGGTGAAATTAACTGGCAGGACCGGAAGGTTTTAATGGACACAAAGCATTTTGCAACAGCCGCCCGCGGCTTCACTGGACCGTAGACGTCGCACTCACCGGCCGACCTTCGCAAATATTTATTCGAATCTCTGAATGCCCTTCAAACCAGCAAAGTAAATATGTGGTACCTCTATGTAAAGAAGGGTACTTCAACCGCTACGGCAATAGCAACTAGTTGCATACATCAACGATATGTGTGTTCAGATTGGTTAGATCCGTCCTTCTGTGTACCAAGGTGTATACAATGCTATCCACAGAACTATCGAAGCAGGATTTATAATATTCTTGTTGCATTCGCTTGCTTATAGTCAAGTTCTTCGAGTAAACGGCGAAGGTACACGGCTTCTGCGCAGCAGCACTTACGGCAATATATTCTGCTCGCCGACTTCCTGTGGTCGATCTTCTCGTGTCAATATTATCAGCCCAGTCTATATCACGGAATCTTTGTAATAGCATATCATTAGGAAGTTCTGTTCTTTCATAAAAAAGTCGAAGCTGTAATGTATCTTTAAGATATCTGAAGACCTGCTTGATTGCTTCCCAATGCTTTAACAATGCTCTAATCCTGGATTCTCTAGGAATTTTCGCTACCTAATTCAGTAGCATTGTCACAGACATCGACGCTCATCTGCATCAGCTTAAAGCTAGTAAACCAGGCTTGCGGATGGGTCTAAGGAATGACCGGAAGCATGGGAGATAAAAAAACACTGCGCCACATGCACGCTAATGCAACGGATAAATTCAAGCCGGCCACTTCTACCGGCTATGCACCGGGCGGCCATGGAAAATAGTTATTACCCCTGACAGCATTTTCGCGAATTGCACAAAGGGAACAGAAAAGGTGGATGCAAAGGTAGTGTATCCACATCGATCGACAACGGAGAAAGCATTAAATCATATTACGTTACATGCGAATACGGACTAAACTCCGAACAGCGCAGCGCATTCTCTGCTCGGGCGTTAAAGTAGGCGCAGAATAAGCCAAATAATACTAGCACTTGGATATTATTACGCTTCAGCCTCCTGGGAGGCAATCCAACTCTCAAAGTAGTTGCCCTGAGGGATGAGCTGAAGCTCGTACTCATTGTTGGCGACAATTTCAGCCCATTCCTGCTGAATGTATTCAGAATCGGGTGGCTGGCCGCGGAGTCTGGCGAGTACCTCAGGCCCTGTCTAGTCGATCCTTCTTGACAAAGTACCGATCTTGTAGCATTACAGCAGCCTCGTGACCGGCTGTATGTGCGTCGTCAAAGGTCGCTGCAGAACACGCGAGTGCTTTGCCGGACTCTGCACTTGTCACAGCTGCAAAGCACAATGTCAACAAATTTAACCGACTTCTTCACCAATACAGTTGTCTGGATATCGTTCACCCATGTTGTAGCGCCACCATTTATTTGTATGACTGACGGCCAGAGTTCACTTGAATTCTTGAGGACGCTTTTGGCCCCAATCCGGCTGGCAAGTATGGTTGGCTTCCGTCCGACCCTTCACTTCAACTACATTCAACTTGAAATAGTAGTTTCGGTTGAAAGAAGATATAGGAGGGGCCACTTTTCGGCCGCATTTCGCTTGGTCTGCATTATCTTCTTTGGCCTAGGCATTATTTCGTCGGGCGAAACCTTACGCTAGCAAGAGCCAAACCCAACCAAGTAGTGTTCGGCCCTCAACCCTTAAGGTGCTCCCAGTTGTATTGCGTGACTTGCGAAGGCGTCAATTAGAGTTTTCCAAAGGGCCGTAGTTCTTGGTGCTCAATACTGCAAAGTTCCACTGAACTTGATTTTTCGATATGTTCGAGAGAAGAAAAAGTTTAAAAATATGAAACTCGGTTTAAGCTCTTGACCCACTAGTACGGAGGTTCCGGTCCGAACACCCGAGATATTCCCCGCACAGAAAGAAAGCGGGGTATTGGCACGCCATGGCCGGCCATACGATCGAACACTCCGCTGACAGATTATTTCCCCTCCTGTGGTTATGCGACGATGACAGATTACCGGCATTTGTCGACGTATTCGATAGAGCAACTGCATTTCCGACAAGGAAACTACACGGGGCATGACGCCATATCAACCCTAACCCACTCCGTAATTACTTGTACGTCATTGATAACCTCAGTCTTGCCAAAGATAGGAAACTCTCGTTAGTCACAATAACCCTGAGCAATTCACAGGTTCTGAACCCACATGCCTCAGAAGGCCTGGCAAAAGTGAGGCCATCCGGCAAGCACGAATCGACACTCACTGGAGCTCTTGCAGTGCCGGGACTTGCAAGCCAAGGAGAAGCAGAGCAAAGAGAGAACCTACGGAACAATGCGCATGTCAACGAAAAGATAATAATGCTGACGGACAAAAGAACAGGTCTGCGATGAGATTTGAGGAAGTGAGTCCTGAGTCCTGTCGGGAGCTAATACCATTGATCGAGTGCGGCTTATGATTATAAATTGAGACTCTCAATTCCCGGGTATACATTGACGAGATTCAGAACAGTCCTGGAGCTTTGACTGAATACAATAGCAGTGGGCACTTAATATCTGACACAGCTTATACTACAGCCGTTAGGGCTAGCCCAGACTTATCATTTCAGGAATATCTCCGAAAACGAATTAATTGTAAGAGACTAAAAACGTAGATAAATCGCCGTCTATTATTTTTGGGCCTAGTGTGTTCGTATTGTTAGTATTAATTAATTCTCACGAAGTATCGTTACGCCGCCAGAAGAATGTGGCAGCTTACAATATATGGCCAACATTTATCGTAGCACTCCGTGGTGAATCAAATTGGAAAACCTCGATTGAGACGCTGAATCTCTAATAGCGTGTTAATCAAAAATACGCACGACATAATGCTGACCTTCCGACAACGTTTGTTGAATCACGGGAGAGGGAGGATTGGTTTAGCCAATTGAGTAGCTCTTCCACGTGGATTATTTCGTTTCATCTCGGATAATTCTACTGCAAAGTTTGCCTTAAGCCTGTTCCACGTGACATTCTCCGGCATTGTCCCGGACACAGCTTCCGTAAGCCATCACTTTGATCGAATCTGGACTATTTGCATACATCAAGAGATTGGCAAACAGATATATTAATTTCGGATAAATTCACAGCTTGGAAGCTGGGCGCCGATTAAAATATCTTGGCTGCTTAATAATTTTGTGAGCCGTCATTTACTCCGATAAATTAAGTTTACGAGAACTTTAATAAATTGGAGATACTATACCTCGATTTTGGATTCCAGAAGCTTCTCCGTTCTGGTAAACTGTATTTGGACTCGATTTTTCTCTCGAATCTAGAGTAATCCTTTGCATCAGGGGGTGAACGAAAGCTAAGAGGACGCGAGTTTAGCTATTTCGATAACCCTGTGCCATACGTGACGAGTGATTACAGGGCGAGTTTATGCATTGGAGAAGAGCCAAGACGGATTCCCGTGTAAGAAAAATCAGACGACTAATGCATTTCGCCAAGATTTGACCTGTAAGCACTATGCATATGACTATCGACGCAAATCTCGTGCCCTCATTGGGTACACTGCAGCCTACCCCTCGGCTTGTCGATCGGAGCCGAACCCGGCGTCGTTGGACAGCGGGAACTCACCTCTGTATACTTCATCGAGAAACGGATATTCAGTGTTCGACCCAAATACTCTAGAGAACGGCGAACATTCTGTTGCTACCTCATCTGGCATATAGTTTAAGAAAAATGCTCTTTTATTGTAGAATAGAAGTGGCTCGGTGATGATACAATTCTTCATTACTGTACAACAAATCTAATAAGAATGTAAGCAGCCATAATTTCTGTTAACATGCTTAGGATAACGTAGGTCACAAGCGAGATGTTCACACAAGTGAACGGTTCACTTTCCAGGACTTTCGAACAAAAACTTCAATTACAGAACCACAACGCTACAAATCATTTAAAACTACTCGGATCGTCTTGTTGAGACGTTTCTATTACAATTTGGCATGTGCGCGAATCGTGATGTGGAACTGAATCGTTCACTTGTGTGAGCCCCTCGCTTGTGACCTACGTTATACTAAAATCATTTTCAGGATAAAATCGTGGTACCTGGTCATATGTACTCGTCGACCCATCAATCACCGATACTTCCATGACATCTATAAACCCCGCAGCTGTGCAACCCCGCAGGGATTCTGAAAACTATAAATTTTAGCCGTCTTAGCCCTTACCTTGCCACTAAAGAGTGCTGCAATTGGAAAAATTTCAGGCGCGTATGTTTGAATGGTGAGTGCCGAGTGCCGCCGCTGACCCAAGGCAAAATTTACGGCCCATTCTGCGGCTCATTTCTGTGGCGATTAGTACCTCTGATGCCACTGACCCCTGAACTTAAAATTGCCTGCATGTTAGGGTATCGGACTTTTTTCCATTCCCCGCAAAATGATGTCGTCGTTTCGGCCGATGCCAAGCAATGAATAGCCCACACCAGCTAGCCGCTGGCACTAGATCGCGCTCGCATACAGGATAAGTGTTGTCCCTCTTCGGTCATGCGGCGGTTAAACAAATTATGATGAGGTACCATAATTGCGAAACAGCATCTTTCCTTGCAGAACTGGCAGTTCGTGAGGCATCGTTACTGAAAGTTGGGAAGAAATGCTGTTGTGGAGAGACCATGCTTGCACACACGCCAACGTAGAGACTGTACTGTAGGTTCGTAGTTGTCCGGATATCCCTATTGCAGAGAGTGTTCTCAATAGAGGAATTACCAAGATTACTCTAATTGGCTAAAGTGGCATCCACTGTGCCCCACGTTCTAGAGTTTACTCTTTGTGGCGGATAGATTACCCGCGGGGTAGCGCTTTCCACATTTTATCCGTCGTTACTGGGTTTGAGCAAAGCTACTGGCCAACTGAGTCGTCCGGGTGTCTGATTCTGCACAACTCGCCAAGCCACAGTGGCGTTGTCGCTGTAATGTTGGGTTGTATACAAGCCCCGAGATCGGACACCGCTAGCTGATCTGAACCTCCAGGGTGCAATATAAAAAGCGACCCAATGGTCGTACCGATGAAGCATTGGTAAAGCGTTCTGTCCTTCTTCCTTAGCTTTACGAAATGTCATCTCACCGAAAGAACTGTATCTACACCGGTCTCCTGGTGATGCTCAAAGTGGTCACTGCACAGACCTTCAGTTGGGACCATTCTCTCTTCACAACTAGTCCGCCAGTGTATCCAAGCCGTGAGTTAACTATTTGGTTCTGCATTGTTGTAGTTGTCTCCCTCTATATTGTGGTCCCTAGAAGAGAGCGCTTCGGCTACTTTTTGCCAACGTGTGGCTCTCGTATTACATTTGAAAAAAGCAATTTCTGTCGTTGAACTAATAGTTCATATAGCGGCCACTGCAGGTATCGGATGGGAGATCGCATTTGCTCAAGCAGGTGCCTTCGTTGCTAATCTTACCCTGGAGGAGAAGGTAACTCTTCTTACTGGAGTGGCTCAAGGTCCTTGCATTGGTCAGTGTTGAAACCGCGAACTATATAGCAGACAGTCTTACGTGACTTAGGCAACATTGCACCAATCCCTAGAGTCGGCTTTGATGGCCTTTGTCTCCAGGATGGTCCACTTTCTATCAGACAAGCAACTTATGCATCCGTATTTCCCGCGGGGCTGACTGCAGCCGCTTCGTGGGATAAGGGACTTATCTACAATAGGGGCCTTTATCTCGGTGCCGAATTCAAAGCAAAGGGCGCACACGTTGCGCTCGGGCCAGTCGCCGGCCCTCTCGGGCGGTCAGGATATGCTGGTCGTGGATGGGAAGGATTCTCACCAGATCCATATTTGACAGGTGTTGCCATGGAGCAAACTATTTCCGCGATGCAGAGGAGTGGCGTTCAGGCAAATGCAAAGCGTAAGGCCGCACTACGTCAGCACGTTGAAATGCTAACCAGCCGATAGACTTCATCGGCAATGAACAGGAGACTCAGAGAAACCCAACAATTTCACAGAACAATGTTACAATTGAGGCCGTTTCGTCGAACATTGACGACAGGACTATGCATGAGCTTTACATGTGGCCATTTGCAAACGCCGTACGTGCTGGCGTTGCTTCTGTAATGTGTTCGTACAATCGTCTCAACAGTTCGTATTCTTGCCAGAACTCCAAAGCATTGAGTGGCTTACTTAAGGAGGAGCTGGGTTTCCAAGGTTATGTGATGAGTGACTGGGGTGCTGTCCACGCTGGCGTAGCTTCTGTTGAAGCAGGTCTGGACATGAACATGCCAGGGCCTATCGGATTCTTCACAACGGAACCATCCTTCTGGGGCTCGAATCTAACAATGGCCGTTGGCAATGGTACATTGTCAGAGGTGCGCGTTGATGATATGGCTCGCCGGATCATGACACCTTATTTTCATCTTCGCCAGGACAAGGATTATCCGCCAATCGATATGGAGTCTGGAAATCTCAATATCCTTGGCGTTTATCCGTATTTGGACACCTTCAAATTTGAAACTGCCAATGTAGATGTCCGTCAAACACACGCACAACTCATTCGCGAGCTGGCCGCTGCTGGCACGGTACTTCTGAAGAATATTGACAATGCTCTCCCGCTCAAGGCGCCGAAAACCATTGGAGTATTCGGCAATGATATTGGCGATCCGACTAACGGTCTCTACACGCTCAGTATGAGTACAAATTTGGGCGGTAACTACGAATATGGTACTTTAGCAGTTGGCGGCGGCTCAGGGTAGAATCCTATAGTAGGTTTTGTACGACGACCATTCACGCTAATGAAACCTGTAGAACCGGACGACTAACGTATATCGTTACCCCACTGGACGCGCTGAAGAATCGCGCTGCTCGTGACGGGTCACTCGTTCAATATCTCCTGAACAACACGCTGATTAGCGATCCATCGATAGCTTTCCAGAGCATTGCACCCTCCCCTCCAGAGGTATGCCTCGTATTTTTGAAGACATGGGCGGCCGAAGGTGACGATCGCACAACTCTCCTGGCAGATTGGAATAGTACTGCCGTTGTTGAATCTGTTGCCAGTTACTGTAACAACACAGTAGTCATTACGCATACTGGCGGTCCCAATATTATGCCTTGGGCAAATCATCCGAACGTGACGGCCATTGTTGCTGCGCACTTTCCCGGCCAAGAAAGCGGCAACTCCCTGGTTGACATTTTATACGGCGACGTTAATCCCAGCGGCAAACTGCCTTACACTATCGCCCATAAAGAGGTGGACTACGCCTTTGCCGACATTACGAATTCTACCGACCTGCAAGAGACAGAAGATCCCAACGCCTGGCAATCTGACTTTAAGGAGGGCCTGTTAATTGACTATCGCCACTTTGACTACTACAACCGTTCAGTACTTTATGAATTCGGCTTTGGTCTCTCCTATACTAATTTCTCGATGTCCAACCTCAGTATTCGCAATGTCTACGGCAATAACATCATTACTGCCCGTCCACTTCCCGCCGCAATTGCACCAGGTGGCAACCCTACACTCTACGACGTCCTGTTCCGAGTTAGAGCTGAGATTACCAATACCGGTTTGGTAGCCGGAGCCGCGGTTCCGCAGCTGTACCTCTCATTGCCACAGATTGCGGGAGAGACACCTACGCCGGTTAAAGTGCTTCGAGGTTTTGAGAAGGTCAGCGTACAGCCAGCACAGAGCACGACGGTGTCGTTCGACTTGATGCGGAGAGATATCAGTTATTGGGACACTAAACAACAAGAGTGGATTATTGCGCCTGGTACCATTGAGGCACAGGCAGGCTTTAGTAGCAGGGACATTAGATTAGTAGCTTCATTCTCGCCTTTGTAAAAGAACAAGTCAGCGTTTGCTTGATAGAAGGGACCTTCCTAAGAATTGTGTTTGAAATGGGAACCAAAGGAAGGTAGCCTAGCAGGTAGATTGTCTTATCTGTTTTCAAACTGCGAGATGTGGGTCCAAATTGAAGGGTCCTGCTGTTATTTACTTTTGAATGTCACAGAAATCCAGAATATATCTATCAACTCACATTTAGGCACGGACGCTATATTCTCAGCTCTATAACAGTTGATTACCTTATGCTAGCTAAATTAAGGTTTTCTGAGCTGTGATAAATATCATCTATCGTTGTTTGACAATCAATTGGTTGAAAGGTGGAGGTCGTGCTGTTTAAAATTATGTGTATGTTGGTGCCTCGATCCCACAGATTTGCGTCACGTTGGTAGAGTTTTCCACAGACACTTGGTCGTATCACTAAAGACAGCTTAAGGAAACATGGGGCAGGGACTTGGAACGGAGCGAAAGTCATATTTTAAGCGTCCTCCGGTCAAACTATAAGCCGCTGCTAGACGAAGACGAAATATTATATGCCCATGTAAGGTAGAACGAAGCTGCAGTGCTTCGGGGTCAGACAAGTTCACTCTTACTTCTCTATAGCTGCAGGTTGATAACCGACTCAAATCAAGCATTACCTAATTATTTTGCTATCATATATCCCTCCAACGGCTCCAGAACCGTTGTTTGGTCACTCACCTTGTCTAGAAAGTGATCGGCATTGAACTCTAGTTGCCGACTGCCAATATCGCTCCTTTCAATTTCATGAAATGGCACCCCGTTAAACCGATACTATTTTCTGTAAAATTTCTCCTCACGGCTATTAATCCATTTCAATAAACCGATACCGATAACCTCGCTAAACCGATATGAAATGCCTGTAAACTTTACATCGACTTAACGGGGTTCTACTGCATATGGTTGACGCGTTGCCCTAAAATTCGAGTCTATACTCGTGTTAAATAAAGATTAATGATAGGTACCATAATTGAAATGCGATGGAACCTCGCTACTATATCCCTCTGATTGACCTGCTTCTATTATGTACTGTAGCTTAACGAGACGGACATCCACTCATTTAAGGTTCATCTTGCCGACGAATTTTGGGTAGGAATTGTTAACTTACAATGCGGGCAACAGAAACGTCTGCGCGACGGGCAAGGTTCTAATGCGCATCTTTGCTTTCAGAAACACTTGACAATATGCCTCAAGCAGTCGATCAATAAAGTCCAAAAAGAGTACATTATCGCATTCGGTGTATGTTACAACATGTGCCCAAAGCTTATTTCAAGTCACGTAATTCCCACTGTTAGACTCTTATGTAATCTTCATGAGCAATTGAGTTAGGTAGCGTCAATTGGTTCTTTACACAAAGTGACATTTGAACAATACAAAAGATTGGATTACCTATATTGATGAATTAGATCTGTTTTCGATTATTGAACCCGTGACCCAAAGGAAGGGTAGTATATCCTGCTTACCCGTTTACGAGGAATACACTGGCAGTCTGGCCCTATCTCTTGCTATCAAGAACAAGCTTTGCAATATCACCATGGTTTCCTGTGGTTTCCACCTGGTCCTAACGGTACTACTCATGCCCAATCGGTTCCGGAGCTTTTACGAATATTAAAGGTGCAGCTGCAGCAAGGAGACCGGCAGCCTTGCCCGTCAACTTCGGATCCTCGCCAATAAAGTAATTCGGAAATCCCACATCAAATGGCTTGATACTGTCCAGATACTCGATTTGCTCGGTCGTCAGTTTGATCTCCAACGCTTGAATGTTATCCTGAAGGTGCTCGACTTTCCTTCCGCCAACAATAGGAAACACGTTTGGAGTTTTGGAAAGGACGTAAGCGAGTGCTATGGCTGTAACAGATTCAATGCCATGTTCGGACGCGACTTTAGAAAGTGCTTCGCTCATCTTCACTTCATCTTCAGTCTGACCTACACCTATGAGACTCCGAAGGCCTTCACCTTTCTTCTTCGGCTCTTCGAGCGCCTTCTTGGTCTGGAATTTACCACCCCCAAGTACGTCCCACGACGCAATGAATGACGTGCTATGGGGATAATGTCACGTTCAAAGTCGCGCAGCATGAGATTCCATCGACCCTGGTAGATAGAGAATGGCATCTTCCGATGAGCTCGAGCATAAATGTTTGCTGCGCTAACAACCCATGCAGGCGTATCCGAGATACCGAGGTAGAGGACTTTTCCCTGTTCAACGAGTATGTGTAGACTATCCATTATCTCTTCGATTGATGTCGTGTGGTCCCACCAGTGAAGGTAGAGAATATCGATCCAATCGGTTGCAACTTTTTCAATGAATCACGAACACTCATATGAAGACTTCGCTTGTGGTTGCCACAATGATTCGGCGTTTTCCCTTTTCCCAAACTGTAGCCCTTGTATTCAGTTGTGAATTTGGTAACAATGACAATCCGGTCGCGGTTCTTGCGCTCAGACATCCACTCCCCGAGCCAAATCTCCGATTGTTCGTTTTGATAGTTATTAGCGGTGTCGATGAAGTTGCCGCCGGCTTCATAGTAAGCGTCAAGGAGCTTGAAGGATGTGGCTTTGTCCATGCTGCCCATGAAGTCGGACCAGGCGTCACCGATGGACATCGCGCCGAGCTGAAGTGGTGAGACGCGTATGCCCGCTGTCGAAGAGAGGATGCGGTAGCGGCCCAGCTCTGTGGGTGGCTCTGGAGCAGGTTTGAATAGTTCTGCCATTTGGAGAAATGCAGCGTTAACAGGTTTTGATCAGCTGGGGATTCAGAGTGGCAGATTGTAGGATTTATAACATTTTCACTATACCTACGTCATACACGTGGGCCAAGTCGACGGCGCGTAATTATACGTATGATACCGCGAGGAAATTATAATAGAGTTTGCAGCACGCATTATGATTTCCGGAGTGGCGTCTTGATGTCATGTAACGCAGAGCATATTTCTAAATGTTTGATCTTCAATGCTTCTTTCCTAGTAGTTCGTTCGAACTGTAGGTATTTCATGGCAGTCGAAGAAGCAGATTCTCTATACATATTTACATATAAAGCAAATGCAACTGAAGCTTTTCGCGATCTTAGAATAAACAGCTGAGCCAGTGAGCCTGATCCCATCTCCCACGGCATGACGATTGAAATGCGGTCACTAGTAGTAGGTCAAGTACGAATTCTTTTGGTGGTCCTGCGCGACGGGTGACGATGTAACTTTCTGAAAGTTGTCGTAGCAAGCGCCGAAACATAAGTATCTCCGATCAATGGATAATTATTCTAGACCTTAAGCCCGTACCGTTAATTAAGACTTAATTTTTTTCCTTCGTGCGAATTTATCGTAATAAATCTCGGACATTGAGCTGAGTGAACAAGATAGGAATACACTTCGCAGTGACCCAATGTTAGGTAGGGCTGTTCCCGATTTGACGGTTTGGCTTGTACTATATGGCGACTATACTATATAGTCAGCCTCTTCAGTCTACCGATACTATCGCCTATCAAGATCGGCGGTCTCTGGGCTTTGCCTATACTATATCGGCAAATCGTTGACTATATCGGTAAACCGGCAAATTTCTTAACCAGGGGTAGCTTCTGTCGAAACAATGTTCTCCGCTATCCGGCACCTAGGGATCCCCGGACGTCTTCAATCTTCTTGCCACTACATTACCCTTGAATCGTTTACCAAACCGTATATGCAGCTAGATAGGGGATTCTAGCCTCTAGAACTGGTTGATAGGCTATTTGAGAGCTCATATCCTTTTAGTAATGTGTACATTATCTCTATATCCAATAGATATCATTCATCACATCAAAATCATCATTGTATCCGCCATCATTGAATATCTCTTGATCCCTAGCAAATCCCGCGCCGCATTAAATAATCTCTCAGGGTTAGCAGGTCGTTTATGGCTCTGCGAAGACGGTGCGACACATTTGCCAGAATGACGTCAAGGATCCCCTGATCGCCCGCTAACACAGCGCTCAACCGTCAAAGTCTATGCTGGATACTGCTCTAATATCCACAAGCTCAGGAGAGTTAGGCAGGGGGAACACCTGACACCTCGAATGCGCCGCACTAGCCCGGAGTCAGCGTCGCACAAAGTTGGGTCGGTGTAAGATTTGCTGCACGAGGAAGTTGTGGTTATCGATTTGTTCGCGAGTCTTACTTGGAGTTTCCGAACTCGTCCGTCGGCCCCTGCTTCGTGCACAATCCATCATATTCTTACAACACCGAGATGGCTAACCCATCGGCTCGTGGCTACGCTTTGGGCTGCTCACTCGACATCTCTACGTATGCGCCTCCATGCTGTTGCTGAAATTGGTTTAAATAAGGCTGCTATCATCTTGCTGTACTGTCTTGTTGCCCTCCAGGACAATCACCGCATACATTGCCCTCGCACACTTCACACCCAAAGATAATGTTGGACATCATTCGAGCAAGTTTCGGCGGAGAGGTAATCCACCTTCTTTCTGGCGGGTTGCCTGCTGAAGAATCCTGACTAGCTACCTGGGTTTATCGTCCCGTCCACTTTGGAATTCCAGTCACAGACGATATTGTTCCCTTGTCGACCTTAAGCAGCAATGACCCAGAAGCTGCGCTGAAACTAGATGATGGGAACTCGACTCTGAGAGTAACTTTCCGTCGTCACCGTCAGCATCAACATTAGCCCCAAGCTATGTCCTCGATTGGTACGGTCCAGACGACCCAGAAAATCGCGACCGCATTAACGCTAACCCTCACTCAATAACTGGTTTCGTGTCGTTTCCACTTGATCGTACCAATCATCGCTAGTGGTCTCTTTTTGTTGGGCGGCTACACCATCTTCCAGGGTTGTGTTCAACTACCCGGCATGTCGGACCCGCGCTTCTTGGCCTCCGGGGTGAACGACTCACCCAACCTCGTTTATACTCCCTGACGATGGGACTCGCACCTTTCGCGGTGTCTCGGTTAAGTAGCTGATCTCTGATCTGTTCCAAATATGTTCCACTATTACTTTACAACTTGGCCTTGGCATGCTTGGCCACGACTAAACACTTAGCCTGCGAGGCGGTGGCATCGATTTTCAGGCTGTCTAAGTTTGTCATGCTCAACCATCAGTAATACTTAGTTTGGAAAAAGATTTCGTAGGTTTAGTCAGCAAATGAATATAACTAACTAAGCACTAATTAATTAGTTGTCTACATGGTTGCCAAATAAATTCCTATTTTCTGTAATAATAGGATGGTATCCGAATGATTAAATATTTACATTGGGAAAAAGCAAACTACAGGCACCTGCTCGTCACACAGCAATCCAAATCACCCCGGTCAGGCACTGCCGACGACTCATTGGCAACCAGTCGGCAGAAACAGGAAGAATTTACAGAGACATCGGCCGTTGCGACAGCGATCGTTAACTGCTTTTTCACGATGCGAGCCTCAGCCGTACACCCGAGCCTTACTAAACACTCATGGTAGCCATGCAGCGCCCACAAGTTATTTGGGTGCTGCAGAGCGCGTGGCAAGGTATCATCTATTCCAAGATCAGCACTGTAAACTTCCGCTGCTTGTTCAAAATGACCCTGCTCTACCAGCAATGCACCATAGGCATGTCGTGCTGGCTGCATCCAGCCCCATGGCTCGTCATAAGGAAGGACATCCTCAAGAAGAATAGACTTCCGCAGGTACTTAAATGCGGAATCAATATTGCCACGCCGGTACTCAAGCTCACCGTGCAGCGTGACCTCGGCAATGGCTAGAATATCCAGGCACTTATTATTGAACAATGCGCGCGTTGGCCTGACACGTTGCACAGCATTATAAAAGTGACCACATTCTTCGTCTGCCTCCTGAACCCTTCCGGTTGCAGCAAATGCAACCCCCTTTGCATAATGTATTATTGCTGTGGTCATACAGTAGAGGTCCTGATCATGCGGCAGGCTGAGGTTGAGAATATCCTCCCAGCGTCCAAAACGGATCAAAACATGTGCACGCATACTCAGAAAGCCCTCCAGCCAGTCAGCCATTGGTGGGGACTCGATGCGAAGTAAGCTTTCTGGAATCGATGCCTCTAGCTTCTCGACAGTATCTAGGGCAACCTTTGACTGTCCAGCAAACATTGCCGCATAAATACGAAAGTGATAGTCATGTGATCGATAAAGTGTATAAAAATTCAGCGGGCCCACTTTGGCGAGGAATTTCTCATCAGCACGGATAGCATCTGAATTTGAGGCAATGGCACGTCGGTATTCACCACACAGCACGTCGAGGTGTGTAGGCATGTGTTGTAGATGTCCACCGTCTGGGACAAGGCCACGAAGATGGTCAGCCATGGGCAGTGCAGTCTCGGGGGAGCCAGACATCTCCATAAGGTGAATATACATATGTAACAAGCCCGGATGCTGAAGCGCGTTCTCCTGGGTCAAGGCACGTTCAAGAACCTTCTTAACTTCCAGGGTGCGTGCTCCTTGTGCAGGCTGTCCACTGCGTAGATCCCATAGTTGCCATGGTGTCAGATTCATCAGTGCATCTGCATAGAGTGTCGCAACATCAAGATCGGCTGGGAACTCCTGGTAGACGATTTCCATTGCATCAGCGTATAGCTTATTCCACATGGAGCAGTTATCAGCAGGGCGTTCCTGTGGGTAGCGAAATTGAACAGCTTTAATGAGTGCCTGTTCGACTGGTGTTACATTTCTGGCATTTGCTTGAGCCAATCTAGCTGCGTGGTAGGCACGATTCAAAGTTATATTCAGGTCATTGTTGTCAAAACAACTCCATGGCTTGTTGTAATTCGGACCAAGACAATATGCCAGCCCCCAGTACGCCATTGCGCAACTAGGATCACTTGCAACTGCCTTCTCAAAGCACTCAGCTGCCTCTTCATGGTTGAAGGCATACGTCCATATGAGACCGCGATCGAACCAAGACTGGGCAATGTCGCTGCAGGTACTCAATGAACGGTGAAAGGATCCGAGGTCGTAATAATCGTCCAATGAGATGTCACGAAAATCCGTAGTTGGGATGCTCATTTTGACAAAATCGGTGTCCTGAAATAAGTTGATGATGGTATGTGATACAGCTCCAATGGCCCAACGGTTACCCTCCGGACTCACCCAGGCCATCCTGCATGGGCTAGGGTATTGAGTGAGCCTCACGCCAAGCGGCTACATTCTTCATCAGTCAACCGACACTAATGGATATGGTTAACGATCCAATTCTTCAGCGATATATAACTGAGCTTTACGTGGAAGTCCAAAGAATTTGGAGCGGCTTATCGTTTGAGTGCTTCTAAGCTGTGATCTTCATTAATTGGAACCAAGTAAGAGCATACAAAGGATTCATAATTCAACTTTTTTTAATTGCACACTATCAGATATTCCGTGCTCGTCAGGTAGGATAACCACAGTTTAGCGATAGGATGTCATCTGCAATTAATATATTTATTATACTTGTCTGTCAGAGCCCTAGTATATATCATGCTCTGGCCATCACGAAAAAGAACCACTGAAAAATCCAATCCTAGTAGGAATTGAAATAATAGTCGTTGTCAATATCCTCGAGGAGCGAAAGCTGTTTCGGTTCCCAGTCCAAAAGCTTGCGGGTCGCGGCACTAGAAGTTGGGTTGTCCCAGGCATAAAACAAACTCATCCAGGTAAAATGAGCGGGTGCCTCTTCTATGGTTTTGGAAACCAAAGCTACGTTGAGTCGTCGACTAATGAGCGAAGCAATTTCGCGAGTAGGAACGCCCTCATCGGCAGTAGCGTGCAAATAGGATCCTGGAGGGGCCTTTTCAACTGCCAGTCGATACAACACGGCAGCGTCGAGGCGGTGGACAGCTGGCCAACGGTTGTTACCGTCGCCAATGTATGCAGACACTCCTGTATTGCGGGCAATGCCTATAAGTGCCGGAACAAATCCATGTTCTCCCTCTCCATGCACTGATTGAGGCAATCTTATTACCGCTGAACGAACCCCACGTGAAACGTAGGATATGGCAACCTTTTCAGAAGCAGCACGCCAGCTGGAAGCTCCTTCCGTTTCAACAGGACTCTCTTCAGTGACGAGTTCACCTTTGCGAAGCATCAGGGTGCCAGATGTCATTACAAAAGCACGATTGGAACCTTCAAGTTCTTTGCACATAGTTTCGGTCGCTAGACGATCAGTCTTACAGGATTCTTCATAATTGTTCATGTCATGGATGAATGCACAATGGATGACGCCATCGGATTGAGCGGCTCCCTTTCGAAGACTGTCGAGATCATTGATATCACCGCGAATAACCTTGGCTCCAAGACTTTCAACCAAAGCGGCAGATTCATCCGATCGTGCAAGACCAAGAACCTCATGACCTGCTGCAAGAAGCTCAGGAACAATAGCAGAGCCAATAAATCCAGATGCACCAGTAAGGAAGATACGCATTTTTTAAAAACTTCTCCTCGAGTAATTGACTAACAGGATCTTGCATTTATTAGACGTAGGTCCTTGAAGGCGTGAACTGACATTTATAACTTATTCGGGGTTTGGTTTCGGACTTACCACAGATCTCCGCTCCGGGAGAACCGTGCCACGCTTCACGGAATAATTATGGCGATGTCAGCAAGCAAAATGCACAATGCACAATGCGCTTGAATTGACAGCACTCCTCAACGGCAGAGTGGAAGAAGATATATTTTGCAAATCAGGCATCCGGATATACTAAAAAACGTAATGGTGCGCAAGCTAAATCTAGTTTATTGTCAGAGCAAGCTCGGCGCTGTTTTAAAAATACTGGAGGCAAAAGCCTTGGCCCTTGTGATAAGAGATGATTATATTATAGTATCCCTCTCTCCATATTATATCTAACTTACAGTGGGGTGACATCAGTATTTGGCCACCTTCTACATGCTGAGATCTACACCCTAGACTCTTTATATCACTCTTACCATGACAATAAGAATAATTCTTGGGTGCCCTCCTAGAATAGTTAATTGTACTTAATAACTGAGATTTTAATTTCAGTGGAAATCGTTCCAGGGATCCCCCTGGCAAAGAAATGTTTACTCACACAGAGAAAATGGTCAAACACTTTCTTCACCCCACTGTAGATAGTGTACAGATTAAGACTATATCTTCTTTGACTTATTGGTTACAGGTTCTAGAAGGTCACATTATAGTACAGATTTCGAGATCTTAGTAGACTACCGCTCATTACTTCTCCCACAAGATTTAATAAGTCGCTGCTAATCTGTACGGATAGATTCGAGATTATATTAGGGGTCTATAGGATTGCGAATAGAGGTAGAAGGCTTAGAAAGTGTTCCAAGTTACCGACATCGCTTACTTAGAGACTCTGGGACACTCGGAAATGCTGACATTGATAAAGCATCGCGTTTCAAGGACGAGAAAAACATATTCTGCAATGTCGAAGGAAATCGTTAAACGGCGCACCTTACTAGCAATGCTACAAAAACAATAAACGTGTCCCATCGTCGAGTGCAGCGCGAGTTCGTCCAGTTCTGCTACCTTTTACACTCGTTGCACCGGGCTTTTGTCCCTTCTGCTTGAGCGACAAAAACAAAAAAGGCAGACGAAATAATTCAGCAATGGATGTTGACTAAAGCAACCCTTCTGAATCACGTTGACAAGCATTTGAACTCATTACACTCTTTCATTGCCGTCCCATGTCCACATCCTTGCTGCAAAGGCAAAGAGTATGTTGGCGTTTCCCACGTCCGACGTCAAACGTCATTTCTTTGATGCCCATTCAATTGAGGAGCCGCGGTCAAATTGTGTGGCGCCAAAAAGACGGTGGGATACAGACTGCAAAGAATGCAAGCCTACAACATCATGCGAGCAATAGCAAGGGGTAGATAATGGTCACGAAGAAGAACTTGGTGACACTACCCCCTCAATAAGCCTTTCCCTCTACTATCTATACAATACAGATTAATTTTGAAACGGATCAGTCTTGGATCATCATTGGGCCAGTGGGTTATTGAGCGTTCAGAAAGGTTGAAGAAAGAAGATCCATGAACCAGTCGTTGTCGAGAATTTCCTCACCGAGAGCGTCAGGAAAAGCAATGTCACTGGCATTCTGCGACGGCGGAATGATCGAGGACATCATGTCATCGAGGCCTAGCTTCGCCTCCCATTCAGATCGAAGAGACCGAAACATCTGTGCGGATCTAGAAAACACGTCGCCTTCAGCGCTGTCTCGGTTATCCAATCCAGCAACAACCGGCACTTGTTCTAGATTGCTGATCAGGAAATTTAGAATGGAGAGTGGTTTCGCCGTCTCCCTAGCCTGGTTCTTGTCCCACGTTGGATCGTCGAGAGTTACAAGCCGGTAGAGCGTTATTAGGCAGCGGACTAGCTGCGAGAAAATTGAAAATGGGAATCCAACGTAGCCATTGGGCGGTATGGCAAAAACGACATCAAACCAGGACATGATCGACTCGAACCCCTTACGAAGAGATTTTCGTTGTTGCGCTGTTATTTGATTCGAGGAGAGGAATGTTGCTGAAAGCGCGACCTCCAGTTCGATGCTATAAAGATGCAATAACACCACTGCTGTTGTGTGAGTGGTCCACCGGGTACTTTAGATCAAATGGGTGAAGGGGCAGCTCACCATTCTTTGGAGAAGCAGTAAGAAGGCAAGCCTTGGCATTTTCCAACTGCGAGTGGAAGTCTGGGATGTTTTCTGTCTTCTCAGGCCCGGCATCATACGATGTGCTCCGAGCCGCTTTCTCTGCAATGAGTTGCAATCGCACTTGTTGAACCAGACTCTCATCGTTGAGACATTCCTTTGTTTCGTCTAACATTTGTAGACATTCATCAAGATATGGTGTCCAATGGAGTGCATCGATTTTCTGTAAGAACGAAGATATTCTAGAGGAGAAACAACATCAGGCTGCGGTCTGGAAATGAACATAGAACGAGACGTACATTGACGTTACCAGGAAGCAACCAAGCACGGCTCTTCGCTCTTCCATTGTCCGGGGTGCAGAGGATCTCACGAATTTTTGGTGTAGACTGGAGGACATCACTGAGGTATCTTCGGGAACTGGCTTATTGAGACGAAGGTCAAAGACCAGCGATACTGCGAGCTGTGTGAAGACAGCCAGAAAAGGCTTGGTGTGGACTTGGTAGTTAGCCCTATGAAAGAGTGGTCAGTATCAGACACTTCCGATCCGGTGGTGACAGCCACCATACCAGCCAATGAATGTCAGAAGCCCTAGAAGAAGGTCGATATTCTTTTCAGACCGAACTACCATTTCCTGAGCTATCGTTTGCCGTATCCTGCTACCCAGTACTTGTTGCTGTGATGTTGACTTGGTGCTGACTGCCATGATGCACAGCCATAGGAAAGGTCGCTCCTTTTGGAGATTCTGAGCGCTGGTTGTGGATGGGATGTACACAAAGGGAAAGTATTGCAGTTTGAAGGTCTGGAAATGTGTAAGACATTCCTCTGCCTCCATTGGAGAGGGCTCGCCTGCATGATCAGAGCCTGGGGAGCTGGTTGTGGGTGATGTAAATGTTGGTGTATCGTTATGATCATCGCTTAAACAGTTCCAGCCTGACCCGTTTTCATGAGGATTGCGAATGGGAGAATTCATCTCCGCGGAGCCGGAAAAGACAGGATTAATTACACCTGCTCTGGCCGAAGAACTCGCTTTGGCTCCATCTGATTGTGCTCCAGCCTTCATCAGTGACATGAGGCTATCTATCTTTTCCTCGAGTCTTGTTGCCTTGGATACAACGGGCCTGTTGGCATGACGGCGTCGCTCTGTCTTTGCTGGTCTGCATTCTTTATTTGTCTTATAACATCTAATCATCATATCAACCGTCGTATCCAATTAGAATTAGGATGGACAGCCTACCGCTCACAAGGCTCACCGGATCGACGAACGATGCACTTGCGTTTGGACTGGGCACAGGTGGCGCAGGAGTGGCCATATGGTGCTGGAGTGCCAGCAGATGATGGTGCACTCCGGTCCATGACTGAGGTACGGGCGGTTGAGAGAGTCTATATAATAAGAATTGTCATCGGTAGTGATCAGACACGACTCTGTATGTGAACAGCACTGATGAGCAGAATCACTAATCGGCTTGTTGCTTCCATAGACCCTCGGATTGACGATTTTCCGATAATATCACATGACCGACTTGTTGCTCTTTGGATCACGTGGATGCTCTCGCATAGTAAGCCATGATTACTGCCGTGGTTATTATTATTGTTTAAACATAGCGAATGTGTGAAACCCCGAATGTTATAGATTATCCCAAAATCTGTAAACAAAGGATCATGTTCATCATCATATCTACCTGAATTGTTCAAAATTATTGAATGTACAAAATTAAACCGATAACTCCTCGTCCTCGGTCAAACAACATTATTACCAAATGATTTGACAAATTTGGATCACCGTTTAAAGAAAGAGAGACCAATAACAGTGTCCGAAGAAAAACGACCAAAGAAATCTACCTTCGTGATTCAAATTCTGTATCTTCAAGCCCTCCCGCTTGCGTCTTTACTAAAACCTCTTGCGATGTCAAGAAGTAGATGATGAATCAATTGTCGAGAAACCTCGCCTGTCTACCAATGAATGTGCTAGCATTCAGTTTGTCACCAAATTAATAAGTCAGCAATCGACCCTTTCGCCGATCATGCATTCATAAGACAAGCAGTGATCTATTTTCGCTAATCGCCGAAATCGCCGATGCAACATCAGGGCCTAATATTTGCACAGTCTCGATAACATCAACTCCTGCTCGACATTGTTACTGAATCTGGGGGCCACTATAAACTTGGAAACCCGTGAAAACATTTCTATACGTGACTAGAGACGACTTCTTCCGGAGATGCTGTGCACTGCGAAGGGGTGCTGAAGGTGGCCAACCAAAGACCCTATGATTATGGAATAGGGCTCTAAATCAAGTGCCTACGATAAAGTCTTCTTGGGAGGCTTACCACTATATAGATAGATTATTCAATCATCAATAATATATATTCTTCATTCTAGATAACTCCGCTGAACCTAATTTCAACAAGAGATCCCGAGGCTAGTCCAATAATTCCATGATAGAAGTGACATGATAGGAGTTCGAATAGAATTCTGATACAATTTAGCTATATAAAGCGATTGTGAATCAGATGCCTTCGCTTTACTTTCGAAATAGGAATCACAGATCCTCCGTGCGCAACGATGGTTCCCGAGAAATCGTAGCCGTGAACGGCCCCAGCTGCAGCACTATAGTCTAGCATCGTCGCACCGACTGGGTTGATTGCGACGGCTGCTGTCTTGACAATGACCATATCGGGCCCGAGAGCGGGAACCGCGGGATCATGCTGGATGGCGACCTTGCCTGGTCCTTGGGCCACGACGGCAGTCTGGTGGCGTGGCAACGAGACAGCCACAGAAGGCTTTCGAGGTACTCGAAGGACAGCTGGGTATGCTTTCTAAGTGGGAATTTTGTTTCTTTCTGACTCCTTCTTATGAGGCAGGCTCCGCTTATCTGTCACACTCCCACTGTGCACTTACATCCTGATGGCGAATTTTGGGAAACACCAGCATGGTGAATTGAGAGGCACGAACGCGGCGTGGGCTGCATCACGGCCTTTGCAATCAGATACCCTCCAAATCACCGAAGAAGTATCATTCAACCAACCATTTTGTCGCTGAAAGAGCCCGTGACCGAATACCGCCGAATGGCGTCGATCCAATGACTGGATAAGTAAAATGCAGTTTAGTAATTGCCCGAAAGCCCGAGTAGGCGGCAAAGCCCGGCTCTGCATTACCCAAACTAGATGAAAAAAAAAAGAGAAAAAGTGTTCCTGATAGCACATAAATTTGTGAATTGGATCGAATCATAAAATTGCCCCTCCTTCAACACCCAGCCATTTTAACGTGTAGCAACTATTCCCTGGTAGCGACTGGGAATATCAGTCCAATTAACCGGTCCTTTCATAATATTTGTAAAATATTAGTTCCCCCCGAGCTCATCTATACCTCGTCTCCGCCGCCGAGGACCCCCAGAAGAAAATTGAAGTGTCCAGTTCTTTGTCTTCGTGATGTCCACCATTTAAGCCTTTGACACCGTGTTCTTCTTCCTAATATCCTTCCAGCCCATCGCCCACGAGAAGAAGAAACAGCCGCATGCCATGCCTGTCGTCAAGTAAAAGACACGATCGACGCTCTTGGCATACGCGATCACCACATTGGCCAGGTCTGATCCAGAAAGATCCGATCGGAATCCCGTAGCGCCAGCATTGATGATGGTCTGGGGATCCACATTCGGGGCATATTGCGGCACGAGAGTACTGAGACTGTTCGTGAAGATGGTGTCCGAGAAACTGAGGAAGAGGGCTCCGGCAAAGGTTTGGCTGAACATGACTAGTGCCGTAGCGACAGGAATCTGGGGAGGAGGAAGCACATTTTGGACAGCGATGATCGGCTGGGGTTGAGGGTTAGTGGTGGTCACCGGATCTATGGAATGGCGATGAAACTCACTACTTGTAAACCCAGGCCGCGAGCAGCTCCGAGGATAATCTGGTATCCGATCCATTTTCCGGTCGATGTATGGGGGGCCAATGTAGACAAGAGGCCGTTAGCGATCGCCATTCCAGCTGCACTCACGACGATGATCGGTAGATAGTAGCCCACTCTTTCAACTAGAGAGATGTCAGTGACGGCCGTTCCCCAGTGGAGGTAATTTAGTTCAACGCACCAATCTTGCCAGAAACAAGGGCCACGAAGAGGTGAGCCAGAATACTGGGAAGAACATAGACACCGCTCATCGTCGGACTCGCCCCTTTGACACCCTGGAAATAAATCGGCAAGTAGTAAGAAGCACAGAAGATTTGACCCATCAAAAGTCCGTATGCAAGACTGCTCGACCACACAATTTTCCTGCGAATCATGGAGAAAGGGATCATGGCTGCATCGCCCTTGTAGTAGTCCCAAGCTAGGAAAGCAATAAAGGTGACACCGGCACCACAAAAGAGTCCGATGACTTGAGAACTGTGCCAGGTGAATTGGTTCCCACCGTATTGGAGAGCGAGCAGTAGTTCGATCGCGGCGGGCGCAAAGAGGGCAAAGCCGATGAGATCAAGTTTTGGGGGAAGCGTTCGAATGGCCGATGTGAACTTGGCCATGGGGATTTGCTCGGGGATGCGGACGAAGGCTAGCAATATTGCAACGAGGCCACCAATAGGGATATTGATGTAGAAACCTGGAATCAGAACGGGGGGGTTAGAACTAGTCAAAAATATGGTTGAGAGAAGAAGAAAGAGAGACGGAACTTACACCATCGCCACGTGGTGTACTCTGTTAATGCACCACCGATCAAGGGTCCAGCAGCTAGACCAACTTGTGATACTAGATCGAACGTGAATATTAAGTCACTGAAATCAGACATACGGGAACTTACCACCCATAACAAGTCCAAGAATAGCTTAGAATGTGTCAGCGACCTCATCAACGACAAAAATAAGGGCAATGGAGCATACTCGGTCTTCGTGACATCGGGACGCATCCAGAGATGATGGTAAAAGCACCATTCAGGATTCCCGATGTTCCCATTCCCGCAATTGCTCGTCCAACAATCAACATTTTGGAGGAGGTGGAGACGGCGCAGATTAAGGAGCCAACTTCGAAGACAAAGAAGAAGCCCATGAATGTCCGCTGTATGAAAAGTCAATAGTATTCTCGGAAAGTCGCTAAGAAATGCAGGATGACTGACCTTGGCATCCAGATTCATGTATATCCTTCCGGTTAAGGGCTGAAGTGCCGCGCTACAGCAAGTTTAGCCACTCGGAATCGAGGATTGGGACAACCAGAGAACATACCATGCAAGCTGATAGGCACTACCGTACCAGCCGACGTCTGCCAGAGAATGGAATTGACTCGTAATACGAGGAATGGCCTGAAATCAACGGTTAATAGTGAACCGTCGCCCATGCGCCCTCTTAACCCCTACCGTGACCACAATTGATGTATCAAGCAACATAAGAAGAGCCACGAGAGTGACGGCGGTCATGATCATAAACAACTTCCAGCCAGTAACCCATTCATACTCCTGAGCTGGGAGCGGAGCAGGAGGAGCGGGCTCGGGGTCGTCGTTGGGTTCTGGCTTCAGGTCGTTCGATGAAGGCGCCGAGAGTTCCTTTTCATCATGGTTCGCTTCCAGCTCGGCGGGTTCTGGCCGTGTTGGCGACGGGGGTGCTTCTGCTGCCATTTTGTCACGATCTTAAATACGACTAGAAGATAAAAAGGCTGTCTATGCGCCGGAGGTAGTATAGATAGAGAGTAGATCCAGCGCGTAATGGTGGGATGTCAATCGCACCAGTCCTTCCTGCTGACAAGTGACCCAAGGACTCGTAAAACACATGGTAAAAAAAAGGAGATATGGGGCCAGGAAGCTCATATTATAAGTACCGCAGAAGATAGCTGTAGTCCCAAGAGCTCGTAATCCCTGCAACAATGATAGGGCAGACTTATAAGATGTGCGGATTTGAGCGAATCCCGCAAGTCCGAAATCCGAAATCCGCAGCCTGAAACCCGCACTTTGATGAACGGATTGATTTCGAATCACGACGACGCAAAGCAAACACATTTGTAATTCGCGATTGCCCTTGTAAGAATGCAGGCGCAATTTGTGTTGTTATCATGTCCCTCGGGTTTGAAAAACCGCGACCCCGGTTGCCCCGGTTTCAGGATCCAGTCCATCAGCCAACTGAGATGCGTCCAGATTTCAGAATATAGAGGTGGCTGTCAGCCTGGATGAGGGAAACTTGCTCCGGAGTCAGGCCCGTATAGGAAAACATCCCAATCTAATTCATGTTAGAGACGGCTCTCGACGGCCCCGGAATTGCGCCGGACGCCAACTTACCTGTGAACAAATATGCTCCCAGTTTCCAGGCGTTCCTAGGGAAACCAATTCGTCGTGGAGCGCCTGGCGCAATTGTTTGATCCCGGAACTGATCTCCCGAAGATCAAGCAGCCACTCTTGAAACAACTCCGGGGTTGTTAGAATAGTTCTAGAGATCAGGCCTCGCTGCAGACTGACATTTGCTAACAAACGCGCCGCACGTCCCAGGGTTAGGGCCCCGCCGTGATTCACGGTCGCGGTTCACCATAGTAACCAAGGACCGACAAGGCAACGACCAACGACCGACAGGCCATCACCGACCACCACCACGACGACGACGACGACGACGACGACGACAGCGACCTCCTACTGGTGTAAGCGTGTACTCTGTAACATCAAACCGCCTCTCTTTTGCTCAGTCAGTCAGTCCGACTGGGAAGGGCAAGATCACAACGACGGTTAGAAATAAATATAATAAAAAGCCAGGCATGAAAATGAAAAGCAAAGAGCACTCAGGAGTAAATAAATAAATAATGTATAAATGTGGGTTTAGGTGGCAAATAGTAACAATAATTTAAATCTAATAAAAGAAGGGCACCACAGCGCCGGGGTCCTTACGCCGAAGCTGGTGTGCTCAAGTAAATGTAAATGCCGCTTGGGTAGTTTGCGGTGGTTAGAGGGCTGATGATGCGGGCATTAAGGCGATGAGCAGCAGACATTATGTAAGGTGACCCTGTTTTTTTGGGGCCAAAAGTCGGAGAGCTGACTCACTATGCGTACCAGCACATTTCCCCCTCTCTGCTCCACATCCCCTGATTGAGCCGTGCGGTTTTTCCTGATAAATCATCGCACTGTTAGCACATAGTTTGTCGCACAGTCACCGCTTTGCTTCTTTCCTCATCCTCCCACTGATCCACAAGTATCCCTTGACACATCAAAGAAAGAAGATGGCCATGTTGACACCCGTTTCGGTGACTTTGCCCGAAGACAAAGTACCGACTAAGAAGATGGTCAGAGACATTATCGGCACATTCCTGACGAAAGAATGGCCATCCGTGGATCCAGAGACTCTGACCATGTCATACCATACATTCACCAACGCCCACTGTCGCGTGGAGCGACCGAAGCCGGCTACTGGCACTCCTGTTGAGACATTGAAGGTGTTCATCAAATTCCATAATGAGACCGGGACGGACATTGAAATCTTCAAGCATCTGGTACCAAGTAAGCAGGAGGAAGCACTACTCTCCTATGAGTACGGTCGATCCGGACTGGGAGCCAAAGTGTACGGATTCTTCAAGACACAGGATGGCACACTCGGGAGGATCGATGAGTTCCTGGATGCACGTAACATGGAACCTGAGGATGTTGAGGATGCGGTCATCCGAGCGGATGTTGCTAAAGGACTGGCGATGTTCCATGCCATGAAGACGTCACTGCAGAAAAAGGCAGTGGAGCAATACTATGAAGCCGTCATCAATGGACTCAAGAAGTACCACAAAATGGACAAGTTGAAGGCACTTGGTAAGGAGGGAGGAGTCAGTGTGGACAATCTGCTTGACTACCACTTTGGGGCGAGGTTGAGGAAAGTGGTGGACAAGCTGGAATCCATAGGAGGGAAGGCAGGATGGTGTATTCATGACATCCAGTTCATGAACGTCTTGGTGAAGAATGAATCGAAGGAAGGAGAGAGCAAAGTTGTCCTGATTGACTTTGAGTTCGTGATGCAGAACTACCGAGCCTTTGACATCGGTGGACACTTCATGCAGAAGATGTTCAAATGGTTCGACGAGGAGAGCAAGATAGCAAATTGCAAGAAGTACACGGAGGAGGAGAAGAGACACTTTTGTGAGGAGTACGCCAGACAGTGGAACAAACTGACCGGTGATTCGGATACCGGCGACCAGGTGTTCCTGGAAGCCGAATACGGATACATGTTGGCCATCACTTTTGATATCCACAACATGCTGTGCTTCATGAGTGGAGAAGATGACAAGGATCCCTTGAACCTCCTCGGACTCAACAAACTGTTCGATGAGTTTGTGGATCAGTATGCCAAACTTGAGTTGGAAGATCCATGATACACACAAGATAGTCTCAGTCTACACGTCAAGCTACGGTACTGTATCAAGAAGCCCCAAAGTCTTACATCTCATGTGCTCTCCTCCATTCTTTTTTTTGATGCCTCCTCTTACATGTGGGCCAGTGATCAGTTCCACTCGTTATGTCTGTCTCTTGGAACGTGAGTGACACAATGACTAAGAGTACGGCGAGCCGGTTGCTCTAGCTCTGAAGAGAAGGTACGACTCGTTAGTATTTGAAATGTATAATACAGAAAGCTATTTGCGGCCATCCACAAGAAATCGGAGAAGGAGGTCTGGCAGAACTACCGCCGCCTTTGAATAGCAGCCAAACCTTGGACATCCTGGGATCCATTAGGCAGGCAGAGATTCTACTGCTGAATCCATCGTCTAACAAGTGGGCTACCAATCCAAGGCTGACGAGGCTTGACCAGAACGCGCTTCAAGCCAGCGCTATTAAGGTTCCTGTACTGCTCGAGCTAGCCTGTGACAGATGTCTCCGCTAACCACAGGCTCCGGTGTAGCAGAGCATTTACCAGGTGATACCAGCCCAGCAGGTCTTGGCGAAAGAACGCCGCCTGGACACGACCGCACGACGGACAGCTCTTCAATATCATTTGACAGGCAGCTCCCGTCGCTGTCTCAAGGTGTGCCATTACAACGATCGTGCGAGCAGTTGTCGAATGTGCGGTCGGTGTACAAGTGCTTCTGCCAGCTGAGCGAGTTAGTCCACCAGTCTCTGTACTCCCTGCACTCGCCGGGTGAACGGGATTTGTTGAGCATCTACACGCAATACTCAGCTGGTACGATCGAATACCAGAGGTGCTGCGGCTCGGCCACAACGATAACCCCCGCCGTGCTGTTTGCCCAGTTAGTCAAGCGGACATCTACTCTTCGTGCGGGAACCATCACTGACTCTACGGCAGCATGTACTACCACTTTGCGATCCTGTTGCTCTTCCGGCCCTTGATCAAGTTGCGCATCGTCGGGTCCAAGGTGTCACCGCGAGACGTCTGCTCCCAGACCGCGGACGCCATTCAGGGTCTTCTGACGTCCTACACGCGGCTCTACACGCTCCAGCGTACACCAGGTGCCTTTGCGCCTGATTTTGCCCTAACCTCGTCCATCATGCACCTCGTCGTGGGCGCCGTCTCCGTTCAGACGGGCGCGCTCGAGTCGGAACAGGACACGACAGTCAAGATCGACCGCCACGTCTCGGATATCCTCAGGCAGGGCGTCGCCGGTCATGATCGCGCTCACGAGATTGCTACCGAAGCGATTGCACGTCACCGGCATTTGGGTTTGCCGCTGCGTTCGGAGGCGCGGGATCGGCAGTGTTTCCATTTATCACCGGTGCCATGGCCGAATCCAAAGGCGTCTGGGTCCTACAGCCACTGATCGTGGCATTGATTAGCACGATGGTCGTTATGTGGGTGACGGTTCCCACATTCGAAGAGACTGGCTTGCGCGAGAGGATCCTTGGCGCGCTCACTGGTCGAAAGAGGCACGAGAGCGAGGGTGGCAGTGATTGATTAGCAACTTAATATATTATAGGTACTATCTGCAGAGGTTGCCCACTCCAGCCATGTACTTTTGCGGCAGTCCCACACAGTACAGTCTGTCCATGCGAGGCTTCACACGTCGCATTTCTCCCACACACAAATCGGCAGTGCGAGCCTCCAGCGAGCCCAGCACTAAGGCAGCCGAAGTATGACACACAGCCCAAAATCATTGACATTCTCAGGACACCAAAGTCCCTTAGGTCCAGCAGGCACGCTCGTCTTAGATTGGGAGACTGTTCGCTAGAATCTCAGGTAAACCTACAAACCAAACGATAGGGCTGTTCCGAATACGAATTTCGCAGTAATCGGCATTATTCGTATTCGTTAGGCGCAAGTTGTTGTTTGATGATGGCTGGAATGGATGGCAGGATCGTTGAGGCGGAGTCCAAAAACTCCATGTTTAGGTTGTATTTAGTGTCCATGGCGGCACACTAATAAATGTTCGTAGGGAGAGGAACTAACAAAATAGCTGTACTGCTGGAATCAATAACTAGACTGACTCGACAGCGCATACATCGACGTCAGGTGGATTGGCCCACTTAGGGTTCAGGGTAAATTCCTTTCATATACGGCTCTTCCCTCGAGGTGGTTATGTAACGTGTAGAGAGGGTAAGCGACAAGCGAGAAGAAAGTTGTCATCAAAGGTCAGCCAAATAAGGTACACGCACATACGACTACTATAGCAAATACTATAGTTACTATATACATGTAACTAAGATTGTCTAACGGCCTGGACAGAGGCCCTACCTCGTAGTAAAGCAGTGAATCAAACGGATTACTTACTATAGTACTTACTGCGACAGCGATCGGAATTAGGAGTTTAGCATGCACCTGTTAGGGCTTCCGCTCATGGGGCTAATTACCTGGGTCAAGGCCTCAAATACCGGTCAGCACCAGATCTGGGCCTGTCCTCTGGTTGCTGAACGGACAGTACTAATAAGCCGGCACTGCGGAGTTCCGGAGTTCCCTGTCCAGCATTACTCCCCCTGCTGACATGAGCCGTGCATGACCATGCACCTCCGTCAAGTACCCTCCGCGCGTGTCATCTCCTGACCAAGCACAAGTCCGAAAGACCATTTGGTCCGAGAATGGGCTTCGGAGGAATATACTCGAGACTAATATTATCGTTTGTAATGACGACCTGTGGGAAGCCAAGCGAGGGCCACTGTGGTGCCAACCTTATTACTATACCTCAGAATTTCAATCCCGCTGCTTCCAACCTATGCAAAGCTCTTGCCGAAGAAGAAAATGACCAGCTCTAAACGAACCGTCCTCATCACCGGGTGCTCCGACGGCGGTATGGGTGCCGCTCTCGCCGTCGCCTTCCACGACGCCGGTCTGCAAGTTTATGCTACGGCTCGAAACCCAGCGAAAATGTCTCATCTCACGTCTCTCGGCATCAAGACGCTTACATTAGACGTGCTCTCCGAGTCCTCCATCGCTGAATGTGTCGGGAAATTGACCAGCCTCGACATCTTGGCACGGCTTGGAACAGTATTTCCGCACGGAATGATGGATGGAACAATGAAGAAGATGATGGGACTGGACATTGTGGAGCAGAAGATGCGCAAATGAGGATATTATACCAGTCGCGCTGAGTATTCGATTCGATAGAACTCGTTCAGGCAGATCAAATTAATAATAATACAACGGCAGATTTGAGGTTGACACTCACGTTCCTGATGCCGTGTTGAGGTACGTCAAATGCTCAAGATATTAAAAGCAATTTCAAACTTTAAGACTCTTGGTTTGTGATAAGACACTCTAATCCTTGAAGCGATTTGTCATTTTGTAATCACCGTTCTGGTTAAGAAAATGATCTTGATGAAGATATAATATAATATTCAGTCTGGGGCGCTTTTTCATCTTCCTCAGACCCTTTATCAAAGTAGCCCACCAAGAGCAGCATGTCGACCTCTTCTGCGTTCAAGATATTTGTCATAGGTGGAACGGGCGCCCAGGGTCTCCCAATAGTGGAAAGCCTTGTGAAAGATAAGAAATATTTCTGCCGCATTCTCACTCGCGACAACTCGCCATGTGCACTCAAGCTAGAAGCTCTCGGCAACGCGGAACTGGTCAGCGGCACGTTTGCCAGCTAGAAAATCTCTTCGTGACGGCTTCTCTGGATGCGATGCTGCCTTTGTTTACATCGATTGCGCGGCTTCAACAGCGGCGAGAAGACAGAGATGTACTGGGCGATACGGGCCCACGAGCTCGCCATAGAGGGACGGCTCAATCTGTATGTCTATGGGAACCTCGACTTCGTCTATAAGAAGTCTGGGTACGGTCGGAAATTACGTACTGGGCATTACGATGGCAAGGGTCGCATTGGCGACTGAATACTTGCGCAGAATAAGGACAACGGCGAGTAAGCGGCCCTTATATCGAAATGAGTATAGCGAACACAACCGTCATGTGGCCCACAATTGAAAACGGTGTGTAGGTTTCAGTTGCGCGGCTGCGCAGTAGTTCACATAATGTTGGAAGACTGCGGGTATTATGTAAGATGGCTCTTCGACCATCAAGACCGTGCAAATGGAATAGATCTCGAGATTGCGATTGCCCATCAGACCTACCATGAGCATGCTCGGGCATTTTGAAGTGTTCACGAGTTATCGTGCACAGTTTATTGATGTGAGCTTTGACGAATTCTGGAAATCGGGCCCGTTCAAGGATATTGCCAACCAGGGCAGTGTCTAACCCTAATGACCCTTCATTTACAACAGTGAAGGAAACTCTTACGGGATTTTTCAATATGTGGATTTATTCGGCCGAAAATAAAGGGGTTATTAAAAGAGATTATGCATTGTTAAATGAGATTCATCCAAAGAGGATCAAGAGTGCGGAAGAATGGTTTAGAAAAGGAGGATGACTGGATGAGAGAGGGCGTAACTCCGGTCTTGGAGGATTATGGGAAAGAATCCAATCAGAAAATTTGAAGCCGATCCTGAAACTTGCACTGATGGATGGATGGAGCGGGGGCCGTTGAAATACTTTCTATGCTAGGTCAAGCTTTAAACTTTAACTCTATTTTATATGAAGGAAATGGATACACTCTGCTCAATCATTTTCATGCTTTTTATTCAAGACTCCACTGCAATTGACCGACAGAATGGCAGCACAAATATTCAACAATTTATGCTACGTTTACTTCATTTTCCATCAGGTTATGGCTCCAACGCTAACCGGAAAAAGTTGAACGGCAGACGAAACGTCGAAGGACATCCATTTTCATGACATCTAGTTTGGATTATCAGATTCTCCGTGCAAAGAGCGATTTCCATCGCCGCCAGCGCTTCGGCGTTGGCTTAAGCATGACGTCGGTATCGACCTTGTCAACGACCTTGTCGACTGAACCATTACAGATCTTAATCACATCCTCGCCGCGCTCATGCACGCGAAAGTGTGCCACCAGGTCTTCCGCGAGAATAAAGTCCCTTCGACAGTTGGACACCGGACAGACTTGTTGCCCAGCAGATTCGGAAGCGATGCATGCACGAAGAGCGGTGTCACGTGAGGCAGTAATTGCGGAGAATGTTTGCACGTAGTCGCCGGAGCGGATAATGGCGTATTGAGCACCTAACGAGCGGTCATATATATTGGGGAGGCGGACGAGTCGCCTGGACCCGTCTGAAGTTTGGCTTGCGGCGGATTGTATTATCTCGAAGTAGTGCTGCCCTATGCGGATGTATCTCTGGTGCTTCCACTGAGAAGAGCCCGACAGGATAATGTTCGCTGGTGGCTCACCTTGACCCACTGCTGACAAAGTTAGTACCCGCTCACGAGGGAGAGATAAAACGGTCGACACGGCATCGTTCCAATGGGATCTCGAGGTGTTGGTAAACCTAGCTAAAGTACAAGGAATACCCAGAACGGCCGTGAAGAAACTCGCGATGGCCTCAGAATCATATGGTTCTAAGGGAGGACGATTCGGATTCAGATTTGGCTGAGTGGAATTTGATGGACCATCCCACAGCGAAATCGTAATAGTCTTATTGCATTCACCTGAGGAAGGATCCCTCGCGGAATCGGTAGGTTTTTTGATCGAAGCAGTGAGTGTCAGTATACCTTTCTCAACGTCAAGGTGAGGTCTAATATTTTGCATGTTTTGGTAATCCAGCGGAGTTGTATCGCCATTCCTAACGACGCACCATTCCCGATCGTACTCGAGGAATTTGTCCGTAATCTCCCACCCCAAACTGTGTGGAACCTGCCAGCCTGAGCATCCCATAATTGGGAAGATCTGGATTCGTTCAACAGTTGCTTCGGCCTCAGCCGAGGAAATTGGCCGCGGCATATGAGCCGGCATTATCGACTGCTGTTTTTCAACGAATAATTCGTCCAAAAAATTGATGAATCTGTCCACGTCTTCTTGACTGCTCATTGCACCAAGACTGACGCGGATTATGCCAGTCGCCTTGCCGCCAAGCAAATCAATGTCGTTTCCGCATCGGACGCCTTCAAAAAAATTTCGTCTCAGTTCCCAGTAGTCCAGGTCACAAAAAGTTGCAATTCCGCCAGGGTTGCAAACGCCGCCGGTTCTCAGATGAATATTGTGGACAATGGCCAAATTTTCCACATAAGATTTTCCAATCCAGCCTCCTTGTGCGTTTCGAACGTTGAAAGCGATCGTTGGGCCCTGCGTCTTCGAACTTCCATATTGAGAGTTTGGATCCTTGTATATCTCACAGACCGGCTGACCATTCCCATGCTGCAATGATGCAAGTCTGTTGTAGAGGTCCAAAGCTAACGCGCACGTATGTCGAGATATGTTATCCATAGATCCATATAACTCGTCATGAATGTTGAAAGCATGGTCCAATGCAATGATTGAGTGGAAGGGCAACGTGCCGTCTTCCAACTGGTCGTGTATGGTTTGCTCTTTTTTCGCATGCCAAGCAGTCTTAATCGTGGTGACCATGTCAACAGTTCCTCCGCCAAAGTACCGTCGACATCGAAATTTGTCACTTGCGGACTTGCGGACAATCAGCGCTCCAAGATCCGGGAAACCAAATATCTTGTAAAAACTGAGCGCAATGAAATCAGGCGCGAATTCGACGTCGCTCAGGTCAAGTTGACTTGTCGTAACATACGCGGCCGCATCTAGGAGTATGTACATCTTCTGGTATTCTGCATGTGATGATTTCCGAAGCCTGCGGGCCCAATCCAGAGGTAGTCGGTGACCGTTCATGTTGGACTGTGCCGGATATGCGAACAAGCCAATCGCGAGGGAATCCTGTCTGGGTTCCTTATCCTGTCTGGGTTCCTTTAGCCAGTACTCAACAGCCTGATCCGATTCGAAACACCTCGATTCAGCAGCATGTTGGCGTAATCCCACAAGACTGGTATGAGCGTCTCTGTGGTATCCGTACCAGAACCCGGGTGCCTCGACGTCACGGAAGGCATCTAGCACTAACTTGACGGCTGCAGTTGCGTTGGCGACGAAGACGACATCAAAGTGTTCTGGATCTGCCTTAAAAAATCTCAGTACCTTCAACCTTGCATTCTCCACCCGCTGAGTCGACCGCATTGACGAAGGAGACGCCGAATGTGGATTTCCAAAGACATGTTTTGTCATGTCGGTGGAGAACCTCTGCATGAGGGATTTTGCGTACAAAGTCGTGCCGGCATGGTCGAGATAAGTCAAATCTAAGGGATAACTGATAAGAGATGTAAACTCGTAAACGTAAACGTACACTTACCACCACTGAGAGCAGGATATTCCAAAATGCGAATGTCGGTGATGTTCCTTTTATACATTTGTGCCATTGACGAGCGACAAATCCTGTACTGCTCGATAAATTAGGAAAATTTTACTCCCCGAATTTCGGTTCCGCTGATCTCTTCAAGATTAATGCTATTTCCGTAGCCTTTGGTGGAACTGGTCAATAAAGATCGGACCACAATAGATACTAATAAAGTATCTGAAAATTATCCATAACTGGTTGATGACAAATTGATTCCTCCCGCACTTCTGATATTTATCTGTTGTCTTTGTTCTGTACTCGACCTTGTTTTATGGCGAAGTTGTTGCCTATTGCTGCACATAGTTTCTAGCTTGAAGAACCGTTGCACATAGCTGGCCGATAGTGATCGCGAAATGCTCATATCGTGCAGAACTGCCTATGAGTTTTTCCATGATCCGAGGAATTTGTCCGTTATCTGAATATCTAAACGCCTATTTCCGTCAGGGTTAGGGTCAGTCCCTGCCTGGCATACGTGGGTGGATACATGCGGCTGGAAGAAAAGGAGACAGTTTGCGAAACGCAGAGCTACGACCGAGCACATGAGAATTCTAACTAAGCAGGTTGCGGCTGATGGGACGCAGATGGCGCAGATGGACAATATTTGCTGCCCAATAGGGATCTACTAGCCTACGGCTCTATTGCAGAATATGATATGCATCATATATCGCATTCCATCCTCATGGCCCCGCACGGCATCACTATTATGCTGGTGGTCTCTAGCGAATCATCTTGATCATGGTGTACATGCAGTTGCCTGCGGAACGATGGTGCGGTAAATCTGTACCTGAGTCAGGGGTACACTAAACTCTAATAAGGATAGTCGATTCGGCTCTAACACGACTATATCTTGTGCCGGCACTCACATAGTGATATCCAGCCCGTCGGCTCACCATCACTAGTGTCAAGTATCATGACGTAGAGTAGGCTGTTGCGAATACGAATATTCGCAGAAATAGGGAGGTTTTGCAACCATTTTTACGGTTCGATTTTACCATTTCAAACCCTTACCCAGGATAAAACTTAAAATTTTTGTAAATTTAGTTTCGCAAATTTACGAGATTTCCATGATCTGCAATATTCGTTATTCGTATTTCGCGATTCACACACTTCGCGAATAATATTCGCTAAATTTATTCGCAAGCTTAAAGTATGCGGATAATTATTCGCAAGTTATCCCGTGACATGACTAAATAAGCTAGAAATTCGACTAATTAGGTAATAGCGTTTGGTTGAGGGCGCATAGAAAGGATTACCCTCGGATAGCGGCTGCTCTAGGGATTACTTGGCAATTCCAGTCTCCGCAGTCTCAGTGGAGAGGTTATTTAATGCGGGGAGAGACGTACTTGGAGTACGGAGATACTCCAATTGAAATAGAGTTCTGAGACTAATGTCTCATTATAGCTCGCATTATCGGCAGTAATTGTCGAGAGCTTGTACTCCAGGTCAAGCTCTGAGAATGTTTTCTATCATTTCGGCCAAAATTTTCTCCGGTATGTCCCCCTTCAATCTCCTTAAACTCAAGGAGTCGTTCTTGGTACTCACAAACCACCTTATCGCAGAATGTCTGAGTATTTAATTTTTTTTGTTACCTATTCCGAGTTTAAATCTAAAAAGTAAAATCATAATGATCCCGGCATCATACTTTCGTGACTAAAAGGAGACACTCACGTTGCTGGAGCAGAGATGTTACCTTTATTGCAAGACGTGTTTAAGTCGTCAAACTAGTAACACGTCCAAGTTAGAAGGTTTGTTTCTGTCATAGGACAATCGGGACTTACCGTCAAGGTCCGTAGGCCGTCAATGCAACTTTCCGAAAGCCCCGGATAATGAGGTCTTACAAACTCTATGCCATCAATTATGATGCCTGCAGGACTACTAGAGTCGTTAAAGAAAGCTTGAAAGCTAACTGCATGAATATCGGCAAAGTTGTTGCCTCCAGCCGCGGTTGCAGTTATTTTATACATTTCTACAGCTGCAGGAATGGACAATGTAACGGAAGGTTCCTGATTGAGCCAGAGTTGTAACGAGGCCGATTGCGTAGGCGCAGATGTGGGGTCGGAAAGATTGAATATGGTCACATAGAACTCGGATATGTTGAACGAGGCCGTCTGCTCAGTCGAAAAAGACATCACCCCGAATCCATCGCCTTGACTGGACCCGCTCCCGTAAATCGCGTTGGGACCAGAAGACCGCTTTGAACCGTATTCATTGTTTCCAGGAGAGCGTACGACGGTTAAATTTGGAGAAAAGTTAAATCCTTCATAATGCGCCTTCATAGGGACGCTACCAGATGGGCCCGTTTTGATGTTATCAAACTAGATGCATGTCAAACATATGCATAATTGCCGATATGGCCCTTCTTAACTGCTAAAACATACCGTAAGAACTTGCGTAGTGGGAGTTGGAGTCGGAGGCGCGCAGGCAACGCAGCTAGTCACAGCTGTTGTCGGACAGCCTGTCGACAAGGGAGTTGGTGTATACGAGTGATGGCGGCTTGGTGGTGTCTGGGGCACGACCATTTCAATGTCATCAAAAGCAACACTAGTCAAGGTGTCAGCCTACAAATTATCAAAGGTGGGGTGCGCCGAAAAGTTACCTTGCTGAGCCACTTGTCGTCCCGTTGATGTATAAATTAGAAGTAAAGAGGAGTGTTTGGGCGTAGGTCAACCCTGATTTCTCAAGATCATCTATTAATAGCATAGAGCTTCCTCGAGGAACCTGGAATTGATAGGTTGAATATGCATATGAGAACCCGCCATGGGCGTATGGAGGTATAAATTGCAGCAACACAGATACATCAGCTTGCTCGAGGTTGGTAACTCGCTTTAAAAAGTATCAGTTGAAGGAATTTTGCCGAGGGAAGTTCTGACTGTTTCCATATGGCACTCACCATAGACGATAGGTTCATATATCGATAATTTGAAAATGTATCACTATCCGGAGTACCAAAGACCATGGAACCGCTGCCAGTGGAGAGCAAGGCAATATTGCCCGATGAGCAAGCCTTTGCATCTGAGGAGTTTGGCGCGAACGATGAGCAATTGAGAAGCTGAAATTCACTCAGGTAAAGGTAATCTGAATAATAAAAATTTGTGGGTAGGGGCGCGATAGATGTTACGGTTGTGATATGATCAAACTAATAGTGTTATCAGTCGGACGCGATTATCTACAGAGCAAAAATAGTAGCCATATACTCACATTAAGCACGGAGGTTGAGGGAGTCGGAGCTACTCTTCGGTCGGGACAATGATTGACCGCTGTAGCGCTGACTCGTATGCCAAGAATGCAGAGGCCTGAGAAAAACACGACGAGAATCATACGAAAGGGTGCTAACGCCATCGGAAGAGATAATATGTGTGTCGCGTCGGATCATGCCTAGGGCCTCTTGGTCTTCTTATATTGCTTGATGGATTCTTCAAAGCATCCTTGCTGCAAGTCACAGGAAGCGCCTGGAAGCAGAACCAATCGCACGCGTGCCGAGGTCAAATGCCCCGATGACTGTGTTGTCGGTATCAGTATCCATGAGCGATTTTCCGGAAGATTGGAGTATATCCGGCCCGCCGAACTCCAGCCGAACGGTAAGCGGCTGATTACCAGCCTCTGCAATTGCGATTGGCGCCATGGTACGTCCGCCCACTATATTAATTTAGATCCATGTTATTTCACGCCATCCACGAGTCAGATATTCGTTTAATCGTATAATGCGAAACTGGACATTCTGTTTTCGGAATGATAAGCTTTGCAGCGAGTTGAGCAGCCAACTGCCCCCATGCGGCTTGTTTAGGGCCGAAACCAAAAACGCACTATTTCGTCATTGCCCCTTGTTGGCGGAAACATTTTACCCTGGACTCCTCGATCTAATAGGCCTAGGCTTTGATCCCCGAATTCCCGACAGTTGCTGACGCTCCTGCAGTAGATAATATTAGCCAATCGGGATGGCTTCGCGTTCGGATTCTGGTTGATGTCACGATAAAAATATTATTGACTAAATGTTCAGCCGCCAACCACTATAGAATATCATTTAATTGTAAAAACGTATAACTCTTAACTTAAAGGTATATTACTTTTTATAACTTAGTGACAGTTTATATATTAATTTTTTTAATATTAAGTTATATATTATCTCCTTTTTTAAAATGTTAATGTATATTATGTTTTCCTTCTTTAAATATATCTAGAGGTTAAGATTCTATATCTTTGCTCCTTACTACTATATTATAAATTATAAACCAAGCTTTATAAATATTCGAACCTCCGATTACCTACATAAGGAATGACAAATCAATTGTAAGGATCTAACGATGTGTAGATCGTGCACTACTAAACTAGACTGCTGGAAGGCAAAGAATAGTATTTTATAATAATTAATCCGACTGGTAGAGGAGTCGGAACGGTCTTACTTTATACAAGTCTCCTCCAGCCTTGCCAGCAGCCGACCAGTACAATAAACCATCCGAGGTGACAAATACAAAAAATAAAAGCGGGACAATAAACTATTCGAGATGACAAATATAGCGGGGCGCACTTAGAGGCTCACACAAGTGGCAACTCTTAACGTCAGACGTCAGGTCATGATACAATCTTCGGGGTTAATCCAAGATGATTAATCATCAAACCCTGATTTAAAGTCATTTCAAATACCCAGTGTCTTTCCAACTTGTTTCCTGCATTCTGGACAGTATCCCACCCCTCAGACCAACGCAAATTCTTTACAACACCATTGATCCTTCAGAGCATCGTAATGGCTTCATATCTCATCACTGGCGCCTCCAGAGACCTTAGACTAGAAACTGGCCCGCCAACTTGCTTCCCTCCCCGCCTCAGAGGTCAGCAAAGTCTTTGCAACGGCGCGAGGGTTCAATAAGAGTCAGATGTTCATTCTGACAAATCATGACAAATGATTTGTCGACAGTATTTTAGACCGCTTATTGCACTAGAATATTCTAAATTCTAAATGCGGGGGTTGGGTGACGTAGTCAACCGCGTCATCCTGATTACGTAGAGTCAATTTAATTCAGAAGCCCTAGTAATCAGACTCAGTCTACTCAGTCTCAAATAAAATTATTAGGATTACGTGACCGATAACGGGCAGAAGTTGGCGTAACGGGTTGGACGGTTTTACGAATGCGAATAGTTATTTATAAACTAAATTTTATTCACCCAGGAGGGTTGCAAGAACACGGGTCTAGTCTGAACTCGACATGGTGAAACGGAAGTAGATGAGCCAGGACCGCTACTCGCACTTCTGTCCCGAACTCCCGATGTGGCATTACTCTCAGTGGTCTAGCAAGAAGTCTGCAAATTTTGCGCTTCAGCCGCTTCGCGTGCGGCTGCGTGGGGCACCCGCAGTATTATATCCGAAGATTAATATCCCGCCTACTTGAAGCGGGCTAGCTCGGGCTGAGAGACCTGTGCAATTGCTCGTCACCGAGGTCGGGTGCACTACCGCGCGGCACAAGTAGCTTGTACCCAGAAGGCTGGACGGTTGCGTACGGCTTTCCCTTCGGATGTTTCAGGGTTTCACGAAAGCGGCACTCAACGCCGATTCGTGACATCAATAGCGATTCTGCTCCCTATCTCTCGGTCTGAACACATCTGTGTGCTGGTTTCATCTGCCCATGAAGGTCCGCGTCGTACAGACTCACTCGATGGCTGATCGAGTCGGGGTTGGATCTGCAAATGCCTCGTACGTCAGCATTTTATAATGGCCGGTTCCGACATGGTATAAAACGTGGCTCGATTATCCGCCATGTCTCCATCTTTAGAAGGTAGGAATAATCCCTAATAATCCAAGACAAGCTTGGTCCCTCTGCTTTCAAACTACTATATTAACATCCTAGTAAGTATCGCTGTCTTCTGCTGTACTTATTCCAGCGAACAGGGCTCATATATAACTATAGCTGCTTTGCTGGTTGATTGCACGATGCTGAAGCCAACCATTTTGATTATGTCACTCTTGGGGCTTGCAGCTGCTCAGTTTGGTATTTACGACACCCCCAATAATTGCATCGGAGAGGGACCAGGTTCCTGTCAGTTTACGCTGGTCGGGTTTCAGAACCCAAACCCGACAGGCCTATGGCAATATGAAGCTGCATTGTACGACCATGAGTGCAATGTGATTGGGTATATGCCACAGGTCTCTGTCGGGACAGCAATCGATTCGCAATTGCCCTATACTGTCGACATCACCTCTATTAATGATCCAATTTGGGGCTATGGCGCACAGTTTAATTATGCAGGCGGGGGATATGGGCAAGACCTCACTGGCAGTTTTACGTGGGACTGCACCGCGGACAACGTTGGGTGCAATGGCTTCAGGGCAGCATTCCCGTGCCCAGGATTCTAATTTACATGTCACCCTGTTGTTTGTCGGCATTTGAAACAAATGGGGTCGTCAGAAGTGAAGTTGTCTGCGAAACCAAAAACGGCCGTGAAGGTTGTTGTACCTACCTATCCAACCTTCACGGCCTTCAATTAAATGCCGAGGATGTTGAGAAGACTAATCCAGAGTTGTCTTTAAATATGGAAAATGTGAGAGTAATGCAGTTACAATGCAGATAGATGCTTTCTTTAATATCATAAGGCTACAGAGTGTCATGATTGGACTTCTAATTATTTCCTGGTCAACTCATGCAGACGGAGACCAATCCACCGTATTTCTTTGCCACATTCTACTTCCCTATCCAATTATAGGCTAAGTCTTATTTCATATTTGGCCTTCTTATGAAACTATCTTAGTCCATTTTGCTGCAGTTCTATTTCGTGTACTTAATTGCTGATGAGGCCCTTTCTACCAATCTCTCCTCAGCGACCCCCAGCTCTAAGGCATGTTTATATCATGACTATCTTACTCTCCAGACCTCTAATAGCCCTTGCGACTGCCATGAGGTCCACTCTCTCGCGAGGGACTAGATGGCCCTTCTCGTGCACCACCAAGGCTGCCCCATCTCGCTCGCACAGTCTATAAAGATTCAACGACTCCTCAAAGACCTCGTCCTCCTGTCCCGCAACATGCACCGAGGGCAACTTGAACACCGCTCCTCTTTCAACCGCCCTAATTCTCCTCCCGCTCTCTTCAAACGGTGCGAGGCCCGCGATGAATACAGCGCAGCGGAACGGCCCCCACGGCGGATCGTGCGGCCTCGTTGCCGTGTGGTGCAGGAGGAATGCAGTTGCTAGCGTGGCACCGTGCGAGAAACCCAGTACACCGTCAAATGGCCCCTCGTCTTCTACAATGCCGTCGATCAGGTGAAAGGCCGCCGCGATGGACTCCCGGAAAACATTGGACCGTAGCGCCTGGCCCAACGCGGTGACGTCGTGAGCCGGGGGCAGCTGGTCGCAGCGGAAATACCCCAGATAAGGTCCGTCGTAGACGCCAGCGATGCCTGGTCCGGCAGGCTGGGCAACGGGGCCGTCGACGAAGATAAATTCGGCGCTATTGTCGCGCTCGAGCTCGGTGATAAGGGGACCTAGTGGGGCCAATTAGGGGAACTGGAGAGGACAGATACAGAGGGGATCTCAATGATGTGTAAATTATGTCAAAATGAAAAGTTCCGCATACCGAGCTGGGATTTAAAAATCTGGACGGTGCGTCAGCATTGGAATTCACGTAATGAGGTAGCAGCACACACGTCAGCGTTACTCCCAAGGCCGTGAAGGCAGAGGAAGCGCAGCGGGGCCATGAGGAGGTGTCTTGAGTTCTCGCGCCTCGCATAGAAGAGGTGAAAAGATCGGTGATACCGATGGTTGGGTGGGACGAAGTTTTTCTAAATCGAGGAGAGACATTTACAATAATAGGCCTAGGCGATCGTCTACACGATAGTATAAGCGTTGCTCGTTTCCAGGTGTCAACGCAACGGGGAACTTTTGCTTTAAGTGTAGAAACATTCCAGCTTCTTCGCCCATCTTTATCTCCTTATCAGTGGCAGTCAGATAAGGATTTTCGATCATATAAAGACTTTAGAATTAGAAAGAAGAGAACCAGCTTTAATCCGACATCTATTGCCATCAATTGCAGTCACGTGATCCTGCAGTTGAAAGAAACCAGGTAAATCGCAGTCACAATATGGCGAGGGGCGTGACGGACGTAGGAACCCCCCAATCAGCTCCAAATTATGGCGACAACACAATGCCCATTGCCGTCGTCGGCATGGCGTGCCGGCTGCCCGGCGAGGCTACCGACCCGGAGAGGCTGTGGAAGATCTTGGCCGACCAGCGCGATGTGTGGACGACGACGCCGAGTGACCGGTTCAACCACGGGCTCTATTATCATCCAGACCCGTCGCGCAATGGGACGGTGTGTTTCTCTCAACTGGTTCATGTATTTAATTGTTAATATCCACAGTCTAACGTCCCGGGCGGCCACTTCCTCCATGACCATCCGGGCTTCTTCGACGCCCCATTCTTCAACATGACTCACGCTGAGGCCACGGCACTTGATCCGCAACAGCGGATAATCCTCGAATGTGCTTACGAGGCTGTTGAGAACGGTTTGTCTAGGCCTTGTTATTTAGAAGATATTGAGACTCACCGCCGCAGCCGGCATCCCCCTCGAAAAACTGATTGGGAGCAACACGGCCGTCTTCGTGGGCTCGTCCTGCCGCGACTATGCAGATATCATGGCCAGTGACCTGGATCGGACCGAGCTGTACCAAGCCACGGGGACGGGCCAGACGATGCTGTCCAACCGTATATCCTACTCCTTCGACCTCAAAGGCCCCAGTGCCTCCGTCGATACAGGTATGAACAGATATTATCATATTGTCACTTTTAAATTAACATAAGATAGCGTGTAGCTCGAGCCTGGTCGCCTTGCATCTGGCATGCAATGCCATCCGCACCGGAGAATCTACGCAGGCAATTGTGGGCGGGTCAAATCTTATTCTCGGGCCGGCGCCGCAGATTGCGTTAAGCATGCTCAGGTAGGAAGATTCTCACTTGCCACACGGGTCTAACAGATCACAGATTTCTTTCTCCAGATGGGCGCTGCTATGCCTATGATGAGCGCGGCAATGGATTTGGCCGAGGAGAGGGCGCCTCCTGTCTCATTCTCAAGCGTCTCGACGAGGCGCTTCAGGCGGGCGACACCATACGTGCCGTGATCCGCAACTCTGGAACAAACCAGGATGGTAAGACGGCGGGCATCACGCTTCCCAGTGGCAAGGCCCAGGTCGAGCTGATCAATAGCCTGTACCGGGCTGCGGGAATCGACCCGTCCGAGACGACGTATGTGGAGGCGCATGGCACGGGGACCGCAGCGGGAGACCCGATTGAAGCAGGTTCTCTGTCGACCGTGTTCTCACCAGGACGGAGCCCTGAGGAGCCGCTGAAGGTCGGCTCGGTCAAGTCAAATATCGGGCATTTGGAAGGAGGCAGCGGGATCGCGGCAGTGGTGAAGACGGTTCTGATGCTCGAGAAGGGATGTATCCTCCCGAATCTTGACTTTAGAAAGGCCAATCCTCGCATACCCATGCATGAATGGAAGATTGAGGTATGATTCATGCCAAGAGAAAGCTCAGCAGGCTAACATGCACAGGTCCCTACGGCCGTGCAGCCGTGGAATCCCCCGAAAGTTCGTAGAGCTTCGATTAACAACTTTGGCTTTGGTGGCAGCAATGCCCATGTGATTATAGAAGATGCGTGCAGCTATCTCGCCGCTCACGACCTGGAAGGAAATGTTAGGCACCTAGAGATACCACCCACATTAAATGGCATCCACCTAGAAAATGGAGATCAGCGCCCTCGACTCTTTGTCCTCTCTGCCATAGACGAGGCTTCCGGCGCGCGGCAAGTCAAGGCTCTATCCGAGTTCGTTGCTACAAGGGAAAATTCTCCTCTTGACTTCTTGGATGACCTTGCTTTCACTCTAGGCGAGCGCAGGACTGTCCTCCCGTGGAGGGCTGCCATACCCTCGCGATCAATTGAACAGTTGAAGAACGGCTTAAATAGCCAGAGTGTGAAGTTTGTCAAAGCTCAAAAAAATGTCAAGATTGGATTCGTCTTCACGGGTCAAGGAGCGCAGTGGTGTGGCATGGGCCGGGAGCTGACCGACGCATACCCCGTCTACCGCGACTCGCTGCTTCGGTCTGAGTCGATGCTGAAGGCTCTTGGGGCTCCTTGGTCATTGCTGGGTAAGTTCGTTTATTTGTTACCCTTAAAGCAACTTCTATCCCAGACACAACTCCAGCTCATTTGTTGCGACGGCTGACAACCATAGATGAGCTTGCGCAAGATGATCCGTCTCGGCTTGGAACTGCCTTGTTCAGCCAACCCCTTTGTACAGCTGTCCAGATTGCCTTGGTGGATCTCCTCAGGTCCTGGAACATCACCCCGTCGAGCGTTACAGGACACTCTAGCGGAGAAATCGCGGCGGCGTATGCAGCCGGCGTTCTGACCCAGGAAGCTGCCCTGGTTGTCGCGTATCACCGCGGCGTTGCTGCGGCGGGACTCAAAGATGTGCCTAATCCGTGTGTTGGTGCCATGATGGCGGTAGGATTGTCGAGAGATGAAACTCAGGACTTCATAAACCACCTGAACAACGTGAGAGTGAATATTGCTTGCATCAATAGTCCGAGCAGCGTGACTGTCTCCGGCGACGAGGCTGCGATTGACGAGCTTCAAGCCGTCCTTCACGAGAAAGGCGTGTTTGCCCGGAAGCTTGCTGTTGATATTGCGTACCACTCTCATCATATGAATGCCGTGTTTGGGCAATACCTCGCTGCCCTCCAAAGCCTTCAAATTGTGGACTCTGGGTCAGTTGACTTCTACTCCTCTGTCTGTGGGACCATCATCGAGCTCAAAGAGCTCAAGCCGGATTACTGGGCTACAAACATGGTATCGCCCGTGGAGTTCTGTGGCTCTCTCCTCCACCTCGTCCTAGGGAAAGGTAGCACAAAGCAGAAACGAAGAGGAGGCGCAGCAGTGGATGTTCTCGTCGAAATTGGCCCTCATTCAGCACTTTCTGGTCCCATCAAGCAAATCCTAAAGACCGACACCAAGCTCTCATCTGTACAATACGTCTCGGCTCTCATTCGCAACACGAATGCAGTAGGCACTTGTCTTCAGCTTGCAACCCGCCTACTGCAAAGCGGAATTCCGGTCGACCTGCATGCAGTTAATTGCCCTTCCGGCCACGAGAGCAATAAATTGCTGGTTGACCTACCGCCGTATAGCTGGAATCACTCAACTATGTACTGGGCCAGGGGCATCTCAAGTTCCCAGAAACCGCACACGACCTTCCCGAGGAGTGACTTCCTGGGTATCCCCATTGGCGATTCGAGCTCTTCAGACGCGCGCTGGAGAAATATTCTCCGCACATCTGAAATTCCCTGGATTCAGGACCACAATGTCCAGTCAAACACAGTATGCCCAGCAGCGTTCTATCTGGTCATGGCCATAGAAGCCGCGTATCAGCGAGCCTCGACGAGGGGGATCAACATCCAGGGGTATAATTTCCGTGAGATCTCGATCGGCCATGCGCTTGTAATTCCACAGACATCAGGTGAGGTAGAGATTATGATCTCCCTGAAAGCCTACAATGAAAGCATCCAGGTGGTTTCAGACCTCTGGGACGAGTTTTGTGTGTCCTCCTCATCCAACGGGACGTCCTGGACCACGCACTGCCGTGGCTTGATATCTGTGCAAAAACACGCCGAGCCAACTGAAGTAGATGGGGGACGAGATGAGCTTGAAGAGAGAGAGGAATATATGCAAATGATCAAAATGTTTGACAGCGAGTGTACAACAGACCATGACATAGAAAATGTGTATAAGGCGCTTAAGGAGCTTGGTCTCAACTTTGGACCTACCTTTACTAACATGAAGAACGCTCGTTCAAGTCTCGATAGGTGCGTGGCGACTGTGTCTGTCCCTGACACGGCCGAAGTGATGCCAGCAAGATATCAATATCCCTTTATTCTGCACCCAGCAACCCTGGACGGTTTCATCCACCCTGTCTTCCCAATTTCCATTAATCAGAATCTCGACCAGGGAACGCCAGTGCCTACATTTATCAGGGAGATGGTTGTATCGCAAAATATCGCGAACGGCCCAGCGTGCCAATTCGACGTCTATGCCAAGATGGACAAGATAGATCTGGGAAACAGTTCGAATCAGGGTTTGCAGCATTCTCAAAACTCTCTGGTTGTTTTTGATAAAGAGAAGAAAGGTTTAAAACCTGCAGTGAAAATCAGGGGATTGCGATTCGGCTCACTTCATAGGGAGTCTGAAGGATCAGATGGAAATGCCCAGAAACTGGCACACCAGATTAACTGGAGGCCGGATCCGGATTTCCTGTCCCAGAACCAAATTGTCAAACTTACCGAAGCCTTCAGGCTGCCCGGCAAAGTCAAGAATCAAGCAGAAATGGTGCAGCAGGCTGCTTTCTACTATGCAGAGCAGGCTCTGAACGAGGTTCCTGTCGCGGACGTTCCCAATATGGCGCCTCACCACCAGAGGCTCTACGCCACCATGACAAACATGTGCAGGTCCGTTCATGAAGGCCATCTAGGCGTTTTCGACACATCCACTTGGACCAACGTCGACAAGGAAGGGCGAAGAGAGTTCTGCAATAAGATCCAGTCAACCCATTACGAGATCCTCTGCCACATCGGTGAAAACCTGCCAAGGATTCTCCGCCAGGAGATCGACCCCTTGACGCTGATGATGGAAGACGATCGGCTAGAGAGGCACTACAGGATGAACCAGGCTCTCTCCCAGTCATACGAACAGGCCGCGATCTATGCCGACCTCCTCGCCAATAAGAATCCCTTCTTGAATGTCCTCGAGATTGGCGCGGGCACGGGAGGAGCCACGTTCCCTCTGCTTCGAGGACTAAGCGGTCGTGATGGGGAGACGCCTCGATTTGCTAATTACGACTTCACGGACATCTCCCCTGGCTTCTTTGAGAAGGTGATGGAGAAGACACAGGCGTTCGGCGAGTTGGTATCGTTCAAGATCCTGGATATCGAGCAAGATCCTATTCAACAGGGATTTAGCCCCGCCTCCTATGACCTTATCGTAGCAGCAAATGTCCTGCACGCCACCAGTAATCTGGGGAATACCATGAATAGGGTCCGGGGGCTTCTTAAGCCCGGCGGGACGCTTATCTTGATCGAGATCACGATCAAGAACCTCGCCGCCTCCGTCATCTTTGGGACCCTCCCAGGTTGGTGGATAGGTATGTATTTGTTCCCCGCGCGAGACTCCGCTGACCATCACAGGCGAAGAAGGGACGCGGCGAGATGGCCCCTTGATGACGGAGAATGAATGGGATGCTCTACTTCGGAAGACTAACTTCACCGGCACAAAGGCTGTCCTATGGGACACGCCAGATCTTGAAAACCATCATAGCTCCACGATCATCTCGACTGCAGCGCTAGAATCTGTCTCGCCTCTCCCAGAAGTTATTATCCTCACAGAGTCTTCGCTGCCGGACCCATGCGCAGATCAATTGACGAGGCTCCTAAGCAGCATAGGTGTGACCTCGAAGCTTGCCGACATCACCGAGCATGACCTGAGCAACAAATTATGCATTGTCCTAAGCTCACGCACGCGCTGCATCCTGCGCAACCCATCACCAAGCCAATATGATGCCATCAAGCGCATCTTCCTCAAGAGCGCAGGCGTCCTATGGGTGAATCACGGCGCTCAGATCGAGTCCAGCGCCCCGGATCTCAACCTGGTCACGGGGCTTGCACGGACTATAAAGGCAGAGAAAGGCGACACGATGATCGTGACTCTTGATCTCGACGCAGGCAGCTCTCCCTCAGATCCTCCCGAAGCAGAGATAATCTTCACAGTCTTCAAGACTAATTTCGGCACCAACATGGGCATATCGGAAATCGACTCGGAGTACGCGGAGCGAGACGGCGTCGTAATGATTCCCCGAGTGATCGAAGATCATACATTGACGTCTTTCGTGATGTCTAGCACCGGCCATCCAACGGCGAAAGAAGAAGCGTATCATCAGGAGGGCCGGTACCTACGAGCCGAGATCAAGACGCCTGGGTACCTTGACAGCCTGCAATTTGTGGACGATGTTCGAATGTCAGGAGACCTCCCGCACGATTTCGTCCAGATCGAGGTCAAGGCGTCTGGTGTGAATTTCCGGGACGTCATGTCTGCCTCGGGTCAGATCGATCCGTATCCCCTCGGATGCGAGTGCGCGGGCGTGATCACAGCCGTGGGGATATCTGTCCAAGGATTCCGACCCGGTGATCAGGTCATTGCAAACGCGCGGGGAGGGACCATCTGCACCACCATCCGCGCATCGACCAACGAGATCGAGCACATTCCCGAGGACTTGCCGTTCGACATCGCGGCGTCTCTGCCCATCATCTATTTCACCGCGTACTACGCCGTGTTCAAAGTAGCCCGCCTGATAAAGGGCGAGACGATCCTCGTTCATGCGGCTTCTGGCGGACTGGGCCAGGCAATTATCAACCTTGCATTGCTTGTTGGAGCAGATATATATGCCACCGTCGGGACGCTCGCGAAGAAGGACCTCCTCATGACGGAATTCCACATCCCCGAGGACCACATCTTCTCCAGCCGGGACCGCACCTTCGCGACGGGCATCATGCGGCGGACGTGCGGCAAGGGCGTCGACGTCGTCATGAACTCTCTCAGCGGCGACGCCCTGCGCCTGACGTGGGACTGCATCGCCCCGTTCGGCCGGTTCGTGGAGCTGGGAAAGCGGGACATGACCGTCAACGCGCGGCTGGAGATGCGTCACTTCGAGAAGAACGTCGCCTTCACCGGCCTCGACGTGCCCCTGCACACGCACTTCGAGGAGAAACGGCGCATCTGGACGGAGCTGATGGCGTGGTACATGGATGGCCGGATCCACGCCCCGCGGCCCATCACGACATTCGGCATCGCCGAGACGGAGACGGCCCTGCGCACGATGCAGGCCGGCCGGCACATGGGTAAGCTCGTGCTGGTGCCGCGGCCGGGCGAGACGGTCCGGGTCGTGCGTCGCGACGATGCGGGCGGCGAGTTCCTGCGCGGAGAAGACGCCTCGTACCTGCTCATCGGCGGCTTGGGCGGGATCGGGCGCGCGATCGCGCTGTATATGATCGAGCACGGCGCGCGCAACTTGATATTTGCATCGCGCTCTGGGGCTGCAAGCGAGAAGGCCCGGGACTGCGTCGCCCAGCTGAAGGCCCGAGGCGCCAACGTCGCCGTGTTTGCGTGCGACGTGAGCGAGTCGGCTGACGTGGACAAGGTGTTGGAGGAGTGTGCAAGGACGATGCCGCCGATCCGCGGGCTGATTCACGCCGCGATGGTACCAACGGTGAGCCTGCCCATCTCTGTTTATTCTCGGACCATGCTAACTAAGGCACAGGCCGACCTTTTCGGGAACATGACGCTGGATGACTACAACGTCGCCATGCGGCCCAAGGTAGACGGGGTCTGGAACCTGCACAACCGGCTGTCCCGCACCGAGGTCGACTTCTTCATCATGCTCTCCTCGGTCGTAGGCCTGGTGGGCAACCCCAGCCAGGCCGCGTACGTCGCGGCGTCGCTGTTCCTCGACGCCTTCGCGGACTTCCGCAACCAGCTGGGCCTGCCGGCGGTGTCGCTAGACCTGGGGCGTGTTGTGGGCGTGGGATTCGTGGCGGAGAACGAGGCGGCCTCGCGCGGCGTGAGCCAGCTCTGGAGCCGAGACATCGACGAGGCGGAGCTGATGGCCCTGATCGCGTCCGCCATGGTGGCGCCGCGCCGCCCCGACGGCCGCCCGGGCGCGAGCATCACCGGGCTGAAGCCGTGGGCGCCCACCGCCGGCACAGCCATGGACCCGCCAATGTTCTCGCACTTCCGGCGCGCCGCGATGAGGAAGGAGGCCGCGGGCGCGGTGGGCGGGCTAGCGGCGCGCGTGCGGACGGTGCTGCGCGAGGCGACGTCGCTGGACGAGGCGGCGCGGTACGTGTGCGACACAGTGATGGAGAAGATGGCGGCGCTGCTGATGGTGCCGGCGGGCGACATCAGCGCGTCGCGGTCCATGGCGGACTACGGCATGGACTCGCTGGTGGCGGTGGAGATGCGGAACTGGCTGGTGCGCGAGATGGATGCGACGGTGCCGATTCTGGAGCTCCTGGCCAATGTCTCCCTGCAGGAGCTGTCCATGAAGATCGTGCAGAGATCGAAGGTTGTGAATCCTGCCATTTTGGCGGGCAAGGAGATGTAAGAGTAGACGGTTAAGTTGGAGGGGGATTGAATTGAAGCAACGGGAACTTAGACTGCGGTAATAGAATGGATTCTTTCACTTTTTGTGAGTTTCATGTGCATAAAAAGCGAGTAGTAAAGTACCCCTTGGGCATTCAAGAGGTTTCGAATGACTTGCTTGATAAACTGTGGAAGAGTATATAATCAGGCGGGGGCCACGACCTGGTCATGGCGAAGCTATATTAGCCACACAATTCTCACCCAGATCATCATCTAGAATAGTCACTGGTAGCGGTGATAGTACGGCTCGCATTTGGGACTGCGGGGGTGTCCCCGATCCAATACCGGGCCTGATACACTTGGGAAGCGAGCTCAGTTATGTAATATAGAACTATTATCTAGCTAGTTAGTTAATGGACTGCTGTCAGATTCCTACGCTAAGGATGTATAGGTCGAGTCCTAGATTGCTATCTAAAAAGATATAGTATCGACAAAGAGGAAGGGAAGAAAGGAGAGAACGGAGAAGACGAACAAATAGAAGATGGTGTCAAGGTAATCTATCTCTGTTTGCGACGAAGTAAACTCTATCTCTAGGTTTTTGTCCAATTTTTTTAACACCTCTGAAGACTTTCTTAGTTGATTATCAGTTTATCACTACAACAGAAGAAAATGGTGCCGCCAAAGTAGCGAACATATCCTTCTAAGAGATGATCAATTAAACCTTCCTCTAAGCACGCTAACTATAAGTTAGCATAAGCTGGGGCACACGATGTTCCTGATGTTTTATGTCAGCGAGGATGGACGACAGAACCGTTGAGTCGGTCTCCAGAAATTGGAGGCCTTCGTTTGAATCCATTGTAGTCAAGGACACTGATCAGCGGTTGCAGAAAATTCTATTTAGTGAAGTTGAAACTTCTAGTTCTACAAAAAAAACTTCAATTTAGTGAGGTTGAATCTCCGGAAATTGACGACGTGAAGTTATTTTCGCAATCGCTTGTAATGTACACCACGGCACTTCAGGACAAAATAAATTAGAACGAGTGTCAGCGTAATGTGCGGTCTGCACAACAAGGATATCAGGAGGAATCACGATAGCAGTTCAGAGTATCAGGAGAAATCAAAGTAGCAGTTCAAGGTATGCAAGTTAGGTGCAGTATATTGACTCAACTGAAGCCCGCCTCCTCATCTTTCAGCATGAGGGCTGCCTTCTTATAGCCAACAATTGGAAGGTTGGAGTCTGGGTGTTCTCTTCTTTCCTTCTTCCCGGAATCTCCCACATCACACATACAACGATGATTCGTTGTTCTTAGAATCCCTCCGTATCACTAACAAGGTATCTCCCACATCTCACAAGGATATCTCTCCACACTACAGACAAGGGTAAGGGCACCTCTTGGCACACATACAACCGCCTCACCCACTCAATGTCAATCTCTCGCAAATCCGGGGTGGTTATTGCAGCCGTCTCGCCCACACGATGCCAATCTCACACAAGTCCGGGGAGGTTGCTACAGTCAGACCAAGGACTCAATAGAAGTTCTCAATAATACAACTCATCTGTTGTCAAGATTGAGTAAGATGTTGACACTGCCACTCGATTATAATATTACTAATATTCCAACAAAACGGTCGATTAAGCGTAAGCTCCAAACGTGAACTCCACCAAGACAAAAACGAGCTTCTCACATCGAAGCTTCGGCTCGAAACTCTAACTTTTTTCCTGGGGAGTGCGGCTGCTGCCCTAACCCTGATTATCAGTAGCACTAACAACATGAAATTACGTCAGACCCGTCACGGCGAGTCAGTCTGTTGGCATTTTATGTTCGTTGTATTCAGTGTTTTTAGTTCAGCGGCTGGCATAGCTGGCGACATTTGGCCGACCAAAATCGCCAACTTTAAATGGATAGTTTAGTAAAAATAAGGCCCCTTTAAGCTTCAAGGAACTCACTAAATTCCGCCGTCGGCCCAGCCGCGGTCCGGGGACACCATACACTAAGGGGAGTGCAAGCTAGCCAAGGCTGGGCAAATATATATCGCATAGTAATTTGGCCCTCGTGTGCGCCGAGGCGCACGTAGACTGGTGCCGCATGGGTGTATACGCAAGCAGTAGTGACTTGCAATCGTACAGTCTAATACAATCACTATAGGACTGGTTGTAAAGGTAGCAACAACGACGTTAGTTGCTTGTAAAATAATATACTCGTGACCAAATGCACATAATAGCTGATGCTAAAACCCTGGAAAAAAGGCTTCCAGTCAACAGATATTACTATACGATTATTACGATTACGCGTTTGTTTTTGCGATTAACGTTCGTAGTAGTATCCGCACCTGCTGGTGCATAATATTCGATTGATATGATTCCGGATTTAAAAATAGAGTATTGTGTAACACGTGACTGACTCTCCAAAGTACTCATCCCGAGCAACCGCATCAGCCGGTCGTCGTGATGTCACTTATATGGACCTGACGTTTGGTTTAAAAAGCGGAAGATTAAGAATATCTGAAACAAATAGCAAATTTAGCTACGTTCTGGTTCGTGATGTCAGCTTAGGCGCACGACGTGGGTCGACCTTGGCTGTCTCGGGCTCTCCACGTCATGTCATAGAGGATGGCTACTAGTCCCCCGATCCTTGGGCAGCCAACATTGAACACTGGTCTGCGATTTGCACTCACGTCATACATTGTCTTTGAGTTATTATGGCCCTCGCGGCATTAATGGCGGAGCCGTTTTCTAATTAAAAAAATATTCGCAAGGCGCAGACGCAGTTGGCAACGCCAACGTCATCTTTGGTGTTATTGGCCAGTTCTCTTAACATCGCTGTCTTGAAAATTTCAATCAGCTACGCTTACGAGCCAAGTAAAGCTTCTTTTTACGCTATAAAAGCTTCAGTTTCCCCTTCACATCCAGTCGTACATTCATCAACCAATTCCCGTTGACAATCCAGATACACTGTTTCTAGTTATATCCTCCCGCAAATCTCGCCCATTATGTTGAAGTCTCTGTTTTGCCTAAGCCTCTTCGCCACCGCCGCATATTCGCAGGCCGTTCAAATCGGGTTACCGACCAAAGGCGACCAGCTAGCGGCCGGGTCCAACCAGACCATCCAGATTCAGCGTCCTGTAGGTGTTGATCGTCACCTCAAACAATTGCCGAGCTAATTCTTACAGGATACATTGACCGGCTCCGACGAAATAGCCGTTGTAATCGGCATCCAGCAGTGTCCGAACGGGACGTGCACTTCCCCCGATGCCAGCATGGGCACTGTTCTTTACCAAGGGGGCTTTGACCCGGAGTTCCACGGGCCACAGGCCCCGTATCAAAACTTCACTGTCAAAATTCCTGACGGTCTGTCCGGGCCGGCTTTGATTGGCGTAGCACACTTGTCACTGGTCGGGGTAAGCCTCAATCAATCATCTTTGGCGTGTAACCGACGAAATACTGACTCGGTCTTGGTTTCGGTCAGGCAAGCACTTATCCATTAATTGAGTTCCTCAATCAGACGGTTGCTATCGTATGATTCATGTCGACGCACTCTCTTCAACCACCGCTTAATGCATGAGAGACGATCCGCTATGAGGGTGCATCATATGTCGTTACCTTAAATGAGCACGATTCGCGCTGCTTTAAACGCACCACGCCACTGACGAAAATGAATAAACTGCGATGGGTGCCCTTTGAATTTCTTTCTCCTTTTCGCATGTTTCTGACGCCTTCCGAGGCATAATGTTATATAGTTTAAGTAAATGTTAGCTTGTTAGCAACCCATTTTCATGCAATACTGTTGCATTCCTCCTGACGTATACTCGCCCCATTATCTGATCGCAGAGTGGAATGAATCCTAAAGTGATATTTGCTGTAAGAACTGAGCACATATATTTCGGTCCTCTCATGGCCCCGGCCCAGACCAATAGGTCCAACACAGTCGTTGTGAGCACAAATCCTTATATGTGACCCTGACGATTTAAGCGACACGATTCTCATCACTGGTGTGAGTAATCGTATACTAAAGACTTTTGCCGCTGAATCATAGCAGGTTGGCACTGGTATCTTTAACGGAAAGGTTTTTGGTACTTGCCGTCGGATTGCAATTTGACTATGTTTGGGGATAAATCTTTTGCAAACGACTTAATTGTACAACGAAGAATTGTAAGCAATAGAGTAGCCGTGTTGTTACGATCTGCTGAGATTAAGCTTCTGTTGTCTGATTTGCATGTGCAATTGCACACACTCAATAGGTGTTGGCTGATGCCGGCTGCTGTAGAGTGTGGAGTGATGTCGCCGTGATATCGAAATTTTGGTCTCGGACCAGAGGCTTGTTCTTTTCCCCGGCAAAGCCGGGTAACGGAATTTAGTGATGTCGCTATTTTTCTTACTGCTTGCCGGCCGGTTTCTATGGGTCTCTGTACATTACTTTAGTTAGGCCGAACTAAAAGTTTCGTAACTGGCGCTGAAAGCCGGGTAAATCCGGGTAACAGAAGCCTAGAGCCCCGGCCTGGGCAAGGATATTATATACAATGTTAGGAGGATCAGGTAGGGCAAGACCTTTAAAGTAAGAAGTAAAAGAGGAAGTGTGCTTCGGGCGCCTGACGTCGATGCATGAGCAGCCGAGTTATTCCTTGAGAGTGATCCGGCAGTACAGCTATCTTGTTAGTGAGCCTTCCTAAGCCCTCCCCCTGCAAATATCTACTTAATGGACACTAAGTATAATTTGAATATGGAGTTTTTAGACTCCGCCTCCACGATCCTGTCCTCCATCCCAGCCATCATCAAACAACACTTCAAAACTCTTGGCTGACAACGCGTCATATGTTTATGAACCCTTACCCTGACCCTGACCCGACACTGCAACGGTTGGAAAGCGCGGCACAACGCGGGGGGGACTCGCCCCGCTCCAACTCCGCGTGCTCCTAGGAGAGGGTAATACTGGCCTCTTCTCCTCTCCCTCTTCTCCCTCTTTCTTTTCATTCTTTAGTGATTCCTTTTGTAAAATATCTATTTATTAGAAATACAGCGTTACGCCCTCCACATTAGTCATCTATTGGCTCGATCTTCACTTGCGGAAATGCAGTCGTCTGTACAAAATGAGGTCTAGTTAAATTTAGAGCTGCTCCCATAGCCTTTGTTTATGCAAAAGGGACTATGTCTACATTCCCAGCCCTGCGTATTAGGCTGCCTGAGATTTCATAATGTCGATAATAAGCGGGACATCTTCGATCACTGTCACGCCCGTAGGAGTCCACCCCAACCGTTCCCTCGTCTTCACGCTCGAGGCCACGTTGTCGGCCATGGCGCCAAACTGAAACCAGCCGAAATGATCCCCTACTTTCTCCGGCGGGATGCTGACAACGGGAATATTCAACTGCTTCCCAACCTCGGTCGCGATGTCCTTCATCGGCACACCCTCCTCGGCCACCGCATGGAAGATGGACCCGGGCTTGGCCTTCTCCACCGCCAGCCGGTACAGCTTAGCCGCGTCGTCGCGGTGGCCGGCGCACCAGCGGTTCTGGCCCTCGCCGACGTACGCCGAGACACCCTTCTGCAGTGCGACGGTGACGAACGGGCCCATGAAGCCCGAAAATCCAGGGCCATGGGTCGTGGGCGGCAGGCGTACGACACTGGCGCGCACGCCCTGCTTGGCGAAGTCGAGACACACCGGCTCCGAGGCCCCGCGGGCCGCGGACATCGGGTTGGTCATGTCGACCCCATTGTCCTCGTTGCCCAGCTTGCCGCGCGCCAGCCCCATGGTGCCCGAGGTGATGACCAGGGCGCGGTCGCCGCCGGCGGCAGCCAGGACGGAGCCCATCGCAGTGATGGCGGTCCGGTCCGTGGCGCAGGAGCCCGCGAAGTCGTCGAAGTTGTGGACGAAGGCTAGGTGGATGACGGCGTCACATTCAGAGGCGCCCTTCTTGAGGACTTCCAGGTCCTCGATGGTGCCATGCAGGGCCTCGGCGCCTTGGCTCTTCAGCTGCTCGACTCCCTTGTCGCTGCGAGTTAGGCCGAGGACTTTGTGTCCTGCGGAAAGCAGTTCTTTGACGACGGCTGAACCGATGAAACCTGTCGAGCCTGTGACGAAGACGCGCATAGTGGAAGCTGAAAATGGTCAAGGAACAAATACGAGAGAGAAATGGGTTTCCGTTCGGTGTCAGGATCTTGGTTGAGTTGGAATGAGAAGTTGTAGTCTTGCTCCCTCAGCAGTAGACCTGCTAGCGATTTATATATTCTGTCGCTTGCACGCAGTCTGCAGTAGTCACGGACTTTACGGGAAACTCCATGTGCGGCCATATGATCGACTCTCGACAATTGGTCAGATGGGAAACCTGTCCGGATCAACATGTCTGCTCAGTTGGAATATAACTCGGCAGGCGGACTTCAAACATCATCAATGGAGCCAATGTCGACCAATCATCGGAGTCTAAATCCGAGTAGAGGTAAGTGTGGCTCGACTGAAATCGATTGGTGAGGGTTAGGGTCCAGATCGGACTTGGCCGGCGATATCGAGCGCGAACGAACGGAGATTAGGGATCCAGGCACCCCAAATTGCAGACCTCTTTACGTTGACAGCGAATTGGGCCCTGACCGGTCAAGCTTCCTACGCCGGCAAGACCTGTCGGTCCGTCCGTCTTCTTCCATGCAAATCAATCATGGATTCGAGTGCCCCACCTGTCGAAAAGAAGCGCGATCGTAAGCGCAAATCGCGATTTGGCTGTCGAAACTGCAAATTGAGGAAATTGAAGGTAAGTTAAACTATTCTCCCCCCCTCACGGATCAGCTGTCGGACTAAATGAAGAAACCTTTACTTTATAGTGTGACGAGACGAGGCCACATTGCGTGAGATGTCGTACTTATGGAGTCCTATGCAACTTCGAGTTTAATGTACCCGATCTCCAGCCGCTTTCTGAGGAACGAGCGAAGCAAGAAATAGTAAGGCGATCTGGGTTTTCATCGCCGCGGTCAACTATCAGCAACGCCATATGGGCTGATGATGGATCAACATTTTTCATGCTAGATGTGCAAGACCAAGAGCTTTTCAACCGGTTTCGATACCGGACAGTATACTCTCTCGGTGGCTCTGCAATGGTAGATATCTATGAAAATCATATGTTCGAGGTCTCTTTTACCGTGAGTCTATGCCCAGCGATGCTGTCTGCTTTGAAAATACACTCAAGACAACTTTTGAACTTTACTGACACATGTTCTATAGTGTCCATTCCTGATGCACGGTACACTGGCGGTGGCAGCTGTCCATGATCGCTATCTTGGCGTAACGCCAACCCATCGTCGCTCTTTACGGGAAGCTTATCACTGGTCTCAATGCACAATTTTGTTCAAGAAGTGGTTGAGCCAACCTATTAAGGAAGAACACAAGGATCCTCTCTGGGCCACAGCTGGCACTCTTGCTATCTTGACCTTCTCCTCCATCAATGTTTGTTTTCCAGAAGAAGCATGGCCTCTTGGGGCACCCGACTCCTCCGATCTAGAGTGGCTACGACTAGGGACTGGCAAGATGGCACTGTGGCATCTGGTGGATCCTTTGCGGCCAGAAAGTGTGTTCCGTATCATGTCTGAGACCTTCGAATATATGCGTCGACCCTTGCCTGCGAAAGGCACCGATGGCGTATCGGTCGAATTAGTGCAACTTTGCGGGCTAGACGAGTCATCAACGCGAGAGAACAACCCTTACTTCACGGTTGTACATGGCCTCTCTCGGCTTTTGGAGGTACCGAAGGGCGAGGCTTCGCAAGGCAGAGTCATGATGGTCTCGAGCCACATGCATAACGAGTTTGGAACCTGCTTGGAGAAGAAAGACCCGGTAGCGCTTCTGTTATTAGGCTTGTGGTACACCAGAGCCCGTGAAAGTAAATGGTGGATTGACCTTCGCACTAGATATGAACTTCCGGCGATTTGTACCTACTTGCAGCGATATCATAGAGACAACAGCGCCATCCAGGCACTTATACCTTGGGACAAAATAATGGTCCCCATGTAACATATGTTGCTCTAAACGACAGCAGAACACAAGCCTCGAGACTCAGCTGTATGCATTCATATAGGGCAGCTTCTAGCTTAGGGCAATATAAACGTCGAAAAAGTTTAGCATCAGATGCAGGTGCGCGATCACTACACTCGATGACTGGTCAAGGCGACTATACCGAGAAGGAAGGATTTCGGACACTGAAGAAGGCGAGATGTTATGATTATAGGTGTCGTTGAGCCATTGTTGGCGATCATGGTTGCTTGCATTAGGTCGCAACTGGCGTTGAGCGCGTGAAGCAGCTGTAAGGATTCGGTGGTCGTGCGAATCCGCCACTATCAAGCGTGGGAGGCTGGAAGCTAAAGATAAGATATTTTAGAATATATTATCCGACTGGCAACGGAGCTGCTTTATACCCGTCTCCTCCAGTCCTTGCCAGCGGCCAACCGGTACAACAAACTATCCATGATGACAAATACAAACGGGAAAAAAGAACAACAAACTGTCCGCGATGACCAATATTGGAAAGAAAGCGAAGAGGGGAAGCAAAGTTGTGGGCTTACGGTGCATAAGCGTGCCGTGCGGCTTAGACGAGGTTCCGCGGCGGTGGTGCAGCCACACTCCCAAACGTCCAGGACGTTCAGAGACGTCTGCGACGTCGTGGTCCTGACAGCAGCCTTGTGGCTGCTAGGGATAGCTTTCCGGCCGGGCACTGCAGACTCCACGCCTTGATATAACGAATTTGGTATGGCACTGATATGGGAAATTAACGAATGTGGATGTATCGCGAATTAACGATATTTGTGTGAGATTTTAATTCAGACAACGTGTAAGTTTCGTTATAACAAGGTTCGTTATAACGAGGGTTCACTGTATGTAGAGTCAATAGTCAATACCATAGTCCAGGACCCTGAACTGCCAGTTATATGTTCAGCGTAAAGTCACAGACGGTCCATTCTGAGCGAGAATCTATATACTTATGCTTCATAATAACAACAATAATTATCATAAGCGCTTGTGGCTCCATTAGCGAAACAGCAATTGGAGTTTAAGCGAAATTGACCTTGAATGTCTGGGTATCACTGTAGCCGTCGGATAGACTGGCAGTCAACAGTAAACTCTTTCCTCCAACACTTCCGTCGGTTTGGAAAACTATAGGGGTCGCGAGACCATATCAAAACCTATATCATAGCCCGCTGCATCCAAGATAATAGTCTCGTTGCCTGACCACGGACCGAGAGGCGTCGGGGCATAGCGGACACGGAAGTAGCGAGAGTCGCTTACGAGGACGAAGATGAGCAAATATGCGTTGTGATACTCCGAGAAAAATATTGACCCCCCCCCCCCCCCCTCTGAAAGTAGTTGAAGGGTTCGTCTGAGTCACTGGCTGGCAGGACCGTGAGAATCGTGGCCGAAAAGTCGGCAAGACATCGAGAGGCTACGCGTGAGAGGGTTGGCCAGTGGTTTGGTGCAATTGAAGTGGAGTTTTCGGAAAAGAACTATGAACCCTGTAATGTATTCAACATGGACCAAACAGGTTACGGCCTCGGAACAAGTCGGTCAAACAAGGTTATCATCGATACTTTCCAGAAAAGCCAGTTAAAAGTTATTCCAGGGCGTCAGGAATGGATGACAGCCATTGAATGCATTCCAGCAGGTGACAAAGCTCTTTCACCTTTGATCATCTTGAAGGGCTTACACACTAATACCACTTGGGTAGTGCCTGATATTCCGCCAAACTGGAGATTCTCTGCTAGTAAAAGAGGCTGGATTTCTGATAGCCATGGAATGGCCTGGTGGACCCAGATATTTGAGCCAGAAACCCGTGAATAAGCCGGATCCAACCCCCCGTTTGCTGACTGCAGATGGTCATACCAGCCATATTACTGCCCCTTTCATCGCCTACTACATGGAAAACAATATCGACCTTATGATCCTTCCACCTCACTGCTCACATGTGCTGCAACCGCTGGATATCTCGGTGTTTGGCCCATTGAAGACAGCTCTTGGCCGGGAGACCGATGCCATTACCAGGGTAGGTATTGGCCGGACTAAGCACTATGAGTGGGTCCAGATGTACAAGCAGGTGACGAAACGGCCTCGTGGGCGGCGCCCGCGCCAGCGCAAACTTCAGGAAACTGAGAAAGCACTTGTAAGGGAATACACTGAGGAATTATCGGTATCCTGTAATTCTTCTCTAGAAGATTAGTAGTTGTAATATAATGTGTTGAAATTGGCAGAGTGGTGTGAGCCGGCCCAAAGACCCATACAATAGAAAACCCGGACTAGGGTTTTTTTGATGGCGTACAGGAAGTGAGTTAGGAGTACCGATGTCTACTTAGGCTAGTCCCAAAGAGGGATGGTTGGTTTACTCTCCATGAATCTCCTTAATAAATTGCAAAATTATCAATAGTCTCAAGGGTTTAGAGTCGGCCTAATTATTAGACCGTAGCCTGCTTAGCGCTAAGGCTAATAATTAGCTTGGATGCCAAGGAACCCATTTACCCAATCGTACCTTCCGCCCCTCTAAGTGTAAGCGCTCCCCTCAACCTGCTTGACCCCCTCCACGCCACACAACCAGTCCACACGGTCCTTGGTAAACTGCTCCACTCTGGGTCTCAACTTGGTCTCGTGCAGATGGAAATCGTCCACGGTGCCGATGCGCAGGATACTCTGCCCCGGGAAAGCCGAGCCGACGCGGTACATGAGCGTGCCGCACGTGGAACAGAAGTAGTTGGTCATGGTGTTGCCCGAGGCGATGGTGCGCGATTGGCTGAAGGTCTTCAGGTTGTCGCGGCCGCGCAGGTGCTTCAGGTGCGTGTCGGCGACGGTGAAGTTGGATGCGAACATGGACGCGGTGATTTTGCGGCAGTCCGTGCAGTTGCAGATGAAGATGTCGACCAGGCCCGGACCTTGGGTTGGCTGGGGGTTTGGAGGCGGCATTAGAGCAGAGGGAGGAGATAAGACTCAGGTGCCAGACTTACGAATGCCAGTTGCACGGCGCCACAGAAGCATGTGGCCGTCGCTTCATCTTCTTTGGACCAGCCGTCATCGGCGCAGCCGGCCAGAGGGATGTAGGGTGGTTTGGATTTGTCTGCGGCGGCCATGGTTGTGTGCTTCTGTATGGCCGTCAAGCGTGATGTAGTACTTGGGTTCATCATGGAGTGAAGACCTCTGGAGCTGGGGTTGGTGTTGCTGTTGGACGTACGCTTTATATCCGAGCCGGATGGGAGTTCCGTGACCTCCGGTGGCCCGTGCGCAGCCACCCAACCTCTACTCCGGAACTCCGACGCAAGCCCTGCCATCTAGGACCTGGTCCGGGTCGTATACATAAGACAGCTCGTTTAGTAAATAATTTAACAAGTTCATGCTCTTGCTTGTATCATTAATTGTACAGTTCTACGATGCTGCTCGCTGGAAGCGATCCGACTCATTGTGAGTAAACCTTGAACAAGGGACCTTTGCTGAAGATGTGATTTCGGCTTTGTGTTGTCGTACTTGGACCCTGGTTAGGGCAGCCCGGCGCGAGGCTCGCACCGCCAACTTGTGTGTGGGAGAAGTGTGACGTGCGAAGCCGCGGGTGCACAAACTCTACTGTACCCCAATGATACTCAGCTTGCAGTATTAGTCAGATGGTTGCAAGAGTCTCGGAGTCAACGCTTCCAACATTTAAAATGCTCCGGGAACTCCTTCCGGTATAGTATTACACCGGTAGAACAGCAAGTTGGTAATCAGACCGACCGGCGTCGGCAACCACCGAACCGTCAGAGGCCTCCGCCGGAAAAGGCTACAGTCAAACCCGCTATAACATACATGTGGTCCTTGCCGAATCTGGGTGCCTTTCCCGGTTTGGTCCCAGTTCTCCATTTCGTGCATTATAAACTTATATCTGTACGAGTGAAAAGATAGACTAACGGATTTATGCAGCCTCCAAGAACTTCATAATTTGCCACTATATCAGCCGCCATGCTAGTTGTTTCTTCCGATTCCTTGAGACTGGACACACGGTATATTAAATCGTCCCATTCTTAGTTGACGAAGTGATTTGTTTGCTTAATTGCGATGACGACCTGCTAAATAGCTACACTAGCTTTTGCTGTTAGGTGGCTTCTTAGAGGGACTATCGTGCTTAAAGAAGAGTCGCAGAAAGCCCCCTGAACCGCCGAGGCTAAGTAACTTTGCGGCTGGAAGTTTGTTTGAGCAGCTTTGACTCAGCCGCACGGGGAATGTGTGTAGCGCAAAGATCGTTACCCTGCCTACAGATTGCATATTGAGCGCCGTGCAGGACGCAGATATCGACACCCCCAATAAAGCGAGTTATCTCCTCTTAAAGATGAATTCAATTAAGATATCAACCATAAGTGCGGACTGGTGTATTGCATTATGTGAGCACTTTGAAAACGACTCGCAGGAGGCCACATTGGCTGTTGAGCGCGCCGAAACTACATCATTCTACATTCCTGGCACTTACTAAGGTCAGTCGGTTCCTAGTCAGCCGTCGATTGTGTAGCGTACATGCATAGTGCTGAAACAGGGCATGCACGACTTAGCCGCAGTATTTCAGCCGCGAGGGGCCAAAGACGGGACGAACGCCAAATTGAGAATGCTGTGGCTGGCATTTCCGGAATCCACATTCTGTTGAACCAAACGAAAACAACAATAGTTTGCCGATCAAGAGAGCATATAAGGACCCCACACCTTGAACCAGGAAGCTAATTAACCTTCACGACCCATTTCCAAGATGAAGTACATTGCTACTTTGTTAAGTTTACTGGCGGCGCCAGCGTACGCTGCTGTCGTGCGCGAGTACGATTTGAATCTTACGGCTTCATACCAGGCCCCAAACGGCTTCTACCGCGAGGTGTTCCTTGTCAATGGCCAACAGCCGGGACCTCTAATTGAAGCCGATGAGGGTGACACGATCATTACAAATGTACACAACAATTTGCAGGTACCTATCACTATTCACTTCCACGGTATCCATCAGGTTGGCACTCCGTGGATGGATGGTTTCCCAGGAGTTACGCAAAGGCCCATTTTTCCTGGCGAGTCGTTCCTCTACAATTTCACGACAGTGGGTCAGTATGGCTCTTACTGGTATCATGCTCACGTGAGATCATACTACCAAGACGGTATGAGAGGACCGGTGTACATTAGGCCTGCAGCCGATAGACCACGACCCTATGATGTGGTGACTGGTGGCAACCGGAACTGCCACTGCAATCATTCAAGCGCTGGAACGCAATCCTACACCCCTTTATGTCATGGATTGGACAAAGCTCACGTCCGATGCACTCTACTACAGGGATGTCACCTATGGGCTCGATCCGGCGTGCGTCCTCGGATTCCTGGTCAATGGCAATGGCCGCGTGACGTGCCCTTCGAACGAGTTGATTACTACAGCAGGTGCTGGTAGACTCGCGACTTTCGAGGCCCTCTTTGGCGCGCAGTCTTCGTTTGATTCACTTGGATGCTTAGATCTTAGTGCTATAAACGGCTTCTCGGGTATCAATAATGTGGCACTCGAATCACCGGGATTTTCTACACCTTGTCAGTCTTCAACCACCGACAGAGAAATATTTTACGTAAATGGATCCGAATGGATGATGCTTAACGTTATCAACATGGGAGGCGGGTTCGGAACATATTTATCTATCGATGGACATGACATGTGGGTATTGCAAGTCGAAGGCATATTTATACAACCCCAGAAAGTAAAGCAGTTACATGTAGGGCTCGGTAGTCGTTACATAATTGCAGTACAGACGGTGAAGAACAATGGCGATTTCTCTATTCGCTTTGCATCCTCGGAGCTCCCTCAGGTTACCGAGCAAATTGCTTGGTTGTCATACAACCAACCTACAGCAACACAGCCACTGGATTATCCGGTCCCGTCTGACATTTACCAGGATATAGGAGGGAATCTCTATGATCCCGAGAACATGAAAAGTTTCAATGAGTCGGCAGCTGCACCATACGACGATGACATCAAGCCACCCCAAGGGCCAGCCCAGCATACTATTCACTTCACTCTCAATCGCACTTCCATAGTTGGGTTTAGCGTGATGGACAGCGGTGCTGAGATGCCATCTGATATGGAGCTTATGACTCCATTGCTATGGGCAGATGACTTGAACCAGCCAACTACCGTGGACGTTGGTATTAAATTGGGTGACGTGGTCGACCTGATCATTTACAATATGCCTCAAGCACCTCATCCTATTCATCTTCACGGGCATAGTTTCTGGGTGGTTAGCGAGAGCAATCTTGGGTTTTTTGGATATTCCAGTGTTGAGGTAGCTATTGCAAATGGCTCATCCACATTGAATCTCAACAATCCACCTTATCGTGACGGGTACACGGTCGCACCATCAGGACATGCCGTGTTCAGGTATGTTGCGGATAACCCGGGCGCTTGGATGCTCCATTGTCATATTAATATGCATCTCATGGTTGGCATGGGCGCCGTGATCCTTGAAGATCGCGAGGCCATCAGACCAAGTATACCGTCAAGTGTCATTAATTTTTGAGCTGGTCTTATTCATGTCTTATTCAAATGCAATACCACATTGTTACGAAGGCTTGGATGTTGAAAACAGGACAAGTTTATGTAGACTATATATGACTAAGTTAACAGAACAAAATCCGATTTCTAAGGACTACGTTTAACGCCGGAGGCACAGCGTCTCGTTATAGACTACCTTCGGACTGCGTATATGTTAATATAATCACTCTAGCCTCATCATTTAGATGCAAATAGTGATCGTTATGCTAGCTTGAACGCTGTATTGGTCTGTCTACGTCATAGTCGACGTTAGCGAGGGTGAGCTAATGTCACAAGGTAAGGCAGGGACAAGGAAGGCTCGGTGGCCGCGTCAAGACAAAGGAAGTTGGTATTTATAAATAACTACACTGGAAGACAAGATATTCTCTTTAACCTGACGGCGAGGACAGGCCTCTCATTTTAAAACCGTCAAGCCGCTACTTCTCGTATACTAGTAGCTCCAATAAAACCGAGACAAGATAAACAAAAGCAAAACATGATGAACAATCAAGCTCGTCGCCACGCCGTCGCGCGGACTCAGTAGCGTTTGAAGGAATTTGGATTTGGAACTACTTTCGAGATTATTGCCCAGTTGTTGGCTGTTCTATTGCATTATATGAATCTTTCGCGTTTGATCCGTTTTGGTTTCATCGATTCTATGAATATTTCGCGCTTGCTGTCGAGTCCTAAGGCATACCTGTAAACGTTCTGTACCTCTTAATGTCGGAGTATGCTACATATAAGGTGAGTTTGTTAAATAAGCCTGTTTATTCTCTCTGTCACTGTTGACTGAGTTACAGGACATGCTACATTAAGACCAGTTTGTTAAATATGCCTAGACCTAGAACGAGGGGCTAGCATAGTAATGAGCCGCACGGTATGGGTGGACGTCCTGCCTTGACACGTGCTGATTTATGATTTGTTCATGATAAACCCGAAATTGGCCCTAACGCCTCTTAAGCGGTACCCATCGTCAGCTAATGCATGCATTCAATTCTCTGGTACCGGGCAAATCCTACCAACCCGTTCTCTGAATTTAGTTTACTCGTGTGTGCGCACTGTGGGAAATCACTGCAATTTATGTATTATTCTGTCAGTGAACTTAACAAAGCAGTAATGCGCTTCGTCATGGGACGGTTAATGAAGGTTGAGAAGTCCGATATGAGGTCCTTTATGTCGATCGGAGGCTGACATTCCATCAGCAATCGCCCCTGACCGAGCACCTCCTATCTGGACTAGTCCCAATACGACTGAACCTAAATCGGTAGCACGCCTCGCTTAAAGAACACCCCTGAACCCTGATGATGGTCAGCCGCAACTGCAATGGGTTAGGGTCAACATGCTCTGAGAAACTGCGTTCTGCTCATTGCGTGTTATGCCTTCTCGGCTTAGGCGCCTATAAGCCGGTTCTTTCGAGTATGACGGCGACAGGAAACTTCCATGCGTGCAAGAATCCCTCCTCCGATGCCTCCAGCTGCAAAACCGTGTTTGCCTTGTTGCCTTACCTATTAGTGAGGGACAAACCGAACGCTGATCCAAGCAACTACGTCGACTATCTATCGACCGCATTAACACAGATTCTCCTCGCTGTTCCTCCAATAGATTACAAGGCGTAGCAAGCTGTCAATGGCATCGACTTCATCATCAACGCCTGCGTACATCGCCATGCATTCTCCGATAACTCACCCGCTCACAAATTCCTTCACAACTTCGCCACACCGACAAATCCTCATCGGTAACCTCCCAAATACTCCACGCCGACAAATTTTCATTCGAATCCACACTAGCTAGACTGGAGTCCTATTCTGCTGAATCTTTTCAAGCCGAACATCCTGACCGTGGCTGCAATATAACTTCGTTTCAGAATTATTGGATATCGCCGGGAACAGATGGGATGCGTGGTATACGACTGCAACCGCTGCGTAATATTAATCGTCAAGCATTAGTATGCATTAGTATAAGGCACGCACAGCGGGACAGGTTTTCCAGTCGCAGACTCGCACTGCTACCGATCTGTAAGGCTTCGCTTCGTCTCCTTGTTACTGCGGCTGGCGCAACTCGCGCGCTTACAAGGCATTCCCAAACAGCTGGGTATTAGGTGTGGGCGATTCCCACACTTTGTATAAGAGCTCCTTAGAGAATAGTCTCTGAATATGTTAAGCCTGCGCTCCATCGTCGCCAGTCCCTTAGTGATAGATTCCCAGTAGTGCTGGTCGTTTGATATATCCGAAGTAGTACTATGATATTCTTCAAATCTTTGGCTTTCTTACTCCTGCTATCGACCTCAACCGCACTTAATCCGCATCATTTTCAAGGAAGCGAAGAATGGTCCGGCTGGGGTGGAAACATCTTCAATAATCGCTGGGCAAGTGAAGACGCAGAAGTATCCTCTTCGAATATCCACTCTCTGGTCGAACATTGCCGGTACACCTACGAACACGGAGTCAGCGCAACTCCTGTGATTTCCCGACCCTTCGTCTACTACCCCACCTGGAGCGGCTTATTCGTCGCACTCAACTACGTAACGTGTGCGGTGCAGTGGCAGATCAATGTCACAGACATCGTCTGGGGATTCGCTCCTCTCAGCGAGGTCCAGGCAAATGTGACTTCTGCTGTCTCACGTACCAGTCCGCAGCTAGACGGTGATGTGCTCTTCTTTGGGACACATGCTCATGCCCTGCTTGTTGCGGTGAATCGACATTCCGGAACAATGCTAGGCGTAGTCCAGATCAACACCCATCCTCTAGCAATTGTGACGATGAGTCCGACAGTCTACGAAGGCAAGGTGTTCGCAGGATCGTCAAGCATGGAAGAGTCGGCAGCGAGTGTTATACCCGGATACCAATGCTGCTCCTTCGTTGGGAACTTGGTCGCGATGAAATTTAACCGTCTTGGGGGGCATTTCGACGTTCAATGGAACATTAGTACACTGCCCGAACCGCGCGGCGTTGGAGGTTGGTCTGGTGGAGCCATTTGGGGAAGCCAGCCCTCAATTGATCCAGAACGCGGCCAGGTCTTCATCGCAACTGGCAATGTCTACGCTGCACCGGCAGCAGTCCAGGTATGCCAAAATTCGACAAAAAACGAGAGTGCCTGTCTTCCAGCAAATGCGTGGCAGGAATCTGTGCTGGCGATCGACATTGATAGCGGAAACCCAAATTGGGTGCATCAACTAACGCCCCTTGATGCCTGGACGCTAGCTTGCGGTATTCCCGGCGTTATTCCTCAAGATCAAGCTCTGTGCCCAGGAAAGCCTGGACCAGATGCGGATTTCGGCATGGCGCCAGCTTTCGTTCCACGAAGCGCAGCGAAAACGGCGTCGGGCCAGGATGTCGTAGTCGTCGGCCAGAAGAACGGCAACCTCTACTCTCTGGCTGCAGATTCGGGAACACTACTATGGTCGGTGGTTACGGGACCTGGTAGCGCCGGCGGAGGATTGAGCTGGGGCATTGCAGTTGACGATAGCCAAGTATACTTCACTGCTATCAACTCATTGCAAGCTACGTGGCAGTTGCAGCCTTCGAATGTCACGGTCCACAATAGCGCATATGGAGCTGCGAAGTTAGCCGACGGAAGCCTACTTTGGGAGACCCAAACACCGCAGGATTCATTGGCTCTCTCGCCGCCGAGCGTAGTAAATGACATTATTGTTGTTGGTAGGAATGCACCCGTTGGCCAATTTGGCGCTCCTACAGGCATATATGGCGGACTTGTTGTGCTTGCAAAGACGACGGGTAAGGTGATTGCTGAATTCGATCTGGATAATGATTTCTATGGTGGCGTTGCGATCCAGAATCAGTATATCTTGTTTGGCACAGGATATAATGGGCACAATGGAACCGGATCATTTTATGTAATGAGTGTGAGGAAAAAAAATTAGAGAATACTAATACATAAATTAGCATGACAAGAAGCATATATAATGGGAATAATTAAGGATGAAGTTGAAACATTAGTGAGCAATTTAGTTCCTAAACCCCTCTATTCTTTGACGATACCGTATATTTCTTCGGGTGCAACCCCACAGTTAAACCCGGCAGGACAATCTCCGCATTCTGCGCTCTACAAAGTTTCCAACCGCGCCGATGGGTGGCAGAATCGGGAAGTGATCGTCGACCGACGGCGAAATATAGTGGCAAAACTCGTCGGCCCGAATGCCCGATTGCTGACGCCCTGTCGGCGTATTTGACCATTCTAAATCCCCGACACTTGAAACTGACTGACAGCAATGGATTTCTCCGAAACACGTTGACTGAGTCCAATGCCATCGGGAAGCACGCCTCGCCGTCCTTTCCTCGAACAGGGCCTGTGATCGTTGCCGGCGGAGGAAGCACAAAGTAAATGTCGGGGAATTCCAGAATCGCTAACTGCCTCGGATATAACGAGTCAATAACTTATGAGATACAATGCAATAATATCACGCTTAACAGATATATACGTTCATTATGAATTACCTGAGTAATTTACAACAGGTTATGAGCCCGGAGAGCAAATCATCTCCGGCGCCGTCTCCAATCACTGGAGAAATTCTCGAACGTGTGAGGGAACATTTCCTTCCGATCAAGAAGAGTTGAAACTGCGTCGATCGTTCAGCCGCAATTTCGGATGCCAGGTTCTAAGGCCAGGATTATCATTTATGACCCGACATCCATGAACTGGTCACCATTGAAGGACATGTCGATGGAGAAATCATTTCCAAGATCAAACGCGCCTGTACAAATTTAGCTGACGTAATCGGAACCTCCGAGGCATCCCGAGGCATCCCGAAGCAGCGACGAGCAAGAGAACCACTCGAAGAGAAGGAGCGCCTGATCTCTTATTTGAAGATCACAAGCAAAGCATTTACCCTTTCAACAACTTGGTTGTTGCACGAAAGACTCTAGGATCCGCAAAAGGCATGATACGATATGCGCCAGGATCTTTCGAGAGACAAGGCGCACAATGTTTATGTGCTTGCTGAGATTGGATATTTTTTTTTTATTCTTGATGCCAGTCCGAGAGCGATATGGCAAGAGGAACCATTGACCCATTTTGCGTGGAGCCAGACTTGCAAATGCCGACGGGACAGTCTGGGACAGGGGGTCCATCTTGAGATCCGCGGCCCCTTCAGCTAGCCAGATCAATACTTAACGTCCCCGAGAAAGGAGCATATTACTGCAAGAAACAAAGGCCACAACAATCTGAGACGTCGCCTGCAGAACCGAATACTAGTTTACTTAAAAGGAGATTTCGCCAGACCGGAGCATTTCAGCATCACCAGAGGATTATATAATCCAAATTATGTTTGACCAGAAAGAATACCGGCAGGGCCCTCGGATTCAAAAAGATGAAGGTTTTCGTGCGTGAGGGCGAGAGTGATGACTCTTCAGACCCACGCGCCGATTCTATGGCAGATACTGGATTCGGCAGGCTCCCAGTGTATCTGGGAACGGCAGTGGGACCAGTTGACTCCAGAGGTATCGGACATATGACGCTCAGTTTCAGGGGAAGCCTTGAGCTCAGAGATGTGTATCTTGCCTGTTGCATTGTCATGAATGTGATAGACAGTGACACACGACTGAGGGACTGTTACTTGGCGGGGACGCATCCGCATGTGTTGTCTCCATAGAGTAGACACCTTTCTGGAAGTAGTCAAGCTGCCAGGAACGATCAGATGGCTCTCTGTTATAAATTGAGCAAGAGACCTTCATATATGATCTGGTAGAGAGCGTCCATCGCTCATACTCGATCACAGGAACCGCTGGGTCGATGTGAGGACGTGGGTGATTCTCCGGAGTTAAGTGGTGCGCAACGGGCGGCGACCACGTCTGAACTCCAAGGGGTGAAGCTATGACAAACGATTAAGGTGCTGCTGGGAGTTTGTCAAATACTAGATGAGTTATGGTACGCTCATCTGGGGATATTTAGTTCGAGGAGATCAAGAAATCAACCTCAAGAAAACCAGACACTCCGCTCCGGTCACTGTTAAGTATGGGCTTGCAGGCAACGCCGCGGTTCCAGCTTCAACATGACGGCAAAGCAGAACACTGAAGAGAAGTTCTAGTGGCATATATTTACTCCCTACTTTAAAGACGTCTCGGCATTGAAATACTGTGAATGCGCTTCAAATTCAGAGGGGCAGTATGGTTCTAGGTACGTGACCACGTTAACCGACAAGTATTCACACGGTCCAGGGGTACACACAATCAGATGCACGTCCAAAACCCTCCAAGGAGAGAAGCTTCTTGGAGGCCTAGATTGAGGGTTACTTGCCCGAGATCCAATATCTTTATGAAGACAGCGTGAAGTTCGTCACGATGGATCCGTTGTCGAGTCCCAGGGTTGTCAGCAACTTGAGACATCGAACTCATGCCAAAGACAGCAGAATGCTATACGAATCAGCACTATCACACTAAACGTGGAGTCTACTTGGACCGATAACTAAGGAGAATACATAACTGTCGGCGCATACCTCGAATCGAAAGATATTGAGTTTGATACACCCGCACCATACGGCAAAGGACAGTGAGGCCAGTATGGACGTGCAAATGGATACGTCGCCATGGGCAACGGAACCGAGAGTTGATTCGCTGCGGGAAAAGATGACTGTGATTGAGGATGCCGGTTTCACACGGGACTACTACGGCCCAAAGTGACGAAGCGGCGCCAATGCGATTAGCGTGGAGCTTATGAACGGAGAAGTGTTGGATGAGGTTATCGTGAAATTCCCTGTAGGCCATCCAAGAGACGACACGGCCTACCAGGTGTTGAAGAAGTTCCATGCCAACATGGGCCTCTTATTCCAGGTTGAGGAGGTAGAAAAGATCATTCAAGCATTGAAAATGATGACATGCCGGTTCATGAGTTTGTCCATTTGTTTACTAGGTAGTTGTCATGATACTATAAAATAGTCGAACCCAGCTAGACGAAGTTTAGCATCTTAGCGAGCAAACAATTGAATGCGTCTCTCTCTCTCTCTCTAGTATTTCCCTAAAAGGCGCGTGTAGCTCAGACTCGCTCCACAAGGAAGAAGATCCGCTCTCCTCCTTCCCGGCAAAAAATCGGTTCCGCTTCTCCCAATCCTGGTCTTGTGACGCGCGAGATTGCCTCTCCCTCATTTCGTCCAGATCATAATCGGCCCACACGAGCTTCTCTCCGACACGCTTCCACATGTAAATCATGGTTTCGCGATTATGGCGGTAGATAACCTTGTGGACGGAGGGATCTACCAGCGGCGAGGGACCACGAACCCCCAGCATTCAGCGTGCCCGTCTGCGCGCCGATGACGAACGAACCAGGCTCCGGACGTGGTAGCTTCAGGATTTGCGCGCAGAAAACCTCTGACTTGGCCAGATTAAATAGATGCAAGAACATGACGATGTTGACCACGGACCAGGTGCCGGCTGTCTTGGCAAGCGGCGAAGTCTCTGGGTCCGTGTCAAAGATATCGCCTACAATAAAGTGCTCCAGCGTGAAGCGGTCGGCATCCTTGACGAGCGCATGGCCCGCACTTTCAAACGCTGGCAATATATCGGATCCATACAGCCTGGAGATGGAGACTCCGTCGTAGTGTAAAGCGCACACATCCTGACCAAGACAAGTGCCCAAGTCAAGAAATGTCGGAGGCGGTTTGCTGTCGTCGGTGGATTCGGGTGACGATTTGAGGAATGAGACAAGCCTCGCGTAATGGGCATGTCTGCGAAGGCCAAAGCTGAAGAACCAGAACTCACCGATGCATGGCCATGGACAGATATCCCATGCCAGATCACGATGGACGCAGCTCAGTCTGTCAGTTATGGTTAACGCAAATAGACCAGGGCAAGAAGACTCTCACTATTTGAAGGAAATGCGAATCTATATCGTCCGGTGGGATGCCACTGTATTCCTTAAACAGCTGACGGGTGTGCGGGGTGAGTTTATCTTCAGCGAACTCCGTGTACCAGGGGAGTTTCCTGGAGCGCACCGGGTGGTCTTTGGGAAGCTTTCTCGGGTCGCCACTCATGATGATGATAGATAGCAAGTCAGCGGGGGAGTAGATAAAGAAGGGACAGGGTGAGCAGGGAAGATTCGATGCATATACAGATATGCACCCGGACGCTGAGGGATCAACATGTGTTATGTGGGCTGTAAGAGTGGGTTTATTCCCCGAGACTAACGCCAAGAAGTTTAGCGTCATCGAGCCCTACTTCTAACTTCTCACACCCCGCGGTACTCGCTGCCGGTGTTATAGTGTTATTTTTCTCAAAATTATAAATGGCCCTGGGTTTCAGTCCTAAATACTCGGCTAGAGAAACATTCAATAGGACTTTCCACGTTTTAGTCTTCTGGGCTTGGTCAAGGCGATTCTCAACGGCAAACCGACCCTGCTTGGCACAAACTGGCCGAGCTCAAGCCCTGCCATAGGGTAGGACGTGGGCAAGGGTGCATCACGTTTGGCGGCATTACTGTCAGCTGATAGCACACATCACCCGTTCCTCACAGTGGTCACCCTTCTAAGCATCAGCAACAATTTTGGGGCAAGATAATCAAAACGAGGATATAAAAAGTCCTTTTCAAGTGCTCTTTTTTTGAAGTAATTTTCATTGTCTGTTCATGAGCTTATGGTTGGCTGAGCGTATGAATTATCAGTGTGGGTGATGGCTATGCTTGTCAAGGAAATCAGCTTCATCTCAAAGACCTGCCCACAACTGGATGTGGATTGTAGGGCGTCGCAGAGATTTTCTGTGCACCTAAATGGTTTTCGTTTTTGCGCCTTAATTCGTGGGCCTCTCTACGTTTTCTTCAACTTCCCTATTGCTAATTTCTTATTTTATCCCTGATTTTTAATTACATTTTTAATTCTGCTATTTTTATGACCATAAAGAAACTCATTGCCGGGCTGTCCACACCTTAGACAGACATGGCACGTTCTACCATCGGATGGTGCAGCACGCGGCCCTGCAGCACTGGGCAGGGTAAAGCGGCGCTTAACTATGGGCCGGCACGTTCCGGACCTACCCCTGCATGGCCCACGCAGCGCACGCGATATGTGTTATCTCAGCCACAGTCCCGTACTCATGGCTCAGTGTTCAGCGGAAAATACCGCATATTACTACTATCTGCGAAGAACGTAACTGCGCCAGTGCTTAACGGATAGCTCGTTTGAATTGGCAACTATCTCCGATGTGAGGTGTAATAAGTGGAGTCTAACGCCGCGGCACAGATACAGGGTTTACAATTACACGTGAAGTCTTCCCCTAGACGAAAGTGGCCAGCCGAGCCCAACTCCTTTCAAGCGATAAAAGATCGCGCTTGCCGTCCTGAGAATTTATCTTTTCAGACTTCTTCCACTTCGTGCCCCCTAGACTCAACAAGTCAGTAGAAAGACCATCCGCCATGTCTGAGGCTGCTGTCACAAAAGAGGCGACCACCGGCGCGCATGCGGTCGAGGAACCCGTCAGCATGACCCGTCCCAATGGATGGATGTACAAAGCCCCAAAGATCGGTCAGGTCACTCTCCCTTGGTATGCCTCGCCCAAGGTGCAGCTGGGCATGGTGGCCTTTGTCTGTTTCCTCTGCCCGGGTATGTTCAACGCGCTCGGTGGAATGGGAGGTGGAGGAAAGACCGACGCAACCCTGGCCGATCAAATGGTAAGTGCGACTGCGACTGCGAGTGCAAGATGAGAAAGGTGCGACCGACAGGTGGGCTGACCCAACGTGCGAGTAGAACACAGCTCTGTACAGCACCTTCGCCGTCGTTGGTTTCTTCGCAGGAACCTTTGTCAACCGTCTCGGCGTCAGACTCACCATCGCCTTTGGAGGTATTGGATATTGTATCTATGCCATCAGTCTGCTGGTGTCCGTTCACAAGAACGTGGCCGGCTTCAACATTTTCGCTGGCGTCCTGCTAGGTGTGTGTGCGGGTCTGCTCTGGACTGCTCAGGGAACGATCATGTTGTCGTATCCCTTGGAACATGAGAAGGGTCGTTACTTCGCCTGGTTCTGGGCTATCTTCAATGTCGGTGCTTGCGTGGGAAGTATGGTATGTATCATCTCGGAATCGAACCATGTTTCATAACATCGCAGCCGATGCTGACCCCTTCAAGGTCTTCCTTGGCCAGAATATCAACGTGACTGAGAATGTAACGGCCTCCGACGGTGCTTACATTGGCCTGATAGTGCTGATGTTCTGCGGTGCCGTGTTGGCCGTCTTCCTGGTCGATGCTCACAAGATCATTCGCTCGGATGGATCCAAGGTCATCCTGATGAAGAACCCCAGCTGGAAGTCCGAGTTCGTCGGCCTCTGGGCCGCCATCCGCAGCGAGCCATTCGTCATTCTGCTTTTCCCGATGTTCTGGTCTTCCAACTGGTTCTACACCTACCAGGAGAACTCGATCAACGGTGCCCACTTTGACACCCGGACCAAGGCGCTCAACGACTTCCTCTACTGGTTTGCCCAGATTGTGGCTGCGAGCATCCTTGGACCCATTCTCGACTTGAAGTATTTCCGTCGCAGTGTCCGTGGCAAGGCGGCTTTGATCGGTCTTTTCAGCCTCACCATGGTCATCTATGGTGGTGGTTATGCGTTCCAGAAGCAGTACACCCGCGGGTCCCCAGATAACAACGAGGACTGGACCACCTCCGGCTACGCGGGACCGATGTTCCTGTATTTCTTCTACGGTCTCTTCGACGCTTGCTGGCAAGGAACCGTCTACTGGTATGCATCTTTCTTTCACACCACGGGATAAAATCGTGCTGACAATCCCTGTAGGTTCTTGGGAGCGCTCAGCAACTCGGGTCGCCGGACCGCCAACTTCGTCGGTTTCTACAAGGGTATCCAGTCTGCTGGTGCCGTCGTGATGTGGGCCTGGGACTCGACTTCGCCCGAGTTCATGACGGAATTTGCCAGCAACTGGGGTCTCCTATGTGGCTCCCTTGTCGTCGCCGCGCCCGTTGTTTGGCTGAAGATCAAGGACCATGTCGACATCTTGGAGGATCTGATGGACGTCGACGAGACTATCGAGGATGTTCTGCCTGCCGGTGATGCCGAGAAGCGTGCCTTCGGCGAGGAGGCGATCTAATTTGTCAACGGTGCTGCCTCTAGAATACCACTAATTGCTCTCCCAGGCTCGACATTGGCTGCTCAGCCTCGAGTGACAATATACCCCGGGCTTGGTCTGATTGTGAACACGCGTGTCAGGGATGTTTGTCCTAGATTTTATAATCGCGATTCATACTGTAATTATCGGTGCACGTTTTACCTTTTGACAAAGTATGATGAGGCAAAGGATACATATGAACTGGCTGGAGTAAATGTTTCCAATACATAATATTCTAGCGCAGATTCATCATTGGGACCTATTTCCAGACCTGTTTACTGAAATTTGTAGTGTTGTACAGGGCCTGATTGGTATGACGTCTTTCCAGCTACTTGCTCATACTTTGTAGAACTATAGCCAAGACGTATGCATAGATCGTTTATCACCGAACAAAATTCACCTGTCGGTATCACTGTAACGAACAGATGTACCAGGCACTCGGATATAAAGATTCGTCTGCCCAACTAAGACAAGCACCAATCTTTTGTCATACACTCTTCCGGACTGAATCTGCCTTGGATAATCTATATCAATTTCTGAAATTCAGGGAATAATTTACAGGGTGGCCATGCACAGACTGTACACTAGGCTACCGCTAGCATTAATATTATTAGAAGTGTTTTGCAGAGAGTCGTAATTAGACTTTCCTCTTCTGAATACGGGCTGGACTAGGACGGGACTAGGACTAGACTGGACTGGACTAACGTATGCAGACAAGAACGTATATTCGACAATACAAGGCATAACTCAAGCTCCCAACCATAAACCCTGTGGCTATATGGCTCGTTGGCCGGTGGCTCATGCTGACCACCCTGTGTAGAAATATATGTATCCACAGCTTATTTAGTGTGCACTCTCCGACCTCAACGTAACTCATTCTAGAGCCGGGGCTTTATTCTCTACTATAACTAAAAAAAGGAGACAATGACGCTTTGTGTTACCTGTGGAGAATTCTTTGAGCGCAAGGCTGCGTTGATCAAGCACAGGGAATATTAATACCCTCATGCAACAACATTCAAGTGTGACAATAAAGAGTACCGAGTCATTGCAGGTAAAAAGCCAGGAACATTCAGACGCCCAAAATGCAACTGCCAGTCGCCTGGAATGAACATCCTTCGCCGTCATGTAGGAAGGAGATGCCATCAAAGTGATGAATTTGCTGTGGCCAATGACCCGGAGATTATTTCTGAGCAGAGTGAACGTCTGGACCCTAGCGATGACGGCGAGCAAAGGGAGGACATTATAACTGAAAATGGTATGGAGATATTCGAAGCCTAATTGGACAAGGGCCGGTTTTTATAACTTCATCTAGACTGCCAGCATCTCGAGCGCCTTTAGGGTTTCAAGTCGATCCCCAGACCCCGCGCTCGTAACAGCGTCCATCGTTTACTGATAGATCGCGGACTAATTCAGTCGTATATATTAACATTAATTTTTTACTGTTGTTCTATTAATAAGAGCGAAGGCCATAAGTCCCCCCTGTCGCCTATGGAACTTGTTCGAATTGCGGCGCTTGATGATTCTTCCCGTACGTCGACAATCGCCTCATCTTCGCCTTTAGAGAAAAAAATAAATTTCCGCCATGATACAGAACCCAGTCTTTTTCATTTACCTTTTTTTGCACTGCTAATTGATTTACAAATGTTCGATTCTCGGCCACCTTGGCCCAGCAGCCTTGGTTGTTTTGGCGCGCACGCACAAGCCGACTGGACTTACCCTGCTTCCTGCCAGTCGGACCGGGCAGTCGGACCAGGCAGCGAGTTGCCGGGCGAACACGACACGGTCAAATGTCAGATGCAGCTCGATGTAGTGCTTCCAGAAGCGATGTCGAGGACAGTTAACGCGAAGCTCATGTTCACTTTGCATGCGATGCCAAGAGATCTAGTGAGATTAAGGCAATTAGCGGGTAATTATTTAACGGGTTTTAAGCGAGATTCAGGGGTAAATTTGAATCAGGTTCAGACCCCTGAACACAGCTTACTATTGTAGGAAACAAAATTAATAAAAAATAATCACTTCGCGATACTTGGTTTCGATCCAAGTAGGGGTGGACACGAATGACGAATATATCTAATCACATGCCCCATGTGACCAGAGTACTAAGCCGCACAGTCAAAATAATGTCATGCGGCTCAGAAAGCGGCGACATTTGCCCTAAACCTAAACATTAGAGTTTGGGACAAACCAGGGAACTTCGGAAGAGCATTTTGCGCTGTATCTCGATGGCTATTGATGGTATCCCAATCGGGTTAGCAGCAAAAATGCTTGGTCCGTCTAAATCCTGCGAATAAACCCTGAACACTGCGTCTCGGAAACTTGTTCTGGGCATGTTCCGCCCAAGTATGTGCATCATCAATCAATGATATCGACTTGCTTTTGGAGCATACCACCGCGTCTCAGGACCAAAATGTGCCGCCATAAATATCGAAAATAACGAGGTCTCAGTCTCACTTTCTGAAGCAATGTATGTGTATTTATAGACCAGAACGGGGAAAGTGTAACTCCGTTGGACTTTATTTTATAGCCTGTGCGGCAGCAAGCTATCAGCGAGGCTTTGGTACGGTGACCCCAGTCACAATTAGGCTATCCCTAACCCCTACGGGGGATATTACCGCCATGAGACGCGTACGATGTCGGCGACTATGATACTGTCTCGGCTACGCATGCGGGGAAACTCAAATTTATCATACTCCGTCAGTAACTGAGAGCTTACCCTTTAATTTATTAACAGTCTGAGGCATGCGTCATACTCAGTTACCCTGAAGTCCTATTCTACTTTATAATTCAAAAATGTTCTTAGACAGCAAAAATGGTATTCTGAGTGCAGTCAGGCGGATTCATGTTCTTGCGGCTGGCTCTAGCCCGCGTTGGCGGATCCATTGGGGCGGCGGCTTGTAGACTACCACACACTGTGTAGCGGGGCTGAACTGGACGGGGATGTGTGTACCTATATCCAAGAATACAAGACTTCTTGCTTGGTCTGGCAGCGAAGACAAATTCCTCCTTATATCTTCTGCCGACCTATAGTCTATTGCGCAAGCAAGTCCAAAAAGACAGGTAAGCAAATAATCAAACAACATGCAAGTAAAACCAAAGCACAAACAAGCACACAAGAGACACACAAGCAGCAGCATTGCTGCATCAGCCGCAACCGCTGACGTCAATCCCGACCATGACATTAACGCTGTTCAATAACCCGGTACCGACCGACATTCCGGTGCATGGGATTTTTGCTGGCAGCCATGTTCCTTCCACCTCTTGCTTCCTATGTTTGAATTGCGGGAATAGATAAATGGCAGGCTTTGCTAGCTAGAAACAATACTTCTGAGTGCTACTGGTCAGCATAGCTACAATGAATTTTTCCCTGTGTCTTGTCGCTTTCTTTTCATGCTTCTGTATTCTAGCTCTTCGAACCGGTGCAGTAGCAGTCGACCACTGTCATACTTGTGGTGGAGTACCGACTCCTACAACGTCTGTGCTTGATGTGAGTATAGAGATGGCTTTTGGTAGTGGGTCTCGACCACCCGTTCAGGCTGATGAAGTCGTCAGTTGAACATATCACAACTATGACGGTACCTATCGAACCACTTCACACCGAATTCCATTATGCGGAATACCTCTATATAAACGATTTTCAGCTTCTCAAATGGTCAGCATTCCCACCAAATTCAACATACGCAGGGGCCTGCTACTCTGGTAATATTGCACTACTTTCTGACGGCAGCGAAAAATCAATAGGCTTCGGTACCCCTGACGGTGAAAACTATAATTCAAACTATCGATACCTGAACCTATCGTCTATGGTGAGTTCAAAATGATTAATCTCCAGAAGTCGTTGACGTCTCCAATAGCGAGTTACAAACTTGGAAAGTACAGATGTCTTTGTATCAATCATATATGGGATTGCAACTGCCCATAGTGGATTATATTTCAGCGGGTCCTATGACTTCCAAATTCCCAGAGGAAGTTCACAGCTAATAGTAAATGGTTTCGAGCGAGAGGGCATGACCTATGTTGGGGGTTTCTCGTTACTATGTAAGAAACAGGCTGGCAAACAATTCAATTCAATCAACGTTATCTACCGTGAGGGCCAGTTGGATTGACCAACCGAGGGCCCCGATTGAATTGATTGAATTGAATTGACAATTGATACAGCAATTAGTCATACAGTGTAACAACCTCGACCTCCACCTCGCCGTCGCCGTCGCCGTCCTCCGGCCGACTCACTACCCCTGTATCGTCGCCCGATTCCTCGTTGAAGTCGTCCTTGACCGGGTCTGAACCTTCTTCACGATGATTCTTGTTGTCGAGGTCCGGAACGTCCATAACGCTATCGCGAATGACCCCAGCCTTCAACCACGACCGTACTGTCTGTGCTAACCCGATTGTTGTTGCTTCAAGCCGTGACCGTAGAGGCGTCACCATGAGGCCACTTGACGAGAAGAGCCTCTCGCATTCAGCCGACATGGGAGGGATAGATAAAATATCAACGGCCATTTGACAAAGACGAGGGTATTCTGACCTCTTGTTGTACCAGTATTCCAACGGGTCCTCCACATCAATATCCGTAGTAGCCGTGCTAAGCTGCCAACGCTCGTACTCGTCATCGGGGAGGTCCTTGGGCTCGTCGAGGTCCGGCATCAACGGTGGGCCCACAGTATCGGAATATTGATCGAATGGACTCACGAACGAAGCTTTGAACTGCAACGGCCGGAAGGTAGTCAGTTGATTACTGATCAGTCGCTTCTTGTAGTCAGAATCCCATAGTCGTTGGACCGCTGCCCTCGCGTCGATAATCCACGATTTCCGGGTTGACCACTTCGTCTCAAAGTATCGCCACCTGTACCTCGGGTGGAGGGCAACGGCAGCGTAATAAGCCGGACAATCTTCTAGTCGTTGGTAGTACTTATCAAGTAGGTCCCAGGCACAGTTGACTGCAGCCTGCCACTGAATTCTGTAGCTATTTTCGACCTCTTCTTTCTTGGCCTTTTCAAGCTTGTCAAGAAGGAATTCAAAGGCAGGTACCACATGCCAGATGAGGCCGTACGCCTTGAGGCACCCGTCAACTCGGTCTCGGAGTACTGAATCGCCTTGAAGGATAAGGAGGACGACGTTGAAGTTGTAGAGGAGCTTTTGAAGCTCATGCAACATGGACCAGTCAGAATCGGTCAACTTCGAATCAGCCTGAAGGCACAGCGGTATATCCTTTTTCGATCGATTCGAACGGCTGTATGCCTTCGCTTGATTGTCCCACAAGTCCTGTCCTCGATAAAGTTACGTAGCTTCAACGCCCTCTCAATCATGTAGAATTGCGACAGCCACCGGGTGGCGTTGTCAGAAACAAGATGGAGGACCTTGATGCGCTTCGACGGGTTACTTTCGTTGTATTCCTTCTGCAGCTTCAAGAACGCCTGCGTGTCCCGAATACTCTCGCAAACGGTCTCTGGCAGAGATGAAGCCTTTCGACAGCGGGTTCGTGAGCGAGATAGGAAATGCGTGATAACTGGTGTCGCCAACCCTGATAGACTTATTGCTTTAAATGATTGGTCAAGTTACCATGCTGCTCACATCTTCCCACTCTCTGGCGAAGACTGGTTCATCAGGAATAGTTTTTCTCGGTGGATTACAAATAGAGCGGGAGAGCGTGACACTGGTATCAGTTCATGTCAGAACGGCCTACTGATGCTATCCCATATACATGAAAAGTTTGACAACTTTAGTATTTCCATCAATCCAGATGACAACTACAGGATAATTACCTTCAGGGACGATGTTTTCAACGTTGGTGGGCGTCTACTTGACCCTGTTTGTCTAGATCCTAGCGATGAGAATAGTGTAAGGGACGAGCTCCTTCGGTGGCACTTCCGTCAAGCGGTATTGGCCAACATGAGAGGGGCTGGGGAACCAGTTTTTGAGACAGACTTCCCACCAGGAAGCGATATGGTCGGGGAGATCCGCAACGGGCCGGATGCAGTAAAACGGATGGAGGCAGAACTATTCTCGCGATTAGGTGGGTTATCGCTGACCTAGAAACCTTGTGCTATTGCGAGATAGAATGTTTGTGAATCTTGTCTCGGTCGAAGTAGTGGGAGAAGAAGATGAGCATCGGTGATACCATCCGCATGTCACCATCACACTTTCTTACTCTCCTGACGGCGACTCGTAACCCTTAGCCACAGAGCGTGGCCTACCCCTCGTGCCCAGCGTTGGCCTTCCATATCTTGCCCATGGCTTTCCTTGTCATTTATGGGTCGTTTACATGTACATTTCACATACCTCCAATGGATCACTTGTTCCTTTGCGTTCTTGTCTGGTCTTGGTGCGCAAATTTCGAGAGATCGGAAGATATAAAAGTTTTTTCTTGATATGCTTTAGTGTAAAAATGTAGTCTTAAAGATATCACCAACTCCTCGTAGGATTTATTTCTTCCGATATTTAACAATTGTATTGCGTGGGTACGGGCAAGCATTAGGGCTGTTCCGAATACAAAAATTCGCAGTAATCGTATTCGTTGTTCGCAAATTTTATTCGCAAATCCTGAGCAGTGCGAATAATATTCGTTCGAATATTCGCATCTAGTCGCGTGTCCAGCAGTAGTTTACCATTGTCCTCAATTTCAAGAGCCAAGAGAGCCGCTTACAGCCTTCCAGCTCAATTGACGTAAGTAGTAAATTGATGGCGAGGTATGCACATTTTTTCCTCTGTCACCGAGCGAGAGGTTGGCCTTTCCAGGGACATATATAAAGACTGGCACACGCCCAGATTCAGCCTCTTAGTCCGTTCAACAATCCTTACAATCAGTATCTTCCGAACCATTTACTTCTAATTTTCGGGATTCTATAAATTGGAATGGAGACCAGAGGAAACTGTCTAGATTACCTGGCACTGAATGACGGCTACGACGCTGAGTCTCAAACAGCTCGCTGTTCTAGCCCAATTCTAGAGGCCCGCAGACGCTGGTTCATCCTCGTCGCACTGTTGCATCGGTCAGCCACAGTCATATACAGAAATTGATTCAATTATTCAGCTAGCTCGTTCCGAATCGATATTACAATCGCAAAGTCTTAATTCATTTATTGCAGGGTCATCGGTTAGTCAGAAAGTCCCAGAAGAATCATAGTTTGGGCCATACTTCACCTGTACGGAAACACGCAGCGAGTATAACCGCACCATAAAGAGGGGAATTTGGTAGTATACTGGTACTGAAAGACTAATCTGCGGCTTTTTCTCTGATACGAACAAGGTGAGTTCATCGAACTTTGCAAGAACACGGTGAATTTGCGAAAGCCGTTGCCAATCACTTATTGAGAACGGAATAAAGTCTGTCTCATAGTGCATGAACTTCTCAAGCTGGTACCTTGACTTTGAGATTAACCTTACGTCAGATGAACTTCTAGAGCTAGTAGCTTACCTGCAAAGCATCACTTAACATCCTAAAGGTCGAATTCCATCTCGTATCAACGTCATACTCTATGAACTTATCAGGAAGATTCATGCGCTTGCAATTGTCGTTCCATGCCTGCCTGCGTTGAGGACTTCGGTGGATCCAGAGAGCTATGATACGAAGCCTTGCAAGTGGTTCAAGGGCCCGAAGAGACTGGTGTTCTCCTTCATCAAGGTTATCACAGATAGCATCAGCTTCTTCTGTATTACCAGACTTGAGGGCAACAAGGATATCCTTAACAATGAGGTGGATGATGTGGGCCAAACAGCGCACACAACTTCCTAAACCACGGCATAAAGGGTTTGTCTCGCACTTCGTCTGCAGATTTTCGGACAGCATTAACGCCATCCGCTCATTGTTACTAGCATTGTCGCCAGCTATCGATAGCAGTTTGTGTTCAAGATCCAGTTCTATAAGCACTTCTTCGACTGCTGTAGCCAAGTTCTCTCCACTATGTGGTCCATGGAGTTCCTTAAACTCTAAGACTTTCTCTCGATAGTCGAATTCCTCTGTGAGCCAGTGGCCAATGATACCGAGGACTGGGAGGGTATGCTTGCTGGTCCACACATTAAGGGACAAAGCAATTGTTTTGCATGTAGCAGAAAGTTTCTCTTTCAATCTAACACGTTGGAAGAATCTTCCATAAGACGCTGCCGGAGGGTTTGACGAGAGGTAAATGGAAGTGACATTCCCGGCATATCCTTGAATATTTGCCGGAAGGTCGGTGATTCAACGACCGTAAAGGTATTGCTTGCTACTAATAACCCAGCGATGGAGATTCTTTTCGAGAAGCTCTTGAAATGTGAGTTTTCCTTGTTACCCCAGAGGCTAACAATAGTAGACTTTGGGGCAGCAACAACTGGCTCCGGAACACCAGGCGGTAGAATCCCGTGCTTCTCCTTCAAATGGACCCGAATATTGGTGGGTACACGCAGTTCAGGGCCCTGAACCATGGCCGACAGACCGACAGTCCCTAACAAACGCGCCGCACCGCCCGGGGTTAGGGCGCTCATGTGGTTCACGGTCGTGGTTCTCCATACTAACCAAGGACCGACAAGGACCGACAAGGGACCGACAGGCGACCACGGACCGACCAAGGTTAGGGTCGCCTGGACGTAGCGGCCCGGGCACCCTGGCCCTGACCGCTACGTCACGACGTCACGACGCCACGACGACGACGACGACCGACCGACCGACCTCCTTCGTACTGGGCGTAAGCGTGTACTCTGTAACATCAAACCGCCTCTCGTTTTGCCTCCGTCAGTGAGTCCGATCTAAGACTGGCGAAGGGCAAGATCCCAACGACGGCTATAGACATAAAAGATAATAAAAAAGCCAGGCATGACACTCAGGAGAAAATTAAAGAAATAATGTGGAATTTAGGTGCGCAAATAATCATGTTAGGGTTAGGGTTAGGGTCGGTGTATTATCAAGTAACATGTATATTTCTATTTTTGCCCTAAGTGAGGCAACGTTTCAGCTTCTTCGTTACCAGTGGAGGGTAGATAAGGATTTATTATGTATATAGGGGCTTAGCCAGAAAACAAAAAAGGACAGTAATCATCCGCATCTCTTTCCATCAACTGGAATCTCCCCAGTTGACAAAGTGTCTCTAGAGCCTTTTGTACAAGCGCCGATTTCCAACTGACCAGAGATAAATGTACCAATGCTTCGAAATACCGATGATTATTGGCTGCTTACTGCTGTTCAGGCTGCGTCGGGGTCAGGCTTCTGAGAAAGAGAAGGTCTTGGCATGTGACATCACTAGCGGTTCAGTAAATTACCGGATTGAGCAAATGAAGCTTGGTGGACAAGCCTACAAGTCACAATTACGTGGAAATCTCTGCGAACACAGTAAAATACTGAAAGCATAACCTTAAACTGACAAATCGTCATTGATCCTCAAGCTGTCGTTGTGCAAGCCTGAGTAAAGGGTAGACCACGCGTGTCCGTCAGCGTCGCGCCAGTTCTACCTGGACCACAATATCAGCAGTATCTATGCCATACTTGTAGTCACATTGAGCATAAGCAATACTTGGGATCTAGTATGCGAAATTAGTTGCGCCGGTTGGCCTTGTCTTCAGCGCTGGTTGCTCAGGCCATATTGACGGGGGTGATGGTGGACTCTCTAGCCGCCAAGTCTGTGCCGTTGTTCGCAGCTCAATCCTGAGCCGGAAAGAGTCACGGTCAGCCGGTCAAAGGGCTGGGCATCGGGAGGCCTACGAATCTTTGTTTCTGGGCCTGATAAGGGTACGTACAGTATCGTCAATTGCTATTTGATATAGGCGCTAATAACTCACTCTAGGTGTCCCCGGGCTCCGAGCGCAATGGAACGGCTACAATATCTAAAGTGTTTGTGCTTTTTGATAGAAGAATATCAAATGGATAATGAAAACAATAAGTTTTTTTGGAGAAGGCTTCGGTGTGACACTATAGAGTTAAATTACTCAATGGTGACAAGGTTTCGCGGCGATGTACTTCGGCTTCCCCACGATGAATGTCCCTTATCTCGTAACGCACCGTTGCCCAACAATCCGCTGCCCAAGTGTCATAAGGAATAAGCATGGCGTCAACCCCTTTTAACTTGTACTCATTTGCTGCCTCATCCTTTATCGAGTTTGGTTGATCTTTAAAACTACTCATCATCAATCTTCGCGAGACACGAGGGCCTCCTAACGCAGCCAACTTATTCTGTTTGGTCTCTTCATAAGCCCTCAAAGCCTCCTTGTAGACTTTAGCCGAGCCGCGTCCTCGCTATCCTGCTGGCAATCTTTATTTATTTGATTAACAAGGGCTTGAACGGATGCACTGATGTCATTGGTATGCAACTTAATTCTACCTTCTCTCATAGAGACTTCCTGCAGAACTCTGACTTTCCACTCGTTTACAAAGGACGGTAAACCAAGCCTATCAAAAGTAACTGCTGCAACTCCAGGGTCAGGGTGTTCGCGAGCAAATCTGCTAATCTGATCTACATTGTTGAGTGTCCGGGAGAAGACATCAAATAAACGCAAATCTTTGGGAGAAGGCCTTACCTGAAGTTAGCAACCACTTCACCAAAGTACTTTCCAAGCGCTTCATCCTGTGTCAAAGACTCACGAACCGTCGATGGGGGATAGAGTGCCTTCATGAGCGCCTCCTCTTCCGAGTACTCCTTATTAGTTACGATTCGGTACTATTTACCATCAATGTCAAAGACTACATATTTGTAGGACTTCGCACCGGGCGGTTCTTCGGTTTCCGCTTGGGATTGAGCGCTCGAAAGAAGACTCCACTCTGAGGGAGCATGCCGAACTTGCTGACCTTCGGAGACTCCTGGGAACCGGGTTGGGTGTCTTCTCCGGTAGCTCCAGAGGTAGCTCCTGGATCTTGAACAGGTGCTTGCAATTCGGACATTGGAACGACATAAATAAAATAAGAATACAAAATAACTGAAAGTGGAAGGAAACTGGAACTTCCTGCAATTTACAATGCTCGAGGTGGTATTTCGAGACGATTTTGTCGATAAACTGGTCAAGACAAAGCCGCAAAGTGCGTTTTTCACGGTCATGGATAATCCGAACATTCAAAAAACTCGTAAAGTCGGCCATCTATCGGATTTCGTAAGCTTGCATCAGTTGATCACAGAGCGCGGTTAATTGGTCGCAATAAATGGGAGGACCTAAGATTTGGAGTGTCCGTAGGCGCGATGGTGGCGGTAGAAAAAGCACCGTGCAGGAATAAGTGCTCCAGGGTCCTCGAGTTGGGCAAAATGCGCTCTTTTGCGACAGCTGTATGAAGACTGCCGTGTTGAGATCATAGCTTTGTCAGTATGTCTTCTTGTTCTTCCTGAGCGGCGTGGTTCACTTCGTCCTGAAGTCATCGGACTCATTCGGGTGAATGGATTGAGAGGCTGGCGTCGTACGACCTGATTCAATATGGTCCATGTTCCTGCTTTATTTCTGGTAGTTATGACACTTGTAGGCTCTAGGGAATCCGGCTCTGGTATTTCTTCTAAGTTCACTGCTTCAACAGGGGGGCGTCGGCCTGGGTGTAGTTAGTCCTGCAGATATTGCAGATATGGTCCCTGGCTGAGCTAAGACTATTGTGTCCGCTGATTAGACTCAGGTACAAGCGCCAACCTCGCATAATGAAAAATGATTTTCGGTTTCCAACGTCGCGGGCGTAGAGTCATCGAAAAATTTGTGAAGCGTATAAAGACAAGCATTAGCGAAGAGCGGCTCTGAAGGAAATAGACGTCATCAGTCACTACACAGTCAAATTATCATTGCATTGATCTCAATTATTCTTGCATATTCTCTATGTTCTTTGAAACTAGAAAATAATCCAAATGATGTCTGCTGGATCGGCTGGAAACAAATACGACTTACGTAAGCTATAACTAAGTTAACCTAACTTAACTTAACTTTAACTCGAAAGATGTAAGGAAAGCTTAGAATAATCCCATTGTCAAGGTTGGACTCGAGAAACCCTAACCATGTTCAGCATTTCCCGCGTCACGTCGTTATCTTCGACAAAGGCTAAGGCCTTGGCATAGCCGATCTTGTCCGCGCTGTATACTTATCCAATGAGGACTGATCTGATAGATCAGGAGTCTGACGAGCTACCTCTCCAATTCATCACCATCACAGGCCTAGCTGATGCAAAGAAGCCAGATCTTGCTTCTCGCCGGCTTGTACGTGCACAGGCGAGAAAATCCGCATACCGATCAGCTACACATGCATTGACATCTGTTTCCGTCAAACCAGAAGGGCCACTCACATCCAAATTCAAGCTTTCATCATGGCAACGGCGGAGCTCCAAAAAGAAATTGCAGGAGGTGCTATCGGATTCACTGAATTTCAGTGATGAGCCTCCCCTGCTAAGACTCACCGCCGAAATTGCACCAATAAATGATCTACCGATTCCTATGAATACAATGACACAGGAACTTCTTCATTTTTGTATGTCATTCTCGTGTATTACCGTTTTGGCATTATATCTAACTTTGAATGCCGATCAATTTGACATGCGCACCAACAGTTTTGCCCTGAATCCGGAAGGCGATTGGTTTACTATTGCCAGGAGCAATCCTGCAGCCCTTCATGCATTTTTATCTACAATTGCGGTCTTGCGCAATCTGCATTTGGGGATCGGCGATTCCACGGCAGTGTCTCATCACAGAAGCGAGGCCGTTCGATTTATCAACCGGGAGCTCAACGCGACCGGGCAGCTGTCAGATGTATTAATCGCAGCAGCTGCAGTTTTGGTGAACGCAGAGGTATGGGCTGTATTCAAGTGCTTGACTACTGAAACATCAGTCTACGAATGCTACGCTATTTTTTACTATTGGGATAAATGTGTTCTGATGACAAGTACAGGCTGTTGAAAGCAATTTTGAACGAGCGTCAGTTCACATGCGCGGACTAGTGGCAATGGTCCAGCTTCATGGTGGTTTGGAGAACTTTCAGCGTTCGAAGTCCTTACAGAGAGTAATAACTTGGTGTGTGGTCACTTGTCAATGCAAGTAGAGTTCTCAAAATAATATGAACTAGGGCGGACTTTTGTTATGCGTCGACTTGGTGTTTACCGCTTTCATTCCCACTACTCAAGTCGCTGTCTAGTCCAGTCCTAAATTCAAACTCTACAGCCTTCCAGCCAAACGCGCACGAGAAAATGAGCTTGCAACATTTAGATATTGTCGATCCTCACATATCAGTCCTGAAGCTATTGGCGATGTTGCGCTCCATCTCGGAGGCTATCTCGGCATTTCCCGATGTCGGTGGTGATCGAGTCGCTATCGGCAATTCTATTTACGTGGCGGAGTATGAATTGCTCTCTCTACAATTGCCTCGCCCTGGTCGGATCACGGATGTGATCGATATCTCCGAATGCGTACGTCTGGCAGAGCTTTTGTATCTTCATCTTGCGATCCGAGAATTACCTTTAAATGCGCATAGACACCGTGGCCTAGTTGAGAGATTATTTCATTCATTGCTCCAAACGCAAGATTTAACGAAGCTGATAGCTTCGGAGACGACTCTGATTCTTCTCTTGTGGGCTTTCTTTGTGGGAATGGTATCAGTTACTAATCCCGCACGACATACGATTCTCGTGAAGAGAATGGCTGAGCTCAGGAACGTCCTGCAGTTCAAACACTATACAGATTTTGCCAGGGCTTTGAAAAATGTTTTGTGGTTAGATCGCTTCAGTGAGCCGTGGTCCGTTGCCGTTTGGGGTGAGATTGGGTTAGAGTCTAGGATGGATTTGGAGGGATCTATAGACAATGAGCATTTTCTAGAATGGATTTGGAGGGATCTATAGACAATGAGCATTTCTCGACTGATTAATGAAGCATGTAATGTCTGCAAAGTGGGATAGATGAAGAAATGGATTTATGGTAATGGGAGTATTAAATGATGGCGAAGGGCAGAGTCATCAGCCGGGATGGGGATGCTGAACAATAAGTATGCAGCATCAACGGCGGATATATTACTTTTGCATTACGACTAGCATGATGTACACAATATGGTACATAGTGACTACCCGTATATGCTCACATTATTGGCTGTGGTATGAAATTATACGGTCGGCATGTTTTCAGTACTACAGGCATTTAAATGTAATCTGCTGACCAGACCCATCCATGAGGCATACTGGTTTGCCTTGATCCGTTCAAACCTTCATTATGAAAATTCTGGTAGCCATTTTTGATATTATTTGCCCTTTTATTTGTTCTGTGCTCGTTCTCGTTCATAAACAATAAATCCCTAGCCCTCACGGGCAAAAAATATGGCCGCTTGGGTTGTTTAGGGCTCAGGGTTTTTCAGGCACTGATGGGAGCTCCGTTTACAATTTTAAATGGCGCTCCAGGTGTAAACGAAGCTCCCATTTGAATCTGCACTTGACCTGGATCAGACACGAAATTTACGCGTTAGGAAATAATTTTGAGTAAGGCCTACCCTACCACCGCGTAAACGCGACTCTAGTAATTTATAATACAAGCTTTACTCGCTAATAATTATCTCCCTCTAATTTCTGTTTCGTATCAATATTTGATATTTTTGAAATTACCGATTCAGGGTTCAAACAAGAGGCCTGGGTAGACGCTTTGGAGGTCGTCCGATCAATAGCTCCTTCAAATCTTAAACACGTCTTATCGATCGAGAAGTTAAAGAACAAGAAGTCAAATTACAAGACTTAGGGATCGGCACGGATACACGGATAACGGATATATCCGTGGATATCCGTCGCGGATACGGATACGGATAGAGAATACGCGGATACGGATACGGATACGGATAAAGTAATATTGATTAGTCATATCCGTGGATATATCCACGGATATCCGCGGATATCCGCGGATAAAGGTTAACAAATAATGCGCAAACTAATAAAATTGGGAGAGTTTAACTGAGATGCGAAATATTCAGCTGATAGCGAGTGGTTCGGTGCACCGGGTCAGGGTCGCAGGGAAGTTGGACTGAACATGATTTGACTAGTAGCAACTGCAATGTACTGTCTGTTGCATTTCTACTATCTTAACTCCTATCCATAATTTTTCTGTAACACTTTCCATATCTTAACTCCTATCGTTTCCCGTCGCTTGTTCCGTTGTTGAGCTGCTCTGCTTTCGCCTATCCCTTGTTGGGCTTGTGATCCTGCGGCTCCAGGGGGATAGTGTCATGTCAGGGGGGAATTTATGCTTTAGCGCATTGGAACTTCACTTCCAACACTCAGGCACATTCGTATTCAGTGAGGAGAGGCGGAAGTGATAGAAGTCTAGACGGTACTGTCCCTCCTTATTTGAGGTGTTTTCATATGTATATATAGACCTACGATGTCCTTTAATTTCGACTAGAATCTTAGACCGAAGTTCAGTCCATAGTACTATTTTCTCTATATCCTACTCTCGTACCTAGGTTTGAATACGATGGATTCCAACTCTGATTTGCAAAATACTCAAGGGCGCCCTTCTAGAACGAAGCGTCCTGATTATTATGCCATGAATTTGGGTACTGATAGTGAAGGCGACTCTGACGAAGGTTTGCGTTCCCATTCTCGTCGTCGCCTTGAGGTGAGCCAGTCGAGTACAGTTTCAGATGATATCGTATCTCCTGATGAATCTGCATCGCAAGTTCTTGCAGTCGATGCGGAGAGCAATCTCTCTCTCTCTCCAATCATTCGAAGTCGGCCCATGCCGCCAAAGTCGTGGGTATGGGAACATTTCCAAACAACAGAGCTCGAAACGACATATATCCACAAGTCGAGTAAAAAGAGCCGTCCAGATAGGCTGATTGTGTGTACTCGCTGTTCCTGGACTACAACAGAGGCAGTCCTTCAAGGGTCCTCAGGAAATTTGAATGTACATCTCTCATCGCAGCACAAGATACTCAAGCCTGGTACTTCAATGCCATTGTCTACTCCTAGAGCTTCAAGCGACATCACATCGTTTCTGAGCAAACCTGTTCGCTCAGTTGAAGAGCGACTAGAAGAGAATATCTTGCGTTGGATTGTCCAGGAATCGGAACCATTTATGGCAATTGAGTCTCAATCATTTCAACGAATATTTAGAGATCTACCCGGTATTGCACTGCCTTTCAATTCCGCAAGCACGGTTAAGCGCCGCCTCGTTTCAAAATTTAAAGAGAGCCGGGAGAATCTCAAGCAGGAACTTGATACAACCTGTGCGACAATAGGCTTATCGCTTGATGTATGGACCAGCAAGAATCATCAGTGTCGCAAATAACAACGCTAATGAGAACTGGCTGTTTGAGTGGTGGAACGCCCATAAAGGAGAGTATCCGCAAATGGCGCGAGCGGCTCGGGATTTCTTGCCATTGCCAGCATCTGAAGTCGCTTGTGAGCGGCTCTTCAGTAGCGGCAGGGATTTGTTGGGATTGCGGAGGCATAGAATGAATGGAGAAACTATGAGGCTCTTAACATTGTTAAAGAATTCCTATGATAGTTCCGAGTAGCTAAACTTTAAGTCTGCGTCAGGAACTGCTGCCGACGTCACGTTGTTCGGTTCTTGTTGTTTGTTGCGTTGTTTTCGCATTCGTGCTTTGGCATTTGCCGCTGTTTCTTTTGTGCTTCGTTGTATTGCGTTCCGCTTCGCCGTTTGGTTGCGTTTTGCTTGTTGCGTTAGTAGTTGTTGTACTTTAATATTCATCGGGCATATAAATCCTCGTTTGCTTTGTTCTATCATACGCAAATATATTCTAAACACTAATAATCATTGACTCAGGTACATTGTGTACCACAGTCACAACATCCGCCTAGTATCCGTGACAAAACGATGTGCTCAATGCAGCGACAGACTCTCGGCTAGCGGAGTACTGAGTAACGTGAGTTGATTCAAATGGATAGATAGAGCAGTACGGCGAATTACAGTCCCCCGTTATTGACTGCTGGATCGTAGAAGTTTTCATTCCAATTAAGCCCTATTTTGATTAGTCATATCCGCACTATCCACGGATAGTGCGGATACGGATCCGGATAAAGCCAATTTATCTGGATACGGATACGGATACGGATACAAGCATTTTACACGGATACGGATACGGATATGGATAAAGCAAAATCGGCCTGGATATTATCCGTGCCGATCCCTAACAAGACTTATTACAAAATTGTAGAGACGTGATACTCTGTAGATTGGTCAGAAAGGTGGTGTTTCGGTAGGTTTCGTTAGCGTAAATAGAGTTGAAATGGAGGTCAGACCTCCATTAGCTTTTTGTATGGGAAAAGGCGGCCACCATTTCAACTCCATTTACGCTAGTAAAATGGGAGCTCCATTTAACCTTACCTGATTCTTTAGAAGGTGTGATTCTTTTTGTGTATAATGGCAGTACCATTAGAAGGTGTGATTCTTTTTGTGTATAATAGGAGTACCATTAGAAGGGCGATTCTTTTTAGGTTTAATGGGAGTACCATTAGAAGGGGTGATTCTTTTTTTTTTTTTTTAAATGGGAGAGCCATTAAAAAAAAGGATCAGGCCCTTAGTAATGAGGGGGTGTAGCTTTATCCTGGGCCTTAATTTCGTGCGGCGTTATGAACTTATTAAGGTCTAAACCCCTGAGGCTAGTGGGACCGATAGATCCGGTTGTCGCGCAACAAGACCGCCGACACCTTACATGTGGATTGGATTCTTAATAGAGACTGAAGCCCGAACCATGTGCACATACGTCCTTGGTTACCTACATATATAAGCAAAGATGTCTGAAGAAGCGGATCTTCTGATAGGGATCGGCACGGATAATATCCAGGCCAAATTTTCCTTATCCATATCCGTATCCATATCCAGGTAAAATATCCGTATCCGTATCCGTATCCATATCCAAGATATTTTGACTTTATCCATATCCGTATCCGTCGTATCCACGGATAGAGTGCGTGATTATAAGCCTTTTCCGAGTCGCGAGCCGATTATAGGTCTTCGTTTTTAGAGTATATTTTCATATTATAAAAACAAAGCAAACGTGCGTCTGTTTCTATATGACTATACTTCAGATGAACATTATAGCAAGATATAACGAACTAAAACCGAACAGAGCGGCAGTTCAGAAAAAACTAGCGGCACACGCCGAAGCACGAAAGCAAAAAAAACAATTACAACAGCCAATGTTAAACAATAGATCCCTGTAACTCGCCCTACTTATCCGAACTATCATATGAATTCTTTAGCAACGTTAGGAGCCTCATAGTTTCCCCGTTCATTCGGTGCCTCCGCAGTCCTAACAAATCCCTGCCACTGCTGAAGAGTCGCTCACAAGCAAACATCTCGGGCAGCTCTTGCCATTTGGGGGTACTCGCCTTTATGGGCGTTCCACCACTCAAAGAGCCAATTCTCATTAGCATGAGTATTTGCGACGCTAATGACACCGTCATCAAAATACCGGTCAATGTCAGAAATATGCTTTGACTGGCCCTGGAGCTTTTGCAGAAGCCGTAATTCTGTAGAGGGATTGGTCTCCTTGAATGCTAAGGTGCGCACCGGCAGGCCACAGAATTCCCAGGCAGCAGATGCTTGGAGGGAAGACCAGGAGGTCACTCGCCTCGTGAGAGATCAGATGATGGTCGGCAGAAGGAGCCCGTCCCTCCATTTTAGAGGGAAAGAAGCTTTTCTGGCACCTACTTTTAGTGAAGAAGATCTTCTGGCGTCGGTCCTGTCTAATAGTTCAATTTTTTGATGAGAGAATATGAGGCGATATCAATTCCTGTGACATCTTCTGCGCGTAGATAAGAGCACCTCACTTTCACTGCCAGGGCAAAGTCCATCTTTAAAACACGGAGCCCTTGGATGGCTTCGACGTGCTCGTCAACTTGCTCATAAGATATTTTATTGTCGATGCTGAAGAGTAAGTCTATTTGAATTGATCTGTAAGATAGCTTCTCGCCGACAACCTCGAAGCCGTCAACTGTTTTGAGATGGTCCAGAATGGTCAGATCACGAATGAGGATGTCAACATCCTTTGTCACCCTCTGGTGGCCGCGAAAGTATGCAGCAGCACCGCCAACAAGAATAAACATCATAGGGATTGAATCCCGCAGGGCGTGGATACACGCCACGACTCTCTCCGAGTAGTTTGACATGCTTATTCAAATTGATTGGCAGAGGTGAGCGAGTAACAAGGTGATCCATATACATAAAGCGGACAGGTTGAACCCGAACGCCTTGTTTGTTGATACACCTTGATCGGGAAAAGCTCTGCAGCACTAAACCGGATGGGGCAACGCCTGGTCACAAAGCGGCTTATGTTAAGCCGCGCCACCAAGTCTTGTTCCCCTGACCTCTTTTCCAGTTCTGCTTCGAATGTTCACTCAATGTCCACCAAAATGGCCGATTACGTTGCAGACGGGCCCGTTCATGAATCGCCCGAGTGGGGCCTCTATCATCTATCTGAACATCTCGAGGATCACAGCATCAGACACTGTATCGCTGGCGATGCCATCATCTCAATTCTAGGCTATCCATTGGTCGTTTGTGACTTGTACCTCGCGGTCGCGGACGAGCAACTCGAAGATGCACTCACCGTCATTCTTCAGCAAGGATGCCAGCAAACTGGAGGCCGTGATTGCTATGTGGATAAGAAGGCGACGATTGCCCCTCTAGGCTGGCCAGGGTATAGACTAACGTCTTCTGAACTGCTACCTGCTACAGTTATGCTTGTTCCCGCAAGTTTCTGGCATATGGATCTTTCAGTGTCAAGTTTATCAGAAAACACTTTCTTGCATCCTACTACACAATGTCGGTTTCCAAAACGATTATTTTATTTGGATGGTATGTATGTCGTGATATGCACGTCTTCTCCTTTTGTCTTTTTCCTTTGCGTTCAATCTTCGTCTTAGCCTTGGGCTGATTCTTTCCTTACTTATAGCTCTGGTCAATGCTATCGTCGACGGAGCGCTGAAACCGGGTTGGAATATCCTTGTATCTGGGTATTTTGAAATGAAGTATCACTATTTACTCGCATGCCTTTCTCCAGATACTCTTATAGGTCTGCCCCCGGAGGATCGGTTCTTTGTAGACTTGTATGGCAGACTCCTTCCACCGTCGACTCGGCAGAAAGTCTGTTTTAATCAACAGCAGATTCGGCACGGTCTGATGACCGTTGAAGATGCCTGGAAATCGATACCGAGGAAAGCTCTTGAATTCGATGCCCTACAGCGCAAAATTCGGAACCATGGCTAGTTTAATTATTTGTGGCGCCACCAGATCGCTTGCTGAAATTTTCGTTTCGGATGTCCATCTCAGCTTGGATACTTTAGAAAGACGTCTTTTGACAAAGGCATATGTCTTACGCCTGCAGGGCAGGAATCCGCCTCGTTAGAGTGAATATGGAGGAGGGTCGCTCTAGCCAACTCGACGGACCTGCGAAGAAAAGGATGACTAAGAATTGCATTTTGGTCATGTGGTTTTGTTACACTGGTATTCTTGGTGGCATACATGCTGCCGTAGTTGTTGCGAGGCTTGCTAATATCTGATGTTTGACCACTAGCCTGGATTAGGATTAAAACAATGTTGGCAATGCTCGGCTTCTGCGTCTTAAGGAACATCTTCGCCTATCCAAACAAACAATTTACAATGCTCTAATGGTCTATTGTAAGTGTCTTGTCCGTCAGAGATTGGGATGGTCATTGTGAGAGCTGAATATCAAAGAAATGCTAGATAAGACCTGGCACTGCTGCTCCAGTGCTCCTGGCCAATTTTCTGATCAGGACGATCGGCCCCAACTCTGTTTGGCCTATTACATTTGTACATCGGGTGAATATGCCGACCTACTTGCGCTAGTTCCCGCACAGGAGGCAAACTCAGTAACGACAAGTAAGGGAATTAGAATGCATAATGTGACCAGGAAGTAGGAAAGGCGACGGACTGACCGTGCGACGAGGTACCGCCATGGTCTTTCCATATATCGTGACTCATGATGACATCGGTGAATTCTCAGGGGAACTGTATAGTAATGCAATTGGCTCTGGCTGGCAGTCTGGATTTCACACCGCACGCTGAGCAATTCTGCACTGGATGCAGAGCACAACGTCCACATCGTCCTGGTTCCGATTGTTCGATAAGGAACGGTCATACTGTGATATAAATGGGTATACTTTTCAGCCCATTCATTGTGATTTGATTCTTTTTCCAGTCTGTATTTCAGGTCGTTTTCGTTGCTTCCATTTTCGCTTATGAACCTCACGAAATACGCGTCGTATAGTATTTCTATGCTAACATAGTCCTTGTATCTTAATATAATCAGGGTCTCAGAGACAATACTTATTGCTTGTATATAAGTGCAGCAGAAAGCCTCTCAACGCTGGTAAGCTTCCACTGGAAGTCAGGGCTGAAGGAGACAAATGGGATTATCCGTCGGAAACCAGCTCGAAAGCATGCTCTGTGACTGCCCTTTAGAGTTTTCGTTTCAAAGACAACTCCACGATTCGTGGATCGTTACAGAGCTAGTCGATCAACATGATGGACATTAGCTTGGCGGTATCAACGCATACGTTTATCCTGAAAACCGACCGGTGACTGATCAGGCCCGAGCAACTATGGAAGACCTTGTCCACACTCCTCAGCGCCGTGTAGTACCATTGCGTCAGTGCTACTCGACTTATGGGTTGTCGTTGACTCGTTGTCGGGCAGGGACGTTTACGAATATGACCAATCTCGCGAAACAAGTCCTCATCCGCACGATTCATAGAGACCTTGCGTACTGAAGGTTACATCATACAGTGTGAAACTCACCACGGACCGCACTCTCGAGGCTTTGTTCTTTTGAAAGCCAGATGACGTCCAGAGGGCTCGTCTTTATGCTTGTTTGTTATAGATACGGCAATAGATATGGCGGTGTAGCACAGGTACGTCATGGCGCCCTATAACAAAATATTCTGGGCACACTCTGACGTTTAGTCAGAGCCGCTCTGATGGCAATTTGCAGAGCCGCTCCAAGAAAATGTTGTTGTCACTCTGACGACTCGTCACAGCGAGTCAGTGAACAAAATAAATGGCACTACCCATACATCTGAAAACTGTTTGGACAGAGTCACTCGATCGATGTGAGTCTCCCGCCGCACACGATCCACTATAAATTACGCTTCGCCAGATAAGACTGACGCAACTTGATACTCTTAGCTCTCTCCAGATTGGCGAGCTGCTTTTATATCTTGGCAGCCTCAAGTTTGCCGGACTCCGATACCTATGATAAATGACACTCCCGTTAGCAATTCCTGATATAGACTCAATAGTAGTTTTACCTTCAGCGTGGTAGTGAGAGCCCTATAAGATTGCCGGCAGCTGGTGGCCGAAATTCGGATTGATTGTGGCTCTATTCCTTGTTAATTGCCTCGCTAAATCGCTAATTGATAACTTTTAAACGGTACCATTTTCAACCCTGCCATCCCCTCCTTGCGCAACATCGGTGATCTCTCCATCCGCTTCACTCTGCGTGTCCTGCAGTGTTTCTTCTGCGACATGTTCGTCACTGTCCTCATCAACAATGCGTACTTGATATTCCGCGCTTAAACGGGAGCCATTGATACTACCGTGCGCACCTCGGAAGTATCCCGAAAAAACACAACTGCTGCCCACTGGCCCTCGGCCAGAGACAGCAGAGGAAATTCTAGCTCTAAATATTCGCACATTCGTATCTGGATACCCACAGGAACATGCTTCCACTTTTTGTACGAATAAAATGTGGTTTGTAAAAACCCGGTATCTAAGTGAAATAGCGGTACCGTCATCTCTTGGCACCGCGGCGTCAAGGGCCTGTAGGCGTATGGGTATGTCCTGTCCGACAAGAATAATGGTACCATTGGCACCCTGGACGGTCAGCGGGCCACGTTGAACGGGTTCAAGCTTCATGGCCTGCACGATTTTCGGAGAAATGAAGTTTCCGTCGGACCCAGTATCGTATAGTATTCGTATCTCCCGTTCTTGCAACCATGCCCGACCAATCAACTGGCCGCGGCCCTGTGCGGCGTGAAACGGAGTTGCCCTCGTAGAAACCACGCCCGCTGAAGTGACGACGTTCAGTGGGCGGTAATGTTTTCCGCATCCGGATCCTCGGGGCTGGTTGGAAAAGTAACCGCTGCGCTGTGTCGATTAGCTGGGGTTGCACAATACTGAGCCGTATGGCGTCTTTCCCCACACTTGAAACAACGGCCCTCGTCGCGATACCGTACGGTCGGCCGCCGAGAGTCGAGCGGACTGACGGTTGTCCGAAGAGGTAATGGGGCGTTGAGTGCGACTCCGGTTCGCCTGGTATTCGCGTTCGAGTCGGATCGCCTTGCGTTTGACAGCGGCGTAATTTTCTAAATCCACATCCGACCGTCGGATCTGACTGCGGAGGGCCGGGCATAAAGAGCCGAAGAAGGTAGACGCCGTGGTCGCGTCCGGCCGCCGGCCAATCGACTTGGGCACAAAGGGTCTCAAAGTCGGTAATATGATCCAAAAAGTCGCCTCCCTTGTACCGCAAACTGAGGAGCCGTTCGCGTTGATTGGCCAGACGATCAGGGTCCTCGTAGTGTGTCGTTAACGCCTTGCGGAAGGCGGCCCAGTCCTACAGGACACGCTGGGTGTCTTTTCGGTAAAATTGCTGAACCCAGTCCGATGGCCGTTCCCCGAGCCCAGTAATAGCATACGCGACTTTAAACTCATCATCAGGGAAACCGTCACTATAGAGACGGAAGGCGAGCTCCAACCGGTTGAGGAAAGATTGGCCACCAAATTCGGTACCCTTGAATTCGCGTGGCTTAGTGAGGTGTGCGGCGGTCGGCGCGTTCGGTTCCTCGGGGGCGGCCTTCCCGCGGTAGGTCGCACGGACTTGGTCGGCCTCCCGGCGGGCAATATCTGTGTCGGCATCCGCCTGGGCCAAGGCTTCGCGGAGGTCTCCCTGGCAGCCTGGAGGTCGCTCGGCTACGGTGGACTCTTCGATTAGGGACTGGAGGTAAATGCTATCGGAGGCCAAAGCGCGGAGGACTGGTTCCATAATGTCACGGTCCAAACCTCCATCCAGGAGTTCCCGAATGGCTCTGTTGATTTGCTCCGGGCTGGCGGTAGCACCACTGGCCCCGGCAGCGTCGTGCCATTGGGAAACATCTTCGTCGTAGTCTTCATGATGCACGCTGGCAGCGTTAGCGAAATATGCACGGGTGGGTCGCACCATTGTATTCAAGTAAAATATCCGGAAAAAATGTTCGTAGTAGCAGCTGTAGCCGGTTAAAGGCAGGTCGATTCATATGTAAGGATCTAGTGGGTGAGCTCCTATGAATCTTAAGACCTCGCGCTGGGCGGTACCAGCTTGGCCAAAAGACCACGATAATCAATCTAGAGTTGATTATGGCCCACTGCGCATAGTATAGAGGCCGCCGCCACTAGGATCCTGACAGGGAGGCCTTGACTGTGCGAGCAGATTTGCTTGCCCCTGAGAGTATTACGCTGCTTCTATTGACTGAATCGTGGCCACTCGAGCGAATTGAGGCCCTCGGGCGATATGGAATTAGGAGTAAGATAAGGCGCTGCCGTTATGCTAAATTCAGCAGCGGCAGGGGCACCTATCAGCCCCTGAACTGGCGCACTTGCTGAGCTTGTTTTCGAGCCGCGCGTTTGTCGGTTTGCGGAAACATTTTAATTGACGCTTTCGGATCGTCCCATCATTAACATTCTTAATATTGAGGGTAAAATATCTCATTCAGGTCGTTCATCCTTCCTATAAGAGTAATGGCCCTGCCAGGAGTTGCGGAGGTGAGGATGATTACACACAGCAAAGTGAAGATGTAAAGACACCCTATGGAAAGAGATTTTGCACCGGATTGGTCATTCTGAGGCACTAGGTGCGCTATTCAGACAATGACTAGGTACGCTACTCTGATGTACAGAGCATATCAGCAGGAAGGACCAGGTCCGTCATTTTGTAGTTGGCCCCAGTGTGTCACTTGAAAAATTTGGCCATAGTAGCGAAAACACAATGACACACTGAGTTCACTAGTACTTAGTGCAACAGGCTGACGTGCCAAGTTCATCAAGGTGATGTACCAGACCGCATTCCTTGATTCAGGTGTTTTGGTTTACATTGTGCTGTAATATCTGCTAAATAAATAACTACATATATTGAAGATCTAACTAGATACAGATATATACAACCCATCTACTATATATACATGCCTGCTCATATAGATGACAAATTCGACATGTACTATCCAGCAGGTATATATACCAGACCACCCAATCATTCCCAATCCCTGTGCCCTCTGTACTCTTGCCGGCTACCATTACGCTGACCTTTCCCCGGATCCACCACCTCAGTGAACCGGCAACAGAGTGGTACAATTCTGCAAATGTCGTAACACAACCTGAAAAACAAAAGCACAACAGCTCGCAGCTAGGTTGAAGAAGAAACAGGGTACAGGCCATTAGACTACACCACATCTGCAGTACGTAACTATAGTGTATCGGTTGTAGCAGTATGACAGATACCATAGAAAGGACGTTGAGAACAGTAGTCATTAATCACTGTCAGCGGGTTCAGATCCCTTCAGAGATGCAATACATGCCAAAATACAAAACCTCAATAGCTCGCTGCTAGGTTAAACAAGTAAACCAAAAAGTAGAGGTCCTCGAAGTAGACAGCACATCTGCAGCTAAGGTATGTATAGGTTGTAGCGGTATAAGAGATATCACTAGAACAGGATATAAGATTGCCTACGACAGTAATTATTAATCACTGCCGGCGGTTTCGTATCCTAAAAGAGACACAATCACGTCAGCCATAACAGTAAACGGTTAACCCCTATAAGCAACTATCACCTACCAAGGAAGTTACCGATGCAAGTCCGATTACAGATGCGCACATATAGCACAAACCGGGTCTACTTTGCTGAAGGCGAAGTAAAACAGCCATGCTCATTCAAATGGAACCAAGACCCTAGCGTGTTAGCAAATACGACAACACACATTGATACTTAGACTGATAAAATGCAACGCAGATGACCAAGGTACCACCATGGTAAAGAACGGCAAGGAAAGTATACTCTGTTAGTAGAGGATCAGCATTCATCACAAGTACAGTAATAACAACGGCAACCTATCTGAAACATTATGATCCGCATGTGCATATAATTTTCTGAGTGCTCCTCTGTTACATTCTCCGACGCATCGAGCAACTCTGAACTCAGCAATAAGCGTCTAACACGAGACGAATAGACCTGACACAATTAAATAAACCCCTCATCCGACTAGTACAGAAGAATGATTTCGAATGTCAATCGTTAGCTTCGTTCATTTGCCAACGGTTCTGTAAACGATTTAACCACAATCCGTATCCACAATACTGCTGATTTAAAAAGCGCGTGTGGGGAGCAGCAAGTCAGCAAGGTGCGGGAGCAGGAGACTTCTAGCCGGTTTCCCCGCACGGCCGTCTCCAATCACGCGCTGAGCTGAAAGTCCTGTGGGTTAGGGTTCTCTCTGGTGGTCGCGTCACGTCAAACTTGAAAACACGCGCCTTCGCTCACTTATTCTCTAATACTGCCCTTCTCGTTAGTATTTGATTTTGTCATTTGCAAACCTGCACTTACCATCTTATCTGAATTACAGACAGTAAGAGAAATTCCAGGACCCGACCAAAACAGGGCAATGTTTCCTTTGAACTAGCAATCGCAACCATGATCTCTACACTACCTAGAGAGATTGGCAGCGGAGACAGTTCAGTGATTTATTCGTGTATAAAGACCATCAATGTTTGTGCATGGCTTGTTGGCTGTAACAATGAAAACGTCTAACTGGCACTAGGATTATCTTGAACGTTACTCCGAATTAATATACGCGAAAGTTATTGCGGCACAAGTAGATCCCCTGATTGCCGGCCAACCTAAGATAGATCTTGAGTATAACAAGTTTTGCCCTAACTCCTTTTTTGGAGGGTTCACTACCTGGAATGACGTACCCGATGCTATCAAAGTCAGAATGTGCGAATATTTGGAAACAGCGTTTCCATTGCTGCAGGTGGCATATGATAATTGGGCCTCAAAGATATTTTTTTCTAAGGCATTTGGACGAAAAGTGAGAAATCCATCGCGAAATTTGAGCATAAAGAAGTGGCAGTCAAAGTCAAATGATGGTGATTTCATTCAGGCATGTCATGACGATGATGCAAGCATCTGTGAGGACATTTCCTCCAATATCGATAGTGAAGAAATATCAGCTCTCTATGGCGAAGAAGGAGACACATCTTTGTATCTTGAAGTACCTGATGAGGTGGTATTGTCCAAACGTAATTCAGCTTGCTATGAGAGCGAGGGAGTAAGTTACTCAATTCATATATAAATGCTAGCTAAGTTGCAGTAGGACGACAATGTACCAAATTCAAGCAAATTACAGAAAAATAAGTGTCCCCCCCGACGAAGGACACAATCGGCTAAGGCACATGTTCTTTAAGTATGCTGTTTGTCTGAAAGCGAGCTAACAGCTCGGTGTATTAGGCTCGTCATAACCTAGAGATTCGAATGGCCAAAGATACGGAAGGTCAGCGTCGAATAGAGAACAAAAGAAAGAGACGTGAGTCTCAAGAAGTAATAGACACAATGGTTCTGAGATATAATCTTAGTGAGTCAGACTAAGGTCTTTGCTGAACTGTCGCTTAATTTGCTATGATTTATTACTTGTCGCCTCTCTGAATATCATAATAAAATTGTACTTATTTGCTTAAATAATTAAAATAACCCGAGTGGGTGAAAAAATATTACCGTGGCATATAACTAGCTTGTTGTTTTAGAATATATTGTCAATTATTGAGAGCTTGCTGCAGACCGCTCGATTTTCTCGTGCCAAAAACGGAGTCGACAGGCCGCGCGCAAAGGTGAAAAGGGACCTTTTTAACGGGGCAAATCCTCTCCCGCATATAATTAAACAAGGCCATATGGCCACACATAAACAACCCAAGAACCATTACTCGTGCCGACAAGAAAACACCATTAAAATTCAGACCGAGCTCAGAAGGACAACATCATCGACAAGGCGATGACACAAGTCAGGGGTTTGTCAGGGGTCCCTTAATCCCTAGCCCTGAACCCCTGTTTCCAACTCCAGTGCCAAAAGTTCCCTGTCGTCTTCAACAAGCTTGTTACCTCCTTAGGATCCTGTTGATGCTTGCGTAAGATATCCTGTTACTCCCATTTTCCAAATGATATTGCTGACATCTATGCAATATGCCTAAAGTTGGATCTCAATACTACTGCCGGTCGACATGCGCCGCTCGTGAGCATCGAAGGGCTTATGTGCCTGGCAGGGGATACCCTGTGTCTGTAAGCGCTTATAGGGCCCACCGACTGACGAACCGTGTTCTTTCCGGGGACAGTAATACGCCGTTTACATCTCAGGTATTAACGTATTTGTTTGTACTTCGCCATACACTGACAATGATTGGTACTAGATCACGGCGCCGAGTTCTCAGCCTCATGACGCGAAAATCTCCGCCTGTCAGCATCAGGACAGTCAACATAGTCTAAACGACTCAACTGCTGAAGACGATAAATATTTGGAGAGCGGGGCTTCGACTTCATTTGTTACTAGCAATGATGACAGGGATGGTAGTATCAATGATGATAACTTTGTCTCTGGTGAAGTAACTGAAGACGGAGATGAGTTGTCGACCACTGCATTGGCATATGGCGGCAATGATTCACGTGCAGCACTGGACGAATTGGATTGTGGGGGAGTTTTTGATACGTATGATGGTGAGAGTAATGGTGGTGGCGATTACAGTAACAATTATAATGATAATGATCATTATGCAATGAGTGATAATTGTATGGCGGGCTTAGCAGAACCTTGCAATTATCTCGCTAACAATTCTTGCTAGCTCCTCAACCGGACGCGGAGCCTTACGTTATAGGTAATGCCGTGCCAGTCGGGAACAATCATCGCCATCCTGCAGGTCAGTTATCAGCATTATTCTTCGATTGCAAGCCGCTAACAATTTACTGTGTAGATCCGGTGATCTCAGCAGAAGATGCTGGTCATATACGATGGCTTAATTTCAAGCTTATGCATAAGATTGACAATGTCGGCTTCTCTCTACTTGGCAAGATTCCTGGGATCACTGCAAAATCATGGTATTTGTGCAAGGAGATTATCAATCGTTGCATTGTGTTGTTTCCTGTTATTTATAATTGTTGTCCCAAGGTGCCCTGCATAAATTTTTTCGGAACATATGCCGAGGAGCAAAGCTGTCCAAAATGCCATGAAGAGCGTTATCAGCCTTCGGGATCTCCCCGCAAGACGTTTACCTATATTCCCCTGCGTCCGAGACTGCATGCAATTTTTGGACAGGTTGAACTTGCAAGACGACTACAGGAGTACCCAAGCGAAGTAATGAGGAAATGTTCTGATGAACCAGGGTCAGTCATGGACTTTTGGAATGGGGACCTTGTGAAAAGACTTAGGCTTGATGGATTTTTTGAGACAAGGACAGAGATTGCATTGGCTCTGTCTCTTGATGGCGTCCAGCTAGTGAAAAAGGGTACTCATCAGGTGTGGCCCATCATGGGTGTTATCATGAACCTTCCTCCTGAGATGAGGTACAACAAGCAAAACCTTCTTCTATTTGGTGCTATTCCGGGGCCTAACATGCCACGCGATATCTTCTCATTTCTTGGTCCACTTTTAGAGGAAGTCAAGGAACTGTCGGAGACTGGTATGACCGTATGGAATGCTGCTGAAAGCCTTTACGTGAATGTGAAAGTTCATTTGTGCCTGGTTACTGGTGACCAGCCAGCTATAGCAAAACTAATGTGCATGAAGGGCCATACCGGAAGGAGACCTTGCCGTTTTTGTCTAATAAAGGGTCAATCAGCGATAGAAGGAGGATCAAACTACTTTCCCTTATCCCAAGTTAAGCATTTGGATTCAACAGGTCGACCGCGACTGAAAGCAAGGTCAAGTTTACGGCAAGACATAGAAGATGTCTGCAAAATTAATCAGAAATCAGTTTTTAAGAAGTTTGGAATTTCTGGTAGATCGCCGTTACTGGACGTACCAACTTTATACTGGCCAGAATCCTTTCCAACCGATATTATGCACCTGATACTACAAGGTGTTGTTCCACGGACTTTTGAGATCTGGAAAGGAGTCCGGCCTTCACAATGTCATTCACCGGAGAGTATGTTCAAGGACCTGGCGGGCCTTGGTCATGATATCATCAGTTGCGCAAGGGACGTACCAGCTTCTCTCGCACGGTCTCCCTTGGATATTTTCAAGAATTTCCGAAGCTATCGTGCGGAGAATTGGTTTGATTTTCTGCAATTATTTTCACACCCTTTGCTAGACTCAAGAACAACACCAGAAGTTCGGAAAAACTTTGTGGAATTGGCAAAAATATATTCCATTGCAACTCAGGAGAAAATTACCACTGATGATCTTCGACTGCTGGAAGACACAAGTTTTCATTTTGTGCAATCGTATGAGCATATCTATTCATTTGATCCTACAAGTCGAACGTCAAATCTACATGGAATTCTACATGTCAGTGACTGTATCAGGAACTGCGGTCCTGCATGGGTATACTGGCAGTTCACAATGGAGAAGACTTGCGGATATATTGTGAGCTGGTTAAGTGGAAAAAGGCATAAGGATGAGAACCTGGCCAATCTTATCCTACTGAATGAGAAGATGAATATGCTGCGATGGGCTAATCCATATTTGGCATTGACTTGGGAGGAGGAGTTCTTCAAGCATAGGCCTGAGATTACTGTTGGCATGTTGAAGACTCAACTGTCTGCGGCACTTGACTTTACAGAACGTGAGTTAGACGCAATTGCCAAGCTAATTGGATACAGTAGTTCGGACGCCTTAGAGCTGCAAGGTTTTGAAGCCTTGGAGTTTAGGACATACCAGGCAAACAGTGAAGAGCTCGTGGCAGGAAACCAAGACCACAATAGAAGAGGAGCAAGGTGTCGATCCTATGTGAGATGTGGTTACTTGGAGACGAACTACTTCTATGCCCAAGTCGTCTGCTTGTTCACTATGAGAATGTCTTTGACAGACGAGACCTATAGTTTGGCCCTGATTCGGGAGTTTGTCGACCTTGACTATCCAAGTGGGCAGACAGACACAGATGACTATTGCGGGAGAGTTATTCCGTTGCGGTCAAGGTCACTGGCAGAATCTATATGCATTCACGTACATGATATCCAGTGCACGGTCGGTATAGTCCATAACAGTTTTACAGCCATGGACTATATTGTGGACCGTAACTGGGATATGTTTGATATGCACGCAGATGAGTTCGATCTTGCAGTGAATGATGACGTAGAAATCTCCACACAGTCTTGATATTAACGGTGATGTTCCAGTGCTTATTTTGCTTGTTTTTAGTAACTATAAATATATAAATTATGTTAGTAATTAAGCTTAGTATTAGTCACAATCTGGAATTGTTTTAGTGCATATTATTTCCGGATATTCCACTCAATGTGAAGCAAGTATTTCAAGATGACGAACTCACATCACTCAAGAAAGATGGGTAAATGACGTACTCGGTCGCGCCGGTGAACTCAATGCATCAGAATTATAAACTCAGGCTTAGCCCTGACTCAGCACATCACTTGGATGTACTGAGAACCGCTGGCCAAAATTCTCAGTTCGTTGAAATGACATACCCAGTACAGGAAATTGAACTGGGTACGTCAATTTTATTTACTTGGTGCTAGATTCGTTTCCATAGGGACAATTATATCTTCGTTTTGCAGCTGTTATACGAGTACCGTTGAGGCAATGTTGCCTATTGTCGATCTCGGATATGAGCTTCATCAGGCTATTTCCCTGAGTGTGCGTGAAGCCAGAAACCCTTAATCATGATGGTCAACAGTATCGGAAAATGTCGATTTGGACTCCACAACACTTTGTCAGGGTCGCCGCCAAAGAGATGGATATACTTCTGTACCCATTCTAGAGCAAGGCGCTGGTCGAGAAGTCCAGCATTGGCAGTTCCTTCTCTCCCAAGACTTGGACCGGCGAGCCAGCCAATGCTCCGAGCTGTGACACTCCGTTATTACTAACTATCAGCAAATGTGTGCAAGAGGGGTCACATACCCGATAGTTGATAGCAACATATACAATCCCATCCTGACCATTCTGTAAACTCCGTTCAACCAGCCCCTTCGCATTCTCATTGGCCTTATCGCCAGAAACGTAGCCACCGCCATAAATCCAGACAAGAACTGATGCCTTTCCCTGTTTCTCAAAGACATCCTTTGGAACCACAACGTCAAGAAACAGACAGTCCTCTATCGTTCGAGGGTCCCCAGGAGTGGAATCCGACGGATAAGACGAGATATTCGTCGATCCAGTGAAAGTCGTTCCAAGCAGCACACTCGAGACCCATTGCAGGGCAATGTCCTCTTCCCACACAGGATATGCTGCTGGGCAGATACGACCAATGGAGCCCGTTTGGACAAGGGAACGGTCTGTCTGTGGAGGAATAGAAGCGCGGAAACGGAGATCACCTAACGGGAGGCGCAGCGTAGCGAATGTTGCTGAAGTTGTAGAGACTGTTCTGCGGACTGTTAGCATCCGAGTCACTGGTCGAACTGATGATACCCAGGGCTTTAATACCGCTGTGTACCATTTTTGCCATTCTGATGTCACTGTGCCTTCGTTAATCAAACTTGGATGCGATCGACAACCGCAGTAGTCACGGATCTGTAACTGACAATTCTCAGCTAATTTCCGCACAAAATATCAGTCACAACGACGTGGAGACAAGGGCGAAGAGAAAATCCGACTTGAATATATTTCCAGTCAAGCGGAGAAAGGTGAATTCGTACAAATTTCATCACGAAATGGCGCATTCAAATCTCCTCGAAGTAGTTCGGGGACGACTTTCCCGGGATACTAGACTAGAGGTATCGGCTAGTCGGGAAGAGTACGAGCAGGTCGGTGAGGTACTTGAACGAGAAGAAGCCAGGTATGTGTTTTGTAGATTTGTGACTAAGCGCTGCTGACAATACTTCACAGTTATCCTCAGCTATGGTATGACAGCGCCAAGGGAGTCGCCATCGTGGTGGTGCCACGAACTCCACTACATTCGGGAATGGTAGGAGCATTGGTGTCAAGTATTTCCGATGAAGTTAAAATGAATTCGGGAATCAGTCCAGCAATTAGGCGTAATCTGCGGTCCGACTCAGACTCTACCAGGCACAGCAATACCAGCCGTGGCCTTACCACGAGAGCCTGGGACGGCGCCTTGCTATACCGCGAGGGAGATCGCCTCATACTAATGATTGCAGTTGAAGTCGGTGTCTCACAGTCCTATGATAGTCTGCGGGCGGCCATCTCTTGGTTCGTTTGTGCGTTGCGTTGCCGTCTCGGTGTGTCGATGTCTATTTCTGAGTCGAGTCGTAGGACGAAGCCAAACGTACGCTATTATGCATCCGACGAGGAGGCATATGCAATAATATAAGAGGCTGAGAACGACTTTCGTTCCTAATTAGTGCAGCATCCCTACGGGCCGTTGCAACGAGATGGTATTACCTGATTCGGAACAGTTCGCCCAGTCATCCTTGAAGCATACCGTGGACAAGATGAGAATTGCGGGCCTGAGACAATACTAGAACCTTCACAATCTTTTGTAAATGATTGAACGTATACGCACGATTTAACAGTGCCACTAACATGCTTATAGACAATTGTGGAAAAGGGCGAATACATTGGCGATAATATCTCGCCGAACCTACGTGAGCTTGTACTCGAAGATTGCATTCCTAGCCGCCTCCTCCAAGGACACGAGATTAGAGCCACTTTTTTTTTTTTTTTGGATTTCTTCCACCACGAATGGTTTGAGAACGAATTTCGGGCGTCGATGGTTCTTACCGCGATCGGACGGCTGGGAAGTTATTTAGAGCATACTCCTATTTGATTTCTGTTTGCTTCGTTCCTGCTGCTTTTGAATCTGGTTTTCTTGCTATGCTGCGTGCTCAGCTTAATATACGTTAGTATTCTGATACCTAGAGAATATCGTGAGCTGCTCTGTTAATCGGTTTTAGGCGGAATGTCTCTAAGAATGACGACGGGAGATGCTCAAAGTTGTCTGGAAGCTGAAGGCGCCATGGAAGACACACTCAGTACTTGTGAAACCTTCCTCACAAAATTACTTCGCCAGAATAAGCCAGAAGCTACTTGTTGAGGGAGGCTAGAGTACGGAATTCAGGTGACGTGACTGGCGACCATATTAGTAATATACGTCAAGTACCCATCAAACCAATTCATGGCGTCTCCTTCAAGGAAGCTAGCTGCTGCCAACACCTTGTCGGCTTCACGTGGTAGCTTTCCCACGTTGTTTGACAAGTAAATTTGCATTTTGGCCAGGTAAGCGTTCAGCGTCCCACGTTTCCCACTAAAAGGGTTTACGTTGCCAATCTTCAGAGGTGTAGCTCGGGTCTTTTGATTCGCGATAGCATCTTCCAGTACACCGATTCTTTCCTGAACAGACTGTATAAGCTGAGCTTCTGCCATGACGTCGTAACGTGAACGGAAAGCCTCATATCAATTGTTATGAGGGTGTGTTATTGTTGAAAACCTATGTTGATGAGTAGTTCAGATCAGAGTAAACCCTTCACTGGCCTAATAGGTTCAATGGTATTCTGCAAACAAAAGACGACTGTGCGCGAGACTTGTAAAGAAGAAGTATGGGGTACCGGTTGTCTAGAGCGATCCTAGTTCAATATGAACGTGTACTCAAGATTGTTCAGTTACTAACACACGATTCTCCCATATACATGATAATTGACTGTCCTTATAACTATATACATTAATAATGAAGCGTTGCTTCATCCCAGTGGAGCGCTGCTTCACTATATTGAAGCACTGCTTCCGCGGACTTCCCACTCCGGTTAATGGCATAGGACCAGCCGCTGACTTGTGACAGACACTCTAATTCACTACAAAGGAGTCATGTCGGCTGCGTCCATGGTGTCAGTAACACATAAAAATATTGCCATTTTGGTATATCGATCGACGATAGTTAGAATAGCATTGTATTCTTTCTCACTCTTCATTGAGGGAGGCGAACATGTGATCCAATCCATGGATATCTCAGCCCACGGCCGTAAAGGCTGCGGCAAAGGCTCTAAACTCCCATAAGGCTTGTGCCGTTTGGCCGTAAGACCTTGACAGGTAGGGCATGTTCGGACATATATGTCCACATCTGCTCTCATGCCAGTCCATTTAAATTTCCGCTGTAAGAGCTCCAGAGACTTGACGACTCCCTAATGCCCAGCTTGAGGACAATCGTGGTACACAGCCATAAGTTCATTAATCAAACTTCGCTATTGCGGAATATAGATCCGGTTCTGCCATAGAAGTAGTCCCTCTCCAGACAACTCATACGCACCTCGGATTGTTCTAGTAGGGTCGGTTTCAACTTTCTTCTTCACTCTTTGAGTGAAAGGGTCAATTTCTTGCACTGCCGCAATTAGCTTCTTCAGATCAGCCGTTGGCTCACTTGTCAAGGGCAACTCAAACTCAACAGCTTCGCGAGCCGTCCTTCGAGCCACAACCTGGACTCGGACAAGATATAAGAGGCACAGTCCTCACTCTGAGGGCTACATTCATTGACTGTCATTACAGGATGCGTCTTTGCATCTGTAGAAGGTGCAGGGCTAAGCCCGTTCATGGCACCGAAATGTGTACTCCCCAACAGTTGGCGGAGACATAATACGTTCACGTTGTTTACTCTAGCTAACTTTGTGTCAAACGCACACTGGATGCCAGCCGTCCTCGAAATATTGAGAGTATATTCCGCCCAGAGCATAGTCCGATGCATCTGCTTCCACTCGAGATGGTCGTTTCAGTCGAAGTGCATCAGCATCGGGGCTACCTCAATGGCAGATAATAACGCCACAAAGGCTTCACGCTGCTCCTCTCCCCATTCTTGAAATCGCCTGATTTCTTTCCGTTGCGGCTGCCTTTAAGCAGAGCCGTGAGAGGGTGAGCGTGATGCGAATAATGGCGAATGAATCTGCGGTAAAAATTGCAAACCCCAGTAGAACTTGAATATCTCGATAAGTTTGCGGTGGGCGATTCTTCCATTCTATGATTGTTTTGACCCGATCAGGGTCCATAGCTACACCGTCACGATTAATCAGAAACCCATGCATAGCGCTTAACATGTATCAACAAATCAGTCAGAAGCCAGATCAATTGTTGCCATTGGGGTCACATCTGTCTATGCCCCACTATATCATTGAATCTCACATGCGCTGTTAGAAGCGCGCCATTCACTAGCAAATGCTGCACACGAGCTGCATCAAAGTGTATAAGCACCGCTTCGATTCCCCGAATACTCTCGTCACCAGAAGGAAAAAGATCTGCAACAGTAAGGCCGATGTTAGCGTGGTACCAAGCAACAGCATTTGCCCATTTTCCAGCACATTCTATTGGGATCTTATTAGTGCGTCATGTTATATGCTCATTTATATCACATACAGTTCTTTGCGGTGGGTCAGCCTGATCTCGCCTAAATACCTCGATAAATGCCGTATCCAGCCTCCCAAACCAGTCATGCCCATTGTAGCGATATGGTCCAAATGGCTGATTGAGTCTCGCCTGTGTCATCGCATCACCAAATGGGAGAATGTCATTGGCAGTGTACGTAGACATGTTTTGTTTGGGCTGGATAGCCGACCCTGGCTTTTCCTTAAGCGAAAATAAAATTCCACTGCGGCATTGGAACCGGCCCATCCAGAGTTCGAGATCAGTCTTCAATCGCACAGACGCCTATCTCGATTACGGCGATTATTGTTTCAACTCCATCTTTATAATAAGTGAGCCCACCGTCAGGCTTTTTAACATATAGCCTTAAATGATCATCAAGCGCATTGAGTCGGATGTCAAGAACTCCTCCAAAACGTACGACGAGGTCGCCTCTGCCACAGTTAGTGAGTTCTCTGCGTACCCCGTCCTCAATTCCTCGTTGGAGGATCTCTGCAGCCTTTGCATGCAAACCCGATTGAGCGGTGATTATCGTTACAGTTGAGTCTTTGGACGAGTACTCGATACGAGGATAACTGTCAGCAGTCAGTGATGCTTCAACCATTGCGCTTAGCAGTTCTGTACCTTGCCTCTTCACCATAGAGCTTATGCGCCTCATCTTCCAAGGCTCGAAAGCATCTGAAAGGAAGACGCACGTCAAGTCTCTGCTCCGGGTCATTCCTAATCAGGAACTCAAGAGCATTCCGGTAAGCCATGTTCTCGACGAAGCCAAGATCCATCGTTGACGCTGCGAAGTGTTGCAGGCTATCATTCGACGAAAGTGCATTTGACGACTGTTTCCTTGTGCTCCTTTTTGCGTATTGATTAGTTAGAGATTGACAGATCATGGTCCGGCGGGTCCCGCTGTTCGCTGGCACGCTGTCAGGTGATCGCTGCTGCAACAGGACGTTTCCAACGCGTCAACGACGTATGTTCGCCGCAATAAATGCTCATTAGAGACAGCGCGCAATCAATGTAAAATTGGGAAATAGGATGAACTAGAGCAGGACAGTGATCCGATGAGTACGATACCGGAGTTGATTCAAGTACGGCGGGCTGTTGTTGGCAAGACCTGGCCAGGGTTAGGGGATTGGTCGTCTCGACGTCAAGACAGTGTGGGCGAAGGAACTCGTTGACAACATTTTGTCTTTGCTGCATTTACGTCCATGCATAAATAATTTATTATATATTCATATTTAATAGACTAGGAAGTGAGGTACTGTTATTTTATTTTAACATCATTGGTAGGGTTTGGACGCCGTTTACGGAGGTACGATCCCCAGTCAATCAAGAAGGGATGACCTTAAATCTTCCACACACACGTCACGATTCCGGTACGGCAAGAGTACGTCGCAGTCTCAGGGTTTCAGGGTTTAACTGGTTTAGGTGGTTAGGTTCTGGCAGAGCGACGTCATATAGTTTATGCGGCTCAGCAGGCATAAAGATTAAACTTAGGCGAAACATTCGAACCGTATCCACTATTCCGCTTTGTTACAACTATCCGCACGTCATGTAAGGCAACTATGTATTAAACTTATGGCGGTGGTCTGTTAGGACCTAACCCACCTCCACACTTGGATGCTTGATGATTTTCGGTCGGTGACCGGCAAGACCAAGAATCCGCGGCATTCCGCCTTCACATTCGTCGCACGTGACGATGACGTGAAATCCATCCGTCGATCCGACTGTGACAGTAATACAATGCTGCTGAAGGGTTCAGGTGTTGCATTACCACGACACGGCCATTTCCTTGCACTTGTAAACCGAGCTGCAGCCGTCAATCATAATCGGAGTGAATTGCGGTCCACTGCGTCTCCCGGTGCCACTACGCCCTTTAGCCTTCTATATATCTATCCGTCATCCTTTCCCTGGCGGATCTCAACCCGTTCCTTCTGTTCTACATCCAAGGAAATATTGTCAACAATATTGTCGGCCAAGATGACGCCGGAGTTCAGGCTTAAGGACATCTCGTCGCTGGCAGATGTTCGGAACTTCGACAAGGTCGAGTCCGAAGTGGTGGGCGTAGAGGGCGGCAAGGTGATTGTCGTTAGAGTGAACGACGAAGTGCATGCCCTCAATTCTAGGTGTACCCATTATGGTGCCCCGCTGAAGTTGGGAGTCGTCTCGCCCGACGCGCGGATAACGTGCGCCTGGCATGGAGGTAGGGACTTCCTTTTGCAATTTGCATCTGCAGAGCGGAATACTGACGTGCGTTAGCGTGTTTCAATGTCAGTACTGGAGATGTTGAAGATGCCCCGGCGCCGAGCCCACTGAACAGGTTCGACGTCTATGAGAAAGACGGAGCCGTGTACATCAGGGCCGAGCCGGCAGCAATTAAAGTCGGACACAGAGATCCAGATGTCAAGTGCGCCATCGCGGGACCGGAGAAGGTGGTAGTCATCGGAGGGTAAGTCACTCACTTTGGAGACCAGCCTGGATCGGTTACTGACATAATTATTCTGCCATCAGCGGAAGCGGTACGTTTGGTGTCGTCCAGGCCTTGCGCGAACTGAAGTTCAAGGGTTCCATCACAGTCATTTCCTTGGAACCAAACCTGCCTCTCGATCGGACCAAGCTGTCTAAGGCGCTCATCCAAGACCCGAAGAAGATCGAGTTGCGGCCAGAAGAATGGTACAAGGCGGCCTCCATCGACATGGTCTCGGACGAAGTGTCGTCTGTCGATATCGGCACGAAGACCGTCACCACAAAGTCGAAAAAGTCATATCCCTACACGAAGCTTGTCCTAGCGACGGGCGGTATTCCACATCATCTTCCGTTGCCTGGCTTCCAGGATCTAGGCGACATCTTCCTTCTACGCTTCGTCACTGACTCGCGAGCCATCATGGCAGCAGTGGGAGAGAAAAACAAGAAAGTCGTCATCGTCGGAAGCTCATTTATCGGTATGGAGGTCGGTACCGCCCTGTCCAGGGGCAATGATGTCACCATCATCGACCCGTCGAAGGCTCCATTGGAACGTGTCCTGGGCGAGGAAGTCGGTAAAATCTTCCAGAAGAATCTGGAAAAATCGGGGGTTAAGTTCAAGATGTCGGCAACTGTGGACAAGGCGACCCCATCACCGTCAGATCCAAGCAACGTCGGCGCCGTGCATCTCAAAGATGGCACTGTCTTGCCTGCCGACCTTGTCGTTCTCGGCGTGGGCGTGAGACCCGCGACCGACTTTTTGAAGGATAACCCAGCTATCAGTCTTGAAAGGGATGGTTCTCTCAAGACCGATGAGTCGTTCGCCGTGTCCGGGCTCGGCGGCGACGTCTTTGCTATCGGCGACATCGCCACGTACCCGTACCACGGTCCGGGCTCAGACCACCAGGAGGGCACCTACGTGCGCATCGAACACTGGGACGTCGCGCAGAACGCAGGCCGGCGCGTTGCGCACACAATCGTGCGTTCCCTTGCGCCGTCACAGTCACCGAAGCCAAAGTCGTTCATCCCGATCTTCTGGTCCGCTCTGGGCGTGCAGCTGCGCTATTGCGGCAACACCGCCGGCGGCTGGGATTCACTTCTACTGAAGGGCGAGCCTGAGAATGTCAAGTTCACGGCGTACTATTGCAAGGGACAGACGGTCGTGGCGGTCGTGACCGTTTCCATGGACCCCATCATGGCCAAGAGCGCGGTTCTCATGCAGAGGGGCGACATGCCGAGTAAGAAGGAAATCGAGGACGGCGTGGACGTGCTGGCCGTGGGGTGGTCGAAGAACAAGTGATCTCAGGAGATAAACCCGCCATCTATGAGAAAATATACGCCATGAATTGATATCCAGCGGGGCACAACGGTCAACGGATAAGATTAAATAAACTAAGTCGGTAAAGGTAAGAATTATGAGTAACGCTAAATTCAAATTCGTAACTTTGAACTTGTCTTGCGCGCCATGCTGTCGACCAACTCACTGCTCTCTTCGTCTTTCTCTTCATGTACTTACTTCTTCAATTGAGCGCGTACGTGGCTGTTCACATGTTTGGTTTCCTAAAGTCTCTCGAACGATTATTATACGTCCGAGCGACGCACTATGAAAAATATAGCCGAAACCAAGTTTCCATAACTGAGATCCGGGGACTGCAGTTCCCTGCGTGACTGATTCGTGGACAGCATCGAATTTGGTTGCCAGCCCATTATGGTCGTGATCGTCTTTGCAACGTCCGGGATCAAAAATTTGTAATCTTGTCGAAAGTACCAGGCTCCGTAGGTCCCAGAAATGCCTTTGCCGTTCGACAAACACGGGATCTGAAAACCGTGAGTGGTGCCAGAACCGCAGATCAGTAGACAGATTCCTCAGGAAATGAATATCTTGAGGGAATACTTCCCGAAAACATTGCACGGTGTGTAGAATAGAACGAGGCAAAGTCTATGTATGCTTGGACTGATGCGCTCAGGTCGTCTCCTCGAAAACGTGTTACCCGGGGTAGTTCCACGGTCTATCACGTGAGTCTAACAGTCGCGTAAACTTTTGGGCCAACGGCGCGTCTTTCGTAATGCCTAACAAATTATGAAGTAGCTGCCTCTCTAGAGGCCCCATTCAGTGTGTTAGTGTTAAGGTTAACTATGCAACTTCAATTTTTGTATCAACTTGTTAACGGCAACTTGTTAACATGACAGCTCTATATGCCCGTGTGGGGCCGTTGCAGCGTACCCAGTAGCTGTCTTTCGATTGAAAGCTTTTCATGATATACGTCCGAAGATTCTCCGACGAACAGTGAAGTTATGTCCTCTACGTCTAATCGATTTGACATATTTTCATTAGATGAACTATTGAAGATAGTTGACGGGGCAAAGGATGGCGACGGAGCGCTCTGACCAACAAGTGATCTGGAGAATATCCAGGCGAGAATAGCCTGTTGGCGTCGGGTTCAAACTGAAGTTCAGGGCGGCCAGAGACTTGCGCAGAGCTTTGATAAGCGTGTTGCAGACAAAACCTGAAATGGCGAACGTACCGCCAGAATACCATGAGCTTAAGAAAGCGTCCTTGAACTGGTAAGCTGCCACCACGAAAGGCATATGACGACAAGATTGAGGAGATGACGATGTTATTGAATATGCACCAGGTAAAAGAATCGATGCTAAATACGACGCAGTCGACTCGCTGACATTGAAGTCGTTCTTCCGAGCCTGGATGGACTGGAAGACGGACCTGGAGCGGGTGTGGGCAGGAGCGCCGTGGAAGTATCAGCGAGACAACCTTAAACTAATCAACAGTTACGCCGCTCACCAAGACCAGTTCGCTGTACTAAACTCTAACTAGAAGTTTTCCCTACCACATGGCTTCGCCAGATCCATCCAGGTCAACTTCGGATTGTCGAAAATATGTCCGAATTAATCCTGACAAAGACGAGGATTATGCGCACTTCCTAGGTTGGACAGGCACACTTGTGCGGCACAATGTTAGTTTTGAGACTACGGTCTACGAGGAGTAAGAAAAAGCGACTCAGCGCAATAACCAAAGTCCACAGCCGAATATATTATCCCTTCAAACTGTATATACAGATGTCGTAATAAGCTTGAATACCATACTTCATTAAAGAAATCACATTACGAACATCCACAATCCCTTTTAATTAGATTTAATCGAAGACTAATTTTTGTTGCCCATTACACAATACATGGTATTATATTTCTAAATAAGATTCTCTAGTTCGTGCCATCGTTTGGAACGGCGAAGAAAGGAGCATAGGTGTCGTTACGGCCCAGAAGACTGGTCTCACCCCACCAGTTCATCTCCAAGGTAGCAGCAATTGAGGAGTGGTTGTAACGGTTGAAGTCATACTTGTCGTAGATGTTACGGTTGCTGAGAGCACCACCCCAGAGAGCAGCGTAGATGTGGTTGTTGTTGTCACCAGGAACGGTGTTGAAACCGGTGGTGTTGCCGGACTCGTCAAGAGAGATATAGTTCAACGCACCGGCGTTGAAGTAATCGTTGTAGTAGAAGGTATTAATCCAGGTCTCCTGAATGTAACTGGCGAAATAGCTAGCATCGGTATCATGTCCATCGTTCAACAAGTTGGGAGTGAAGTAAACGAATTGGGGAAGCTTGTTCTCCTTCAAGTGCTTCCAGAACACCTCGGCATTGTAGGGATTGTTGCAGCGAGTTTTTGGTGTAGATGGTCTCGAACGAGACGAACGGGAAGTGCTTGCGGACGTACGCTTTGTAGAAACTTAGTAAAGAATCATTCCAAATTGTCAAAGCCGGGAACTTACAGTGGGGAACCTCAGTACCGTTCGCGTACTCCGGGGCGTATGGGATGTTATAACCCTGAGTAATAGGATAGTCCTCAGCGTAGCCAGCCCAGGAGATGCCTTCTCTTCGAGAAGATCAATAATGGTGAAAGACTCGGAACCAGTGATGTTGACTGGGCTGTCAGAGTTCCAACCGTACGAAGTGGCAGCAATGTGGGCAAAGTAGTTTGGCTAACAAACAGTGTTAGTTATCTTGTGTTTAAAATGACTGGACATTCGCCGACCAACCTGCGATGGATGCGTAATAGCATAGTAGTTGCCAAGCAAACGACCGTTCGGGCCTGCTTCCAGAGGTTCGCAAACGTGGCCTGAGCCTCGACATCCCAAAAGTCCATGTTTTCTCCAATGATCATGAAGAAGCGGTCGAAAAACTGTCCAGGAACGTAAAGTTCTCCATTGGGGCCGGTCGACGACTGGGTCTGGATAGCCTTAGACGTAGAGCCGGCCGCCGGTAAAGCACTGGTGCCGCTGAGGGCAGAGAGGAGCGCAGTGAGAACGACAGCAACTGAGTCTTCATGTTTAGCGATGACTGAGTATCGTCTGATGATGATGACGATGTTGGTGGTGTTCAGAAATTGCATTTATACACCTCGGCCATCGGAACTAGACCGAAAATTCGACGTCACGGCCATATCCTCGATTTTCGAGCGGTCGTATGCGGACCTGACGACAGCAGATTCCACAATAGCGCACTCATTTTGGCCCGTGGAGAGATGGTGAGTCTCTATGGACCGTCACGGTCCGAGAATCAATGCGGCAAACCGCTGAGTACACATCCGGGACTATGGTAGAAACAAATAGATCGTCTATCAAACAGGTATAGGCTGTGCATTGGACCCTTAGGTCACATCACGATGCCGGTTCCTCCGTGTACTGTATGCCATCTTTACCTATTACGGACAGAAAATTGAACTGGACGGCGTACTTGACAAAGTGTGTGGTGGATGCTGAGTGGCCATTTATTACGTAGTGGTTGCTCCACGTGCGCCAAGCAAGCATGCAGGGCGCATAAAATAAGCTTCGCTAGCTCGGTAGCCAAGCTTTCGGTAAACCGAGTAAGGAACCCTATGGCTGACTACGTATGACCTACGACTTCTTCGGTCAGTATTCTTTAATAATGACATTAGATGGAAGCCAAAATGAGGGATTTACATCACTGCGCCGGATATACGATGTCCGCCAAGGTATTCCACATGCGTATCATCCGCTATCCTTCAACGGGAAGTTAACGTGGCAAACCCAAAAAAAGTAACTTGATTATTTTCGACCTATCTGCTCGGCTCTGACTGGGTCTTTTCTATAACTATCACTTTGGAAGATGTGGCTTTTAGGGGAATTTCCGACACCGTTTACAAATTCCGCACAATAATATTAAGATAATCCGGTTATGCACTTGCATCCTTTTATGTCCGTTATCCTTATATCCGGAGTATGCCTACTACAAGTCTACGACGACATTGAGGTTATTTAAGTCCACTTGGGAGATTTTGGATGTCTCAAGGTTCGGGACTTCATGAACAGCGCGTAATTAGCTAGCGCACATCTTGAACATTCTCGTTAGCTCAGTTTAGATTAGCGGCCACAATATGAAGCAGCGCGTGACATTAACGAGAATTCCGTTATATCATTGCGGTCAGTCAGACGAACATTTTCGGCAATCACATTAGGTCTTCGTAGAGTGGAGTCACCGCACAGCTAACGATGATCTGACCTGTGCAGGCAAAGTGGAGAGAGACCCGTTATTTCCGACGGAGCCGCAAGACCGTTTGTCTAACAAGTTGGACGTAGAGACGAAAACGGCTCCTCCTTACCAGACCGACGCACGTGCCAGCGGGAACGCGCTGAGGACCTGCAGCTTGCGGGTGACCTTATTTCGTCCATACTGTCCATGCTGCGTGATCTGTTGCTTGGGATGGCACCGCTATATTGAGCTGGCAGTAGGGATGTCCGATAGTGTGACACTTTGGCAAATTCTGAGAGAGGTTGGTACACTCATACAGAGAAAATCTCATTGCCGTCAAATGAAGTTTTTATATTCTGTGCAACGTCTCAGTCCAAGCTTCAATGCTAAACGGGCAAGGCTCCATTGTGTCCATTGATGCCACACACAATATGTGCACGAATGAATACGGTCGAATGTCTCGCCCTAAGCCTTGCAAAATCTCTGCCTAAACATCCAGCGGTCGGGTAACCCTACCGCTCATGCACAAAATCCCAGTATTGATACAATAATATGTACAGGTCCTATGGAAGCTCAAATGAAGTGACAGAGCCACTTGGATGTGAGTGACGCGGGCAAAACGGAACCGTTATTGTGCTTATGCCACTTGCTTTGTGTAGAGACTCCCCTCGCCACCACCCTATATGAGTGACTCTTACGTTCCGCAAGAGTGACTACACAAATTTATGCAAGAGCGACTCTTATAACTCATGTGAGTAGAGTCAGAATATTTTCGTATAGGGTGCAACAACAGCAGGTCTCAGTTGTTCTGTAATACTGAAGAGCTCACAACCGTGAAACGTGCCGCTGTTGTCAATTAGACCTAACATTTCTTTGCTACACAACATTCACACAATCCAACAATAACTCTGCACAACTACTAAAGTATATATCCCCATATATCACTCAACTTAAAGCGAACTTCGATCTCGCGCGTAAATTGGCGCCGTAAAAGTATAAAATGTACATGCCAAAGATACCTAGGACAGAAAGACCTCCAAGAAGACTGATACCCCTGCCAATTCCGAGATTGAGATACATCGGTCTCGCAAATATGATGCTCCCCGATGCGAATGCAGAACGGCAAAAGTCATTTGCAGCGAATAGTGAAGCGGCGTAAGTAGGGTACGTGAGCGGGAGGTAAACAAATATGCATTGCAAAATTATGAACGCGCTACCAGCGTAAATAAAAATCCCTATCGTTGGGACAACCCAGTGGATTGACTGGCGAGCAGTCCATCCAAACAGAAACAAACCGATCGTTGGGCCAAAAACCGCAAATAGGGCTGGGACGAGACGGTGTTCCTGTGCCCGAAGCCCGCGCTTCATGATATCGGGCTCGAGGTAGAACCATAAGTACGCCGCAAAAGTCACTGCAGCAATGATGCATGCAATTAAGACAACAAGAAAGACGAGACCCATTTCTCCAAGGTTCATCCCATAGATACCGAGGTAGACAAGCGGAAACACTTCAAAGAATGAATAATAGATACCGTACACAATAGAGGTGTAGATGTGGGTAAATGCGACCGCTGGATCCAGGATACTGATCTGCCATGGCTTGATTAGGGCTTCAAAGGCGACCTTAGACACCTTCATGTTTGCCTGATCAATCTCGCTTTGAGACTTGAGATTCTGGTTGCCCGTCAACTTCCGTAACCTTTGAGCCCTTCGAAGGAGAATGTTGGAAGCAGATGTTTCCGGAAGGCAAATAAAGAAGAGTATAAAGACTGGTCCGGACATCCACAAGATCTCCCAAAGCGACCACCTCCAATTCTTAGCCGGTACTGCGAAGCCTGATAACAACGGACCGAGAGCTGGACCACAATAGGCAGCTGAGACCCAAAATATTAACGCGTACGGAAGCTTGAGCAGCGAATAGATGTCTTGCATAGAGGCACCTCCATTTGCCAAGCAAGGACTCCCAAAAAACCCTAGAAGGAATCGAAGTACCAGGAGACCAGCGAAATTATCCACCAGCGCCGTCGGCACAGTCAGGATCACGAACAGCGCGAACGTGACGATGTACGGCACATTACGGCCCAATGCAGGAATCTCACTTAACGGAGCGAAAATAAGAGGGCCAATTCCATCTAATCAATGTCAGCATCGAACTGGTTCCTCTTTGGGTGGGCAACTTGCAAGCTAGCACGTACAACGACAAACCGAGTGACGCGGCAATAATGGAGACTCCAAAATGCTCCGCCACAAATTGTGTGCTTGGAGTGTAAATTGCCGAGCCACAATAGACAACAAACGTATAGAGGCAAATTAGCAATGACACGAAATGCTTCTTCCACGGCGACCAGTTCTGCGGATTGTCCGGGTCATCAGTGGTGTACCAGTCGACAAGGACAATCCCGTCTATGGTCTTCGTCGGGACAATGACCATGGATTTCGTCTGCTCCAGACTCAATTCCTGTTGAGCTTCGAGTTGCTCAGCAGTGAAAGAAGTGATGCGGTGAGCAGCAGTTGACGTCCGTGTCAGTCTCGGTCCCAGGTGTTCGCCATCCCTTTCCACCTTCTCGTCACTAGTCTCTTCACTATTCTCTCCAACTTCCAATGCATTGAATGAGGCCGTGGATTCTTTCACGGTTTCAGGATGTGCATAACTGCTCGGACACTTAAAGTCGGACTTTTCATCCTGATAGAGCAAATACTTGTTCCCGGACAGATATCGAATTATCTGCCCCAGCGGAGCTTCTCTGAAGAGGTCGACCATGATGATCTTAAGCCGCAAAGCTATTCTCCTCCCAGTCTAAGGTGTAGTGGAGGGTCGAAAGCCGACAAAGGAACAACACTTAATATTTATAATGACCCATGTGCAAAGACAGAGCCCGTCGGAAGCACATGGAATTGAAGGACCGATCACAATGATGACATTAAGTAGAATGAGTATTATGTAAGACCGGCCCAATATTGCAAGGTGTAAGACCTACGTTCATCCGTGCATCCGTGCATAGCGTAAGCCGTAAGTTCATCCTTGTCACGTTGACGGCAAGTATCTTAACACCCTAGTTCCGAATCACGGAGTAAGGAGTTAAGCTACGGGCGCATGGTAGATATCTCAGTAGTTGCTGATGGACGCTTGCAGCTGGTCTCAAGGTTGTGTGGGATACAGGGCTAACATGACTCAAAAAGGTAGAATTAAGCAGGGTAGTACGGTGATCAAACTTAACTTTCGGCGGGAGATCATACGCAAGCGAGCATAGGAAGAATTACTAATCAGACAATAGGTTCCTACATCAGCCCTGGGATCAATAATCAGATAATCAGGAAATCCATGATTTCCCCCACTACGATGGCAGCATTTTCAGCCTGCGGATCTGGCAAGCCAGTTATCGGTATCAAGTAATTTATTACTACTTTGAATAGGTTGACTTCAGGTAGCGTACAGAATGACATTTTTGAACACAAACTGTTGGCGTTGGAAGGCAGGAGAAATAGGTCACTACATTAGGGGTGGGTACGATTTGCGAGCAACTCTTAACTCGTAATCGTATAGTCTATACGATTACTATACGATTGGCTGTAAAAGTTTACGATTAACTATACGAGCAATCACCTGAGTCGCTCGCAAAAAAACGTATAGTCAGGCACGTGACCTAAGGCTTAATAAGGTTTAAAAGAAGAATGAAGTACAAATGCCTAATTACATGTCCGATTCCTTCGCGTATTGATCTGCCAGTAATGTGAGTGTCCTCATAGTCCCCGATTCCAACGAGTTCGTGATAGGACATGTTAGTTGTAGATTTCGATCTAGCAGAGTCCTTGATAGACCAATTCCGACAGTGCTTGCAAGTTATCAGCTGATCGTTCCTAAGCTTTTTGGATCGCTTAGCCTTCCACTGTTGGCTTAGAGTTGTAACTTCAAACTGCTCCCAGAGCCAGTGATTCCAAGTCCCACGTGTAGGTTGAGAAGAAATCACATCGTCCGTGATGACTGGTGAGATCCCTTGCGCTTCCTCAGTCAAGCTCCTCGACAATGGTCGATCGACAATCTGGCTAATACAATCCTCCGGCCCTAGCTCAAATGAGCTCTCAATTGGTGACTGTAGGCCGCTGGCGAGCCGCTGGTGAGCGAGACGTTCTCCATCGACTCCTCTCCTTCGTACCCATCATTCAATAGCACGTAATCTATAGCCAGCTGGCGACGAGAACGTGTAGAAGGCTCCATGTCGAAGGCGCCAATGCAGTAATGAATAGTAACTTCCTCTAATTGTTGATAATATTTCAGAGGACAAGAGGCAAAAAGGGGTTCCCGGCAGGGGTTATAACCCTACCTTCCTAATTAGGAAGACGATTACTATACGATTTCAAACTATACTATACGATTACTTTACGACTAAACCTTAATTTTTACGATTAACTTTACGAATAATCTCCAAAGTTGACGGTACCGTAATCGTACCCACCCCTAACTGTGTCCCAATGGCAATTCCTTTTCACATTATTGTCAGCATTGTTCAATAAGTTATATGATAGAAGGGTCGCCGATCAGCCGCAGCTGCGACTTCTTCAGGACCTAACCCTATTGATGATTAATATCACGGGACGCGAAACTAGCATCTTCTGTCGTGCATCGTTATCACTCTCTGAGAGTACTGTCCAATCGTAAATCACGTTGTATCACACGCGAGATGATGCTCGGATCTATATTTTGTGATTATTTCTAGGATTTCACTATTAGATGCGTAATCACCGGCAAACCTAAGCCGCGTGGATATTTATAGACACATCGACCAATCGAAGGTATAACACGGGACTGTTCGCTCCCATTGTTTCCTCATTATTGCTGTAGTCCTGCGCTCGAATACTATATCTTCTAGAACCATGTCAACTTACGAGACTGCCAAGGATCAATTCATCGACGTGAAGGGTGTTAAATATGCCTACCGCTACTTTGGAGCGTCAACCGGGACCACATTGGTGTTCAACGTGCATTTCCGCGGTACGTCGGATCATTGGGACCCCGACTTAATCAACCCAATCGCATCTACACGTCCAGTTCTCCTCATCGACAATTCAGGAGTAGGACGCAGTGGCGGAGAAATCCCCGATTCTTTTACGGGATGGGCTCAGAACATTGTCGATGTCATCGAGGCACTCAATATCAAAGAGGTGGACGTGCTCGGCTTCTCGATGGGCGGCTTTGTTGCACAGCTCATCGCACTCAATTGTCCTCACCTTGTTAGAAAGTTGATACTTGCTGGTACGGGGCCGAGCGCTGGTCCTGGCGTCCAAGGTGGCAAGCCTGAGTATTTTGGACTTCTTGCTGCTGCCGCAACGGAAGAGGAATATCACAACGGCTTTTTGAAGACTTTCTATAGTCTTAGTGATAAGAAGCAATCTCTCGGAGAACTCTGGTGGAAAAGAATGACTTCCGCTCGACCGAATCGCGTTGATTATGTCGGACCTGAAGGGACGCAGAGACAGATTGCTGCTGTTATGAAGTGGGCAGGAGGCGAATTTAGAGAGGAGGGCAGCTACGACCGACTGGACCAAATAAAGATACCTGTTCTCATTGCTAATGGCAGTAACGATGTGTTGGTTCCGACAGAGAACAGTTGGATTTTATGGAAGAGATTGGTGAATGCAGAAGCTCATTTGCACCTTTTTCCCGATTCGGGTCATGGGTTCTTGAATGAGTATGCAGATATTTTCTCAAAGGAGATTATCACGTTTTTGGATGCCTAGATTTATCTATCGCCTTGCTGTATTGTGATTTTTTAGTTGGTATTCTATACAAAATACATATTTTATCTATCGGGAGCAAGTCTCATGAGGTCGTGGAGCTGCTGCGTAATTCTGTACGGCTGTACCTGACGATATTGCCGAATGTTTGAACTTTCAGTTTGGTTTGCTTCCTGTTGCAAAATGAGGCTTAATATGAGATTTAGTATGTGGGTTAGTATCAAGTACTGAGTGGTTCTAACCCTGAGTTTGCTGCTGTGCACTACTCCGATAAAAGAATTTTAGTAAGCAACACAATTATTCTGAATTCAACCTACTTCTAGCTAGCAATACAGCTCGGTGTTTAGTGGCCAGTGGTAATCATCAGGCCATTATCGCGTGACCTTGCTCGACCTGCTTGACCCAATAACCCTTGGTGTCTCTGCGGACTACTCAAGTTTATTCGAACAAGCCGACTCTACTGATATTAGTGACAAGACTCGGAGCTAAACACACAATTTAAGCGTGTTTAGAATTCGTGGCAGTCGACGACGTGCTCGACCTACGACTCGCACTCGCTGGGCATTACAAAGGTGTGGAAATGTGTAGAACACTCTAGCCTACGATGGTAGTTTATGGAATGCTCTAGTGATAAGTTTAGATGACGTAATGGTTTCATGAAGTCTCTGGAACATTCCAGTTATATGTTTCTAGAAGGTTCCTGGCTGACAAGGTCTCAGGTATAAATTGACCTGTCAGGACTTGTGTATTGAGATAGAGATAATATAGCAATTCCTATTTACAATAAAAGGGCGCAGTACTGATAATGTGTACGACCGAAGACAATTCTATCGAATTCGAGATGGATCATTGATTACGCGTAGAATACTAATATTTGTCGGAGGAAACTACATGCAACACAGTCAACCCTAAGTATGCAGTTACAACGCGGTAAACTAATAGGCTTGATCATTTCAGAGTGGTCCTACAGCAATGCCGTCGTTGTAGCTGGTGAAATAGCAGCGCGATTATTAAAATCATCTAAGACTTACATATTGTCATCATTCACCTTGACTAAACGCCCACCTATAACACCAGAGTCAGAAATCTATGCATAAATAAAATATATATATTCCGGTGACATACTTGTCCAAGTCGCACTCAACTCAATTATCGATTTCGAAGGAGCTGCTATATACTTGTCCATTCTAATGACAGAAGCAATCGAATTATTCGCAATCTAAATTGGCAAAGATTATTTATTCACTAGTTAATTTTTATATATCGATATTCCGTTCAGTTGCGCGTTACAGGAAAAACTAAATTGTACCACAGAAAACCTGGAAGAGTGGTCTGCTATAAAATGAGATGCTAACTGTATACAATGATTTTAGTAGCACTTATGTACGCCAGCTCTGTATATGATAGTCGCGTAGCCAACTACTGCCTATATGCATCATCTAGTAGCATTAGAATCTCTTCATGGAGTATCTCCGCACTCCAAGTCATTGAATAATCTCTCAACTGAGACTGAGAAGGCTGGTATTGCTAAGTAATCCCTGGCAGCCGTAGCCATGCGAGGGTAATCCTTTCTATGGACCCTCCACCAGTCGCATAGCCAATTCTGATCTTCCATGCCATTGGCGTCAACGCGGGCGCTGTCAAAATACTGATCAATGTCAGATAGTTGAGGCTTACCTTGAGGCTGTAGTCTCTGTAACATCCTGTTGCCAAGTTTTTGCCTCTTATGACTTTGCTCTTCTGGAGACTGTGCAATAAGTGGTTCTGCAGTTTCAGGGCAATCATGGTGAAGATTGTCACACAGAGCTTGTAGAATCTTCCCACTAGTGTACTCGTCCTCCAATTCATATTGGAGAAGGTCTCCCTTCACACGGAGATCCAGGATCAGTGCCATGTAATATGTATCCGACGCAACCATAAAAGTGTAGTAGCTTGGACAGCACTCACAATATCCGCTTCGAGATCTGCATACTTTCTCTCAGCAACATCATGCAAGTCATGCAGCTCGTACTATACTGGCACTGAAAGTCTAATCTGCGGCTTTTTCTGTGATACGAACAAGATGAGTACATCGAACTTTGAAAAGAACATGGTGAATTTGGGAAAGCCGTTGCCAGTCACTTTTGAGAACGAAACACAGTCTGTCTCATAGTGGATGAACTTCTCAAGCTGGTACCTTGACTTTGAAGCATTAGGCTATTTCAGATGAACTTCTAGAGTTAGTAGCTTACCTATAAAGCATCACTTAACCTTCTAAAAGTCGAATTATTCTGACAAAACCTGCCTTTCGTGGGAAGAGGTTTTTATGCAAGACAGAGCCATCTCTACCCTAACTGGATTGATAGATAAAGTTAAACGGCCACCAGAGTTTACGGACGAACAATGGGACTCGCTAGCAGCATATTTCGACAACTCAGCCGCCATCAGCAGCTATGATCCATGAAATGCATATAATTACGTCCGCACTCGTGACAAGACAGCCAGAGTCCAGGTGCAGTCGATACGCAAGCTGTCAAAACCATGAGAACGAAAGATACTTTGGGGAGGTCGATCGCTTGTTTCTTGTACCTGGCACGGAAAGGACCACCATCTTGCTCTGGTAAAAGTCTTCGATGAGGTTCGCTATGCTAACAATCAAGACAAGATCTATGGAAGAGTGCAAACATTGAAAAGTCGAAAGTCGTACCTAGTTGGCATCTGCCAGGGTTCAGATGATCGAATCAGGACTTCGAGGAGCGAACGTTGATTGGAATTTGGAAAGGTTGAGAAGGGCATTATCCTGGTCATTCCTCTTCAATTTATGTTTTATTTAAATATCTCAAGAATGATTTTGTAATGTCTCACAAGGGATTTGCATTTTGATAGTAAATGTAAATGTCATCTTATCAGACAGCCAATAATACAGGTGACTGGCGCGGACGAAGTTGATACTTACAGAGCAACTCTTCAGCCTCCAACGAGATGCTCGCAGCATGCCTCGCATAAATCATCCCAGTGACTGTACAGAAGCAACTCGCTCTACGTTTCAGGAGACACAAGATCCTAGAAACTCACCCCGCAAAGTATTGTAAGTTGACTCGCTGGGAGAGATCTGCTGACTGAGTGTGGCATGGTTTACGTCTGAGAGCCTTTGTCAAAATGGTCCGGTGACTAACTTTCGGTGAGTTACCCGTATAATAGTTATGAGTGTGATCAGAATTTTTTTCTATAGGGTATGCTTCTTAAATTAGAATACCTCCATAATGTATCACAGCTGCAGCAAGTGAATCTGCTAAATTTATAATAGATACTTTGTACGAAACAGGATGTGTTAGCTGCGTGACTGCTTTCCGCATGTTTCCCGTCTTATCGTCCACAGCAGCTATAAGTGCAGGATAGCTGACTGCGGCGGTGATATCAAAAATATTGTATTTCGCATGCTACAGTCTCGACAGTCTACGAGTTGTTTCTTCGAAGCTCTCGTCCGTGACTGTTTGGGCGGAAGCTTACCCAGATCACCTAGTAAATGGTTAATCTGAGGCGCTGCTAGGACTACGATTAAAAATAATACAGCTATACCATCTCCAAAAGAACGCAACGATGAGCTCGACCACAGGACCTGTTTTTAATCCGGCGAGCTAAGCTCCGTAGACTTTCGTCCAGCGTAACAACTGGGTTTAAATAAATACCCTCAGGAAATCGTCCAGATTTTGATCCTGATAGCCACGCTCGCTTATGGATAAACGTGATCGGCAAGCGAGTGCATCGTCCTAGCGACCGGATAATTCTTTTGTGTAGTGGCGATTGGGAGGGTGTCTACACCTTACCAGTTGTCCCCCTTATGGGAGACCATTGAAAACAAGATTCAACCTTCCATACACAAGTGATTATCGATTAGTGACCAACTATTATTTATTAGTGATCATCTATTATTTCTTAGTGACCAGGTCTAAACTCCCAACTGGACATCACCTAATTTCCTCAGCTAGGAATTTTTCGTACAGAAAGTAGAGTGCACTTAGTGTGCTCCTTAACGTACTCTGATAACCGGGATAAAGAGCTTGGTCTTTTCGGGGCCTCACTGAGAGGACATTTTAGTGACACGTCACAAAAGGGCTAGTGATACTATCACTAAATTGAGGTTCTAGAGACACCTAGCAAGAAGTAAAAGAGGAAGGGTGCTCAGGACACCTGGGTTAGGGGTATGCGCTGTCGAGTCAGTCTAGTTATTGATTCCAGCAGTACAGCTAATTTGTTAGGTAGCCTTCCTAGACCTCACCCTACGAACATTTTATACTGTGCCGCCATGGACACTAAATACACCTAAACATGGAGTTTTTGGACTCCGCCTCAACGACCTGTCGTCCATTCCCGCGCTTACCAAACTACAACCCCAAACTAACTGCAAAGCGGGGTATCTCCACCACGGAGAACTCCGAAGAGACCTCCGAAAAAGGAACCCACCACACTGGAAGTGGAGACATCTACCCCTGAAAACGACGATCTCACAGTTCACTGCAGAACTAAATGTCTAACGTTCTTTGAGTTGTTCCAAATATCACAATGGGTGCGCAACCACATGCCGGCTGAGTGGGTACGCCAGGTATTCCGCCCACACCGCCTAGTTATATTTTGGACGTTTTAGTGGTATTTCGGACTTTCACCCTTTTGTATTTAAGCTCCAATGTGACTTATTTCATGTAACTCATACAATGACTTCCACAGTAATGACCAAACTTCTTTGAGCATGATGATCCTGATCCAACACTTGACATTTCCCCCACTCATGACCGCCCGGTAAGACCCCTGCAAACCCTGTCAGATCTGCGATGATTTATTTTGCTGAGTTGCCGCCGTCGACAGACAGGATACTACCCGTAATGTAAGTTGCCTGATCTGACGCGACGAACATGATGGACTGCGCGATCTCCTCCACGTTCCCGATTCGTTTGAGAGGCACACCAGAGGCCATACCGGCCTTATTTTCCTCGTTTCCAGTGAATCGATCAAGCATACCGGTCTGGACCGGGCCAGGGGCAACCGCGTTGACACGCACTCCATATGGTGCGGCTTCAAGCGCTGCAGACAACGTGAGTCCTTCGACCGCGTACTTGCTGGCGACGTAAATTGAGGCACCCGGTACGGGTCTATGGCCGTATGTGGACGAGATGTTGACGACGCTTCCGTAACCCTGAGCAAACATCACGCGCAACTCATGCTTCAAACTTAGAACGACGCCAAGGACGTTGGTGTCGAATGCCGCGTGGTAGGAATCCTCGGTTTGATCCACGACCGGACCGGGAACGCCCTCCGTGCCGGCGCTGTTCACAGCAATGTCCAAGCGACCGAAGCGTGCGACTGTCTTGTCGACTAGAGCGCGAATTTCATCGTCGTGGCGAACATCGGCGCGAATGAACTCACATTCCGCGCCAAGACCACGGATCTCACTCGCCAGTTTCTTGCCGGACTCTTCGCTACGGCCGGACACAACGATGCGCGCGCCTTTACCCCGGGCAAAGGCCAGCGCCGTGGCACGCCCAATGCCAGTTATGGCGCCGGTGATCAGAATAACTTTACCGCTCATGTTGACTTCTGTGATAGTTGCTGGTTCGGATGGAGCACGATTGTTTGATGAGATGGTGCGCCACTAAGAGGGCGCAAGACACGATACTTATACGCGACGGGGAATCAAGAATAGTAGATCTGGTTTGCGAACAATTGCGCGAGGCTTACTAAACTGCCAACGATCGTCGATTGGAGCAACCTCGTGGCTACTACAACATCCGATGTGTACCCAGATTATAAACCAGTAAAAAATGGCAAAAGGTCACTTGTAAGTAGGGCTGCACACGAATAACGACCTTAAGAATATTCGTACGAATATTCGTAAGTCGAATACGAATAAATTGATGTCAGGTGCTTATATAATATTCGTACGAATAAAATTTTCATTATTCGTAATTATTCGTATTATTCGTAAATCCTAATAGTACTAACATCCTCAGCTTTATATACATCTCGCAGCAACACGAGACGCCTCATAGTCTCCGCGCTCAAGGAGCTCCTCCGTAAGCCTAATAAATCGCGTCCACTATTAAACAATCTTTCCACGGACATCCCAGAGGCTGGTATAGCCAAATAATCTCGCGCGGCCGCTGCCATTCGCGGATACTCTTCTCCATGTGTTCTCCACCAAGAGAGTAGCCAGTTTTTCTCATTTGTCACCGACTCATCTATCATGACAACTCCATCTTCAAAGTACCGGTCGACGTCAGATAGATGCTGCTTTCGAGGTTGCAACTTTTGTAGTACTCGAGCCTCTATACTGATTCCGGCTTATGTGAACTTCACTGGGTGCGAACGATTGCTCTGACACTAAAGGATACCGCTCACGAAGTAAGTCCTTTATATGCCTGATAACTGTCTGTGCTGTCACTGCTCCCAATTCTTTCTCCAGCAGCAGCGTCTTGAAGCGTGGGTCCAGGACTACAGCGAAATAATACATATCCTGCACATCCATGAGATCATAATATTTTCGAAATTTCTTCAAACCTGCAGATACAGCTGCGGCAATCTCTGAATTAAGACCTGAAAATTCACCCTCTCTAGAAGACGCATCAAGCAATATGTCGTGCAGCTCGTAGTAGATGGGGATGACCAAGCTAATCTGTGGCTGGCGCTTCGAAACTGTAAGAGTAAACTCTTCAAATTTTGCAAGGACACCCTCAATTTGCTGCAAGCGATCCCAATCTTCCGCAGTGAAGGGCGGGAGATGCGTTTGATGCTCAATCCATTTCTTTATCTGCTGCTTCGCGTTCAGCGCATCTCTAAGCATCCGATGCGTAGAATTCCAACGCGTATCAACGTCGTACTCGATAAACTTATCCTTCAGCCGATTGGTCTGACATATCAGCTTCCATTGTTGCTTCCTCTGCGGAGTTCTAGCTATCCAGAGGGCCATAATTCGAAGTCGAGCCAATGCGGAGTGTGGTCCAACCGTGTTGTTATTCTGCATAAGATCACAAGCAGCAACTGCCGTACTGTGATCACCGGCTCTCAATTCTGCAAGAATATCACTAACAATCAGATTAAGGACATGCGCCATGCAGCGTATATAGCTGTCCAGCCCTTGAAACCGGAAGGGCTCTGCATCGCCTGCGGGAGAATTAACATCACGAAATTTCTCTGCCAGATTGAAATACAACTCTGAGATCAAGGTTTCATTATTGGCAGCATTGTCTGCGGTGATTGCCACGAGCTTATGCTCAATCTGAAGTTCCTCCAAGGTTTTCTGAAGTAGCTCTGCTATATTCTCTCCGCTGTGGATGCCGTTGATTTCCGAAAACTCAAGGACTCTCTCTTGGTACTGGAAATCAGCAGTCAACCAGTGACCAATAACTCCGAGTATGGCTTTAGAATTTTTGCTGGTCCAAGCATCCAAAGAGAGCGCGATCGTTTGACATGTGCGGTCCAGCTCGTCGATTAGTTGTGTCCGACACGACTGGAATTCTGTGTCTATTCTACGAGCCATTGTCATGCGGGAGCTGAACGGTAGCGAAATACCTAGATCTTGGAAGATCTGCTGGAATGCCGGCGATTCGATAGCGTCAAATGCCATATTATTCAGGACTATCCACCGTACTAAGTTTCGTTCCAAAGACTTTGCCGCGTTGTCCTGCGCACGTTTCTGGAAGAAACTGGCAATTGACGGCTGTTTGGTGCCGGACCTTTCATCCTCATTGTTACATTCAGAGCCAGTTATTGAGATTCCATGTTTGGTGAGGTGAAATCTCATATTTGATGTTGATGTTGCTCTTGCGGAATCAGTTGTCTTCCAATTACATCGTCTACATCGTATCTCACGATCTTCTATCGGCCCTCTACCCCTCTTCGGCCACCACAGCTTTCCTGGCAGCGCTGAAACATCAAACTGCACCCATAAAGATTGGTTCTGCGGCTTCTTTCGCGAAGATTCCGATTCGCTTGAGACGCTGGATGTGTCAACCTGTAACAAGAGGGGGCCGGACCTCCGACCTCGCTGTCGGAGAAGTCCAGGAGCTCCTCCTCGGATAGATAATGAGTCTCCGTCATCGGAGATAGTGAGAATGAAAAATGTGTCACTAATCTTGATTTCCTCTATCTACTAGGGAGTGTGTCTCCCCTTTTATATTCTACGCTCTTCTCCTTTGCCTAGCCAACCCCGCACGCGTAGGCACCTGTCCGTGGACCGGAGCATAGTCCGATGTCGGAGCCCACTAGTCTGCGGTCACAATGTGACATCCCCCCCTCTAAAGCACGAGTAGGGTGTGAAACATCGTAGTCGGGCCGAAACGGGAAAAGGTAAACTGCTAGCAGGAACATCCATTTGGACGAGGCGTAGGGAAACCCTCGAGGAGACAACCAAAAAAAACCCAATGGGAAAAAACAAAGAATCCAGGAGGGAAAAACCTATCGCTGTTCCTGAGGACGGCGACGTCTAAGAAGGCTGTGACGACACAGAAACCCGAATGATGGGTAAGGTAATGTAAAATGCACCAGTAGGAGTGTCATGAGAAGAGTTAGCACGAGCTTTTGTAGAACGGTATAGGCGAACGGCCTGTGGAGATATATCTTTCGTAGAAACCCACGAATTATGGGAGTCGTCATAATTTTTCCACTTGACTAAATACTCATTCGTGCGTCCGCGCTTTCGATCGGCAATGATGCCGTCGATTTCGTAGATATCTTCCTCGAGTTCCCCTGAAGGTACCTGAGGAGTGCTGACTGGCGGTTCCCCCTTATATCGTTTAACCCGAGAGATATTTATAATAGGATGAAAACGCCGACCGGCAGGACGGACGATCTCGACGTTGTGCGACCCATCCATTCCAAGTACACGATACGGACCATGGTACGCATCCGAAAGTGTAGTCTTCTTGGACAGGCTGGTACGAACGAGAACAAGGTCACCGGGTTTGAACTCAGCAGCTTGCCGACGGCGGCGATCCGCGTACTTCTTTTGGCGGACTTGGCCTTCGTGCATCGAGTCTTTGGCACGGATCCAGAGACTCTCAAGTTCTTCGGAGAACGACGCCGCGGCGGGAACGTAACCAAACGACGTCCGGTTTAGGCCTTTAGGGTGATACCCATAATTAGCTTCGAAAGGAGTCATCCCGATCGTACTCTGCGGAGAGTCATTATAGGCAAATTCAAGGAGAGGTAAATACTCATCCCAACGCGATCGTTGATCATCGTTGAGGTTCTGCCGGATCAGCTGTTTGACGATCTGGACCATGCGCTCACTCTGGCCATCCGTCTGAGGGTGTTCAGCCGTGGACATCATGGGTGTTATGGTCCAGTTCTTCTCAAGTGCTGTCCAGAAACGACTCGTGAGTAAGGGATCGCGATCAGAGACAATGGACTCAGGGAGGCCGTGATAAGGGAAGATCTTTTCCAGATAGACTCGAGCGATGTCATGAGCATCAAATGTTGTGGCGATAGGCACAAAGTGTGCCATTTTGGTAAGTCGGTCGACGACGACCATGATGCGGTTATGTCCGCGTGTGGTGACGGGGAAGTCTGTGCAGAAATCGATGCCGACAGATTCCCATGGGCGATTTGGAATTGGAAGCGGCTTAAGCAAGCCTTCAGTCAGTAATCTGGGAAGCCTATGCCGTTGACACGAGTCGCATGCATTAATAAATTTAGTAATATCAAGGTACATTTTTGGCCAATAGTACCCACGCGCGATTTTCTTGTGCGTTGCCGCAATACCACAGTGTCCGGCTGTAATATGGGCATGATTGCGAGCCATTAGTTGGCTTTGCACACCCCTGTCTGAGACACAGAGCCGCCTACTTTCAGTCCCAGAAGCCGAGAAGTAGAGAAGGTCGTCGATGAGAGCGTACCTGTTGGACAGTGCAGCGTCTGTTGGGTGGCGTAACTCTTCCAAAATTGAACACCACGGTTCCTGACTGTATCCTTGGCGGATTGCAGTGAGGTCAAGGTCGGTAGTAACGACATGCACCTCAACACGAGAAAGGGCGTCGGCCACAGCGTTGTGTTTCCCTTTTTTGTAGTAGACATTGATATGATAATCCGCGAGGATTTGTTGCCAGCGTTGTTGTCGCTGATTGAGATTGGGCTTTGTGAAAAAATGCACTAAAGCACGATGATCAGTATAGCAGTCAAACTCTTGACCCCAAAGAAATGGTCGCCACCGCGTGACGCCGTGTATAATAGCTAAAAGCTCACGATCATGGATCGGATACAGTCGCTGATGTTGGTCTAGTTTCTTAGACTCGTAGGCGACAGGATGGTCATCTTGCGAGAGGACGGCCCCTATAGCAAGATCAGAAACGTCCGTCGTCAATGTGAACGATTTGTGCGGGTCAGGCACCCTAAGCACAGGAGCAGTGGTAAGCAACTGCTTGACTTGGTCGAACTCACGCTGCATGATCTCGGTCCATGCGAGAGATTTCATCTTGGCGCCAGCGGTGGCACCAGTAAGGTGGGCGGTAATATGGGCATAGTTAGCGATGAACCGTCTGTAGTAATTACAGAGCCCTAAAAACGATTGTAATTCCCGAACTGTGGTGGGAACAGGGAAGTTACGGACCGTTTCGACGAGCCTGTCTTGTGGACGTATTCCGTCGGCGGAAATGACGTGCCCTAGATATTCACAAGAGGCTGTAAAGAACTCACACTTGTTAGGTTTCGCCACGAGATTGTGGGCGCGTAGTCGTTCTAAGACCGTCGCCAAGTGGCGGACATGGGCCTCGGCCGTCTTTGAAAAAATGAGAATGTCATCAAGGTAGACGAGGACGAAGTCGTCCAACTCTCCGCGAAAGGTGTCGTTCATGAGACTCTGAAAAGTCGCGGGAGCATTCGTCAGACCGAAAGGCATGACATTAAACTCATAGTGCCCGTACCGCGTGCGAAACGCAGTTTTGTGACGGTCAGCCACCGCCACAGGCACCTGGTAATAGCCACTGGTCAAGTCCAGCTTGCTAAAGTAGCACGCGCCGACGATACGATCAAGTAATTCATCGATGCGCGGTAAGGCATAACGATTGCGAATCGTCTGAGAGTTGAGGGCTCTATAGTCAATGCACATACGGAGTGATCCGTCTTTCTTTTTCACGAAAATGACCGGCGAGCCGTATGGACTCGTCGATGGTGAAATCATACCAGTTGCCAGGAGCTCGTCGATCTGTCGTTTCAGTTCTTCGAGCTCGAGCTGGGACAGGCGATAAATGCCTTTGTACGGCGGGTGCTTGTCGGCCCCGGGGACAAGTGGTATCGAATGAGTTACGGCTCGAGCCATAACCTTCGGAACTGGGACAGACTTGGTAAAAACAGAGGAATATTGCGACATCAGCTGGCGTAGGGACTCGCGATGGTCGGGCGGGAGATCAGGAGGAATAGTAACGCCGTCAGGAACTTCGTCGTTGGTGGGCCGAACCAGAACCACGAAGACGTTTTCCACCTGTTCCCTATCCCGAAAGGTGCGCTGAAGTCCTTTTCGTGATACCATAAGCACGGGCGTGCGATGGTGAGATGCCGTCGGCGGATCCACGAGCGGAAGCACGAGATTCTGGAATCCATGGAGGATCAGCGTACGCGACATTGGTCTTAGTTCCGCATCGAACTCCTTTAAGAAAGGAACGCCTAAAAGAATATCGTAGCTTTCTCCATTCAAGACATAGAATTGTTTGCGAAGGGTAAGGGTACCCAAGCGAATTGTGAGGTTGGCCACTTTGGCCTGTTTGTCGCCGTTGCTGTCGGCAGTTGTGGGAGCGCGGGCGCCACTGGTTTTGGTGGGGATCCCATTCTGTTCACAGAATCGTCGGGATACCACGTAAGTGGAGCAACCGGAGTCCACCACTACACGTACTTCTTTATGGCCAAAGTGACCAAGAATTGTGCAAATGCCATCATTATCAGGTAATGTATTATATGTCTGACTAGCGACATTAGACACTTCAACTAACTCTCGACCCTCCTCCTGCGATACCTCCTCTTCCTTCTCCACCACAACCCCGCGGTTGGGCTTATTGCTGAAAGAGGCGTTAGTGAGCTCGAACTCGTCACAGGGGCCGAACGAAGTAGGAAGAATGCTTACCTGCTTGGGACGACCGCTTGCAGAGTAACATTTTTCCGCCTGGTGACCCAGGCGACCACAAATGTTGCAGCGTACTGCTGTACACTGTGCCAGCGCGTGCTGTTGACGACAACGGGGACAGGCTTCAACTCCGGCAGTTTGTGGTAAGAACGTCTTGTGGACCCGCTTGTTTCTTTCCTGAGGAGTCGGCTCCGCGGTCCGCTTGTTAAATGCTCGTTTGGGACCAGACGACGCCGGCGTCGCCTGATCGGAAACGGAAGGCTCTATACGGGGCTGCAGGTAATGGTTGGTAGCATAGAATGCTTGGTGACGTGCCTGTAAATAGGAACCGCCTTTTCCGACGAACTCCTGTCCAAGGAGCAGAGAGCAAGTTCGGTGTGCCGCCGAATAGGAGCTTTCCGCCTGCAACTTCATTCGTAACGCGTCCGAAGTGCAGCAATATTTTAAAGTCAGGAGACCTTGACTATCAGCGAGGGGTTCCGGTTGGAGTGCTACCACAAGTGCGCGAACACGATTCGCGAAGTCAACCGGTGATTCTCCAGCCGCCTGGAACGTTGTATGCAACTCGGTTGCAGTATCGTGGGCACTCTTTTTCGTCGTGAATTCTTGCTCCAGTTGGCCGAGCAAATCCTCGAAAGACCCCGCAGTTCCATTTGCCCATTCTGGGTGGGCAAGGAACCAGTTGCGGACCGCACCGTGCACGTTCGCGCGGACAGTCGCAACCTTGAAACGGTCAGTTAGGTTGTCCATGGTCAGAAAGAGGGACTCCAGATTGAACTTCCATGCTATGAAATTCTTCTCGGGGTTGCCGTCTGTTCCGTCCCAGGAAAAGCGAAGAGTTGGAGGCTTGCGATAGCTCACAGGAGCTATCGTCTCCACAGGAGCCTTTAACACCGCCGCCATGGAGGTAACGGCCTCGACGTCCTATGAGCGAGGATTCGTCGGCTTGCTGTTCTGAACTTCCAACGGTGGGTTCAGCCATGGTCAGGGCAGACGGCTGTCCTGGCGAATAATCGGCGGGGGAACCAGATGCCTGGTCCGAACCTTGTATCGCTACCATGTAACAAGAGGGGGCCGGACCTCCGACCTCGCTGTCGGAGAAGTCCAGGAGCTCCTCCTCGGATAGATAATGAGTCTCCGTCATCGGAGATAGTGAGAATGAAAAATGTGTCACTAATCTTGATTTCCTCTATCTACTAGGGAGTGTGTCTCCCCTTTTATATTCTACGCTCTTCTCCTTTGCCTAGCCAACCCCGCACGCGTAGGCACCTGTCCGTGGACCGGAGCATAGTCCGATGTCGGAGCCTGCCCGCGGTCCGGAGTATAGTCCGATGTCGGACACTAGTCTGCGGTCACAATGTGACACAACCTGCCCATCATCGTTTAACTCAGACTGCTGAGAAGGGTCTGCTGGAGAACTTTGAAGTTGGTTCAGTTGGCTTGCTGACTCGTCCGGAGTAATAAGCTCGACGCCACCGGACCCTATATTTGAACGAAATCTTTTGATAACGCGGTCTTCTGGCGGTGCTTCCTCGTCGCTGCCATCATTAAGAAGGTGGTAATCGACCCTTTGAGAACGTTGCGGGTGCTTGCGGGGCGATACAGAGAAATTATCCATACCGTTAAGAACAAATTGCGGTGACAGATCTTGTTGGCCCCAACGACGAAAGATATCCTCTAGCTTTGGATAGAACCGTTTCAAACGCGTGCCTGACGCGTGTACCTGGGAGTAAACAAGACCCACAAAGCTCGGTGTCCATGGCTTTACCCTAACCTCCTTTGTAAGCAGCTTTTTGGCAAACCTACGAATAATTACGAATCGAATACGAATAAAACCTCTTTAACCATTAGTCGAATACGAATATGGGTTGCCCAAGGAAAGTCGAATACGAATAAGCAAAATCTTTATTCGTGTGCAGCCCTACTTGTAAGGGAAGGCCGGAGGCGACCTTACGCTGTGGCTCTCCGAAGCCCGACGGACAAATTTTGGCGATTATTGCATGTGACTACGCCTCATAATGGTGCACCAACTCTAGTTCAAAATTACCGCAAACGGCATACGATCGCCGAGAAGAAGCGGTGGTCCGAGCTTCCGGTACCAGGATAGGGTAATTTGTTGTTGGGGGTAGGTACAGTTTCTCGACTAGACTGGATGCACTATACATAAATAGTTCATTAGTCCACGCGTGGCGTTTAAAGTTTCAGTATTAATCAATAGAGCATAACTGCAAACTTATTATGGGGAAGAACTTGTTTATAAGGTTTAGCCCAAAAGAATGTCGTTGATACGCCTAGTACAGCCAAGGGTGGCCATTTTTGATATTATGAAATTTTTGATATTTGCCCTATTTAGATCTGGAACTAAAACCGGCAATAAATTTCGGACATCTGGCTTACCACCGTCAGTGTGGATCCTCTACCGGCAGTAGTGAACGCAAGCAATTCAGAAATCGGAGATAGGAAGATTAATAATCAATAGAGCAGACCAGAGCTTATGTTGTCAGAATTGGGTCAAGCTTTTTATTATGATTTCTAATCCTCAGTTCGTAGCTGACGTTAATACATAAATATCGACATTTTCGCTACCACAAGCATCGTGGTTGAAAAGTTAAATCGAAAATGCCATTCCATCATATTGCTATTAGAGTATCGGACGTCAAAAAGTCACGGGAACTCTACGATCCCGTAATGGTGGCAGCTGGATATGGGGTATATCATGCAAACGGAATGTAGCTGCTATATAACAATAAATTAAACCAGAACTAACCGCAAATTATTAGACTCGATCGTGTACTACGCGCCAATCAGCAACCCCAAAGCTTTCGAATTCGGTCTCATGTTAGCTAATCCAGACAAACCTGCGGCGAAATCGCATATCGCTTTTGCACTGCCTTCAATCGATGGTTTCGTCTCCGTCTACAACATCGCAATTGAATGTGGTGGGACTGACTATGGACAACCGGGATCCAGGGAAAAGATTAACAAGGACTACTATGCCGCATTTGTTCTCGATAACGACGGAAGCAATATCGAGTTCATTCATTTCGTTCGAAAATAATTCCGTGAAATGCTTTACCCTGGCACATTAATATCATCTTGGTAACCAACAGCGTGCCGTAAATCGTCCTAAGCAAGTTGGCTATTCTCAATCAAGGTTCTTTAATGGAGCTAGTGAATTTATTGCGATGATTGCATTCGTGTCCATACCTCACGCCATATTTCTATTCAAATATTATAGGCTATTAAAATAGAGTGAAAGCTGAATCTATTAGAATCAAAAGCGAGTTGAACAGATAAGCTGTTCATTCTGTGAGTGAACGTATTTTTTTCATCAAAGAAGGGAAAGTACTATTTGGCGATGCTAGATTTCCAATGAAATGGCTCTCGTGCTGAAGAGACGATAGCAGCTTGAAGTATGTATTCACTCAAGCTTGGCAAGCTGGTAATCGCATCGCGACATTTGAAAACTCACTGTCATTCTTTATCGGATCCCTCTGGTGAAAGACCATCCCATTTCAGCATGCGATCCCTTGTATTAATCCTTTAGTAGATTCAAATGTGCAAGTTCCACACCGATGTCGACTTCTTTAGAGATCTCCATAATCTTAACCATAACGCTTGTCAACGTTTCAACAAAGGTCAAATCGTGATGGCGGATACCAACTCGTCTGCCCTCATTATATAATTCGAAGAAGGCTTGTCTCATACTATCTATCGCCGATTGGAGTTTACTAATCTGAGCCCTCAAGTCCGCTATCGTTTGCTCTTTCTTTCTGCGGTAAGTCCGTTGTGCGTCGCGAATTTGAGCTCTTCGATGCTGAATAACTGGTTAGCACAATTAAACGTAACAGTGTGAAATATTAGGTTCGGTACTTCAGCTCTTGGATGCTGTGAAATCAATCGAGGTCGTCCACGCTTTCGCTTTTTAGACTGCTCTATAACTGGTTTCATTGAATCAAGCTCTGGATGAACTTCCGTCCCAGTATCTTCAACGTGCGATTGTTCAACAGTAGGTGACGCGGGGGACTCAAACAGAGACATATCTGACTGTGGCAACTTAGGTTCCTTGTGATGACGTCCATTGTCACCGTTTCCTTCAGGGCTAAGATAGGCGGCTCTGTTGATATTAAGGGTCATGCCAAATCTGCTCCCCTCGCCCAAAACATAGTTTTGATCTTCAATGATCTGTGTCTCTGGACCGGATGGTAGGGAAACTCGCCGGTGTCTTTGTTGAATATGTAGTGCCGCCATATTAGGATGACCAGGCCAGTCCGGCGATGTCATAAACGCTCCAGAGTCAAGGGACGCTTCCCATAGTATTGGTTCATACTCAACGCCAGGCACAATTGGTAAGGAAGAATCGAAAGCGAATCGAGATTGCAATATATAATGAGACATCTCGATAAGACTCTCCATTGATCGGTGAACAGAAGGAAGAATGTCCCCCTCCTGTAGGTAGACCCATTTTATATGCAACTTCGCTTAAATGGTCTCGTAAAACGTAGATCCTGGCCAAGTTTGGGGCTCGGAAAGGGCAGAAAGAGCCACCGTAAGCGAAGTTCGATACCCGCAGCTCAAGAGTACGTCAACTTTGCTTAAATCGGATTTTAGGAAGAACTTGAGCGGCGCCATGTAACAATGGTAAAGTTACAAACCTAGTTAGCACGAGACAACGAAATAGAAAGATGATCATTCATTATTCTGTTGCGTTGCGTGTATTGTACCTTTGGCAAATCGCGAGCGGACAGTGATGCGGCTGTGGCTGCGGCTTTACCGTTTGATACGGCGCGGCTCATCATCACTTTCCTAGCAGGGAAATTTTTGTCGGAGTTAATAAACTAACTATGCAAGGCATAGTAACTCTAAATTCAAGATCTGATGGAATCTAGGCAACATAGAGAGCTGTGCCTAGGGATGAGCATTGTGCAGCAAACTTAAAATCGCAGTTTTTGGGGCTGCGAATTTTGCTGCAAACATTAAAGTTTTGCAAACGGAAAATGCAAAAAGGTCAGGGATGTAAGGACATGTGGTTTGGCAGTGAGCCGCAGCGACAGGGGCGTAATGATTATTCCGTCAATGTGAATGAGCTATAAATTTTTTTTGTAGAAGTCTGCTACTTCGGTGGTTGACCTTGACAGGGAGTATTATACTTAGTTTCTTAATTAATTAGTTAGTTATAGGTCGTGCTAGTGTAGAAGCGCGTCTCTAGATCAAAATATACTCTTGCCAAAACACGGCATTTTGCGCAAAACTTTATTCCGCATTTTGCGTTAGGTTATGTCTTGCCACGTGAGCTGTGAGATCATTTTTCCGTTTACACCATGCTGAAGAAAATAACTGACAGCTTCTGGGGGTAGTTATTCTAGAGGTCTTCTAGCTCCTTCGCCTGTTCATCAGCATCGATTGCGATTCGTTTGATGAACATCAAAGTCGTCAAGTTTCTTGAAATGCTTTCTGCAGTTCTTCATTATATTCTGCTCAATGTGCCAGCGGCAGAGCTTGGTTGAAGGTGGCCGGAAATACGTCTGACAACGCCTTTATCACCTTCTCTGAATCGGTTATCGATACGTATGGAAAAGCATCTGGGAATACAACTTCCTCTGCTCCACTGTTAGATTGATATTGCTGCTAAAACACAATTTCACTCATCAACTGCTGCAGTACCCAGGTATATTGGTCACGAAACACAATGCTCTCCTCAGCGTTCGCATGTTATGGTCCACGGTGACGAATTTTACCAGAGGGAATCGGAAATTATTATAAGTAACATCAATAATAACTAGTTGTCCATACAGGCGCGCCTTTTGAACATCCTCCGGCTTGCAGAAGAACAAAGCTTCGAGCGAGCAGTCTGAGGCGACTTTTATCCTGTAGATGGAACCTTCATCTCGTAAAGTCTCCACAAATATTGCCGCAAATATTGCCGTTGAATTGCCTGTTCCTTGAGTGTACTTGTAGGTGAGATTATACACGTCCTTGCCCAAAAGAGAGTCCATATGTGGTATTCAATATCGTATGTAAGTGGAGACTGACTATCTGTCTATCTCTCACACCATATCGGAATAAAATGCTGGAAATGCGTGCCACTTTGAAAGACGATATAATGCGCTATCCAAGGGATCCGAAATACGAGACTGATGCGAATCTGAACCTCGGCATCAGTTTAAACGTCTTCCCGGCTTTCATTCGGATCGACAGCATACAATGGCCCAAGTCATTCCCCATCGATGTCATGCATCTGATATTGGAGGGAATCGCCAAGAAGGCTGTTGAGATCTGGATGGAGCGAGGTGTGATATCTTCGGCGGAGACCTCCTAATATCGCAAAAGGATTTTGAGTCTTCAAAGCCGACGAAATGTACGGTTTTTTACAGTACTTCGCACCGCCACTGCTCCAGTCACGCACGAAAGATCATTCGCAATTTCACCCTGCTGGATAAGGTCTATATGACTGTAATTCAAGAAGTCATTTATGAAGGGGACGTTGAGCAGCGAGAGAGCTCTGAGAGATCTCCACCATGGAATACCAAACCCACCATACTGGTACAAATCTACCTCTGAGAACACTGATCTCTCACATCAGGGTTTTAGGGTTTCAGAACCTTAAACACGGCGAGGTATTATTGGCAATCCAGTTACTTAGGTCTATGGGATCTGCAGGGACCAGTGGTATTGTAAGCAATTAATAGCTACCCAGCTTTACTAGAAAGTAGATGGATATTATCATTTAGACCTATCTACCGACTGTCACGCACTGCATATGATGACTAAATATTTGAATTCAACTATTCGACTTGGAGAACTCCTCTATATCTCATGTCGCCTGCACGCAAGGTACGCATGGCATCCTCAATACCGTTCTGATTCATGGGCCAAGTCATAATGACCGGCCTGATATTGTGACGCACACAAAAATCAAGCATTTTTTTAATTGCTGCCCGAGGAGCTTCTGCGGTTCCTTGAATACGAACTCCCTTTGTCAACAGTGCTAGCATTGGCACTCCAGTTAAACCGAAGCTCACAGTAATACCGTAAATAGTCCCTCCTGTTGCCATCAATCCTAAAAGCCTAAGCATTGTCAGCCACACATCAGAATCTTTAAACCACAAAAACCGTGTAAACTTACTGTTCGTAATCTGGCTGACCACTACCACATATTAGCATCTGATTGATCTTCTTTATTCCAGTTAAGTGTGCTCCAGGAATGAGAATGTGAAATCCGCTAGCACCGAGACGTAGCGCTTCTTCCTTCTTCGATTCCGAACTAGAAAACACAACCACTTCACAACCCATTTTTGCAGCCATTTGAATCGCAAGATGTCCAAGACCACCAATACCAACAACACCAACCCGATCTGTAGGTTTTAGTCCGTATTGGCTTAATGCACCCCAAACTGTGGCACCAGCGCACATCAAAGGTGCCGCATGCGCTGACTCGAGTCCTTCAGGTATCTTATACAAAGTCCCGGCATCCCAGACAACGTGCGAACCAAACGAGCCTAAATCCTGATCATGGGTTCCGAACTCTGTTTTGTTGACACAAAACACATCCTTTCCTTTTAATAGATTTAGACGACTGCGCAACGTAGGGATATAGGTCCAATATACCTACCTGTAAGACAATTCTCACAATAACCACATGTTGAATGAACCCAACCGAATCCGACTCTATCACCTACTTGAAAGTCTTTGACAGCAGATCCCAATTCTTTCACGACGCCAATACCTTCGTGGCCCAGCACGATTCCGCTGCGAAGATAATGTTCATCGGTACCACACAATCCCGAATGGGTGAGTTGAATAAATACATCATTGGGTCCAAGGTCACGAGTTGTCTTGTCTCGCACAATAGCTCCACTCGAAGAACCTCTGAACACAGTAAATGTTTTAGCCATGTCTCTTACAAGCAAATTAAGTTGTGAAAAACGGAGATGGTTGTGGTTACACATTGGAAAGGGGCCATGAATTTATGTACAAATGAAATCCGACAAGGAAGCCCATCCTTTCATTGAGGAGGATGGATTAGCCGTACAATTGTGATTACTGATCACATTTCACGAATGTGCGCCTTAAAGCTGATCCCTTGCAGCGCTGTGCTTCGATTAATAACGATTGAATGCTTAAAAATCAATATCAGTCAAAGTCAAACTCGTCAGCAAGGATAAAATCATAAAGAGCTTATGAACCTGATTCTACTTGCTGACCATTTAGTGACCAATCGACTGGCTTGGGCTGAAGACTCATCGTTATTTTGATTACGCTATCATCGTAAGCTCTAGTGGTGAGTGATCTAGATCATAATACGGTATGTCTTCAACTGACTCGCGAGAGTAAGAGAGTAAATTTTCAGTCTCGTCAGCATTTCCACAAAACTCTTTGTAACACCCCGTTACCCTGACAAGTGGGTAAGCGAAGATCTCGCTTAGGGCTACCACTAGCTCGGCAGAAGGGCGCCACGTGTGCGCTAGAGCATGGTAAGCACCGTCAGAAGCACCGTCACAGTGCAGCACCCTAGGTGCATCCAAGGTTAGTCCCGACAATCGTATGATAGCAGTTCAGGGTTTCACCACCACCACTACTGACATAGTAGCCTATGGGTCAGGGTCAGGGTAAGGGTCAGGGTAAGGGTTAGTAACCCGGGTTCAGCGAGAACTACAGGAGTCTCTGTAGAAGCAAGGACATATGGATCAATGGTCACGGTGTTAATGTCTTTATATTGGTCTGTCTCACTAAGAGGCCCCGGTTTAAAAATCCTACTACCCAGTATGGGGATATCAGGCAATCTCACTGCCTTTCACCTCGTGGCATACAATGCGGCGGCGAATTATGGATGATTTTGAGCTATACAGAGCACAGTTGAAGGAGGAGCTTGCAACAACAAGCAAAACAATCGCGTTGTCTCTCGACGTCTGGACCAGTAAATATAACTTGCCTATATTAGGAGTGATCGGCCATTGGCTTACTGACGATTTCGAATACCGAGAAAAGGTCCTAGAGTTTAGGGAACTTGAAGGACCACATAGCGGAGAGAATCTCGCCGATACGGTGCACGAGCTGCTTATCGAGTTAGACTTGGAACACAAGCTGATCCCAATTACCGGAGAAAACACAACAAATAATGAATGTATGGCTTCCGAGCTATTTGCGAGACTGCAAGAGAACTTTCCTGAACCGCTCTTCCGTGGCATAGACAGCTACGTCAGTTGCCTTGACCATAACGTAAGTCGTGGCGTAAGTGGCCGAATGGCGTAAATGCTCTATTTGCCGAGAACTCTCTCTCAAAAACTCATATTACTCCACATCAACTATAATGCAATCCTCTGTATCGCTCTCAAATTCATCCTGGGTTCCTTCTTCAATATCCCCCTCACTCTCAGTCTCGTACGAAATACCCTTGCCCTTCTTTTTTCTCCTTTTCCTTGCACGTGTTTTGGTATCTTTTTCGGCAGCTGCCACTGCATCGCACAACTCTTGTGTAGAAACATGGAATTGACCTTTTAAAACCACTCTCTTTCTCTTTGTACGGTTCGTACGCTTCTTTATGATAGAGCGCAAGTTGTTAGCATCGTGTTGGTGGACAATACTCTGTGCTTGAAGTTGCTCAGCCCCGGCTGTCAACTTTCGGATATATCGGCGGACCGGAGTTGTTGGAATTGCATCACTATTAATTGTTGAATTGAGGAGCTCATTTGCTGACCGTAAGCTTGTAGCATCCGGAGGTGAGCTATTTACAAAAACTTGATCAAATATATCAAATTCTGTTGGTGTTCTGGGTCTTTCTAGCTCCGGGGTTGTGTCCAAAACCATCGTACGAAGTGCTCGCTGTGGATTAATGGAAAAAGACCAGCCCCACGCCATGCTGATTCAATATTTTGTTGCGTACAAGCCTCCGATCGAGCTTGAATATATGCCTCCATCCAATCAATCTTTTGTATTCGTACGAGCTGTGCTTGGTTGAGGTGCGAGAGCGCACCGGTCAATCGCTTCTTCAATGGACCGAATATTGCAACATCAAGCGGCTGGAGTAAATGCGATGTATGAGGTGGAAGGATAAGAAGCGTAATTCGATTTTGAAGGCAGTGAGCTATAAAGCTTCCACTAATATGGCTATCGTGACCATCGCAGATGAGGAGGCGTTGTTGACCATTCGCTTTTGCTCGTGTCGCAGGCTCGAAGACGCGTTTTAACCACTCTAACCCATGAAGATTACTCGTCCAACCCTTTGTATTCGCCGAAAAGAACCATTTATCAAGGACTTCGTTCGGGATCCAATTCTGAAGAACGTTCTTCCCTTTGAATATCCCAAGTGGTGGAAGCATAGTTCCGTCTGCGCAAATACACTCAATCATAGAAACCCATTCTTGACGGCCTGGATGAGCTTGATGTTTCGTACGAAATGTGGAATCGAGAATAATTCGAGTTGATTCCATTGTTCCAATCGAGAATCCAGATTCATCCATATTGTATGTGTTCTCTTGCATGATTTTATACTCTTGAATGACCGTGCGATACGCGTTAAACCACGCGTCAAGCACTGGTTTTGTTGCTCCGTCCATTCGTACAGACTCAATTCGACGTCCAATGACAACTGCGAGGTGTGGATGTCGTTTAATAAATCGTGGAACCCAATCTTGGCCAAGGGGGAGACGTGCGTGGAGTTCCAAAAGAGGAGGTGACGCGTCGTCTAAATCACGAGATCGAGTCGTACGAATATCCTCAGCTATTTCCTTCAACAATCGATGCCCTGGAGAATAGCCACTGATTGTTAATTCTTTGATCCACTTAAGAAGTACATTCTCCTGTGCGTATGAAAGTTTCTGTTGTTGTTGGCGCGCTTGAGAACGTGTCGGACCTCCAGAGACGCGTTTAAGCACAGTGTTCTTATTTAGCCCTAGCGCTTTTGCAGCTGCGTACGAAGACTTATATAAGCCTTGTTGGACTCCTAAAACTGCTCCAGCAACTTTAGTATCAAGTTCAAGCGCGTTTAAACTTTTTCGACGGACCATTGTTGAATAATGTAAGTTTTTGAGAGGGAGTTCTCGGCAATTAGAGCATTTACGCCATTCGGCCACTTACGCCACGACTTACGTTATATTGAACCTCGTTGTGAAGGACATCCTTCGTGCTTTGAAATCGGGAACTGCAAACGAAGCACACACCGTATGCGATAGCCTTGAGACCGGAGATCACGAGAGGTTTGAAGTCCAAGGACCGCTTGCCAGGCTTCGGATATTAACTGTCTGGATCTCCCGAAGCTCTCAACGAAGGAAGCAGTGGAAGAGAATATGCATGTGAGAGATCGACATCTGAGAGGTAGATCAGTCTTCACTACCAGTGTGGTGCGCCGTCTCGTTCGTGGGGGGGAGATATTTCCCCCACGGAGGGAATACACCACCTTTCATGCCACTGGTCGTTGGAGATTGGTTCATCCTCGAGTTGGGTTAGTGGGGGTCTGGCCAATCTCCACTTTCCTGTTCTGATCTGAGTGAACACGACGTTGCCGTGTTCCCTCACTTCACAAGACCATGAGCTCTGTTCTTGTGTCTGCTGTGTTCTGAGGCGGCCTAATGAAGCTAGTTCATTAGGCGGTAGTTGGTGGGCGAGTGGGGGGTTCTGAGTTAGCTGTCACCTCTGTGGGAGGTGTTATTCGTGTATATATAGACTAGAATAGTCGTGAGACTGGTCGTTATTGAGGTCAGAGTCTCAGCTCCCCTTCCATAGTCCACTCCTGGTTCACCGTCCATATCTCCACTTATAGCCATTTCTCATATATGCACGCTAATGAATCTTCCGACCAAATTCATCGAATATGATGTAGACACAAGATGGTTAAAAACGTCTTCTTGAGCTTATGAGCAATAACAGCCGAATATCGTTAACAACGTTCGGGCGATCCATACATATATACCTATCTCACCCTTCTCAGCAAATGAGCTGGTCTAGCATAATAGATCGGTTTATATTCAGGATATATAACTGTTGTTATAGCTACGGTTTCCGCCTTTCATGCCCGATTCTTTGTTGCTCTGATCGGCTGCCATATCTGGACCACAAGAATAAAATTTTATCTGTCAGATTTATACTTAAAATGAAATACGAAATAAAATTAGAACATGGTGCCTCAGCACGCTATTGCAAACATGATGTGCCGTATTTTTGGATGGAACGTTGATGCCCAAGCCGATAGCTTGATAGGTTCTCAAAAATTGGGTCACTATGCAAAGATCCCTCCTCGCGCTTTTCTTCGATGCCAGTTGCTTGCGACCGTCATCCAGACGCTTATCACCATCGCGGCTAACAACGTCCTGATTACCTCGTTCCCGTCCCTCTGTGCACCAGACCAGTCGAATAGATTTACCTGCCCCTTCCCAAACGCTCGGTATACCGCTACTATTGTTTGGGGTGTCGTCGGTCCGCAGCGCATCTTTGCCGAGCTCTATCCGATGCTGAAGTGGGCGTTCTTCATCGGCGTCTGCATCGGTGCACCAGTTTACTATATTCGTCTTTATGCTATGCGCTACTTCCCCTTTGTCAAGAATTTCAACCCGATTATGTTTATCGCTGGCATGAGCTGGTGGAATTCTGGATACAACCTGTCGTACTTCACGCCCGGTTTTGAAGTCTCATTTATCTTCATGTACTACATCCGACGTCATTACCTGACGTGGTGGACCAAGTACAACTTCGTGCTATCCGCCGCACTTAGTGCTGGTGTTGCACTGTGCGCTATATTGATATTCGTCTCGCTGCAGGTCACCAACGTCGACATTAATTGGTGGGGACGGACGGTGTCGGGCGCTGGTATTGATGGTGGTACGGGCTCGTCTGCAATATTCACGCTTGCCGAAGGCGAAATCTTTGGGAACCAATGTGCTGTGAGGCGACATTGGTAGGTGGGAGCGTGATGTGGACTCTCGAGCGAGAATGAATCGATGTCAAATCAATAGGTTCGCCGAGCTCTATCTAACGCCAACACGGCAGAAGATATTGGCTCCTAATTGTACAATTGCATCCTTCTGCCGTCCCCTCCTCTTCCTGACGATGCAGTTTTTTCGTTACTTCTGCTTACACCATCTCCAACGCGACTCGGGACATTGTCATGCATGGCGCTGCAGTCTCAGTCTGCTGTCGAATCTCCAGCCGCACAAACAGATCTTTATTCGAGCCCACGATACTATGCTCACGTGAGCTTTCTGTGCTCCTACTGTTTATTTTATTCGTAGCCGTTTTCCCGAAGATGAAGTCAGGGCACTCTTCATTGCCCCGTGACTTCCTTCAACTCTGGAAGTTGTCGCAATCCCAAAGTTAGGATGGTTGCGAATGTGGATTTCTGCCCAACATTCACAGAGCCCATTTGCCCACCACTGGTTGAAGAAATACTCCACAGCCAGTACAGGAAAAGTATCGCTCAACTGTTTTAAATATTCGTCCAAGCTTGTGCGATCTATTGAGCTAGCAACCTTCTGAACCTGTTTCATAAAGTCGTCAAGAGGTTGTTGAACTATAAGCTATAGCGCAGTTTAGGCTGTTCTAGGACTCAGATGTATGCGCCTGTCTGCTCACTGCTGATAAAGCACAACGGAATCCTAACAGTGCACAAGTTGTGGTCGACTGTAACCACGTTGACCAATGGCAAGCGAAAGGTTCGTTTTGTAAGTCGCATCCATAATCACTATCTGTCCGTTCAGGCGTGCCATCTGAATATCTCGAGGCTTACAAAAGAACAATGACACGAGAGTGTTGTCCATGGCAACTTTGACGCGATATATGAAGCCGTCTTCTGCCAATCTCTCAACGAGCTTTGCAGTTGACGTCCTTTTATTCTGAGAGTAATCGTACGAACGATTGTAGACATCCCTACCCAGTAACGAGAGCGCGTGCGTAGTGCTTAGCACTGACGCAATCGTGGTGTGCGATACATTAGAGTGCCGAACAATACTGAGCATGGATTCCCTGGCGGCAGGGGTCAATGGTCGGTTTTCCGGATAAGCAGCTGGGTCAGGTCAATGCCTTCGAGTTGATGCCCCTTATGTTGATCAACAGGCTACCTTCAATCGCACGCTCTACGGACAATCACAGAGCATGCCTCTGACTAGTAAGGCCGTTGTTTCAGGTACTTCCTTTGGTAAGTGGGATTGTGGAGCAGGGCGTGAACCACCAGGAGCTCTCGGAGGAGCAAGTTAGAGATTTTTGTATTGAGCCCCTTAATATGTCCTCAATATGTGTAACTTACGGTAACTTTATAAAAACAAAAGCTATTGACACCCTAACCCTACTCAATCAACCCTAACTATATAATTCTATACTGCAAGTTCCTCTGAATCCTTTACGCTGATGCTCTCTTGTTGCTTCTCTCGCTTGGCCTCCTCCTTCATCGCCTTCCTTTGTGCCCGGGTCGGATAGTCTGCATCGGGTCCTTGGAGGACACGGGCGGGGTGATAGAAGTGGTAGAGGACGAGCGCAAAGAACATGGGGCCAATGTCGAACACATAGACGAACCACTCGTTGTCGTCGAGGGTATTGTTGAGCGTGCTGTGGACGCCAGCTGAGAATTCGATAATGCGGTATATGATACGCCACTAGACAGCTCGAGTCAGCATGCATCCTCCGGGGGACCTGATTCATGGATTACGCACCGTGATCAACAGAAGACTGGCATAGAGCACAGATACCAGCTTCATACCCCTCGCCTTGTTCTTGACCGTGTCGACCTGCCGAAGTCGGATCAGGAAGAGGATGCCCAGGCCAAAGAATGCCAGAATGAGTGTCTGCTGCAGACACACACCGGCTGTATACACATGCAGCCCGTTAGTCGTCGCGCTGCTGCTATTGTTGTTCACTGTCAGGAGCGCGCCAGCCAGCTGGACGATAAAGGACGTGATGTCGAGTGCGACAAAGATAGTCGACATACGCGTGGCCTTGATGCCGGCCAAGCTCTTCTCAGGGAGGTAGTACCAGACCATACGGCCGAGCACGACATAGTCAAAGGCGTTGATCCACAGTGGAGCCAGGACGAGGAAGACGAACGAGACTTCATAGCTATTCTTGTTGGTGGGGCTCTGGATCGATGCCACACGCGACGCCGCCGCAATCAGCTCCCAAATCGCGCCCATTATCAGTACCCAGAGGAACGACTTTCGGTAGTAGCATGCTTGGATGATATGGAGGACTGTGGTGACGGCGAAGAGCACGGCAAAGGCGATGGCGGCCGACCAGGAAGGGCAGAATCTGTTCCAATGGCTGTTCGGATCGTCGAGAGCTAGAAGCCAACCGGTCAGCCTGGTACATGAATGAATCGGGAGAACGACTGGACGCGGATCTTACGGAGACAGACTGGTGTCATTTTGCAAATATACCTAACTCGGGCAGAAATACAGCCAATGGGAAGTTACAGGAGTGAGATGCAGCATAAAGGAAGACGGCCCTCGACACGCGACTTTCGAATTTTATATGTCAACATCCAAGGAGATCAGATAAAGAAGTACGCGAGGGATTCAGGGTTTCAGGGTTTTCCAACCGTGCATACAAGCGAGCCGGCCAATCACATCTCGCCAGAATGACACACCAAGACTTTGGGACGCGCGGCTTGTGCTTTGGCCCCTTTATCTCTTCCTGGCCACAACATTTTTAGAACATCTCTCACGATACTTTTCATGATCTGATTACGCGTCTGGTCGGTTTGTCACAAGGCTCAATTAATTAATTGATTTTTACCAGAGGCTGTCTGCTTATTCGTCCGCTCGCTAATGCGGTCTTAAAAGTTGGATGGTCCAGTCTCTGGCTAATATACGAGGGGGATATTGATGGCATCATCGAACGAGACCGGCCCGAGTGATGGCCCGTCCGAAAAATCATCGGCCGAGTTCGGTGTTTCGTCGAATGCGCGGTCCAGCCGCACATCAGCGCCCAACGGCACCGTCGCTGTTGTTCCGGAGCAGAAAATGCGCTATACGAGGAACACGACAGGATGTTTGACTTGCAGGTATTAATGAAGATGGACACTGAAGCTGTAGTATGTTGGTTTTTCTGACGCGACTGAAGGATCCGTAAGGTACGATGTGATGAAACTAAACCCGACTGTGTCCGGTGTACCTCGACCGGTCGCAAGTGTGATGGCTATCCCCCACCACAAGTCAGGGTTTCCAAGAAGAGATCGTCAAAGAGCCCAGGATCCTCCAGTCCGAGCTCTCCACTCGCCCTCCTGTGGTCTGTCGAGGAATGTCGAGGATTCGCATACTTCCAAACCAGGACTGCAACAGCACTAAGTGGGCGGTTTCTCTCGCCTTTCTGGAACTCTCTTGTCTTGCAAGCTGCTCACAACGAGCCAGCCGTTCTTCAAGCATTGATCACAGTGGCCCAATTCCATGAACGTCTTGAGATCGGTGGAGTGGATGGCATTGGACAGTTCGAAGGGCTTCAACAGGCCGCCGTCAGGAACTACAGCAAAGCCCTGAGTATGGCACGCGAGCTCCAATCTGTGGCCAACCCCGACGCCACGCTCATCGCCTGCGTGCTCTTCGTCTGTATCGAGCTCATGCAAAACAACTACAACGGTGCGTACATGCATGCAAAGCACGGGTTGCGCATTCTCGAACAGCTCCAAGCCCGACAGCCCTTCTCCTCCTCCAGTCCCGCTTCCGACGCGCGAAAGCTCCTCGTCCAAATGTTCCGCAACATCCTCAACCAGGCCTTCTTCATCTACGAACTGTTCGGGCGCGGGCGGCGTGACTTGCTTACGCCGCTCGTCGACACCCCGCCCACCGACTTCATGACGCTCGACCAAGCCCACGAGGCACTCCAGCGCATCGGTCTCCTGATCCAGCGCTCGCGGCGCATCGGCGGTGGCGCCGGTTCGCACGACGTCCACTGCGCGCTGCTCCGCCAGTGGCAGGCTAGCACCGCGCGGTTGATTGCCGGCCTGCCATCGGCCGAGGCCAAGCGCGCGGCGACGATCCTGCAGCTGCAGGCGATGGCCCTCAGCACAATGAACGACGCCTTCCTGAACGGTGACGCGGCGTTCGAGGCTGCCACGCCGACGTTCGAGGCGATCGTTGCAGGCGCGGCGGAGCTGCTGGAATCGGAGGACCGGACGCAGCGCCCGAGCCAGGAGGTCAACCTGTCGTTTGAAGCGGGCCTGATCGGCCCTCTGTACTACACGGCCATGAAGTGCCGTGCGCTGCGGGTCCGGCTGCATGCCCTGCTCGTGCTGGGCCTGGCTCCTCGGCAGGAAGGCATCTGGAGCGCGAGCATGGCGGCGGGGATAGCAACGCGCTTCGTCAAGGTCGAGATGGAGGAGCTGGGGGGAGAACTCCTAGGGGATGTGAGTTCGGGCGGATGGGTCAGCCAAGGGGGGCTGACAATGGCGGTGGGTGCGCCGAGGGCGTACGAGCGGGCAATCAGGATGAAGATTGGGAGGAAATGTGACGGGGGTATGATGAGGGAGGAAGTCATCACGTGGTGATACGTGGAGAGTAGATGTATGAGACCGATGGCCCGCGATGAGCATCCAGTGTCGGATTAAGAATGATAAATATTTTGGCTTTGAGCTGGCATGCAGGATTATGATCTTCCCAAATCTAGCAGATCCTTCACATCAAGCTCGACTGGACCAGGATTTGGATGGATCTGGCAAGTTGCTATTCTCTGCACCAGTGCGATGTAATCGAGAGTGATGATAAGATGGGAGCTGTTAGAGTTTAGTAAACGTCAGCCATTTTGAGCTTGCTAAGGTGCATGACTCGACTCTTCTCGACACTTGATGAGTAGAGAAAGAACTAGAGAGGTGCACACTAGAAGAGTTTGTTGAAGAGCCGCAATATTGATCAATAAATTAATCGTTATATCTCCAAGAGGTATTCACGGGGACTATTTATGTTGGTGTGCAGTGAGTCACAAGGTGTTTCGCCTCGTGCGGGTCGTAACATCGGACCTCGTTCCTTCGCTCCCTGACCCAGCCCCTGAAACTCATTTGCTAAATCTGTAGATCGGCGTACAAAAGCCATGATTTGGCAATGACTCTGGTAGTTTGTCCCGCTTGCTGCAGACTGGGCGCCTTTCTTACGGCACCCCCTGTCGCCTTGCAGCTGGAAGTTTGTCCTCTTCTTGCGGAATATCGAGAGTACAATGCGGTATTAAATTTCTTGCGGAGGAATCGGCGCCCATTCCTCACGGGCCCACAGGCTGTGAGGCTGTGAGGCTGCCATGCTGTCATGCTGTCATGCTGTCATGCTGTGAAGCTGTGAGGCTTTGTTTGTGCCAAGATTTTAGGGACTGAGACCCTAAAATTAGGTGTTAGAAGAATCAAGGGAAACCAACTAGCGAAATATGTAATGTTGACATTCGCGGAAGCACGGAAGAAAACGAAAGAGAAAGGGTTCAGGGATATCGGAGGCAAGGAACAAACATTTTGAAGTCATGACGCCGCCTGCGGCTCACTGTTGTGCGGCTCACTATTGCTGTACAAAACCATCCGTACGAACTGAACGCATTATGCTAGACACTCAGGAAGGATTCTTCTTCTTTAATACCGCGCATATTTACGGGCAAACTTCGACTAGGACAGTCAGTGAATCAAGAAGACCGATCCGGCCGGCCGTCGCATATCATAACCGATACGCGCCTTCCTCCAGCAATATCTGGAAGTGTCGTAGAACTAACTCCATTTCCAATCTAATTTACTGCTATAATAAAAGTATAGTTAACGACTACTCTTCGTCTTCCTCGGCTACATCGTCATGAAATTTGCTGCCATCCAATGTAGGCTTAATAACACCAGATCGGATTAAGAAGTCACCAAAATGCTCGCCCTCTTGCCGCTCAAGTGCCCATCGCTTGAATAACGGCTTCAAGAGGGCGAGAGCCTGTTCCTCGTTAACGGAGGATCTATAGAGCTTGTTCAGTCGCTGGCCGGTGTAGCCACCGCCTAACATGATGTTGTATACACCATACGCCTTGCCAACCATAGCGACTTCTGCCAGAAATGGGCGCACGCAGCCGTTCGGGCAACCAGTCATACGCATCACGACAGAATCGTGACGAAGGCCAAGTTCTTCAAGATAAGATTCAAGCTTTGAGATAAAGATGGGGAGGTATCGTTCACTCTCAGCCATAGCGACAGCACACGTGGGAAACGCAACACAGGATGAGGAGGACAATCGGAGACCAGAGAATTGCCGGTTATCCAGCTTATATTCGACAAGAAGTCGCTTGATATCAGGCATGTCTTCTTTTGCAATGTTGCTGAGGATGACGTGCTGGTTACCCGTCAACCTGAATTCAGCCTCGCCTTTCATTGCAAGAGCGATTTCTCTAAGACCAGTCTTCAAGCGGAACCCCGGAGTATCCGCAATACGACCATTTTCGACAAACATGGTAAAATGGCTGAGTCCCCGCTCATCCTTGACCCATCCAAATTGGTCAATGTTAGATTCGAAACTGAATGGTCGTGCGTCTTCAAATGTAAATTCGACCAACTCCTCCACTTTCTGACGGAATATGTCAAAGCCCATATCATCAATGGTGTATTGCAGACGACCCCGTTTCCTGTCCTTTCGATTGCCATTGTCACGCTGGATTAACATAATCTTCTCGCACACCACGACAACGTCCTCTTTCTTGATGTAACCGAGCATCCCGCAGGTTCGCGGGTATGTATTTTTGTTATTGTGAGTGATACCCATACCACCACCGACAACGACGTTGAAGCCGGTGAGCTCCCCTTGCTCATGCACAATCGCAATCAAACCAACATCGTGGGCGAAGACATCGACTTCATTGTACGGTGGCACGGCAATGGCGATCTTGAACTTTCGAGGCAGGTAGGCTGGTCCATATAGAGGCTCGAAATCAACGACAGCGTTTCCCGCAACAAACTTTTTCTGGTCATTGTCATCAGTAAGCCAGATCTCGTGATAGGCAGTAAAAGTCGGCAGAAGATGTTCACTAAGTACTCGGGCTAAGGAATTAAGCTCTTTTTGAAGCGCGTTGTTATATGGAAGTCCAGTGCACAGGACGTTTCCTACAAAATGAGTAAGCACGTACGGACATATTTAAATAAAAGTAAAATAAAGAAGAAAAAAACCTACGGTTGGCATCACCACAGGCCGCAACAGTATCCAGAAGTACAGCATTTATTGCCTTGACGGCTGGCTATTCTCTCCGTTAGTGCAATGTCTTTTGATTGCCGAACCTCGAAATCATACCTTCAATTTCTTCTTAATCACGCCGTGCAACTGAAAAGTTGCTCTAGTGGTCACTTTGAAAGTGTGATTACCCATGTCGTCAGCAATCTGGTCGATCGCTAACCATTGAGCAGGCGTTGCAACGCCGCCGGACATGCGAACTCGAATCATGAAATAATACGCCGGTTGCAACCCATTTGCCTTTCGTTCGTCGCGGATATCACGATCGTCCTGCAAATATACGCCGTGGAACTTAGCCACTTGAAAATCGGACGGCGCAATAGCACCAGTTGACTCGTCGCTCAGACCTTCGGCAATGGTCCCTCGTAGATAGTTGGACTGAACCTTCATATCTTCATTCGTCAGTGGCGGAGGTTCTTCAAGCGCAGCACCAATACCGTCAACACCAAGCGCTTTCCACAACTCAGCCTCCCATAGAGGATATGCTGTCTGGTATCCATCGGGATCTTGGGCATCACCAAGGCCGAGCTCAACCATTCGCTTACCACCAAGGATCTCCAATCTATGATTCAAATCTTTAGAGAGCTTATTGTAGTAGACTTTATCTTGCTTTCGCGGCCAGTTGTGGCTGTCACCGAGACCAAACACCGCGTAATTGACGGACACAAGATTGAGATCTGTAGACGATTTGACCGCCTCCCAGAAATTACGACCATTCTGTGGGAACTCACCCTGACCAGCAGTGGAAGCGATAATAACAAGGTTCTCCTCGGCACCTAAATCTTCAACTGGAAAGTCATCCATGGCCATGACAATTGCACCTAAGCCGCGGCCCTTTGCACGTCTTTGAAGTCGCTTGGCAACATTCTCAGCAGTACCATCATCGGACGCGAATACAACGGTCAACGGCGGACCATTCAGACCCTCTAGAAGTCTTGAATAGGCTTCTTTGGCCTTTTCACGCTGCCGGCTTCGGAGCTCAGAACTATACGACCCGTCCATGTTCCCACCGAAGACGGGAACGCGTCGAGCAACCTGAGACAAATGGTTCTCGCGTTCCAAGAAGTCCTTGAGCTCCATTTTCAGTGCCTGCGAATCAAGCTGGAAGTTAGGCAGACCATTCTCATCGGGCCGAGGATCCCACCTATATAGAGGCCAGTAGCCGGAATCAACCGCGTTCTTCGTCTCCCGGAGGACTGTAAGAGCTGAATCCGTCTCCTCGCTGTAGGGTAAATAAGCAACAACGATGGAAGGGCCTGTGAACTTGTCCGCCTCAATGAAAGCCTGAAGAGCTTGAGTGTAGGAGCTGTAGACAGCAATGGAGGCGACATATGAATTGGAGTAATTCATAGCGTAGAGTCCGATGTCCTTCTTTCGGCGTGAAGCATTCTTAACAGCACGAGCAGTGTAAGGCTGTGAGTCAATGATAAGAACGTTAACATTCTTGCCAGACGCAATGATATTGTGGACACCAGAGGTACCGAGATCATAAGACCAAGCGTCAGAGCCAATGATCCAGGAACTAGGCCCAAGAAGGAAGGCCTTGTCATTAAGCAATTCCTTAGCAATTTCAGAGCCTTCAATTTCCAAGTTCGAGACCAACTCAGCGCCTGCTTCGGAAAGCTTGCTCGAGCCCTCGCTGTTCAGAAGGAGCCAGTGCAGAACAAGGTCGTTTATCTCCTGGTTCGTGAAGAGCTTTTCGTTAACGACTTTCTGAAGCTTGGACACCAAGAGCTTCTTTTCCTCTTCCTTGGCGAGGTATGCTCCAAACCCATACTCGGGGTTGCTAGTAATTGTTCGCGGAATGCCAGCATCATCCCTTTCGAGGGCATTAAGAATACTCAACCTGTCGCCGAGAACGTTATAAAGCATTTTGGAGTAGGCAGTCTCCAATTCAGGCTCTTCTAAATGGTACTCAGAGTCGACATCGTGAGAGACACGACCACCAACCACCAAATTCTGAATTGGAGCTTCGGACTGGATGTTCTGAACGATGCCTCGAAGAGCTTGGCGAAGTGTCTTGCTGTCAAGATATCCGAGCTGGTAGCCAACAACTACGGGAATAGCTGTAGCCTTGGATAAGTCGTTATTGAGCGAGGATATAACGTCGAGTAAAATACGGCCCCACTTGGTAGTCTGGCGGTGTGCCTGCTCAAGCACACCAAGACGCTTGACTGATCGTGGAATGATGTCTAAGAACTTCTCTGCCGACCACGGACGATAAACTCGGGGAGTGATAACTCCAACCTTGGAGTATATGTCGCGCCGGCCGGCCTCACGAATAGTGGTAATGAAAGTCTGAGCGGACGATCCGCAGATAACTAGGGCAGAGTCCGCGTTAGCGGCACCATGGTAATCGAACGCTTTGTACGTGCGACCGGTGGCAACACGCATGAGCTCAAATACTGCCTCAGTAGCCTGAAACTGACTTGCTGTCGTATAGTCAACCTTTGCTAAACTAACGGCACCGCCGTTGGTCTCCTCATCGGCATCTTCCTTCATTGTGGTCTTCTCGGCAATAAGGCCAGCGATATCGTTCCAATAGAGGTTGTTTGCAACAGTGTTCCCCTCAGTTCCACCAAATACCAAGGCGTTTCTGTCAAAAATAGTTTCAATTTGATTGACGTCTTCAAAAGGAATAGGAGTCTCTTCAACCTCAGGTTGGTGGAAGAAGTGAATGACACCCTTACCAGTGCGGATGGCAAGTACGTGTGACGCGATGGCGAGGTCTTGCGCCTCACGCAAGCTGAAAGACTGAATGAGGGTGAATCCAAGTTGACGGAGAGATGTAATCTCAGAGAAGTCAGGCAAATCTCGGCTCATGGAGACATGGATGACAACTGGAAACTTGGCGAGCTTGGCGAGATGTGTAATGGCCGCCGGCAGCGTCGAAGATGCAGTCGTGATGGAGATGAAGGTCGTGCTTCTGAGCTCGTCGACTGCGGCGAGGAATGGGTCATCGTTATACCCGACAGAATAAACCTGCAATGCTGTTAACCATACATAGCCAAGAAGACCTCATTTTGATCACACATACAGAAGGAAGCGTTCCATGCTTAGCCACGATACCGCGGTCCTTATGGTAGACCATTCGGTCTAGAGCGTGCCGGAAACTCACATCTGGTGCAGCTTTGAGATTCGGCTGAACAGACAGTACTGTTTCACTGAAGAGATAGGCAATACGTGCCGCTGGCTTACGTTAACAATTGGCCCAAAAACTAGTAAATACGACACGAATGGTACGTACCGGCGTTTTCGCGAGTCGAAACGACACCATTTGGAGGAGCCATTTTAGACTATACGTCAACCCTATTCCAACAGAATGGAGACGCGCAACCAATGAGCCTCCTACGACGCATCCAGACAAAGGTCGCCACTGACAAACTGCAAGGGCGAGACTAACTGTGATAACAAAGCAAGCTGTCGAATCGCGGAGTCACTGGGAGATGAATATCTATAGTTATCGTGAACCCGACCTTCGTCTCAAGCCCCGAATTGCACCGTCGGACCCCTGAAGCGAAGGCGGGCCCACTGATAAGCGAGTAAAATTTCGCAGCCGCAGCAGCAGTCAGGGGGGCTCTCTGGTTTCACACATACACAAATATAGGCACAAAATTGTTCTTAGTGCTATTAGAACCCAACTTGCGTAATGTTGCGGCACAGCAGTCAAGAACGATGAAGTCGGAGAACGAGAATCGCAATGGCATGTGAGGGTCGAGCACCATGTTGTGGCCGGGTATAAATCACGTCAGCGGTAAACTTGGTAACGGCTAATGGATCAACAAAGCAAGTGGATCACTCCACTCCCCGTCGGTTACGATTGGTGTATTGCAGATACCATGTCTTGCGCAAGGACGTTTATCTAATGACCAAGCGACCACTGCGCATCTTTTGGAATATACAAATCCAATGTTGGAGTCTCAAACAAGAAAATTCTCCAACAGGTTGAGGACAACCAGTCGAGTTTATCGCCAATTAAAATTTGTTAATCGAAACAGCTTGAAACGGATCGACTCATCTCATGTTTTAGCCATGCCAACGCAGCGACGCTGAGACCTGAAATGCGCTTTGTTTACTTGATGCAGGAGGAAGTCGGCCAGAAATCCTTCCTTCTTTCTTTAGAAGGCATTACGCCGGTAAATATTAGTATTTTTGTTTTGTTATCGGCTTCAGCTAACATACCATAGTGATAGAATCTAGAGGTGCTTGTCGCACAATGCCCTACGATAAGTTGCTGGCAGAACACTTTGAGTACAAGGTCTCAAACGTACTCGACAAGCCTCTTGTGGTTCGTCAGAAAGATCCCGAGTCATTATGATAACGCTTTAATTCAGGACTCTGAAGACACGTCAAGTCAGAATTCTTGATCTAACTGTCAGTCAGCCATGCTATCAAGCATTGCGTCCATGGTCGACAATGAAATGGTCGACCGTTACCAGCCTCGAACACTGCAAGATTTTCGTCAGTGTATTTCAATATATTACTTCATAAGCGTAAAGTATGCATAAATGACACCATAACATCAGTAATGTACACAGCATGACGCACAATCCCACCGACACTGCCGAAAGGGTGCTCATCAATGCCGACCCACACAGTAACTACGGATGCCCAAAACTGTCGGGACACTTGCCAGTCCTGGCACCCATATTCCTTCCATGAGCACTTCCCGTCAAAAGCTATACACGAATGATTCGAATCGGTAAAAGTCAATTCTCGGGACAAAAGCTCCGATGCGAAGGTCGCCTATCGTTCTCGGAGCTGAGACGCTGAATCTCGCGTGCGGGGATACCGCATAACGTTAATATGACATATTATCATCCATAACCAGATGCATGCTTACCTCACACGAGCCTTCGAGACCGTCATACTCACTTGAATGAAGCCTGACAGGTTCTACGAAAATTCCTTGTAACTGGTCAGACCCAATATCGGCCACCGAACTTCAACAGGTCAAATCAGTCCTTGTAGATGCTCATAAACTCGTTCCTCATCCTCTAAAACGCTTTTTCTGCTAAGCGACCGCAAAACGCAGTCCCGACTAAGATGTGAACGTCCGTCCACCACCAACCCTTCGGACCAATACATCGATATTTCAGACATTCAGATCACTCACCAAAGAGTCCGAATCTATGTTGCATATTCCGGTCCCCGGTAGCATCTTGGTCAGCGTCCAGCAGGGGCGTTTTTTACGATAGCATTAGTAATCTGAGCCCCTCCGCTAACGACAAGAAACTGGGCTACGTGATTTCCGTGGCAGATTCAAGTGTAAATCTCGGGAGACTCCGCACGTTACCTTGCACGTCAGCGCGTTCCAGCTGAGTGTGCGCGACGCTCCTCAGATGCATCAATGCGAGTTGTAAAGCCAAGTCACAGCTTTTGCTGGCCAGAAGCTTGCATGATGGCATCAATTGTCCTGATCTTTGATCTTTCCGCACTGCTAGTAAGCATGTCGACGTGCGGCATGTGAGGCTCTCTTCTCGTTTGTGAGTGTTTGCTTGTCAGGTGATCCTTCAAAGAATTCCAGTACAGTCGTAAAAAAAAAGCGGGTTCATCGATAGGAAACCTGATGGGCGAGTCCGTGCCTAGCCAGTTAAATTGCATTCCTACTGTCTCCCCCAAAATATGCCACTCCGTGTATGAGTATTTTTTCTTCGGATTGACGTGCAAATCGCTAACTGCGCCTTGCATAGCATTAACCAAAAATCCTTCCTTGGCAATTTCATGGTTGTCGCTGGAGCTGCCACTATTGTCATTTGCATTAGAATCCTGCATTTCGTTCTTTCCCGTCTGTGAGAGTTCCTCGTCTGGCTTTTGAGATTCCAAATCGGTCGTCACCTGCTGCGACGGTTCTGGTGTCAAGTTCGATGGTATGTGTTTCAGCAGCACATCTCCCAGCTTATGCCACATATACCCGAACGCCGCAATGACCGTGTTGCTCATACTAGTAATAAGCATAGTCATAAGCGAGTATGAAAAACGCTTTTGATCCGGGTAGGGATGGCACATATTGGCCATATCCGATGGTCAGAAGAGACGTCGCGCAGAAATAGAAGCCGATAAAGTATGACCAGCCCTCTATTTTTGAAAAGACAAGTGCGCTGAAGAGGAAGAAAGTTAAGAACATTATTGTGCTCCAAACTAGAAAGGACCACACATCACGCTTCTTTGCAGATTTATGGATTTCCCGCATTAGGTTAAATGACTCCTCGTCCGTCCGCTCAAGCTGCATGCGTCGTAGCTTGCCGACTCTCAAATGTTCGATGTGGTGGAGTGCTCTCTGTTCACGTGAGGAAACAACGATGAGCGAGTGGACGTCGGCTATAACAAAACCGAGGATACTGATGCCAATTAGAGCATATGGCATGACGAGCGCGCGGCTGAGGGTATTCGTAGGCTGCAAATCGCCGAAACCTATGGTGAGGATTGTTATCGCAGAAATACACGGCATCCCCATAGGAGTAGTCGTCAAGGCCAACAAATAGCCCCCCTCCTCTGACTAGATGTCAGTTATTGTACGACGCTCAATCTCACAAATATAATTTACCCGGCAAGCCATATCATTATGCACAAAATTTGAAGCATTAGACTTCTTTGCGGCAATGTCAATATAAAACTCGCGGGGTAGAGTCCCCTAAGGTGGCCCACGAGGTTCCAAGTCAACACCAAGCCGCACAGAAAGTAAAGCACGGCTGTGATGACTCTAGACGATTGTTAGCTGAAAAATCGATACAAACTCTTAGAAAACTTACGCGCTCCAGTATCCTTGCGAATATTGAACATCAAGTCCGTCCCTTACTAGAGAAGAATACAGTCGGTGCTCCTGGCCGATCGCTGCCAACAACAGTATACTAGCAATGTAAAACCCGGCAATGAAATTTACAGCTGGACTTTACACGATATGGAGGAATATTATTGCGAGCAATCGTTTATAATTGAGGGTTGAGTGCTCTCGCCTTGTATTCTCTCGACAGACCCCGTCCACGTTGTAACTTCACCCGACTTGCACTTTGGATTCTGTGCATGAAGTTTGTTTTGTGGATTGAAGTCATTTAACTTGACTTGCGATTCTAAGTGAAGTAGGGATTGCCGGTTTCTGCGACAATGCGACTCTGACGGGCGCGGCGCCCTTTATATTTCCTTCGGTTTTCTCCCATACTCTTGCTGGGTGGGTGATATGTTAAGGTATGAGGGTACGACAAGATTGTGTGTCAAACCGTCGTACCTCCCCACAAAACCAAATCTGACGCGATGCCGCAAACTGCGCGGCTCGTCACTATGCGACATGGAAGACATCTAGGACTAGGGTAGCCCTTTGTACGGTCCGCAAAGGGCTAGGCCAACGTTAACCCCGTCATGCAGTGTCAAATATCGGGGCACGACAACAGAACAGATCAGCAGGCCTGAGTTATATGGACACTGCACAAGCTTTAAGCAGCTACTGCGTAACAAAGCATGAATGGCCATAGAAGACGTGGAGGCAGCAGAGAAAAGTCGAGTGTTGCCGAAGCATGTCATCAAGAGCCGGCAGAGAGCGACGTTTTCTCTTTCTTCTACTCAGAATGGCACACCATGACCTCAGCCTTTCCTCTGATGGCGGCAGCGTTTGCGCCTGTGTCCAATTTGTTTTCGATCACCGCGCTGGCAGAGCCGTGGGTAATAGAATTAACGGAGGGCGAATTTCTTCCGGACCGTGCGAGGACTGCTGCATTGAATGCAGTCTCGTTGGCTTTCGGAGTTCTGGCAAGTGTGTCTCTGCTGGCGAATTTCACTGGACGAGTGAAATACAGCCCATCCCAAGCTATATGTATCACTTCGCGCCTTTGGGCGTAGATTAAGCCGGATGAACTACGTCTCGAGGCAAGTGAGCCAGGTTTACTCCAAAGTTTGAGCCAACATGAGTCCCAACAAAGCTATACTCTGATGTCTGGATTGCGTATATTTCTGCAACTTGCTTCCAACACATGCGTTTACCATTCAATACAGCAAGTATATATTTCACTTAAAGAAAAGAATATAAATGACTAATAATAATAATTTAGTACTCACTAATATGATGTTTAGGTCTGCTTAGATTTCTCTTGTCTGGCCCTAATTGCTTCAAACACACCATTTAGCTTGAACTTGATCCTAAATGCATACAAAACAAGCCACCTAGGAGTAATATTCATGAGCAAGGAAAGCCTAGTACTCCACGACCCATGGTACACATTGACTCGTCTCGTGAAATGATTGATAAAACTATCACCATGTAACACGTCATCGACAACTTTCTTGGCGTACATCTCGGCGGACATCGGTGTTTCCCTCTCTGCCATCCTCCTCCTCCGCGTAATAGAATCAGTCATCTCCGGGCAATTGTACGGCGAATCCTGTGGCAAGTCCCTAGTATCCGCGATATTGGTCTTGACACCACCAGTTACTACGTTAAGCACCCTCATCGGCGATCACGCATAGCCTGCGTGCATCTCTGAATTACCTCCCTCAGAGCGGGACGCAGACATTCTACTGATGGTCAAGGTAAAAACACGAACATTTTTTAAGGTTGGTTAGATTACTGTCTAGTTTTGACTGTAATTCCTCGTTGCTAGGCATTCTGCACCAGCTAAGAATTGAGCGTCTCAAAGTGAACGAAAGCCATAACAGAAACGGCTCAATCACTCACAAACTTGAGTTCGAGTTCGACAATCTTAGATAGGACGTTTGATAAGTCGCCTGAAGCCAAGTAATGTGTATATCTCACGGTTTTTTTAAGTTTCCTTATATTTATTAAGGTTTTGCCGGTCGAATTTGGGGCCACTTTGTTCATTCCTACAGTTGGCTACTTGCAGCATCTGGAATCATCGAAGTGAAATGTGACCGATTGAGTTGGTATTCTGAAAACCATATCAATCTTAAAGCCGAGAAGTATGGTTGTAGTGATCTAGGTGTAAAGAGAAGAGTAATAACTTTTACAGCCAAAGTGTAGGGTTAGAAGTGCAGCAAATAATGATGCGTTATTATATAAAATGATAATATCATACAAAGAGTGGCAATATATGGTCGTCCAAGAGCAATAACTACTATCCACCCGTTGCTACCGAAATCCAGCATATAGATTACATTTCGTTGTTATGCCGCAGGACTTCTCACTTCACGGAACCAAATTCCCATTGGCTACTTTGTCGCTCGGTTCCGTTACTTCCACTTCCCTTCGGCGACTGGTAAATGTTGAATAACCTTATTACATGACTTCGTCGGCATCGGCTTTCCAGCAAACACGTTCATTCAACTCAAGAGTGGGGCTCGTTTTGCGAAAGAATACTATCTACTTCGACCCTTAGTGCAGCTGTGGAAGAGCCGAGGCCGATGGAGCATCTTGAAGTACATTTTGTCCTAGTCGATTTTTTGTGCTCCAATTGTTTAGGCGAAGTTCTAGATAATTCGAAGCGAGCAACGGAGCAGTGTGCGATGAATGTAATTCCTTGCTAATATTTATCCCTTCAACTACTGCATCCTCTGACGGCACTGCGACATCTTTAGCGATAGCTAACACTTTCGTAGTTAAATTAGCGAGAACTTCAGCGAAGTTAGAATCGTTATAGCGGATAGCGACTCGCCTGCCTTCATCGTAGATTTCGAAAAATGCATATTTCATAATCGCAACCGAAGATTCAAGTATATTTATCCGCGTGTTTAGATCTTCGAGTCTTCTCTCTTTCTTCTCGCGGTAGGTCCGTTGCGCGTGGCGGATCTGAGCTCGCCGGCGCTAAAAATTCGTTAGCCGAGTCCCACTGAAAGCTACTGAATTAGGGACATCGTACATCAGTCTGCAAATGTTGTGCATACAATCTAGGCCTGCCCCTCTGTCGTTTGTGCATTGCCGCATCACAAAGGCGTTGCTTTGCGTTCTCTATCATTGCGTCGTGCTCTGCTAGTCTAACTTCCCGCCTCTTCACGATAGTTGAATTTGAAGATAACAAATGTGACAATGCTACAGTGGATTCACCACTCATAATCGGCAGCAACTGAACTTCCTTATCAGCGTGTTTATCAGTCTCCAAATCAATATGCTCAACATCAGAAAGAGTCATTAGCCCTTCTTTGTCAGTATCTAGATGAACCTGTGCGTATGCCTCTGGAAGACCTCGTGAGTCAAAAACTTTTTGTATCGCCCCAGTCTGAGTTGCAAGGTTGTCTTGTTGCATCTGGACGACTAATTGTATATTAGATGTTCCTCATTCGCTCCAGTGAAGATTTTCCAATTCATGGGTTGTCTGTTCTATCTGGAAGGCTAAATAGCACGAGCAACTATTAGGCTCGACTGGAAATTTCAGCTAGTCTCGATGGAGGACCAAAGAAAGAGCAGAAAATGGGAGTGGTTTGCGAAAAGTACTCTGTCGAGCGGACGAGGGAGTGTCTTGTTTCTAGTGATTTATATTTGGACTGATACTTGCCTCCTCTGACTGGTAAGCTTGACGAATCCGAAAAGTACTCTGTCGAGCGACAAGGGAGTGTCCTGTTTCAGAGTGATCAACAGATAGATGAGATTCAACTGAATTCGCATTCTATTGGCGCGTCCAGCAGAATGATGTTGAGTAATCAGATCAACGAGTTAGGAACTGACAGCCTAGTGATTACGTGTTGGACTGAGACTTGCCTCCTCTGACTGGTAAGCTTGACATCAACGCCACCTCGATTGAGTTTATACATTAGTCAGAAACGCCTGACATTAATGGTACCGGTGAACCTCTACAAACAGGTCAACAATGCTTGCATTCAGGCATTCAGTTCGCCATCGTAATCGAGCCCATAGTTAGAGATTACTTTTATCAGAGTTTTTATGTCCTCGCGACATTGTTACTAACTATCTCGAATACAAAACAGGTAATACCATACCCATTACGCGACTTGGTTTGGTAATTCTGTAGGGGTTTATATGGGTAATTTCAGCTGCGGCATGCGGCCCATAGGAAAAAAAAATGACCTGTCTCACAAACTATGACAGAGAGGCACTTGTTGCGTGGGAACTCCGGCGAACTGTCGGCGACACTCAGCAATTTGACAGCAAAGTCGCTCAGGGACAGTGATTGTGTATGCAATGGAAAGAGAGTCTCCATAATATAGTGACCATTATGGCCCGGGGTTAGAGAGTCACTTGAGCCCTGCCATTCCTACAATATCACGCTCTCTGTCTTGTCTGTCTCTCGCGCATAGCTGATGAGCTTCTCTGAATCACTATAGAAGAATATTATATGCGCAATATACTTCCCAGTACTACCCACAACAAATAATTAGATGACTATATGGCATTGTGTAATCCACAAAACCATTCACTATTACCAAGATTTGGAATATATTTCATACAAATGCGGGTTAACTGCAACAGAAGGTCGCAGGAAAGCCACAGTGATATTGTATGAATTTTCGTCCAGAGATTCAGGGGACGTCCTGTTTGACGGCGGAGCCTATATCATATTTTGTGACGCGTTGCACATTTCTTTTCCTAAGCCAGTGTGACACATAATCACACCCTTCATCAATTTACGGGTTACACGATTAGTAAACCCTTGGCGTTAAGCTCAGCGATGGCAACAACCATAGTGTTCTACCACGTTCCCTGAGCTTTCCCCGCATCTGCCCCGTACCTCGCCAGGGTTTTCGCAACCTGCAATGCTAACAAACATATATTATATATTTTAGCATTCAGTTTGATATATACATTTAAATACTCTCATTGTTACACTGTACAGACACGGATCACATTTGCTGCCACATGCATGTCTAGAGCAAAATTACGGGTGCTGATCGTGAATTACCATCCTTTTTGTGCTGTTTTCGATCGGACGTCGTGCGAATTAAGTCCGGGAATTGTATCTGTTTTGGTCGCGCTGCGCCTTGTACATAAGACTGTTCACGTTTTGCCGATAATGCCGATATTGACGATACGATATCGGCATTACTATGATCTGACGATTGCGTTTGACGATATTTATAGTCGAACCCCTGGTTCGCCGATACGATATCGGCAAATCGGCAAATAATTACATAATTATTTTTTGCAGGATTGATCGTTAACCACGATATGTACAGACAATTGTATTTTGCTACGTAATCAAACACTCAATTCTCGTACATCAAATACTCGTACGCGTCTCCCAAGAGCATCAACATTCTCATTGTATCGGCCTTCATGGAGTGTCTCCGAACACCGAGCAAGTCTCTACCCGCACTGAACAACCTTTCCACTGCAACCTCGGAAGCTGGGATTGCTAGGTAATTCCTAGCCGCAGGGACCATCTGCGGGTACTCATTTTGATGAGTACGCCACCAATTGCAAAGCCAGTTCGGATCCTTTGTGTCATTTACACTGACTATAGGACTATCGAAGTACATGTCAATATCAGAGAGAGTGCTACTAGTCTGATCCCGTGGCTGCAGCTTTTGCAGAATCCTACACTCGACGACGATGCCGATTGCTCGATTGCCCAAACCTTGCCGATATCGCCTCGTGAATAGCCCTACTTGCACATTGCACAATACCTCTATTGTGGCGACACTGCCTTGGAGAATTTCCTTCTACTAGTGGAGCCGACCTAATACCAAAAATTTAACTAGCTCCCGCGGATTGTCATTGTTTACAAGCAGAGTCTAAATTCCCGTCTAGCAGACCATACATCATCCATTTCGTACGGCTCGGCTTTCGCTGCTAAATAGATACCGTCGGCCTCTTCCAAGCCAAAATATGCGTGTGTCATACATTGAATCCGGGTTGTTCTGGAGATGACTCCAAATAAACGCCTTTATATCCAGTCTAGGCCTGGTCTCAAGAGGGACAAGACTCGTATTACTAGCATACTCTCTGTCAATGCTTCTGAAGTGGACAGAATGCCATTTGGTTCATTGGTAAATCCAACATGCAACCTGCTCTGCGGATGCCAAAATATCGACGATCGGCGTCAATGGAATCAAACAAGTACGCATGGATGGATACGATCATTATTAAGGAGTGGCTTTTCGCAATTGTGGAAATGTGTAGAACACTCTAGCCTACGATCGTAGTTTATGGAATGCTCTAGTGATAAGTTTAGATGACGTAATGGTTTCATGAAGTCTCTGGAACATTCCAGTTATATCAGGATCAGCGTATCGCATAGCCATTGCCTTCCAATGCTCGAAGCGGGTGAGGAGGTGTTCATATGCGAAGACCACGTCCCAAATAGTGCCATATGCTTCTGAGTAGCCATTCTTACGGTCCCTGAATTGTCCATCGCCTGCAAGGACAAGGAGTACATCTTCGATTTCGGTCAGGACGTCATGATATAGTTGAGCCACGATCCAGTCCTTCTCCGTTATTTCGCTTTCGTCCCGAACGGAAAGGGGCATATCCTCCCTCCGAATCGAAGCGTCAAATTCTGCCCGTTGGTTAGCCCAACGATCCTCCAGGAACGGCCTCAACTCAAGACAACGGCGTAGCATGTACAACTGAGACAGCCATCAGGTCAGGTTATCCATCACGGTGTCCTTCGGACGGCTAGCTTTAATCTTAGGGTCCTTCGATATATCGAACGCCTTCTGCTGTAAATCCCGTAATAACTGCGTCAAGACATCCGATTTGTGAATAACGACAACGAGGTTATGAAGCTTCCCGATGGGCCCTTTCCGTCTCCAAGCTTCATGGCGAGAGGCATCAATAGTCGAATCGGCGGAAATCTCATCTTCAAACGCATCTGTCGTGGCCAAAAAGCAGTTGCTTACAAACAAGGTTGAGAATATGACCAAAGCATCGGACTCGGCGACTTCTGCCCTTGAATTCAAGCGCTGTACCAATCGTATCCATCGCCGTATCGTTGTTCGCTGCGTTGTCCAGTGCGAAGTACCCAAGTTTTGAGGAAATCTCATAGCCGGCAATAATATCAAGTACGTGGACAGCAATATTCTTGCCAGTATGCCGTTCCACAACTTCTGGGATTCCTAAAACCAGCTTTTGTGCTCGGGTGTCGCTGTCAAGGAAGAAGCAGATGATCCCGTACATTGCGTGTCGATTTCGTGACCGCCAGCCGTCAAACGCTATATGGACCTTGCCTTCAACTCCTCCAAGGACCTCGACCACACGCGCCTTATTGGTATTATAAACTTCGAGAATTCGACTGCGCACCGTATCGTGGCAAATATGGGCGTCAGTGATACTGACGAGCGGGTTAAGGAATTCGAGGAGGTCGCGAAAGCGCTGGTTTTCGATTTGGCGGAAAGAGCCCTGAGAGTCGATAACCCAGGCGACAAGCAACTGCTGGAATTTCTCTCTGCTAAAGCCACCAATCAAAGTAGTCGCAATCTGCTGTTCTCGAGGATTGTTTGGGTTTAAATTGAAATACGAGCTGATACCCTTAGACGGGGTCTTCTCCTTAACCTTCAATGGCACCTTGCGTTTGCCAGTTGGGTCCCATAACCCTGAACCCTGAAACTGTCCCAGACATCCTGAATATCTTCTAAAGTAGCCGAATGCGTATTTTCAGTCGTCTCGCTGGATGGAAATGAATGCCATTCCATCCATTCGAACAAATCAGTGGAGTGGATCGCCACACTGTTCGCTGGCTTCTTCGAGCATGGAACCATGATGTCTCACCTACTAAAGTCAATAATTGATTTCGAAAGAGTTGCTTGTCGCACAGCCTCTCCAGCTACCCAATGTGACCCGAGGTCTAACTGCTCTTGCTAACACTGCTCAGCAGGCTGGACGAATTCAGGACGCCATGAGTCTCGCAAATTCTTAAATTCAACTGAAGAGTCCAGAGAGGAATACCCTGCAATGAAAGCTTCAGATGAAGAACTTGTGCAGCAAATTATAGCTAGCCATGCGGGACAGACTTCGGATAATGCAGATACGGATGACAATGATCGTAGTTCGCCTCCAATTCCCAGAGGCGCTTCACGCGCTTAGCATCGTTGTACGCGCCACCCGGGGAGAGGAGGATGTTGGAACCAACACTCTCCAAGGGTCTGGGCTGTAATCGGATGCGATTTTTGCGAGTAACCAACTTCAGCGCTCGAGTTAATCGTAAAGTTTTACAAGGACTCGTATAGTAATCGTATTGGACTTTACGAATACGAATAACGATTAATGGCAAATCGTATCCACCCCTACCAGCACGTGCATTAAATGCAATCATGAATCGTAGACGTATGTGGTAAAATGGTCGGTGGTTAGATGGCCCATTTTTGTCCATCATCATGCTCCGGGTGAGCTGGCATGGTCGCCGGTGAGTGACTGCTGCAGTCAGTTGGTTAATAATCCGAGTAGAGGCTCTCGGACCAAATCTTCTTCCCAATCGACCACCGTATGCCGTTTGCATTGTTCGCCAAATCGGGACCGTTGGCCTAATCGAGACCGTTGGGAGGCTTTGCGGGCCTGTTACCACACAAGCTGCAAATATGAATTGGCAATAACGTTAGTACCTCGTACAATCTTTCTAGTTAAGCTTCCCTTGCACATGCTTTGTAAGCCAGCTCTACAATTCTCGACTTTCAAGCGAGCTCGGTCGAATGCAGCAATCGTCGAGTGAGTATAAATATACCATACTCCACTGGATGATACACCCTTCAGTAGGGGTGGGTACGATTAACTCGTAACTCGTAACTCGTAACTCGTAATCGTATAGTCAATACGATTACTATACGATTAGCTGTGAAAGTTTACGATTAACTATAACGTAAGTAGTGGCGTAAGTGGCCGAATGGCGTAAATGCTCTATTTGCCGAGAACTCTCTCTCAAAAACTCATATTACTCCACATCAACTATAATACAATCCTCTGTATCGCTCTCAAATTCATCCTGGGTTCCTTCTTCAATATCCCCCTCACTCTCAGTCTCGTACGAAATACCCTTGCCCTTCTTTTTTCTCCTTTTCCTTGCACGTGTTTTGGTATCTTTTTCGGCAGCTGCCACTGCATCGCACAACTCTTGTGTAGAAACATGGAATTGACCTTTTAAAACCACTCTCTTTCCCTTTGTACGGTTCGTACGCTTCTTTATGATAGAGCGCAAGTTGTTAGCATCGTGTTGGTGGACAATACTCTGTGCTTGAAGTTGCTCAGCCCCGGCTGTCAACTTTCGGATATATCGGCGGACCGGAGTTGTTGGAATTGCATCACTATTAATTGTTGAATTGAGGAGCTCATTTGCTGACCGTAAGCTTGTAGCATCCGGAGGTGAGCTATTTACAAAAACTTGATCAAATATATCAAATTCTGTTGGTGTTCTGGGTCTTTCTAGCTCCGGGGTTGTGTCCAAAACCATCGTACGAAGTGCTCGCTGTGGATTAAATGGAAAAAGACCAGCCCCACGCCATGCTGATTCAATATTTTGTTGCGTACAAGCCTCCGATCGAGCTTGAATATATGCCTCCATCCATTCAATCTTTTGTATTCGTACGAGCTGTGCTTGGGTGAGGTGCGAGAGCGCAGCGGTCAATCGCTTCTTCAATGGACCGAATATTGCAATATCAAGCGGCTGGAGTAGATGCGATGTATGAGGTGGAAGATTAAGAAGCGTAATTCGATTTTGAAGGCAGTGAGCTATAAAGCTTCCACTAATATGGCTATCGTGACCATCGCAGATGAGGAGGCGTTGTTGACCATTCGCTTTTGCTCGTGTCGCAGGCTCGAAGACGCGTTTTAACCACTCTAACCCATGAAGATTACTCGTCCAACCCTTTGTATTCGCCGAAAAGAACCATTTATCAAGGACTTCGTTCGGGATCCAATTCTGAAGAACGTTCTTCCCTTTGAATATCCCAAGTGGTGGAAGAATAGTTCCGTCTGCGCAAATACACTCAATCATAGAAACCCATTCTTGACGGCCTGGATGAGCTTGATGTTTCGTACGAAAGTGGAATCGAGAATAATTCGAGTTGATTCCATTGTTCCAATCGAGAATCCAGATTCATCCATATTGTATGTGTTCTCTTGCATGATTTTATACTCTTGAATGACCGTGCGATACGCGTTAAACCACGCGTCAAGCACTGGTTTTGTTGCTCCGTCCATTCGTACAGACTCAATTCGACGTCCAATGACAACTGCGAGGTGTGGATGTCGTTTAATAAATCGTGGAACCCAATCTTGGCCAAGGGGGAGACGTGCGTGGAGTTCCAAAAGAGGAGGTGACGCGTTGTCTAAATCACGAGATCGAGTCGCACGAATATCCTCAGCTATTTCCTTCAACAATCGATGCCCTGGAGAATAGCCACTGATTGTTAATTCTTTGATCCACTTAAGAAGTACATTCTCCTGTGCGTATGAAAGTTTCTGTTGTTGTTGGCGCGCTTGAGAACGTGTCGGACCTCCAGAGCGCGTTTAAGCACAGTGTTCTTATTTAGCCCTAGCGCTTTTGCAGCTGCGTACGAAGACTTATATAAGCCTTGTTGGACTCCTAAAACTGCTTCAGCAACTTTAGTATCAAGTTCAAGCGCGTTTAAACTTTTTCGACGGACCATTGTTGAATAATGTAAGTTTTTGAGGGGGAGTTCTCGGCAATTAGAGCATTTACGCCATTCGGCCACTTACGCCACGACTTACGTTAAAACGACCGGGAGTTTGTTAATTACTGACCGTCTGTTTCATAGGGCGGGTTGCAATTCATAAACAAGACTGTGACATCGACTTCGTCAACGGCTGCAGAGCGAATTCTTGTTCGCAAACACGTAATGCGCGACTTCCGTCGGAAGCAGTCGAAATCAACTATAGACGACGCAAAACGAATGGAGAGTAAGGCGTTTGTACAGACTTCTCCCAGCAGGACCATTGCGCCTGGCCGCGTTGATCCGTTCCGCACCTTGGGATTTGAACTGCGAGACTGCGCCGCGATATTGCTTGAGTATTGTGAGTATCTGACTTTTGTAGGCGATCTCGGATACGGACTGATCTATGGTCCTGGCAGACAGAGGTGGCGCGGTGAAAAGTATGGTTCCTAGTGCTATGTGGCTATCGTATGCAATGGCGGATGCAGCGCTGCTTTATGCAACCTTGCTGCATGCCTCCTTCTTTTACTCTGCGTCAGGTATACCGGAGGAGGAAATGATTAAACAAACAATTTTGCAGTATCGCGGCGAAACCATAAAGGTTCTCAACGGTCGATTGAGAAGTGAGGAAGAACAGCTCAAAGATACGACTGTGGCAGCAGTGGCGTGCATCTTGACGTACGAGGTAAGTCGAGCATTTCTTGCTCGCGCCACGACAAACTGACCACGCAAAGATATTAAATGGAGATTTATCTACTGCTGAAATCCACTTCAACGGATTGATTCAGCTTTTGAGAATAAAAGGCGGCATCAACTGCCTTGCAATGGGTGGTATGTTGCAAAAGCTGGTCTCATGGTAAGTGTCATTCACAGTTCAGTATTATGTTTGTCAACTTATTTTTGTCAACTTACGGTTTTGAAGGTCTATGCTCTGTAGCTCTATCACACTGCAGTCGGATCGGCAGGCAAACCTTGTGCAAGCGGCTTTCAGTCAGCTAAGGACTGGAACGCGGCGATGGTTGTCGCAGCCAGACGATGCGTTGAACCCCCTTGAGAATGGATTTCACGAAGTATCAAGTATCGATAGGGACATCGATACCGTCTTTTCGTACTTATGTCAGCTATCTTCCATCAAGCGTGAATCCCAAAGTGCGTCAGGGGAAACTCCAGAGTTTGCAGAGCGCATGGATCTCACTGAAACAAGCTATCGCCCAGCTATTAATTGACAGCACAACTGCTGACCAAGATGATATGTACGGATCTTTAGCTCGGTCGATCGGCTTGGCGTCGACCATCTACCTTTATATCGTTCTACGCGAGATCCCTCTCAGCTGTTTTATCATTGGAAAGGTTGTCACTAAGCTGAAAACTGCACTCGAGTTTGACGACTTCGCCGGTGTGCTACCTCAATGGGCGCACAAGCTGCTCTGGGTACTTGTTGTCGGTGGTATTGCTGCCCTTGGGCGTCCAGAGCAGTCGTGGTTCGTCGCGCGGCTTTCCGCATGGTGTGGCAAGTTTACTAAAGGTATAGAAGAAGCTGTCCAGATCGCGTTGAAAGAGAGCTGTTGGCCAGAAATGGACACGAGAATCAGGTGGAAACAGCAATTTACGGAATTGGTGTCGATTGTGGCGCTTGAGGATAAACCAGAGCATGAATAAATATTTTCTCCTTATTGGAGAACCAAATTTCGTCAACGATCGTGCAGACAGAGTAAATCACTAACAAAGCGTGTGCCCGGATGAAGTCGTACCGTTATAAGTTGCATTATGCAACTTCGCGATTTTGACGGTCTTTTATGGAGTGGCGAGGGAGACGAAACAGGATGTGTTAGCTGCGTGACTGCTTTCCGCATGTTTCCCGTCTTATCGTCCACAGCAGCTAGAAGTTGTTGTAAAGTGTAGCCAATGATCGGTTGTCTGCTAGCACGTACGGTGCATGGGCCAATGTGCAGCCAATGTGCAGCCACTGATAAATGGAGTGGGACGCACCCTGTACTTAGTTTTGTTTAAATAGTGGATCCTTACAACAGGTTATGAGCCCTGTTTGAGCGCAACCGAGGAAAGAATAACGAAACAAAAGAAACCTGAGGAATGTCAGAAGATAGAGACATTCGAGTCTGGAAGCTCGACGGAGCCGAAGACTGGGTGCCGTGGAAGCGGCAGATGACCCTAATCTTGAAGGGTAAAGGTTTTTTCAGATTCCTCGAGGGCAGTCCCGCCAAGGGAGGGAAGAGCCCAGAAGAACAGCAGAAAGAGGAACGGGAGGAGATGAAGGCCTCCGCAACCATAATGGGGAGTCTGAGCATCAAGGTTCAAGCTCAGATCCCTGGCGAGAGTCCCACGCCGAAAGAAATATGGGATCGTTTGCTTAAGCTGTACGACCAGAGTACAGCGGGTTTAAGGATGCAGCTCAAAGGAGAGTTAGCGAGCCTGAAGTACTCCGACTTCAAGGACGCTAATGAGTTCGTCCAGAAATTCACCGGCTTGGTGAGTCGTCACGCGTCAACGGGGAAGCCCGTCGATGAGGAAGAACAAGTTAGGCTCTTCCTTGAGGCAGTCGGTTCCGGTTTCGAAATATGGAAACGACTGAAACGTGCAGAAGTTAGACGGGGTCTCACCATCGAAGACCTCACGACCGATTTCCTAGAGGAATCTAGAAATGAGGCGACGGAGTCCGCTTTTGCGATCCGAGCAAAGGAAGGCTCAGGGAACGGCAAGAAGAAAGAAACAAGGACTTGTTTCAAATGCGGAAAGAAAGGTCACATTGCAAAGGATTGCTGGTCCAAGAAACAGCCCAAAGCGGAAGAAAGCAAAACAGGTTCGAAACTAAACATGACGGCATCTGTTTTTGATCGCGACGGTGACCTTAAAAACACCTGGTTGATAGACAGTGGGGCCTCCTCACACATCTGCTGTCAGGCCGAGTCGTTTGACGACCTCGACACCACAAGAAGACCACAACTGGACGGGCTTGGTGGCGGCGTTCACGCTGAGGGAGTCGGCACGGTGAGACTCACTGTCACCAACGGTGCGACCCTTACTTTGAGCGATGTGCACTTCGTTCCAAGCTTTTTCACGAACTTAATCAGTGTGCGGCGCTTCCAGTCGTCGAAAGACGCGCGTTTGACCTACGATGGGTCAGCGTGGGAACTGGTGCATATGCCTTCAGGATCGAAGGCCGGACGAAGCACTAACTACCAGGGAATGTATGCTCTTGATTCCTATGTGCAGAAGAAGTTCGTCAACGTCAGCATGAACCAATTGAGTTATGGCACGCACGATTAGGGCACATTTCCGTGGAGCGTATTAGACAGGCCGGGAACGTCGTTGATGGTTTAAACGTGAAGACTTTGTCGGATAAACTTATCTGTGAACCGTGCATAGCGGCTAAGCAAGAAGGAAAATATCGAGGGACCCTCCTCACCGAGCAAAGGACCCAATGGAGTTCATCCACGTTGATGCTGTAGGACCAATTAATCCGCAAGGTTACGACGGGTAAACCTTGGTACCTTAACGTTGTCGATGATGCAACATGCGGTAAATGGGTCTATCCCATGAAGACGAAAGGCGAAGCATATGACAGACTGAACGAATTTTTTAATTGGGCCGAAAACAATATCGGCAAACGTGTCCAACGTATTCGTATGGACAATGGATCTGCATTCGGGGGCAGTAAGCTAGACGCACTCATCAAGGCAAAAGGAATGCGCCATGAGCCCACCGTCCCATACACGCCGGAACAAAACGGAAAGGCCGAACGTCCACATAAGGACTTAAACGGTATGGCTCGAACCATGATTGCAATGTCCGGCTTACCACAAAGCCTGTGGCCAGAAGCTATCAAGCATGCCACCAAACTGAGCAACATGTTGCCGACTCGCGCGTTGAGCGGAGAATCTCCGGCGAGAACCATGGAAATGCTTCTTTTTCCCAAAAAGCCACCTTCGAATCCTGATGTTTCACGCCTTCGGGTATGGGGGTGTAAGGCCTGGGTACTCATACCGGCCGAGCGACGAAAGAGAAGTGAAAAATTTAAGCCTAGAAGCAAACTCGGTTACTATGTGGGAACAGAAGCCCATAATATATTTAGAATATGGATGCCTGACGCGAATAATGTCATACGCGCTCGAGATGTGACTTTCATTGAAACTGGCATCAACACGCAACGGGAACCTGACCAGACCGAAGATAACGACTATGTGATCGACTTTTCCAATGATCAAGAGCTTGAACGACCAATGGCAACGAACGGAGGCAGTAGCAGTATTCAAACGGATCCCACGTCTATCACGGACGGCCCGTCAAATGATTCCTCTATTATTGTGGCACCACCACAACGGTCCAGTACAATCGGCCAACGTCGGCCAGCGACTCTAGAAGAGCCGGTAAATGACTCTACTATCATAGTTGCCCCGCCTACACTGCCCCACAGGTCTGACCTACTCGGCCAGCACCCGAGAACGAGTCAACCAGAAGATGAAATTAGGGCGGTACCGGGTCCTACAAGACGATCAACCAGAGTAACCCGTGGCCGTCCACCGATGAAGTATACTAATCTGGCTCTTGACAATAGAGAAATAACCCAATTATTTGTCTTGGCCGCTCAGGACGTTGAATCTTCGGATCCGCAAACTTTCCAAGATGCGGTGAATGGCGAACATGGACAAGAATGGCTTGCAGCCTCAAAGGATGAGATGCAATCTCTCATATCGAACAAGACGTGGAAGCTAGTCCCTAGAGCAGAAGCAGGAAACCGAAAAATTCTGACAAGTAAATGGGTCTATCGATCCAAAACTAATGGTGCCGGAAACGTTGAGAGAAGAAAGGCAAGGCTAGTTGTGCGCGGGTATGAGCAAGAAAAAGGAGTTGATTATAACGAAACCTATGCGTCAGTCGTCAAAGCAACCACATGGCGACTACTGTTGGCTTTGTTACTTCCTCTTGGCTGGTCCTGTCATCAAATGGACGTGGTAACTGCGTTCCTTTACGGCCACCTGAAAGAGCAAATCTACATGGAGCAACCTGAAGGGTTCAGCAGCAATCCCCGCTGGTGAGACAGTTGGCCGTCGTGAACAGACTCTTCTCTTGGAAGTGCTCTAATGAGGCCAAACCAGACAAGTGGGTCCAGGAGTGGTGTGACCTGCTAAAGGAATTCCTTAGTCTTCAAGTACGACAAGAAGACTTCTCTAAGGTGGTTATGATAAATAAAATGCCTTCCGAATATGGTGTGGGGATATCTTCGTTGGGAGATATAAGTGATGTACCAATCCGTGAGATTGGTCTCAAGCTCTCGGCGAGACTGTGGGGTTTGAAGGGACAGCCCCTTAAAACAGAACAGTCTACGAAACTGAAGCTGCTATGGTAGCAAAACAGACAGAGCGCCGTTCTTGTTATAACTGTGGCAAAGTCGGCCACCTTGCGGCGAACTGTCGGTCCCCGAAGAAGGGTTCTCAGCAAAAAACAGTCCTCGACTCCCCCGAACGGGCAGAATAATCAGCATGGGTACAAAAAGGACTCCAAACCCAAGACAGAACATGCGTTCCTCGCGCATGCGAAAAGACAGCACGCGTATATTATGCACGATCAAGCACGCGTTTTTGAACCGGTCGACTCGTCGAAATGGTATCTTGACTCAGCAGCATCGCATCATTACTGCAACGACAAACGTATTATGTACGACCTGCAGCCCACCAATATCGACGTCCAGGTTGGTGATGGTTCCTCTGTTAATATCCAGTATCTCGGACGTGTGGATCTGGAAGTCACAGATCAGAACGGGGACACTCATGTCCTTAAGTTGAGCAATGTTCGCTACTCGAACCGTTTTGCGTCGAACCTTTTGTCAGTCCGTCAAGCCTTACATGAGACCTACCGCTGAAGTCATATTCACCCATGACACAGCTTATCTCCAAATCGGGAGAACCGAACGGATCAACATCGGACAACTTAGCCCCGACAATCAACTCTACACGATCAGTGGAGCCGTCGACAGACAAGAGTCTGCATTCAAGGCAACAGAGCAAAAGACCACTCTGTCTGATAGCGAATTAGATCTCTGGCATCAACGCCTGGGTCATTTGAATAAGGACTCGGTCCGAAAGTTGTTTGCAAACAATCTTGTGCAAGTCAATCGGAAGACGGCTCAAGGGTCCAGAGTGGCATGTGAAGCGTGCCTGGCCGGAAAACAGGCCACGGAGCCATTTGGGACCGCCAGCGAGCCGTCCACGCGAGCTCTGCAGACCATTCACAGCGATCAGTACGGGCGTTAAATTGAGCGACTGCGCTGTTGATGAGACCCACTCATTGACGTATGCAGAGGAGTTGGCGTCACTTGAGCTTCTACCGGCCGAAAATCCGGATTGCGCTGAAGAAGATGATGAAATGGAACTTCTCAGGGTAGTGCATTGGGCATCGGGAGAACAACGCAAGTTCAATCCGTGAATGCAACGGGATATATGTTCCGTCATCTTGAATAAGAAACATTATTGGCCCAATTCAAGTGACCGTATGACGAAGCTCTGGGAGGTTCCCGATCAGGAGCCGACCAGACAATGAGAAAGGCCCCGAAGCCGTACTTCTACATCCTTCCCTAAACCAATCTAGCCTGTCTACGTAGTGATATTGAGATCAGAGATCGCGCTCATTTATTTGCAGGAGGAAATTTCGAAAAGCTTATATGAAGTTCCCTGGAGATGGTTGTTTACGTATTTTATACTTTATATTGTCTTTTGTTATATATAACGATAGAGCAATAATAATAGGAAATTCACTGTGTTTGCATAAGTTGGCAGCGAATAAGCAGAAGTGGCGAAAAAAATAAAGTGCTAATACCAGTTTGTTTTTGGTATGGCGTGGACGTCAAATGAACGGCTGTAGAAGAGGTATCTATACTCGGAAGTGTGTTAGCATTTGTGGTTCTTGTACCACGAATTTGTACCAGAACAAGGCGGTGTTTGTCAAATTTAGGTTTGGGAGTTTTGTCTGTGAATCTGGGATGTGGCAGATCCGTGCATCTGGAACGCCAGCAAAATTCTAGTCAAATTCGGTTGCTTACTTAACGACCACATCTGTGAAATTGCGGGGCTGGTGCAAAAAGTCTAGGGGAAGGCACCCACTGATTACTGATCGATGCCGCGGACCTTATAACCTTATAAGTGAGAAATCACCAAACGCTAACTCGCTCAATTTCGGTCCTAAAATCTGCATTAAATTGTAAAACGTTTGCAAAATCATCGATCCGAACTTAGACTTATTTCTGTGTAATTCCGCGATTTCAAAATGTCATACTTTCCTTGTATACAGAGCCACCCCCCTTGAACCGGTATGACACATTACCATTGATACTGCGGCTTAGTATGGGATACAAACTGTCATACCTTTGTTCGGCCCCCTTGAACTTTTCTTTACATAAGACCGAACCCCTCAGGCTCTCAAACTCTAAATTTCACCCCGGTCACCCAATCGTTTCCGGTATGCCCAACTTTGGCCCTCAGCCACTGACTGGGCGGCTCATTACTATGTGCTGTTCACACATTCAACCCCCAGTACCATGACCTGGTTTGCAGGTTATATCTCCAGAGTGAAGTTAGACGCTGGAAAGAGTAATAAGTAACTAGTTTGGCTGTTTGGGGACTTACGCTTTATTGTCGTTAAAGAAGAAGAAAAGAATGGACAGCGCACACGAAAGAGACTCTATAAAACTGCGCGACCTGCCCAAACCCAAGTCAAGGTAACGAAAACTTAAACCGTAAGTAGGATGTGATCACTGCCCCTATCATTCAAGCCCACACTCAACCCTAACACTCACTCGTCTACGAGAGATTCGATATACATTTCTAGACCACTTAAAGCCGCTTCGACCCGGTCCCAGTTGCGTTTTTGCATTATATGATTCAAGATTATGCCACCGTGTCCGTTGGGCCCATCGTCATATGTAACAACACCGGCATCTGTGACAGTAGTCCATTCCATTAGGGGCTCAAATGTCACTACTTTACCCAATTTCGGATTTTTGTCGCCTCCATAGGCTGCCGCATTGAAATTTACCTGTGTAAACTTGAAGCTACCCCAATGGGTCACGACCATATTGATGTCAAATGGGAATAGCCAGCCCGGGCTGGGTTTAACTGACTCCAATAGATTAAATATCTTAGCCAACTCATTAGGATGTTCAGAAAATTGTCTAAGGAATGACTTCAAGTGAAGCACCAGCTCAACGAAGCTCATCTTCAAGATCTGGTGTGTTGACATGCGTTCCGACAAAGTCAAAAAGAAATTATGGATATAATTGTCGTTATTACCCAAGCGCCGACGCATATCAGCGGCTGATCCGACAAGGATATCACACGATCGAGAACCACGGCCAATCGCGCACAACCGAGCAGAAATCGCCAAAACGACATCGTAGCGGCTGATATAGAATTCGGCCACACTCTGAACCTTAGCACGAAGCTTTTCCAGCAAATCCTGGGAGATGACGATACGGCGTTGGGTTGGCTTGCCATACTTTATTCCAGACCAGAGCAAGTTCGACAATATGGCTAGCTTCTTCGAGATACCCAATGAAACCACCGGCAACAATGTTGAGCCCTTTTCAATAATATTTGGCAGCACGAACTCGTCTGTCACTGGGGTCACTGGATCACCGTTAAGCATCTGCTGCCAGCCATCGAAGAGTAGCTTCAGCCCAGAACCATCACACAACATATGTGATGCCGCAAAGAGCATCGCTGTGTAGTCTTTATACAGCGATATATAGATAGAGAGCATCGGTCTATCGTTACCGATAAAGTCTTTGCTATTTCTCTCGGTTGTCGGAATGAACACACGCGAAAAATCTTGTATATCTTGCACGTCCACAGACGCTGTGTCTGTCGTTGCCAATTTCATATCTGCAGCAAGCGGTCTCGAGAGATTGTCAGTTGAATGCCAAAAAAATGGCAGGGTCGTATCATCAAAGGCATTTGGTGTGTAGAACTCAAGGTTGCCATCGGCTTTCTTCCGGACACGACTACCGAAAGCCGGGGCATGCCTCGTGATAAATGTAGTTAAGCTCTGTCGCAGGCGGCCCTGGTCAAGTTGGCCCTCAAAAACAAAGGCAGCACGGATAATGTAATCGCGTGTGAATTCGAACTCATCGATTGCTGTCAAATCCCTAGTCCTCATGACTTCTTGAGTAGAGAGTAATCGGGTGTGCGGATGGAAACGGGCGGTACTGGCAATATTTATAAAGTTCTCACAGGGTTCTCATTTGGCGCTTCGAATATACTAGTACACAATATTTTAGATTATTTCATCAATTAACATGAGCTTGGTTTTGGAGCAGCCCAGATACTGTATATGTCACAGATCTGGATGCTTTTATTATTTTACAACAAGACTGCAAGCGATCGGCAATAGGGACTATTAGGGAAAGCTCTACATACAGCGATTATTAACCAAATTCGGCAGTAATGAAATTGTGCCTGACTATCGCTGACTGACCTCAATTTGAAGCGATGGCCACGATATTAATTGGCAGATAGCCAATAATCATCGCACGGGAATTTCAGTTCTGGGAGCGGATAATTCATGATTATTATCAAAAATCAGCCGCTGAATATTCATCAGCCGGAGACCTAAACTATATTCTTCACCACCGAACTTTGTGCTCGCGATGATTCTGCGGATAACACTCGCCCGGCTGGCGCGGGTGGTTTCAGCAACCATCCGCCCCAACCGGACCGCTCTATATTTTGCTGTGGATCTGTGGCTCATAACTACCAAAGTGATGAGTCAGCCAAAAGGGCAATTTTGAAGCAAACAGCGTCTCACGCTCTCGCTAAGTAGCAAGAGAACAATCAGGTTCCATATGAGTCCATGCGAAGCCATTATGACAAGGCCCAAGATAATGTTACACCCCCCCGTTAGGGTAAGTATAATCACGTGACACTAAAATAATGTAACCTTAACCCCTCCTGTCTGAAATGGTGATGCCATTTTGAAAATCATTCGTCATCATTCAATGCGTTGATGCTGCTGTATCCGAGTCTCGCGAACTCTATTATGCTTCTCTGCAAATCAATTGCTTGTTAAGGTATAATCCTCATTCAGGGGCCCTCGGCCAGTGCGCTAAAGAACTGACTATACGTATTACCAGGTTTAATTATATCAGCAATATTTGGTTGTGCTTCATTTGCGGAATGGTCTCTGATCATGTAGCATGATTGATAGGGGTGTGTCCGATTACGGTACCGTCAACTTTTGAGATTATTCGTAAAGTTAATCGCAAAAATTAAGTTTCAATCGTAAAGTAATCGTATAGTAATCGTACACAATCGTATTCCTGATCAGGAAGGTAGGGACTCTCACATTACTGGAAGATCAATAATACTCGAAGGAATCGGACATGTAATTAGGCATTTGTGCTTGATTCTTCTAGTTAAGCCGTGAGTTACGTGCCTGACTATACAAAAATGCGAGTGACTCAGGTGATTGCTCGTATAGTTAATCGTAGGCTTTTACAACCAATCGTATAGTAATCGTATTAGACTATACGATTACGAGTTGCGAGTTGCTCGCAAATCGTACCCACCACTCCATGACCTTCCGTGTTCTAGCCTCCCCTCAAGGTTCGGTACGCGAATATGGTTGTAGAGATGCGTATAGCAAGCAATTAAAGATATTGAAAAGGATTCATTAAACAGACACGAACCGGGGAGGAGCCTTTGCTTTATCTTACGATTTTACAATTGCTCGCTCGCGCGCGTCGTCTTGTGGAACGCTCTGTGGAATGCGAGGAAGTAAGTGGCCTATCCTTCAGATTCCCCCCTTCTCGACCCTCTTCTTAGCGGTCCCTCCCCCTCTGGAAGTAGCTCTACTCCCTCTCCTTATTCGGCCTCTGGCCCTCTTCGAAAACGCCGGCGAGTTCATAACGATATGGTAGAGAAGGAGCCTTCAAAGGGTGGGTCATTTCAGTTAATGGAGCAAGTTATGACTCAACTAGCTCGTTCTCTTCGCAACGTACTCCAACAAGCAATCAATCTTTTAGAGGAGGAGTACGGAGGAAAATTGTCCGGTGAGCATATGGACATGGCTTTAGATTGCCTTGAAAGCGAGGCCAAATCAAGTGTGTTCACTGGCATTAAAGATGTGGCCAGAAGAGACCGCTGGGTTCAGGGTTCAGGGTTACATCGCCAGTTAAACGATTCATCGATCGCCTGACTCGGGTCGTTGACACACAAAATACGGACATATCGCTTATGCGCAAACAAATGGAGGATGCCGCTGAGGTTCTCCAGGCTCGGAAGGTTCGCAAGAGGGGTAAAAGAGTCCAATTAAATGGCAAATTCTTGTTTAGCACTGAGGAAGTTTTAAAAATTGCAGAGGATAGTGTGAAGGAGCAGGTCACAAAAGGGCCCCGTGGACGCTCACCCAAACGCAAAATTGAGGAAACTCACTCTAATATATATATAATAATAAAAAATAATAATAAATTTAGAAATGATTCCGTGCCGTTGTCGAAAATAAATCTGGTGGTTTACTCTTTTTTAATATCGTCACGCGTACAAAGTCGTCTAGTAGTGGTGACGCACTATCATACTGCGCATTTGTGCCCCTGCAAGCACGTTGGGACAATTGTGCGGCAAAAAAATTTGGCTGAGTCCCGAGGGAACTGAACTGTTGGGAGCTAAGAAAAACCTTAAAAGAGAGAATTGTGTCACTTTGATTACAAAACAGTATTCGCCACTTAAGCAGGGGCTTCCGGCTGTACTACGCGTTTCAGTGAACTTAATTTCATTTGCCTAATGTAGTAATTTCAATCTCTATCTAGCACCATATGCGAGTGGTCAGACACTTTGTGACAGAGACTTTTTATTTCCCCCAATGTTGCTCCTAAACCCTGAACCCTCAACGACGTGCATATAAAGCCCGTCACAGACATATGACCTGATCCATAAGCTACATTTACACATTAAGATTGGCAGTTCTCACGCTCGTTGAATACCTCTCCCAACTTAAACATTGTAGGACATTATATTGCCAAAAGTATGGCGCAAGGCACGTATTTCACCCGGGCTGGTGTGTTTAGTTTTCTGATTTTAAGATGCGTCGCATTCTGTGGTGGTCCCAAAGTGAGAACGGTGTTCGAATTTCCTTTCAAAACCTGGGTCGAGAATATTGCAGTCCGAGCGAACGGGAATCTCCTCGTTACATTGATTGACCATCCTGAATTACATATGATCAATCCCTTCTGTCCAGGGGACGGGACCATGGTTTCCGCGTTTCCAGATGCTCTTGGCTTATTAGGGATTGCGGAATTTCAACCTGATCAATTCGCGGTAGTAGTCGGAAATTGGTCTGATGTCACGTTTACAACCACTCCGCATTCCTACTCGATCTGGCAAGTTGACATGCGACCTTTCCGAGCAGTTGGCAGCGAAGTGATTCTTCCTGCCGTAGTCGAGAAAGTTGTGGATATTCCGGAGGCAGTCTTTCTGAATGGCCTCACCACGCTGAACCGGGACGATCAAACTATCCTTGTCGCTGATTCTGGATTGGGAGTGGTATGGAGGGTAAACATCGCCACTCGGAATTATGAAGTGATACTCCAAGACGCGACGATGGAGCCAACACCTCCCTATAACCTTGGAATAAATGGTATTCACATTCGCGACCAATATTTGTACTACACCAACTCCGGATTGCAATTGTTTGCGCGCATGCCCATAAATCCGAACGGTACCAGAGCTGGAGATGCAGATGTTCTTGTAACCAACCATCTTGGGGACGACTTCACATTCGACAGGAGAGGAAATGCATATGTTACTCAGGATCCTGGAAATGATCTCTATCAGGTTACACCTGAGGGAAACGTTTCGACTGTTCTCGGCGGTCCCGATAGCCCATTGATTGAGGGCGATACCGCGGCACAATTCGGGCGAACCCCTTTCGATTGCCATATCCTCTATATAACAACTAACGGTGGTCTTGTGAATCCAGTGAATGGTTCCGCAGTGGGAGGGAAGATCATTGCATTCAATACTGACTGTCAATAACTTTCATTATGGTTATTCGATGTGATGTTTCGACTAGTTAATTGTGTACTATACTTTCGTGACTGAACAGCGAAAAGACTGTTGTCGGCCGGTACGTACGTGTACACAACGGAAAATGTGAGGGATTGGCAGTCGGTCAACCCTGAAAGACTATATAGACTGAGAAAGCTTGTGGCTTATGTCGATATATTTTAGAATCTTAACTATGCCGGAGAGTGGGTATGAACCCTTCCTTATATACACTTCTCCGGCGTATGATTTACAAGACAATTAGCCGCGGACTAAGCCGGGCGCACGAAACTAACAACAGGTAATCATGCATAGAAGATATTTTCCTACGGCATCAGCCGGATGGAAAATACCTCAAGTCCAAAGAACAAAAGAGCGAATATGCAAATTTACATCACTTCGGAAGCACGGAAGAAAGATCTTGCGTCGTGACGTCAGGACCGCCGTCTGCGGCTCCTGCTAGCTGACGTCAACGAAAACACCGAAAGCACGAAACCCTCAGGAGAGAAACTCCTGACAGAAAAGATGTTTTAGTTCGTTGTATTCTCAGGGGCTGGACCCCTTGCTTGTGCGGCCACCGGGCCTATATATATTAGTGGCGTATCAGGGGGGGTAAGTACGGTAGGGGAGTAGGGGGACCGCCATACAAAAAAGGCTCCTTACCCTGTCGTTACCCGGTAAAGCGTTGTAGTTTGCCGTTGCACAGTACTAAAAGTGTGGGGGAAGTGTAGGGGACGCTAAGAATACGCCCTAACCCACGGGGAAAGTGCGTTAGGGTCAGCACGTGTGTAGGGGGACAGCGTTGCACCATAGTAAAGACGTGTAGGGGACTCCCTGACGGTGTCCTGGTGCCAAAAGCCCGGGTCGTATGGTATCCTGGTGCCAAAAGACCGAGTCCAGCCCACGCCGAAAACATCACCAAAAATATGGGTTCCTGAAATTAAATAAAAATGGTAGCATCGGAATCAGTAAAATCAGCCGGTTCGGATGGTATATTTATTTCTATTGGTTATGACGTGGAAGCAACACAGTGAGCGACTACAACTACTGTGTGGGTGGCCAATGAGGTCAGGGCGGGGGATATGTTTGGGACTAAGAGGCGACGGAGGCACGACGAGGTGGGCGACGGCGAACCCTTGCCCTCGAGAAAAGTGCGTTGCAGGGTCATCACGTGTGTAGGGGACGTGCAGAACACCCTTACCCTCAAGAAAAGTTGCGTTGCGGCGAGACGAGCGCGTCTCAGCAAAAGTGCCTGGAGAGTAGAGGGAGAGTAACCCTTGCCCTCACGAAAATGGTACGGGAACGCGTCGCGTCTCTGCGAAAGCGCGTGGCAAGCTCCCCTGTGAACATCAACACGTATAACACACAAAGAATATGTCTTCAGCGTTGCAGGTTTATACCTGTATTACATGTGCGCAAGATTTCGGCAACAAGTCTCGTTTGGACAAACACAATGAAAACTATCACCCAAAAGCAGCAGCAATCATGGTGGGCGGTAAGAGACATGAACTGAGAAAAGCAGCTGGGCAAGGGAAATTCATTGTGAGAGATCGGTGTTTTCGGGGGTAGATCAGTCTCCACTTCCAGTGTGGTGGGACTCTTTCTCGGTTTCTTCCGAGGTAGAGCTACCCCGCTTTTCTGGTCACTGGAGATTGGTTGATCCTAGAGTTAGGTTGGTGAGGAGCTGGCCACTCTCCACTTTCCTGCCCGATCTGGTTAGCGGCTCTGCCGTGACTCCACTTCACAAGATCATGAGCTCTGATCTTGTGGTTGCTGTGTTCTGAGATAGCCGAATGATTAGCTTCATTCGGCGGCATTGGTGGGCGAGCGGGGGAGTTCTGAGTAGTTTTGTCACCTCGGTTGGAGGTGTCGTTCGTGTATATATAGACGTGAATAGTCGTGAGACTGGTCATCATAGAGATCAGAGTCTCGGCTCCCCTTCCATAGTCCACTCCTCGTTCACCGTCCATACCTCCACTCATAGTCATTTTTCACAGTTACTTACACAATCGGTTTCAGGTCTGTTGTAACGACGCTGGGCTGGACTGGAGCTGGACTAAAGTATAACACACTGGACTGGACTGGACTGGACTAGACTAGACTGGACTGGAACTATTCTTATTGATACAAGAATACAAGACTTGTTCCTTGACTTGGTCTTAGAGGACAAACCCCTCCTTATATACTCGACCAGAACTAAAAATAGACAAACTAACTATAGAACAAAACTAAACATAGGAGCAAGACCAAAACTAAACATAGAAACAAGACCAAAACTAAACATAGAAACAAGACCAAAACTAAACATAGCAGCAAACGCGCCTGGTGAGGCGCAGCGGTTACGACACTGCGGCTCACGCGAAGCGGCTGATGCTCATCGGGTCCATTACAGGAGCCCCCCCGCAAGGGCCAACACTCCGGGTTGGCCGTCAGTGGTTGTTGGTATTTCGCTTTTGCCGGATTCCGCGACTAATGCTATCATGCTTTTGCCTGGCCCTGAATTCGGCGACTAATTCCGGGAATGGACAAGATCGATCTCGGGCTGCCAAGTCGGGTCGTGATAACCCACCCATTTCACCAAGTATTGTAATCCGCCTCGTTTTCTGACACGAGAATCAAGGATAGCTTCAACCTCATATTCTAAATCATCGTCGACAACGACGGGTGGAGGTGGTTCCTGAATGTGTCCTGGAATTGCATTCTCTGAGGAGACCGGTTCAAGAAGAGAGACGTGGAACACAGGATGGACCTTCATGGAAGGTGGTAAATCAAGGCGATAAGCATTGCGGCCAATCTTGTCGAGTATGTGGAACTTTCCTAGCTTCTTGTAGTCGAGCTTAGCCGAAGGTCGGTTCGTTCGAATATGGCGACGCAGAAGCCAGACTTCTTGGCCGACTTGAAAATTGGGAGCCGGACGGTGTCGCTTATTGTACTGTTCCGCTTGACTGTCCTGGGCAAAGAGAATTTCCGCGCGGAGATAATCATGAAGCTGTTGTAAACGTTTGACAAATCTAGAGGTCCGATGTGGCGTAACTTCCGCATTAGCGGGTATAGGAGTCTGAAAATCCAGACGAGGGTGGTAAGCATAGTTGAAATAAAAAGGTGATACGGTTGTGGACGCGGACTGATGGTTATTGTAACAGAATTCGGCGACTGCCAACCAAAATGCCCAATCATCTTGCTGATAATTGACATATGCTCTGAGGTAAGTCTCCAATGTCGAGTTGGTGCGTTCGGTTTGTCCATCCGACTGTGGATGAAATGCCGTGCTGAGACCCTGACTGATGTGAAGCATTCTGCACAAGGCACGCCACCATTGCGATGTAAAAACTGTTCCTCGATCGGAAACGAGCGAACTGGGAAGGCCGTGTAATCGCCAAATATTATCACGAAATAGGCGAGCTAATCCTTCGGCATTAACGGTGTCGCGTGTCCCGATAAAATGAGCCATCTTTGACATTCGATCTACCACGACGAGGATAGAATTATAATTCTCGGATTCGGGAAGGCCCACAATGAAATCAAGAGAGAGATCACTCCATGGTCTGTACGGTACTTCGAGGGACTGCAAGTGTCCAAAAGGAGCGTGTCTGACTGGTTTGATTCGTGAGCACATTGCGCAATTGGCCACATATCTGATAACGAAACGTCGCATAGCCGGCCAATAATAGTATCTGGAAATCAATTCGAAAGTTTTCGCTCGGCCGGGGTGACCTGCCGTTGGGTGGTCGTGGTACGCCTTCAGGATTGACAACTGCAACTCGGTCTCGTTCGGGACATAAATCAGGCCTTGGAACATTAACAGTCCGTCGGAGTTAATTTCATAATCGGCTAAGGAAAACCTATCCGACGACTGACGATCCGAACGTAATAGCTGCATTATCTCGGTTGCTTCTGGATCTTTGTGTAACGCGTCCTTGATGCGCTTGAGGAAATCAGGATCCTGGGGAACTATTGTCACCGGAGCTAGGAAGACATGTGGGTGCAGCACAGTTTGTGCTTGACGGTCGGTCCCTCCCGGAGGGCGATCTCCAGAGCGCCTTGTCAAGGCGTCGGGTTTGACACCCTGTTGACCAGGACGGAAAGAAATTTGGAACTGGAAGCGAGAGAGAAACTCAGCCCAACGCGCTTGGCGACGGTTCAATGTACGTTTCGTCATGAAGTATTCCAGATTTCGATGATCAGTAAGTACCAGAACTCGATGAAGAGATCCTTCAAGATAATGACGCCATTCGGTAAAGGCTTTGACGACAGCGAGCAACTCTTTATCGTGGATGTCGTAGTTGCGCTCGGCGGAGGACATCTTGGAGGAATAAAACGCAACGGGATGCAGAACGTTATTATCATCACGCTGGGACAGTATAGCAGCGACGACAAAATCGGAAGCGTCGGTTTCCACGATGCAGGGACGAGAAGGGTCAAAATGAACAAGGATAGGGGCCGATGTGAAGGCTGAACGCAGGGAGTCAAAAACTTGTTGACATTCATTATTCCACAGGAAATCACCGTTAACGAGTCGAAATAGAGGAGCGGCGAGCTTGGAATAATTGCGGATAAAACGACGGTAGAAGTTAGCGAAGCCCAAAAAGGACTGCACGTCGCGAGTGCACTGTGGCTGTGGCCAGTCGAGGATAGTCTGAATTTTGGCGGGGTCCATTTGAATACCGGAGGTCGAGACAATATAACCAAGGAAAACGGTGGAGTCTGTAAAGAAGGTGCATTTCTCTAACTTTGCATAGAGCTGAGCTGACCGAAGAGCAGACAAGACAGAACGGACATGTTCGACATGTTCCTCACGAGACGCGCTGAAAATAAGGATATCATCGAGGTAAACGACGACGTAGACATCGAGAAATGGTCCAAGTACATCATTGATTAATTGCTGAAACGTAGCCGGAGCATTGGTCAAACCAAACGGCATGACGAGGTACTCATAATGGCCATATCGAGTTCGGAACGCAGTTTTCCATTCGTCCCCTGCGCGAATTCGGACCAGGTGGTAAGCACCGCGGAGATCGAGCTTAGAGAAATAAGTAGCACCAATGAAACGATCCAGCGTTTCGGAGATGAGCGGCAAGGGACAACGATTGGGAATGGTAATGGCATTCAGTCCTCTGTAATCCACACAGAGACGGAGAGAGCCATCCTTTTTCTTCACAAAGAGGACGGGAGCGCCAGCGGGGGAAGTGGATCGGCGGATGAAGCCTTTTGCAAGGTTTTCGTCGATGTACTCCTTGAGGGCCAGCAACTCGGGCTGGGACATGCTGTAAGTCTTGGAAAATGGTGGTGAAGTTCCAGGAAGTAATTCTATGGCATGATCATGGACACGAGAAGGAGGTAACTGATTCGCAGCTGCTTTGCTAAAAACGTCGATGAAATCTGCAAACTCAGGAGGTAGTGCGGTAGTTTGCTCAGATGTTGAGGGCAAGTGCTCAGAGGAGGGTACGGCGGTGATGGCTGCGATAGCGGCGTCCATTGCTGGAGTATCGAGGATATCAGAGGAGTCGGGACTGGGGAATTCGTCCTCAAGTTCAGACAGAGAGCTTTCACTGGAATCCGAGTCCGAATCCGAATTGGAGGACATGTCTAGACAATGTTCATAGCAATATTGCGACCATTCGACGATCCTGCGCCCCTTCCAATCAATGGTTGGGGGATGATGTCGAGTGAGCCACGGAGCCCCGAGGATTATCTGGTGCTGTCCAAGCGATGTGACATTGAGAATCAGACGTTCCTGATGGTCACCGATGGCAAGACCGATTTCGACTTCACGATCAATCATACCGTTCAAGATTTCGCGACCATCCGCGACTCTGGCCAATATCGGGCGATTCTTAGGTCGGGTTGGAATATTGTGTTCCTGAACAAATGCCTCGGATATAAATTCCGTAGCTGAGCCAGAATCCAACAATACCTGGGCTGGAACAGACTCATTGCCGAAGTTCACTTGAGCGCTCAGGACTGGTCGAGGGTCCTCGGCTTCGTCGGCAACAGAGGCAATGGTAGAGATGGCGGCTGATGATATATAGCTCGAGCGGGAGCCGCTTAGGCACGAGCTTGATCGTTTCCCGACGGGGACAGAGAGTAGAGAACAGAGGTGTTCGCGGGTTCATCGATTGTCAACGCGGCAGACTGAATCTGAAGAGGCTGACGATGGGACTTTGGCTTGTTCTTAGTTGGACATCCGTTTGCGAAGTGACCCGGTTGACCACAATAGAGACACAAGCCTTCTTGGCGTCGGCGGTTCTTCTCGGCTTGCGTGAGATGCCCGTTTTGAATTTGGATAGAATCCAGGTCCATAGGAGAATATCCGACAGTCGAAGACGATGAGGCTGGAGGCTGAGTCGTTGATTGCGACAACGGAGAGCTTTGGTGTGTCTGATGGCTAGAGGAGTCCTTAGATCTGGGCAGTTGCTGGTTGACTTTAGGTCCCTGGGGTTGGCGCAGCTTCTTCTCCTGTTGGCGTGCCAGCCAGGCGCTATCTAACGATATGCATAGACGAACGAAAGCATTATAGTCACTGGGGATATCTCGGCCGATCAAGAGATCGCGAACCTCATCACGGAGACCATTTCTGAATTCGTATATCTTCGAGGCCTCATCGAACTGCAAGGTTGCCATGATTCTGGTGAAGTCGGCGAAGTAATGTGTACACGGTCGGTCGCCTTGGCGTAACCTGCGCAGCTCGTGCTCCGCAGTCGTGCGGGCATCGGGGTCACCGAACGCGCTTTCCAGAAACTGTCTTAAGTCACTGAAAGTTGAAAATGGCATGACGCCATCGGGCATCATTGATGCGTATAGCGAGAACGCATGTCCACGTAAGTAGGACGTTGCGTATCCCACTTTTGATTCCTCATTAGGGAAGAGCTCGGGATTGGTGGCAAACTTTATCGCCACTTGGGCGAAAAACTCTCTCAACTTCTTGCGATCGCCGTGGAAGAACTGAGGGTCGGCTGCTTTGGCCTTTCTCGCGAAGAAATAAGACTGAGCTTCGGGCATTGACTCGGACATGATATGTACGAAGGAACAAGTAGTGTAACGACGCTGGGCTGGACTGGAGCTGGACTAAAGTATAACACACTGGACTGGACTGGACTGGACTAGACTAGACTGGACTGGAACTATTCTTATTGATACAAGAATACAAGACTTGTTCCTTGACTTGGTCTTAGAGGACAAACCCCTCCTTATATACTCGACCAGAACTAAAAATAGACAAACTAACTATAGAACAAAACTAAACATAGGAGCAAGACCAAAACTAAACATAGAAACAAGACCAAAACTAAACATAGAAACAAGACCAAAACTAAACATAGCAGCAAACGCGCCTGGTGAGGCGCAGCGGTTACGACACTGCGGCTCACGCGAAGCGGCTGATGCTCATCGGGTCCATTACAGAGGCAGACTTCAGTCGAATAGACATTCCCCCCCCCCAACTTGCATACTTCTTCTAGCTACGCTATAGTGATCCCTCCCTGAACCCTTTTAGTGCAACCGCACGTTACAGGATCCCCGTCAGTTCAAGATAGGTACGAAATTGAGAAAGAAATGTTTCCACCTGATCTGGACCGGAAGAGAAAGGCTCTGGCTCTCGAACCTTAGCTTTCACCAGTGTATCCGTATTTTTCGCAGTTTGGCTACTTGCCGAAGTGTTTACTATCATTTGCTGTAGTTGTTGAATCTCTTGCTGCTGACGGTCTAATTGGTCTTTCTGTTCGAGCCTCTGCGTGTTAATCGCTTCGTTCTGTTGATTCATCACTGCCTTGAACTGTCCAAGCATGGTCGTAATCGTCTCAGACGATATATCGTTCGGTTCTGTCATTTTCCCAAAATCAAGTGACACGTGACCCTTGGCAAAGGTTTTATGTGTCTACAAAGACGCGGTAAACACAGAGATAATAATATAATGTCACAACAAGGATAGACCACTACTAGGCGACTGTGGGAAAACAAATAGATAGTGTTTTAGAATATTATTATCTGGCGACCAAGGAAGACAGATGGGTTACTTTTATCCCCATCCTGTTCATCACATCATGTACATGGTTCATGCATAAAGAATGTCAATGTCATCAATGCATGAACCAACAGACATAAACAGAATAATGATCACATAATGAACACATAACAAAGACGTAAACGAATGGATGAGCACATGTAATTACTGTTATCGGAAACGCGTAGATGCATATGTCGAAATGACTGCATACTGATCGCATAACGAAGACTTCGGGGTTGTTACCCTACGTTGTTTACAAAGCTTATTGTTGCACACGCCGCGCTTGGGCTGAGGGTGACGCCTTTGTCCTCGTACCGGGAAACGAGCGACACAAGCCTCCTTAATCCTGACACCCGCTCTCTTCCGCGTCATCTGGTCACTGGAGATTGGTTGATCCTTGAGTCAGGTGGGTGGAGGTCTGGCCAATCTCTGCTTGCCGTTTCTGATCTAGTTGCCGGCTTTGCCGCGTTTCCCCGCTTTTCGAGGTCATGAGCTCTGATCTTGAGTCTGCTGTGGTCTGAGATGGCTGAATGAAGCTAGTTCATTCAGCGGCTTTGGTGGGCGAGCGGGGGAGTTCTGAGTTAGTTGTCCTGTAGTCACCACCTCGGGTGGAGGTGTTGTTCGTGTATATATAGACCTGAATAGTCGTGAGACTGGTCGTCATTGAGATCAGAGTCTCGGCTCCCCTCCCATAGTTCACTCCTAGTCCAGCGTCATATCTTCCACTCATTCCCATTTTCCACACGCACCATCACGGAATCACACAGTCATGAGAATATGGGTTAATGGTTAAATGTGATATATAGTGAATAGAGGAGCAGGAGGTAAGAAACCTCAGGCTTCAGTATCCCGCCAATCTTAGTATTTCCATTCTCCTATTCTGCTATTGTAGCCATTGCCGTTCTATTTTTCCAACACGTTATACGTGTAGCCACTCCCGTTCTATTTTTCCAACACGTTATACGTGTTACATTAAAACAACGATGACCACCGCCTTTTATGTACATGTCATCCAAGAACGCAAGTAAGAAAAGAAACGCAAGCAAAGACGAAAACAGATCGTGTACAGTTGCAAATACAAGACAAAAGACATATCACATATCACAATAAAAAAATGACAAAGCTAACCTAACGTGTACTTGGTTGCGGTGCAGAAAGAACTTAAACGAGCGCAAGATCGCAACTCACAACCAACTCACAACAAAACCCACACAACTTTAAATTATGCAAAAAAAATGAGTCACGTCGTCAGAAAACGACTTGTCGTGTCATATTTTGATTAGCCAATCCCTAACTTGGTTTATTATCTCATGATCGTTCATTACACGAACCCAGCGTCGATTCGACTTCTTCGGAGCTGGGCTCCGGATTCGCGGCCACCGCTATGGTGTCCATTGGCTGGGAGGCTGGTGCACTGTGTGTCTTACGTGCGTTGCGTGTTCGGGGAGGCATCGTTTTCGGAATCGGGCCTCACTGGTTGAGAGTGATTAGACTGTAAGGGGTAGGTTGTGTAGGCGTGATTGGCAAGGGGAGGATGGGTCTGATTGGGGCTATTCTCTACTACAGGGAATAGGACAGCTAATCACTGTCCTTTCTAGGCCTGTAGAGGCTCTCCTCTATATACATATGCCATCTGAGCCTCTCCGGTCCAATGTCCCCCGTCTCGACCGGATAAATGATCCTCCGTGTCACGTGGGATGTAACCCGGCCTTACACTAGAGAAATCGCCGGTCGACTCGCGGAGTGCATTGAAGGCGCAGAATGCGACATAGGGGCTCGGGTCGTATGCTCTTCCGGCGATGAGGATGTCGAAGTCAGGATGGGCGTTCATGGCTTGCACGAAGGGCTCGGGACCAATCTGTCCGACGATGCAGGGGGACTGCTTGATGTCTTGTTCGGTGAATTCGGGGACACATGGACCGCACCCAGCGATCTTTCCGGCTGCCAGCTTTTCGAGGAGTAGTTCATGGCGAGCTCCGCTGTAGATTGCGATCATTTTCAGGGATCTGCAATCACTTTAGAAATCGACAAGTTAGCTTGATGAAGCAAAAGCACGAAGCAGAGAAGCTCTTCCCTATTGGAGAAGAAATATAAAAGTGCTCACCTTTGATCGGGCGCCTCCAGAATCTCCCGGACAATATCAAGAAACTCCCTGACATGCGCATCACTCCCATCTCCACCAGCAGAGCTGATAAGCAGCAGAACGCGGTATTGCTTAACGGCGCTAATCAACTGTCGTAAATCTCGTTTGTAGGCCGACCGAGGACAGGTCATTGACCCCAAGGCCAACTTTGCAGGACCTGAATCAGTCGACCCAGAATCGAGAATAATCGCGGTCGGTGAGCCCGATTGCAAAGCTATTTCAAGACCTTTCTCCAGATCTGGGGCGCTGAAGCCGTAACCCAGCATGCCGATCGGGGTGACAATGTGGCATAGTGGCCCACGTGTTGTCATCTGGTCGAGATTTAAGGACATAGCGGTCGCGAACGTCGAATGCGCTGGTAGACTTCACAACGAATGTACAGTTGCTGCCTCGATATTTATTGCGTTTATTTCCTCGTACATGATTCATACTATTAAAAACGCTGCTGGCAAAGGCGTAGCCAAGTTTCGGCCTGGTAAGCGAAGTTCGCTCCGACACGAGACTTCGCCGTTGCTACGGCGCATGATCAGGCACTAGGGGATAGGGTACTTGCAGATGACTGATATGTGATATATGCTTTCACTTGTTTTTGTCATTTCCGCCTACAGGCTAGGATTGTCATCGTTCCCTTGGGATTGTCTTGTCCTACGTTGCTTTCTCTTGTCGCTCTCTCCCATGTTTGTATTCGTATTGTTCGCTCTTGCTTCGCCATTCCCCAGCTTGCCCAGTACATGTTAGGGCAGGCGAGGCCTAGGACAAATAAGGGGAGGTTTGTCCTCTTTCCCAGGCCAAGTAGAAAGTTTCAGTCTTGTGTTCCTTGTGTTCTTAGTTCAGTGTTCCAAGCTCCAAGTTCTTTAGCAATATATATCTCATGTCTTGCCCCATCCTGACTAGCCAGATTTAGTTAGCCTAGCCTAGCCACCGTCACAGCCGTCTAATCAGCTCCGAAACCTGTCATTGCTGCGGGGTTTGCGAGAATACTATCCAGGTTTGCCAGCCAGGTATTCCATTCTAGTATATCATCCTCAAACATGTTTGATTCAAGGCCGGTCGGAAACTCTGACTGCTCGGGTACGCAAGCGGCACTCGGTTCAGTAGGTTGCGAGGGGGAAGAGCATAGCTTGTTACGTAATCGACGGGCCATCCGCATTCCACTAGTAATTATGCTTATTGGAGGAGTTGGATGGGCCGATTCCTGTAGCTCCGACGACAAATCGGATGCTTGGACGTGGCGAGAGAGCAGGTCAATCACTCTCGCACCGCGTGCCGCTTCGTCTCTGGGTTCCCGCGACCAGCTCACAAGTGTCTCGTAGACCTTCTTGATGTAATTCCGCGCAAGACTTTTGTCTTCCGCAGATATTTCGCTATCAATAGCCAGAATATTGATGAAATACATGCCGGCCATGATAAAGATTTTGAAGTAATGCTTTGGAAAGTAGACGTCCATTGTCTGTTCGGTAGAAATTGGGGACATGTCTTCACTCACAATCGATGAGTCGCCAAAAATGTTCGTGATTTCGATTGCCGTATGGAATCCCATATAGAGGGCCTTTAACATGCTGCTTGATTTTCGCTTTTGCCCGTTCAATGATAATTGAGATAGCACTGGCAGAGCATACAAACGAAGGCGAGCTGCAAGACATCCGAGCTGAATTTTTGGGTGGCCTTGATCTGGCATGCGAGCTTCTATTGATGCTAGATCCCTTTCCAGCAGCTCAATTAAAGATCCCTGGGCCGGGATCGCCGACGGATTGTTGAGCAGTGTGGCTGCCCGAGTTGTATATTCCTGGATATCGAGAAGGGCTGAGAACTCCCTGGGCAAGCTAGATTGAACTGCATGTCTAATTTTGGGCATAATCTGCGCAACCATGCCCATAGGAGGCGGTAGCGCAAGGGCTGCAGAAATTCTGAAGATTATCAGCAATCTACTCAGCAGATATATGAATCGAGTATGGGAAGCTTACTCGGTGCTCACTGCAAAACAGCCCAGCCAAGTCTTTTGTCGCACACTCTCGTCGATGAACAGGGGATTCGACCCGGGCCAGTTCGTTTGGCAGTCATCGGATGTCAGTTTCAAATTGGCTGCAATAGCCATTCCGATGTACTCCCAGCTCGGGTCGTCCAGCTGGTTGGCGACCGGGAACGGCCAAAGACATAAAACCAACAGAGCCTGGACTGTATATATGCAGCGAATAGAGCTGACTAGATATCCCGAGAGAAGATGTTTGAATGGTATCTGAAGAGGTCCAAAGTAGCTCGAATGCAGGGGGTGCTTGCTGGCTGCTGTTACGACAATTGTCCAAAATAAAAGTTGACTGTCGCTCCATATCATGTCGATTGACTTTGTGAGGTCGAGGATCGGCAGATGATGCAGATAGTGAGCGGCGAAGCTTATGAAAGCGTCAGTCTTCCGTATCCTGGACAGATAATGATGCAAGAACCGGAACTTACTGCTCAAAAAGGGCAAGAATTGTAGCTTCGCCAAGGCAAACACCTTCGATTTCCCTGGGAGTGGGTAATTGCGAGGTCATTTTCTCGATGACCGAGGCTTTCTGTTGGGTATTTGAAGCCGCATTATCTGCAGAACCTGCTGTCAAGGACGCATCTCTAGGTGAATGGGAAGGTGTCATTTCCGCTTCATGAACTTGACTTCGCAGCCTTTCGTTTTCCTTCGTAACTTTCTCTAGTGACCTGGCAGGATCAGCGAAATGCAGACAGAAGCAAGATTCGTAATCCCTACCCGCGAACAGGCCGCCGTTTGAACTTAGGGTCGAACTTGCATTTGGTTTTCTGCTTCGTACATCGAGTGCAGGGCGCCGGAAAGCAATTCATGGCATCGCATCTCAGCTAGGCGCAGGGAATGTAAGCTTCTCGTATCCAACCATTATGGGCCATGGGCAGCCGCACCTTGACTTGTCGACACGCCGTACACGCCATTGATGTACGCTTAAAGGGCGCTTTTCCTTGACCTTGTGCTCGCGTGCTTCTCTCCATTGTGTGAGCGGCACTTGGAGCCATGGATCATCGGTCAGGGTCGTTATGCAGCTTGTGGGTGGCTGTTGGTGAAAGAGGAATGCTGATCAGTGAATGACGTGTCGAGTCACTAAGTTAGGGTGTGTTTGGATTACTCACCTATTTCCCATTTAATTCCCACTTATCTCCCACTTATTATTCGATGAGGGACACCATAATTTTTCACTTCTTTGTCACGTGAAATTTTCTGGGTTAGGTTCCCTCAGCCGCACAAAAATAGTTTGGGGTCCGATGAGATGCACGAGGCACTTCTGGAAACACTATATGAGCACTTCCAACTCGGCAAACAAACCGATGGGGGTGGGTTCAAGGCAGATGTATGGGCTCTGGCTCTTGAAGCCGTGAGAAGAGTCTACGGAAGAACTGGAAGATTTTGGCAGGAATGTCAGGCTTTGGATGGGACGAACAAGAAGAGTTGTTCCAGGCCGATAAGAATGTTTGGAATGGTCTAGCCAAGGTTGGTATCTACCCAACCGGAAAACTATACAGATAGTTTGCTAAAGATATAGACCTATAAAAATATTCGATGCCATAAGAATAATGTTCTCCACTTCCGGGACATTCTTGGAGAGGTCCTTGATGGTGCCCAAGCAACAGGACAAGGGGCATTATCAGTATATTCCAATAGCCCCGCCGTGCCGAATATTGACCCCGCTCAAGCCAATTCACAAGTTAGTCCTACCATCCAACGTGCAACGTCCTCTCGATATCAGTCTGATCGCAACGAGTCTGACGATGAGGATGAAAAGAGGCCACGAAAAAAGCAGAAGGTTGATATTGGCCAAGCTGTTGCGAGTATGGTCAGCGAACTTCGCCGCTCTCGTGAGGCCGATACAGGAGATTGCAATTGATCTCCTATATAGGGACTATGAGACTAGGCTAGACACCGAGGCGTTTGTTGACGCAATTAATGTCCTCGAATCTGAAAGCAAAGCCCGTATATTTACTAGGCTTAAATCTGATGAGAAGAGAGATCGGTGGCTGGAGGTAGCTATTGGTACAGAGCTACTTCCGCAGCACCAGGAGGAGAAGGTATCGCTAGATATGGTCAATCGATTACAGCAGAAGGCAGCACATTTCTGAAAATACAAAGCCAACAGCGAGGATATCGTCTCCGGCAAATGCGCGACTACTGGGCCCAAGTCAAGATGTCGCCAGTACGTGTATTGTCAAACATTAACAATGAGCGTTTCTTCGGAGAGGTTGCTCGCATATTTTCGTTCCATGATCAAATACGTGAGCATAACCTTGCTTTGCTAGATGTTTTCCAGGATGTGCAACACTCTGATGACTTCTACGGCCGCGTTCAAAAGCTGAGAAGTCGGGACAGCTGCCTAGTTTGCATTGATGTCACAGACATTGACTGTGCTGTTGGCATTATAAGCAACACATTTATCCAAAGTGAGTATATTCTAGATCGCAATTGGGTTGACTGTAACAACGCACCAGAGATGCAGTAACCCTCCATGTGTAAAGTAATAATGTCCCAACGCGTGTAGCAGGTTCCACGTGGTCGATATCACACTGTCAGACAAAGCTTGGGTTGGGGCGTGTGATAGTGACAGCGTGATGTTATGCAAGCTGAATATGTAATAATTGTTGGCGAACACTGTCTGGTATGGCCGACAACAGTGTCTGGACGTTGTCAACGAACACTTTGGCGGTATGGTGCCTAAGAGGTTAGTCCCGACAATTAGGGTTAACCCTAAACCTGCCGCCATATTTTGGCTTAGGGTTAGGGATTTAATTATTATGTGAGAACGGGTAAGTTACCGGACAAATTATTTGCAAAGCCAAAATAGACAAACAAAAACAAAGCGCACAATAACCGAACATATTACAAAGCGATCACCCATCTCCACGGGGCCGGACAAATGCTACAGGTATCTCTCAGACAAGCTCGAAGCTGTCTGGAAGTCTGCGATGAGACTTATACTGCTTAACTGCAAACGTTGCTGCCCTGCCATCCAAATCCTTTGTGTACGCATGGATGTAGCGCCAGGCTAAACGAGCGAAGTGGCGGACACGATTCACTGGGACCTCTGACAAATTGCGCGGAACCCTTTCTCTTAACGCCGCGAAGGAATAGTCGCACTCCGCTCGCGTTTGCCTCTTCGCGTAGCCCCAGACCCGCTCGATGAAGTTGCATTCGCAGTGAAATTTCGGATACATCGAGAACAAGTGGCCACGCGACGTGACAGCGATCTCGAGCCGTGACGGCTGCGACAGAAAGTCGGGCCGCCGTGACAACAGGTGCGTGGCGCAACATTGTGTCGGCTGAGAGAGGTCAATCTCGGCTGACTTCCGCGAACAAAGACGAAGGAGACCGTCAGTCCAGAGTCCTCGCTCTTGAAGGATCGTCCGCATTCCCTTCTGCCATCCATGTCGTGCGTGGCCATCAGGGTAGCATATATCCTGACTATAATGCTGACCCTCGAGCTCGAAGTATTCGGGCTTTATATACTCCTTCATCTTCTTGTCGTTCAAGGTAAGTTTTGCGACAGTGAGCGCATCTGAGGGAAGCGCCTGGTGGTTGCTGCTTTGGTCGAAGCAAAACAGACCTACACATCCTGGGTGCGACTGCTCAAAAATTTCCATGGCCTTGCCAAGCTGTTGGACCATGTCATCCGAAACCCAGAAGCCGTCCCGATTCTTGCCCGGCTCGATTACCTCACGAGCGGATTGTCCTTCAAATTGAAGGGATCCATGGCAGGCGCAGTAGAAGTCAGATACCATAAGACCTCTACCTTGGCCCTTCTTCTTAATAATGGACTCCCCCCTTTCGGTCCAAGTTACGCTGACGTCGTCGTTACTGTTGAAGTAGCATTCATCGTGCGTCACCAACACAATTTCTTGCTCGCCGTCACCGAGGTCGGGCAGCACAACTTCAGAGCAGTCTTCGCCGTCGTATTCCCTCATCTTTTCCCTGTAATTCATCAAGCCCAACGTTTCCGGTATTCAACAACATCAGGGCGCTCATGGCCATCATAATAGATGTCCTTAGTGTGCGTCTTTAGTGTGAATCCCCACAACTTCAGGTAGCGCGTGATGGTCGGAAGCGATACGGAAGCTTTATTAATCGAGCCAGTCACCTCGGGATAGACCACTTGCTCGTAATACGCCTTAAGCTTCGCCGCAGAGCGAGCATTTGGAGGGAGACTTCGAAAGTAAGCTAGACACTGCTCGCGAACGTCCTCATCATCCAACGCTGATCGCCATTTCGTGTGCTTGCCACGCTTGCTAAGAGGCGGCAAAGACTCAGTGTGTTCATACAAACTGGCCCATCCTCTGATAACACGAGACATGTATGGGCCTTTGTCGAAATTGTAGAACGCTGCGTCCATGGAAGCTTTCATCTTTGCTTTTCCTGCGAGCCGGTCCATGAAGTAATGCTTGAGGACCGCAAGCTGTAAAGCCTCGTCTGCTGGCATTTGCTTGCGTCGCTGAAGGCGAATCTCGATCCTCTCTAAGAGCGCGCGAATGTTGACAGAAGACTCCATGGCGTGATCTGACTCGTCGCATTCCTCAGATGTCATTGCGGTCTCTCCATCGCTTTCTCCATTCACATTACCGTTCCGATCATTCAGGATCTCCTCTTCTGCAGCATGACGTCGGTCATGATCCTGATTTTTCTGCTTCAAGTTTTCATACGACGAAGATGCAGCTGCGGCCTCACTCCTTGTAAAATTGAAAGCCGTCAATGGTTTTATGGACGGGTCTTCGTTCCGAAATTTCGCTTTGAACCTTTGCATCGACCGTTCAGATCCCCCAGGCCGGGTTGTATATTTCAAGCCCTTATCAGCTTCTGGACAAAAAGACAAGCGCTTCAAAGAATTATCGATTTCGGACTGAGGTAGGCAGACTTCGACGACTTCGAGCTCTTCGATATCTTGATCACCACGGATACTCTGCGCGGCCTGGCTGACTTTATCAAATCTCTTCAGAACATTCTTCCTTCCATTGACAGACCGCTGTACAGATTTCTTACTCGGGCGAGCCATGGCGAGTGCATATATTGATATTCGTGCTGATTATTGATCCGGTTTGGTCGCGAACAATTGCAAGGTCTATTTCATTACCGCCAGAATGGCGTCCTTCACTGCTACGATTACATCTATTTATACTTGGAATCCGATAATCGAAGCCCTCAAACCAGGGTTCTAGAGAAATCACATCCAATCAGTTTGTTCTTGCAGAACAATCTACAGACTACGATCACAGCTACCATCCGACAGCAGGCGTTTTCGTTGACGCGTTTAACGATTCCTCAATTAGGCTAGTGAACTTCCCTATAAAGACATTAGCTAGCCCAATTAAGAAAATTAGGGTAACTAAACCTTAAAGGCAGGGTAATATACCGCCGCCATAATTTTCCATCTCCCATAGTTAAGGACCAATGTACCCACGTTTTTCATTGAAGTAACATTCCGTCAGTTTTCAATTTGGAAACAAGAGAGTACCGCTATCTACGTTTGTGTACCTAGTCAGCAGATTATTTTAATTTGAGTACTATATTTCAAAGAGTGGTGGTGTCATTCCAAAGTGGTGATGGGCATGGTACGATTGTCGGGACTAACCTTTAGGCACCATATCCATGTGGACTGATCTCGAGCGGAGCAAAAGTCACTAAGTGTGCAAGTACACTGGAGTATACTATATTGTATCTATCACTCTTGAAGAACTAGCTACAGAACCGGCGACATGAGCTCCTTATATACTACGGAGCCGGTTCGTCTATAGAACAACAAAGAATACAAGCGAACACAAAAGAATGCAAAAGAACAAAACGTCTACACTGATGACTCAGAGCAGAACCTCAAAGAGTCGACCAGATGCCTCGAGAAGTGTCTCGAGGCGTCAAGACCCTAACCTTATGAGCCGCACACCGGTCGAGCGACTGGCGTGAAACTCTATTCTCCAACAATAATCTTGTATGTGATAGCCTTGTGTCAGAACAAACGCCGTAAGGGTCGAGTAAACGACCGCCTTGGGTTGGTTGGTGGCGAGATATGCGGAACACCCATTAGAGTTAAATTAGGGTGCAGGCTAAAACGCCGGATAAGATTAGAGTTAAATGATGATGCAGGCGAAAACGCCGTTAAGGTGCACATTAGAGTTAGCACGATGCATCTCTCGAGTTATATGAAAAGTGTATATATAGACGGGCAAAGACCCAGATGGAAAAGAGAAGTCAAGAAGTAGTGTTTCGAACAATTAAGAGTCTCATTCGCTCTTAGTGCTAAACAGAAATTTAAACACTACGCCGACCCCTATTACCCCTATTCAAGGATCTCAAACAGAACCAACAATGTCTATTACGACCAACGAAACGTCCACCGAGAAGATTCGTCTGACTGGCCCCAACGACTGGGAAGCCTGGAACCGAGCTTTCCAAATTCGAGCGATGGCAAGCCACCTCTGGCAAAACATTGACCCGGATCAGGCGAAAGCATTTCTGACCGAGCCGGAAGCGCCAAGCCCCTCGGACTTCAGGAGACCTCATCAAACTCGAGCAGGATCTTCGGCCTCTACCATCACGGTCGGAGACACCTCCGAGCCCCAGGCAGTCGATAGAAATGGGCTTGCCTTTAACACGGCATGGGCGGTGTACACTCACCAGCACAAACGCTACAAAGATCAAGAAAGCGGCGTTGAGAAGCTGAGAGTGTGGGTGATGGAGACCGTCTCCCAACACTACCTTGAAAGTGCCTGTGAGCCGGTCGAAACGATCACAACCTGGTACTCCAACCTCAAGGAGCAGTGTGGTCAGTCCGACCAGGTTACCAAATCAAGAGCCAGGGAAGAATACCGGGCGGCCATTAGGCCATTAATCAAACCTCCCAAAGATTTTGAGGCCTGGGTTAACCAGTGGGAGAAGGCAATGAGTCATGCCAAGAAAAAGGGAGTGGCTGATGCGACAGACGTTCACGTCTGGTTTGAAGACCTCTCCGTGGCTCTGAAAGACATCCCAGGAATGGACTCGTGGGTTACCGCCTACGGGGTCTCGGCGAAAGTCGAGATAAGAGAGGAAACCCTTTCATTCCGCACCATTGCTAATGACCTTCGTGAGGAGATGAGGCGAAGAAGCAAATCAAGCAAAGGCTCGAATGGGAGAATTGCTAGAGGAGCCTTCGGACCTACCTTTTCGGGACTCTCAGAGGAGAGCCTGGACGACCGAGGACTGGGGGACACCTCAGCCCGGCCTGACGATGAGCCACAAGGTAGAGGAAGATTGGGCAAGGTGAGCCCCGGTAAGCGGAAGCGGACGGCCGCTGAAGGACCGTCACGCGGGGCAAAATGCCAAGCTTGTGGGCAGCCGCATCCACTCTCTCGGTGCTTCTATGTCTTTCCTGAGCATGCTCAGAGCTGGTGGAGGAAGAATGATGAAATTCAACAGAAGGTCGAACAGGCTCTGAAGACAGACCAAGACTTAATCAAAGAAGTGGCTAAGATCAAAAAGAACGAGTCGAAGAATAAGGATGACTGACTCACTCGGGCTATTGGGAAATGCAGCCCAACTGGTTCAAGTTTCCTGATAGTCAATGACAAAGGGTCTTTCTCCATCGCTCAGTATCCTCTCAAGAACTCCGCAATCCTCGATTCTGGGACCACGATACACATATTCAACGAAATTCGTCGTTTCCTCAATTTCCGACCTGCATCGTCAGGAGATTGTGTTTGGGCTGGAGAACGCCAAGTACCAATCCATGGCTATGGAGATGTTGATATCCAGACACAAGGACCGCACGGAAAATGTATTCTCAGACTCCGTGACGTGGCATTTTGTGCAAACTTCGCATGCAATCTGGTATCGCTCCGTTTACTTAGAAAGAAAGGATGGTGGTGGGACAACCGACCCGGGCACAACTACCTCAGACGGGCAGACAATTCGATCATATGCCAACTTGTCGACCGGCACGACCAATTTGTCTTGGAAGATATTCCTGAATCTATGTCATCGGCAGCATTCCACACCAGACGGAACAAGTTCAATACCTGGACAGCACGCAAACCAAGCAAGGCAGACTCAATGAGATGGCACCTTCGTCTTGGACATCCTGGACCACAGGCCTTGGAGCATCTAGTTAATTGCTCGCAGGGCGCCAGAATCAAAGGCGTGACTACTGTGGAATGTAATGCTTGTGGACTTTCAAAACTCAAACGACAAATCCGCAGGACCGAAAGACACATTGATGAGGGTCCAGGTCGCCGGCTCGCAATTGACTTCCATGACTTCGAAGAAAGCTATAATAGCTTTAAGAGCATGATGCTCGTGACCGATAGATGGTCAGGCTTAATTTGGGACTTCTATTTGTCTGACAGGAGGACCGAGACTATCATCGCAGCAATTAAGGTTCTCTTCGGGATTCTCGAGCGTCGACATCAAGTCAAGCCTGTAGCGATTGAATGCGACAATGAGATAACCACAGTCAAGCCTAAGGTACGCGCCTATCTCGAAGAACAGTCAATAAAGGTAGAGCCCTCGGCCCCTTACACACAAGCACAAAACGGAGGCGCCGAGCGCTCGGGGGGTGTAATCAAGGAGAAAAGTCGCGCAATGCGAACAAGTTCCCGACTCCCGACGTCGCTCTGGCCAGAAATCACTCGTGCAGCCGTCTACCTTTATAACAGGACTCCAAGATACAGTCATCACTGGAAGTCACCATACGCGAAATTTCATACCTTCTTCAGTCAAAGAGATGGCATATTGACAGGTGAGAAGAACCCTGATCAAGCACATCTAAAAGTGTATGGATGCAAAGCATTTGCGATGACCACCGAAGCTCAGAAAAAGAGCAACCGACTTGACAGACTCTCTCCCAAGGCCTGGATCGGATATCTTGTTGGTTACGACTCAACAAATATCTACCGAATCTGGAACCCGGTGGAGAATAGAGTCATTTCAACTAGAGATGTGATTTTCAATGAAGAAGAAGTTTTTCCGGGACAAACCCAGGAATTGACAGACGCACTTCGCCACGTGAACCTCGAAGAACTCGCAGAACTGCTACGACAAGCGGCAATCCCAGATCGGGACTCTGACCTCCAAGAAGGGGTGATCACTCAGACGAGCGCACACCCCGAGGAGGAGGAGTTATCCTTGATCAGAGAGGAAAATGGGATGGACGAACATACGGAGGTAGAGAGAGATCCTCTCTATACGACCGGAAGGTTTGAACCATATCCCGCAGTTGCGCTTGAGGAAGAGGGAACTGGAATGGACGAAAGAACGGAGGTAGAGAAAGCTCTTATCTATACGACCGAACCGGAGGTAGAGAGAGATCCTCTCTATACGACCGAACCGGAGGTAGAAAGAGATCTTCCCTATACGACCGAAAGTTTTGAACCATATCCAACACCTCCGACCTCACCGCCTGCAGCCCTGTTGGTAGCGACCATCACAGATGGAAAAGATGAACAGCCGAGGATTTCACCGTGTAGCGTCAGGACCGAAAATATATGGCAGGCAGCGTTCAACGCAGGCCGCTTAGTGAACAGGGCCCAAACTCAGCGGAAGACTCTGACTGAGAGAAGGGCCATAATGCAACGCCGATTGATGACCCAAGAAGGAGTCTATAGGCGAGATCTCGGACCGCCTCCAAGCCGGCATGAAGAGCTGAAATCTCACGTGATGGGAGAATTGTTCAAGCAGGCGGAGGTCGACCATCTCAAGAGCCACGATCACATGTGCTCATGGATAGAGATCGATAAGAAGGACCCTCTAGCCAAGGGTAAGCAGATACTTGACTGCATGTGGGTCTATGTATACAAGTTCAACAAACATGGCAAATTTCTGAAGTGCAAAGCACGCCTCGTTGTCAGAGGAGACCAACAGATAAGGTCCATTAACGAGAGCACTTACGCAGCTACTCTCGCAGCAAGATCATTCCGAATCCTGATGGCAATTGCGGCACGTTTCGACCTAGAGCTTATCCAATACGATGCGGTGAACGCATTTGTGAATGCTGAGCTTGAGGAGGATGTGTTCATGAGAATGCCCATGGGGTATCGCAAACCAGGAAAAATTCTGAAGCTCCAGAAGGCGCTATATGGACTGCGGAAGTCACCACTGCTATGGCAGAAAGAGCTCACCGGTACACTTAGAAAGCTGGGTTTTGAACCAATTCCCCAAGAACCGTGTTGCTTTGCTCACGACGGGATACTTCTGTTCTTTTATGTTGATGACATAGTACTCGCATACCGAAAGGAAAAAGAAGAGACAGCACAGTCATTGGTCAATCAAATCCAAAAGAAGTATCAGCTTTCCGGTGGAGGACCTGTGGAGTGGTTTCTGGGAATACAGGTCATACGTGACAGGCCAAGAAGATTAATCTGGCTTTCCCAATCCGCATATATCGAAAAGATCGCCAATCTCTCCAATTCAACCGGGAAAAGGCACCACACATCCCCGATGAAAAGAGAAGAACTTCTTCCTTTCAAAGGCACAGCCTCAAAAATGTCGATACAGAGGTATCAACGGAAGAACGGTTCTATTCTCTATGCTGCCGTCATCACCCGACCCGACATTTCTTTCGCGACATCAAGACTCTCGCGTTTCAACATGAATCCTTCACCCGAACATCATGAAGCAGCTGATCAGGTTTTGGACTACCTGCTGAACACAAAGTCATTGGCGCTGCAACTTGGTGGAGAAGATGACTTTCTTGTCGCGAGCGACGCCTCTTTTGCCGACAATACCCTCGACCGGAAGAGTTCTCAAGCTTATGTGATGAAACTCTTTGGCGGAGTCATCGGCTGGCGCGCCAACAAGCAGGCAACGGTCACTACTTCAACCACAGAAGCAGAACTTCTCGCCCTGGCACAGGCAGCCAAAGAAGGGATTTTTGTTTCCCGCCTGATAAAAGCACTCGGTGTTATTCTCGACAACAATAAGGTCAAAATCCAATGTGACAACGCCCAGACGATTCGGCTGGTCACTGAAGAGATAACCCGACTGCAGACCAGACTGCGCCATGTGGATATTCACAATCACTGGCTAAGGCAGGAGGTGTTCAACAAAGGAATTGAGGTCGTATACACACCATCTGAAGACCTGATAGCCGACGGGCTAACGAAAGTGTTGGTTCAAACTGCGTTTCAAAAGTTCGCAGGCCAACTCGGATCGGTGGATATCGCAGCACGGCTAGACGAGAAAAGGCTACAAGAATTGCGGAACGACCCTGAGAGCGCTCACCGGCCTAAGATTCAGCCGGACGAAGAGAGTGACTTGGAATAGGGAGTTCGCAGCTTGGCCTTGCATGGAATCGGCTGCAGCTGGGGGGGTGTGTCAGAACAAACGCCGTAAGGGTCGAGTAAACGACCGCCTTGGGTTGGTTGGTGGCGAGATATGCGGAACACCCATTAGAGTTAAATTAGGGTGCAGGCTAAAACGCCGGATAAGATTAGAGTTAAATGATGATGCAGGCGAAAACGCCGTTAAGGTGCACATTAGAGTTAGCACGATGCATCTCTCGAGTTATATGAAAAGTGTATATATAGACGGACAAAGACCCAGATGGAAAAGAGAAGTCAAGAAGTAGTGTTTCGAACACCTTGCGTGTGATGGGATATACTTGTGAATTGTGAAGGTATAATAAAGCCCCGCTGGGCTGTCTAGTAGAAGGGCAGGCTTCAGTGTCAGAACCAAAATTACTCTCTATATTTTCTTCTATTGACACCTCTCCTGACATCTTTCAACACTTCTACGGTGTTACATTGACTGTGACCCCAACCGCGATATGGTTGCTGAAGATTTGCATTTTATTGCCTGACTGTCTCCTGGACCTCGTGATTGTACTTATACTCTTTGTGTTCTTCTCTGTGTTATCGTGTTCAAATCTCGCTTTCATTCACCGACGAAACTTGGCCATCATAATGCGTTGCTTCTTGATGAACAATACGAACAATACGAACAATAAATTGCCAATCTTAGTAATAATGAATGGCTTTGTGGAGTACACAATACCACGTACCTGTAGGCATCTAAATACCTGGTCTGCAGCATAGGGATGTATATGATATTGTGCGACTTATTTTACTATAACCTGTCAGTGAAGGTTGTACGGTATATGAGAGGCACTTGCAAGAGGGGCTGTCGGGGGGGTGACGACTCCCTTATCTTGTGTCTTATCTTACCGTGCAGCAGCCACCCGGCCGCCGCAACCTTTTATGTTCTCGTCTCCCTGCCTTCGTCCTTTCTTCTCTTTCTTTGTCGATACTACTTTTTATTTGGTGTTTTTCTAGCAATCGAAACAATATTTCATCTTTACCATAAGATTCCTGACAGGGGCTGTGTGATATTGTAGGAGTACCTGTGCTCACAGTTACTCTCTCACCTAGAGCGTAATAGTCACTACATTATAGAGACTCGGTGCGCAGCAAGTGCATCGCTCTGTCAGGATGCTGCGTCAAAATGCGAGTGCCTCTGATAAATTGCCAGAGCAAACTCTCAGCAAGTGCCTCTCTGTCGTAGATTGTTAGAGTGAGCTCACAAATTTTCCTATAGGGAATTCGAGATGCTAGTGGAGTCGATTCCTTAGGTAGTCGGACAGTCTCCTTATATAATTGAAGGAGAGCGTCCAGTACTTCATGGAAGCACCGGCTAACAGTCTCCCCAGAATGCGAGAACATCTCCTGTACAACTCTATTGGAAGCGCCTTCATTCATGGTCCAAAGGAACATGACGAGCTTCTCTTCAATAGATAACTTTCTGTGTTTTAGAGCTCCGGAGTTGTGTATGCACCAAGCACCAGTCCCGCAAAGCATAGAATGTCAGTAGCCAGGGTTTGAAGGACCCGGTATATACGTTGTTCGGGCTCACAGTGAAGGAGGTCGTCGATATATTCTTGACTCAGCAAGCGGATTGGAGTAGAGACGGGTGTCTTTTCAAGGCGCTCTGGTACTGCGCATATGGCAGAGAGTACTGCTGCGTGACGGATGATCTCGCTATCGCTATCGCTATCCATTTGAGGAATTGAGGTACGTGGAAGTTGTACTGAATGTCTCAGTAAATCGGTGATTACCCCTGATTGTTTGGAATTATTCTACTGGATCAGATTACTGAGGATTTGCCTATAAATTCTGATCAATTTCCTATGTAAATTAGAACACACGCTCATTAATTACTATCAATTCATTACTTTCTGAAATGCATCCAATAAGTCGTCAAGTTGACGATTATTAATCGACGCCAAGGTCCGACGCGCTTGATATGATGTTATGGTCAGTGGGCCAGTCTTGGCACTAATGGTGATCTCAACTAGACAATTTTCTACACTTTTTACATAGACTAGTTCTTATATGGTATGTTCTCCGGGTTATTCTCAAATTTCATTATTTATTTTAGATGTCAGCTTGAATCAACGGCTCAAGAAAACGTAACATATAAGGGCGCGCCTTCCCTGCTTCGTGTGCGATGCCTGAGACTATGTTCAGTTGGCTGTCGATTTCATCGGTTCTCCATGATCTATGAAGCTCTTCCAGGGTTTGCAATCGTCCATTCTCCATGCGAGATAGCCCGCTAGTCTCTGATTGCTTCTCTACTCTCTCCTTTTGGAAATTCTCTAGCCAACTCCAGAATGCTTCGCCCCCGTGCACCTTATTGTCCTCCGAGCCAACCACCAACTGAATCGCGACTTTGCGGATGTTGTCAGGAACCACTTCTCGATCGAACAATGTCTTCGTGTTGGCAACACCTGCCGGCCAATCTTTCGAAAAATCCAACGCGGTTACCCTTCCCGGCGCTCCCACGCTGATAGCAGCTAGCCGTTCAGGATAGAGGTAGAGAAACCTTTGAGCGAATTGGCCACCGCCAGAGAAACCCATAACGAAAAATTTGTCTGTCCGAATCCCGGGCCAGCGAGCTGCAACCTCATCAAGGATTCCCAGCATTGCCTGATCAGATCGAAGCGAGGATGAGTGCAGCATTTTGTACGAATCCAAATCATTTGGACCACTCAGACCGGCAGGAAACAGCGGGGCGAGAATCGCACATGGCATCCGATCGGCAAAAGACAACATGTCATCTTCGTAGAGCGTATTCCATTTCCTGCCTGTGCCATGAACCCAGACGAGCAGGGGGAGCTTCGTCGGGTTGGGATCGGCATCGTATCGGGTCGGAGGTATGTAGAGCGCGTAGGAAACGCGTGGATCGCAGGTCAAGGCCTTCAGGGGAACATGGCCGACCATCGAACAGGCCTTGAGGAATTGTTTCGGGACATCACTCGTCGACAAAGGCGTATCCATCTTAGCGCTTAGGCCGCAGTGAAGGTTTCGGGGCCACTGCCATGACCGTCGCCAGAAGTCTGGCGGAATATATACTTTGCAGGTATGAGATTGGCGGTGGAAGCGAAGTTCGCTTCGCTTGCCGAAATTCAATTCGGCCCCCCAGCGATTACCCCGACGCGAATGTTCAATGCCTCATGCGTTTTTCTTCTGCTCCACCAGCGTCGATCTGCGGAGGCGAAGTGAGGCTTGACGAATTGCTTTCCTCCGCTTCCTATGCCGAAGTTCGCTTGCTCATTGCGGGTCTCTAACCCCGACTTGCACCTAGCTACTAGATAGTAGGCATCCACCAAGGTGCACATCGAATCCTCTATCGCTTCTTATAAAGATGGAAATGCCGACACACAATCCCAACCATACCATTTAGACACCAAAATCGTTACGAAGAAACGACAGTAGCTAGCTCATGATGCCGCCGAATAGTACCGACGCCAAAGTGGCCGACGAGACCCAAGCTGAATTTACCCACGTAGAGCTACACTCCGATGACGTATCCTTGACAATACATTCTCGACTAAAATGGAAGCTGGACCTTTTTATTCTACCAATCATATCGATTGTCTACTTCTTTGCCTCAATGGTACGCCTATGATCATGCCATGATCCTAGACTACTACATGCTGATCCGGGGTTGCAAATTGCAGGGAAGATCAGACCTCGCCAACGCCCAAGTCGCGGGACTCTCAGATGAGCTGGAACTCTCCCCTCGAGACTATTCGAATGCGGCAACTGTGCTATTGGTAGCCTATGTCGTTTTTCAGCTACCGGGCACGCTCTTGCTCAAGCAGATTGGGCCGGCGAGACAGTTTGCAGGAGCCATGATTGCTGTGAGAACCTAAGTATTCTCTCGCACAATTAAGATTATTGTCTAATTATGTTTGAAACTAGTGGGGTGCAGTCACTGCGTCCACCGTCGCCACACAACAAAGGCGAGCGTAACCCGAAAGGGGGGGGGAAGGGGGTAGGGGGGGTAGCTTTATCCTGGACCCTAAGGAAATTCATTAGCCTAATGGAATCGTTAAACGCGGTAAACCATGCACGCGTTTAGTGGGGTGGTAACTGTGGTCGTAGTCTATAGATGTTCTGGGTTCGGTTTCAGGGTTTCAGGTTCAGTAGATAACAACGGAAGTCGGAAGAGGAGTCTTAAACATGCGTATCATATACAGAGGATCTTGATGGGAGGGCGGCGATGTTCGCAGTTAATGTCAGGGGGGTGACGACTCCCTTATCTTGTGTCTTATCTTACCGTGCAGCAGCCACCCGGCCGCCGCCACCTTTTATGTTCTCGTCTCCCTGCCTTCGTCCCTTCTCTTTCTTTGTCGATACTACTTTTTATTTGGTAGTTTTCTAGCAATCGAAACAATATTTCATCTTTACCATAAGATTTCTGACAGTTAAGAAGTATTATAAGTCTCATCGCAGACTTCCAGAGAGCTTCGAGCTTCGAGCTTGTCTGAGGAAGACTCAAGAGTCAAGGCTGTAGTTTTGTCTGGTTGGGTTGTGGACGTTGCATTGTTTTTGTAATGTTCGGCCATGTTCGCGTTGTTTTGCTTGTCTAATCGACTTTGTGTAGCATTTTTTGGTTCTGCATTCATTCTCGTCCATATTAATAAATCCCTAACCCTGATGCGAAAAATATGTGTTAGGGTTAGGGTAATCCTAATTGTCGGGACTAACCTTTAGGCACCATACAGCATTACTGAGCCGCACAACGGTGAGCCGCAGTCAACATAGAGTCAGCGCCTCCCGAAATCTTTTCTCGCTGTTTGCCACCGCGCTGCCGACTTGCTCCGATGCTTCCCGCTAGCCTACGTGAACTTCCGATTCTCTTTTCGTGTTCCTTTTCGTTTTTTTCCGATACGATTTCATGGATAGTTACTCGTTTGCATTTTTCGTACGCCCGGTTTAGTCCGTGGCTAAAAGTCTTTTGTTGTGAATTTAGACACCGGAGAAGTGTATATAAGGGTTTATACCCACTTCTCCGACATAGTTGATATTCTAAAATATATTGACATAAGCCTAAGGTTGACCGACTGCCAATCCCTAACAACTGGCCATACGAACTAATGTCCATTTTCATAGCATAGTTGATTTTTTTTGGCTTCCATCCTGCCCTATACCGAAACTATATAATCAATCTCAATCTCAAACACCTTAATTACTATCAGGCCAACGACGCGTCGATATCATAAGTACGAGACAGCGAGGTTAGTACCAGAACATGAAGTCCGGGTGGTCGTCACATATCTCCTCCATACCTAAAGCTCTCTTCTTAGATGCCTCCTCGCTGTCTTGATTCCGCCTCTTCCGATCATTCGCATATCTTAAGTAGAACATTAACAGAATCGTAGCAAGAGCGCCAACAACCAAACTACCAAGCGAGAGCCCTTTACCCCTGTAATATTTCGGGGCATCATTAAAAATTTCCGCACCGAGGAGCGCAAAACTTTGTCCGAAGATCATAATAAAGGCCAGCGATCCTGCTCTGTTCTTGGGGTCAGCATATTTTTCACAAGGAAATAATATATATGCCACTGGGAGAGAATCACGTTTCATACCTTTTCGTAAATCCAATGACATTGGAATTCATCCAACTCTGGATCAGCACTACAGACGGGTACGATCCCATTCCAACCAAGAATGTACCGCCGAAAGATAGATTCCTGGAGGAACTGACGATGAGTAACAACCAACCTACCGCCGCCAGCAAAAATGACCCGATCAGGAAGATGCCTCGTTTTCGGAATCTGTCTGAACATGTGCACACAATAATAGTGAATACTCCAGTCACAACATAGACAGGGATTGTCAGTAGTTGTGTCTTCAGTGTCGAGTATCCGAGCAGCCTGATGATTATGGGCAAGAAGCTGGAGAAGCACGCCCCGCTGATATTCGTGCATGAATATACAAAGGCTTAATCATCACGTTAGCCAAATTTACCTAGGGTTATAAGGTCTCTTGCAGATTCATACCATAAAACCACACTTTGGGATCTTTAATCACAGCAATCAACTGTTTCGGTTGGATCTTCGTATGAGGTATGTTGAAGGCTTCTCTAGACCTGCGCATGCCGATCTCCTTTTCTTTCTTTGTAAATACCCATCCGGCGGTCTCGGGTGTGGCAGGAAGCAGTGCCAAGACAACGAAGCCCATGCCCACCGACATAATTCCTATGAGTCCGATATAAGAATTCAAGTCCAATAGTAGTAAGTTTCGATATATATATGCCCGCGCTCACCTTCGATGAGAAAGATCCATCTCCAAGCTCCCCAACCGTGAACGCCATTCAGATTATGCTCAACACCGTACGCGATCAAGCCATTCATGCTACCTGCGACCGCCATCATCGAAAAAAAGATGGCTCCCCGAGTTGCAAGTTCTTCTCTTCGATACCACAACGTTAGGTATAATGGACCGGCTTGTAAGAACGCCTCAATGGCACCAATCAGCACCCGAAGGCCAGCGATCGCCTGCCAGTTCTTAGCTTCGCACATCCTAATTACAGCCGGTTAGCTTTAGACACGCCAACAATGTGCAACAACAGTCTTACACAGTAGTTGCCAGTCCCCATCCGATCATTGCACCGCCTAGCTGGACGTTCGGGCCAATAGCTCGCATCAAAATATTGCCAGGAATTTGGCAGACAATGTATCCAATGAAAAAGAAGGCAACGCATTGGCTCAGCTTCTTGGGGTTTATGTGTAATTCAGCATCCATTCCTGCAATGGCTGCGTTACTAATATCTCCACGGTCCTTGGACACAGTCAGAAAATACAGTCAAGTCGTATGGGAATGTGCAACGACTTACTAGTGTAGCTAGAAAGTACATGACCGCTATGAGCGGTAAGACGATAAGGTCAAGCTTAAGGACATATCGTTTCTCGGCTTTGATTTCTTCAGGAGTGAGTACTGCCATTTCATGCATACCAAGGCCATTATTTTCGGACACTGACACGCATCTTGTCTTAATTGCACGTTCGGTATCCTCAATCCTTGCATCGTCCGGCTTTTCTTTAGGAGTATCCATGTTTGCGGTCAAGAGAGACTACCTTCTTTCTGTGAGCAACTCAATTTCAACTATCTTTGAGAGGGGCCGAAAACTATTTACTTATTCGTATTAATAGCATTTTGACATTGTGGGGCCCCGCATTGATTGATACTGGGATCTGCATCCCTGGTAGACATCCTGCGGCCCTGGCTCTGCCATGCGGGGATCTGAGTCAGGGGTAGCGAGTCGGCAGCGAGTCGGCAGCGAGTCGGCAGCGAGTCGGCAGCGAGTCGGCAGCGAGTCGGCAGCGAGTCGGCACCTTGCGAAGTCGGTCCGTCCTAGATATGGTGCATGCACGTTAGTCCGTCCCGACAAGTAGGGTTATCCCTACCCCTATCCGACATAATTTTCGAAAAATAATTTACGGAATCTAATTTATGGGGTGAAAGCTCATGTATATATATTTATATATTTTTTGAGTTATACATACATGTGTAAACCGTCGTCTAGAACTCAACGAGAACAAGATATAACAAAGCAATTTAGAGAGTGCTTTGTGGACTTTAGTTGGGATGGGCCACAAAGATATGATGTTATTGTTTGTTTAATAATTACGCGTATGCATTTATGTTTTCGACGTGTTGCATTTGGCGTGAGAAACCCTGTCATACAATTGCACAGGATTCCGTTTTAAGCATGTAGCGGCCATAAGTTCATGGTCTCATAGTTAAGGTCCAATGTACCTGCAAATTTCATTATACCACCATTTTCCCAATTTGCAATATCACATGAAATAAATACTGAACACTTTATATACAAAGGCTATCTACAATATATTTTAATTGTAGTTCGATATTCCTACATGTGGTGGCGGTATTATGTTTTGATTGTTGCCAGGTACATTGTCGGGTCTAACGTGCATGCACCATACCTGTTAGAACAAACGCCGTAAGGGTTGAGTAAACGACGGCCTTGGGTTGGTGGTGGCGAGATATGCGGAACACCCATTAGAGTTAAATTAGGGTGCAGGCTAAAACGCCGGATAAGATTAGAGTTAAATGAGGATGCAGGCGAAAACGCCTTTAAGGTGCAAATTAGAGTTTAGCACGATGCATCTCTCGAGTTATATGAAAAGTGTATATATAGACGGGCAAAGACCTAGGTGGAAAAATACAAGTCAACAAGTAGTGTTTCCAACAATACCTCAATAAGATCTGATCAAAATATCAAAATATCGACGCATCGAGTTCCAAACTTGCCGGCTCTCTTGATGCGTCACGGCCAATTAAGGCCGGCCGGAGCCGGAAGCTACTTTCGATCCGCGTTAGTGGTATACAGTACAGAACACGTCACACGATCTTGGTCTTCATCCCTGTGGTCACGAACGCCAGAAATATGTCATGACATACTAGGTTTCCACTTCGCCAGTGCCCTGAATTCTGCGACAAAGTAAGTACGTATGTAGGACGAAAAACATTGGAGAGCACCAAGATCTTTTAAATTTTCTAGCTACCTAGGTAATCTTCTAAATCACTGCCAGCACATTGCATTAATGCATCTTCTAAAACACTGCCATGGCATTGCACGGGCTGGCAACTCCACCAGGGATATCCAAAGGTTGACTGGTCAAAAAGAATGACCATTTCTGTCTACGCTTGCACTCGGCGGCCAATTCTTCCATATTCCATAATTCCCCGATCGGCATACCCCATCCGGACAAGAATACTTCATGCAAAGCATGCTTCAAGGAGCTTGATCGCTCAGGGGGCCAGGCCTCATAAGCGTTGGTATCGCCAGCGACAGCGGCAAATCCAGTCTCCCAGTGCCATTTGGCGATCTCAAGCGAGTTTTCAACACCCGCAAAGGTTCGTTCGGCTCTACCCCGCAAGGCAAGCCTTTCCTCATCGGATCGACGATAGTAATCTTCGACCCAACCGGACCGAATGAGAAGGATGTCGCCAACCCTAAACTCAGTGCCCTGCTCCTCTGCGCACTTCAACAGCTGGTCCAGAGTTATACGATACGTGCTGAAGGCGTCATAGTGAATCCCGTGATTGTTTGCCCAAGACCGAAAATCTAGAAGCACCCCTCTGCCAGCTATTGCTTTTCGCGCGAGGTCTATAATCAGTCAGCTACCGCCATCCATTCTTGGTGGGTCATTTCACACGAACTATGTACTCCTCCGCGAGTCGTTGGTGCCGGACCGCTGATGTCGTCTTGAGTGAAACCGCCGTAGAACGTCTTACTTGCTTGATATGGCAAATGTCTCAGGCCATCCCATTGACTGGAGCTCTGCGTATTGACAACCACTTCGTCGTCGTTTGAAAATGGTTTCACAATAAAGCGATGCTTAAAAGCCCCTCTGTCTGGGTTCATTGGTGCAATTGGAACGTTCAGCGGAAGGCTAAGAGGGAGAGAGAGAGGTTAAAATGCAGTGCACGTCACGACGAACGGGGATATTGATGCATACTTCAGGCTGATGCTAGTTCCTGTTTCAATCTCTGAAGTGGCGGCAAGCACAGTCTCCTGTGTTAACAAGTTCAGAGACCCTAGCTCATCATGTTCACCGTACAAACCCCAGGCGGAATAAGGGGGGTGGTCTTCCTTCAAAGGAAGAGCTTCGAATGCGGGACGAGTGGACATGATACAATTCTTTAATCAGGCGGTTGAAACTGGAAATTGTCAGGAGATGCAGCCGAGAGGTATCAATACAAAAGAGGATACAGCAAATACTTCCGTACAAGAGTGTCGCAGTCAGACAATAATGGATAGCTGCTCCTAACGTCCTTCCAATAGAGTTTCCAATCGAATCGAACGTGGGGAGGCCAAATGAGGTGTGGAACTGACGATTCAATAACAATTTAATTTACACACAGTAACCAATCCATTCTCGAAGTCGGAGGTCAGAGAACCCTGAACCTATGTCGGCGATCGGGCCGCATTCGGTTTCGAGCCGATGTCGGGAGCCCCTCCCTTGCTTGTGATGCTTCACAACATTTGATCCAACACTGTCAGCATAGAATGAAGAAGCCTAAGTTGGCGATCGGGCCGCATTCGGTTAGCCGACCTCGGAAGCCTCGGCGTTTGCTTTTATAGAAGATATATAATTAACCATGGATGTTCATGATTGCCGTATGTTATGTACTCAAATACATCCCACCTAGTAATTGAATTGATACGTCGTCATTCATTGATTTTGGACAATAAATATCTTTCCTTCAGTCAGACATAAATCGCACGCACTTTCAATTGATTGCAAAGATGACAGACGATCTGAAAATCCTGACACCAATTGGCATGCTGGGATACGGCTTCAGCGAATCGTTATTCTGGGCTGCAGTCGAGGATGGCGTCGACGCAGTCATTCTGGACAGTGGCTCAACAGACAGTGGGCCATCAAAGCTCGCTCTAGGTACCACAACTGTCTCTCGCCAGTCGTATGAGCGTGACCTGAGTATCCTGGTTGCAGCATGCCATTCTCACAAGGTGCCGTTGCTTATTGGTAGGGAGAGCCAATTTCCATCAGTATTGATATATACGTTGGCAGTGGACTTGTGTTGACTCTTAAACAGGATCAGCAGGTGGAGATGGTGCTAATTCCCATGTTGATTTATTATTCAACATCATTGAGGCATGCATCGAGCGTGAAGGATACCGGTCTATGGAAATTGTCCGTATATATGCTGAAGTAGACAAGGATATAGTCAGAGAAAACTTTGAGCGTGGCTTAGTGACTCCTTGTACACCTGCTGTTCCAGAACTGCAGCGCGAAGACATCGACGACGCCTCTCGAATCGTCGCACAGATGGGCCTAGAGCCATACTTAAAAGCCATGAATGAGCACCCTAACTTCGATATTATTATTGGCGGCAGATCATACGACCCATCACCTTACGCGGCGTTCTGCATGTGGAAAGGCTTCAGTGATCTGGGGATTGCCTATCACATGGGGAAGATCATGGAGTGTGGTGCATTATGCGCAAAGCCAAAGAGCAAGGAAGCATTGGCCATTGTCAGGAGAGATAGCTTTGACATAAGACCTTTGGACGAAGCGGCCAGGTGCACAAAGAATTCAGTCGCTGCCCACACACTCTACGAGAAGAGTCGTCCGGACCTCTTGCTAGGCCCCGGTGGAGCTTTGAACTTGACCAAAGCTACCTACCAGGAGCTCCCCGACCAGCGGACTGTTCGCGTTCGAGGATCCGTATTTACTCCAGAGACCCAATATACAATCAAGCTTGAAGCTGCGAGGGCCAGAGGCTATCGAAGTGCATTCATTGGCGGGTTCCGTGACCCGATTCTGGCCTCTCAACTAGACGACTTTCTTGAACGCGGCAAAAGACGTCTCAAGGATTCCATAACGTTTCCTTTCAAATTTGAGACACACGTTTACGGCAAAAACGGTATTATGAAGTCTTTGGAACCTGATCCAAATCCCACATCCAAGGAACTTTGCGTCGTCGGAGAAGCATGGGCAGAGACACAAGAACAGGCGACCCATGTCGCAAATATGGCAAGAATCTGGTGTCTACACGGTCCGTATCCTCATCAAATCGCAACGGCAGGTAACTTTGCTATGCCCTTCTCGCCTTTCGATATCCCGCTAGGACCGTACTCGGAATTTTGCATCTACCATATTATGCCAGTTTCAGACCCAACCTCTCTTTTCACAATAACGGTTGATAGTGTCATTGGTAGAAACACCGCTCCTGGTCGTAAATCTCCTACGATCCGTTTGAAGACTGAGACAAAGACTACCAATGGAGTACACAATGGAACGTTTCCAGAATTTCCGAGCTCAAATTTGCTAGGGCAATCTCCATCGCCTGGATTCATCTACCTTGCGTCGCTAGCCAGTGTGCTTCGAAGCAAAAATGCAGGACCGTATGAGCTCACATTCGACATCATGTTCCCTAACCAACAAATCTACAACCAAGTCAAAAAATCAAACGTCTTGACAGCCGAGACTATATCGCACTTATACCGCATCCCGTTAGAGGAGGTGCTCGTCAGTATGTGGTGGGAACCTGCCCTAGCATACAAGGCGACAATCAAACGACCGACTGTCAGTGCAAGTTTTGGCGAAACGGATACGCACGGGAATGCACAGCATGCGCCATTGATGTATCTGCAAATTCCGAAACCCAATTCAGACCTGCTGCAGCCCCAAACATGAATACATATCTGACAGACATACATGGTTAATTATGAACTAGACTTAATATTGCGGTGGGAATGAACCGTGTGGGGGTAATCGGAAATGTCGTTGAATTGATGGGCCAACTGATTGAGCATTTCATTAGCCTAGCGGTATCGGTGTCTTGTAATAAAACCCAAGTTGTCGCATGCCACATAATCTGGTCATATGACAAGAACAGTCCGGCTGACGCCCCCATCGTTGGCAGCATAACAGATAGTATTCCATACGTGTTTCCAAATGACCGCCGAAATATCAGCACATGGTCAGCAAAACCACTCTCGTCATATATCTACTTTGATCCGGCTATCTGCTCCATGTGAGAAATACAACCGACCAACGTTAATATCTTTGGCGGCATTGGCCTCTTGTGCTTATAGTTTATAGTTGATTTGATGTTATATGTTTTGTCGGCTTATTTGTGTGTTGATTGCCTTTTTGTTTAAACATCGTTTGGTGCGGCCGTTTGATGTTAATCCTTTGGTACCTTTTCATATAACGTGATCGGCAAGCAAGTGGATCGTCCCAGCAAGCGGATCGGCTATTCATCAATTTACCCCTATTGTAATTCAAATTGATAAAACATCACAACAATGTCTCAACCTGATGAAAATAAAGAAGGAAGAATTTCGCTCGCAGCGGATGCCTATAAAAAAGGGAAAATTTCCAGTATTAAAGCCGCTTCGCGCCTGTATGGCGTGCCTTACTCTACTCTTCACCGTCGACTCCAGGGGCGCCCGTGTAAGGCCGATTCTATCGCAGGAACGCGAAAGCTCACTCAGACGGAAGAAGCCGTGCTTCTAGAATGGGTCCTCTCAATGGACAGGCGTGGGCTTCCTCCAAGGGTGGCCGACGTTCGAAAGATGGCTGACTTGCTTCTAGCCAAACGGGCGGAGTCTACTTCAGAGGAACCCGTTAAAGTCGGAGAGAAATGGGTGCGCAACTTTATAAATAGACATCCGGAATTGAAATCAAAGTACTCTCGACGATATGACCATCAACGAGCGAAAAGCGAAGATCCTGAAATCATTACGAAATGGTTCAATCTTGTTCGAGAGACAGTTCAGGAGTTCGGGATCGCTGACGAAGACGTGTACAATTTTGACGAAACTGGATTCCAGATGGGTGTGATCGGAACCGCAAAGATTGTTACATCTGCGGCAAGAGAAGGGAGACCATTTCTGACACAGCCAGGGGAATCGTGAATGGGTCACCGTTGTCGAAGCGGTGAACGCTTCTGGCTGGCGACTTCCACCAATGGTTATCTTTCCAGGGAAGGTCTTCCAGTCGCCATGGTTTACTGACATCCCAGATGATTGGTCAATTGCAGTGAGCTCTAATGGGTGGACTACAAACGAGCTTGGTCTTCAATGGCTGAAAGACGTTTTTGACAAAAATACTCGCGATCGCACGAAAGGAAGATACCGGCTGTTAGTTTTAGACGGTCATTGCAGCCATAGTACACCAGAGTTCGATCGATATTGTATGGAACACTCTATTGTTCCTTTATACATGCCTCCTCATTCCTCACACCTGCTGCAGCCCCTTGACGTCGGGTGTTTTGCGCCACTCAAGCGAGCTTACGGTCGTCAGGTAGAGGATATGACAAGGGCTGGTACCAATCACGTTGATAAGGTTGATTTTTTGCGGCTTTATAAAACCGCGCGAGAAGAGGCACTATCTCCTCCAAACATTAAAAGCGGATTTAGAGCGACAGGGTTAGTTCCTTATGATCCAGGTAAGGTATTATGTAGCTTGTCTCTGATTCTTCACACACCCACTCCGCAGAGCAGTCAACCACAATCCCAAGAGACATGGGTGCCTGAAACTCCGAAGACAATAATCCAATTGCAGCGTCAGGCGGACAAATTAAAAAATATTTGGGACGTCGCAGCGTAAGTCCCGGAAGTTCAACAGAGATGGCGATAAACCAAGTCTAGAAGTGCGCCGAAGTGGCACTATACCAGACAGCCATTTTAAATGATGAAATTGCACGACTGCAGGAGACTGTGCAACAGAAAAAGAAGAAAAAGGAAATCCCAGCACAATATTAACCGGGGTAAAGGGTCGGCGGCGCACACCTAGCCAGCAAGACAGGGTCGAGGGAGGGGACCGAGACACTATTGTGTTGAATACGTCAGCTAAGAACAAGCCACGCAAGCTCTGAAATACAACTAAAAATAGCTCTGATATATGTTATGTTGCTAAAAATAATTTATATTAAATTTATAATTTGATAATGCTATATAATGTTGCGTTCTTAGCTGCTATACGTAAAAATATGGCAGATGGCGGATAGGAAGCGATCCGCTTGCTGGGACGATCCACTTGCTTGCCGATCACGTTAGCTCGTATGGTGCATCCACCCAAGAACCAAAAAAAGTACAGCCCTTTTCGCACAATTTCTATCCACAACAACAAATCGTCATTTATCAACTGGGAATGTATATTAAACTGTTGGTAAGGCTGCCATCCCAAGATTGTCGCTTATTTTATTTCCTTAAATAAAATTTTTCGAACGTGATCGCTAGTACTATTTTGGTGGGTACCGGGTCCCTTAACTATTGTAACTACCAACTTTTGGCCGATGGGTACGCTTGCCAAAACCCTAAAACCCTAAACAGCTATTCTAGCTTAGGAACTTCACATTCCTAAACCAGTATAGCGCCGGTTTTACGAGGTCGCGTTAACTGTCGCGGTCGCGTTAAACACATTACGCGATCATCGCCTGTCTGTTGAGAGAACCGAACATCAAGAATAGCTCGTAGAAATTAGCAGTAAATATGGCGCCTCGGTCAAAACGTTCTAGAATTAATCAAGAGAATGCGAGAAAGAGATTCCGCATTGGAGCAATTGATCAGCAACAATCCGATAACGAAACGACCCAAGTTGAGACTCGCGATGCATTATTGGCCCAACGGACTTAGGCGTCGATGATGACAGTGACGACACGTTCTTTGACAAAGATTATGTTGTTGAGGAAGACATGCGTGTTGAAGCGGAAGAAGTTCATTGGAACGATAGCGTGATATCTGAGAAAATGGATGCACTGGAACGCTTGTCCTATTTTTCGGAAGCCGACAAGAAGCTCAAGTATTCGACCCGTCCTGGAGGATCCGAAAGAAGTTTACGAAGATGGAAGGCGAAATTTAAGACGAAGGTTCGCATGGCCTCGTTATCAAATTACAACTTTACAGTTGATAGTGATGTTAATCCCAGCCAGCAGAATATCAAGGTACTTTATCCCAGAGTGAATACTCTTCAATGTGCTAACACCCACAGGCCCGATCGATGAACCAATCAAACATTCCCTCCATGAGTTAGTGGCTAAAGTTGAGTCGCGCATGAAAGGAAATGCGTCAAAAACGGAGATGAACCAACTCAGGATACTATTATTCTACTACCAAGATCTATTGAAAGGCAAAAAGAAAATGGAAGCGTCTCTAAACATCGCCAGATTAGCTTTAGGAAACAGAGGTCCATACATGGCAAGCGTCGTTCGTGCATGGGGAAAACTCTTTGAAGAGACTGGATCATTAGGGTCACCAGACGGACGTGGCCAGCACAAGAAGCTTCGAACTGCTCTCGATGATGAAGACATTAAGCGCAAATGTATTGAATACTTCCGAAACACACCGACAAACCAGAGAACTGCAACAGCGCTGAAGGCCTTCTATGAAAACACAGTCTATCCAGAATACAGTGGTAGATTTGAAAGAATTAATATATCTTTGACCACGGTTACGGGCTATCTCCGCAAGTGGGTGTTCTCACTAGGTCGTCACACTAAAGACATCTACTTTGACGGTCATGAGAGGCATGATGTCGTCCAATATCGGCAACAGTGGGCAAAGAGAATGATGGCATATCGATCGCAGATGAAGGAATATGATGGGACAGACGGTAACATTGTGATCGAGCCTGTTCGTGCAGCCGGTGCTAGAGAGATTGTACTCATCACCCATGATGAGTGTTATTTTAACAGCAATGATGACAATGCCGTTACCTAGACCCAAAGGGGTGAATCAGTTATTAAGAAGAAAGGTCAAGGACTTGGCTTGATGGTCTCTGACTTCTATTGCGCGTGTCATGGCCCGCTGCGTTTCGAACAGGAGACCTCTCGAGTGATTCTCGAACCTGGAAAAAATCGAGATGGGTACTGCAAATCGGAACATATGGTGGAACAGCTTGAATCCGCAATTGACATATTCGAGAAATTACACCCTGGATGCGTTGGACTATTTTGCTTCGATCAGTCGTCTAACCATCAGGCACTCCCAAATGATGCTCTCGTCACGTCGAAACTGACATTGAATGCTAAGGTTAATAGCTCACCAATAGTCAATGGATACTATGAGCAAGATGGTAACACTATCTGTCAGCCAATTATTTATCCCAGTGATCATGCGAAAGCTGGACAACAAAAAGGTATGAAGACAATACTGAAGGAGAGAGGGCTTTGGAGAGATGGCATGATCTTCAGATGCAAAAAGAAAGCCAGCGATATTAAACAGATGCAGCCGGAAGTTTGTTGTGCAACTCATTTTCTCGCACAGCAGCCTGACTTCCGCTCGCAGCCTTCGCGACTTGAACTTTGTGTCCGCGCCTCGGGTCATTTGTCTGAAATGTACCCCAAATTTCATTGCGAATGCAATTATATTGAGCGTGTTTGGGGAAATGCCAAACGCCAGGCCAGAGCAGAGTGCGACTACTCATATGGTCAGCTAAAAGTGCGCGTCCCCAGGATTCTAGATGAGATGCCGATTGGACGGGTGAGGAAGTTTGCAAGATCTGCGTGGAGGCACATAGAGGCTTATGCCCGCGATGTAGATGGGAAGACTGCAATCTTCGCGGCAAAGAAATATAAATCCCACCGAAGATTGCCAGCGTCACTGGATTCAGAGTAGATTTACAAAATTGTTTTTGGACCGTGGTATTTTGCTGTGTTAGTTATTTAATTTATTATAGAGAAACATGGAGCTTCAATGCGCTATATTGTTTAATTTTATGCTTGGCCTGACATTTACGCAATCTATTCTCAAAATTACTAGCCTGTAATTAGGGTTAGGGTTAGACAGAAATTATGGCCAAATGGGTTAGGGTTTTTAGTTCTTAGGTGGATGCACCATATGGTGAATCCACCAAAAAACTGAAACACCAACCCTTCCGGAGATAATTTCGGGTACCCTAACCATGTGCGTAATTTTAAAACTGACTGCGTAAATGTGAGAGCCGAGGAAGATATTTAATTAATTCTAGAGCGTTTTGAGCGAGGGGCCATATTTACTACTAATCCTTACGGGTTGTACTTTGATGTTCGGTTGAATGGATTTAAACATTAACACGACGTCGACGCGTTAACAGCGCTATACTCTTTTAGGAGGTTTAGCGGCGTACTCATCCGCTGGTGTTTACCATAGTTGAGTGAGTCATTACCTACCAAATAGTACCAGCGATCACGTTCGAACTTTTATTTAGCGGAATAAAATAAGTGACAAATTTGAGATGATACTCTTACAAACAGTTTGATATATATTTCGAGTTGATAGATGATGGTGTTGTGTTGTGGATAGAAATTGTTGAAAATGAGCGGTACTTTTCTCGTTGTTGGGTCGATGCACCATACCTAAATAAGGGGATGTGCTTGTTACATCATCGAAGCGCGCAGCCCAAGGAAAAGGGCTTACTTACCCCGCTTGTTCGCGTCATCGCCTCCCTCTTCAATAAAATAAATCCCAGTGGTTGTTCATTGATTTGTATTTTATAGGATTCATTTCTTACTCGACCACCATCTGCACAATGAACCCGCCAGCCAAGAGACACAAAGGAGTGGCGTGCGTGCACTGCCGACAAATGAAGGTAGGCATAATCAAGAAGGACTCGGCAAACTGAAACTCATGCTCTTAGCTTCGATGTGATTCGGGAGACAGATTCCCAGCCCCGTGTTCGCGATGCCACAAGTCTGGCCGTGACTGTTCCATCAATCCGTCTTACAGAAGGACTGTAAGAAGAGAGTAGGCCGCAACAGCACATCATCGACCAGGGACGTTTGTTGACAGTTGTAGCCGTCTAGATGAGCTGGAGCGAGAAATACATATGCTCCGAAATAATTTACGGGACTCATCGACGAGCGTGAATCGTGTAAAAGACCCTGTGGATACACCGTCAGTGGCGATCGAGGAGCAGAATGCACGCCGTCCGTCTTCTACTGATACGAGCCCATCGCCAATCTCGGACGTTGAAATCTTAGAGCAGACCGTGGTCTCTAGGGACCTATTTATTAACATCTTAGACGAGTACGCTCTGTTCAAACGCTTCTACTGTGTCGGACCACCGTGCTTACTTGTGGTAGATATTACCGATATTACCATCCCAGATTTCAATTTTTACCTCCCAAGGAAAGAGTGCTGCAAGGATGTGGTTTCTCTCGCCTACTATTTTGGGCAGTGGTCGCCGTCGCGTCAAAGTCCGTCCAAGGATGTACGGAATTCCGGCAAAGTCTCATCTGGCCGATTAGACGTCTGGCTATGGAGAGTGCTGTCCGAGAAACCCCTTCGCTGTCTCTCGTGCAAGCGTATTTACTGCTGTGCGTCTGGCCAATGCCCTTCGGGGCGGTCGCTGATGACCCTTCCTGGACATACTGCGGCATAGCTACACACAAAGCACAGCATCTGGGCCTTCATCGACCAGATCATCTCAATGAATTTGTGCAGGGGGCAGCTTTTGACGACGAATTGCTCGTGTCGATGAGAAATACATGGCTGGCTTGCTTCATCGTAAACCAAAAGTCTACTTACCCCATCGTTTATCATATGGTCAATTGCTAATACCCGAATGTAGCATCAGCGCCAGACTCGGTGTCCCCGCCACGATCAGGTCAGACCACGCAGTTATGCAAGCTTTAAACAATGACGACTTTTGCAATCCTACATTCCGCCATCTATTGGAATTAGCACACAAGGAAGCCACGTTTTCGGAATTGCTAGGCCAAAATGTCGCTACTGCAGACGGACTCACATCTGACCCACTACCTGTAATCCAAGCCGCTGACTTGGATATTGAGCAATTCGAAATGAAACACAAGTCAACCTGGACGAGTGGGGTGGAACGGAGCTTTCTTGGTACCAAGCTTAGACTTTATTCATATGCATTTCTCCGATCTGATAGCATGGTGGACTGTCGAACGGAAGACAGAGCCATAAACAGGACGAGGAGCTTGACGACTTGCTCTTCGCGGATATCTTTCTTGTCGTATATGTCCAAGTGTCATGGGGCAGCTCTGCGGCTGATAGAAATTTCATGCCCAACCGAGGCGACCAATTTGACGACTCATGATGATGACCTACATTTATTAGGACTATCCAGCACATCAGCAGCAGCAGCATCGAATTCAATGCACTTTTTGACTTCTTCAGACGTTTCCAATATTATTTTGGCCACTTTTGTATTATTACAGCTCACGAGAAGATGGAATTTTAACGTTGATGACACAGAAGCGGACAATGCGATAAGTCGAGCTTGGAATCTACTTTCGTCTCTTTCGATTGCCGAGGGGGATCACTACAACAGAATTTGCGACATTGTCGAATATATTGGCAAGTTAAAGTGGCCTTCTTCATCAGCATCGGAACAACACCAACAACAACCAACCTTACTTATTAGATCTCGAATGGGTACGAGCATTGAATGGGATCTAATACATAGCGCGCGTCGGAGATTTGATAGCGGGTACGCAAGTTATAGCAAGCAACTGCCCGAAATGCAGCAGTCAGGAGTTTCGTTAAACAGTAATATAAGTGTGGATGCCATGATAGGCTCCCCGGAAATGCTCAGTGAGCGCTGTGCTGCCTTTGACCACATTTTATGGCCCATGTGGGATTCAAATTCGGGACCAAATCATTTATCTTAGGTAGTTTGCTAGGCGAGGGGCGTTAATAATATTACGATTTAACGTACATCACAAGTGACCTGCGCATCTCAAAATACCATAGTAAATGCTAAACTTTATCCCCAATATTTTAACGACCATGGCAGCTTATTGATTAAATATTTAATATATGGGCTTTTCTGAGTGTAAATAATAGTACACAAAAAATTTAAGCTCTTTTAAAACAATATTTCGTTATGTTACCCTAAAATACACTCTAGTTTAGACGTTGAACGATAAATATATATATGAGTCATACCAGTGATTATACAGCGCAGTAATACATCAGGAATGCCATTTCTACGGTAGGAGTTCAAGTTTTCACCTCAAAATCGACATAGTTGTTGACATAGAAAGATGTAATTCAGTAACTTACGCATTTACTATGGTGTTTTGAGGTTCGCAGCTCGCTTGTGATGTACGTTAAATCGTAATATTATTAACTGAACCCTTTTTTTGGGAGGGTTGTTCACATCAGTAAATCAGTATTTCAGTTTTACCTGCTAGAGTGTGTCATAAATGCCAATTTTGGAGTTTTTGGCGCGACTGTTGGCACAGATAGAACCTTGGAAAGGACAGGCCCTTGTAAGAATTAATGAATACATTCATGACTGACAGACATTATTAGTTTAAAGGAGTGTTATTTACTCTGAAATCATAATATTACGATGATAAAAAGACGGCAATGCTACTCAGCAAAATTGGATTGCTATGTGGCAAGGGTCAATCCTAGTACCATCAACAATGATGTACCGAAATCATACGCATACACCATAATCCACAAAAGCAAGGATACCAAGGCGTCGAGCGAACCATGAAAAGAATACAACACCCGTACTATTTTCCACGAATGCGAAAACATGTGGAAGAGTACATCCGACGATGCGAAGATTGTAATCGAAACAAGTCAATAAACCACCAACCGTATGGAAAAATGCAGATTCCAGACCTACCGAGACAAGCATGGGACAAGATCACAGTTGACTTTATACAAGGATTACCAGTATCCAAAGATACAATTATTCGGATCAACTATACTGAAACAATTGTTGACCGGGTCACGAAGTATGTTATTCTACGACCAACGCAAAAAGATCTTACAGCACAACAATGCGCGATAATCATGTTCCGAGAAGTATTTGCATGGACAGGTTTACCCACAGAAATAATTTCAGATCGAGACAAATTATTTAAATTCAAATATTGCCAAACGATTGCGACAGCATGTGGAATGACTCACCAGTTATCGACTGCAAATCATCAGCAGACCGATAGACAGACTGAAAGATTTATTCTAGCTCGTTGAACAATATCTTCGACCTTATCTTGATTGGAACCAAGACAATTGGGTTGAATTGTTACCCATGACCCAATTTGCGTTGAACAACGCCCGAAACAAGTCCCGCACGTTGCAAATGTAGGAAGACATCCAAGGATGAGTTGGGACGAAGTTACCATCGAAGGACGATCAGATGAAGCCATGCTACAGGTAACCAGCCTTCAGCTGATGCAAACAAATATGTCTAAGTATATTATGTGGGCAGAACTGCGCATGAAGCGCTGTTATGATCAAAGGTGCGAGGATGCAAAGTGGGGGAGAGAGTTTACTTATTGCGACGAAAACCAGGACAGAAACATTTCAATATAAAAAGCATGAGACCAAGCAACAAGTTTGACGCAGTGAAATATGGACCATTTACAGTCAAGAAGAAACTCGCCAACGACAATTATGAGCTCAAACTACCGAAGGGAATGCGGGTGTTCCCAGTGTTCCATGTCTCATTACCTGAAACAACGGAAAACCCAGAGAACAAAAATGAAGAAGCTAACGATGACGAGTACGAAGTGGAACGACTTCTGAAAAGAAAGTTGGAACAAGGAAGACTCTTTATCTTGTCAGATGGAAAGGATACGGACCTGAAGACGACACCTCGGAACCAGTTAATCATTTGCATTGCCCAGAAAAGATTCGAGATTATCATCGACTAGTTCATCGACCCAAGAGAAGTTCGAAGTATCGCGATCAGAGGACTCAGAAGGAAATTCAAGGGCAGCAGCCACCAGCTGTTCGGTCTCCAGATTCTGCGTCTTCTCCTCTTCTTTCGCGAGCCGTTTCTGCTCTTCCTTATTCTCCTGTTCTAGACCCTCTAACTCTTCCATTTCTTTATATCTCTCGCTATGAAATCACCCGTGCGCCTTTTAAGCAACTTTTGCTCTTTTCGCAAACAAAGAAGTTTTGACATAACAAGCTCTTCCTGTTCGTCAAGTTTACTTTGAGCTGCCACTAGACGACGCCATTCACTATCGGAATGATGGATTCGACTCGACGCACTTCGAATTATTTCGAACACATTCACCACGACAATCGGGATCTTCGCATTTAATGCATGATTTTTAAGACGAGCACAACGCGAAAAAGGGCCAATCATTTTGAATCCGTCTTCTTTGATTCGACGCGAAAGATTGTTTTTGCGAACACTCACTTGCACCCGAGGACATGATTAACCCATAACTGCAACGTAGGGATGCTATCTAACTTACCTATCCTACGGATGGAACCGAGTCATTACTGTCGAGGACGTCAGTCTACAAAGGAGGGGGATTGTCACAAGGACCAGCCACTCAAGAGCTACGGACGGGAGTGAAGCAGGGCAACGACGGGGATGAACCAGGGGATGCGATGCCGATGGATATATAAGAAACGCTTGTTTATCATGTAGTTAGCATTTTGTGACAAATTTTAATGTGTCTTTGCATTGTATGCGAGTGGCTACTTCCATTTTGACAGGAAATAACGGTCATATGTTTTGGGGTTCTATAGTACGAGTGTTTGCTTGCACAGAAGCAATAATTACCCGTGCTGCACTCGTAGCCGAAACCCTGGGGTCCAGCTATTAAAACGCGAACCCCCTATAATCTAGGTATTAAGTAATAGCAGGCCAGTGCATCCATTTCCATCGATTCCATCTATTTACAACAAGCACACGGACACGGAGCGGATCGGCTAACCCTTAGCTTCACTGACTCTCGTGGTCTTGACCGGAAAGATCACGTGATTCCGGTGGATGGAAAGAGATGCTAGATCAAAACTAATTGAAGTACAAAGTGCTCTGCTAGCTATATATAGATAAAGAAAAGAACACTGAAACAAAGAAAGTCCTTATCGACACGTGGCACGGGCGTGACCGATGATAGGGCTAAGCGAAGAAGATGAAACACTGCTAATTATCAGTTGACACGTGGGGTGTACCTAGGACTACACTTCCCTTCCCATAGGATACAGGTAGAGAATATGTCGGATGCGGATATGGATAATATACCTTTCCACAAGAATGTCATCAAAGCTGAACGTGCGAATCTTATAACTCTATACTAACTACTAATGGAGGTTCCGGAACATTCATCAAGCCGAGCCGCGCCCGCTTGGTTCAAAGGGAAGTAGCATGGACACGATAGCCATGCCACCAAAGAACGATGCGCAGATAAACAACGGCGCTGTCGTCTGGACATTTGCGTAGCTTCCGATGAGAGACGCCATGATATTGCAGATTCTGTTAATTGCTACCGCTAGCCCGTATCCAGTTCCTCGCGAAGCAGTCGGCAACAATTCTGGGGTGATGCCGTACAGACCACCGAAGAAGATGTTCTCTACTGCACTGATAACACACGACACGGCGAAATTCTGGTTTGGTGTCTTAACTTGCGTATAGGCGAAGAGGAATATCATCGTCAAAAGAGCGCCAATGGCAAGCGTGCCCCGACGGCCGATGTATTTGGCGTCTAGCAGCGGCCAGGCAAGAAAGGGACCGACCAATCCACATATGTTGCCGATGGCATAGTTGCGCCATGTGATGTAATTAGACGCGATCTGTCCCGGTTTGTAGCCGCGTGTCTTCAAATAGTATGGACGGAAAACTCCATATAGAGGGTTCGCCTGTGATCAATTAGCCAATCACGCCGCAGACGCTGATGAAGTGAAGTCGTACAATGCCTATCAGGATCCATAAAAAGAACAGCAGGATTGTCGAGTAAGCAAGTTTTTTGGTTTCGAATAGTCCAAGAATGTGCTTGAAAATTCTTCTCGAAGAGTGCTTAGCGCCTTTCTCCACGGCCCGCACCTGGCCGGCGCCTTCAAGCTGCTCGAGCGTAAGCTGATGTGTGCGGCCATAGCGATCGGCAATTTTGTTCAAAACCTCCACCAGTTCTCTGTCACGTCCCTGAGTCAGAAGCCATTTTGGCGTATGCTCCATCTTGACAACTGTGATGCGAAGAATCGCACAGACGACGACGAGAGAGCCGGCGGTGTAGTGTAGATAACGCCAGCCTTTGTTGTTGGCATACGTGCATGTGGCCACACTATCACACGAGAAGTTACTCATGAAGCCCCAGGCGAGAAGCCCAGTTATGGTGTATCCAACGCCCCACCATACTGCCATGATTGTCGTAAGGAACGCCTTCTGCCTTGGCAAGAACTCGAGGAAAGTTGTTGCGTCGAGAATGTAATTACCCCCGGAGCCGGCACTGTAGATAGCGACCATTGCAGCAAAGGAGATATAGCTGGGCATGGCGCCGGCGATAATAACAAAGATTGCGCAGATAAACAAAGACGAGTTGAATGCAAGACGACGGCCAATGATATCGGCACCCATTCCCCAGAACACAGCTCCAACGAATAAGCCCACTGATGATGCGACTGAAATGCCACGAATTATGCTCGGACGCGGGTACTGAAGTTCGACTTGGGGTTGAGCAATGCTCTGGCAGACAATCAGAAGCTGTCAAATGTTTGTATCTGGAAATGCAGATAACGAAGGCAGATGGAACAGCAGTTTCACCTTGGTTTGAAGAAACTGCATTTGTCGCTGCACAGCCGGGAGTCCCGCAATGTCGGCTCTCTGGAAGAACAATGCGTAACTTCCTTTATTTTGCAACTGCTCCTGGAAACTCAACTCTCTATGTTGCAGAGAAGAAAAACGGCATTATATCTCAGCTTCCCGTTATCTAGACCATCTTCCTTTGCTTAGCTTGCTACTATTATGGCGTCAACGCCAAAATGTATTCTTCAAAAGTTACTAATTTCCAATGCTTTAACGTGATCGGCAAGCCAACCGATCGCCCAAGCGTGCCGATCGGTCGAAATTCCATACAAAGTAGCGATTTTTAAACATGGGTGCCGTAATTTAAGATACCTGGGTAATTAATAAGATTATCTCTAAAAAAAGAGGCTTGACAATGATTTATAGTCCATTATTTATAAAAATTAAAATTTTAGGTAAGAACTGCTAGCGTGGCTAAGATATAGATGTTTAAAAATGGGAGTTTCTGGACGGAACACCCGCTAAGCCTGTTTTGTCGATGGCGTTTGTATCCCACCGTACCGATTTGCCCTAACCCGCGTCCCAATTTGTTCCAACTTAAACACACGCGTTAAACGAGACGCGTTCGCGTTCGAAACTGACGACATATTTCCATTCTGAAATCCTAGTCTACACTGCACCTATAATGGATCATACTACAGCAATTGCCAATGACACATATAATTTATATGTAGGCATGGTACTGGACACTGATAATCATGCTAGAGATTACATCCAACAGTACGCAGTCCAGCACAATTTTGCGGTTAAAATGGTCACGTCAGCAACAAACAGAAGACACTATTGCTCGTTTGTAAATGTGCCAATAAATACGACCCAGGAAAGCTTCCCTTGGAGAAGGGTGTTATGGGCGACAATGGCTTGATCCGTCTAAAAGACGCAAGAACGAAGTTCAGTGAATGTCCATGGAGGTTTCGTTTTAAAAAGCAGCTTAACGATGCGTGGATCGTCACAGAGCTGAGAGGTGAGCATAAGGGGCATCAGCTGGAAGGTATTAATCCATTCGCCTATCCTGAAAATCGGCCGTTGACGCCTGCGGCCAAAGAAGTGATGGTTGATTTGGCGAGGAACACTTCCGCGTCACGTACAACAATTGCTGGGTTTCTCAATAAACGTTCGATTTGCACTTGGTAGGCAAGGACGTGTCTAATCGCACGTACGATTATACGAAGACTGATGAGTCGTCAACTGCAAAGTTCATACTGAGACTCGAGGCAAATGCCTATATATACCGCCTGAAATTGACTTCTGAGAATGCACTTGATGCTCTATTCTTCTGCTCTCCTGAAGACGTCCAAGCTGCCCGCCTATTCGGACAAATGGTAGTTATCGATGCGACGTATAAAACGAACAGATTCCGCTTACCTCTTGTCAACGTTAGTCACTATTGACAGTAGCATGAAGACAATAAGGATAGCATTATGCTTCGTCACGAACGAGAAACCCGATTCGTATATCTGGGTTTTGCGACAATTGAGTAAGCAGAGAGTGTAGGAGCGCGAGGTGAAGCTAACAATTGTGACAGAGGAAATCGTTTTCACGGAAACATGCCCGGCCGTTGTAATTGCAGCCGCACATAAGGCACTCATGACATCCGTGGCCGGGGTGTTCCCAACGTCGTTCAACTAGCTCTGTCGCTGGCATATTGAGCAGAACATCATGAAAAACTGCCTCTAACCCAAAAAGGGCTTCGCCTGATTTTAAAATTTCTTAGCGCGAAAAACCTTGGGGCACTTTTAAGGTATCCCACTACAAGTGAGCATGTACGCCAGTGCTAGAATAACCTCTTGTCGGTCGAGTACAGATTGTTCGATACCGTGCGAGCCCTTGCATTCATAACTACCATTCTTTGAAATAGGGATCGGCACGGATACACGGATAACGGATATAGCCGCGGATATCCGTAAAAAATTTCGGATACGGATAGACGTTATGCGGATACGGATACGGATACGGATTAAGCAATCTTGATTAGTCATATCCGTGGATAATATCCGTGGATAATATCCGTGGATAATATCCGTGGATATCCGTGGATATCCGTTTACTATAAATTACAATTACTCATAAAACACATAAATGAAGATACTGAGCTCATTATTATAAGAGAAGGTGTTTAATCTTTCTGCTGTGCCCTAAATAGATCGTCATAATGAGCAACTAAGTCTACGCAATCGTTTTTTCGAAGAATGTAGTGGCATTCGCAGCTCAGCTTCTGAGCCGCTGTATCGAGTAACCGGATCCGCGGAAGGGGTATCGGTGGTAGATATAAACTTAATATTCGCACCCCCTTACCTATCGCTGCGGTCACAAACCTGGATCCTGTATATGTATTCCCTTCCGTTCTGTTTTGCTCGGTTTTTGCCATTTTCAAATGACGATATCCGGAGATTTGGTCTCGGTTGTGGATTTCTATTGCCTGCCCCTTACCTATCGCACTTGGTCCAAAAGTGGACCTTGCATATGCACCCCAGTGATCCTTTCTCGGCTTTGATTCGTCATAGGTTGGATCCCAATCCTGTGATTGGTTGAACTGCTTGGAAATAAGCTAGAATAAGTAGTAACGGTTCAGGATTTTGAGCGATGTAAAATTACTTCCTTCTACAGTATAGTGAATGAGAAGTCTGTAATATATAAGACGGCGAAAAGGCCGAAATTCATATGGATCAAGATCATTGTCGTTCCAAAGTAATATGGACTCAAGTTCTGAATCTCAGAATACACAACAGCGTCCCCCTCGAGCGAAGCGTCTTAATCATGCGCTGAATACCGGCACAGATAGTGAAGGCGACTCTGACGAAGGCCCGCGATCCCGTTCGCGTCGTCGCCTTGAAGTAAGTGTGTGAAGTAGTATGAGCCATATGGTAATACATATTACCATATATGATATCATATCATACGGGTTCGTTCATATGGTATGATACGAGTTTGGACGAACCCGTATGATATGATTTGATATGGCCTCTGATGATATGACCATATATGACCATATATAACCCTGAAACTTTAAACCTTATCTATGACCGAAGCGGCTCGATATGTCCGGAACAGCTGATGAGTAGCGATTTGTTATACTCCGGATGGATGGAGCCAGACCATCATAGGCAAGAGATTGGAATGCCACCCGCTTGTCAATTACTCGCGGGAGTCATATGCTGTCCCCTACAGCTCCGGTACCCATGCCTGCTCTTTCGGATAAACGTCCCTTGGCGGGCATCAAGGTGGTGGAAATGGTGCGAGTCATTGCTGGTCCGGTTATTGGGACTATGCTGGCCGCGTTTGGAGCTGATGTTATCCGTGTTAATTGCAGTTCTCTTCCTGACATCAATGTATGTCATTTCGTTTCACCTCTCACCCCCTCGTTCTCCTCCCTTTTTTTCGGCTAACAAGCTAAAGACTACCCTAACCAGATCCTCCAACTTACCCTAAACGCAGAAGTCCGAACCATCGACCTAGACATCAGAAAAGACGAGGACCTAGCACTGCTGCACTCGCTCATCCAGGACGCTGACGTCTTCGTTCAGGGTTTCCGCCCAGGCGCCGTCGCCAGAAAAGGCCTCGGGCTAACCGATCTCCTCGAAATGGCCGGCAAGCGCGGCAAAGGCATCGTCGAAGAGAAGTTAGAGAACGCCTACGGCCCGGACGGCCCATTCTACGAGCGGCCAGGCTGGCAGCAAATCGGAGACGCCGCCTCGGGAAGATCATATGTGACTGGACGCTCTCTCGGTCACACAGACGGCACAAGCGTCCTTCCTCCTCTTCCCCTCTCGGACATGACGACTGGCCTTGTCGGATCCTTGGGGGCGCTGATGGCTCTTCGGGATCGTGCGTGGCACGGCGGCTCCTACCGCGTGCAGAGAGCTCTTGTCGCCGCTGATAACCCTGACCATTTCCAAAGGGTAGGGATAAAAATCCGGTCTTCCGGCACCAAGTGAAACTGTCGATCCTGTCGATCCTGTCGATCCCTGTTCAGCCCCCTGACCGGCAGCTTACAATACTAGGGGAACGCTGCTCTAAAGCTCTCACATGCGAATGGTTAACTTATTTATAGAGTAAATTATATTCGCCCAGCAGGACTGTGTATACTACAGCAACACGGGTCTCGTGTGAACTCGGCCATGGTGAAACGTATGCAGGTGAGCCAGAACCGTGGTTACTCGCACTGCAGTTCCGATGTGGTAGGTTTGCTGAGCGCTAAGCTCAGGGGTGCAGGGGTCTAGCCCGGAGCGAAGTCTCCAAAATCAGCCGCTTCAGCCGCTTCATGTGCGGCTGGATGTGGCGCTCGGAGTAATATATCTGAAGATTAATTTCCGCATACTTGAAGCGGGCTAGCGTCGGCTGAAACCTGTGCAATTGCTGGTCACCGAGGTAGGGTGCACAACCAATGCGCACAGCAGAAGTAGCTTGTACCCAGAAGGCTACCCGGTTGCGTACGGCTTTTTGATCACTCGTTATATTATTCCTTACATGATAGGCCTAGCTACGCTCGTTGGATGGTCTGTACGTCACTGTCAGTCTTTCGTTGTGGTCGTCGCTCCTCTAGTATTGTCTTCGTCTCTCTTTGCTTTGTCTTGTTGTCGTCGCTCCTTCGTACTTGTCGTCGCTCTCGTTAATATTTGTCTCCGTATTCTTCGCGCATGCTTCGTCTTCCGGCGTCCTGCCCTGTAGATATAAGTGGCAGACAAGGCCCGCGGCATATAAGGAGGGGTTTGTGCTCCTCCTCGGACCAAGTAGAAAGTCTTGTGTTGAAGTTCAAGTTCAAGTCCAAGCTCCAAATTCCCAGTTCCTAGTTCCTAGTCTCCAGTTCCAAGCCTTATATCCCCGTGCCTTGTCTAGTCTTGCCTCGTCTTGCCTAGCCATATTTAGTTAGTCTCGCCTAGCCACAGTCACACTAGGGTCCGTTTTGAAGATCTCAGACGTCCCTTGCAGATGAGTCAGTGACGGTTTCACTGGCAGTGCAGCCTAAGAGGGGGGGGGGGGGGGGGGGGGGGGGGTGAAAGATTGATTTTGTCATCGGTAGATCTGTCTTCACTACCAGTGCGGTGGGTTTTCTTTCTCTGTGCCTATCCGAGACAGTTTCTCCGTTTATGTCACTGGTCACTAGAGATTGGTCAATCCTTGAGTTAGGTGGGTGGAAGTCTGGCCAATGTCCTTTTTCCTGTTATGATCTGGCTAGCGGCTTTTCCTTGTTTCCCCACTTCACGAGGTCATGAGCCTGATCTTGTCTTTGCTTTGTTCTGATTGGTGGGCGAGTGCAGGAATTCTGAGTCGTTGTCACCTCGGGTGGAGGAGTTGTTCGTATATATATAGACTTGAATGGTCGTCAGACTAGTCGTGATTGAGATCATAGTCAGTCTGCCTTCCGGTTTTCACTTCCTATTCGTCGTCTCCATCCACGCTCACGCTCGCTTCTCACATACAGCTGCCTTTGCATCCCACAGATTTTCCTCTACGCATACTATCTGGTACCTTGGGCACCATGAAGTTACTGGGCAATCTCCCTGTGGTACTGTGCTCGCTGTTGGCACTAGCTTCAGTGGGATCACCATTTCCTATAGCGATTGATATCACCGCAGAGGATTTCATGGACATGAAATCCATCAAAGTGAGATCTGATGGTACCATCATTAATAACACGGACACTATAGACATCGTCTGTGGTGGATGCACACCATCCTACTCCTATTCATTGGTGGGAGACGGAAACCCACATCAGAACTTTGTTATTACCCAGAAGGGTGGAACGCTTGTGGCCTGTGACACCTCAGGCGCGTCCACAGGGACCGGGTTCGCAACCACTCTTGGTTGGAGCCTGTCTCTAGGCGTAAACTCTCCGTTCTCATCCGTTGGGTTCGGAATCTCGGAGAGCGAAACCTACTCAGTTTCGAATTCTTTCCCGTGCAATGGCGTTGCTGCTGAGACTGGAGACATCTGTGTCCTATTCTACCAGGCTATCACAGCGTTTACTGTGGATGTGACGGAGGTGTTGGAATGCGCTTGTGCGGGTACTAGCACTAGTGACGCAGGAACTGCTATTGTCTATGCGCCTAACGCAAATCAAATTGGCAGCATCGCAGGAAGAGGCATCAATGTTGTCCAACATGGTGTTGAGCAATGTGTTGGTGACTCTGACAGAACAGTCAACTACTACTGTGGACCTCCCGGAGGCCCTGAATGGTGGACTGGTCGGGGTGAAGGTCCCTGGATTGACGACTATGTGAACCAACGTGAACCTCCCGACTGTAGCATCCCTATTGAAGCCAACATGTATACCGACTGATGGGGTTGCATATAGATGTACATAACGGAAGCCTACTTGGTGCGGAAAGTTTAGTCGCGACAATTTCGTGACCCTAACCCTATGGCACTGTCTGCGCTCTTGGTCGAGTAGAGTTTAAGATGCCTACAGTACATACAATACAATGTCATTTAGTTCTCCAAATTTAGCTCTTCTGGCAGCCTTCGCTGTGACTTACAATTTCGACTGCGAACTGCGCCATCTTTGCATCGAGCTCCCTAGGGTATGCCTCAATGAAACGCCAGGCACGCCTTGCAAATCGCCTTATGCATTGCCCAGACGCGCTCAATGGATTGCACTCACAGGGTACCGAAGAGAATTATCTTCGATTTGTTGATTATCGCATTCTCGTCAATCGTGTTATATCTTCCACATCTATTTCATTCCCAACTACTGTACGCTCCTCCGCATCCGCTTCGTACCGTTCCCTGCATTGGCAACGCTTTGATCGAGGAGCAATGCTGTAAAATCCTAATAAATATTAAAATTCAAAGACTGAAGTAAGGTCGTGCTGATTTTGATAAAAAAATCCCTGATCGAAGTCGCGCGTCTGGAGACGCGTCAAAGAAACTAGAGTGGAGTTATGTATCCTTTGTCGCTGTAACCCGTAGCTTTGCTAACCTGCACCGACTTAGCGGAATATTATCTGTGTCTCATGATCTCATGCGTACTTTGTCTGAGCAGTACTTCGCAATCGATCAGTTAAATTATTCAATTGCGTGGCCACTGATGGCTGACATAGTGAAATGTCCAAACCCAGTACTACCGGTGATGGAATTCAGGGTTTCAGCAAATAATGCCCGCTTGAGCAGCCTGATTCTAAGCGACTTATTTCTGATAAGCGCAAGCGTTCACAAAATTCGCGCTTCCTATACACTTAATTGAAACACGACGATATCAGAGCCGGGGTTGCCCCTAGGCTGTGCACATGCGGCGCCCGTGCCCTGCAGCCTGATTATGCAAGCGTGGGCCACAAAACGCATTTATCGGCCGTTTAAGAGGCGTACAGGTGCAGGGCAGCTCGGCGTGCAGCGGTCTGCCAGATAGAGTTAACCTTGGATAACAGCATACAAATAGAGTTTGCCCCTCCCCGTTTTACCCGGCAGTCCCTCGCCTCCTCCTAGTGTTCCCGAATCTTTCAACACAAAGCTGTCCCATACGAACAAAAAATCGGCGAGAAACCGCCCATATCCACGATATCAAACTGCATGGTCCCCGATCATCCACTCGACGGCCCCATTGCGCGTCGCGTAGATCATCTTCGTGTTCAAACACGCGGATTTCGGTCCAGGGCGTTGGTAGCACACTGAGCACATGTGCACATGGCTCGTCCCGTTATCAGACCAGCTATCCGATCGGGGTCACCCTTCGACGTTACCCAGCAGAGATTGTGTTGAAGTTTGGCACGTGCCCTAACATTGCCGCCTCCCTTGGCAACCTTAGTCTATGCCAAGATCTCATGAGTGTCATAGTCACCTAGGAATCTTATAGCCTAACGCAGGGCGGTATTACCCGACTATCGATCAGGGTCATGCAACTTATTTGGTACCTTACCCTTTTCCTGTCACCGAGCGTATAAGTAATGCGGCGTATCGTTGGATCTGCTGCCTACCTTGCATGCAAATCCACCATGTATCCACATTTCCCTATTAACGAAATACGTGGAGTTCGACTTCCCCCCCTCGGACCTGAGCCACCGCCAGCCACCGCCACCCCCCCCCCCCATCGAGATTGATTCGGCACTGGAATACGAAGTCGATGAAATGGTTAATAGTCGTCGGACCAAACACGGCGGCGAATATTTCGCGACGTGGTTAGGATGGAACGCCAAGACCTGGGAACCTCTGGCGCATCTAAAACATTGTACGGAGTTGGTCCAAGATTTTCATCAGAGCTACCCGCGATCTAAGCCGGCCAACCTGGACTCTTACTTACAGGCGAGTCACTGAGAAGGGGGAAATGTCAGGAGCACACCGATAAAAGTATCGTACCGGTATCGGCAACGGCTCCTGAGGATCTTGTATTCGCTCAGCAACCGCTGGGTCATCGGGGGTGGGCAAACCGCCGAAACGTCAAGGACGTCAGACTTGCCCCTTGAGTCCTTGGTTTTGCTTGCTTTGTAATCTCCATGCTTTTATTTGTTCGTTGTGAAACGTTTTTCATTAGTTACAGAGACTAGTTTTGGAAGTATGGGAAAAGGAACTCATCAGCTTACTTCAGTTTAGAATCGTCGCCGACCACCGAAATCTTGAGTACTTCACCGCGCAACGTCGCCTGACCGAACGACAATTGCGATGATCTCATCTGCTCAAGCGGTTCACCTTTGCCATCTCCTAACGGCCCGGCGCGCAAAATGTTTGTTCCGATGCATCATCTCTTCGGCTACCAAAAGACGCGGCCGATTCTCGCCTTAGCCACAGGCAGATGAGCTCTCTAAAACGGAGGCTTTTGAGAACCCGAGCAATGGATTGTTAATGCTGTTCGTGGGTGTCGTGTATTTGCTGATGTGCCCCACACTTTCTGTCCATTCTTGATGCATGTTCACTCCCTTTCCCGAGGTTTGGGCCCATGCCGAATTCCACTACGAAATCCTGAAGGAGCTCCGCGAAGCAGTCCAGAAAGACGCACTGAGATTACCCTCGCGGTTACAGGTAAAAATTTCTATCTCTGAGTGCGAGAATGATGATCAGGGACAACTCCATTTCGCGACGGTGGATCCCCTATTCAAAACCCCACGTACACGGCTCATCCAGAAGCCCCACGACTCTCTTATCACAGGTCACCCCGGCCATGACCCGCCAATGGTTCTGGCCCCAAAAATGTCGTCTCATGTACGTCGGTTCTCTCGTAACTGTGATAAGTGTGGCGCGAACCAGATCTGGCACGACCGGCGCCAAGGCTCACTGAAACCGCTCCGCATCCTGGACCGAAAGTGGCGGGAGATTAGCATGGAGTTCAGGGTTTGACTCTGATGGTAATTATCGACCGGTCCGGGAAGGATGCGATCATCGAACCCTGTGAAAATATTGAGGCTCGAATGTATCGCATGAAAATTCATCAAGATTTTCTACGCCTATCATGGTTTTCCAGCTGTAGTTGTATCAGATCGCGGTGAGCAATTTGTCGGAGATTTTGACACGCCTCTCTCCTTGCTATGCCTCACCCGGCTACTCTCAAAGCCTACCACCCCGAACGGACGGCTCCACAGCACGCGAGAACGACAGAATAGAAGTCCACCTCCATATATACACTTAAATACATTTAGACTATTTGTCCTACTTAAGCGGAAAGACCCATTCCAACAACAAGCTGAGCAAAAACACCACCCATCACGGGACGGTTGATGAAGGTAATACCGGGGTAGCTATTGCAATGGTTATCGGGTAACTCTCCAAAGTATGAGAAAGAAATACGTACTTTCCAGTGACAATGTCGTACAAGTCCGTCTCGGCCATGTTAGTTGGAGTGGTGTTGATCCAGTTCGCCAGATCGCTGTAGACCATGTCCCGAAAGGTGGTATTGGTAGAGACAGATGCAATCCAGCTTTCCCAGTCGCCTGTACAAAGTAAGCACAGAATGTCATAGTTGTGAAGGTGAAAAACATACTCTTGGTCTAGGAGTGGCGAGTATCCTATGGAACACCGTACCGGGCGTTGACGGTAGCGTAGAAGGCAGTCTCTATTTCGTACACTGAGTCTGGGACAAGACCTAAGTTCAGCATCTTATCGCCGAGGAGGTTGTACAAAAGGCCCCAGGTGTTGTTAGAGCCATAGGACAGAGTGGCGTGGGGTGGGTTTGCCACAGTGCTGAAACCAAGGTTCTGCCACTGGCTGATGTAGCTGTTGGCAATGGAGCTGTAGTTGGCGGCATCGGCAGAATTAGCAGTCACATTAGCAATAACAGACATGGCCTTGATACCAATCACTCCCTTGAGGGCGAGGTTGGTTTGGTTACTAGACAATGTTAGTCTATTTTTCCAAAAGGGGAACAAAAAGAGAAGACGTACGCTAAAGAACCGGCAAAGTCATCGGTAGATATCTGATTGGCAGAGTAAAGGGCCTCAGCGACCAAAAATTGGGTCCATTGATCGACAAGCTTGTAGTGCTGGGTCAGGAAGTCGGTGTCATTGGAGGCCGCGTAGTAAGCCAAAGACATGATTACCATTGTTACCGCACTCCTCAAGAGGCATCTGCTCGTCGTTTCCATCAGGGTGACCGGTGCCGTTGGGGTAGTGGCTGCCGAGATCATGCATCGACCACTTGTTCGGGTACAGGCCGGCCTCCTGGTTCTCAAATAGAGGAGCCAACAGCAGCTTCACATAGGTCGGGTTTGTGTACAAGAATGCGGGGTGAGCAGGAAAAATAACGGCGACGGTGTTGACATTGCCGTCGGAGGATATCTCCTTCAAGAACACGTACGTGCTGTTTGTACCAACAAGCTGAGTACCGCCGAAGGCTTGTCTGAGGGACAACAAGGCGAGGGTAGCATAATCATCACTCATACCAGTGGCATCCGACTGAACTTGGGAATCGAGAGAAGCAGACAATGCGCTGGCGGTGTCGTAGTCGTTGTGGAAGAAATAAAGGGCGGAGACCTCGTCAACGAAGTACTGAGTCCACACAGGAGGCAGGGAAACAACACCGTTAACAGGGTAGGGTTAGGGACGGCTGAAGTCATCAGGGGTGATTGGCGACAAGAAAGTGGCAGTCACCTCCACAGCGCCGTTCACAGACAGAACGTAGGCACTGGAGGTACTTGTGTAGGTGTAGGAAATCTGGTCTACAGTGAGGACATAAAGCGGAGCTCCCATCCAGGCGTAAGTGGTGCCATCCACGTTAATAAGACCAGTCGATCCAAGGATTTGGCCACTATAACTTCGTCTCGAGATCTTTTGAAGGTCAGGATAAAACATGCGCCCAGAAGGTTGGGCATTGACCAGCGAGCAAAACCGCCGTTATCGCCATCGCCGCCGGCCTGTTGCCTGGCGCTCAGATAAGGCGACGTAACGGCCAACGGCTGCGCCAGTGGACGGGCTGGCGAGAAGGTCGAGCCCTGAATAGCGGGCAACAACGACAAGAGCAGAGAAACAATGAAAAATGGTATCATGTTGACCCCGTAAGGAATGACATGCAGAATAAAAAATTTCTTTTCTAATTGCGACGACGCGAGAGGTGTTCCCGTTCCTCACACAAACACCTCAGTTTATAACTGCCAGGGCGCTAACTTCGTATCCTTGTAGCTGGATCAACTGATGAGCAGCTGATACAACTGCAGCCTCTAAGAGGGGTGGATGGTATGTGTGCACTGCATGAGACAATATATTAGCGCAGTATGAAAGTCGACTCTAGAGTTTGTATGGGTGAGCTCATGTCGCACTCGACTCTTCAGGGGCAAAAGTTGTTAGTGCTCAGACATACCGTGCAGTCTCTGAATTACACAAAACCTGATCCTGGATCCCAAACTTGTGTTCTGCGATTTTTTTCTGATCGGCCCCATTCGCCGCGGAGAAAATTACGTTCACACTAATTCGAAAAACATAAGGTTAGAACATTAGTCTTAAGTCTGAGATTGCTCTGCTCGTCCTTCGCAACGGGTCAGTATCGCCCACACCCACATCAAAGTCGACTTCTGCGAGATATCTCTTCCTCGCAATCACTTTCGATGAATCTCTGTAAATGGCTTCCTAAAGATCACTCGGATTCGTCAGATTCTAATGGAAACTGATTGCACTATCTACTATGGTCATATAACCAATGATGATAGCTGCGGATGAGTGAAGGATCACAGATAAGGATGAACAATCCAATTATATCAATTCTATGAGATGGAGATAATATTTTACACGAGCAGCATCTTGAATTATTTTAGCCGTTCTACGTTCGACTATTCATGTCAGAGTCTTATAGGTTGGCATAACCTCATTGCTAACTCGCACAGTGGTCATGCAAATTGAGAGATCGACATCCTTTAAACAATAATTATCCACTAGTTTACACCAGCTATTTGTCAGTTTGTATTGAGACCGGTGTATGGTAGTCAAATAAACTATGTAAATATACTCCAACAAGACTGTTTTGTGCGCGAAAATTGGAGCTGTTCACATTTTTTTCTATTCCAATTTCTAGTTGCTGCATCTGGACCACTCCAGAACTCGTTTGTACACAAAATGACTCATATATTGTGATACCATGATCTTTAACGCTCGTTGGGGTATTCTAATTGCGCCTTTGAATTTTTTTACCGCAACGAAGTCATGGCTTTCATCAGGCAAGGGTACTATTGTATTCATCGGAGGACAATTATACCCCGCTCCAACACCATGTACTGGTACACGGCCAAATGAATATTAGCCGACTGTGGACGACCGGATTAAACATCGGCTCCAACACTGTCTTGTGATTCGATGACACTGCACTGCCGCACCAAAAGATAGTGAGTTCATCGAGGGAGAGAAGTCCAAGATCGCACTCATCAATGTTCCCCCAAATCAGTTGCTGGATCTGTGAAACCCCTTTGCGCTATTGTGGTCGGCATGTTGATGTCAGCCCCCAGATTTCCGAGAAAAGTGGCTTTAAAGTGCTAGTAGTTCCGATAGCCAGGCCGGGAGCATTCCCGAATTGGGCGGGAGGTTCCACTAAATGTTATCTAACCAGACCTATTAGCTTAAGACAAAAAGCATGAAATGAAAGAATATCGACGCTGTGCAGGCTCAAGTATGAGGACAAGTTGTCACTCCTCTCGTCTGCACCAAGAGCAACATAAACTGTCAACCGAGTTCGTTACTCCAGGCGACTACAAGTAGCATAGCCTGATCTGAAATAGGCATTCACTATCCACATTCCTCTTCAAAATCAGAGGCATGACTTTTAACTGAAGTAGGGTGTACGATGTCCGTTTCACAGATTGAAGAGTTTGTCGAAGGAACTCCGGTTGTGGCTGCAAAGGCTCTGAGGAGTGAAGATGTAGGAATGACTAATTCAACGCCTGGTCCGATAGTGTAATGGAATCTTCTAATTAAGATTCATGGTTGTTATCGCAAAGCAAGTAGCATTGGATAATCTGCAGTAGTTATGACAGTGGGAGATCAGCGACCGATGACTTGTTATTGTTCGTTCCCAAGAATGAATGCTGCTTGCTATGTAGCATCACGGCACCCCACGTACATTTCCAGAATCGCCACACCCATGTACATTTCTAGAATCTGTCGTAATCATTTACGCCTTATTTTCACAAGGAGCCCTTGGTTTGAATTGACACCACCTTTATTCATTGCATTCCCTTCACTGGCTGTTTGCTTGCTAAGTTGCATAGCGGGCCAACGACTCCCCCGCAGAAACGAGCCCAATCGATTTACCTGTACGCAAATGCTCTGTTGTGCTCGCCAACATTTTTACTATACTGCAAAACCTTATCCAGGGTCTGCAGACAGCGACAGTACGAAATGGATTCTGGAGCGCAACGCGAGGGATAATAATAAGGGTAACGCTCGAATAACGTTTCCTGGGCTGATAATCAGGCAATATGAAAGTTCGACGGTATTTTGATCAACAATACCATTACATACAAAAGGGGAAAGAAAAGAATTTTTGGAGTGGTGTACGGCCGATCATAATAAGATGCCAGCAACTTGACGGAGAAATAGAACAGCAACAAAAGAGAATAGAACAACAAAACGAATACTAACTTCACTAATAATGGCAATAAGATAGGGTCTAACTCTTTCTTGGCCGTCCTTTGCGCGGTGCATCTCTTGGCGGATCGAATAATGCTTCGAGTTCTTCGCTACTGCAAGGTTCCCATTACCTGCAAAGATCGTCGGTCGTGCTTGGTAGATCTATTCGCCAGCGAACGTGAATGGTACCCAGGAGAATGGGACACCCCAACGCTATTTCGTGGCGGCACGGTAGAAGAAATCGTTGCTTTGCTGCGCAATTACATGTTGTGTCTAGGCCAGATCCTTCAGCAAGTTTGCATATTTCTTTCTCGATAATTCGCAAAGCTGCAACACTGACGCGTGTGAGTAAGTGGCGAAGCTCAATTGTTCGATGAATGGAAAGGGGTATCCTGAAGCTCTCCCTTGACTTTGATATGTCCTTTAACTTCTGGCTCCAGGAATCGTGTTCTAGCAACCGGAGAGCCGATGAATGCAATGTAGCCGGCGCTGATAGCATACCTGACTTCAGAGCATGGTGTGATGCTTCGACCGCAGACGTTGTACTATATCCGAAGTTCACGTTGTGCTCAATATACTGCTCATGCCAGCACATTTTCATCTCACCTTCCAACGAATGTAGCCATTGTTCTTCGAGGTAAGACATGCAGTCGCCTGGTGGAAGACATCTTGTCGATAATTTCCTGTAACTCGGCTTCCGTTTTCGAGAACGTCAGCTTCCTGACGTCGTTCATATATTGAGCTAGTTGATCTTCAGCTAGAGACGAATTTGCCGCTTTCTTTTCGATATTTCGCCAGATATGCCACCTGCAAATCTGAATCTGCGCCGACGGCATCTTCTGCTTTGCTGTATTCACGACAGCCAGATCACAGTCCATAAGGATCGTAGCGGGCTTGTCGTTTTCATCAAAAACGAATTCGTCTAGCCAACACAGTTAGCAACAGTTATTGTGGATGAAGTCATATAACATACTCAGCATATCCCACATCCAGCCATAATACAATTCTGACTCTCTTACAAGGTGACAGAGAGCAATGCGAAATGTTGAACCATTACTGTTTACCCCGATAATGTTGACCAATGGCAGTTTGCGATCATTGGTCTTGTATGTGCGTCGACAAATAGCAGTTGTTCCATCCGTCTTGATTCTGGAATCACGGTTCGACCAACAATGAATATGCCAAGTACTGTGTTTGCGTCTATTAGAAGAGAATAACTATACCCTCTTTCAGGAAGTTCCTGCAACAGCTTCATAACTGAAGACGACTTGGAAATATTAGCTGAGTGACTAGGGTTGACGACGTCGCTAGGCAGCAAGGTGATTCTCAGGGACCGATGAATCATTTCCGACTTCTGGAGTGGTCTGAATGGGCTCCTGAGAATCTCCTGCAGCACATTATCGACGTTGGCTTGAGTCGGTGCAGAGACGTTTAGACGATTGTCGTGAAAGCTGAGTCCATTGTGCGTGTTCATGCTATGAGTATGGACCAGACTAGTTGCGCATATCTCCCAGTATCCTTGCTTCCTTGCAAGTCTGAACGCGACCATCCACTTGCAACCCAGTTTCCCAGATCTGCCTTCTCTCTGCCGTGTCATTCCTTCCATGACCTGGCCCACACTTCCTGGCAACCCTCTGGTGCTCCTATAGTGTCCATTACATTTGCACAAACTTTCATTCTGTATGGCGAACTGCGCCGACTATGTTTGACGACGGCAAATCCCCGAGTGCGAGCGTATTGTTCCACGGTACGCTGAGCTTCCTCTGTTGTTCTGAACTGCATGCCGACGGTCAGTTTTGCAGACATGTCGGATGAAACTATAATCGTGGTTGACAAATCTGTGGTCGAAGGGAATACGTTCCGAGATATGGTAGGTTCCGAGATATGGTAGGGAGCATGTCTGGAGCCGATCATCGAAGATGTTATGTGGGTGAGTGAGTAGCTGGGAAATCAGTGGAGACGCCGGAGTGATGGCTGGGATGCAATGAAAACGCTTGCCTCCGGCGGCCCCTGGTGGATCCTGTTTCGCTTTGCATAAAACCTATCGGGCCCAACAACGACTCGTTACAGCCACATTACTCATAACCTTTTGGACGCCATGGATATATTTATCGATGTACATTAGAGTCCTCCTTTGGTGAGCTCTTCTCTTGGTGATTTGTCCGTACTAGAATATGCTATTCCTTACTCGAGGCCTAATTTTATTGAGTTTTACTGATTCAGGGAATTACATGCAGCTAGTGCGTTCCGGGAGCGTTGAAGAATGTTAAAGGGAAGCTCGTGAAATTCGTTTGGGTTCACTCCGCTGGCCGTCTGTTCATTTGTGGAACAGCTCGAAGCTGCCGCAATCTATCTTTGCACGCTATCGATGTGACGCACGGCGAGACTATATGACATGTTACAGTCAAATTACCTCCGACATTCTTGACTACGTTCAACTGCCTTCAGCGATGGCCTCACAGGAGTCTGTACTGTTAATCCACTTCCGCTGACGTTGCGTACGATGCTTAGCATTGGATAACAGATCCGCTGTCACATCCGGTGCACAGAAAGCTCTCATATTTTCGCTATCAGCCTTTACTCTTCGATTGCCTTCGTCGACCAGACAGGTGACCGTGGAATTTTTGCGTGGCTTACACTTTGATGTCCCGTGTTAGGGTTTGTATTAAAGTTCTTAACGGTCGGTTTTTGGGTGAAACTGTAGTTACTATGAACCGTCTAATCCTAATTTTGTCCACTTACGTCTATCTTAATTTCTAAACATTGCATATACCAGTTGACAACGCTTTATCGCCATCTGCGTCCATAAGATCCAACAGTTGAAATCTTGACAGTATCATAGTTGCACAGAGAGTGGTCACCAGCAGGTTTTCACTGGCACAAAATATTATCCAGCGGCGTAGACAGGGTTATTTGGAACTTGCCAAAATACGACTCGGCAAGATGAGATTGCCAACAAAACCTATGACCGGTTCAAAAGATTATACCTTCATTGAGCAGACTAAAATATTGCTCGACCATATTACTGACCGTCTACCTGTGAGTTTGTGGAAACCCTCAGTATGCCCTTGCCACGTTCCTGTTGTTTAGTAGCGCTGTCAACCCCCACTCGTCTTGAGACGCCGAATCTATAGAGTCACCAGACTGCATTCTCAGTAGAGCCACTCTGATAGCAAATGCTGATATTCTTGCAGCCGAAGCCTCATCCTCCACAATCCCGTTGTTGTACTTCTCTTCATCTTGCAAGATATTGCTGATAACTTCGCCTGCCCCGCTCGCATGAAGCACCCTGGCGATTGCTAAATGAATGTTGAACAACTCTCCATCAGGTAAATCGACTGCATTGCCCTGAGGCCCGGTTCCAAAAATAAATTGGTCGCCATCTCGGCAATGACTCATAAAGGGACCCTCGTCTGCGTCTTCTGGGACTATTTTGCGTAACCTGTACCGTCCATTCAAGTACTCGACCCTAATAACGAATAAATCGAATGACTGGTGAGTAATGAGATCTGTGCAGAATATGTTACTGGGGCTGTTCATGCTTCTGTCCCTTAGAATCGCCTCCACGCTGGTACCGGCAAACATAGACAATAACGATTGCATGGCCGAATATTTGGCCAGCTTGAATGGCATAATATGGGCAGCTTGAAGTCGCACAAGTCTTTCAGGAGCAGTCTGGCGAATATGACGCGGTGCAGATTTGTCAACTGCTCTGCCAACGGGCGATATCTCGCCATCCCTGGCAAGTATCTATGCATTACGATTGTCAGTGGACCTCCATAACGGAAAATAGAGTACTCGCTATATCCTTGACATCTGAATCCCTGGACAACTTTGACTTACGTGATGACGACGAAGATTTCACAGATTCAGGAATTTGCGAGTAGAGTCTCATCGGGAGCAGCAGTCTCTCGAAACTATTGGTTGCCCACTCCCGCATTATCCTCATTAGTTCCTCTGATTGCGACAACTCGAATGCAGCCCTCCGCCACTTTAATCCACTCGCCGGGGAAATTCTACCTAGCGAGCTCGTGACGTCAAGCAGCGATGCCCCCGGACCCTCAGCGACTATGAACGTTGACAATCTGTGGACTCGACCGCGAAGGTGGACAATATTATTCCATAAGTCGTCTGCAATTGAACTGGGGTTGCGACCCATAGTGCAAAAGTAAGCCGCCGACAATTATATTGGTGGTTGGCGGCCGGAACCTCGAACTCACCATCCTCTGGTAGAAAATTGCAAAGTATCCTAAGAGCATCCAACAACGGTCTGAAATCCATGACACTGTAATAATAATAACCGAAGGTCAGTGGCCGATGGTAGTCGATGAAATTATTATTAAGAGGAACTTGGAAAAGGATGTGGATTACGTGACACGGCGGGTATAAGAGGTGTAGTAAACAACGACGAGTATATAATACCGAATGGGCGAGTAAAATTTAGGGTACGCTGGCACTGGCCTTTGTCATTGACGTCATTGAACTGTTATCACCCCTGAAATTGAAATTACAGTAGCCACTGCGTATTAAGGTTCCGGCGTGATTGTTCTCCCACCTCGGTTCCACTTTACGTGCAGCTAAGGCTAGGGTTGTTTCGTCACGCTAACCTTATTACCTGTGGGTGCATTTGTTTGCGCATCCGTTGATGGCGAAACAAGCCGACGTAGGCTACTTAGTACATACATAAAAGACAGCAAGTTAAAGTTGCAGGCATGCGCGGTACAGGCCCAATTAGAAGTTGACCAGTGTGTCGAGTTATGAAGAACCCTTGCCCACATCCTTGAAGTTAAGGGTAAAGGCGCACTTTCCGGTCTCTGCCCTGCACTAATTAACTTAGAGGAATACATCGTGGCCAACCAACAAAGGGCTATCATCAGTTGTAAAGGGCTACAGTCTCGAAGAAATCCTGCAAGATTTGCAGCATCTTGGTCACAAACTTGTTGAGGGTTTCTAGGCCATCACGTATCTCTGATGATTTGAGGGTTTGAGGGTTGAGGGTGCGTCTGTGGTCAGTTGGACTAGAATTTTTATTTGGATCTAACTGACGATATGTCAAACATATCGATTTGACGGTCGAAGAATGCTTTGAATAATATTCGATATTCGTATTCGCCGTCGGGAGATCGGCCGATATCGTATCCGACACCGATAATCGGTCGAATATCGTCAACAGAACTAAAGGATTTTGCTTATTCGCGCTGACCGAGCCACTTTTGCACACCCCTCAAGAGCGTGAGCTTTTGTTCAGGCTTCCACCCTAGCCCTGCAAAAGTGCGGCACTCCCACAATGTTTAATGGGTGCGAGGCCTCGAAAGTCGTACTTCTACCACACATATGTTCGCTATGCGAGCTTCGCGCGAGTCCCTACCCTATTTAGGTACCAGGCCTCACTAACAATGCCGGACTCAAGATAAGAATATAAAATTAGTCCAATCTCATTGCAAAATATACATTTGTTCGCATGAAGCTGCACAAATTTTATAACCGAACTACCATCTTAAGGGGCGCTCAGAGATTAAACCCTGGATTATTTGGCATTATGCTATGATGTATTATCTGTAGTTACAGACAATTGGTGAATACTTTACATTTCTGGATCAGTCCGCAAAAGGAACCCACAATAATAGGCCAAAAGTTTGCGTTCAACGCGTCCTTTACAGCCGCACCGGAGCCGCTTTCCAGCAGGTTTTTCTCTCCAGTTCACTTGGTATTATGGTATTCGTTTTGTTTCCTCTGGTTATTGGTGGTTGTCCAGCCGATAGCTTCGTCCAGGCACTGCCATGATCAAAGAACAGGTCTAGGATATAGAATGGCACACGCGGTTGGTCCGCGTCATATTGACCTCTCCTTGGCCGACTATCTAAGCACTGTCGTTGCGAAATTCAACACAAAGAGCGATAGTAATAGTAATTTATACTTGAAACTGGCGACGAAGTACGCTGTCGTAACAATGTGTGCATATTGAATTCAACAGATGAGTTCTGAAAGAATTTGGTGTGTAAGAATTACAGGTGCCGATCAGTGAGTGGCTATCGGCAGAAATATATGAGCGCGAGAATGACGCAAGTACGCTTGCTTTCAGCCCTTGCCCTTGACTCACAGCTCACCCTTCTCACGGCGCATTACCCTAGCCCTCTCAGGTCGAGCTCGACCTGTCCACAAGTTATGTTACTGTTGTTTACCGCTAATTGTTTCCCGTCCATCGAAATGTAATCCAGAACGAACCAAGTTGTCTTAATTTCGTCAACCGCTACGTAACTTTCCTTATAATTTAGTTTAGCTTCGTTCTTCTCTTGCAAGAATCATGAAGTTATCATGGACTTCAAGTCCTTGTTGGATGCTCTCCGGCTTATTTGCGACTTGTTGCCGGAAAACGAGGACGTTCTGATTCATGCAGGTAATCAACAGTATGACGCCCGACGCCTTACTTTGGCACTCTTGAATCATGGTCGCAGCCCCAATTCAATAGCAGACAATTTATGGCATGAAACTGTCTTCCTTCGCAGTCGAGTCAGCAAGCTGTCAAAGTTCTTAGTCGCTGAGGGTGAACCGTCGCTGTTTGACATCACCAGCTCGTCGGGTCGAATTGCCCCGACTGATGGTGTCACATGGCGGGATGCAGCCGTCCAATTCTCGCAGTCAAAGGAACTAATGAGAATAATGTTGGAATGGGCAACCAAGGTCTTTGAGGACTTGCTCTTTTCAATAAGACGCTACGGGCCGATTTCGGCAAAAATGAAATCTTCATCGTCAACGCGCAAGTCAAATTCATCCAGGGACTCAAATGTCCGGTTTCGGGTGAGTATGTAACTCCTTCTCGAGATTCAGCTGACTATAAGAATACTAGATACTTGCTAGGGATGGTTCCGTATCACCAGTTGGCAGGGCAATTGACGAATCTGCACCGGAAGATATACGAGACTCTTATCCCGACAGAGCTACGAAACTTGAAGCTGCTCATATAATGCCATTCATGCTGTCCAAGTATTCGACCATGCAAACATTATTGTCGATGTTTGCTGGTACTAACATGGAAGCTATTCTCGGAAGGAATGGCATAAACGGCCCCAGTAATATATTCTGCACAGATCATGACACCCGCCTAAAATTCGATCAATTCTTTATTGGGATTGAATACTTGAATGGGCAGTACTGGTTACGCAAAGTGAACCCAAGGAAAGCTCGCGGCCCCTTTATCAGCCATTGCCAAGACGGCGAAGAGGTCATATTCGGACTGGGACCCCAGGGTCGTGCAATTGATTTACCTGATGGAGAGCTGTGCAACATTCATTTAGCATCGGTAACGTGCTTCATGCCAGCGGGGCTGGTGAAGTTATCAACAAAGTATTGCAAGATGAGGAAGATTATGATGATGGCATCGTGGAAGATGTGGCATCCGCTGCACGAATCTCAGCATTTGCTCTTAGAATGGCGTTGAAGAGGGTGCAGGCTGTTGACCCAAATGAATCTTCTCCTGGTGATGATGGTTGCAGCAACAAACTGCAGGAAGCTCGTAAAGGTGTTCTGAGAGTTCGTAGTAACTCTCAGATAGATTCCTAGTGGTCTGTAACAATTTTAATTCACACGCAATGAGGGTGTTATTGCAATAACCCTGTAATCGTATACCTGAACCGCCCATCCAGTTTCCGATTATTACTATCGACACTAGAACATCATGATCCTCTTTTCAAAATGGCAATAATAAATAGGTGCTTGCTATTTGTCTTCAACTTTTGCGCAACTCATATTCGTGTCCGACTATGGGTTTCCGAGGTCTTATTTGTATTCCGTTCGTAATTATTCGTAAATTTGCCGAGACGATATTAGATATGCGCAGGCTAGGGCGAAACCATGGACCCTCCTAGGGGTTCTACGCCTAGACATAGCTTGTAACGATTTTGAGAAGTGGAATCAGGAAGGCTGCAAGAATTACTTACCTATACCGGTATCGGGGGCGCCAGTAGACAGACTTTTTAATAGTAAAGGGATTTATTAAGCTTACGGAGGAACCCTACGAAGAATGAATAATTCACGAATATCCCAAGTTTTATTCGTACGAATATCAGGTAAGCAGTCAATCTCAATTTTGAAGCGGCAGATTCCATAAGCGTCTTGTACATCAAGCAGACAGAGCCCTCGTTCGAGCGACAGGTGTGCCGTCCCTGGCTGCCTGTTGGACAATTGACCCGGTACGTCAACGTCACTATTTGCCTATTTACTTGAGCGAAATCGGAATTTTCCGCCGAAAACTGGCTGTTTGCCAGAACTGCGTGTTCGCTCGCGTGGCCCAGTCATTCGTATTCATTCTGTCGTCTTGATGGTTTTGGGGGCTACGTTGAAATTATTGTATAATACCATTATTGTGTTGGTTTAGGGTAGTTTTGTGCGCGGTCATATCCGCTTGACCATTTTGAAAATTGAGAGGTGGATATGAGCGCTTCAAATTGTATTCTAAGACAATCAAATAGGTAGTTAGCCTCGTAAGCCTTGCAACGTGACTTTCCGAATTCAATTCTGTGACTTTTATCTGCGTCAGTCGACTTCCAGTGAAATCTTTAGATAATCATGTGGGTACACTGACCAATGAGACCGGCTCCATGTGGGACGATGGGACATTCGCTAGATTTGACACCATTCGGTTCTACTGGTTTTGCTGAGATTTCCGAGGAAGTGGTAGCGACGGCTTTGAGCGTGTCGTCATCCACCTTCTCATTCCTCAAACTTCCCGTCACTCTCTTTCGGGCGGTGCAGAATTTTTCCCGCCTCTCCTGATCGTCCATGGCGCCGACGGCCGTTGCCTCGATGTAATCGCCCTTGTCTGTCTAGTATATAGGCCCATGAATCTTCGTATGACCCTTCCCATGTGAGTGCATTCTTCACCGCCGGATCCAGGACCGGCATTTGACCAAATTCAAAGTCCAGTTCCCCACCATATTTATTTGGCAGGTTCGCAGGATCAATAAACGACTCGAGTGTTGCATTCATATCATGTTGCGAGAGAGAATGAAGATTTTGGACGCAGTGATTGGATCAAACATCTCTCGATCCAGTCCCACACCGTAGGGAAGAATGATGGCGCCCCAATGATCTACACAATTATTTAACGGGAGAGCGTGCAAGAGTTGAGCTTTCACCACCTATATAAACATCTGTCACCGACCTCTGGGAAAAGACCATCATGTGGGTTCCACTTACCGAAGACGGCGATGTTGATGATTGCGATCAAAATTGTGTTCGCGTCGATTTTAAGCTCACCGCTTCTCTCATTTGTTCGATGCCTATTTAATCCTGATTGAAGTACGAGTCAGTCGCCCACCAATCATGGTCACTGCTAACTCGTTCATTACTTCTTTTGCAGCCGGGTGGGAGAGACTTTGTAGCACTTCCCCACCGGGTATCATTGAATAGAGAACGTGAGGTTGGTGAACAGCACCCAGAGCAATGCATTCACAAAACCAAAGTACGTTGCTGGCTCGGAACATGGCCGTGAAGGCAAAGGTGCGGATGAACCGAGTGCCGGGGAAGAATTGGGCATAGGGATCGGCACGGATAAGAATTTTCATTATCTATATCCGTATCCGTATCCAGGCAACGTATAGTTATCCGTATCCGTATCCATATCCAGAAAAAATGCGCTTATCCGTATCCGTCATATCCAGATATCAACCTAGTAATGACCAAATATGAATGAAAGACATCACGACGAAGTTACCCAACTGAACATCCAACAAGGCTTCTATGGACCGCTTCGGTGCAGAGGTCACACGTGGGCCGGTAAGCTGAATGAAGCATTCATTGAAGTCTGGCGACGTGATTCATGCGATAGATTTGTGAGTAGTTTAATCACATTGATTTTATTGACACCAATCTGCTCACATTAAGCTATGTTTAGTACCTGATCCAAAGAGGATTCTGCCTTAATGATCTCCCTGTCACTCTTGGACTTAGGATAAGTGAATTTTATCCGCATGATGCATGGGAAGCCGCCAACATCGAGGATAGAACTGTGCATTTTGACGGCGCCAGATTTCTAGAGGGACTGAGGCGTGACATCGAGCTGGCCGCACAATGCCGGTTTGAAAGATTCCTCTTCGGCAAATTGGGATTATGATAAAAGGGCCGGGTTCAGAGTTCACGCGCCGCCGATTGATTGGTTTCACGTTAGTAGTACTTCATGTGAGATTGATCAAGGCTAGTGATAATTTGTAATAATCAAGAATAGCTAATAGATTACTATTGGAATGATGACCGAATGCTTCTAAAATCTCTTCCAGTGCTTGAGACCAGGGCGCTGAAACCAGCGCAGAGTGGAACAGCTGAGGGCGATGTGCGAACAATTGTCGAGTCAGGAAGAGAGCCGCATGGCTGGATCGAGAATGAACGATTATTATTTTTAGTTAACTAAGTTAATATGTGAATATAACAGCGACAAGTCACAAATGGCAAACCGCAACGTCAAGAAGACTTATGCCAATTAGCCTGCGCCTAAAGCTTATATTTGGAGTCAGGGTGCACCTTGGGCGTGCTGCGCCCACCATTTGCACGTGTCGATCGTCACTCCGGGGCAGATAGCACACAAGATTTCTTGGCCAAAAGAATTTTGCGGTGTCGGACAAGGACTCAGCGGGTAGATCAACTAATCATGTGAACGCTATGCAAAAAAAATGAGTGTCGATGCTCGGCGACCATAATCACGCGACGGATTTAAATGTCACATATTTCTGGCTCGTACTAGCGCTCAGAAGTTAGCCCTTGAATTCTGGCAGCGAAGCGAGGTGCCGAAGCCAATTCGCATTAGACTTGCTACTATCATATTGTATCACGATGGGCTGCAGTACATGTGAACAGGACAATTTCGCGGCGGGGTCATTCAGTCATTCGTCGCCCGAATAGCTACAGGAGTCTCACGTGGTGCGTATTAGGAGGAACCGAATAAGATGTAAATACGACGCTGTCTGTCACACCCCATTCGCTACTGCATCGACCTTCTTGTCTCAATATTCCCCTAACAGAAAAAAAGAATTTATCGGAATGGTCATCGATCCAAACTTGATTAGCGACTTGAGCAATCAGTTGACTGATTCAAAAGTCCTAACGCCTCACTCAGAAGGATATGCTGAACGTCTCAAGCGCTGGAGTGACTGTGCCATAAAGCAAGCCGTATGTTCTCTTGATTCACGGTCATATAGCACGTTGGGTTGACGGAAATCTTTACAGGGTGCGGTGGTCCTCGCTGGGTCGGCCGAGGATATCTCCAGGACGGTTCTATTTGCTCAGGCAAACTCGATTAAGATTGCAGTCTGCGGAGGAGGTCACTCGGCTGCAGGTTCCTCGTCCATCGATGGTGGAATAGTCATCGATCTCTCACCAATGCGATGTGTGACTGTGGATTCGAACAACAAAACGGCTACAGCTCAAGGAGGAGCACTCTGGCTGGACGTTGATGTTGCCGCGGAAACTCACGGTCTTGCTACCGTTGGTGGAACAGTGAACAACACTGGTATTGGTGGTCTTACTCTTGGCGGCGGCCACGGATGGCTTACTGGCAAGTACGGGCAAGTTGTTGACAATTTGCTCAGTGTCAAGCTCGTACTTGCAGATGGGAGTATTGCTACAGCTTCGGAGGCAGAGAACTCAGAACTATTCTGGGCGGTGAGAGGCGCTGGTCAGAATTTCGGTGTTGTGGTAGAATTCGTGTACCAGCTTTATGAACAGCCAAACCCCGTCTGGGCTGGTGTGCTCGCATTTTCTCCTGATAAGATTGAGGCTGTTGTTCAGTTTGCTAACCACATTGAGGCGACTACGAAGGGAGAGAGTGCTATAGAGTTTGGATTCTCGACACCACCGTCTGCGACAGAACCTGCCATTGTAACCGCCGTGTTTTATGACGGCGTAGCGACTGACGCCTTGAGAGTTTTTGCCCCGCTGTTATCACTGGAGCCGATCATGAATACAACCACTGAAATGCCTTACTCTATGGTTAACGGCATGCTAAATCCTCTCGTGGCGCCCGGAGACCGCAGAGCTTTACATGCCGCAACTTTTTTTGCGCCGTTAGATGCAACATTTGTGCGGAGCCTATTTAATGACTTTGTGGAGCTAACTCAGAAGATACCCGGATCTGGAGAATCGGTGATCTTGTTTGAATACATTGGCCGTGACAAGGTTCGCCAAGTTAGTCCGTCCGCGATGGCCTATGCAAACAGAGGAGAGTACTATAATGCGGTACTGGCACCGAAATGGTCCGACTCGGCCTGCGACGGTGAGTTACGGGCATCGATAAAGAAGATGGCAAATCGGATCCAAAGTGAAGCTGGTAAGGGTAATCCAAAAGATGTGGGAAAATATGCCAATTACGCCGATTTTTCAAGTAAGCATGCTCAGCCTTCTTCTTCAGGTGCGGTATTAATTAACTATTTCGTCGTTATAGACGTCCATGTACCGATCCAGGATATGTTTGGACAGAACTCCGAAAAGCTTCGGATGCTCAAGACGAAATATGACCCGGGCAATGTGTTCAGCAAGTGGCACAATTTGCTTCAGCCAACAGCGGTATCAACTTAGGTCTGGGCTAAGAGACTAGGCAGGCAACTCGGACGTCAGTCGTTGTTTCAGGCGTGATGACATCTCACTCTTTTGTGGCACTTCTTCGCCGGATGTTCTCGAATTAGTTGTAGATCTCTGTATGAGAAATATCACAAGATTGCAGACTTCGAAGAACCCTTACTTGGCCCGGAGATGAATGCTGGGAGTGTCTTAAACTTCCTACTATGACACTCTAATCTAATATTTATTCGCGGCATTAGAGTTGAATCCGTGGCGTCTTATTCATCCCGATTAGCTAACCCTGGACTCATGTAAATACTACGCTCCGCTCCTGCAGCAACCGTATGTCCCACAATTTGGCAACTGAGTATTGGATCAATAACTGGGTATCTGAATATCTACACCAACCAAAACATGTTAATCGCACTCTCACTCTCATTGAACCTCTTACTAGGGCTGGACACGATACGATATCGCCGGGTTTTGCCCATATCGCATATCGTATCGCCGGCCAGAAAAGTCTGGCGATATTATCGCCTATTTATCGTCCACTTGGCGATAATACGCAGGAATAAGTACCGAGACTAGTGTAACGCCATTAAAGTTGGGGTTAGGGTTTGGCAAGGAGGGTTCGGCAGAAATTATTGAATATAATCTCTGTAACTCACAGAATATCTTTGCTGGGGACTTTTGGCGTGCACTTAATTGAGTAATTACTTAGTCTTTCCATCCCAACGCCCTTTATTTACCGTGATGAGAATCAAGCGGAATCTCGGCGATACGATACGATATTCAACTTCAATATCGCATATCTTTTCGCCTAACTTATCGCCAGGAATTTTCCTCTGGCCATATCGTGTCCAGCCCTACCTCTTACCCGAGTATCACGCCATTACTGCGATATTGTGAGTCGAACGGTGAAGTTTGATCAACCGATCTTACTGCAGCGTCGGGGCGCATGAGGGGGACGTTTTAACAGTTATCGCCATTGACTTTCGCGTGTTGTGGCAGAAGTGGATATACGTAAAATATCACATGATCAGTGACATATACAAAACGTTCAACCTACACATGTCGATATAGTGTCGTCCGAATCTGCCCAATTTACTTCATTGATGACACTCAGGGGTATATCAGAAAATCCTGTTCAAATTGGAACGTAACACTTCAATGGCCACTCGACTAGATAAATTTCGCATGGCGTTGCAGAAAGTCTACGGATCTTTCGACCGCATCGGAATGGAAAATGCCACCGACTGGACCCCGCCGCCAAATTCTGGTGGACACCGTGGCCGTTACCTATGGACTGACGCTTTTGGTGTTCTCAACTTTCTTACTCTATACAAAGAGACCGACCAGGGCAGATTTTTGGTTCTCGCCAAACGTCTTACGCAGACCGTGCATGACGTCCTAGGATGGACTCGCGATGGCACATCTCGACTCCCAGGAGCGACAGATCAGAATCCTCTCGGTGGAGGACTGCGGATTGGGAAGACTGATGCCGAAGGACCAGATGGAGACGGTCAATATCATCATTACCTTACTCTCTGGATGTTTGCTCTCAATCGTTTATCTGTAGCTGCAGAAGATCGAGCTTACAACGACCAAGCAATAGCGCTAGCTAAGGCAATCCACCCTCACTTTTTCCTCCATCGGGCGACTTCAAATCCTCACATGGTTTGGAAGATTTCCACCGATATGTCGAGGCCTTTAGTTGCTAGTCAAGGACATTTGGACGCAGACACTGGCTATATCATCTTTCGTTTGCTTCAAGCAACAGCGAACGAAGGTCCTACCCTTGATGAAGAGATATCCGACTACAAAAGATTGATGAACTTGAGGAGAGCACAGTTCGAATCCAGTGATACGTTAGACCTTGGTATGGCTCTCTGGATGGTTCCTTGGTGTGCAAGGACAGAGGCCTGGGCGCAGGATATGGCTCAGAGTTGCCTCAGATCACTAAGTGCGATTTCTCATTTTACATAAGGAGTAATAATCTAATTGTTGTTAGGTCGAATCTTTAGCGAGGTGAGGTATACCGAGAGAGCGTTGGGGCATCGTCTGGCATTTCGAGAATTTGGTGCCTTGATGGGAATACAATGTTATGGACATAACGAGTATCTTCTCGCTCGTGTGCCACAGATCATGGCCATGTGGGAGAAGAATATCGGAGCGCTAACGCCAGAAGATCTTATGCCGATAACAATGGTGATGTATGCTTCGGCATTGCTTCCCACTGGTAAGAGCAGCTCCACATATATTGCAAACAAGGGCTAATTTTGTTCTCTAAGCTTTTCGAAAGAGTGCCCTGCACCAGGAATCTGAGCAGGTCAATGCTCTCTGAGCGATTGCCATTTCTAGTTAAAGGACCCTCTATCGTGCAGCCCATCGCAGGATTTTTTTTCCTCACCGTCACAGGAGATCTCATTTAGTTTTCAAGCTTTGCGAGACTGTACATGACCTCGGGACTCCACCTTCAAGCAGCAAGTTAAGAGTCGACAACTAAGTAGACATGTAAGTGAGTGTGAAATAAAATTCTCACGAGGTTCTTCCTGTGAGGGCATTGCTGGCACTACAAAGTAACCGAATCCTGTCCGGTGGTTTGTGGGTTCTCGCGGTGGAGAACATAAGCTTTTGAGCTTAGTGATCAGGACAGTTTATTCCAGTCGTGGCCCGTCTACATAATTCACAGTCCTTTCAATATCATATATCGCGTTTGTTAGGTGCGTGGTGTTAGGCGCGTGTTTTTTGTGGTGTTACTGCCCTTCCCTTCATACTGGCGACCAGACCATCAATGGTCAGCGGAACTATAATGGGCATCTGTCACACAATCCTTGATCCAGCAACTCTCCTTGATATGGGAGCATGTGAGTAGGTTAGGTCCTGCGCACTGCGCTAAACAATAGAGTTGGTTCCCGCCAAAGTGGAAGCGTGCAAATAAGAATTGACTCGAACGCCACATATCGGCAGCTGTAACCGCTAAATGTCGGAATACCAAGTATCATTCGGCAGTCCTCTGCCTAATTTCCAGCCTCTCAGTCTCTTTCAACATTTGCAGAGTCGGCTAAAGCGTTGTGGTATCTTGTCTTGCAATAATTGGAGCTTTATCTTAGGAGAAAGGATCAAGAATCGTTGATAGAGTAGACATCATTAGGGATGGAACCACAGTCAACGAAGGAAGTTTGCGGTGCAGCTAAGCAGTTTCTTCGGCGGCATCTTGAGAAAGTACCTGCAATCAAGGGATACAATAATACTATAGTGAAAGTGCTTTTGCGGTCAACATATAAGGAGACAAAGCGCGGCATTTCAGATGAAGCGGGAAGAAAATGTTTCAGGTTGACAACATCGATAAATACAAACAATACATGCGAGACTAAAACATGCATGCGCACTGCATATGAGACTTCAATCAATGGAACTCGCCGGGTTTTAGGCCAAATCCTTCCGGCGGAATCTCCTTCAGTGACGCGGTCCTTGCATAGTCGACACCGGCCGCGTATACGTTATTTCCCCACCAGGAGAGACTCGTCTGCGTGTACTGCAATCCCAAGAAAATGACAATGCCAGAAAATGCAACGCCGGCCGACAGTCCCGAAGCCAGAATGTAGTTATACTTAGTCCACCATGCCGTGTACCTTCTTCTGATGTAGAACATAAAGGCGGTCGCCATGTAGAAGCCGCCTACATAGTAGGTGTAGTTGTAGGTCGATCCCCAGAATGCCGCACCGGACACAAGAAGCGCCGGATGGATCGTTTTCATCTTGAGAGGATATTTGAGCTTCAGGATACCAAATGGAATGGCAATCAGAGGGCCAATGTAGAAGCAGTGCTTCAGCGCTGGGTACAGTGTTGTGAGCACTCTATCTGGGTTAATGATACCAAACATAATAGCATCCGAATAGACTGTCCGCGGAAATTGGCAGACGAACTTGTCTACCTGCGTCGTGCTACAAAAGTTCTTCACTGTACTGAACAACGCCTCGACAGCACCAATTGTCCCGAAACATTGAATTAATGTCGCAATTATCTGGGCTCGAAATACTGCTCGTTGCGGAAGTTTGGCGTAATGCGCAATCTTCTGATCGGCGATGAAACTCTCCGCTTGTTCGTCAATATTGTAGCCCCACATGCGCACCATCATGTTCGTCACCGCGTTGCCGGGATCCATATAGCCAGCAAGAATAACTGAGAATGCGCCAAATCCCATCGCATAGCCCGTCATAGAGTATATGATTACCGTGGGGATATACATCGCGATATTGAAAAGGAAAATCATAATAACGGTCCAAACTGGAACCGTCGTTGGCCATGCAAGCAAAGCAATCAAGGCAGTAGCCATTCCGATAATGAAAATTGCAAGGAACCACCAATCTGGGACTTCAGGATATTTTGACATCATGCGTGAGTGCGGATCATCGAACTCTGCCAGAGCGCTCCGTCGAGGATGTCGAATGGCCTTCCAGAACAACTTCATCGTGGTGCCGAGAAGCTTATACTCAGTGATCACAACATACATAAATGCGCATGTGTAGAGTGCCCATAGACCACCAGTACCGATAATGTGACCAGCTGACATGTAAGGCGCCGAGTATGAAAGATACGCTTGTTCGTTAAACTTGCCATCAATAACAATCTTGGACAGATTGTAGGTCTTGCCGGTACTGTCATAAATTGTGTTGGCGTTGATTGGAAGATATGCGGTGAATTTATGATTTGTCCAGTACAAGATCATAACCACGATGCCGCTAAGAATAACTCCAATGAACTTGTTAATAAACGCAAAATATGGGATGACAAGCACAGTGGCATAGTTAATGACCGCCCAATCGAACGTGGGAATGGGATTGACACCCATTCCTAAAAAGGACCCAGTGACAAGGGCCAACGTAACGTTCTTAGGTGCGATCCAAGTCATCCAGTTGAACGTACTAAGAGCCTTGAAAAGGTAGTTCGGAATGAAGAAGTACAAAAACGACGCCACAAATGTCAAAAAGAACAGCTTTTGCCGAGTAATTGTCCAACCATTAATCGAAGTCTTCGTCTCCTTGAGCAGCAATGCTCGGTTAAGTGCAAGAGTGGGCAAGACGGTTGGGAACATAGCCTTGAGTCAGGGTAAGAGTTGGGAACAACGTTTGGAAAAACTGCTTTGTCACTTCCGAACATACCTTGACGGGGAATATAGCGAGCTTACGAGCCAGACCGGCAAGGCCATAGCCGAAGAATAAACTCGCAAAATTCATAAGGAACACAAATCCAAAATCAACCCATTCGAGATGAAAGAACATCTCGTGTCGCATGGCGACGGTAAATGACATGAAGTTAGACATCTGAGAGCCAACATTCACCATGATGGTTGCCAGCATCTGTTCCTTGTGAGTCCATGGACCCGGATTCGTGCTGTAACGGGTTCCAAACAAAGTGAATCCCCAGTCCGGTAACAACTGTGTCAATTTTCCACAAGGAAACAAAAACAGTTGAAGAACGGTCGACTGAAGGGTAAGTCGTGGCTGGCGCTCGTAAAAAAACTCATTGACGAAACTACCAATTGCTACCCAGATAGCGCCAAGGATGTAAGCTCGGATAGTCTCAACAGGGATCGAAGGATCATCAAAAGGGTCTGTAACTGCACGGACCTCAGGATAGGGCGAGTGGAATTGTATAACTGCGGCTTCCAGTTTGGCATCTAGTTCGTAGGTGTCTATATCCTGACCATACGACTCTGGACCATCAAGGATCGATTCGATCTTGAAAAGTGTCTCGTTGGGGAAATTGACGTCGTCGTAGTGCTCACTATGTGCCTTACGTAGAATCCCGAGAGCCTCTTCCATAGTAATATCCATAACTTTCTCGTAAATAAACGCAGAACCGGAGTCAGCAAGCGGGTCGATATCGGTCGAGTGATTGACTTTGTTCATCACTTTGATCCGCTCAATGATCTTTGCACGTCCTGTCTCGCTGATGCCATCGCTGAGAGATTCGCTTGCCTGCACGTCGACTATAGCGGCAGCCTTCTTCTCGTCAACCTTTTCGCTGTAGTCCATTGTGAGGGCCTCGAAAAACATGTTAACATAAGCAACTATACCAAGTGGCCAAGGCGTGGCATACCTAAATTGATGCCCCGGAAAACGGTAAGAAATGAGCCTCTGAAAACCAATCCAAGAGAACTCCCGTGATCGAGAGCGGACCGTGGGGAGCGATGGTACGCCAACCAGCGGGCTTGAGAGGCTATACATAGTCATAGCGAGAAGTTCATTGCCATGTTATCGAGACCCACAGCACAGCGAGCCGGGTGAAGACGCCAGAACACTTGGCATGGCCGATAAGAAGAGTAAGATATAAGATATATTTCTTGAGGTAAACCGGCCAAGACATCACAGCCGACAAACCCCTGAATTAGGTTCAGTATCTCGACTTTGACGCCAAGACCAGCGGAGCGGGTTGTAGTAAGAACGAACTAGACCGTGGCCACACTGGAGTCATATGCAAGCTAGCATTATGTCCGGCCATAACGATTTCGATATTGCGGTCATTGACAAGAAAGGAACAAGCAGAGTTGTACTAAACAATCACGATGCCAAAAGTGGACGACAAGGTCGATGCATTGTACAAAGGGAATGAGAAACTTAAGCCAGATAACAAACTCGAATCAACGCAAGACTGAACACAGTGCGCAGGCCGAGCGATATCTTCCGTCTGCAGTAGCTTGGGCACTATAGGTCAACATTGCGGGGCCAACCGTGATAAACAGCAGTGGCGCGAAATGCTCCAGTTCCAACCCGAGCCCAAGAACGTTTGTCTTCCATGTGACGCCTACCATTCAGTCCTGAGGAGGACACTTAATGCCAGTCCACTAGTCAGCAAATAACTTATGCATATCCATTTTTGCAGCGCTACTTCCAAATGGGAATGGTCTTTTGTCCCATGAGTCTTTCCGACGTGACGCAATTTGCGCGGCTCCGGCCTAAAGATACGGAAAACTTTAAATGCGAAGCGGTTAATACCCGACGTTCAGTGGTCATATATGGCCTCGGGTATGGCCCGTGTATCTGCTAGGGCCACACTATAGAACGGTGTCGTTATCAGGACTTTATCTTGCGGTTCTTGCAACTATCTGCGCATCCCTCTTCGCTCCGCGGCGTCTTCAGGAGAGTTGCTTAAGGCTAGCACTATTGTCGAACGCAGTTTCGAGTTTAGTGGTAGCAAGTTTAAATCTACGCTGTCTCCCAAGTCTCCCAAATTGGCTGGGGTCAGAATCTCTCATAGGGCTTAACGACCAAGTGGCTGGCCTCGGTGGCGCCACTGTGGAATCTGGTGCAGTCTCTTATCACGCCGATGCTGACTTGTCATTATCTCACATGGCATTTGCTCTTGGAAGGACAATCTACCCTTATTTGCATTACGACCCTCAGTAACAATACAATTGGTGAAATTACGAAAGATTTCACGAGCAATAGCATGGTACCTGTCTTTTTTATTCAATTGTTCGGGTGTTCAGTCCGATATGAACTTCTCTGTAGGTTTTTCTCATCCAAGCCGCAGAGATGACCGGTCAGTCGGGACTTCCAAGATACACGAGACCTCCGCCGCAGCGTTTCGGTTCTTCTCACGGCTTACAAACATCCGCTAAAGATCACGGATTCTTTCCATTCCTTGAGTGACAAAGAGGATAAGCCCTAACGAGACTTGTGTTCAACGGCGTAGGGTTGTCGGTTCTCAAGTTCGACTAGAGACCAAGTCTATAATAGGAGTTGAATTGGGTATGTGCCCGCTCAGACAAGGCGCGCATAGGGTGCCAACCTCCAGCGCCAAACAACGCCGCGCACTAAATTGATGACTTCGTCTTCGTTGGATGGGCAACAAACCGTGTAGATCATCTTAGGAGCAGTGGAATTTAGGTTTCTGCAGAAGCAAGAATACAGCAACACAATTCTACAGAAAGACCGTCGCCGAAAGTGCGCTAGCAAGTATACGTACGCCGCAATTACAGCGTCGTCCCTCTCAGGTGCTGTCACGTTAACTACACGGACAGGTCCGTCAGGGTATCAATCGCGCACCGATAGCCATTATCCTCGCTTTGTTGAAAGTATTCGGTCCCACAAAACGCGAATTTTTTTAGCTCCAAAATTGGTATTCGGATATTGCCGTTACTATACGAATACAGAGTTAGGGTTACGTTACCCGGCTTAAATTGAATTCTGCTTATCGGTCTTGCTTCGCGCTTTCTATAACGTCCACCAGGAACATGTTAATGCACTGATAAGGCGCCGGCTCAGTCACTCGGTATTAACTTACCGGCATGTGACGTCGTCGGTGCCGGCCACCTGATTGTTACTCATTGTCTCTCACGACATTGACTCAAACTGGACGGATATAAATTCTAGTGATATAGATGGTTAGTTGTATGAGACAGGGCACCGAAAATTGGTCTTTTACCACAAGGGGCACATGAAATATCTGCATATCTGTCAAGATGAACTTGAGTTACGATGGAGCGGGCTACCAGACTCGGCAGTAAGGCAGCAGTTTTGCTACGACAAGCCACCGGGCACAATTTCTGGTCAATCTAGACGGGGGCAGAACATGGAATACACTCGCGATGTCTGCCATTTGGCTAGAAGAGGACTGCTACTAGACCTGTTCTGCCCGCCGAGTTTAATCAATTTAAGATGTCCCAGCTCGAACCCATTTACTTTTATGATGACTGCGATTCTACAACGGACAGAGACATTGGCCAAGGAACAGGCTGTTATCAGATGGTGCTCCCGACGGCCCTGTGGTAATGGAGACTTTGGTGTGAAGTTGAATCGCTTTCACAGAAGATGTGATCTGCCCATTGTACGAAAAAGTTCACATTGGCCAAATTATATAGTACATGACTTTTCCGAGAATGGTTATTATGTGCAACGGTTTAAGCGTCTAAAAAGAAATTATTAACTGACGCAAGAATAGAACTTATATGCGTGTAACGTTCGCCGCATCCCAATGGGGCAAGACCTGCAACGGCTACTGCATACAGTGCTGCGGACCGAGTCATTGTTATTCAGATGCCCGATGGCTAATCATTCGGTCTTTGAGTGGCAAACCGGAAGCCTTCGGCGGCAGATTGAACTGTTTTCATCCCTACGGCGCAAGTACCGCAGCGCTCACTGACTGACGGCGACCCTGCGTATTAGCCGAACTCATGAAAAACCATGCGCAATGGCTCACATAATCTACACTAAATTCGTAACGTACGGGCACGGTTGATATTATCTGACTGCTGAATTAAGTTGCCGGACGGGATTCTTCCGTGGGCATGACTGGTCTATGGTCATTGGCTCTCAGCCTGTTGGCCCTGGTATCACTTAAGTAAAGACGACGGTTGGGAAATGACCGTCGACAAGCGTGGCTTGGGTTTGCAATACCAAGCTTTTCTGGGCGTGCGTCGGACCGACAACCCCGTCCCGTAATGTCGTATGATGAGCCTGCGCGGAGCTGCACTGTCATGCTGTCAGTATCTCGAATCCGATGCACTATACATAATTTGAACGACCTTGATTGTTCAGATCAGCCTTTTTGAGTTATCTGCCTATTAGGTTTAACCAACGCGACAATCCGCGAAGATAAGCTGCTTTTGCGGCGTCGGACGTACTGAGTCAAACTTTGCTCTTCCCGATAAAGTTCAAGCGATACCACCCGTCGTTCGGTTCCACAAGTGTTTCAAAATTTGATATAATTTGAGACCATGCAATAGCAACCAAAAGAATGGACATTCAAAAATGGACAACTAACTTGAGTGGCTGCGGCTCGATCTAGCCGCGTTGAGCTTAGATTCTCCGGCAAGCCGGTCATCTAGTAATTCTGAAGGGATGTCCGGCCTGTCAAGCGACATCAATTCCACAATGGCTTTCGAGTGCTATAGTTGTCGCCACTGTCCGAGAGTAATGGAGCTTACATATAAATGGGTGATGTCCTGTCATTGGACATTTGCTATTTCGTCTTCATCTGTGTCTACCGTTTCCAAGCCTGTTTCATTCAGCTGTAACATATCGCCATGCCAGAGGTGCAAGACAAAGCGCCAGCCGAAGTCTCTGCTGAGGCTATGACCGACGTGTATTTCGAAGGTGCCAAGAAGCAGTCGTTTGTGGAGAATTTCAAGGAGGGTTTTAGATGGTATGAGAAGGGAATGCCAAAATCTGAGAAGTTGCTCTTATTTAAACTGGACACAATGATTCTCACCTTTACGTGCTTGTCGTCCTTCAGTTTAAGTCTAGACTTGCAGAACCTCACCAATGCTTATGTCAGGTATGTTAGAAAGTCGGAATGGTAATGCTTCAGAATTCAGTACTAAGATCCTGGCCGCAGTGGAATGAAGGAAGATTTAAATTTGGGTGGGAATGATTTGAACATGTTGACTATTGTCAATCAGATCCCTTACTGTGTTTTTATGATTCCTGGAACAATGTTAATGACCCGAGTCAGGCCCAGTCTTTTGATGCCCACTTGCGAAACCCTTTGGGGTATCTTCACTCTGTTGAGTGCATTTGCGAAAAATATCGATACTATGTACGCTTACCGATTTTTGGTGGGTTTTTTTGGTGCTATTTCATACACTGGATCAATCTTCATTATTGGTTCTTGGTACAAAAAGCCTGAAATGTCTCGTCGACTGGGATTTTATGCGGTATCAAGTCCTTTGGGTCAGATGTTTTCCGGATATTTGCAGACTGCAGCATATAACGGACTCAACGGCGTGAACGGACTAGAAGGGTGGAGGTGGCTCTTCATCATTTGCTCAATCATAACATTCCCGATTGCTTTATATGGATTCATTGCTATTCCGGATACTCCTGCTACGAGCCGAAGCTTGTTACTAACGAAGGACGAAATAGCGTTGAGTAGAGAGCGAGTAGGTATAGGCGCGGCGCCTAGGAAGACACTTTCGTTCGCGGTTGTCAAACAGGGCCTATCCGGCTGGAAATGGTATCTGTTTGTCGCGTCGTGGGCATTTTTGGACCAGAGTGAACAAAGGTTGTCCACATCGATGTCTTTGTATCTGAAGTACTACAAGAACGAATTCTCGGTCCCTCAGATCAACAATCTGCCGACAGTCACTAATGCGATCAGTGTTGTCACCACACTGGCAGCGTCATGGTATACCGATAAAACACGTAACCCTTTCTTGCCAGCTTTCCTTGCAACGTCTATGTATTGCATCACGGCATATATTCTTGTTGGTTGGTATGTTCCGCTCGGCGCCAAATTCTTTGCGTGGTTTATGGGTGGTTCCATTCTAGGTAATGCTGCTTAATGTGCCAATTAAAGCTGCTAGCCGCTAACCTTTCGTCTAGTTCTCCAATCACTATTGATGACTTGGGCTAGTATTCTTACCATCTCGGACCTGGAAGAACGAGCGTTCCTGACAGGAAGTATGAACTGTCTGGGAAATGCAATCAAAACGGGTACAAACATTGTTGTTTTTCCCGCCGAACAAGCGCCACGATTTAAGCGGGGTTACATCTGGACAGCAATTACTGGCAGCCTTCAACTCGTTTTCTTGGTCTGGATCAAAATGATGACCATCTGGGACGAGAAGAAAAAGCAGAAAGCGACAGAAATTATGCTGGGCAGCGAGATGATTATGGACGGCAAAATCCGGCAGGAAGAGAAGCGCAATTCATCTGAATAGAGAAGGGGTTGAGAATAAGAAGTTCAAATCCTGAAAACCAAGACGTGCGTGCTGTTTAAACGCAGCAATGTCACTGTATTGCGCCTAGTTTCCCAATAGAAATCGTCAAATTTTAATTTGATAATATATCATGGATATTGTGAGCCGTCTTCGTCTCGTCGACAAAACATAACCAGCTGCGTGCGCGCCACAGCTACTGTCAATGAGCTACGAATATCGTATGGGCAGAGTAAAGAGCCACAGCACAAAAAGACTGAAGTTGACATTGTCGCAGGATCTAATGGGTCCCCGAGAGTCCACAGCAGTTTTTACATGCCTATTTTGGCCCGTATTTTCGCTCTCTCGTTTGGAGTCTGCCAAACTGATTTTCCACTTTGTACTGGACGACGATCTGCTGGAACGTTAGAGCTTGAAGCTTTTTTTGTTGCTATTCGCTCCTTTGACTGAAACTCTTTACCCCTGAACTTCGTTCCGGATGGTTTGTGACTGACTACCTACTATTGTTGGACCCGAAACTTCTGGCATCGATATAATTAAATCACCAGCGCGGCAAATAATAGATCCGTTATCGATAAACATGTGATGCGGTAGCGTGGTCGGTTTGCATGGAAGCGTTGCTCAGTGGTTTCATGAACAACCGTTTTCACACGCGGCTTCAATATACTGCACTAATGGGTCGACTCGGATCTCGGCACCGTCAAAACAGATTTGTAGTGTTGACTGGACCATTGCGGACCACTACTAAGTGAAAATCGCTGACGGAACCGATTTTGTAGGCCGTTCACAGGTACTAACTACACTGGCGGGCCAAAGTGTGACAAAGGCATGGAGTCCTGACAATGCGCCCCATAACACCAATCATTGACTAAGTAGGTAGTAATTTCAAGTAGAAATCAATTACACTATTTTCACAGTATACTTTGCAACATTACGGGTTGCAATCAATCTAATAAAAGATATTCTATATAACTCTATGACCAAAAGTTCTATACAAACCCCCAAGCGTAAATCCAACGACGATGCCCTAGGTAAGAATTGCGAAACAATACCAATCGCAACAGATTACCGTCCCTCCCATGATATCAGCCATCGATGGCATACGGCCCAGTTCTTATCGACATTGAACCATGTATCGTTTGTTGGCTTTACTGTCACCATCCCTTCGACTTCGACACCGCCTGCACCGCGGAATAGATAGCTGGTGACCATATCCGCCCAAAGCCAAGACAACCGTCCCCGCTTGATATGTAGTTCGTCTTGATACTCACTAACGTATCCATACACAAGCTTTCCCCACTCAAAGACCTCGACGTCTAATTGCGCCATGAGCGCCCGCATCATCCTGTCCACCGAGATCAAACCCAGGTCTTGCTCCTTACCATCCCTTTTCGTCGACAGCGCGCGATACATAAAAGGCGTATGTTCACCAAACTCCTGCCTCAGCATGCCGACCAACTTCTTCACCCTCGCAGCAACAAACCTCAGTTCGCTCCACTTCAGCTGTGAATTCGAATTCCACCATATTTTAGTCTTCTTGTCCTCGGGCAATGACTTCTCTACCTCAGCATGCTCTGCTTCCCTAAAAGCCCGTTCGTCCCAGAATCCAGTCTGAAAAAGGATTAGGTCTGGCCGTTCTCCTCCCCACCCTAGTACCCGTGGCAAGGACGTGCGGTAAATTGCCTCGAGCCGTTCCTCAAAAGCTACAAGAGGCATGTCTTGTATCCACCACCAACTGGGTCGGTAGGTAAACGTCGACGGCAAATGCCACTGCACGATTGTCAGGTTGACAAGGGGGATGTGACATGACGCTGTAGTTCTCTGTTCCTTCGGCCGTCCGCCTTCCTCCACGAAGGTTGCGTTTGGGAATTCTTCGCAGAAATCTATCACCATGAAGCGGTCGACAGAGTCCCCGATAGTGAGAACACGGCGGTGCTGGATCCATTTCATTTCCTCCAGGATAGATTCCTCGTCAGCGTTTAGGACTTTCGTGTCGCGCCCCTCGCGGGCTTCGAGCTCGGTAAGAACATTGTAGTAGAATGCAAGCTTCTTGGTCCACTGAGTTGGGGCGAGGGCAAAGAATTCGGGTTCAACGCTACTGTCTTTGAGGAGAAGATCACCCGCATCGGTAGGGCGAGGATAGACCGCTTCGGTCGGGTCGAGTGCGTCTCGGAATGAAGGGTAAAACGGTACCCAGCGTGTGTCATCCACGGCGCTGGGTTCCGAAGGGAGGTAAAGGTAGCCTGGTATGCGGAAGGGATCAATGCATTCGCGGGGTGGACGAGTGCCGTCTATCTTATTTTGGTCAATTGGGCCAGCTGCGGAGGTAGTTGTTGAAGATGTGGTGGTGTTGCCGCAAGTCGGATCGGTGCCAGGAGTGCTGTCGGAGGAGATATACAAATACCCGACTAAAAAGCAGAGAAACACAAACGACAGCACGAATGCGACAAGTATGCGTGCCGGTGATGACCGGGGCAACATTGGATCGAGAGGTGAAAAGTCGGGGGAAATGGAAGGTCATGCAGCTAATTCAGGCACCGAAGATCCCCCAGGTTTGTTTGTTGCCGCGATGGCTGCACCTTAGATTTACCCTAACCTTTACTTGACGACCCGGCCACCGGATTTCTGCTCCCAACCGCAAGGCTGTGGAAATCATCGGATGAAGGCAGGGCTGGACTTGGGCCAAGTACCTTCCCGATTGTTACCATGCCTACTTCAGGGAGCTGGATGGTGACAACCTCTGCGACCTGCGTCTTGTTGCCACGATCCAGATCCAGATCAAGATGCGTTAGCGTAGAGTTTATTCAATAAGCTCGGTTGGAGGGACCTGTAGCATATGAATGGGTACAATCAGACATCATTATCTGTATATTTGATATACACAATTGCTGAGCGTAATAAATAAGTAGTGATCTAATGGTCTTGAATAATATTCAAGGTCACAAAGGCTCAGTCGACGCATCGCTGAAGGATCTTCGTCAGGCGTGATGTCCACCGGATGGCGACTTGCACGTGAGATTTTGGCATGCCGTGCGGTCGATGCCCCAACTGACAATTAATGTAGGCAAGAATAGGAGGTAAATCAAGGATTCACAATTTCCTCTTAATATGTGCTCTGTGGTTTAGGCGTGCTAACTTTGATGCGATGCTCTGATGCGCTGTTTACATCTTACTGGGCCGGCCGGGATCATAATGTCCAGTCAACCACCGTCGACATCGAACCTGCTCTTGCCTGCTTTGCTGAAGATATCTTCTCTAATGTCCAACCTCTGAACACTGAAACTGAACACTGTGCAAACTGTGAAGACTATACTGAGCATACCCCTATCACGTCTGATCAAATGGCGACCTACGACGGCGAGACGCGCCGATCTTACGCAGGAACGTATCGCGTGCACCGTCGCAACTCATCTGCTGTCACTTCAATACAGCGTCTCATGGACGCAACCATGGAGTACAGGTTGAGCAGCTTACTCCTACTGCCGTCTCTAGGCCATCTAAGACGGGATCTCCAGGCGGACAGGCTTCTTCCAGTGTCGTATCAATGACTAGTGATGAGGAGATCCGATATCTACACATCCGCAAACTTATCTTGGCAAACGATCCTGACAACGAGTACGAATTTGATATTAGCTCGTCTTCGTATGATCGACTCAAGGATGAATTTGGCAAGGACGTTGAGGATGACTCGTATGCAATGCAAATGTGAGAGGGAGACCGGAGTAACTCATGCTAAGTTTCGTTTCGCCCCGGGCCAAAGTCTGGGCCATTGCATGAGCCCGACGACGTTGATAAACAACGGCCGCTCAAAGTATATCATGGAGCCAGATGGAGTCATATATTTTGAAACGGTGGACGGGGAGAAATACAAAGTCGTTGTGGAAGTTGGCGTCTCCCAAACATATGACAGTCTGCTGGATAAGGCCAGGAAATGGTTATATGATAAGGAATGCGGGATCGTTGTCTTGCTTGCATTTTTCGAGAAAGAAAGTTATTCTGCCCCGCACAAGCGCATTTCGTTAACCTCGCGCCAGAGAGATGATCAGGTTGTAAGTATGCGACGGCAGTGGCTGTCGCCATTGTTCTCCAGATTTGGCCCCCTAGAATTCGGAGAGCGCACCTGGTTGGACGAAGTTTCTGAGGGGTTCATTGAGGTCGTACGTAAGGACCCCGACTCCGATGGCACGGAGGCTCTGCGGACTATGAAATATGTAAGGCACGCTTTGTTCCAATCGGTTAACCTAACCAGAATACTAACAGGAGTACAATAGGTTCTCATAGATAATGGTAGAGATATAAGCTCTAGCGTCCCGCGCTCAGTTGGTGATATTCGACTGGCCGAATTGATGACCGACGAGTCACTGGGCAGTGATGCTGCAGCTGGTATTGTCATAGATTTTTTTAATTCCGAGTATTTTATGGATATTGTCCGCCGTGCAGTAGTCAAAACCGCCGTGGAACGGTTCAAAAATGCGGTAAAAATTACTTAGTGCATGCTGGATTCTGTTGTTCTACACTTGTTTCTTTCATATATTTATCCTATCACCAGGCACTGATGCCGCAGCTTTTCTTGTCGATGTTTTTAGTCCGACGATTTTATTGATATTGTTGTCTGGTGCGCAATGATCGATATCGCTGTGGATCGGTTCGAGAGAAGCCCCGAGATTACTCGTTTAGCGGGTATTTATCCTCTGTGTCTGTTCACTAATCTACATATATGTCGACATCAATATGTGCACCTACTTGACGATCCAGTCCCCCATGCGTTGTTTGTCGCAGAATTTAAAATGTACCTGTGTTCTAATGCCACCAAATGCTCTAAATAGTCACCTTGCAAGGTTGATGAAGACCCTCCGGAACAGTAAGAACCCTTTCCAGTGCGATCAGTGGGTAAATCGGAGTCTAGATCGCGTACCCGCAAGACCGTCCATTGTATATCCGGCGCGATAATGACTAACAACGAAGTATCTCACCGCCGTAAATTAGTAGTGGTCATATAATGTTCGTCTAAGTTGACAAATGCGCAGTCGTTTCAGCGGTGAAGGATCTTCGTGGCCTGTGACGACGTCGGCGGATTGGTGCGCGTGGCAATTTCGGCTTGCTCTACTGTCGATGCCTCAATGACAACTAATGCAAGGCAGAATAGCGATGGTTGAGGTAAATCAAGGATTCACAATTTTCCTCTTAATATGTACTCTGTGGTTTAGGCGTGCTAACTTTGGTGCGGTGCTCCGATGCGCTGTTTACATCTTGCTGGGCCGGCCGGATCAATAATGTTCACTAACCATCGGTCGACCTCGAACCTGCTCTTTGCCTGCTTTGCTGAAGATATCTTCTCTAATGTCCAACATCTGAACACTGAAACTGAACACTGTGCAACCTGTGAAGACTGTACTGAGCATACCCCTATCACCTCTGATCAAATGGCGACCTACGTCGGCGAGACGCGCCGATCTTACACAGGAACGTATCGCGTGCACCGTCGCAACTCATCTGCTGTCACTTCAAATACAGCGTCTCATGGACGCAGCCATGGAGGACAGGTTGAGCAGCTTACTCCTACTGCCGTATCTAGGCCATCTAAGACGGAATCTTCAGGCGGACAGGCTTCTTCCAGTGTCGTATCAATGACTAGTGATGAGGAGATCCGATATCTACACATCCGCAAACTTATCTTGGAGAACGAGCCTGACAACGAGCACGAATTCGAGATTAGCTCGTCTTCGTATGATCGACTCAAGGCTGAATTTGGCAAGGACGTTGAGGATGACTCGTATGCAATGCACAAATGTGAGAGGGAGACCGGAGTAACTCATGCTTAATATAGGTATCCCCGACTCTTTTATGATTGGACACGTCAGGTTGTCACCGTCGTGACGGTTCCGACTAGGCTACATGAGGACACGTCCTGCGCTATTCTCAAGAGACTTTACGACCGCGTGGAATCCCTCATGCAAACTGAAGGGATCCGTTTGCCCCAGGGCCAAAAGCTGGGCTCTAGCAATAGCCCGCGGACGTTGGTCAACAACAGCCGGTCAAGGTACTACATGGAGCCCGATGGGATCATCTTCTTCCGCACAAAACGATCGCTTGACTTTAAGGTCGTGGTCGAAGTTGGCGTCTCTCAGACACACGATTCTTTGCTGGAGAAGGCGCGGAAGTGGATCTTCGGAAAAAAATGCAAGGTGGTTCTTTTGCTTGCCTTCAATGAGGAGACACGTTACTCTGCGCCACAAAAGTGCATTCGTCTAAAGTCGCACCAGCTGGAAGAGCGCGTTGAACAAATGCGCTTGTATTGTGAGTCGCAGGATCACTCTCAGTTCGGCCCATTGGTGTTTCAAGGGCACACCTGGTTGGACAAACTATGTGAGGGGTTCATTGAGGTCGTGAGAAAGAACCCGGACTCTGATGAGGCGGACGCTGTGTTGAGAATGAAATACGTAAGGCTCGCGTTGTTCTAATCGGTGAAATGAGAATTGCTAATACAAGTGATAGGTTCTCATAGAAGATGGTAGAGACAATAGCTCAAGCATCCCGCAGTCAGTTGGTGACATACGACTGGGAGAATTGATACCCCGGGAGTCAATAGGCTTTTATGCTGCAGTTAATGTTGTCGTCGACTTTTTTAGTTCTGACGATTTTATGGATATTGTCCGGTGTGCAATGATCGACACCGCTGTTGATCGGTTCGAGAATGCCACCGAGATTATTGCCTAAAAGTATTTTTATATTCCGTGTTCTGCTCTCTACTTCCACATATTTTTCCCCTCAATACATTAGGATCTGAACCAATGTCGAGATAATAGACGATCTACAAGAGTGTCCACAGTGAGATGTAAGCTGTGACTGCGGCCTCATGGAGACTTAGACAAATCCTTTGTTGCAAATTCATGCTATTAGTTCATAATTACTAACGTCTACTACTACTGCGACATCTCGAAGCGCATCGTCGAGGTGACCGAGCTGAAAATTTGCTTTTAGCGTTCGTCCGGCTGCAATTTGTCCAATCGGACCACAGTCAATCCTCTCGAGTTGACTCCCGCCTGGATCCTGGTGAATCTGTCATTCGCTTCATATGCTTTACGATCCAGAGAATATGTATGGACTATCGATTTCTGCCAACAAATGTCAGTCTCAATAATCCTCAATAATCGCTAGTGAAACTGTCCGATAAGACTTGACGGTCGCGCCGGGTAACAACCTATCTTTAAACTCTAAATTGAAGAAAAGCACCGAGGGCCGGCGGCAGTCGTGTCTGGCCACCGGTCTTCACTGAAGATAGGCAGCAGTTAGATGTCTAGATACAACATGCACCTATATTATCCCGCTATTCGGCCAAGTAATGTGGCATTTTAAGAGACCCTTATCAGCTAGACACGCGCCAATCGCCAGAACATGCATGGGAGTCGGGCTGGGCATGCTGAGCCGACCGATCCTGTAGCAGTTGCGCCGGTCCCATACAACAATTTAATACAAACACGTCATCTCCACTATTTGGTATACTACAAGTAACTTGTAAATTTGTTACTGTATACTTGTACCGTCGTGAGTGTGGGCCACGACCTGAACCATCCCATTTCCTTGCTGCCCTAATTGGCTTGGGCTCGTCTCTGCAAGCGCTTTGCGCCTAGTCGCTATTCCAACTCCACGCTTCCTGTACGCCTCTTCGCCATTTTACCCCCTACGCTGCCGCCCCTCTCTGGTCTCCATTTTATCGGTACTTCTGAGATCAGGCACAATGGGTGACGCAGCAGAGACGAGCTGGGACGAGAAGTCTTCACTCAGCGACTCGTCCGGTAAGCCATCGGCGACTACTCCACTCTTGTCCAGCGCCAGCAGCGCTATTGTCGACGTTCCAACCCATAAAGATGAATTCTCAAATTTGGCATCAGAAGATGCAAAGATCCTGCGCGAACAAGTCGTTATTCCGCCCGTTAAGACAAACCTCTTTTCGGTGTTTCGGTACGCCACCGCATCTGATCGTGTACTCATTGGCCTTGCTTTTGTGCTAGCTATCATGGAGGGTGCCGTCAAAGCCCTCATGCCGGTATGCTCTTCTCACGAATTTGAATACCGTTCAAGAGCTAATTGTGGCAGCTGGTGTTTGGTGCTATTACGGAGACGTTTACGAATTATTTCCGAGGGTTTGATATGAACAATTCGACTTATGACGAGCACAGTCACTTCTCCGCCTATAATTCGTCTATTTACAATTCCACCGCATACAGTTCAACTGACTACTTCGACGGATTTGAATACATTTCACCTGACGACTTCCAGCGCCGTGTCAACTACCTTGCACTCTTTTTCGTGTACTTGGGCATCGCCGATTTTGTGCTCTCCTACAGTGCGACCTTCCTGTTCATTGATCGCGGAGAGGTGTTGTCATCCCGGATCAAAGAAAACTATCTTGCCGCGATCTTGCGCCAGAACATCGGTTACTTCGACAAACTTGGCTCCGGTGAGATCACCACCCGCATTTCTTCCGACACCATCTTGATCCAAGAAGGCATGTCTGAAAAGCTTGGCTACATTACCGAAAACATCTCGACGCTCGTGACGGCATTCATAGTCGGTTTCAGCTTTAACTACAAGCTTACTCTCATGATGATGTCAATTGCCATCTTTATCGGGGTCGCGTTCATTTACACTTCGGGCCGCATGACCAGGTATTTCAGACTGTCATTGGAGGGCTCGTCGGCCGGTGGTTCTGTTGCCGAAGAGGTTCTATCGTCCATTCGCAACGTTCATGCCTTCCAGATGCAGGACCGACTTGCTGAGAAGTATTCTGTTTACCTCGACATCAGCGAGCACTGGGCTCTACGCGCAGGTATCGCCGTCGGTGCGGTTACCGGTATCATGTGGCTTGGTGTATACTCTGACGATGCTCTTGGCTTCTGGCAAGGTGCTCATCTTCTCGCGCGCAACGAAATCACTGTGGGTCAGATTATTACGGTCTTGGCCGCTATGGTCGAAGGGACCTTTGCGATTACGAATATAACGCCGCATATCCGCAGTGTTACTACAGGCATGGCGGCTGCGAACAAGATTTTCACAACGATCGACCGTGTGTCCGCTATCGACACCTACTCCACTGCGGGTCGCAAGATCGAAGACCTTAAGGGCGATATTGAGTTACGTCACGTCCGATTCATCTATCCTTCTCGGCCAGCCGTCACCGTCCTTCACGATTATAGTTTGAAGATTCCCGCTGGTAAGACTATTGCGCTGGTCGGTGCATCCGGCTCGGGAAAGTCCACGATCGTCGGTTTACTGGAGCGATTCTATTCTCCACTTGCGGGCCAGGTTCTGATCGACGGGGTGGACATTACAGACTTAAACGTCAAGTGGTTGCGTCAGCAGATCGCGCTTGTCTCTCAGGAACCTACGCTATTTGGGTGCTCGATCTTTGAGAATGTCGCGCACGGCTTAATCGGCACAAAGTATGAGACTGCATCTCTGACTGAAAAGCGTGAGCTTGTCACTGAAGCATGCAAGCAGGCCAACGCTATGGTTTTCATCGACACACTCCCTGAAGGTCTTTTCACCAACGTGGGCGAACGGGGCTTTTTGCTCTCTGGCGGTCAAAAGCAGCGTATTGCCATTGCCCGAGCCATTGTGGGCAATCCTCGCATTCTCCTTCTCGATGAGGCAACCTCTGCACTCGATACGAAGTCCGAAGGTGTTGTCCAAGATGCTCTCGATCGGGCATCCAAGAATCGGACTACCGTGGTCATTGCCCATCGTCTATCTACAATCAAAGATGCAGACAATATTGTAGTTATGCGTCGTGGAGAGATCATGGAGCAGGGTACTCACGACGAGTTAATTGCCAAGCAGGGGGACTATTATGGGCTTGTTAAGGCACAAACCATCGAAGCTGCGGAAGAAGAGGCCAGAGCTGACCGTGAGAGAGCCTACGTCGAAGACAATGTTGAGATGGCCCTTGAAGAAAAAGTCATTGCCATGAACGACCTTTCTCAAGTTAAGACAGCAAACACTCTCGCGCCAATCAACACTAGCGCTAGTGTGTTTGCCGGAGAAATCGAGGAACAAGCTCGAAAGTATACTGCGTGGGAGCTCGTCAAGTTCATTCTCACTCTCTCGCAGGAGGAGAATAGATTAAATCTCATTGGTACCTTTTTTTCGACTATCCAGGGTCTCGGTTATCCCTCGCTTGGTTTGTTCTACGGACGATGCGTTCAAGCTTTCCAGGCCATTCCAGATTACGACTACATGTTGCGCGAGATTAATGTGTTTGCTGGTTTGTTCTTCATGTTGGCCTCCGTGGAGCTGATCGCATCTATTTGTGCGCTCGGTATTTTCGCTTATGCTGGTCAGAAACTGGTACGACGAATCCGCATTGGCACGTTCATGCAGATCATGCGCCAAGATATCGCCTTCTTTGACAGGGACGAGAATTCGATCGGTGCCCTCACATCTACTCTCTCACGCGATGCTCAAGCTGTTGAAGGTATGCTGCTGTGTTGTTGACATGGATCCGAAACAAAACTAATAGCCGTAGGATTATCTGGGGCTACATTCGGACAGATTATGAACTCGGTCATGATCGTCATTTCCAGCATAATTCTCTCACTCATTGTCGCTTGGCAGTTAGCTCTAGTGTGCGGTGCCTGCGTTCCAATTCTAATTGGTGCCGGGTTTTACCGGTTCTACGTGCTCACTTTGTTTCAGGAGCAAGCAAAGCAGTCTCACCAAGTGTCCGCTACATACGCCTGCGAAGCGACCTCTGCAATTAGAACCGTCGTCTCACTCACACGGGAAAACGACGTTATTGATCATTACCACTCTACACTCGATGGACAGATTCGAAAATCGCGCAAGCAGAGCAATGCGTCTGCCTTCTTATACGGTCTCGCGCAGGGCATGATCTACTTGATCATGGCACTCGCGTTCTGGTTTGGTTCACAATTCTTGAAGACGCGGGAATACTCTCTCTTCCAGTTCTATGTGACATTTATGTCCGTTGTTTATGGCGGGCAGGCAGCCGGAATTATATTCTCTTTTGCACCCGACATGGGCAAGGCTTACCAGGCGACCGCCAATGTCAAGGCTCTTTACGACCTTCAGCCGCAAATCGACGTATGGTCCAAGGAGGGCGAAATTCCCCAGGATGTGGAGGGCAACGTTGAATTTCGTGATGTCCACTTCCGTTACCCGACTCGCATGCAAGTTCCAGTCCTTCGTGGTCTCAACCTGACAATCAAGAAGGGTCAGTATGTCGCTCTGGTTGGTGCATCTGGCTGTGGAAAGTCGACAACTATCGGCCTCATCGAATCATTCTACCGACCGCTAGCAGGCCAGGTTCTTCTCGACGGTCAAGATATCTCAAAGTTCAACGTCAACGCTTACAGAAGCCACATCGCGCTCGTGCAGCAAGAGCCAATCCTCTACTCCGGTTCAATCCGAGAAAATATTCAATTGGGTGCATTGGAGCCTGTTACTGACGAGCAGATCGTTGCCGTGTGCAAGCAGGCCAACATCCACGATTTTATCATGTCTCTTCCGGACGGATATGATACTCTGTGTGGATCAAAAGGCACCTTGCTTTCTGGAGGGCAAAAGCAGCGAGTTGCCATCGCTCGTGCTCTCATCCGTGACCCGAAGATCCTTCTTCTCGACGAGGCGACTTCTGCGCTTGACAACGAATCCGAAAAGGTTGTGCAGGCTGCTCTTGACGCTGCCGCGAAAGGACGCACTACTATTGCCGTCGCACATCGTTTAAGTAGCATCCAAAAAGCGGACACTATCTACGTGTTTGAGGGTGGCGTGGTCGTCGAAGCTGGCAACCACAATGAATTGATGGCGATAAAGGGCAGATACTACGAGCTCGTCAAGCTCCAAGCGTTAGAAAAGAATGCGTAACGGATTAAATTGCATTATAAAGAAATTGTGTTGGCGTTTTTGTCTTGGTTTGGATAGATGTATTGAAAGTAAGACTGTAAAATTAACTAATTTGGCAGACTTATTTCCGCTTTTGTCGTTCTCTTGCTTGTCATTCTTTTCCTGCATTCTTTCAGACATATACTTAGTATTTGGCGTTTGTTGGTCCGCCTTAAAGACATAGATAATAAATTTCGTTAGATAGAGCGAGAATCCACCGGAAGTTCGATAGTCGCGATTGAGGTCATTATTCAATTTTATCTATTCGACTGAAATCAATTGATTGCAAATTGAATTATAGTGGTCTGGTCCGGAAAGACGGTTTATATCTATCATTCACTCATGCGCTCATGATTGTGACTTTTTCTTAGGCTTGTCTTCCGTCCGCTCTACCTTAACGCTGTCCAAGCCTTTCTCCTCTAATAGAGTACTAACATATTCCTCCACCTCGTCACCGACATCGCCCTGGATCACAATCTCGTCTTTACCCTCGACATTCTTAGTCACTGAGGCTCCTGTCGCAAACTTACTTGCAAACGTTTTCGCTAGCTTCTTCGGATCGATTCCAAACACTTCCAAGCCAGAAACCACAATAACATGCTTCCGCTTTGAGCGTTCGACCCGCTTAACAACGACCTTGGACGCTAACTTCTTTTGAAGCTCCTTTTCTGCTCTGTTCGCTTCCTTCGCTTGTAACTTCTGGATCTCGCGTTCGATTTTCTCTTGTTTCTCAAGTGAGAGACCTTCTGCAGCCTTTGCTAACGCATCTGTCCGGAAAGTCAGATTTCAGTTGTATCATTGAAGTGAGACCATCACTGTACCTTCCGAATATAGTTGTTCAAATACGCTCGGGTGCTCGTCTTTGAGCCAATCTTTGCACTTCTGCAGAGTGCCGCCGAACTCGCAATACTAGCGACGTCAAAATGTGTATATGAGATCTCGATGACCAGCTACAGAGCTTACCTCAGGGGGAAACGTGCAGACACCGCAATATATGACCGAGAGTGACTTTAGTGAAGTTAGCCGCAGAATTACGCAACAGTATGAGACTAATCGCTCACTTTTGATCCTTCCTCAGCCATTCCGTTCGGCGATATTAATAATACACAAAGTGCAATCCAATAGAGAGTGGGAGCAATAAAACTGCACGTTGTGATGTAGTTGGAAGAAAGCTTGACCTTATTTCAAGCTGATCGTCGAACTGTGCTTGAGTTCTCTCTCACGTAAATTGATCGCCGAGTTGATCTAGTAATCTAGAGCTGTCAAACCCACGATAACATTTGCGTGTTTAATATTGCCGTAGCATGTATGCTGGGGCGCGAATGACGCTGTACAACTCGAGTCTTCGACTCGTCATCTTAACTCCCAAGGTAAAATATCTTCACCACGGACACGGTTCGACAATAGCAGTGTATCCTTTGATGACCGACACAGCCTCGACGTCGTTACTGGATTCGGCTAAGGAATTTTCCTTTGGCTCGGTAAGTGTATGTATTGTTCGAATGGTGGTGCAGAACTCACCACCCTTGCAGGCTGCCGGCATGGCAGGCAAGCTGTTTGAGTATCCGTTCGACACGGTCAAGGTTCGGTTGCAGTCGCAACCCGACGGAGCGCCGCTTAAATTCAGTGGACCGCTTGACTGCTTTCGTCAGACGTGGCATAAGGAAGGCGTCCGAGGCTTCTACAGGGTATGCATATTCCTTACGAGAGATGGTCTACATTCTAATAATCACCTAGGGACTCTCATCACCGATGGTCGGTGCTGCCGCTGAAAATGCGTTTCTCTTTCTAAGCGTAAGTGAGGTTGATTTACAAATATATTAGCGAAGATCTAACGCGATTCAGTATCGCACAACGCAGAACACCATGAGATCGCTTTTCTTTCCTTACCTTGGCAAGACGGATGCTCTACCAATGCCGGCACTGCTGGTCTGCGGTGCACTGAGTGGCACATTTACTTCCTTCATACTCACTCCAATTGAGCTTATCAAGTGCAAAATGCAAGTACAGAATCTCGTACTTTATGACGGCAGCGAGCGCAGCCACACGTTGCCAACATTGGCCACAGCTTCCTCTAGAAGCGGCATCATGACAAATGTGACCACATCTAGGTCGTCATCGCCTATGCCGCACACGCAGAGATACATTGCGATGTCAGTTTCACCGACTAGACCAGCTGGCGCGTTTGCTCTTATATCTCAGGTCTATAGAGAGGGTGGAATTCTTGGATTCTGGCGTGGACAACTCGGCACGCTTTTTCGCGAGACGGGTGGCTCCGCGGCGTGGTTTGGTGCATACGAATATGTCAGCAGCCTAATTCGTCGACGGCGAATGTCATCAGATGGATCACCGGCATCTAGCAACACGCTTGTGGAGTCCATGGCCGCCGGTGCAGTGGCCGGCATCTCATATAATCTTTCACTCTTTCCTGCCGACAGTGTAAAAAGTCGCATGCAAACAGAGTCGATTCTCGCCGCTGACGGGGTGGACTCAGGTCGAGGCTTTTGGACTGTCGCTAGAGACATGTATCGTTCTGGTGGGATCAGAGCTCTATATCGAGGATGCGGTATGACGGTCATGCGCGCCGCTCCGTCGAGTGCGATTATATTTTTGACGTATGAGTATTTGAAGTCACTCGATCTATAGATATTGACTTTGTCGGCGTTCGTGGGGTTTCGGGTTCTTGGGAGCTTGTAGGGTAATAGAGGATTACCAAAATGCATTGCCGGGATAAAATTGTGGGTTTTTGTATCATATGCCAACAAAACGGGGTTTGGGAAGGACTTAGAGTGATTCATGGATACATTACGAACATATTTTCATAGATAAACGCGCATCTGCGTCGTTCAATTGATTTAATCGTCTGTCGTTGTCCGGACAGTAACAGATAGCAGACGCCAACGGTATACCATAATTGACGGTCATGCTTGATTGCTGAGGCATGTCGGACGAGATCGCTAGTGATAGTAAATGAATGTGAAGGTCTAGAGCAAAACTGCCTGGAGATAGCTAAACAGCATAAGGCCACCCTCTCCGCTACGCTGGAAAGTGCGTAAGACACAAGAGCTCGGGCGCGCGGTAGAGTCTATACTTTAGATATCTCTCAGTTTGAAGTCAGTACCCATTTAGAAGGCACTAGTCCGGAATCTTGAGTTCCGGATGCGGCTGTGGAACGAGGCCCGTTAAGATACGCGCGGACTTAAGGTCACTTTGGTTTCGCGGCATATACGGCTGGAATCGTCATCTGCATCTCATTTACAGCTTCAAACGAGCTGCTGTCGAGCCGCATATGCCAGCGACAAACCAAGGCGCATCAGGGGCATGTGTATGTGCAGAGGAGGTTGCCACATTTTGGCTCCAAATGCAATTACACTTAGGCCACAGTTGCAATTATCGGGCATCGTTAAGGCATAGATTCCTCAACGTGTGCCCAGTTACAGCGCGGGGTAAGGGTAGCGTTTTGAACGCACAATCGTCGATACCGACTCCGTCGAGTTTTAAAGACTCACCTCGGCACCAACCAGCGAGAAGCAGCAGCTTAGTCGCAATGGCTTCGAACACGAGCGCCGTCTACGACCCGCTTTTGCATGACGACCGACCTGCTCAAGGGCGGGCGTCGCTGGACACACAGTCCACCGCTCCGTCGACACGAACAACTTCCACCACCACCGACTCCGGCATTGACCTCGAGGCGGCTGCCGCAGAAACGCTTGCGCCAGCAGAGACGGCACCTACACGATTCCGCCGTGTTCGGGCAGGCACTGAGCCAGCGCTCAAGAAGCTGATTATCTTGTTGGTCGTCCCCGCTGTCGTGTTACTGATCCTGTTCTTTTTCATCTCGTCGATTTCGTCGAACCCATCGCGAGACTCTTCTCCCATTGTGGCGCCAACCGGCATATCCTATGCGTCCGGATTCAACATGAAGCAATCGTGGGCCTCGCTCTCGCCGTACTACGACAGCGGAAAGCAGTGGGCAGGTATCGCCGAGAATGCGGGCAAAGGTTCCTACGGCCTACCTGACGACCAGTGCAGATTTAAGCAGGTCCATGTTTTGCACCGACACGCTGAGCGATACCCGACTGGCGGTGCTCTGGGCAAGTTGTCTGTACTGGCCGACAAGATTTCTGCAATGACGGAGAAGCCAGCGCCGGAGCTTTCATGGATTTCGACATGGAACTTGACCCTCGGTTCCGAGCTGCTGCTTGCTTCAGGCGTGGCCACCGAGTTTACGTCTGGTTAGTCCACCTGAGTTTGGTGGTATGGGAATTCTCACTGACAAGGCGAGCAGGTTCGATGTTCTGGGAGACTCACGGCCGATTGTTGTACAATGCCACGGAAAAGGGCGAAATGTTCTGGCACCCAAGTCTGAATGTGTACCCGAACGGCAGTGCCCGTCACATTCCCGTCTTGCGTACTACCGACCAGTCGCGAATTCATACCTCTGCTCGCGCATGGGCTGCCGGATTCTTCGGTATCTATTCTGGTGAGGATAACTCGCCAGTGGACGATGATGAGCTCTACAAGTTGGTCGTGATGCAGGAGGCTCAAGGAATCAACAACACTCTTGCATCGTACTATTCCTGCCCGAACTCGAACTCGAAGAAGTACACAACTGGCTCGCGCCTCTATCATCAGTGGGTCGATGTCTATCTCGCAGACGCTACCGCTAGACTTAACAAGCTGCTGCCGACTGCGAATCTGACCACGCTGGATTGCTACAGCGTGCAAGCCATGTGTGCGTATGAAACGGCGGCGTACGGCTATTCGCGCTTCTGCGAGCTTTTCACTGAGAAGGAGTGGTATGGATACGAATACGCAGGGGGGCTCGAGTTCTGGGGGGATGCCTCTCTCGGAGCAGCCGTCGGCCCTGCCGAGGGTGTCGGCTGGCTGATGGAGGTACTTGGCCGATTAGAGAAGCGGCTTCTGACAGAGCCATACGCCTCGATAAATGTGACAATTACTGGCAATGAGGAGACGTTCCCCCTCGATCAGCCGTTCTACTTGGATATGACGCACGACTCGGTCATCATCTCCATTCTGACGGCACTCGGACTCCCGTTTGGTACGTTGCCACCCGACACATTGCTCCAGCCACGTCTGTTTGTTGCGTCGCGACTGACCCCGTTCGGTGCTCGGCTTTATGTTGAGCTCATTGACTGTCCTGAATTCTCTGAGACGCAGGTTCGTCTGAAGCTAAATGGCCGAGTGCTGCCGCTCTCCGGTGTCGGCGACTGTCCGACTACTGAGACTGGTTTCTGCCCGGAGAGCGTATTCATTGAAGCCCTGCGGACGGCGACATCGAAGGTTGACTACGATAACGTGTGCTTCGGCATTCCCGTGGGCTGGGAGGATGCGGAGGAGAATTAAAGTGAATAGATTAGAGCTTGAGTGAATTTTCGTTCTTTTGTTGCGGTTGGTGTTGATATTAAATACTTGTTATGTATACAGTGACATTGGAAGAATATAGAGTATTTTTGAGGATCTCAGCGCAAACTGTACTCGTGAAACAACGATACCTAGACGTTCGCTAGCCGAGGTGCGCCACACGCACTTCGCTTAACGGAACTTCCTCTGTGGCGGCATGCGCCACACCTACATGGCCGCATCGCGTACTGCGTATATCAGCAAGGAAGAGTCCGCCCTCATGTGCGCGACTTGTCGCGACTGACAGAGGAGCCTGACTTCCTTGCTTGCGCAGGAAGCCCGTGCAAAGAAACACTGTCAATGACGCTGGAAGATGCCGCCGACGACGCGTCGCTCGTCACTGAGCTCGCCTTGCGGTCGCCGTATCCGATACTTCCCACTCCTGACGAGATCGAGCGTCTCGAGTTCCAGCACTCTGTTGTCAGCCAGATCCTCGGTGGCCGCTTTCTGCCCGCCATCGGCCACTTCGACATACATACCAGACTCAAAATTCTTGATTGCGGCTCCGGTTCCGGCACTTGGGCGAGCGAGATTGGCTTCGCGCTGCCGGAGTCGACCGTAACCGGATTCGACATTTTCGACGTTCCGGCTAAGTTCAAGCCTGCCAACGTCGACTTTGTGGTCGCCGACGCAAATGACCATCCGATGCCATTTGCGGACAGTACGTACGACATCATCCACTCGCGATTCCTTTTCCTCGGCATCACAAACTGGCTACGATACATCTTGGAGCTCAAGCGGCTCGTCAAACCCAATACTGGCGAAATCCACATGATCGAGACTACCGCACCGCCGCTGCTGGTTGGTGATGACGACACTAGTCTTCTCCGTGAGCTCGTCGACACATCTCTCGGCCAGGCAAACATCTCCATTGTTGTGGCCTCCAAGCTGGGCGACTACTGTCGCGCGGCCGGTCTGACTGTCACTCATGAGAAAATGTATCCGTTTGCGTACGGCGACTGGCCTGAGGACCCCGAACAGAGCAGGATCGGTGGTCTCATGTTGTCATGCACGATGGAGGGTGTCGAGAAGATAACCAGGCGATTTTGCGAGACAAAGGGCTATGATTCAAAACCATATATGGCTCAACTAGGCGCATATCTGGACCAAAAACGCAAGCCGGCCGGCGAGATCTGGTATGTAGTGGCGAAGAAAATGGACTGAGTCGTGTAAATAGTATATTGATCAAGGCGTTTTGGGTTTGTTTGTTCTTTTGTAGAGTATCGGGTACAACTTAATATATCGTTACAACAGACCTAAACCGGAACGCCATTTTCCATTGCCCTGAATTGTACATTATTCATGTAGATCGCTTCGTATCCTCTTCATCGGGCTCCTCTTCCTCTGCAATTGTTCCTGTCTGCCCGACGGTACTCGTGTCCCGCCGTTTTCGAGCGCTCTCTTTAAGTCCCTCCCACCGACTGCGCAGTCTGCCATTCGATATCTTGAGTTTCTCGTTCTCGGCTACGAGCCGCTCGATCTCGCTCTCGAGCTCCCGCACTCGCCTGCTCTCCCTCGTCTTGACCTCCTGCCTGAGCTTCCCCAGACTCGTCCTTATGACGTCCTTTTGCCGTTTCATCGTGCTCTCACACGCTGCCAGACTGCTCGCAACCTCTGCCACCAATGTTCCGGCCCCTTCTTCGCTATCAAACCGCCGGCTCTCGTCCGGTACGACATAATACGAATCAAACGAATTGTTGTAAGATTCTTCACCTTGCTTGAACCCCTGGCTCTGCCGCCTGATTTTGTGAAATGCTGCGACCGTTTTGGTCAACGACTGCTGCAACTTGTTCAGCCCTGTCTCCAACAGCGCATTGTACTTCATGAACGGGTCCTCCTCCACCGGCGCTGATCCGCGCCTTTTGATATTCACGTAATGCCCGTCGATCTCATTGACGGGGATTCCGCGCGCAGATGCCAGCGTGTTTGCAAGCGAACTTGAAGACGCCTGCACCGACGCCTGTGGTGACCGCTGAGTCTTGAACATTGCCGGGTTATTCGTCAGATTTGTCTGCAGCTGACTCGCCAGCGTCGCGTACTTTGTGTGTAGTATCTCGAGCATTTTGAGAGCCTCGGGGTCCTGCGTCGAAGAGCTTGCGGATGAAAAGTGGGATGCTGCGGACGTGTATAATGTAACGGCATCTTTCGGACGACCGGACAGGATCGCCTTATCGGCTTCTGAGGCTTCACGATGCGCCTTCCATTGTTAGATAAAAATTCTCAATAATAATAACCAACATACTTTTTGTAGATCAGATTCTTCCATTGTCAATTCGGAGACAGTAGACTCGAGCACGAGCTTGCGAAGGCGATGACGACAGCGGTTGGGAGTTTCAGGTCTTGCTTGATAGCCGCAGACGTTTTCATCCTACTTTTTGTAGTAAAGCTGTATGCACATCATGACCACATCACAGTCTTGGCCACCATTTTCCTCCTCGCTGGCAATTGCTGCTGCTCGCCCTCGATACGTAGACGAGATACGCCGGATGGGTTCAGAATAGTATGCCTCTCATATGTTCTATTTGACGGGCAGTTCATGACCAGCTCTAACGTCCATAGCGACGCTCTGGCACGCTATATCTCAACCACAAAACTGCATCGGTCAACTAGCGCCGACAAGCCAACGAAAATCCTAGCTCCGATTCAAGACGGTATCAAGGAATATTGGGCACAGGCGAAAGTCGCGCCAGGTGCGAACATCTACGTGGACGTCGGACTCGGGGTCTACCTCGAAATGTCGGTCGACGAGGCTGAGCGATTTGTTGAAAGCGTCATTGTCAGAATTGATCATCGTGTCAATGAATTGGCTCGAAACTAAGCATTCGTCAGGAAGAGGCCATTTTTCTTGGAGCTTTTGGAAATGTTTCTAAACAAATTGTGCACACATCAGACTCGAAATACCGTTCAACTCCATTTAATCAAAGATAATACACATCCAAAACCGATATCTTACATCCGCATTCCCTGCACCTGATAACCCTGCACAGGCTCCGTGACCTCGTTTATCGCCGATCCATAAAATTGCTCAAACAATCCCATGTTGGGAAACCAATAATCCACGACATCTTTATCCAATTCACCAAACAGTGATGCTTGGTCCAGTACACTACTCGATGTCATTCCATCGCCCGAGAAGATATCCGAAATCCGGTTCTCCAGATCCAGCTGGTCAGATATCGCCTTGTAATCGTCTTCGAGCTTGCGGAAAACGGTGCGGCCCATACTCGACATGGCATCAGCAATCCACCAATACCTCCCTAACGTATCTAGGAGCTGACAACTTCGTCGCCAACCAGTCCGCGCTTCATGTGCAGGGTACAGTCGCAAAAACACTGTCAATGTCAGCGAAGCCGAGTAGGGGATGACCGGGAGGGGGGTGATGTCCCTAGAGGTCTCTAGGATCGATAAAATTTCCAGTGCGGCCGATAGAAGTGCCTGAATCACTGTCTCCGGTGACGCGCCTGTTAGGCTGTACACACGCTTGTAAGATAGGATGACTGACACGCAATGAACTAATCGCGGCAGGGGATCATCCTGCCTAAAACTCGACAGCACGATATCAGGAAAGATTTGAGGTCCATTTGGTCGATACAAATCAATCATCCAATCGATTTCTCGGCACGCATCTGTCAGCCGTGCAAGAACGGCGCAGACTTCGACAGACTTGTCGGCCGCCTCCAGTCCCACATCACGAGGATGCGAGTTCATCGGCCGACCATTCACACACGTCGACATGCGGTCCAGACACCACAGACTCTGCCACAACTTTGGCACCAGCGTGACGTCTGCGGACGAGGAGCCTGCCACTTCACGTCGAAGATGGAGTCCAAGTGTGTGCGCGTAGTGGAATGCGATTGCCAGATCCTTTGCTCCTTGATCGAGCCCTTCAGGCCCTTCTGAGTGCATAGACAATAATGCATATATGCGGACCAAAGTCAACGGATCCTGCTCCAACTCAGCGTATAGAAGCGCCTGAACTTTGCGGTGTGTTGTTGCTGCAAATGTCCGCGGTTTAAGGCCCTGAAGAAACGCACCTGCCTCAAAATGACGGCACGCAGCAAGGATTATTGCATGTAGCAGCGTAGTCGAATGCTCACCCTTAGCATACTGATTCATAAACAACTGACGGTCCACAATGGGCAACGCACTGTTGATATATTTAAAGTAAATATCCAGCAACCCTGCACGCTCTGTCTCACCTGGAAACTCGAACGCACGTAATGTATTCAAGTACGTCAACAACTGTGAATTCAACGCCGGTGGCACAACAATATGTCTCCTAGTACTATTTTGCAGACCCCGCTCGGATACAAAAATCCCTACACGGTCGTTGTCAGGATCACCAGACATGACGAGATCAGAAGTTGGATCGAGATTAGAAATGAACCGGCGTTGGAGTGCAGACGTGGTTTCTGGGTCTGCAGGAACCGCTTCTGCTGGTGGCTTAATCTCTGCGTCCGACGGATTCATCACCGCGCTTATACTTGTTCTTGTGCTGGTCGCCATAGACACTGGAGGAAGTTGGGGGAGACCTGACGGAGACTGCTGCGGTTGAGATTGTAGTGACAAGATTGGTGGTGTGGATAGCGAAGAACTGGCTGTAATTACTGTCGTTATTGGCAAATCCGACATGGCACTGGAAATCGAATGCGGAATTATCCCGGGCGACGGTGCTGATGCAGGTATATTTGGAGGGGTTAGTGAGGGCATCGAGGTGCTGTTACTTGCTGTGGATGCAGCATCGGGACTCGTTGCCGCTGGCTCTGTCATGAGACTATTTCTGTTAACTATGGAACTATTATTCAAGTGCGATTGGTAGTTAGTTACCTGCACGGAAGGTTGTCGCGATGACATTTTGCACATTGGCCATTGGAAACTTTGGACGACGCCTGACACCGCCGCTACATTCAATCGTAAACACTACAGCCCTAAAATCGAATTGATAAACAGAACACGACGTACGCGACCCTTTTTACATTGCTCGCATGCCTTGAATGATTTCTTTCGCTTTCGATATCCATCGTCATTCGCAGGGAACACAAACATCTCCATGTTCGCGCTCGTTTCGTAGAATCCGAGGTAGAGATGTCAAGACCAAGCATACGCAATATATAGGCCCCAGCATTCATATATTGCTCTTTCAATTTTTGTTCCCTAGAAGTCGCTGCTCAATTTATTGGTTACCCACACAGCGGGGACTGGCTGTTGCTCAGTGCGGCTCAGGGCACCAACACCTTACATATTGTACAAAGTTAGATCACGTGCCACTAAATTTTGATCAGTCCACGATGCTTGTCCAGGTCTGCAACTTAACCGCCAATTTGGGAGTCAGTCGACCACCGACAATAATCGCATTTGCGATTCCTCCTTGCGTGTTCAATGGCTGATATAGTGTCGCTGAAGCGCAAGCGCGGATTGGACGACGTGTCTGCAATTGCTCGCACACGTGCGAGCATGGAGACGCCAGTATCCAGTAGCGTCTCGCCGCCAGCTACCCGACTTGATACGCCGGTGCCCGCAGAGACAAAAGAAATCAATGATTCGATGGAGAGTGTAAGATTGATGAGCGAGAACTGGACTGTTTTCAGTGACGAACTTGCTGGCAGGTTGGATGGCGACGTAGATCAAATGTGAGTGCTACGGGTGCTATGTTGACTGTTGTCTGCTAACACATGGGCACAGTCTCGATCTGGTAAGAACACTGATAGCAGCGCCTGACTCATCAACGTTGTCGATATTTCTGTACGAAACCGTGCTCTCTGCGATCGTGGAGAGAACAAAAATGGACAGTACGCTCACAATTCTCAACAAGATCTTAAGTATCGAGGGTGCAACCTCCGCCGAGCTTGATTCGCATCTCGTCGACGTTCTATCGGGATTTGAGTTCTCGTCTGCACTCGGCACAATTCTAAGAGGTATAAGGGTCGATAAGTCATTGTTTAAATTGCGGCTGGAACCGCAAGTCCTTGTAGCAGCCGGCCTCGAGAATCAGATGTTCGGTCGCCTTGTTATTCGTGCAAATACTTCTGTACTATACAAGCAGAAGCGTTTTAACCTTCTCCGAGAAGCATCGGAAGGATACGCAAAGCTAGTGGTGGAAGTACACAGCGCGTCATACGTTCCACACAGCATGTCTTTGGTCAACAGCACTTCTCGCAATATTGTCTCGATAATCGGGTACTTTGATCTCGATCCAAATCGAGCCCTAGACATATTTCTCGACGTCTTCGCAGTGAATATGGTTGCCAATTGTCCTTTTTTCCTCGCATTGTTGAAAAGTTCGCCATGGTGGCCACGCACACCCGCAATCGCGAACAGTATAGAGGAGATCAACGTCGGTGGAAACGCACTGGCAGCATCCCTACTTGGATTTAAATTGCAGTCTTACGTGACAGCTAGCGAGCCTGTCCCAGATAATCTAATCATGCTGATTGCAGTGTTGGTCAAAGAAGGATTTATTTGCTTGGCAGATATCTACCCCCATGTTGCACCGCCAGACGAGGATATGTTGGCCGAAAAAGAGAGATGGAAAAAGAATCTGGAGGAGACAGCATACATGGCGACAGCATCTGCGTTGGCACTTGCGGCGCCATTAGCAGACGATACAACTCCTGCGAACGATCGCAATCGCGACAAGCCGGTACCCGAAAAAGAAGAGAGACAGGAGAAAACGAACGATCTTCCTGTTCAGAAAGCTCAGCTGGTATCATCACTGTTGGCTGTTGGTGCTATATGGCCGGCTTTGTTCATCTTGTCAAAGTTCCCATTCCTCGCGGCAGCATTCCCCGACGTTGCAGACGTGATGAATATCATCATTTCCCACATAATCACTCCTTTTTATGAATCTATTCGAACATTTAAGCCTGTGATTAGTTCTACAGATAATGTGAAGAAATTGCCGGCTGAGCATGCCCGCCAGCTTTCGCTTGTCTCGCCCAAGCCAGCTTCAACTAGACGCGTATTGAGTCCGTTAAAGCGATCTGAAAGAGCTGACACAACGTATCGATTTTTCTACGATTCATGGTCCGTCGGAATCAAGCAGATCGAGACTGTCGACGATCTCGTCTATTATTCGGATTTGCTTGTTAAGTACTCAGGATCCTACATCAGCCGAGACTCCATTCTTTTCACAAAATTATGCCGCATCGTTAATCATTTTTTGAACGAGTATGAGAAGACGAAGGATTTACCGGATGTGGAACCAAAATTCGACGCTGACTTTTGGCTGCAATATTTTCGCACATACTTACTCCCGGCAATTTCTCTGTTCGATCCGAATCCCGGTGTTATGCACGAAGTAGCTGGATTGCTGTTACATTATGAGTATCCAGTACGATATTCGGTCTACGGCGAATGGTATACAGTCCTCCTCAAAAATCTGCCCGAACTGCGCGTAGCGGCTTCCAAGGCCGAGAAGGAGACCAAGAACATTTTGAAACGATTATCGAAGACCAATACGCGCGAGATGATGCGACAGCTTGCACGAGTGTCAATAGCAAATCCGATTACGTCGTTGATGGTGCTGGTTAGCCAGGTTGAAAGCTATGACAATTTGAGTGGGCTCGTTGTTGAGGCTGCACGATATTTCACAGCTATTGGATGGGACGCACTGCCGTTTGTCATTATGATGCATCTTACGTCTGGTAGAGGCACAGTCCAGGTGGATGGTGTGACGGAACGCCAGTGGTTACAATGTAAGTTTATTCTATATATGCTGAAATCAACTTTGCTCACAAATCTAGCACTCGCTTCATTCACAGCCAAGTTATGCAAAGAATACGCCATGATGAATCCCACGCCACTTCTACAGTACCTACAACGCCAACTACATAAATCCAATTCATCAGACATCTTACTGTTACAGGAACTGGTCCAACAGATGGCCGGGATAGTGCCCATGACCAATCTCACTGACACTCAGCTGGACGGACTCAGTGGCGGCCGCAGGATACGATCTGAAGTATTGGTCTCTCTCGGAGACAAACGGCATATTTCGCGAAAGACCGGTACGCGCCTTCTCTCAAGTCTGATGAATTTGAATCTTGTGTCAGAGTTATTCATCCTGCTGGCGCAACAGTACAAAACAGCCATTTTCACGATACCGGAATACCACGCTCATACAAAAATTTTGGGTGCGCGGTATGATGACTTGGCTATTATTCTGAGTCAGTATATTGAGCTATTGAATACATTTTTGCTTTTTGATGGTACAGAAGATGGTGTGACATCCAAGGCAAATTTTGAAGATCTTATGCTTGATATTCCAACTCTTTGTAATAATTTTGGTATTGATCCAGTTGTTGCGTTTTCGATGTGGCGTGAGAAACTAGGAATGGAGATTAGGGAGTATGATGACATGAAGTGGAAGGAGCGAATTGCCCGACGTGAGCGGCAGAAGGAAGAACTGAGAATAAAGGAAGAGACCGTGGGTATAGCTACGAACGTAGAAGAAGCTGTCAACGCAATTCCGGATGTTGACATGGTCGACGCGGACGATGGTAAGGTTGTTTGTACGATTTTGGATGGTAACGATATGGAAGTCAACGAAGGATCCAGTGGCGAGATTGAGGATAGTGATGGAAAGCCGGATGCCGATGACTCTCAGAACGAATCAAATATTAAGGTGATTACGGACATTGGGGCTGAACAGGTCTTGGAGGCAGAAGACCAACAAAATGAGGTGAGTTGACTTTTCGTAAAATTGACGTTAGTTAGTACCAACTGTCGTAGGAAATTTGGAATCCCTTATTGGAGGACATTATGGAAAATCTTAATCCTCAGACAATTTCGCGACCGTGGAAATATATCACTAAGGGGCTCTTCGTCACCTTTTGGCAGCTTTCTCTGTACGATATCCAAATTCCTGGTGAGCGCTACAAGAGCGAACAAGGACGTCTTCGAGAGGCGATCCGGCAGATAGATGCCGACAAATCCGACAAGTCATCTCAAGGGTTCCGCAAACGCCAACAGGAACGGGAGGAGCTACTCAAGATTGTCACCAAGCTGAATGAAGAATATAGCGAACAACTAGTGCATTATGAACACACCCGACATCGTCTTCGAATCGAAAAAGATCACTGGTTCAGATCAATACATGCAATGGAAGATAATGGTTCTATATTAATACGTGACTATCTGCCGCCCGCTAGTGACGTATTCCTCTCGACTTGCATCCTTCCTCGTGCATTGTTCTCACCTGTTGATGCTACATTTTGTGCAAAGTTCATCAAAATTATGCACTCCATGAGCGCGTATAATTTCTCGACTTCTACATTGCTAGATCGACTCTTTAGTGAAAGCATTTTCGCAACTATTGTGTCATGTACGCCAGGAGAAGCAGAGAATTTGGGGCGATTTATGAACGATATATTCGCCGAATTGGCTAGCTGGCACGCAGATAAGAAAATATACGAACGCGACTGCGTTGGTCGCCGCGAAGTTGATGGAAAAGTGAAGTTCCTGCTCGGTTTCAGTCGGTCCTATGAACACCATGATGTGGACGCTTCTGGGGATCTCGACAAAGAAACTACAGAGTACCACCTTCTCACCTATTCGGAAACTCGGAAGATTATTTACAAATGGCATCACAAGCTTCGTGCAATTCTTATCGCGTGTCTGGAAAGTCAGGATTACATGCACCGCCGTAATGCGATCATTATTCTCAAAAATATGTCGCGGGTGTTTCCAAAGGTTCTTCAATTTGGAAGGAGTATTTTGGAGAGAGTTGAAACGATGTCGAAACAAGAAGAACGGGATGATTTGAAGCTAGCTGCAACGACGTTGTTCGGTATTATGAAGAGGCAGTCGACAAATTGGGTTGATTCTAGCCTGTTTAGGTTCACCGAGGAGGAGCGCAAGGATCAGGCTGAGAAGAAGGCCAAAGAGGAAGCTGAGAAGAAGGCGAAGGAGGAAGCTGAAGCGAAGGCGAAGGAAGAAGCTGAAAGGAAGGCGCGGGAGGAAGTTGAAAAGAATGCGAAGGAGGCCCAAGCTCCTGAAGCTCCCGCAGTGGCTGCAAATTTGAGGAAGCCGCCTCCTTCCGAGGAGTTCACAGCAGATAAAAGCACCCTGGATCTTGCCACGTCAGCTGTAAATCATCGGTCTGAAGCACTAGAAGAATCGTCGAGGTCATTGAGAGCCGAGGCGACGCCATTTGTCCCAACTTTTCCTCTGGAGGAGTCAGGTAGCATTGCACTGGGATCGGATGTTAAGCCGAGTGACAGTGTTGGTGGTGAGTCGTATGCGTCAGTTAAAGACGATAAGCAAGACCGTGACGATAGATCGAGACGTGAAGATTGGAGGCGGGATCGTACTAGGGATAAAGACAGAGATAATGAACGTGGTGGTGACCGCGACCGCGACCGAGATCGTAATCGTGAGAGGGAAAGAGATAGAAATCGGGTTCGCGAGCCCAGCAAGGACTATCATGATCAGCGTCAGCGCGAGCGTCAAGTACCAGCGCAAGAAAACGTGCCATCGTTTGCCTCGCGTCTTGGTACACTTTCATCGTCGCAACCGCCTCCAGAAGACGTGGCACAATCAGTTGAACAGCCATCACGGCCAATAGCGCTGCCTCAAGATGCACCCTCTATGATCCAACCTCAGAGTCAGTTCAGCATTCAAGGTCGTGAATCTGGTATTCCTCGTGGACCTCGAGCAATGCACGACCGCGATCAGAACAATAATATCGTTTTAAGCGGGGGAGATGCTTCTTCTCGTGAATTGCCTTCACGTGGTATGCAGGACTGGGGTGTGCGGACACAGGCTGGGGTCCAACAGCCGGTCCTAACCGGTCCAAATCAGATTAGAGGACTCGCTCGTGGTATTTCCCCACCAGCTCATGGACCGAACGCAATTCCGACGACGCAATCACGCGTACCTCTGCCACCGCAGCAGATGCCTCTGAATTATACGCCACCGCAGGAAATGAGAATGTCTCGCGACCAAGGTCGATTTTTCAATGGATCACGGCCGATTGATGTGCCAAATCCGGGGCTACAGCAGGTCCAATATACTATTCTCAATGCTGGTTCACGCGATGGGCGCTTGGCTCGCGGCAATTCCCGTGAAGGGCGACTCGGAGTCCCTCCTGGAACCATGAATCAAACATCATCAAGTACATCCGACGTCACTCCAGGCCAGCAGGATCGATTCCCACAGCGAAGTGAGCGACCACAGTCAACCCGGCAGTATCGGCAACCTCTAGGTTCTCCGAATGTTGCGCAGTCATCTACACAAAAATTTGGACAGGATGGATTGGGGCTTCAACGACCAGTCACATCTGAGCGACGAGAGCCAGGTTTTGCCTCACGGCTACAGTCCCTTCCAGCCTCCGACAGCACGCCATTGACTCCTCACTCCTCGCCCCCTCGTAGCCAGGCTGGAGTTGAACTGGTATCAAAGGCAACAGCTTCTCCTATGTCTTTAAATCCTCTGCATGAGCCGACTCCGCGTGGGTCTAATGCGCCCACACCGTCTAGCGAACAACATTCTCGACCCCACGAAACTCCATCTGCGTCATCTATGGAATTATCTTCTCAAGCTGCCCCGTCCTCAGAATCGGCTGACAAGTATACCGAACGAGAACGGCATCGCGACAGAGATAGAGATAGAGAAAAGGGTCGGGATCGTGACAAGGATCGTGAAAGTGAACATGAACGACGACGTGATAAAGACAAAGACAATGGTCGTGATGGTGATGACAAAGACAAGCGATCTGTGCGCAGCGACGATGCTTCGCATCGCCATAAGCATCGAACTGAGAGATCGGAGCGAGAGCATCGACACGAACATAGAAGCAGTAGGTACCATAGCTCACGTGAGGGAGAGAGCAAAGATAGAGAGAAGGAGAAATATCGGGACAAAAACCGCAAGGAACGAGACAAAGAGAAATCACATGACCGAGACAGGCATCGTGATAGAGACCGAGAGCGTGACAAAGAGAGAGACAAAGACCGTGAACGAAGACGTAGGGAACGTGACGAAAAGCGAGGGAAGGAAGTTTCCGAAGGTGATAAGTCAAAAGAATCATCTGAGCGACAGCGTGACCGAGAAAGCCGACACGACCGTGACATAACTCGCAAGCACGACAGGGTGGATGATTCTTCCGAAAAATGGTCTGATGAGAAACGTAGACGGACTGACGAGTAAATGGTTAGCTATCTTGAAATTCTTGATATTTCCTGGAAGTTTATTAACGTACGGCAGATTAGTAAATATTGCATCTGTATCATAGCGGTCATTGCTCCTCAAATTACTTCGTTTATAAAGTCAAATTCTGTTTTCGTGTACGTTTAGATAATATTAATGTATTCGTGATTGTACAGTAACTTATGTGTATTTTAAAGACTAAGCATACTAGTAGTCTGCGACGCTTATTAGTTTGTGTGTAAAATGCGAAGAATTTACGAAAAACACGATAAGTTGCAAAACTTTACGAGTGTCAGTGTTCTGACGACATGCAGTCAATCACTCAACCAACTACTAAGTCTAACAAATTAAGGGAAGTACCGGCACAAGCCATAAGCGCCAACCTACCGTACCAAAGTGATCCCAATGCAACCCCAGTGGAAGTATCCATAATCCTAACACCAACAGAAAGAGAACGATTAGCGTAATGGACGAGCTCAGGAGTCGCCGTCAGTGGTATGCATTCCCCAAAACTGACGTCTATTAATCTTCCATCTTTCCCCTCCCAAACTCTCCATTTCAACGGTCCCGCTTCTTTCGTTCCAAAGGTCCGTAACAAATAGAATTGCATTTGGAGTCATGCCTACAAGGCGCCCACCAAGTAAGCCACCAAGGAAAAAGGCCGCACTACAACACTGCCGCTTGCTGGTTGTAGCTTTGGATTTGGCAATCACACGAAAAGCCGAACCGGCTAGCAAAAGGTAAAAGAAGACACGCGGGATATCACCGGCGTCTTCAAACGTCGAAATAAATCCTAGAGCTGCACAAGCCAACGCGTACGAGCCTGATACGGGCGACAAAATCGTCATGGTTTTCCCGCCTAACATCAGTGGCAAAAAGCACGCTGAGAAACAGGATACACTAACTCCGCTGATCAGTGCCAACGTCAGTGCCGTCGGATTCACGAGATATTCTGCTTCGCCGGCAAACAATGCAAACATCAACGTCGAAGTCAGCAAGGTAGCAAAACTCCTCTGCGAAAAGTGCGACACAATAAGTGACATATGCGGTGATATACGCGTTGATTTACCTCCAACTAAGGCAAAGATTGGGAGGTTGATGTAGCCATACTTGACTAATGCAGGACGGAGAGAAGGGATCAGCACTTTAGCCGCAAATAGTACAGCTGATATCGAAATGACGGTAATTGAAACGGGATATATGTGATGCTGTTTTCTTGCCCCTCCACCATCTACCGCAACGTCCTGTTTTTGAAATAAATGCAAGAGTAAGATGCCGGCTCCGCCGACCAATCCAGCATACAGTAATGCAACCGAGGCCAATTTTGCGCTGAGAGCTAGCGGCTTTTTAGATCCATTCGCATAGCTCCCGTCATCGACTGAAGAATTCGTACCTAAGAGCTCTACCGTAATCGCTCTTGCTCGTTTCGTACTCCTCAACACGCGTTGTTGGCGTTTCAAAATGGAGTCGTCGGGAGATGGATATGATGGCGGTACGCCCAAAAAACTTGGATACCGCGACTCCAACTTTGATGACGAAGAGCCAGTAGCAGCAGCATTCTCGTTATGTAAGATGTTATTACTGTATATTTTGACGTGGTTCACGATCGGGCCGCTGCTTAGATATCGCGATGCCGAGAGCAGAGAATGAGCACCTGGTACCGACGCTCCACACCGCGGCCGGAGAATCTGGCGGCAACCCAAAGGGATCATTGATATTCCCAATGTTCTCGCTCTTATTAATGTACAAAAGCGTAGTCGATGTACTCTGATTTCGAATTATCAGAGTGGGCGTGAGCACACATATAGCTTCCACTCCCTACAATCTCGTGGTTGGAACGACTATGACGATGGTTGTGACGCCTAGCCAGCCCTAACCCACAGAGTCAATAAGCCGTTCTAATCTGGTCAAGTTCATTGGCCTTATCCCGAAGCTGATAGGTAGGAAACCAGGCCAAAGCATAGCACACAGGGTTATCACAGTACAAATCCCCTGAGCTGTATCATATTCTGGAATACTGAGTTACCAACGCGGGTAATTAGTGACGTGGTACTTGGAAACAGGCAAAGCCTGACAAGAGGGTCAGCTTATCAGTTAATACGATTGCAGCTTCAATCCAAATGCCTCCATCAATCTCGCCACAAGCACCGCTCTACAGTGCGGTCCCACCCTCATTCAAAAAGCTGCGGCTGGCAATACTTGAGACAGATCCCGAATTAGTGACTGTTTGTGGCACGTTTGCTGACTTATTCAAACGACTATTCACAAACGGTACGACTGAGGCTGAAGAACGAGCTGAGAAAGTTACTCTCGACATTGTGACATTTGATGTTGTTAAAGGATTCTACCCAGAGCCGGACGACTTTGACGGTATCCTCCTGACTGGATCACGTATGATATTAGTTGGTAACTGTCGCTACGTGTGACCTAGGCTAACGATTTTAGGAGCAAACGCGTTCGACAACGATCCATGGATTCTACAGCTCATGCAGTACATTATTCGCGTTCACGCCTCTTCAAGTGCTCGCCTTGTCGGTATCTGTTTTGGTCATCAAGTAATTGCTCGCGCTCTCGGTGGCATTGTGGAGGAGAATTCTGAAGGATGGGAGGTCAGTGTTACAAAGTTGCCACTAGACGCGGCCGGGCAAGGTGCGGAGTTATTTCCCGAAGCTGGCGCGGAAGGAGAACTGCGGCTACAGCAGATGCACCGAGATCATGTGGTTGTGCCGCCTCCAGGAATGCATGTCTTTGCCTCGTCAGAGCGATCGCCTGTCCAGGGCCTTTACGAGAAAGGCAAAGTATTGACACTTCAGGGACATCCCGAATTTAATGAGGATGTCGCGAGAAGTTTAGTCGAGAGACAAATCCTAGGCGGAAAGATAAGCGAAGCTGAGGGCAAGGATGCACTGAATAGAGTCTCAGTTAAGAACCATGGTGGTGACGTTGGTAAAGCCATTGTGCGTTTTTTGAATGGCATGGTATAATGTACAAAATTTGCTTCGCTGATTTGGGACTAACCATGTACATATCTGATATATGGAGTTGTGCGGTTTAGAATTAGCATTGGAATGGTGTAATAGACAGCAAATCACCTCAGTCTAACTTGGGCAATGACGAAAGTTTTACGTAGAGAAGCAGGGATAAGAAGAAAAACGATTTACGACAATGTGTATGCCTCATATTATATAACAAGCAACAAAGTGGTTTATTGGCTCCTGATCAATCCCCGTGTGGCGCCCTCCTGTGTCAAACCCCAACCCGCAACCAGCCGCCATATCTGGTATCATAAACCTTAGAGTTAAAGTTTCTCGACTAGCGAAACCCGGCAGTTGCATATACTCCATTTTGACAAGTATTTAAACACGTTTGAGTGATCGTCTAATGGGTAAATAGTCGAAAGCAATCGTCGGAAATTATAAAAATCTTCACTGTTACAAAATTTCTTCTCTTTTTATTCACATGTACATGCTGGCTTATATAGAATAAATTTAGTTCACTATCCCCTCACATGTATTTCAATCTGTAAGCGAGAAATAACCGAAGAAATAGTTTGGTTAAGCAGGCTCAACTCGAGCCTATGTATACAGCCCAGTCGCCCTAAACCTTCAAATCTCTCGTCTTGCCGCCAGCGACCAACGAACCCGAGTCGCAAAACATAATACTGCCGCACAGCCGATCTACGCCAATGAACCCGGTGGTAGCAGAGACCGGCGGTCCTTATCGGCCGCCAGCGCACTCGAGAAAATGAATGCCTAAATACCACCGGAATTGAGCGTCATCATCAGAAGACAGCCGCCCGAATATTTCAGACAGACAGCGTGAATATATTCTCTGCTGGAAATGTCTACTTAGTCCCCATTAATCCAGTTAGCGTCACAGAAAACCCCACGCTCAGCTCCCTTACGGAACGCCAAGATGCTAGCCGAGTTGGATCCGAGCAAGGACTATCAAACGGAGCGAGTCTAAGCTGCGCCGCTGCATTTGTGCTTCGAGCCATCCCCCCTCCTGATGATTGCTCTGGAGTGGCCGTATTCAAATTGGCTGTCTCGACCTGACTACGGTTCCGCAGCCGACGGTTTCGTTTGAACGGAGGATGCTAAGCTGTCGCGATGTGTGGTCCTGCTGGGATCTCGTTGCCAGCGTCCCACAGGACGGATGTTAGGTGACGAACGCAGTGCCAATCGCGAGTTGATTCGAGCAACAGAACTACCGTAGACTTATAATCTGTATGAGGAGATCGAAGCGAATTTGAGGGATTTCGTAGACAGTTTTGACCCCTGTGCCTTCAACTCGCGCATTATGTGGTGTTAATCCCCAAGATAACGGGGAACTGAGGACATTACAATAAGGGCAATATCATGCTAATCAAGAATTCAATGATTCAATATGGAACAAACACTTCAATTCCGGTTATAAATCTTTGGTTATCAATACCAAACCTCGTCATGACGTCACGATCAACCCAATACCATGTAACATTAGTGATAGAAAAGAATGTCAGAGCAAAAGGGGAATCAAAGCAACGTTTTGTGAAAGAACTCATTGGTCTTTCTCATCGCTTCCTCCGCTCTCTGCTTCTGCAAAGCATCGCCCCAATCGCCGCGAGCGGCGCACCATCCGTGGGACACATCATCCATACGCACATACTCGACTTTTTTCAACTTTGAGACCAATCCAGAGAGACTCTCCACTGTCTCATTCTTAGATGCGATAATCAAAACTGGAACGTCCTCAATGCCGTCGGCATCGGACTCGACAAGTCGGGAGGGATGGATCAACGCGACCGCCTTGACCATATCCATCCTTGCACATGCAATGGAGAACTTTCCACCCCAGCAGAAGCCATAAAGGCCCGTAACTTTAATTGATGGGTACCTTTCCTTGATCCAATTGAGAACAGTCTGCAGGTACGGAACGTGGTTCTGGTACGCGTTCTTCTCCGACCATACCTTTCTGGCTTCAGGGTCGCCGAAAGGGACAACGTCACCGTTGAAGAAGTCAGGCATTACAACCAGTGGAGCATCTTCGGTGCCAGTGGCAAGATAGTCGCAACCTTGGAATGTGTTTTTGTGAAAACCGAATACATCTAGTCAAGCGTTAGCTTATCTCCCTTCTCCTCCATTCTCCTCAATTTCACAAAATTAAATAAACAAAGCAGTTGTACCGTAAATGCAGACTAGAGCATAAGAAGCGTTCGGGTTTCCCACAACATAGACTTTTCGATTGTCCACAAATTCGTATTCACCTTGAGCGGTGTAATCCGCTGGTAGACATGGTAATTAGTTCTGCGGTCGAATTTCAACATCACGGAAACATAAATTTGTAAACTTACGAGTAAATTGAGGAATAGGAATAGTATCGCAAGCTTCGGAGGACATTATTAGCCCTGGATTTGATAATTTGCAATGGTTCAATGGTAGATGGAATATGTGTGATGGATCTGTCTGAGAATCCGTATCGCTGCCTTAAATCATCGTCTGCCTGACGTCAAAAAATTGGCTCCTGCTCTACACTAGCCTGCCACAGTCTTGGCAACCGCATCAAAGCACCCACACGGCGGCACTAAATCCTCAACAATGACGAATGCTCGAGGAAATTTATTGCGATATGTAATGGCTTCCATTCAATTCGAAACTCTCCACTATTCCCAATTTATTGTGTAGCACGGGCCACTACGAAAGCGATACGGACTACTTCTGTGAAAATGTAACGGGACAGCGGAAGCAAAGCGGGTGTGTCAGGGACTATTTCTGCTAGATGTATTCTTAAGTACTGCTGATATTCAAAGAGAGGCTGTTGATCTCGGACAGCTCGGCATTTCAGGATAGCTCTAGTCTAATTTTAGCTATTTGGTCGAATGATAGAAGTCCTCAGCCCCCCAACTAACTGAAGAAATATCCGACATCTGAATGTATCTAAGAGGTACGATGGTCGGTATATTTTGTAGCGTAGCACCAGTAGGAGTACGGACTTGATTCCTGCTTTATATATGGCTTTGAGCGGGCAATGACCACGATAGAGCAATTTTGTTCCATTTTGAGAAATGGTAATCATCAACTGTATATCATGTCATTTTTGCAGTATACGACAGTTATGATAACCCCGACAACATGCGGTCATCAGACCTGTGTTATTGTAGCATACTTGTGTCACACTTAATCTTGCCTACGCGGATCGAACTTCAATGATAATTCTCTCATTGACTTAAGTTATTCAAGATGTAAGAACTAAATAACTAAATTAGTGGGACAACTGTGAGTATCTTGGTTACGAATGTGCGGGCCAGTTACATTGATCCGTATTGAATGAAAAAGTAGTAACCTCCCCATTATATTCTGAAATCGTACGTGCCGTGTAAACACTAAAGACGTTCCTGGCATCGCGGAGAGCTCGCAGGCAACAGAGCATTATGGTCCTGTCATGGCGACTTAGTCAGGGAACATGCCTGTCACCATCTTCGATCTTATTTCGCCGTTTGCCGGGATCCATAACGCGCCAGAATATCCGTACTTTGCCATTCTCGCATACACCCAGGCGCAATTTCTTCACCAGCAACGGGCCAAACCCAGATGATAGCTACCTGTACGACTACACGAAGGATTACCTCGCGCGTAGAGATTCGTTTGTTTCTCAGACCCGCAACCCATTCTATTCCTATCCGGGCTTTATAGTACGATTTGTGGCAGCCTCGGCAGTATTGTCCACCGGTTTCCTCTTCGTCTCGGAATGGGGACATAGTTATGCGGGGAAGAACGAATACTTACGAAATCTGATGGCCTCATCGCCATCTCCTGTGACTGTAACACTGGCCGCTACAAATGTAGCTCTCTTCGTCCTCAAGCGAACTGTTCCAGGTCTTGCGCCGTTCCTTGTACAACACGGGTACCTTCGGCTCGATCTCATGACAAGAACGCGTCAGATTTCATCACCAGCGTCACCGGCAAGCAGTATTTTCCTGTCTGCGTTCTCACATAGAGACGGAATGCATATTTTCATGAACGCGTACGCCATGTACAACCTTGGATCATTCATTGAGATGGTATACGGTCCCCACGCCATCTTTTTACTCTACGCAGTCTGCGGATCTACCGGACCGATAAGCAGTTTACTGCTTCAGCGGACGCATCTGCCAACACTCGGTGCCTCAGCGGTTTGTATGGGTATGCTGTCATTCCTCAGTACGATGCGACCGGACCTCGAGGTCAGCATGCTGGGACTGCCATTCATTAGAATGACTATGGAAACCGCAACCTTTGGTACAGCTGCATGGAGTGTATTTGGAATAGTGCGAGGGTATATGGGGAAGCGTGGTGGCATTGATCACGCCGGTCATTTAGGGGGCCTGATAGGTGGTTGGTTCTTGGCCAACTGGGTCCAGGATGTGAAGGCTCAGAAGGTGAAGAATCGATGGTAGAATTGTTACAATTAAATGGAATCCATATACGTAAAAAACAATGCACTGACGTAAACAACAATGCACTGGCCAATTCCCAACAGAAGAGGTCGTCATTTACTTCTGTTACTCATCGTCTGGCACATCTTCCAATACAACATGTCGTAACGGACTCGGTGACCTAGACCGTGCCTCGCTTTTCACCTTATCCACCACGGACTTTCGACCATCCTTCGCACTAAGGCTAATCTTTTCTTCACCCTTCTCTTCGGAATCCAAAAACTCCTCCTTCTCTTGACCTGTATTTTTCTCTAATACGACTTGGCCCGACTTGTCTCCGCTCTCTGGTACAAAAATCTCATCCGCAGCATCATCATGAATCACCGGAGTAGACGCAGTAACAATCACCGAAGAATCATCCTCGTCGCGGGTGGACGGAGTGCTCATCCCTGTAGATGAAACAAATGAGTTTGCAGGCACATTAGGAACGGGTGTTAGATACACCTTGATTTGGTTCATCTCTTCCTGATACAACGTCTCGTCTCTCTCCTCAACCACATCCTCGAGTATGACTGACGATTCCTCTGCGGATGGCTTCTCCAACATATAAAATTCACCATCATCATTGATCTTTGCAGGAGCAGGCGCTGACTTCTTTGTTTGAGACTCGGGAGTTGGCATCTCAGACCCAAACACTGACGTGGACTCACTCGATGATGAACTGCTTGTGCCAAGGTCTGCTTGATTAAATGGTGATGAAATCTCGGACCCTTTTAGAATATTCGCTCCTTTAACAATGGGAATATCCCCCCCAGCCATCCCGGCCGGTAGTGTGTGCACAATTTCATACTCCTCCTCTTCTGTCTCTGAATCCGATGGGCTCGCAGGGGATAAAATCTTATCAATTCGATCTGCGGCATCAACAGCAAGTGTGGTAACAGCATGCTTCTGTAGGCGTAGCTGCTGACGTTGTTCTTTCGTCTCATCGTTGTCTTCTTCGCCCTCTGCTGGTGAAATAATGATGTCATCGAGATCTGAGTAACACCGTTCGAGTTCAACCTGAACATCAAGAAACGCTTGACGACGCTTGGACTCCGGGAGATCAGTTGGAATAGTATCAATGCGGGATGCTGCTTTCGTAACTCTCTCACGAAGAGCCCCGATCTGATTGCCAACAATTTCTAAAGCGGACGATATCACAAATGATTGCTGGGAAGTAGTGCGAGGAATAGACGATCGTGAAAGTGTGTAGTGAAACGGTGGACGCGACGTCGACTCCTGACGTGCAGGTGGCTCGTAAACTTCAGGGACTGAAGCGGGGATATCGGCCGACTCTTCGCTGCCAAACAAAATCCTTGCCAATTCATCTTCGGAAAACTGGTTCATAGGTGATTTGTCCAGCTCCGATTGTGTTGGTTTCGGTCCTCGTTCTTGAGCCTCAGACTGGGTGTGCTCAAGACCACCGAAGAGCGCAGACAGGAAACCTTGAGCGGACGCGTAGTTAACATCTGGAACAAGCTTAGAACTGGTAGCCTTGGCTTGCTCTTGGGCCAGCAGCCTGGGAATTGGTGCTGCTGTCGATTGCTGTCCACCCCGTCTTGATCCGCGCTTCCGGCTAGAGTGCAGAGTTGCATAAGGGGAGTAAAGACCGTGCGGTTTTATTCCCTGTTGTCTCAAAAATGCCGAGATCGATCCGGGTCTCACGCCTGTCTCCTCTTGCTCCAAGTCTGACCAATACGGCGTAGCATGATCTTGCTGTTGTTGCTTTATTTGTGCAAATGCACCGGATTGCCTAGGGGAAGTCGTCTCCGACCGTTGAGCCTGTTGCTGGACAAGCTGTAGCACGCGTTCGATCTCCGCATCCTCTAGAGCCTTTTCCTCTTGTTGCTTTCGATAAACTGCATAGCGCAACCTCTGTCGTCTAGCGACCAATGCCTCACGTTCCGCCAGAGCCGCGGCCAGTGCAGCTTCCTCTTCTTCGCGCTGCTTCTGTTGCTGCTGTTGAATCGCACGCAGGACTAGATCCTGCTCCTCTGCAATCAGATACGTCAACTGGTCCCGCTTCGCGGCTAGCTGCGCCTGTTGACGAGCCAAAAGCTGCTGCTCAAGTGCCAATCGTTGCTGCTCTCGCTCAAGAGCAGACAGCTGCGATATGTAATGAGATAGGTGGGCACGATGAACAGCAATCGCCGCTGTCGGTGACTGTCGTTGAGCCGGACTCTGGACGTAGTATACGCGTTCCATGACGCTGAAGGCGAATGATTATCAAGGTATAATTGACGGTTCTTGATTGTGAGGGAAGCAGTCAATCAGGGTGTACTTATAGGAATCGAGCTGTGGGAGAGCTGAGAGCGTGGAGCCTTAACTGGGCGCGATGCTGGGTCAGGGGACTTCTGGAATCACTGGGAATGCCCCAGAACTGGGGAGCACGAAGATGACGTCAGCGACTGTCAATGCACGACTTGCGCGGCTTCTGCGGTTACACCATTAAGATTTGGCGGCTGAGTTTGTTTCTTCTGTCATCGTGACGAGATTTAGACTTCGCAATAGTAACTCCAGTATAAGTCGAATACACCTTGCTAGAAAACTAGATATGCTGAGCATGAAACCACCGGATCGGTAGATCAATTGTTTAATAAGATTTTGCTTCGGTTTTGCTGATTGCCCCACTGGAGTTTTTTGAGGAACTTCCGGGAGAGTACTGTAGCACTAATAGTCAGGGTTAGGGCTAAACAATTAGGGCTCAACCCTACACCTGCATTTAAGCATCTCCCACAATCAAAATCACAGTCACGCCGCACAGATCTTGGGCAAGGTCTAACACATCACCCACAGCTTGTAGGCTGTCTCAACAGATCTTCAGTGTCGTCTATCATCTCAGCAGCACCCTTCGACGGCAATTATCAACAACAATGGCTCCAGCTGCTCCTCACCCGAAGATCGTCAAGAAGAAGACCACCAAGTTTAAGAGATGGCAGTCCGATCGTGTTATCGGCGTCAAGGAGTCGTGGCGGAAACCCAAGGGTATTGACTCCCGTATCCGACGTCGGTAAGTATTTTGTTATACTAAAAGAGATTTGCGATCCTCCGAATTAAACAAATGAGAGGAGGCAAATTGGATTCAGCGAGAGTGATTATATGCTGAATCTTGTTGATATGGTTTACAGAATATACTAATATTTGAATAGGTTTAAGGGTACCTCTGCCATGCCTAAGATTGGATACGGATCCAACAAGAAGACTCGCCATTTGATGCCCTCTGGTCATAAGGCTTTCGTTGTCCGTAACATTGCTGATGTTGAGCTTTTGCTCATGCACTCAAAGACCTACGCGGCTGAGATCGCCCACAATGTGTCCTCCCGCAAGAGAATCACCATTCTGGAGAAAGCTAAGCAGCTCGGTGTCAAGGTCACTAACCCCACGGCTAAGCTGAGACTCGAGGGTTAAACAGTCATGGTGATAGTACGGATGTGTGTAAAAAAACAAAGGGTAGAGAGACTTGTCGGCATTTGTGTTACGGTTTGCGAATATGGGATTGTTTAATTATAAAAGCACAAGCGATGGGAGACGTCTACATGTACTTATATTGGCACAAAATAAACACTTATGAGGTCGCATCTACAGCGTTGGATTCAGCATCTGGCAGTCACATTTGTCGCGTTTGGTGTATAACTGCGATGTTGGTCGGATAGCACATGTCTGTGCGGTTGATGATGATGTACAATGGTCATTATGATAGCAGGTGAAGTGTCATTTAGCGATGAGTATAAGTTTGGCGTAAGATTTCTGCCTGCCCATCTGCTATCTTCTGCTGTATGCCATCACCGGAAGGTGCAAGTGCTTTATAGTACATTGGTGCATATTTTGCAGGACTTACATAATAGCTGTGCTCTGGCGATAGATCAGTGTGGTAGGCAGCTGTCAGAGACGGCCAAGGCTGATGGTTACATGAAGTACCAGCAGAACCGTCGTAAACGCCATTTGCTGTCACGAAAAATTGACGGCCTACTAAACTGTTGCTTTAACATTTTAAATTTTTCCCCGATACATTCATCCTGATATCCTTAAAAAATATGTATTTATATGGGCGAGTTGTCACAGCTATTCATTTGAATCATACCTCCACAGACAACCTATAGATTGAAGGAGTTTTCCGGCACAATTATTCGGGTGTTCAGGACTCTAAACGCTGAGTCATTTGCTCTAAGGTCCTTGACGTGAATCGTATGATTTCATGAAGTCAGGGCACAGATATATAACCAATCTGTCTTTGCCATGGGTGAGCTACCTTGAATCTTAGAAATCGCTTCATTGGCCCTAGATCGACTAGTATTATATGTTCAACGCAATTTAGATGATGATCCACGTTGTAGCCTAATTGCGGAACGGTCAGCCGACTCGGAAGAGCTACGCTTGCGAGACTTACTACATAGGCTTAGTAATGGTTCAGCGAGATTATCTCAGCTAATGCTCAAATCGCAAGTTCCTATTTTGCTTCCATTGACCTCGTACCGCACTTCGCTGCGTATAGCTTAGCTTTACCTCACATGCTCTCGAGTGGTCTCTCGATTGTGTCTTGAGAATACATGCTTCAATTGGCGACAGTGCAAGTCTCCTTTCATAGTATCGTCAACCTACGAAAAAATGCACCACCATGCATCAAAAGGAGCTCATTTCTCGGTCATAACCCCCCAGTCACCCTCAGTCCAGATAGACTCGAGTTTGAAATGCTTGATCTTCCACAGTCCGTCTTTACCATCCTTAACGCAGTCAAGGAAGTACAAACTGCCTGTCATAAGACGTGTAGCGCCAGGCTCTCTTCCTTGTTTATGACGGTAATGCTGAGCTAGTGCAGAGGCGGTCATGGATGCCTTGGATTCCTCGTCGTTGACGTCCACGCGAACGTTGGTAATAAAGTGGGTGGTGTCTAGCGTTGCAATAAAGTCGTAACATCCAGTGTGAATAGCGTTCAAGCCATCCATGACATCACCGTTAAGATCGAAGCTAGCGTCCTGAGTGAAGGCTGAATCAAAGAGAGCGACGTCGGCGGTGTCCAGTCCAATGACGCAGCGGTAGAGTGCATCGGTAATGGCCTCGCGGACGCTGAGGGAAGGAAGAGCGCTTGGAAGTGCCATAGTGGAGACGTCAGTCGGCTGGAAATTTGAAGTTTTGGTTGATTGATTGCTGAGCGCAGTCGGTCAACATGCTGCCCATAGTACTGATATATATCACATTGAGGATAGCAATGTGTTGACGTCAAGTATATCCCATCTATCCAATATCACCATCGTAGCGAAACTCTCAGCCCACTTTCATTGCCCCAGTAGTCGCACCCTCTTTCGGGTTTAGCCGGGTCTAATTTATCTCCGAGTATATTTCTTAGATTCCTAAGCTATTCCGCGGACCCATTGACTGCGGCCTCTCGGCCCGTTTGGCGGAGATAAACCGAGCAACATAGCGACTGCCCGATTAGGGACCCGTCTCGCGCGAATCCAGTAACTGTCAGAGCCCCTGAGCCCCTACGCAAGCCGGAGCTCCAGCAGGGCTTGTTCATCGTCTCCGAATCCTTCTCCAAATCTTACTGTGCGGCCGACCGTAACCGATCGCTCAGCTATAAGATAGTACCGAACCCGCCGATGAGCCTGGCTCTGCGGGCGATACGATGCCGCCATACGCTCAACTCAGCACACCGCCGGCTAGCGTCTCCGCACCGTCCACCATAGAGCCTCCACACGGAGTCGATAGCCTGCCCAAGTTGTCTCCTCCCCGCGTCGATGACACAGAGCTGTGCGTCAGGCAACTGTCCGACCTGACCGCTCGGCTCTATCCGGTCTACCGCACCAGTCCTGCCTTCGACGCGGACACTTCGGCTTCGTGATTCTACTTTTCTGACCTTCCCGGATCTACCCAATGGACCAGCAGGGGTCTTCCCTACAGTCATGTCGGAGACTATCAGGGGTGACCTTCAGGGTGTGCCTTTTCGTTGGAATAGTGCACCTAACGAAGAGACTTCGATAACATTAAATCAAGCTCAACACAGCGCCTCGATGAAACCACCGGAACAGCAGAGAGATCTGCTGATGCACTACATGAAGCATGCTTTGCCGGTTCAGTTTTACAACTATGTATCTGTCACCGCAGAGAACCATAACCATCGACAATGGCTCCTAAGGCTTACGAGCACGCCAGAAGCCTCTCTCTTTTCGCTCTGAGTTTAAGCGCTTGCCATCTACTGGCTACGGTTTCTCAATGAAGCCGGAAGTATCCGCTGCAGTCAACTGCTATCAGATGTGCGACAATATCGGGTCTGTAACGAAGTGAGAAAGTCATGAATACCCAGTGCACACATTGGCTCGGGAGATCTGAACAAATGGTACAAGTGCTGGGCGCCGCAACCCAGATGCTATCACTGAATGTTAGTGTACTTGTCGTGGCCATTATATTGATAGTGACAGGTACTCCGTCAGATGTTTGGCGGGGATGTAAACGATTGGCGACAACACCTTGAAACTGCAACATCTTCTCTAGCTCCGATTCTCAGGGACTACGGATCTAATCAGGTATCCGCAACTCCAGCATGCCCACCAGTCCCGGGAAGAGTATTTTATTGACTAATAATAGCAGTATATTGCTTAGAGCTATATAGCTATGCGCTTCTATTTGTGTAAAACGTTCCCTTGGATACTTTCATTCCTTGTTTACACTAGTTACGTGGTAATTGCCTAATACAGTATAGCCATAGCCCTCACAGCTGCACCGTTTATGGGATATCTTCACCATGATCTGGTATTATTACAAATAAAGCTATTCTTGTCCCTTCATTGATGGAGATGGGTCTTTCTGTCGGTCTCTCATGAGTGCCTTGACATCGGCATTTCGATCAGTCGCGCATTGTCGTATTTTCTTGAAGTTGCGGCATGTATGTACATCCTCAACGGCGGCATTGGTTCGGTTTGCACCTTCAGCCCCTTGTACTGCTGGCAATGGTGTTAGGTCCGTGTGACATTGTATATACTGTCGGAGATGATCAATGAAGTGATCTATCGATATCAGAAAGGGAATAAGTTTAGCGATCTTCTGTAAATAACTTTACCGAATGCAATCTTCGATTGTGAGGATTTCTTCAAAGGATAGCGTTCATTGTCAAGTTTACTCGGTCTCCTATTTGGATAAAGTTCCTACTGGTTACGTTCATGGTTAAGGGTTTCCGGTTGGGGTAACGCGTTTCTCTACACTGATAACGATAACAAAATCGACTGTATTGCGAGCTTATTAACCGTATGCCCACAGTGAAAAATCTCGCGACTTCCAGAGCAGTGAGTTATGTTGGACCGAATGGATCAAGGCTAACTGTCTTTTGGGGACCGGTGGGCTTTTGGACCTGCGTTGATCTGGAGCGGAAGATGGTGATGGGCAGGTACTCCTATTGCGTTATCAAGGTTTACAGATGAGCTATCTATTACCTTGCATGGCGACTCATGCACTTCTCCGACTCACCCAACTGCGGCCAACTGCGGCCAAGCGCCTGTGACTAAACAGTATGCCCCGGCGGGCATTCCTTGTCTTTCTTTTTTTCGACTCGCTCCCTTCCTTCCCCATTCCTATTGTCATTCTTCGCCAGTCTTCATAGTGACGGCCAATAATGGGCAACGAAGAGAAAGATGTGGGTGTTGTCAACACGCAGACAACCCCTTTATTGGGTTCCGAAAAGTCTTCGACAGCGATAGATGTTCCGAAGTATGCTGATGAATTCTCGTCATTACCACCAAGCGAGGCAAGGATTCTGCGAGAGCAAGTACTTGTGCCCGATGTTACCAGCGGATTTTTCCAAATGTTCAGATTTGCGACAGCTTCAGACAAATTCCTGTATTTAATCGCCATCATTGCTGGTATTTTGGAAGGTACCGCTAAGCCACTTATGACGCTTGTGTTTGGTTATATTACCCAGACTTTCACTGATTACTACCGGTTTGATCCGTTCAACTATGGAATGTATTACAATGGCACTTACACCGATATGTACTTCAATGGTACATATCCTATGTTCAACGACACCATCTACAATGGCACTGAGACAGACTATGGACTCAACCGAACGGAGGGATATTATGAGAACAACTCTGAGTTTATGCAAATGTACATCTCTCCGGATGAGTTCCAGCGACGTGTTAACACCTTTGCACTCTTCTTCCTTGCGATAGGTATCGCAGATATGATTTTGTCGTACATTCAGATGTCCATTTTTATTGGTCGTGGAGAGGTTTTGTCGTCTAGAATTCGAGAGAATTATCTGAGAGCGACCCTCAAGCAGAATATTGGATACTTTGATAAGCTTGGTTCTGGAGAGATCACTACTCGTATCTCTTCAGACACATTGTTGATTCAGGATGCGATATCCGAAAAGGCTGGTTCTCATGAAATGTCCTAGAGTAAGAGACCGATCTAACAGCTTCTGTAGGTTGGCTTCATTGTATCGAATGTCACGACATTTTTTGCAGCCTTTGCTCTTGGTTTCGCTTTGTCATATAAGCTTACGTTCATCATGATGTCCGTCGCAGTCTTCATTCTCACCACATTCTTCATTTCGTCCGGAAAGATGACCAAGTATTATAAACTTGCACTCGGCGGTGTCTCCACTGGTGGTACTCTTGCGGAAGAGGTCTTGTCCAGCGTGCGAAACGTGCAGGCATTTGGCATCCAGGACCGCCTCGCTTTGAAGTACGACAAGTTTCTTACCATCTCGCAGAAGTGGGCGTTGCGAGCTGGTATCGCCGCCGGTGCCATGTCTGGTACCATGTGGCTTGGTGTATTTGCCAACGACTCGCTTGCGTTCTGGCAAGGATCCAGGTTCCTTGCTCGTGATGAGCTGACGATCTCGTCGGTGATCACTATTCTCATGGCTATGGTTCAGGGAACATACGCAATAAGCAACATTTCTCCTCATGTGCGCAGCATTACCAACGGTATGGCTGCCGCTTCCAAAATTTTCCAGACAATTGATCGCGTTTCCGTGATAGACTCGTCTCTAGAGACTGGCATGCGACCAGAGACTGTCCGCGGTGATATTGAGCTACGGGACGTCAAGTTTATCTACCCATCCCGACCCAACGTCACAGTTCTCGACCACTTTAGCCTTAAGATTCCCGCTGGAAAAACGGTTGCACTTGTCGGTGCCTCTGGATCCGGAAAGTCCACCATCGTTGGTCTGCTTGAGCGATTCTACTTGCCTCTCGCTGGTCAAATTTTTCTCGATGGCGTCGACCTTAATGGTATTAACATCAAATGGCTTCGATCTAAGGTTGCTCTCGTCTCACAGGAACCTACCTTATTTAGCTGTTCAATTTTTGAGAACGTTGCTCATGGCCTTATCGGAACTCCATATGAGAATGTCTCACCAGCGGAGAAACTTGGCATGGTTATTGAGGCGTGCAAGCAAGCTAATGCCATGACTTTCATTGATACTCTTCCGGAAGGACTTGATACGAACGTTGGCGAGCGTGGTTTTTTGATGTCTGGCGGTCAGAAGCAGAGAATCGCAATAGCTCGCGCTATTGTCGGAAATCCGAAGATTTTGTTGCTCGATGAGGCCACTTCAGCACTTGACACCAAGTCTGAGGGCGTCGTCCAAGAAGCTCTTGATCGCGCTTCTAAGAACCGTACCACTATTGTTATTGCGCACAGACTGTCCACTATCAAGGACGCTGATTGCATTGTTGTCATGCGGAAGGGTGCTATTCTGGAGGTGGGTACGCACAATGAGTTACTTGCGAAGCAGGGTGAATACTACGGACTTGTTGAGGCTCAGCACATTCACAAGCAGAAAGAGGAGATGATTGGGGCCTTGCAGAAAAACTCTTACTCTGCTGGTTCATCCAGCGATAGTGATGGAGCGTCTTCAATTCTTGACGAGAAGGCTTCTCTCGAAAAGTCGGACGACACATTGTATGGCAAGGACACAGATGCGCTTCTCGGTCTCTCGAAGACCAAGACTGGGAAGTCTGACTCAACTGTTGCGCTGTCTGCTGATTCCGGTCTTGAGGAGAGTGCATCGTCTAAGTACGGCTTTTTTGAGACAATTGGTTTCCTTATCAAATTGTCTGGTCCGGAGAACCATTTCAATATCGTGGGTGCGTTCTTTTCTGGAATTCTTGGACTCAGTTATCCGGCACTTGGTCTCTTTTACGCACGATGCATCGAGGCTCTCCGGTCGTACCCACAGGACACCGAGTTTATGCTCCGTGAGATTGATTACTTCGCGGGGTTATTTTTCATGCTTTCCGTGGTCGCATTCTTGTCGTCTGTCATCTCGCTTAGCTTGTTTGCTTTTGCGGGGCAGAAGCTGGTGCGCCGTATTCGTCTTATGACTTTCCGCCAGATGCTTCGGCAGGACATTAGCTTTTTCGACCGCGACGAGAACACCACGGGCTCCCTTACCAGTACGCTGTCTCGCGACGCTCAGGCTGTCGATGGTCTGTCAGGAACCACTCTTGGACAGCTCCTGTCGTCGACGATGATTGTCGTCTCGTCTGTAACACTCGCTCTCATCATTGCTTGGAATCTTGGCCTTGTTACTACGGCCTGCGTGCCACTCTTGTTGTCGGCTGGCTTCTACAGGTTTTATATTCTTGCTCAGTTCCAGCGTAAGGCTCAGCAGTCCAGCGAAGGCACAGCCTCATACGCGTGCGAGGCAACAGCGGCTATTCGAACCGTTGCCGCGCTCACCCGCGAGGAGGACGTCATGCAGCATTACCATGCGGATCTCCAGCGTGAAATTGAGAAGGGCCGTGTTACTGTACACTACTCAGCTCTCTTGTACGGCATCGCTCAGGGGATGGTATATCTCATCATGGCACTTACCTTCTGGTACGGTGCTCGCTTCCTCAAGGTTCGCGAATACGACTTGTTCCAGTTCTATGTCACTTTCATGGCTGTCGTTTTCGGTTCCCAATCCGCTGGTATCATGTTCTCATTCGCTTCGGATATGGGTAAGGCGTTTCAAGCAAGTCAGAACATCAAGCAGTTGTTAGATCTCAAACCTCAGATTGACACCTGGAGTGATGATGGTGATATTCCACAGAGTGTAAGAGGCGAGGTTGAGTTCAAGAACGTCCATTTCAGGTATCCTACCCGCCCGCAGGTCCCTGTTCTCCGGGGTTTGAACTTGAGCATCAAGCCTGGCCAGTACGTCGCACTTGTCGGTATGCATCATCTGGATATATGTTAACGCCGTTCCGACTCACTGATACACTTTAGGCTCCTCTGGTTGCGGCAAGTCGACCACTATTGGTCTTTTAGAGTCGTTCTACAGCCCTCTGGCGGGCAAGATCATGCTCGACGGCAAGGACATCTCACTATTTAACATTAATGAGTATCGCAAGCAGATCGCTCTTGTATCACAGGAGCCTACTCTGTACGCCGGGACAATCAAAGAGAACATTCAGCTTGGCAGCTCAGAGCCTGTCACCGACGAGCAGATCTATATTGTTTGCAAGCAGGCCAATATCCACGACTTTATTGTGTCGCTTCCGGATGGCTACGATACCCTATGCGGATCCAAGGGCGCTTTGTTGTCTGGTGGTCAGAAGCAGCGTATTGCGATAGCTCGTGCGCTTATCAGAGAGCCGAAGATCTTGCTTCTCGATGAGGCCACGTCGGCGCTCGACTCTGAGTCTGAGAAGGTCGTTCAGGCCGCTCTCGATGCTGCCGCTAAGGGCCGAACCACCATCGCTGTCGCTCACCGACTGTCAACAATTCAGAAGGCGGACGTCATTTTTGTGTTTGAGAACGGAAAAGTTCTCGAGTCAGGCACACACCAGGAGTTATTGGCGAACAAGTCGAAATATTATGAGCTGGTCCAAATGCAAGCTTTGGAAGCGACCTCGTAGGTCGGCTACACTTTAAATTTTCTTATCAATATCTTGGTACATAGGTGTATGAGGTTCATAGGTTATAGAGATTTGAAAATACGGGGGGGATATTTGAATACGGGGGGTATATTTGCAACGCGGCCTATTTGACTATCCTTAAATTTTTATTATGTACAATGCTTTCTTTCCTGCGGTCTTGACAATCTTTCTTGATTGCATTTTGTGTTGTCTTCTATGATAGATATTTCTTTATGTAGATACACGAACTTCTTTTTCTTAATTGGGATTCAATTGGCTATTTCTTTTTTGATATATCATAGATTACATTAGATACAGGTATTATTGGTGTCAATTGTGCTTCTGGAAGGGAGATAAGAAGGACGTTTACGTAATCACGACAAAAATCTGTTCTTATATGTTTCAACTTCACTTGCCTCGACGATACCCATGGGTCATCTTCACTTTACTTCTCTAGCCTTTCCTTCTTCATGGTATTTGAATCACACTCCGCTGTCTGTCCAAGTCAAATTGGTCAAGTTGACAGTTCTCGTGAAATCTTGCTTGCCCATGATTCTCCATTATTTATTGGCTTGTCGTTTCTCCTTCAACACCTGAGCCACAAAATAAGCAAAGACACATCTCACTACTAATTCATATATATTCTACTATACATTTTAAATCCCAAACATTCAATATAACATAAGGCCGGTCTAGCAGATTGAGCAGTATCGACCAAAAAATACAAAAAATAACGTGATCTACCATGAAGATCTAAATTACCACCAACTTACTAAAGGAGAACCTCTATCTTGTTATATACCCTATTGTGTGAAAATACATCCTCCACATCCATAGATGGTCATTTGGTTAAGATGCCATTTAAATACAATACCCACAAAATATAAACAATTGGAAACATTCTAACTGCTCTCCTCCAAGGCTTGCAAATGAACCAACTCGTAATATCTTCCATTCTTAGCCAATAGGTCTTGATGCTTGCCTGCCTCGCAAACACGACCCGCTTCGAATACGTAAATAACATCTGCGTTCTGAATGGTTGATAATCTGTGTGCGACAGCAATTGTTGTCCGACCTTGTGCGGCGGCGTCGAGGGCAGTCTGGACGACCTTTTCGGATTCAGAATCTAGGGCCGACGTCGCTTCGTCAAGGAGTAAGATTTTTGGCTTTCTAATGAGTGCACGAGCGATCGCGATACGCTGTTTCTGACCACCGGACAACAAGGCTCCTTTCGATCCACAGAGAGTATCGTAGCCATCCGGAAGTGACATGACAAAGTCGTGGATGTTAGCCTGTTTGCACACATCGATGACTTGGTCGTCCGTGACGGCTGTAGGACTTCCTAACTGGACGTTGTACTTGATCGACCCGGCATATAATGTCGGCTCCTGCGACACGAGCGCGATCTGTTCGCGGTACGCGTTTATGTTGAGTTCCGAGATATCTTGTCCATCGAGCAAGACTGCACCCGCATTTGGTCGATAAAACTCCTCAATCAGGCTAATTGTCGTCGATTTTCCGCATCCAGAGGCGCCGACGAGCGCAACATACTGTCCGTTTTGAATCTTCAAGTTCAAGCCACGAAGAACTGGTACCTCGGGACGTGTCGGGTACCTGAAATGGACATCGCGGAACTCGATATCTCCCCTGACATTCTGCGGGACCTTGCCTTCCTCAGACCAAGGATCAATGTCGGGAACGCGTTCCAGGAGCATCTTGATGTTCTTGGCAGCTTGTACAGCCTTGCCTACATCCGGCGCGAATGAGAACACAACGCCGGCAGTTTCGGCACCGAAGATTATGGAGAGGAAGACGAGGTAAAATTGGAATAAGTTGTACTCCCCAGTTCCGAGAAGCTGGCCGCCGTACCAGGTAGCGAGCGCCATGATGAAGAAGACTTGAGCCTGGGTCAAGCCGTAGAAAAAGGCTGAACGCATACTAGCTGGCCTGTTGCGTCGAATGATTTCGTTCAAGTTACTGTGATATGTCTCCCATACGTCGGACTCACGCGTGAGGGCCACAACGGTGCGAATAGCTGAAGTTGCTTCGCACGCGTAAGTCGAAGTACGCTCGTTTTCCTTCTTCACTCGGGATTCAAACTCAGTGAGCAGGTAAAATCGGTAGAACCCACTTCCCATCAAGACAGGAACACCGCATGTGACAACGAGCCCGAGTTTCCACGCAAGTGCAATTGAAACAATACTGCTGCCAATAACAGTGACAAAAGCGTCGATAAACTTGCCAAGAGTAATGCCGCCGAGACCCTCAACCGCCTGAGCGTCACGCGAGAGAGTACCGGTGAGCGATCCAACGGTATTCTCGTCACGATCAAAGAATGCAACCTCCTGACGAAGCATCTGGCTGAATGACAATCTTCGAATGCGACGAACAAGAAGCGACGAGGAGTGCCCGAATGCTGCACCAGTGACAGTATTTGAAATACCAAGGCTACATGCGAGAAGGAACAGGAAACCAGCCATGCGAGAAATGTAGACGCGCAGCTCATACCTATCCATTATATCACCAAACGCCTGTAAGTTTGTACCCCAGAGGAGACCGAGTGCCGGATAACCCATACCGTTGAAAAAACAAGCGATCAAGCCAATGACATTGTAGGACATTTCCGGACGAGACAAGTCGTAAATAAACTTGAGAGCCTCGGAAAACGACGGCACGTTATCATCCTGCACCTCAATGTCCGACGCACGTGAGAGAGTCCCCATGGACTTTCTGGTCATTGTACGGGCAAGATCCAATGCACGCTCGTGCTGATAATCGGACAACTCAATCATTTTCTCGTTAAACCCTTCCTCGGTGTCACTATCGTCAGGCCGACTTTTGTTGGCCGTCTCGAGCTGCTTCTTCTCGTTCTCTTTCAAAGTCTCGATCTGCTGCGCCTTGACGAGTTCGCAATATTCACCATTCTTGGCCAGCAAGTCATTATGAGTGCCCATTTCGAGAATATGGCCACGTCTCATGACAACAATACAATCTGCATCCTTGACAGTTGAGAGTCTATGCGCAATAACGATGGTGGTACGGTTCTTAGACGCGCGGTCAAGAGCTTCCTGGACAATGCCCTCGGACTTGGTATCAAGAGCCGAGGTAGCCTCATCGAGTAGCAAAATTTTGGGGTTTGAAACGATAGCTCTTGCAATTGCAATACGCTGCTTCTGTCCGCCAGACATCAAGAATCCGCGTTCACCGACGCTGGTGTCAAGACCTTCCGGTAACTTCTCGATGAACGTCCACGCATTTGCCTGCTTGCATGCTTCAATAATCAATGCACGCTTCTCGATCGGCGAACTGCATTCGTATTCAGAACCGACAAGACCGTGTGCGATATTCTCGTAAATCGAGCAAGCAAATAAAGTCGGTTCCTGTTGGACAACAGCGATCTTCTGCCGGAGCCATCGAATGTTCAAGTCCCTGATGTTATGTCCGTCCAGTAGCACATCGCCGCATACTGGATTGTAGAACCGTTCGATCAGACTGACAATTGTGGACTTTCCTGATCCGGACGACCCGACGAGCGCAACTGTCTTGCCCGCCGGAATGCTGAGGCTAAAATCGTTCAGCACGGTCACATTGGGACGGGAGGGATAGATGAACTTGACTTTCGCAAACTCAATGTTGCCTTCGACTTCGTTGAGTTTGATGCCCGTCTCGTTGCTCGAGTCGATGGCAGATACGCGATCAATGGTTGCGAAGATCTTAGACGCGGCGGCCATACCGGTTGTAATGCTAGAGAGGTAGGGCGAGATCTGAGCAAACGCATATGCGCCTTGGAAGACGGCAAAGATAATCTACTGAAGTCAGCCAAGATCTTCAGGAATGTCACGAACAACATACCGTGATGATATTTCCCAGGGTGGCCTGGTACTCAGAGTACAATCTCACCCCCTGCCAATATGCCAGCGCATCTGTAGAAAACGAACACAAGTACATCGAGCCATTCATTAGACCTGTGGCAATGCCAGCCCAGATACCCCAGTATTCGCTGACTTTCAAAAAGTTGTCGTACGCGTGAACCATAATCTCTTGAATGCCAAACGCCTGGACATTACGAACGCTGCCAATAACCTCTTCCGCCAGTGTACCACCGACAGCGTAACCGTCCTGCGACTTTTTGAGACACTTGACCATATAGGCAGACGCGATACCGGTAGAGACGATAATCGAGACCAGAATTGACAACATAATGAATGTGAGTATATAAGACTGTGTGAACGCGATGACCAGGGCGACAAAAAAAGTGGAGGAGTTTGCGATAATGAACGAAATTTTCTCGGAAATAGCTTCTTGGACGAGAACTGTGTCGCTTGTGATACGAGACGTAATCTCTCCTGATCCTACCTTATCGAAATATCCAATGTTTTGCTTCAATGTCGCTGCGAGATAATGCTCGCGGATCCGAGCCGACAAGACTTCACCCCGATCAATGAAGATGAATGTCTTGATGTGAGAGAGTACAATATCCGCAATACCGAGAAAAACCAAGTACAACGAAAGCCTACTGATCGTGTCATAGTAATCCTGCTGCGACAAGCCGTCATACAGCGTGTGTTCATCAGTGCCGTTGTAATTGCCTGAATATGTGATATTATACAGGGTATCCTTCGCGTATGACGGTGTGGAGCTGTACGTAGCGCCTCGTGGATCGTAATTCGTGAACGCCTCACTAACGCTGCCGAACAATAGAGACATGAGTGGCTTTAAAACACCCTCTAATAGGGCGCTGACAACACCGATGAGCAATATAAAACGATCTCTCTTATTCGCATATCGATAGAGTGTGAAATAGGATGTTGCAGCAGCTGGAACCGCGACCTGGTCGCGAAGAACCTTTGCTTCATTCTCGGGCAAGCTAGTGAACTCATCGCTATACGCAGGTCGGTCGACGGCAGCGTAGGACTTCGCGGATCCGCTGTAAGACTGTGTGCGACGGCGGAAAGAGAAGAAGGACCTCCTGCTGCTTGAGTTGGACGAAATTGCGCCCACGGCTCCATCGGAGACAATGTCGCTCTGCAAAGGAGTCTTTTCGTCGTTCATGGGCGAGCTGGGCATTTCATGCGTCCTGACAGCCGTTAGAGACTCATAACTCGCATTACGAGGGGCCCTCACAGTATGGAGCAGTCTGGCAGCTACGTAGCGAAAAATGCCAGTCGGAAAGAGTCCTTGGACCTGAGCATGCGCTGGCAGATAATGAGATGTCGAAATGGAGCCGACAGCATAATATGCCCCGGCAATGTTATCCAGAGGGTGACAATTAAATTACCAGTCGGTTCGATGTTACTTCTTCCGACCTTATCGCGCGCGGAATTGCGCCGCACGCGTGAACTGGCACAAACCGAGTCTCGAAATTTCAACCCCTGGGCTCGCCCAACGCACGCCAAAGTAAAGCTGTGCGATTAAGGTCCGAATACAACCAGTCGTATTCGCTCCCTCGCTTCTCGTCGACTGCGGCCACGTATAGATGGCACAAATCTGGAGATATTGGGGGTCGAAACGACACTTGAGTCTTGACAGTGCAGCCCGTTCTCTGCTACTGCGCTAGTCCTAACCAAGGCACAAATTCCTCATAGCTGCACGGGCCATATGTATCGGGAGCTCAATCAGGTAAACGCTTCTCCACATCAGCGTGCTGTATATGTCGAATAATCATCTGGGTAAGCCTATCCAGTCCTCTAGGTGTATGATGCACTACAGTAACATAAACTGTCTCAGTCTACCTCTCAGAATTGCGCTCTTCATGCGACGAATTACAAATCTTCAAGCAAGTTAAGCTTGTCCACTTCGGTCCCGCCCAATCGTTTCGACCACAGTTCGGGCTTACAGCACGATATGGGTACGGTTTAGTGCTAAACATGGCTCTGAATCCGGGGCTGAGTACAGTTGTCGAAGGTACAGCGATATCTCCCACAATATTGACTTAACAAGTCGTACCCTATTACTACCTAGTCGCTAATTCTGGTTCCTATGAATGAAGACGCGTGCGGCGCTAATGATTTGAGCAATTTGGATGCAGGTGCGATCCTGCGCAATTTTTGCTCTGGTCTTGGAGTGTTGTCATGTACGGAGCATGATGCGCCCTTCAAAGTGATTGGTGCGGGTCGCGAACAGAGTTCATCTCGCGTAGAGTTAGCATTGATTCTGCTCTAACCGGAAATACGAAGCTATTCGAGATCAGCTTTGGATTAAGCTCAATTGTTGAAACTCTGCATCAAGTCGGCAAGTGCTTAGACAGTCTTATATTGACTCTAGGCCACTAGTCTCGTTTATCACAGGTGTCTCCAACCTTAAAAATTAATCAGCAGCTGGCAAGTTACAGATATTATTGTGCAATCAAAGCAGCGAGCGCTTTGCCATAGGCATCGGTGTTTGTAACTTTCATATTCCGCAGACGAAGGGCTTCTTAACGTTAACGTCGAGCTCAATAATTAGGGCTATTTTGAGGCAACACTTTTTAAGGGTTATGTCTGACGATCGGACTGGCAACCTATCGGTCCATTTATACTCCAGATAGAATAAGTATTCCTTAGACTTAGTCTTTCCAACGGTTTATACATTTGCTTGATGAGAATAATGAGTGACTATCGCTAACACGTCGCGTTTTGGCCTACGCTATTTTTCGCTCTCTTCCTACTTTCCGGCTCGTCAGTATTGCAGAACGTCCACCAATAGCTAAAGGTGTGGACATAGGGATGGACAGCCATGATTCCTGTGTTTGATTTATCCTTTATACCTGTCGAGGAGCTCGACGACATTGATCCTGTTGAAATGCTCCGGTCGCGGACGCGCGTCAGAGTCAGTGATCTTGATAAGAACGAGGAAGACTTCTTGCTGCCGCCAGATTCTAAGTCGTGGTTCACTGCGGTTGTCAATTACTCGCCGAACTGGAGTGAGCTCGATTTCTACAGCTTCGTGGAGGTTGACGATGATGGTAGGCAGCAACCTGATATTGCACGATTTGTTAGTCGAACAGGAGGACAGGTTACAAAAATACGAACATGGAGCACGAAGAACCACAGTAACTGCGCAGGGACGCAATCGTGGATCATGAAGGCGGCATTGCAGTTGACGAATCTCCGCAAATTGTCACTTGGATATCTCGGAGCGGCGCGAAGTCCATCCGTATTCAGTAATGGGCCAACGTGGAACATTCTCCACGGGCTGCACTCATTACAGCTACTGATACCATATGCTCCAGATCTACTTGACCATATTAGCAATATTCCGGGTACTGTGGGACTTCCTAATCTGCTGTCGCTGGACCTTTATTTCGACGAGCGAATCTTGTCCGGAAAGGTCAACGACCGCGAGAGCCTCTTGCGGCTTGATATCAAGCAACGACCGACGTCAAAATTCACAGCCTTTCCGAATCTGGAAATTTTCAGACTAGGTGGCGAACACGAGAACTTGCAAGATATTTTTGAAAGGCAAGTACCAATCGAAGAGGAGCAATTACGGTTGTTACTCCTCGGAATGCCAAAGCTGAGAAAATTCGGGTGTGTGAGATTGGCTGTCAATATGCATTTTGGTCAGCACTACAGTTCTGTCTCATTCACTGATAATCCAGTCTTGGAAGAGCTCGACTTTTCGGGACTTATGTGGATTCCGCTTCCACCATTGCCGAATGGGATTAAAAAATGCAAAGCACCATACACAGTAGGAATATTGAGACTGAATCCAAAGGTGAAGCTCAATGAATTTTCCCAGTTGGAATATATTGATATGACTGGCGGCTTCTGCAGGCGTCTGACTAACACTGTGTTACTTGATATTCTGCGCCGATGTAATGCTAAGTCGGTCAGGACGCTGATAGCCGGTGCTAATGATAGTGTCAATTTCTCTGGCAAGTACGGACGCTATTTTGGTGACAATTTGATTCAACGTATCGTCAAGTTCTGTCCAAATCTTGTGCACTTGGATGTCAGCTACAATAAATCTTTCGATGATTCGTGCTTGCGTGAACTTCTGCCACTGACTAGTCTAACTCATCTTGATCTCTCTGGCACGACTGTTACAGAGGATGGCGTTATGAATCTGTTGGATGAAGGCACTCTGCCAATTAGGAAGCTGATATTGGACGATTGTGAGTACGTTGAAAACCCGCTGGTTTTCTTTGATTTGTATGGCGTCGATGTGGATTTCGTACCGAGAGTATTGTATTACGAGGAGGATTTTTAGTGTATATACGACATAGATGATGGTTTGAAGATGCGGAGTGCGCTGAGGCATATCTACTCTCACATTATTGATGAATGTCATTATTGTCAACTCTTTTCGCTTGGATGGGATTCTAAACTAACAAGTATTGGTCTTGGTCAATCAAAATTGCAGTATCCCTTCAGAATAATTGAAACTTGATACTGACACAATTTACACACTTCTTGGACCGCCCGAAGGTACTAACGTCAAATTAGCAACATTCCGTTCTGCAGGACTTCCACGTAGGTGTGCGAGTGACTATTCACATACATGTCATGCCATTCAGGCTACAACACTGCGTAACGACAACTAGCCGACAATTTAGGACTCTACGTAAAATAGTTTGAAATCAATACACACGTGCCGCACTCTGGAAAATCGAAGTTCTGGCTAGCTCGATATTGCTGCTTCAACGTCGGCCAATTCCCAAGGAGTTCATTTTTGTGGGGGTGGGTTGGGAGAATAACTCCAACCTGACATCGTCAATAAGACTGACAATGATCACGTCATTAATGTTTCATGTTTCTGGTCGACAAGGCAATATTTCATCTTACATACATTTACTAATAAGTATGAAACGTCCGTCTATTTTTAACTTTGAGTGACCATGACTGGCACCAGAGCAACGAATCGCGGTAGCACATAACTCCGGGAATCGATTGAGCTCGAATCAATATCAGTTAGTAACTGCTGAGTCTTGAAATCGCAAACTAGGTCGCGATCGCGATGGAGATGTAAATGAAGGTCACAGTTATGATCTAGAATAACAGATGAGGCAGGAGTTCAGAGTTTAAGATACTACCGGTGAACAAGAGCGCTGACTCCGAGCAAACGTCATGTAGCACAAGGATAACTTCTGCACAGTTCATAATGCACTTTTGCGACATATTGGAACGAAAGCACCTCTCGTACGCCGTCACGCATGCGGCTAAAGTGCCGGAGAAGTTGGCGATATTGTGTGAGAGGGCAAGACTGCGGGCTGCAACTTGTCTGAAGCCGATAGTTGATCTCGGTGAAGTTGATGACAGATAACCCGCAAGGACCGACATGGATAGCAATACGGTACTAATTTATTCGACTTGCTTGGTCTTAGGAGACTTAAATTACATGGAAAGCAGTGCGGAAGGTGATCCAAAGGGCACCTCTGGTGCTGGACAATTAGACTGCGAGGGATGGACATCGTGACAAGCAGCTATGTACTACCATGAATACTATGATGCCATTAGATCAAGTTCCAAATTACGATCCTGCCCACCGGTATTCACCTAGTACTGAGTAATAGACTCTTAGTTATGCAATAAATAGTACATCACAACTTTTTCCCGACCGCCAGTAAATATGGCAAAACGACTTCTACCTCGGCCCCGTCAGGTGTAGCGAAGATCGCAGGACCGGTGCTACTGCTTCCAGACTCATGACCAGTATAGCGTATTGGAAGTAATCTACGAGGCACAGTGATCGAAATCTCAAATACATGTTCAAATACATCCACAGAGTCAAGACCAGCGGACTTGAATGCACGTGCAATGTCTTCCGCTTTGATTCCGCCGACATGGTGAGCATGATGATGCGAATGACCATGAACATGTCCATCATTCTCCCGATGGTTAGTTGCTGCTTTCGCATTCGCAAAGATAGCACTGGTATACGGTGTATACATTAGATCAACGACTGCTATCCACCCACCCACCTTCAAAAACCTGTCGACCAGAACTTTCGTAACTAGAGCTATGTCTTGAAGATGATGAAAGCCCATTGCTGAAGCAATCCCGTCCACCATTCCAAACCAGGTCTCGCCGTGCACTAAAGAGTTTTCATTCAAAACATCGCACTGTATCGCGCACATTTCATTCTCGTCAATGCCTTGATTCCGAGCCCTTGTGTTGAAATGTTGCACTGCGCAGGCGTCAATATCGATTCCGAGAATTCTATCAACATGAGACGCTAGACGTTGCGATAGCGCCCCAGTCCCACATGCAAAGTCAAGCAGTAATGAATCCGTCGCCGACAATGTATCACTTATGTGCGGGTACTCCAGAATACTCCTGGCTGCAAGGAATCGAGCTTTCGTGAGGGGCGAGAGTGACGATCGAGGTATGCCTGATTCGTAATCTGATGACGATGACGAATTACTGTCGCTATCAGATTCGGATAACGAGGATACGCACGCTTCATTACCTTCATCTTTATGGCCATTCATATTGAACGTGATGCGTATTGATTATGCTCGGGCTATATTCAGCCAACTAATCCGTAAACCTGCTCGGTCAGAGCGTCTATGGCTTTGAGCTTATTTCGGACATTTCATTATTCTGAGCTAAAAACAGGTAAATTTGATCGTGAATACATACACTACGTCGATATTAATGAACACACTATCTACCATTTCTAAGCACTTAGAGTTATCGACATTAGAACGTCCTCACGCAGACTCTCGGCAAGGCCGGAACCATCGGATGAAGTTATATCTACACCTATGGCTAACCGTTAATGGAAAGTAAACGCTTTTCGACGCCACGCTAAAATTCAATTGTGATGGCTAATTTGGCTGGGTGATACAAATAAGATTTACAGATCAAACGAAATCCCCCGCCTGCACTAACATGGGGATGTTAATACCAAATTCATGGTGGGACAAACTGGCGCGTTTGGTTCCATAATAGTGCATGTAACAAGCTGACTTGACACGGGAAACCCAGATCAACTACTCCTCAACAACACATCATCGCATTGCCGTCGACTTATGCGACCATTGCTATCGAATTTTGTTGCGCAGTATCATATCTGAATATCTAGAATACTATTTGACAAGTTATAAGTATTCAACAAATGGTATGTGCCTGGGTCAGGAAGTGTACATTGAGCTTGATCTCTAACCGACGGCGATAGGTGGCATAGTAGAGAGAACATAATGCAGAAACCCGAAGGATTGTCGCTCATGCTAGTTGAGCTGGGGGCACTTTTCTGCTTCACGCACCTGGTCGCGTTTGTTGTGTTTGCGTTCATTCGCATTTTCACCGGAGTTTCGATCCAGCGACTGGGATACTTCTCACTTCGACACATCTCATTCACTCTCAAGACCGGAATCCAAGTTGATATTCGCCGGATTGAATTGAACTTCCACCGCCCTTCGTTCTCGAGGCCGTCATGGATAACCTTCACGATTGCGGACAGTTCAGTGTATTTTGATTCCGATTATGATAACCATTCGCATGCAACATCCTCAAATGCGCCGCCTCAAACGCCAACAACGCCATCGGCGTCAGGAAGTGCGGACGGTGCAGCGGAACAAACCCTTGAAATCATACTGGCTAGGGCGACGAGTTTGATATACAAAGTGCACAAGTTGTTGCCATACCTGCGCCTGATCGACGTCAGTATTCGCAACTCGTCCCTCATTACGGAAGACCTTGGTACAATTCATATCCGAAGCATTGCGCTACACGCTGACGTGGTCAACCGGAATGCGCAGCTGCCGCAATTTTTTTGTACGCCAAGCGAGCACCATGACTGGAATGTTGATAGAGATGTAGCAGTTACGTGGCGATTTGCTGTGAAGGATATATTTTACGCACACAGCAAAACAGCCGCTGACCAATTGTTGGACATTTTCCAGTTTGATTTGCATGAAATATTCACCAAGAAAACTTTACAACCGAAAGACGTATCACTGAATGTTCGAATTGGAAATTTGACTTTTCCTTACGATTCGGTCTCAACCATGCACGAGAGATGGCAGGACAGAAAGCATCGACTCCTGCGACGTGGGTCATCTCCATTTTCATATTTTGTCCCTCAGGTGTCATCTAGGAGGAATAGCTTCGACGAAGTGTATCCACAAGAACGAGCCGACGCGGCGTACGCGTTGCTAGACATTGTACGCGAGGTACGGATCCATGCTGCCAAGATTGGTGTCTACAAGTTTACACCACCGAGGTATTGCCAGACTACAAGTAAAGGTAATCCAATCTTCTTCAGTCTGGCTACAAAAGACTTCACTATCGATCTGCGACGGTTGAGCTCGAATAGTCCCGGCCACCGAATCTATTTCGGACCGAGTGACACATCTCATCAGGCTATTTTGACGGCAATCTCGATCGTTGTGGGATTAGACGACTGCGGAAGCGGAAGACAAGATGAGCTGCTCTATGTCCCAATGATAACAATGACTTCAACTACAAATTTCATTCGAAAGTCGATTCAGATCCTTACGCGGGAGGAAACAGACCGCAACTCGAGTTTGTTAAAAGGCAGCTTAACAATTTCGTCCCCTTCGGTCGATGTTCACGCGCGGCATCTTCCGATATTTGCAGCAATAATAGAGAATTCTGCCAAATCAAGCGAGTCAAGGCCAAAAATTCGCGGTCGGCGCATACACATTGGTCAGCTCCTGCCGAAGACAATCATGAAGCTCAGCGTAGAAGAACCTGCTGCAAGAATCATCGTTTCCGGCAGCGACGTCGAATTGATTGGGCAGACTCGCTTGGAGAACTCCGGCGATGGACCGGAGGTCAACCATCTCCTCGCTTCGTCGTGTTCCACCATAAATTGTGAATTAGAGGCTTCGCATATCACGACCCCAACGCCGCATTACGGTCTCAACTTGTCTTTCCGAGTTACCGACTTTGGAACTCGGGTTCGCGGTCCAGAAGGAGTCCGTCATGATCTAGTTCGGACAGAAACCCTGGCGCTGAAGGTCGTCGCCGAGACTAGTCCTGGTTTTGATGTTGCCATTACCGGAACGCTTGCATCGTTCAGCATATACCTCACGAAACCAGAGATCATCAACAGCTTGAAGGATCTGCTTGCACATGTCAGAAGAGAAGCGCAGCGGATGGAAATGAACATAATTCCTAGACCACAGTCATTCGCCAAAACCCGCGGTGATAAGAATTTCGTTCGTCAGCTTCCGTCATGGTTGTCTCACGTCAAGATTGAGGGTTCAGATGTTATGATGTGCTCTTCTTGCGCTGATGAGAGTTCCAAAGATGCGCAGGGCATAGCTCGCGGCACAGCTGTGCAAATAGAAAGTTGGATATTGGAATATAAGCCGCACGTGTCAGTACGTCAACCATCAAAACATTACCGTCATCATCATGGTGCAACATCGCATACCACAAGTGCAGCGGAATTTCCCCATGCGACGGACAGTGAAAGTGGAGGCGGACCGGCAACTACTTCATTAAACCATCGTCGACGTCTAGCAGTCGGCTTTCGCGGTGTGGAAGCTTGTGTCATGGATGCCAATGACATACTCGACCAGACGACTCCGATATTTTCAATTCCTGACGTGGAAATGGCGGTGTCTACGTACTCCAGGGAAAACTGCCCAGTTATCGAAGTTAATATGCTTCTCAAGAAGATGCTCGTTAATTATTCGCTTTTTCATCACTACTCGCTTTTGCTCTCAACCAAGGCATTGCTTCAAATATTCGGGCGCTTGCGAAAGTCACCAGCGCCTCTAAAACCAGTTCCATCTAGTCCTCCCGTCAATCAAATGGTGTACGTTGATGTCCGAACGCACAATATTAGACTCAGGGCCACTCTGCCAGGATCATCACCGCTGATGCTTGAGACAGTTGGACTGGACTTTACAAAACGGACAACAGGAATTCCGCTTCTTAGGTCAAAGTTTCTCCGATTGTTTGTGGCGAGTCCTACAGTGCAGGACGCGTGGGAGCGCTTCATTGTGCTCCGGCATTTCAGACTGGAGTTCAAGAGCAATCATCCTGGACCGACGAGCCTTCCATCGCCGGGGCGGGAGGAACACAAAGTACGGGAGGATGATGTGGTTGTCGATGCAGATGCGCTATCGGTAGTAATTCCACATGGTCTCCTTCTGTACCAGGTAGTTGAAGGCGTGATCAACTCCATGAAGTCACTAAAGCAATTGCATCATCAGTTCAAAACTGACTCCGACACGTACATTCTCACGCCAGTGGCGGAGGAGCCGAAGAAGCTACCCCGGATACGAGTAAGGTCGAAGTTGTTAGAGATGCGGATAGATGATGACCCTTTCGAGTCGAGGCTTGGTTTAATTTTTCGCGTCGGCCTTTTGGAAATGAAGTCTCGACTAGCAAGGGAAGCAGCGTTTGAGGCAAAATTGCAGGCGTTACAAAAGGCGTCTACCGACAGCAAGGAAACTGCTGCTGACGGTGCAAATGAAATTGGTGAGAGAGGGGCCTCTGCTGACCCAGCAGTTCCAGAGGAGACCGAGCCACTTCGCAAAAAAGGCACTTTCAAGTCAATGAAGAGCGTTCGCCACAAGCATGGACGTCATAAGCGGAATGGTACAACTCCTATCCGATATTCGCCTACGGACGCAGAATTACCTTCAGCTAGTGCGAAGATCTCGACAGAAGCTGCATACGAGAGATTAATGGAGTTACATTCAGAGGCATGGATCAAGCGGATAACTAAGGCTCGCAAATGCGGAGCGGACGCTATCGAATCGCGAAGGTTGAGATTGATCGGACCAGATGAAGTTGAAACCGAAACAACATCTCAGGAACGGATTATCGCTATTCCGGATTCACCACCATTATTCCAAATGTTGTTCAATGATATGAATTTTCTCATTGATAGGCCCACCTATCCGTTGGACAGTGTCCACAAGTTCCTTCATGACGTTGGTAAAGGACTGCCAGAAGACACCCAATTCACACTTTTGGTTCCATTTTTCTTCCAGCTAGAACTTGGAGAGGCGAGAGTTCTCCTGCGCGACTATCCGCTTCCTCTTATTCATGTCCCAGCACTGAATCCAGCGCAAGGCGCTAGTGGTCCATCGTGGTCAATGTCTAGTGACATTGTGATTGCCGAAGAGATGTTCGACTCCAAGTCGGCCCGCCGGGTTAAGGTGCCTATCGTTCCTGCACTTACAAAATGTGACAATGAGTATTCCATAACCGTGACGAGAACAGTGTCGGCTGTGAAATTGTACTCCAAAATCAATGTCGACATTTTGACGTCTTTTCCGACGCGAATTACTTGGGCTCCGTCGATCCAGCCTGCAATCCAGCAGGTGATGATGGTATTCGATACGTTCACGAAGCCGCCAATAGATCCATCTGAAAAGATGGGTTTCTGGGACAAAATACGGCTAATATTCCATTCGAGAATCCACTTCTCATGGAAAGAGGGTGCTGTCCATCTGCTGCTTAAGGGATCTCGTGATCCATTTGAGATTACTCGGTCAGGAGCTGGCTTTGCTATGTGCTGGCGAAATAATGTGACATGGGATATCAACCCCACCGGTGATCAGAAAGAATTTATGATCGTCGATAGCGAAGAATACCTGTTGACGATTCCTGATTTCACCTACTACGTGCGAATGAACAATGCAAGATACGAGGCGATGGAGGATGACAAAAGCACTTTCAGTACCCAATCTGAGTATCAGGACCGTGCGACCTTCCAAAAGATCATTATGAAACTGTCTGGTCGCGTGAGATGGAAGGCCGGAGTTTTGTTTGAACGTGACGACGCCCGCCAGCGATCTTTTGACTTCATTCCACACTACAAAGTCCAACTACGTACCCCGCAGTCAATCGATCAGCTGCAACCACATGATTCCTATGCCAGATTTCGCAGTAACTACATTCACCTTGCGTTGTCAGTCATCTCTCCTCGAGACAAACAATGGGACGCTTTCGAGTCGAAGCATTCAAGCTCGAGCTACAATACAATACATCTTTCGCCGCGAGTATTCACACATTTCTTTGAATGGTGGAACCTCTTTTCTGGAGAAATGTCCCTGCCAATTAAAAACGGACGATTATTCTCTCCGCAGACCGTGTCAAAGAAGTTCGGCAGACATCTGGCAACTATTAAGTACCAATTCGTGTTGGCACCGTTATTCATGAGTCACATGTATCTTCACAAACGGGATGACAATTGGAGCAAGATGGTAATCAACTCCATTGGCTTCAAAGGTCGTACAGACAGTTTCATGATGGACATCCATCAACGGCGTGAGTTTACAACTTACACCGACAAGGTCCTTAATGTTACTCGACGCCGCCGTCGCATGAGAATAAATGAAGCTGAAGTCGATTTTCATTCTGCCGATATTCGCGGAGTTACGGTCACGTTCAAGGAACGAACGGCTGAGGAACTGTTTAAGCAACTTAGCAATCCGAACGAGTCAGAATCAGAATCTCCAGTTGGATCGATGAATGGCACTCCATTACTAGCTAAGTTTAAAGTTTCGGATAATGATCTGACGTGGATCGATATGGATGATTACACTGAACTGGACTCACTGGTCGGCAGTAGTAATCTGTCATCTGTTAGAGTGCTTCCGTGGCTGTACACTCCGCGGTTTACGTATTATCGGCAAACTGAGCATCGCAGTGAGACTACATCACCCGCGGAACATGTTAGTAGTACGTTTGGGAAAGAACCGTCACATATTTGTTTGCTGGGTCAGACAGGTAAGCTATTACCATTTCAGCGTTAGCTAATAAGTTGCTGAATGAGCATAGATGCCCTTCGAACTCAGACGGAATTGATTAGCGCACGCGCAAGGGAGCTCGAGGAGCAGATTAGTGCAAATACGGAGCAACTAGAGGATTTACAAAAGAGCGCGAGGTTATACACAGAAAACAATGTAATTCGGCATAAGGTAAGTGACTTCTGACGCTTGCCTTTCTACGTATCACTGACCTCTGCAGTTCATGTGTGCTAAGAAAGATGCCGAAATTCTACAGTATAAGCGGCAAACCCTGCACCCCCTCTGGCTTGACCTGCTGCAGTCTATGAATGAGGAGACAAAAGAAGATATAATGAGCGGGGCGGGACATCTTGGCGAGAACGGATTGTTTGCAGACGATAAGATAAACTCATCTAGTAGTCACCAGTCGGTACAGCAAACGGACAATGACCATTTCAGCGATTTCAACAACCGATTCATTTTTCACAATGTTCATATCAAATGGACGAATTCGATCCGTAACATTTTCTTGCGGTATGTGCATCAAGTTGGACAGCGACGTGGTCTTATTTACTATATGTCGCGTCGCGCTGTAAAGTTTCTAGAAGATTTGGTGAAAGAGCAGCAGGAGGCTAAGAAGGCGGCCGAAATGGAATCGGAGATTGTTGCAGAAGGTGCAGAAGTCAGAGATTTAGATGAGTGCGAGAAGGTGTCGCCAGCGACAGCGGCACAGCCATCAACGCGAGAGGAGAACGGTAACCATGCGACGGAAGATATGATCGAGCGTCTTCTTCGAGATTCGAAAAAGCATTTTGTGGTCGAAGATGAAGAACATCAAGATACGTTATCGACTAGCCAGACGTCGAAACATCGCGCCAATCATCACCACGTTCATCATGGTCAACATCAGCGCCGGTCGGTGCATCTTGAACATGCCGATGATAATGTTCAAGATTCTACGGCGTCAGTTGGCGATACTCTACAAGTTCCAATGAGTGCCACTACCAACCCTCCAAGCGGTCGCACTTCTACGTCTTCTGCGTCGAATTTCACATCCGCATCTGAGGATATCTCTTCTGATGAAGAATCAGAAGATCGGTTCGAAGACGAAGATGATCGCAATGTAATGAACGACATGTTGAAAAATCTTGCAGAACCATATGTAGCGCATAATAGCTACATGATCCGGTTTATAGGACCGCAGATTCAGCTGCAGAGTGACAAGAATCCTAACTCAGCATTGCTTGTAACGTCGCGGAGTATCGAGCTGAAAATTATTTCCATCATGGACAAGGCTGAGCTGGAGGATGATGTCAGCGGTCTTGTGCAGTCGCGGTATTCTGCGAACTTGGATACTGCGCAGTTTTTCGTGTTTCACAAAGACAAGATGGTACGTCAATCCCAATGGCTCTTTGCGAGCAATGAGTATGGCAGTACACGACTTACCGCTGGCGCCGCTGTACTTCATCCGACGTCGTCCACCGCATCGATGAATAAGCTGAGTTCATCTTCGACGATCTGGCCGCCATGGGTGCCATTGGAGAGCATATATGACGGAGGTGCTCTTCGAGAAGCTCAGATTGCCGAGAAGACGTCGGCATCTTTGCTCTTTGATAAGCACAACTCGCTGCGACTTAAGTACGGCGACAAGGTTGTCGGTAGGTCCAAGATGCCTGGACGGAACCTATCCGCCTCGGAGAGACGTTTGGATCGTCTGTCAGTCGACTTCCCGAAAGTTGTCGCTTGGTGCGATTCATTGCAGTACTATGCAGTATATATTATTATCATGGATTTATTGATTTATTCTGAGCCGCACTATAAGCGATCGAACCAGCGGTTGGAAAAGATTGTTTTTGCAACCGACTTCAGTGACCTATCTGGAGCTTCAGACATGGTGGAGAACTTGCAGCGGGAAATTCGTCAGCTCGAAGAAATTCGATATCAATTCCAAATTTATACGTCTGACCTCGACGAGCAGGGTTGGAGAGATCGACGTAACGTGCAAGTAGAACTGTCCAATGCGTGTGATGAGCTCTTTTTTATTATGAAGGCGATCACGACAGGACAGCGGCGTCTGGAAGATAAGGAGTCTGAAACTACCGGTGTTTTGCAGTGGTTCATCTCTGGCCAGCAGATTATTGCTCATTTGCTACTGGCAGACCGCACTCCATTTGTCGACATTGCACTCGCTAAGGGTACCTTTCGACGACTTGAGAACTCAGACGGTTCGAATTACAATACAATTGAAGTTGCAATGCTGCAGGGTATCAATCTCCTGAAGGGTGCTCTTTACCCAGAACTTTTATCGCCGTACTTTGATGCAATGAGCGAGGAAGACAAGAATCGAAAAGCTGTTAGAGTGTATTGGTATATGCTAGAAGCTATTGGTGGTATTCCAGTGATGGATCACTTTGAAGTTGACTTCATTCCGCTGAAAATTCAGTTGGAGTACGATATAGGTCAGAAGCTATTCCAGTATATTTTTCCTGATGAGAAAGAATCTCCATTTATGGTCTATGACCAACCTGCAGTTACGTCGCACGAAGGAAATAGCACTCCCGGTATTTCCATAGTGGATTCTAATCCGACCGCTGACGTCTCGGATACGTCCAATTCATCATCAGAATCAGAGTCGGATGCAGCATCAGTCTATTCTCAACGGTCGCAGCGATCACAGCTTTTCGGCAAAAGTTCCGGGAAGAAACCATCTAACGGCAATGGTCTATCATCGTGGGCACGGCATCGTCGTCGTACGAATTCGTCGACTGCGGCTAGCAATGCCCGGAAATTCAGTTTGGGTGGAAGCATGTCGGCATCCCGCGACACAGTACTAAAGTTAGGCGATAATGCGTCTGTAAAGTCGTATGTTTCTGCACAGAGCGAAACGAGACTACAGCAGTCAGTCACGCCGATCGCCGTCAAAAATCATACTGAGAGCAATTATGGCTTGGATGACGACTTATCACAAATGGTTACGCGAGCATCGAATTTCATGACGTTCGTATATGTTACAATTCCTAGCGTGGTCTTGTGCCTGAGTTACAAGGTGCGTAATGTCTCTAATAGTCTAGTTATAGTCGCATGGCGCTGATGGCTATGTAGGGTCGCGGATCAAGAAACATTGAGGATGTGCATGAGTTTGTTTTCCGGATACCCACAATCGAGTACAGAAACAAGACGTGGTCTAATTTAGATCTCGCACTGCGTCTCAAGAAAGGTACTTTGACTTTTTTTTATTAGTTGCCAGTGATGTGAGTCTTACGCATTGTCACAGATATTATTAAAGCGCTCATTTCACATACTGGCGCGCTGATTGAGAACAAATTTAAGAGTCGCGCATCCTCGTCCAAGCGCCGGCTGCAACAGCCGATGATTCGTCAGATCTCAGACTACGCCGCTTTTACTTCTCTCGCGGACTTGAGTGAATCAAATGTATCCAAGATTGATCGGCCCAGCAACGACCGAGTCAATTGATTTGTATCTTAGTGTATGTTTATTATTGGTTATATTAGCTTGGTTTAGGGCAATATCATTGTTATTTGTAATTGTGTTTATGCGCGACTCGACTGGATCGGAGATTGTTCGCTTTATATTTTACAATGTACAACATAATGTCTAATGGAAAGAAGAGGGAATTTCAGAGCTCTGACCACATGTGCGGCAGTGTTGAGCCGAGTTCGGTTACGATGCCGTGTAAGATTCGTATTCGGAAAAACGTGGACAGGGACAAAGGAGCGCGACGCGTTACCATCAAACTTACTGGCGCGGCGCTGCGGCGAGTGCCTCAAAATTATCAGTTGACAACATTGCAACACTACGGTACATCAGATATTGACTCGAGGGCCCTAAATAATCAAATCTGAGCTTTAGATATACTTAATCAGTGTATTATAAAATGTCCAAATTTTTTGAGGTTTTTTAAAAATTTTCTGGGACGTCTGTGATGTGCGGACATGTCATCACGTGCGTAAGTTGTGATTTTTTGCAGCCGAACTTGATATTTACTTGCCCGGCCGGACGTGCGTTGCCACGAAAATTTCGTCGGCCCCTTTTCATTTTCAAATCGCTTCTGTTCACACTTCGTTCTCCTCTCATAATTCACTAAAATTCTCTCCATTACCAAATGACTGCCTCTGCTGTTTCTTACAAGGTCGCCGACATTGGCCTTGCTGCCTTCGGTCGTCGCGAGATTGAGCTCGCTGAGAACGTAAGTTTGATGGTGTTTTTGATGAAACGCTGCAAAATTGATCATACAATCTAACGAATTGATTCGTTAATATAGGAGATGCCTGGTTTGATGGCTATTCGCGAGAAGTACGCCGCTGCCCAGCCATTGAAGGGCGCCCGCATTGCTGGCTGTCTCCACATGACCATTCAGACCGCTGTCTTGATCGAGACCCTTGTGGCTCTTGGTGCTGAGGTTACCTGGTCCAGCTGCAACATTTTCTCTACCCAGGACCACGCTGTAAGTACTTACCGCTGAAGATGATACCAATCCAGACTAAATATGTTTAGGCGGCTGCCATTGCTGCTGCTGGTGTCCCTGTGTACGCCTGGAAGGGCGAGACCGAGGAGGAGTATGTCTGGTGTATTGAGCAGCAGCTCGTCTCTTTCAAAGACGGCAAAAAGCTCAACTTGATCCTTGACGATGGTGGTGACTTGACCTCTCTTGTGCACACTAAGTATCCCGAGTATCTTGAGGACTGCTATGGTCTCTCTGAGGAGACTACCACTGGTGTCCACCACTTGTATAAGATGATGAAGGAGGGCAATCTCAAAGTCCCTGCTATCAATGTCAACGACTCCGTCACCAAGTCCAAGTTCGACAATTTGTACGGCTGCCGTGAGTCTCTCGTTGACGGTATCAAGCGTGCCACTGACGTCATGATTGCTGGTAAGACTGCGGTCGTTGCTGGATTTGGTGATGTCGGTAAAGGCTGCGCTATGGCCCTCCACAGCATGGGCGCCCGAGTTCTTGTCACAGAGGTTGACCCCATTAATGCCTTGCAGGCTGCTGTCTCTGGCTACCAGGTCGTCACAATGGACGATGCGGCCTCCACCGGCCAGATCTTTGTCACCACCACAGGTTGCCGTGACATTATCACAGGTGAGCACTTCGTCAAGATGCCTAACGATGCCATTGTCTGCAACATCGGCCACTTTGATGTCGAGATCGATGTTGCCTGGCTCAAGAAAAACGCCAAGTCAGTCGTCAACATTAAGCCCCAGGTCGACCGATTCCTGATGGAGAGTGGCCGCCACATCATCCTCCTCGCTGAAGGCCGTCTCGTCAACCTAGGCTGTGCAACTGGTCATTCGTCCTTCGTCATGTCTTGCTCCTTCTCCAACCAGGTGCTCGCCCAGATTGCGCTCTATAACGCTAAGAACGAGGAGTTCCGAAAGGAGTTTGTCGAGTTCTCTAAGTCTGGCCCATTCGAGATTGGCGTCCACGTTCTCCCTAAGATCCTCGACGAGACGGTCGCCCGACTCCATCTTGACCATCTCGGCGTCAAGCTCACCGCTCTCAGCGATGTCCAGTCCGAGTATCTTGGCATTGCCGTCGAGGGTCCTTTCAAGTCTGACATCTACCGTTACTAAGCTGAAGAGCTGCAGTCGCTTGTTAGATAGTTTGCTTATATGAGATGCATAAGTTAGATGATAGATTAGACAAACAATGGGGGGGTTTATAAAAAAGCGCTTTTGTATTGTCGGATTGCAACTGGATTAGGTATTAATCACCTAGAGCACGGGTTAGTACGATATATTAGTATGTTTGTATTGGTTCCGGTTTAATATAGGATATGGACATGGTGATGCAAATTTAAGCGTGTTAAACTATGGCAAGAATTCGTGTTACTATGAGCATCGTATGATGTCACACGATGGCGAGCATGAGCATTCGTAGGACAATGAGCCTCGTCGATGGAAAACGCAGATGCCTAATACCCTGATTGACTGAATAGCTTTTCCTGCTATGACATTTTCAACTTTCGAAAGGTTGTCATCGCTCATGGTTCAGGAGCTTAACATTAAACTCTTTTACGAAGGCGGAGGAGAGAACGCCTTCAAAGCCGCACGGTCTTTCAACGTTGCCTCCCAACCCACAAAGGTCAACGACACCAATCAGAGAGTACAGTACAGAAGAGCCATGGCGAAAGATAAAGCCTTAAATCCAGCACAAGCCCAACGTATGAATCCATCCTGGATGATAGTTTCTCCGAGTTGAAACGCTAACAGGTCACCATAGACAAGAAAGACAAGGCAAATGCGATCAAAAAGTCAAAAGCAGAAAAGGCGCAGCGCATGACCGAGAAGCTATCTAAGCGGAATCCAGACCGAATTTCACGACAAATACAGACTCTTAAAGAGCTTGATCAGGAAGGACGGCTACAAGGGCCAGATAAAAAGTTGTTGGCGGACTTGGAGAAACAGCTTGCCCTTGTAAACAAAGCGCATGAGAAAGTCTGGCAGGGAGATGGGAATAAGGGTCCAACTGCAGTGAATGATGGAGAGACGCGGAACTCTGGATTGCGAGACCGACATCAAAATAAGTCTGGAGTATATGTACTGAAGGGATTAGAGAGGAGGAGTATTTATTGGGACCCTCTGTTTAATCCAACGGGCCTCCCACCAGAAGGATTTCCGTACCAGGAGTGGAGCGACGGTGAGCAAGACGGCGAGGATGTGCCAAGTGAAGATGTTGAGTATAGACCTGAATTGGGCGAAACAGACGCGACCGGCATTCCGCTCCCAAAGGGTCCAGCCCTACGATTCCAGCCGCCAAAGCCCGAACCTGCCCCTATTAAGACTACATATGAGGCCGCACCTATTGTACGCGATCTAAAGAAGGAAAGCGCGTCATTTATTCCTGCATCAGTAATTCAGCGTGCTCAGCAGCGGAAACGAAGCGCAAGTCCGGAATCAAAGGATCCGGAAAATGGGAAGAAACTGCGGCATGTTGTGATCGAAGATGCTGGTGAAGGTGAGGAGGACGACGCGCGTTACGATGACTAGTTCGGAATGACATTGTACATATATTTTTGAGTTGGCTATGTGTAATATATCGCTGTAGTAATTATAGCCAGCAATACGTGACCAACGCAATCATGGATTGACGATATCCGTAAAATTGACCTAATATCCCAAGGCGGCCGATAATATTTAGCGACAAAACAATTCTCAAAAGTCCTGCTGGAAGTATGACAGATTGTCCTCAGGGGCTACATTCACGTGGAAATTCGCCGCTACACTTGCAACATCTAGAAGGGTATTTTCCAATATCAATGACTTCAAACTCACTTTGCCAGAGCAGAGCAGCTTGGATAGACCGAAATCTGTAATAAAGGTTCCTGACACATCAAGATATCTCAAATGTTTGAGTTCGCAGAGATCAGCCACAGCGTCGTCATCGACGGTCAGATTGTAACTGAGATCCAGATGTTCGAGATTCGGGCAGTATACTGCGATTATTTTTGTTAGCGACTGTCCGTTATAACGCACGGCTTCAGCAAAATCGACACCTGGAAGAGCGCTGAGAATGAGAGTTTTCATAGTGGGTCCATTGCATGATCGAATGAGATTGAGAACGTCAGAATTTTTGAGCCCGGGTATGAAAAAATGTCCGCGAAAATCAATACACTCAAGGCGAGGAAATTTAATAACCCCAGGTGGCGGCGACAATGATGGCCTGCACGTTGTATGCATCAATTTGAGTTTCTTTATGCCCAGCGGCAAAGTCGGCGGGATTTGCCAGGTACTGTACGACAGATCGATTTCCTCCAACATACGGTTATAAAAATAGAAGCAATCAGGACTAGGCATGAATTCCGGGCGTTGTCGAACGATGATTCCCGTGCAAATAAATTTCTCTAACTTCGGCATACCGGAAAGTAAGATGCGGAGCTGTTCCTCACAAACAATGACTTGTCGGAGTGCTGCGTCCTGAAGAGTAAGGTGTTCGCCGCCGATTCTGAAGCTGCGAAGTTCGGGGAACATTACATATTCTGGAGGACCACGAGATCCGTCGAGGTCGAGATCCCGTAGTAGTGTGCAGTTTTCTGAGTTTCGGAGGATACGTTCGTCAAAGTAACAGTCGAGTGCGTGTAGATTCGGAAGGCCAACGGAATCATTGATAGCATCGAGCCGATCAAACAAACGTTCCGCAAAAGGTAGGCTTAGTTGGAGGGATGCCAGGCCGTAGATGACACTCCACATGTCTTCGTCGGAAAATGTATACGGACGAAGCGGTTCGCCGAGATATCCCAGCGAGAGCGCAGTCAGATTTTTGAGAAACTGTGCGTTCTCGACAATCCAGTTCCCATCATCCGGACATTCCGCTGTATGCCTGTCTGTGCTCCAAGTTCTAATTTTCCTCATACTACCTCTCGCCTTGCGAATGAGCGTCTGAAGATCCGGCATACTGGCCCCTGAGTTCTCATTGTAGAAGTAGCAATCAAGCTCCGCCCACGTCTCGTCCGGAGTCGAAATGACTATTTCCCATGGCGATGCAGAACGATTGCATGAGTTTTGTCGTGTCATTGACAACGAAGACGACATGGAGCTCAAGTTCCGTTTGAGTTCCTGGACGGGACTGTCGAACGTTTCGTTCTGGAAGGTAATTGGTTGTTGCATGTTCAACAGTGAATCAAATGGACGTTGAAACCAGGATAGAAAAAAATGCGCCGGAAAGTATAAGCGTACTAGCGTGCTCTTTAATATATGAATACGAGTCCTTGTTCTATGGCCGTTGAGTCCTTGTATTAATTCCTGGCCGTTAGGTAATACTAGTGACGACAAGCGGTATCTGGGAAGCTATCGCAGAAGGACGCTGACCAGTAAATATATTCCCATAATTGTAAACCAAATTGTAGACCAAACAAACCGTTAATATACAGACTGCGCAGCCAAGCGTGACGTTTTAACAGAAGTTTGTCGCTCCTCGCCCGGATGTAAAGACGCCTAAACCCATCCAACTTAAGTCAAAAGCTTCAGGTTAGGGGGCGTATGGCATGCTGAAGTAGATATATTCACGACACAGCTAATGGAGGTCTCCCTCCCTTTAGATTATTAGTCCCGCTCAATTCTTACTTATCTGCACGAGTAGGTAATGTTGGATTGATACAGTAATAACTATAACTATAATAATACGGAAGATATTAAGCTCAGCTGTACAACAGTCTCGGTACGTTCGAGCGCAAATGCGACTAGGACAGTCGCAGGGCAATTTGACATGAATTTACATTCGCGAAATGAACGATATCTGCGAATTCAACTGCAAACAAGTATTTATTATGGCTCGAGATGTCCAATGCGCCTGGTGGTGCTGAAAGATAGGGCGCAGTTTCCGTCATGGCAACGGCGCAAAGCTGTGCCAGGAGCTACGCGTTGTACGTCACGTGAGGCCTCAAGACGCTCTTCAAGCAATCACCCCATTTTTGATGCACCAAGAAAGCTTATTGTTGTGGGTCGCAGTTCACGGCCACATTCGGCCATAATCTTCCGCATAGATTACACCAGAAATAAATAAGGTTTGTTCCACAGGCGCCGCACTGGCTTATAACAGACGCAATTTTGCGGATGTGCAGGGGTCGGGAAGCAAAAGTGAGCTGATGATGATTATCGCGTCCAAGGTCGCGAGGCCAAATGGACGACTAAACAGACAGGAATTATTAGCAGCGATGGCGCTGCAATGTGGCACTGCCGGCCGAGGGTGCTTTGTCTGCTACTGCGTTTCATTATACAGAATACTCAGGATAATACAAACCCCGACGTGATCCGGCTCAGTTTGAGGGAAGAGACACCGGATTCTCTCTGACACTCCGGTCCTGCCCCGTCCATCATTATTTTTACTATTCTGTCCGCCGCAGTTTAAAGAATCTTCCCCAACTGCCTGCTCACTTTTTTTCTTCGCCAGAACTTCCTCTCCACCGCGGCCGCCGTCCCCCGCACGGTGCGAAGCTTGATGTCGACGACTACAACATACTACCACTACTGCTACCCCTGCTGATTTCGTCAACTTTGGTGAAGCTATCCACATCGCAGCCAGGCGCACTTCACCACGCCCTCCTTCTCTCCGACTTGGTCTGCGCCCGCCTTCACAACCCGCATCAACACGACATTCGCGCCCTCCGCGTTCCGCCTGTCGTTGCCTATGGACGCTGACCAGCCACCTGCGCCGGGCATCTCAGGCTTGCCGCAGCTTCCACGACCGCCGCTACTGAACACCTACAACCCGGCCTCTACGTCATCCGCCACGGCCACGTCTGCCAATGCACTCCAGTTTCGTCCGCCGCCACTGCTCCAGACCTCCTTTCACGATGCCAGTCAGGCCTACACGGGTGCCTACGCACCCCAGCACACGAACGAGTACACGGTCCAGGCACCCCACAGGGCCGAAAGGATTTCTGTATCCTCCTCGTTCATGACAAATGGGTCCAGCATGAACATGCAGATTTCGACCACGCAGCCAAAGCGGAAAGCGGGACGACCGCGTGACACAATGGCAGATTCAATCGCGCACGAGGTCAAGCGGCAGAATGCACCACCCATATTCAGATGCAACTACTGCGAAGCTACATGGGCCCACTATAATCCATATCGAGTAAAGAAGCATGGATTAGACTGCAAGGGAATGCCTGAGGAACTGCGCATACGGGTATGTATTTGGACAATTATATGAGTTGTGGATCTGACTAACGATTGGCAGCTTGCCCAGGAAGTCACGTTGAAGAATAGCGAGCACGACACACAAAAACGCGCAAAGACAGACGGCAAGCATCGGCTGTCGATATACGACCAGAAACTTTTAGAGTCGTTCCTAATCGAGTCAATCGCGACTGCCGGAATGCCAATCAGCGCCATCTCCCATTCATCCGTGCGACGTCTCTTTCAGTATTCCAGTCCGTCATTTGTTTTACCATCACGGCATGCATTACTCAAAGCCATACTGCCATCTGAAATCGACACTGTACGTGCCAAGGTTACGACGACTCTCCAGCAAGGCGGCGACCAGGTAGACTCTCTCACCCTATCGTTCGACGTCCTGACGACTGCGTTCGATCAGAACTTTGTCTATATCTACGCCACAACCCGGACTGGAAGGACGTACTGCTTGTCGGGACATGAGTTTCCAGACCGTCCCCCTGCTGCGGATGAGTTGGCCACTGTGGTCATGTCGGACATGGAACGGATTGGATGCTCCAAGTTTGTCGCCGTCGTCGCGCCAAAGTTGAACTTGTTCACTTCAGCAGCCGAAGTTATCACTTCGCGGTATCCGCACCTACTCGCACTCGAACCGCTAGATCACTATATTGACCAGCTGGCGGCCGATTTGTGTCGGCATCCTGTTCTGGACGGTGTCATCAAGACAATGAGGCTAATATATGTCTACTTTCACCGATATGGACGCGCAGAAGGGCTATTGAGAGCCCGAATGGACGAGCTGAGGCTAACTGAGGGCTTGAAGCCACTAGTTGTTCATGAGCCGATTAGTTTGTATACGGCTGCTGTCTCCATGCGACGGTGTCTTCCCGCCCTGGTCAACGTTGTCTCGAATGATCGCCAAAAATTGGACAAAACTAGTTGAGTGTGCCGAGGACGTTGCCTTAGAAGCAAATCAACTAACATCATCTAAGCAAACAAACGACAATTATGCGATGTACTCTCTCCGGAGTCATGGCTCCACAGCGACTTTGTCAGCAAATTAGAAGTCATTATTGCAGTTCTCAAACCGCTCTCTAAAGCGTCGACCAGCATAAACGCCGCAACAGCCACGCTTTCGGACGTTTTTATCTCATGGGTAGCAATAGCGGTGTATTACCGGGACCTATTCGTTGCCTGCAGTACACCTTCGCCGCCGCCGGTGCCGCCGACGACGACGACGGCGACGACAACAACAACAACAGCAGCCATGCCATACATCGTGCCTGATTTGCGACAGCATATCATCGTGCAGACCAATCGCCGATTCTCCCAGCAATTCAATGCGTTTCCCCGTGCGGCATCGTCACTGACACTGGCAATGTTCTTACACCCAACCATGGCGCTCCACGACGTGCTCATAAAATCACCCGACCAGCGTTCGCGCGTCGTGCACGAACTCTACTCGCAAATGTCGACGCTGAACGACTCGACCCGGTCGCAACAGCAGTTTCAGCAGCATAACACGATCCTGTACGACGATCTCGCGAAGTTCAGACATCGCGTTGACATATACGCACGGCAGTCAGTTGGTAGCCCGCAGCGATACTGGGCCGAGGTGTGGGAAGCGGCCGTCAAGACTTGCTGCCAGACCGGCACGATCTTGCCGCAGATCGCTAAGCGGTTATTCGAGATTAACGGGAGCAATATGCGCCGTTCACGGGTCCGGGAGACCCTGGACTGGATTGACGCCAGTCTGCGCGACAACCTGTCATCGGATTTAATGCTTGGCCTGATGCAGTGCCGGCATTTTTACATTGTTGAGCGGGCAATCGAGGCAGAGGGCCGCTCGGTGACGGGTCTATTCGGCGAGTCGGGCAGTGACGACGGGGCAGACAGCGATCACGGTGGCCAGAGCGCGGGCAGCGGCGGGGTCGATCCGGTTGATTTCGATTTTGAAGCTGAGATTGAGTATATGCGTGATCCACACAGCCGACTTGTGCAGAAGCTTGAAGACGATTCGCCGGCCGCTTCGTTTGAGGTCGAGAGAGCGCCGTCGCGCTCAGGGAGTGGAACTGGCCCGTATGCGCCAGGCACGTCTCAAATGTATGCTGCCGCGGCAGGGCCACAATCGCCTGGTCTTGCCATCGCGGGCGTGTTTGATGCAACGTCGACTGTTACTTCGACCGGTTCGCCGCCGTCGGCAACAAGTGTGGGGCCGGCCGCAAGCCCAGCCGGCTTATCCACCCCGACATCACAGGAAAACATGTTCGAAGTCGAAAAGCACGTCGTGCTTGACAACTTTCGGCGGACTGGCTACTGCTTCGAGATGCCGTTCGGCAGCGCCTCAAGCGGCATTACGAATGCCGTCATGGCGAACATGCAGATCCCACAGTTCGCTTCGATCTCGCCGTACCAGCAGCCATACTCGTCAAACGTTTCGTACCCGTATGTGTCGCAGTCACAGAGTATGTACCCGTCCGTGCCGTACTCGCGGTCCTATCGCACACAGTCGGCTCCGCAGGTGCAGTATAACAACGACATATCAACCTTATTGTCGCAGCAGTCCACATCGCAGACAGCTTCGCAGCAGTCGCCGCCTCCCCAGCAATATTACACGTCCGGTCCGCCCCAGCAGTCGTACCACGCTGCGGGAAGCTACGTTGCGCCTCCGTTGCGCAGGCCGACATCGGCATCAGCCCCTTCAACCGGCGAAACGACGCCCACAACGACGTCGGTGGCAGCGAGCCACGCGGCTGAGACGTCTTCCGCAGGCAAGCCAGAGTGGTCGGAAATGCAGCGGTTCCCGGATAACTTCGAGTTGTAATCAGCAGGAATCGTGTAGCTTGTATTGTAGTAGCAAATTATTTTTTTCGGGGCATTTTTTTATTACTTGCGAAAGGCGTTTGTTGTTGTGCGCATGTCGTGGACTCGTGGTGCATTTGCGATATTGTAAGGTTTGCATATATGTAGTTTGTGTAACATATTGATTGTTGTATTATAGTTGATAGCCAAGCTTGGTTGGGTCCTGACGGCGTCTGAACCGTACGATTCAAGTTAATCAAAGAGAAGCAACCAACGAAGAAATAGGCTCGGAATAAATGAAAACATAGATCCCGACCTTTGCTTGTTCCGGAGTCTCAATATCATTTGGCCCGGCCATGTCGGTCATCCATCGGGTTAGGGGCAATGTGGGACAAAATAAGCAGCACTATGGGCCGAGCTTAATCGCGAATTTCAGGGTTAGGTCCGGAGCCGCAGATTACGGACGATATGGGATGCAATCCATTTGCCCGCGGATACGAGTCTAACAATTATGCGCCTGATTAGCCGTCGTCACGTACTTTCTGCTGCTCGTCCGTCATAGAGACCGCCCGCCTGGGGCGAGAGCGATCAAGGTTTTCGGAGTTGCAGCTTTCCTCAGAAACGCGTTTGTTGCGAGCTTATAACTGAGAATTGGACTGCGCGATTTGTTTTGTCAGGGATCGGTGCTGGTAGTTATCGATAATCTATATGGTATTTGTGATTGTCAGTTGCCGGGAATAGAGCTGCGTCGACGTTCGTGCGCACGGTATGATGTCGAAGAGACTCGGGCAACATCGTCGCTTCCAACAGAGTGTGCGAGTCTGATGGCATTTTGTCATGATTCCGAATCTTGCCCTGCGGCCATTTCGCATGGATCGACATCTGGATTGCTAACTTTAGCGATTGTGAATCTGATTACTACCCTGACCAGCTTATTTGCAGCCAAGAGTGTTCGTAGATGTCTCGGAGGCTGCAAATGACGTAGGTGATCTACATTGTTCACGCGATACGGCGCACTACGGTACCGCCTGGCGTATTCTTCCGATGCATGTCTGAAAACTGTGCTTCATGGACCAGACTAGTTTACCCAGTTGGCAGCCCAGGCTCATTGGCTATGGACCGACCATACCCCTGTAACCTACGTGACTCTCATCCATACGGGGACGGATACGGGGACAGTACAAAGCTTGCCCAGACAGGAGGTACGGGCGGCCTGCTGCTGACTGTGCATTGTGCTGGCTGGAGATGGCGGACATGATAAAACATGGTTCTGCTAATCCGCACATTCTCCTCACGCAGGACTTATGGATTAACCGCCCGGGAGTGTACCGCCGCAATGGCTGCCCGAAACGGAGTGCGCTGCCTCGAAGTTATAGTGTTCTGGCTCGGCAACGCAGACACACGATCAGCGCAGCAATAACTAGCTGGATCGCACTTGATAGCAATATAGCTACACATTCACTGGTCCAGGCACGAGAAAACGCGTTCCTGGCATCCCCCCGGGGTGGAAAAACGTTTCCAACTACGTGTCGAAAGATGTGAGATCGTTGTCGGCGGCCCATGACGGCATGTTCTGGCAGGTGCCGCCGATCGTTGCCCCGGAAAGGCGAGGAACGGACAAGTTTAATTTATCGCCAGAACCGAGGCGCGCCGGTTCGAAGACCATAGCACTGCTGGTAGTAGTAGCAGCAGCAGTAGCAGTGCGAATGCCGAGTCATATTGCTGTTGCAGCGAAAGAAATGCCTCCAGATGCCGATTATGCAACATTAAGGACGACGCAGGGTGTTGCATGGCACTTGCACGCGGAACAATTAATCTGCGCTCGGTTATGCGGAACCGGGCACCACTGCAGCAGCGTTGTCGCATTTGCACCACTTCTCTACGCATGTTGAGGTGCATGTACCGGGCGCCGCACCCGGGCGGCGCCGCAAGAAACGCCAAGTCCGCCGAGCTAAGTCTTGTTCCGGGTAGGCGATTTGTTATGCCTGCTGCTGCGTTTGCGCTTTCCGTTCGATTACAGGGCCGACCACGCAGTGAGCAGTGAAGTTGAACAGTCGAGCACAGTCGATGGAGCGGCACCGGTAACTTTGTAACTTTCACGTGTGTCTATGTGGGGAGTTCAGTGCGGTCGTCGGTGGGTGACGTCATGAAGACGACCTATCGCTGGTTCTTCTCCATGCGATGGTGCGATTGCTCATCATTCATCAGGCGCACCGTATCCGCGTGATGTACCTATCAGCCGTCCACCACCTCATCTTCTCCGCTCAAGTGTGCACCGTGTCCTCGTGGCGGCGCCGGCGCCCCGCATGTGCCGCGTTCCCCGTCCCGCCGCGATGAGAAGGTCGATCGTCGGCTCTTAAGATGCCGATGCTGTCCGCTTCCTTGTTCTGTGCCTCAGCTCTCTACTCTTCACTGAACCCACATCTTCTCCCTCCTCTCGCCCTCTGTCACACTGTCTATCTTCTCCCGCTGACAGCATGACAACGAAAGACCCTCGAGTCCCCGCATCGACAAACTACGAAGACCGCGTCTCGGTCGCGTCCTCGTCCGAGTCCGACAACGGACACAGAGACCGAGACCAACACACCCGGCATGCCCATCGTCTCAACGAAAAGCGCGATGTCGCGGACGACCCAAACCCGCTGGTTAATCTCACCCAGGAAGAAGTCGTTGCCAACGCGGCCGAGTATGCCCGTACAAGCGGGCTCGAGGAGTACGAAGAGCTGTTTAAAAAGGGCGGCTTGATAGCTCAGAATCCCAAGGCGCTCGGCGTCGGCCTGCCGATGCTGACCGACCAAGACCGAGCCGACTTGGCACACGAGTCCCAGCACAAATGGGCACAGAACAGCACACTGTACTCGCTCGTCATCCTGTGCTCGCTTGCTGCCGCTGTCCAGGGCATGGACGAGACCGTTATCAATGGCGCTCAGCTCTTTTTCCAAGACCAGTTTGGCATCAACGGCGATTCTTCGCACGACACGTGGATTCTCGGCCTCGTCAACTCCGCTCCGTACTTGTGCTGTGCCTGTGCTGGCTGCTGGCTGTCTGACCCGCTTAACAAGCAGTTCGGCCGGCGCGGCACCGTCTTCATCTCGTGCCTGGTCGCGGCCATCACCTGCATCTGGTCCGGCGTCACCGACACCTGGTGGCACCTCTTCATCGCCCGGTTCTGTCTCGGGTTTGGCATCGGCGCAAAGTCGGCCACCGTGCCCGTGTACGCGGCCGAGTGTACGCCCGCCGTCATCCGGGGCGCGCTCGTCATGATGTGGCAGATGTGGACCGCGTTCGGGATCATGCTCGGCTACGTCGCCGACGTCGCGTTCTACAACGTGCCCGACAAGCCCCACATCACTGGTCTTAACTGGCGGCTCATGCTGGGGTCTGCCATGCTGCCGGCCGTCATGGTCTGCTGCCAGGTCTACTTCTGTCCCGAGAGTCCGCGATGGTACATTAGCCGCGGCGACCACCGCAAGGCGTTCGACAGCATGGTCCGGCTCCGCACGAGCAAGCTCCAGGCCGCACGCGACCTGTACTACATGCATGTGCTGCTGCTCGAGGAGAACGCGCTCAAACGTGGCCACAATCGCGTGCTCGAGCTGTTCACGATCCCGCGCAACCGGCGGGCTGCGCTGGCTTCGTGGATCGTCATGTTCATGCAGCAGTTCTGCGGCGTCAACGTGATCGCGTACTACTCCTCCGTCATCTTCCACGACTCTGGGTTCAGCGAGATTTCGGCCTTGCTGGCGTCAATGGGGTTCGGCATCATCAACTTTTTGTTTGCGATCCCGGCCGTGTACACGATCGACACGTTCGGCCGGCGCAACCTTCTGCTCACAACCTTCCCACTCATGGCCCTCTTCCTGCTCTTCACCGGCTTCTCGTTCTACATCCCAGACGAAAAAGCCCGCATCGGCTGCGTCGCGCTCGGGATCTACCTGTTCGGCATCGCGTACTCGCCCGGCGAGGGTCCCGTGCCGTTTACGTACTCGGCCGAGGCGTTCCCGCTCTACATTCGCGACGTCGGCATGTCGTTCGCGACCGCGACGACCTGGTTCTTCAACTTTGTCCTCGCCATCACGTGGCCTTCGCTGCAGCGGGCGTTCACGACCCAGGGCGCGTTCGGGTGGTACGCGGGCTGGAACATTGTCGGGTTCTTCCTCGTGCTGCTGTTCGTGCCCGAGACCAAGGCCCTCACGCTCGAGGAGCTCGACCGCGTGTTCGGCGTCACGACCCGGACCCACGCAAAGTACCAGGCCACGAAGCTGCCGTACTGGTACCGGCGGTACATAATGCGGCAGGACGTCGACGAACCGCTGCCGCTGTACGAGCTCGATTTTGATTTCGACCAGCCCAACGTGCCGCGGACTGTTGAGGAGAAAGTATAGTTGTGTCGATTCTGCTGTAATGAGCTTTGAAATGTTTGTATTGCTTATGCATATCTTATACGAATATACATGCATCGTAATTGCCGTCAACTCCATAACACAAAATATTTACATAACACCAAATATGAACCAGACAAAAACCGATCACGACACGTTCCGCCGCTTGCGCCGCCGCCCGCCGCCGCCATCGGTCGACAGGCCGACATCATCACTGCCCTCGCCGCCAGTCAACCCCGCGCTCTTTCGTTTCCGGCGCCGTCGCTTTTCTTCGCCCGCACTACTCTCCGCCGCGCCGGCAGAACCAGCCTTGTCTTTCCTTGTCGTCGTCGTCGTCATCCCCGCGGCAGCGGCAGCCGGCGGCGACGCGGCGACAAGGCCGAGCACGGACGCGTCGAACCCTGCCACGCCGGCGTCAGGCGTCTTGTCCATGCTGAACACGGTGTCGAGCAATTCGGGATCGACCGGCCGGCCGACGTCGATGGGCGGGTCGGGCTCGGGCGCATGCACTAGTCGCAGCAAAAAATGGTCTGTCGGAATCTCGTTCTTGCCTGCATCCCATAAAGTCAGTCAGCCGTTTTGTCGAACTCGAGAATGCGCGACATAACGTACCTGGCAAATCGGCAATGTGGCCTTTATAGCTCTTGCGCAGCTTGCGTTTGGCTCCCGTGACCGGATCCGCCCGCGCGACAGACGCTTGTAGGCCGGCCAGGCCGAACAGCGGCACAAGGCTCTGGATCGCCGACAGGGTCGGCTCGGTGTATCGCGTCTGGGGCGGCAGGTGCAGTGGGGGCATTGTCGAGATGGCCGGGTGTGCTGGGATCGCGAAGTTGATGATGGCCCGTCGCGACACAAGTATCATAGTATGCGATTTGCATCACGTGCCACAAACAACCCTAACCTTTTGAAAGCTAGCGCTAATGCTATAGCCCATTAACTCCTGGGTAATCCCTATGGACAAATAAATGCGATTATAAGTGCTAGTGGTGGATACGATTTGTGAGCAATCGTAACTTGTAATCGTGTATTCTAATGCGATTACTACGATTAGTTATAGAATATCCTCAATCCGTACAGGGTGGCTGAATTCTACAAATTTTCTTCGGGAGAGCACACTTTGTTTCGTGACCAGCACTGAAGATTGGGACCAATCTGCACTTTATCGCCAATGATAACCAGACTTGTATCCAAGATCGTCCTAACCTCAACCAGACCTTGCCAGTCGATTTGACCTATCGTAGATGGATTTTATAGGAGTTTGAAACGCAGAAGCATGTGGAATGCTAAAGCGGACTGACCTTCTCGGAGCATGCGACATTTACTTTATATTGGATTTGAAATTAATAGGTATTAATGATTGTGCGCAGAAAGAGCATAGTGGTTTTTAAACCTAATTGCGGATCATACTATCGGAGCAGGTGATATCCAAAACAGGAAGGCGAGTCGGAAATGGCGCTAACTGTCTGATGTCAGTATGATACCATGATAAGATAAAAGAACACTTTCTCGATTGTAGCATATCTAGCATGAAATCCCAGTTTAATGAAGTTTATTGTGATTGGTTAGGTACTGTGGAGCAACGACATTCCTGTTCCGTAGCACCGCTATTTACCACAACAGTGGAGTCAAAGTTGGGTATGTAGGCCAAGCCTGACATCAATTTACTGTCGAGGACGTTCTGACCAACAAAGACAAAGACAGCACCACCGAATGATTGTCATAAAAACATAAGGGAAACTCCGATTGGAATGTCCTTTCTGGAGAAGACTGCTTGAGCAGCAACGCTTGCTTACTGCAGACCTAGCCCGACACCGAAACCGAACAGATCCTGATAACCAATCCACGTCGCATGACCCGTGTTCCTCGTAAACGTCGTCACGGGCCCAGCTCCTACAGATAGAAGAATCGAACTGGCGATCATGAATGGAGTGTAGAAACCAAGGGCAGTTACGAGTCCTCCAGCCAATCTACTGCCGACAACAAGTGAGAGTACTATTGGAATATTCATTATCCCTGATTTGATTACGCTCGCACCCTTGATAGTATCGATGCACCGACACAAGTTGCAAAGAGGAACCCGGAAGCACACTCCGCTGTTTGATAACACGAGGATTCACAGTAACCGTTGCTTCCTTCCAGAGCTGTACAGCGATGAAAGACATTATCAGAATTCCGAAGAGCACCAGCAGCGCAATGACACGTCCATCATTCCAAGCGTAGGTTGAGCCGCCCCATTGCAGAGCCAGCAAAAGGGGTTCCGTACATGACTGATGCTTCCGATTCTAAAATAGTCAGGTTTTCGAGTAAATGAAGGAAGGTTTGTCCGAAGGAGTAGGTGAAATTGATCGAACAACCGGCGTTGAAGACGAGCGCCTGGAAGTTTTATTTACTTTTTCTGTCTTGGATCTTCAAGTGCGGTTCCGCTGGCCTAATGCTGGCCTAACGGATTAGTTCGCCTTAGAGTTAGAGCAGGGCCAGGAGCTTTTTGAAGGCTTATTATGATGCCACGCTCGTGCTATTGGTGAGAGATTCAGCACATTGGCATCGACACAGCCTTGAAATTGTAGCAGGTCGGTACGCACCCTTTCCGCAAGACAATATGAATCGGTTTAACAGGAATGAGCTCACTTACACATGCAGTCTAATGAATTAGGCATAGTTTCAAGTGAGCCTAATCACATAAGAATCCCGATGATTGGTGAAGGTGTCGCCCAAGGAAGTGCGATGTCAGAGCTCGCCGCTGTTTGTGCGGCGCTCCCAACCGTCCCTGACCGTCTTCACCAGGTCAACTGAATCCGGGCCGAAATCAAACATGAAGACACTAGCTGGTCTAACTCTGAATCTCGAAGAAATTAATTGATCTGTCAAGCCTCTGAACCTCTGAACCTTTATACCTCGCTGCATAGTTTCTGTCATTCTGGTGTCACTGTTCCCTCACTAATCGAATATGGACGCGATCGACGACCGCGCGCACAAGTAACGGATCTGCAGCCTGCAATCGTCAGCTTGTCGCAGTACAATATATAAGCGGCCAGCGCCTTGAGACATGAACGAAGAAGGAAGTCATCTTTGAGATTTCGCCAAAAGAGCAAAGAAAGTCCGCGTCTGACTGTCACAACCCGATGGAGCACTCTGAACTCTTGGACATTGTTAGGCGACCACTCTCTCCGGACACCAGGCTAGAAGTGCCAGCGAGTCGGGCAGAGTACGAACGAGTAGAAAAAATCCTTGAAAGAGAGGAATCCAAGTATGTGGTTCACAGTTTTGTGTCTAATGGGCCTGCTGACATTAGTGCACAGATATCCTCAACTATGGTACGACAGCATGAGGAGTGTTGCCATAGTCGTCACGGCACCAACTCCGCTTCACGCCGCAATGGCGAGTGGATTGTCATCTAGTATCTTCCGTGAGGTCCTATTAAATTCAGGAATCAGTTTAGAAATAGCGAGTGGTCTCAACAATGAATATGACTCGGAGACAACCATGAACAACACGACGAGAGCTTCAGACGCTGCTCTGCTATATTGGGAGGGAGATCGTGCGACACTGATGATTGCATAGGAAGTCGCTGTCTCCGAGTCTTATGATAGTATGCGGCCAGCAATTTCTTGGTCCGTATGCGCGTTGCGCTGCAGTCTCGGCCTGGCGATGTGTATTCGCGAAGAGACTCGAGGAAGGAGGCCACCCAGGCGCTTTTATGCGTCCTTCGAGGAGGCAAATGCTGCGGTGGATGAAGCTAGACATGACTTCTATCATCAACTAAATCAGCATCCGTATGGACCGTTGGAAAGGGACGGTGTAACCTGGTTTGGGAGAGTCAGGCTTGTTGTTCTGGAAACCTTCCGCAGACAGGATGAACACTGCACACCGGAAACATTACTCGAGCCATCACAGTCATTTGTACGTGATAAACGTATAAAGGACTGTATTATACCAGTTTAACTAATATTCCTTTAGACCCTTGTCGAAAATGGTGAATATGTAGCGCAGAACATCTCACCAAACCTTCAGGAAGTTGTTCTAGGCGATTGTATTCCCTCACATCTCCTCAACAATCAACACTTGGAAGCGACACCAGTGAATTTCTTCCAGCGTGAATGGTTCGAGACACAATTCAGGGGCTCAATGGTGCGCACAGCGATCCTGCGCGTATGGCGAAACACTTCCTACGCACAGCCTGTTCCTCGATAACTGTTCATTCGTCATATTTTGCCTTGTATTTGTACTTCTTTCTGCACGGTACGTGCTTTTCATAACATGTCTTATTATCATTGCCAGTTGGATATCCGAGACTGTTTGCTGTTACCACAGTCTTCGCTGTGTTTGTCCTTGTGAAAGAAGTTTCTCGGCTTGACAAATACACCCTAGCTTTGATGCTTGTACTATGACTCAAAACTGAGATTAATCCAATACACTTTCCAGAAACCGTGCCCACGACCACTAGATTAGTTGTATACTGCGCTCATATACTAGTAGAGTGTGTACATCATCATTAAAGACAATGTGTATTCTATGTGTATATTGCACCATGTCTATATTGCATGTCCTCAATTAATTGGAAGATCCTCTTCACTACTTGAGTCCATGTCATTGTAATACGGGTCAGGCGCAAACACATCAAAGCCTCACAATGCACTCAATTGTCGCTGAAGAGATGAGACACCCACTCGAAACCAACAATAATCACCTTCCAAATTTCCGCCATTAAACTGATCGTCATCTCGAAAATCCTATCTATGACCTCTGCTGCCCCACTAGCATGTAAGACACGGCCAACCGCCAAATGAAGGTTGAAAAAAAGAGGTGAAAGAAGTGCAACTGCAGACTGTAGCCCAAAACAATCTCTTCAACTTCGTCAAGGTGTTGAATTTCATTAGGCAACTTGGCGCCTAGTTGTGGAGGACATATACCATGTACTGGTTCTCCTCCTGGCGCAAGTAGCCTCTAGTCATAAAGCAACTAGGTGCTTTATTAGAACCTGACAAAGCTATGTGGAACGAGAACGAAGCCAGTTACTTACCTAAACAGCAGACGCTCCTCATCCTTAGTTTTATTAGCCGACCCCCATGGCAGCCGCTGCTGAGCATCATAAAGCCGCCCAGGAGATGAGTTATGTGAATTTGCTTATTTTTTTTTTATGCTTTCTTTAATTATAAAGACCACTGTTGGCAGACTGGCAAGCTCCGGTTGTCCATCTGGCGTCCTCACTGCATAGGAAAGCGTCCAGAGGAGCGATATCATCGACTTCGCCGACCCTTGCAGTGGGCGGGAGTTGAGTCAATTTATAGAGGTTGCATATCCTTTGAGGAGCGCATATCTTTGAGGAACTGCTCATCGCTTTGGAACCATTGATCTATTTTTACAAAATGGGTCAGCAGAAGCACTTTGCTGGGCCATAGATGCTCAAGCTCTTACCGGTTGCAACAGGTCCAGGATTCACACAGTTTACAGTAATTCCATGAGATTGGCCAAATTCCTTAGCCCACACACGGACCAAAGCCTCATCAGCTCCCTTTTGTCGCAGCATACACTGTCTGTCCAGCGACACCCAGACTTTGGCGAACTAAATGAACCAAACAATTGAGGTCGCGATGAAAGATAAATGAGAAACAATCAGAAGAGAGAAAGATGAGAGGAGAGGTAGATATTATATATAATTTGGGAAGTATTGAGCAGCTAGTTTGCACTACTACAACATAGATGAAGCTCTACAATATCAAGGTACTTATCTGGACAATGTGTTAGTGTCCTCCCCTCATCTGGCAACATCCGTTGACATTCACGAAACTGCCGCATTAGGCAAGAGAGCCTGCCAAATACGATTTGCGGCAACTAGAACGTCGTCAGCCTTATCAAGGTCCCACTTAGCTAATTTGGAACCAGAATTCGGGTGGAACAATCGGAAGTGTCGTGTGCGCTGGGGTCTCTCCAAAGTTTTAGCATTGCTCAAACATGTTGATTCTTCTGTCCTCGTTTGGGTGACCCCGTTGTGTATTCGTCGGCGGTGGATAGAGCGATGGTATCTAGTGTGCCTGCCCGAAGACATGCAACTCGAGTGTGGTGTGATGTCAGGAATTACCGACGGAATGCACAATTAGGTAGATCGGTGTGATTAGAGTCAACTAATAACAGACAACAGACGCTGTCTGCCACATATCATTGCATTTCTTTCTGTTGTAGTCGAATAATTCTCAGCACCAATTGCACTTGTCACATGCATCAAAGCGACTTGTTGTGGGGTGCAGTTCCATATAGCTGGGGCTTGGCCAACAGTGGATCGATTCGTGCTCCTCGACCCATAAGACTGCTCGCGGGGTCCGTGGGGCCTTGGGCTAGTGGTTTCCGCGGGGCCCTGGCCAGTGAGTGTTTTGGTGCCGATTGGCACGGCAACCACAAGGCACGGCGGTACCAAACCCGCGAGGGTACTCGCCCCCAGAACAGCCGCCGATTAAACGTGCGGGGTATTTTCCCCCCCCCAGTTTATTTGCAGGGCCAAACCATAGCAATTGCTTCTTCTTCTTCCCGCACTTCTCCACCTTCACTGTCCCACTTACACTATCCTGCTACTCAACTCATTCTTACTGACTGCTGCCGCCTCTCACGCAAATCCAGCCAGCTATCCTCCTCAACAGGCTACGCAAGTCCCTCACAATCCGCCACGACGGTCCGAGCTGAGCTCAGCAAGAGCAAGCACCAGATCAGAGCAGGCAACAATGCAGGCAATGCAGTCCGTCATCTCCTTGGGCACGCCCGGTCAGCCAGATTCTCCTTCTTCCACAGTCACGGCCGCGCCAGACCCATCCGTGCCGCGGCGACGGCAAGCAAACGGCACCGGCACCGCTGCTGGCACTGGCACTGGCACCGTCGTTGTCGTCGGCCAGGCACAGCAGCTACAGGCGGCAGCATCTTCATCATCAGCCCAGAACCACCCCGACAGACGGTACAAGTGCTCGTTCTGTGCCCGCGCTTTCTCCCGGTCGGAGCACAAAAACAGACACGAGCGGTCCCGTGAGTGCAAATGTTGCTGCATTGTGATGCTCAATGACGACGACTGACAATGCATCCAGATACAAAAGAGCGCCCGTTCAAGTGCGACAAGTGCAAATCCACCTTTGTCCGTCGAGACCTGCTGCTTAGACACGTCCGCACTGTTCACGCCAAAGCAGCGGCTGCCGCCGGACAGACACCTGCTGCTGCGAAAAGCGCCCCCACGTCGCCCACGCTGGACCGAAAACCTGACCACCACGATGCGACTCCGACTGCTGCCCTGCCGCCACCACTGCCGGTGCCGCCGCCGGGGCCTGGTCCCGGTCCCGGTCCCGGTCCGGGCCACGAACCACAGTATCTCAATCAACCCCAACACCACACGAATCCCGAAATCAGTGCCGCAATGCTCATGACTCGGCTCGGCGCCCCGCCGGCAGCGTGGAATGGCAAGCAAGAGGACGGCGACAGCGAGCTGGTCCACGCCGAGTCCGAGGGCGAATATGATGATGATGATGACGACGACAATGACGACGACGATGGAGACGACGAGCGCCAGTCGCGGGCGTCGTCGTCGGATTCGTCCCAAAACCCCGCGTCCCTAAGGCGACTGCTGCGAGAGACGCTCCTGATACTCGATCCGTCCGGCAACATCGTGCGCGACACGCCGCTGCCAACCCATCGCGACCTGGCCTACCATCTCACGACGTACATCACCGCCCACCACCCATTCCACCCATTCATCCACCTCCCCACATTCTCGCCCCACAACACTCCCCGGCCGCTCCTGCTCGCCATTCTCTCGCTCGGCGCCCTGCCGACCAACAAAGAACTAGCGTCCCGCCTCCATGTCGCGTCCAAGATGATGGTCAACGCCCGCATCGACACCGACGGTTTCACGTCCCGCTCGGCTCCGCTCTGGGTTACCCAGACCGTCTTGCTCAACACCGCCTTCGCCGCCTGGTCAGGCGACCCGCGAGGGCTCGAGTTTGCATGCTCCGTCAAATCGTTCCTGGCAAACCTGGCGTCCGGCGTCCGGTACGAGCTCCTGCGCCGGACCCCGAAGCCGCCCATCACGAACTCCGCGTCCGAAGACGACGAGTGGATCAAGCTCGAGGCCATGCGCCGGACCTACTTCGCCGTCTACGTCTTCTTTGGCGGCCTGACCGCGTTTTTCAACTTCCCGCCGACAATCCCAAACAGCGAGCCCGGCGTCGTTACGCTCCCGTGCGAGGAGGAAGTCTGGAACGGCACGACGCCGCTGCCGCCCGCGCCGGCAGTCACGTTCCGGGTCGGCATGGAGTACGTGCTCAAGGGCCAGCACATGCGCTGCTCGTCGTTCGCGAAGCGCATCCTTGCCACTGGCATGTTCATCGAGTGCTGGGCCGCCCGCAGCGGCGGCTTGCTGTTCGCCGCCAGGACCGACCAGCTCGAGGGCGTGCTGTCGTCCTTCATGCGCGTCATTCACGCCGACATTGTCGGCTGCCTCAACCGCGCGTCCGAAGCAACCTGGAAACTCGCCCGCATGCGGGTTGTCGGCCTCGACCTCAGCACGGTCGAGGAAGTCCTAAGGTACCACGACGTCGGCGAGATCGTGCACGCCGTGCGCGGGTGCGCCGCCCGCATGGCCCGCACGGCCGAGACGCTCGTCGTCGCGGCCGAGGTCGCCATGGACGTGTTGTTTGGCGCCGCAAACAACGACGACGCGACAACCGGCGGCATCGAGGACGTCGTCGCCGGCTGGGAGTGCGCGCTTTACCTCATGATGTGGGTCCGCCGGGTCGAGCGCGACATGTCCATCATCGCCGGCGACCAGGGCCTGTACTATCGCGCGCCGGACGAGCGCGAGCTCGACGTGCTCCAGCGTCTGCGCGTAGTCCAGGAGCACGAGCTGCACAACAGCATACTCGACATTGACTCTGGCGCCGCCGCCCCCCTAGGAGGCCCCCCCGGCGGCGACGACCGCCTATCCGTCTTCATCGGCTGGTGGTGGGCCCGGTACGGCGCGCGAGGTGTTGGTGGCGGCTGGGGCATCCGGTCTGTGCTGCGCGAAGTCATTGGTGTGTATGCCGAGATCGTTAGAGGCGAGCTAGTCGGATAGGTTTTTTGGTGGGAAATGGGGTTAAAATTCGCGGTGACCGAATGTGGCAAAAATGGGCCGGGGCGTGGATTTTTGGGTTGGTTTTACATGGCGTCAGTCCGTGCTCTGTCAAATTCATTGGTATTCGTTGTATTTATTTTAAAATTTTATTTTTTTCTTTTGATTGGGTTGTATAATTATCAGATATTTTGAAGATGATTTATTCATTCCTGTTTGGGATTAGCTTTAACCCCGTCGATGTCCCAGTCCCACACACCTTCACGAACCAGACAATGGTATGGTTCCAATGCCTCTGGCAGTCCGCCAGACTTTTCATAACGGGCGTCGTACTTTATTAGATCACATGGCCTACACCACAACCTTTTTTAAACTTATCCGGGGAAGGGGAAACGAACCTTATTTGGCGTGCGCTGCTGTGGGGCTAGACTGTATTTGGCTAGTGCTGTCGTTCTCCACCTGACAATTCATCGAGTCGAGCTTAATACCAATGACTGTCTATCCTCGAAACACTTCGTTAAATTGCCCCTGTATGCTTATTAACGTTGTCTGAAATTTGTTCTATTTATTTCTCAACTGACTGCACAAGTCCGAACATGTTCCGCGACGCGCCATTACGATCGCTCGAGACGGACTGCCTGCTTAATGATATCTCACGATTGCGCAATTAATTAATACAAACAAAACGTCGTTCCCCCATCGCACCACTTGCAACAACTCGAATAAATAGAAACTAACAAACGAGAAATTTGTGCACGAATTATCAAATCACGCAAAACTGTAACAACAACAATTTGTTCATGTCGTAACTACGACTACCGCGACGACACCGCGCCGCCTCGACGACTCCACTCGCGCGACTCGGGACCGCCGCCCCGCCGGATGCTACTACTGCTACTACTGTAGTGTCCGCCAATCGCCGCGCCTGAACTGTTCACCGGAATTAGAATGTGGTCGTGCAGACCAGGCAGCATGATCTTGTACGCGCTGCTGCCGCCTCCTCGCCGCTGCGGATTGAACGGATTCGACGCCGGCGAAGCCGACGAGACCGCAGACGCTATCGCGCCAACAAAGTTGCCCGGAATCTTCCTTGTCAGATGGAAACACTCCAGCATGCTTCTTTTCGGTCGGTACAGCCCATACGACTGCGGATACTCGGCAAGTTTGATCTTGTATTTGTCGCCGTCGCCGTCGTCCTCCTCCTCCCCGGCCCGCAAGTCGACCGGCTCGACACTCGTCACTGCCAACTTGGCCGTCGTTGGCGGCTTCCGGATCGGCGACGGCACTAGCTGCGACTGCGACATCACTGGCGACAACGACGTCGGCGACTGTTGCTTGCTTCCAACCAGCTTACCGCCGTCCGCGTGCGCCGCCCCCAGCGTCATTGCGATCCGCGACTGTACTGCTTCGATCGCGCCTATTGACGGAATCCTGCCTCCGATATACCCCAGAGAGCCACCTGCACCTGTACTGCCGTTCTGGTCTCGCATGTTTTCGACCAACCCGCGTCCCAAACTCGCGCTGTGCAACTGGCTCGCCGCCGCCGATTGTGAACCGGCAAGCTCCGGCGAATACGGCGCACCGTAGCTCGCACCATTCGGCCTGCCATCTGGCTCGCCGGCCGCCGGTGGCAGCTTGACTGTAGGTGAAATTGGTGGCAGGTGAACTTTTGGCCGCAAACTGCTCGAATCATCCGATAAACTGTGAACCGACTGTGACAGCAACAAATAATCGTCCATCACCCGGTCGTCCTGGTTCACCATATATCTGTCATCGCTCAATCCAGTCAACATTGTTCCGATAGTTGCGGACGAGCCTAACGGCGCCCCGATCGAATCTACCCGTTGCGGCATGCCGGACGGGAAGAATCGTGACAGTAGCCGTGATGACGACGCAGATGATGCCGACGGTACGCCCGTGCCTGATAAGCCCGTGCCATCGTCGTTCGGCTTGCCATCGTATGACAGACTGCTTGTTGGCGACGACTGGCCAACAGATAAAGCCCCGCCCTTGATTGGAGATGCGACGGGAGTTCCGACCGGAGCATGGATCGCCGACCCTGCTGGTCCCACTGGAGGAGGAGGTGCCGAAGATGCAGACGCATTGGCTGCCGGTCCCTTTGGTGGCGCAAACGGCCGTCTCCAGTTTTCTGACATTTGTGCCGGCGTGTTCGGTTTCGCACTCCAGTCTGCCGGCGCATTGGGCCCGTTGCCCGGGCCCGATAGGAACGAACGACTGTCAACTGCACCATTTCCAACGCCATCAATAGCCGGGTACCGGCTCCGGCTGCCGACAGGACCCCACACATTGTCGTTGCCGTTCACGAGGCTCCGTACGTACGGCGGCCGCGATCCTTCATTCAAACCGTTGCGACTCCACGGTCCTCCCCGGCCCATTACATTTCGAGCATTATCCCATCCCGTGCTTGGCGGTGCTCCCTGTGGAGCTGTCGGCTTGGCGATGGTCGCCCTCGACACGGGCGGTGACTGACCAGCAGACGGTTCGGAAATTAGAAACTCGATAGCCGCAGTAACTGATGCATCCATGCCCTCTGCGCCATCTGAAGAAGCAGATGACTCTTTCCGCCTGCCCTTTGCCGCGTCGTGCGCACTTCGAGCTGACACCGCGTGCTCTACCTCCGGAGATGACGCCACCGCACTTTCATTGTGATCGATCACGGGCTTTGGTAAAGCTTCTTGCTCGTTCTCAGGCTGCCGTGCCGGCTGCTGCTGCGACTGCTCTTGCTTTTGTTTTGTTGCTAGCTGCACTTGCTGCTCTTGTTCTTTCTGCTGTTCACGCTGCCGTTGCTCCTGCTCTTGCTTCTTTCGAACGATCTCCTCCGCTCTTTTTCGAGCCGCCTCCAGGCGCTCGTGTTCACGTCGCTGCTCTTCCTCTTTCCGTTTCCGCGCATTTTCGATCGAATGTTTCATAATCATCTCCTGCTCAGCCGTGATGTGAGGAGGCCGTCGACCTGGCTCGTGCTCGCTCTCATTATGATGCATCTGGCTGAATGCCATCGATGGCGACTGTCCAGCCGATCGTGGCTGCGAACCTTGGCCGTCGGATGGAGTTCTGCCGCTCTCGATCGAGACTTCATCCTCACTAGGGCGAGACACGGACATGCGCCTGCGACCACTACTACTGCTAACGCTGGAAGAACCTCTTCTAGCCCGTGAATCTCGGTCATCGAGCGGGGACTCCTGACTGCCTGTCCGCGACATGATACCCACGACCTTTTGCGGTGGTGGTGGCGGTGGCTGGGGTCGTCGAGAATTGAAGGACCGCCTCCTCACGGACTCCATCTGTCCTGATCTGTCGTTATATAGCTCGCCACCTTGAGATGGCCTTGAGCCGTATGAACGGTCAAAATCCATATCGGAAAATCGATCTCGCGGCAAGACTATTGGCTGCGGCTGGTTCCGTGCATCTTGTGAGCCGTATGGCGGCAAGTCATGATCCAGTGGATAGTGATGGTACTGCTGTGGTACAGATTCCTCTTGTCGGAAAAAGTTTGCTCCGAAATGTGGCGCTTCTCGATTGTGTATGTCGTTGTGGGACTCGCTTTTCTCGCTGTCGGCGATCTCGGACAGTAGCGACGATGGCTGGGCGTGCGGTATTGGGGCCCATGGCGAATGTGCAGGATGGTGTATCGCAGATTGATGTGAAGACTCGCCCGAGACCTGTGGCGGTCCCGCGTGGTCTGGCTGGCTTTCGTGTTGGGATTGTGCAATTTTCTCCGCCTCTGGAGGAGCCTCGTGCTTGCTGAAGCTCGGAGATTCTTGATGATGATCGTGGTCATGAGAAAGGACAATCTTTGTGCCATCACCAAATTCGATTGTATCGCCCCAGTCATCGTCATCGTCATCCTAATTATGTTAACAAATAATCTTCTTTCGTCGATCAGAATTTGCGACGTACGTCGGCCCATTTGGTCTCTTTACTCTCTGCAGCTATACTCTCGGTCAAATGGATGCCCAGCTTCTTCAGTTCCTCTTCTGAGAATTCTTTGTGTGGTTTCGGTCCTGCAGATTGCACTGAAAGTAGATCAGCCATGCTCCTGTCGACAATCAATGATTACCACAATATCTACCTTGACCCCTATTCCACACATGCTGAGTAGCCGTCCGTGAGCCAGATCCTGAACCAGACTGTAAACCTGCACTGCCTGGCCGCGGAGATATAGACAGATCCCGTCGTAGTGGAGCGAGCGTGAAAGCACCAGCCGAAGTCGACAGTTTCGGAGTCATCCGCAGCCTGGCTGTATTGAGATTAGTTTGTGACGACTGGTGTGGTATTGATGATGTAGTTAATTTTTCTGACGACGGTTTTGCCGCAACAGCCGACGTTGCCTGTAACTGGCGAAAAATACCATTTAAAGACTGTGGTTTGAACGATTTCTTTGCAGTCGGTGCCACTTTCGTGGTTCCTGACGTGACTATTGTTGCCTTTGATTCCGCTGAGGTTTGGCCGCTGGCATTACTATTCGTTTCTGAGCCGGGCGTCGAAGTCGTTCTCGACAGCGGATGATCTGTACGTAGATGTTGATCGCCTACATCCGCAGAACCATTGTTGATGTTGTCCACGAGCTGTTTAAATTCATCTGTCGCTGCTCTTCCGGGGTCAGCGATCACTGCATCCGCCGTGGCGGGCGGCGACGGATAACCTGGTGGTTCTGCGTTCTGAGGCTCCGAAGAATCATTTCCTTCCATAATCCTATATCCAAACAAGATCGTCAGTACATGCACTTTCAAATTGGCGAAATTGATAAGAGATGCCACGATCTATTTTATTTGCATCCGCAACATTATATCAGCCTCGCTTGCCCACTATCAACAGTACAGAAACCGTTCCCATTAACTGATGTATGTCACTCAGCGATCTGAGCATCAAAACGGAAACTTCAGTCGTTGTTAATCGCACTAAAGCCCAAGCCCGACTGACGCAAAAATTTGTTGCTGTAATACCGTCAACTATACAAGCTGACGTTTCGACAAGAGGCGAGGAAAAATTCCCACTTCATAACAGTTATCAGCGCACATAGGTCGATCTAGTTAATATTGGAGATATTGAGTATACACAGTAACGTTTGGACATGCGAATAAATGATTTATTGTAGTAGTTGCGGCGGCGGCGGAGATATCGAAATGTGTGGCGTATTTTAAACAGTTCGCTTCATGGCTCGACTATTCATGCAGCTGTCCAAGTCAAGCAAATTTCCACATCGTATCAATAGATCGGCGGCTTCCAATTCTCTCCAGAACCAAAATGGACCAAAATCATTCCGATCAAAAGCCAAGAGCAAAAATCTTACCGGTAAAACTGTTCTGTTCCTCGCGAATGTGCGGAGGGCACGCCGGCCAGCGCAAAACGGAATAAATCGAAGCGTACTTCTACAACGCTCAAGCCGTCCCGTCACACGTCCTTGGACAAGTGTAATTTGTTAGCCGGAATAGTAGAAAAATGGAATAGTTTTGCTGAAGGCTGGCGCAAAAATCGCCCTTCTAGGTGGGGTCGCGAACTTGCGATGGTGGGTTTGGTGATGGCGACAGGGCAAAGATTTCTACAGCGTCATGTAGAAGACACGACGAGATGATTGACTCCTTACACCATAGCTACCAGTAAATATCGTATGAAGTCAAATCCAGGATTAATTATCAAGATTATTGCAGCTAGAAGTAGATCCATTTTAAAAACGGTTAATAATAACACACAGTGGTTTGCTTTTTACAAGCCGTTTCAGGGATCAAATTAAATATCGTAAAAGGACAGCTTTATTGCCATTTACATTCTATGAACTATCGCCTACTATATCCCACACATATTGGAAAATATTAGACAAAGCCTTTACCAGTGCATTCCCACCGCTATGCGCCGTACCCTCATCTCAATTAATAACAGATCTAATGGTGGGCCTCTTCATGCTCAGCACCCTTCTTGTGATGTTTCACTGATGTTCAGTTAGTACAGGTAGTACATAAAAGCTATATCATGAAGGAAAAACCTACAGTGAAGGTTGTAGTCGAGAGTGTAGGAGATCTAGCAGAAAATTTAGTATCGGAACAATTCACAACCCATATGAAATAAGTTAGTCATACAAGGAAGACTGTGACAATCAAGTGAACCTAGAAATCTATTAGCCATCAAATTCCAGTAAATCACAATGTCAGGACTGCATACCAATGGGACACCGGACGCGTTGTCACCGTCAAAGTATTTGGCGGTATATTTCCTGTATCCAACAGTTAGCAATCGATAGCAGAAGTCATTCCAATTCCAATTCTTCTCGTTTCCAATTGAATTTGTGCCGACTTTGAATAGATTATCATCTTACCCAAGAAGGCCCTTGCGGACTGGAGCTGGAGCTGGGCCACGGGGCAGGGCCTTGTAGAACCCGACGACGTCGGCGAGACGCTTAGCGCCAGGAGCGGCACCAAGGTTCTACAAATCAGAATCTATTAGTAAAACACACATTCATCCATAATGCTGACTCTTGCAGCTGCCAATTTGTCGTCTTGTTTTGTCTGGGGCATTTCGGAAAGAACAAATCAGCTGAGCTGCAGGTGCAGACAATTGAACTCTAGACGTTGCAAGAAGATCCCACATACCGAGGCCGAGGCGATCTTAGGGGGAATAAGGGTCGACAGCTGACGCTTGACGATGAACGACATTGTGGTCGGATTGTTGAGGAATGAGTGGTGTAGATCTCTGATTAAGCGGAGTGGGATGCGAAGTTCTTTCCGGTCCGGCATAGTGCATCGGAATCGTGGGTATTACGGTGTAAACGCGCAAAGTTGCGATAGATGCGTCCACCAACCACACCGCCGAGATGGGATGGTTATTTTCTCCTCAGTCGGGTCGGAGATTGATTGATCATCTGTATCTAAGAACGATGGTCGGCCTACATACCGCCATGAGCATCTCACGGATGGCTGCTCGACGGCCATTAGTGTCCGCCACACATCCGGCAAGCCTGCTGATCGGCCGATATAACTCAACTACATCCGTTCCATCGGGTCCCGAGACCAAGACTCCCGCTGAACCGGAACAGTTGAAGCGTTACGATATTATTAGCGGCGCACCTGAGGAGCTCTCGGCAAAGCGAATTGTTCGTATCTACCAGCGCGCGAAGACTGCCATGCAGAGCGGTACTTGGGGTAAGTTGAATGATCTTCTGTGGAAATGTAAGTAGTGAAGTAATATAACACCTTCGTGTTTGCAGAAACCAAGCCATGGAGATTGGATTGGGACATTGATCAAAAGTCGAACCGATGGGAGAATGATATGATGGGTTGGCACAGTAGTGGCGATTACATGCAGGCAACGGAGGTGAAGTTCAAGTCAAAGGAGGACGCGATCCGATTTGCAACCAATCAGGGGTGGGACTACTACATCCAGGAGCCCCATAAGCGCGACTTCCGACCAAAAGTGAGTTGTTAAGAGTATTCTTGGGTGAAGTGTGGTCTCAGGGCTAACCCTTGTATAGCAATACGCTACCAACTTCTTGCATAGCCCCGGTCCGTTGAAGCACATTCGTACGAAATGAGGACCTGCTGAACATAATAGACGCATGCTGATTGGGTGGGGTAGTTATCAGAGCCGTTGGAATCTTGATTCTTCTCTAGCTAGCGTGTCACAGTATAGTTTGGGTAATACAGGGTACAATGTTAATTAAGAATAGTATCTTTGTAGAAGTAGGATGCGGAGGTCTTCTCGAGAACACTTAATCCAGCATCTAAGAAATCGTTGCACTCGACCTTCGGTTAGGTTTGGTCTCAACGTTTTGTTAGGTATTCGCAGAATGATAATATGACCATGACACAGTCCATGACATCATGACGCGGTTAGCCTCGCACCACTGGCGAAGAGAGGCTCTACGCCGGCAGAGATCACTGTATATGTTTCGCTATGGGTAAATCTACCAAGTGGTTGTGAGCTCTTGCCAATGAACGACAACACTGCTCAGTAAGTCTCTCAACAGCTCCAATGCAAACATTGAACCCGTGAGCCACATTCCCCAGTAGTAGGGCTGTTACGAATATTCGTAATTGCGAATATTATTCGCAACGAATATTCGCCCGAATAACTATTCGCAAAATTTTGGGTTGCGAATAAAGCCTGCGAATATTATTCGCAACAATTTTCGATTGCGAATAAATTATTCGCTAAAACTTTGCGAATATTCGCAATATTCGCAATTCGCAAATTATTGAGTAGTTACTTTTATATCGGATGTCCCGTTCAGTTGCGCGTTGACGGGAAACAAATTAGTCTGCTATTCTGCTATCTATAAAATGAGATGATAACTGTATACCATGATTTTACTAGCTCTTACGTAACCTGACCCTAACCCTGACACAGTTAAGGCGCTACTGTATATACTCATTGCCTAATTGAAATGCGAATACGAATAACGAATATAGCGGATATCTGCGAATATTCGCATTCGCAACAGCCCTACCCAGTACAATGGAACTAATTTCAGAGGATTTCCGACAAGTGGTTATCTGATTTCTCGATTAATGTACGATCAAAGTATATGATAGTAATACTTACAGACGGGGCAAGGAGAGGAGAACTTCTTGGACCCTAAACCACTGGGAGATTTCCCTCTTGATCTCTGGGCCTGTCGATCGACCTACAAAAGAAAAATACTTCAAACACGAAATTAGTCATACTGTTAAGCAAACTGGGGAGGTTTTCAGCTGTCTGGTCCTGTGCTTCTCGATCGCGACTGTTCGCTGTCAGCAGGCGCCAACAAACCAAGATCGTCATCACGCGTCATTAATCACACATAAGATCTGCCGTCAGAGTGACGCAGTCAGAATGCCAACAACTGTACAGTCTACAGCAACACTCAAAATGTAATTTAAAGCTGCCATCTCGCTGTTCCTGATGACGATATCCCCGCCATCATTGACACCATCATGCTTGAAACTCCTTCAAGAGGAACCGGAGCCCACCTGGTGGCAAAGGAGCGGGGTGTAGATACTCCGCGAATTATCGATATTCGGTCTTCGCGGCAGGCCAGCACGGAGGATCCAGTGAGAAAGGATATTCTCGATGGCCTTCAATCGTCCCCGCCGAAGATACCGACATATATTCTCTATGACGCGCAAGGACTGCAGCTCTTCGATGCGATTACGCGACTAGAGTGCTACTACCTCACCGCCAGCGAACTCTCGATACTCACCCAGTATGGGAAAGATCTGGCTTCTTCTCTTCCTGACAACTCGACGGTAGTTGAACTCGGATGCGGTAGTCTCAACAAGACCCGGCTACTTCTCTATGCGCTCGAAAGCCAACGCAAGAAAACGAATTATTATGCTCTCGATCTGTCGTCTTCTGAGCTCAAGAAAGCAATCTGCGGTCTCGATCGCGGTTTGAAGTATATGTCAGTCGTCGGGCTGCATGGCACATATGACGACGGAAGAAAATGGCTGGCGCGCGCTAGATCGAAGGCATCCGGTCCACTTGTTGTGTTATGGCTCGGATCCTCGATTGGGAACTTAAGCAGAGACGATGCTGCGTCGTTTCTTTCGCAGTTTGTCTCGGAATCACTTGTGCCTGGCGACATGTTTGTTATCGGCATTGACCGACGCAATGATCCCGATGTCGTTTGGAAGGCATACAACGACGATCTTGGCATTACGCGGAAGTTCATTTTAAACGGGCTCGCACATGCCAATCGACATCTTGACCAAGTATTCCAGCTTAAGGATTGGGAGTACGAAGGCGTGTATCATAAAGAAGAAGGTTACCACGAAGCATTCTACGCGGCGCAACGTGACGTTGACATGCGCGGCATTGTCGGGAACGAATCCGGATATTTCCCGGGTGGCACGCGCATTCTGGTCGAACAAAGCTGGAAGTACAGTCCGCAGGAGGTAGCGATCCTTGCTGACCGCTGTGGGCTATTACCGCTCCAGCGCTGGACTGATGCAGCTGGAACGTACGACCTCCATTTACTACATGTCCCGCCATTTGATTTTTTCATCTCCAGCTGCGATGTGACTCGTGTCCCCAGTCTGGACAGTTGGCAGGAACTATGGAAGTCCTGGGACTTGGTATCAGAATATATGATGGCTGACGAAATGTTGCAAGAAAAGCCGATCCCGGTTCGTAATGAATGCGCATTCTACCGTGGCCACGTGCCAACGTTCTTCGATATCAAGATCACAGAGGCAGTTCCCGAGCTACGTCCACTCGAGCCTGTATACTTTCACGACATTTTCGCGCGAGGAATTGACCCTGATCTCGATGACCCCTCGCAAGTTCATTGGCATTCCAGCACTCCCCAGACGTGGCCAGCTCCTGACAAAGTCATGAAGTACAAAGACAGCGTGCGTGAAAGAATAAAATTGCTATATTCAAATGCGACGATGACACGGCATGGATGGAGAGCGATATGGATGGGATTCGAGCACGAAGCAATGCATCTCGAGACGCTAATGTACATGCTTGTGCAATCCGGCACGACGATTCCTCCTCCTGTTCCCGCCGCGTTGTGTTTTGGCATTGGCGGCCTGCCAAGCAGGTTTCCGGACACTACTACGATTGAATTGCATGACATTGAACTTGGAATGATTGACTCGGAAGATCAGGACGATGTTGTTGAGTCTGCCAGTGCTCATGAATTTGGTTGGGACAACGAAAAGCCTGCTGGTATCTTCTCGATTTCTGGCAAATTGGAAGTCTCTCGCAAGTTGATCACGAACGCCGACTACCTTGCGTATCTGCGTGAAACTGGAAGTCAGTGCATACCGCAGTCGTGGAGTGGATCCGTGGTGCGTCCGACCGTGAAGACGGTTTTCGGAGCTATCGCTTTCGGCATGACTGACGAGACCGGACCGGCGCAGTGGCCTGTTGTCGCCTCGTACAATGACTTGAAGAAGTACGCAAAGTGGAAGGGCCAAGGATGGCGTTTGCCTTCTGAAGTTGAACTCCGCGTAATCTACGACTACGCCGCATATGGTCATTCAAGCAACGGCAAATACGACATTACCCAGTCGAACGTTGCGTTCAAGTTTTGGCATCCTACCCCTCTTGCGCCCGAGATTGAGATCGCTGGTCCAGGAAGCATGGGTGTATGGGAATGGACAGCCACTGAGTTGGCACGCGTTGAGGGATTTGTACCCGGACGACTTTATCCAGAGTATACGGCTGATTTCTTTGACGGTAAGCATAATGTGGTGCTTGGCGGATCGTGGGCCACGCATCCGAGATTGTCTGGGAGGCGAAGTTTTAGGAATTGGTATCAGCGGGCGTATGAGTTCGCGTTTGTCGGTGGGCGACTGGTCAGAGACGTGCTGTAACTGGGCGCATTTTTGGTGCATGCGACGGGTGTATTTTGGCTCTAGCATCGTGTAAATATCAAGAATAACCTCCGGTGTTGTTGGATACTGGGCTGTAACATTTGATGTATTGTGTGGTGGTAGTGTGGTGGTAGAATGCAATGTTCAGTTGGAAGTTGCTCTCCACTTAATAAATAAATAATTATTAACAGGTTTAAGTTGCTCCAATTGCTCGCGCACCTCTGTATCATACTATTACCAACAGAAGCGCTGTGGTTGACAAAGATCGAACATCCTGAGGCTGTCGGGGCAATTATGGTAGTGAATCTAGTATGAGCAGATGGGGACTATGGCGCACAGGTCCGTAATAGAACAAGCGCAGCGATTGTGATTTGTGTATGCGTGACGCGATGAAAGTAAACTCACCAGGGCTCCGCAGTATCCGAATAAATCGTCCGTCAGTGCCAATTATTATCGGGCAATTTATTTGAACTTAGGCTGGGCACATTTTATATTTTTATTTTATTTTATTTTATTTTGAGCGGCACCACGACAACAGCGGTAGATTTCTGGGTAGTAGGATTACAATTGATGTGAAGAAGCTTGTTGCCGTGAAAGGTTCTGGGCTCGAAACGTGAGATGGAGAAGCAGCTGCGGCGTCTAAAGCTAAGACAGACTAAGATTCTCTCGATTATCAATAGCCTAAGCCATGCGCCAAGACAATGATAGGCGAAGAATTGGACAATCTGTTTTCCACATCATTTCTGCCACTGTTCTTAATTGTCTAAAGTTTATTGTTTATAAAACGCTGGGGTCCTGGGGATGTATTCTTTGAGAGGACGCACTCTCTGACTGTCTACCACTCTTCATGACAATATTGCAGAAGTACCCAACTATTAAATTAACAATCTGCCTAACTGCCTTCGACTTCCAAATGCGTCTAGTTATTTATTTTCTTTTATTTATATTCACGATATCTTCCAATGTTGTCGCTGTTCCAATTATTTCGCATGAATACGACACGTTGTGCCTTGTCCAGATCAATCCAACAGAAGGCGCACCATACAATGCACCCGGCAGCTTTTGGATGGTGGTATATGCAGAGTTGGACACTGTCTACCGAACGCCGTATGTTTCCACCGACAACATCATTTACGGAAAGCAAAATTACTTTATCGTATTTGTCCCTCTGGCTGGACTAGATGAGCAGTTCCACCCAGTTGGAGTCTACTTTTACAAGAATGATGGTGCGAATGGGAAAAACGTGGCTGTTGTGATTTGGAACAAACATGCATATCATTTTACGGCAAGGAATGACTATCCTGGCTACAAGTATGTAGATACAAAGGGTAAAGAACTTTGGGTAACTGCATCCTCTTTCAAACATGGAGAATATTACTGGAACTATTATCAAAATCTTTGGGGCGGCGGCCCCTCTGGCTCTATTGGCACTTTCTGGGATGGTCCCACTTCAAATGGGGCAGGTTGATATTGTCCCGCAGTGCCGTTATTGTTTTCAGTGAATAAATTAGCAAGTACATCAACGAGCACGCAGGACCACGGCGCAGGGATTGCCATGTCTTTTTCGTTCCGTCATGCGATAATACCGAGATTCTGGACAGATGCAATTCTTAATTAACTACCGGACGTCGTACGGCTGATAGTGACAAATAATACAAACATGCACGACACGGATATCTAATATACCTCTGCACGCGAGCAAGCCCAACCAAACGCCCATTATGCACACTTCTAACAATCCAAACACTAACACAACATTATATGCGAATAAATTTTCAGTCTATTCTACACGCTGTCAGATTCGTCCCTTAATGCCGTCGGCTTAGGATAAAACTCCTCCATTTCCATCTCTAGATTTCTGAAAACATTGTCTCTAAGTACCGAGAAGTAGAATGTCGCGATGCAAAGCGAGAACGATGCCAAAACGACAGTAGAACCGACAATGCAGCTCACTACTCTGAAAGAATCGGCATCCAAGACTTTTCCGAGCTCGTTTGTCGCGAGCGCATACGTTCCCTTTGGTAATGATGTCAGACACAAGTCGTAAAATAAAACAGGACGAAATTGAAATACGTACTACAGGGAAGGAGAGACCCCACCATGAAACGCCGAATCTCTTCGGTCGATAGTATAGACATCCGGCGACAGCACAGAAGAGCCAAAAAGTCGCGAATCCAACCATTACCACAGCTACTATAACACCAGCGTATGTAAAGACTGGAATTTGCACAAGAATAGGATAGCCGTGCTTCACCAGATAGGTTTCCAGGTTTTGGGAGTTTAGTAGGAATCCATATGCACCTTGACCCAATGGACCGATGGGCAAGAAACAGCTGATCATCATTTCGCGAGCAGGCATATTACCCGTCAGTAAACGCCAGCAGTACACACATGTGAACGCATAAGCCAGAATTTCGCCATTACCCCAGACCAACGTGGTCATGACGATCATGTGTGGCTTCCAGCTGTCTGGCAGATGTTCGACGATGAGTGAGCCAGTGCTCGAGTTGACGACAAGCGTAACGACGGGAAGCAAAATGACCGCGTTCAGTCCAGCTGGCTCTTTGCGGCGGTGGTGCACGAACCCAACGAACACGAGAAGCCACGCGCAAGCAAGGGAAAGAGCAAGATCGATCCACCATAGGATATAGCATGGCCAGACTGCACTCTTGCCAAATATGCCAATAGTGTCCGCAATAACGGAACTCAGACCCATAGGCATGCAACCCAAGAACATCGACTGCATCGGGTGCAAAAGCACCTGCTTGAACGTTCCGGGGAAGAGAACATGCCGTAACACTGACATTATGCAAAAGACAATTAGTAGCCCAGTTGCGAATGCCCAAAACGCAATGCCGATGTCTCTCAGCCACTCTGCGCCAAATGGATAGTTAACCAAGATAGCACTAGATATACCGGTGCCCATAACCATGCCAAACCATCTGCCTAAAATGTCAGTGTCCGCGGTTCGAACGTTCAAACACCTCACGACAAGACATACGCTGGAGAGAAATGCTTTATCCGATATAACAGCATCTCTGCTTTACTGCGACGTACTAAAACGTCGCTCTTTTCGAGCATTGTCCACAGTGGCACTTAGATCTCACTTAGTGAGTAGGCGAACAGGACCAGAACGAACAATACATGGGGGATAAAACGAACTGAAGACGCCACAGAGGGCGGTGCGCCACGTTTATATGCTCCCCTGAAATGTGTGGCGAAAGGCGGACGGTGGGGGGGCGGTGCGTGAATTATTTTGCCGGCCGAGAGGAAATCGCTGCCACACGACAAGCCACGAACGTGGGTCCAGCCTCGTCGTTTGCCACGCGGAAAGCTGAGTCACCGCCACGGAGTTAAGCCTCGGTGGCCGTGACCAACAGCCTACAGCCAAAGCAAAGCCGAGGCATCGCCGACTCCACCTCTGAAGGAAGCCACAGAATAGAGACGCCAGCAACTTGACTCTTAAATCGGGGCAATTATCATTAATTGACATACAGTATCTAGCGACCGTGTGTTACGCCAGGTCGTACACCTAAATCTCCGGTCTTTGTAGATTATAGAGCTCCCGCGTTTGCACTCTACGTCTTGGTTCTGGTGCGATAAAAGCACCTAACCCGATCCCACAGTAGAACGCGAGAAGTATGTTAGCGCAGCAAACCGCTGCACTGACAAGTTGGCGCATGGCAATCTAAAGGTATGACCCACACAAGTAGTCATTCATTTGTCGTTACTAGCCAGCAAAATATTGCTGATGTATAAACTCCATTAGACGCTCATGTACTATATATGACAAACTTTAACCCGTCCCATGATCAAATTTTTGTTCCGCCGCTAATCATCCAAATGTAACGATTCGATAATTTACACAACGACACCGGAGTTGCTGGCAATTCGCGGCCACAGATCCGCACACTCCTTGCCGACAGGGCCAGTGATGGCCGATCCCTTCATCTCACCCTTGGGGTTAACAATAACACCGGCGTTGTCCTCGAAGTACAAATAGATACCGTCTTTTCTTCTCCATGGCTTTGACTGACGAACGACAATGGCAGGCATGACCTTCTTACGGAGCTCGGGCTTTCCCTTTTTGACAGTGGCCTAATCAAATCTCCATCAGAACTTTACCCTTGCAGCAAATTTTGAACCCCAGAGTAAAACATACCATAACCATGTCACCGACACCAGCGGCAGGGAGACGGTTCAATCGCGCGCCCACACCCTTGACAGAGATAATGTACAAGTTTCGTGCGCCAGAGTTGTCGCAGCAGTTAAGGATCGCGCCGACCGGAAGACCGAGCTATGGTACCAATTAGAACAGTTATCCTTCTATTAAACAATATGCTCCTTCTTGACCACACTACATGCGAACGGGATAATCAACTGAGCAAGTCGCTGCGGAATGTACATACCGAGATCCTGTACTTGTTACCAGATGAACCAGCTCCTACACATCATCGTTAATGCCAGATCTTTATCACAAATAATCACCCTCCCTTCCTGTAACGAGAAGAAAGTAGTACATACCAGCTTTAGACATTTTGTACTATATGTGCAGAACTTGCGTGAATTAGAAACCTGAGCAAGCAACACGACAATTCCGCGATGGTCGATTCAGAATTGACGGCCTGTCATCAACACCGTGCACGGCAATATCAGCTGGATCCTGTGACTGCTTTCTGCCCTAGATGCATTAATCAATGTAGGGTTACATTCAAACCAAAGTTAAAGTTTACAGAAGCCAATCACCTCGACTGTCGTCCCCCCCTGAATTAATAGCCCTTACCCACAATCTTCTACTGACCGGCGGGCGGGGTGCAATTATTACAATTATTATTGTTTGTGGCATGCCCAAGCAATAAATAGTCATAAACAAGGAAATAGTGATATCGCGCACGTGTTCCATTTGTACATTATACACACGCAATACACTACATCATCTCAGACATTTCGTACAATAATCGCCGATAACTACTGCTTACTAGATGCGGCAGGCGTGTCATCGTCTTCGTCGTCTTCATCAGCGTCCATCATTACCATGTCGCCACCATCGTCCTTGTAATTTCGAATATCACGACGTCCGCCTTCACCCTCATCCTCACTGTCACTGAGCTCACCATCCTTCTGAATATTAGAGTCCCAAGCTTCCTGACTACCACCGCGCATTTCCTTGCTCTCCTCGGTATCCTCTTCGGGCTCCTCCTCGGGCGCGTCGCGAGGGACGTCAGTCATCTGGACACTAGGAGCGAACTTCGTACGTGACAGGTTCTCTAAAACGGTTGTACGGATGCGATCAAGGTATTCCTTGCTATTGGCGTTCTGCATATTTGACGGCCGCACCTCAAGCTGATAGTCAGGACCGTAGTATTCGTAATAGTCATTGTAAGGGATTTCTAGTATCGTCAGAATTGCACAATTATAATTGAACGTCACTCGTACATACCAGGTCCAACAATCTGGCCGACTAGTAAGCCGGTCTCATAAGTCCATGTCCGCGCAACATTTCGCATCGTGTAGCCACCGCCACCAACAACCAACGTCGGCAAACCAAAGCTCTTGACAAAGCTAACACAATTGGCATGACCTTTCATACTGAGATTGAAACACCCGAGACGATCACCAGAAAGCGAGTCGCCGCCACACTGGAGCACGACAGCCGTTGGTCGGTACCACTCCATGATGGCGGTAATAACCGGCTCGAAGACGGACTTATACGTCACATCGTCGATGCCGTCGCGTAATGGGAAATTGACTGCGTAATTTTTGCCCTTTCCAATGCCAATGTCGCGCAGCTCACCAGTGCCTGGGAAATATTCGCCGTATTTGTGGAAACTGCAAGTCATGACTCTGTCCGTTGTGTAGAAAGCCTCCTCGACACCGTCACCGTGATGAACGTCGATGTCGATATACACAACTCGAGGATGGTACCGTAGAAGCTCGAGAATGCCAAGCACAATATCTAGAAACAATCAGACCTCAACTCTCGATCTCGCCAAAGTGACGAACTTACCGTTCACATAGCAAAATCCACTAGCCTCGCTCTTCTTCGCATGATGGAGACCACCCGCCCAATTAATAGCAATATCACATTTCCCCCGATTAAGTCGAGCCGCGCCCTCTATATTTCCCAGTCAGTTTTGCCCACTGACGCGTACTTCAACAACGACTTACCCATCGAACCGCCACCACTAATACTGCAAAACTCGAACAACCCATCAAATACGGGACAGTCATCGCCGACATTAAACTTCACCTGCTCTTTGGCAAACATATCCATATTGTCCGGTGTTACCCGCGACAAGAAGTCCACGTATTCATCAGTGTGAAATTGGCACATTTCCTGCTTTGTGGCAGGCTTTGCTCGCTATTGTCATCAAGTCATAGGTTAGTAAGCCAACCTTCGTATAGAGGGCTAAATGCAATATAATATAGACGTACATATATCTCCATTTTCTTGTATAATCCATAATTCATGACTAAACTGTGGGCCATCCTTATCCGGTGAGGCTTCATCGGATGGCCAGCTCCATACGCATAATTTCCAACGTCGGCTAGTACAACCATTAGCTCGGTCTTTCGATCTCTCAGTCCAGCTTATCTGTCCGTTTCGAAATCACGAACCGCTGGATGCGAGAACGTAACGAGGCTGTTGCTTACAATCATAGAAATAAGCCACTCCTACATCAGTCAAACATGGTCAGCATGGCCAATACACTAAACCGCATATTCTCTTCGATATGACACGCGGCACTCACTTTGCTTCTGAGAGGACAGAACTATCGGATCTAACGGTGCGGCCGGGTACGACATCCTAGATACTGCGCTTATTGTGGAAATTGGGTCGCTCTGCTGTGTTGCGACCTACTCAATGATCCAGAATAGTTCACGTTGAGTATAATATAATACTAAAGCTACAGACTATAAAGCAAGTGCAAGACCTAATGGACGGAACGACAGTAATAGCGCCAAACGGTGCCAAAGTTCGAAAGTGCGGCAGCGGATGAAATATAATCGATATCTCTCTGCGAAAGCAACTCTAAATACGGCCATAACTCCCGGCCAGCGCGGCGGAGACAAACGAACGTTAGTATCATATTATGGGGAAATTAGTGCCGGCCGAGCCATTCAGTATTAGGGCCACGGTTTAAATTTTACCGAGGGGCTGGTACCGGCATCCCGAACTCTAGAACAGTTCCGAGGTCTCCATCTCAGAAGCAACTCCAAACACACAGTTGTCCGACGTATTTGAAGCATGCTCTTTGCATAAGTTGCAATGAATCCTCTAGTACGGCAGTTTTTTATTATTCGGCGCTCGTTCGGTTTCGCTTCGCCGTCGTTGCTTAGCTGTCAGCCATCATGCTACCGGTCTTTCATGAGCACTCCTATTCAGAATTCGACACTTCGGCAAGTTATCCGGGGCGAGCGCAAACCAAAACGGCCTGTCAAGATCTCAGAGTCTCCCTCATTGGATAACTGTCCGCAACGAAAGGGTGTTGTCGTGCGTGTTGCGACTATGAAGCCCAAGAAGCCCAATTCTGCGCAGCGAAAAGTTGCCAGAGTCAAGTTATCGAACGGAAAGATGTGTTATGCGTATATATCTGGAGAAGGCCATAACGTAAGTAGGTCTGCTTGGGAAGGTGCGAGTGCAGGGCTAACTGCCATGGGGATAGGCTCAGGAGCATTCGGTTGTTTCCGTCCGGGGTGGCCGTTCGCAGGATTTGCCTGGTGTGCGATATCACCTGGTTAGAGGTGTGTGCTGCATATTTTAGATCGTATTATGAGGCTAGCTGACGTCCAAGCAGGTGGTCGAGACTTGGGTGGGGTTCCTAATAGATCGACATCCCGATCAAAATACGGAAGTAAGTAAATTCATGCGGCCGTTATGGAATTGTGACTGACATGCTTGCTACAGCGAAGAAGCCGTCATCCAAATAGGAGTTTTCTTGACCTATATTATTTGGATGTACTAGATTTTGTATATATGCTTCTAGCTGGTCAACTAGACAAGTACTTGTATAATATGATGTTACTTTGCAAGTTCTGACCTATTGTTTCTCATGCAATTAATATTAGCATTAGCTAACATATTCTACAAAAATTCTTCAATCACAAGCATATCCTCCTCTCTAACTCCAGTCGCCTCCTCTCTAAGTTCTAACCACCTGACATTCTCAAACACACCTTCCGTCTGCTTCGCAATTGCATCGACAGCTGCCTCGGCAACAAGTAAGCAAACAGCGTCATACCCACCCGCGCCAGGTACAACACCGCCCAAAACCCCAGGCAAAGCGCTGCAGGCATCCAGTAATTTCGTCTGCTGCACCGGCTCTATCTGCGCTCCGGATCCAGCAGTCATACTCCTCAAATTAAATCTAATCTCGACAATAGCGTCCACAACTTGCACAAACAACTCCCCGGTCCGTCCACCGTTCGAATGCCCAAGCTGTGCGACATCTGATGCACCGACCTTCAGCACCTCGTCCACAAACGCGTCGTATTCTTCTGGGTCTTTCGCTGCCTGCTCACCAAGTCCGATCATGGCGGCAATCAAGTTCTCATTAGCTTTCCCTAGAGCTGTCCACACCGCACTCGCACTCTCGCCTCCGTCCTTCCGCCACCGGAGCACCATCTGTACCATGGCAGGTGTCTCGGATCCGCCGGTAACATCGCCCATCAACAGTCTCATCCGTCGTGGCAACGAACATTCACGCGTACCGACATTCCAATCCGCTTCAATAACTTTTTGCAGCGACAACAGGTACAAGGCTTCAGCTTCGAATGACGTCGGCGCGGGTGGTAGTGAGGAGATGATGGACGGCTGGAAACGGCGGTAGACTATAGATCCGAACACGGCGCAGGCGACATCGAATCCTGAGCCCACTTTACCTTGTGCATTGCAGTGGGCTAATTGTGCAAGTTTGTGTAGTATTACCTTGGTTTGCGCCGCATCTGGGTTCATATCGCCGTAGAACGACAGTAGCGCGGCGACCAGGGAGGTCGTTAGTGCAGCGGAGGATCCCAAGCCTGTTTTAGGTACTGCCGTGATCGGGAGCGGATGTTTGTTAAACCTCGGGACAGCGTCACTTGGTTGCGAATGGTAGGCGTTGTCGGAGAGAATTGTCATTGTTAGCGACGGCAAGGTGGTTTGCAAAGTGCCCGTGGCCGAGAGATAGTTCATGACTGTCGCGATTGCGGATTGCACGAATGGGTTCCGACGATCTGGAGTTATCGCAGGCAAGCTCACGAAGCCAGTTATTGGTGACTGGCAGACCGTGTAGCTCCATTCTCCTTCTTGGAATTGTGGACTCAGGACAGTGATCGTCGGGAGTGTAGAGTCGAGAGATGGACTGGGGCACGTAATCGCGTAGATTCTGGCTGAGAGTGCAGTCACGAATGAGGAATTCTCTGCGTCAAGAACAAGATAACCACCGGCTAGAAGAGCTTTTCCAGGAGCCGAGAAGCAGCGCCTAGAAGGGGTCATTGCAGCTGATTGTATTCACGCTACCCCGTGATGGAACACACGCTTTGTCAAGCCAAAGTTGCTGCAGACGCTGTGCTGGGACTGAACAGTGGAACTGATCTCCTACCAATTGTAACGTGGATCAGTAGATTGATATATAATCAATACGAATAATCCCGAACATAGAACAATGTAGTGAAGCGCGCTTCTGCTTTGCCAGAGCGATAATCTGACGGAGGTGGAGTTTACGACGCGTAGTCCCAAAGTTCACAGTTGACAGCAACGTCAACGCGGCGACCTGGGCACTAAAGTTTGCCAAACACGGCTTCGTATCACGCGTGGATCCAACTTATAAGTCCAAACAGATAAATAAAAGTAAGGCGTGTTTTTCGAATCCTCAGCCTACCATATACAATCTGCTTGTCTAAGGTCTACAGTTGCTTATTGTACAGACGCACGTCGTATATCAAAATTACAATATCGATTAAATTGATAGTTATGAGTCGACCAATGTTATCTGTCACCAAAAGATCAATCAACAAGCCTTCAGGAGTACTACCCAAACAATCGCGATATAATACATAATTTTAGCTCTGCTGATGCCACTCCGACGGTCGTTTCATCTCCATGACATCGAAGTACCGTGGCGTGCACGAGTATCCCTTCCAGATGAAATTATCCACGGGGTTACACGAGCACTTAAGCTTCAATCTGTCTGCTTTGTTGGTTGGGCAGTTTGTAAACGGGACGTGCCAGTAGCCGATATCGTCGAAGAAATGGACTTTTTCTTTCGGCAAAAAGAGAGCAGCTGCGATGGAATGTACGGGTGCGTCGCCCCAGCGCTCGTAGAAGAAACCGCCTTCCTGGTCAAGGAAGTCGAAGAAGTCAGTGTACGCCTTGGATCGCCAAAAATCGAGGTTTCCGATTTCGAAATTACTCCAGAAATGGCACTTATTGTACGTGATGCCGTTGTCGTCTGAGAGCCATTTCATGAGGTTGTTCTCAGCAATGTGTTCGGGGTGTTCCTTAATGAATTTCTTAACGGAGTTCCAGAGGGTTGGAATAGTTTCGATGTACTCGTACAGCGAAAGTGTGAATCCGTAGTCGTAAGCGTTTTCCTCCATATATTTGAACACGTCATAGTCGACGTCGCAGTGGAGAGTGATGTCGGGCTCGACGCGCCAGTAGTACTTGTACGCTTTCATGAGCTCCTGCTGGAAAAAGAAACCGCTTTCGAACCGACACATGTGTCTGTAGCTAACGGAATCGCCGTAAATAATCTGTTTCTGCCGCATTTGCTCGCGCACCTCGGCCGCCTTCTCCTGATCGATCCAGTCCGGGTATCCCCAATGCTCTTTCGGGATCTTGCCGTACTTTACGGTCCCGCTAATCAGGGACGATGTAATTTCCTTGAAATTATCATCAAAATCGTCGTCGTTCAAGAAGACCCAGTCGTAGTGGTATTTTCGGTTGAACCTGTCCTCGACATGACGGATAGACTTCACGAGCGACCAAATGTCCTGGTTGCGTGCCAATGTGACGAATGTAGCGTTCGCGCGAACATAGTCCTCGCCTTTGTCCACAGGCGCAGCCGCAGTCTTCGCGTCCACGGTCGGCTTCTCTTCGTCCTTAACGTCTTCCTTCACAGACTCAGCCGGCTTGTCTTCTGACTTCGCTGGCGCATTTTGTTCCTGCCCGGGAGTGGACGTCGACTTCTCGTAGTACCCTGCAGCGCGTGACAGCGCAGTCAGACTGGAAGGATTTGTGACTTTGTACAGAATCACAATCAAAACAAACGCGAGAGCCGCAAGTCGCGCGATTCGGAGCGTCGATGCGCGAGGCATCGTGATTTGACAATGATGGTCGGAGGGATCGCGATGACTCCCGCTTATTTAGACAGTCCTTCTGAGTATCCCCACTTAGTTCCCTGATCTCAATACCCGTTTTGTGTACGAATGATTGATATCGGGGGAAAAAGCTGTCCAACAATCTCTCACGCAATCTGACAATGAAGACGACGCAGAAGGAAGGGTCTACTTGACTGAAATTGCGAACGACTAAGTGATGCGACGCTTACCCCTGCATTCGGAAGTCGCCTTTGCCGGCAGAATACTATTTTTGTACCTATATGTCACGATTTCGAAAAAATCCACGAACAACCGTAAGCATTATCACAATGTACAATTAAAATAATTTTCCAAATTTTTATATAATTAATTCCGATGTTATTTGAGCTCTAGGAGACCAAACAGAAGACGCATTTTTGCAGGCGGGGTAAGTTATAATTCATCAGGACCGTGACGCATGACGGATATGGCGTAGATATGACGTGATACGACTAGGGTTCTGTAAGCATCCCAGGGTTGTGTACCGTTAACCTTTTCGGACAGCGCATACAATCGTAAAAATGAATAGCAAGCCTGAGATATAGTGAGTTATAGATGATAAATCATAAATGCCATGTGCATGTACAATTGACAAGCGTTTGTCAAGCGAGCAATGATATAGGCGAGGGCACGATCATATGTAGATGGAGTTGGCGTTGTCAAAGCGTTGGGTCTGGTGCCGTCTAATACAATGGAACTCGTCCGAATAGCAACCGCACTACTCTTACAATGAATTGTCAACTGAGGCGGCGCAGAGAACTAGAATGCAAATCTATAGCATGGTTCACCTGGATCGAAATCTTATTATTTTGGCAAGTATGCACTGGAGACCATATATCGTCTTGCGACAACGCAATTGATGGCAGAGTAGAAGGAGACAGCCCCGGTCTCCACAATCGAGCGCAAACATAGCCTGCTTTCGATCGACAGTTAGACGTATTATAGCAGAACTACATGATATAATTCGAAATCTGATCATAGAACGGCAATTCTGGCAAGATTGACGCACAAAAAGTTCTAAGCACCCGGCTGAGCGACTACCCTAACCCTTGCTGTGTTGAGCCGCATGGAGACAAATGGGCAAAGCTGTAAATAACAATCTCATCTACTAATCGATGTAGGCTTGCCCGGGTCAGTCGAGGCCGCTTCTCACGGCACAGTCGTGAGTGCAGGCAAAAGAAGGCGAAGAATGGACCAGTGGAGCACTTTTTTGGTCGGTGCAGGCCTTGTGGCGATGCACGCAGCTCTGTGCCGGTTAGCCGTCTTCGTACCCTTCGCCCGTTTGCCTTTGTAGTGCATTCTATTGTATCCTGTCAGTGTCAATGAGTTGACATGGCGGCAGCATGACTCTCACAGAGAGATCCGGCACTCAGACTCTGAAGCACTAAACAAAATAATTGTTATTTAAAGTGGTCACATTGAATACTACAACAAAAAGGCTGCGAAAGGAGGCAAAGTGGACGAGTGGGTGATTATGGTACGTGCGGTGGGGGGCGGTGGCCACTGTGGCTGATGCCTGGATATTCGGCATCGCGAATGCACACAGTTCAGTGAGAAATCTCAGTCAGTGATTTATTTAGAATAGAGTCCCTGTACAACACAATGGGCACCTTGTTCTTAGGTGAATTGGGTACGGACTGGCCTTCAGCTGTTGCTGTACCAGCCTTCCGCGCCTTGTACCGCGATACGATCGACTGCTTCCATAATATCATAGCTGCTGTTCGCGGTCCTCCATTACCCGCAGAGAATACGTCTACAGGATCCACTCCTGCCTCTGAAGTGTAGTCGGTTATAAATACCACCAGGGATCATCCTGTAGGGATCTCGTCGAAATATCTGATATCATATAGCACGGGCATAGGGATCTCGTCGAAGTATCTGACACTACCATGGACAACGAACCCACAAGCTCTTCACGTCGACTAGACTCGATTCCTCGGCCCCTCGCTTGTCATTCCGAACTGTGTCCTAGTGCATCGCCTGCCGAGAGCCGTTCCCTGTCGGCAGTACCGTTGGCTTGGAAGATTGCGGAGCGCATTACCTGTATAACTGCGTTCTTGGCAGCTTCCTTTTTGTGCCTGTTTTTATCGAATCGAATGAATTCACAACGGTAGTGGTACTCAGGATCTTCGCCTGTCGAAATTGTACCTCATGTTAATAACGACCATGTAGAAAGACAAAAATCGATAAACGCTAAATCGCCACGACTTCGTGGCGGTGCCCACCCTGATGACCAACTCGCTGTACCGACAGGCTCATCCACCAAGCAAATCGCACTTGCGTCTTGCTCCGGGGGACTATAGTCAATTGCATTCATTAGCTCAGAGTGCAAGGTTTTGGATACGTCAGTGTAGCGAATCCCCTTGTTCTGTACCTTAATTCTCTCTGCCTGACTAAAATAAAGCTTAATGGCACCGCCACGCACAACCATGGCCAGTTCCCGTTGAATTTCCGTGATGGAGGCCCGCCAGTATTCTTTGACCGACATCCTCCAGTTGATGCCCTCTTCGACTGTCGCTGTTATTTTTGAAATCCATCTGTCTGATACAGTCGGGCTTGAGAATACTTAGCTGTTTACGTCATTGTAACCCGAACAGGGAGAGCGGTATCACTGAATTGTCTACACCTTGTAATCCAAGGCTGCCAATCTCCACTACGGCTAAACGGCCCAGCATACGATGGTTTTGGCTGAAGTAACTGCCCGCACACATGGGTGCCCGGTACATCGGCACGCCTACTGCACGGCTCTGGTTTCTCTGCTTTGTCATGTTCTCTTCACAGTTATTCATAGTGCTATATATTCCCAGTCTGCGTCCTGCCCATATCTGTCCTGCCACTGTCTTCTTCTGTCATCTATTCCTGTCTGCCTTTCATTCCCTCGCAATATATCACGACCTTCACTATGGCGGACCATGCATCCGCGTCAAACACGAATGGCGCAGACTCCGAGTCGACCACCTCGGCCGAAGAACTCAAGCTTGAACTCCAGAAATCCAACCAACCGTACCTCCACACCGCCGACACGGCCATCTCGCCGCTCGACGCCGCCAACTTCCCTGTCGGTGTAGTCCGATCGACAGCTGATCTGACCGAATACATCTCGCCGCAGCCAACAGGTTATATCGCTGAACCAGATGGGTTCAAGCTCGTGACGTTCACGCCGGACGATCCTGAGAACCCGAAGAATTGGTCGAAAATTTATAAATGGTATTGCACCATGACGGTCGCCTTGTTGTGTTTTGCAGTTGCGTTTGGGTCTGCTGTTGTCACGGGAGATTTGGAAGGTGTCGCGGAACACTTTCATGTTTCTCTGGAAGTTGCGATTTTGACAGTTACGCTTTTCGTCGTTGGCTTCGGTAGGTTGCGTTCTGGCTCTATAGCCGTATGCCTTTTTGATACTAAATAGTCTGACAGGAGTCGGTCCTATGGTTTTCGCTCCTGCGTCGGAGTTGTGGGGAAGACAGATTGTGTACATCAGTACTCTCGGCATTGCAGTAGTTTTCATTATTCCGTGTGCTGTCGCGAAGAATATCGGCACCCTTCTCGTCTGCCGCTTAATCGATGGCATTGCTTTCTCTGCACCAATGACGATTGTCGGTGGCACTCTGGCAGACCTCTGGAATAACGAAGAGCGAGGTACAGCCATGGCTGCTTTCTCCGCCGCGCCCTTTATCGGTCCGTGTATTGGTCCTATCGTCGGTGGCTTTATCGGGGATACCGTCGATTGGCGGTGGATTTACTACGTCATGCTCATCTTCACTGGCGTCGTCTACATTCTTGTCTGCTTCACCATTCCCGAGACATATGCTCCCGAACTTCTCAAGCGACGGGCCAAGAAGTTGCGAAAGCAGACGGGCGATAATTCGTACGTGACTGACCTCGAGCGGAGCCCGCGTCCGATCGGCGAGATGATTGCGGTTAATTTGTATCGTCCGTTCATTCTACTGTTCGGGGAGTTGATTGTATTTTTGATTTCGATTTACATGTCCGTTATTTACGGTCTCTTATACATGTTTTTCTTCGCGTATGTTCCGTTTATGGTTGGTTTACGCCTTAGAATTCTGCTGACAAAAGTAGTTACCCCGTCGTTTTCCAAGAAGGCAAGAACTTCAAGCTCGGTCCAGTTGGTCTCATGTTCATTCCTATCGCCGTCGGCGTCCTTGTCTCCGCCCTGATTGCCCCGTTTGTCAACCGCCACTACCTGAAAATGGTCAAGAAATACAACGGCCACCCACCGGCTGAAGTCCGGTTAATCCCAATGATGTTCTCATGCTGGCTCATTCCCATCGGTCTCTTCATCTTCGCCTGGACATCATACCCGCGGCTCAGCTGGGTCGGCCCTTGTCTCGCGGGCTTCCCGTGTGGTCTCGGCTTCTGCCTTCTCTACAATTCTGCCAACAACTATTTGGTCGACTCGTACCAACACCACGCCGCTTCCGCCCTCGCAGCGAAGACTTGCCTCCGGTCGCTCTGGGGCGCAGCCGTACCACTCTTCACGATCCAAATGTATCACAGACTAGGCAACGAGTGGGCAGGCTCGCTTCTCGCGTTCATTGCGCTCGCCTGTTGCTTGATTCCGTATCTTTTTTACATCTTTGGCTCTCGGATTAGGGCGCGGTCTAAGTACGCTTTTTCACCTGATGACGAAATCGCAGAGAAGATGGCACATGGGGTGGGTAAGGAGAAGCAATCTGTCTGAATTCGACATTTGCGCACATTATGTTCGTGAGTATGGAGTCGGGGAAGGAAAAGGCAGCGCGGTTGGCGTTCTAGCTGTTTGGCGTTCCGTTCACATCTGCATTTCAGAGTTATAGGTTATAGAATATACATGAATTGCATTTCCAGTGCAGGGCTCAGCAAGACGCAATCCTACAACTACAATTAAGAACATCCGGGATTAGGTAGCGTCCGTAGTGGACACACATCATGTTGCCAGACGCCTCTGTGGCAATAGTGGTGGAATTGTTGAGGATTTAGCGTGCGACACAGAAGACGGGTCACACCTTTTCGATGTCGGCTTGTCTAGGCAACTTAAAAAACGGGCACTTTGCTCTGACATCTTCCGAGATCAAACTGCGTTGTAATAGCCCTGTAACGCGCAAAGACAGTACTCCAGTGTTATACGCAGAGCATAATCTCTATAACTTAACGGCAAATTACACCGCATCTTGCCGCTAAAGATAAATCTTTTGTGGTTGATTATGGTGATGCTGTCGGTAGCGACGCCGTGGCAATCAGTGATCTCTCAACATAGACAACATTTCCAAGAACGCAAGTCCCTCTAGTTGCTCTCTATATGTATGCTCTTATGTACATGCCAAATTATTCTAATATCTATAAGATCACCGCCATTGTAAGACGGCAGTGATCATTCCAACCAGAGCAGCACCAATGACAGCACTGACACCTGACCATATGGCTAACTCAGTTCGCGTCGACACGTACGTCGCCTCTCTAGGAATGATTACACCATTATCTCCGCGACCAGCAAAGACGTTACATAGAAGTGTGAATGCGTCGCTTGCCGACCGTATCGATAGTCGACGGTGCTGTGACAGGTTGTCACTATTCGGTTCGTCAGGCCGTACGTCATCTGGAATAAATACTGCTGTCTCGCCAGTAACTAGAGAACGCTCTTCCGCCCCCGTGACTTCATCTGCAGTAGCAGCAGCAGAAGTTGCGTCTTTTCTCGCCATAGCCTCTTGAATAATACCCTCAACTTGCTCCTTTGTCAAAATCATATCTGTCCCCAAAATGTTTCTCAGCCGATCCTCAAACGATCCAACAAGTCTCTTCCGTTTCCATGGCTCCAATCCCAATTGCACAACCACAAATAGCATGACGTTGACACCCATTAACACCCACGTGCCCCAGGTCGACGCTCGGCGGATCTTGTCAGACCATATCTGCTCCTCGTGATAGCGCGCCAAAATCGACCGGGTTAGCTCAGCCTGCGCATCATCGGCTACGTGTTCAGCGCGGGTGAGTCGCTCGTGCGCTTGTGCCTCTGCTTGCTCGTTCGCGTGATCGGACCGGTAAAGTTCGGTGAAGCGTTCGAGGTCGTTGTGACTCCATGCGTGCTTGCGTTGCAGCAACTCGTTCACTTCGCGCTGCGACGCTGAGCGACTTGCTATGGCAGCAGAGTAGGCTTCCTTTGCTGCCTTGACTTCGTTCCGAGTTTGGTTTAACAATTGCTCTAATTCTACCGTCAGCAATGGATATACGCTGTCGTAAGGAAGTAGACCTACCTTGCTTCTCTATCGCTTTCCGTAATAATTCAATCTCGCTGTATCCTGTTAAGTCATTCAACGTTTTTCCAGCAGTAAAAAAGGTCGCTTGCAATAAATCCAACTTCTCCGACACCGTCCTTGCCAACTGTGACCTTCTCGCTTCAATTTTTGACGGCAAGTTATTCAAAACTTCTGTCGCCCGAAACGGCGTGTCCGTTATGTCAGGCGATGTCTGATCAGGAGGAGGGGTATTCTCTGGTGATACTGAATCCGTTGACGGCCCTTGTGTCGGCTTGCCCTTGTGAAGACTACCAAAACTGGAAAAATCTCGCCGTTGCCAAAATTGAGGCCCTGGAAACATTCGATAATGCGGTTCCCTAATGCAATATCCTAGATTCTCTGTGCCAGTAATTGAATCGCGCCCTGTGATGTTCCCATATTTACTCCTGGATACGGATGCATATCTGATAACCTCGACAACATGTTGCAGTCCGCGACGGCCAAACCGCCATCCGGGTCCGTTCATTACCAGTTACCTGCGAGCAGTGATCCACACGGTAATATTACCAACACGAGTCGGTCTGATAAAATTGATGGGCTGATCCAATTCGACGTATATCGTCGTGACCTGGGGTTTTCGGGGATTGCGATGACGGCGAGGTTACTTGTTTGAGGCTCTAATGAACAATTGGCTGGAACGATATGCAGGGGTCAAAGGTCCTGAACCGAGCCCCGCCTATGCTTGTCTTTCCAATTTAACCGTCTTGCTTACGTTCGCGGTGTCTCCGTCGCCGCTAGTCGACGCACAGAAAGATCGTTGCAAGGCAATTATTAAAAAATATAATTTATCTATCTAATTCATCTAACCTAAACCGTAAGCCTTCATAAATATCCAGTATATATACACAAAATAGGAACTGCTCTGCTTTATCCGCCCAATAACCGTGACTGACCCTATACCCCTATGCAAAGAAATATTAAAACATCCAAACACCGCAGGACAAGACCACATCTACTGTAAATGCAAAGTTAAATGTGAAACGGACGAGAACATGAACTAGCAAAGACGAGTAAAACGCAAAATTTTCCACAATACTCCGAATTCATATGTCATGAAGAAATCTTGAAATATTCACTAGCATGCCTAGACCAATTCACGGACCAACTGCACACTGAAACACTGAGAATGCCACACTCAGCACTGTCGATCAGATTTTTCCTCCACACAGCGTTAAGTTAACTGTCATTCAGCCTTTTCTTCCGAGTCGGAATTAGCTCCGGATTTTGTCACGTCAGTGGGTGACATACTATTGGCATCGTGACCCAGTGAATGATGGAATTTCCGATCCCGCCGGTTTAACGATTCCAGTGACTCGGAGACCGGAACTTTTCGACTCACGATTTGAGTAATAGGCACAAGTGATGAAGGCTCAGTAATAGGCAATATCGCCTCATTTCCCATGTCGATTTCGTCGTTGGCGGTATCCGTGGGAAACACATAGAGGTACCAATATACAAGCGCGACAAAGAATCCGCCACCGACAATATTTCCGAGGGTCGACAATATTAGCGACTTCCATATAAACAAGCCAACCGATATTGGTGCACCATTGATCATACCAATCGGCACTAAGAACATGTTTGCAACTGAATTTTCGAAGCCGACCGCGACGAAAGTGAAGATTGGAATCCATATACTTATCACACGGGAAACTACCGTCCGCGATAAGAACGCTGTGTAAACACCGACACAGATGAGCCAGTTGCAACCAATTGCTCTCACAAAAACTGTACTCGCGCTGGGCACTAGAACTTTATCGTTGGCGAAGACAATAGTGCCAGTTAAGTAAGGGTCGGCCGAAAGAATGTGACCGTAGTGTGCTATGACCAGATAAAATAGCGACCCTGCTAAATTTGCAAAAAATGAGACCGTCTGAGCTTACACAGTTAGGAATTTCGCTGGTTCACAGTTTGGTTCAATCCACGACACTTACAAAACAATAAATCGATCTCCATAAAGGTATCTTCCGCTGCAATAACGCTATGGAGAGAAATAGGACATTGCCGGTAGAAAGCTCCCCACCAGTCAGAGTTGACATAACAAGACCGACTGGGAAAACAAGGCCCAGAAGCAATTGCACGACGGCTGGATTTGATTCTGATAGTCCATCACAACCGCCCTTTACCAACAGAGTGACTAGTCCGCCAACCGACACTAAGGCACCTCCGATGAAGTTCCGTACTATCATGTAATCTAACCGCTGATATGCCTTACTGATGCCGGTGCTTAGTAGAAGCATTGCCGCATCGTCTGCGTCGAGATGATCTGATGTAGACTTCGGTTTGCTCATTGTGAGGTACGTAGCCCGTTGCCTATCGGGAACTCCTTGGGATGAGGCGTATGGAAAGGAAGGCTCAACTGATGGAAGGACGTGGTGAGATTGAGATACGGCTCGTGTAGCGACACATCGAAACTGATGAAAGATTAGCCGTACAAGTGGGCAGCAATAAACGTCGCGGAGAATTACAGCAGGAAGTTGAATTCCATTAGCTTACTCCAAGGGACGATAATCGACTGAGACGCTGAGTGAAGGTAGGGAAAGCAGAAACTGAGCAGGCGGAAGCTTCCTGTGAACAACAGGACTAACAGGGCTGCGTGAAGAGAAGAAATTTAAGAAATAGCGGACGGCGATTTGTAGACAGCAGCGGATGCTCAGGAAGGACCCCAGGTCTGGGCACTTTGCATGCTCTCGTAAGTCCATACTGCTGCCTGACGGTTCGGAAGTTCATCGGAAGGTTTCGCACCATGAACTCGTGCGTCATTTATGGCGTTCGTCTTCTGTGGCGCGTAAATACTAAATCTGGATAACAATTCCCGGCATCCACCGAGCCGGTGGACCACCTTGCTGTTGATAGCGTAGCGTCGACGCTGAGGCAAGTACTAAACCCTTGAGGCTGGTCTACTGTGCTAAATTTGGAGAAGGTTGTGCACGACTCTAGCGTTGCCACACTTCATTCGCTCCGTACGGCGCACACCAAATCTGCATCCAAGCAACTCTCTCCGGAGGCAACTTAATCCCGCATAAGATTCCGTCGAGTTGCTTTCGCCACCCGTTATCGTAAATCGATAGACATCCTTAAGACCGACAACCCTTGAAATGCTCATCGAAAGACCATGTTTAGATAACCAGTCTACTGCCCATGATGATGTCCTTAACTTCAAAAAAGCTCAAACCTGGTGTACAGCTGCGTAGCAACGGCACGCCAACGAATAGTCTTATCTTTCCGGATTAACTTTCGGGGATAGATTCGGAGTTGGACACTGCATCTTATCACCTTAATTTAGACATATATGCCAACAACCCTAACAGCTTTGCCGTCCGACAATGACTCGTCAGATGTTCGCGTATCTGTTCCCACATAACTTCTACAATCCTTCGTAGAGATATTGTAGTGTCTTCACAAATATCCGTCTGTCAATCGTTTTCGTTTCGTTAGAGTGACTTCAGATGGTTATGGACTTATGGTCGCTACTCCCTAGTACAACCGGAGAGATTCATGTCGCATAATAACATATCGTATTTGTCGTTTGTGCCGGCCCTGAAAACCCAGAACCCGGCTAAAATGACATGGATGATCTGGAGTGGGTTGCGCAGTTAACGCGACGTCTGCCTCCTATAATTTCGAAAGATCTTCCAGACTCGAGTACTCAATGAGCAGAATTGATGTCTGGAGTTCTGGCCGAATTGGGTTTTCTTGACCCAATGTCCTTGCTTGAGACTCTCTGGAAGTGGTGATTACTGACTTGTCGGACAATACCAATAATGCAAAGAGAGAGGCTGGCATTGGAGTACATTATGAGCTGCAAAAGGATGCCAGTGCAAGCGTATTGACCTGTGATAAGTCACGCGAATTTGTTGCTGGGTAGCAATTGCTTGCTGCTGTTATCAATGGTGGACAGAGCAACCGGTGCGGATATCGCAAGGGTGAGGTGGTGCAAAAATTTAGGAGAGCTGGCTGTAGGCTGATCCAATGTACTTTATTCGCTATTTGTAATTGCTACAAGTAAGGTGCGGGAAAACTGTTTTTATTAACTCGCGCTGTCAGCCAGGCGACGCGTGCGGGGTCGGCCGCAGTCTCGGATCATGTTTCAAGGTCCTTTATCGCGCAGAAGTGGTACCGCCGCCACGAATCGCCGAAGAGCTGCCATAGTAATTGTTATATTTCAGCATAGTTGCGCTCAAGTAGTAAAGGTCGTGGTAATGGATATCCAATACACCTGCTATGCAGTTGTTTGTCTACCAGATCTTCCATTATAAGTCACGCATACTAGTCCGCAGTCCCAGTGCGGCTCAGACCTGAAAGCTGGTCAAAATATCATTCGCTGTAACACAACACAACACAACACATACCATCACGTTCTTGATGATCTGATCTATATTGGACGGGCATGACGAGTGCATATGCACGGTTTGGCGAGGTCATTATCGATTTCGAGAAGTTGAGCGATCAGGACCGGTAGGTAGATTCTGATCAATTGTTAGAGGAACTACTAACTTCAGAAATAGCATCTACATTAGTCAGTTACTGGAAACGAAACAACCGGATGAAATATTTAACAGAAGCGATTTGCGGTATTCTCCCGTTGTGTCGGTTGATGAGCTGTCTGAGGTCTGCATTAGAAGACATTGCTGGAGGACACTGATAATAATTGTCGACGCGCAGATATCCAAGAAAGCCGAATTTATATACGCGTTATACCATTTTATAAATAAAGAGGATATTGACCTCTCTACTAAGTGGAGAGCGTATTCGTCTGATTTAGTGAACCGCATATGCGTATGTTTGCGTCCTATTGCGGGGAAATGGATTTGGCACCAAGACGACTACGGTAATTTAGCCATTGGTGATTCGTTGAAGTCGTCACATAGTAACATCACACAGTTGAGACTAAAAGCCGATGGCGGTTGCAGGATGAATACAGGAAGACAGCACTTAAATTACTGTACGCTCTAGAAGAAATATTGAAGCACTTGTATCCCGTCTTCGACAATGTTGATCCTCAGCCGGTCGTGGAGGCCATTGCGACGTACTTACATCCAGGGGATCCTTGGGCCTTGTCTGAATCAAACAGAATTGCGAAGTCGCTGATTGAGACGTATACTCCAGTTCCATTCGAGCAGGAAAATATTGGCAAACAAATCTTAGCGGAAACCCTTCGTCCAATATTCAAGTCAGCAAAACATAAAAATGTGAGCTCAGCTGGCCGGCTCTCGACGTCGCGTGAACACGACCTGCAGAATGGGTTCAATTCGGACGAGTCGCCATGGACAGTACAACGCCCAGAGGCCGCGTCGTTGCTACATTTCGTGCTGTCTTCCGCAGACGTAAGTATCTTTGTTTTATCCTAGGTCATCTAATGTGGCCTGCTAATGGTTGCCAAGGCGAAATTTATGTCAGACAATTGGCCGCTTCTTGTACCGTCCATTCTCGCAATTATCGATGATCCCGATCCCGTTTACAAAACACGTGGTTGTTCGATGCTTCAATTGCTGCTTTCGAAAGCGAACGTGCAGTTTATCCTCGTCACCGGCATCGCAGGTATCTTCTGGGACGCGCTAATGACATGCCTAGCATATCTTCCGCTAGGTTCGTCCAACGTCACGGTGACAGAATCTGTAAAGCTTCTCGATATTGCATACACGGATCTTATCTTGCTATCGTCTATACGATCTCAAGATACGGGATCGAAAAGAATGTCCACCTCCCTAGTAACTAAAATAGATGACCGTGAAATGCAAAGACGACAGTCCAAATACCTTGGATCAATTGTCATGGAGGGCGTATACCTAGGCATGCGACTATGCGGTGAGCAAGTGGAGATAGCTAACCTTCTGATTGACAAACTTGGGATCATCGCCAAGAGTATGGGCATATTTTTCGTGTTATATTTACAGGTTAGTGTCGGTACAGAACGTACCCACATTTCACTGGACGCGCGTAGGCTAACTTGACGTTAGAAAGTCATTGAAATTTTGGTAAACATCTTGTCGGACCCGTTTGGCACAGCATATCCACCACTACTACACACAACGTTAAATACTCTTAACGTCGTCATGGAGTCGACGGCACCCAGGGTAACAGGCTATCGATTTATGATTCTCAAAGGGCTGGTGTTTTGTTGGAGAAAAACATGCGCAAACGACATTTCGGAGGAGATGCAGAGTTTAAAGGACCATCTCCGAGCTACGACAACTGAACTTGCCGTAATAGTTAACAAGCAAGTCGGGGAAAGTGACTGGGATAAGACTGTTAGGGAGATAGGGAAACTTGATGAAAATCTGGACATGCTATTTCATTGATAGACACGGATGACGTTGTGTACCATAATAAAATGTGTGTGGTAATAATTGACAACTATTTTTATTATCACCAAAATTCCAAGAACGCCAATAAGCTGCCAACGCCACGAACCAGCCTTACCATCCTTAACCTCTTTCTGTCGTCCCTCCATTATACCTCCCTCTAACCCAAGTTTGATAACTTCTAAATCTTTTCGATTGCTCATCATCTGACGTTTTCATCGATGTCGCAATCTCTGGTGCCAAAATATGCTGGAAATATACCATGTTATCTTCGTCCGACACATAGTTCGAGTCAATTACACTAGGCAAGGTGCTCTTAATGTAATTTTCAAAATCTAGGTGCTGTTGATTATGTAGAAGTGCTTTTTTCTCCGCGATTCCTAACGGCGCAATGTCCGGATTTGTAGACAAATATTTCCGATATTCTTGTGCCTCGGAGTTGGTGACCGTCGGCTTCATAATATGCTCCACAATCTCGGTCATTCCCCGAATCTCAGTGTGAAAGCCTCTATCGTCTTTCTCACCGCCATAACACCAAAGGGTATCATCAAATCCGTCATCATTGTCAATAGGCAATGACGCAACTTGACTGTAATAATCATCGCTTCGCGACGACGGCGGACTTTCGGGTGCCGGAGGCGATGGAGAAGGACTGCGTTCTTCTTTAGACGCAAAGTCCATGAATCCAATATCCAAGAATTTGCGAGGACGACGAGTACTGATGACGCTTATGATGCTGCTTCGATCGTCTGCAATGCGCTCCTTTTCAATCAAGTCCTTCGTTTGGTGATCGATATGAAGTTGGCGTGGCTCGAACGGACTTAGGTTATACTTGCTATTGCCAACCACCCTACCAAATCATTAGTTCTTTTTCTAACCAGACTGAAATTAATTACTTTTCTCATACATTGAGGGCAAATATCGCAAGGTTGAATTTATGTTGTACTGAAAAACTTTTGAGAACGACGATAGCATTTTTGGCTTATAATACTCCATCCAATAATTGTCGAAATACCCTGAAGCGGACTTGGGAATTTTGATGCCGTTTCTCAAGACCGTCTCTTTCTCAAGACTTTCGATTTCACGGAGTGTAAGCGGCTTCTGAAGATGAATTGGTGTCCACCAACTTCGATAGCTTCGTCGAGGTGGTTTCTTGTCAGTGGGAACGCCATGGTGGAGATAGTAATCAGTACTTAAGTCCCACAGCATAGGCTGCCCCTTCTCAAACACATAGTTTCCTAAAAACAGATTGATCGCTTCCTGACGTTGATTGTCTACATTCAACATTAATTAAACGAAACAGTTCATACAGCAAGATATCACACATACCAACAAATGAATTACTGTAGTAGCGCCGGATACTCTCAATCACATCCCGTGAATGGCTAGTCCATTGATTGATTCGTCTATATGTTTCCATAGTATTCACTAAATGTGAGCCGCCGTATTGGAGAGCGATTGTATCTCCATGATCATGATACATTTCTGTGAGTAGGTTCACAGCGTCCGTATCGTAATTAACAGAATCTCCGCCAATGATTCCGAGAGCATGTAACTATATCCTCTCAGTAAACTATATTCTGTCGGATTAATTCAAGCAGTATGTAATACCTGATAACCGAGAGCTCTCTTTCCCATAACGAACTGTGCGGCGTTCGTGCGATCTAAGCAATCGATGCAGTTCGTTCGACACACTCCATTTTGTACAGACAGTGGCTCCGGTCCATTGTGGAAAATCTTTGTTGTCCTCAGAATCCGATCCGCATACTCTTCGAGGAATTCTATAACCTCTTGATCCCGACCTTTTGACGCTCGGCTCATGTCCCAGGACGTATACAAAATCTTAGCCTTCTCGGGGAGGAACTGATTGAGATACTGCAAACACTGTTCAAATTCGTGAAGCAGAATAGTTTCCCGCGGGGTCCGCTCGCGGGTCTTAATGAGATTGAAAACAATTACAGGCGTTCCGTATCGTCTAAACATGTCATCAAAGTGCAATGCGGCGGCACTGAAAAATGGATCAACAACGTTCACTGGAAGAGTCAGTCACTAGAAACCCTCGGATACGACACCAAATGTACTCACGTTCAATAGGAGGTTTCGGTGACATTCCACTAACGTCCTGGGTCCAAAATAACGGAATACTGCCTCTGTGCTGAACGAACGAAGTGTATCGAGTGTTCGCAAAGGGCTGCCCATCAAGAGCATGGAACGAAGTGGTCAGCATGTCTGAAACGATTTGTTCGGTCTCGACGTCATTCGCAACGTAGCCCTAATGACTTGTTTAGTCAAAGTCGCGTTGAGCACGTAGAATGCTACTCACTTGATCATTAGCGCCTCGTTTCAAAAAACGAGCGCCGGCGAAATAATGAGACCGTCTGGCTATTATAGCTATGGACACGTTATGACCATACACCGATATATCTGAGTCCGGTGTCAGCTTTGATTTACAAAACAACGCTCAGAAGAAATGAAGAATGAAACTTACTAGCCTGGTCAATAAATCCATGAATAATTGGCAGACACCAAGTTAAGACGTCTAACTTTGATGCGTATGCAGGTTTCAAGAGGTAATGATTCCAAACAAACATCTCATTATAATCAGAATATACCTTCCAGTCTTCTGCAGGAGCATTCAATTTTACACGCAGCCGCTCTCGATCTAAATTCCTCTGCAAAGTATGTGTAAGATCGTAGGAATAGCTGAAATAAAAGGTCTTGCTGAGGTCAAGATTCTGAAAAGTCGATAAAAATCTAGCTTCTCCAGAGTTCCTATGAGGTTTGCGATAGGTTGCACTGGAACACAGAGGGATAAGCTCTGTTGCGTCAATGTGATAGATATAATGTCCTCCCAGTAATGCTACCGCGCTTCGTTTCGTAATTACGGACATATAGTAGTATTGGGTGAACCTGATAAACCCAATCACTCCCCATGAAGTCAATCGCTTTGTAAGCCCACCGACTGGATTGCCATCTTGAATAGCTTCAAGCAGTTCAAGTATCTGCGAATGAGAGTATAAGGTCCCGTCTTGGGTCAAGGACAATTCGCCTTGATCCGCAGTCAGATCAATCTTAAGCACGCGAAATCTCGTATCATTCATGTTCGAACCAATGAGGTAAAAGCGGGTCTTCGTCTCGTAGAGCGTGTACTTGCACATACGGTTTAATGTTGCGTCACCAGGAGGCTCTTGCTCCTTGGTGACTGGTTCGTCAGAATCAATATTCTCGTCCGTGTCGTCATCTGCTGACGAGTACTTGTCTGGCACACCACCGTGTGTCTCGTCCTTCACAAAGTCAAATCCAGGAACAGTTTCTGGAGGCTTGCTGCTAGGAAAATGCAGGAATGGCAACGGCGATAATGGCGGTTTCTGAACATTGCTGGGTGGACGCGACAAATTGGCAGAGCCTCCGCCAGCGTGTCCTGACATTGTCGAGAACACAAGCGCTGGATCTGGGGGTTCCATGGCTTGGTTTCAATATTTTGTACTTGAGGTTCCTGAAGGCCTGAAAGTCCCGAGAATTGTCCGTTGTTAACTGTCTCCTGAATATATCGCCTTAACGAAGTGCATGGCAATATCCAACCCTGAACCTATGTGCACGGAATTTCACTTCATTGCATAACCAAACAAAATTGTGATAGAGAACGAGGCCAAGAGAGTCTATCTAATGTTCTAACACATTTGGCATTTATGCCGCATGTAAGCCGCTAACTGTCCATGCACCCCACCACGATTTCAGCTGCTAAACCGAATCATAAAAGCTACTGTGCGAAATTTTCATGACGACTCCAGCGTCAGGTTTGCTATTTCTTTTGACGATTCGTTAATCAATCAAAACTGTCGTCCGGATCGCTAGCTTTGCAGCTTCTGCAAACAATGGTGCGTTAACTGCTAATCGAAGGATTGAAGCCTTGTCTAACGTTAGTCTGTAGTCTGCAGCGGCCTCCATCGGTCCCGGGGCAACCACTGCGCCTGTAACCCCGAAGCGCGGCTATAGTCGAGAGCAATGGGAGTCAAAGTTAGATAACGTGAAGGTTTCCAAAGCGTAAGTGTTATTTTGACTGCTTTGCAGCACGTATAAGGCACTGTAGTGCAGTTCTGGTGATGAGTTTTACAAGTTGGGAATCTCTCTGACCAATTGCATGGAGAGAAGCATTATTTACTTGACCTCTGATATTATTTCAACTCGTTCCGTTATTAGATCGCAGATGTTGACAGTGCTATTGACTAACAATATCACCCAGAAATCTTAATGCGTTGGTTATGAACTACCTAATTATTGAGGGCTACCAATCAGCGGCCCTGAAGTTTGCTCAGGAGGCCAACATCTCATCGTCTGTGGCCCTAGACTCCATTGACGATCGCATGCAAATCCGTGCTGCTATCCATGGTGGAGCAATACAGGAAGCCATCGAACGAATTAACGATCTAAATCCAGAGGTAAGCATTAACATCTCCATTTCAAGATGTTCATTAAACCATGGCTATGATTAAACCGTTTTCATGCACCACTCATATGGTCACCGCCATTGATGAGAAAACAAAACCTTACTTCAGTCTTCAATATGAGCTAGTCTTTGTCATCTTACAGACACCAATATGAGTTAGTAGTTATGCAAAGTTACTAATTATATTTAGCTCCTTGACACCAATCCAGAACTTCACTTCTCGTTGCTGAGGTTGCAGCTTATCGAACTTATTCGAGAATGCACAGCGAGCCCGAACGGTGACATTCAGCCTGTTCTCAGTTTTGCAACTACACATCTGGCTAGTCGGGCTCAAAAAAATCCTGCGTTTTTGACTGATCTTGAGCGTACTATGGCGCTATTGTGTTTTCCGCGAGATAATCTGGCTCCGCAGCTTGCGGAACTAATGGATCCATCATTACGACGACAAGTTGCTGCGCGTGTGAACGAGGCTATTCTTGAAGCTCAGGGAGTTATGAGAGAGGCGAAGATGCGCGGTCTGGTACGACTATGGGGATGGGCGGAAAACGCGTTACGACAAGAAAAAGTCGACTTCCCATCATTGGATTTGAAGAATATTGCGTAAGATACTAAGGTTGTACTTCGGCGTGCAAGGGCATATTTGGGCAGTTGGGCGGTATCGGGCATCTGGTGTTATACTATATCATTGAATTTACTGGGGGCGCTTTAGTTAGTTATTCTCTTGAAATAAATGGGATTTTTTCCTTTATGCTGCGTTCAGCTAGGCGACAAAGCTATGTGGTAGCTATTGACCCCAGACTATGTATTTGCGTCAAATTCGTAATTTATTGTGCCGTACGTTATATCCGGGAATACAGACAACTATCTATGATTTCTAGTAGATAGATTAAACCCGGTGCTATGAGAAAGGTCGCGTGCTTGTTAGTCGGGATTAAACAACCATGCGGCGCTTGTGGAAGCCCCGTCAAAAATTTGCTAAACTCCCAACTATACACGACAAACTACATAATTCTTTGATCCTATTACAGGAGCTTCTCCAATAAGATATGGGTGACGCTGAAGATCTTAGACAACTGCGTGCAATTCTTACGAACGCGTCTGGTGACACGCCGTTAGCTCACCGATTCAGAGCACTGTTCTCTCTCAAGTCTTTAGGTAAGGAAGGCATCAACGAGGCTATCGACATCATCGGAGAAGGTTGGCTACTTATTTACAGCTAAATTTTGTCGGTATGCGGATCTAACAATATTTCAGCGTTTAACGACGATTCTGCACTATTAAAGCACGAGCTCGCATACGTGCTTGGTCAAACCAAGAATCGGCACGCTGTCCCGACCCTGCAAAATGTCCTAAAGGACCAAACCGAGGATCCTATGGTTCGCCACGAAGCTGCAGAGGCCCTTGGCGCTATTGGTGATAACGGAAGTTTAGTTCTGTTGAAAGAGTATTTTGAGAAGGATCCACTGGAAGTCGTAAGGCAGACGTGCGAGTTGGCCATCGCTCGCATCGAATGGGAGCACTCAAAGCTCTCTAAACAAGAAGTTCTTGAGGAGAGTCAGTTTTCGAGCATTGATCCCGCTCCTCCATTGCCGTTTGAGAACACCTCAGTGGAGCAACTGCAGAAGATCCTTGTCGATCAGTCGGCCCCCCTATTTGAGCGCTACCGAGCCATGTTCCGGCTGCGGGATTTAGGCACAGCAGAATCTGTCGATGCGTTGATTACTGGATTCAATGACCCCTCGGCTTTATTCCGCCACGAAATAGCCTACGTATTTGGACAGCTCTGTGATCCGAGGTCGGTTAGTGCCCTAGTAAATGTCCTCCAGAATGAGGATGAGGAGGGTATGGTTCGTCATGAGGCAGCTGAAGCTCTTGGAAGCATTGCCACCGACGATGTTATGCCAGTTTTGCAGAAATTCCTGCAGGATAAGGAACGCGTTGTTCGAGAATCAGCTGTTGTCGCGTTGGATATGTATGAGTATGAGAGGTCCGGGGAGATGGAGTATGTCTCTGTTCCGTCCGCGTCGATCACTGTTTAAAGTGTTCGGAATGCAGGTTCACGGTTTGTCAATCTAGGGTGCATGTGTTCTTCTCATTTCTAGAATTTACAGGGATTTTTGTTGATTTTACTTTTATTTGGTCACTGGATTATTTCGGGATTTCAATTTAGAACAAAAGTCTGCGATTTAGTGTATGGTTCCAGGTGTATCAATAGGTCGGCTATATAATGAAATTTGTGTTCCATGCAAAAGAGTAAATGATAATTAAGGCTAATGCCATGACTATTTGCCTGATGTGCCAATAAATACAAAGAATTCCCCGCTTGCGCCATTGTATTCCCGCAAAGAATAGAAAGATGCTGCAACTTAATTGTTTGTACTAAACTTATATCCACAATCGGTGCATGAATAGAAAATTGTAGCCTGTAGATGACCTTAGTCCGTTTTCGTCTACTTATGTACGGATTACTTACACCCTCATCGGCACTACGGAGTTGTAGTGAGTAGTATTGCATCTCCTCCTTGCCACACTGGGGGCATTTCTCTTTGATCTGTAATCCTGATCAGTACTTAAGTAAATGGCAATTAATAGCTGATTTATTTACTAACCGTAGCACCTTCTTCCGTCTGTTCGTCCCTGTGTAACGTTGTCTTTACGACTGATCTCTTCTGGCGTAAGCTAGACGGAAACGCCGTGTCCGAAGATTTTGTAGTAACAGTCAAATTCGCAAAGTCTAACAGATTTTGTTAGCTCCGGGGAAATACCAAACTAATGCTATGGCAAAGACATGTCATACCTTTGGATGGGTACGTGGCACTGCACTGACCGCAGCTGAGGACTTGGCTGGAGGCGGCAATACTATCTAATAGATTGCCACAATCGGTGCAAAAAATCAAACTTCCAATGACCGACATCGTGGTGTCAATAATGCTAGCGTGTGCTATATGTCTTTTTGTCTTAATTTAACCTCATAGTTCTTGAGCGACATCTACCGGTGGGAAGATCTAATTTTTTCGCCAGGGACCAATTAGAGTTTGAAGGTTGTCAGAGTGCGACACCACTGTCTTGAGCAATCTGTGATACCAGTAATAAGTCATTTTCAGAAACGCGAGTTGATATATCAAATTTCCTAATTCGATCGTCATAAAAACCTGCGGCTCACAAGTCAATGCTACATTACTTATAAGACTACAAGTTAGAGGCATTGCACGTTGTCCTGCCGGCTTGACAGCTACTCACTTCATCACAGATCCGCGCAAAGCAGCTTTCTGATCATTGCTCAATTACCATTTATCATCTCAGCGCGAGAACCGTGCTTCTGCTATCTGCCCACGACCAGCGGTAACGGGGTGAATGCAAAGTTGTCCTCTGGGTGATCTCAATTCATACAAGCATAAATAATTCACCCTGCTTCCATATAACGCCTGGAATAGTTGAGTACACAGGACGTATCGAAGGGGAACGTATGAAGGGAACCATGACGTTCGATCACCGTACGGAAATATGTCCAACTAAAGGAGAACATCTATATATATAATTGACTGTTGTGTGTCTATTATTGCATTTTATACAACTTTGTATTAATGTGAAAACGATCCGTATTAATACTTCCAACTGACAATGGTCCGTAGCTACAATGTTGCCTATATCGTAAGCGTCTTGCCGATGGAAATTAAGATTACAGTGGCGGGGTCCGCGAGTTTCTTGTTTCACGTCAGTTGTGAACGTTGCACCATATCTGGCACGCAAATCTGCATAAAGCTGCTGCACAAACCTGCAAACTTAAAATTAACGTGTAAGGAACCGAAACAAGCGTGGGCGGTTAATTCTCCTTAGATTCGCGAGCCGAGTTCAAGATTCATGTTGCATGCGTTAAAGGTCAGCTGACGGTAGTTTCAAACAATCTACACGCCAAATTGTTTGTATTTTGTATTGACTAGAAGTGGCTACACGTTACATTGTGTTCTGAAGTACTCCTAAAGCTCCAGCGCCAGTCTTCTGTTCGGTAATTTATCGTCGTCGTCGTCATCGTCGTCGTCGTCGTCGTCATCGTCGTCTAGTCATTCAAGGGTCCACCCCTTTGAACGACCGCTATTTCAGACTACTCAGGGCCTCTTGACTTCAGAGCAATGGCTGCACAGCTAACACAAGGAAAGCGGCTACTACTTCCCGGAATAGTGACATTTGCGATTGCAATCTATGCCTTGTGGTTGTTAGGTAAGTGCTACATCCGAATATTGCCTTACTATGTATTTACGAACATCTGCAATATAGTATATTCGCCTCCAAGTCCAGCATGGCAACCAAAGTATATACGAGACCGGAGCCTGAACCCAAATGTTACCAGTGAGGCAGATGACTTCTCTCGGCTACCGGCTCGTCGCACGCCCCGGTATGCGATTTCATCGAGCGTAATGACCGCTCGATTCGCACAATACGCCATGATGCTCGCATACACTCTACAAAAACACAACGACCTTGCGGCTTTAGATGCTGAACTGATCCTTCTTGTGCGTACGGACGGTAAGGATGCAGTTACCCCGCAGAATATTACTCGGTTAGAAAGCGTTGGCTGGAAAATAATGGTGGAAAAAGACTTGGACTTCGAGAACGTCGACAAGAATCAGATCAGACCATATCATCGATATAATCTTAACAAGCTTTATCTATGGTCATACACACAATATGAGCGGATAGTCTTTATCGACGCCGATACATTGTGCAAAAACTCAATTGCTGAACTTTTCCAACAGCCTGGAGGTTAGTGACGCGCAAATGCAGAGAGAACCCAGATGGTCAGCGGCTAATGAATTCATAGAAATTGCTGGTTCGCCTGATGTTTGGTGGGATATCTTGACCGACACGCGATTCAATTCCGGCGTCATTACGTTCCGTCCATCGATCGAGGAGTTCCAGAGTATGGTGAAAGCTGTATCCGACCCAAAGATGCACAAACCAAACGATGCAGATCAGGCGTTTCTTAATGCCTACTACAAGTATAGATTCCATGCTCTGCCATACAAGTACAACTACAACATTGTCATGTACCAGCACCATCGCAACACTTGGGATAAGTTTTGGAACGAGGCGGTCATTGTCCACTTTACTACCAAAAAACCAATGCCGACTAAATTTTGCAGAAAAGGCTGTAATGAGGTATGTTGACTTTGGCGTCTGTTACTGGCATAAATTGTGGTGTTGACCGTTATAGTGGGAACCGTCCGAATGGTATTCTATGTTATGCAAAGAGATGCTTGCATTCTACGGATACGAGAGCGAGTTACCACTCTTAGGCTAGGCTAGCCTTCTCGCAGTTAATGAGGACAAAATTGATATTGTACTGGAGAGATAATTACTTGGCTCCCGAAACGACTCGATTAGAGAATGGAGGATTCGGCCGTCTTAGCTTTGCACCGAAAGGAGTTGAATGCCAAGATGCCTTGTATGATATGGAATACAACGACTTAGTAGGTGTCCATTTGGCTGTATATTTGTTGGATTGTATGACTAGCATGGTGAGACTCATGCGTTGGTTGTGCGGCTTGGATATCCGTGCGCCTGCAGAATCGGTTACGTTTCACTAGATGCTTGTACTAGAATACGGATAATTTTGAATAATAATCCTTTCAAAGTCGGCCCGAGCCGAAAAGACTGTGTCATTGCTTGATTGCTATTTGATATCTTCAACTGGACGTCCGTTAAACTCTGGGGTCTAGGGTCTAGCTGGCTACCCATATCTACAACCCTAACCCTTGCCAGGACTGCGGTGGTTAGGGAAAATCGTTATCTGATAAGCTGATTGGAGACTAGTCATGCTTTATAATCAAGTTACAATACGCATGCATTGTAATTTCATGGTACTGAATTATGTCGTGTGTTAGAGTTATTGTCAAATGCGTTTGGGAAGTGGGCACGAATTTTCGGATATTTGTGGAACGAAATGTGGAACTGCGTTTGGGCTTGCCTGACCTTCACTCACATCTCGGTACTTTTAGCCACTGGCCATTGGCCGCCCACAGCAGACCACGAGGTCAATTGACTTAAAATATGACCTTTGAAGAAGTGCTATTCACTCCGATAGAGGTCGGCTCCGTTACACTCAGCCATCGCCTTGCATTCCCTCCAATTACTCGCTACAGAAACGACGACGATGGTACCCCGAATGAGGATCTCGCTGTTCCGTACTACTCCGAGAGATGCCTTGTCCCCGGCACCCTTCTAATTGCTGAAGCTACGGATGTGAGCTGGAGAGGCGGCGGATATGCGAACACTCCTGGTATTTACAGTGAACGTCAAATTGAAGGGTGGAAGAAGGTTACGAAAGCCGTGCACGACCGGAAAGGCTTTATCTTCTGCCAAGTGTGGAACTTGGGCCGAGTGAATCCGGGTGTTAAGCAACCTGACGTGTTTAGTTCGGGCGAGATTCAGATGCCTGACAGGCCAAAACCGAGAGCGCTTACCATTGAGGAGATTAGGGTCATGGAGGAGGAGTATGGCCAAGCAGCCAAAAACGCAATTGCAGCCGGATTCGATGGTATTGAGATTCATGGTGCGCACGGGTACCTGGTGGATCAGTTCCTCGAGGATGTGACCAATACACGCACAGACGAGTACGGTGGATCTATTGAAAACCGAGCTAGATTCGGTTTGAACGTAGTGAGAAAGTGTGTTGAGGCAGTGGGAGCTGATAAAGTCGCTATCCGGTTATCTCCTTTCTCCAAGGTTCAGGCTATGCGGATGAAGAACCCGTACCCCCAGTTTGAATACTTCGTCTCTAAGCTCCAAGAGCTGTTTCCTGATCTCGCCTATGTGCACATGGTCGAACCTCGCGCTGCGGGAAATAATGACCAGATTCCAGAGGACGGTGACACTACTGAGCCATTTAGAAAGTTGTGGAAAGGTGTTTGGATCACTGCTGGGGGATATACTCCTGAGAGTGCAAGAGAATATGCGGCGGCTCATCCGAATAGTATTGTTGCTATCGGGAGATACTTCACCTCAAATCCGGATCTGGTGGCTAAATTTAAAGAGGGCATTCCCTTGGCCGCGTACGACAGAAGTACATTCTATACGAACAAGGCAAGAGAGGGCTATCTGGGATATACTTATGCCCCTGAATTGAAGGGCAAGTACTACTAGTTGGCATTATGTCATTAAGACTTTGTTGCATACGGTAGGATAGACGAACTCATAGAGCATGTTATTAACGTTGTAAGTAAATAGAAGAGTATCAGCTATAACACAATAACTCCATAACTCCAGTGTCTCAGTCTATATGATATACATTGCACCAATATATAAACCATTGCATTTATATTTCCCCTAGCGCTTTGTCACAACGCGCCTTAGCTAGTTCCAACATTTCCTTCTCATTTGCTAAGACAATTAGGGCATTTCGTTTCTTGCTCTCTTGGTCAGTCAACCCACGACTGGCAACCTCCTCCGATATCACATAGTCATACTCTGTCGAAAAAATACCACCATCTGAGTATCTGTCCCATCGCCGGCTGAGAAGAACTCGTAGAGTTTCAATTACGTGGCGAGCCGTTTCCGATAGGCGATGTGAGAGTGAACTTTGGGAGCTATTGAAAACACTGAGAACGTCGCGATAAGCATTCGCACTTGGAGTACCTCCAGTGAGCACGCAATAGAGCACGAGCCGGTTCCAAAGATGCACGTTTGTCCGTCCACGCATGTCAATTTTCAGTTCACCTTCTACATCGTGCCCTGTGCTATCTCCGTCGTGATCGCGACCAAGGTCGTACTCATGCTCAGTGCTCTCTTCCTCTTCGCTCATGTCCTCCCATTCATCTTGCCCACTAGGACCGTCCACTTCCTCCACATGGGCATCTCTACCGACATGGGCCGCTCCATCTATCATGTCATGGTCCGCATTTTCGTGTCGACGCCACGGAATACCGTTCTCCCTATACAAAGCGCGCATTTCCCGTTCTAACGATAAATAGTCGTGAGCATTTCGCCGAATCGCAAATCCGTACTTTACAAGTAACTGAGCACTTGACAGCGGACCATATGAATTGAAAACTTCTTTCTTTTGCTCTCTAATCAAACCTTTCTGAGAGATGACAATTCGTTTGTGGACTACAATATCGCAGGTATCGCTGTCCTTATCATCATCATTGTCGTCCTCGTCACTCTCGCTACATATGTCGTTGATGTCAAAGTTATCACCGTCTTCGATGACTGGAGGCTCGGCATCACTCTCGACCTCATCTTCGTCCTCCCCAGCTGCCTCTCTAAGAGCATGTGCGTCATGCTCGCAAGTGTCATTACTGCCACACCACTCGCACACTTCATATCTCGTCTCAAAATGCACGTCTTCATGATCCGAATGGTTGAACAAATCCGCAATTGGACATAGACCAAGCCCAATGAACGCGTCTATTTCAAAGCATCGCGCTGCGACAACCGACAGGGCATCTGCGAACGTCTTCTTACTGATGAAGTCCTTCCAAGAAATATTTTTGCCAATGGCGGCTTTTATGACATCTCTTTGAGACTCATAAAAGGGCGTTGCCACAGTATCGTACATTTCCAACAAATCTTCGTCGGCTGCGCGCAATATATCGGCTGCATCTGTATCACGAACCCATTCCTGCTCATTGTGCCCCCAAAACCTCAAACACGACTCTTCTCGAATCGGTAGCATATCCAAATAGCGATACCACGGCGATCTGTTCCCCAGTGCTTTTTCAGTCAAGTATGCCAAAACCAAGCCAGCCAGCGACCGTTGTTGGTCATCTGGCAATAAGTTGCACAAAAGCGACGAGCTCGCACTCAACACGGCGCTCTTCGGAATACGAGCAAGTGGCGTATTTCGAACAAGTGAATTCTTCACGTCCGAGGAAAGCAAAATGTGGTAACCTCGCGAAGGTGAGTAACAGATATCTAGGTACGGTGAAACTTCGATGTCATTTTCAAGCACGAAGTCAATGAAGTCCGGGATTTTCTCCATGTCTAGTCAGCTTGTCAACAAAATCTGTATCAGACTTAATGTAATATACGCGCATACCACCTATACACATCCAGGCGAAGAACTATACTAGCTGGTGCGAGAAAAAGAAAGCGAGAACTACAATTAATGCTTACCGCCAGCTGAAGCAGGAGAAAGAAATTTTGCCTTACCCTAAGCCGCATCGGGTTGCGAAATAGTGCGACTCAGGGGCAATTTAAAGTTTAATGCGGCTTTGCTCTGGAGGTTGTTTCCAACCAGCCAAACTATCAATGCTCCTCTATCATGGCACACCACGAGTTAAGCACTCTGCTCAGTCTCTCACTGTGCTATGTGCCGTTGACAGCTTGCGGTCGCTCAGATGGGACGGCTGACCGTTCTCGGACATGGACATAACGATCGCCAACTTCAAGTTGTAAAAGAGCGCATTCTTCGATATTGAGGAGCCAAATGGAAGATGTGAATCTCGTCACAAAATACTCATGTTTCGCAGTGAAATTCTCGGTCGGTGATCTCACTAACCGACGTAAGCCGCAATATAAGGTCTTAGATCGAGATGTTGTTCAAATGGCTAGTTCTCCGTTCCGAACTTAAGGCAACTTGGTCCCATTGTGTATATTACAAATCATCAATTTCCAATGCAAAAGAGTCCTAAATCAATATAATACATGCAACAAAATGTCTGAGTGGAGAAAGATTCCTAAGCAAGCAACCGCAACCAAATGCCAAATTATATACGTGCGCACATAAGCAAATGAATATCTATACATGAAAACCCGATCCCATTTTTCGTACCGTCCGGAAAATTTAACACGACATCAAATAATTAGATAAATAGCATATAAAATTTCTCCCTTCAGAACTTCCAAAGCAAAATATAAACAAAATATCCGATATGCATCCATAACCGAATTCCAACCACATCTATGGCACCCATTGCTTTTGTATCTTAAATCCGCTTCTTATACATGGTGCGAAAACTCGAACCAGACAACGTCGTGTTAACGCTGATCCTTGGAACGTCAACGACGGTGTTTGTCTCATCGTCGATAACAAACAAATCTTCCGGCTCCTGCGGCTCCGCGGGCTCGCGTAAATCAGGCGCCTCGACCGACATGTCCACCTTGTCCTTGTGGGCATTGACGTTCTTCTGGGTGAACAAGACACGGACTCGGGAAACCACAGCTTCGGGATAACCCTGGGCTGCCATCAATGCCATGACCTCGTTCGCGCTGTCCATCTGATTCATGGCAATATAAGCACGAATCATGGCCTCGAATGTCGACGGCTCGGCCTTTGCGCGATGGTAGACGTGGTCGAAAAGCTCGCGACTCTTGTTAATATCCGTTGTCGCCCATCCTCGGATTAACGTGTTGGCCATGTAGGCGGTTATGCCGATCTTGTAGCGCTCTCGCATGCTCTTGATGATCGTGTCCGTTCGCGCCACGGCGTCGTTGGCGATATACGACTCGATCAGCGCCTGGAACATGGTCTCGTCGGGTTTGACATGCAAATTATTGACGACGTCATCAAAGAGATCCTGAGCACCATCGAGAATCTGCTGGACGCACCCCTCGGCCGCGATTAGCGCTGCGTAATGCTGAGTCGTGACAGGCTGCTTGTCGTGCTTGATCATACCCAACACCCGCTTTGCGGCGTCCATATCGATTGGCTCAATGGTCGCGAACGCGTCGATCAGCAGCTTGTATGTGTGCGAAGACGGTGTAATAGCAAGCTCGCGCATACGACTGAAGTAGTGCAACGCCCTTTCACGGTCCCTCTTGTGCGTTACGTAGAACTGCAGCATTGTGTTAAACGGCGCTATCCGCGGCTTGTAATCCCGCGCAGCTTCCATTTCCTTGAACAACTGTTCCGCAGTGGCCTCGTCACCAGCACGGCAGCAGGCGCTGATCATCGTACCATAGGTGACTGACGACCGTCGCAGGCCGATCTCTTCCATCTGATCGAAGTAGAACAGCGCCTCCTTTAATCGTCTCGCCTTGCTCAACTTGGACAGCAATGCGTTATATAAGAATGTAGTTGGTGCAACCTTGAAAACTTGTGACTCTTTAAACAACGCAATAGCCTCGGCTGCCTCATCGTGCGATCCGGCGAGTTTCAGCTTGAGAATTAAATTGGCGTACGACGCCGCATTTGGTGCAGTGCCCATGTCCATCAGCTTCTGCTTAAAGTCGACGACCTTATGCTTGTAGGACAGTGCTTCCTTTCCCTCCGCCTGCAGATACATGTTCAACATAGCATTGTAGATCGAAGACCAGACGAAATAGAGAGACGGAAACGCGGTAAATGGTGGAATAGTAGTCTGTGAAAGATGGTAGACCTCCTCTGCTGTCTGAACGGAACGCTGTGTAGCAGCATATGTGATAAGCTTGACTATTGCAACCGGAGAAATAGCACGACCTTCCTGATACTGATGCCTCGTATAGTCCATGATTCCCTGCACCGGTGCCTCGACAATGATCCTCCTCAGCACTTCACGGGTAACTTCTGCCGAAGCACCGATCATCTGATCGACCACCCGCTGCTCCTCATGGTATTCTCGATTGCGAGCGGCGCTCCGATATCGCATTGGAATGTTGTTGTCGTAAGCTATGGCGACTTGTGCAGGCTGAGGTACGGGGTACTCTTGATCCGCGGAAAGCATCATCTCGGGCAGGTAGGCATCTGCAACAGGAACCGGTACGGACACATTCAATATGGGCGCGGCGAGAGTGACAAAATAGTTTGTGGATGGACTCAGCAAAATGTTCTTCTCGCCAGCATAGGACAGGAGATCGCTAAGACTGCTGACAGTTTTCTGGACGAACGGTGACAGCAGACCGGTGCCGTCGCTAGACTCTACGACAAGTCGTGCGTGCAAGTAGATCAATCTCGATACATCTTCTCGTGAAGGATAGAGACCCCTTGCGGTGTCATTCCAGAATTGCGTGAGAATCATTCCCAACAGCGAGACCATTTCTTCGCCTGGTCTTCTCGGCATGAGATACGAGGGGTCGAGCCACATAGCAATGCGCACTATTCGCGAAAAGATAGCGTCCGAGTCTACCAAAGTACTCCATTTGACGAGCGACATCATGCGCATGAGAGCGTCCTCCCACATGATGCTGTACAAGTGCATCTCCTCGCGTGACCGCCACCGCACACCGACATGGGCAGTAGAGACGAGAACAAACGCCTGGTGGACATTATCTTCCGTTGACAACGGATGTTCGAGCAGGTAAATTGCGGCGTCACGGACTGTGTGCATCTCAAGTTGGATCTTGTTTGCAATGACCGAATCGAGAATTGAGAGGACTCGACTGAGTCCGCTCGCAGTCTTGAAGGCGAGGCAGGCGTTCAAGTAGTCGCATAGTGAATTCGCCCACTCCATCTTCATACCGTACCGTTCCATTATATAGTCGTACACTCGACTCGCCTTCTCGATATCCTTTTCACACGATGCAACTGACAGTAATGACGCCATTGCAGGCTGCGACGGGTGCGGGAAATGAGTCTCACTCACGGAACGTAGCAACCATTCCCACGCAGCTTCGTGGTCGTTCGATACTAAGAATCCTTCCATCAGCGCGTCGCACAATGGCTCGCCAAGAGGCTCCTCATTTGTCTCTTGCGTGACCTTCTCAAAGAAGTCAATCGCATTGTCGGTCTCGCCGCACTTGAAGTACGCCCGAATGAGCTCTGCATATACGCGGACCTGCTTAGCGTCCTCGAGATATGACTTTGCGGCCTCCTTGTAGTATGCAAACACCTCGACCGCGGAATTGATGTCGCCAGCGGAAGCAAACAAACGTATCAAATGAATATATGTGCCAGCGTTGTACGGCACGTTCGGCTTTTCAGCTTCGGGAGGTTCGAGTACAGATAAGACCTGAATAGCGCGATTGACTTTGCCTGCCTCTGCACACGCTTCCAGGAGCGCGTTGTAGACCTCGATGGGATAGTCCTGCATTCTCACCGTGACGCTTGCGAAGAATAGGTCTAAAGCAAGATCAAGCGAGGGCTCATTGGAGAGCGCATCCATCAATTTGTCAAACTCGGGCAGAGTCAATTCGTTGCGAACCTTCACTGACTTGAAATTTTCGGCCAGAATCTGACGAGTGTTCATGAACCGCTGGACAAGTGTTAGGATGACTGTGGAGTATGTGGAAACATTGGGAACGATATGATGCTGGAGCATGTCCGCGTACACTTCGAGCAGATACGACTCGCGGCCTGCAGAAGGCGTGACCTGCTCGCCGCTCGCAATCGAAATTAGAATGTTGTTGTATGATGCAAGAGTCGGCACGGTTTTGCTCTCTCGCATGAGCTCATAGTGAGTCAAGACACCGGTGAAATTCTTGGTGGTGAACAAGTTCTGGATAACCTGTTCTGACTCAATTGCTGATAAGGCAGTGTTGGGAGTCGAGGCCAACGTGGCCGCTTGCCACGAAGGAACATACGGATCAAATTCAAGTGGTAATTGCTGTGGGAGCTCGGCGGACAGTGGACGAGGCGGACTTATCGGCTCAGGCTCTTTGACTTGCTCCTGGATGAGCTGCACCGGTGATGCGTCAGACGTTGGCGGCGTCGGCGAGTCATGCGACTCCCGCTGGTGCGCAGTCGCTGGCCGTGAAAAGTGTTGATAGCGACGATAAATTTGGACCTGCTGTTCCTGAGACTGTACCTGTTGAAACGGTTAATTCTGAACAATATTACTACAGCACGTCAGGGAGACGTCACCTTCTCCGCAGCAGCGATCATGCTAGCGGCGGTCTCATCGTCAACCTCAATGAGTCGCTCCTCGTCCGAGATCTGACCGGGATCGACACGCTGCTCCTCCTCCTGCTGCTCTTTCCGTATTGACCCTATTTCTCCATCTTGTGTAATCTGCTTCGGGCTTACTCCTGATTTGGACAGTCGACGGTCGTGTTGGTGTACGGCATGTATCCCACTTGTCGTTTTGATCGGACTAAGCGCACTTGAAGAAGTAGGACGTTTCCCTGGCCCATTGAGTTCTGAATTAAGCCGCCTTTCGTCGTCATTGGACGACGATGAAGTTGAGACGGAGAGCGAGGTAACGTTGAACGACGGCCCATAGCTGGGGAACGCGGCGCCGTTCGCAGACGGATGGTTTCCAGTCGCGCCGGGACCGCCGGAGGTGAAAGATTGGTGGAAGCCTCTGGTGACGAGCTGCTGCGCCTGAGCTGTGGCCTGCTGGCGCGCGAGCTGCTGTGTCGAGACAAAAAATGCTGGCTGGGCGGACGTGGCCGTCGAAGCCACGAACAAGTTCTTCGCAAGCGCGGAATGGCGCGCAATTGCGGCAAACGACTTGAAAACCATTGTTACTATTCTACTCAATTGCCGCTATCATGCTGAGAAATTGGCAGTGACCGGACAGTGGGCACCGCGGAGAGCGGAGAAGTAATGAGCAGAATGCAAGGGAAGTCGCAGGGACGAGTACGAGTTGTAAAATAATACGAAAACGAAGGCACTGTCCAGTATGTGGAGAAGTGGGGCGCAGAGTACGATGCGCAGGGCTGTTCGCTGCTCACAAACTACGGGTGCAAAGTGCTCCGAAAGTATGGCTATTTTCCAGGACGTTCCGGGTAACATCTAAACAGAGTCACACGAAAAAAACACGGCTGAATGAGATCATCGTGCGTTGTCAGCAGCCAAACAATCACGAACTTTGTGCCCTATCATTGCCAAACCAGCGCGAATAGTCCGCAAACACAGCGACATGGTCAATCGGTAGTTCGCACGCCGACGCTTTCCCGAAGAAGGCTCCCTGTTGCAGTCCAACTACTGCATTTGTTCTTGTTTCACAAATATTCAGTTGTTTACTATAGGAAGGTAAGTATCATTTAGTAATATTGCGTACTACCGTTGACATGGATGCGCCTGACTATAATTTACATTTTATAACGTATTGGGGCATAACTTCGAGCACTGAGCGTAAACTTTGGGCTTCTGCGAATACAGTTCATTTTCGTCGCCCGGTCTAGTCGCCGAGCGTTGCGCATGGCATCCCTAGAACCGGCAGGTTCTCGGTGCGGCGGGCTGGCTAACTCCCGATTAAACCCGATTTCGACCGTCGCTGACACCTTTTTGGCTCGCCCGCCACATAATAATGGCCTCAGCATTCCGTGCGTCGGCTCTTGTGCTGTCGAACTGACTTGGAGCACATGAGCGAGTGGAATCTCCTACGTACATTGCATATATAGATAGCGCGCTTGCAATTAATATTCTAATGTACAGAATCGGACCCTATATAATAGGCGGCACTCTCCCCATTAGCTACTGAGTTTGAACTAGTTGAAGTTTTGAAATACCCAACTGGACAGGCGTTAGGCACAGGACAGGTCGCCTTTGGACTAACTGTCCTACCTGGTACGCCATATCGCTCCGTTTGCAGCCAGTAGCTTCACCATCTCTGAGTGTGCACAGATGATGACTACGTAGAATAGGTCTTTTCGTCAGGTCTTAAGTTAAACGCTCTCACAATCAGGCGGCGTGGTTCTTCATTTTTGATAGAAAGTCTGGTACTTTTGCAATATTGCTGTTCCATCTATTATTTCTCGAACTCTTCTCTCCAATTTTCTGATCAAGAATCATTAGCTCTGCATTGCCAAGATGCTGTTGTTCATAGACCGAGCGCTTCGTATTAGAAAGTTTGTGGAAGAAGTTACCACTCGCCATGTGGGAAGCCATTTGCAACTAAGCTTATGATACAGCAAGTATGATTTGTGATACGAGATGGTACAATTGGCTATCATGAGCCATCGAACATGCTAACTGTTACCTGGACATGAGAGCCAGGGCCTACGGCGACGGATGCTCATTTATCATGATGAATGCGTCGTTTCGTTGCTACGCCCTGTGGGCTGTGGCGGCGAAAGCCGACGGAACTCCGTTGCACAAATAAGCGGAGGCGAGTCGCCCAATCGGGTAAGCTCAAGGGTTTGGTTTAGTTCGTCGCACAAACTTGTGTGGTACAAAGCCCGGCGGCGGCAGAAAACAGAAACCCTAAGCTGCATTGTGCTCCGGTCCGGTGGTCCCTGCGCCGAGCCGCACTTGGCTTTATTTCGCCGAGTTGTTTAAATAAACATTTCCTGCTTCTGGGTTAGCGTAGGGTGTCTACAGTATAGAATTCGTCTTGCGGTACAACCTGAAACCCAAACGCGGCATTGCTTTAAGCAGACCTGAACAGGGTACAGGGTCCGCCAGCTACAAGGTGAATATACGTCATCGTGTCCCGCGCCACTCGCGATTCTCCACCGGCCATGCAAACAGCCGTCGCGGGGCCGATGGGCCTCAGCACTAAATAATCTATCTACGCAACCACACACTTTGCTCAAGCACAGATTGAGATGCAGCCCGAACGAATGCGAACTCATGTCTATATGAGGGAGAGGCTCCCCGAAATGGAGATGATATTTAACACTATTCAATTCTAGGATATTTACATTCAGTATATTACAATGACAACCTCCACGGACTCGTTGAGCACAGCCTCAGAGTGCACGCAGCAAACCGAGCAGACTCTCAGGGATCCAGTTGCAGACGAGAAGATGGTCCAGTCAGAAAATGAGAAGCTCGACCCTGAAGAGCTAATCGACTATCCTGACGGCGGATTAAAGGCTTGGTCGGTCGTCTTTGGATCTTGGTGCGCCATGCTCGGCTGCTTTGGTATCTGGAACTCGGTTGGCGTTTTCCAGGCATACCTTAGCGAGAACCAGCTGTCGCATTATACCGAAGGCGACATCTCCTGGATTTTTTCCGTATTTTCATTCCTGTTCTTCTTCTGCGGTGTCCAAATTGGTAAGTTTGGTGGCAACTCTTGTGAAGTACAAGCTGACGTATCCAGGTCCGATCTTTGATACGTATGGTCTCAAGCCGCTTGTCATTCCTGGCTCGATCGGCTTCAGTCTTTCAATCATGCTCTTCAGTCTCAGTAACGAATACTATCAATTCTTCCTCAGCTTCTCCGTCCTCGGTGGTATCTCCTGCTCCCTGTTGTTCACGCCCGCAATTGCAGCCGTAAACCAGTGGTTCAATGTTCGTCGCGGTCTTGCTACCGGTATCGCAACCACCGGCGGTGGCTTTGGCGGCGTTATATTCCCGATCGTCGTGCGCGACCTGATTCCAAAGGTCGGATTTGGCTGGGCATTGAGAATTGTTGGATTTATTTGCCTCGTTACGTCAACGCTCGCGGTCCTTTGCCTGCGCACTCGTTTCCCCTCTAACAAAGCATCCAGCGCGACCATCGATCTCTCGTCGTTCAAAGACCGACGATTCGCGGCTACTGCCTGTGCGACTTTCATGATCGAGTGGGCCTTGCAGATTCCTCAGACATACTTCACGTCCTTCGCGCTGTACAAGAATGTTGACTCCACGTTCGCGTATCAGATGATTGCGATCCTCAACGGCGCCTCTGTCTTGGGCCGATGGCTTCCCGGATATATCGCCGACAGATTCGGCAGGTTCAACACGATGATTGCAACAATCTTCATGTGCGCCGTGTTCTCGCTCTCGCTCTGGATGGCTTCCGCCGCTGTCGACGGCACCAACACGGGTCTCATGATTGCGTACATGGTCTGCTTCGGCTTTGCATCCGGCTCAGGCATTTCTCTCACGCCGGTATGCCTAGCTCAAATCTCCGATATGAGAGAATACGGCAAACGATACGGCACAACGTTCTCATTCGCCAGTCTCGGCACTCTCACCGGCGTGCCTATCGCCGGCGCGATCTTGAAGGCCCAGAATGGTCGGTATGAGGGCTTGATCGGGTTTTGCGGCGCATGCTACATGGTCTGCCTGATGTTCCTTATCCTGGCTCGCGGTTTTGGCGGCGGCTGGAAACTCCGCACGGTTTATTAGACGCGGCGTTTTAACATAAAATGGTACAATTTGGTTGCTTGGCATTTTTGGAGTTTTCCTTTTTGTTTGTTATTTGCACGGGTCAATTTCACATTTTCATAATTAGCACGCCGATAAGTTAATCTATTTTAGGCCCCAAGTAAGTCCGGTTTCCATAATCGGTGCGGGCGCTCGAGACTTGCTTTTTAACCTAGCACGTGACCGCTTGAAATTAAAGAGTTATAAACTTTAAAAGCGCGAGTTCCAAAAGCAAAATACGTACACATATCGATGCCTAAGTGATGATGCAGACAATTCCAATTTATTATGCACATGTATAGTTGTATATCTCGGTTGTATGATAGGAACATCCTCAAAGGTGTTACATGGATTATTCGCACACTTACTAACTCATCTTTAACACGCCTTATCGATGCCACCATCCCCACCACAGAAAACGCCAAGGAGAACGAGGTTGAGAACGAGGTCGGGTCCGGTTTGGTTGTTCTTCGCCATATCCTTCCTCAACAATATTATTCTCTCCAACTATTCTCAAGAAGACCTGCTCAAGCGAAGGTTGCGAGACAGAATAATAGCGTATTCCCAACGTCTCTCTTTCATGCTCCAGGATTCTAAAAATGTCCGATGCGTTAAGGGTACCCAATACATCATCTTTTGACAACTCCTTGACATCCGAGACGGGGACGGAAAATCTCAATTGACCAGTATATCCGCGTTCCTCTAACTGCATCCCGGGGAACCTGTCTCTTGCCCAATTGACGAGGAACTCGATCTCTTGCTTCGCCGTATTGGGAGCCGACGCGCAAAGAATATGGACCACGTATCCACCACCAAACCGTTTGCGCAAGTGCGTGTTCGTTCCGATCGCGAGCATACTCTTTGAGAGAATTCCGGAACGATTGCATAATGCGTCTGCTTCCTCCATAGAATGCGTGGTCAAGACGATCGATTTGCCCGGAGCAATGCCAGATAGAGTGTGCCACATCACGCGCTTGGATACGGCGTCCAGCCCACTAGATGGCTCGTCGAGTAGAATAACCGGAGGATTTCCGAGCAGAGCAATCGCGAGAGACAGTTTGCGTTTGTTTCCGCCTGATAGCTTCCTGTAGGAAATACGTTAGCACCAATCATGACAAAAACTTGTAGAAAGATGATACGTACGATGCCAGACGATGCTTGAACCTGCCTAATCCGACTTTCTGGACCATATCCTCAACCACGTTCCTTACTTCGGAGCCAGGAATGCCTTTTATTCTCGCATAGATATCTAGCGTCTCTTCGACACTGAACAATTCGGTCGCATCGAACTGTGGGCAGACACCCAACGCCAGTCGCGCCTTGCCGCGTTGTTTGACGACTGACACGTCCTCCACGAATATGTCGCCGCTCGTAGGTAGAGCCTCGCCCCTTACCATATTGAATATCGTAGTCTTGCCAGCGCCGTTGGGGCCCAGGAGTGCGAAACACTCACCAGGGCGCACACGGAAACTTACATCCGCGATGGCCGTGACATGGTCAATATGGCGACCATAGAATTCCTTGTTAACGTGCATCACGCGCAAGCCGTGTTTCTCTGCGCCGCCTGACGTAACTCTTTCAATTTCGTCTATTACGTCAGAGTCCTGGTCCGGCGTGGCAGGAGTAGATTGCCCCATATGTCTCGTCTTTCGACGCCCAAAAGATTTAATACTGGCCGTGTCCATCCATATTAGCAGGCCAAAATACACGACACTCTGGACAATGAGGTAGGTAATGGGCCCACCATACGCCCTAATATCGCCAAGTGCAATCTGCCCATCACCGCTGCAAAGTACTCCGAACATGTTCGTCAGCATAAAAATGCCGCGAACAACGTGGATTGCCGGACATAAGACACCCATTGTGAAGTACACTATCAATATCTGCGAATCAATTTGGTCGGGTGCACTATAGGTTGAGATAGAAAAGTATGCGAGGAGGTAGAGACCGAAGAATACCGCTTGAGCCAATATTGTAATAGCGAAAGCTGCCAGAACCGAAGTTGTCCACTGAGCAATTACGTACGCCATCAGAATTGCTGCCAACGAGTAAAACATCAGCACAACAAAGAAATATCCGAGTCCATAAAGCGCGCTGTCTGCAGAAGAAAGGATTCCGATGCAGATTACGCAGGATAAAAGCCCAAAGGCAAAGTCGAAAAGTAGGTATGCAATCCTACGTCGACTTTAGAACTGTGACATGCCAATATGCCAGAATAATTACTTACCACATCGCTAGAGCTTTCAGGCCGTTCGAAAACTCCAGCGCCTTGACTCTGCGCAGTCGCTCCGAAGCAGGATAAATAGACACAAACGCAGGGAAGGCCACCAAGGCGACAGTGAAATATATCTCGAACTGCAAACTTTTCACAAGTGATACCGTCCAAGGATACTGGAATGGGGAGTAATCCGCGATAATTTCAAGTGTTCCGTTAGCACGTGTATTTCTGAGCATATTGAATACGCTAGGACCCCAGAGCAGGCCGTCATCGTCATTTCCATCCAATTGGTAAGCAAATGATGGCGGATCAATGAACATGCCAACAGTGAGAGTCGAATAGTTCGCTTGAACGTAGGGAAGAAGCTGATCAGCAGTATAAATTAGGCTGGATGACAGCATCCCAGTAAAACTTGCGTTGAAATATGTCAACAAACCAGTCCGATAAGAATCGAATTGCTCTCGAGAACCAATAACTGTTTCCGCAGGCGGTTCGAGATCATATGCATAGTACTTTTGCTCACTTATTTGGCTGCTAATATCGCATGTGGTACGATCCATAGTCTTCAGAAAGATGGAACAAATTCCAGAAATAATAATCGGAATCGCAAATGCCAGAAAAACTGGAATGGGATTGCGAAGGGCAATCATGGCTCGCTTAAGCATCATTGTCCATACTTGGCCTAGACGATATGTATTAGATCCAAAATTCAATATGAAAATAACGAAGGTACGTACCGACAAGTGATGTGACCCGTCTCGGTTCGCCACTCGCTTTTTGCGTCATATCAGGAAGAGACTCAGTTAATGCGACGTCCGCAGACTCCTTGTTGATTTCAGGAGGTGCTTGTCGCGCGTCCCTGTTGTTACTACCAAGCAACGTGGCAATCTCTGGAGTTGATTCCGCCTCAATTTTCATAAAAACATCCTCCAACTGTGGCCCAGCAACATGAAACTCGCGACCTTGCTGCTCGAGTTCTTGGATAAACTCTGCCACCTCCGGCCCGGCCGAAAACTCATTGACAGTCTCCTGTCCAGATTCAGGAATGTAAGTATAGACTCGATACCCACTTGCGACCGACTCCTTGAGCTCCAATGGGGATCCACGGACTTTTAGAATTCCACGCGACATGATTGCGACGTCATCTCCGAGGATATCAGCCTCGTCAAGATAATGAGTGCAAATAATTATAGTCCGTTCACCCCGCATGGACAGAAGAATATCCCAGATCTTGCGACGACTAAGCGGATCCAAGCCAGAGGAAACCTCATCGATGCAGCACACTTTGGAACCACCTGCCAACATCAGAGCAAGCTGGAGTTTGCGATGTTGGCCACCAGACAGGAGAGAACCATGGGCGGTTCGTTTCGGATACAGGTCACATTGGACAAGTAGATCCTCGAGCTCCTCTTCAGAGAACGTCGTGGACTTGAGCTTCCCAAAAAAGTGAATATTTTTCTCAACAGATAATTCTCCCCAGTATACATTCTTCTGTGGGCAAATTCCAACACCAGCTGCCGGGTCCGAGAATGTAATATTTCCGCTGGTAGGTCGCTGGATGCCAGCGATCATTTCCACTGTTGTTGTTTTGCCAGAGCCATTAGCACCGACGAGACAGGTGATGTTGCCATTCTTAATGTTGAGTGACAGCGAATCGACAGCCACCACCGTGTCCTTCTTAGAAAAGCGCGACCAAGGCTCGTACGATTTGCGAACATTGCGTAATTCAATGGCATTATCGGATGCTCCAGGATTGGCTGGTCCAGCATTGGTTGAGGAATTTCTGCTATTTCTGGGGTAAAGCACTGCTTCGACTGCATATGCCAGCCCAAGAAAAGCGAATATATGAAACACTGCAGCAATCCAAAGGATGCCGGCGGCTATGCCATCTTCCGGCGCGTCTTTGACGAGATTGAGCGACAGCTGTTCCTTCTCCCACTTCGCATTCGTCTGAATATAGTAAGTGTAGTTCATTGGAGGAAATAAAAACGATAGAACAATTGCAGCTGCGCGATTAAATCCAATAGTTGCGTACTGAACCACAACCATGACAGCGAGGACCATGCTAAATCCAGCAGTGAGTACTCCAGAAAGCTGTGCCTTCTTGAAAAACGAAGAGAGAAATAGCGACCACGACACGAGGGAGAAGAGGGATAGAAGGTGATAGATGAGTATCAGGCCATAATTTGTCTGCTTAAATGTCGTAAGCCATACGGCCAGAGCTCCTACGATTATTCCAGGAATGTAAATTGTCGAATATGCAATGTGTGCCGCGAGAAGATATGATACCTGCCACTTGTTAGACTTCCAAGATTAGGATATGGAACCTGATCTCCTTACTCTCCGGCATCCCATGCTCTCAAGTAAATCGATTATTCCAGCTTCGCGCTCAACAGCAACGTCTCCGACAAGATGGAAGATTACATTTATCATTACTGCCAGTTTGTTAGAGCGCGGTCAATTCATCGCAGATTGCTGAACTTACAGAGAAACATAACCGGGCACATGTACTTCATCAAGATGTCTGAATAGTTGGCACGGACGTCATCTTGATGCTCAGAATCAGTGCGAGAGGTAAAGGCAATAGTATCGACAGGTTGGGTATCTCCGGTAATGACCGAGTCCAATGCGTCTAAGTTACGTTAATAAAACAGAATAAAAAATCGGCCTCTAATCTACGCTTACTCTGAAGAGGCAGAATATAACGATCGACGTCGCTGTCGAGGCCATTGACATTTATGTAATTCATGCCAGCGTTTCCTCGAAGCGTGTAGTTGTAGACTCCCGTCGAATGATCCGCCGAATGCCATTCGACGGCGCCATAACAGCTAGAGTACCCACGCAAGTTCTGCCTGCAAATGGTGTTTAACTGTTCCTTCTCGTCAAAGCTTAGCTCGATGATTTGGCCCGATGGAATACCAGACGTTGCATTTCTCATGATATCTCGCATTAATTGCGAAACGTCTGCGCCAGACCCATAGTAGACTAGCCTGTCGGACCCAATAGCGTCAGACAGCGCAGTGAGTTCGCCAGACGACGAAACACCATAGTGGCCCTGGGCGACGTATAGATTTCGCGTGTAGCCCTGAGAGTTTGTTAGCAGGCGATTTAGTACATGGATGTAAGCCGAGAACACAACGCACAAATATGAAAGCAAACGCAATAGGACCAGTTAGTGCTCGATAAATAGTCGATTGTTGTCTGGCCCTGGCTCCTAGCAATGTCAGAAACCATTTATGAATCAGAGTAGTAGTCTGTTCCCACACAGATGGGAGACGAGTCACTGTTGGTTGAACAGGGCGCTCGTTGGACTCCATGATTAGTGATGGCGGAACAGACAAGAAAACAGAGGAGTTTCAAGCGCGCATTAGCTACCTTCATATATTCCAAACGATTTACTGCGGACAGTCTAATAGATAGAGCATCCATCGGATTGGTTCAGTGGGTGCTTGGCCAAGGGACGTACCTTTCGACGCGTACGGCAACCGCTGGGCAATGACGTTAGGGTTACGTCTGTGCGGCTGTATTCTAAGAATTGCCCAAATAAATCTATTGTGGCTCGCATTGTTTCCAATCCCGCGGTGTTGGTGAACTTAATCTCCGCCCCCTAAGATTACTTAGTGAAGTGTTCGTACGCTAGTATTAGACGGTACCAGACCCAACGCTTTGAGCATGCAAAACGCCGATGCAAAACGCCGAGATAAGATGCCCGCATTCAAGTGCAGCTGGAGATATTTAAAATGGATGGGGCCAATAAATATATTTATCGTAGTTACTCTGATCATTACAATGTAATCAAATCGAATACGCCCCCGCTCCTTCGCCGAAAACCAAATGTGGCTTCCGAGCTGCCAGGTCAAGAATTGTCTTGCCAAATTCTGAGTTACACCACGCAAACCATGGCCGAGTGTAATCACCTGCATGGCGTACATTAACGCTCTCATGCATCAGACCGAGTCCTCCTGTCGTACGCTTGACTAATTCTAACGCCGACTTAATCTCTGCATCATCATCCGAGGTTCGAATCAAGACCAATAATGACATGGGCCACGCATAGCGCACACCGATATGCGGTCCACCGATGCCGGCAAAGTCCGAGCCTTGGAGGAAGTACGGATTACCTTTCTTCGAGAGTAGCATTTGTCTAGTATTTTGGTAAACCTCGTTGGATGGGTCAACGAACCCCAGAAGTGGCAACGACAGAAGCGAAGGCAGGTTTGCGTCATCCATGTTGATTATGCCACCGTATCCGTCCACTTCGTATGCGAATACCTTCCCAAAAACCTTGTGTTCATAAACGCCATGCTCCCATACCGCCTTTTCTATTGTTTCTCCTCTAGAATATAAATCATTTGCCAAGTCACTTTGTCCTGCTGCGACAAACAACTTCTTAGCTTTCTGCAACTGCATCGCAATAAACGCATTCGCTGGGATGAAAAACTGTAATATTGTGGCATCGTCCGACGGTCGGAAGGCTGAACGTATCAAAGACGTATTTCCGTTTGTCGGATTGCCCGCACCACGAAGGGACAGAGTTTCCGTGCCGACATTGGTCTGTCGCTGGAATGTATATCGTGATCGAATATCGTTGCCATCGTCATCGTACGTCGTCAATGCCTGCTCGTCCAATACCATGACGACGTTCCGAATGGCCTCTATGAAATAAGGATCTTTACTGACAAACGACGCGTCACCGGTCTCTTCGAAATACTTGTTTGCCAAGTCTAGGAACGATGCCAGGGAATCCAATTCGTATTTGCATTCAAAAACTAATGCTGGATCGTACGCAGGATTGACAACGTCACTCTGCTCGTTCGAAGACGGCTTTAGCCTCGATTGGCTGGGGGGCTGAAATGCATTGCAGTACGGCGAGTACGTCAGAAACTCTGCCTGTGTGTGAATTGCACCCAGAACCAACTGTCGGAGTTGTGCATCATCCTTCAGAAGACGAAGGTACGGGGAGAGTTGATTTGTGGAGTCCCGGATCCATTCCGCATTGATGTCTCCAGTCACAACGAACGATTGCGGGGCACGGCCCGGCAAATGCCATCGTACGGTAGTGTCTAACGTATTTGGAAAGCAGTTCTCAAATAATCGAGCAATGTCTGGATCAGCAAATTTGTCTTTGAGGTCATTGATCACTCTTTCCACCACTTCTGATCTAAACGTTCTGCATTCTGAAACCGGTCGCTGAAACGGTAGTCTAAGAGGACCTACATGCACTGTTACGATTTGAGCCAATCAAGCACAATATTTTTATTTCTCACCTTTAGATAGTGGAGCATGACGCCTAGTAGAGTATGATTTATAATCAGGACATGATGCATCTCTCAACGCCCACGGCTCCTGTACGGCATTTGATCGAAGGGTCAGCGACCCCAAGAGGAGAAATATAAGTAGTGCAATCATCACCAACGTAACACGGGACCGCGTGCCACCAGATCGGTTGTTATGGCGAGACGATCGAGACGGCGATTGTGATGCGGGTCTTTCAGGCTTCTCCGCGAAGTGGCTTCCCGTGGCCGACGTAAATACAGATGACGCGGTACTAATCGGACGATTGCTATTAGATGATCGGCCAGGCGAGCGCGCTCGATGATACATTACGCATCTGTCCGCATCACAAAGACTAAAGTACTAGTGTAGAACCAAGATTGAGAATGGGTGAATTAAGAAAGAGCGGTCAGGGAGGTTATGAGCCGCTGATTTGCTCATACCCTAACCCAATCCAATCGTGAAGATCTCTATTTCATGATCTCATTGTAGAGCCGTTGTGTCTCTGCACGCTCTCGCTGCCGGGCCTCTTTCTCTTGTGCCTTTCTTTTTCCTTTAGTTAATTTCTTTGGTTTGTTATTCCCCTCTTGCACGGTCTTATTCTTCGTTACCTTAGCGCCAACTCCAACGTTGTCTGGTCTTGGCTCGGCCTTTAGTGGTAATCGGCGCCCTTCGCGTCCCTTCTGGCCCAGGCCCTCCCTTTGCAATGGCTGCCAGCCATATCGGACAAGATAGCGACGGCCAGCATTGTTTTCGTCCACTGGCAGGTGCGTCACAGGCGGTTCGACGTGCGGAAGCGAGAGTTGACCGGGAATCGATGTCACTGGTGGACTACTGTCCCCTGATTCTCTCAAGCCTGCATCGCCCTCAGCAGCAACGTTTGTAGTATTAGATAAGCCGACAAGAGAAGAATAATACGATGAAATAGACTTTCCCTTCTCTTGCTTCGAAACCGCGCTCACGACTTTCTCCTCTTCTTGCGCAGCTGGAAGGAAACTCACTCGCTGGTGCCGGAGCCGCCTCTGAGATGGAAGTGCAGCAGTTTCAGCAGCTGCGATCTCATGCGATCTCATATGCTGACACCAGGATTAGAAAAGCACACGTTCTAAATGCTGCAGATCCAGCGGAAACGGAAAGATGCTGCGCTTTGCTGGTTTATCCAGGAGCCCGTTGGAACATCAGTCAGCGGTCATCTCGAGCCTCCTGGTTCAGCGGTCGCCTCGAAACTTAAAAAATTACTCAACCGCCACCACCAACTCTTCGCTGATTATCCCATTTCATATAATATTCTTCTGTCATAGACGCGCTTGTGCATTAACTAGATATTTTTCCCTCGGTTTATAGAATTTTCATGTTAGTGCAATTGACATTATCGCCTCCCCGACTAGAGCAGCACCATTAAACTGCCATAAATGAACAAGGAACGACTCATTTGTAAGTCCACTTGCCAATAAAGGACGGTTTACAATGATGAGCATGTTCTATTTGCTATCTACTTGTGTCCCCCCGCTTGCTAATGCTCAACATTGCAGTTGCACCCGCTACCAAGCAGTACACTAAGTACACCCTTTCGCGTTCGTCGCTGGACCCAAGTCCTCTGACTCAGTTCAACACTTGGTATGGCCAAGCGGTCGAATCCGGAGAGCCGTTGGCAGAGTCGTGTACCCTTGCCACGGCGTCATTACCGTCTGGTCGGGTATCTGCTCGTGTTGTCTTGTTCAAGGAACTTGACAAACGCGGATTCATTGTCTATTCCAACTGGCAAACTTCCAAGAAAGCCATGCATGTGAAATCGAACCCACGCGCCGCGATCACCTTTTTTTGGAAAAATCTAGAACGCCAGGTCCGAGTTGAGGGCCAGACAGAGTTCATTACCCCCGAAGAAAGTCTTGCGTACTTCAGAACTCGACCGCGTGAGAGCCAGATTGGTGCGCATGCAAGTCCTCAGAGTCAGATTGTTGCGTCACGTGAACAGCTGGAGAAGTATGTTCGAGAGACTAGTGAGAAGTTTAAGGACGTAGAGGATATTCCTCTACCGGATGGATGGGGCGGTTTGAGAATTGTTCCTGACGAAGTCGAATTCTGGCAAGGTCGGGCCAACCGAATTCACGATCGTTTTAGTTACACAAGAGATAATGAGGCGAGCCAGTGGAAGCTCGAGAGATTGGCCCCATAGAAGCTGCTCAAGCGTGTATGTTAGAACTTTCATATCATTTGGCATTGATAAACGATTACACTTTCCTACTTTAGTGATACTATGTGTCATGTCAGCGCTACATCTCAACGCTGCATGTACAGTTAATGGATCTGTTGCATTTGACATCCGACTGGTATCATACATTTACTTCTTCCAAAAACTCATCAGCGAACTTTGCCCTCCACCCGTCTGTTTCTTCTTGGCCCCATTATCCTTCTTAACAGCCACATCCTTTTCCTTCGGCGTTCCCGTCCCGGTTGACCCCTTCTTCAAGGGCGCTGATGAGTGTGTCGAAGCAGGCCTGGACGCGCTGATAGTCTCCTCATCACTCAGCTCTGAATATGATTCCCATACATCCTCATATTTTGTAGTCAGAAATCCATTAGCGTCTTTTGTGTGAATTTCCTTTGTAATTTTACGACGGCCACGGCCGTGAGGACGCTTCTGTGGGGACTGTTCGACCAGCTCTGTACCAGCCTCCTCAAGTAGCGGTGCGGGTTCCATCTCTACGTCTTCAGATTTGACTTCTTCCTCCAGTTTTGCCGGAGTCCTGTCGATGCTCAGATCAATATCATCTGATATGAAACTGTCATGAATTGCTCCAAATACATCTTTTGGCGTTTCATTCTCTGACTTAATGGGCTTCTCGTCATCTTTGTCTTCATTCTCGTCTTCCGACGATGAGAACATACTTTGCAATTCTTGAGAGACCTGAGATGATGATTGAGGGGTCGAGGTTCCGGATTTCTTCTGCGTCCTCTCCCTTTTTATGGCAGACCCGGCGGAGACTGACTTCGTAAATGGCGACGCTGACTTCTTATCTCGTGACTCTGACTTCTTTATCTCCTTCTTAATATTGTCTCTGCTTCTTTCATCCTCAGTCGTCGTGGGTCGTCCGCGATGATTCTTAGATGTATTTTTCGCTCCAAGTGCGAAAGTGGACGGTATGGTGCTAGCTTCAGATACTGGTCGCTGCTTAGCTGGCAAGGCCTGCTCCTGCTTCACTTCAGGCTTCGGAAGTGGTGCTTTACTCTTGGTTTGGACATTCGTCGCAGGGCGGGTCGGACGTGCAGATGCAAATTGGCCGGGTTGCCCGCTCTGCCTCTTCGCCGCTGGTTCCAAAATAGTACCGTATGTTTTGCTAATTGCCTCTGGATCTTCGTCTAAATCAGTATCTCTAACTCTCCGTCCGCATTCCGCGAGCGTAATAAAATCCTCATGTAGACGCGTTGGTTCAAGCGAATACACGTGAACGTAGTCGATCTTGCGAAACGCTGACTTCGCGTCCTCGAGTTCCTCCTCAGGAACAAGTTGAAATATCCTTTGAACGATTTCGTCGTCGAGTGTCACATCAGTATCAGGAAGTGTACTGGGTGGAGAGCTAACGTCGCTCATCAGGACGTCACCAGATATCGCTGGGGTCGGACGCTTTTGGCCTGAAATGAGGTATGTTGCGTGGACTTTATCTGGGTAGAGTGACCGTGACGAAGTATGAAACGCGTAAAGATATCGCTTAGCTAGCGCTGTGTGGACTTTCAGCTCGCGAGAGAGAAGCCGATACGTGATCTGTTCGTCAAGGTGTTAGATCTCGTCGAGGGAAGCACGTAAAATCATTGTACTTACCGGCTCCTGATCGTGAACAATTCGCGTAGCAAGAAATATGCTATACTGGTTATTTGCCATGTTATCACCAGTAGTCAAGTTAAAATCACTGGAGTAGCAATGACTGTTGATGCTGGAGTTGGCCAATGTCCTCGCATACCGTCAGGCTCTTACTAGACATCGCGACGCGTCTCGTTGTAGAGTTGGCTCGACCCTAACCTTGAAAAACTAAATTGAGGTCTGAAATATACGCCGACGTACATGCATTGCGGTGCTCTATATTACGCAGAGAATGACGCCACTGCCTGCGCCACGGCGTGGATTTCTAAGCCACATCCTCATCACTGATCACTATTCTATTTCTTCAGAAATCTTGCCGTAAGTCATCGGATTAGAATTATTCAACCACCAATCCCCTTTATTTTGTTTGTACTATACTACTGCTCTCCTTGCCTTCGCACCTGTCACAATACATCAAATATGCCACCAAAGTAAGTGCAGTTTGCAGTTGCCACACGTTATTAGTGCTAACAAGTATCGATGTTTAGAGCTGACATCAACAAGTCGACCTGGGAGGATACCGATATCCCTTCCGTATGCGAACGCTGTCTTGGTCCGAATCCGTATACTCGTATGACGCGAGAGCGGCATGGAGAAGAATGCAAGATCTGCACGAGGCCTTTTACGGTCTTTCGATGGCTGCCGGAGGACTCTGGTGGTCGACACAAGAAAACGGCAATATGTCTCACATGCGCTAGACAGAAGAATTGTTGCCAGAGTTGTATGTTAGATTTATCGTTTGGATTGCCGATAGCGATCAGAGATGCTGCGCTGAAGATGGTTGGCGCTACACCGGGTGCGAGTGGAAGTATGGCCTTGACTACAACAGAGCCGCAAAATATTATTTCAAAGCAATTTGTGGCTCAGAACATCGAGGAAAGGTTAAAGGATGAGGGAGAACAAGCGCAGCTGTACGAGAGAAACCAAGCGCAAGCGGAGGAAGCTGGCAAGTTACTGTTGCAGAAGTTGTCTTCCTCGCAACCGTACTATGCTAAGAACAATGTCGAGAAGTACGCGGACTCGGGGCCAGGTGGTAAGATCTCGAAAATGCCGCGCGGTACCATTGTGGGTACGTCTAGCGGGAAGTCTAGTGTTGCGAAGCTAGTGTCAAAGTTACCTACACTAGGAAAGCCATTATCTGTCCCAAAGGATCCCAAGATTATGTCGCTCTTTCTGACCGGTGTCGAGGATGATTTGCCAGAATACATGCTAAGGAACTACTTCTCCCAATTTGGACCATTGAAATCTTTGGTTTGCTCGCATAGATCACGGTGCGCCTTTGTCAACTACAACACTCGAGAAGCAGCAGAAGCAGCAGCTGCTGCTACTGGGACAACTTTGGTCATAAATGGTTGTCCAATGCGAGTAACCTGGGGTCGCCCCCGACCAATAGGCGATGAAGCGCATAGCCTGCAGAATGCCAAGCTTGCATTGGCAAATAAGAGGAGGATCATTAATGAAGCTCGAGAAGCGTTAAAGAACGAACAAGGAGGTGATGCAGAGACTGGTGGCGTGGATGAAGGAACGATTGATCTGGAGCCGAAGCTTCCACCAGGGCAGGCAACTGTCACGTATGCCAGTCAGAAGCCGGATTATGAAACGTGATTGTACTATAGATTGGAAATAGTCACTGGTAAGCGCTGCTCAAATTAGCGCAGACGCTAACTTATGCCAGCTGTTCATATTAAAGACGCTATTGGTGTCATTATTGAGTCTGCGACTTACTATATTGGTCTTAACCGGTCGATAAAACTAGCGATCAGACCGAAAAAGTATTCGAATGGCATTGCGCGCCCTCTCATTCACGCATATCCCTAACCCCATGCGTTACGTGAATTCTAGGGTTTAGTCACCAAGTAGATGTCGCAACCATGCCCCGCCATCACGTCAGAAATATGCTGCGCAACCATTGTCATTCTGGGTGGAGGCACAAGCGAAATATCTGATAGGCTTTATCTGCTACTGAGAACTAAAGTAGATTAATTGTGCATTACATTACCTATCTGACGTGAACTTTCGACATTGTAGGATCTTCACTTGATGAGCGGAACAGTCATCCTGCACCTGCGATGGCTTCAAATTATCTATTTGTGGTAAACATTGCGCAATTTCGCTCGTTAGGTGACTGCGGCGGCGCACGCAATTGCCCCTGACACTTGGCCTTCTGTCTATAAATGTTGCATAATTTCTTCTTGCTCTCTTCACGTCTAGATTGTCCAGCTGGCTAGCCCAATTGAAAATTACAATCCGCAATGTCTACCACCCGAGTTCAGAGCATCCAGGCTATCGATGCCTCATCTTTCCATGGCGACAAGGCCAAGATCTATGGCTTCGATGCCAAAGGTCTTATTGTTTTAAAGGGCGAGGACTCTGACGTAGGTTCCTATGGACTAATTTCACAAGAGTGAGCTAATCATCATAGTCGGATTATCCTCATTTCCTTCCTGTCTGGGATCCGAATGAGCACTATGACCCTCTAACAGAATTCGAATTCACCGACCCAGGTCTCCGAGCTGACCCGGCCTTTCCCAATCTTCTCTCTCAGTCCAACGCAGAATTTACGGTCAAGAACCTGACTCCAAAATTTGGCACTGAGGTGCGCGGAATTCAACTGTCCGAACTGTCTCCCGAGGGTAAGGATGAGCTTGCTCTTTTCGTTGCACAACGAGGAGTCGCTGTGTTCAGGGAACAAAATTTGAGGGATAAGCCTATTGACTGGCTTCTCGAGTACTCCTCCCACTTCGGTCGAAATCACATCCATCCTACCTCCGGCGCTCCTCGGGGCCACCCTGAGGTTCACCTTGTATACAGATCAAAGACTGAGGCCGCGTCGGAAAATATATTCTTCAAAGATCACGTTTCATCGGTTGCCTGGCACTCTGATGTAACATATGAGAAACAGCCTCCTGGCACGACCTTCCTCGCTATCCTCGACGGGCCTGAGTCTGGCGGCGATACCATCTTCGCGGACACACAGGAGGCGTACAATAGACTCTCTGAGCCATTCCGACAGCGACTTCACGGGCTTTCAGTACTTCATTCTGGTCTTGCGCAAGCGGATGCAGCCAAAAATGCGGGAGGTGTAGTTCGTCGTGAGCCCGTCGAGAACTTCCATCCATTGATTCGGGAACATCCTGTCACGAAGGAGAAGGCCCTCTATGTGAACCAGCAGTTTTCACGCTATATCAAGGGCTTGAAACGAGAAGAGTCCGATGCCATTTTGAACTTTTTGTATGACGTTTTGGCTAAGAGCGCGGATCTCCAGGTTCGTGCTTCCTGGGAGCCTGGTACGGTAGTTGTTTGGGATAACAGGCGAAGTGTGCATTCAGCTCTGGTGGATTGGTCAGGTGCAGGTTCGAGCCGTCATGCGTTTAGATTGACACCACAGGCTGAGAGGCCTAATGAGGGCGAGCCGCTTACTCAGTAGAGACATGCATCGCAGATGATAAGGTATTGAAATACATTCTCAGCGTGAGACAATTGATGTCTTTAGCTCCTACTATACGGTATTCGTAGTGTAGTTACATATTATTACAGTAATCATATCGAAGTAAACCACATATTTGTATCGCCTTATTTGCTTGAAACCCTCTGGGGAATCTACTGCGGTGGCTCGTGCGGCTGACGATAGGCGAAGCTCCAACCATATCGGACAAAATCCCTCATCCATTTGTTCTCCCTCGTTGATTCACGAACGCTTATCCATAAATCTCAGTTGACCCAATTGACTACTTAGTTACTTCACAATGGCACCTACTATTGCAATCACTGGATCGGCTAGTGGCATCGGCGCTGCTATTGCGAAAGTTTACGCTTCGAAGGGCTACAACTTGGTCTTGGCCGACTCCGCCTCTGATTTGCTTAAGTCCACTGCTTCGTATCTTCAGTCCCTCTTCCCCTCCACTGAGATTCTTTCCCACGAGACCGATGTTACTCAAGCCTCGGAGCTTGTCAAGCTGAAGGATGCTGCCATGGCGAAGTTTTCCAGTCTTGACATGGTCGTCCTCAACGCTGGCATTAACGGCAATTACAAAATGCCCGCGGAACAGGGCGGCTGGTGGGGCAACCCCGACGGCATGCGAAAGCTTTTTGACGTCAATTTGTTTGGTGTTGTCAACGGAATTCATGCCTTCTTGCCCACATTGCGCGAGCAGGCCAAGTCTGGCAACAAGGTCACCAGAATCGTCGTCACCGGATCTAAGCAGGGAATCACTAATCCTCCTGGAAATCCATGCTACAACGCGTCGAAGGCTGCAATCAGATACTTGGCCGAGCAGTTGTCATACGAATTAAAGGACGAGAGAGTCACGGTGCATTTGTTAATACCGGGATGGACTTTCACTGGTATTGTTAGTAATGGCATTCCTGGCTTCTACAACGAGGATATTGCCGCTAAGAAGCCTGCCGGCGCTTGGACACCTGATCAAGTTGCGGATTATTTGGACAAGGGCATAGAAAAAGGTGATTTCTACATATTGTGCCCGGATAACGAAACCACTACGGAAATGGATAAGATCAGAATGGAGTGGACAATGGGGGACTTGATCAACCCTCGCCAGCCATTGAGCAGATGGAGACCTGAGTATAAGGAGGAGTTTGCAGCTTTCTACGCATCAAAAGAGAAGAAGTAAGAAGAGTGCGCAATGTATTAATCGAATGTATTGTTCGGATGAGTAGATAACTATATATCGTCAAGAATAGGTAGGGTAATTTGAAGTATGAATCTTAAATGTGCGGTGATAACTTTTTTTGCGCATGCGCATTGCCGCTATCCGTATTCGTCGCTTGGCGTCGAGTCACCCCCTGGTTGGCATCGGACTTCTCGGGCCATTCCAGGCACCGGTGTGTCCACAATGATCAGCTACACAGCCGTCTTACTTCTCACAACAAATCAAAACGAAACAGCAATAATATCCCAAATGAGTAGCGCTCTCGCACCCCACCATGTTCTCAATAGATCTCACTCCGTCAAATGAGGCAAAAAAATTCCGCCGTGCAGTTACGCACAAGTATGGGAATGCAACACTAGTCGTGTCCTTCATCGTGCTTGTCCTCATAGCAGTTCGCGCGGTTTCTCTCGGCCGCCTACCTAAGCCGCTTCAACACCCGTTTCCGCTTTTCCTCTCAGTTAGCCTGTGCGCATTTGTTCTCGCACTATTATCGTTTTTGGAGACCCATGACGATTATTTATACCTTACAAAGCGACTGGGAAGGTTAGCAATGACTGTCTGATCTCGACTCGATCATCATGAGAGCTAAATGTGCCTGTTTAGAGTCGCGGCCTCCGCAATGCCGGCATTATACTTCCTCTCCCTTCGACCTTCTCCTATTCCTCGAGAGTCGTATCTACGATTGCTGCCGTTACATATCTGGCTCGCGCGGATCATAATCTGCTTGTCGACACTACATGGCATCCTCTATATCGGCTACTGGGCGCAAGTCGGCAACCTTGCAAAGATTTTCGAGTGGGCAAACTTGTTAGGAGTGCTTGTCGCTCTTGGTTTTTTCTTGACGCTTGTAGTGTCATTGCGCTATTTCAGACGCCACAATCATGAGCTTTTCTTCAAGACACACTATCTATTCGCCTGGGCGTGCGTCCCAATCTTAGCATACCATGCTCGGCCGCAAATATGGGTGATCGTATTTTATCTCGCAGTTTTCCTTGTCGGCCAGCTCACTCAGCGACACTTTTTTGGTCAGGTTGTAAGGTTAAGTGTGCGACGCATTAGTCCGCGTATGAACGTCGTTACTTTGCCCCGCAACTTATTCCCGAAATACTTTTCACCTGGAGCACATGTCCGGATTGCGCCCACCTATTTAATGTCGCGCTTCTGGTTCCTTGCTGCCTCGCATCCATATACCATAGCGAGCCTGGCGTCAGACGAAGAGAGTGTTCGGTTGATTGTCAAGCCAGGCAAGCGATTTCAATTAAGCGACGACGATGAGTGCATTATCTACGGTCCGTACCCATCGGTGACATATGATGGTTTTGCGGATAGCCAACAGACCGCTCAGCCATCACGCAGAATTGTCGTCATCACCGGTGGTGTCGGTATTTCGTTTGCAGCGCCGATTGTTACCTCATTAAGGCGGACGCATTCGAAGATCAAATTGTTATGGGCTGCGCGAAGCAACGAAGATATTATTTTGCTCAAGATTCTCGGGCTAGGGGATGTTGACGTGTTTATCAGTCCGGAAGCTGCAGCCGAGATTGAAGATACATTCCTACCCGAGATCGGTGAGCCATCGGATGGAAAGACCCTACGCGCTGTCGAAGACGAATCAATCGAGCTCTCTTCGAACCTAAACACTGACGACCTCGATCACGTTAGTCGTAGTGATGACTTTATAAAGCACAGGAATATAAAGGTGATTTATGAGCGTATGAACATTGAGGAGGAGTTGAAAGCATTTAGAGATAGTGTTGATGCCGGCCTCGATAGTGACAACTCCAGTATGTGTGTTATATCTTGTGGTAGCAGGAAGCTGGTAGGCGAATGTTCAAGGTGGGGCAAAAAGTTGGGCGCAAAGGTAATTGAGGAGCTTTACGAGATATAATTTATTTCAATATAGAATTAAATTAAGTTCAGAACGTAGCGCCAGAATGGCCCCGTGTGGGAGTTGCCCCATCGTAATAGGGTTAGGTGGAGCCGGATTTTTTCTTCAGGGGTAGATAGTTTTCTCCCAACCACTAATATGATCATTCGCCCAGAAAACTTTTGGGTGGACTGAGTATCGCTGGTAGTAGCTAACCAAAGACACCTAAAATGCCAAGAGAACAGAAGAAGAGAGGTCGAAGGCTAAATCAGAAACCCTACGAGAAATCTCAGCCGGAGCCGGAGCCTGAGCCGGAGCCCTCGCCAGAACTTGCAGTCGAGGAGGAAGCCTATCAAAATGGAGTCGACCATGGTATAACGTCCAGATAGGTGGAATTATATGTATATGATTTCTAACTGGTGTTGGGTTATAGGAGCAGGCCAGCAGGCGTTCTATGGATTACTGGATAGTACGCAGATCGAGTATTTCAAGGAAGCGGAAAGAATTATTGATTCAAACGCATTCATGGCTGAGGAAGGTATACGTCCTGATAGAGATCTGATCAGCATGTCTAAGCAAGCTAATTCCTTTGGCAGAAAGAGAACAGTTCTACGAAGCTCTGTGGGCAGAAGTTAATGAAATCGAATTAAAGGTGTCGACGGACCCTACTGGGTCCAAAATCCTCGAGCGACTACTACTCGCAAGTCCGAAAGAGAAGTTGCTTGACGTTTATAAAACATACTCGACTAGGTATTTACTTTACTATATGTGTAATGAGGCCGGTATGGTATAGCAAGTTAACGTCGACGTTCAGGGTTTTGGAGCTTTCAACCCAAAGGTTTTCATCACATTGCTTAGAGACTCTACTAAATTGCTCGCTCGCATTTATCAGCTCCGAGATTCAGCAGGCTCCAGATTTGTTACAAGTGCCCACAATCGATACTGAAAATGCGCCAATAATAAGTGCTGTTAGCGACTTCTTTGCCGAAATTCAAAACGATATCCCAGCAATCGCGTTTCATCCTTACGGTTCACATGTCTTCAGATCATTCTTACTTTTATGTGCTGGGAAAGAGTCTGTTAAGACAAGTGGTTCGTCAGTACTCAGTGGAAACAAGTCATTGAGTGCAAAGAAGACAGCCGTCGTTCCGGAGACGTTTGGCTCTGGTCGATTCGAGCCGCCAGCCGTCTTTAAGCAATTTATTGAAAACGTTCTACAAACTATTGTCAATGGGATTACATTAGAAAAAGGGCGGAAAATGGCTTTGGATCCAGTATCGAGTCCCGTGTTACAGCTCTTGATTGAGTTGGAGGATGACTTAATGCGCGCCGATATACTGTCAATAATATTACCCCCGACAAAGGGAGAGCCAGATTTTATGACGATCTCTTTCCTCGAGAGCTTGTTGTCAAATCCTGTTGGGTCACATTTCTTGGAGAAACTGCTCTATTCTTGTCCGTTATCATTTGTGGAGTATCTGCATGATTCATTTTTTGCGGATCGATTGCGCATTATTAGTAAAGCCAAGGGGTTTAGCTTTGCTGTAAAAGCACTTATGCAACGAATGGACAAGAAATCTTACGAGGAGTTTGCTGCCAGATTATTAGACGAAGTGACCGATTTATCTCGTGAGTGCATTTGTGTATGAAAGTAGTCGAGTCTCTATTTAACGGAAGCACAGTGCAAAACGTTGTGTTACTCAACAATATCATTGTTGCTATTTCACAGCATGGATCGCTTCAAACTGAAGCTGCCAACAAAATCACTGGCTTATGCAGTGACAGGGAGAACATGTTATTGGCGCTCTTAGATATTAGCAGTTTCGAGAACATAAGTGCTAGACAGCGAAGTGGTGCAAACGATAGCCTAAAGCAGCGTTCCATACTAGTCGAGAACCTGTTAAAGAGTATTCCTCAAATTTCGGAGGCAATTGTGGAAAGGCGAGTTTGACAAAGTTCTATAGCTGATGATGATGATGATGATGATGATGATGCTGACCAATTTCTAGTTTTATTGCATTCCCCGCTGATACGAAACTGCAGTTCACCGAGAATACCATCTTCTCGCATGTTGTTGAAGCAATTTTATCTAAGGGCGATCTACCTCTTCCAACAAGGCGCAAACTGCTAAACGATTTTATGGGACACTTCGGAGACATGGCATGCAGTGTCGGAGCCTCAAGAGTGGTTGATGCCTGCAATATTACCTCGGCTGGATTGAATCACTACAGAGAGCGAATTGCAAAAGAGTTATTGGCCGACAGAGAATCAGTCATGAGGAGTTTATACGGCAAGAAGGTTTGGAAAAACTGGAATATGGATCTATACGCTAGATCGTCTGCACAGTGGAAAGGGAAGCTCCTGCGCGTGTAAGTGAAGATGCTAACTTTGCCAGACAAAAGGAAAAGTCCATGTTGTAATTTGGCATGCATTGGTGTAAAATATTATACAATCTAGTTTACATGATTCTGTAAATGGCCGGAAGGTTGGTGGGCTATGACAGCAACCGTCGTCGCACATCGATAGCTTCTCTATATGATGTCGTCATCTTCAGGTTCCTGAGACATCTCCTGTGGTTCTGTTTTGGTATCCTTATCCCTATTCAACCTCATTAGAAGCATCATCCAAGTTTACAATAATCAAACCCGCACGTACCATTCAATGTTAAACCTTGTGACTCGCGGTTTCTCAGCCAGAACGTTTCGTACAACGTGGTCGATCTGGACTTTGCTCGGCGGATTCTCCCGTAGGTCCTCCGTATCATACTCGTTATTCACATAGTATCCAACACGTACAAACTCCTGCCCATTGTACGAGCATGTGAGCAACATGACCGTCACGCTAACAAGCTCTGCTGCAGGGATCAATTCCGGCGACGGGGGATCGGCTGTGAAAAGGAATTTGTTAATGCCCACGGGAACTGGACCGACAAGAATAGAATCAAGGAGTTGGTCATGTTCAAATCTGATCTCATTAGACATTAATCACGTTCACAGATGGCAAAGAGGTTTAACGCACGATGAAGACGATCCGACATAGGTAAGCTTCCATTCGAGATCTAGTACAATCTTTAACTGTCATTCTCGAATCCGATTAGCACGCTACCCCACCTACCTTCCTTCAGAGGTTCTAAGCACTCGAATGTTATCTCAAATTCGTATGGTGCTGTAAATGGCGCCGGATTATTTAAGACATTAATTCCCAGAAGCGATACGATAGACATGTCGGATACTATTTGTGAATATTGTGTGCGTCTTGAATGGAAATTTGGGATAATAGGTGTTTCGTCTGTGTATTAGACGGCACCAGACCCAACGTTTTGACAACGCGTGATCCGATGGATGCCAGCATAACTGGGAGGGAGACAAGACTCAACGCAAACACTACTCTCCCGAGGGCTATAAGTAAACTCGGACGTGTACCAAGTAGCGTGCTCGCATGTAGAAAGACAACCTCACTTGAATCTGATTTGGTTAGTGGCAGTAGACGAAGAGTTCGTGTACTAGGAACCTGATTTCGTTAGTATCATTGCATCGATAACTTCCCTCTTGCCAGAGGCACTCCTTACTTTGTTGACAAAGCGTCGCAGGAACGGGACCAACAGGCTTGGTTAGGTTCTCGCCGTCTTGGACCTAATCCTGCGACGCTGCCTGTAAATAGACGAAGGGTTCGTGTGTATAAATCTGAGTTGGTGCGGACGTAGGCTGCGGTTGGGTTGTATTACAGTTGGAAGTGGCTTATAGTGTGCAACGCGCATACACAGCATAACATAGTTAATTAATTTGTTTTTTGTTTGTGCAACGTCGAATAAATCGCGCAGGCAGCAACCGCATGTGGGTTTGCTTGGAAGGATGCGTTTTTTGTCACGGAAGCGATAAATTGACAAGAACAAGCCGACGCAAGACGCGTGAATGAATGAGTGATGCGAGTTCGCGATCGCGGCGCGCGTCGAGCGCGACCTGTTCCGTCCGTGCGGGCCCTAACCCCATGCAGCCAAGAGCAGGAACTCGCCGCACTCACTGACTGCGTCGTCACCCCGAATCCATACAGAGCTTGTGCAGACGTTTAGCTCACATACGACAATTTATTAACCTACCAAATGGGACACATTCGAAAGCTGAGCTGTTCAAATCTACAATACTAATTTTGAAAGATAACGGTATGTTTGAAGAGGTACAAACTGACGGAATCGCGGCTCGCATGCGTGTGTAACATTGGATAAATGGCGCATGAAGCGGTCTCGATTAATTTAGCGACGGAAACTAATCCTGACCCGGACCTGAAGCACACAAGATATTATTAGGTAGTTGTGGAGTTCAGTGCATTTAGTCTTGATTCGTGGACTAAGGAGGACGTGGAATTTCCGCGCACAACTGTACACATCTTTCCACAGAAATAAATTCGAAACTGCGGGTCAATTCAGAACTCTCTTTGATGCAGTGTCTGTCTGGCTTGTGCCGAGAGTATTCTTCGCCATTGTTAGCTAGACCGTCATCCTACCTTTCGACAGGAAGTCCCACTACTATAACTGCCTCGTGAATTACGCTCGAAAGCGCTCCGGCATATCAAATATCTACGTTCTCCCCTCTAAACACTCGCCACCACTTCGACTGTTCCCACGCCTCCCCTCCTTCCCACCAAGCACAGAGCACCACTTTCTCAAAAACCACGGAGTCGCTTCCCAACCCCGCATATCCGCGGGATTGTCATTATTTCCCGTCCGATCCGCATGCAAACAAACAAGGCCATCTTTCATGATATCGACTTTGAGATCGGCGACGTCTACCCGGGGCGGGCAAGCGGACGCGAGGGAAATGACTAGCGAGCGCATGCTTGGGAAAGGCAGGATATCGAGGAATGGATGATCGGGTAGATGATCTGCGCGGTAGTGGGTCGTAAGTGTGGTGGTATCTTTCGGGCATATCTTAGTTGAAGAGCTTTTAGTTCGTCCATGGAGCTGATTTGAGGTCTGTAAAACGGTGACGAACAGTTTTCGCCGTAGAATCTTGCCACGGGAACGCCGATCGCCTTTGCATTCCAGAGATATGCGTCGAGGGTAGAGACTCGCTGAATGCTGTTTTGATAATAGGGACCTGGGCATGGAGGAGAAGGAGAGGAAGACGGATGAATTGGCAATTTTTCCTGGTAGATGAATCGGAGACCTGAAACGAAGAGATCTCCCAAGTTGAGTCTTTTGCGACTCCTCGAGGTGAGTTGGCCGGCGAGGAAGACATCCTTTAGATTGAGCTGCTTTTCCAGCGCAATTCCGATTAAACGCTTCGAATCTTCTGCGACATCCAACTGGATTATTTGACGGAATGCTTCCAATACCAGTTCGTGCCTGTCTGAGGCGCTCTGACCATCGTCATGCGGAGCGTCAGCATTCCCACGAGAAAATGGTGTAATTGACGCCGGGTTGCTGAGAGAAAAGTTCGACTGACAAGGTAGTCAGTCCTCGCTGATACCAGAGACAGCCAATAGATTAGACGACAGCGTTGTTAGCGATGTCTCCTATTCCGTGTGGTTAGTGTGGTGGTATAAGGTTCCCGAACGTTCATGTGAACCTACCAGTGCTGATGTCTGGACGATGTTGCGGTCCACAGTTGGGAGATTCAGGTTGCCACATACGCTCGACGACGTAGAAGTAGTATCATAAGCTATTTCGGATATGTCAGGTAGTTGTTGCTCCAATTCTGGCACATCTTCCGGGTTAAGAAATAATTTCTCTGAACTTTCATTGCCATTAGTTGAAAAAGCTGAATATCATAAATAGTCGATGAAGTCCTGGAAAGCATCGAGGGGCAGCTGTTCAAATGATCTATGACTGTCGGATATGAATCAAAAAGGATTCGTTACAGGAAGGCCAGGCATCAAGTCCAGTCTTTCAAGGCTAATATGACTGCTGTCAACTTGTCGACTAAGATCCGCAGATTGTGAAAGATCTGACGCGGTGAATGACTTATTGTAGCCTGCATTACTGGTGCTTCTGTTGACAGAGGCTTGCTGTTGAAGCTGCGCCAAGTATATCTTCTTTTTTTCACCTATAAGTGTGTCGATATCAATCATTAAACCAATAGTCATCACTTGCACCTACGATATGTTCGCTGTGCCAATCTATTCTGCATCTTCCGTTGTTCTGTCATGCACCGCTTGTACCTGACATTCGTTTTGGATGACCCAGAACCAAACCCGCCGGCGTGCGTCTTTGTACAGCGACCATTTCTCGTGGAGGAGCTCATCGACTCTGAGCAGCGCTGGCCACACTGACAGACCCACCGAATTAGGCCGTCGTATCTCAAACGCATCGTGCGAAAGTGCGTCCTCCATGGCTGATATAATCCAAGACCGTGTTGTCGAGAAATGAACAGGTATGTACGAGCCACTGGTGTCAGAATATCCGGGAGGGTTAGCTTTGCGAGGATTCAGACATCAGCGAGATAGATGTCGGTTCAACATCTCTCGAGTGGCTGGATAGTGGTTTCACAGATTATACAGTACAGACATGGAGTTGGAACATACATCTCCGGATAACGGGAACCAGCTATCTCGGCAGCCTCGAGCGCGTGTCGAATCTCGGTCACCTCGGCATCAGACAGTACGACGTTCAGCGCGCCGGCATTATCTTCCAAGCATTTTACGCTCCTCGTTCCAGGAATAGGAATAACGTCATCACCCTGAGCCATGAGGAAAGCGAGACACAACTGAGCAGGAGAGCACCTTTTCTTTTGGGCCTGCTCCTTGAACCGCTCTACCAGCTCGCTTATGTGGGCCTTGTCGGCATAGAATCAAATGTGAGGTGTGACGGATCTCTGACTTGTCGTTAGGGCAAAGCATATGTGTTATGTTGATACGGCGCCTAGGAAGAAGATCAGAAGGATTGTCCAGAGCTCGAAGACAGGTAGTATAGAAGTGGTTTACACTTCATTTTATGGATATCAAATCATTTTCCAAAGATAATTTCCCGTGAGAAGTCACTTGTGAGCGCTACGTGTTACGCTAGCCTCAAAGGAAATAATGGCACTAGAATATCTCTGAAGATTCTGCAGCGGATTCAGCTCTTGTCCATTAAAACGTTTACAATTACCAATAAGTGACAGGAAGCGAAACTTTCATGCTCGAGTGGAAAATATCTTTTAAAATATCTTATTTTTATTTATTAATAAGTAAAAATAAGAAGAATAAACTAAAGATATAATGAGTTATTGACTAATTGGTAAGTCCTCCAACTTTGACTTGGATTCCGGGACAAAACAAAAACGAAAAAAAAGAGAGCCGTGAAAAGGTAATTTGATGATTGTTTCCCCCGTTTAAGGCTCCCCCATTTCGGCGATCTTGTCATTGTCTTCTGCATGGTAATCGCGTTCACCGAATTTACTCTTCTTTCTGAGAGAGGGGCCCCAGAAGCTGAAGACGAGGGGAATGGGGACCATTATGACGGCGAGGCAGCCAAGAAGGGTGCCTGCCCATTCGATGCCGAGGTTGTGGAACATTTGGCGCGTGAACAGGGGGAAGCCTGCGCCGATTGCGGATCGGAGGATCGTGTCTGCGGCAAAGACGGAGGCCGCACTAACGTTCGGGAAGAGTTAGTATTCAGTCTTTAGTAGAGTAGAGGGGAATTTGTGGTGGTGGTGGTGGTGGTTGATTGTGTGTATTGAAAATGATAGGGTTGGAACTTACAAGCTAAGATAGGAGTCGATGAGATAGTTGAAGCATTGGAGGAAAATGCAGAGAATGCCGAAGCCGATGAAGACCCCGGAGGCGGTGGGGGCCATCCAGTGAATGGATGATCTAAAGCCTGTCCAACCGAACCTGGGATTGTTAGCAACAGTGACAAGATGACAAGACCTTGCTGGATGAACGGTGAGCTTACCAGAACATTCCTGCTGAGAAGAAGACTCCTCTAACCATGACGGGAGGTAGACGCCATTCGGGAATCGGATGATGATGATTCGCTGTCAATTTCTTGGCGTATCCTGGTTGCAAGGTCAGGATATAGATGCCACCTATCGCCTCGCCGATCATCAATCCAATGAAAGGAAGACCACCAACACCAAGACTCATCCCGTGAACTTCCTGGAATACGATCGGATATGCACCGAGCAAGGCATACATCAGTCCATAGATGAAGGACATGTACAATGTGACGAGGAGGATGATGGGCTCGGAAATAAGCATTCGGATTGGTCGGCTGAAGTTGTTCGTGAGTAGTTCATGGAAATCTACCTCGACTTCGTCCTGTTTGGCATGGATGCCCAGTTGCGAGTTGTCGACGAAGGGTAGCGGCTTTTGAGACAAGGACGGCGGGCGCATATGTCTCCGGATACAAGACGAGGACGAGCGCGAAGCCCAAGAAGCCCATGATGGCGGAGATGTACATGGTCCATCGCCATCCCAGATAGCTCTGCGTAATGAAGCCGCCTGTGAAAGGGCTAGCATCTCATTAAAATCGATTAGATAGCGCGGCAGCAGCGATACTTACCTAGCAAACGGTCCAACAAACACGGCCATGGCGAACATTGTGATGGCAATTCCGCGACTTTCGTGGCCAAACATGTCGGCAAAACAAGCCGGGACAATGGCCAGTGGACTGGCTGCGAAGAATCCGGCGAAGAAGCGGCAGAGCATCAGAGTCTGGGTGTCTTTAGAGGTTGCGGCGGCGATGGTAAAGATGCTGTAACCGAACATTCCCAATAATAATGGCAGCCGTCGTCCATTGAGTTCAGACAGAGGAGCCCAAAGTGTCGGGCCGCTCGCGAAGCCGAGGACGTACAAGGATATGCCGAGGGTTGCAACTTCGGTACTGATGTGAAAGTACTCGTCTATGGGTCCAATTGCGGAAGAGAAGATTGCGCTGGCAAAGGAAGCGACAAAGGTGATGTAGGAGAGGGTGACTGACAAATAGAGCCTGGATACTGATTAGCAACCGCCGCACGCATGCTCGGACAGCTTGCCATACTTCTTGTTGAACGACCAGTTGTGAGGGTGTATTGGATCATCGGGACCCGTGAACTCAACAACGTACTCTTCAGCATCTGGCAGAGATGGAGGGTAGGGTTTGCCGGCTCCAAGTGGGTAGCCAGTACTCGCGAGGCTCAGCGCCGCGACCTGAACCAACAGTTGATTGATGCTGGAGTTGGTACGTGCGAATTCTGTTCAGTTCGACGGGCTCGAGGCGATTCGATAGAACTGACGCCCTTGTTGGCGCACGTGTGACAAAAGAGATTGATCGGAAGGTATCTTCACCAGCTGCTCCCTCGCGTGAGAAACGGGATGGCGATATCTCATTTTCGGCACTTCTCTCAGCCTCAAGCAAATCTCGGTCGAGCGTATCCATTTTGGCAAGCCTTGTTCTCTATTGGATTTAGCAGTTCTCTGTAGGAGAAGGGTAGTATGGCGTGGAGAAGAACAGCGATACCGTGGGTATCATATAGCAATCCCTTTTGGCGCCCTCGCCCTGACGGCATCCTGATCCGACGGCACATTCGGCATGCAGGCTGAATTGTATATCATTGCGAGGATCATAACGAGTAGGCCCTGAGTGCCGTGTTAACCAGCGCCTGAAAGGCATTGGATGTCGGTAAGCCGGCACCTGGTCACAAGCAGAGCCACCGGCAGCTGCCACGATCCAACAGAAGGCGGTCACAGCGCTCAGGGCTGTACATAAAGGGTATAGCCATGCAGTATTGAGCGGCTGCCGTTTATCCGAATGTGGACGCCGCTTCCGGACGCCGCTAGCCTTCCAGGCCCCTGAGTAGTGGTGATGTCATCATCAATTCCGCACAAAGGCTGCCGCAGCCCTGTTCCGAAAACGCAGACAGGGACACTGTGACGCTCGCTGTCTTGGTATCAAACGTTCAGGTCCAGCTTACCCTCAAATCATCACGAAAACTTTCGATCAGTGAAATTAAACAAATTAACGGAGTTAACTTAGCTGAATCAGAAAATCCAGACGGTTCGAGTGATATAATTCTGGCTTCAAAATACTGGCGCGTGCGATGGCGCCGATAGTCATGTGGCTTATTACTTGATGGCTTTCCTTAAAGTTTTGACTCCAAAACAAGCCAGAATCGCCATCGCCACCCGCTGTCGCAGAACACGAGTCGTCGACGAGAGGCAAGCAGGACAAATCTGTTCCTCGTAATCAAATTTATGAAAAAAAAATTATCTTGCGTTGCGAAATAATAAGAAGTATTAGGAAAGCTGACGGAATGGAAATTTGCAAAAAATGCGCGAGACCAGGGGATTAAATGGCCGAGCCGGAGAACATGAGTGAGTATAGGTTCAAAATTAGGATAATTCAAAAAATTACACAACGCACCGAAAAGAACAAAATACCCGTAAAATTAACTATACGAAAAGTATTAAATTTGACGGAGATTCAGAAGGTGGCTAGTATCATCGCGGTAGGCGCGTCACCGAACGCGCTTGAAAAGCTAGAACTTCATCTGCTTCACAGTGAGGCGGTTTTGCCAGAAAGCTAAAAACTTCACTCAATCATAAATAATCATCATACTTGCCTATTAATGACACTAAAATGTCAGCCAAGGAAGAAACAAAAATTACAGGTCGTACCCGGGATCGAACCGGGGTTACCAGAACTTTCGAAATCAATCAAAATCTGGTGTGATAGCCACTACACTATACAACCTAGAGTTAGCGACAATTCAAAAACTATTTCTCTGAAATATGGCATTTTCAAAATAGACCCTTACCCTTAGGGTTACAGGGTTTTATAGGACTATCTTTGATCTCGTTTTCCGTTTTGTTTCCTGCTCTCTCTTTCTTCTGATTTTCCCTTTTTTCGTTTAAGTCAATGTACTTAGGAAATGGCTTTGTGATTTGGGGCCCGCGGTTGTTTTGTACAGACATTCGGTTTACTTGGGTCGGAGGCTGGCTTTGGTCGGGCTTTGTTGTAAATAATAGCAATAGAAAAGACTTCCAACCCAAAGAAAACAAAATTGTTAAAGATTTTTGGAAAAATTACGATAGGGGGAGGGGGGGAGAAGTTGTGGGCTCCGTATTATGTCTGTCATGGAATGGAGGTGTTATCGTCAGCTCGTCGTGCGCGTTATGACGAAAACGTCCCTGGGTTAGAAAGGCTGGACGGATCGTTTGCAATGACCTCTATGAAACGAACCAAATGCCAAACATATCCACTTAGACCTAGCATCTGCAAGTAAATGCTTGCATTGTTCTTCCTAATCGTTCAGATATTGTGTTTTAGCTTTATTCGACGGATATGAGTTGTCCGCACGTTTCTGGCATTGATCTACGCCCCCCGACAGCGTCGCAGCAAGTCCACAAGGATGATTGTACTCAATGTTTTGATACACCTGTATGTGCAGTTCTCTGTCTTCCTGCAAGGTGACGTACTGTCGAATGAGAATTCGTTTGTTGTTAATGGTGTTTGTAGGATCAACCGTGGGGAATTGACGTGTGCTTGTCATGCTTCAACGGAGGGTGCAACTCGCCTGACCGCAATCACTCGCTTCAACACTATCAGCTTAGCCAACACCCTATTGTTCTGAACATCAAGCGGAAGCCAAAGCCCAGGAAGGAGGTAGATATCCAATGGATCAGAATTGCGTCTGGAAATTTTTAACGCTCTATGAGTATAGCGCGAGGAGTCTCCGGCAAAGATCGTGAAGTTGTCGATCCCTGGTGAAACTGAGGAGGACCGTTACGACGTTACGACTCTCGTCAAATGCCTTGCGTGTAACGGTTTGGAGCTAGATAAAGCAGCACCTAATGTACTAGAGCATTCGTTCTACATCTCTGGATCAAGCCTGACTGTTTCACTAGGTTGCCGATGTTGTAAATGGTGTCTTGACTGCACTCTCTTCGACCAAGCTGTCTGAGGTAAAGGCCTGGGAGGAGGAGATCCTACCATGCGAGCATACTCTTTGCCTCGACCAGGATGAAGCTAAAGTGTTGGCCGATCAAGGTACGATGATAAGACAGCACCGATCAATTCCACTCGCTAATAAGTGTTTTTATAAAAGAACTTGCCCATTGCTCACAGTGTGACTTGAAGGAAAATTTGTGGTTATGTTTGAAGTGTGGCAATTTAGGTTGTGGACGCCAGCAATTTGGTGGTGTTGGCGGAAATGGTCACGGCCTTGTTCATTTCGACCAAACGTTGCACCCTGTTTCAGTGAAGCTTGGCAGCATTACGCCAGATGGAACTGCTGGTATGTGTGCTGTTATGGAGTAAGGTGCAAGAATCTGATTTATCCAAAATATAGATGTGTATTGCTATTTGTGCAATGAGGAGCGGCAGGATCCTAATCTAACGGAACATCTTTGGCATTGGGGCATAAAAATATCTGAACGCCAGAAAGTAGAGAAGAGTTTGGTCGAATTGGTAAAGTTCTTTGTATTTACGTTGAATGAGGTTGGCGCTTACCTAGAATCAGCAACTTGAGCATAACTTGAAATGGGAGTTCAGCATGACCAGTGAGAGCGGCGAGGAACTCACACCGTTATTCGGACCTGGATTCACTGGATTAAAAAATCTGGGTAATTCCTGTTACCTAGCATCAGTTGTACAGTGCTTATATTCTTTACCTGCATTTCAAGAGAGGTACTAGATTTTCGACTGTGGTGATGCTAAGCTGACTCAGATTATAGATACTACTTTCCAAATGGCGATCTACCTTTAACCCTTGATCCTGCTAATGATCTAGAGACACAGTTGAGAAAGCTTGCGGACGGTTTACTCTCCGGCAGATACTCCAACCCGCCAACGAAAGACGAGCAGCAAGAGTCTCCATACCAGAAAGGTATTGCTCCGTCTATGTTCAAGGCGCTTGTTGGCAAAAATCATGTCGAGTTCTCCACAATGCGTCAACAAGATGCTTTTGAATTCCTCCTCTACATGATCCAGATGATTAGTCGAGCATCGCATCAGACGCATGGCGTAGACCCGACGAAAGTTTTTAGTTTCGTTGCGGAGCAACGATTGCAGTGTTTGGGATGTAGAAAAGTGAGCTACAAGACAAACGTTCAAGATAATATATCAATGCCAGTGCCTGCTAGGAGGTTACCAACGGAATCTGCAGAACAAAAAGACACGTTTGAGAGTGTAACTTTGAGAGAATGCATGGATCTCTTTACCCGATCCGAGACGTTGGAGTATACATGTCAGGCATGTGGGTCTAAGGATGGAGCGGTGACGCGGACCGCTTTTAAGACTCTCCCGGAGGTTCTAGTTGTGAATGCAAGGCGTTTTGAGCTTGTCAATTGGGTGCCAACGAAATTAGGTATCTTTAGACAGAGTTGCAATTTCTTTTGGTGAAGCTGTACTTATGATCGATAGATGTCCCGGTTGTAGTTCCCGACGAGCCATTTTCGCTAGACGATTACTTTTCGACTGGACTTCAGCCAGGGGAAGAGTTACTTCCGGAGACTCCCCCAACTGCCGACACCAGTTTTGTTCCCAACGGAGAGATCATGTCGATGCTGGAAGCAATGGGCTTCCCAGCGCCTCGATGTGAGAAAGCTCTTTATAACACTGGAAATACGGATCCGGATGCAGCTATGAATTGGCTTTTTCAGCACATGGATGATCCTGATATTGACGAGCCATTTACCCCTCTCAAAGGCAGCTCCAATCTTGAGATATCTGAAAGTAGTATTGCTGTGCTCGCGGACATGGGCTTCACAGTGCCTCAAGCGAAGAATGCGCTGAAAGAGACTGGAGGCGATATGGAACGGGCAGTGGAATGGTTGTTTAGCCATCCGGACGACAGCGGGTCTGAAGTTCCTGACGCCGCACAAGGGAATAAAGAAGTGACAGCTGGTGATGCGTCGATGCCAGCTATCTTCAAATTGCATAGTCTTATATGTCACAAGGGTGGTAGTATCCATGCAGGCCACTATGTTGCGTTTATTAAACAAATTCTCAAACAGCAGAATAGCAGTACGGTCAATGACAGCGAGTGGGTCCTTTTCAACGATGAGAAAGTTGTGAGAGGCGGAGAAGCTGATGAAATGAAGAAGTTTGCCTACGTGTACTTGTTTGAACGATATCGACGCTAAATGCATGCGATCTGTGGATCTGGATCTCGACATTTCCAGTTCCGGCATTATTGTCTGAGAGTACTTGTATTATGCGTACGAGATGAAAAGAGGTGGTGTGTCGACTTGGTCACTCATGTTGTAGAGGAGTAGGCATATTGTATTGCGCGCATGTATATAGGACGAAAATGTAGAAATTGTGGTATTTTGGGTATCCATCCTTAGCCGCGACCGGTGAGATAATGTCCTAAAACGTGCAGTTCAGAATTTCAATTAGAATTTCGGTATATTACAATCTGACCCAATGACTGGGTCACAATTGTCCGGTCAACAGGAAGATATCTCCTGTCTGACCAGTAGACGCTAGATATCAAGTTAGAGTTACCGATGTAATCCGGATTCAACAAGTCCCAACATTCACGCTGGGAACCTCGATAACAAGACCGACCTCACGGAATTCGCTAAACCTTTACTTTATTGTCAATTCTGAAACCATTGGATCAATTGCGAACGATGCTGATTAAGGAGACTTATACTGACATTTTGACGTCGTATGGAACGACCATGCGTGTGTTCGTCTATCACCCTGTCATTCCTGGGTATCCGAAGGCGAAATTCCCCGGCGTTCTCGTGTATTCTGAGATCTACCAAGGTATTTGATTTATATTAGTATATCTGTATAAATAATTGTTTGCTTACTAGCATTTTGTAGTCACGGGCAAGTATTCAGTCAAATGGACGCGACAAGACGGTAGCTGATCCATGTCGCAACAGGACCTGTATCCCGACTCGCGAAACAGATCGCTGGTCAGGGATTCATTGTCGCTGCGCCTTCAGTTTATCATAACTTCGAAAGTGAGTAGTACTACAGCTTCTGCAAACTTTCATCTGACGTGAGTTGGACTTGCTGACTGTGCATATAGGCTGGGAAGCCCTTCCATACGATGGGCCAGGAACCGACAAGGGTAACGATTATAAGGTCGAGAAGCCGCTAGAATCGTACGATGAAGACGCTACTCTTGCAATTGATTATTTAACCAGCCTTCCAACTTGCAATGGCAAGATCGGAGCCACCGGCATGTGTCTTGGCGGCCACATTGCCTTCCGGGCAGCGTTCGATCGTCGGGTCAAGGCGGCGGTGTGCTTCTTTGGAACAGATATACATTCGGCCACTCTTGGAAAGGGCCAAAACGATGACTCACTAAAGCGCGCGAAGGAGATTAAGGGAGAACTGTTAATGGTAAGGGCACTTGAATTGACGGAACGCGCGGTGACTAAGCATTTTAGATCTTTGGCACTTTGGATCCTCATGTGCCGCTGGAAGGACGTGACCTTATTAGAAAGACTCTTTATGAGGCTGGCGTTTTCTTTTCGTTCTGGGAAGTAGCTGGCGCTCAGGTATGTCCAGTCTGATCTCTTTTCTTGTTGACGACTGATCTAGTGTCTAGCACGCGTTTGTCAGAGACGAAAACTCGAAGGGACGGTATGATCCTGCGGTCACCAAGCTCGGTCTCGAGATGCTTTACGAGATGTTCAATAGGACCTTGAAGCTGGATTTGGGCGATCATGACGGTGAGGAGACCAAGCCTGACACTGTGTGCTAGATGTACAAAATTAGGTAACAACAGTGATTCTAAATTAATATCAAGATGTTTACCTCACGACTATTTAACCATAATAATGCTGTATAAGCCATCCATCCAAACATTTGTTCTCACATTCAACGCCCCAACTAATACAATAGAAGTAGCTATTGACATAATTGCCTTTCCCGGTTAAGTCCACCGCGGAGGCTGGTGATCTACAGGTGACGTAGTCGCAGTAGGCGACTTGATGGCTTCTGGACTCTCACTGAATTTACCATCCATAATTGTGCCGTCAGTTAGCCGTTTAATAAACTTGTTGCTAGGCGAGTCAGTGGTCGAGTGGAACGATTTTCGCAGCAGAAGATTAGAGCGTAGACTCGGGAGAAGGTTTGTTTCGTCATCCGTCGCCTCCTGAAATAGGAATGGGTGTCGCAGGCACTGTTCCGCAGTAAGCCGTTCCTCTGGATCGACAACGAGAATTTTACGAATGAAGTCCTTGGCTATATGAAAGTCAGCGAATCGATCGCGCTTTAACTGTGGTCGCCATACCATTGTCGGAAATATCAGCCCAATACTCCTCTGGTTCAAAATCATATTCTGCACTGAGGACGGCTTGCATTTCCTCTGCGGTAGTGTCACGGTCAAATGGCGTGTAGCCACATAGTAAAAAGTATGTGATAACTCCAATAGCCCATATGTCACTAGACATGTTAGAAGCTCTCGTCACCCATTGCAAACGCTACCTACATCGGTTTGCCATGTCCCGTCTTCTTAACCATTTCAGGCGCCATGTATCCGGGAGTTCCGCAAGTGGTTTTAAGGATATTAAACTTTTCCTCCTCTATAATTCGTGACAATCCAAAGTCGGCAATTAGAAGATCATCATTGTCATCTGCAGTTCGAAACAGTAGATTTTCTGGCTTCAAATCTGGCGACTATAATTAGATCAAGCACCTCGATAATTATGTAATGAACCTAAACCTACCTCTGTGCACTATTCCATGTGAGTGTAAGTAGCATACGGCGGAAGTGATAGATCTCACTAATGCTGCAGCATCAGATTCGTAGTACGACCCTTTATTTAGGATTCTGTCGAAGAGCTCTCCACCGTAAGCGATATCTGTTATTAGGTACACTGGAATAACTTATCAGTTCTGATCAGATAACAACTTTCTGCAACATACAGTTATTCGACGTTTCAAAGAAATCGATCAATGTTAGGATGTTTCTATGACCTGCTGATATCTTCTTCAAAACTGATATCTCGTTGCGCACCTACATGTACAATTAATTAGTAAGCAGATTACACGTCGCTTGTGATCCAGCCATATACCTACCAATTTCTCTCGCCCCGCCATCAGTCGCTTATTTATGATCTTTGCGGCAAATTTGCTGTAGAACAGTAGTTAGTGTTGACGGTCGCAAGGAGAGGTCCTGTCTACTCACTGGCCAGTCTCGATGTGCACCGCTTCTTTAACGACAGAATATGATCCCTGTCCTAGAATCTTTCCCTATACGACAGTTAGCTAAGTATCACACACAATGTCCTGTAACTAAGCAATTCATACGGTTCTATATCGACAGGGTTGGAGTGGCCTCTCTGACGCCTCGACTTTGATATCCGCCAACCCAGGCGCAGTCGTGACACGCATTGTGTTCCAAAAATACAAACACAGGCAGACCCGGGGAAAGAAATCACTCCGGCATTATCCACTATTCTTGTTTAATCTATATGGTGTGGTCTCGTTTAGATCGGTTCTGTGCTCTTCGTGAATAGATGAGGCGCTGGTTGTGAAATTGTGGGTGACGAACCCTTGCTCCTATTTTAACTTAGCCCAGGAAGCGCAATTCTCGGAAAAACTTTAATGCGCAACCTTCGATGATTTGGATGATAAAGTATAGTTAGATTACTGTCAGCTATTTACCCTACAGTTAGCTAGCGTACGGGCTGATAAACGATAGCTGCAAAAAGTTAGAAGTGAATACTCGTGTGGACTCTAATACTCTCTACACACTGCGTATTTATTTAGCATCTCACCTACAGGTATGCGTGCAGACTATATCGGCAGACTGTTACTTCACGAATGAGCATCGCACTCCTAGGAAGTTCTTTGATTCCCGCCGGACGCAGTTCGGTGAACTAGCACAATCTCCGGCCCGATGTATTTACTGACTGTGCAATTCCGGTAGGTCGCCGGTCATGACACTGCTAATCCACCTATTTGCACAGATCTTCAAATTCACAGATGTCCTTATGTAGTATTATACAGGTAATACGTGCAGAATTGATAGGTCCACTCGCTCACCAAATTCCATCGCTTCCTTTGTAGCAGTCCCAACGACCCCCAAACTCAAACACAGGATCGTGAAGAGTGTCTTTGTTCCGGTTACATGTTCATTTGCCTCTCTGCAGCTTCACGTAATACTGCAAATTAGTTTGAACAATCCTGGGAGCGGAGCCAGATGTCCAGTAAACTCCGCCAAAGCCGCACGCTGATCCTGATGCGGGATTTCCGGCGGTGTGTTGCTCATGGCGCTTCGCTCACTGTCCGCTTCTATTTCCAATTAACTTACCTGCAATCACCCCGTCCGAATCGTCCGCTACAGCAAACAGCTCACATTACCTCTCGCACAATGGCTGACGTCGAAGCATCGTTCAATCCTCTCTTCTCCACGTATGTTCAGAATTCTTTGAATTGTCACTTGGAGATAGGCACATGTTTGTGCCTGCGAATTGCGTCTACAAGTGAGACCCTGGGGGTCCGATCTAACTCAAATTGATACTAGGATCGAGTCACTCTCGTCCGATTTCATCAGCCGTAAGTTTCCTTTTTGTCAGTAGCATCATCCAAGCATCTGGGATTAACAGTGATCGGGTGATAAGGACTCTCAAAGGCGGTTTCGATCCCATCCGTCTCCGCGGACTTGACCCTTCGTTCGAAGGTCGTTGAGGTGAGTTGTTCTCGTTATATTCTAGTGATCGTTGCTGATGCGACCTGACGGTAGATGGCACACTTCATCAAGAGCGAGTTGACGGCGCTCGGCGCGGAAATTGAGCTCCGCGAGCTCGGCAAGCAAGAAGGCACCGATGTGGACCTGCCTCCAATTGTCCTGGGTCGCTACGGCAAAGACCCAAGCAAGCGCAATATCTTAGTTTACGGTCATTACGACGTCCAACCGGCTCTCGTGGAGGATGGATGGGACACTGAGCCGTTCAAGCTTATCGAGAAGGACGGAAAGCTTATCGGCCGTGGTTCTACTGACGACAAGGGACCTGTGATGGGATGGATAAACTCCATTCAAGCTCATCAGAAGGCTGGAATTGAATTCCCAGTGAATTTGGTCATGTGCTTTGAGGGCATGGAAGAGTACGGCAGTGACGGTTTGGACGATCTGATCAGAGCCGAGAAAGACAAATTCTTCAAGGGCGTTGATGCGACGTGCATTTGCGACAACTACGTATGTCTCATTTAGAACTGCAATGGCGAAATTGACGTCTAATTGGATGCAGTGGCTTGGAACTTCGCACCCTGTCCTGACCTACGGCATCCGAGGATGCAGCTACTATTCTATAACCGTTTCTGGTCCTTCAGCGGACTTGCATTCTGGTATCTTTGGTGGTATGGTTTCCGAGCCGTTGATCGACCTCTCACATATTCTCTCCAAGCTCGTATCTCCACAAGGTAAGATCTTGGTTCCAGGGGTCATGGACATGGTTGTTCCTCTTACACCGGAGGAAGAGAAGTTGTATGACGACATCAAGTACTCTATGGAGGACCTCTATTCTGCCACCGGCTCCAAGACGAATCTTTTCGATACTGAGAAGGAGTCGCTCATGGCTCGATGGCGCTACCCGACTCTTTCACTTCACGGTATCGAGGGCGCGTTCTCTGCGCCGGGCGCGAAGACGGTTATTCCGGCCAAGGTCTCCGGCAAGTTTTCCATCCGCACTGTACCAAATATAACTCCCCGTGAACTCGACGAGTGTGTTATCAAATACGTCAATAAGGTCTGGGAAGAGCTAGGTTCAAAAAACAGGATGGAGATCAAGCTCTTGCACGACGGTATGTGGTGGCTCTCGAGCCCCAAGCACTGGAACTTCGAGGCCGCGAAGAATGCTACCAAGGCTGTCTGGAACGTTGATCCCGACATGACTAGAGAAGGCGGATCTATTCCTGTGACTCTGACATTTGAGGAGGAGTTGAAGAAGAACGTTTTATTGCTGCCGATGGGCCGTGGCGACGACGGCGCTCACTCGATCAACGAGAAACTCGATCTCATTAACTATATTAACGGTGTCAAGACTTTGAGCGCGTACTTGCATTACGCGGCTGTTCAGCCAATGGCTTGAGTTTAGTGTAACTAGGGTCATTCATTGCACAATTTTAGATAATCTGTACGCCGATCTATTAAGTTTATTGTGATGGTTGCGCTAATTGCGACATAACTCTCTCGGCTACTTCATGTGCCTCCAAATGAAAACTGAAAGACGTTATTCGCAGAATGTACTCAGGCATATAAATGAGTAAAATTACGGCCTCCCTCTTCGGTAGGAGGAACCTGCAGCCAGTTGAGAATGTCGTAGTCATATGCTCCCTCAATCATATGGAAAGTGTAAGCATATCGGGATTTCTGCGACTTGTTCGTCTCCGATTTATGGAGAAGAGAACCGTGTATGAGAACCAGTGTACCTAGACTGATCAGTCCGCTATACAGTTGAGATGTAGACCTGCAACTTACCAGCAGGACAGGGGGGCATAACAAATTCATCTTCCGTAGGTTCCCGTGGTGGCTCGACGCCTTCAAGTGTGATGAATCCAGTTCCCATTTTATTTCCACCAAGCCGGATCATTCGCTTCGCAACATTAGCCCACTTGTGCGACCCAGCTACAAAAGAAAGAGCGCCGTTTTCTGCCGTGCAGTCCTCAAGTGCATACCAAAATCCGATGGCACTGGGTCGCCCGCGGACGCCTCATTGCCATACGCCCCGCGGACTCGATAAAGCAGAACCGAAAAGGCGTGAGCGGGAGACGCGTTAAATCTACGGTTACACCAGTCACGCAAGGTCAATTATGATGGCGAGCACTGTACTGCCTGTTGACGATCTTGAAAACAACTAGCTGTATCTGTGATCCGCACAATCTGTCCTGATTAGCTCTCTTCATCCACGCTCCTTGCACTTCCGTCCCTAATCCGGGGGTTCGACTATCACTTCAAGTCATGGATTTTCCAGACGACTTCAACTCATCTGACGTTGAGTTTGAGCCGGCTCCCAGCAAGGCCACGGGCAGGCGTCCTGGTCAAACAGGCATGGCCAAGATCATCGAAGAAGCCACCAACGATCGATTGTCATCGAAACGGACTCTTAGGCAACTGCAATTCGGACATGGCGCACCGAGCACCCGACAAGCACAAGAACTTTGGGTGGAGAGGTTCAATGCATTTCGCAGATTAACACTTAAACAATCATTAGACCAGCCGTTCAATGGTGACGACGTCCTGCGTTTCTTCGATAGCATCATCAGCAAATTAACTCCGGGTTCGAAAGGAAAGCCAGCACCAAACCGCGACGTCGTTCTCAACGGATTCCGCATCATCTCTTCTTATGGAACTTTTACTTACCCGAAATCTTCGGGATACGAACTGACGAAATATGATGGAAGCCGCCTTCAAACGTGGCTAGATGATTCCGTCAAAGCTGGCAGGCTAACCAAAGGAGTATGGAAACAGCGAGTCTGGCTCAACTTCATGACCGTTTCTCGAATGGGAAGGGCCTGGCTTGATCATCACCATAAGCACGGTACTTGGAACTGGGACGTCACCATAGCCAGACTGCTGTCCATCGTGCTTATTACCAGTCTTGGATGTCGAGTAGGAGATGTAGCACGATCAAAGTTATACACCGCCACTGAGTACATGCAGTATAAGCATGTAGAGTTGATGGTTGACGGTCAAGAGGCCAAATTCGAGAATCTGCGGGCGCATATCACCATCGAATTCAAAAAGGGCAGCAAAGACATACGAAATGACAACCTCGAGTTCTACCTTCACTCGCTGAACGACCTCAACTTTTATCACATGTGCCCAATCACCCTTCTCTTGATCCATGCGCTTCGTCATGGGTTGGTCCTCGGTTCCACTATCGAACAAGTCCTCGAGAATGCTGCCAACGCGTCCGATGGCAAAGTCGTCTGGCTCTTTCCAGATCGTCCCCTTTTCGCAGCCCTTTCCCAGAAGTCAACCAGGGAATGCGATCTCGATAAACCTGCAGGCACACCCCAAATACTGCAAACAATCCAACGGATGGGTATCATATCCAACCTACTCTGTCGCGTCTACGTTCACGGGCTACGCCTCGGAGCAGCGCAAGATATTGCTCATCTTCCAATGGCCAAAGACGGCTCGGGTTTCACGAATGATCAGGTCCGACAATCCCTTGGTCACTCCCATTCAGCATTTCATCGCGGTACTACTGAAAAATATGTTGGCAGCGATCCCACGCGCGAGTATTATAATGACCGAGCAGAGAGACAATTTGTGTCTCACTGGGGCCCAAAGTTCAGCGAAACCTCTGCTTTCAACATCGTAAAGCAGTCTGTGACGGACAAAGAAATTCGAGAATGGCAGCAGCTCAACGAGCCATCCGTTGTGAACCCTGACTCCATCAGCTCAAGGCCCGTGCTCGGAATAACATCCGCCGCGAGCGCATCGAAAGCTACATGCGCATTGCGGAACCAGAAACGAAGAAGAAGAATGGAAAGAAGGAAGCATTGGTTGAGAAGTCTGCCAATGACGTCAACGTCATCTCCAACATCAGTGTAGAGGAATACTGAATCTTGATGACTTGGCACCTTCCCCCCAATCTCTGGCTGCTTGCAAATTATCATACTCTGTAACACCAGCGGATCCTTAAATCCAAGACTCTGGGCAATAGCGCTGTTCCGGTCATTGATCGTGTCGGCGCGCAATTCGTCGTTGAGGTTATGAAGCGCGTGACCGATCTTATTGATCGCTTTCTCTTTCGGACGGTCAACTCCCCCTTGTCATCAAACGCGTCTTGTTCAAAGAAGAACCGCACCTTGTCGGAGGATAATCGTCGCCAATATGGGCCTTCTCATCGGTCGAGAACTTGGTAAGAGGGTGATCTTCGAGCCGGAAGTCGGACAATAGCTTTGCAGTCTCGTCAAATAGTGCTTTCAAGCGCGCTGGCGAAAGTTCGCCGGGGAGAAGAAGATAGCCATCGCGGTTGAATGCGGCGACTTGCTCTGGGTTAAGGCCCTGGGTGACCATGTCTCTCTGCTTGATTATCGATTATTAGCAGGATTAGCATATTGATATTAATCCATATCTACCTACCTTGTCTGAACCCTGTATCTATAAATACGTCCTACAATATATACGCGGTATAATATATAAATATATAATATATTATTCACTTCCGGCCGCAGCCACAGCCTTTTGAGAGAATGAAAGGTCGACACAAGACGATGTTAGATCGCTGGTAACTTATCGGGAGTTCAGTAGTTTCCGACCCGCCACATCAGATATTAGCAGGTCCGGGGCCATTTGAAACGGGTCGGAGAGCACCTGAGTGTAGCTTGGGCCCTTGCTCTGTTGGCGCCGAGCACGGGCCCAAAAAAGATGCAGGCGGAGCGAAATGACTCCTGATTTATTCTGCGTTGACCCGCCATTTTTTTTATTCGGCCAGCTCTTGCTCGTGATCCTTGCTGCCATAGCTGAGAACTCAGAAGGAATCTTCCGACCCTTTATTTCATTGCTATTCAGATCAGTCGGACATATCGGACAAGCGGCATGCAATTTCTCTGCATCATAGGGACTAAAAACCTCCCGCTGCGCACGCCAGCAATCGCGCGAACATCGCTGATCTGGTGTCGAAAGAGCAGCATTTTTGCAGCGACGGACACCTACGCGAGGCGACATGTCGGCTCACTTGATGAGAAAGATACGGAGCACATGCTTAACACGCTGGGCTACCCCTCCATCGACGCGTTCGTGACTGATGTTGTACCCGACAAAATTTTGACGCGCCGTCCGTTGAGCGTCCGCCCGGCCGAAGGATTCGCAGAGTCAGAACTCACCAAACGTTTGAAGGAAATAGCGCAGAAGAATACAGTCTTGCGGAGCTATGTCGGGTATGTTGTTCATACCATGTATTGACATGGTGGTTATATTTTGCTAATTTTCGGTTCTAGCACCGGTTATTACGGTACGATCGTACCGCCCGTGATCCAGCGAAATATTCTAGAATGTCCAGAGTGGTACACTTCTTACACACCTTATCAGCCCGAAATATCGCAGGGTCGTCTAGAGTCGCTGTTAAACTACCAGACAGTTGTTACCGACCTCACCGGCATGTCCATTGCTAACGCGTCCTTGCTTGATGAAGGCTCCGCTGCGGCTGAGGCAATGCTTCTCAGTTTCCATTCGGCGCGCGGGAAGAAAAAAACTTATTACGTAGATCCCAGTGTGCATCCGCAGACTCTTGCCTGCATTGAGTCTCGAGCTTTGGTGTTTGGTATTAAGATTGTCCAGGAGTTACCTGACAATGACAATGACTTATTTGGCGCCGTTGCTCAATATCCGGCAACTGACGGATCAGTCAAGGATTGGACCGCTCTCTCTGAGCGTGTGCATGCCGCTGGGGGGTTATTCTCTGTTGCCTCGGATTTGCTTGCCTTGACTGTCTTGAAACCGCCTAGTGAATTTCAGGCAGACGTCGTGTTTGGCACATCACAAAGGTTCGGCGTGCCAATGGGTTACGGAGGTCCCCATGCCGCCTTCTTCGCGGCATCGGATAGCCACAAGCGAAAGATCCCTGGCCGTTTGGTCGGTGTGAGCAAGGATCGTCTCGGTCACGATGCATACCGCCTGGCCCTCCAGACCCGTGAGCAGCATATTCGTCGAGAAAAAGCCACGAGCAACATCTGTACAGCCCAGGCACTTTTAGCGAATATGGCAGCGATGTACGCGGTGTATCATGGACCAAAAGGTTTGCAGTTGATCGCAAACCGCGTGTACTCTATCGCCACCGTTTTCGCGTTCGCGATTCAGAAGCTCGGGTTTGTGGTACTCAACGAGACGTGGTTCGACACGATTACGGTCCGCACGAGCGACTCGAACATGGTGCTCGCCCACGCTGTCGCTCAGTATGGCATCAATCTCCGTAAGGTGAACGATACTGACGTTTCTGTGTCTGTCGACGAGACTATTACGAAGGAGGATCTAGTCGATCTTATTTCCGTGTTCTCCACTCTCTCAAGCGTACCTCACTCGACTGTTACGCTTGACTCTGTGGATGATTTTGCGAGCGAGCTCGGCATCACTTCTATCTCCTCCGCGCCAATCCCGTCGCAGTTCAAGAGACAAGGCAAGATCTTGAACTATAACGTGTTCAACAGCTACCACACTGAGACGGAGATGCTTCGGTATATTCACCACTTGCAAACCAAGGACCTTTCCCTTGCAAACAGTATGATCCCACTCGGCAGCTGCACCATGAAACTGAACGCGACGACCCAGATGGTCCCACTTTCCTGGCCTGAATTTGGGTCACTGCATCCGTTTGTGCCGCGGGACCAGGCAAAGGGATATACTGAGCTGATTTCGGAACTCGAAGCTGATCTTGCCGATATTACTGGTTTCGACGCTACATCACTGCAGCCTAACTCTGGTGCCCAGGGCGAGTACACCGGACTGCGTGTTATCCGTGCGTATCTGGATGCTACTGGAGGTTCTGACCGGAACGTTTGTTTGATCCCCGTGTCGGCTCATGGTACAAATCCCGCGTCTGCAGCTATGGCTGGAATGAAAGTTGTCGCTATCAAGTGCACCGCCCAAGGCGAGCTTGATATTGGTGATCTTGAGGCAAAGGCGGAGAAGCATAAGAACGAGCTGGCGGCCATTATGATGACATATCCCTCGACTTTCGGCGTGTTTGAACCCCGTGTGCGCGATGCGATTGATATTGTCCACAAGTACGGAGGTCAAGTTTACATGGACGGTGCCAATATGAACGCGCAAATTGGCCTTTGCAGCCCCGGAGACATGGGCGCCGATGTGTGCCACTTAAACCTGCACAAGACGTTTTGTATTCCTCACGGTGGTGGTGGGCCAGGAGTTGGTCCGATCTGCGTGAAATCACATCTCGAACCGTTTTTGCCTGGCCATCCAGTTGTGGTCATGGCTGGCGATGAAAGTGCTGCAATTCAGCCTGTCGCATCGGCACCATGGGGATCAGCTAGCATATTGACAATATCGTGGGCGTACATCAAGCTTATGGGAGGCAAGGGCATTACCAAATCGACCGAGTACGCGTTGTTAAACGCGAACTACATGGCGAAGCGGTTACAGGGACATTACTCCATCTTGTATACAAACTCCCAGGGCAAATGTGCCCATGAATTCATCGTCGATGTCCGAGGAATGACGGAGACCGCGGGTATCGAAGCTATCGATGTGGCTAAGCGACTGCAAGACTATGGCTTCCACGCACCGACTATGTCTTGGCCTGTGGCTGGCACGTTAATGATTGAGCCTACCGAGTCAGAGTCCTTGGCAGAGCTCGACAGGTTTTGCGACGCGTTAGTCTCTATTCGCGAGGAAATTCGCCAGATTGAGAATGGCGAGCAGCCAAGGGAAAACAATCTGCTTAAGAACTCGCCTCACTCGTTGAAGGACCTGGTGACTGGTGAATGGGATCGGCCGTATTCGCGCGAGCAGGCAGCATTTCCTCTGCCGTATTTGAAGGAACGCAAGTTCTGGCCCAGCGTCACACGTCTTGATGACAGTATGTTTCTCCGTTTGCTGCTGAATCTTTCTCTAGTTGACTGACATGATACAATAGCTTATGGCGACATGAACTTGTTCTGCACATGCGAGCCTCCTGCGTTGGAGCCTGAAGATCTCGCGTAATACGGAAGATGGAGGAATCAGCGCACGCGCCATTGCGGTAATTTTTAGTGTACCATACCGCCATTTTATGGATGATCTATACTGTTTCGCTTGTTGTGTGTTTGGCCTATGAGTTCAACCTTGTACATATAGATATGGCGTTATTGTTTGTTCTTTCAGTGCATGGATTAGACGTGAATTAGAGTAATAGACGAGATGTCTGGCGAGTAATAAATGGACTATATTGCAAAATTCACCAACCACAAACAAACGCCAACCGACACACTATGATGCTACTTGTCCTTTGCCGTCTCCGCAGGCTCATCTTCTTCAAACTCAGCAGGCTCGTTGACTTTCTTCGCCCTCCGCTTCGGCTGCTGCCGTATAGGAGTCGGAGTCTCGATCAACTTCTCCTCAGCTTCTGCGACAGGCGACTCCTCGTTCTCGCTTTCAACGATACCCTCATCCGGCCCTTCACGTACCTCCGACATTTCATCATCGCCTGCAGATGTGCTCCGTACCTCTTCTGGGTTCCATTCGCCGCATACAGGGCACCTGTAGCTTACACTGTCAGGCGTCTGGCCCGGTGGAGCCAGTCCATTATGCGTACCGCATCGAAGACATATGAGCGCGTACCGGTTACGTGGGCTGGTTTCGTCCTCGCCAACTAAGACGTCAAGTATTCGGTCATACCATCTCGGTGATTCGGGTGCCTGAGGAACTGTTTGCGGCGGGTACACTTGCAGCCGCGATAACAGCAGTCCTTGGTCCGGCATAACGCTTGGCGCATTGCCCACCACACCGACTCTTGGTTCCAATTCTCCTTGAGTTATCCGCCCTCTATTTTCGTTTCGCTCAGCTTTCTTGTCCTTGCTTTGCCCACTGGCGCCGTTCTTTTCGAATCGGTCGACTAGTGATTTCGTGGTGTAGTACTTCATACTACTCTTTAACTCCTCGATTTTAGCCTTCTGATCATCACGTAGCACTTGGAGCGTTGCCTCCTGCCGCTTAATTCTCCGACTGTACACCTCAAATAGTCCTCTCCGTGCAAGCCATATCGCTAGAGGTGCCCAGATAGCATGCAACAATGCCTGCGGATCTTTAAATTTCTGCGCTAGAGCAATATACGCTAGAAAGATGGTATAGAGTAGTAGCGAATAGAGTGTTACGAGGCCGGTTATGCGACGCAGTGAAGTGCGAAGTGAGTGGATATTGCCCTCTGACTTTCGGATCTTTGTCGAGATTTTGTCGAGGATCTTCTCGTACGACGACGGTGACGGCGACCTTCTCTTCGCATATGTTAGTTCACACACAATCAGACATCGCAAATCTCATAGATACCTTAAAGAGCCACATTATACGCCAGTTACCGAAGCAATCGAACTTGCGTTGTTGCTAGTGGTTGTGTGGAAGATTGTCCTGAGCTGCTATGACGACGACGCGCGTCTAGCCACATAACAGGGCTACAAGCTACAGCCCTGATTCTAATTTATGCATTAAACGCGAAATTGATGCCGCAGTTAGAACATTTGTCTGTGGCGCGGCATTTGGGACTAAAGACCATCACCGAGCTGGTCGCCATCGCAGATCTACATGTCACTAGACCTATATCCAGGGCAGATTCCACCGACGAATCCCTGTAATGGGTGTCCACGGGCTTTGGACGGTCCTTGGCCCTGTCGCGCGTCCGGTGAAGCTCGAGTCGCTGCGCGGCAAGCGGCTAGCGGTCGACGCGTCGATCTGGATCTACCACTTCCTCAAAGCTGTGCGTGATAAAGATGGTAACGCGTTGCCGAACGCGCATATTGTCGGATTCTTTAGGAGGATTTGTAAATTGCTATTTTATGGAATTAGACCGGTATTTGTGTTTGATGGTGATGCGCCGTTGATTAAGAAGCAGACTATTGTACGTGAAATGAGAGTAATTTAGAAGACATTCGTACTGATACCTGTGCAGGCTGGACGAAAGCAGCAGCGAAAAGGACGAGAAGAAGACGCAACAAGGACGGCAAATAAACTTTTATCACTTCAAATGCAAAAACTTGCCGAAGAAGAGGTCCACGGGTCTAAGTCACAGACAGGAGTCATAGATGGCGAGAACATAAACATAGTTTATTACGACGAGCTCACGTTGACGAATGAAGAGCGCGAACGGAATCGCAAAGTAGCAGCGTCTAGACGATTTCGAAAACTGGATCCGTACCATTTGCCAGACACGGAGATTTCCGTCCGGAAGGACGATCCGCGGGTAATGACTGAGGACGAATTAGAGCGCTACGCCGAGGAATTCAAGTCGGCGCAGGATATCGGTCTTTATGATGTTCGTTCCCTAAAGACGATTTTACAGAAATGTTGCTAATGATTTAGACATCTAACATCGACTTCTCCTCTTCCGAATTCGCGGCGCTACCAATCACAGTTCAGTATCAGCTGTTGAACACCGCGAGACTACGGTCACGTCTACGTATGGGTTACTCGAAAGAACAACTTGACCAAATCTTCCCTGACCGTCTCGAATTCTCCAAATTCCAAGTAGCAAGAGTGAAAGAACGGAACATGCTCACTCAGAAGCTTTTCAATCTGAACGGTATGGCCGAAGACTTGTCAATGCGAGTTGCTGGCGAAAAAGACAAAGAATATGTACTGAAGAAGAACGAGAGCGGGTGGACTTTGGCATTAGAAGATAATTCGGTAGGCAAGCCGATTGAACTGAAAGATGATGACGCGGAAGATGATGATGATGATGATGAGTGGGAAGACGTGCAACTTCAGCCCGCCATTCCGATCCAGCTTCCTCGACAGACCGTTGCCGAGAGTCGCCATGAAGACGAGCCGCTTTTCAATATCTCGGACGACGAGTCTCTTGATTTTCCTCTAAATACTCCTAACGAGGAGCAGCTTGATTCTGAGGACGAGGAGTTACAGGACGCAATCGCGCGTTCGCTTGAAACTGACAAGCCGAAACCGGAAAACGTGGTCGTTGATGTCGTCGATGATAAATACAATAGCGGCAACAAAGAACAGGACAATGCTCCGACGCGTACTATGTCGACGCCGGGTCCGTTTTTGTGGGACAACAGCGATGCGGACATGACGGCGATTATTGAAAGTCTGCCAAAGCTACGGCGAGAGCCGGAGTCGCTCGGCGACAGTGTCAGTAATATGGAGTTCGAGAAGGATGAACAACCTAAGGATATTATGTTGATTCCGTCGAGGTTTAACATGAAGGATTCGCTCTTTGCTCGGAAGCGCTTGCGAGAAGAGACTGCAGCGGCAGATGCAAGCGAAGAGCCGGAACATAAGCGGGTTATTACGACTCAGAGCAAGGCCGAAATGATAGGACCCGTTCAGCAAGCGACCAGGCTTACCAAGACTGCACAAGACTTACTGACGAAACTTGCTCCGGAACCTGATCTCAGCGAAGATGAAGTAAAGGACAACGATTTGTTAACCGAGATGCAAGACGACCTGTTACAGAAGGCAAATCCTGGGCCGACCAATGATATCGGCAATGCTGAAGTGACCAACCCAGTGGATTTGATCCCACTGACTCCTGAACGATCAATTGTGCTGGACAGTCTCGCGAGCGTTCACGAGACTGGCACGGCTGACAAATCTGAACTCATGGGAGAAGGTTCTCCTGAGTGGGGAGACATCGAGTTATCTGAGCCGGTCATGACTGCTCCGGAAGCTTCACAGTATGAAATCCGCCCGTCAGAACGTGATACCCAGAGCGATCAAGACGAGGACGACGAAGCAGTCGACTATGAAGAACAAGAAGATACAGAACTCGTGCAAAACATTGTCCACGAAGTCGAAGAACATGCACGGTTTGCGTCTGAAATTAACCGCTCAGCTCCAGTCAGCCGGATCGACTACGACGCCGAGATCAAGAACCTCAAAAGCCAACAACGACACGATCGCCGGGATGCAGATCAAGTTACGCAGGTCATGGTGCAGGAATGCCAGGAGCTTTTGTCGAGGTTCGGGATACCGTATGTTACAGCACCGATGGAGGCTGAAGCTCAGTGCGCGGAGTTGCTTAGGCTTGGACTCGTTGATGGGGTTATTACCGACGATTCCGATATATTCCTGTTCGGCGCCTCACGGGTGTACAAGAACCTGTTTAATCAGGCGAAGTTCGTTGAATGTTATGTTAGCAAGGATATCAAGACTGAGTTAGATCTGGACAGACAAGGTATGATCGACCTCGCTCATCTACTAGGCAGCGACTACACTCCGGGATTGGTCGGCGTCGGACCGGTGACGGCTGTGCAGCTCGTGAAGGATTTTACATCCGACCACACATTGCTAGAATTCAAGGCTTGGTACGACAGTATTCAAAAAGGGGATACGTCTGTCGACGCGTCAACGCCGTTCCGCAAGAAGTTCAAGAAGAGAAGCAAGAAATTGTTCTTAGACCCGCGGTTCCCGGACCGGGCCGTCGACGACTCCTACTTACATCCTACTGTTGACAGTGATCCGACTGAGTTTGTTTGGGGCACGCCCGATTTGGATCGGATCCGGAGTTTTTTGATGAGCACGATCGGATGGGGAAAAGAGCGTGCGGACGAGGTTTTGGTGCCGCTAATTAAGAGTATGAATTTGAAGAAGCAGTCGCTTGTGTTCGCACAGCGGGGATTTGTATGATGATGTGGAGGTTCATGATATCTCTAGAGATTGTATATAGTAAAATACAGATGTTGTACATGTCTAGATCGATGTGCTATTCGTCGTGCTAGTGCGTGTGTCGGTAGAGTATTCTATCCATGTAACGTGTCGTTTGTCGAACGAAAGGAAGCCGGACGGATTCATGGCGTGACTCCCTTTATAGGAATGCGCATATCTCGAAGCAGTCGGGTCGCAAATAATCATCTGACCATTAGTCCGAGACCAACACCATTACATTGTGACAACTTACCGAGGTGGGTAACGGGGTTAGAGACAATACATGCTCGTATTCGCTGATCACGGGCCGCAAAGAAGACGGCCAAGGCGAGATGTGTCCTTGATCGAAGATCGTGCGGATCATTTTCTCGGTCTCGACGTCCTCTTCGGAGAATTGGGGGTGCGAGACGGATTCCAAGCAAATGTCATCTACCTGCGTATCTTCGTCGGGCGAAATATCCATTTTGTCCGATGTCGCTGATGAACTCGACTTGAGAGGGATATTATTCCGGCGGAGTCGGGCCGCAAGGTCATCTCTACAGATCAAAATTTCCTGCGAAAAATAGCACAGCCTATTTCCGTCAGCTGTTGTATGACTAAGCCAGCGAGAAATTAACCTAGTACCTGGACGGATTGGAAGCCCATATAGCTTTCTTCAACACTCTGCGGACTTGGCTTGTGAATATTTCTGGGACACTACGTTGCGGCCATAGCATTGGTCCGCCTGCGGATGCTGTGCTACCCCATGGATCATTGTCGCCCGGGACAAAAATGAAAGTGGTTGATGCGCATAGGCCTGGGTAATTTGATAGGAGCTGTGCTAGCCGGTCGAAGTTTTCTGCTTCGGTCAGTAAATCCTAGTCTAAAAAATATATATGTAAGATCGAACCTTTGTATAGGGATGAGGTACCACTGTTGTACAACGGCAACGACATAAATGAGCCAAAGAGGATAATAGTGAGCGGTGGCATACGTTCAAGCACATCAAACACCTTGCGCAGCGCGTCCAACGTCCGTAAATCGTCTAAGTACAAATTTCCCCCCAGTGCCACAACCTTCGTGGTCGATTTACGCTGCTCCTCTGCGATCATTTTGCGCTCGATCGCGAGGTCGAAGCGGCCGTCGGGCGTTGAGCCGATGCCACCGATACCCATGAAGTCGAGGTATCCGTATGCTTCGCGTGAAGCAGACCGGGACTCAGCTGGCGGGTGCTGGAGCGACTTGACTTGGAACTTTTCGCTGCGAGTGTAGACACCGTCAAAGAGGAGTATACATCCTGGCACGAAATATCCCTCCCCGGCGACCTATTTCTGTTAGCAATATTCAACAAAAACAACTATGTACGTACAGCACTGTCAAGGTCAAGCTCTAGTCGGCCACTCGGATCCTCTGCCCACCACTTCCCATTACTACCTCTAACCAATAGCCCGAGAATAAGAAAACTCTTGCCATGTCGACCGAGCAAATTCTTAATCATCGTGATTGCATTCCAACTGGTAGCATTTGACGCATGAAACGACGGCGGCTGGAATTCCTCGTTGCGCAGCAAACGTTGCTGGAGGAGGTAGTACCGGGATGAGAACGAGTGGACCTGGTGCTTTGCTGAAGGGAAGAGACTCGGCTGTGACGCTCTACTGGAATATTAGCACTCGCTAATCTGCCAAAAAAAGCAAAGTTGTCACCTTTCGAAATGCTTTCGCACACGGTTATACGTCCAACGCGGCTGCGAAAACGCGTTCCATACATGGAAAAACTCTTGAGGGCAAAAGTCCTCGAGCGGATCGTCTACAACCTCTATAGGCGACGCAGTCGCCGACCCTGTAAACGATGCGGACCGTAGCTCGACCTCCCGAATAACGACCTGCAATAACTGCGCATCGATAAACAGTCCGCGATCCTGCTCTTTCCACCGCCGTCCGACCTGGTCCAGAAATGGCTCGCTCCTTGTGCGCCAGTCGCGGCCGAATTTGCGACCGATATAGGTTGCCAGGAGGTCCAGCCCGGATGATTTCAGATTTAGACCATGCTTTTTGGAGAGGATTCGGTACGCAAGCGGTCGGACTAGTGAGGGCTGGAGTTCGATAGGAAGAGGAGCTGGTGATGGTGAGCGAAGTGGACGCGCCGCCGCGTTTGGCGGCTTCTTAAAGGAATTGACAGAGCTAACTGTGCTGGTTGAGCTGACAGAAGTAAATGCAAAGGATAGTAAATTCTGAGATGGCATTATTTATAGTTGCATGCACTGCGATAAGTCTGTCGCCGACGAATTGTTGAATAGTGGTGATTTCCCTGTCGCGACGCGAAGTCCCAACAGTCGTATTGACGCGTCGCAAACTGCCAAAACAGCGGCGCGAATACAGCGCATACGCGACAACGCTACGCACTTGAAGGATTTCATTGGACATTCGAGCTCAGGGAGTTTAATTCAAATTGATAACAGATCAAGTTCAGCACACTTGCGCTTGCACTATCCTTCGACAGTCGCTGCCATAATGTCACAGACCTCAACAAAGGGAAAAGAAAAGGTGACAGAATCAGTGCCCGAGAATGGCGAGCTTGAGAAGCTGATTGCTTCCGGGTCGAAATCGTACGGTCTCAAAAAGTACGAGGACGCGACGGAGAGTTTTGCGAGGGCATGCGAAATTTCCTTCGCGTTACATGACAAAGACGATCCGAATCTACTATTTTTATACGGACGCGCGCTGTTCCAGGTTGCCGTGTCATCGTCGGATGTACTGGGTGGTGTCAAAGCAGAGGGCGAGAAGGATATGTTGGCAAATACTAAAGCGGTCTCTGGCAGTCCAAAGGCAGAGCCGGGTGGAAAGGATGGAAAAGGGTTGTTTCAGTTTACAGGTGACGCCGAGGAGGAGGACAGTGAAGAGGACAAGGACGAGGATGAGAATGAGGACGAGAATGAGGACGAGAATGAGAACGATTTCGAGACGGCATGGGAAGTGCTAGATCTCGCGCGGAATCTGTTTGATAAGCAGCTTTCCGGTCTCTCAGACGTCGAGGCGAATAAAGCGACAAGACGTGATATTCAGCAAAAGTTGGCGGATATTCACGATATTCTGGGCGAAATTTCGCTTGAATCAGGTATGATATATATAGCAGTTGCGCATTGCGTACCTACGGAGGCTGACATTTTTGAAATAGAAAATTTTGCTCAAGCGGCGACGGATTTGGAAGCCTCGTTAAAATTGAAGGAACAGCTGTATGCAGAAGAGTCAACGTTCGTGTCGGAGGCGTGCTTCAAACTGTCACTCGCATTAGAGTTTATCCCCGACCGGCCGGAGAAGAGGAAGGAGACGGCTGAGCTTGTGAGAAAGGCGATATCCAGCGTTAAGAAGCGGATTGCCATATCGGGGGAGGATGACGCAGGGCTGCTGAAAGATCTGGAAAGCAGAGTAAGTGAAGTGCGCGTTTAAATTATTGATTGCGGTCAGGCATTAACAAGCTGTGATGTACAGTTGCAGGACCTTGAGCGCGGGCTGACAGCGCCGACCAACGGTCAGGCTGCAGATGTACTGGGGCCGAGTGCGGAGGATATTAGAAACAAGCTAGCTGCCGCGTTGACGCAGGCTACTGACATCAGTGACCTTGTCCGGCGGAAGCCAGACTCGGATGGAGCGTCCGCGACAGCATCGTCGTCGGCTGCGGAGGCTAAACCTTTAGATGGCGCGGCCGTAGAAGGATCGAAACGAGCAGGCGAAGAAGGGGAAGACGAGATACGGAAGAAGGCGAAGGTCGAAGAATAGTGTACAGTACAGGATCATACAGTCTACTATAGGTATAGTTTGTTTACGCGGCCATGTAGGATAGTCGTCCAAATAAAGCGGTGCTTTACGTGGAAAGTGTACCCGCCGTGCGGCTTGCGAGGGCGAAAAGAGGCAGTAGTCAAAGTATTGGTAAGTGTCATGCGACTGGCAGTCTGTGTACAGATTGCCGCAAATGACAGGTAGCTGAGAGTACCAGACATGGGGCGTCGATTTGTCGAAACCAGGCAAAAATCCAGCTCGTGGGGTTAGGGCTGTCAGCGTCGAGTCAGGGGAAGGAGTAACTCATTTCCATATCCTGTTCAGCCCCATATTGCTACTGCGTATTCCGGACGCAATCTGTGTGTACTTGGTATTCTGTATGCATTCTGCTAGAATGCCCGTGCGTGCAGCTCTGCGCAAGCCTCCGGATGCGCGGTAGAGTGTACCTTCGCTGGGAAAACTGATTGGCAAAGTGACATACAGTATCTGACGACACAGTTCGGCTGTGCGCTCCTATTGTCGGTCCTCCACGTACACGCTTATTTTCCTTTGTCTGATGTCTTCGGACTATATATATAACGGCCTGCCCGCTTCGGCTCCAGCTAACACCGGCTTCAGGTGTGTCGCTCTCGCCTCCCTGATTGTACATGGCCCTCCATGGTCGATTCCATGCCCTGGAAACCTGGCGATGTATGTTTTCTCCTAATTTTTGTCATTTTTCTCCCTGCGGCCTAACACTTCTAGATCGCTTACACAGGCATCCTCGCTATTGTGTTCGTAGCCGCCGTTCTGGAATGGGTACTCTGGCTCATCGCATTCCTCTACTGTCTCGTTAAGGTATATGTCAAAGCTGAGAACACGAGTATACGTGTGTTGGCCGTTTTGGTCACGATAGCCTTTACCGCGCTCCGGTATGCTCCATTCCATGACTGATATATTGCCTATGCTTAAATTTAAAGACTCGTCTTTTTGCCTGTCATGGTCGTCACTGTTCCCCTTCCGCGTCAGTTCAGAGGATACTTCCCCGAGTCGCTCACAAACCCACTCCAGATGTTCGCTTGTGTGACATTCACCATCCTCTTGTCCGTTCCGTGGTTGTTTTGCATCTACCACTTAGTAAAGCATAATATCGGCAGGACCGCGAGGTATGGCAACTTACAAGAATGCAATGAACATATCTGACATTCACAAGAATAAAGGAAGTACTCAACGAGGAAACAGCGCCAAAAGTTGTGGTCGTGATGCCATGCTACCACGAAATTCCTGAAGTTCTTATGCACGCCATCGACTCTGCCTGCGACGCCGACTACCCTAAGGCTTGTTTACATCTCTTCGTCTCTTTCGACGGATCCGATGTCGACGAGTTATACCTTTCAACGCTTTTCTCGCTCGGAGTGAGTTTGCCGCTAAAGGAGTATCCCGTGAGCATCGACCTGGTGTACCGTGGCTGCCGCATCACGGTCTCGCGCTTCGTCCATGGTGGCAAGCGACGCTGTCAAAAAAAAACTTTCAAACTGGTCGACAAGTTGTATTCGAAATATCTTCTCACCCGGGACGACCTATTCATTCTTTTTATCGACAGCGATATTATCCTCGACAAAAACTGCATCCAGAACTTTGTTTACGAAATGCAACTTAAGAACGCTGCCGACGGAACACCCAGACGCGATCCGAATATGCTGGCCATGACCGGCATCATCACCTGCACTGCCGACAAGCATACCTTTCTGACGATATTGCAAGATGTCGAGTACGTTCACGGCCAACTTTTCGAACGAGCGGTCGAGTCGGCCTGCGGCTCCGTGACATGTCTACCCGGCGCGTTGACCATGCTCCGGTTTTCAGCGTTCAGAAACATGGCTAAGTATTACTTCTCCGATGAGGCAGAGCACGCAGAGGATATGTTCGATTTCGGCAAATGTCATCTCGGGGAAGACCGCTGGCTGACCCACTTGTTCATGCTGGGAGCCCGCAAGCGCTACCAGATCCAGCTCTGCACTGGCGCGTTCTGCAAAACCGAGTCTGTGCTCACATACCGCTCGCTCATGAAACAGCGACGTCGATGGTTCCTCGGGTTCGTGACGAACGAGGCCTGCATGTTGACCGACATTCGTCTCTGGAAACTGTACCCCATGCTATGCATTGTCCGATTCATGCAGAACACCATCCGGACAACCGCGCTCCTCTTCCTCGTCATGGCAATGTCCGTCGCAACAGGCACTCAGAGCTTCACCCAACTCCCACTTGCATTCATAGCAGTCTCCTTCGGCCTGAACTGGGTCATGATGCTCTTTTTCGGAATTCGATTGCATCGCATGAAAGCCTGGCTCTACCCCGTCATGTTCGTGTTCAATCCGTTCTTCAACTTCGCCTACCTCGTCTATGGTGTCTTCACTGCCGGAAAACGCACCTGGGGCGGCCCGCGCGCAGACAAAGCCGATGAAGACGAGGAAAATCTCGAATCTGACGCGGACGAAGTTTGCGACCCGGTCGATCTCGCGAGGCAAAGAGTCGCTGGGCCGGTAACGGCGGAAGAGCGCAGGAAGAGGTTGACTATCCAGCCAAACGATTCTGTTGTCGGCAAATTCTCCGCGCCGGCGCCGTTTATGTTTTATCGTGACGGGACGTTTCATTTGCGCGAGTCGTACGCTAGGTCGGATTACGACTCGTCGAAGTTAACTAGTCTCGTGGCGAGTGTCCGCGATATTTGTGAATTGTATACAGACGACGGAATTCGCAGGCCCGAACGCGCGCTGAAACGGTATCTGTCATCCAACCGACGCTCAAGGACTCTGTCAAGAAACTACTCCCATGCATCGCCTGTCGACCGGTGGCTTGGTCGCGCCATCAGCAGCGACATCGCCAGCGAGCAGTTTGACTACGAGTACTGCGCCGAAGATCACTTGTCAATCTCGTCCTGCTCTGACAGCGGCGATGAAACAGCGCGGCAGTCCAGCGTCGAGCCCGACTCGCCGTATTCGATTTCGTCGAAGGTGCGCGTCCCGTTGTCTTACGAATCGCAAAACTGCCATCCCGAATCAGGTGCAGGATCATATGTGCGATCGCTACCTCCGCGAAGACGAGGATCAGTCGCCATGACACGGCAGTCTCGTTGGTTGGACGGCACCCGATCGTTTTTCGAAATGGATGATCCCCGTGGTAACGGTCACGGCGAAGGAAAGACGTGGATATAATTCTTTTACTTCGCCGTCTAGGTTTCTTGTTTGGCTAGTTGTTTGGATTTGTCTAATCAATGTTTACGAGGGCTTTGGTTTATAGACTGTAAATTACATCAATTAACGACCACTTGAGTCGTAATAAAAGTTTGATTGGAATTGTTCTAATGTACATCAACATCTAGCGCTTTGCTTTCTTCTTTGTGCCGATGACTTTGAACGCACTGTTCCATCCATCATTCGCACCACTGGGCGTACTTGCGGTCTTTAGCGCCTTCGCGTTGCCTTTGACTAACACCTCGTTCCACCCTTCGGCTGTCTTGTCATCAGGTTTGGATTTGCCAGCGCCATCACCGGACGCGTACGCCAAAGCGACCAGACTATCGGTGTTGCCTTCGACTGCCTTGCGTCGTTTGACGAATTCCTCTGCGAATCGTCGGCCGTCCATCATTGTCGAGTTCGCGTAGACCGTATCCGCGATGATTTCGACAGTCTCAGGACCTGCTAAGGGAAGTGACAATAGCATCGTCAATAACTCCTCCGCATTGACCCCCGAATTAACGCCTTTGAGCGTCAAACGGCACCACTTAAAAAATTCGTCCGCCGAAACGGACGGCTTCACGACCGCGGTTTTGCGCGCCGCGGTCGCCGTACTAACCGGCGTTGACACAGTCCGGCGAATAGATGTAGTCGTAGTCGTAGTCGTAGTCGTGGCTGATGTCGTCGTACCCGCTTTCTTTCCACCCGGTCCGATTGTAGTCCACGCGTCGCCAGAAGACGAGTTAGCACTCCCAGTAGCCGTCCTGCTCAAGCCGACAGGCGTTAGGGGTTTCGTCGACATGATCTCCGCATACTTTCTTCCCTGCGCAGTTATAACTCCAGGCATCGCGTTCGAATTCGCAGCGGCAGCGGTAGCAGCCTTGCGCTGTCTAGCTTCTTCCTCCTCTTTCTGAATCTGCGACAATGTCTTTTTCACACTCGGCGGCGCATTGACAGCTTTGGCCCACGTCGACGTCCTCGGCAACCCAGGGGGAATGCTACCACTACTCCCGCTTAAATCATCCGTGACAATGTTTCCATTCGTCAAATCGATCTCAGCAACTTTGCGCTGAAGAAGTAGGCTCTGCTGTTGCTGTTGCCGCTGCTGCAGTCGATGCTCTTGAAGTTTCTTGGCGCGCGCCTCGCGCTCCTCGATTTCTTTGAGAGAAAGCGTTTTGATTTTCTTTTCTGTTGCATTTTTGGCCCACGGTGCGGTGGGCACTGAGGCGTGTGCTGTGGGCGAAGGTGTCGCCGCAGGAGAAACTGACTCTCCTCCCAGTTTGGTGAGGAGGGTTGGCGCGGGAGGAAGTGGTTGCAACTTGTGCTTGCCGCTAGCCCCGGTTGTTGTAGAAGCCTTCGAAGGCGATGGAGCACCTGGCGCCGTCGCCCAGGAATTGTCGACCTCGGGCACGCCCCACGAGTTGTCGACGACAGCGGGGACATCCCAACCTGTCTGTTGCTGCGTCGCAGGCTCTTCGGGCTCGTCAACTGGCTCGGGTGCGGGAGATGGCTCAGGAGTTGCCTCGACAGCTATTTCCTGCAGAGGCATAGGCTCGGGCTCAAGCTCGAGCTCGAGTTTGGCCGTCGGCTCAGTCTTTGTTAGAGGTATAGCTATAGGTTCGGGCACAACCATTAGTTTCTCTTCTTCCTCAGGCTCAGGCTTATCCAAAGCAGGCTGAGCCTCCTCATCTTCATTAGCCTTCTGACCTGCCTGAGACTGCCCAACTATCGTCTCCTGTTGCTGTCGCTGTTGCTGGAATGGCTGCTGCATATCCAGACTAAAGCGTGGCAGTGGCACCATAAACGGATCGCTATCATTGCCAACCAGACCCATAAACTCCGCCAACGTATAGTATTCGTTCTCCTCCACTCGCCTGATCTTCAAATCCGGAGTCAACCACTGGTTCACGTACCACTCATGCATCATCGGACCAGGGAACGGACCTTGCATGACCCCACTGTTGTCAAGATATACCCACTGAACCAAAGGCGCTGGTACGAGGATCGGCGGCAAGCTAAGACCTGGTGGAGGAGGTGGTGGTGGGAATTGCTGCTGTTGTGGGAATGCCTGGTGGTGGACCGGGATCGGAGAAAATTGGTCGTTTGTCGCGCCATCAATGGAGGGCATGAACGGGTCCTGATCAAGCTGCTGCATCTGCGGCTGAAGTTGCGCATGCTGCGAAGTCGGGGTCCCACTAAAAGGACTCCACGTAGAGCTCGCCGACTGGCTAAACGGGGCCACGAAGTCCGGCAACGAAAGGGAGAGATTTGCGAGTGGAGGAAGGATCGATTCTGCCAGAGGCTGATTCTGCAGTGATGGGGCCGAAGTCGACCCCGGAATATTATCCAGCGCAGGAATAGGAAAATGTGCCGAAGTCGAGCGCAACCCGTTCGAGCTATTGCCTATGCTGGCCGGAAGCAATGGCGTGTGCAAGAACGGACTTGACGATCGCGTCTCAGACTCGCTGTGAAGTTCTTTGAAAGATAGTCGAATCTGTGCCGGTGGTGAAGGAGACTTTTGTGACTGAAGTTGCCGTCAGCGTGCTGTAAAATTGCTGATAAGCGAAAAAGTACTCACATCAGTCTCACTCAGACCTGTGTCTGGATACAGTTCTGGAGGAACCAAAGTCCTCGCAATGAACTTCTCATATTCCATACTTCCTTCTCTGGCCGTGCCGCCACCGATAATTCCCAATCGGGATCGCGCCTTCGCAGCCTCCGTCCCAACAGTGGGGAGAGGCGGAAAATTAGCAGGAGAAGACTTGTTTAGAAGTCCGCTGGCCTTCATTTGAGACCACACGTCCAGCAATTCCTGCCTCGAGTATCGCCTTCCATTCTCGTTATGAGGGATCATGGGCGGATCTACCGTCGCCGCAGCCCCAAAAGTCGGCGACGACGGCCCGGGCCCGCTATCATCCTGAGGGAACTGCTGCGATTCCGCAATCGGAGCCGCTGTCCCAGATGTGGTTGGCGTCGTGGGATCGATGGGCGAAGACACATGACGGGACGACGATTCCCCAGACCAGGTTGGGTGCTTAGGTAGTTTCGGCTTGGAACTCATCGTTGTCGTCGAGTTCGAACCGATCGTCCCTGTGAACAGCGATTGTGTCGAGGAGTGGAAAGACAAGCTGCTGTTCGAATGAGTTGGTTTCGGACGCATCCTGCACAACAAGGGTTGTTAGCACGTGCTTGCGGATCGAATATATGGCTGTAACGCTCTCGTTAAAAATAGAATGATTATATAAGACTCAGATTCTAAAAACAATATTGTCTAATAATTAGAGAATTTATGGGCGTACGCCGGCCGTGATCAAGTTTCGCATTCTTGCCTTCATCCGTCGTTGAAAATATTCTCAGACAATTTCTTAGAAACATACCCAGTCCGCGAGCATTCACACGAATCAATGGGCCGCATACAGTACGTGACAGTTCAAATGTCAAAACAAACGCAAATAAAATGGATCATACCATTCAGGACCAAAAGAAAGCGAGGGAGAGTGGGACATAGTTACAAGCTGATTCAAAGTGAGTGGTGAGTTGATTGGGTATAGATAAGACACGACGGATGCAGATATTAATGCAAGACGGATGATATTGGAAGTTGTCGGTAGACTATAGGAGCCGATTTGAGAACGCGAATCAGGCAAATACGAGTGTGCGGAAGGCGAGTGTTTGGAAGACGAAAGGTCGAGGAGTTGCAAGCAAAAAGCACGGGAAGACATCCAAATGCAGTGTTCGGAGGGCGCTCGACCCTGACCCTGACCCTGACCCTGGGACACTCACATTCGCCTGACCCAAGGTCCTGCCTGGGAACTGCCGGATTTGGCAATTATTATTTACAATTGGATTAGTCCCGAACTGGCATGTCCTGGAATTGAAGTCCGAATTCGCATTCTGGGCATTGTGTTTTCGAGAATTGAGCTTATTGTGTGAGTCGGAAAGCTGTCAACGGCATCTGTTTCGTTAGTAGAAATCGCGGCTCCGCCATGACATGATAATCCCGTCGAGAATAATAAGCTCGTATGGTGCGGAAATATAGCTGCTCTCCTGACTGTGTGATACGGTAGGATTTACGCATTTGCAGAGCCGAGGTTATAGCCGATCAAAGAATTACGCAATCCAAAATACACTGATCATCTCAATATACGATCAATAATCCGCTACCTTCGTCCCCATAACAACCCAACCGAGATTATTGACCATGAATCCACCCATATGCAACCATTATGCCATACGGCCTCTTCCTCGCCATCGAACTATCATCTCGCGCATCGTGTGCCCTTCCCAATCCTGCCAATCTTATTTTTACAACGAAATTCCAGAGACACAGTCTCACCGGCATGTACAGAATTGGGCAACGCATGATGGTCTTTCCGCATCTCTAGATATTGCTCAGGTACGCTCGCTTGCCATGCCATTGACAAATTTGGACACAGGTGCCACATGGTTGATCTTGTCCGCTGACGACTGGAATCAATGCCGGATACGGTGAATGTGGCATGGGCCACTCGAATATCTTCCTTCAGGCATGCCCATTTCTCATCTTAGGAACTAGACTTTTTGTCTGCTGGACTTGATCTGCTGCAGAATATTCGCCATAACATCTTTCTCAAGTTTCAAGTCCGTAATCTGTCGCTTTATCTTCATTTCCTCGCCCTCAATTTCGCTTATCCGCTTCTTATGCAGCATATCGTGCTTTTCTTGTAACATGCGCTTCTTTTGCTGCGTTCTTGCCGGCGAGGAAACTTTTGGTTGTGGCTCAGTGGATGGTGGCTGTGAGGTAGGCGGAAGTTCGGTCTGCTGTGGCGAGAGCGACCGGATATTCTTAATTATGGCCTGCTTAACAGCCTCATCAATCGTCGTGTCGATAGTCATACTGGGTATGTCTGTGGCGTATATCACTAACACTCAATAAGCAAACGTTGGCTAAGTCGCGGAACTAACGATATCCAAAATAAAGTTTGGCGTTCACTTGTTGCAATGCACCTCATCACAACGATGAGCTAGGGCTAGGGGTCCCCATAAGACAGTGACTGCTCGCCTTCGCAGTCATAGCCCTGACGATCCACTGCGCGCCTGGCGATTCTACGCTTACCGGACGCATTGGAAAGTACAATGGTCGACGGACGTGATCTAGTCGCGGACGCGTCTGTGGGTTTACGGAGCAGCAATGCGGGCGCGTCCGCTGCAAATGTTGTTGTGGACTCTCACGAACGCGTCGAGGCGGCTGGAAGTGCACCAAATCCTGAGGAGATTGACGATGACGCGTTCGCGATATACTCGTATTATATTTCCGGTCAGTATCCCCTTAATATACTTGCAAATACATATGGCGTGGTAGTAGTAACTGTGGTCATGTAGTTACCGACCATCTTCCAAGTGACATCCGAAGATCATTGAATTTGATGACATCCCTAGCGCAGAAATATACTGGTAAGCCGGGACGCAGACAGATTGTATGTTTTATGCTGATATACTTTGTTAGGGCCAGCAAATGACTACGAATCGCTGGCCGACGTGCTAAACAATGACCAATATAGCACCATCATCCCAATACTCTCGCGACTGAAAGATGTCGATACCAATACGATCCTACGCGACCGTAGAGAGTCTGTTCGTGAAGCAGTTAGGATGCTGCAAGTGGTAGGTCGATATATTCATTCTGGGGTTGGAAATCACTGGCTAATTCTACGTCTGAAAGATACGGCGCCATTACAAGAGGTTGGACGCCGAAATCACTAAAATGGAGAAAGCGGCACAGGTTCCTATTACGTCGAAGATACTGCAGCCAAAGGCTCCGAAGGTTAAAGTCGGCGTGTCAGCTGAGTCGTCGGTGTCTAACCCAGCTGGTGCGGATCGGACGGCAAATCGTCGCAAACAGGCTGTCTATCTCAAAAAGCTAAGGCGCTCCAACAAGACGATATCTGAAGTCCAAGCAGGTCAGCATGCAACGTCGCTCAAACCAATTAAAAAACTTCAGGAGCAGATTATCCGTCCTGGGGACCGGCTTCGCGATTCTGCGACAGGTTCAAAATCAAAACGAATAGAGCGACTGGAAGCTGAGAGTACATCATTATCGGCACCAAAGCTGACGCGTCATGCTCAGCGCGGTCAGCCACCGCCAGCAATTTCCACACGTGAAAGGTTGCGAGAAAGTCAGCCATTACAGTCAGCACTGAAAGAGTCAAGCTCAAATATTCGACAATTAAGGCATCACCGACCTGAAAAGCGCGCGAATGAGTATCCACGCAATCTGAGAAATGAACTGCGTGACCGTCATCCGAAAAACAAAGGTACAGACTCGCTCGTGGAAGAGCCTAGACGACCACTAAGAGCGTCGACAGAGATGGCCAGGAACTTTATAGCTGAAAGTCCTAAAGCAGTCACGACATCACCATTAAAGTTGCCCCTCAAAAATGGTCCTGAGATTATCTCTGAATCGAGATCTTTGCGACACAGAGACACTCCACGCTCTCAGATGACGACTGTCGCACGGAGCTCCGAACCGTCCGTGCGGAAAAATAGTGATTTGTCAAAGCAGCAGTTGATAATATCGTCACAAAAACCGTCAGTGTCCAAAAAAAGCAAGGATATTAGGCGGGCCATCATACAGGAGCTCCATAAGCGGAAGGAGGAGAAGGAGCAACACTCTTTGAAGCGCAAGGCTCAAACAGAGCCTATACAAGAGGAAAAGCCAAACAAGCGAAAGATCAACGAGAAGACGTATTGCATATGCGATGACGTCTCGTATGGGAATATGATTGCCTGCGACAATAAGGTATGTTCGAATCAATGGGTTAGGACTTTTGTCAGATCTAAATCGTTATAGAATTGCAAAATCGAATGGTATCATTTAGGATGTGTCAATCTGAAAAGACCGCCAAAAGGTGAATGGATATGTCCCTTATGCACAGAGCGGCGGAAAAACCGACGCGGTCGAGGTCCTGAGCGGTAGACGCGAATAACCTATGTACGTTAATGACTTGGAGTAGAGCTGTATCAGTAGGGGGTAAAGGGGGTATATGTAGTTCTAGATCAATGTGGTTGTATTTATAGCAAAATCCATTGTAACGTGGTATGGAATTATTCAGGTTGTCAAATGACTCTCGGGATACTATATGACATCGTAAATTTGCGCTTGTAGCGTCTACTCGGACTCCGATCCGGAATCTGTCAAATTATCTCTCAGTCAGGGACCAAAATTCGTTCAGTATCATTGGGTCATACCTTCAACGTCCTGGCCCGCTTCTTGATCTTCGCCGGAAGGTCCCATCATTGCGGCCATCTCGGCACCCTGTAGTATTTTCCGTAATTCGGGATTTGTTGCCAAAACAAGATCAATCGGCTTGTCCTTTTGCTTATTTCGTATCCTAGAGGGACAGTAAGCTCCAAGCAGAACGTTGCCGGCCGCATTGAGAGGTCATCTTCACATACCTCGGATCACAACCAGCGTCGATAAGCATATCCACTATACGACGCCACCATTAGTATTCACCCAAACACGAAAGATGCCAAAAAATATCATACCTATGGCAATTGCATGCTCCGGCTCCTCCTCAGCGTACACTACCGCGCAATGCAGCGGCGTATTCCCCTCCATTCTATTGACCGGGTCCACCTCGACGCCCTCAACGTCCAATAACATATCCAAACATTCATCTAATACCCCATTTAGCCTTTTTTCTCCTCGCTATTCGTGACAAAAAAACTTACAAGATCCGTTTAATACCGCGACATGCAACGGCGTATTCCCTAACGCATCAACGGAACTATTTATGATCTCGGCCGAGCCAGGACGCGCTTCTCCGTCGGCAGAAATCCCCAACACCTCTTGCAACAAATCAATGTTATTTCTCCGTGACGCCTCAATCAGCAGCTCTGACGGTTTCGCGCCGTCACTATCACCAAGTGTGGCCGACGTCGCATCGGATGGCACGGGTGATCCGGTCTTCGAGAGCGGTAAGCTCGAGCTTGACGAAGCCGGGGTGGATTTTTTACTGGATAGCGATTTAAACATGGGTTTTTGACACGCCGTGGCTAATGTCGTCCACGGAATCCAGGTTGAGAGTCGAGATCGTGTGGTGGTCGGATATGGCGACGTATATGTGGGAGATTACGCGGCTAAGGCGGAGCAGGGAGAGTGGCATACGACAGCCCTCCTGGACACTTCGCAGGACTTACACCTAAAACTGGTAGATTTGGTCCGCTGATGTGCAGTACCATATAAACAATATCAATTTGTAATGGTCAGGGAAAGTATATGGATTCGTTAATCGGCGGACGACGACTAATAATAAGTGTGCCGCGACAAGCAACTGTCGCGCATTCGCGCGGGCAAACCTTGGTAAAACCATCTCTACATCACTGACGATCGTGACTGTTCATGCTACGTCTCTCCTCCATATACAGAATCCACAAATTCCGTCAAATAATACAATTGCTAAATGTGGAAATCATAGTTGTATTATCAAAATGACTCGTGCATTCCTACTCAAATCGTACCGACAACCAATACAAAAATACACCTGCCACCCATCTCAACTTTCTCTCCAAACGTACAGAACAAACTTCTGTCATACAAAAAATGCACGCCGTCTAATTTCTTACTAATGATTTAAAAACTAAATAAAGAAATAAAGCAAGACAAAATTGACGCAATCAAGGCGTAAAGGCGAAACACTATGGTACATATACAAAGGTACAAGAGCAAACGTAATGTGATAGATTGAAGAAACGCATGAATACTTTGCCGATAGAAGAGAAATGTATAACGAATAGACAATATGTACCTACATTATGAGCTCGATAGAAGGAATAACGCAAAAGTTCAAGAATTTCCAAAAAGGCCTACAGACCGTTAGTACTCAATATGCACAACTAAAGTTGCTTTCACATATACACACCTATTGAAAATGAAGCCAATGACAAAAATAGCACTCCCTAATATCACAAAATCCTCGCGAACATAAGCAGCAAAATCCCAAATGTACGCAGAGCAAAAACCAGTGACAAAACTACGAAAGAAAATCTAAACAATCTAATGGCATCGTCCGACTACTGACGTCGAAGCTCCGATGCCCAACCTTCAATGCCAGTGCCTTGCGCACCAACTGCACGATCAATTCGCACGTTTTGCAAACCGGCAACATCCACCAGCCACTCATGATTCGACATGCCGCCGGCATCTGCTCTCTTTTCCGGATTTAGCTCTAACATCGGCAGCATGAACTCCGACATCTTCTGCGAGTCAAGCGTATCGTGGTGGTATTTGTCGTGTAAGACATCCGGTAGAGCCCAAGCGCGCAACTTGTGTATATTCCGCAACTCACCCTTTCTATTGAAGAACTCGAGGCTCCACTTTCCACCCATCGCGAGATGTCTAGGGAATCGGCCCAGAAGCTCAATAATCTGAGCAATGTGGTCGTCGTCCTTTGAATACTTGCTGCCATTCTGCGGGTCAAACAAATAGTCACCTGTGATAAGTTCAAATACCATGCATGCCATTGACCAGATGTCCGTGCTGGCACCCCAACGTGCACCTAATATGACTTCAGGAGAACGGTACTGTCGAGTCTGTATATCGTTCGTGAAATGGTGTGAAACCCAGCACGCATTACCTAAATCCGCGATCTTGACCTTAACCAACTCATCCAACTGAGGCGTATTCATAGAGGATGATGACCCTGCCGAGATATTTGTGCTCGAAGATTCTTTGGATAGCGAGATGGTCGACATGCCGTCCTCAAGGGCGGCAGCAGTCTTCTCCCTCTCCGTCTTCCTGGCAAGATCATCGTCCTCGTTACCATTCATATGGCTAGGAGAACTCGTAACCTTCGAGTTTAATGGCGACATAACCAAGCTATCAAAGTACGAACTGCCGTTAAATGACGTAGCCAAAGGCGAAGGCAAGGGCTGCGACCCAGTAATCAATGTTTGTCGTCGCGACCGTCGCCCAACGCGGTCGCCACCATTCGCCTTGTTCCGTCGTCGTCGGGCTTGCTCTTCCTCTCGCTCTTTCCGCTTGTTAGCCTCCTCCTGTTCAACTATCCTGACAATCTCCTCCACATCGCCGATTTCGATCAAGACATTCTCGGGCTTCAAGTCTGTGTGGATTATTCCGCATTCTCGGTGCATATAGTCGAGACCAAGCAGGACCTGCTTGGTAATCTGTTTGACAAGTCCAATGGGCACGCCCCGGTGGTGAAATCGTCGAATGAGACCAAGTAAATTCTCTCCTAAGACCTCAAACACCATGCATACGTGCGTGCCATTAGGACCAACATGTTCGAATGAATCCAACAACGACACGACGTGTGCGCGACCGGGGTGGTTTGGGTTTGCGCTCACAATTTTCTCCAAAAGCTTAATTTCATCGAGTGCGGTTTCAGTGTAGTGTGAAGCTGACCGGACGACTTTGAGCGCGACGTGTCGCATCGTCAGAGAATCTCGGGCAAGCCAGACCGTGGAAAAATGGCCCCAGCCCAGCTTGCGAACGACTGTGTATCTGCCGTCCTTAAATGTCTCGCCAATGGCGACAGGGTGATATCCGCCCTTGCAGTAGTCTTCAACTGCTTCTTCGTCATTCGTTGATGCGGAATCGGAGGATGTGGATGCATTGGACGAGACCGACCCATCGCGAGAGCCCGCGTTCTTGTTCTTTGTAGGAATAGCTCGAGACGTAGAGGTCGACGGTGAGGTCGATGTGGAAGACACCGAGGAGTACGAAGGCAACATGGACGCCGACATGGACGACGGTCCACTGGGCATCTGTAGTGGGGTCGCGAAAGGTCTCGGCATATTTGTGACTAGCATGGGCGACAGTCTATGATTATGGCCCGCGCTGCTAGTTGAGGGGAGCGATTGCTGTGCCGACGGCGGCGCATCCATAGAGGTAGGCGGGGTCCCAGTGTTTGAGATGGGGAACGCGCCAGGCTGTGCCATCATGTCGGACGCCAGTAGTGACCTAATAGATGAGTGTATAAGCTTGCAATTCAATGAGAAGTAGAGAGCGCGCAATTGGCCCAGGCTGATAAGCATGTCGGGCGAACAATTGGATGACGATGACATACCGAAGACGTTGGGGGGCCGGAGAAGGATCACAGTAATTGCCAGGTGCCACGTTCGCGCAATTGGGCTTCGTGGTAATTGCAGCGGACGCCGAGTGGACTGAAACCGAGACAGAGGCGACAGAGAACGATGGAAGAAAAGATTGGCTGGTCTGGCGGGCGAGGGACTGCCGTGGAGGAGGAGGAGTAGGCAGCTGCGCAGTGGTTGCAATCGGCGCCGTGGCCATGAGCTGGCGAGATGAACACTCTAATAAAATCTATGAGTGGCAGCGCAGAAGTGGTGTGCAGGTCGACTTAACGTGATTCTGAACGGTTTACTGAGATCGCGAGGATGGCGATGGAGTGCTTCTTCGAGAAGTCCGCGATGTCACTGGCCGACAATAAGTCCGCTGCTACTCACAGACACTTTTTGCGTTGAAAGCGTTGTGCTGTGTGGTGTATTTCATATCTACCGTTAGCAGGTGCAATGCCGTTTCGAAGTTGTGGCGCAACTGAATTTTGAACTAGCTTGCCTCGATTCCACTACGTTTATCTGTTCTGCAAGCATACATAGGACATAATATGGAACTAAGGCGTAGTTAAGTATATCTGGATGGCGAATTACAGAATAATGTCGCCGGAAGGAGTGCAATGAGGCACGCAGCATTACATCATCTGTCTTGGATTGATTCATGATGAGGATGGCACGCGCCTTACATGTCTCGTAGATAGATAGCACCATTATTGTGCATCCTTCCGCATTATCCGACGCTAGCACTGAGCAGTAGCCAGTAACAGAAGCCAGTTATATCTTCAGTACTTTACTGGTAACTATATATCAATTTGACAATTTCTTCTTTTTGTGGCCATCGGAGATCCCTTTGGCGAAAGTCCGCTGCGCGTCAGACTGACACTGTGGTCCCAACCCCAACCTTTGTGCGGTGCGTGCGATCTCGGCGCGCGCGCGATGTTCGCACACTAACTTTGCTCCTCGGCACGGTTATACAGTATTGGGATTCCTAAAAAAAAAAAACTTAAATGATTAAGCCATAAAATGTAAATAGCTTGTAAACTACCCCGGCTGACACACAAAAAAATACATATACTAGAACTAGAAGAATGGCCACTCCTGTCCTACAACTTCTCACTATTTCAGAACGGCAATGATCAAAATATTTTTCGTGATATCCACAACTCGTCCAGACACCAAGCAAAAACACTAGATGATGCAAAAAGAAACGATGTTGACAGGACTCGAACCTGCAACCTCCGGAAGATGTCAAGGCATTCTTCACCGAAATCCGATGCGCTCACCATTGCGCCACAACACCATTTGCTGTCCTAACGTCTTACGGCTTGCTCCCTGTGCTCAAAGCTGGGGTTAGGGTATGCCCTTCAATGCCGGTCCATATGCGCCATAACCCAAAATTAGGGGGATAGGGCCGAAATCTAACTGGTGGAAGGCCGCTATGCCATAACCCCTGACAGCGCTGCGATTAAGCTTTCCCAGCTATATTCGTTATAATTTATGGTGCTAGCGAATTGTCTTAGTATTTCTATTCAGTCCTTTTTGCGTACTTCGTAAAATAATCTCGTTATTCTCAGAGTGTCGTCTGATTTATCTGTTGGAGTAATTAGCCTACTCTTGCCTCACGTGATTGCACGGATCTGCAGCTGGGAGTTCGAATCAAGATCTTATGACGTCGTGGCGGAGTAACAGTCGCGAGATCAAGCATATGCTTTTTGGGGCATCGCGCATCACCAAGTCAATCGAAATCGCCAGAATCTCTACATCCCTCTCGCACTACGGAGATATTGAAACGTTGTCTATCAATCCATTTAGACTGACATCACGTTAAAGATAGAGATCAAAGAACAGAGATCAGTAAAATGCGAAGTCCAGATAGACTCTTGGTCTTCTACCTATTCTCTTTCCTAATTATCTCGATTTCTATCGCGCTCGCGGTCACTTCTATCGCCTCTCCTCACTGGCTAAATGCCAAATTCTATCCCGAAGACGAGAAGGGCGAGCCAGTCCGCATAGCATACGGTCTGCACGAGAAATGTTCATCGTGAGTTGTTCAGAGTTCGATTGATCTGTTGATGATCTGAATGCTAATTGAATCCACAGAGTAACGGAATCATGCACCCCATTCCCTGAGTTGGAATGCGTCAACGGAGACCGTGAATTCTGCAACATCTGGCGCACGACGTCATTCATGATGTGGCTGTCCTTGGTCATCCTGGGTCCAACCGTAATCTCATACATAACATTAATATTCAGCTCTCGACAGAAGCGCGAAACGGGATGGCGCATGATTTCGCTATTGCTTTTCTTCGTTGTGGCGGTCCAAATCATTGCCATGGCTGCCGTTGCGCATCTGCTGCAGACAGATCCCAATTTGAAGAGAGGAAATTGGAAGTTGGGTGTATCGTGGGGAGCCGCAACCGCGTCTTGGATTGTCACTTTTTTCTTGTTGTTATTGACTATTGTGGTTGGCTTGAGAACGGTTCCACATTATGCGTTACTACCGGCAAGCGCTTCAAGACAAAATAGCGTTGACACGCCAATGCGCCGTGTAGGTGCGCATTAGACGATGAGGATAATTCAACCAGTACGGCAAATATGATGGCACTGTGACGTTGACGGTAGTAATACTGCGACCTGCCATTGGGCTCCAGATAATGCGATCAGTAATTTTATGACCTGGAGTGGTATACTAAGATAATTTTTGTCAAGTAACGCTCAGAAATGCGAGCGATGTAATCCATATCTATTACCGTTTATCTAACGTTTCGTTCTCTTTGTATTCCGTCGCTTCTCACCATCGCCATCGAGTGGAAGCAAGAGCTCGTTCTCGTCAATTTCAAACGCGTAGGTCCCCTTCGGCTTCCGTTTATCTCCGTGAACTCGTATAGATGGTTCAGACTCAATGTCATCGCTCATGTCATCCCGTGTGGGCGACCCGTTCCGGTAGCTGGCGTTGTCGAATCTGCGTAGCTCAGGGAATGTTGGCAGTAAACCAGGATCCAAAGCTTTCGGCCTCTCTTCAAAGTAGTCGTGGCGCAATGCTTCCTTGGCCGTAGTCCGTTTATCGGGGTCGTACGTCAACAATTCGTTCACCAATTCAATCGTCGCTCTTGATTGGCCACGTAGTACCTTATCTAGCGTATTCGGTCGTAGGTCATGTAGCCGAAAGTGCCGAGCAAGGGGAAGTGTCCTGAAACCAGGCCAGATCCTCTCATTCGGAGCGCCCAATAAATCGACGATTAAATCAATCTGCTGCTTCTCAGAGTCGCCTGGCAACAGCGGTTTTCGACGAATAAGCTCGCCCATAATACACCCCGCAGACCAAATGTCGATTGCAGACGAATAGTTTTTCGTGTTGAAAAGAAGCTCTGGACTACGGTACCATATCGTCACGACGCCCGGCGTCATAGGGCGGTCTGTGTGGGAGCGTGCAAGGCCAAAGTCGGCTAAACAATATTAGAAAATTGTACTACATCCCACATTTATTGCCTTGACATACCGATTTTCAAAATACCTCGCGCTGTAAGAAGGAGATTCGACATTTTTATGTCCCTTGGCAAAATCCTCTTAGCATTTCAGGCTCCAAACCGCATACACCAGAGTCAACTACCTGTGGATGATTCCGTGCTTGTGTATGTACTCTAATCCGTCAAATAGTTGTCTCATTAGACATTTTACTATCCAAAGGTCAGTATCTACAAGTATACCACTCTAGCGGAATCATACCCTCACTGACAGAAAATTTTGCTTGAGCATAGTCAATTAGATCAGCTAGATCCTGGACAAAAGTCAATACCATTCACACTACTCGTCGTTTCTCATACATACATGTTCAGCATATTCCATAACCATGTACACCTCGTCCAACTGCGTCTCGCCAACTGCGACTTCCAAAACCCGAATAACGTTCTGGTGCCGCAGCGACCTAAGCAATGAGATTTCACGCAGTGCAGTATTTGGTATACCATCACGTTTCTCGTTTGCAAAGATCCGCACGGCTTTTAACGCTACTATTTCGTCGGTTCGTCGATCTTGGACACGGCTTCACAGAGTTAATAAGGAATGCTGGAATTCTTTCAGCCACGAGTAGTGGTGACTTACTGAACGACGCCATAGGCTACAGTTTTGTCAGCTCTTTTTAATCCGATTCCTCTGCTTCCTCGCCAACAAATAATTCATACTTCCTTCGCCTAATCGATTCAATTTCTCAAATTGGTTCACGGATGTCGAAGAGCCTGTAAATTCCGTCATCGACAGCAGATGAACGACTGTTCTTTCTAAAATTAGCATGAAACATTCGTACCCAGAAAGCCTTGATATAGTGAAGCATTAATTGGCTTGTTTGTTATTGTCATGAGCTCTGGTATTGGTGACGGTAACGACACCACAGCTGTCGATGCTTTTGATTCTGCCGCTGTTGAAGAGGACATAACTGACTGCAACTGCGTGACGTTTTCAATCTGGCGAAGACCATTCACGCAGAGGCGTGAAAGTGTCTATTTTTGAATTTCTGCTGTAACACAGCGAAAACTTGGGAATCTAGCCCGCAATTGGAGTAGTCCATCGTGCGGCTGTTAAGCCCAGAGCTTGTCCAGAATCTAACGATAAATTTACTACTCAAGTATCTCGCTTCCAGATCTTCTCCAACTTTGCCCGAATGTCCTCATAAAAGCTTGCATCGCAAGAGTTGCTCACATCAAAGCGACAGACGTGAATGCTTAAGGTCTCTTTCGTCTACTTTTTTTGTCGGATCGTTTTACCACGCATCTTCTCATCATCATACAGTTCATTTTCGCAACGAATGCAGCAACAAACTACATCTCGCCTTCGGACACGACAGAATCGTGCCCCGGAATCGCCAGATGTCAAGCTCAGCAAGTCGTTGTCGTATATTCTCCGACATGCAGCTGCTAAAGAGAAGCTACCGATACAACTTGACGGATACATGAATGTCACGCAGCTATTAACCCACCCGCGATTTAGGGGCATTACGTTCTCGGACATTCGGCGCGTCGTCGACACGAACTCCAAAAATCGATTCAAGTTAGAGTATAGAGCACTTGATGGTCTGGAAACCGCGAATCCAGATAATCCGACCGGATGGTGGATCCGTGCCAATCAAGGACACTCAGTCGTAGTTACAGATCTCGATCTCGAACCAATCACAGACACAGAGTCATGTCCGGTCGCCGTTCACGGGACGTACTTAGGGACATGGAATAAATATATAAAGAGTCAAGGGCTATCTAAGATGAAACGGAATCACATTCACTTAGCAGCTGGTCTTGCGGGAGAATCTGGCGTCATTAGCGGTATGAGGGCGAGTTCCGAAGTGTATATATACATTGACATCAAGAGGGCCATAAAAGATGGGATTAAGTTTTACAAGTCCGAAAATGGAGTTATATTAACTGACGGAAAGGACGGCGTACTGGAGCCCCAATACTTTGACAAAGTTGTAAACAAGGACGGTGACACGCTGCTATAAGATCGCAAAATGTAGCATTGAATTGTGGGCGATCGGGCAAATAGCTAGGATTGACTAGGTCTTGTATATAAAGTCGTCTTGTTAGGTTAGAACAACAGGACATGGTTGATTAGAGCCAGATCAATGATATTGCAACCCGATTGTAATAGGGCCTTGAGCTAATGATTCGTTATCCGCGGTATAGTCGCTCACGCCAAGCAAGCGGAAACGCCACTTCGATATGCGGGTCCTTGTAGAAAGCTAGGAATGCAACTGCATAAAGTAAACCCGAATACGACGAGAATACGATCGACGAAACGAGTTAGTGGATGCCCTAACCCAAAGCCCGAGCCGAGGAAGAAACACGAATACGATTGCCGAAGGGTGTCACCCTCGGGGGGGTTTGTTCGTACACATTTTGACAGATGTACTGGTTGTTGAACTCAGCTTCGTGCCACTATATAAGGTCATAGCAGACAGTCAATCGTGTTCCTTTGATTGTTATCGACCCGCTCTGTACAGTACGATGGCTGCTGTCGACGCGCAGGCTTCCGAGCCACTGTTGAACGAATCTGAGGGGACGACCAACGAGGAGCCAACAGCTACCCCTGCAGTGGAGGAGCTGAATCCCAAAACCATTCGCGCCGACTTCAATGGCGTTACTGGAGCGCTGGCAATTACAACTGGACTTCCGACTTTAATATACGTTTTGTATTATGCTTTAGACGCTGTCCCTGACGCTAAGGTATTTGACCTTTGCGCATTGGAAGGCTATCTTATCTGGTTCTTCGGGTTGGTAGGATTGTTCTATATCGTTCCTGGCCGAGTTATAGATGGTACCACTTTGCGCGATGGTACCCACTTGAAATACAAAATGAATGGTGCGTTTAAGCGGTCTGAAAGCCGAAACATGAACCTGTTCTAACAATTCGCTGTAGGTGTCAACTGTTTCTTGGTCGTGCTTGCCGTTCTAATTGCTCGTGGTTTTATTACCCAGGGACAGCTTCCAGAACTCGTATTTGTTGCTGATCACCTCCTGGGTCTTATCACCGCTTCTATCGGGTTCGCCTTCGTGTTGGCTTTCTTTGTCTACTTTAAGTCGTTCGGTAACCCCAAGACTATTCTCGCGTATGGTGGAAACACAGGCAAGCCAATCTTCGACTGGTTCATCGGTCGTGAGCTTAATCCTCGCATGGGCATGTTCGATATCAAGTTGTTCTGTGAACTACGACCTGGTCTTTTTTTGTGGGTCATCATTAATGCCGCTGAGGCACATCTCCAATACCGCAAATTCGGCTATATCTCCGACTCTATGATCCTCGTCAATATTTTCCAATTCATCTACGTCATCGACAGTGCTGTCCTTGAGGCCAAGAATCTCACCATGATCGATATCACTACTGACGGCTTCGGATTCATGCTGGCATTTGGCGATCTCGCGCTCGTGCCCTTCACGTATACACTTCAGACCAGATTTTTGGCTACGCATCCTGTCAATTTGGGATGGCTTGGAGTTGTTGGTATTGTTGCATTGAAATCGATCGGATATTACATTTTCCGATCGTCCAACTCTGAGAAGAATTCCTTCAGACAAGGGGACCCCTCGGTTGCACGTAAGTTAATACAACCCCGTATACATTTGCATGCTAACGGTGTTACAGATCTCAAGTACATTGAAACTAAGTCGGGCAGCAAGCTGCTCATCAGCGGGTGGTGGGGTGTGACGCGACACATCAACTACTTCGGAGACTGGCTGATGTCAATTGCGTGGTGTGTGCCGACCGGTTTTTATACTCCCGTTACATACTTCTATAGTCTTTATTTTGCGATTCTTTTGATTCACCGTGAGTCCAGAGACGAGGCTAAATGCAGTGAGAAGTACGGCGACGACTGGAAGGAATACAAACGTATTGTGCGATGGAAGATTGTTCCTTACGTGTATTGATTCCATGTAAGGCCGGATGAAATCGTCTTGGTGTGGTTTAGAAGTGAGGTGTGGCTGGCAGGGGTATGGTGCATGCAACGATAAGTAATCTGTACCGATGGACCGTAGTAGATCTGCGTTGAAATCCTACGCGGTCATCCCAGATGACAAGATTATTTAACGAAATAGTAGCTGGTGTTACAACTAGCAGCATTTATTGTAAGATTAGGAGATAGATAAATCCAAATTTATGAGCCTTTCTATACAGAGAGTGGCAAAGTTCCTGTATATCCCATGAAATATGGGCATTCGTGGAATTAAATCAATAAATTGCAGTTATATGCGGCCACATATTGGCGATCGGTAGAATATGGAATATGAATGCATCATTACATTTACTCAAATTTGTATTAATATAAACTGTCAGCTGCAGATTTGACTAATGAATGTAGTAGGGCAAGTCCTTCTTGTGTCACTTGCAGCATATCTAACATTACACTACAGGACGATTAGATGAATACCACAGCGCCTACAGCATCTGGAAATAACCCATTCAAAGTAACCGCAGTATAATTCAAACAATTACCCGACCAGGAATAATTAATGGCACATTTAACATAAATCGTGGAACAACATGGCCACGTCGGTGTGGCTGAAGCTGGAAGGCCCTGGAAGGTTCGGACCTTTTCTATCGAATGCATTTTATGTCATAGCTGAACAGTGTTTCGAGCTGGCGCCGCACGAACGCCACGACGTCTTCAAAAGTTGGCTGTTTCAATAAAAATCGCATTTTTGTTTTGCCTAACCTTATAGGAATTAACGCCACAAACGCATAGCGGTGATATCATATATGGCGAAGAGGGCAGGTTTTAGTTTTCGCGTTTTCTTATGTTCATAGAGCGCCGCTGACGCCGTTAAAAATCAGTTATTATGGTGTGAACGTGAATAAATTTCTTCACGATACATCCGAGCCAGCTTTACATAAAGGCCTGCTTATCGACTCTCCAAATAGACAATCGACCGTTTCAGCCAGTCACATCTGTATATACAACCAAACCGTCAGTCAATTACGTTTCTCGGTGTTTAAGCTTCGTCCCACCTAGATTCATAGATCCCTTTTTTTATTTTTGCACCTTATATCGTACAAAATGAGCGGATCAGTTGGCATTGATATTGGTAACGCAAACACTGTTGTTGCGGTAGGCATTCGATCAATGATAACCAGCATTCGAGACGTGATACTAATTACATATAGGTCGCCAGAAATAGAGGAATAGACGTCATTGTTAACGAGGTTTCGAACCGTTCGACACCGTATGTATCCATCCTTAGCCTGTTGGTCTATTTTCGGTGCTGATTCATATCAGATCTCTTGTCGCGTTCGGCCCTAAGTGCCGTTTCATTGGTGAGAGTGCAAAGACTCAAGAAATCACCAATTTGAAGAACACTCTTGGATCGCTGAAACGAATCGTCGCGCGGTCGCTGTCTGACCCTGAAGTCCAGTATGAAAAGCGGTTCATTCCGGGTGAGCTGGTCGACATCAATGGCACGGTTGGTGTGAAGGTCCGGTATCAAGGAGAGGAGACTACTTTCACCGCGACGCAGCTCTTGGCGATGTATCTCTCAAAGATTAAGGCGATCACGCAGGCCGAGATCAAGATGCCTGTCACAGATGTTGTTCTGGCCGTTCCAGGATGGTACACCGATGCGCAGCGCAGGGCACTGATTGACGCGGGCCACATTGCCAGCTTGAACCCTGTCAGGTTACTGAACGAGAGCACTGCTGCTGCAATCTCATATGGCGTTTTCCGAACGTTCCCGGAGGGCCAGACTAAGAATGTGGTCTTCGTCGATATTGGTCACGCGTCGTACAGTGTGTCCGTTGTTGCTTTTAAGCAGGGTGAGCTTAAGGTTCTTGCGTCCGCCTACGATATTCACTTTGGTGGCCGTGAGTTCGACTATGCACTCACCGAGTTCTTCGCCGATCAGTTTAAGGAGAAATATAAGATTGATGTGCATGAGAACCTCAAGGCTTACTCGCGAGTGCTGACCCAGACCGAGCGTCTCAAGAAGATTTTGTCGGCAAACGCCACTGCCCCACTCAACGTTGAGTCGGTCATGAACGATGTTGACGTTTCCTCCACGCTCAACCGAACCGAGTTGGAGGAGTTAGTCAAGCCACTTCTTGATCGCATTGTCGTTCCTCTTGAGACTGCTATTAAGGAATCGAAGCTTTCTTTTGAAGAGATTGATTCTGTTGAGGTCATTGGTGGTAGCACTCGTGTCCCTGCCATCAAGGAAACCATTTCGAACTTTTTTGGCAAGCCACTTTCCTTCACACTTAACCAGGACGAGGCCATTGCTCGTGGATGTGCCTTTGTTTGCGCGTCTCACTCCCCTACTCTCCGTGTCCGACCGTACAAGTTCGAGGATGTCAACCAATACTCGGTCACTTTCCAGTGGGAGCCTGTTGAAGGTGAGGATCTTTCCGAGTTGGAGGTCTTCCCTCATAACAACGTTGTCCCCTCTACCAAGATAATCACCCTGTTCCGCGACGATACTTTCGATATCGAGGCTAGGTACACCTACCCTGATACTCTCCCCGGCGCTATGAATCCGTGGATCGGCAGGTGGACCATTAAGGGCGCTAAGCCTACCGAGAAAGGTGACACTCCAGCTGTTAAGATAAGATTGAGAACCGACCACTCTGGCCTTGTTACAATTGATAGCGCATACACCGCCGTCGAAGAGACTGTTGAGGAGCCGGTGGAAGAGACTAAGAAGGAGGGTGAGGAAGGCAAGGAATCTACCGAGTCAGCCAAGACTCGATCTGTCAAGAAGTGGGTTCGCAAGGATACGCTCGCTATCATCCACGGCACAACTGCCCTCGATCAGTCCGTCAAGCAGGCTCTTATCGAGAAGGAGAACCAGATGGTTGAGGATGACAAGCATGTAGCAGACACGGAAGACCGCAAGAACGCTCTCGAGGAGTACATCTACGACATGCGCGGAAAGATTGAAGACAAATACGCGGACTTCGCCAGCGACGACGAGAAGTCGAAATTTAGAGGTATGCTCGACGCCGCTGAGGATTGGCTCTACGACGAGGGAGAGGATGCCACCAAGTCGCAGTACATTGCAAAGTATGACGAGCTTAACGCCGTCGGCGGTGTAATCAAGGGTAGATATTTCCAGGCTGAGCAAGAGAAGCGCGATGCTGAGCAGCGAAAACGTGACGAGGAACAGCGACGAATTCAGGAAGAGAAGGAAGCCGCTGCTGCCGCAGCTTTGGCTGCTGCACAGAAGGAAAAGGCCGAGAAGGACGACATGGAGGTTGATGGTGCGGAACCCACAGTTGAAGAGCCAGTCCAAGAACCAACTGTTGACTCGGAGATGAAGGATGTGGATTAAGCAGTCGGGGTTTTCTGATAACTGCCATGTATGATGTAGTTGATGCTTTACGATAAAGTTATACAATTTTAGTGTTGACCTTGGGTGGAATAAACGTAGCGTAAAATGCTAATATTACGTGCAGTGTTCATGGCTTCGGTGTCTAACTCCGTACCCCATTGCTTTAATGGATACGTCATGTCGCTAGAGCTGCTAGCACAGAAAATAACCAAATATAATCTTTATTAAGGTCCGTTGATTTATGTACAGGGCTTTCCATCGCCAGAATCTCCGATACTTTCTACCACAAACAGACAAATCCTTCGATCGTAAGTTGCAGTAATCTACTTTAGAATTAGCATCGCGCCAATATGACTCTCATTCAGACAAATGTCATGCGGAAGTTGAACCGATAAAGGATTGAAACTTTCAGATAGGAGCGAAAGACTTGATGGACTAGGTCTTCAACATAGCAATTCAGTTGAACTATGCATTGATTTGGAATCATCATTAAACTCCCGACGGTATCTTCCCGATGATTGTCATGAAAAGAAACATACCTCAATTGTTGTCAATATCCATTCGCGGAGGCTTATAGTCACATAATGGAAAGGACCTCCCGAGAAAATTATTCGTATTTGACCGGAACAACCCTCGATCTCGAGCCCCCAGGCTCATTGCACGTCTAACCCTAATGCTGCCAAAACTGTTGCGAGAATTATAGTGCTACGAACCTTAGCGTCGGCTAGGTCTTTAATACAGTACGAGCATTCTACTCAGCATTACGGAGAGACTTAGAATATATCAGGTGCGATGGCCAATCTTGCAGTCTTCTATCCTTCGCGGAAGGCTGCTATTGTGCGAAACACCAACGAGACCAAGATTCGAATCCAGTTGTCACTTGACGGCGGCGAGCTACCGCCATTTGAGAAATCCGCAACTGAGACGACGGACAAGGGCGGCAAGCCCAATAATTCGTCTGAAAGCGCAAGTGAAGTTAACGATGTCGAAGAGACTTCGCATGCCTCACAGAAGTCAAAATCACAGGAAATTGTGGTGAATACCGGTGTCGGCTTTTTCGACCATATGTTGCACGCTCTCGCGAAGCATGCGGGATGGAGTATGAATATCTATTGCGATGGCGATTTGCACAGTATGTCAACCCGTTGTCGAGAGGACATTCCTGATAGTTCTTGCATTCCGACCAAGACTAACAACTTTAGTCGACGACCACCACACGACGGAGGACTGCGCTATCGCGATTGGTCTGGCTTTCAAGCATGCTCTCGGAAAGATTGCTGGCGTCAAACGATTTGGAACTGCATATGCTCCTCTAGATGAAGCGTTGTCGCGTGTCGTTGTCGATCTGTCGTCTCGGCCGTACGCTACCATCGACCTCGGCTTGAAGCGGGAGAAAGTTGGCGACCTCTCGTGCGAGATGTTGCCACACGTTCTGAGGAGTTTCGCGCAGGGAGCGGGGATTACAATCCATGTCGATTGCTTGCGGGGAGAGAACGATCATCATCGGGCTGAAAGTGCATTCAAAGCATTGGCACTTGCAATTAAGGAGGCAACTTCGCGGACAGGTGGAAATGAAGTGCCTAGTACAAAGGGTGTCTTATAGAGAGAATTTTAATTTCATTTTCAGACAATGTAGTCTAGTTCTGGATTTTTAATAAATAGCATATTAGAGTGCTCGGATGCCAGCATAGATTTGAGCCGCACGGTGTATGGATGAGTTCAAAATTTCAGGCGTTGCACACCAGGACCGCCAATTTATTTACTACATTCCATGCCGAATAGAAGGCATCAATTATCTTTCCCGATGAGATGAGTTTTAGTGTTGTCCGAGTATCTAAGCGGATAGAGATACGGATTCGGACATCCACAGCCCTTATTTCCTCATTAAGCTCGACGTTCCGACAAGGGTTGCTTTTACACCACCTCAATGTACGGCAGTGCAGCACCAATCGAAGTGGCCCACCGAGGTCGGACGATCCAACAAGCAGGCATGTCGGTCGACAGTCGATGCAAAATATGATCGAAGTGCTTAGGTCACGTTGCCGCAATACGACCCATGCCGAAACGTGTCTCGAACCTCCGACATCTCTGCTGCAGATAAACAATGACCGCAAGCGCTCCCCGGTGATATCGTTAAATGTAGCTGACAACGATGTGTATTTCGATCCTGCGACTTGTGCCATCATATTAGATCGCTTGGGCCTCTCAGAAGGCAATGTGATGGACATTCAAATTGGAACCGGCCGCGGCATCTTTGACGCGCTTTCCACCTCTGGACTGCCAAATAGCGAGCAATTTCAAGTGGACAATTACGACATAGCGGGAGATTTGGTTGAACATGCTCTGAGTCTTTACGGCAGAAAGAGGCTTTCAAATGTGATGCTGCCGAGCCCCGCCATGTACAATCGAATCACGGAGCAATTGAAGTCGAGATTTAATGTACGGGGTGGTGAGGGCCAATTGGATGTCGTAAGCTTTACTTCATGTTTTCATCATTTCGCTAAGATGGAGCACCTGCGGTGGATACATGGTATGCTTCGGCCGGGCGGCTATGCCGTAATGTATTGGTTGTATAATCCTCTGCTCTATCCGGCGCCGAAAACTCCAATATTGTCACGGTTTAGGCTGACAGGAAAGAAAATTCCCGGTGTACAATACCCATCAAGATCAAAGATGGTGGAAAGACGTAATGAGCTGAAATTGACGTTGCGACGAAGATTGCAAGATATTCCGGAACTTGAACGGGCAGCATTGGATGAGCGCTTAATGGAGATCACACGAGAATTTGGAGAAGCTTATCGGACAGATCCGACCTCAGATGTTGCACTACAGGAATTAATGGAAATACAGGTTGAGGCGGGTGATGTTGAGACGCAGATGATCCGCAACTCGATGACGGAAAGTGCTGTGAACTCCGGTTTGAACCAGTTGGCACCCGATGACGACGATATCCACCCAAGTGCATGGCAGAGTAGAATGGCCGAGACACTTGGGAAGTATAAAGAGAGCCTCCTTCCTTCAGTTTCAGAAGGAAACTGGCTGAGTTTGTTGTATCATATGGAGAATTTATGGGAGCTATCTGGTCTGTTTAGAATGCCTCCAGAAAGTCACAGCAGAACATTCAGCATGAGAGTTGACTTAAGAAGTGTGCTCCATATGTGGAAAGAAGATCCTAATTTTTGGCATTTAGACCGTCAAGAGGGAGATAACTTGCTAGAGGAGCTTAGAGCATTGCTCGAGGACTCTCTTGACGATAAAGATTTGGATGAAGATGGCAGGGTAAACATGGTATTTGGTTCCCATATAACTTGGCTGAGAAAGGTATAGAACCGTGGCAAAATATTTGGAGAAGGTTTCCTTACGACATGTATATATATTGTATTATAGTGTACACTCGTTTTTGACAAGAGTCATGCAACTCGGAAGACCGAGAAGGAGCGAGCCTCAACGCGCGCCACAGCAATTACCGAAGTAAACTGTGTGGCGGCTCTTAAAGTGCAGGTTGCTGCACAGGATGTGGACCATCCACACCACGATCATCGTCGTTCCTGTGTAGATATTTGTCTACTGTCCGATCTACTGTCATCCAACGCACCAGAATATTCCGCGCACCATTGACATCGCGGTCGCACTCAAACCGACATTCTTTGCAAGAGTACTTTTTACTACCCCCAACGTCGTTGCGTTTTCCGCATCTTCCGCATGTCTTACTGGTGTATTCTTCAGAGACCAAAACGACTTTGCACGATTTATATTCTCGCGCTTTGTCGAGAAGTCGTTGTTGGAATCTGTAATGCGACCAAGTGGCCATAGCTCGTGCCGTCTTGGACCTGATCCGCCGTTGTCCACCCTTGCGCATCACCATTTGTTGAACTGGGAAGCTTGGTAGGATGACAAGGTTGAATGTTGTGCACAAATACTTTGCAATGCGACAGTGCATATCGCTAACCAAGTTTTGTATCCGGCGTCTTAATTTCCCTGCAGCTTTTTTCATGCGCCACCTCTAGCTACTAGATAAACAGGCGGGTATTTGCAAACAAATCGAGCAAAGTCCAAGGACTAGATAATACGGATCTAGCACTTGATTTGCGTGCGCCAACGATTGATCCAGCTTCTTAGTGGTGGCTCGGCAGGGCACACCCGTCATTCATTTGTACAGCCAGTATCCGTAGCTTCTATCGATGCGTGTAGTTGTGTACATGTTCCGGTGGCACATTCACGCCGAACGTGTCGCCGTACGCACTGATCAGGAGCGTCGACCATACCGGCACGGTCGAAATAACGCCTCGCCGCCGCGGTCCAAAACTCGGATCGTGTTCGATGTCAGTCAGTACCCGAACCACTTTGACCCCTGAACTTTGCACAGCGTCAATGGCCAAAACAAACTCGACGAGAACTTCCCTCGGAATGTCGTCGCTATCGTCGGTCCTTGGTCACTTTACCATATCGGAAGAAAAGATTGGGAATATCAGATATGGTTGAACAACACAGGAGCTAATTTTATAATATGTCTAGCAGCAGTACGGTCAGTACGAAGAGGACCTCGCGACCGAGCGGCGCGCAATTAAGACCGGCCACTACGCCGAGTACAGCTAGGCTTTCCGCCTCATCACGCAAACAATCGAGCTCATCTCTCAAAATAAAGTCGACTATTTCGTCTGATGCACTGCCTTTACCCGTAACATCTGTTGTGTCTCAGCCGGAGCCTTCGCACAACACAATATCATACCTGCCGTCGACAGTAACGACCCGCTCGCCTCGCTATCGACAGTCGCAGGCTCCACAAGATAATAAAAAGTTTTTCTACGCAAATGATCAAACAAAGGGCTCGCCTTCAGATACACCAACTCCACATAGGTCGCGCGTCCCATCGCGGAGTAGTAACTTATTGTCATCATCCGCACCCTCAACTAGCACCAACACACTGCGGACGAGGTCTTCAATAGCCACTCTCAAACCCCGCTCATCATCACCGTCGGGTTTTTCGACGTCCACCAACCTTCTAGGTTCACACATATTGCCCCATGCGCCGTCGAAATTTGTGTACGCGAACGGTGAGGAGGAAGTTCTGTCCCCTCGCCGTCCGACTTTATCAACAGCGGGGAGCACAACATCGACAGGCTCCGTATATACCCCACCAACGCATTTTCACCCCGCAAGCCCGACGCAATCGTCGTCGAGCCAGAGTTCTGCGTTGTCAGTTGGCGACGCACCCGGGCTATTGACAGCAGCCGACGATGGTGAAACTACTCCAGGCGCTCCTGCTGAGACGGATGCTGCAAGAACGAATCGTAAGATATTGGACTTGGAGATTTCAAACACGTCGTTACTGGCGATTAATCACACGTTGGAACGTGAGATGCGGGGACAAAGTAGAGAACTTAGAGTACTCAAAAAGTGGATTCAGAGACACAATTTTGGTGGCCGGGAGATTGACATTGGTAGTCTTTCAGTTTCAGAAACTGAAGACAGTGGCGTTGATGAAGACTCGGACGATGAATCAGACGGTTCGGGAGACGAAGACGATGAGGATCTGACTATTGGGCCGTTCTCTGCTCAGCGGTCTTCTGCGAGAAACAATGATTCAGTTACTCGCTCCGTTATGGAACTGGAAAATGTGGTCAAGAAAGAACGGGACTTGTTGGAGGCTTCTCGGGCTCTAAATGGTAGCATTACAAAGTGTATATTCATGTCCGATTTGCTCCTGAAGGAGGCGAGAACGTCATTGTCGTTCAAAGTATCACAGGAAGACCTTCGAATAGGCGGTAGAGTGTTGAGCTATGATGACACGAATTATACCTACGATGACGAGGAAGACATGACAAGTGGCGACAAAGTCAACAATATAGAAGAGCACGATGACATGAGTGACGTAGCAAACGGTGACGATGTAGCTACTGTTGCTGATTACCGGTAGAAGGTTAGAGCTTGGCTGGTTCGTGTACCATAGGATTGTTTTTACGTTGGAGTACATTTAGCGGAGTTTTGATATCTTTACGAAGTTTTATGAGCTTAACGTTTCATGTTGCTACATGTGCAGTGTTATATTGTGGTAACGTGCAACGGAGAAACAGTAAACCTGTTATGTGATATATGTATAGATATATATATTCAATATAGTTACATGTATGTCCCATTTTGAAATCCGAATGCACTTTACATTGACTTAACAGAATTCCAAACTATTCAATTCGTCAAAATGTGGCAGAGTCAATCCAGCAGGTTAAGAATCCCATGTATATACCCTTGGCACGTTCTAACGCCACCGTACTGAATTCCTCCCACGACAATCCCTTCTCCGGATTGGCCGGTGTAGCGGCAACGAAGATCTCGGAAACCAAATCTTCGATGGCGTTTAGACTCAGCTTCCGCAGTTCGGCATCCGCCTCAGCGTCGTTGAATGTATCGTCCCATCCGAGATCCTCGTCCTCGACAGCAGGCATATTTGTAAGCCAATCATCATCGTGGCTTTTGTCGTCTGGCTGCGTGGCAGGTGGTTGATCGGTCAACGACGGTATAGCTGACGAGAACACTGATGATATTGGCTGATGGCCGGAGACAATTTCCTGCTGGACGCCAACAAATGCATCTTCAATCGACCGAAGCATAAAGCTCACAAGATCGTTCGACAGCTCAAAATAGCCGGCAAACATATCCAGCATATTTATCTTTGTCACATACCCGTCACCATCGACATCATAGCCCCTAAAAACATACCGCAATCGCTCTTTCCGAGTACCTTGCGTAAGCGCACTCATGCCTTCGATATACTCCTTAAATCCAACAATACCGTTCTGGTCCGTGTCGTAGATTGCAAATATGCGACTCGTAACCAAATTTGGCGTTGATCCCAGCCTTGAGGTAAGTTTCTTGAATGTGTCGTAGTTAATGCCGCCAAAAATTTCGTATGGATCGTCTGGATAGTCCACTACAGTGAGGCTCTTGAATTGCTCGTACAGTGCTTCAATTTCGAAAGGGTTGACTACAAGCAGGTTAGATGCTACCTCAGCAATAAATAACTATACTCACAATGCGTAGTTTTTGAAAAGTATGTGACAAACTTTTGGGATAACCGATTCGGTAGTTTACTGAGATAATATGCCTTGCCCGGGTAGCATGCTTTCTGGGTGAGATCAGGGTTGTATAGCACAGGGATAGGAATGCGGATTTTGTATAGAATGTGTGTCGGTAGGTGAGCGTCCATGGCTTCGCACTTTTCGCAGAGATCGACATCGTCGCACTGTGTGCACCTATACCGGAGACCCTTTATAGGACTGTGCGCGCTATTAGCTAGATAGCCGACTGATGAGAGGCCGTTCTAAACTCACTTCGCACGGCAAACATTGCAGCTCACACCGCCTAGAACTGTCAGACCGTAACTTTAGCTACAGAATCGGTATTACTTACGGTGAACAAATGCGTTCCTCCGTTTCTGCTCTACAGCGATATGGCTGAGCAGATTGATTATACGCTCTGCATCAGTAGCAGGCGGCGAATCATCGCTTTGCCATGCGAGATTATAAGACGCTTCGTCGTCCGAATGCTCCGAATCGTCATCTGGCGGCATAGGTGGAAGCTGCAAGTTCGCTCCTTCCGCATTAAACGGGTCACCCCAATCAAACTGCGATGGACGAGCCTGGTCGCCATTGACTCCGGTCAATCCGCCGATATTCCATGCATCCGGTTCATGATCTAGCCCATTCGTGCCCACATTTCCATTAAATTCACCGATGTCTGGTACTGACGTGCCGGCGCGACGGAGACTGCGTGTGCTGCTTGGCGCTGTGGCTGCTTCTCGACGCCGTGCTCTTCGCCGTCGCGAGAGACCTGAGTCTGGCGGCACATTAGCGTTGGTATATATACTGTAAATAAGAACCGCAGTCGCTGCGCATGTAATGGCCGCAATCTAATTAATTACGAGATATTGTCAGAAATGCCCAGAGCGCGTCAGATCCGCAAATACACCTGCATACCGCTGTGTGCGAACGCAAGAGAGATTCCAGTCCCATTATTTATAATGTAACCAACTCCGCGCGACAGATAAATTGCCCGCAAGGCCAGCAGTAGTCGACAAGATTCTATACTTATTCCTCCACAGTCGCAGTATTACCTCGACAGACATAGGCATAGCACCTCGCAGTTCACGTCGATATATTATTGTTGCCGTTTAATAACTGACAATTTTTGAATGTTTGGAAAGTGCGCGCGAGGACATCGCTGTGGCGCGTGAACGCACTGTGGCGCATGATGATGTGGCTATGCCTTCGCTCAACTTCCACAATCACCGCTTGCTGGCATACTCTGATAGTACTGCTGGTATTTGTTGCTGACCGGCTCGTCCACATTCGCGTTCGTCCACACTAACTATCCGTTGCTGTTAATCCCGCTTACCGACCGGAATTCGACGGTATGTTTTTATTTTTAGTCGCTTTTATGCAAGTGCACGATCCCGTATAGTGGGGAACGTCGAGTCCTCGAGGCGAGACCTCGAGCGCGCCAGCTACAGCTGAATACCACCCGTGGCATATATTCAGTCTGTTCTCTGTGTACATTTGGATAACGTATATGGCCACCCTGTCGGCGCTTGTTCGGTGCAATATCGAGTCCTAGATTCCTTGCTGCCCGGACTCGTCGTCACGATTTGGATGGTTACAATGGTACAGGTCTATATACTCCTTATCGATTACGTCGACCCAATCTGGTTTGAAGAAGAGTGCGCGAAATAGTATTCTAAGATGTCTGGTGAAGCTTGGTATGTTTTTGTGTTGGTATGTGACGTGTCGGCCGGGCTGACGAATGTCCGCAGGCTGTACCTTCTGGCGGTGATTCTGAACGCCGTCAACCTGTTTTTGCAGGTCTTCTTTACAATCATGTACAGTGATTTAGGCATGTCTCGTAGTTGTTTGTCGTGGCTCGAGCGTTGCTAACAATTGTCTAGAATGCGGTGTGTATTGTCTAACCCAAGGTCAGCCGAGCGTGTACTTATCATGTCATAGATTACATCAACGTTTTTGATCTCTGCAACAGGCTTAATGCTGTATGTAATAACATTTTCTTGGTAATACAGCTTTGACTAATTTACTCTAAGTATATCCTGCCCGAAGCTGGTGTGCAGGCCTTCCTCACCTTCATGTTCTTAATAAATGGATATTGGATTGCGCTGCTCCTCAACCTGCCGCTCGTCGCATACAATATCAACAAGTACGTCTCGAGCCGACTTTACTATCGTTCATAGAGGCTAATGAGGAACAGAGTTATTAACAACAACCATCTGTTGGACGCGACCGAGATCTTTCGAACGCTGAACGAACACAAGAAAGAGAGCTTCATCAAGCTGGGATTCCATCTCCTGATGTTTTTCTTTTACCTGTACAGCATGATTGTTGCGCTCATAAGAGAAGAGGATTAGACTGTCCCGAGGACACCAATTTTGTAAACATATTATAACACTCTTGTCAGTACAATATTGGACCGAGAGAATAAAATGTGATGTGACGTGAGTTTGACGGTTCGATTCGTTGGACGCAATATGGCATTTCTGTGACTTGTATACTACACGCGCAAAACTGTAAGAAAAGAGGTTGTGACTTTGCAGAGTCGCTGGTTAGTTCACAGAATTTTTTTAACGTTCATTTCTTGTTAATTTGCACTTTTGTCATATGAGAATTTTGCGTGTTTAATATATTGTCATATTTTTGTCGTGTTTCCTTTTTTTTTGACACAAATAAAGCATTATGATATATCTACATTCATGACACTTATCGCCATTTATCCAAAAGTATGAATCAAATCAACTTATCCGGGAAACCGGTCCGCCCGGCGAATCGGCATTTCTGGCCGTCAAGACCTCGACTCCGGTTTCGGTCACTAGCAACATATGTTCTGTACATCATCGTCAGCTGTCCATCCCGCGACGAAATCTGCCTAAGACACTTACCAAACTGGGCAGATCGCTTGCCGTCGACAGTCGCAGACGTCCAATTGTCCGGCCAGGTCTTGTCCTTCCAGCTTCCGAGGGCAAGCATCGGCTCGATCGTAAACGTCATACCCGGCTTGGCGACACCGGGCGTCTTGTTCTTCGCGTAATGGGGGATATTCGGCGCGCAGTGGAACAGCGTGTTAATCCCATGCCCGCAATAGGTACGAATGACCGAGCAACCATTCGCGGTAGCGTGCTTCTCAATCACGTTCCCGATTTCGCGGAACAGCATGCCCGGCTTGACGATTGCGATCGCCTTGTCGAGACATTCACGCGTCGTCTCGACCAGCCGGATGGAATCGGCGTCGGCAAGCGCCTTGTCCCCGACGTAGTACGTCTCGTTCAAGTCGGCGTGGAGGCCCTTGTAGTAGATTGAGATGTCGAGGTTGACAATATCGCCGTCCTCGAGCTTGCGCTGATCAGGAATTCCGTGGCAAATAATCTCGTTGACGGAGATACACACACTTTTGGGGAAATGGTAGTAATTAAGCGGCGACGGGTATGCTCCGATCGAGATACATGTGTCGTGCACCAACGCGTCGATTGAGTCCGACACTACGCCAGGTTTTATGGCAGCGGCGGCTGTATCGAGGACTTTGCGGCCGAGCTTGCAGGCTTCTCGTATCCCGGCGATTTCGTCGGCCGTGTTGATGTGGATATTTGTCGATCTGAAGAGACGCTGTTCCGAGTGCGGGATTCCGTCTTTGGCGTAGTCTGGGCGAGGGATCGAGTCTGGGAGCGTGCGCATGGGGGACAAGGGGTATACTGGACGTAATGGACCCGTGTATGAAAACGTTGGGAATGGGTCATATGGCGTTGTTGGCTGTAGTTGCTTGTGAACCAGCTTATGAGTAGGCCAGGCCCTGATCAACGTTAGATTCGGTACGGGTGCAAACTGATGCACATCCCACAAACCGCTTACTTCTTGAAACAGTCCTGGCCGCAGAAAGAAGAATCTTTTCCTAGCTTGAGACAGGTAGGACATTTTAACGAGGACGCGAAGTTGTCGCATTCGGCACGGGAACATGGTTTTGGCTGTTGCACTTCTACCATTGTCTGACTGTATCGCACAGGAGATTAAATTATATAATCGACCAGATATCTTAGAAATAATGAAATGAATATAGGTTGCGGAAAGAACGGCCGATACGTACTGGGCCAACCAAGATTCTGACAAATGTCGAGGCAAATTAGATTTTGACAGGAGCTAGCGTATTCTCCGGTCCGGCAACTTTGGCGTGTCCAACCCAAGGGCGTCTTTTGTCGCAACCACTGACAATAAATAATTATATATGATATATGGCCATTCTACGGATACTGTTGCTGATCTGATCCAGGGCTATATGTGCGCGTCATTCAGCACGTTACGTTTGATGTTAGAGTAAATGTGCCAAATCGTAATCGCAGTAACGGGCCTGATCGTGATAACGGTGAATGAACAATGGGATTCGGCGAGTAACTTCAGTCGGCTGTTGCCTAGTTCACTTGCAAATCCTACGCACAAGAAGCCATATATACAATAATTCAAGTACTTCCAGTATACGCCTCTACCTGTTCCTATAATACAACCATGCACTCGACAACGTCATGCAGGACCCAACTCACAGTATAACGGCCAATCTAATCAGTCGCAGTTTTAAACTTCCGTCGACACATAGGGCAAAGGCCCTTTGACGATTCGGTGGTCAACCACTTGAGAAGACAGTGCATATGGAAAGCATGCTTGCAGTCGCCGATGACTGTGCCAGTTAGTCTCACATCCAGGCCAATTTATTTACATCACAAACAGAGGAAACCTAACATACTTAGCGGACAATCATCGCCAGGATACTTGCAGGTAGGACAGGTGCCCTCGAAGGCCACGCGGCAAATGCCGCAGAGCTCTTCCTGTGCATGGTCCCAATGCCATGTGCTGACCGCGTTCCAGCGGTTTATCGTGACTTTCATTTAGCTGCTGGACATTCGCTGCGAAGTTTCTGATATAACACTTTGTTGGCTGGCAGGGATCTTGTTATTGAGATCAGGTTTTGCATACAATGTTCCGATGAATTTGGGACTTGTTTACTCGCCCAGTATAGGGTTAGGTTAAGAACCCCCGCCAGAGGACTGCACGGCCACAGCAATCGCAAGCCACTCTGCCGACAGTCCGGGGGAATCCTGCACCGCCACATGTGGAGTGTGGTCACGGTCTCGGTTGCGGATGACGCAAAGAATTGCCCAAACAGCAAGCATCATGCAGACAAGTTGGTTTGCATTCACGGAAGCTGCGATGCTGCCGTTATCCCAGGTGGTCTCTGTGGAGCTGAACTTACTATCTCCTAGCATTAGTGTGCTCGGAGTGCTCGGAGACGGCATGTAATGCTCGATGCAGAAGGGATGTGTCAACAGAGGCCATCGGCCATCTTCTAGTTACTATCCCACCGGATGCCGTTTCCGGTTCCGTTCATGCAGAAACAAGAGGCATATGTCGGCCACCGAGGGTTAATGACGTTCGGCGCTTCACATGAAGATGATGGGTGGTGTACATGCATCTAGTATATATGTTGACTTAAAGCATGGGTATATCGGGAACTAGCCTGCAGCAAAACGCTAGTGCCAGACTGAAACGCAGACGACATAGTTCTAGCGTCTCCCGCCGAGAGCAATCTGGGAGAGAGGTAGCCGGAGGACGTAGCGGCCTTGCTGAAAGCTGATGCGGAGGACGCGGGGGAATGTCGGTACCTGGTCATCGGAAGGGAGGATGGTTGGCGGTCCCTCCGTTGGTCCAGGATCTGCTCAATCTATATCCACACCTACACACAAAAAACACATGGCTGTATGCACATTGCGCCACTGAGTGTGTATTCATTCTAGCTAAAAAAAACCATAGTAAACTGGCAGTAGCTGATGACCAGGGCGGGCGGAGATTCGTCTGCACCGTATCGTATCGTATCGTATCGGTAATGGAAACCAACATCCTCGGCTCCACCCTCGGCGCGCCAAAACTCTCCCACCATCTTATAAACCACATGCTCCCCATAATGTCCACCTGTCCTGTTCCTCACCACACTGTCCTTATCGTTATTACCACCTCTTCTTTCCCGTCACTGCAGGCAAATTTATCACAATGGCCATCGCAAGCGTCTCTTCGGTGACGTCGAGGTACTACTGCTATCCTTCGATTCAAATATTCACGTGAAACACCGCTAACCTCGTCCACAGTGTCGTCAAACCAAGGAACTCCATCACCGTTGTCGACAACCGCACAGGCAAGTCCATCGAGATCGAAATCACAAACAACTCCATCCCCGCAACCGCCTTCTCCCAGCTCAAGGCTCCCTACGCTGACGGCGAGCGTGCCGAAAATGACACACCGTACGGCCTCCGCATCCTGGACCCGTCCTTCATCAATACGGCCATGATCCAGTCCGAGATCACTTACATCGACGGCAACAAGGGCTTCCTCATGCACAGAGGTTATCCAATCGAGCAGCTCGCCGAGAAGTCCTCGTACCTCGAGACCGCTTACCTGCTCATCTATGGCGAGCTTCCCTCCAAGCCCCAGTCCGACCTGTGGACCTGGGAAATCATGCACCACACTTTCGTTGCCGACGACTTGCAACAGATGATCCGCCAGATGAGATACGACTCCCACCCTATGAGTGTTTTCATTTCTGCCTTCGCGGCCATGTCCGCCTTTGCTCCTGAAGCAAATCCCTCGCTCCACGGAAACGACCTTTACATTAACAACAAGGTGAGTTCGATCCCGCAGCTTCCGACTGAATCCACTAACTCAACTAGGCTCTGATGAACAAACAAATCGTGCGAATTCTTGGGAAGGCTACCACGGTCGCGGCCATGGCTTACCGGATTCGCATAAACCGTCCGTTCACACCTCCCCGCTCTGACTTGTCGTACACGGAAAACTTGCTCTACATGATGGACCACATGGCCGAGCCAAACTCATACCGGCCCGATCCTCGTCTGGCTAAGGCCCTCGACATCCTCTTTATTCTTCATGCCGACCACGAGATGAACTGCTCTACGTCGACCATGGTCCACGTTGGGTCATCGCTCGTCGATCCGTATTCATGCGTCGCTGCTGCCTCGGCCGCGCTCTACGGTCCTCTCCACGGCGGCGCTAACGAGGCTGTGATCCGCATGCTCACCAAGATCGGATCAGTCGAGAACGTGCCTGGCTTCCTTGAAGCCGTCAAGCAAAAGAAGGAGCTCCTCTTTGGCTTCGGCCACCGTGTCTACCGCGAGACAGACCCACGCAGCAAAGTCATCCGCGAGGTCGCCGACATGGTGTTTGAAGTCTGTGGTAAAGAATCACTTATCGACGTCGCCATCGCGCTCAAGGACGCTGCTTTGAAGGACGACTACTTTACTAGCCGAAAGTTGTTCCCGAACGTGGACTACTGGTCGGGATTGATCTACAAAGCCATGGGTTTCCCATTGGACTTCTTTCCAGTCTTGTTTGTCGTTCCGCGGCTATCTGGATACCTGGCGCACTGGAAACAGCAACTCGAGTCCGGCAAGAACAAGATCTCTCGCCCCCGACAAGTCTACGTCGGCAAAAGTCGCCGCGATTACGTCCCTGTCGAAGCTCGCGAGGAGCGAACTATTACCGGCCAAAACGGACTCACTGAGATTCCACATTATATCAGCAAGCGCCGTTTGACCAAGATCTAACTCTCGTAGCAAGTAGTCTTTCTGTCTTGTAAACCGTAATGTCATTATTTTTCACACTTCGTATACAAAAGTGCCATAGTTGGAGTCGGAATTTGGTAGGAGTTAGTGCTTTTAGACGATTTTTTCGTTATGGGATATGTCCTTGCAATTGTATGTACCATTTGAATAAAGCAACCGGTTTTACCTTGTGCAGAAATAAATCTGATGATGTGAATTGTGGAGTAAGTAACATGACGCCAAAGTACCAACGCCTCGGATTTTTCACACACTGGATTCGCTCCAGCAACCACCGGGGCTCATCAAGACAATTCCGAGCGGGCCCAGCGCACCAGCATATTCACATTCTCTCGGCATTTCCTCTCGCAGTACTCGTCCTCGTTGTCTTTTATCCAGTGCACCGATATCACATAGTTGCATACGTGCTTTCGATATAGTTCACGAAGATGTCTCGAGCGCGGCGTATTGCGAAGGAAATGCAGGACGTGCAGGCTGATCCCCAGTCAGGCATTCGGCTGGAGCTAGTGTCGGAGTCGGATATTTCACGCTTAAAGGGATATTTTGAGGGCCCCCCCGGGACACCATATGAGAGTGGGCATTATGAGGTTGATATTGAGATTCCGGTACGTGTTTTTAATGTTTACCCCCTCCCCCCCAAGAAGAGCCTTTGCTAATTGATTGTATAGTCTGATTGTGAGGTTTTTACTGCCTATTATATGCTGTGTCCAGATTACATGCAATTCGATCGTTGCGGTTCTATGGCAAGTGCTGACAGTGGTAGATCCCTTCAAACCGCCAAAGATGAAATTCGACACAAAAGTCTACCACCCAAACATCTCCTCACAAACCGGCGCAATTTGTCTGGACATGTACGTGCAATGGCAAATTAATTGTTAGGGATAAAATAACTGACGGGAAAATCAGTCTAAAGGATACGTGGTCACCGGTGCTCACATTAAAGGCGTCCTTGATCTCACTACAATCTCTCCTCACTAGCCCCGAGCCAAGCAATCCACAGGATGCGGAGGTCGCGAAACACTACATGTCGGATCGGAAGGGGTTCGATAATACGGCGCGGTACGTACACGCACCCGTCAGTTGACGCGTATACTGATGATAGCAGATATTGGGCTAAAGTCTACGCTGGCGCAGATAGAGGTGCCTGTACGTACTACTTCCTATTGCTGATTCCTCGCAATTTCTGCCAGCACTACTAACGCCCCGTAGCAACTACGTCAACAGCGCCGACAAAGACGCCCGACGTGTTTGAGTTATACGGCATAGACAGGGACTCTGTCAAAGCATTCGAGAGCATGGGTTTCGACCAACAACGCGTCATAGAAGTGATGCGGCGCATTGGAATCAAGAAAATTGGAGCAGACGGCGCGGAGGATAGGATATTGGAGGAACTGCTAAAGTAGCCGCGCATCATGCCGGCGGTGAGACTTCAAATTTGCATATACCGTTGGGACACGGACACTAAGTAGCATTGGCTTTGCCCATCTTTTGTGTAAGTACACACGGTATCCGTATTTAGTTGGCGATTATCAATATATGTAGTTCATCTAACTATGGTATAATACATTCATGGGCCAAATCCCTAATGTAGCAATGGCGAAAGATGTAAGACGTGTGGTATATTACAATCCCATCCCGAACCCGTTGCACGTTATCAGCCGCCTTAAGCACTAGTTTGACGAATCTTACAATGTCAAAATTAATCCTCGTAGTTTGTTCGGCATATTTTATCCTGCAAGATAAAATGATTGCTCGCAGCGGTTTGCATGACAGATATGCCATATTCGCGTGACAGCTTAATATGACATTGGTTTAGTAATGTTTGCCCGCCTTAGTCTCGCTAGCACCATTACCCACAATTGCCAATCATTTCGGCGACACTATATCGTCAACATCAATCACTTGGCTTTTATTTTATATTCGTTCATAGATTAGCGACCCTATTTTGTACTAATTACACGGCAGAATAGAAATCTAACCATGGTATGTTGCATGTGGCGGTGAATCAACTCTTGGAAGTGCCATGCTGACAGATTTTACAGGGACAAGGACAGTCTGGACTGCCACCTGGCATGCCTGATGGCGATAAGGATAAGAATAAGGACAAGGTATGTTGTCTTGTACCGGATTTGTGGATTCGTATGAAGATGATGAGGGATTGATGCTAATTATGTTGGATAGAAGCCCGAGAGTAAGTCCCACCCTGGCGATCGGTGATCCCCATCGACTAACAAAACGCAGAGCCAAAGTATGAGCCCCCGCCAACTGCGCGGATAGGCAAAAAGAAACGCAAAGGTCCCGACAGCTCGACAAAATTGCCATCAGTCTACCCGACCACGCGATGCAAACTCAAGCTCCTCAAAATGGAGCGCGTCAAAGACCATCTTCTGCTGGAGGAAGAGTTCGTGCAGAATCAAGAGCAGCTGAAGCCCACTGACGAGAAAGTCGCACAGGAGAGGAGCAGGGTTGATGATATGCGGGGTACGCCTATGGGTGTTGGCACGATGGAGGAGATAATTGATGATGACCACGCGATTGTGTCGTCGACTACTGGCCCGGAGTACTACGTCTCTATCATGAGTTTTGTTGATAAAGATTTGTTGGAGCCCGGATGCTCGGTTTTGTTGCACCATAAGGGTGTTAATGTCGTTGGTGTGCTGCAGGATGACACGGATCCCATGGTGTCCGTCATGAAGCTTGACAAAGCACCGACAGAGTCGTATGCCGATATCGGTGGCTTGGAGTCTCAGATCCAGGAAATTAAGGAGGCCGTCGAATTGCCGCTCACGCATCCAGAACTGTACGAGGAAATGGGTATCAAGCCACCGAAAGGAGTCATTCTTTACGGTGCACCCGGGACCGGCAAGACACTTCTCGCCAAAGCTGTCGCAAACCAGACCAGCGCCACATTTTTACGCATCGTCGGTAGTGAGCTTATTCAAAAGTATCTAGGTGACGGCCCTCGCCTTTGCCGACAGATATTCCAGGTCGCGGCAGAGCATTCGCCGTCGATCGTTTTCATTGACGAGATTGACGCGATCGGCACCAAGCGTTACGAGTCTACTTCTGGCGGCGAGCGCGAGATTCAGAGGACAATGCTCGAGCTGTTGAACCAACTCGACGGTTTCGACGATCGCGGCGACGTCAAAGTCATCATGGCGACGAACAAGATCGAGTCCCTCGATCCAGCACTAATCCGGCCCGGTCGCATCGACCGCAAGATCCTATTCGAGAACCCCGACGAGAATACTAAACGCAAGATCTTCCAAATTCACACGGGCAAGATGTCGCTTGGAGATGATGTCGATCTCGAGGAGTTCGTGGCTGGAAAGGAGGAATTGTCGGGCGCAGACATCAAGGCTATTTGCACGGAGGCGGGGTTGCTTGCGCTCAGGGAGCGGAGAATGAAGGTCACTGCGCAGGATTTCCGGAGTGCAAGGGAGCGGGTTATGAAGAATAAGACGGAGGAGAGCTTGGAAGGTTTATATTTGTAGATGCATTTTGGACCTGTTGTTTTGTCGCTCGCAGATGGCTTGTAATAGCGGTTATCAATCATATACAATTTAGTATAGTTACTAATGTATGATGCACGTAAATTTTCTCGAACGTAATATTGTGTTACAAGGTCCAACCGAAATGTCGATTATGTTCTACACATAACCGATTTCGATCAAGCATACCAGGGCGCACCAGGATTTTTGCAATCAACAGTGACAGTCCTGTTCCTATTCCCCAGGATCTTGCTAATTTCAATCCCAACAGCAACAGTTTCCTGCGTCAGATCATGCTCCAAAATGATCCCCGTCTGGTCATCCCTTATCCACTGTTTCACGTCCGCATACACCTCATCCGCCGTGCGAGATTTAGTGATCATACACCAGTCATCTGTGTCGAGGTCCCAAACAATCGGGGTCAGTCCGAACTTCGCAGCGATTGCACGCACACGATTATCAAGGCCACCATACGGCGGCCGAAAGTACCGTGGAATTACACTAGCTGTGGCGTTCATTGCCCAAATCGACCATTGAAACTGTGCCGCAATTTTCCGGTTGGTTAGGCTGGGAAGGTATACATGACTGTATGAATGAGAAGCGACGAAATGGCCGCTCACGTACTCGGACCGAAAAATGTCCGGGTACGCGAGCACTTGGAGACCGACGACAAAGAAGCTGACTTTCTTTTGAACTTGATTGAAGTAGGATATTAGCTGCGTGGTCTCTTCATTCGGACCGTCATCGAAAGACTGAATGAGTTCTATACGATTAGCTTCGTTTAGTAGACGACAAGACAACGAAATTTACCACCGCAGTGCATAATGTCGTTCGGACCAAGGCAATATCTGGCGCTCTGTCAGTTCTAATACTCAAGTTGGAATTAATAGCTATCTTACTCGCAATTAAATGAACAAATAGCGGACCCGTAATCACATGCATTGTCGAGCCCTTCAAATGTCGCTTAGAAAAGTCCAGCTAGACTCATCCCTACCCAAGACTCACTGTATCGTGGACCCGTAGCTATGTCCGACAGATCCACCTCCGCAGACCCGATGTAAGGTGGACTTTCCCCCGGCCACGATTTCAACTTGGTGATATCGCGAAGCCATTGGGGAAATTCGGCTCGTGGCTTTCGCGTGGTTTCAGGGAATCTGTGCAACTGGGCGTAATCTGCCGGTGTCATAAACGACGAAACTATGCTTATTGTTGAAAAGCAAACTAACTGGAGAAAAATACTACTAAATAACCTCATATATCCGATGCATTTGAACGAGGGTCGTTTGTGGCATTCGGACGACCTCATTCGAGTACTGCTGCAAAAAAGGAATACTCTACTCGGCCAGCAAACATCTAACTTTAGCCACTTTCATCCTACCTGCGGCAGATACTCGTACATTACATTCGATCAGCAACACCACGTGATTGATTTACATCTTTGAAGGCAACTATTCCACGAACAGCGCTGATCATCGAACGGCCTAACCCCTGACTTTCCTCCAGTGAGTGGGATACGCATCTTCCCGCTGTGCGGCTCGGATTTGTTAACAAGGTCGAGCAGTGATCCAAACGATCTCATTTTGACCTAGGCTAGGGAAATAGCTACGGGACCGACGCAGTGTCGCGGAAGGGAATCTGCAACAATACTGCTTCATCTCTCTGGATGTGACTGCCTCACCGACGCTCAACTGCAACCTGTTGCCATCATACTATGCCGTTGATTAACGGGCAGCTTCGCTCTAGAGCAGTCTCAAAAGATAGACTATTGATATGTCTCTTCAAACTGATTCCGCTTGAAATTATTAACAGTTACGACATTCTTATAATCACGTAAATGCGAGAGTGTCCCCGAAGATCTTCATGCTTAACGATGGCCCATTATTTTACGTGGACCGTATGCTTCCTCCAAATACTTTTCCTCCTCTTCCGTAAGAGATTTGCCATTAACACCAGCAATCTGTTCAAGACGTTCGACACTATTGACACCCACAATTGGACTTGTAACCTTACCAAGAACCCAGGCGAGCGCAACGTCGCTCATGATCCAACCCTTTTCCTTCGCAACCTTTTCGACCCGATTGATGATCTCAATGGTAGCGGGATCATTGGCCTGCTCGTTGATACCAGGATTGGCCTTCATGGCCTCCTTCCGGATAGAGGTCTCGGTAATGGGTCGAGCCAGATGACCACGAGCCAGAGGACTCCACGGAATCAAACCAACGCCAGTGCGCTTGCAGTATGGAATAACCTCGCGCTCTTCCTCGCGATACAGCAAGTTGTAATGGTCCTGCATGGAGATAAACTTTGCCCACCCATTCTTCTCAGCGACATGTTGAAGGGTAGCAAACTCGTAGCACCACATACTACTCGCACCAATATACCTGACCTTCCCTGACTTAATAAGATCATTAAGTGCGCCCATAATTTCCTCGGGCTCGACGTTCTTGTCGTAGCGGTGAATTTGGAGAACGTCGATGTAGTCGGTTTCCAAACGCTTGAGCGAATCGTTCACCTGATTGAAAATTGCCGCACGGGAAAGACCATACTGGTTGACGAATCGAGAGTTCTGAGAGACGTCGGTATCGACACGCTTATGACTAGTTTTGTCAACGGGGTTGAAGCACTTTGTCATGATGATGAGTTCGTCGCGCGGTAGGTTGTACTCCTTGATTGCGGCGGCGACAATCCGCTCAGACTCACCGTTCGAATACATATTAGCAGTATCCCACTAGACCGCACTTGCGTTAGCACTCTAGGTATTGCAAACAAAATGAGCAATCAAAATGCAGACTTACTGTTGTGATTCCGAGATCATACGCCTTCTTGAAAATAGGCAGAGCGTCATCTTTGTTGAGCACCCATGATCCCCACTCTGATGCTTTTATGCAATAAATTAGCATCTCATCGCAGCACGCCAAATATAAGAATGAATATTATAAGCGTAGTCCTTACATCCGAATGACATGCATCCTAAAATCGGAACAGAGACTTTCAGACCTGAGTTTCCCAATCTTAGTCCTCAGTATTAGTAAACCTTAAGTCCGACTCGTGTATACACGTTATGTAAATCACCCACCTGCGGTATTCAACAGGCATTTCCAGATTTCGATGAATTGACTTGTTGCGACGATATCAGTGAAGTTGGTTGTTGGAACTCTGTGCGGAGACGCAAGTGGGGTCAGCGAGCCTTTTTAACTATGCGACGATCGCGGTATTTGGGACAAAATACTTAGAGACAGGGCGACCAATGACGACCCCCATTATTTCATTACATGTCTATCGCGGGGTTTAGCCTATCTCCGCCTTAACCCAAAGGACGCTCAATTAATCCGATGTCAACTTATCTGCATTCGGCGAATGTGCTACATAATGGCATTCCGACCAAGTCATATCGCGTCTGGTACCTGTCACGATACGAATAGTACTGCTTCCCTCTAACCACTCGACAAGTTTGTAACGCATATATTGGGTACTGTCTACGGCTCAACTATTTCTACTTAGAGCAGAGATGCAGGATACACATAAAAGTACGGGGGACCATTTCCGCGTTTCATATAGCCAAAATTATAGACCAATGCTGGACATATAAGGAGTACAATTTAGTGTCGGCGTTCACGCGATTTGCCAAAAAAGCGATGAAATTGTCGGACCAGGCCCATCGCTTTCTGAATTCTCATGTCTCAAAGCGGTAGTCCCGACTATTATTGGTACCAAATGGCCATGAACAACTCCACCGGAATAGTGCTGCTCGTTCCGCCAGAGCATTAAAGGGTGGAGGGGACTGTTTAGTCCTTCAACCTGAAACTAAACCAATGCAAGACCCGATCGACTCATTAACTCCGAAATTTAAGGTTTCGGTCCTGCGACCAACCGCACACCATGCGGCTTAGTGTTAATTGCATCGATTAATCTTGAATAAATCGATCGTGTTGTTAGTTAAGCAGTGTGTAATATAGGACGAAAAGCTATTTATGCTTAGCTCATTAGCAACTGAATGTCGGTCTCATAGACTTTCATCTGCGTGACCCGAATTTCTAATCATCGAGGATAGATAGGATAGACAGACACTGCCGTCAATAGTCTGCAACTCTGTTGAGTGATTGTAACCAGTAGTGATGGTCAACGTGCCAGTTATATCCTATGGCAAATAAGAGCCGGGATTTCCCGCTAAATAAATGGTTCTTTAAAGGCATTGTCAAAGGGCTTCAGTTTGTACGCATGGTTGGACGAGCCTATTCACTGAGCTCAGAGCAAAGTAGTTCGAATATAGTGCCCGACACTTGCGAGTTCTACCCGTCCCGTAGCCAAGGAAATCGTTATGCCGAGGGTTAAGTGACTAGGCTGTTAACGCGACTTACAAAGGCATGAATTAATAATCCGCTGCGGAGTGATCAGTTGCGTTAACTGAGTAGTTACTAAGAACGGTGATGCACTGCGAGCGCACGGTAGAGCGATCGGTAGAGCGATGGACTCGCGTTTCTGCGGGCAAGGGTCCACTTGCCCGCGACTCCATCCAATCGGATCTCTGCAGCAGTGCCTTGGACCGCTCACGCATCAGCTACATCGTCAATCAATTTCTAAATATGTCACAGGTCGAATATCGAAAGTAAGTTGCTTGCCGATTTTTACCATATAAATATGGATTAATTGGGTCGTCCGCTTGTTCAGCAATCTGTCAAGCATTTGCCCAGGCAGTCATAGATGATCTGTTGCCTTTGCGCAGTACAACACATACGCTAATATCGATCGATGCTAATTACAAACTAATTGGATAGACTTGGAAAATGCGGCCTTCGTGTTTCAGTGCCGATTCTAGGAATGATGTCTATGGGCTGTACGTAATTTTCTCGGTGAATTGTCCTCATTTTTAACCTTTGAGCTATAGCATCCGCGTGGGAGCCATGGGCGCTCGACAAGGAAGCAGCCCTGCCTATCCTTAAGCGTGCTTATGACCTGGGAATCACTTCGGTGAGTGTTTTCCATAGTGGTTATATCGCCTAGTAGTTACTGACGTAGTGGTCTAGTGGGATACTGCGAACGCTTACTCCAACGGCGAATCTGAAGTCCTGATCAAGGAAGCGATGCAGCGCTATAACATTCCTCGCGAAGAGCTCATAATTATGACAAAGATCTACTATCCCGTTCCCAAGGAGAAAATGGGCGAGGCATTCCTTGCTGATCTAAGCCAACACCCAAAGTTCGTCAATCAGATCGGCCTTTCCCGTGGCGCGATATTCAAGCAGGTTGACGCTTGTCTTGAAAGAATAGGCACCGATTACATCGATCTGCTTCAAATCCACAGATATGACAAGGCCATGGAGCCAGAAGAAATCATGGAGGCGTTGCATGATCTTGTCAGATCTGGGAAAGTTAGATACATCGGCGCGAGTAGTATGTGGGTCCACGAATTCGCTCGCTTGCAACATGTCGCGGAGTTGAAAGGCTGGACAACGTTTGTCAGTATGCAGAACATTTACAACCTGGTGTATAGGGAGGAGGAACGCGAAGTAATCCCTTACTGCAACATGACCGGTGTTGGCATCATTCCGTGGAGTCCGCTGCACCAGGGACTGTTAGCCCGTCCTCTGGAAGTCAGCGAGAAGAGTATCCGTACAAAGACGTCGACGGGCGTTTTCACTCAACTGGAATTGGACGCAGGCGGGAAGGAGATTGTCAAACGTTTAGAATTGGTTGCGAAGAATAGAGGGTGGAGCATGGCCGTTACTGCGTTGGTCTGGCTCACCGGCAAAGTCGTCGCTCCAGTCGTGGGCATTAATAGTATCAAACGGTTAGAGGAAGCTGCGGAGATTAACGGCAAGAGACTTACGGCTCAGGAGATCAAATACTTGGAGCAGCCCTACATGCCGCAGAAGATTTTTGGACACTTCTAACCAATGAGTTTGATTGGACCAATATAACAGGCAACAGGAGCGTATATAATAACGAAATAATGTACCGATATGAGACTATGTTCTGTAGTTTCCGATCAACCACCAACGCCTTTATCCTGAACCACCAAATTTCCCGCAATATCACGTATGTACAACAATGGTCAACTCTATGCATGTTGAAGAAGAGTATTTAGTAGGTCTCGTTTAGTCTCTATCTTTCCCTCGTTCTTCTCCACCAACTCCCTCACTCTCTTCAGCAATAGAGCATCGGAGACCCTTTTACTGTCATTTGCGACCCCAAACTTTTTGTTGTCCAAAGTGAATCGCTCCTCCCTAGCAAAATCTGAAATGAGGGATATTAATCCTGAATCTTTGGCCCTCCTCCATTCCATCGATTCAGCAATATCTAGTGCTTTCTTAAGTGCAGCTGCATTACTGGCAATGCCGCCGTCCTTCAGCACGGACACCACACGTGGAATGTATCTCATGTCTCGATTATCAACAAGACGATCGACAAACTGAAACACAAATTTTTGCATTGGCGGATTGTAAACTTCTGGGACACCACTGAAGAAATTCTTTGCAATCTCCATAACCCTCATGTTTCCCGTAGTGGCCGCCATAACCCACATTTGCGTAACAGCGTTAACCAAAGTCGATACTCTGACTTTCTCCTTTGTGCTCGCGTTCTTGTTACTCACGGATTCGATGCTGCCCCGCCACCTATAAATCGTCGGCGCAACCACATCAAACTGATTCTCAGCTTTCGTGACTAAATACCACATACTCCTCAGCGCATGGTTTGACATTGATGACCCTTGATCCAAAAGTCTAATCCACGACGTCTCAAAAGTAGAATTTATAAGCGCCTTCCACTCAGTCACTTTCTCGGCCGAGACATTAGTTCTTAGCATTTCACGCGTCGCTATCGATAGCAATTTGATCCCGATTTCGTTCGCGAACGCGATCAGTCGCAATTCAGACCATCCTCCCAAATGCCCTTGATTCTGCACAATTCTCTTCATGGCTATCACACTATCTTTCGACGAAAACTTGGGATCCCAAAGTATCTGCGTCGCAGTTGATGGGCTTATCTTACCACGAATGAAGAAATACTCAAACAGCTTGACAAAATCCTCGCTGCGGTGACATGCTTTAAGATCGACGTCCAAGGCTATCCATTTTTGCGATGGGAGACGGACTCGCACAGTATTTCGTTGCGATTCTTCCAATCCCGGTCGGTAATGCATTACCAAGTCGTCCAGGACGGAAATAACGGATGAATAATGCGCATGAATAGGTGATGACGTCTCATCACTATTTGATCCCGACGAAGAGCGAGGCGGTGAGTGATGCAAGTGTTTCCGAAACGAGGCAGATAATCTGTCAAGCTGCCGCTTTCTATGAGCTGTAGTACCGTCTTCGGGGACTTCCTTTTTTGCTGCCGAAGTTGAATTTGTTATTCGTCTTATTAGTGAGTCTATTATTGCGACTGACGGATCAGACCATGAGCTTTTATGTCGCACAGAAAAGGAATGCCGTCCGCGGGACAAAGCCAAGAACAGAGGAAACCGTAGAACGAGCGGCAATATCTTCTGCGTCGAAGGACGCATGCTGTGTCAAAATTCTACAGTTTCGATATATCCTTGTTGCCAGTCTTCGCGAAATGGCAGGAGTTGAATTAGTGGGTAGGACGCAGCACAAAGTTTCCGCATATATGGCCGTAGCCAGAGCGACACGGTGGCTGTTACGCCTTGATCTCTCTCTGCCCAGAACTCCAGAATCTGGCCAGACAATTCTGCTAGATGAGCGTTTGTGTCCAAATGCATATAGCTTTGTAGTATTAATACATCCAACAGTTCAATGACAGTCCTATATCAATAATTTACTGCTCATCGCTACGCTTTTAGTGTCTGCTCCTCTTGCGTCGGGCCACAGTTTCCTAGAGTTTGAATACTGAGCCGCATGCCACGTCAAGTAGTGTAGACTAGATATTCGAGAATTGCTGCGGGTAGTTGCTTCTATTCACAGTAGACGGATGTCTACGTTGTGTGCGAAACCACGCTGTACAATATATTTCAGTTCACCCGGACTTTGACAATAGTAGATGACAGATAGTATGTCTAATATTGGGCCGGATCAAAGGGTATAATTACTAGACACAAATGGAGCGAGGCTCGGCTAATACGATGGGCATGGTATAGCAAATCAGCGACAAGGCGACGATCCAAATTTTGGCAAATGATGACATGGCATTGGTGCAAATGTGGGATAATTTACTAGTTCAGTTTGAGGTTCGTTTTCTTGATATTTGAAACGAGGAGATGACAGAACGTACTGACTCTGCTGGTTAAAGACACATCATGGGCTGCCCCATCAAGATTTTAGTAAGGCAGTGAGTAATACAAAGACAGAGATGCCGAACGTAGCGGAACTAGGGAATGCGGGCGAGCAGGGAGACAATGGGCATGCTGAAACAAGGGAGAATGCTCAAGCTACTCTGGCAGCCGGAATAGAAAGGCCTGTGGATGCGTTTGATACAAGCACCCCAGCTCAAGACGTTGAAGACACCGGAAATCCGGATGTGGACAAATGAAAGGAACGCCAACTGGATCGATTCGCGTTGCTGGCAAAGTGTATGTTAACACGAATGCAGTTCCCCCGCAATGGCGCCAACCAAGTTAAGACACTCGACGGATGAGCACGACTCTGCGAAGTACATATCGCTCTCATTCGATTGACTCGCGCGGGGGAGGTAGTTGGCACGCGTAGTGGCAAGGCAAGGCGGGTCGAAGTGTTCTTACTATTCTTACGTATTCTGCATTGCTGCGAGGTGCATCACAAGGGCGCTTCTCAGGCTTTGGTTTTCGACAAACTACGTCTGTGATGACATGCCTTATGCAAATGTTGCTAAATAGACAAAAATGCTTTGTAAAGAAAACTCTAAAATGACTGGATTCAAGTGTGCCTGTGAACTGTTTGAAGGGTACAGCTGCATGCAGCAGCGAACAATCAGTTGCCCAGCCACCCCGAATCGGTTTCACCAATTCACCAGCCAACGACAGCAATGATAACGGCATATAATTATCCACAACGTGGAGGAGCAGATACCAGCTAGTTCGGGCAAACGTTTTATCCGCTGGTCTGTTGTCATATGTTTCTCTGAATGCCGACTACTTCAACACCACAGAACGCGTCTAGTGGGCAGCTACAGTGCAACGGAATCGCAAAGTCAACAAATAAACGATGTCGACGAATAGTTGATAGCAAGTATGCACTTGGCGATAAGAAGACAGCTTATTGCTTTCAGCACAGATATCAAGCAGACAGGCCATTCCCATGGAACCAGAAGAAAGGTTCGGGATCCCACCGAGCCCAACACGGGGAGACCAGTAATGGTCACGCATATCAACTAAACCGCCATGATCGGGCTACGGGTCCAACTGCGATATTTACAACTGAAAAGATCATCCCCATGCGAGAATCGCATGCGAAGAAAAAGAATAACGGATTTTCAAGGTTCTGGCGGAGAATGTTTTGCATGTATGTGGAAGATCCGTCACACAGATTCTCGGATCAGCGGACGGTAAATCGACAATCTTTGGGACCACATCACTCGCCGTCATTACATCCGCGGACCAACGTTGCGCATCCTTCCATTTTGGCAGCTGGCCAGACGAAGAAGAAGAATGCAAATCTTACGCAGAGAGCAGCGAATCGGACCACTTCAGTGGAGCACTGCAACATCATCACGCTGGTTTCGGCTGCCGTGCGTGCAAAATACGTCAATCTGTTGGCTGAAGAATTGAAGAAACCGATTTCGCAAGCAGATGAAGCCGGATATATTTATATATACGAACTTGCCGTTCCTTGTACGCTGTTGTTGCGTTATCGAAATTGTTGTCAATTAGTCTAACCTTAGTTCATGCAGATGACCGAGCACAAACTCACCCCGACACTGTACTATACCTCAAAATAGGGCGTGCGAAGGACGTCGACAAGCGAATGCACCAATGGACAACACAGTGTTCGCACACGGTGGTCCTAACCGGTCATTACCCGTCTCGTCCTGGTATATCGTCCTCAGATATCTACGCCCTTGCCGGGGGACCAAAATGCAAGGCAGTACACCGCGCAGAACGACTAATTCATTTAGAGTTGCGTGCCATGTATCCGTGTTCTGCTGATCGAGACGATGTGTTACCGCCTCCGTTGACAGGATCAGTCAGGTATGGCGTATGCAGTAACTGCGGCAAGCGCCATACCGAATGGTTTGCCGTTCGCCAAATAGACGCGCACGTCGTTATTAGAATCATAACAAAATGGATAGAGCACGTTGGAGTAACGTAAAGAGTGTTTACGACGAGTGAATCGCATATTTTCGGTGAGACATCAAACTTATAGATTCATTCAACATAATTATACAATGTGGCCAGTAGATACTCGCACACGAATATACAAATAGGAATAATAACTAAAAGCGTGCACGACGTTGATGAATGACGATGATGATCCAAATGCTAACTCTAAACACCTATCCAAAATTCACCTGCAGGGCGATACCATGTCCCGAAAATATATCAAAACAAACCGTAATCCCAAGAAACACCGTAAAAATATATAAAACATATGTAACAGTTTAAATACATAAACCCGTTCCCGTCCCGTGTCAAAATTGTCCGTACAAGATGCACTCTCAATTTTGCGACGTAACTCCGGAAATGTAGTAGCCGGCAAACACACTCCAATGGAAGTCACCGAGTAAGCAAAGCCTGCCGGCCAGGATGCCGAGTTCTGGAGCGACGTCTTTGGACGCCTGAGACCATTCTGCTTCCTTCGGCTGCGCGACCGCGGGCTTCCAGTTGGCTGCAGTGGCTGCGACACCGGCGCCGCGGAAACAGGCCTTGACTCGGCGCTCCAGGTCGCCGAGAATGCGGCCCTCGACGAGTTTGTAGACCTTGGACGTGTCTGCGTCCAGATGCGAGGTCAGCCACTTCTGCGCGAGATCCGCGATCGCGCTGAGTCCTGGTCCGCGGTGTGGAAACTGCTCCTTGACCTTCCGGGCGATCTGGAGGGATATGGCGGTGCAGTTTGCAGGCCAGCGGACGTTGTTGGCGACAGACGCGGCTGCCATGTCTGCTGTGGAGGTAGTCGACAGCACGACAGGCGACGATGTTGCAGACACGGTCGGGGAGGAATCGTCGTCGGCAACGAGAACGAGCAGCTCGGCCTTGAGCGCGTCGAGGTCGCGTTGGGTTGGCGTCGCGCCCGGTTGGCAGGACGCGATAAGCTGTCTGTACAACGTCAGACACTGCTGCAGGCATGTGATTTGTGCGACGTCAGACTTGAGCGACCGCAGGCGCGACACGTCAAACGCAAACGTCACCGGAAACTCGTCCTTCGAGCCGGCGGGCGCCGCTGGTCGCGGTTGCCGTGGCGACGCATTAAACAACGAAACCAGGCCGGCAACAAAGACATCAATGTACGAGGCTTTGGGCTCCACACTTGTCACGTCTTCGTGCGCACGCTTAAACCACGCGGCCGCCTGCTTGACGTCGACCTTGCGACGCTGGACTCGCTGGGCAAAGTAATCCTGTTCAAACTCGACCGCAGTCTCAACCAGCAGCGGCCGCAGAGTTCGAATCTGGTGGTTCGCGACATCCAACTTCATAGCTTCCAGGATTGTAAAAATCATGCGCAGGCCGTCAACCAATTTGGAAGAGTCTCGAGTAGCGACGCCGGACGTGATGCAAGCCAGCATTTGATCGACCCAAGCGTCCCGCATCGGCGCACAGTGCGATTTGAATACACCAGCAAGCCAATTTGCCAGCTTGACAAAGTCGAACGCGGCATGCCGCAACTGCTGAACATGCAACTCCAAATCCAGAACTTCCTCGATCTGCGGACGATCGCGAGCCGGTAACAAACTAACGAGGATTTCTCGCAGCGAACTGAGGATGCCGACAAGCTTGCTGCAGCGTTCGACCGGTGCTTCTTCTCGCGAGATGTACGCTGCCGAAAGCGCATCGCATTCGGCGATGACGCCGTCCCAGTATTTGTCTGCCAAAACTTTCTTTCTCCGACCGCGCTCGCCATCGAGGTTCGGCCGGAACTGGAGCTGCGGGTCGAAAACAATGTCGTGACGAAGTTGCGGATTCTTGAAGATTTCCTGGAGATCGAGCTCTCGCAGACCTTGAAGATTTACAGGCGGAACATTGGATGGTAGAGCTGGAGATGGCGATGACTGCTTTGATGATCGGTGATGATGTCTATGATGATGGCGATGATGATGGCGGTTGTTGCGCTTCTTGAGTGGCCACTCCTCTATAGCCGACGTATGCAATGAAAGCAAGCTGATGTCTGGCAACGACTTTGACCGCATTCGGCGATAAGCTGTGCGAGTTAGCTCCCTAGCCGGCGACATCGGCAGCGACTCCGGAGCAGGAGATGGAGCTGGTGTCGGGAGCTGTGACCGGGTGATATGGTCCGATGCCGACGAAGGCATATCGACTTCGGACTCAACATCGGACATGCCACTGTCAGACCTCTCTTCGTGCTCGAGCTTTGCCCGCTTCGCGACCGAGCAAGCGACGGTATACGGCCGCTTGTTCTTGACGACTGAGAGATTACCGTCGACGGCGCCTTGCTGAGACGACTGTTGCGACAAGGCGACTGCCGGGTCCGACACGGCTGCCGCAGCGGTTGCCGGCGATTCTTCGCATCCAGTCTGGTAGTTCATGGCTTCGAAATCGTCGCAGCGTTTTCCGGCTTCGGTTCCTGGCTGAGCAACGGCTGCAGCGACGGCGGCGAGCAGGGAATGGCGCTGCTCCTGCTCACTTTGATGGTGGTGATGCTGTTGCTGCTGTTGGGCTGGTGACGTAGCCGAGCCTGGTGTAGGCGGCGACGCAGACGCAGTAGCTGTCGGAGCCGGCGCCTGCGGACGCGTTTGCGATTGATGATGAGGTTCGTCCATTTGCATGTGGAAGATAACTAGACGATTACAATGGTGGTGCTAGTGGAGAGGAATTATATTGGCATCGCTGAGATAAGATTGTAGCGGTACCGGAGTATGGTCAACGACGATGTTTAAAGAACTGGAAGAGAAATGCAAAAAAGGACTAAATAGGAAGAAGCGGGAGGCAACGGAATATTTATTCGAAGACGCTCACGAGGCGCGGGAGCGGCGGCGGCGGCGGCGGCGCGGGACGGATTAGTTTTACTAGTTTTTTAGTGCTTTTTCATATCTTTACCATTTCCAGTCGCGCGGGAGTCGTCAGGCGGGCGGTTGAATTGTCCTTTGCTTTAAAATTGGATTCCTAGACACAAGACCGGCCGCCCGCCACGAGCTCCTGGGCGGAGACCCGACGCGGCAAAAAAATTCGCACAAAGCCAAAAAGGGAGTGGGCATGGGAAGTGCGGAAGTAGCTCGAGTCGCCACCAGATATCAAGACCCGCGTACCAGCGAATGGCTAGTTCAGACTTCAGAGGGCAAAGCCACACGCCGCCCGCCCTCTATGTCATTGTGCAGTTACGCTTAAACCTACATCAGCACTTTCAGCACCCTGAACACGGCATATTCAAAGATGTATATTGAGTGTGATTGCAATTCTGATGGCTATCGGATCGGCGTTCATCACATTCGTCAAAACCCACAATATTTCTGACTCGTTGCTCGCAGCGGGTGCCAGGATTTACAGCTCTTCACGGCGAATGAGACGGTAGCTTACGGGACGCGTGTATTGATTCGCAACGGACCATTCCCTGTAAGCGGCACTCCCAGCATCGATGCCGAGGCTATTTACAATATTGGGTAGGGGCCGTTCGGCATATGAAGTCATCATCAGCAGTCAGCAGGACCGCATGTTGCGCTCATCACTTGTGTGCTCACAGAGGTGGGCTAATATGGGAAGTTTGCGGCATGTGCGACACAGCCTTGTCGGAAATCCGGAGATTGACGGCAAGATTTGGCGTAGCGCTTCTGCTGTCAGCAGCCCGGTTTGTTACTTGTTGTACAAGGATTGCGAACTGGATCCGGTGATCTGCAGTTGTTCGTGCGACGCCTGTCACACGCACTTTGGTTTATTCAGGGTCAGGGCTGAAGGTGGCTGAGGGTGGCCTCATGATGCGGCGCAGTGAGCTGGAGCTGCAGTGGCGCAAAGTACAATGCCGCCGCGCCGCAATTTGATATTTGCCCTGGTCGAGTTGATATTTTGAGCTGAATGGAAGTCTCGACGCGCGATTCACCCCTCCGTTTTGGCTCCCATGGCTTTGTAGACAAAAAGCTGCCGTCAGCACGCAAGGCTTTTTTTGGCACATTTCGCGTTCGCGCGTGGCCGCCTCGGGGCCAGGCCAGTTTTACGTGTGTCCACTGGCTTGAGTCTGTGCGTTCGATTGCAGTGGGTCTTTCATATAACAAGACCAGTTACAGGTTGGCTGGCCAGGGCCAGCCAGCCAGACTACACACACTCGCGACAGACCTATCAGTTACCGCGGCAGATAGCACGTATCGATTTGTCCTCGATTGACCGCCATCCGTGCCTTAATGCCACCATTACTATCGATAAGTCTGCACTGCACTCTACAGCAAGCCAGAACCTCAGACAATTTCTTCAGGTAATGTAGCTGAAATTACCAGGCGGATTGCGCGGACGTGCTGTTGGAGCGCTCAGTGGCTTGGTTCTGCGACACTCTAACTGTCCCGCGATCGCTCTATCCGATATTGCCAGCCATATCGCAGTAGCAAGCAGAGCTCAGTAGTCTCCCCGACTCACGCCTGCTGAGTTTGCGGATCGCCAAGACGTCGCAACCTGATATCTATATACATATGTGTCTATAGTAGCCCCAGCTGTCCTGGTGGTGTTTGGTTCGCTTGCCCCCAATCTTGTAGAAACGGCACATGTCTGACCAGTTTATGAAACAGGTGGGGCAGTGCATGTCGCGCAGTGACCGAGAGCAGAATTGATGAACAAAGCAATGGCTAGCAGCGACCGGGTCTCGGCGACGGTGTGCGCTGTGTCAATAGTAAGTGGCCAAAATGTCGAGCTGAATCCTGCTCACGTCGCGGGTCGGCGATGTCGCGCATGTCGCAAATGTCGTCCTGTCGCCACCGGGATTGCCAGTTGGCCCTGAAATATCTTGCGTCGCAATTAGCAACGCACTTGGGTATATTAGCTGATCGAGATCTGTCCTGACAGCCGATATGATTGCATCCAATCAATAACAGCACAAAAGTCACTAAATTGGAAAAATAAACGAAACGCAAAACAATCCGGAGAGACAGGGCTTCCACGTGTATTTTTAGATTGCAATTTAAACACACGAAAAAAACCGTAGGACGTCCCGCCAGCAAACGGTGACATACTGCGGCTTTGACATATGTCGTCTTTTTACCGTACTTCTTGACACTAAGCGAAGCTACAAGACCGCTGTCGTAATCAAACTGTGACCAGCGCGGCGCACAGTGGAGTGGGCCGCATCGAAACGGTCCACCCTGTCCAACTGGCAGGCATTTATCAAGTTTGTTCATTGCGTAGTTCCGATACTCCGTTAATTTGTCGTTACTGATGAAGCACTCGCTACGTCGCTGCTGGAAATACCAGCACAAGAAGCTCTTTATCGCAATGTATTCTATCGGCTCGGCTCGGCGAGGTGCCTATGCGGGTGCTTGCAGATAGGCTCGCAGACTTAATTTAATTTTCTCCGTGGCTGGCTGATAATGCAAGAGCTTTTCGGAGATGCCCACGTAATTGCCGTGGGGGAACTTGACCTTTTTCGTGTAGTCGCCTCTGCGGCTATTTGGTCTTTTTTTTGGTTGGTCGAGCTGTGACTGTTTGCATAGCGTGAGCCGCACGGAACTTCGTCGATAGAGAATCGACATTGGCGGTGTAGGCAAATGCGGCGTCTTGTGTGGGCGCGACTTTGCCTTCTCTGTATAATCTGGAAGCAGACGATTCGGGCAACTTCGTACGCGGGTCCGCCACCTTCGAGTACGCTTCCACCCCCTTCGCCCGCACTCTTTCGCTGAGCCCCACGGTCGCGGTGCTGCTCCGGCTTCTCATCGTGTAGGTCATAATGATCCCAGAAGGCTGGCCCGTGTGTGAGACAGACCACCCGGCTGGTGCGTGTGCCGTGGGCGAGGACGCTGGAGAGCGGCTGCAGACTACAGAGCTCCTTGCGTCAAGCGCGCCTCGGCGAGCCTGATACGTCGGCTCTCAGACCAGACTGCCAGACTCTGTAATCTCTGTAATCTCTGTAATTACATTTGACCACGATTGCGCCGCTAAGTGTCGTCGCACCAATAATTACAGAAGGTTCCATTGGAAGCGTTCCGGTTGTGCAATTGAGTATTCGGCACTGGTGCGGGTGGTTGAGTCTCGGCCAAGTGGCAGACCGCTTGCGAGTTGCGACCCGTCAAAGCTGGCCCGAAGTGATCGCGACGGTACCGCAAAATGGATGGGCGGAATCTTGCCGACGTAAGGCGACCTTAAGTCCTCAAGACCTTCAAAGAACCACCTTGACTCTTGGACGAGGTTGACTCAATTCGTCGAGAAGTAGTCAGCCGGCAGGTCTTGGTTCGTTGTTGCAGACCGCTCAATGAAGACCGCTCAAGTAGTTAGGTACGCCAAAGCAGTTCTTTAAGCTGGTGCTGTTGGCGGCGCACCGACCTGCCACAAAAGCTCACGCCCTTGCCGTATCACCAACACGTAGCTACGCTTAACGACTGGATTCTCTTTTAATGCTACGCGTTAGTTCCGCTGCTCCACGCACTCATCCGAGTCATTACAGGCAATAGTCGTCGTCGTTGGTCACGACAGCAACGTCATCATCCCGGCTTTGCCGTTTCGGAGCAGCCGCACAACTTCACGACGCCTTTGTGCGCCGAACGGGTGGCAACAGCACTTGACGGCTGCTATCCGCAAGTCCGCGACGGAGAAAATTGTCAGCTGTACACATGAGATGAACGACGGATGCACCTGCTGTGAGATGCGGCTTTCGAGATGACCTTAGGTGGCCGTAAAGATCGACGTTACTACTGAGCTTGGATTAGGTAGCGATGACCTAGGGAAGAAGGAAAAAGTATCAAATGGCATCATAGCAATATCAAAGTAACTTAGTCAGTTTTCACGCAATAATCTCAACTTTCGCTGCTAACATAACAGATCGCCCGCCGCTGATCGTGCGGCGCTTCGGGCCTGCGGCTCGGAAAACCTCGGCCCAGATCCTAATACGCCCGAAGCGGTCGAGGCAGTCTCCTATGTTATTTGCACATCACACTATTACAGGATGGAAGTGACGCCCGGTGTCGAAAAGCAATATATCACATTATTTTGATAATGGCATGGGATGAAAACACAATCCCGGCACAGAAGTATCCGGAAGATTGCAATGGGATCACATGCAAACAACGAAAACTCACTTTGCTGATCTCTCGTCATATGAGTCTGTCGATCAACAACGGTTTCTTCTCCTACACGTGTTTCCTTTATCTCATTGTTCTTTGAATCGGGGAACTTTCTAATTATATCCGATAAGGAGCTTGGTTTTGCTATCTTGCCCTGTGCACCAAGACCCGACTCCTATGCTGTCATCCAGTAAGCACACACTCTCACGCGTACTTTTTAACGGACTGCATGCATGAGGTTTGGGCGTTTCCATTCATCTGCGCGCCAATAATCACGCGTATACGTTACTTCCTGTCATCGGCAATAGCGGCGATCGTCAGTCCGATCTCAAACGTGCAGTTCATGTGAAGTCCGACAACTGCTGATTAGCATTGAGCGTGAAATCCCAAGAATAGAATCGTTCTGGATAGTTAAGGGTACCGGAAAACTGAATCTCATGAATCGTACCGAATAATAATCACGCCTTGCCGGGATCATCGCGATTTCAGTTAGTCTGCGTATTCTACCGGTGGAGGATTGATAATAAATGTCTCTCGCATCGCTGGCCAACGAACAAGTCTGTGTTGACAGTCACTGCCATATATGTCGATACGCATGTAAGGCAGAAAGACATTGCGCGGCCATTTACCGCCGCGGGTAGAGCTGTTGTCGATACGATATCGGCAAGGTTTGGGCAAATCGGCAATCGGCAATCGGCATCGTCAAACTTAAGGTCTTACTATCGTATCGGCAGGCGTTAGAAGCTCGACGATACGATATCGTCAATATCGGCGACGATACGATTATCGTTGCCGATAATTAAGTGTCTAATAGTTTTGATACCTGAACACGAATTTTTTTTTGAGCCCGACATCTGTAGTACTATGATCCCCAATGATAACTCAACAATTAACACATTGTCATCTTGCCACAATGCCTCCCTTTGAGACGTTTCTGCCGATGTAGTATCGGCGAACCCAGGGCTCGACGATAAATATCGTCAAAAGGCAATCGTCAGACATTAGGAATGCCGATATCGTATCGTCAATATCGGCAAAACGGTAACAGCCCTACCATTTAGGCCAATGAGTACCCTAAAAGACCAATACCACATTTCGTTTAGCGACTGTGGACATGGTCGTCAAGCGACACAAGCCTATGACGTACGCTTAGATAAGAGCTCTTGGCCAATCATTGATGCTGGCTCTTACGTCTCAGTTCGATAAGATACTGTCGAAATATAAATCTATTATATCCGGCTGCATACCATCGTCCACCGCGATTGGAGTAGAAATCAATAGATCCGATGCGCGTCCAAACAAAGCGATGTCAAACTGATTGTTCCAAGCCCAGCTAGGTTTGCGTGCGTCAGCAAGCGTGGGCCGCGCCTCGCGGCTAGGTTGGTGCCTCAGGGCCACCGTCGGAATTCGGCGGCTCGAGGCAATCGTATTGCAGCACAAAAGTCAGCAACGCTCCAAACACGGCCCTACCAAGACCCCACTTCCAACGGAAATCCACACTACATTCTCCTCGAATTATAGACGGAATGCGATTAACCTGCATATAACTTACAGTACCTGCATTTCGCAATTTGCGGACCATTAATTGAGCTGAAAAGTTGAGCTCAGGAAGGCAAGGCGGGGAATTTATCATCGGATATCCGCATCACTTCTAGTCCTAATCCACCATGCTTTCGCGTCTAAAATACACATTCGTTAATCAACCGTCACATTTTGACCCCAATACATCAGATACGGCACCGGTGCTGCCCAGGTCTCGACAGGATAACGCAAGTATCACCACGATCGAGAAGCCGCCTATTCACCGAATCGAGACATCATTCAACATCTTCATAACGTATGCGAAGATACGGGCACATAAACTATGCGCCACAGATTTACAATATGTGGCTTTATTCTTTGTCGGTGTGTTTTGCTTCTTTGTGGTTGAGGAGCCGACGCTGGTGTTTAAGATCCTGATTGCGCTGGCGTTGCTTATTGCCATACTGATTCCAATCACGTCGCAATTTTTTTTTCCCTTCCTCCCGATAGCAGCGTATCTCTTTTTATTCTACTCGTCACGATTCATTCCCACGGAATGGAGACCGCCGATTTGGGTGACTGTTTTGCCGACTCTCGAAACGGCTTTGTACGGCGGCAATCTGAGCAGCATGCTCGCGTCAAGCCCACGCGCCGTGTTGGACGTACTTGCCTGGTTGCCGTATGGCATTATGCATTACGGTGCGCCATTCGTTGTTTCGGCATTAATCTTTGTCTTTGCCTCGCCCGGATCTCTCCCAGTCTTTGCGCGATCTTTCGGTTACATGAGCCTTGTCGGCGTCATTGTCCAAAATATGTTCCCAACCTGTCCGCCCTGGTACGAAATCAGGAATGGCCTTACGCCAGCTTCGTACGACATGCCAGGTTCGCCAGGCGGTCTCGCGCGAGTTGACCAATTGTTTGGAACTAGCCTCTACACCTCCGCATTCTCCGCCTCGCCGCTCGCCTTTGGCGCGTTTCCGTCGTTACATTCGGCAGATGCCGTTCTCGAAGCCTTGTTTCTCAGCCACATTTTTCCGAGACTGACGCCTCTGTTTTTTGTGTATGTGCTCTGGATATGGTGGAGCACGATGTATCTCACACACCACTACTTCATCGACCTCATGGGCGGCGCGGTGTTTGCCACCGCGGTCTTCCTAGTCGCGCGCTGGAACTTCCTGCCAAATCCGCAAAAGGGAAAGCGATCGAGATGGCAGTACGAATACATTGAAGTAGCGGACTACGATCTGCCGCCCTCGCGACCGACGCTTAGTCGCAGCATGACACCGCTGGGCGCGAGTGAGATGGGAGAGGACGAGATGACCGAGCCGTTTGTAGAACCGAAGAAGCGTCCTGATGAAGATGATTATTACTAGACTACTAGATGTTGATGGGCATTTTGACTGAGAACATAACCGTGTTAGGCATGGCAATGCTTTAATATACAAGGGAAGCACGGCTGACTACGGCAGCCTGACGCTGCTGGATATGCATTTTTGGGAAGAATTATGCGAGTGTGCAGCAAGATATCATCTTTTTAATGCATCATGTACTGTAGGTTGTATGATAGTAAATAATGGCATACGGATTATTACTATGGTCACACGTTTCAGTAGGTGCACTTTGAACATGTGAACATGCGGTCTGGCCATCCATTGTGAAGGAGGATCAGTTACACTGACATGCAATTGCCCGTCCTCACATATGCTTGATAGTATTACATTTATAAGATTTTTTTGGTGTAATATTAATCTTTATTTTGATCGAGCCTTGTGTCCAATGTCCAGGCTTCCAAGAAATAGAATTTCATCATCCATAATAGGAGCAATATGATTGGCTGGAACCGTACTTTTACAGTTAAACTTTAGTTAGCGGCCGCCCCCTGAGTAAGCAAAATTTACAAACGTTAATTTTGGATACAGTCGATAGATTTCCGAGCGGCATTCTTTTTCTCTCTGTCTGGAAATATTTTACCGGTCGGCGCCAGATCCAGATTTTACTCGAATCACGAAGGATATGCCTGTGCGAGGATCCATGTTAGTTCGCGAAGTGCGTGGCATGGTAATTCGGGACGGGGGCCACTGTCATTTCCAACCATTGACTCGTTGCCCATGCATCGCCCCGCGGAGGCATTTATTCTCGTCTACAGTACGGCAGGCGGCATCACAGGCTGGATCGAATGGGGCATCAGATGGCACGGTCGCTACTGAGCGAATGCCGTGGGCACTCGGCAAGTCGAAGACGCATTCTCAACCTTCACGCAGGACCAGGCCCAGCAGCCGGAGAAGCAATCCGGAACCCAAAAGTCACGTCAAGGACGATACACAACACGCACAAATGGAAAATGCGACGGGCAAGGTGCCGCCGAGGAAAAGTGATAAGAACACGGGCAAATCCGGCTCTCCCACACAGTTAAAGTCTAATACTAAAACCCTCAGTAGCCGCCGAGGCCAGAAGGGCAGAAATATACCGCGAGTTTGGGACCCGTACGTGCTTGCCGAGAAGGTCAAAAAGACATTGGACAAAGGAGAGCTTCAAGACGCCATCATTCTGGCGCGCGACGGACGGGATCGGTCGACTGTCTCATGGAATTACATCATTCAATCCGAATTTCAGAATAAACATGTGTCGGCCGCGTTAGGCTACTTTAATGAAGTATGAAATTGCTCTCGCTGATGTGCAACAAGAGATCTAACATTCAAATAGATGCGCAAGCGTGGCGCTGAGCCTAATGATCGAACGTTTACACTAGTCCTCAACGGTCTGGCAATCAATACCGATACAGCCCCTACCGCGGTACAAAAATGCCTTCGACTCTTCGCATACATCATTGATCAAAAGAAGCACAAAGTGAATAATTTCCACCTCAATGCAGCTCTGAAAGTATGCGCATCCGCGTCGGATGTAGACGCGATGTGGCAAATTCTAGAGATGGCCGGCGATTTAGTTGAGCCGGATGAAGCTACGTACACAACCATTGGTCCGTTGCTGGCAAAGGAGGGTATTAGCATCGACGACGTTTTTCCGAGAGAAAAGCCCAATAGGCGTTCTGCTTCTGGTGAAGAATTAGGCTTCAAGTTGCTCAGTGCAGAGTCCCAGGCGAAGGATGAGCACCCGACCGAAGAAGTTAGTGACGATGCAGGCCGGAATCGAGATCGGCAGTTCAGACATAGGAGAGATGAAAGGTCACAGGAAATCGATCATGAATCGTCCTCCAGAGCGACACGTAAAAAGCGAGCCATTACGCCCTACACGGAGAGAGAGATTGATCGAGAACATTTTCTCGGAAGTCTCAATGAAGATGACGGTCGCGAATCTGCACGATACAGACAATCCGGAAGGCAATTCAGAAATAGAAAGGGATAAATGGTATTAGATTACACATAGCAGGTGCAAGACCACGCCAAAAAAATTGGAAATTACTATAGATTATGCAGCAATGTAGCAAAATTGTATTATAATACATGAAGTCAGGCAGTCAGTCTAACGGTAGAATTGGGAGCTAGTGGAAAAGTTAGCTTGGCCAGCAGAACGCAAAAGGTGAGTAACATACCGCTTGTGACACCGGTGTTGGGCCAATCTCTGTCGTTGTGTAGGCGTCCTCGTCAAACAAAGCAATTTCACTGTCTATATTGTTTTCTTCCCCCGGATGCTTTCTTTGAGTTTCCTCATCACTGGTGTGCAGAAAGCCGTCCTCGTCCAGGTTCTCTTCCACTTCTTCGCCATCTGGAATTGCACGAAATATGACTTCTTCAACGCTGCCGTCTCCTTCCGAACCAGAGGGCATATGTTTCATCAGCTTCTCTCTTTCCCGGCGTTTACGTTTTTCCTCTGCTTCCTTGCGCTTATCCAGCTGATCAGCAGGTCGTCCATCGATAGCTTGAACCGTGTCCACCACTGAGTCCCGGTCACGCCGGTCGGTGGGCGTATCCTGTCTGGCTTCTTGTAATATCCTCTGTAGTGAGGGCGCATTAACCGTTTGGTTCCAAACTATAACCTCGGAACCATCCGACTCGTTACTTTCATCCTCGTGCTCATGTAATGCCTTCTCTCGAACAACGAATGGCGACCGATAATCCAACACCGGGAGCCGTGGTGGGGGTAACGGCGCTGGTATTGGTGGTAACTGTCCTGCATCATCTTCCGCTGTGGCAGTATGCTCGTATCTTTCGTCAGTGTTCATTGACCGGCCTGGTGGAGAAGACGACTCAATCGCGGTATTGCCCGAGAGTGTTCTTACTCTTCTCTCACTACTGTGTCCTGACGCCGTCATAGATCTTCTAGCGGCGACAACAGAGGATTCACGCGTGATGGACGGTGGCGCATGACTTTCATAGTTATCCAGGGGACCATAATCGTCGACTCCATTGCTATTATAGCGTACAGACCTAGATGGTGACGATATAGGCAAATCTCGCGGTCGAGGTGGGCTAGCTGCCGGTGGCAGAACCAGTCGCCGTCGTACAAGTCCGGCTTGCGCGTTGGAGCCGACTCGGGTATTGTCTACTGAAGCTTCGCCGGTAAAAAGCATGAATTTGACCGCAATGTTCTCGTCGCCAAAACGGAAGCCTATAGGTAATGTGGGGCCGCTGAATGCTCCCTCAATAGTGGCGCGAAGCGAATCCGCCAACGCAACAAGCACCTGCAACTTGGGTCAGCCCAACGAACACATCACAGGGCCCAACATCACATACCCTGAGCTCCTTCATACTAAACACAGACTCGGCATCATCCTCAACTATGGCATCATCAAACTTCTCCCGAGGAAGTGTTATTGATGTCATTAACGGCTGCTTGAGAAAATCATCTGTCTTTCCTCGTGACACTCCGTTCGTGTAACTAGACAATTGCACCTTGTCGTCCTTAAATTTAATCGAGAATTCTTCGGCTCGGATAGAGGTGTGGTCAAGAAATTCTTTTAGCACGGTCGCCCTAACTTGAAAACTATTAGGGTAGTCATCAACGGAGTCTAAAATGCGATACGGCATTTTTTTCGCGTAGGACAATTTATATGTTTTCGTGATCCCTACATCGCCGTTAATTATCATCAGTCCAACACTCCCTTTTCGCAGCCACCTTACCATGATGACAAAGCAAATTGATAATTAATCTCGATTCGCCCCCACCTGGACGGTCCGCTTCATCGAGGAATATCTCACATCTCTCGACCGTCGAATCTTTCTCATGTCTCCTAAATATTGATACGAAAAACTTCGTCTGCACTTCAACCGACGATTTGGCTTGCTCTCGAAAATTCACGGCACTGAATCCAAGACTATCATCCCTCCTGGAGGCAGTTTCGCCCGCGACATTGAACTTGTCGAAGAATTCCTGGTTGAATTCAATCGACGCGAACGTTGTTTTGCTGGACCCAACAGCGACCAGTTTTACCTATGCTATTGTATTAGCAACCGATGCAATGGCGTCATCAATAGGCAAATAAGAATCATACGCAGTTTTCGTAGACGGCTATTGTGATGTAGCCGTTGATCCGGCCCAGCGCGTATATCGATCGCGACCAGTCCCTGAACTTGGACCCCGAGCTGAACGCAAGTGAGAACCGGGCCATTCGGTCTCAGTGATTCGTAGACTCGTCCGCAATACAAGGTAACAGTGAGTTCGGATTGAAGCCGATTGAAGACTTTGGGATCTACTTTTGCCAATAATAATCGGAAATTGCCAAACTCCCAATTTACCCGGCGTACGCGTCGGGGTCTCTTTGTTGACCTTTACAGCCCATAGGAAATAAAGCCTACGAATACAACGTCATTATCAATTTTGACACCCTTATATCGAAGGGTAAAGGTTTCTGCAGGCTTTCGATGGCAGTCCCGCGAAGGAAGGGAAGGGAAGAGCCCACAGGAGCTGCAGAAGGAGGAGCACTTAAATGAAAGCCTCCGCGACGGTAATGGGGAACCTCAGCGTCAAGGTTCAGGCTCAGCTCCCTGGCGAGAGTCCTTCGCCAAAGGAAATATGGGATCGGTTGATGAAGCTGTTATGATGATCGACGTCATCAAAATGTCGAATTCGCAGTCGGCGATCAGGTCCTCTTATCGCGCCGAAACCTCAAGACAAAAAGTCTGTATGACCAGAGTACAGCGGGATTGCGCATGCTGCTAAAGGGAGGCTGGGTGGTGTAACGACAATATATTGTACACATCAACAACATGGATAGCACACAAAGTCTTCGTCGATAACATGGACACGTTCTCTCCCGAATTATTTACAACTAAGATAAAGACGTAATCCTATTATTGCCAATCAAAGGATAGACAGTACCCACAATTCGCCAGCTCGATTATCAATTTACATATAGTCAATGTTCGATAGACAGTACTCACACAAAGCGCCTGCTCAGTTTATTAATTCATATCTTGTCGAATCCATTTATCTGATTGCCACTAGACTTAAACAAGCATGTAAGAGCGTCCCCTTCATTTCGGCAAGATAAATTATCGCCTCCAAGCCCACCTTTCGGGATCAATCGCCGGTATTACAACCTAATTCCGCGTCTTCAAACTCTATTACAGAGAGAGCGGCGCGCGCAATATTAGTTAAGGTTCCATGCTATCACCGGTTTGGTTTAGCGCGGAATGGTTTTGGGTATATAGTGTAATTTCGGGCATTTTCGTCACAGCCAACTTGCCCTCATGGCGTAATGGTAACGCGTCAGACTTCTAATCTGAAGATTGTGGGTTCGAGCCCCACTGGGGGTGTTTACTAACTAAACACTCTGCAGAGAGCAGGATTTTTTTGCAGCCTGAAGGAAATCCATTGTTTTGTTGTGACAACTGTATCGATACTATTGTCTATAAACTGACCGTCAGTCCCTTGCGCATTCTGGTATAAATATTATCGCAGTTGTTTGGTCATGAAGAGTGTTGTTGAATCGTAAGCGACTGCATTGAGCATCACCGGTCGCAGAAACTGAACTACATGCGTTCTTCACTCATAACTAGATTCATATATTAAATCGTTAACATAGACTCGATAGAAGCAACTCCAACCCCGAACTGAAACAACAATTAAGAATAAAGGTCATAAATACAAAGAAGAAAAAGCACCAATATTAATCAAAGAAGCACTAGTATGCCCACACAAACAACCGATGCACCACAATGCAACATAAAGCGCGCTTTTTATCCAAAGTTTCGAGGAGGAGAAAACTTGATCCACTAATAATATCATAAAGTACAAGCTAGACGAGGGAAAACATCCTATCGTCACAACTAAACATTAACGTTCGATATCACCTGATCTACAAACGGTTCTAAGCCACAATAAAGGTAATAATAAAACAAGAGACGAGAAGAGTAAGAATGCGAAAATGCAAAGTAGAATACGCAATAAGGCGAAAACAAACCACACACCAAACCAACACCGGTTCTAAAATGAGTAATCAACCTAACATCTAAACTTTCTCGCTGTACTTCTCATTGTACTTGGGAAGCTGAAGCTTGTTGCTTGTGTTATTCACCAGTGGCCGATTAAATTCATCATTGTCAGCCAGAGTCTCAATCTCCCACTCCGACGTTGGGGTCTCGGTCGGGCTGGCGTTGCCAGACTCGACAGACGACGAGATAGCCCACTCTTCATCCTCGGCATCAAATTCCTTAGTAAGTCTCGCTTTGTTGGGAGGACGGAGTCCCATTTCGATATGGTCATATGCCCATCTTGACGCCTTGTCCATCTGCACTGCAGGCAGAAAATTTCGTGCGACCATATAGAAGACGGTCGCAGAGAGGATTGCGCCCCCAATTAAGTCAATGAAGTAGTGGTGAGTGAGGTACATCGTTGACCACCAAATCCACAAAATATAGCCAAGAAGATAGGGAGTCAGCCGGGGGAAAACATATGCCATGAAAAGAACCTCTATGACTGAGCAGCCGGAGTGAAGAGATGGGAATGCACCAAAGACCAATGGTGACGCTGTGAAGGACGACGTGTAAAGATCAAGACCAAGGATTTGATCAACACGAGCCAATCCACCGGGAGATCCTTTTATATCATAAGAGGCCGGAGCAAGACCATACTTGTTCTCGTACCAAGGTGGTGCGGTCGGAAAGCAAAGCTGAGTTGAGACACCGATTAAGTTCATATACCCGAACGACCGGGCAAACACCGGAAGAGTTCCCGGCGCAGCAAAAAGGAATATGAGGGCCGAGCAAAAAAATGGCGCTGAAAAATGAATTAAACCATATGGAATCCAAGCCAAAATATCAAGAATAGAATTCTGGTGCGCTCCAAGCACATTACTCAGATTTCCCCCATACAAAATGGTCTCCAAGCTAGGAAGTACCCGCACCGAAATTGACGGACGCCAATCAGACGGAATGAATCTGGTAAGAACATTAGCACCCGTGCAACTGGATTTCGGCATCGCTACAATATCACATACTGGTTTGAGTAGAACAGGACAAGCCACGTGCCAATGGGAACGAACGGAAAGAAGAACTGCGAAGTTATCGGAACCAGCAACGCCAATGCAAATAGAGCTGCAATCAGTGTCTTGACAATTACACCTGGCTGTGTGATCATAAAGAAAGCAAAGCATGCTATAGTGAAGTCGAGCAAATACTGAAGGTCATATAAGTTCCACTTGTGGTGCTGCACGCGCTTGAGTGTCTTCTTAATACTCCACGACCGGTCTAACCGTGCTAACGTCGACGACGGTGGTACATCCGACATAAAAAAAGTACGGAACTTGCGCCGTAGGTACGTCGTCGGTAGCAGCATGATGAAGAAGGAGGGAGTGCTAGCTGCGCCTAGCGGCTATTAGAAATTACAATCGGAGGTGATGCTGCTGGATGGCTAGTTAGAGACTAGAAAACCGACCGAGCGACCAGTACAGTGCATACCTGCAAGCAGACCCGGCCGCAGATGCAAGCGACCACAAGGGGAGGGGCGAGGTCGAGGGGATTGGAGATAAGGAGCAGAAAGGGAACGGGCGGGCGGCGGGAGGTGGAGATTATGTACTTATTTCACTCAACCATTCTGTCAGGGCTTAGCTTGGGGCTTGTGGAAGGCGAGTCGCAATACAGTTGGGTCTAGCACCACAAATGCACAAGCCTAGAGATGGATGTGGCGAGAAAGCGGTACCGTTGCGGCGCGGAGTCGGGCCGGAGTTGGAAGTGGCCGAAGATTCCGTCCGCCCTGACAGCTGACAAGCAAAAGTGTTCATTCGCCCCAGCCCTCGGCACTCCCCGTCGCCATCCTCACTTCCGCATTCACACGCACCTGTAATCTATACGACCCGGCACAATTCAGGACTCAGGAGTCAGACCTCTTCAGGGACACACGTTAAAGTACCGGCAATTTGCATGGCGTAAAACAATAGTAATTCTGCGAGACGTCGCAATTCTCTAGATTATAATGCACAGGCTATCATACCCAAAGAGTCCGCGCCACACTATACTTACAAGCCGACAATAATACGTGCGTTGTCTTCGATGACATGGACTCATGGACGCGTAAGAACTTCTCACTATGCGCTCGTGGGTCGCTAACACTGGCCAACATAATAATTCTACCTGCTTATGTCCGCTCCCAATACCTCGGCAGTATATATGTCAGAAGCGGGAACCTATGATTCATCGACATTCGTCCATGACACGGTTTACTGGCCGAGGGCAAATCGCGCTGCTGCAGTGTACCTGCGTCCTGTCGTCCAGGGCCCTTATTTGCCAGGTACCTAAGCGACATCTTTGTTGTATCACTAGGCGTCAGCTGCTCTTCGATGCACAAGAGCGGCTTAGAATCGCCGTAGCTTGCGCCACCCGCAGATGGCCATATCGCCTATTGGGGTCTATCCTTTCTTTGAGCTCCGGGCGCCTAATTAAACGGCTGCTAGCCAATGAAGTCATTGGGGCTATTAGTGCGACCATCAATCGAATTCTTCCCCGATTCAGTTATTTCAGCGAGCATACGCCCTGGACTATGTCTGGCAACAAAACTGCGCTTAGCAGCTCATTTGTTCTGAAATGGCCACGCTTGTTCTTTCAGCCGATTACAATCCTTTGGGCCTGGACGAGTTTCTGACTGGGATATTCATGCAAACCACCATCCACGTCATAGTTCACAGCTAGCTTGTTTGATTGTTGTCAGTGACCTGTCTTACGAAAAGCTTAATCTTAGCCAGGGGGAGCATGATCAGTCAGCACAATGCAAACTTTTCCAGGGACATCTGGCTCATCGAGTCGTGCCGCTCGAGGCACGATGACGACCAGCTAGCTGCGTTAGTGGAACCAGGGCCTCGGGTTGTAATGAGGCGGAGCGGCGTCCCGATTTCGTAGGTGTGGCTACTCCAATCAGGCCTAGGAGAAGCTGGCTACTTCCGTGAATTGCCTATACCTATACGGTAGAGTTATACGTTATATGTATATATGGAGCAGGGCTGTGGCGGATGCAGATATCCGCCAAATTTTCCCATATCCGCATCCGCCATCCGCCTTTTTGAAATTGGCGGATATGTATCCGCCTTTTTATCCGCCTTTCAACAGCATGTCCGCCTTTAAAAATTTGCAAAATTCATTAATAGTTATTATATATCTTATTTCTTCAAAAATTTCGCAAAGTTCACTAACATGATATTTGAATTTTCTACATGGACTCGCTGTACGCAACTTATTTGGTCGGTGATCCCGGCTACATGTGAGCGTGTACGCACGTATCCGCGGCGGATATCCTATCCGCCTATCCGCCTACAGCCCTGAATTATGGAGTGGATGCCCTTCCTCAAAAAATTAATGACCGACCCCTGGAATACCCGTTCCGTCGGAGCGTTGGCTAGTGAATAATGGGCAGATCCGGGATAGCCTTGTCCACCGCAGACTATCCACTTGATAAGTCGCGCAAGATAAAACATTGTGTTATTTCTCTAAATCGTGGCGAATAAGGTGAAGGTGGTACGTTTTTGAGATTCGACGCTTTGAACCTCATTTACAGACTACACAAAATGACGGATGTATATAATACACCCAGCCCGAAAACCAATGAAAGAGCGAACGACAATGGTCACCCCATGGGCCCGAAAAACGAATAAGAGTATACCCAAGGGCCCAAACCAATAACCGATCTCTATTCATGCACATGAGTGATTCATGAACGAGAGTAGAAGGGTTAGGGTATTTGTTTGAAAAGCCACCGTATTATACAAGCTATTTACACGCAAGTTCTGGCGAAAACAAAAAAGCGAACGGAAAACGAAACGGGATAAATATATATATAAAAATGGAAAGCAAAGAAAGGAAGGAAAGAACGGAAAATGGAAACAATATTTTTTTCTTAGGGTACAAATTGATCAATTGGTTTTCGCATTCTGTAATGCGGGGTTAGCTCAGTTGGGAGAGCGTCAGACTGAAGTTATACTTTGGTTGTTAATCTGAAGGTCCTGTGTTCGATCCACAGACATCGCATTTCTTTTTTAGTTTTTTTGGCTTATATAGTTGGCATTCCTAGCTTTAATGTGTCGAACGGAACTGTCGTCATAATCCAATTTTCTCTGTTCGTATTCGTATTCCTACTTCGTAATTCATAATTCGCAAGGTGCCTGTTTTCGTAACGAATAAAACTCCCATTTACGAATACGAACTGCTTTAATATTCTCAACTTTGCAGTGACAATCTTTAACCTAGTGGCTCAAGAACCAGTCTCCATAGAAGCTCGAGTGTTGCAGAAAATAGAACCACAAAAATGGCAGTTGTCTGACATCGACTGTTACTTCGATAGTGGGGTTGTGACGGTGAACGAGTCAGTGACGATTGAAATCACTGTCACTTCGAATGGTGGAGAATGCATAAAAGATGAGTTCCAATGCATGCCGGCCGCAGCAAGAGATTATCTGGCAACTCTAGCTTGAAAGACTATTTCATAGAGGAAGGAATTTGCAATTTGCTGGGCATGCGTAGGCACTCCTTGAGCGGAGAGACAATGAGGAAGCTAATGTTATTGAGGGACAGCAACAAGGATGCCAAGGGTTGAATTAGAATGCGCAAATGTTTATTAGAACGATAGATGTTTACGAATGTTGACGAACGACTTTCTCTTTATTCGTATTCGCTATTCGCGTAGTGTCGTCGCCAACGATAAATGGAAGAGCGTTCTTGAGAATCATTATATTAGGTATATCCGATTTCTTTGCGATATATTCTGCGAAAGGCAAATGAATCTGTATCCTAGTTGCAAACATGCATGAATGACGTTAGTAAACAAAGGGGATGGTATTTACATGAATTGCCCCCATTCGTTTTTATACAGTAACAGCCGCACCATACTGTACATCAACAGTGTTCTGCCCATCGCATTGACAACCATTCCCCGCACCGCTGGTAATATCCGCCTTCCGAATATCTTTCAAGACGTTTTCGTCAGCGGCTTTTTCTTCCCGTCGACTCTCCTCGTCCAAGATAGCCTTAAGGGCCGTTCCAATACTCGGAACATCAGATAGTAATCCAACATGGCCCCTCTCCGATTGCACTTTAGCGCAAATCTGGAATCCCTTTGGCGGCATCAAGTTCCTCGAATGCACGACACCGTCACCGGGACCGAAAATCATGTCAGAGTAGTCCCCGACCATAATATCGTGTTCTCCAGACACCCTGGCGCCACGGACCGTGGGCACGCTGCCACCGTACACGACCGCTAGTGGTGGGTACTCTTTGCTGGGATCAAAGGCGAGTGATTCCTTAAATTTCCTTGTGCGTTCCAATGTGCGGCGAAGATAATCTACCGCATCGGCAATTGGCAAGGAGGATTGCTGTGGTGACGGCGCCTGATGAGGTGCAAGCGATGTCGGTTCAGCAACATTGATTGTCCGAGATTTCGTTGTCGTTAGACCTTCCACCTTTCGACGTTCCTCGTGAACGGACTTCAAAGATAGGGGATGCGGCGCCGCGACACATGGGGATAATCTATACCTCACCCATGTATTCACGTTAAAGAAATCAAGCCTAATATCCTCACCGGTTGCCTTGTCTACGAAACATCGACCATCTAGTGGCATAAACACAAAGCTGCTGCGCATCGTAAAGTTAACCTGTGCGGCCAGAACTTTGGAGCTAAGAAGCACGTTTTCGCCGTTTCGTAGCGGACCGAGAATGTTGACGCACGATATTGGTGAGCCGACGTATAGCAAGCCTCGAAAGAGAGATGGATCTTGCTGCATGACACCATGTGCTATTACGCCGCCCATAGAATGTGCGATGACGAGAGCGCCTTTCCAAGGTGCACTGCTCTTTTGTCTAAGTGATCGGAGATAATCAACCATCTGTTTTGATAGATTATCGAGGGAAAGACGCCAGTCGTAGCCGAATTCATGCACACGGCAATTAGGATTTGCCTAATTTGTCAGTACAGAGGCGGAACATTTTCGCATTGAAATAGATACATACCTGCAAGCGTCTCGAGAGTTTGCGAGAAATGTCAATGGGTCCAATATGCGAAAGAATTCCGTCTGGAATGATATCTTTCGTTACATTCGTCTCGTCATCTTCAGACAAGCCGATCTCCAAGCTAATCTTCCGGATATTGAGGCCTACCTTAATTGGAATCCAAACTCTGCGTCTGGTCTTTGCGTCGCGCAGGATACTCCCTCTATAACCACCCATGATCACTACGTCACCGTCAATGTTAGGGAAATCGTCCTTAGGGCTGGATGAAAACAAGTTGATCTGTTCCATAGAAATACTAGTCAACAGGTTTTCCTTGACGGCCCGTAGTCGCGCATTATCCATCTGATGGACATGCGAAAACTTGGCTTCGTCGTCAATCTGATCTTGCGGCGACCGTAGTTTGAAATCCTGTTCGGTTGGGTGTGCCGCCCGGGCAGATGCGAGCTCATGCTGATCTTTAGTTAGTCCATTGTGAGCAGAATTGAAGATGGGTAGCGTTAGAGCCTTTTTGGGATATTTAAATGTGAGAGAACGTCGGTGACTGTGGTGAGACAAAGAAGGATCGGACGAGGTGTTGGTAGTGGAGACATGCCGGTCCGCGCTACCGTTGTTCCCGGCTAATTTGCTACTATCTAGCGACGACGATGACCTGCCGATCTTAAACTCGCGAAGCTCCTTGAGAGTTGGCACAGTTGGAATCGTGAACGGTAGTGAGAACGAGAAAATCTTGAACCGGGACGCATCGTCATCGCTTGAGTCGTGGCTGTGCGGCTCAGGGGCAGCTGCGGCTAGTGAGGTAGGTTCAGCGGCTGTGCCCCGCGTGAAAGAATCGGCATCCAAAGGATCATGGCTGCTTTGGGCCCTGTGTTCGTTTCCCTCTAGAAGTGGCGCAGATAAAGAAGCGGGCTTGACTGCTTTGTGAAATGCCTCAGTCGCACTCTCCGTGCTCTTCGCTGCATTTTCTTCGGTGCTCCCGTCCGCACTGCTGAGGTTGTTCTGCGGCTGCGGGAGCGTGAGCGAGACGGCCGAACCCCCAATAATTGATTCTGCTTCGGCATGCAAAATCCTGCCGGCGTCGGAATCGTCGCTGTCGTCGTCGGACGCGTAATTGTCCGACGGAGACTTCGGAGAGTGGGGAGGCTCGCTCGCGTGCCGCTCGTCTCGAACATCGGGAGGGCGTTTATCGTGCTCAGATGCGATCATGAAGTGACCATGACCAATGTGCGGCATGCTAGGATTAATGTGCGGCATACTAGGATTCCCGTTGCGAGACCGAGAGCGGGAGTGAGTGTTGCTTATGCCTGCTTTATCCTTCACTGACTCTCTAAGAGGATGGCCGAAAGTCATATTTGTGTCAATATTCCAATATCTCCTGACTGGTGCCACGGTGTCGACATTAGATGCTCAAAACGAACATTATTACAGAAATGTGCTTGTGGCGGCGACCTATTATACCAGGATGAGAGGGGAAAAGGCTTGAACCGTCGTACGGCAGTCTAAACGATTACTTATGATGAATACGAGCACAGGCGCTTAGCCGCTTTTAGCCGCTTTCACTCTTACGGACGCGGTGCGTTTAACCCAAGCCAAACATGCGGAAATCGACAGTACGAAATCACAACAGACAGTGGCCTACACAGACGATTTCTGCACGCTATTAATAGGCTGTGCCATCCTTCATCTGCCGCAACAATACACCGTCGAGTATTTCCACCTTCTCTACACGATCTTGACAAATGTGGACGCTAATAAGCAGCTGTGCGCCCTACTTGTATTATTCAGCCGTACAAGCCCTTCGGCAGGCGATATTCACCGGAAGCTGCGGAACGTCTGGGCCGGCTGGCGGTATGACGTCAACGAATTGACCCCTGCCTGATTCGTACCCGAAGTCGACCGATGGCTCGCGACCTCCGAATCTCCGATGTCGGCCCAAGCTTTGCCCGATTTGGATTAGGGTTTGGCCCATGAAACTTTCTTTGTGGCTCTACTCGAGACAATAACCAGATTCACAAGATATATATTACCAACTCTTGGACCATCTAAATGCACAACTTCTCCATGAACTTGACGTAGTCAAGTCCCTGCCCCGTCTCGTCTTTCGGCATTATCTCCTCTAACTGCTCAATCATCGGATCTGGAATAAGAGAATTTCGAAGGTCAAACTCTGTGACATATGGCTTATGAGCCGTGTTAGTTAATTAAAATCCAAACTCAGGACAGACTTGGAATACCTTGCCCTCTGCGACCTCCATAAATGACTGAAGGACCTGCGCCGCCGTATTCTGATCTTCTGTAACTTCTACCTGTGGGAAATACAGTTAGTACACGCTCTTGAACGCAATAGAGATGGTTGCAAACCATGTAGCGGATGAAAGGCTCAAACGACACAGTCAGCTCTCCTCCTCGTACGGCATCGAACACTTCATGTATCTCGTCCTCAGAGTACACTAGACCCAGACTAGCTAGCGCTGCTGCAAACTCTACTTCTTCAAGGGAATTCTGTTGTCGCTTGTCAAAGTACCGGAACACTGATTCGAACTCCTCTAGCTGAATTGGCGTCAAGTTCGTCATACTACGTGCCACAATCTGATTTTCAATGAATGACAGCTTCTTAGCAATCGCCTCCTGTGCCAGTTTCAACTCATACTGCAACTCATCGTACGAATACACCGTGTAATCATTCTCCTCTACCTTTGCCTCCTCCAAATCTTTTGTCAATTTCTTCAACTCCTCTAGGAGATCCGTCACAGGCACCAACTGGTGCTCGATGTTCTTTGTCTGAGACTGTTGATCCTCGAGTTCGCCATCCAACTGAACAAGCTGAATCGATGCGGAATCAATCTTCTCCGCAACCGTATTTGCAGTCTCGGCAAATTTCTTCCGCAGGTTTTCTTTGATATCTCTAATCGTTTCATTAATCTTCTTCGACCGTACTGCTTCCGCCTGAATCAGTTGTTTCCACACAATATCCAAGTCGGCTAATGTCAGTCCATTCGGCGGCTCGTAATCTTTCAATCCGTATGTCGCCAATTTCGTCTTGATGTTTCCGAGCATCGACGTTATGTCCGTCTTTTCGGCAATCCACGACCGCTTCAGCTCAGATTTGTATCTATAAAACTCCTGGTTTTGCTTTCTAGCATCCAGATAGGTCCCACTAAAAACCGCCGTGTTCCAGGACTTGATTTGGTACACTATATTTTCGAGGAACTTTTCGATTCGCGTTTCGTATGAGTGTTGCAGATCGTAACTAGACGACATTACTTCCACGAATTTCTCGACTCGACGACCGGCCGTTTCGATCTTGTCTGAGTGGAGCCTGTTAAACGTCTAATAAGTACGAGAATGCACAAGCGAACTTACCCAGTGCAGAAAACGCGTGAAACCAATGCGCTACATATGTCATAATCGATCTCTCGTCAGGTTTCGATACCAGAACATCCTCAACATCAAGAAGTTGCTATCTACCGTTAGGAGAAACCAAATTGACGGTAATATGAATATTAATGTATACCGGAATGCCGACATCCTCCGAAGCTAATTTCAGCGCAAGTTCAATATTTCCTTTCTCGTCGGACTTGTCTAGGGCATCGTAGTCGATTAAGTCCGGCCTGTGTCTGTCCAACAGAGCGCAACTGCCACATTGTTAGTACACGCCGCTCGTGTATCATAAGGGGGACGTACAATGCGAGGCCATTATTCCAACTTGTCGAGAAATCCGTGATCTCTACATCATCGTACAGCGCAGTTTTCCGCTGACACCACAAAAGAAGACCTTCCTTGGCAGTGTACCCTTCCGCACTATAATCCCGTTAGATTACTCCGATCATAATGCCACCTATAATCGCTACGCACTTGATTTCCGAGATCGAAAAGTTCAGAATCAAAGTCCACAGCAGCCCCAGAATCAGCTTGACATTGCCATCGACAATATCTTCGGCGCCAATGTTATGCAACTGAATTCCCCTTCTCTTGATGTACTCCAATGCAACAATAACATTCTCGGCCTTCTGCACTCGCAACTTCGGTCTTGTGGCGTATCGCCCAAGGCTTTCGTTGCCCACGATTTCAAGCAGTTGAATTAGCCGGACACCGTCAGAGAAATCACGGTCGAGACTTTGCACTGGAGTTATTCCTCGTGACTCTAAATGACTGTTTGTCCATCGGAGGAAGGCTTTATGTTGGGTTGCTACCCATGCTGGCGTTGCTGGAAACGTGATCATTCCAGGACGTGAGAGAGTAGTGCGATGATTCTCACTCATGTAGTTATGGTCGGTCTAATACGTCAGTTAAATTGCAAGTAACCAAGCTGTTCTATACAGAATCGTGCACATGTCATCGCAGCCAGCTAAATAAGCGGATGCGATTTGTGGTTGGTCAGATATCAGTGATGTTAATATTCCAATTGCTAATTGAACTCATGAGGCCAAGAACAAAACAAAGAACGACGTGTCAGGCACAGCCTCATCTGCCGCGCCACAGTGTACGAGGCGCGGCATAGCTGCAGGGGCGGCTAAGGTTTCGACAGGCACAAGATGGTTGATCCCATAGTATATACAGCGAAATTGTTTGCCAAATCATATTACCAGTCTATTTAAAAGATAACTGTACTGTCACGCATGATTTGAAATATACAGGCGTCTGTTTATTTTGGTTTGACCCTCTGACGATGCGAAGCAAAGATTTCAATCCTTAGATGTTCATGTACACACGAACCTAAAATGGACCCGTGATGGGCCAATAGAGGCGAAGGGTGCAATTCGACGAATTTAAGCGCTGCAACCTCGTCGCTGCAATACATTACATCGCGTTAGGATTGTTGCCAGTCTATTTATACATTCACAATGCCTGGTACTCAAATTCTTGGTGTTCCAATTGGCTCCATGGGCTTCGGGCTCATGGGCTTCACCTGGCGCCCAAAGATAACACCGGATGACCAAGCATTTGCCGTGATGAAGCGAGCAGTCGATCTCGGAGCTACTTTTTTCAACGGCGGAGAATTCTACGGTTCTGTTGAGCCGACATTGAATTTAGATCTGATTAACAGGTTCTTTACAAAGTATCCGGAGTATGCGGACAAAGTAAGTCTAGATAAGCTGTGCGCATCTGGGTGAAGTAGCAATTAAGTTTAGTATAGGTAGTTCTTTCGATTAAGGGTGGCGTTGATTTGAAGACTCTTTCTCCTGATGGAAGACCTGAGGCCGTTCGCGCAAGTGTCAATAACGTCCTCAAGCATCTCGGTGGTGCCAAGAAACTCGACGTATTTGAATGCGCTCGCGTCGACAAGAACGTCCCAATAGAGACCACTATTAGCGCCCTCGCAGAGATGGTCAAAGAAGGTCTAATCGGCGGCATCTCTCTCTCTGAAGTTGGTGTCGAGAGCATCAAGCGCGCCGCTAATGTGCACCCTATCGCCGCCGTGGAAGTCGAGTACTCTCTGTGGTCGTTGGAAGCGTACGAGCTCGGCGTGCTCAAAACTTGTGCCGAACTGGGAATTCCCGTTGTTGCGTACGCACCTCTTGGTCGAGGATTCTTGACGGGTCAGATTCGCTCGCGTGCGGATATTGGTCAGGGCGATTTCCGTTTGTACCTGGACAGGTTCTCGCAAGAGAACTTCCCGTTAAATTTGCAGCTCGTGGATGAGGTCGTTAAGCTCGCGGAAAAGAAGGGTATCAAACCGTCGCAACTCGCTCTATCCTGGGTCAAGAAGCATGAGGAAATCATTCCAGGTCTCAGTATTATTCCTATCCCTGGCGCGACAACACTTGATCGTATCGAAGAGAACTACGCGTCGGTGCCAGCTCTAACGGACGAGGAGTTTGCGGAGATTGGTGAGATCCTGAAAAAGTTTGAGGTTCGAGGTGGAAGATATAACACGCATGCCTCTGCTCATTTGTGGGGCTAATCATCTTGATGTCAAGTATTGTACGTCAGAGGAGCTGTTTACAAAATAATGTCCGTTCATTTATTATACAATTCAATTGGTGCCGTGCAAATCTGTCCGGCGTTGGTGGTTGTGTTGCACATTCGCGGGCATCGCTCTGGCTTCAGGCAGATGAGCCTGATTCTGCAGCGTAGGATGAATGCAATAGGCAACCACAGAAATACGTTTTACTCTGGCGAACTTGTAGTAACAATACAAGAGAATCTGCGTGAGTCGAACTATATATAATCCCAAACCTGGATCAATCCATCTGTTCCGCAACTGATCATCTGAGGCTGCTTTGGATGGTACGCAACGCAAGACACAACCTTCTCTCCGTGCCCTTTCAATTCATGAACGACACGTCCGGACAGCATATCCCATGCATAAACTTTGCCGTCTTCGCTGCCGCTGATTACATAAACGTCGTTGTCTCCAAAACTTGAACGGACGCGATATTCCTTATTTAGATGACCTTTGAACGACTGAAGCATTGTTCCATTTGATTTGTCCATCAGTCTTATCGTGCTGTCAAGTGCTGATACAAGCAGACAGGCGCTATCTGTGGAATCTTTCACGGAAGTGACGGGATCTTAACGAAGTCAGCTAAACTCGTACATACTTCAAGGAGTACGTAGGCTTACGTCCAATAAGATCCTCAAACAATTGACCCATTCGAAGGTCGTAGACTCTGACGTACCCGTCAACTGACCTATCCATTATTAACTTCGATCCTCTAGTCGAGCTCCAAGCCCAATGACTCACCCTGTGACAATCTGACTCCCAACAACCTGCAAGCTGGATATGCTGTCCTTCGCTTCCTCCAACAATTGAATTGGCCTTTGTGAGCTCGACTTCGTATCCCACAATCTAACCTTCGCATCATACGATCCTACGATCAATTAACACAGAGTTCCACAGTACTTTCGATGTGTTTACATACCACTAGCAATTACTGACGCATCGGCATTAAAATCCACCGCATTTACTCTTGACATGTGTCCCGAGAAGCGCCGTGTCGTTGAGCCAGACGTGACATCCCAAAGGTATATTGTCCTATCTCCTCCACAGCTCACAAACTGCGTGCTTTTAGCATCCAATATCAAACAACCTCGGTGAGTAAAGGACTACCTTCGAACTGTCATAAGATACAGCTATATCTAAGACTTCGTATCCGTGCTACATCAATCTCAGTGAGAAACAATCACGCTTTACGAGATAGATCTTACAGCAATGTACGATTTCACCAGTTTAGAAGAATTTGGATTCCAGAGAATAATCTTTCTATCTTGGCCACCGCTAAGGACATATTTTCCAGTTGTGTTATACCTCACAACGTGCACGGGACCCACATGCTCCTATTTCGTTAACTTAGATGGGGCTTTGGAGACTCTTGGTATATGAGAACTTGCCTTTAGAGGCACATTTCGCGAGTACACAGGAAATGGCATTTGCGGAATAATATTCACAGATCGAGAGGTCCGAGTCGGCAGCACAATATCATGGCTAGCTGCAATAGGGCGTCAACATGGCGTTTACGAGATCCGTGACAAGTTTATGAAGTGCATCAACTATATCAGAAGCACGTTAAGGTTTGGGTTAAGTAGAAACAAGTGTTTCTAGTATATAGCTGGGGCCATGCTCATGATTCATATCTGGCCCCTTTCAACGACCTGATTGCCTATATTAGAAGTTTGGCATAAGTAGTTCGCAACTTGACAGTAGTTTATTTTATGCTGGAAAGTATCAAAATTGACGATATTTGGCGGCCGTTCCAGCCGCCCCTTGGCCTAACAGAACGCGACTCACAAGTGAGCCGCAGGGGGGGGCCAGCAGGAGGCATTCTACGTCATCCGGCCCTAACCCATCGGCCACTTGCATGATCGCGTCATCTTCGCCAACTTTTGCGTAGGTCCATGCCAACAAACCATCCACAGACTATTGGACAGATAGTCGCGAAAAGTTAACAGCTGAAACAGCTGGAAATGCTCTTAAAGTGCTTATCATGCTTCTCCGTGCCACGAGGCGGCTATCTTCTGACCCACGAGTGTCGTATAAATCCAACCATGCCAGCCGGGGTCAAGCAGTTCTCTCATGTTGTTATGCTTTCCTCTCACAACTTCAACTTACTCATGACTCCCCAATCATGACTCCCCTCATTCATTCTAGAGCTCTAGTTGGATTTACACGTCAGATCGAATCTTCCCGCTCAAGCGTACAGCTCCGATCAAGTGTGATATGAATGCCTCCTTTATTATATTGATCTTTGGAAGTAGCACGAACAACCAATTCACGCCGGCATAGACCTTTGCGACGCATTACCCCACCGCCCAATGCCCCAAACATGCAAATTTGCAGGCATATGCTTACCATAATGCCAATGCAATACACCAAAGTGACCAACAGAAAGAACTCCCAAACCGACGAGAATATCTAGGTGACTTGTTTGCTATAAGGATTTTTTGATCGGATTTTCGCCCCAAAAGCATAGAAGCAGAATGGAATTGGAATCATCGCGATAGCTACAAAGCCAATTGTAGGGAATCATGGCGACTGCAACGAAGCCGACTAAGGGAATACCGTCAGGAAACCAGCCGCGAGAAGTACGAGTCCACTTGCAGACCAGCTACTGCATGCTACATTCCAGACTTCATTTCAGAGGAAGAAGAGCAATCGCTCTTTCAGAAAGTATTCCACGGTTGGTGATCTTGTACTGCGGTAGAGGCTCATAACGCATAAATGTATTCAAAGTTTCCCGCGATGGACAATTCTCCCCCATCGCCCATTACAAGTTTGACCAAAACTGCTCCTCCATGGCTCGATTTGCCAACCACCGACGCGATCCCGAATTGGCTGGCAAGTTCAATAATCCATCACTGTGAAACATTTTCGTGATGACCAGCTTCTAGCCGTAAAGAGGTAAAATGCACTTCCGCATTTTCTCAACTTCACCATGTTGACATGGGTGATACGTGAAGTCGCCATAAGTTATTACCTTGCGCCCATTGCAACTCCTGCGTCTCAAATTATTTGTCATCGATTCCACGATTACGTGTTCCGGATTAAAGCACTTGCCGTTATGGCAGAGGTGCGAGACGTGAAAGCTGGTTCTACCCGACACACCCAGAGTCGTCTTTAGTTCATCCCCTCGATTGGTTGCAATAACAGCAAGCTGATGCAAAATAGGACGGACGCCAAGTTTCTTTCGAAGTCAGACGTAAGTGTGACCATAGCTCAGATCAGGTTTCTTCTCGGACTCCCAGCATCCGAGATCCGTAATGATGGCGCGATACTTGTTAATTAGCTGCTGCGCCATCATGGGCGTAATCTTGTCGAACTTGTCCGCAGCAGCATCAATGTCTTCTGTCGCTTCATCATCCAGATCTGTAGCTGGAGTTTGTTCTGTTGATGCATCTGGCTCCTCACTGTTCGCCACTGCATCTTGTCCATGTTCCACAGGTAGGATGCACTGGCGCATTTTCTCGACGCTACCATGTGGACATGGGTGGTCTGTGACTCCGTCGCGAACAACTACCGCCTTTCCCTTACACGCCTTCCGCTTTAAGTTGTTCGATTTTGACTCGACGATTATGTGCTCTGGGTTGATGCACCGGTAATTGTGGCAGAGTTGTGTGACTGCACCATAGCTCCTCTTACCCAGAGTCTTTTTCAGTTCATCAATTCGATTTGTTGCAATTAGGGCCACCTGTTTCATCCATGGACGGACGGGAAGTTTCTTTAGAACGACCCTGCAGTCCCGCCCCAGCTTGGACTGCCAGCATCCAAGCTCCGTGGTGGGGCCAGGATATCTGTCAATCAGGTCCTGCGCCATTGTGGGCGTGATCTGGTCATACTTGTCACCAGTAGCGTCATTGGTAAGAGGATCATGATCTGTAGTTGCTGCAGTTGATGTTTGCTCCTCGAAGTCCGGCGTGTTATCTTTCAGACGTTGCAGCGGCAGGATGCACTTGCGCAATTTTTCGACCCTGCCGTGTGGACAGGGATGATAACTGAACCCGTCGTGTACCAAAATTCTCTGTCCGTTGCAAATCTTGCGTCTCTGGTTGTTGGCGCCCGATTCCGCGATCAAGTGTTCTGGGTTGAAGCACTTGCCATTGTGGCAGAGGTGCGAGATATCATAATTGGAGCCACCAAGAGTCGCGTTTAGTTCATCCCGTCTATTATCTGCGATGAGAGCAATCTGGTGGATTTTAACCGTGGATATTTCCTCGCCTATATACAATTGGAGTCCAATGTGGCGGCCTCTCTTAGTTGGTGTCTGAATCTTTGAGGATTCCCGTTCGACTCCCAACATCCGAGATCCGTGGTTCTGTGGCGACGTGAAGTAATGATTTGGTTCGCCATCATCTGCGTAACCTGGTCAAGCATACGTGCAGATATTTTGACGACCGTGCGAGATATAATCCGAGTGCGCGAAGGAAAGAGGTCGTAAGCAGGATGGAGAGATGAAGACGCAAGATCAGCAACATTGGGGACAGGCGGAGTTATTCATAATCAGACGACAGGAACAGAGACCAGAAGCAGCTCGCGGTTAGACGCGGGGATTGGCGACCTGCGCAGCGCGAAAATGAGCTGATGCACAGATGAAACGACTAGATCTGTAAATTCGAGAGAATGTCTAAGCGAGACGTCCAGTGGTTTGCGGGTTTCCGGCGTCGGTGAGCGCAAGTCAAGTAGAGATTGCACCTATGTCTGCTGACTTGATCAAATTCATTGGTCTCAACGCTACCGTCTGAATCCGCCGACGGCGCTTTGCCAGAAATGAGTACTTGCCTTGTGCAAGTCTTACTCAGTGATTTGTCCAGTTGAGGTTCCTGTGAAACCATGTGCGCGCGATCCGTGTAACTAACTAGGATGTGAATGGGCAAGGTGATCTGTTTAGCAGAGATTAATTATTTTGCCTCAAAAATCATATGCCGCCTCGACGAGGATTTTGCTGCCATCCAGCGGCTAAGACAAACCTCACCCCCTGAGCCGCACTCTCCCTGGTTTGTGTCGCGTTGCGTTTTCTTTCTTAAGTCGATGATGACCAACTACACATCTCAACAATCTGTACGACCTTACGCTACACGTACGAATCGCTGCCTCAACTCCGCCAGTGTCCACTTCTCACGATATAGTTTGCAGTAATAAATTGCAGGGGTCAAACTAAGATGTTTGTAACTGACACAGCTTCAGCTTGACGATGGGTACAAGTCCGGTTGATCAGAGTAAGTTTCGGGAAAGGGTAAGTGTTGCGCCGGAATGCTCCATTCAGTCGCGGGCCGCATTTGGCTAGTACTTTTCATATCTAATGATGGGTGTGATCGTCGGTATATTCTGGTACCGTACTAGCGCGTACACTGGCGCTCAGTGTGTTCGTACGTGGTCAAAGGCTTTGATTTCGTCTTGGTCTACGTGACACTAATTTGGTATAGGCTCAATGATCTACGCCATTTGGCCGTCTTTTCACAACGCTGAGAAACCGGGAAAAAACCACGGAATCTTTAATGACAGCATAACCATGCGAATGCTCTTACATGTGTATCCAACCAATAATGCAAATGCAATACCCAAAGAAAAACGAAATTGGAGTCGAAGGTCCAAGAGAGCACACAAACGAGGCAATTTTACATCACCTGTTTGCTATAAGGATTTTTCGCGCGGATTTTCGCACCAAATCGGTAGAAGAAGAATGGAATTGGGATCATCGCGATAGCTACAAAGGCTATTAAGCTCGCGCCCCATGGCACACCGATAGCTGTGAACATTATACGACCGAAAATAGGAAACGCTGCTGCGGAACATGAGCGGAGGAATGTTGTAGCCGCTATCGCGGATGCAGCGTAGCGCGGGAATGAGTCGACCAGATAGTTGATGCATCCTTGGAATACTGTCAGGAAACCAGCTGCGAGGAGAGTGAGTCCGATTAGGGGCGCAATTACCGGGTACCGATCTGGTGACGTCCAGCCAAAGATGAACAGACCAATTGGCATTAAGAACGATCCAATTTTCATGGCGAAAAGTCGTTCTTCGGGGACCGCCATACCCATTTTTGCAGCGAGGACTTTAGAATAATGAACGGAACCGAGGATGTTGAGACAACCACCCACAACTACTCCGAAAAATATTGCCAGTGACGGGAGCGTTGCGACAACTTTACTCCAGCCACGGACGTCAGTGAAGGTAACTGGAACGGCTACAACAGCGAGATACAGGATCCCAAAGACAAAGGAACCGTACACTGACATCGACGTTACGATCGGAGTTAGAAGCATGGCGAATGGTCTCATGAAGTGTTTCGTTATCATTTCTTTCAGTGTAAATTCCCACTCCTCGTGTTTCGCGTGATATGCCCAGTTTCCAGACTCTATCCTCAGCCGCTTTGCTTTGCGTGCCAACAACACCGGATGATATGTTTCAGGAATCGTCGTTATCGATAGTGCAAAAAGTGCGAGGGCGTAAATCCCAGAAAAGTATTGACTCCACCGCCAGCCATGATTACCCAGCATTGAAAATGCTGCACCAATTGTTGGTCCAATCGGCGGACCTCCGGTGACGACGAACGAATAGAACACGAGTGCGATGGCTCGAGTTTGGGGCCGCCAGATATCTCCTAGCACGCCACCAGTATTTGCTATAGGGGCACCACCAAACAGTCCCTGAAAGAACCGCATTACAAGGACTGTCTGGAAGTTATTTGCGGCGCCGCAACCGAATGCGAAAATGCCTGATACGAAGAACGGAACCAGGACGCCCATTTTCCGACCGTACACTTCTGATATCGGGGCGAAGAACATAGGACCGAATCCAACACTGTCACTGATTACTATCGGTCCCGCCGACATTTTCATGAGTGAATACATACCCCAGCAAGAACGTTGACACTCCTAACGTTGCCACAATGTCAGATTTGCCATACTCTTCAGCAATGTCTTTCGATACTTGGCCATACATCGACGAGGAGAGCTGGGGTCCAAACGTGCACAGCGCATATGCAAACGTAGTGTAAGCCCGCTTCCGGAACGGCCAATTCAGTGGACATTCAGGGTCATCATCGCCATTGAAATCAACAAGAAATTTTTCTGAGCTGGGCGCAACAGCAATGCTATCACTCATATGCTGCTTTTCCACTTCGAAGGATTCCGCTCGTGAAGATGACTCTGTCGAAGATAACGGTGTTGGATTTAGATTATGGTCCACGACTTTAACGGGGACTTCCTCTACCGGTGCTGACATATCGATTTTACGCCCATGGAAGAGTTGGTCGCTTGTTGTCGATGTTATCGCCGAAAGGGTCAGATTCGCCTGACAGGCAGCGAATTTTCGTCTATAGCGCGGCCTTCCGACAGGCGAGAATGTTCCTGGGAATAACCCCTAACCCACCATGAATAGGTGTAAACTCAGTGCGAGACTAGCGATCACATTGAACACGTAAGAACGGCTCTGTGAAGTGCAGTGCAAATCATTTTGGGTTCGTTAGAGAATTTTCTTCGCTTCTCTAAGACTACGGAGGGTCGTGGGCATAAATGGTGGGTGAGGCTGCTACCATCGTCCGCAACCCCAACAATATCGTACGGCCTTACCGTAATAAGTACCGTCCGCGAATCGTCATTGCTGAATTTGTATAGCATATCTGCGTTATTTTTCTGTTCGAGTGAATCTCTGAGCTTTTACCACTCAAAAGTGCCTACCTGGTCAATGGTTGCCATCGGAAGGGTCGCGTGCCCAGGCAGGAGTAAGGAAGGTATCACCAATTATCCATCTGTTTGGATTTTGGTATCATAGACGGCGATAGTCGCGGGACAGCGCACCCTGAGCTGCCAAGTAGCGCCTCATTTGCGCCGCTGTAAACATCCGTAATCTGCGTAAAGCGCTGACCATTTGGAGCCTAAGTCAGTTATGCGGCAACAGCTGCGGATTAGCGATAGAAATGTATTACTTTAAGCACTAGCAGTAAATAGCAGTAAACTATCTGATTACTTGCTGCCGGCAAGGTCCGCGAGTCGGTTGTGCCGATCAGCTGACTTAATAGTTCACCAAGTATTGACATTTGCACTACAGTAATAGCCTTAGTGTGGTGGCCGACTAGGGCTTCGGAGCCGATCCGAAGGTAACAAGCGATATCGGCGACAAAGCCGCACTCGATGCGGTTACTGCCGCCCTGATCTGTCACACATATTACCGCCGATATCGCTCGAAATTGGATACCGCTCTGTCACTGCCGCCATGCTGTTATTATACCGCGAATTCAATTTGCCCATTCGGGCCCCATTGTCCGGAGCAATTCCGAATGTTGTTCACTACAAATACCTCTGGCCAGCCGACGAGGCAGTGGATGCTAGCGGAGATACGGTGCGGTTGGTCGAGGCAATAGCGGGGACCGTGGCGCTGCATGGTGGCTAATTAATAACACAGTCAATTGTTGCGGTCGTCAGAGCCGTTAATGCTTTGAGCACTGAACCCCATTAGCGAGAATATAATACTAAATAAGCCATGCAACGATAGACAAATGCAAGAATGTATTAAATTAGCGGAGATTCTTTAGTCTCTACAAATCGTCTAAATTAAATTGCCAAACCCAAGAAAAACAATGCGAAAAGTTACTAAGAGCCCGAAACCCCACGGACCTTTATGACTCCAAGGAGAAACCAAAAAAGAAAGGAACAGAATGATCCGATTGCCTCCAAGGCATACCAAAAAACGCATTACATAACTTGTGAACTATACGGATTCCGTTTCCGTATTTCAGGCCCAAATCGATAAAACACAAACGGAATGGGAATCATAGCGACTGCAACGAACCCGACCAGACTAGATCCCCACGGCACACCGAGATTATTAAACATTATGTCGCCGAATAGTGGGAATGCTGCAGCGAAGCATGATCGCGCGAATGTGGTTGCCGCGATAGCAGATGCTGAGAAGCGGAGGAATGCATCAACAAGATAGTTAAGACATCCCTGGAATATTGTGAAGAAGCCGATTGTCATGACTGTCGTCCCGCTCACAGGAGCAATCCACGGATATTTTGGATTAGACGTCCAGCCAAAGATGAAGAGACCTAGCGGCATGAGGAAGCAGCCGATCCGAGTGGCTTTTAGTCGTTCTTCAGGGATGGGTTTACCGTTATTTGCTAGTAACACTCGGGCATAGCGCCGGCCGAAGTAGATATTCATGAAGCCACCGATCAATATTCCGACAAACATCCCAAGTGCTGGCAGACACGACGGAACCTCTTTCCATCCTCTAACTATCCGGAATTCAACAGGGATGGCGATAACACCGAGATAGAGAATTCCGAACGCAAATGCCGCATATGTACACATCGCGGCGACGATAGGCGTCAGAAGCATTGCGAAAGGACGCGCCATATGCTTAGTAACGATCTCGCTAAATGTCAAGTCCCATTCGTCGTGTCGCGAGTGCCAGGCCCAGTTCTGTGTGGCAGTCCGCATTGTCTTCGCTTTTTTTGACAGCAGCACCGGGTGGTATGTCTCTGGGACAGTAATGGCACTGATAATGGCAACAACGAAGGTGTAGGCCGCGCACAGGTAACTGGTCCACCTCCAGCCATTATCGCCCGACACTGAAAGCGAGGCACCTATTAATGGCGCAATTGTTGGACCCCCAGCAACAACGAATGAATAGCACACCAGCGCGATTCCACGGGCTTCTGGCCTCCATATATCACCTAGCACACCTCCTGAATTCGATACTGGCGCACCTCCAAACAAACCTTGGAAGAATCTCATGATGAGTACGGTCTGCAAATTGCTGGCAGTGGCACAGCCGATTGCAAACAGTCCAGAAATAAAGAAAGGAACAATGACGCCAATCTTCCGACCGTACACTTCTGAAACAGGAGCAAAAACCATTGGTCCAAATCCGACACTAGAGAATGTTAGTTGCATATATCTTATCAGAAAATATCGAAAGCAACGCACCCGATGAGGAAGAGAGATACACCCAATGTAGCCACCTCCGTCGAGACATTGTATAGCGTGGCTACGTCGCCAATGACAGGCCCATACACAGAAGACGAGAACTGCGGTCCAAAAGTGCAGCACGCGTACATCATGGTTGTAAAACTCTTTTTCTTGAAGGACCAGTTCAGTGGACAGTACGGATCATCTTCGCCCTCGAACGTGACAAGATATTGGTTAGGATCAGAGCCTTTGGAACCCTTCTCGTCCACGGGTGGGTGTACTGCTACTCCAGCAGTTCTCGGACTTGTTGGAGCTCCGCCTTCTGGGCAGAATGACTCCGGGTTACCGGGAGGTACCTGCGGGACCTTGTATGTCGGCGAGGTCATTGGGCTGGGCGGAAGGCGTGTGGAATACGGAGGTAGACACGCCCGAACATGGAAGCTGGGTCAACGACCAACCGAGCAGAGGAAACGACAATTTAAAGTAAGACGACGAAAAGTAGCAGCAGTTTTATTCTTCGCAGGAATACTTGTTCTGCGAATGAGGGTAGTTTTGCTGAGGGTGGCGGTGCACGTTATATAGACTTCGCGCAACCCTTATATTACTAATTTGTGCACTACGAACGACTCAGTTTTGAGAAACAGATAGGGTTTAGCCCTGGTAGGATCGTCTTCGTGGTACGGTTAACCCTGAGGATTTCTATGGCTAACCCTTGGCAGGAGGTGGTCTTCAAGTGGTAATACGTCCCGCTTCGATTCCTTAATGAGGACTGGGAAAGCGATCTGTACCTTCCAATGCAAACCTCGATTGTGAAAGCGGTCCATTTCCAAACACAAATGTTGCTTAGATCGACATCAGTAAGTTGATAGGTGTTGCTGGCGTTTGAAAGGGTTGCATAAAACACTGCTTGGAACGAGCTTCTTGATGGGCGACTCTTCCAACCTCGCGCGGTACACACCTCACTTTCTTGGTTTTCCAGGCTAGAAGTATGGGGTGATTTGTTTCGGGGACAGTAAGCAGGAGGATAGTTAAAGTTTCCGACCATCTCCACCCGTCCCGTCCAAGAGTCGATAAGCAGCACTGGCACCGATTTGGTCTAATCCCCTATATGTGGCGGTCAGAAGCCCGAGGAATTGCCCTGGTATGTTATGCTTTTGTCGTCGCGGGTGGCCCGACTTATTGCGCCCGTTATAGAGGTATATTACGGCGTAAAAGTAGTTGCGAAACCTGTCTAACTGTATTTCACAGGTCTGGTGCGGCAAAGCAAGATCTCAGCGAGATAATTACAGTCACAGCAAACTCTTCCCGGAATCATATCTGCGTCCCTTCGTGCTGATCCTTTCCTATTCCGAATAATTCTCATGTCAGCAATTCGTACATCTAAAAACGATACAGCATTATGCCGGCATATCTCGTTCCGTCCATACAGAGTTCTGGGGCATGTGTAACGTGCGCTACACGGCGAAAGGCGTAGGCACGGAAATGGAGAAAGGGCGAGGGAAGTTCTACGATAGCTTTTATTGTGGCCAAATATTTATTGAAAACTGCCGCCCCCCCCCCCCCCCCCCCCCCCCCTTATACATTTTAATATAACATAATACAAGTGAGACTCTGGAGCCGGGGGGATGCGTCGCCTCCAGTCTGAGGTGACCAGTGTGACGTGGTGTTACAACATTTAACTTCTATGTAATAGTCAGCAAACGCCCTCCACTCGTTATCCCTCCTAATGAATCCATCAGATACATACTCCGAAGCTCCGAAGCAAACGTGATGGCCAGCTTCTAGACGTAACACAGGTAAAATGCATTTACGCATTTTCTCAACTCCACCATGTTGACATTGTTGGACGATGATCGCAGGGAAGTCACAAGGCTGGACTAGGCAGGCCTGGACAACACTTATGGGCAAGGAACTGGGCGGGAAACACAAGATTGTATTTACAAAGCAAATACACAAAGACAAGGAACAAGAAGACAAGATCTGACCCTGACCCTGACCCTGCCTCCGTCGTCGAGAGAAATTACGCCGGCCCTAACGGCCCTCTCTACCGCGCCCTGATGTGGTGCCGTGGGTGGTGCCGTGGGTGCGGACGGTTCCGCTCCCTGCGCGCTGGTTGACGAGTTGGTGGCGACTGACTAGGGACGTTTCGCGACCTAAGATTAACCATTTTGTTAAGTAGACAATAGGCGTGGGTGGATCGACATGGCGTGGATGACCGGCTGCGCCTCCTTTTATATGGCAGTTTGTTTTTCCTTTGGTCTGACGGCGAGGACAAACCCCTCCTTTAGTATATTCCGCCAGACCAGCGGGGACAAACAAGGCAAGCAAGAACAATATTACAATGTAAGACAAACACAAACACACAAACACACAAACACACAAACACACAAACACAAGACAATATCAACAAGACAATATCAACAAGAAAAATCACAACACAAGACAACCACAAGACAACCGCAACACAGGACAATATCAACAAGCTATTGTTTCATCACAAGGGATGCGAGACAGGAAGGTGTCGACATTGTCGACGAATACTTCGGCCGAATCCATGGGGAATAGTAGATAGCTAATCTGGAAGTTGATTTTGTGATGATGCACCACCGATTATACTGGCAGGCCTTCTGTATTCATTTATACAACATTTAGCTCCGCTATCTCCTATCTTATCTCTTTCGTCCTATCTTATGTCCTATATCCTATCATATATCCTATCACATATCTTATATCCTATCTTATATCATATCCTATCTCCTATCTTGCAAAATACTCTATGGATGGGTGATATGTAAAGTCCCGTAAATTATAACCTTGTGCCCATTGCAAGTCCTGCGTCTCAGATTGTTTGTTCTCGATTCCACAATCAAATGTTCTGCATTGAAGCACTTGCGGATGTGGCAGAGGTGCGACATCATAGCTGGACATACCCAGAGTCGATTCGAGTTCAGGCCCGTGAACTGCACGTACTATGGCTAGGAGCCGAGTGTTCAGCCTATTCCTTTTCTCGGTAACGAAGCTGTAACCCGTGGTACTGTTACCATAGTCGTCAGCCATGTCTTTCCCTAACTGTCGCGGCAATTCAACACCAAAAGTCAGGTCAGTGACTAGATTCCTGCACTGTGACAGCAATTCATGCACAAACGCCTTGAGACTGGCGACAGTGAGCAGTAACCACACCTGTTGCCTCGACAAGCAGCACGCTGATTCTATAATGGTCATAATAGTCATTGAAACTCACCGCTCGCCAGCCTCAAAGCTGTGTACTGACTATTCGCCCAGGTTATGGTGGGTAAGACATGTTTCGACCCATAGGTCCTGCATGCACCATGAACCTGTACGCAGTAGCAGTAAGGAGTGGGACCGGCAGGGTTGAGGAACCTCTGAATGTCGTTGTCTATAGCTTCCCTGCGTTTTGAGTTCATCACCACGATTAGTGACAATAAGAGCAACCTGGTGCATCATAGGACGTAGGCAGCTCCTCCGACCCAGAGTCGTTTTAGTTCATCACGTCGATTTGCTGCAATAGTGCCAGCTGGTGCACCACATGTTTGGCATGTAAGGGGTGCAGTCGCCGGGCCGCCAGTCACGACAAACGAATATCCGACTAACGCGGAGGCGCGAGTCCGTGATTTTTCCAGATATCACTTAGTAAAGTGTTGGAGACTGAAGTATCGCCGAATCTTCGGGACATGTGCAGTAACGAATGCACGAGACTCTGGAAGACTCCGCCGATGCGGCCATGTGCCGAACTTAATTGTTCACCGCCGCACGTCTTATGGCGTGCGGGGGTTAGGTTAGGTTCATTTATTCCGAACCTAGGACCATGAGCATTTATCAACATACATAGAGTAGTGGCGACTGTACCGCGCTTAGGTTTTGACAGCAATACAGATTCTTCTTTTCAGTTAGTTTGATTATTTGTTCTTTTATTTGCCTTATGAGGGCTGAATCTCCCCTCCAATCATAATCGAAAAAAGTTCACGGATTTTCCCAGATCGAGACTCAGGTCTAGTGCCAGTAATCGGATGCGCCATGACGCCGACCCTAAACTGCGGACGTGCCGAGAACAGAATTTCTAAGGTGTCAGACGCGGATCGTCAATATCCAGTGACCATGCCCATTCCCATCAGACAAAGTCAGGATCTGCGCTGCAATCGTTATCCTTGCGCAAGGGGTTCTAGTAAGTGCCCATCAAACATTGATTATTCTTACTGCATAACACATATAAGAATACTCGCAATATAGCGACAGCTAATAGCCATGCAAAGAAATTTTTGGCGCTTCAACATCCGTCGTATATCCGGTCTGCAAAATATTCATCATATGTCTTACAGGAAGCCTCAAAGCCTTTTTCACCCTTTTCGAGGACATCGACTGTACACCACCGCAACATTATTTAGAAACTAGAGCCCCTTCGTATCTCAATTTGCATCTTTGAGCTTCCGGAAGCCTGCAGACGTCACGAAGTGTCTCTTCGCGTCTGTAATACGCAGAACTTTGGGCAACGGAACAAACGACAACAGCTATGGCACTGGCTAGAGGCTATAGTGCATTGAAATCCAATAGATCAAGATCTCTGTAAACATAGTAAAACAAGTAATTGCACGCTCGACAAACAAACATTGCAAACACATATAGTACTGAAATGAAGAACATAAAAACGACTACTCCAACGCCATGACTTCGCACGAAAACGCACGCAATCCAGCCAACACGAAACGCTTGGTAACAAAATCAATGACCACTTCCAATCTGAGTGGCTATATACACCGTCACATAAAATGCAAATGCAAAAATGCAGAATCAATCTTCTTGTCTATCTCATAAGGAAAAAGGTCATTGCCGACACCATGGCGACTGTGAGCTTCATGTTAATTCCACCAGGAGACGGGACAGCAGCACTGAACGCATCCACAGTGCCAAGGAAATTACACGTCGCTGTATCAAGATCGAAAGGGACCCCATTATGCATCGTGTCATCCAATGAGCCATATGCCTCATACAACCCTTTCTGTGGTAAGGGACAAGTAAATTGTAGATCGCACGGACAGTCCTGCATAACTTTATGGCATGTATAACTACATGGCATGAGTTCTGTGTAGTCGTCGGGCTTCAGCTCGTCGTTCAAGAAACTATTTCGAGATGTGCCAGCAGCCCTGTAAGCTAAACTCGAGACCGCGGATAACCCAGAATCGTCGGGGTCAGCTGAGTTGCTGGACCTCTCATAGCAGCGAGGAATCAAAGACAAACAAAGCCACCGCTTGTATGACGCACGGCACTGGTCGCATGTGCGCATTATGGTGTATCGAACGTCGGCGTTAACATCGCACGGGACAATCTGCATTGATTTATTGAATGCTGAATACAGCCCCTTGGTAAGATTGTCATACCAGTTTCTCAAATCATCGCGACTCATGGAACTATTCGAGGGTACCGCGTAGCTGACTTCGTTGCAAAAGTCGAGGCCATATATAACTTGGCACGTGGAGTCTACCGAGAATGTTAGCCGCGATCGCACAATCGTGCTCGCACAGCGACTTACTTGTCTTGGTTGTAAATGCGACGACGTCGTGTATGACCCCAGTGCCGGATACAGAGGAATTCGCTTCGACAATATACGCTTGATAATCATTCGCAGGCTCTAATCCTTGCGCAAACATGATTTCGCGGGTATTATTTCCGAGCAATGTGGAGGTAATACTCGTGTTGATGGCCTGAGCAGCAAAAGAACCACTTGTAATAGCGCAGTAGGACCCGTTAAGACTCCGAATTGAATCATTTCCATCATCGTACACGTACATGGAATACGGAGGACTCGAAGTAGGAGCCGATAGCGCACCAGTGGCCAGCAGTACCGAAGACGCGTCTGTATCAACAATAGTCATATTGAGAGTGTCACCAGCACCGTCGGACTGATATCGAGTAGCGAGAATTTGTCCCGTCCACCCTCCACTCCAGCTGTTGTCGTCATAATTCGGTGCAATTATCTCGATAAGTACCGTTTCGCTTTCCTGAACAGAAAATTGCGAATAGAATACACCATTCTTGAACGTGTCGTTATACTTTACACTAGCTTCGTCCGCCGATTGGCCCAAACCTCGCAACTTTCCAACAAATCTGAGAGCGAGGTCTGAAACGTACGCATCCATGGGCAGGGTTGAACCCTGCGCACTCGATGGTTGCATACAGGTCGCAGCAGAGATGTACAAATCCACACTTTGGCCATCGGTATTCGGGAAGGAGTACGATGTTGTAGTGCCCTTTGCTATTGAGATTGGAGTCAGCATTGGCTGGCCGATGTCGCGAATAGGGAGCACTTTAGGCACGGAAGCTTCCTCTAGCATCATTCCAGTTGATTCAAACCGAACCTGTCCAAAGAGGTCTGACATGTCACCATCAAGATTATCCATATTGAATCCAATCGTGTCAATGACTGCCCCAGACACAGGCCAAACATAAACGTCATCGCTGACATCTTGAATGTACTCGGCAGAACATGGGCCAAGTGTCAATGCCAATATGATACCCAGGCTCGGTAATATCCTTATTCGCATCCCAAGTATTTAGAAACTCTTTCCTGCTTTCACAACAATTAGCATCCTGCAGAAACCATTCAAATGCGATCAGGGACCCACTTAATGTGCAGTCGCTTTCGGCAAATTAAACGAACGCGCATGGCGGAAATTTGAACTCACTTCTCAAACACTTCTATCCAGTATTGTCACTACCGTCCGAGAACTAAGGTCTAATAGGTGCTCCTAAGATTTTACGACCTAAAGTTATGACTTGCCCATGCCACTCTAATCCTTTTGGATGAAAGTACTCTATGATCGCTTGAAGTTTTCTGTGCCGCGATGCTGCCTGTGCGCAATTCAGCCGCACTCCTGGCGGCCCTTTTTCTGTCTTCATGTCACTGTAAATAGAAGAGTTCTGCAACTACATATGCTTAAATTATATATCAACAAGACGATTAAATTAAGATAATCTATTTACATTGCACAGTCCCTGCTATTACACCATGAAACCTAAGCTCTCTCAACGACTTCCTTAAAAATCTTCTTTGTGGGAACATTAGCCTTCAATCTTGCGCACAGCAGGAACGCGCCACTGAGCTTTCTATGCAAGCTGTAGGTCTCCTCTGGCGGAGGCGTAAGCCGTTCGCGGATCATCACTGGAATCAGAGCGCGCACCCTATCCGTAACAGTCTGATGCGAGAAATCGTACAGCTCGTCTTCATCGCCTCCTTGCATGAACGGCTCCGCGAGCGTAAGAATGCTGTCCACATGGGCGTTCAGCATGGACAGAGATTCCAGTCCCGTCAAATATCCTAGCCGCCTGCTGTATACTTCGCATCCTTTCCTGTCGTTACGCACGGCGGCTTTCAAAACGCCGACATAATCTCCGACAAATTCAGTCGAGAACTCCCGCGATGCGCCAAAGTCCAGTAGCTCGATTTTACCAGTTTGCTCATTGTAGAGGAAATTAGTCCAATTAGGATCAGTTTGCATGTAATGAAACTCCACCACCTCGCGCAAGCATAACCGCAAAACCTCGCTCGCGATCCAGTCTTTCGTTTTCTGCGGCAAGCGATCGATCTTGGCCACGCCGACACCCCACATGCGTTCCATTGTTAGTACGCGAGGTCCGCTGCACTCGTCAATAAATTCAGGAACGTCAAAAACCGGGTCGTCCTTCAGGAGCTTGCGGAATTTACGGAGACTTTCGGCTTCGCGGATGTAATCGCATTCCCAGGCTAGCTCAGTGCGTGCATTGGCAATTGTTTTGTCCAGATACAGCCCACTGGGGAGCAAGCGCGACGCAGTAAGGAGAATGGCCAGATTATTTAAGTCGGACGAGATCGAGGACGCGACTCCCGGGTACTGAACTTTAACAGCAACAGTTTGTCCTGTACTAGCCAGAACTGCAGCATGTACTTGACCAATGGACGCGGCTGCCATCGGCACACTGTCAAACGAAGAAAACTTGTCGCGCCATCCTGGCCCAAGATCTTTGGCCATTACGCGCTCGAGTTGGCGGCGGGGCATGTAATCAGCGCTGTCTTGCACGCGAGTGAGAACTTGCTGGATTTCGGGTGGCAGGAATGACGAGTCTAAAGCGCGAGACATGTCAGCAGACAGCTAATTGGGGGAAAAAAAATCCCACCTTGAAAACTAATCATTTGACCCAGCTTTAACGCAGCACCTCGCATCCTCGACAACTTTCTAACGAGCATTTCCAAATTTCCCGGACTCATGAATACCGATGGACTCTGCCCGCCATGCGAAGCCCCCTCAGAGTCCCCCATCCGACGTACACCTTCCATAATGGCTCCCACTCCCATGCCAGTAACAAGGCTTCCATAATGAAAGATTCTGCCAATGCGAGTCGACGGAACCGGTGATTCTACCATCGTATGAACCATCGGCTGATCTGTTACTATTTCGGCGTTTGCTTTTTTCACCACTGACGCCGGTGCAATTACGGCATCTGAAGGCGATTTATTCGAGTACATTCTCACACTTCTATACTGTCTTGTCGAAAATGATCGTGCGTCACTGAGAGTCGTTGTTGGATCCATGGTCGGTCGCTTTCCATCGGCACCTAACACCGCGCCGGTATCCTGCATACTTGGCTCTGTGGCAGCTGCTGCTGGTGAATTACCAGTGCCTTCTTTCTTGCTGGCCGACTTGCGCGACTTACTCCTAAACCGCGTGGTCAACGAAGAGGTGCGGAAGAATTGGTCGGTATGTGCAGCGTATATCTCGCGCGACCGCTGTGCGACTTGGCAGGCGGCTCCCGATAAGCGGATTAAGTCTGCAATAGTCATCGCTGTGATTATGAATGACTTTGACTTCCGTGGAGCTTCACGCCACCCGTCGCCGATATTGTGTGTCTGATCTTAGAATTGGGTGTTCGAAGCAGCCTTTAAGGCTCGATGCCAGGCAACGCGATGCGACACGCCGTCAGGCGAGGGAAGGGGTTCGTACCGACATCGACAGCCATAAAATCAAACCATCCGGAACCAGTTACAAATTACGTTCTCAGAAATGTTTTACTAGTCCAATCTCTAACGTTACAGCAGATCAAATGCGACAGCCAGTATTCATCTCCTTGACCAGGCCAATCGGCAACGCAGACAGATCTCATCTGGACATGCACAACACTACGCGGAATAAAAAATGTATCTTTCCCCACTTACAAAAAGCGTTGTTCCTCAATAAGAGATAAAACCAATGCGTAATAACCGAAGCCGGACAATGATTTTCTTAATGAGATAATAAGGAGAAAAGACTATGATTATATCTAATATAGGCGCACTTTTGAATCCAAAAGTTCATTGAACAAGTCGAATCAGTGGATCTTCGATAGCGCCATGTAGGAGGAAAAAGATTCGGGGACTCGAGCGGATATGGACCAGCACTGGGCACGAATCCCATATTATGCATCCAATCGTTCTGTCAAGAGACAAACGGAACAACTAAATTTCATATTAACTTAACTAGCCGAACACATGATCAGAGCTATATAAACAGAATCTTTCGCAATGATAAACGCGGAGGTCATGATGGTATGGCGTACAGACAAAATGTAAAGAAAATGTTCTGCCACCAAAGTAGCCAGTGCGCGCTTAGACCTAACCCTGCATCCGTCGGAAGTCTCGAACGCACCCTTTATTTAGTAACTTTCATCGAAACTTCGTCCGCACGTGAGCTCACACATACATGCACATACCAGGCATGAATATGCCCCTGAAATCCTTTGTGTGAGGTGAGGTCACCAATTGTTTCCCTTTGGCTGGCTTGCACCTTGCTTTGCACCTGTTCTGCCTCTTACTTTACTTGCGTTGCTGTATTTCATTAGAACCATAGAATGCAAGAATGATCTCGGAAGGAATACATATGCAATCTAGAAAACTGCGAGAGGAGTACACGTATGTCCGCATTACTGCTTGGGATGCCGGATGATACACTGTTAATGCAGGCAGTCGACCATGATACGGATGCGCAACTGCACATTGCGATCCACTAAGGAGCGCTGTTATTCAGGCGTATAATCTACACCATAGAGTATGTAGCAGTGGAGCTATTAAGAGCTGCTGATTATAGTGCAACTATATATAGTATGCCACCGTCGTGTTCTTGCTCTCGCGCACACAACTGCAGCAAACAGTAAGGGTCGTCCAGCGCGAGGGAGAGGTCAAAATAGCTTACAAAGGTGAGCTGCTGGTTTAGGACATACTTTCGAATAGAAAGAGGTGAGTATGAACTCATTAATTTAATATATATACATCTCTAGTCTACTCGCCCAATGTCACCTGAAGCGGACATATATGGCCGCACAAGCAAAACTTCGCAAAGCATCAAGCACAACTGTTCTGTAGAGTTCTAAGCATTCATCAACGCGAAACGCCAGAATATTATTTTAGGCAGATTAGGCATTTGCAAAGTCGCCCAAGGTAGCCAGAGCGCTTCATTCAAGGTATAACACGCTTACTTGTATGCTATATGCTTCCCTTAAAGGCTTAAACCGTCCATAAAAGGAAATCAAGAACAAATGAACAATAGTTCGAGAATCAAGCAAAAAATTCACACAAGTTTAGGTAAACGTTTCTGTGATAATGGCGGCACATACCTCACGCTTGGAACAATTGTTGGCCCTTTGACATCGTACGTGAGACGCTCTGTCGGTCAAAATCCAAATGTCCAACAGATAAACAGAGGTATTCTGCGTCCAAACTATTCTCGCACTTTTACCTCGCCTAGATGTATTTTCGGCCCTCCAATCATCACGCATTTCCATATTAACATAACTACGTCATGGACGCGGTTTACGGAGCTTACGATCCCCAATCAGCTACCGGCAGCCGAGCCTCACGAAGCGTGGCGCCGATCGCGACTCCGTCTGTCAATGATCACGCCGAATCCAGCCAAAGGAATGAGACAAAGCCCGTAGGAAATGTCACGGGGGCAACAGTCAAGAGAAAGGCGGTGGACGAGTCAATTGATGATAACGCGGTCCCCGGTAGTCATTCGGTCAGCAGCGACCAGGCAGAAGAGCACAGTAAACGAGTTAAATTGGACAACGAGACGGAAGCCCCTGTGTTGGCTGAGATAACAATAAAGATGACAGCTACAGACTCGGAGGTTCTTTCTAATTACAACGAGGCATTCACGCTTCTGAAAGAAAATACGCCAGAGCAGCGATTAGATGTTCAACTGCCGTATGAAACGTTTCTGCAACTGGACCAGGCATTTTCTGAACTAAAGTCGGCAGAAGGCATTTCCGAGGATCAGAGGTACGTTCGGTTACCACTGTTGTCACAAAATAACTAACAATATTCGATATTATAGGTACCCCTCTTTGGCATACAATAGTCTCACTCAGACAGTTACTGTCGTGACTTGCCCGAGCAACATCCATGAAGGAGCAGCGGGCTGGATCGAATACAACATCTTTACATACATTGACAACTATCTCTCTACGCACAGTCCGCATACACGACGAAATATCTCTATGTCTAGGTCTACCACTCAACATTTCGGTCGAGGTGGGTACACCAGGAGCAGGAAAGAGCCAGACGGAGGATTCATCTATAAGACTAGGTTCCGTGCTAATAAAATGATGATTGCCATTGAAGTTGGGACAAGTGAAACCTATGACCGGCTTCTTGACGACAAGGATATGTGGATCAATGGCAAGGGCGTCAATGTGGTCATATTGGTGTGCTTTGAAGAATCGCCACGGTTCAGAAATCCTAATACGCAATATACGAATATCGCGGGAGTGAATGCAGAGCTGGAAACAATGGCACAGAGCGTTGCTGAAACCGTCGAAGCGAACATCGCACGAGGCTACTACGGTCCACTTGAGTACCGGGATCACACATGGGTTGGTGAGCTGAACAAAGCTCTCATTGAAGTCTGGCGACAAGGTTCGCACAAGACATTTGTGAGTTACATCATGCGATTGATTCTGTAGAGATTAAATCTGCTCACGTACGTGCTCGTTTAGGATCTGATTCAAGATGGATATGCACTCGACCCTGTTGATCTCCCTGGCACGCTTAACCTTAGAATAAGCGATTTCTATCCTCACGAGGAGTGGCAAGCTGCCAATATCGAGGACAATGATGTTCCGTTTGACAGTATTAAATTTCTAGACTCCATAAGGGATAGCATGGGAGTAGTTGCGGAACTTAGGTTGGAGTCTTACCTCAAGGAGAAATTGGGGTTACATCAAGAGATTGCACTATAGTTCAATTTAGAAACTCAAGTTTAATGTTCAGTGATCTGTGATATTAATGATTCGCTAATGACAAAATAACGCTTATTTACGCATATTGGTGGATGCCCTGCGGCAGAAGAGCCGGCTGAATTACTGTTCTGGCAAATACTGTTACACTATACCAATTATGTGATGAAAGTAGAAATCTTACTTTTCCAGTTCCAATCCTGGCCTCTCAATTTAACCCCGATTTCGCGAAGAGGAATCTTATGTCCTCTGAAATTATAATCTCTCGTTGCAGTTGTATATATCGTTCGCTTTAAGAGGAACGACACGGAGTTTGAGTCTTTCCAAGAGCTCAACGTGTAGCGGGGCATGGCATGAAAGCGGCCCGAATCCAGCCAGTAGAATGAGAGATGTCCCGTAGGAGTGCCCCGGGGCTGTGGTCAGGAGAAAGGCAGTCGACGATCCGGCAACACGTGTCATTGGTGATATCAACATCATGCACGATAAAGAAATCCGGCCAGCGACCAAGCAGATGAGCACAGCAAACGAGTTAAATTGGACAACGAGACGGAAGCCCCTGTGTTCGCTGAGATAACAAAAACGATGATAGCTACAGACCCGGAGGTTCGTTCTAACTACAACGAGGCATTCACGCTTCTGAAAGAAAATACGCCAGAGCAGCGATTAGATGTTCAACTGCCGTATGAAACGTTTCTGCAACTGGACCAGGCATTTTATGAACTAAAATCGGCAGAAGGCATTTCCGAGGATCAGAGGTACGTTCGGTTACCACTGTTGTCAGAAATAACTAACAACATTCGATATTACAGGTACCCCTCTTTGGGATACAATAGCCTCACTCAGACAGTTACTGTTGTAACTTGCCCGAGCAACATCCATGAAGGAGCAGCGGGCTGGATCGAATACAACATCTTTACATACATTGACAACTATCTCTCTACGCGCAGTCCGCATATACGACGAAATATCTCTATGTCTAGGTCTACCACTCAATCTTTCAGTTTTGGTGAGTACACCAGGAGCAGGAAAGAGCCAGACGGAGGATTCATCTATATAAGACTAGGGTCGGAACTGATAAACTGATGATTGCCATTGAAGTTGGGACAATTGAGACCTATGACAAGCTTCTTGACGACAAGGATATGTGGATCAATGGCAAGGGCGTCAACGTGGTCATATTGGTGTGCTTTAAAGAATCGCCACGGTTCCGAAACCCTGTCACGCGATATACGGATATAGCGGGAGTAGATGCAGAGAAGGAAGCCATGGCACAGAGCCTTGCTGAAACCGTCGAAGCGAACATCGCACGAGGCTACTACGGTCCACATGAGTACCATACATGCCGCGAACCGACCAGTCCCGACTTGATCTACGAATCGCTCTCTCAATATGGAATTTCGTCTGTATTTCGTAAGCACTGCGCAGTGTACCCTCACTTCCAGATGTCCAAGCTATTTGAGAAGGTGCCAACTGCGAGACGAGGATCCGGGATCATGGATTGTGCCTTGATGGCCAGGATCGTGGTACACCTAGCACATAGATATAGAGGAAGATATGACATAATGTTTGCAATAAATAAATTAATTAGCAGCCTCGTCGTCAACTCTCCTTCAACCGCGAAGAAATAAAACCGCACATGTACAACACCAAATGTCTCGAACCCCCACAAAACGTAGTATCGAATATTGTAAATGCAAGAAGCACCCGATCAATAATAGTACCCAAGAGCATACAGCTAATCAACCAGCGCGCTTAAGCAGCCGCCTCGATAGGAATGGCAGAGATGGTCTCCTTCTCGACGACAACCTTGTCAGCCTGGACTCCAGTAACTGGGGTCAGACCCAACTGAGCGTCGGTCCAGATAGGCTTGGTGGGCTTCGCGTCCTTTACACCAACGCCAGCTAGACCACCGACAGCTTCCCAGTCCTTGACCCGCTTAATGCCGAGCTCAGTCCATACGGTTTCGAGAGCACTCACTAGGTTGTCGGCAAGCTCGGGACCGTGGCCAGGAGTAGGAGTAACACGGAGACGTTCTTCGCCGACTGGGACAGTAGGATAGTTAATGGCCTGTACATAAATATCGAAACGCTCGAGAAGCATGTCGGAAGCGACCTTAGCCATCGCGGCATCTCCAACGAGAACAGGAACAATGTGCGAAGGGTTGGGGACGACAGGAATGTCAAGTTCGGCAAGTTTAGCCTTCACGTAACGGGTATTGAGCTGCTGAGAGGCACGGTCGGTGATAGTCATCTTCTGATATTCAATAGCAGTATTTGCGCCAGCCATGATTGCTGGAGGAAGTGAGGTAGTGAAAATAAAGCCAGGAGCAAGGGATCGGATCATATCGACAAACTTCGCAGATCCAGCGATGTACCCTCCGACGCAACCATAAGCCTTGCCAAGGGTACCAGTAATGATATCAACTCGAGACATAACAGTATTTTCCGGGCGGCCGTTCGCATGAGCCTCGAAGTCGAGGTGCTCAGCAACACCAGCACCTCGGGGACCGTACATGCCGACAGCATGGACTTCATCAAGAAAAGTGATAGCACCGTACTTGTCGGCGAGATCGCAAATCTTCTCGATGGGAGCGATTGATCCGCACATGGAATAGACAGACTCGAATGCAATGATTTTAGGAACGTCGATCGGAAGCGACTTCAACTTGTTCTCCAAGTCCACCATGTCGTTGTGCTTGAAAACAATTTTGCGGGCACCAGAGTGTCGAATACCCTGGATCATGGAAGCATGGTTGAGTTGATCGGAAAGCATAACACAGTTAGGAAGTTTAGAACCGAGAGTCGAGAGGGTAGCGTCGTTGGCGACGTAGCAAGAAGAGAACACGAGAGCAGCCTCCTTGGAATGCAAATCGGCGAGCGCGGCCTCAAGCTCAAGAGCGTGTCTGTTATGGCCAGCGATGTTACGAGTGCCACCAGCACCCGCACCGTACTTGTCCAGCGTATTGTGCATGGATTTCAACACTTCCTTATTCTTTGACATGCCGAGATAATCGTTGGAGCACCAGACCGTCACACGCTCCTTTTCGCTGTTAGTATGAGCCTTGGGAAACTCCTTCGCAAGACGGTTGATGTTGTTGAAATAGCGGTAAGACTTGTCCTTGTGCTTCTTCGTCAACTCCGCATGGTAAAAGTCCTCGTAGTTGAAAGCGTTGGTGTGACGCTTGGAAAGGGAAGGAGCAGTCTTAACCGCGGGCGTGACTTCAACACTCTCGCCAGTAGCAGCCTGAGCTGCCTTCATGACGGCAAGACCATGCTTACAGATGCCTATATCAAATGTCAATTAATGTAACCGGAGAATTCCCACACCAACCTCCTAGTGACAGTGGCACATACCCTTCGAAGTATCGAAAACACCAGCCTGCGCATGGACCGAGTCAATGCTGGTCTCGTTGGCCTTCGACGGCGAGGATTGTTCGAAGTGCAATGGTGTCGTCGACGTCGCATAGGAACGGGAGGACTGAACAGCCATGGCAGCGCCCATCACGGGACACTCGCGGGCGGCGACCTGCAAGTTTGAGACGCCATTGCCGGAAGCCGACGACGCTGATAACGCGCGGAGCGTTGTCGGCGAAGTCTTGTTGAGGAAAGGGCAGAAGAGGCGGGATTGACGAGCAAGGAACTCCATTGCAATAGCGAAATGGATTTGAGGGATCGACTATTGTGGATGACGAGAAGGGGGAAAGTGAGCAATGGCCGACGATTTTATCAGAGTCAGTCTGAACCGAGGCGGGCAGGACGGTGTGGCGGGACGATTTGCCTGTGGCTAGGATGTTGTGGCTGTAGCCAATTGCGGGCCGACGCTAGTCAGCACGCCAAACTGCGGGAGGCGCATGTGATTGGCTGGTGGCGGGCTGAGTGGCGGGCTGAATGGCGGTGGAGGCAACAATCGGCAGCAAACTGATTGGCTTAGTTAGTCCTGTGGCGCTGCTAAAAAAAACAGTCGGTCGAGACTTCACGAAACACAGTCAGCCAAACCCACGCTTATCTGTGCAACAGCCACCCCTCTCAAACTCTATATGCGGATTCAGCCGAAATATCTTGCCCAACATGGTCTAGCGCTGGCTACTACAGTGGCTGGCGAAATAATCAGGCCAGCATCTGCGCTATCAAGAAGCACGATAGCAATAGTCACACTCTATTGTCTTCTCGATTTAATACAACCCTTAGCTTAAAGCCCAATAATACGATAGTCCAAAACTGCGTGGAAGTTTTGCCCGATGTGCAGACGCATGCATTCGTGACAAATTGGATCCAACCTCTCGACCTTCGATCAAGTTGCGGGCGAGGCAACTTCCGTCGGGATTGCCGTCAGCCAAAACCGATTTCTGCCCGGTGCAAGATAATGCAAATTCATGGTAATCTTGCATGTATGTATCATAGCCACTAGCCAATTCCAAAATTATCACGGTCTGGACCGTACGATAACGAAACAATGCATTATTGCAGGCTATCGTACTAACACCAGCTTTACCTCGCCATTGTGACAATTACTGCGACGGACTTCATCTCGACCCGGGTTCTATTATACAAGCTTGCAATTATACGGGGTAAACACGACACTATCCAAAGGACCAGGATAAGAACGCAAATCCTGATAGTCGCCAGTGTTAGCTCTTTAGTATGAAGACTGCTTCACGAATTTTGACAGCTCAAAGGTTAGATCGTTTTGTGAATGGGACGGTCTAGCCAACAGAGACCAATAACTACTAAACGTCGAAGTCATCCCGTAGCCTAATCGCAACCCACAACCTCAATAGGAACCTCATAAGTTTTCACATAAGCAGCAACCGTAAACTCCGTATTTACCAACCTAATCAATCCCAACTCCTCACCATTAGCACTCCTGTTGTAGAGCATCTGTAACACCGCAATCGCGTGATCACACGGCAGTCCTGTCTTTGTCCATGCCATGCAGGTGCAGTGGTTTAGATTCAGATCGACTACGTATTCATTCGCCATCTCTGTCGCTGTGGCGACTGTCTCAACCTTCCCTCGTGGCTCAAGGCGCTCGCGCTCGACGTCCAACAAATCCTGCCTCGCACCATCTATTGCTGACATATCCGGAACCTCACTGCCGAATCTGACACGCCAAATATTACAGTCACCAATTAGAAATCTGTCTATTCTCACAGATCGACCTTTAACCCGTCGCTGCGCCTCACAGACAGCCTCGGTAGCATACGTAGAAATTCCCTGCCGATCGGCCTGTAGCCTCTTCGCACGCTCAAGCCGCCGTATAAACAAATTCGACAACCCAGTCGTCAGCTGCTGCAAAAACTGATCCGATGGCACATTAATCCGAGGACACTCCATTAGCCCGGACTCGGCCTCATTCGTCGGCGACTGCGACCGGATAAAATCCTTCGTATGCAAGATCGCGCGCGTATCAGCAGGTACAAAGTCCCATTCTGCAAAAAGCCGGGTCATGTTCGCGTCCATGATTCCATACCTGCGACCACAGAACTTGGATTCAGCCCACAGCGACGGGTGCCAGCAGTCGAATATCCATTCTCGATCGCGCGTCGGCAGTGTGTCTAGGATACGATCGAATTCTGCTTGCGTATACGCTCTGGCAGCATGCATGACGATTTCTGCATGCGAATCGCCATAATGACGACAGACAAAGTAGTACAGAAACCGTAGACACACTGCGTGTTGGGTGACGCTGTCTGGAAAGACGGTCGCCACCGCATTGTGAACACCGTACCGGAAGTCCGAAACAAATGTGATTCCGCGAACAAAGTCGCAAATATCTTGCACCGACATGTAACCTTTCCTTGTCGCGCATATGCATTTAATCAAACTCTCTCGGAACAGCTCTAAAAACCATGTCCATGATGCTTCGTGGACCTGCTTCACGATCGCGAATGCTACCGGAACCTGTCGATCTTCGGCGTCCCGGGTCGTGGCAACGAGCATGCAAGCACTGTCCTCGCCAAGCTTCTCGATCCTTCCAAGCGCAATAACCCGTCGGCATGAGAGCACGCCATTTAAAGCTCCTCCGTATGCCCAAAACATACGGCGAAAATTGCACTCGGATGGATCCGGCAACAGCGCACCCCTTCCCAACTCGTCTCTGATCTCCATCACTGCTCGTCCACGCACATCCTTACTCGACAAGTTCTCGCAGAATTTGAAAAGATTGTCGCTTAATAACCAGCACGGCGGCCGCGAGCGAAGAAGTTGGAGCGCTGCCTCTCGCGCCCGCCACGCCTGCTTGTACGAAATTGTGACGCTGTGTGCCACCCGCATATGCGTAATAATATCGTTCGGCGAAAAAACAGGATCAGCCAATATCCGCGCAACAATCCTCCGAGCAATCCAATTTGACGACGCAACACTGTTGCCGTTGTGTACCTTCAAGCAACTGTGCTGGTCACGATACACGGTCACAATAAACGGCGGCGTACGTCCTTCTGCGTCATATTCCGGTCCCATCGACTTTGGCCGTGACGAATGGAGGTACCATGGACAAGAGTGGTCTTTGCAGCGCACCGTATATCGCGACGAGTTGGACTTCACGCAAACGAACTCCCAGTTGTCACGTACGGCCAGGGTCTTGAGGAGCTCTTGGAGCTCTGAGCGCGAATCGAAGCACATACCGAGCGCTAGCTCCGGCGTGCCGTGAGAGGATCGTGCTTTCGAGAGAATCGGCGTCATGCTGATTGTGGAGATATTATGCTAGAATGGTGGAGGCGATTGAACACTTCTACTAGCTTCCCACCCTTTGAACCCACTAGATTATTGATCGGAGCGAGCGTCAGTAACGAGCGGCGCTAATGGCCTGATAACGATTCCTATACTGGTGATGGCCGAAGCCGAGTCACTGAAAGAATACAATACTCTCAGAGCCAGAGAATTCGTAGAATGGGCAGACCGAGCGTAGAGGCCGGGACGGTGACTAACGATAATAAGACGCCGCGGCCGACCGAGACCCCGGAATGTCTACAGACTAAACTCCGAAAAATTATTTGTCTTATCAGATCGATCGACGAACGACATACGGTCCCGGACGATTTAAATCAGTATCAGCCACATATATTCCCATTGCGCAAATTTGCCGCAGTATTTCCGACTCCTATCACATGGTTTTCCTGAGAATCGACTGATTTAAGTGCATTAGTTATTTCTCGGAGTTATGTGGCAATGTTATTGGCAGAACAACAAAATGCGGCTTAAACCCTAGCTCTGTCTCCAAACCCTTCTTTGATTATCGGACCGTACAGACACGGCCGGCTATGCTCACTCCCTGAAATTTGGCTGCTTACTTTGGGAGAATGGTTGTCGGTATATCCTCTCCACAGCTAGAATAATAAATCATCTATGGCGTACGTTTCTCAACCGAAATTATATCGTCCCTCCGTGCGGTCGAACAAACGGATACGGCACTTGAATATCTAACGACAGGTAGGCCGTCTGCATTGGCGAAATAACCTTAATCCCTCGCACTTTGTACACTTCCTTGTTCAATCTTTCTACAAAGCTCTCCAACTCCGAGACCTTTCGTTTATGGTGCGACGTGTACATGAACTCGCACAGCGAGCATGTGAGAACGCCAATACACCCGTCAATCACATTTCCCGGCGACAGCGGATAAAATGCCTGGTCCAGCTGATCATTGACTTCATGTATTAAATCCAGAAACTCTATCTCGGTCATAAACACGGATAACGGGTATCCAGGAAACTGGGGTGTGAAAGCGGGAGTGTTGCTCTCGCGCGCACACACATAGTCGCGGTGGATTCTCACAATACGAGTGCTTTCCGCGTCCGGCGAGCCCGGCGGGACATGTGAGTTCTCTGCGTGTGTGCGGAAATAATCGCTGTGTGCCACACTAGGTGGCCATCGAGGGTCTGCTAGCTGAAGTGGCCGCTCATCTTGTGGTGGATCATCAATGACTGGACTGTTTGCGTCGATGGAGGAAGTCATAATTATGGCTCGTACGGCTGAATAAGAAACTATGTATCATTTCAGATCATGTAAGCATCGAAAAAGTCAAACAGGCACAGAAAGGATGTAAAAACAGCAACTGAAGCCAGGCTCATGCTTGGGGGTTGAATATATCAGCAAACGCCCCAAATCGCGCTTCCCCCTGTCGCATCGGGCGATGTTTGTCAATAGAGGTACGAAACCCTGGAGATAATACCGTCCCGTCATTATTTTCCGCGTCGCTCAACTCAAGAATGTGCTAAAGTAGGTAAATATGGCCATCGCTTGGCGCAATGCGAAGCCTGTAGACTAACTGTACAGCTGAACACCTAGACCAAGAATGGCACCATATCCGCACTGCAGTTGTCGGACCAAACTATCTCACATAAACTTCGCCGACAAGTATCTCGATGTGGCTTTACCGCAAACATCGAAGAGCAATCCTTGTCTCCTTTGAGTTGTTTTGCGCAGCGTGAGATATACACAAGGCGCGCGTCCAACCGCGCAATCTGATAATGCCCTGGCGGCAAATATATAGAAGCAGCAGATAGACGCATTTACCAGCTAGGGTTGAAGCCGCGCAACGGGTGGCGCATAAGCTGGAATATAGTGTAAACGTTAACAACCGTTATCTTTACAAAAGGAAGCGGATACATGACCGTGTAAAGCTCCTGAATATGCCTATATGACTGGATTTGCGATGGCAGTTCGAAGAGCCAATCCCTTTCAGAATTGAACATTCTTAGAAATTGAAGAGGAGAGTGCATTTGCTGCATTTTTGGTGATAAATTACTTGCAAAGCTCACAAATGGCTTGTAGGTCGCAATCGATTTAAGCTTTCAATAGCGAGTTCGAATGTCTCGCAGGCTAGAATTCATACGGAACTAGGAGTTGTCGGTATTATACGGTGCATTTGCGAGGTGCATTGTCGGCGACCTGTTCGCAATAATACGTGCCATTGTCTAGAATACTTCCAGCTCTTAAGGACGACACCTCGTCCCGCCATCAAAGCTTTAGCTGCAAGCCGTTCCATTTAGAACATCTCTCGAGCAATCGCTACGTCGGTTGACAGCATCCAATGGCGTCCATCGTCCCGAGTCTTCGCTCTACACTGGCCCGGTTGGCTGGGCAGTCGCTGGTCTTGACAAGAATGAGCTCCACTTCCGCATCATCAGGGACAGAAGTCCATCCGACCTCTCTCAACTCATTTAACACAAACCACGCGCTTTATGACAAATATCGACCTACTCATTATCAACCAGCTGTCGACTCGCTGGTATCTCATCTTAACCTTCCGTCGAAGGCAAAAGTGATTGACCTTGCAAGCGGCACCGGAAAATTCACAGCCCTGCTTAACAAATTCAACTTTGATTTGTCCGCGGTCGAGATCTCAGACGGCATGCTAGAGACGTTCAGGTCCAATTTCCCTGGGATCCCCGCGTACAAGGGCAGCAGTTACGACATTCCATGCCCCGATAGCTCGCTGGATGCAATATTCATAGCCCAAGCGTTCCATTGGTTCGCGGACATATCTGCACTGCGGGAATTCCGCCGAGTGCTTAAGCCCGGCACCGGAGCACTTGCGTTGATCTGGAATTTTGAGCCTGAGATAGAACACAACTCTCCTTGGCAGCGAAAGGTTGCGGAATTATGCTGGGCATTTGACGTGCATTTGCCTCAGTTCAGGCGGATGAACTGGCAGAACGTGTTTGATATGAACGAGGCAGCGGAGCTGTTCGAGACACCACTTAAGGTGGAGAAGAAATATTGGAGCTATAAGACGCCTCCTGAGGCCGTGTACCCGCTCTGGGAGACCAAGAGCTATATCACAGCTTTGGACAATGTCGAGAGGGCACAGTTGAAAGAAAACGTTGAGCAAATTGTTGCCCAAGAGGCTAAGGACTATCTCGATGAGAATGGTATGTTAGACATAAAGATGGGAGTTTACTATACGTGGACAGTAAGCAGGGGATAGGCGTTGTTCTGCGAGCCGTTTGAGCATTTGTGGTGGTGCGGTCGTATTGTTTAATATTGACAACATCGTGTGTGTTTTGGTTGATGCAATTGGCAGGGCTACTTGCACTACGCATGGCCGAGAGTCGAAACGGCCTCTAGTGGTTCTGTTGTTCTCCAAGGAGTCTGACATTCCCCAGCACGTACTTGTCCTTATTTCTATACTACTATACTATCATATGATACATTAATTAAAGTCCGTAGAGTAGATGCAATAATCCTCCTGTTTAACGCCATTAATCTAATATGTACAAAATAGCATTATATCAATCTATCATAACTTCACTGTGCCTGCCGGCAATCCAAGCCACGTTGCCGGTTCTTCTTCTGGCAACGCCTCAATCCATTCAAAAAAATTATCGACCTTGCTGCCCTCAGGCACCAGTAATTTCGGAGGTCCGCTAGCAATCTCGTAGTCCCATTCGAACACCTTTGGAGTGAACACATGCTCCACGAGCTCGCGCATATTCGCTAAATCTGTCTCATCGTCGACTTTACCACCATAAACAGTGTCCTCTAGTAACGATTTAATAGCAACCCATGGAATGCGATCAGGTGGGACGTTTGATCTGCCCCCGGTTGCCATAGCAAGCCATGTGTCAATAGTATATCTTCCAAAATCGAAGTCGGCGTCGTTGAAGTCATACAATTTCTTCCATCCGACGGAACCGTAACGCAGACGCTCCCGTACAATGGCGTGGAACCAGCCAAAAATGAAATATATCCTGGCGCGCTCGACAGGGTCCAGTGAAATCTCGTTCTTATCAATACTACCAAACATGTCTTTCATATTAGCACGGATTCCAGGAGGGGGCTCAAACATCATGATTCTTGAAGTTCGGAGGAGATTAGTCGGCACACTAGCTGTTGTTTCTAGTGACAGGAACAATCTAAATTCCGGTTCGACTCGTAACACGCGGACACGCTTCTCAAGCAAATCAAGCCAACCCGTTGCCAAGTGGACGTTCTTAAGCAGCACCCAAAATCCTCTCTGAGCACCTTCTGCAATTGCACGATCCGCTGCAGCAATACTTTCTTCAGAGCCCATTGCGACTGACACACACTTTATGCCATGCGTCTTGACAAGATTCTCGATTTTGTAGCTTGCGTCGTACCCAGGAACAGAGCATATCGCGATTGGTGTCGCTGCTGACACTTCTTTCATGACGGAATGAGAAAGATCCTCTGTAATATCTGCAAAGAACCTGTCACCAAATGCCTCAGCGACAAACGAGTGGGTGGTTTCGACGTATTGATCCGACCTGACAAGTTTCATAAGTAGGATTCTGCAGAGTTGGCGATCAAAATCTACACAGCGTATTAGCGCTTCATCCACAAATATGGCGCCTAAGTGAACATACCCATGGAGCTTGATTCCTCGCTCATGAACGCGTTAAAAGACTTCTCGTCAAATATTCCATAGCCAGCAAACAATGAAGACGATTGTACATGCGCGATCAGGTCCGGCAACTCGTAGCTGTCTACTGACAAGTCCACATATTGTCGCTCCTTGTTGAACAGCTCCTCAATGATCGAAATGTCGCCATTTTTCAGCTTGCCATACGCAAAGAACGAGGCTAGTATCAGTAAGTCCGAATGATGCAGCGCCTGTGCAGTGCGCTTGTACGCTTCCGCATTCAGTCTGAACAATATATCGTCCAATTTCTGGTTCAGATGGGATTCATTAATGTCTCTGGTCGAATTCAGCACGGATATGAAGATGGACTGAAAGAATTCAAGCGAGAACTGATAGTATCGGTTCAAATTTGATAATAGTTCTAGAGTCGCGTATATCGTACTGCTTGACTCTGCAACAGGATAATATTGAGCAGCAATCTCATCGATTTTAGTCATAACCCCGTCGGTTTCCTCCATTTTGTGAGAGATATCCGCGGCTTGAATTTTCAGACTTTCGAGAGTATTGATGACACTGTCATCGTCCAAAATATTTCCTTGCGAATCATTCAGAGCTTGCAAGAGACTTCGTTCTAGCTGTCGTAAATGCACTATGAAGTCCCGGCGAAGTTTGATCAAGTTGGCGCGTTTACGGTCGACGTCAGGCCTCAAAACTTTGAGTAGCTCGTTCAAAGACTGTGCAAGCAAATTACTTCGAGTCACAGTAAAATTGACAAATGTCATTCTGCTACAAACGTCGGGCTCAAACACTGCCGAAGGATCACGCGTGCAGAGGTAGAGCTTAAAATTTGGCGAAAAATCAATCTCCTGCCGACCCAGGTGAATCAACACCCTACCTCCGACACGCTGATATTCCTTATTAAGGACGTGGTTCAGAATAGGATTGAAGTGTTCGGCATCATTGATGAGAAGAGCATTTCCAAACCTCAGTGCGCTCTCTAACTGCTTCACAAATGCGTCATCTAAGAAGCTCGTAACAATGAGTCCGCGATGGGAATGCTGCTGGCGCAAGAATTCCACCGTCCGACCGGTTGGATCAATAATAAGCGGATACCTATTAAACCTCTCTAGCATAATGGCATTCTCCTCGTATAGATCCCCCGTCGGAAGTGAGTTATTATGCCATCTGTCTTTGTCGGCCATTGATGACAAATACTCAGATACTGGATTGTGCAATTTGAAGGTGATGTTTGACTGTCTGAGATATTCTTGCCAATCTTGCATCATCTGCTTTCGATATTGCTGATCAAAGAACCCCCCGTAGACAACTAGGGCCGCCGCCAGTAGAGAATCACCGGCCAGAGTATTTGTCTGATCCTCGAAAGTCTTGCTCTCTATCCTCCACCTTTCTCTCTCAGCTGACAAACTCGACAGTAGCTTCACACTTCTATCTACCTTGAACTCTACCTTAGCCATCTCGCCTTTGATCTGTTGCACTTCACTAATCAATACTGCGTACTCCTCCTTATAGCGCTCTATGCTTCTCTCCAACCCTTCAATAACCGTGGTCATTTCCTCCACCCGTAATTTTGTCTTCTCTGCATTTTCAGTGAGTTCCGCCACCTCTTCACGCAGTGGCCCTATCCTCTCCAGTATAAGTGAATAATTAACCTGTGCCTCAAGCCACAGCGTTAGCGGACCACACGCCTTACTGGCACGATTGACCGTCTCGAAGTTGAAGTTGGGCCGACTGAGATACTCGGACTGCATTTTGTTCCTCAATGCTCTAGTCATCTGGCGATCAGTATTGAAATTAACAATATTCGAGATGAAGTCATCACGTCGAATGATAGACTGCACAGTTCGCCAACTGTCAACCTTGTGACCCAATAACGTACAAACAGCTTCCATCGCCATTTTAACAGCTTCGGGTGGGTTTGTCATAGATCGTACTTCCGTTAAATGCTGCTTCTTTATATTGCTGACACTTTGCTGGGCCTCTATAACAGCAGGCTCAGCTTTGGCCAAGTCGTTCATCACGATTTCCTGTCGCGCCGCAATCTCTTGTTCCTTAAAAGCAAGATCCTCTTGGATTTTCAGTGATTCAGCACGCCTCTGTTCGGTTTCTTTTTGATCAAAAACCATCTGTTGGAGTTTATCGTTCGCCTGCGAGCTCTTTTTTTGGAGTTGCTCCTGCTTTTCCGCCAATCCAGTTCTAAGATGACGAACTTTCTCCACAGTATCCTGTAATTTCTCAAGACCAACATTGAGATGTCGCTGTTGCTCTTCTAGCTCACCACGCTTTTCGTTGAAAATCTTCCCAAATTGAGCGAGGACATCGAGGAAATGCCGTGGCGTGGCGTAATTCACCTTGCGCTGTTGGATGGCAAGTCTCTCATTCAATGCCTTCATGGACATATGAACATGAATCAAACTGTTCACAACTGCCTGCCTGTGAGATGGAGGCCATGGTAGGCCCCGATATGCGAGGTCTATATTCCCTGGAGGTACATACGAAGGATTTTCAAGGTCCAAGGATTGAGTAAGCTCAAGTCCAACCTGGTATAACGCAGAATCTGACCAATCGCCCATCCAGTTCAATACACATCTGTTGAACAACGCCGGAGAGGTCGTCGCTCTTGACGATAGTCCATCCTTTGGAGGATTCATGGTAAATACGACATGAAGATTGCGAATAACTTGTCCGCGGAACCAACTGTAAAGCTCTTCCTGGGAATCGAGGATTAAACCTTGCTGTCTGGCTCCATCACGACATGCTGCTAGCAAACTATTAAAGTCGTCTCCTTCGAAGAGGCCCGGGACTTCGGCATTGGCAAGGAGAGTATTCATGCGCTCGAGAAATGCCGAATCCAGCATATTCGATTCATCAAGAATGAAACAGACTTTCTGACCCTTAGATCCAGCACTGCGGAGGACTTCTCGAAGGTCATCGTCAAAATCTTCTGCGGAATATTTCTTATGCACGTTGATCTGGAAAACTCGAAGGCCATTCAGCCAGGCAACAAATCGCGTTAATGTAGTCTACTTAATGTTAATAACCCTAAACCACAATAAGCGGAGAACAACCTACCTTCCCACTTCCACTAAGTCCAATTAAAATCAGATGGCCTTGAGGCTGTCTAAACACTCTATCAATTCTCAAAATATGATCCAGTGCGTCGTCAAATAAAACCAACGGCACATCGAGCTCTTCTTCACAGAATGTCTTCAATCGAGCGCTTGTAAACTCCCTCAACTCTTCCAGACCTATCGGAACGTAGTTTTTCGAAAGCCAATTGGAAAACAGCATCGGACCCTCAAGTGCTTCAAACTCGTTTATGCCCAAAAATCGTTGTCGGACAACCTCTCGGATTTCATTCTCTGTCCACTCCTTCTCGTCCTCCGTTATTAACCGATCTGCAAACAACCGCTTCGCCTCATGCGCCCAGATTCTGACTAAACCTTCTAAGGAAATCGATTCCAATGGCTGTATTGACTCATGGATTCCGCGGACCCAGCGTGTGAGCTCCCTTGGGCTATACACATAATGACTTTGCTTCTTCGCTGTGAATCTCTTCTGGGAGCTAGTGTACAAGTCGACCATCGCGGACGTCAGAGCATCGCAATATCCTCGTAGTGAAGGTACACTTTTCAGGACAGCTGCGTTGAATGTGCCATAAATTTGATTGAGTGACAATTGTCCAGGATAGTCGATCATAATAAGTGACGTATGGCGGAGAAATCGTAGTCCCAATGCAGCTCTTCCCGCATCTGTTGGGGGATTGCAAGCTCCGATAAATTGGATCCTCTCCAACGAAACCCACGACCTATCAGAAGCCCTCCAAAATCCGTTGTGTTCAATCAACTGCCGCAAAAAGAAGATAACATGTTGAGTGCCGTACTTATCTGGTGCCGGAAGATTGATCTCGTCACAAAATATAGTAAGTCGACGGCCGACCTGACTGGGCGACAAGACGATACCATTGTGAGTCTTTCTATATTCACAATATTGTTCAATGGTCTTTATTACAAGTTCCGGACTAGTTGCATTCGAGAAATTAAGACCGGCCACTTCCATATTGGCGAATTTCCGAAGAGTGTTGAAGAGACTCATGGTTTTTCCAGAACCCGGAGGGCCACAGAGAATCATAGCTCGCTTGTCTTGGAGACAGGATTGTAAGAGCGCTTCATGGCGGACTGTATCAACTGTGGGAACGACGACATCGGTTTTCGTGACCATATGAGGATCAAAGTCGATCCTTGGTACGTGAGATTGCCATGACACCCAATTGGCGAGGGGTAGCGACGTATCATAGTCCAGAATTGAATCATCAATCGGCAAGTCCAGCACGGCGAATAACTCCAGGTGACAAAGATACTGCGCGAAAACTTGGCGTTCAGAGAGTGGACAGTCGCCAACGCAACTCCAAATGAGATTCACAAGTAGTTTCTTTATCAAGAAGGTCTCTCTCTGATCTTTGCTTAGAGTGAAATCAGGGTGCTGGGAGTCATATTCGATAATCTTGAGAGCCGACGAGTTCATCAAGGAGAACAAAGTATGAAGCACTCTGGTAGCAGTAAACTCCATGATATGATTGTAATTGGTGGCTTCTTCCAATACTTCGTCTAGCCAATACTCACGAAGAAGACTTCTCTCAAGCTGATCCGCGATAGCTTCTACCGTACGATCGCTAGAAGTGTCAGGTACGGTCCCGGTTATGGCAAAAATGTCTTCGCCCTCTTCAAACTTCGTCGTGCGGATTTTGATAATATAGGACTGGACAAGCATACGACTTGATACTATATCGCTGCCATACCACACCATACCGCAGCGACTAACGGTAGCCATCGTTGCATATTTCATACTATCAACCTCGAAGAATATGCGTACGTTGGAGGGTAATGAAAGTCGTTCGCCGTTTGGGAGTGTCAGAATCTTGTTGTCGTCAAGAACACTAGACCGCATTAGCACTGTGTCGTCTTGTCACGTAGAACGTGCATTACCTATTTAAATTCTCCGCCCATTCGGGGTCCACATCGCCATCAAATACTATCCAATGACGTTTCATACTTTCACCTCGAAGATCGTCATTGATTTTTCGCAATATACCCGTGAATAATCCATCGGTCCATTCACGGGTGGTGGTGTCGAGATTACCGTATAGATTCTCCTTTGACAGCACCTTCGAATCGATAATATGGAACACCCCTTCTTTGCCATCGAGTTCGTGGAGAGCGCGGAGAAGGATCCGCCATGTAGAGGATTTACCACAACCAGACTCACCAACCATCATGACACCATGATGAATATTCTGAATCTGATATAACTGAAGCGATTTTGTTAACCATTTATCGCCGGCTATCAGACCATTGCCTGATGAAATTGTCAAGATCCATTTCTCAAGTTCTGCTAAATCTTCCGGTATGTATTCGACGCCTGGGAATACATCCTCCTCTATCCTGTATGAAGTGTGAGTATGTTCGTAATTCACTTACATGTATTGTGCATACTTAATGAAAATTTGCGAATCCTCGCCAACTAGTTTTGGCGCAATTGTCTCGTGAATGCTTTGCAGAATCATCTCATCTTCTTTTCGTTTAAGGCTGTCATCATCAGCCAACTGGAGACTCTGTCTCCGCTTTAGCTCTCCTGAAGTGACAAGCACACTCCTCAAGGCACGAAGACCAAAGTCGTAATGTGGTTGTTTAGAAAGCCGCGCAATCAGGTTCTCAAAGAATGGAACGATTTTGACGGATAAATCTCCAGCAGTGATGAAGCCCTGAGCGTAAAGAATAACTTCGGCAATCAGCTCCTTGTCGGGGCGCGACATTGAAATGCTGCGGAAGAGCTTCTTGAGATTATCAGGTAAATGTGATCGACCAGCGTATCCAGGATTCATAGTAATAAAGATACCTAAATCATAGTCAGATTACTAATCCCGCTGCAAACAGTTTGACCCTACCGGTATCCTTGTTTATGATAAACTCTTTCCCGATAAGCTCGACCTTATCCTGTCCGTTGAATTTTAGAGCTCTTAGCCCTAACTGGATGCTCTGAATCTGTGAAGAAACTGCGCTAAGAATGTTTTCGTCCAAACGGTTAAACTCATCAAAACAACCCCATGCTCCAACTTGACAAATTCCAAGGAATATTCTGCCCATGGATTGGAAGTTGAATGTATCGTCGCAATTGAATACGAGAACAAATCGTCCAAGCTGTACGCCTAACGCTTTCACTGTTTCCGTTTTGCCTTCGAGACAAGACGTTAGATTTCACAAAAACGACAAAACGAACGCACTAACGTACCTGTTCCAGCTGGTCCAAATGGCGACCCACCAAAGCTTTGCTCTAATGCCCCCGTCAAGGTAAGGAAACACTTATCCGTCAGAGGTGTCTGCACCAATCTATCCGGAATGCCAAGATACTCAAATCCGTACTGGAAAGAGGCGGAGCCCATTTGCACTAGCACTCGTTCCACAAGATCTTTCTGTTCTGAATAATGAAATCTCATTGTCGAGAGCCAAGCGTAATCATCCGTGGACGCGGCTTTCTGAAATAGTAATTTCTGAATCACGATGCGCTGATGGACGAGCTCAGTGATCAGACCTTCACATTTCTTGCGATCGATTCTATTGAGCTCCTGAAGAACAATAGACGCAAGCAACTCTAAGAGCACGTTTTCCTGATTAATTATCTCAGAGAGCTTGGAAGCCTCCGTATCTAGCGTCCTTTCCGTTGACTCGGTCCATATAACTTGGGAGGCTACCACTGTCACCTGTGCAGGATACTTCTGAATCCAGGAGATTAGTTGCTCTGGAGTCAGTAACTTATGCCCAAACACAATCCGATACTCCCGCACTGCATCTGACAAATATGATGCTAATGTTTCCCGCATCGAAGTCTCCAATTGTTCAAGCCATTCATTCACCTTAGAAACCTTAATTAGCGAAATAGCTTCCTTCAGATTTACTACTTCGCCTTCTCGGGACGTGAATCCCGTTATCGCAGAATTCTCCTCATCAACTACCAACCCTGTGATACCAGCGAACATTTTTTTCAAATGCTTCTGGATTCGAGTGGTATCCTTGGCGTTCCCAATGATTTCCAGCAGATCCTCATCACCGACAAAGTAGTATCTCGGGAAATGCACTCTCTCTCGTTCCAAATACTCGCCCAGTGCTTTCTGGACTTTCGACAGCAAATCTGCAAGACGGTCTAGCGAGAGTCTGACGTCAGAAATATTCAATACTTCTAACACGTTTGGCGTCTTCGCGACCTTCCGCATAAGTGCCGAGAACTCCGCGTTCACATTATGAAAGCGCGATGATTCGACGGGCAACAAATTCTTAATCTCCGTATTGCCACTAAAGATGCCTTCAAGATACACCCACTGGCGCTGCACGTCAATCCAGCTATCGAATAGAGAACTGATTCTGCTGAGCTTGTCTTCCCAAGACATTGCTTCTTCCTCAAATTGCTTGAAATACGGGGAATGATGCATTGCAGCCAGAGAGTTCATTTGCTCTGTACACTTCTCAAGCAGGGCGTCCCAGCCTCGAATCAGCCGGCATTTGTTCTGGTAATTGACTAAGTCAAGAGAATAGGCCGCCCATGTTTCTCGAACCTATATCTTCGTCAGTAAATCTCCACAATGCGAAACTTCAATGACCAGGTACACACCTGCTTCAAATACTCTTCCAGTGCCATCTCACCTCGAGCTTGAGACAAGATGTCGCGAATAATTCCTTCATTGCCTACAATGTTCAAGTCCCAGACATTGCCCAAAGTCATCGATGCCAAATGAATATGGCCCTTGGGGCATAGAGCCTTGTACAACTTTTCCCAATGACGTTCTCTCATCACCTCAGATTTCAGGTCCGACAACAAAAGCCCACTTCTCAAAAATTGGCGAAGAATACGTTGGACATACTCAAACGACGAGTACTGCCTCATCCGAGTTGGCATTTCCTTCGTCATATTAATCAGCTCGTCGATATTCTGTTTGACTTTTCGCGGTACAACACTAGCCCAAGGGGTATCACGCAAATCATTCAGTGATCCCCAAACTGCGCTCAATGCAGACCACACAGACTTAAAGTCTTGAACTTCCTGGATAGAAGCTCCAAGTGCATTGTTCACCGGTAGCTCAATCTCGAGCGCTTCTTTCGCACTCAATATTAGGTCTTGGTCGTTCTTCAGATTAGTGAGTCGCCTGTCGAACTTTTCAAGCGTGACAAAGGCCACTTCGGGAGCGATTGTTCCAGTAACAGGCTTCTCTGAATTCCAGTCATTTACAGCTCTGTTAACCTGGTCCAAAACAAGCTTATGCTCCACAAAAATCTTCGTCCTAAGGGTATCTACTTCAATGTCAGTCTAACAAAGCCCAAGTTTGACCCATGGTAACAAAGGTCATTAGAGTGGAACTTACCGAGCTGTTCCACAACAATTTTAGACTTCCGCAGCAAAATCTCTTTGAACGCCGCCCACTCGCCGTCGACCTGATCAATGAAAATCCACTCGGTCGGAAATTGGAATCTATTCCTCGACAGAGTAATTTGCCCAGTTCGGAACGTCTCAATGCACTCTTCCCAAGGCTCAACCTTTGCCTTTGCAGATTGCACGATGGCGACGAACGCGACCGCACGTTTCGTTGATGTCATGTCAAATGTCTGAACTTCCAACTCTTTCCTCGTCTTCTCAAGGTCAAAATAAGTGTCTTGAATATTCCTATTTAAGATCTCTGCAAATCGAACCAAAATGTCGTGTTGCCACGTATCGTACTTGGCGTTGATTCGAGCCTGTACTTGCTCATAATCGACTATGATATTGCCAAAATCTTGAGACTTCTCAGCCGTGTCAAACGTGGCGCGGACTTTCCGAATATCCTGCAGAATCTGCACCCATTTACTAAGATCCACGCCAAGCATTGCGTAGACTTTTTCAGGTTGAAGATCCCAGAGCGACTGAAATTGGAACCATTTAGATGTGTACGCGCGCACGTCAACTAATTTCCGTTCAATTATCGTGTACGCGATTTCAAGTTCGTCAAGCGCCAAGCTAGGCTATTCCTACAGTCAGCAACCTAGTCACAAATCGTTACTGCGAAAGAGCCTACCAATTCATTAAACATGGCGTACGATGCAGCATTCGGATCAGCGTCAACTTTAACCTCGTATCGGGATGAGCTCAGTCTCTGTAGGCGACACACAACACCGATGCATTCGTGCAACTCCGCATACCATGTCGCTCGAGCATGTTCTAGTGGCGGCGACATTGAAATCGTTTGGTTCGTTATTGTAAGCTCAAGACTAATCGGCGGAGAATTTAGAGAAGCCGAAGAGTTAGACGACATATCAGCTTTCTTGAAATTGTCAACCCAGTCCATAGTGGCAACGCGAAGTCGGGCTAGCAAAATGTCGCGAGTTTCATTGTTAATCTTCTGAACAAAATATTGCAGGTTCGAGAAATTCTCGAGATTCAATTTGTCAACCTGAAGATGTCAGATACGGGAGCTATTCACGCCAGAGTTGTGCAACTTACCGAGTCTTGCATAGATTCCAATGCCTGATTAAGTACCTTATAGTCATAATCACAAGAGCGTAACTTATCTAGACTAGATTGAATGGCATCGTTGATCGAGATCAAAAGGCTCACTTTCCGCTCTAAAACCGATACTGCAGATGATATTTCTCTAAAAAATTGAACCTGTCGACTTTCGTGCCCCGACACTGAGGTCTCACCAGGTAAGTACGAGAAAGATTTGACGTCGTAAGAAGCTTGTACAAGTGATTCCCATTTCAACCTTATGCCCACTTTAATGAGTTCTTGCACTGAGTTCTGATGCTCATTCATCAAAATACCGGCATCCCCCAAGTCTTCGATCGCAATGCTAGTTTGCGTATATATCCGCAATGTATTCATGAGACTCATGGCATACGGATACACTCGTTTCGCATCCTTCGACACACTGCTGATCGCATGTGGCACTTGAAACTTTAAATATGTGAGGTTCCTAACTTCCTTGAACAACGCGATCACTTGTGGATCGAAATTAACTGACAATTCCAGGCGATTCCCCGACGATCGATTCCTCACAACGTTAAACAATCGCCCACTGACAGATATTTTCCGCTCTGTGACATCGCGAAGCCACGACTCGAAAATCTGATGCCAGTCAGTACTAAGTTACATAGGGGCCTTCGGCCTAAGTTACATACCGCCTTTGCATCTAACTTCTTCCGGAATGTGTTGCTTTCGTTTTGTAGTTTCTCGCCTTCAGAGTACAGCTCCCAACCACTTCCAAGCACATCTTCCACTCGTTTCATATACAGATTGAGTTGCCTTTCAATCTGTCTCACCCATATGATTGCGCCAGAGACTGGGGGGATATCTCGTACTGCAGCCATCTGGTAAGATTCCGAGTTGGGATACTGATCAACGAACCGAGAATGTAGTGACTGGATATCAGCTTTGACGTTATCTATCAGCTGCGCCTGGTACTCTTGAATAGCACCTCTAATCTTGGGCCGAATAAACAGCGCATTAAAGCGCGAAAACACACGGAACATTTCGTTTGCCGTTTTCGCCGTGACCAGTCTGTCACGAAGTTTTACAATAATTGAGTCTTCGATTCGGGATGTGCGCTCATTATATGCATTTTCGGCAGCTATCCAGATCTCCGTACCTTCTACATTAACTATTAGCGCGCAACAGAGCAATGCAGAGCAGAAACTCGTACCTGGTGACACATCAAGGACATCAACGTCTCGCAACGCCAAATAGGCCTCTGTCAAATCTTCAACCACATCAACAGCACCCAGTCGGTCAACTCCGTTGGCACCATTGACGCTGCCAACACCACGAGCACTCTGTGAACCAAGAACAGTTGAGATAGTGGCTTGTAATTGTTCATGCGCTTGTCTAAAGGACTTCAGGTACCCCAGCCGCTCTTGAGTCGCTGCATGTCGCGCCCGGATTCGAATCGGTATGAACTTTTCGGCACGCTTTCGTGTGACCTCGCGAGCTACATTGGTGAATTCTTTAATTTGGTAGTCCCACGTTGAAAAGACGTCTTCGGCTATTGATACAACTTTCTGAAACTCCACGTATTCCAAGTGCATTAATCTTCGTCCGCTCAACAGTGCATGAAATTGATTGTCTAAGTCACCGGATATAGCCTCCACGAGGGGCAACGCACGCCGGATCGGATATGGCGAGACCCTGATTTTTCTATTCAGATGAGTAAACACATTCACGACTCCCTCCTTTAATCTCAGTAACGTGGGCGCCGAGAGTAGATCGTCAATCGGGAATTCGTGGAGCAACAGGTTATACTTCTTCACGAGCTCCATCGATTCTTTCAACCCTGTATCTGAAGTGAAGCTGATCGTAGCGTGAAATCGTTTCGCGTGTTTGAGAACCTCTAATGTCAGAGTCACACCATCATACTGTAGTTGTCGCTCAATGTCTTCGAGTGCTGCTTCCAGAGAAAGCCAGAAGTTGATCTCTTGAGTGGCCGTACCATTGGCTGGGTCACGCGTCATTTTCGTGATGGACTGAATTGACTTAATCCAAGAATTCACATTGGATTGCAGGGCGTTGAGAAATTTCGAATCGGAAAGTAGCTCAGTTGGAATCATGTCGAGTGTCGGTGTGGTATTCATTCTGTTGGCCTGTTTCTTGCATTAGGACCATCCCTCCATCACTCTCAACAAAACCATCTAACCTTATCTATCGCCTGCTGAACAATTGGATGGAATGCGAGAGATAGTTGCGGAATCTCATAGTCTTGCTGTAGATGTAATAAAGAGAGCTCCAATTCCGCAAGTCTCTTTTTCGCAGCCGGAATTCCTACACCGGCCGTTAGGCATAAGCCGTGTTGTATTTTCTCGCAGCAATGCACGTACCGGTCTTCGAATCAGCTTCAATCGCTAGTCCATTACTTCCCACTCCCGTACTCCCGAAATTGTCCTTTCCACGGGCAAAGGCATCAAAATATGGTCCGATTGCAAGGTGGACAAGTGAGTATAGTATTTCGCTTGGAGACGTAGTTGAAGCCTCAGCGCTCTGGCTTTCTTGGTGGGCAGGGATATTACTGCTCGGCAGGTTCACTATTTGGAGTTGCATATCTAATGGCATGGCCGTATCTATAGATGACTGTCGTTTGATGATAGCTACTAAGGACGACAGGGTACGGGAGGGTGATAAATCCGGTCTAATCGAATAAGAATATGTGGAAACTATGGGGCGTATTAGCAATTTGCGCCGGACAACGCGTTTGCACGAGCGTACCGTTTACTTCCGTCATGGTGTTCCCTTCCAAACTTTGCTCCTTGAGCACAAAGATCACAACTGGGTTCGGATCAGTAGCGAAGGCCGTAAGCCTAGATTTTGTGTCGGAAGTGTCCGCAAATATTGAGTTGTTGAGGTCATCCTGCGAGGCACCTAGAAGAACCTGCAACAAATTCCGCAGATAAGCGATTAGTATGTCCGTATTTACTTGGTCATTACTTCGAGCGACGGTTGATTCTGTCAGACCGATAGCCGGCTGCTCGAATCCCGTATCCATCTGCGCATGTTAGCTCTCCATTAACGTGGACAAGCCACGACAACGTACGTTGTGTCACAATCACCCGTCTGATTATAGACAAATTTTAAACAACTAAAGCGATAGCATGAAGGAACCAAAAGAATGGGAGTGGACGTATATGTCTACACTGCGTTCTGAGCTGAGTTGAAATTCGAGTTGTGATGCTACACGAGGAACGCGTCCAGGGGTAAACCCCAATGGAGTCGCGTCTACAGTATCACTACAACTCCCGGGGAGAGATGATGCTATCGACGTATAGTGCTTTCATTGTCACGAATAATCACGATAACTGCAGCAGCTAAACTAGGTCGAGCTCTACGTTGGTGGAATTTGGACAATTTAGGCATGTCTTTGGGCCTGAATCCTACGTCAAAATAATTACGCAATTGTGTTTTGGGTTGGAGCCAGCAAAAGTTGTAATCGATAATCCATGTTAACGATTTTCAGCAAATCTTGACTTCAGCCGCACGAGAGGTCACTTCAGGTGCTTGCTCCCGGGAGAAAATCGACAGGGTTCCACAAATTTCCGAGATCTAACATTTCGTATTCATCGGCACATTTCAGTAGGCACCAAATAGAGCAATTAGTTCATTAAATAATATACAATGACCCGTGGAAATCAGCGCGAAAAGGACCGCGAGAAAGCTCAGAAGAAGACGGCCCAGCAAAAAAAGAAAATGGACGGTGATCCAAGAAAACGTCTCGAAGAGCAAGCCGCTATTATGAGACAGAAGCAGAAGGAAGGTGCGTTTCCTTTGATAGATTTTGTGTTTTTCAAACCTTCTTTTCTTGTGGAAAGCGTCGCAGTTTGCTGACGAGTTTAACGCAGCTGAAGAACGGTTGGCGACCTCTGGAGGGAAGAAGTAGCGGCAGCGCTACTAGAGCAACGGCGGGAGAGGAATACATAGACTGGAGATGGCGAGTCGCAATAGGCGTTTGATTATGGTGTTGTTAGATCGAGTTTAATTGGTGTACTTAGGAACTACATTCTTTGGATATTGGATTGACTGGACCGCGTTTTGTCATATCCTGTAAATACAACAAGAGAGAAAAAATACTTTTAGAGACCTGGAATGGTGAATTTAATATTTACGCATTATAATGTTGATGTACGAATCTACATTATGTAGTCGTTCCTACGCAACACCATTCAGACCAACATAACAAAATTAACTTGTACATGTCTACCTCCACATCATTCGTTTTCCTACCATCCAATCTGTATCTCCTTCATCTGACAGTCTCTAAACCAAAGTAACCAACTCCTCCGCACTTGTAGGATGTATAGCGACACAATTGTCAAAGTCCTTCTTTGTCGCGCCCATCTTGATCGCGACACCGAAACCTTGTAAAATCTCAGATGAGGCGTCGCCAACAATATGCATTCCGACAACCTTCTCTTCAGGACCGGTAACGATCAACTTATATACCGTGCTCTCCTTCTTTTCCTGTTCGTCGAAAACGGCGTAGTACATTCCGACAAACTTCGAGTTGTAAACTTTGACGTTGTCCTCGCCGTACTTCTGTCGAGCTTCCGGCTCAGTAAGCCCAACGGTGCCGACCTCAGGATGCGCGAAAACTACGGTTGGGACATTGGTATAGTCGAGCTTGGATTCCTTGAACTTAGGGCCACCGAATACCCTGTCCGACAGTCTTCGGCCGGCAGCAATAGCAACGGGAGTGAGCTCCAACCAGCCGATATCGTCACCAACCGAATAAATACCGGACACGTTAGTGTTCTGGTACTCATCAACAACGATCTGCTTCTTCTTATCAAGCTCGACACCTGGGATTTCAAGCTTAAGACCTACACTATTTGGACCACGGCCGATAGCCCAGATCAATGCGTCGACCTCGACCTCGGACTTGCCGTCGATGTCTTCATAAGTAATATTTAACGCTCCGGACGGAAGCTTAACGACCTTCTCGAAGGCCTTGGCTTGCTTGTGCAGCTTAACACCGTGCTTGATATACGTGTTGGTAATAACCTCCTGGATCATGGGGTCGAAATGTCTGAGGACGGTGTCACCGCGAATAAAGAAGTGCGTTTCGGTGCCCAAGCCGTTGAACACGCCAGCAAGTTCCACACCAATATATCCAGCACCGACAACTGCAACACGCTTAGGCTGCTCAGTCATCTTGAAGAAGCCATCAGACGTCGTACCGTAATGGGCACCGGGAATGTCCTGAGGAACGGTAGCGTAACCGCCTACAGCGAGGAGAATATGGTCCGCCGTATAGTACGCTGTCTCGCCTGACAAGAGCGAAACCTCGACCTTCTTGTCACCGTTCTCGCCGGCGAAACGAGCCCAGCCAGAAATATAATCAACTTTGTCCTTCTGGAGATTTCGCTCGTATATGCCGTTCAGACGACGAATGTAGGCCTCGCGCTTCTCAACAAAAGTAGGCCAGTCGAATTCGGGGACCTCTCCGACGTCCATTCCATAGTACTTCGCTTCGCTGACTCGCTTTGCGGTGTCAGAAGCAGCCCACATGATTTTCTTGGGAACACAACTAAGAATGCGTCAGATGCTTGTCGAACAGTCCGGATGACTCCGCGAACTCACCCAACATTCACGCAAGTACCGCCGAGACGGCCGGAACCCTCAATGACAGCCGCAGAAACGCCGTAACGACCAGCAGCCCGTCGGGCAGATGCGAGGCCTCCCGATCCACCGCCAATAACGAGGTACTCGTAGTGCTTAGTAATAGGAGCCATCGAATGCAGATGTCGACTGACGAGTGAAAGTCGGGAGGGAGAAATTCTGGGGCGTAGGAGAGGAATTGTGACGAGTGAGGAACCAGATGCCACTGGAGTGTGCTTATATGTAGAGCTGAGTGTTGTCAACGGATATACCGGGGGCGCTGAGAAGAGAGGCTTGCTGTGAGATGCGTAGAGTGCCACCGCCCTAATCAGGGAAGACCACGACTTCGGCCTTGAGCGCTTAGTCGCCGAGTACACACACCAGAAAACCTCCTAACCCTGAGCCGCATGGCTATCTCTGTTCAGCTTGCCAGCAGCTTACTAATGGATTAGGCCATTAAACGCCGAGACAATCCCCGCGTGAACGGAAAGTGGCATCGCCCTGTGACGACTTTATCAAAAAAAATAGTTAACTTAACTAAGTTAAATAAATAAAAAAAAATAAAAAAAATCTGGCGCCGGTATTTTAAATAAAATAAATAGTAATATTATTATTCTCTTAAGGACTAATCTTAGTTAATTCTAAGTAACTAGTACTAAGATCTTTATTTAAAGGCCACCTCCATTTAACAGATCTTGGCCTTCAAGCTCTGAAAATACCAGGGTTAACCTACTAGTCAATCCTGGTTACAGTGTCACCTCAAGTATACGATAAAAGACGGTCCCATAGCAAGGATGACTAGACAGATGTAACGGCCATTTGGAAACTGAATAGCAGCACGCTCTGTGAGGGTGGGCGGTACGTCCGCGACTAGGGTATCCTATGTAGGAGGAACCTAGGTATACAAACGCCGGTTCTAGAGGTCAATTAATAGGGAGGCGATCGGGTCAGGGTTAAGAGAAAGCTCTTACATCTCAGAACATTCAAAGTGGCTGGAAAGAAGCTGGTTTGGTTCCATTTAGTCCTCGGCGAGTGTTAAATACCCTCCACTTCCAGCTCCTGAGCCGCCATGTACTCCTCAAACCTCAACTAATATCATGGACCTAGACCTCTCCATTCCTAAGAGCTCTCCTCCAGATGGAACAGAACTAAAGCACGCAAATTCGGTCTTTAATACAGCTCTGGCAAGCAATGAATCCCCTGCTTCACTAACTCGGCGATATGCGAAGCGAATGACCCAGCTGGTCGAAAGTCAGAATGCTGAGCTAACTATTTTACGGAAGGAGCTTCAAGCGTGTAAAGAGTTGCTTCAAACCCGCAAGAAACGAACCAAAGGGAAGAGAATCAAGTTACAGGGCGAATTTGTGTTTAGTACGGAGGAAGTGTTGAAAATCGTTCGCGAGGCGGAAGAGAAACCTAAGGCAAAACGACCGCGTGGGCGGCCACGTAAGCTCCCAATTGAAGAAGTAGATAAATTAGAAGAAGACGAAGAAGTAGAGAATAGTTCGAGCGAGTCGGAGTTGGATATGGTCGATTGTGTGGCGCGTAGGACAAGGTCAAGGTGAGGAGATTGAATTTAGTGACCAGGCTCCCCATATGACCAGGTTCCCCATACGCTACGTTAGCTAACTTCAAGTCTTTAAACAATATCTTTTACGGCTAGCCATTATTTTTAATAAGTTTATTCGTACGTATAAACAACGACGTATATCCGAACTAATGCGTCGTCCCAAACTATTCAGCTGTACTATCAAACCTCTAACCTTCCCTTAAACCCCGTCAAAGTCATTCCTTCTACAAAGCGATATCTTTATTATATTTCTATAACTCTTAATTAACCGTAAGTTTAATAGTTTATTAACCTATAAATAATAATTACTTTACTAAGTTTTAACGCTACCTTAACTACAAGTAACTTTATACTATAAATAATCGGCTTATTTTAGCTCGATCACTTGCTAGACTATATAATAACCTTGTTTATACTTAATTACTAATTGGTAATACAACAATATTACGCTTATCTATATAACGATACAGCCTACCTATCCGCGACTATTATGGAGAACTGCAGCAAATGAGCTACACCGAGGAAGCCGGACAGGTAACACCGGGGCGCACGAGCAGACAAGGAGGATTCTTAGACAACGTTGGTGCACTGTAATCGCATGCAAAGAAACCTAACTTATGCAACATGAATACTTGCATGACGAGAGAGTTGCCGAGTTGTGTGCCGAAGTGGTGTTGCCAGCGCTAGAGGGTCCACGAAAACAAGTCATGACAAGAATTGAAAGCATACCCGGGACTTTTGGCTGGATCGACAGTTAATTTGTTGGGAGATGATATCGATCGATCAGAGCACAACTTAACACAACTTAACCAACTGTATAACAAGGATATATATTTAACGAAATTCACAAGCAGAAATTAATTCTCAACTGTCAGGGGCAGTGACTGACAATGAATCAAAGTGGTCGGGCGGGAATTGTAGGCGGATGAGTCGGGAACATGTACAGAGCATGCAAAAATAGAATATATATACCAAAGAAGAGGTGTCCGTTGAACATAGTCGATTGATTAGGTCCATTGGAGACGCGGAAATTGTGGTGCGATCAGCATTGCGACAAGAGAATTAACGGACATGGGTTTGTCGACAGACGAGACTTTGCTGCCTCGACACTGATATATATATAAATATGGTCGGTCTTAGATCTGTTTCTGCTAAGGCTAGCTGTAGACCTAGACCTCACTCACGGAACCGCAGACCAAGATGTCGTTATAGGTCGGTCGCAGGCCTACATGTTGCATTAGATTAGTCGCAGGCCTATATGTTTCTCTAGGGCAGGGAGGAACCAAGATGTAGACCTAGGCTAGTCACGAGCCTAGATTAAAGCTTCCAACGCAGTTAGACACTGTTAGCTCACGATTATAGCCCCAAACAAAATCCAACTTACTCCCTCCTGCGCCTAAAAACATCTGTCGCTACACCGGGGCGAACCAGGAGCATGTTTTCTCGCCATAGCTCAATCTTTCATAGACGGTCAACGTGACCGAATCGTATGTGAGTTTGCAGCTCTTCCAGTGTCTGTCAGCAGTAGTCACCAAGGAAGGTCATTAAGCAGAGTGAATCAAGGAAGCAATGAGACTGTAATGGATCAGCAATTTGAAACTAAGACAAACAGACACTTTTGCATTCAACACCTTTCCAACCTACTATGCTCTCAAATAAAAGTAGATCGGGGTTGTTTTTGTCTTAATTTGTTTGAAGGAATCGAAAACAGAATAAACGTGTGGTTGCGGGGTGAAAAGGTAATTCTGGCGATACGGACAGTGCCCCGGCGTCGAGAGTTTCGTCGCCCCGCACAGTTCGACCGCCCGTGGCCGCCCCCCTCACATTCTAATCAGCAGCTAACAACTGCAGTCCCTCGAGCTCGACTAAGTCCACCACACTGCAGACCGCGGTCCCACTACCGCCTCTGACCGTCTTCTCGAATTCAGTGCTATTCATCGCAGCACTGTAGAATTGTCTGACAGTTCGCAGATTGCACCAATTCCGCGCTCCGGTGCCTGCGGCCTCGCCCCGCGAACCCACCACCGCCTTGCCCCCAATCCCCGCAAGCGCCGTTCCTTCGTCATCACCACACGACAATGGTCCGGAAAACATCCCGCAAGATCACGTACCTTCTTGCGTCGGAGTCTTCCCACCATGGACACACACTCGGCATCAATTCCCTAGCCGTGGACCCGAGCCCACCCTCTAGTGAGTACTCTGGTCTGCTGTACAGTGCCGGCCGCGATGGCATGGTCATGGCGTGGAATCTTGAGAATATGGTGCTCAAGAATGCTGGATATGCGAGTGTAGATGACTTTGATGTCGATATGACGGGAATTACGGCCGGCATTGGCGGGGTCGGTTTAAATCCTGTTGCCGAAGAGGCAAAGGAGAACCCGCCGGCAACCAATGGCGTCAAGAAGGCACAAGGACGGTCGACGTTTCGGGCACAGGTTCAAATGCATACCCACTGGGTTAACGACATTGCTTTGGCTAATAATTACCAAAATGGTGAGTGTATCTAAGTTTCGAGAGGGGGTCGGGATTGTTGTGCGGGTTACATTGCTCATTCTGGCGAATAGTTGTGTCGTGCTCTTCAGATTTGACAGTCAAGCTATGGAATCCGCGGACTAATTCTCAAACGACGATTGGACAGCATCATGACTTTGTCAAGTGTCTTGCTGTTGACAGTCAGGAGTCTGACTGGATTGCCTCGGGAGGTCTCGATCGTAAGGTTTTACTCTGGGACCTCAATAAAGGCGAAGAAAAGCTACAGATCGATGTCGGCAAGAAAGGTGAGAACCAGAAAGGTAGCATCTACGCTCTCGGAACTGGTGGTCCAGGGGGCAGTATTGTCGGGTCCGGCGGGCCGGACTCGATTGTGCGGTTATGGGACCCGCGGAGCGGTGACAATCTTCTCGACTTTGTGGGCCATACAGGCAATATCCGCGCAATTTTGATCAACAAGGCCGGCAATCTCGTGTTGACTGGGTCTTCAGATGCCACAATTAAACTGTGGTCGATAACAGCAGGCAGATTAATGCATACTTTGAACATGCACGACACAAGCGTTTGGTCGCTGCACTCGGATCATCCAAACCTCGAGGTGTTTCATTCTTCTGACCGGTCTGGATTAGTTGTCAAGACCGACATGCGGGGAACTAGCGAGGCGGAGGACAGCATGTGCGTGCTGGTCTGCAACGAGCATCAAGGCGTGAACAAGGTCGTCGCTTCCGGCGATTATTTGTGGACTGCTACCGCGAACTCACGTATCCACCGATGGGTAAGTTGCAACGGGTATTATTGCATAGATGTAGCTCAAACTGATAATTCAGCGCGATGTTGACACTACTCCGGCGACAATGCAATTACAAAGACTACAACGCTCACGCAGGCGCTCAAGCTTGAGCTACCAGCCAAGACCTCAAGAAAACTCTCTCCTCCGACAAGCCGCAACGGCGAGTATCACGTCGCAAATTCCAGTCGCGTCGTTGATCAGTTTGAATGCAGGCACGTACGGTCCCTCATTACTCGATCCCGAGGAAATCACGCTCGCGTCCGCGACGACAGCTCGCTCCGACGCGCCTGCGCCGCCGTCGGTCGAACCAGCACAGCCAGAGCCATTGTGGCATAATCCCGATGAAACAATCGAAGGTCAGACCGGCCTTATCAAACACATTCTTCTTAACGACCGCCGCCGTGTGTTGACGGTTGATACTGCCGGCGAGGTCGTCCTGTGGGATCTCATCAAATGTGTCATGGTTCGCTCATACGGCGGCAGGGACATCCAAGACGTCGCTGACGAAATCAACACGTTTGAGACTATGGCGAATTGGTGCCAGGTCAACACGCGTACTGGACAACTCGCGGTCGTGTTGGAAGAATCATACTGCTTCGACGCGGAAATCTACGCTGATGAGATCGCGGCTGACTTGCCTCCACAACCAACGGACGAACCTGTTCAGTTTCGAGAAGATCAGAGGATCAATTTGGGCCGGTGGATATTGCGGAACTTGTTTGCGAATCTGATCGAGGCCGAGATCAAGCGGGACAATACATTCAGAGAGCAAAAGCGTCGCGAACTTACTGAACGCGATTCCCGCCGAGGGCCGCCCGGCCAGTTGTCGTTCTCGCACATGCCGCCGATTACGTCGTGGAGCGAAGGCGCCCGGAATGCGAACGGCACGTCGATGTTATTGCCGACGCCAGGACTAGCGATCGGGCTCGCGACACCAGCACCGGCGTACAATCCTGCGAATCCACCGCATGTCGGCGATTCCGGCTCGACGCCGGCATCGGTGCAGTCTCTTGACCAAGGACTGATTTCACCCAGCAGTATGAGTGGTGTGACGACGAACGGTGCCGTCGTGACGGACTACTTTTCGTCCGCGCTTTCGCAAGTCCAGCCGCCCAGTGCGGTGGTCGCGCTTTCACCGACGGCATCCGAAATCCCGCCCGCGCTGCCGACGACGACGACGACGACGACGACGACGACTGCGACAACGACGACTGCGACAACGACGACTGCGACAACGAACGACGGGTCCGACGACCAGACTGGTGACAATCTGTCGTCCCCCAGCTCGCTTATGGGTCGCCTGCGATCGTTCGGTAAGGGCCGGCTTAACCGGACAATGTCGACCGATGCAAAACAGCACGACGTCAAGGCGGACAGTGCGGCCGACACTAGTGCATCGCCGACGCCGCTGACGACGGTCGAAGAAGGCAAAGTCGATCCGTCGTACGACGACACTTTGGCCGGCGTACTTCAGCGCATCCGGAACGACTACAGCAGCGCGTCCGGGTCGTACGGCGCGTCCACGTTCAGCGTCTCGCTGCCGAACGAAACTCCGATTATGAAGTTGCCGAACGAGACAGCGATAATCATATCCGAACAACGCGTCGACGCAGGCGGCACGGTGGACCTGTACCGGGGCACGGTGGCGTCGTGCGGGGCGGACCAGGACGTCGAGACGCTCGAAGAGGCGGCGCCGGGGTGGCTGGCCGAGTTTCTGCTCTTGAGCAAGATCCCCCAGAAAGAACTCGTCAAGGTCAGTTTTGTGCTGCAGCCATACGGCGACGCGCTGCCGGCGCTGCCGAACGGCAACGCGCGATTGAACGCGTACCGGATGCTGCGGGCCAAGAAGATCCTGGCCTACGTCGAGGAGAAGCTTGATCCCGACGTCAAGCGCGGGCCCGGCCCTGCCGACGAGTGGATGGAGCTCGTGTGTCAGGGCCAGGTCGTCGATAATTCGTGTACATTAGCTACGATCCGTGCCCGGCTTTGGCGATCGGGCGGCGATGTTGTCTTGCTTTATAGACCCAAACATGCTAAATAGTTTGCGACGACGATTGTGCCGGTTCCGGTTTTTAGAGATTATAGTGTGTGTTGTGCAAATTTTTTTTGTGGTGGGGATGGTACTAGATAGGATGGGCATTTACCATGTTTGGATATGGTCTTAGACTGGTACATTCGAAAGCAGCTCTCTCCGCTTAATTTCCCGTTTGTTTTTGGTTACATATAAAATTTTTTTTGTTCTGGCATGTTTTTACTGTTTTCTCACCGGGAGTTTATATTCTCAAAATCATTTTATTTAATTTAATCATCCAATTGCGCCCCATGTCCAGTAATATGCTGCTCTAGGTGTGACCCACACGTCTGTTTAAATCTCCGCCATGCCCATCTCGGGCCTGTGGCGATCGACCATGACCTGGCAACACTCGGTCAAGTCAGCACCGTTCGTCACGGCCCGGGCCAGCTCGAGCCGGTGCTGGTGCCATTGCACGAACGCGACGCCTTGTAGTAAGGAATCCGACAAGTCGTCCAACTTGACCTTGTTCCCGTCCGCCGCCGCCGCCGCCCGTGCGTCTGCCACTACGGATACGGAATCGGAATCGGAATCGGCGTCCGATTTCGGCCGATGCTTGCGGGCCGACGACGACGGCGGATGGAATTGGAGCGCGGTCGGGATCGTGGACTCGGTGAACACAACGTGCTTGCACGCGGCCGGGTTCGCGAAGCTCACGCCCGCCGTCCACCGCTTGACCAAGTTGACTTTGACCAGTTTCGAGAGCGCGTACTTGTTCTTGACGCGTTTCCTGCCGGTCACCCCAACGACGTCGTCGGCGGACGACGCGGGCGGCGGAACCGCGTTGCGGATCCAATAGCCCTTTGTCCGACTAGGCAGGACTTCACACACCTGCGCGTTGAGTGCGCCCTTGTTGATCAGGGTCGTCAACACGCCGTACAAGACGTTTTCAAACATGTTTACTTTCAACGTCCATTCCAGCACGTTGCGGCCGCCGCCGGACCGGTGGCGCTGGCGTTCGAGGAGGATAGTGTCGGGGTTGAACCGGGGCAGGATATCGTCGACAAAGGTTGCGTACGCGAGCTGGGCCGCGACGGCGGGGGAGAAATCGGGTTGGGTGAGCGCGAGAGGAGTGTGGGGCAGGATAGAGGTCAGGGACCACGCTGACAGTGTCGGTGCTTGTTCGAGGTCGGGCACGTCGAGGACGGAGTAGGAGAAGTTGCGCAGACCCATGTCCACGGACAGAACGCGGTGATTGGCCGCGGCCCGAGGCAGTAATACTGACTGTGTGGAAGGAATGCTGTAGCGCGAAATCGCTTCGTTGAGGTTCGAGATCAACTCTCGTTTCGTGTGCGAGGAGCCTAGAATTGTCGTTGTTAGCTAACTTTGGAATCATGCGGTTTCTGTCAAGCAAGCCAAGATCCATACTCAACCCGCACAGTCGCGAAAGCGACTTCAGAGACTCAACCGACAACTTGTGAAACGACGCCATTCGTGTTTCATCCTCAATGTCCTATTCTTTCAATCGGTCAGCGACACGGTGTCTCATGCCGCGACGGTCCTGTACACTTGCCGCGGGACCGACAATTCAGTCGTAAACAAACCCGGCAGCGAAGAATTCCGTTCGTGCGGCTCACTGGCTGGTCCCGGTATTGCCCCGGACACTGTGGGGTTGGCGCACAGATTTTCTTCACAACGGCACAACTCGATGCAGGCGACAAGCATCAAATGACAAGGCCGAAGGCATTTACAGTTTGAAATCAATGGAACAAGTGCTGTGCTGTAGTATATTGGCTTCAGCGAGGCTCGAGTTGGTCCATGCAAAATACGACACCAATATCTAATTTATTTAATGGCGACAATCGCGCGGTGCGATCACGTCGGTCCAGAGAGTATGAAGTCATCGCGTCACCCAATTTCGACACACGTGTACCACACCTGTCAATCTACGGCTTTTGGATACAATGGCATTGTGTGATAAGCAAGTCACTAAGTTATCGGCGGGATTATAAAATTTGTGTATTAACTATGTCAATCCGACCGCATACATATCCACTCGCCAAAAATTGCATTGCAATAAAACCAGGACGTATCCGCACTTTTAATATAAACCCGTTCCATAATCAAGCCGCGCGTAAAAAAAAAAAAAAATCCCAGGGAAAAAATTAGTATTCCAAAACCGCACCGTCCCATGATATTGTCAATGAATCAATGAAAGAAATGAATGAATGATGTAGACGTTTACGATGATGGACCGGCAGCAATAACCGCTTTCGAGCAACCGTCCTTGTACTTGGCAAAGTTCTCGGCAAACAAGTGGCCGAGCTTTGCGACCTCGACAGCAAAATCGGCCGGACCGTCGGCCCAGCTCTTGGCCGGGTTCAGGATCTGGGACGGGACGTTCGGGCAGGTTTTGGGCACGTCGAGGCCGAAGACGTCGAATTTCTCGTACTCGACCTTTGCGAGCTCGCCGGAGTGGATGGCGTCCAGGATCGCGCGGGTGTACTTGAGCGGGCAGCGAGAACCACCCTTGGCGGCGGACTTGCCGGTCCAACCAGTGTTGAGAAGCCAAGCCCGGGCCCTGTGCTTGGTCATTTTGTCGGACAGCATCTGGGCATAGCGCATTGGGTGGAGGACAAGGAAAGGCTGGCCGAAGCAAGCGGAGAAAGTCGCAAGTGGCTCGGTCACACCGTCCTCGGTGCCGGCCATCTTCGAGGTGTATCCGGAGATGAAGTGATACATGACCTGCTCGTTCGAGAGCATCGAGATCGGAGGAAGGACACCGCGGGCGTCGCAAGTCAACAGAACAATGTTGGTCGGGTGGTTTTCGGACAAGCAAGGAATCTTTGCATTAGGAATGTATTCGATCGGGTACGCGCACCTCGTGTTCTCGGTCAGGGTGGCATCGCTGTAGTCGACCTCTCGCGTGTTGGGGTCGAAGACCACGTTCTCGAGAACGGAACCGAACCGGATGGCGTTGAAAATATCTGGCTCCTTCTCGACCGACAGGTCGAGGCACTTGGCATAGCAGCCGCCCTCGACATTGAAGACACCGTGGTCGGACCAGCAGTGCTCGTCGTCGCCGATAAGCATGCGAGCGGGGTCAGCAGACAGCGTGGTCTTGCCGGTACCAGAGAGGCCAAAGAAGAGAGTAACGTCGCCGGCCTTACCCTCGTTGGCGGACGAGTGAAGAGTGAGAACGTCGTACTTGACGGGCATGAGGTAGAACATGACGGTCAGGATGCCCTTCTTCATCTCGCCCGCGTACTCGGTCCCGAGAATAACCATCTCTCGGTCCTCAAAGTTTATGTCGACAGTCGTGCTCGAGGTCATGCCTGTCGTGTATCTGTTGGCAGGGAACGCGCCGGCGTTGTAGATCGTGAAGTCGGGCGTGCCGAAAGACTTGAGCTCTTCGGGAGTAGGTCGAATGAGCATATTCCGCATGAATAGAGCATGGTAGGCGCGGGCACAGACGACACGGACCTTGATTCTGTATTTTGGGTCCCAGCCGGCGAAAGCATCGATGACGTAGAGACGGGTCCGGGTGTTTAGGTAGTCGATCGCACGCTCGCGGTTGATTTTCCACACGTCCCGTGGAAGCTTGGTGTTGACCGGACCCCACCAGACGTCCTTTGTCGAGCTCGGCTCGTCGACAAGACGTTTATCTTTAGGCGAACGGCCAGTCTTTGTGCCGGACGAGGCAACAAGTGCACCAGCGGAGGAGATGGCGGAGCCGGACTCGTAGACGAGAGCGTCTTCGTAAAGGGCAGGTACGGACGGGTTGTGTTGGATCGTCATCTTGTTGTAGTCGATGTGAGCCTGGTGGGGAGGTTTGGGTTAGTAAGTATGTTTGGATCCAAGCAGACGACGAGAAACATACCATTTGTAAGAGCTGGTCCTCGACCTGGGTCGGGTGGTTTGGCTGAACGCCGTTCGGGTAGAGATTTGTCTTGTTGACTGAGGACATGGTGGGTGGGAGTGGAGTAGCGAGAGGAGATGTGGTTAAAGATCAAACGAGTTCACAAAAGTGAGGAAGGGGGGACAACGCGAGGCTTTTATAGCACTTTAAGTAGAACGAAGAGGGGGGTTAGCATTTTGGGGGACAGAGACGGAGAGCGCGTGGACGCGGATCGATGAGCGTGGTGCCGACGACATTCGGACGACGAAAACGTGAGCGTGAGAAACCAGCGCCGGTGTCGTCTTCTGTCTTTCATTATTATTATACCACAACAGGATTGCCCGTACCCTCGACAGTCTGCATCGCAATCACACTGATTTAGCAATTTCCACAGCAATTTATCAGGAATTTTTTATACAAAAAAAGGGCCATCATCCTCACACTGGGATGCTGCTGGCCGGGGTGTAGTAATTATCCGTCGGAAGTGTGCCGCGGCTTCTCGGGTGGCAGGGGCTGGTCGTCTTCGTCACTTCTTCGGCTAGACTGTGGCTAACTGCCAAATAGACGCACACGCCGGGTAAGTGTGGGGTTCAGTTTCTTCTTCTTCTTCGCTCGCCGCCCAGAGCGAAACCGGCGATGAACGAAAATGGCCAACCAGCAAACAAACAAACCAATGTTGCAGGTTTGTCGAGCACAACCCTGTCCGGTGTAATGTGTGACCCCAAACTACGATTCCGCGAAACGGACTGGTGTCTGGGAGGCGAGGAACGATGCACGTGAGCACGGGGTGGTTCTTCATTACCGGACTAGCCCTAGCCCTGGGCAAGCCAACGTCCCAGCATGCTTGGTTTTTGCACGAACGACGCGGTCGCTGTCCAATCCGCGTGCTGTCTGTAGTATGTTGTGGTGGATTAATCCACACTGCTTCTGGCAAGTCGCTGCCGGTGCAGGTTGCGGCATGTGACGCCACCACCGCCACCACAATGCGCCGCTTCTGCCCCTTAGGTGCGTCCGATTTCTTCCGACAGTTAACTCCGGCCCTTTTTCGTAGGGCATACCCCGCGCGGTTGACCGAACGCGACTCCGCCAGCAAGCCGACGGCCGGACAGCGCGCGTTGGTTTTGTGTGCGTGTCTGGCTGTGTCTACGCGGCATTGGTCTGGTCTGGGGCAGCCCAGCATGGCCGCACGTGAACGAACGTTTGCCTCGGACAACGTTGACGTGCGCGCGCGTGTGTGTGTGTGTGTGTCGGGACAACTCGGGGCCATCCGATCCGGCCTGTCCCGATGATGCCTTGATCTTCTCCGCATTCGGCAGCCTGTTCGACCGCAATTATACCTTTGCTATCATAATGTTCTCGCACCCTTCTATCTACCGAGCCATCATTGGTCTTAGGCAGAATCCAGCCCAGGGCCATCGGGAAATCGCAGCGGCATCGGTCCCTGCACCGTCACGGATCCGGCTAGCGCAGTCGAGCCGGTGCCAATGCCAAGAGCGACATCGCTGTCACAATGGCCGCGCCCAGCAAGCCACCAAACCTTGTGGCTTATCGCATTTTATCGCGCCGCCGATTTCTTCCGATGGCGATTGGTGCCCCTGACGCTGACAGCCAATTATTTGTGTGCTGATTGCGTGGTCGCGTGCTCACTTTGCTCGCTGTTGTTATATATAACCGTATTGTTGTATTCGTACAATCATCGCTGGCATCAGCATACAATAGTAGTCGCAAACCGCACTATTGTTGGTCCGCACTCGAGAATTACTACACACAAGCATTCTAAGTCACTGTTCGTCACTGTCAGCTTGGTCGCCAAGCTTGACTTACAGGGATATTACTAGTCATATTGCAGTACGATCTGGCAATAAATGAACCAGGACCGACAGCTCAATGCTTGAGCGCTGGTCACAACCGTGCCATTTAATTTTCGCAATATTGCGGGCTTTGCGAGTCTTGTGAGGGTTTTGGTCGGCGTGCCATTAATTGCGGAATACACACTTATCAAGATACAGTCACATCCACAACTCCGCCCTTCTATTATCAATCCCGCCAACCGCCCTTCTGCTGCACGCTTTTTGTAACTGCTTCGCGCATCGTCCCATTCGTCTCTTCACACACTTTTGCCGCAGTATCATAACACTCGAAAACCTGGCCGCAGTTAGTAAATCCTAGGAAAAACCACCAAAACAAAAAAAATACCTCGTCCTCAGTGAACGTTCCCACACTCTCACTTAGCAGCAGCCGTTCGATCTGGCCACCCTTTAATTCATACGCGATCGTGTGCACCGACGTAATGTCCTTTTCTATTTTCTCCAGTTCCGGCCGGGTCGGATCTATTAACACGCCCGTCGTCAACCCACCTTGTATCGACGACGTGCCATAACACACTATGCTCGTCGCCGACACGGTCGACCGCACCGGCACGCCGGCGTCTAACAGGGCCATGTACGTGGCGTTTATACTAGCAGACAGTGCAATCGTGTTCTGGTCGTCAGTTCAGTATCTTGCTTTGATCCAACCCAAAATGCAAAACGACATACAAGAGTTTTCGTGTCGCCAGACTGCACGATCTGCACGACGATCTGAATCAGCGTCCGTGGATGTAGTTCTAGTGCGATAACCGGCCCGACCACCCGCCGAATCCGGTCCTGCAAAAATTGTTCCCGCGTAGCTACAAACTCGCATCAGCCTCTCTGCCCCCAGTACCCTTGTCAAAAATAAGTCAGAAAATAACCTACACGCAACACCCACGTCCGGTCGGACTACAATCTCAAGCGTCGCGATGTCCGGTAATTCGTCCCGCTTGTTGACCTCCATCGGGCCTGACACCGACACAATGATATGTGCAGTTCCGACCGTCCATGACGCTGATCCGTCGACACGGTACAGAAACGCAGTTGTTGCTGTTGCTGGCGACCGTTGGGCTGGCCCTAGTACCGTCATGATTTTGTGTTGTGAAAGGTTTTGGCGATGTGGATTGCGGATAATTTTGATTTGCAGGGCGGAAAAACGTTCGCGATGGCGCGGCGCAAAAGCAGTGGGAGTCCGAGCCGCCGTAGCACTCTGAACATCTCGGCCCTCCCCACCCCCCCTTCTCTTCCCCCTCCACCCACCACCACTCGTCTATTCCACACACCTGTTCTTACACAGCTCGCATAATTGAACATACCTCAGAACCCAAGTCGTGATAGAAGCTCGTTCGTGAATCCGCAAAGGTCGCCCGTTGCTTGAACATGTCCGCGTGAGCTAATTGACAGTAATGGACAAACACCCGATCCTAATCCCGCTCCTAGTAAGCCAAGCGGTGCTATTTCAATTATCCTCGTCTAATTACTAACATCCATTGCCAGAGCGGCGGTGCGGCAGGGACATGCACGGACCTTTTCTTCTTCCCTATCGACACTCTCAAAACCCGAATACAAGCCAAAGGCGGTTTCTTCAGAAACGGCGGCTGGACTGGCATGTACCGTGGCGTCGGCAGTGCAATCGTCGGCTCAGCACCTGGTGGTACGTATCGTCGTCGTCGTCGTCGTCGTCACAGACAATAACAACTGACGTTGGCGGGGTTTAAGCTAGTTTGTTTTTCCTGACCTACGACAACTTGAATCGAGCCCTCTGGCCGATTTTCTCGTCCTACGTTGCTTCGCCCGCGCTTGCACACGGCCTAACCCACATGACAGCGGCCTCATTCGGCGAAATCGCCGCCTGCACGGTCCGGGTGCCGACAGAGGTCATCAAGCAGCGCGCACAGGCCTCGCAATACCATTCGTCGCTGGCGGCCCTGAAATCCGTGCTATCGAACCAGACAGGCGAAGGCGTCTTCCGGGGACTGTATAGAGGGTACTCGACGACAATCATGCGCGAAATTCCCTTCACGATGATCCAGTTCCCCTTGTACGAAGGCCTGAAGCGGTGGACCGCCAGGCAGGCCGGTCGCGAGGCCGCCAACCCGGTCGAAGGCGCGGTCTGCGGCAGCATCGCGGGCGGCGCGGCGGCGGCGACAACAACGCCGCTCGACGTGCTCAAGACGAGAATCATGCTGAGCGACAAGCGGGTGTCGGTCGGCCACCTCGTGCGCGAGATCATCACCGACGACGGGCTCATGGGGTTCTTCAAAGGCGTCGGCCCCCGCACGATGTGGATCAGCGCTGGCGGAGCCGTGTTTTTGGGAGTATACGAGGCGGCCAAGAATCTCGTCACGGCCGTTGTCGCCTAAGGTTTGGCATGGGAATATTTATAGATTGTACAGTACATAGAATCATACATTTCTTGTCTCAAACGCCGCGTTTGCCGATATAGGTCTTGCCTTTTATGACCTTTTTCTTTGCGAACTTCATGAACAAGGTGTTGATCTTCGCCTTGTCACTCTCGATATCGGTCACAAACGGCAGGATGTCTTCTTGTGCCCACGAACTCTTGGCTGCAAACAGCCGCTCGAATCGACGGGCCGGATCGACCGGCAACCTCGCCGACGGCAGGAATTTGATGGTCTTTGTAGTCGGCTGCACATACTGGCCGGTTAGCATCGACAGCTCACACGTCATGTCGAGAGCCGGCGGTAACGAAAACTCCCACTTGTCCATGAAATCCTCGAGCTTAACTTCTCGCACCTGAAACCGTGAGACCGGTTAGTAATTTGCCATTCCGCCACAAGAGACCCGCCGCCACTCACTGCATGCTCTGACAACATCTTAATTCCAATCCACCGCGTCAACTGTGCCCTATCCAGACAGTATGCTACCGTAGGTTAGATCATGCAGACAAGTACAAAGCGGTCGAAGTCAGGCACATACGTTCACTCGGACTCGTGCAAAACCGCCTTAAAATGGCTTCGATCACGGCACGAGGCTCGTCCTCATCGTCCCTAACCGCCTCAAACACGTCGTTCAACCACAGCGCGCCAAAATCCATCCCGTCCGCCTGCATGGCCGCCACCAGGATCGGCAGGATCCGCAGGACCAGGTCTTGCGCTATCCGGTACGCACACCCGTCGATTTCGACGCCCATGGCCGCGATCCACGCCGACTGAAACTCAAGCTCGGAAACAGGCACTCGCGCAATAACATCTAGTCTGCTCAGCGTCAGGTCTGCGTCCGAGCCGCCGGCCGCCGCTGCTTCCGTGAGGTCGGCGCCATGGTAATACGGCACAAACGAGAGGTCGATTTGTGGGGTCGATGGTATGCATTCCAGGTATCCTGCCGGCAACTTGGTCGCGTGCACCGGGTCGGGGAGAATCTCGTCTGGAACTGTATCTGTTGTTTCTGGCGACGAGCCCGACGACAGCAGCAGGAGCGTGTTCGACTGTGATATTTGGCGGAGCTGGAACGTGCGCGAATACGCGCATAGGAAAGCTGGCGAGTCCGGCGTGGCGGATTTTAGCTGCAGGTGACTATGCCACAGGTTAGTCGGTCAGAGGGGTCAGATACGACAGTAAACGTTTGCATACGCGGCTTCTTCGGGCGAATCGAGGAGTTCAAGGATGTCCGGTGGCAGCTGGATCAACCTGTATCGCGACGCGACTGTTGAGTCAACGTACAGTGGAATACCATCGCCCTGCGACATTTTGCAATCCTTTTCGCCAGCAGCCGGCTGCTGTCATCGGCAGTAATGAGGTAGCTGGTAGGACGATTGCCAGCCCAGTTCCAGTTTGTCCCCAAGCCGCCCTTAAGTCAGGAACAGTTTCGATGGAACGCGTGTACACGCGACGCTTATATTGGCGCCTAACCTACATTCTATGCTTGCAATGTTGGCCTTGTGCAACCGGCTAGGGCTGATGCATAGCTAACATTTTGACAACACCGAACGTTGGCGGTTAAGGCTTAAGCGACTTGCGGCTTTTGCCTTGCGGCCCACGGTGCTGAGCCTCGCTGAGACTGTGGCTGGTGCCTGAGCCGCGATCTGAGACTGTGATAACGGGTCTCGACGGGACCGGGCCTTCTCACCACCGAGCATGCCATCGTCGCGTTGTGTTCCTCACTTGCAATAAATAATAACACCCGCAGCCCTACACACTACGCACTTGGAGCTTCTGCTCGTTTGATTTCCTGTCAACCTTTTTAATCTTTATACCTGTCAGAATGTTGAAGTGGGTCCAGTCTGGGTACGTCATATCTTGTCATCATCGTTGAAACCGCCGTCGATCTGCTTGCCAGCATCGCCACTCAATTCCGATCAGGAACTGTGGTCTCGATATGCCATTGCGCAGGATTAGTAGACTCGATGAGAGAAGGGCAATGCTAATGATTGTTCACTAGCATCTCAGCTGTTGCTGGCACTGCTGAGCCCATCTACGGCCCCGGAGCCATTCACTCTGTGGCCGATGGCCTCGACGGCGCGAATCCGTTTTCTGCAGTCACGAAGGAGGACCTTGAGTGGCGAAATCTTCCGTATACAAACGTCGAGACGCAGGTGTTTTACTTGACCACTACTTCCGGCCACGTCTGCTTTGTGCAAGTTATTCTATCCAATGTCGCAGGCCTGCACACCACCTCGCAGTTCACCTGCCGCATCTATCACCCCGACAAGCCAGAGGAGTCCGTCTGGACGTCCACGAACTTGAGCGATTTTGCAGTTGGCGCCGACAAGACCAGCTTCAAGGCCAGCCATTTGTCGATCGTACTGTCCGAGGACCTGACGACCTATAAGATCAATTCGTCCGTCAACGACAAGTCTATTATCGACATCGCCGTCGTTCGCGAGGCGCCCGGATTCAAGATTGGCAAGGACGGCATGACCAGATTCGGCACTGACTATGAGAAGCCATGGGGTTCCATGCGACACATTTTCTGGCCCCGGGCCAAAGTCACTGGCAATATCGTTGTCAACGGACACTCGCTCGAAGTCTCTGGACATGCGATGTATGTCATGGCTTTGCAGGGTATGAAGCCTCACCATGCTGCTGCTCGCTGGAACTTTGTCAATTTCCAGGGGCCGACGATTTCTGCCATCATGATGGAGTTCACTACGCCACCCAGTTATGGCTCGAAGGTCGTCAACGTCGGTGCTATCGCCCGAAACGACAAGCTTCTTGCTGCTACTGTCGATAACGTTGCCGAGCACACTAAGACCAAATCGGACGACGTAAATGGATGGCCGGAGCCTTTGGAGGTCAAGTTTGAATGGAAGGGCACGTCTCCAGACGAGCCCACTACCCTGCTCGACGCCGTTCTCGAGGGTCCGATCCCCAACTTGGTCGAGCGTGTCGACGTCATGGCCGAGATCCCGGCATTCGTCAAGAAAGTCGTCGCCGGCGTTGCGGGTGCCAAGCCATATATCTACCAGTACTCCAACCCGGCGTCCATCAAAGCCAAGTTCGGCGACGAGGAGTACGTAGAAGCGGGCCATTTATACAGCGAAGCGACATTCATCTCATAGATGCTTCTTTTCATTGTATATGGCATTTTTTGTGCGTTTGCCTAGAAAAATAAAACAATATTTTGCTGCGAGGGGGCGAAGCCTGATGTAATGGGATTGTAATTAATCTAACTTGTTCGTCTTTTGTGGGCTTGTAACCAGCCACCTAATATTTAATCTTTGTGGTTTTAATAAAAATGCAGTGTGCTTTGGTCGACGATATTGTGCCAATATATATATATATATATATTGGCCGTCATATGGCCCGCAAGGTTCCTTCCTCACTATGCGACGGCTTCTGATAGCATGATTATACTAGCACTGGAAAACCTGGCAAGAGTGATGACATCTATATATGGCTCGAAAAACATTGCTCTGCTGGCCCCGGCACACACACGCCCCTGTGATGGTTTGGAACCACCCTATCAGAAGTCGTGAATGCAGTATCTAAGGATTCGGTATGAATGTCAACAAATGACGGTCAAAATGAACGCATACACATTTACGACAATGTGGCCGCTGTCCTAAGCGAGAACAGACCAAATATCGGGCGGTCTATAAATGCGCAGAAATGAGCACGAGGAAATAGTGCTTTCGCGATCCTGCCGTATCATACGGCACGACGCGCGGGAGAGACTTCTCGAGACAAACGGATTTGATATTCTCACCCTATCGACAACCCTCAAATTGATAAATATGGCTCTTCGATTAGTACATCATACAATGCATATATGCTAAATTTGATACAAATAGTACACAAGTGTCAGTAAATACAACCACCAAACTAATTAGATTTATCCCCTCCGTAACCTTACAATAATGACAGCAGAAACACAAGTTGGATACAATACTATATTACAATATAAATTGGTATATCGATATCGTTGACACGACCGGTAGATAACAAAACACCAGCCAAGTACACCCTTTTCTAAGCCTCTACCTGCATGTTGGGTTCCGCCTCCGCAACCTTGTCAACGTCCATCGCATCGCTCGATTCCGTCGACCTCTCACTGGAAGACCTTTCACCAGTCTCAGCAGTCACTTCAACAATAGTCCCGTTCTTTTTCCTCTCAGTCTGCAATTCCTCCTCTGTGCCCTTTAATCGAGTCTTTAGCCTGGCAACCCTGGCTTGCAGTTTCTTTATATAGTCAATCGCTAGCTCAACAGTATTTGCCTTTGAGCACTGCTGCGGCAACTCGTTCTTCTCGCCTTCCTCGTCGGAAACAGGTAAGTTGATGTTATCAACCAAAAGTTGATTCAGCTCCGCCAATGCATTGTTAATCCGATTTCGTCGCCCCTGTTCGGCAATCTTGTGCGATGTTCGCTTGGAGGTGAGATTTATGCTCAGCTGCTCAGGATAGGAGAGTCCGAGTTGAGAATGCTTGCCCTCGACTATATTCTGATAGTTTGACTTCGACGCCAACAATGCCGACGCAGCTTCCAGTCCATCAGGCAACAAAGGCTTCAGATTTGGTGAGATCTTCGGCTTGATTGTAGGCGAAATCGAGACACTTCCTGCTCGCGAACGGACAGGCTTTATTGCTCGTAGCTGCGCCTTGGCTGAATTGTCTTCGATGCCTGCAGATGCCGACCGAGTGGGCCCGCGAGGCTGGGGACGTAGCGCCGGGCTGCTGTTTGCGCTCGCGCTGCCCATACGACCGGACTCACTTGTCGGTGTCGGTACCGATGCGGGTGCAGGGGCGATGGCGATAGTCGAATGTCGTCGCGCAACTACTTCAATAATGGCGTCCGCATCACGGGTTGGCAGGATATCCTCGGCGCTACCAACACGGTCTTTATTGAGGTTCATTAAACTAGCGGGAGTAACTGGCGCTAGACGTCGCTGAGTCTGTGTAGATGACATCTCTGGTCGGACGGCAGGGGCACTCTTCACCACCGGCACTGGAGGCGGAGCCATGCTGGACTCCGGAAGCGTGAGGAGAGGTTCAGGGGAGATGCTCTCAGAAGATGAGACATCTCCCACGGTATTTGGTTGATTTGATTGCGTGAATGCTGCAGTCGCACGCCGTTTGCTGGACCTCTGGGCAGGAGTCTCTCCCTTCGTAACCCGAGTCACGTTTTGAGCAGGAGAGGAGGCTGCAGAAGGCGGTCCGTATCCACCAGCCGTCCGTCGACGAAGTTTTGTGGGCCCCTTAGTGTTATTGTCGTTGCCAGGCGGCGAAGCTGAAGAATTGTGGAACGGATAAGACTGAGCTTCCAATGCAGGCGACGTGAGAGGACTGAAGTACGTCGAAGGATATCCGTATTCTTTCTGCATAGACATTGGATTCTCGAGAGGGGTAACGGCAGGCGATAGTAACGGTGTGAACATCATCTATATCATCAACCGCGTTAGGTTTGATTCTGATATCAAAATCTCAACGGAACAATTACCACGTCACGCATAGAATACGGGTCAATTAGCCCACTAGGTGACCTGAAGCCATTGGGATTGCTTGCACCGCTTACAAAGTCAAGCGAAGAGGGAGTAGGCGGGATAACACCGCTGCTCACGGTGCTGTTACTCGCCGAACTAACGCTTCCTGACTTAACGTGATTTGGCGACATGTCCTCGTGATGACTCGTATGCGCCAGCTGTTGTTGCGGCAGATCGTGCTCTTCGTACATCGGCTGATCATGACGCTGCTGGTGCTGTTGACGTTGCTGCTGCTCCTGCTGCTCCTGCTGGTGCTGGTGCTGGTGCTGTTGCTGTTGGTGATGATGATCATGATGATGATGCTGCTCTTGCTGCTGCTGTTGGTGATGATGTTGAGCGTGCTGCTGGTCAAAGTCTAGGATGTTCCCCGCAGCTTCGATGTCAAAGGCGGAGAGGTCGAGCTGGAGGTCCGCGAAGTCGATGTACGAGCCATAGTCGGGCGGTGGCTGCTCGCCGCCCGTCTGGTGCGAAGACATGGCGTTAGTCGCTCAGTCAGAGAAAGACGGGAGGCAGTCAGATAGTTGAATGAGACTTCGTGGGAGACTGGCGATGATTTGGCACGACAGAATAAGTATGATTTTGCCTACGGAAAGTGGAGCTGGCATGCAAAAAAGCGCAAAGGCATTCATCAGCCTTCGCCCAACAGCGGCGCACGACTTCAAAGTGACTTCGGTAAGATCTGTGACTCGGCAGTCACAACTAGTTGTCGGGACAACGCTTTCATGTTTACTCTAGTCGCACTAAACCTTCTGCGCTCGCACACAAACAAATCGGTTTTGCTCCGCCGAAGAGCCACGCTGAAGAGCCACACCGCGACGTAGGCAACCAGTTTCGACTCAGAGCTTCACAACGACATTCTTCAGCTATACTTCAGCGTCATCTTCAGAAACCGCGATATTTACCTAGAGAAAAGCTATATTTTATGCTCCTGGCCTTTAGGCGTAACTGGGCATTTGCTTGGCCTCGGGGAGATTCTACATTTCTTCTCTCAGTTGAGACTCGTGAACTGTCGTACAATTGTCGCCGCCTGCATTTTGGCTCCAGGTTGAAATATCGGTAAAGACGCACCTGCCCTGATTTTACTGTGTTGTGGGACTTTGTTCCAGTCAATCTGTCATGGAAAGGGTGAGTGAGCTGTCGTCCATTTCATCGAATTTGGTCAACAATAGGATGATATATTCGTCGACCAGCATCCGTACTAATATTGTGTAGAAACTACGCCAACCGGTCCGTGTGCGGCCAGATGAGAACGCAGTCGTTAGCCGTCAGTCAAGCAGAGTTCAGCTAAAGCAATCGAGCGTATTCGGTGATGCTGTCCCCGGCAGCTACCAGAATGAGAAAAATGGACTTAAGGCCGGCGCAAAGCGTGTTGTCTTAGGAGATGTCAGCAATGCAATCAAATCTACGTCAACAGGACTAGGAGCTGGGAAGCTCGTGCAGCCAGCGCAAAAGAGTCATGGCTTAGTGTCGAAAGCCTCAAAAACTTCCGTTGTACCTTCTCAGCATCATCAATCCAATAGTAGCACCACAAGCATTAGCCAGAACGCCTCATACTTTGACTCTTCCTTGAATAATTCAGTTCACAATTATCAAGAAGAAGGATACCATCATCATGTTGATGCAGCTGACGTTGCTGAGGTTTACCGTCGTGTACGTCAGTCAAAGGAACGGGCCAATGCTGAACCAGCCGACACTAAGGCAGTCGAGGCCGAACAGCAAACTGACGTTGAGGCACTAGCCAATGTTTCAGAACACGTAGAGTCAGTAGACGATAAGGACGGCGAGATGCGAGATGATTCAATTCTTACTACCAAAGATATCTACAATAACAGCACGACAGGCATCTTACATAACCTCGATTCTACAGACTACACGAATATTCACTCGACAACGAACCCATCGGCGCTCTTTCCAGTAATTAATGATGAGACCCGACGCGAATTCGACGCGCTTGCATCTCGGTTCCGTAAAGAAGAACGTGCTCGCACCTTGTCACCGGATTATGAGGCGGATGAGGACTTGTACGATGTATCTATGGTCGCTGAATACAGCGATGAAATATTTGAATACATGAGAGAGCTAGAGGTATGGATTTTCTATCTTCAATTGCGTATTTTGGCTTTCTAACTCTCATAGCTCCGGTTCCGACCGAATCCTGCCTACATGGATAATCAAACAGAGATTCACTGGTCTATGCGCTGTATTCTTGTAGACTGGCTAGTACAGGTTCATAACCGTTTTGGATTACTTCCTGAGACTCTGTACCTGACCATCAACTACATCGATCGATTCCTATCACTGAAAGTTGTTTCTCTAGCGAAGCTACAGCTCGTCGGTGCCACTGCCCTTTTTGTCGCTGCGAAGTATGAGGAGATTAATTGTCCATCGGTGAACGAGATAGTTTTCATGGTCGACCATAGCTATAGTGTTGAAGAGATTTTTAAGGCCGAGCGGTTTATGATAGGTTTGCTCGAATTCAATCTCGGGTGGCCAGGTCCTATGAGCTTTCTACGGCGGACAAGCAAGGCTGACGACTACGACTTGGAGACTCGCACACTCGCCAAGTATATTCTTGAAATTACTGTTATGGATGAAAGATTTGTCGGCGCTTTGCCAAGCTGGCTCGCCGCTGCCGCTCACTGCCTGGCGAGGAAAATGCTTCTCAAAGGCGACTGGACTCTTGCTCATGTTAATTACTCCGGATATACGTTGGCACAGTTACGACCGGTCATGAATGTGCTAATTGAGTGCTGCCGAAATCCAAAGGAGCATCACCGAGCAATTTATGAGAAGTACTGCGACAGAAAATACAAGAAAGCGGCACTATATGTGGCCGAGTGGATTAGCAACGCCACCATTTAGAAGAACAATAACTACTAATTGAGTGATCGGCATTTACTGGACGATTTGCCTGTGGCTGGATGTCGTATGCGATAATGGTTAACCAAATTGGAATCTATGTATGGGTATTCGGTGGTAAATAATTCAATATCTTTACTTCTGTAGTTAATTCGTTTAACCCTTGGATTTGGACCGGCTTAATATTTCACATGCCCCTTACTATCTTGCGTTGTTAGGGAATATTTCATTATACAACTTTGTCTCTCATCTGTTCTCATACATATATAGTTTGACTCGCCAATGTATTCCATTAAGAGCTTGGGATAGTAATTTGTGGTCATTCGGCATCTTATGTACTTTTACTTGTGAGATAATACACATAGGACTAAAATAGAGCCTAGTCCAATTGTTTGAGTTCTGCTACTCTGCCAAATCAATCCCAGTGTTAATCTTCAGTGCCAAAATTTCTACAACTGGCCGTACTTAAGACAGATTAACGAGCGCTGCATGTGGGTTTAATTACCACTTCTAATCCTTGGTAGGGTTAGGAAAGAGGAAGCAATGCGCTAGGACTAGATAGGTTTAGTGTGAAGAATGGCTACCCCCCGTCCAGTGTCTTTCGCGGCGCTAGCTCCAAGTCAGCCCCTACCTATCTAGGACTGATTCCTGTTAAGTTCCTAGGTGCCAGGACAATTTTGCATGAGCAGCATTGGCTAAGTAATTCGCATTTTACGGCGACAGAGTGGGTTGAAGTAACCTTTCTGAATTATTAAGTGACGTCACGTTCGCGTCCTTGACGTCAGGAGGTATTTTTGGTCGACGTGTCAGCAGTAATTGCTTGCTCACTTGGCATTCGCTGGCACTGCATTGATTACGTACTGGTCAGGAAACGACGAGGGTTGAGAATATTGTCTAAACTGACGCACTTGTTATATTATGGGACGGAGTAGTTGCGGAATTAACTAAGTGCTCCGTAAGAGCAGTTACTATCGTCAGACTGGGTGCATACACAAGGACTTAGACGGACAATTGAACGATTTTGCGGGTCATATACTCATCGAGTATGTCAGATCCAACTGCAGTAACGCCAGGAGATGGCGACTCTCCTGGCATGCATTCGTCGTCATTAATCGGCATCGTCACCGCTATCGTCGGCAATGTTATCATCAGTATAGCACTTAACTTGCAACGCTACGCTCACCTGACGATAAAGAAAGACGCGACTGTGAAAGCCGCACTATATACCGCTAGACAAGGTGGGGAATCTGAAGCGCAACATGCAGGAGCGCCTGCGTATGATGAAGATGTTGAGGAGAGCGGTGCATCCAGAGATTTGGAGCGTGGGCCAGTTATGAGCCGGGTCCAGAATGGAGAACATCCCTACTTTTATGAGGCTATTCCACAGCCGCAACAGAGTACATCCGGGTCTCCTGTAATTCCGGGATCTCCCGCGACATATGACAACTCGTCGATAACAAGCAAAACGCATGAAGGTGATGTACGATTAGTCGAGACCAACGAACAGGGTACCGTATGGTATTCGTCAGCACGAGGAATGAGAATGGCTAAGGACAAAACGAAACATGGACTTCCTCGAACAGAGACGTTGCGGTCAAATGCGAGCGTGTCTGAAAGTACAGATCGCTTACCAAGATACATGAAGAGCGGATACTGGTGGTTAGGAATTGCCCTCATGGCGTACGTATCCTATCTAAAGTGATCTGAATGGCTATTAATTGGTCTAGTACCGGTGAAACTGGAAACTTCCTCGCGTACGGTTTCGCTCCAGCGTCGACAGTGTCACCACTAGGAGTCGTCGCACTCATTTCAAATTGCATTGTCGCTCCTATATTCTTCCATGAACGGTTCCGTGTGCGAGATTTTATGGGCGTTGTAGTTGCTGTTGCAGGGGCTGTGACAGTCGTTCTGGCTTCAAATCCAGAGGAAGAATTTCTGGACCCACAACGAATTCTCGATGCTGTGTCGCAAGTGTCATTTGAAATATATGTCGGTGTGACACTATTTCTCATCGTCGTTCTAAACGTCTTGAGCAATAAGTATGGTGACAGACTTATTTTCTTTGATATCGCCCTTGTTGCCCTGTTCGGCGGATATACCGCGTTGAGTACAAAAGCCGTTTCGAGTCTGCTTTCCTATACGCTGTATCGTGTGTTTACGTACCCAATAACGTACGGCCTGGTATTGATATTGATATTCACTGCAATTATGCAGGTCAAGCATCTGAGTCGTGCATTACAGAACTTTGAGTCCACTCAAGTCATTCCAACACATTTTGTGTTCTTCACCATCTCTGTCATCGTCGGCTCAGCAATCTTGTATCAAGATTTCTATGGTGCATCGACCGCACAGCTAGCAAAGTTTTTCTTCGGCTGTGGTTTAACGTTCGTCGGTGTCTACTTGATTACGTCAAACCGCAAGAATGAAGACGATATAGACATGAAAATGGACAGGGTTGTCGACGAAGCCGAGGGCAGCGATTTCTTCTCGACTGTCGCATCAGTTAATTTGGATCGCAGTGCTGGTGCTCGGACTCCGACATCGTTTTATGAAGAGGACGAGGATGCGCATGAAATTAACGATGCTAATGCCACTGTTAATGCTCGAACACGGGCGAATCCGTTGGTCAGTGATGATGATAGAGCGCGTGATAATGCCATTCCGTCCAGTGAGTCCAGTCCGTTATTGTCATTCTTGACGCCATCCAAGTATGGTTCTAGTCCGGGTACTTCGTCACGATCGTACGTTCCAGGTCCTGCGGGCATGGGTCTGATCATGGACTCTGTTGTTCGTGACAGAATGAAATCATGGCAGAAAAATCATCAAAGACGTCTGCAGCGAGAAAGCGGCGCCCTAGGTAGTGGGCGGAGGAGATTTGCCGCGGAGCCCACTATCGTCGACACTCAAAACGCCCCGCTCTATCGCGCACAAACTCGTGGTGATGAGGAGGATTGAAAAGCTCCAGTTCGTGTAGGATTTAGAGAAGTGGTTTAGATAGACGGTATACAGCATTTTAAGCGAATTAGGTCTACACATTGTTATCGAGTAATGTTTCATAAAAAGGGGACGGGTCACCTATTTGAATGCTTTCTATTAGTTTGAATTTCGGAGTTGCAGAAGTCGAGTCGGGTTATACATTGCTCTTTAGTTGCGTTTTTTAAAGCATTTTGTTTGAATCTGGTGTAAATACTTTGTGTTGTATTATTCTCACAATTCGGTGCCTTGCATTGCTTGTTCCTCCAAGAGTCTAGACAATTTCTCAGAGGCAAATCCGAGATCCATGACTGAAACGCGTGATGGTACATTGTTTCTCTATGCATAACATCCGATCGCCCATATTAAGTCTCAGCCTAAATACATAATTGAACAGTGAGTCTTTGTACAAGTAGAAAGGTGAATTTAACTCTAAGAATCCGCATCTTAGCCCATATACGTGATTCTACAGTGAAATATGGCTGTTTTATTTTGTCAATTCAGTGGCCAGGAGTTCCGACAAGCTGCTCGTACATGCAGTAAAGCACGAACGCAGTAGCACCGACGCCGAAGCCAGGGAACATTCCTTTTAGCCGATTATATCGTGAGAACTGTCCGGTGTATCTCCAGGCCTCCCTGTTTACTATGTTAGCACAAGAAAGTAATGATCGTTTCGACTTATGAATGGCATGCTTACCTCTTCTCCCATGGGTCCTTAAGTGGAGTAGTCGCTAGACTGTAACGGCTCGGTCTCATAGTGTATGTATTGTGAATTATGTGGTTTTGTAGGAGAATTCAACCAAACGCGCGGAAAAGTCGAATCCTCATAATCCTCACAACTCAATGGGACCTGATGCCGATTGGCTCGTCGGGGCTCCACGACGTTTGCCGAGAATGGCACCGAATATTTATTTGGGTGACGCTAAGGTCGCGTGTATGCTTGAGTGACAATATTTGGCAATCTTGACCGCCTCGCACGAATCTGCCGGATTATGTTGAAGACCGAGACAGGTTCAAGCGCGCATCGGCAATCAAATCATTTGTGGTCTGCGATAGAAAGTATAAGCGGTTTATCATAGTTAATGCTACAGGCATTTGAGAGTGGTGCGGCGATTAAGAATCTGAAGGACGGCGCGCGGTCGGTTTCAAGCGAGAACTTCACCGTCAGTTAGGAACAGCAAAGTGGTCGAATCCTAGCCGAAAGGACACGAGTCGATACGTACAATAATACGATATTTTACGTCTCACGCAGCGATGGTTCCGGCGCCGCCATCATCGATGCCCATACCCCTTCAGTCTGCGAGCATGCTTCCGCGATACAATAATATCTTTCCTGGTTTAGCGACTAGTGCGCATAGCGCCCAAATGGGTGGATTTGCGCAGGGACTAGCACCTCCCCCATTAGCTGGTGCTAGCGGTGTTCATCAGGGTGGGCCCTCTTTACAGCAGCAACAACAGCAACAGCAACAGCAACACAATGTTCAGACGGCAGCCCAGACTCCCCAATTACAGCAGCAGCAGGCACATGGATTACAACCTGCTTTACAACAGGCAATGGCGTCACCTCAAGTCCAGAGCGCAATGGGGGGTGCCTTGATACGGGAAGTCTGGCAGACGAATTTTGAACAAGAAATGCACGTCCTTAGAGAACTAGTAGAGCGCTATAACTACATCTCACTTGTATGCTATACTATCACGACGGGTCTTGGCGATAAAGCTAACCGAATTCTAGGAAACCGAATTTCCTGGAATAGTGGCCAGGCCGATCGGTTCATTTAAGACCACAACAGATTATCATTATCAGACTTTGAGGTGCAACGTGGATCTTCTACACGCAATTCAGCTGGGCATTACGTTCGCGGACGAGCATGGAAACCATCCTGAGGGTCTTCCCAGTACTTGGCAGTTTAACTTCAAATTCAACTTAAGCGAGGAGATGTACTCTTCGGATTCTATTGACATATTGACGAAATCGGGAGTCGATTTTAAGAAGCATGAGGAATATGGAATTGATGCTTCAACGTTCGCGGAATTGTTCATAAGTAGCGGCTTAGTATTAGAGGACGGCGTAAAGTGGATAAGCTATCATAGGTAGATTAAAATCCCATTATTTTCTTTTTCTAGATAGTTACTAACTCGGATTAGTGGCTACGACTTTGGATATCTGATATCCATGATGATGAACACGTCTCTACCGGAGGAAGAAGAAGAGTTCCTCAGCCTTGTAAAGCTATTTTTTCCTTCGCTTTATGACGTGAAGTACATTATGCGGTCTGCGACGACAAAGAATTTGAAAGGAGGATTGCAGGAACTTGCAGACGATTTGAGAGTAGCTAGGGTCGGACCGGCACATCATGCAGGCAGCGAAGCCTTGCTAACAAACTCATGCTTTTTCGAATTACAGAAGTACATTCAGGACGCCCCGGAAGAGTCTTATCAGTATGTGTATCAACTCAGATCAGTTTCACGTAAGAATAGTGCTAACATAATCAATTAGGGGAATGATATGGGGCCTCGTTTCATAGTATAATTGCCATTGCGGTTAGACTTTGCAGTTCGATGATTTATTTTAGTGCATTTTGCTGTATGGGAAATGGCGTTTGTTTCTACTGTATGATATTGAACTTGTAAAATAACTACAGAGCACGATGGAATGCTGGGAACGATAGTGGCTATGTACTGTATTAGATTTCTGCTTATCACATCTTCCGTCTTTTCTCTGGCTTCTCCTCATCCTCGGCGTCGAAGTTGAATACCCTAATCTCTCCATCCATTCTTCTCGCTAGTGGCAGATCAGGTCTTCGAGACTTCAACGGATCCTTCCTTGCCATATTTTGTCGCTGTTGGTTCGTGAGCCGGTTTTCGTCTCTATTTTTACCCGACATCATGTCAGGCGTGATAGCTGCCGCAGTTAGATCGATATCTGCAGTTATGTTGTCATCCACATGCCGAACTTTAGGGGGCTTCTCAACGACAACCTTGGCACCTTTCTGAGACAACTCTCGAGAAAATAAGACGTGTATAGCACCTGTAGATGTAGTCGCAAGGATCTGACCGAGCTTGGAGTGCCACTGAGTCTTCACTACGGACGATGGCTTCGATGCATCTAGAGTTACCGCTGTTATGGTGCTAAGATCCGACTTGTCAATAATATGTAACTGCCCGACAGGCGAGTCCGGTGTTGAAGACGTGCCCGTTATGATATATCTTCCATTCGGACTAAAAGATATATTCGTCTCCTGAACCGTGTTCTCCAGGCCAGACCGACTCAGTAGTGGTTTCTTAAAATTTCGAGCATCCCATAACTTGATCGTTCCATCTCCACCTCTCGTCAATATGGTCGAATTGTCAGACCCGTACACGACTCCTGATGTCCATGACTCTTTGCCATGCGCATCCTGAATAGACGCGACCGGTCGATTGTACGGGCCACTACTGCTCCAGTAAGCTATGCCACCATCCGTAGTTGCTCCAGCGATATATTTCCCATCAGGACTCCAACCAATTGAAGACACCCTTGTCTTGCCACCCTTGGTTGTCCGTGACTTGACGACAATAACGTTCCGCTGAGCGCGTTTGATGTTTGCATCCCATATGCGAATTGTCGAGTCTAATGATGATGTAGCAAACAAGTTGTCGTCGGTAGGATGCCAAGCACCAGCTGTGAGCTCCGCTACATGACCATCTGTGTTGTTCATATCTCGCAAATACATATCTCCGCGAACATATTCCAACCTGTTTCATTGTAAGCAATTGCAAAGGATTCTAATTTTAGAAGTTTGTCCATACTCTTCCTCCCCGTCGCGTGTGAAGATCTTCGCTTGGCTCGACGACGGAATAACCAAAATCCATTCACCATTCCTTGAAAACTGCAATTCATGAATAGGATGCGATTCCACTGGTTCTACTATCCTAAACGGATGCAAAGCAGCGAGGTTCATGCCATTAAAGTCCCAGAGGTCCATATTATAGTCGTATGAACCACTAGCTACTCGGACTCCAGCTGGATCCACATCCAATGCAGATACCGTCTATTTCTGTCAGCCTAGCAAACCATAGACACTGAAGAACGTGCCCAACAATGCCGACGTACTTTATTATGCTCTCTTAAGGCTATCTCATGAGAAATCGGTAGCTCTTCCAGTTCATCGTAGTCGTCGCTGTCATCGTCATCATCACTCTCTCCACCGATTCTTTTGCTTGCCTTCTGAGATAGCAAGTTTATGTACTCTGGTCTCCTGCATTTGTCGTATTGTCCTTCAAAATCATATGTCACCGCCTGTTTGCCGAAGCCAGAGGGGAGAAATTGTCGCAGTTGTTCGTCTTCGCTGTCGCTCTGTAGACAATGCTGTGGTTAGCCTGATCCACCTAAGCTGGGGTCTTGTATATACATATCACCCATACCATGTTAAACTTCCAGAGAAAATTCTTTACTCAGCCTATTACATCTCCAATATGCTCCCTGCTGCATTACCTCCACAGTTCGTCAGATGCTGGCGATGTAACTCTCTTAGGAGCTTGAATCACGGTGGGTCACATAATCACTCTGACCGCATACAAGTCACAAGTCCTCCCACAAACCCCTCGAGATACAGACCACATACACCTAAATTCGTAACTACGTAACTACAAATAGAAGAATTGAGATACGGTACTATCCTATTGTTCTTTGTTGGTCTATCATTATATGGCTTAATCATTGACCGAGGATTATTGTGGATATTGCCATTTACATTGTGAAGGTTTGTGAATACAGTTGGAAAGGCATGCCTTCTGTCATTCTCTGCAAGATGCAACAATTTGCTAAAATATTACAGAAGCATATAAGGAAAGGCCGTTCCGATTTAGCTATATTCTCATTATGAGCACGGATCGACGACAAGGATCTGGCCCCGGTGGTTACCAACAACGACCGCAGAATCAAGGCGGTACACAGGGAAGGCCAAATGCTGGCCCATCATCGATCGATTGGGTCCTCGGTCTTAAGGTCAAGATAGTGACTACATTGGACGACATTATTGTTGGACGCGTGTATGCTTATTGCACACTGACGAATACGTTGACAGTGTTGGAGGATGAGACTCCAGTTGGAGCTAAGCCTGATCTGAAAAACTACCGTATCTTGAAGGTCTCGTTCATCAAGGATCTTGCAGTTCTTGAAAAAGACGCCGGTGATGCGAGCGAGGATGATGCGATGACGGTCAACAGCCAGAGCTCTGGGCCGTTCTTAAAAGCGACACCGCGCATTGGGCCAGTTGATATCAACAGCGCAGTGCAAAAGATCAATAGCGCTGCTCGTGCGGCCGGGCAGCTCTTGGCCCAGAGAGGCGTCGGAGTGACAAAAGATGCTCAAGATTTATTTGACGCTTTGGCGAAGACGTATGTGGTTCCTTATAGTAGATTTGACGTTTGACTAATTCTTGCGTTGAAGGCTGCCCGTTCGCTGGTTAGACAAGTCGATTCTTGTCCTAGAAGAGGTAAAGGTCGATCCTCCATACACTGCTGAAGCCTGCAGCGCGAAGACAGGCTCACCCGCGCTGGATCGAGTCAAGAAAGTGGTATGTATTTGCTTGCTCTTTTCAGCCTGATCTTTGTTGGCTTACCACAGGTGCACCCAGGTTGACGGCGAACGGCGGCGACTAGAAACGCTAAAGCAAGCACGATCTGAAACAAGTGAAGAAAGAAAAGGTGGTTAAAAGCTCAATTAGGACCGGGTTCTACTATTTGTTTGTCATGTTTCGTTGGAGTTTGTTTGTCATATAGTTTTTTTTGGTACAATGTCATTGGAAGGATCTTAGTATAATGGAAAAGTTACTTGGCTTTGATAATGATTGACAACTGGTGAGAGCTCTCTACATGCGCGAAGGAAATGCGCGGAGGCTAATGATGTTCTTTGAGAACCGTGCGTCTCCAATCCACGACGCGCTTTCCAGACATCACTAAATATGGAGCGTAGCCAAGTATTACTGGCGAATGCCGTGTAATAATTCATGCATATGCAATACGAGTTGGTAGGACTCAGGACTGGAGCGCTGCGTCATCGTGCACTTATCAGGGATGCGATGAACTGGAAGAACGAAGGGGATGGGGTAAGGGCACGAATCATTGAATCATCGTGATCGCCTCATCGCTGGACCGGTTTATGCTCTGACGTTACGCCGGCCTATGCGGAGCTACTTTATGTCGTCCGATGCTCATGCTCTTCGCTCACATCTACATATTACGGCCAAATTTACGCGTCGTGCCGAATAAGTGGAATATTATATTAAGGTGATTTATTAATTAGAGTATTTGTCGACCACTGCGTCGACGCAGCCCGACTGCAGTTCCAGTCAATAGTACCAATTTCAGCGCCATTTTTGCTTGACAATCGGTTTAGATGCAACCTCACTAGATTGCACAACGATGGCTGCAGAGTCTCTAGTGGCTAGTGATGCACTCGTCGCAGTGCGTCAGCGGCCATTGCAGACCCTACTGTCTCTTCCGGATGAACTATTCATACCAATACTGATCCACCTGGACATCCCTGATCTCCTTGCTGTCTCACGAACGAGCAGACGACTACGGCGACTAGCACTCGACACCCACTTACATCACTTGCGGCTACATGTATATATTCCATCGCGCTTAGTCCCATACTTGTCGTTGCGCCCTACAGAGCAAGACCTCTTATCGCAGCAAATTCTTAAATCGCCCTTACGTCTTGCTCATCGATTCCACGCTGCTGCTAATGCTCTGCGACTCGCATTCGCTCGAAATTCATTGAGAAGGAAGCTCGAGCTTAGGCCTCAATTGAACGAATTGATACAGAGAGGCGTGTATCCCGCTACTGATGCACGCGTGAGTCCTGTCTTAGCGATGAGATGTAAGGCCCTTGAGAGGGAGAAGATCCGCAACTTGTTAGAGCAAGAACTGAAAGGCCGGATATGGGACCGTATACGCAACGCGATGGGTCGTCGAGAGAAGGATAAGCAGGAAAGCGTCCGAGTACTCGTCAGTCGCTATTCTCAGCGGAGGCGCGAAGATAGTTCGGCGGCGGGGAGTATGTTTGAGAAGCATAGACGGGATGCGCGAGAAGCACCAACTAGGGCCAAAGTGTATCGCTTACGGTTGTTTTTTGAACGTATATCAAGAAGTCAGAAGGTCTCGGTTGCGGTTGCATGATGGGTTATTGGCGTATGATTGGTTGTAACTCAGATGGGCAGTGGGTAATGGGATTGTGGATACGGTCGGGATGGTACTCGGAGTTCATAGTTCAGGCTTTTGTTTGGTTGAGATTGCTTGGGCTTGTTGTCTTAAGTTTGTTTATTTCGTCTTAATAATTTATTTCTCTGGTTGCTAAATTTCTCGAATCGTATTAAGTATGATACTTCCGCTCAATACGACCAATATTCATTTGCACTGCTATATAAATACATGCAAATCATGCAGATACCTATCTTACGCCGTACCTTGTTGCTCCTCATCATCCTCGCTCTTCTTGGCTAGCCCAAATTTCTTTAAAAGCGCATCAATTTCCGATGGCTTCAATAGATGGCAATACACATTTCCTTCTTTGTCCTTGCCGACGGTGGCAAATTCTACTTTCTCGCTCGTAAGTGTGGGTGCATCCATAGTTTTGCTTAAGACCTTGATCGCAAGCTCGCACGCCTCTGCCAGAGTGCAATCTTCTTTGTAATCCTGCTTGAGAAGTGTCTGGGCAGTAGCGTTATTTGCACCGACGGAGGTCGCTTTCCAGCCACCGTAATTACCCGACGGGTTCGACTGATAGAGTTGGAATTCATATCGAGAATCGTAGCCGGCGTATATAAAGGAGACGCCAAATGGACGCAGACCTATAGATGGGTTAGCCATTTCTTGTCCACACTAGCTGATCGTCTTAACTCACCTCCGTGCTGTGTATATCCTTGCTTTAAGTCGCATAGACGTCGAACTAGTTGTTCACACGGTATATCCTCGTTATAAAGTCGGAGATAGTCCTGAGCATACACACGCGCGTAGTTGACAAGGATGCTCGCATCAGAAGTCAAACCAGCAACAGCGCAGATCATATTGCTGCATCTCGTTAGAACTATCCTTCATATATCGCAGCTATAACAGTTGATCGTTATACATGCACAACCACTTACTTGTTAATTGTATATAGCTTCTCGGCTGACGTATCTTGCTCCAACAGCTTCGATGTCACTTTCCGTTCCGCCGCTAGCACGATCCCGTCCTTCGCCAGCACACCAATAGAAGTGCCTGCATGAGAAATTGCTTCTAGTGCATATTCAACCTAAAATTGAACTAAATTTCAGTTTTTGCCGCAGATCACGGGATAGATGATTGTAGAATACCTGGTATAATCTGCCTTCAGGTGAGAAGATGGTTGTACGGCTGTCATATCTTCTGCTGCCCATTGTATAATCTGTATCATATAAAAATCTTTAGACCTGTATGCGAGCGTAACTGACGTGAACTGCAACCAAAAGAGGTCGATTGAATTGGTTTGGTAATGATAAAGTCGAGATGTATGATCGAAGATGTTGGCGCGGCGTTGTCAGCCCGTAGGCGTCAGCACTTGGGAGCGTACTTATCAGACCGCAATATTTACACGGGCTGGAAGTCAAGCACTCGAGGCACTTACATACTCTATGAATTAAACGGTGGGATTCCGGACATTTTTGAGACTATAGTATGTAAGATAAAGTGAATTGAGGTCAGCGCTGAAATCTTAACTGTCTACAATAGGGATATGTGCGCAGATCAACCATGAACAAACCGGCTCAGCCTCCAGTTAAGTCATCATCGTCGACACCATTACCACCAGGATGGACACAACATATCGCTCCTTCAGGGCACTACTACTATTTCAACAAAGCGACAAAGGAGTCAACCTATGACCGTCCCCGGCTACATGTAGCTCAAACTTCTCCTGCAATTGCCAAATCAGTTTCACATCCGCCGCATCTAGCTCAACCTGCAATTTCGGCACACCCCCAGCACAATCAGCGACCTACGCCAGAGCAAACGAACTGGCAGGCAGCCTACACTCCCGGATTTCAGCAACAACAGCAACGAGATGGACAACGCCGTCAACGAAAGCCGCGCAAACGCGAAGTGCCGCGGTTACTGCGGCCACTGTCTCTTGAACCATGGCTTTTAGTCGTTACAAATCTTGGACGGCCATTCGTTCATAATGCTAGGGAACGCGTGTCAATTTGGTTGCCGCCACCAGAAGTCCAAGCTGCTGTCGATACAATCCCAAAGGACGAACTTATAATGATGGTTGCAAGATGCAGAGGGTTTAGTGGCGGTCGCGATGGTGCAAGAAAGCTCGTCAGAAAGGCTAGAGTGGAGAGCCAGAAGGGCTCCCAACAGATGCCTGTGGAAATCCATAAGGAGGAAAGCACTGGTGGCCAACTACCTTATGAGGACGAAGATCTGGATGACGCAGCCCTTCTCGCTGAGGCGGAAATGTCCGCCGCAGCAAACAGAGGGATCATACGCCAACGGAATCGTTCGCCGTCCGGCTCTGAAGAGCAAGAGTCGGAGGAGGAATCTGATGACGATGGCGAGTCGACAGCAGATGAAGAAGACGAAGAAGAGGAAGTGGACAAGGGCGCTGTCGAGTTCAACGAAGATGACATTGAATGGCAAATCCAGGCAATGATGGAAGAAAATCCGGAACTGCTCGAGGGTGCAGACGACAACGACGAGGAGGTTCCGTACGAGGAACGTATAAAAGTCTTTAGGGAACTGTTGGTAGATGCGAATGTCAACCCCTATTCACCTTGGGATACGGAAATGCCGAAGGTTGCGACAGATCAACGCTATATTATCCTGGAGACATTAAGTGAGCGAAAGGCGGTGTTCGAAAATTGGTCCAAAGAACGGATTACCGAATTAAAGGCTCAGAGGGCAAACGAGCCAAAATTTGATGTATGGTATCTTGTCATTTTAATGTATGCTAGGAATTTACTAAGCGTTGTCTAGCCAAAGGAGCAGTTCCTGGAACTACTGCGTCAATATGCTACTCCGAAATTGTTCTACCAAGAGTTTAAACGCAAGTATCGAAAAGAACCAATTTTCAAAGACTCGAGCCTTACGGACCGAGAAAAAGAGAAGATATATCGCGAATACGTTAAGAAGAAATAACTGTATATATTTTGTATCTAACGGTAGGCATAACGGGATTTGCATAGGGCTCTGTCCAAATTTTATCGTATAGAAATCATAGATTATCCTTAGTAAATCACAAATGCAATAATATTACGCCACGAAGGGAATGAATGGATCCCAAATAACAACGACATATAATACACACGGAATTGGCAATACTCAGTTTAGATGAAGTATTCCTTTGAAAATTTCCAAAACTCCCCTCCCAGTCCTATCACGAGTAATCATTATCATGTATCTCTCTGTCTCTCTTCTCTCCGATAGTTATATGTCTTTCTTCTCTTCTACGTGGTCTTGTCCTTTGTTTATCGCATTCCCCGTCTTGATTGCTACTTTCTCAATATTTCCTGGCGCACTAGCCGTTGGCATCAGTGTGGAAGGTGGAATATCATTCTCTTTATCATCCGTCAAATCCATAGCATCAACATCCTCATCGGGAGCGCCGCTGACATCAGCCTTGTCCTCGCCGTTACCGTTCTGCGGGCTCGCGAGAGGACTTGGTGGTGTGGAGCTGTTATGCCATGTTGCGACATCAGACTGCAACTTCCCAAGCTCCTTCTGGAACCGTTTGCCGAATACATCGATATAGTACGTTGCCCCATTATACGATGCTACCATGAAAATGGTGAATACAAAAGTGGCAGACAGATATTTGCTGTGGTACCAAATCGGACATGGGATCATAGTCAACATCTGATAGCCAAACTGAATCATGGTGAAGGCAAGGACAGGGAATGGTTCCGGCAGACCGTTGACGAACAATCCCAATTTCGTGTCCTTGTAGCTTCTGCGTAGCCATTCAAAGCTTGTGAGATAACCGGCCTTAATCTTCTCCTTCCGTCTGATGGTGATAAAAATGTGATAAAGCGTCTGCCAGATGGCATACCACAAGCTAGCCCAAAACATTCCTTCCCACAAACTTAGCGACTTTAGCTCGGCGGCGCCGCGAAATCGAACGAACTTGTAGTCGTCGTCTAGTCGAAAACGGATGCAATGGAGCACAACTGGCGGCAGAACGTGAATAATAGCACTGGTTGTCTTCTCAATACTATGCAGAACGAGTGAGTTCCTCCACGTTATTACCGCCCAAGCTAGCGTGCCATATGCTAGACAATACGTCGACAGGAACAACATTCGCGATCCGGGGAATACCCACAACCACGCCAGTAACAAAATATTCACAAAATAACATAGGTCGGCAAGGAAATACTGATACGCTCGTTTCCGATAACTATATACCCTAATTGGCATCAAGTAGCACATTTGTACTGAGTACCAGACGTGAAACCACTCTGGATGAGCACCTAGCAAAAGACCGGACGCAAACACGTTTCCCAAGCCAAATGCAAATGCCAGTTTCTCTCTTTGACTGACAACTTGAGCATCTTCCCATTTTGCTTCAAATCGCGAGAGAGAGGTGAGAAATCGCCGTTTTAGTCTGTCGATATCCTCTTCACGGCCGCGCAAGACACGGTCTCGCTGTCGCAGGGCCATGCCTTTGATTTCGCCGCCCTTTCTCCGCACCGTGTGATTAATCTGATTTATTCTGGTAGATAGAGCCAAATTCTCCAAAACATCGAGGATGGAGAGTCTATCAAGAGGGACCTCAATGGACGGAGTTTCTGCACCACCATCGATGGTAGATGACGCAGACGAAGTCGAAGCCGAGCGAGAAAATTTCCTGATGTCTGTGGCGAGCACTTCTGGCGAGTTTGCGGCAGATGATTCTGACATATCTTGAGTAACTAGCGTAAACGCTGCCGAGTAAATAATTGAAGATATTATAAAGATCGGACAATTAAGTCGTGGTACGTGCGAGAAAGTCGCTGCCGATCGACCAAATGTTCTTTGAGCTGCAGTCTCAAGAAACTGTGACTTTGTGCATGTATTATCTTGCTGTGTGACAACCAACAATCGCACCCTGAATAAGTGCCAGCTGGTGCAATCTGTAAATGTGTGAAATACAGACAATGGAACGACAATCAAATCCACAGGGCCTGTTCGCCTTTCGCACGTGTGCCCAGCTTGGGCCGTCTCGCCGCTCGCCGCCAGCCGCGCCCGCCAGGGTCTCTTAAACGCAAAAGTCGTTTTTCTCCATGCTCAAAATTCCATTCTGCTGAAAACTGAGTTTTCAAGGAAAGCCAAACGCCATCACGAAATTGCACATCACCACACACGGCCATAGTCCACTCGTTAGGGTACCAACCTCTGCAATCTGCCAATCTCTGTTCGATAGTAGGCTGATCGAAGCAGTCCAGGATGCCTCCAAAGCCGCCTTCGACGCCGGGCTTTTCGCAGACGCCGTCATCGGCTGCGGGCTCAGGAGGCAGCTCTTCCACACCAGCTCATCCTCACGCGCCCATGGTCCCACGCGCAGCCATCCCACAATCGTATCCATCGACACCAACAACTCCGGGAGGACCCCATACTGGGGCTGGTGGCCCGTCGACCGCTACTGCTGGAGCTGGAAGCGTAGGCGGATCGGGCGCTGTTACGCCTGGGACACCTGGAAACACCGGAGTTGCACCCGTCGGCTCTCAGTCTACTTACACTCAGGCTGATCTCAATCGCATTGTACTAGAATACCTTGGAAAGAAAGGTTACTCAAAGACAGAACAGATGCTGAGAATGGAGAGCTCGAATGCGATGGGACGAACTCCCTCGCCGCCATCTACAAGTAATGATTCAAGGACAAGTAACGGCACAGCGACAAACAACCTATTGAAGAGTACCACAGATGATCCACAACTTTACATTCGTGCATATGTGTCTCTTCGTGATTGGATTGAGACTTCACTTGACTTATTCAAGGTACCCAAGTACGTGTGAATGTTTCATTGGCACGGCTAACCAGCATAGCCCGAACTGCGCAAACTCCTCTTCCCAATCTTTGTTCATACATTCTTCTACCTGATCCAAAAGCCCGACAGAGATTCACCAGCTACAAGCCTAGCTCGGAAGTTTTTCGACACATATTCAGGCGACCATTCAATTCTGCACGGCCACGATCTGCAGTTGCTGTCTGGTCTCACACTCCCAGAACACCTTCAAGAAAATGAAACAGCAAAGCTCTACCGAGAAAACAAGTACAGGCTCAACATTTCCCGCACGACTTTCGATCTGCTTTTACATTTCTTGGACGAGAATGAACGTAATGGAGGACCGGTTACAATTCGATTGATCAACCAGTATATTGAGACAAACATAACCACATCGCGGCCCGATCGAAATGATGCTAGAAATCAGACCATTGGTGACGACGAGGGTATACCTGGACACATTACTGGACGGGAGACCAAATTCAACCAACAAGCGGTTAAGCTCGGAATGTTCCCGATGGACGAGCGCATGGTCAAAGAGGTCGAACTACAACTGAAAGAGGAGGATAGCAGATCACAACAAGAGCACGATGAACTAGGAGTTGTGCCAGAATCAAGAACGCTTTTGCAGGAGTTTCAGGATTTACACAAGCCGGAACCAGAATCAGATACTCCCGTGCGGGATATATTGCCTCTGCCACCATTCAAGGGCGCGGACGTGGAAGCTGAGGTTGCGGCAATTAAGGATGCGAGAAGTAGGTTAAAGATTGGTCCGATCCAGGCGTCATCGCCAAGTGTATGCATGTATACATTTCACAACACGTATGACGGATTAAATTGCTTGGAATTTTCTGAGGATTCAACATTGGTTGCGGGTGGTTTTGCGGATAGCTACGTGAAGGTCTGGAGTTTAAAGGGCGAGAAGCTGCAAAGTGTGGTCAAAGGTATGGTTTCTGGGCCAGAATATGATTAATTGCAGTGTTGATGACCATAGGTTCTACGCCCTCCCCCAGTCAGCGACTAGTAGGTCATGCCGGTCCCATCTACGGTGCTTCATTCAGTCCCGACAATCGTTATCTTCTTACCTGCTCGGAAGACAAGTCTGCGAGACTTTGGTCTATGGACACACACACAGCGCTCGTCTCTTATAAGGGCCACAACCACCCGGTGTGGGACGTCACGTTTAGTCCAAATGGTCATTACTTCGCTACAGCATCGCATGATCAGACAGCTCGTCTCTGGTCATGTGACCACATCTACCCACTCAGAATATTTGCTGGTCATGTCAGTGATGTAGACTGTGTTACATTCCATCCGAACTCTACGTACGTGCTGACTGGATCGAGCGACAAGTCCTGCCGGATGTGGGATGTTGCGAAAGGCACGCCCGTTCGAGTGATGCTATCACATCACGCCCCCGTGTCGTCAATATGTGTATCGCCTGATGGTCGGACTCTAGCGTCTGGTGCGGACGATGGGTCTATTATTCTGTGGGATTTAGGAACAGGCAAGCAGATTAAAACTATGCGTGGGCACGATAGAAACACATCGGTCTACTCGCTGTCATTCAGCAGAGAGGGTACGGTGTTGGTTAGTGCAGGTGCGGATTGTAGTGTTCGCGTATGGAACGTGAAGGGTGGAAGTACATTGCCGGCGGATGGTGTTGTCGGAGGAATTGCCGCGGCGGTGACTGGTACAACAGCGTCGTCAGGTGCTACCGATTCAGACAAAATTTCTACAGTGATATCAAATGGCGTTGCGACGACATCTACTGGGTCAGCTGCAGACGCATCGGCGCCGTCGCAGAAACAAGGCGCGTCGATGATCGGCCGTCCAGTGCCGGTAGTTGCGACTGCCGACCAAATGGCTGCGTTTATGACGAAGAAGACGCCGGTTTACAAAGTAAAGTTTACGAGGAGGAACTTATGCTTGGCAGGTGGTGCGTTTATGGGAACGTCATAGGGTGTGCCGCACCTGCCGGTACGACTATTGTATAGATAGATGTATAGTTTATTGCTCTATTCGAGTGACAGGTAAATTTATCTGGTGGGTTGTTTTGGTTTGTGCAATAAAAGGTCTAGTTAGTGTATCTCAAAACGTTATGTATGTATTCATCAATGCTACACAGCACTGTGCATGCGAGATACTGAACGAACGAACGCTTCACGCTTCAACGGAAGAGGAATCAACCTGAATGCCAAAGACAGCTGAAGTTTATACAATCGTACCTTCGAGATGCTATCAATACACAAAATGCTATCAATACACAAAATGCTTCACGTAACCAGCAAATGTCCTCTAGTCTTCCTGTACCCATCAAATCGTATATAATGCATACATATGATATCTAATTTGTCGCTCCGTTTATTTTGCTAGTTCATTGTGTTCGTTCCTCTCGATCCAGGTTCCGATGTCAGTTTCATGTTCGTCGAATGTTCGGATGCTGACCGCTCGAACACCTTTGACCCCATCAGCGACCGCAATCTTGACGTGCTTTGCAATCTGGTTCGCGTCCTCGAGTGTGACTGTGTTGCCGTCCTTTGGCGATATCCGTAGGTCGACGTCGACCGACATGACCGGTCCGGATTTAACACCGCGCACGTCCAGCACTTCAACATGGCACAGCGGATTGTCTTGCATTGTGACGTTAGCAACGGCAGCACGCGCTTGGTCGAGAACATCGTCCGGCATGCTGTGATCCACGATTTCCAGAACGGCTTGCTTCCCGGACGCGTATCCCGCCTGCAGAATGACGGTGGACACAAGCAATCCACCGGCTGGATCCAGCCAATCCAGATGCCAGAAATGGCTTCCCGTGATAGCCACGAGCGCGACGATGGAGGTCAAGCAGTCGACGCGATGGTGCCAGGCGTTGGCCGCCAACACCGTCGATTTCTTGTTCTGTGCAATTTTCATGGTTGCTTGAAAGAGCCATTCTTTGATGAGAATGCTGCCGCCTGCCAGCCATGCTGCGTTCAGATCAGGCTGGTCGTGCGCGCCGTGAGAGTGCGAATGGCCGAAGAGAGTGTGTAAGATGCCTTCGTGTGCGTGCTCGGCGGTCTGTATAGAGGCAATGATCTCGTCGGCGGTGAAGATGTGGGAGTATACACTCTCTGCCGCGTTGACACCAATGCCCAGTCCAGCGATCATGAGCATTGCTGCCACGCCTAAGGATCCCAGGGCCTCGACTTTTCCGAATCCCTTAGGAAACGCGGCGGTCGGGCGTTTGAGAGCGACAGATACGGTCCCCAGTGTGAGGAAGTCGGATAGCAGGTCGGACAGCGCATGCGCCGCATCTGCGATGAGAGCTTTCGAGTTGAAGACATATCCGCCGATGCCTTTGGCAACAGCCATGCCGAGATTGACCCAGAGGCCAATTCGCGTGATTCGCACTCCGGGATCGGTGACATCGTCGGACAGGAGAAGGGAGCTGTCGTGCGTGTGGGAATGAGAGTGGAAAATGGAATGGCTGTGTGAATGGTCTGCGGTGGTGTGCGAATGATCGTGGTTGAGGTCGTGGTTGTGATCGTGTTTGTGAGAGCCTGAGCTGCTTAATTGTGAGCTGCCTGAATGGAATTCTTGTCGCAGGCTAATGCGGGTAGCGCCATCGATGTGGGTAGCTTTCGACCGTAGAAATGCCTGAGTGACCGCCCATCGCGCGTGCGATTGCCGTGAATTTAACGAGAGTAGACGCGCAGTATGACGACCCAATGGCAAAACGGACGACTGAGTGTATTGCAGCATACTGTCAAGCGGTCCAACTGGTAGTGGAGATCGTGGAGATCAAGCGGAGTACCAGAACTGGGGACGCGGCACAGAGACCTGCGCTACACGATTCTGGAACAAAGGTCGACTCCTTATTCAAAGGTCTGTGGACCCGACTGGGAAGAAGAAGGATCGCGGCAGTGGAGTGATTCCCACCTGAACCCGAATCCGAATACGACTTTGCCGAATACGAGAGTCGTTTAAGCCGCGACGATTATCAGATCCGGCGGAAGAGCCACATTTTTCAGTCAAACCTCGCTATAACGATACTCCATCCCCAATATAGCGGTAAAGTCCGGTGCTGTAATCTAAACATTGGTGAAAAGTGAGTCGTTTGCCCTTCACAAGCTTAGTAGCTCGGTATTGCGATCAAAACTTGATGCCCGGATTACACCGGCTTAGCGAGGTTTGACTGTAACTGAGCAACGGAAAGTCTCATGCGTTCAAGGGTATACGTATATGCACATATGTATTTTGCACTCAATCAAAATTAAGCAAATGCCAGTAGCCGCGAACTACAAAGCTAATCCAAGCCTGGACTCTTAAAGATCACCCCCAACTAGAACAAATGATACAGTTACACATATTCATTCGTCATTCATTTATTCACGTAAATTAAATACACACAATATATATGTCGGTCGAACTGATTCCCAGTAACTCACACGAAGTCAATTCTTCGTCCTCACCAGGCGCCCAGCAAAAACCCTTCCTCTTGCATCTAATCCATAATCCAGAACAAGCGAAACGATATAAACATACCGCTTATTTCATTCCGGCTGCAATCGACGGCTCAATTATTCGTGGACTGCGTCCTGAGTACGTGACAACTGCAGCTGGACATATGCGCTATCTTTCAAGAAAAAAAAATTGATTGGGCGTAAGGTGGATTATATATTTTCTAATGCACACGCAGCAGTGTGATTTGTGCATTGGCCCTAACCCTTAACCCTGGCTGGATAAGTCGCCGAGACCTACTCTAAGGATCGTTCGGTCGTTTGATCTGCCGTGTATAATATTCCTACTCGGGGCCATTGACTTTCAGCTTAGAGGTTTTGAAGATCCACTCGACGGGAGAGGGAAGTAAGCTGCCACTAAGATCGAGCATGGCAACAGAAATCCCGCTCGACCGTGCGACCGCGAAGAAATTCGACAGCGAAGATATAATTGCGTCGGCGCGAGATGAATTCTACATTCCAACAAGAGCAGAAGTAACTCAAAGTACGTCTCTACTTTTAGGCGGCTCGGTCAAATATTAATGACCTCTTTAGACAAGGAGATAGCAGACCCTGACGCCCCAAGTTTGTATCTCTGCGGCAACTCACTCGGATTGCAGCCCAAGCTCACCAGAAAACTGCTCGACGAGGAACTAAACGTGTGGGCGAGTAACGGCGTGTATGGACATTTTCGACATCCGCATTCCCGTCCATGGGTAACGATTGATGAAACAGTGACGTCCACGATGGCCGACATTGTCGGCGCGAGGAAGGAAGAGGTCGCAGTCATGGCGACGCTAACGACAAACTTGCACTTATTGATGGCAGCATTTTATAAGCCTACGACAGAGCGATATAAGATTATTATCGAACACAAGGCGTTTCCGTCGGATCATGTGTGTGTTTGTCGATGTCGCTATGCGGGAAGTTGTGCTGACTATGAGATTTAGTACGCCGTCGAATCTCAAATTCAAATGCATGATCTCTCGGTAGATCAAGCCATGGTGACTATTAAGCCTCCAGCAAACTCCAAAATTTTGCCGACGGACTACATCCTCTCGATTATAAAGGAGCACGCGTCAACTACAGCTCTTGTGCTACTTCCTGGTGTCCAATACTACACCGGCCAGGCCTTCGATATCCAGCAAATTACTGCATACGCAAAGTCACTGGGGATAATAGTCGGTTGGGATTTAGCTCACGCGGCAGGGAATCTAGCGCTACGTCTACACGATTGGGACGTGGACTTTGCCGCTTGGTGTTCGTACAAATATCTAAACGCCGGGCCAGGCGGAATCGCTGGCCTGTTTGTGCACGAGAAACAGAGTGAACGGCCACGACTTACGGGATGGTGGGCGCATGAAGTGAATAGTCGGTTTATGATGGATAATCGTATGCATCCAGTGTACATTTCGAAAACCACCACTAATGATGTGGATAGATATGAAAGTCCAGTACGGCGCTGCTGGATTCCAACTGTCAAACCCGTCTGTTCTGGACACGATTGCATTGCTGGGTAGTCTTACTGTGTTTCGGAAGTACACTATGAAGGCGCTCCGTGCGAAATCCGTCGCATTGACAGGCTACCTTGAAACACTCCTCCTTTCCCGTTTTCCTGACAAGCCATTTTTGATAATAACTCCCTCAGATCCGGAACAGAGAGGCGCGCAGTTGAGCTTGGCGTTCGCGGACGGAATGATGGATGAGGTCAATCAGGTATTGCAGGAGAACGGCGTGACGTGCGATGAGCGCAAGCCTGACGTGATTCGGGTTGCTCCTACGCCGTTGTATAATTCGTTTGAGGATGTGTGGGTTTTTGTCGATCAGTTAAGGAAGGCTGTAGATATCGTCTTCGCGAGGAGGAGGTTTAAGTCGGCTCAAGTCTAGGTATTAGGGTCCTTTAATGGCATCCGCATTTGTATACGTCTCGTACAAGTCGTAGTAGCGTAGTGATCCATAGATAGTCCTATCTGTTGTGCGAAGTTAGCTAGTGAAGTATCGTGTAGTCAAATCAGGGTTGGAGGAGCGTTGGATACGAGGAGGCCCATCAGCGCCGCTCCACACACACACAACGTTCATCTCGAGTCCACCCGATCCTTAGCAGTGACCCCGCCAATGGCATTCCTACAAGGACTGCCATTGCGGCCATATCAATTACTACGCCTAGGTCATGTCGCTTACGGCCGGTTTTCCAATGCGAGATATTTGTCCGCTTCAGCTCTACTCCACAAGTCAAACTCAGAGTCAAACCAACAGACGGCAGCAAGCAGAACGACGCATTTCGGATTTAGAGATGTTCCCGAGGACGAAAAGGAAGAACTAGGTACGTTTCACTTGGGTTCATATTGCTGAACCGCAAGCAATTTGCTTGGGATCGCAAATAGTGACAACTACGGTAGTCCGCGACGTTTTCTCGTCGGTCGCAAAGTCGTACGACGTCATGAACGATGTCATGTCCTTCGGCATCCACCGGATCTGGAAAGACCACTTTGTCGCCAAACTCGACCCGGGCCGTCGTCCTGGTGGCGAGCCCCTCTCGGTCCTCGACGTGGCCGGCGGGACCGGCGACATTGCGTTTCGGATGCTGGACTGGGCGACCGAGATCCACAACGACCACCAGAGCAAAGTCTTGGTCGTCGACATCAACGACGACATGCTCAAGGAAGGACATAAGCGGAGTCTGGCCACGCGATACGCGGACGGGTCGCGCATCGAGTTTAAAGTCCAGAACGCGGAGGTTCTGGACGCAGTGCCGGACAATTCCCAGGACTTGTACACGGTCGCGTTCGGCATCCGGAATTTCACAAACATTCCGGCTGCCCTTCGCGCCGCGCACAGGGTCCTCAAGCCGGGCGGCGTGTTCGCATGTTTAGAATTTAGCAAGGTGAATGTCGGGATCTTGGACATGATTTATCAGCAGTACTCGTTTAGTGTTATCCCGCTGATGGGACAGCTTGTCGCTGCCGACAGGGACTCGTACCAATATCTCGTCGAGAGCATCGCGCGGTTTCCGTCCCAGAAGGAGTTTGCGAGGATGATCCAGGATGCCGGGTTTGAGGTTTCCGGGGATGGATATGAGGACTTGACATTTGGAGTCGCTGCCATTCATACCGGCGTCAAAGTCTGATTTGTCATGAATTGTAAATAGACAGGGAAGGTGCACATCTGTAATTGTACGACTTTTAATAATCCAGCAATAATAAAATACAACCATTCACCCATCCGTAACTAAACAAGCATTTAAAACGTCAAATACAGCATGCACATCATGGACGGTCCGGTATATATGCCAAACCAGAACATGATGTTGCCTAGAATCTTGTTATTCCTCAGGAACTTTGTCTTGGACAGCTGTACGAGGGGTAACTGGCACATCTGCAACACCAGGAGGTAACCCCGCAGCTTCTTGAAGATAACGAACATGACGAGTTCGTGGATCACGGATGAGAGGAGAAATGTTATGACTATGAGAGCGTGAGTACAAATAACCGGTCAGGACGAGAGGAGAGAAGGAGACGACATACCCGTGGCGGCGCCTTTGGAGACTTGGAATGCGGAAATGCTGCTATGGTACACGTGTCTGAGCAAGAACTGATGGACGGGCACGTTCCATTCGCGCGCGAACTGGTCCCATTGTACGGAATTCCACCAGTCGCCGTAGAAATATCTGTCGGCGAAATGCGTCAATTCTGCGATCTCGTTTAGGATCGCGTCCCAGATGATGTACCACGTCAGTAAGTACATCAGCAGGAATCTGGGCCTGTTAGTGGCATTTTTTTTTCAGCAGCAAAGAAAGTTATGAAACGTACGGGAACAAGAGTTCGAAAAGGAGGAACGGATACTCTGTCACTTTCTCCAAGAACGGAAGTGAACGGAGACTTAGTGCATGCATGACGATCGGGTAAAAGTACTGTTCGGCAATAATAATCATTAAGAAAAACACGCCGAAGATGGCAGCGATCTTTTCGAAGACGTAGTCCCACCGGATGGATTCTGTGCGCGGATACTCGAGCTCGTAGACGAGTGTGGGGAGCATCATGTAGTCAAAGAAGTTGAAGAATGTGACATTGTTGGGGTACATGACCTTGCTCATTGGCAGAGATGACCTGAGTTCGGTTTGACACATGGCGATCTCTTCGAGCAGATGTTCTTCCTGCTGGTCCTGGACCAGACTAGGCGTCCGTTCTCCTTCTTCAGTATGCAGGCCTGCCAAAGCGGACTCAAATAGCACCAGATCACGCTTGACGACCGACAGGTACCCGCAGAAGAAGGCATATGAATGCTGCTTCATTAAGAGGACTAAAGAATGCAAACACAAGAAAACACGCCCGATCCAGGGATAGTCGTTATACATTGGCCACCAGAGGGCCAACCCGATAAACGCAACCTCGTAGCACGACTGAACCGCCCAGCCGGTCGAGTTCCACGAGACCTTGTGCTTGACAATAGCCTGCTGAAGCACGACATTTGCAAACGTGAGCAAAAACAGGACGAGGTCGGTGATGGCGATCTTTGGCAGATCGCGACATAGAATGCTGACAATGTGGGTGTCTAGGAAGTACCCTGTATTTCTATAATTCAGCAGCACGGTCTTTGCAAACAATATAAATGTGCCAAGCCAGAAAAGCGTGTAAAATCCGGCAAAAACAGACGTGCGACTGGCTTCGGCTTCCAAGATCGTCGTGTGTGGCTGGAATTTGACGTCCTTGAACCGTGGCCGGTGTCTTGCCTTTTTGGCGGAAGCGTGGAATAACTTTGTGACGGCGGTTTCGCGCGCGGTCGTGATCTCGTGCGCGATCTTTTCGACAGTGACTGTGGTGATCTCCTTGAAGTCGCGCTGCACAAAATTGTGGGTCTCTGCCGACGTATCCGAGGCCTCGTTCGATGACCCATCTCGGTCGCTCAGGTCTGGCGTCATCGAGCCCGACGACGAAAGCGACGTCGTGGACTCTTGCGGATCGGCCATGAGGTGCCGCCCCTTGTACGTAGGGTGAAGTGCGCGATATATCCTCAGGTTCTCTGCTTCGGCGGAGGTAGTCGTCGATTCAGCAGCAGCAGTAGCGGCGTCGCCGCCATTATTCGCTCGATCCGCCATGGTGATCTACCGCTAGCGTTATATAGGTTACCTACCGCGATGCAAGGAGTATTATAAATCAATTATCTTATTTTGTCGTTATGTTTCAATGGTGGGCCGAGGACTATTCGCCGGCGGCGGGAACCGGCCGATGTCATATCGTCATCTTACCAAGGAACCAAGGGCCCTAAGGCACAGCGCCCGTACGAACGGTTACCCGGCCTTTCAGACGAATGCCACGGGACCACAACCGTCCTGTTCGACACCAACGCCCAAGATAAACTTGTAACTTTACCGAATAATTTCTATTATTTTTGGTTTCTTACATTTTATTATGGGGTCAATTTCACAACATTATTAGTCAGCGTTCAGTTAGGGTAATGGTGAGCTTGGGGAAGGCGGGCGCGTGGATCCAACGGCGACGGAGTCTGACAACCTGCGAGAGTTGGTGGTCGGTCGAATTGCTCCGAGACCCGATAATGCGACAATACGCCAAGCGAGCGATGAGCTTTGAACAAACACGCGGGATGGTCACGTTTGTCAGCGTTGAGTTGGGGGAGCGATTTTGACGAGGGATGGAATCAAGCTGGCCGACGAGGACCGCTGGTTTTCTTCAAACCTCAGTAGTTAACTGAAGAACTAATACCACACCGAATTTGGTGTGAAGAAACTATGCAGATATTTTACGCTCGGCTCTTGGTTAACAAGGACAACGGCTTCATATCAGACTACAACAGGACCAAGGGTCGGCTGCAGTCGGCGCCGTGTGAGACTTGCATACATATAATGGAGCAGCCAGCGGCGGCTTCTTCGGCTTGGAGAAATCGGATGGACCGGGCGGTGGCTGGCAAGGAGTGCGTTGGTTGTCCGGAGTGGCTGGTCTGTGGTCCAAACGGCGCCCAACTTGGTCTGAGTGCGATACTGCGATGACCTGTCCTGTATATGAATATAATAGTTATTATTCGGCCGTCATCGTCGGAAACCGCTTCAATCTGCCCGGAGTTAGTAGTTAGAGGGTGAGGCCGGCGGGCGTTAATCCGCGCTACGTCATAGCGTCGGCAATTGGCACTCAGCCAGCGAGCGCAATTTCTGGCGGAAGAAACCGGCTAATTCTCGGGATCCTACAGGTCAATTCGACTCGAATTGGAAGTTGTCTCGACGCGTCCGCGGAAAGAGAATCGCGTGGTCGACCCGTCTCGGTGACATCACCACGCGTCAGGCACGTGCCGCAGCAATCAAGGCAGCCGCAACTCCGGAACGCTAGTCCTGATTCGGAAATCTAATTGCTTTCGATCAGCCGTCAGCAAGGGTGGACATAAGGCATAATCGCACACCACGTTTTGTGTCGGTGCAGCCGCGCCGGAGTTTCAACCAGGCCTGCCCCTGGATTGAATTGTGATCTGCGTCTACATAGCATGATATAGCATACAATCCACGTAATCCACTTGTTGTCATTCACCCCAATGCACACTTCCCACTTCCCATATGATGTATGTTGTTGGACGACTGGATTACAGCGAGAATCTGGCATGGCATGACAGCGCCAGTCTCGCAAATGGTCATGCGTCCAAGTCTACGTCTCTGTATACGATGTACCGCACCAAACGAATCTGGCGAATCAAGCAATTAGAAGCGCAACTTGGACCAGCATAATCTCAGTCTTCTCAGATGCCTGTGTAATATTAAGCAGTGGGCATCACAAATAGGATTGTCATCTAGTATAAGATACGGAAGCCCACGGGCTAGTCGAAGGCGGCAATTATTGATTAGCCAACTGTTACCCGGAACACTATTAGGCTTGGGTCAGCGCTCGGCATTCTCGGCAGGACACTGTTGAGCCTGTGCGTGACGATGTTGTCAGAACAAGTCGAGTGTTCTGCTGTGCGCAGTTTGTTGGTGTTCTGGACTCTGTCTAGCGCGAATTGTGAAGAATAGTAATAGTAATTATTGATCATATCGAATAAAATGTGAAGAAGCGGCAGATCAGTGACGCAGGGATTAACGCTCGCACTTTGCGGGTCAGATTGATTGGGTCGGCAGGCATGCAAGTGGGTCAGCGTGTTATCAGGTGCCGTTGGCTTCGCCGCCTTAATTGTTGAAGCGGGGCGTTGCCGCTAAATACCTACCCTCAACCACCATCGCTGCTTCCCACCAACAACCTCTGGTCCGTCGTCGTCCCCCCTTATCTTTCGTCCTTTTTGTATGCATCCACTGTCATTGTCACTGCTACAACGATGCCTTTCCTGCGAGGCTTTCGCTCGCGGTCGCACTCCGATCCTGCTCTGTCTCTGGCCAGTTCCCGTAGAGGCTCGTGTTCGACAGTAGATCCACTGCCATCTCAGCCAGAACATGAACCGCAGTTGTTCGACGGCTATACAACCACGACACCGTTCTATCGAACGCGATCTGCACCAATCGCCAATGCGCCGCCGCAGTATACTGCGCCTGATTCTCTGCCGCCGTCACGTTTCCCGATCATACCGCGCGAGGAGGAAGGCTGCGAACCACTGCCGCCGTACTCGTCCACGCTGATGCGGGCCGCAGTGCTCTCCCGCAAGGTGGAGATGCTCTCTCCACTTGAGCAGGCGCCAAACCGGTCCTGGCAGAACGTCATCGCCGTGCTTAACAACACTCAGCTCAACATCTACAGAGCTCCCTCAACCCTCCATACCATTTCCCTCGTCGCCAGGCCCCAGGTCTCTGGTCGAGTTGCATCCGTGTTGCCCTGGCGGTCAGCTTCGTTCTCTGGGCCGACGTCGTCCGAATACCAGCTGTTCTCCTCGTCTCTGCCAAGCAGAATCAACTACGACACTATCGATCCCTTCACTTTGTCGCCCCTGTCGTCCGCAACCTCTGCGTCGTCATCTTCGGCCTCTCTGTCGCCTACGCCAACGTCCTCAATGAGCTCGAGTAGTGCATCTCTCCCTGCCGCATTACTCGGCGCTGACGAATCCGTCCTCTCTCCGGCAAACCTCGTACGCTCGTACACACTCCAGTATGCCCAGATCGGTCTCGCGACTGACTACAAAAAGAAGCAAAACGTTATCCGCGTGCGTGCAGAGGGCCAGCAGTTTCTTCTCCTATGCAATGACGCCCGCGAATGCGTCGAGTGGACCTCCGCTTTGCAGGCCGCGTGCGACCTGTCGCTACCTCTGGACGAGCGCACGATTCCGCGTTGCCGATCCATTCCGTCTCGTCGTCGCCGCAGAATTTTACCATCCGCGCGACACCCGTCGAGTAAATCTGCCGCGCGCCGCCGTGCGGAACTGGCGAGTGAATCAGCACCAATTGGGCCGGCGTCTCCAGCTGAGGAGCCGATCCCGACTGACGGCCAGGATGCCGGCGACGAACCTCAACCGGCCGAGGTAGCCGGCCACGATGATGAGGACGACGAAGAGGACGAGCTCTATTACCGTCGCGAATCAGCCGGCAGCGAAACGCGAACGCGACCACGGAGCGACTCGACGGCCACGATTGCTGGCAACGCCGAGGATTCTGGCGACGACCAGGTCGGCGAGTTACCCAGCTCCTCCATCGTTTCCGGCAACAGCTTCCCGACGACTCGTCCGCGTCGTGATTCTGTCCCGCGGAGCTTCACAACGTACGACGACGACGACAATGACAATGAAGACGCAGACGCCAAGTGGGCGCCGCCACCGCCAAGCTCGTCGACAAACTCGAAGCTGCGGTACGCGATCAGGTGCTTATACTCACTCCCTGCCGACGGGTCCTGGGGCGACAAGTTGCTCATGACGAAGGGCGACCAGTTCATTATTCGGGAACGAATATTTGTTTAGACGAATACATAAATAGATAATGAGGAGTTTTCTGAGTACAGTTGGGTTTTACGTTTTTTTTTTTAACATACAGGACTTTTGATATGACTTGGACTTGTGCATGTATTGGACTTGTGTGGTGTAGGGCCGAGTTAGTTGTTGTATCGATATCGTTTTTCTTTAGTTGGGACTGATTATGGCATATATATGTGATACTTTTTTTTGTATGATATGTGAAAAAGTGGATTTGAACAATCAAAATGAACTTCCGACTATGCAGTATCCTTTAACCAATTTGATGCAACAAGACTAGACCAAAAGTAAAATATGCCGACATCATGCCCTAAAACCGGCAGATGCATTAGATCAAGAGACTGGGATCCAAAACGACCAAACCATCATCGACCGCGCGGACAAGGGCCGAGTCTGTTTCGAGGTTATTGTCCGGACTGAGAAAAGTGTGGTATCCAGCCACATGCCTCGCGAGGTCGTACTCCCTCGCGAATCTGAACTGGCATCCGGCGAACGAGCACGGAATATGTCTGCCACTCTCTTCATACCCCGTGCCAGCTAACCTGTCAATCACGTCCGGCTGCGCGATCAGTGGTGTGCGGGACGACGGAAAATACAGGTCAATGTGGGCCGGCAGCTCCATGATCTTGTCTGCCTTGCTTGTTTCGGATTTGGCATCGTTGTTATTGCCCTCAGAGTGCGCCTTGGCGATATGCTCCTTCAATAAACGTTTATGGCCAAACGCCTTGTCGCATAGCTCCACTTCACACATAAACGGTCGCCGACCCTCGTGCACGGTCGAAGTGTGCACGAGCAAGGCGTGCTTGCGAGTAAACCCGCGGTCACAATACTCGCAAATGAACTTGCGGCGCTCCTCGAGGGTTTCCTCGTGCACACGCATATGCTGTCTCAACACGCCCTGCTTGGCAAACATTGTCCCGCACACCGGGCACACGGCCTTGTGGTCGGTCTTGATGTGCTTTTGTAATGCCGACCATGTCTGAAACCGCATCTGGCACTGCTCGCCGGGTCCGCCGCAGTCAGAAAACACACCGTGCTCGCAAAGATATCGCGGTTGAGTCGCGTGGTCGCGGGCTTCGTGGGCTTTCAGCCTCGAGTTCTGTCCAAACGACCGCCCACACCCCTCGACTCCACACACAAACGGCTTCGTATGCGTATGCACCTCAGCAACATGTTTGCGTAACTGACTCTGCTTGTGGAACGCGGCCTCGCAAGGTGGGTAGTCTGCACATGCATACGGCATTCTCTTTTCGTGCGTGAGCTGGTGTCGTTTGAGGTGTTGGTTCGTGTTGAATCCGTGGCCGCAGTCCGCGCATCGGTACCGCTTCTCCTCCCGATGGCTGCTTTCGTGGGCTTTCAAGTGGGAGTCGCGCAGGAACGTCTTTTTGCAACCGGGATATGTGCATGCGAACGGGCGTTCGCCTGTATGCGACCGTATGTGTTCTTCGAGCCGACATGGACGAGTGAACAATTTCCCGCAATTGGGGTATTCGCAGCGGTAGCATTTCGGACGGGAACGCTTGTTGCGTGCGCCCGAGATGTCGGTCTCGGCGTCGAGTTTGGCGAGTTTCGTGGGCGACGACGGGACCTCAGGATCTGCCAACGCCGGTGAGAATTGCATGTCCGGATCATCGCTGAACGCGCGGTCAAAGTCGAATATACTCGCTGTTGTCTATTAGCATCGCAGCATGATAAAGTATAAATGTATACTCGCAACTCAGCGGGACATACAGTGAAACGGAAAAGGCGGCGACGACGATTGCTTCAATGTCACAGGCGGCGACGCCCCGGGCTGGTCCAGCGACGCCGCGAACTGCAACGGCGACCGCGGAATCAAAACACCCGGCATCTCGTTTTTCCAATCGTAGTTTTCCTCTCCCTTTTTTTTCTCTAGCTTGCGGACGGTGGTGTGCTGGGAAGGTTGTGGTAGTTGCTCTCGTGAGAAAAAATTCGGGATGGGTGGGTTGGATTAATTTTGTGTGACCCGTGACGTAATGGGTAAGGGTTTTCGCAAGCCGCACGGGAACACAAGAGATTTTTTGAAATGTAACCACGAAACATGAACTTTTCTTTGTGCATATTTTTGATTGTTTATCGCCCTGAGGATCTACTTTTTGATAGTTATATTGGATTGTTAATTTCGAAAGAGAAATAAATATGTCTGACTTTGGTGACGATGACGGCGATGCGTATGTTTTGCACAAGGTGCTTGCTTTGATAAGTTCTAACTCCGTTAATCGGGCAGCTTCAACGACGGCTTCGAGAATGCATACGACGAGTTTGAAGAGGAGCAAGTGCAATTTAGCGATCAAGAAGAAGAAGCTGGTAACGAGAACGACGAAGTCGTGCACGCGAATGGGGCAAACGGGACGCATGTGAGCCTCAAGGCGGAGGGGCAGGACGACGAGATGGACGGTGGCAATATCGTCGCCGTTAACCAGCAAAACCAGACCGCGCGGAAGAAAACTCAGAAAGAGCTCGCGATTCCGAAGGACAGGAGGGCAACAACGCCGTATATGACGAAATATGAACGGGCAAGGATACTGGGCACACGGGCGCTTCAGATTAGTATGAATGCGCCCGTGTTGGTCGATCTTGAGGGTGAGACCGACCCACTGCAAATTGCGATGAAGGAGCTTGCTCAGAAGAAGATTCCGTTGATCGTTAGACGGTATTTGCCGGATGGAAGGTACGCTTCTTGCTGGTTAGCTAAATAAAGGACGTGCTAACAAATGATAGTTATGAGGACTGGGCTAGCGATGAGCTTATCGTCGAGAATTAAAATACTTTAATTTGATTCCGTTAAAGGCGTTTCTTTTGGTTCAATTTATCGGAAAATGGGTCTTCTATATTTGTTTCTCTTGAACCTGCTTCAGTATTGGACTGGATATTCGATCTAGGTATTGCAAATAGAGTTCATGTAGCCGCGTACGATATACAAAAGATGCTGTTCATTATCCGCAAATAGTCTCAATTTCACAGATCAAAACAACGCCAAAATACCTAAACAATCAAGCCCTCCACCAAATCCCGATACAACAATTGCTCTTTCCCCAAACTGAATTTAACATAGGGCTTGAAGCAGAGGTCAATATCCGCTGCGTTGACACCGGCCTCAATCAACGCGTCTCGTAATTCCTGAACGTTGGCATGCCCGCTGTCGTCATCATCGAAGGCACTGAACGCCGTCACCAGCTCGTCTTTACTAGAGAATTGACACAGAATAGCTGACATAGCGGTCAAGTATGGAGCAAATTGTAAAGGCGAGGGCATACGTGTCATCATGTCGCTAATAGTCTGTGAACTCGGGTATTGTCCTGTCCTAGAATCAGCGCGCTGTAGACCTTACAAACCCGCAAATTACGCTTACCGAGTGACGTTAGCATTTGCTCTAAATCTGCGGCGCTTATATTGCCGTCTCGGTCACTGTCAAGCATTGTAAACGATTCTTTGATTTGGTTGATCTGCGACTGACTTATTTGCGTGAATGCACCGGACGCAACGCGAGTATTAGAGCGACTGGCGATCTGTGGACGCTCGTCCGAGTCGTAGTTTATTCGTGGCTTTGTTGGAGACACCTGTAAATATGTCAGCAAAATATCCCTTCAACCACAACATCGTCAAAAGGCTTACCATTGCAAATTTTTCTCGAAATATGCATCAAGAAGCTGCTGCCGACGTGCTAAGGTCTTCCCCCCTAACTAATGAATGCATATCCGGAGCAGGAGTAGCATAAATACAACATCAAATCACACGGCACGTAGCGAATTAGGTCATATTTGCAGGCATAACGCCGCATTGGACTATGTTGTCGTGCCAACAGAGGCTGTTTATTGCGGCTCGGCTTTGTAAACACAAAGTTTTGACTTTCGCGATGGCTCTCCCAAAGCCTGTCATTGCCGCCTGCCTGCTCTTAACTACCGCGGCTCTCCATAGCGCACAGATATTCTAAATACACAACCTATGAAGTTTTGATTTTTGGCAATATAGAAATTTATTATACAATGTCAGCAAAACAATCCGGCTCTCTATTGTCGGTCCCAACGAAGCGGTCAAACAGTATGCGTCCACCGTCCACGATCCCGCTCTCCTCGGCATCGTCATCTAGACTCAATCGCGCATCCGAGGCAAACCCGTCCATGGCCCGCGCACCATCCCCGGCTTTCGGATCATCTGCGCCGCCAAAGTCGCGACGCAGTACCGAGAATCAACCACCGGCACCGATGAAACGCAAAGAGCCATCCTTAGCTGCCCCACCACAGGTCACTTCCGCAAACAATTCGTCTCGGCCGTCGTCTCGCTCGTCAAACCGCGGGGATTCAGCTCGGCCGTCGACGCGCACCGAGAACCTTGACGCTGCGGCTAATAAGGAGACGAATATCCATGTCGTTGTACGCTGTCGCGGTCGGAATGAGCGCGAAGTCAAGGAATCCAGCGGCGTTGTGGCTTCAGCAACTAGTCACAAAGATATAACAGTGCAAACAGGCCCACTGGCACTCAGCAATAAAACGTATACTTTTGACCGTGTGTTTGGTCCGGAAGCTGATCAGGCTATGGTGTACGAGGACGTTGTGGCACCGATCCTTGAAGAAGCACTGGCGGGGTATAATTGTACAGTGTTTGCATATGGACAAACGGGCACTGGCAAGACATATACAATGTCCGGCGATGTGTCGGATAATTACGGCACGTTTGCGAATGATGCAGGCATCATCCCTCGTGCATTGTACCGACTATTCCAGGCCCTGGAAGTTGAGCAGTCCGAGTACTCTGTCAAGTGTTCGTTCATTGAATTATATAATGAGGAACTTCGCGACTTGATTTCGAAGGATGATGATCGCAAGGTTAAGATTTACGAGGACACGAACAAAAAGGGCATTATTATCCAAGGTATGGAGGAGTCGTTCATCAAGGATCCTGGCGAGGGTCTCAAGATTCTACAAGATGGTTCGCATAAGCGACAAGTGGCGGCTACAAAATGTAATGACCTTTCGTCTCGATCACATACTGTCTTCACAATCACAATTCACGTTAAGGAGATTTCAAGCGCGGGCGAGGAGTACCTTCGGATAGGCAAACTCAACCTGGTTGATTTGGCCGGATCCGAGAACATCAGTCGATCGGGAGCAGAAAACAAACGAGCTCGTGAAGCCGGGATAATTAACCAGAGCTTGCTGACACTGGGAAGAGTTATCAACGCCTTGGTTGATAGATCTTCGCATATTCCTTATAGAGAGTCGAAGCTTACTCGACTGCTCCAGGACTCGCTTGGCGGTCGCACCAAAACTTGCATTATTGCGACTATAAGCCCGGCCAAGATGAATTTAGAGGAAACGATTAGTACGTTGGATTATGCCAGTCGCGCAAAGAATATTCGCAATAAGCCGCAGTTGAATCAGGTTATGTCCAAGAAGACCTTGATTAAGGAGTACATTCTAGAAATTGAGCGGTTGAAGGCTGATTTGTCTGCTTGCCGACAAAAGAACGGCGTCTACATTACTGCAGAATCGTACCAGGATATTACGGCCGAGAGTGAGAGTCGAAGAATTTTGGTCGACGAACAGAAACGGAAGATCGAAGTCATGGAGACGCAGCTCAAGGCGGCTCGAGAGCAGTACGAGTTAAGTGTGAAGTCAATGTTGGAAACCAAAAAGGAATTGGAATTTACGTCGGTATGTCCCATTTCATACCTTTCCACTCTCGGACCGGAAAACTAACTTGGCTATAGAAAGAGCTAGTTGATACACAGGCGGCGCTTACCGTAACTGAGAAGGAACTATTAAACACCAAACAGAGCCTCCATGAGGAGACAACACTCCGTCACGCATATGCAGCCACTGAACAGCAACTCAGTCGGACGGCAGAGAGCTTGATATTCTCGGTTCAGCAAGCAGCTTCAGATGTCAGTGACCTCAACAACACCATTGAGCTCCACACAGCCGTTGGTGTCACCAACCGTTCGATTTTCGAACAATCTCAAAAGACAGTTTCTGACGCTAGTCAGCAATTTGTAAATAGAGCAACAGCATACGCAACATCACAGAACAAATACTTTGATGGAGCTTCGGAACGCTTGCGGACTTTGCTGGTCACTGAGTCGTCGAGACTGGGCGGCATATACAACTTGATCAACGAACGAATAGCACAATTTGACAGGCAGGAGGGATCGTTGAGAGACATGATGGGCAACTCGAAAACAGAGATGAATCAAGTTTTGGAAGATATCAAAGTGCTGAGAGAAGACATTAAGGAAAAGGTTGGCGAAGGTTTGAGCGACTTGAACAATGCCACCGAAAAGATTTCGCAGGAGCTCATGAACCAAATTGAGGCTTTTCAGGGCCATGTACGTTCATATTTCGAATTGGATACACAGACGCTAACGATCTAGACATCCACATCATATAATCAACTGGGTCGCGACTTGAAAGGTCTCTTTGACGACATGCAGCGGCATATGAATGCTCAGAATTCGGAGATTGAGAAGTTGCACGCAGCACTCGTCAACGCAGCCGCTAGTGCATCTACCGAGATTGAAGTACGGTCCAAGGCTTTGTGGGACTCGGTTGAGGAGGAGAACAAGAAAGCCGTTGAGGATCAGCAAACACTGATTTCCCAGATCAGCAGCCTGATCTCCTCTATGGTTGACGAGCAAACCCATCGTTTGGCAACCCGGATCCAAGGCGTCCAGAAAGAAATGGCAACGTCAAAGACAAGCCTTGACACCGCTGGTCACGAGTTCGTCACTGGCGTCTCGGGCTGGTTGAATAAACAAGGAGAATTCCAGCGATCAATGATGCAGAATAAGGAACGTATCAAGCAGACCATCGTTGAGTCCTACCGCGCGGCCGAGCAGGAGGGTGAGGGGCTCCAGGAAAGCACTCGGACAATTCATTCAGAAGCCATCAAGATTGTTAGTTCACAGAAGGAAAATCTTTCTACACAAATGCAGGCGCTTGATGAATTTGTCACGCGTGCGCGTGCGCGGAACGAGTCCCATCACATGGACTACGGCTTGGCGATAAGGAGCATGGAAAGTGAGCTTCACGAAGGCCTTGATGGTGCTAACAAAGATATCGAGGACTCTGCTCGGGGATTGCACGTTTACGGAGACGAAGCGAAGATTTCGCTGGAGACTGCAATGACCGACGCCGACGTGCACAGTAATGCCAGTGTGAAAGAGTTCACCGCTCTGAGAGATGCCATTCTCAAGGTGCAATTGAGGGCGTATGTGCCGTCCGGCCATACTCCGAAGAAGGGCAAGACGTACGATGTACCTATGCACCTACCGAAGACTATCGCACTCGAAGAAGTAGATTTAGGAAACAACTAATGGGTGGTGTATCAATTAGATCGGTGTATAGTGTTGATTTTAGCATGGATTAAACTTCAGAATAGTTAATGTTGGAGAATACCATGTAAATTTCCGGGTTTTAATAGTTTGTGTTACAATATCATACGTTAGAATGTGAATTAGAGTAGTGATGTACACTTGTTGCAGTGATTGTAATTAGCTGCACAACATTATCCTACTCGACATGCTGTAGTCCGTAAAACCAATAAACGCCATCAAATCCCACTATATGCCAAAAGTACAGTACAGCGCCTAATTCACCCATGGAGATGCGAATGAATCCTGCTTCGTGTCCGCGTGAAGCTCCCTTGTTTGTGCTTCATCGGTTGACGGTTGTGTCCCTGCTTCCCCAAGCGTCGTCAGCGTCTCTGATACGTCGTCGTTTGTTGGCTCATTCTTGTACTCGACGATAGTCTTATCAAAGTCTTTGTTGTCACATAATGTCTGGTTTTCGGCAGGTGCAGGTTGCTCAGCAGTCGCTACGTCCAATTTCTCGACCGCAGCAATAAATGCAGCTGGATCTTCTTCCTCTTTCCTGTCCGGTGTCGCTGTTCTACGCAAAGAACTTCCAGACCCAACAACGGATTGCTGCATTATTGTGCTCTGAAGGCCGTATGGGCTGTCACCACGTTCATCGTATTGGTTGTTGAGTCCCCGACTTTTATTCAACGCCGGAGCGTCATCTTCAGACAATGACGGCGACGTTGATCGGAGACTTACTCCCCGTAGCCTTTCAACCACCTTGAGATACTCATCTGGAGGTGATTGCTCGAGTAGCCGCTTTAATTTCAAGTTCCTATCCTTGTATCAGCATTATGTCCTGGATACTATTTCGGAACTCACGTTTGCGCAAACAGATCCGCATAGGTAAACGCAGCCGTTAGCTCAGTCTCGGCTTGTGACTTATCGGCTTGTCGACCGCCATTTCTACTGCTGCTAATGCTATTTTGTCTCGATTGTCGCGTCTCGCCGTCTACCAGCTTTTGGTTCGCGTTCCCTGAGCCGATACCCTCAATTGTCAGCATTTTGCCAATATCAATACCACCACCGGTTGCACCACTGCGCATAGCTAGAGAAGAAGTCTCTGCCTTCGTGACTTGCCAGTCAGATGAGAACGACGTCGCTCGTAAGACAGTCTTCGCATCTGCCGCGAAGTCTACGATAATAGCTCGTTCGTTTCTCATCTTCCCGGCTTTCCCGTTGACACAGGTTGCTGTCATGAACCATTCAGTATTGTCTGCATCGTCACTAAAGAGGTAGTGCACTTGTGGGTGATACGTGCGCGATCGTGGTGGTGGCTTATGCGACTCAGACGTAGCATTGACGACTGCGGCAGCGAAGTCAGTCGTCGTGTCTTGTATGATTGTAAAGTATAAAGGCGGGACTACCGGCGACTCATCGTTCGCCGGTCTGGTACCCGGTAATTGGGTCGTTTGTGAGGACATTGTTATGGACAATACGAGTACAATTTGACGTGGTCACTCGCGAGAGCTGCCAGGGAGTGCCAACACTGGATTGGCGGAATAGGGTTTTGCGAAAGGTTAGTTGAGAATTGGTAATATCTCATGGCCACCTCGACTAATTATATATCCAATACGGCGCTATGACAGATGCAAAGACGGTCGCTATTGTGGGAGCGGGCCCAGTTGGCTCTCTAGCAGCACTATACTTTGCAAATGAAGGGTGGAATGTGTCGCTCTACGATCGACGAAATGGTCTGGACCTCATGGCGCTGATGAGGGAACTGATGCTAACAAGTGACTATAGATCCAAGATTGGAGAAAGTACAAGGAAGTACATCGTCTACCGGGAAGTCAATCAATCTTGCGTTGTCACACAGAGGTATCGAGGGCCTGAAGGGAGCCAGCATGAAGTTGTCCGACATGGTTACGAGCAATGTCGTACCCGTCTATGGTCGCATGATTCACGACACGAAAGGACGGCAAGAGTCGCAGCCATATGACGTACATGGACAGCATATTAATGCGGTCGATAGGGGGTGGCTAAATGTGGTTTTATTAGACGAAATTGACGAGAGACCCAACGTTGAATTGAAGTTTGGACATCGACTTCTGCGGTGCGACTTTGACGCGAAGAGAGTCAAGTTTATCACGAAGTAGGTTACGTACATGTGAAATTATGTAAGAGTATTAACGCGGCATTTAGGGACGGAGAGGTCGATGTCAACGCAGACTTAGTTGTTGGTGCTGATGGTGCTCACTCGGCAGTAAGGAACCAGCTGATGAGAGCGGCCAGGTACGAGTTGATGGCGTGTTTAACTTCATGCCTCCTGCTGACTTAGACGAAGGGTGGATTTTGAACAGAAGTATATCGATGCGTTATGGTGCGAGATCTCCATACCAGCCCGAGTGACTGAACATGGTAGGGAGGAATACCCTCTAGATCCAAATCATCTTCATATCTGGCCTCGGAAAACATTTATGCTGATGAGCTTGGCGAATATCGGTGACGATAAATCATTCACTGGAACGTTGTTTATGCCTCAAAGTAATTTTGACGATATCACGTATCCCCAGGATCTACTAGACTTTTTCAGGACGCATTTCCCGGATGTAATTCCTCTTATTGGTGAAGAATATCTCGTCCAACAGTTCTTCAGCAATCCTAAGGGGTCTTTGGTGTCTATCAAGGTAACTAAGCTTGTCTTCCGGTCGTAATTGTACGTGCTAATTATTATCACCTCAGTGCACACCATATCACTATCTCGACAGGTGTGTTTTAATCGGCGATGCTGCTCATGCTGTATGCATTCTGACCTAACTTACTCTGGTTTATATTTGGACTGACATTAATAGATGGTGCCATTCTATGGTCAGGGTATGAATTGTGGATTTGAAGATGTTCAACAACTGTTCATGCATCTGAAAGCAAATAACACAGTCTATTCCGGACTCGAGACGTACACTCTGGCTAGACGCCAGGATCTCTTTGCCATTTCAGATCTGGCAATGGCAAACTACGTCGAGATGCGGTCATCGGTCACATCAAAGATGTATCTCGCTCGAAAGCATACAGAAGAATTCCTATATAAGTACTTTCCTGGGCTCGGCGTTAGAACGTTGTACAATATGGTCAGTTTTTCGAGTGTGCCGTATCATATTGCACTCAAAAGAAGTATTAGACAAGGACAAATATTTAGAGGGGCATGTTTTGGTGTGGGTCTTGGAATTATGGGAGTAGCAGTGTATGGTGTGCTGAGATTTAAGAAGATCTGGCAAGGGTGGGTATGGTCATAATGGCAGCCGGCAAGACTGGCTAATTATCAACTGTCGTCGATTTTCACACTGCGAGATTTTGTAAGTTGCATTCATGATACGCTATCGCCTTCAAATTGTTAATATGCATATATAGCGTGTTATTATGAAGCATCAGCGGGTTCTGCCCCGTCAATGACACAATGAATTGAGAGACCAAGCGAACTAGGTTTGCAGTTTAAGTCAAACATCGGGTTAGGGAATGCCGCTAATGTTCATACTCTAATTGTCTGCGGAACAATGTACACTCAGTTGGACACTCCACAACTGTCATGTATCATGTGCCGAGGGATAGCCTCTAAGAACCTGTAATCCCCTTGGCTTGTGACGACCTTCCTGTTTGTAGGTACCCATATGATCACGAAATAGAAGAGTCCGGGCTTATTTGCGGACTTATCAAGACTTGATCTACCAGTGAAAAGAGCGAGGTAGGATAATAGAATGTCTAGACAATGTCGACAGCAGCCCGGATGATAAATTGGTCGGTTTTGGATCTTGAGTAGGTAGGGAGAAGTTTCTGATTTCGCATTTGGCGTTTACTGGTCCCAAAGCCGCACAGATCGCAGACGTGTCAAATTCATAGGTCCGCCATAGCCTTCCCTTTCAATGACAAGCTTATCTTCTGTCGTCCTCACGGTATCTGGATTGTGAAATCGCCATCGATTTATACTCAGGCCAATATGCGATCAATTTTTTCTCTTCTCGCTGTGCTCCTTGTCGTCTTCCTCGCCCTGCCTGACGTAATTGAGGCCCAGGCTAACAAGGACCTTCAGATCAGTAAGGCAATCGTCCGGTAACAATGTGCCCAACAGAAGTTCATTAATTCAACAGGTATTATGAAGAAGATTCCGAAGGAGCAGTGCAAACGAAAGTCACGAAAAGGTGATCTTGTCTATATTCACTACACCGGGCGTCTGTCGGATGGCACGGAATTCGATTCTTCAATTGGCAGGGACACTCCGTTCCGATTCACTCTTGGACGCGGTCAAGTCATTGCCGGCTGGGAGAGAGGCATTCTTGGGTATGCTGACATGTGGCTCGCGGTGGTTTGCTTCTCGACGTTAATCTTACCCTAGAATGTGTATTGGCGAGCAGCGCAAACTTACAATTCCACCCCATCTTGGATATGGTTAGTTTGTTGTCTGATTGTGGATCTATCTATCAGTTATATAACCAACTTTTATCGTTTAGGAGAGAAATCTGTTGGCACAATCCCTGCTGGATCCACGTTGATATTTGACACAGAGCTTTTATCTGTTGCCGGATATAATCCTGCCGATGAAATCGCTACTAGTTCTAGCACCGAATCCGACTTGGCCCCGGAACCCGGGACGAAAGAAGCGACGAAGGACGAACTATAAATAATTGAATTATATATGTACAATAAAGTGGAAAATATACAAAGGTACAATGGCACCCATTAATTCGTCTCCGCTTGTCCAACTTGTAAATAAGTATGTTAATCTCGTCCGTTATCAACTCCGCTCTGTCGGTCAATTACGGACCAAATTCGTTCCATTTTGTACCCACCAACATCGTCTGCGACGTAGAAATAACTCCGCGTTCTAGTGCCACCCAATGCCATTTCAACAATGTTCTGCTTTGGATATTCCTTTTCTATCCTGTCCCTATTGATCTCTATGTTCACCCAACCAAATCTTTTATCGACTACTCGAAGGTCTGATAGTTTCACCCGGCAGTTGTACAAGCCTCTTCCAAATACAGATATGCACTCAAAAATAAATTCCTCATCCTCCTTAAGGCTCTCGATGTCGACGCGTTCCCCCTCAGAATTGGGATATATTCGAAATATTCGATGTACGTAAGGCGTCGTCAGCCAGGTCACTATCGGTAATGGTAACACAGATGGTATTCCCACTAGCAATGCTAACGCTGTCGGAATGCCATCCATTGTTAGCATTGCAGACGAGAAATATCCCCCAATCACGGCGATGGTCCATGCGACTCGTTTTGTTGCAGAGACGTGGAACGACGAAGTGGCCTGGTAAATTGGAGCGCGTGACAACGAATATTTCGCCGTATCAAGATATTCTGCGTGATATACAAATGGCGCAAAAATCCCGGTTCGTATTTTGGTTGTTACTTCTTCTTCATCTGGTTGTGAGGGATTGATTTGGCTTTGCACCGACCGTACCGCAGTGATTCGTGTAACTCTCCTCGACGGAACTGCTTGTCGAAGGACAGGTCGGCTCAATCCCGTACGGCCCACGCAACACCGTACGTTGCTCATATTGTATTTGTCTGAATATCACAGCAATGATCAATTGCAGACTGATTGTATTTGGTATGTGAGCTACCCGCTGCTCGGCCATAAGATTTTGTCGGGCGGCGCAGAGGGTAAGCGTTTCCCGAACACGAGTAAATCCGAGGAATCCCGAAACCGCCAATTGTCTGTTCAGTAGGTCGTTTGCTCCAGAATTCGAACCACTATAATTTGAACTTGGCTACGATCCATGGGTATATAGTGTTGTTTACTGGGCATGTTTCTGAGTGAACGCCACCGTTGAAGTTTCGGCATGGCGCGAGTCTTACAAATGGCAATTGACAGCATCAGGAGTGGCTGCACCGTAATTGGTAAGTGTAATTGGTAACCTGACCCCGCCTATCTGATAACCATTATCAGAGCCCCTACTCAGCAATGGTAGCAAAGCGATCGTTAAGGTCGGTAACAGCACCGGCGGTAACTACTACAGTTAAAAGAGCGAAATCCGCCGCCTCCGCCCGGAAGCGGACTAAAAAATACCTCGCAGATGAATTGGATTATACAGCAGGCTCCCAGCTAGACGAAGAAAAGCCAGTAACTACGGACTCTGAGAAATCGTACTGGCTATTTAAAGCTGAGCCAGAATCACGAGTAGTTGACGGAGTGGACGTCAAGTTCAGCTTCGATGATCTTAGTAAGGAGGGCCAGGCCAGCTGGGACGGAGTGCGGAACTACGAGGCGCGGAATTGTATGCAGCGTATGAAAGTCGGAGATCTTGGGTTTTTTTATCATTCGAGCTGTAAGACACCAGGGATTGTCGGTAAGTCATTGCGGATAATAAGATGTGGTTGCGGTATTAATCAATGCTGTCAGGGATACTTAAAGTGTGCAAGGAAGCCTACGTAGATCGTAAGTGCCCTGGCTCTCTTCTCAAGGCGTGCTGCTCTGTTAATACACTTAGATACCGCATTTGACCCAAAGCATCCATATTATGATCGGAAAAGTGACAAGGACAGGCCAAAATGGTTTATGGTAGACGTGGAATATGTACGTCCCTTGAAGCGACTGATCGGGTTACATGAGCTTAAAGCGCATCTAGCGAAGTATAATTCAAATTCCCCAGTAAGCGATATGGCTCTAATGCGGAAGTCACGATTATCCGTTTCCCCGGTCAAGGAAAGTGAATGGGACTTCATTCTGGAGTTGGCAGATAAGATGGTCGATGAAGACGCACCTTCCAAATCTGCCTGAGAAGATAACGCCCGATTTGAACCTGTGAAATAGAGAATGTACTCAGAAATAGACAGTTATATCATATACGCCTAGTTCTTTCCCTTGACAATGAACTTGTCATCTGACCTCTGCGCCCATTCTGTCCAGCTACCATCATACACCATAACTGGCTTATCTTCGCGCAGAAGCCCTGATTTCCCCAACGCTGTTTCAAGTACACACGCCGTGACCCCGGTGCCACACATAGCAATTATTGGTTTGTCTGGGTCGACTCCTTTTGCTAAGAAGAGCTCTTGTAGCTTGGCAGGGTCTTTGAACTCCTTGGAGCCCTCTTCCAGAACTTCACTGAAAGGAATCGAGATGGAGTCGGGAAGATGGCCTGAGGGAAGACCCGGTCTAGGCTCGGGTGCGTCGCCAGTCCAACGAGCGTAAGGTCTAGCATCTATAATATTGAACTTCTTTCGGAATAATGGTTCGACAATGACCTGGCGTAAATCACTGTATGTGACTACTCGATCTTCAATCTCCCCAGGCGACTCGTACGTTGATTGTTCAGGAATGGCTTCTTCGACAGCTGACATTCTCTTAGTGTCGATATCATAGCCCTCCTTCTTATAGAGAAGATAGTTATCAAGAATGAAAATCGACGGGTGCTGGAAAATTTTCAAAGTCCATAGTAGCCGAGGAGCAGAGAAATTCCCCTGCTTGTCGTAGACGACAAGTGTGTCCTTTCAGAGTAAATCAGCACTAACCCCTTACACTAGCAATACAAATTGGTATTTACCTCGCGAGTAATTCCAAGGTCGCCTGAAAGTAGTTAATAACGAGTACTAGAACTGCACTAGCATTATTTGACGTACTCATTGCTTTGTTAAAGACCTCGGTTGAAGGCAGCATGTGCGGGTATGGGGAGCTTGCATCTTTCACCTCATCTATGTCGAAAAATCTCGCTCCTGGAATTCGTTCTAACAAAAATTCCTCCTTTCCATTTCGTCCAGCATTCGGAAGATACCATGTGGCATCGAGTGGAATGACGGGCGTTTTCGACGTCGCACTGAGCGACTTAAATGCCGCGGGAGTCAAAATTGATGAAATGCTAACACGTGAGGGAGGGCGCATTATAGATAATTCTTTAAATAGGAGATGATAAATTGAATCGAATTTATTGAATTTTCCGCACCAGAAATCAAGCGTTCGAAGATTATTAAGCAGTTGGAAACTGATGACGTAAAGAAATCACCGCTCGCCGTGCTGCAGTACAGTAGCAACTGAGTCGTGATCTCGCAATATGATGAGAATAACCCCAACCCAATGACCTGGATTTCACCGGATTATTTGAGCCATCGCACGAGAAGGTTAGGGTTATGGATTATTTACGATATCACAAGTGTCGGGTCAAGAAACCTAGAAGCAACGCGCGAGACTTACTAGCACAGTCGGACACAGTCACCAGCAAGTTAATGCTTGTTTGCGCACAGTAAAGGATCTAACGAATCCTTTTGATTGCAAATCAACTTCAAAGTGCAACGTAAGTCGCACAAGCTCTAGTACACAACATATACAATGTATCGTAAGCTTAAATAGCAATTGTATTCAAGCAATAAGTAGCAACCTAACTCCATAGATGTAAATAGATAGCATGGATGCACACAATTCGGTAATTTCCTTTAATGGCATGTTGACAAGCACACCACAATACACAACAAAAGAAACTCAGCAGCCAAATCTTTAATCCCATACGCAAATCCCGTACATAAAGTTCGGCAACCATATCTTTGCCACAGACGGACAAACTAACACTCAATTGTAGTCAGCATCAGGGACTGACGATAACTCTCGGCCGTCTAGTCAGAAATAGTTGACAGATACCATCGTCGGAGCTTTGTCGCGTAATTGCTCTCGTGCTCGCCATACTCAACTGGAGGACCCCTCACCTCAACAACTGGCTCCGAATTACCGTCTGATGGGAACTTCCAGACCGCCCAAGCCGACTCAAGCTTAGAAATTGCTACGAACTTTGACTTTCGCATGGTGACCTCGGCAGATTAGTAATTTTCTATCAATGCACAAACAAAACACGTACATAAAAATTCCTGAATAGCACAACATCTCCAGGGTGAACGATGGGCAAAGCTTGCTCAAACATTCGACTAACGTAGACCGTCAAGGTCTCTCCACGCGGATATGAGGGATCCGCGATGTGGATGTAAACGTAACAATGTCGACCGCTCGTTTCGCCTGGCTCATCATCGTCGGCTTCCGTCCACCGAATCTGCGTAGCCGACTTTACAGCTCCAATGAAATCGCCGAGGTACTGAAAGCCAATTAAGTCAAGAGCTGGATAATCCGAAATCTGATGCAATATTAGAAAGAACATGTAACCATACTATCATATGATAACCGGGCCATTTCAGTACGTACTGGCGTATTCAATCCTACGGCCATCCTTCCCTCACCTTTTTTGCTCTCGTCCGGCGCATACCTAACAGTGACACTATGTTGCTCTTTCAATGAATTGCTCTCCAAATATCTATCAACTGAAACTGAAGTGGCGCTCTCGGTCGTTCGGCCGTCAACAATGCCTTCTTCCAATTCGCGGAGCCTCTTTTCTTCAGAGTCTATCGCATCAACATTTTCGCCAACAACGTCACCATGTAGCATACTACTGCTGCTATATGAATCATCATCGTCCTGCTCCTCATGCTGGCATGAGGACTCTTCATGGCCTGATTCAGCAGGCTTCAAGTAGCTTTCTGCTTGGGCTTCCAGTTGCCCAATGGAGCTGTCTAACTGTTGTAGAGCGTAATCCACAGTGGAAATTGCAGCACCTTTTATCGCGGTTTGTTCTTCAAGTGCCGGATTGCTCGCTACTTCAACTTTAATCTCACTCGGCTCTTGCCCTTCAGGCTCCTGCCCTTCAGGCTCCTTCTGACGTGGCTCTACAACGTGCTCGGGATCTGAGTTACCTCCATCGTCCTCAGTATTAGCACCTATCTGCATCCGATCCTCACGACCTTCTTCAGACGTGTCGCTGTCAATGTCGATGATCTCTTGCCGCGCTTTTGGCGGAGCCGGAGTTCCTGAAGAGCTCAGAGAGATATGGTGCTGGTTCGGTGTAATCTCTTCCTCAGCCAAAGCCATGCCCTCGTCTGATCCGCTACTTGAAGGTGACGATATCAAATCTTCAGCCTGTGACGCAAACCCTTCCTCTTCATCCGTGGACTCCGCATTATCAAGTTCACGCTCTAGAGCAGCTGCTTGTTGAAGCAGTGCCTGAGCAGCCAATGCCTGCATTTCATCCCTAAGCTTAGCATCGTCATCGGCCATCCGTTCTCCTTGGCCATACAAGGGAGCAGGATGCTCTGTTCCAAAATCCACGTGGGACGTAGCGGCATCGCCTTCCTCCTTGCTCGCATTCTCCTCATTGCCAGTTAAGCTCTCGCTAGCAAGATTCTCCTCTGGAGGGACGATCACCGCAGGGTTCCCATCCGCCACAATCTCCAAAGCCACCTCCTCGGGTGTACGCGTCTCAACGTCGGTCGTCACCACTTCGTCCTCCACATACGTAACGTTGCCTTTAGATATGATAATCTCGAGTTTTCCAGTCTTCGTCTTGGAATGCACATTGCCAATCGCTGCATCCTCTGCTGCATAATCTGTGACTTCGACATATGAGACTTCAACGACATCATCCTCATTAACGACTTCATCGTCAAGCACATTCTCGAGTGCCGGAAAAGCATTGAACGGCGCTGGCGCAATGTCCTGTGATAAATACGCCCGGCTCGTCAGCGGTGTCATGATCGTCTCAATCAGTGGGGTATTGTGAATACTTTCCGCATCCACTGTCTCATTCTCCATGTCTGCAATTTCTGGATGTGTACTTCCAAGAAAATGACTCTTTGCTTGAGACAATTCCGACAACACCGTTTCAGACACAGCATGCTCTTTAATAATTGAACCCGAAGTCTCTTTTTGCTGGGGTAGACATGAGCTGACTTCAAGCGCCCCATGATTTGTCTGAAGGGCCGATAGTGCATAGACTTCTGGAAATCTCGATCGAAGACCCTCCATTGGACCGTCGCTACAGGTAATGTGTGACGACTTTTGTTCCAGTTGCTGATACTTATGGTTATCGTGAAATACGGCTGGAATCGACACGACTTCGACCTTGTTGGACTCCCTCATAGTCGACAAAGATAGAAGAGGATTTGGCGGTAGTTCGTCGTTTCGGACCACCTCAGGTATGTGACTTTCGTCAACAACGTCCTCTAGCGTGAGTTGGTGTCCCGAAGAGGTAGCCACTGGGACGGCGCTTCTCTGGGAATCGATCACTTCTGTTGCAGTTAGACTTTGAGACCGCTCAGGTTCTGTTGACATATCCATGACAGTCTCCTCCTTGGTCGCAGGAATAGCCGAATCAACCTTCGTGAGATCCAAAAATGCTCCTGAGGCTGGTTGTGAGAGATCGCGAGTAGCGGCGCATATATCTACCATAACATAGTCGAGATCAGCTGATTCTGGGACGTTGTCTGCCTCAGGGTTAGCAATCGCCAGTGGCTCTGACTCAGTACGCAGAGGTTGTGGTGACGGCTCGGGAACGATTCTCACGTGCGGGAGTTCCATGGCCAATGTTTCGTCCTGGGTGTCATGCATAGTATCAATATATTCTCGAGCAGACTGTTCTACGGGACATGGCACTCTCTGTTGCTGCCCATTAGCAGGATATCGTGAAATAATATCTTCGCCCTCCGGTTCTGAGGCATCCTCCAATGTCACGTAGGGGTGTTGGGTCTGTATCAGCTTCTCAGAAAGTTTGATGGGTTTGGCATCATCACCAGACTTGTCGCCGTCGCTACCCTCCGCGCTGGTCGTGAATCCGTCAGCAATAGTAGCCAAAGAGCTTGTGATCCCAGACTTCGACCCTGGATCCCGCAACTTTGCCTGTAATATCTCATGGTACAAATTTGATTGAGCCCTTTCCAAATTCTCCGACCGCCGGTCTTGGTCTTCGTGACTAACAGATTCTTGGTCGGCTACACTTCCAGCCTGCGTCACAACACTGATGTCATCCATCATCGACTGATCTCGTGCCTGACGGCTACGGCTGGCATGACTTTCTTCGAAAACCTTCTGTCTCATGAGATCTCTGTATAGTTCATTCTCGCCGTGGAGTAACTCGGCTGGTTCTGTAGGTCTCAGTATCAAAGGCTCAGTACTATGAGTCACTGGCCCAGGAATGGAAGCGTCAATAGGGCCAGAAAATGACAAGTTTGTGACATCCATACCGCGAACAACTGGTGACGAAAGCTGCTCCGGGTTCGCGTCTGAATTTTGCTTGGCGACGGGAGTCGCAAGAGTATGTTCGTCTTGAAGAATCCTGCGCTCCTGCAGGGTACTGGAATCATCATAAACCCATTCCGACGAACTCGGACTGCGCTTTGAGCGCTTTCGTAATGGGCCAGCCATATCATCGTCAAACTCAAGGAATGCACCGGAGGAGAACGTATCATCGGAGGATGGCCGTTCGCGACGGCGTAGTATATCTGGAGGTGTAAACCAGATGTTCGAGCCTGCAGTTCCGGCGGCGGACGACGAACGGGTTATGGATACATTGGCCGAAGCTGTCCGCGAGGGCGTCATTGGGGATGACACTGTGGCCATCCACTCGTCATCTTCGACATCGGATGATGCGGAGCGATCTTCATCGTCCTCCACAATATTCTCCGGAATCAGCTGCTGCGGCGCGTTATCGTTGACCTAAAATCGTCATTAGCTGATTAACACATCTAAAAATCATTGCACTTACCTGAACAAGCGCCCCATGCTCCCAGACACAGATCCAGTCTGAATCAAACTCAGACTTGGCATCTGGCTGACACCTTACTACTTGACTTCCCTTCAGCGCGATGCGTAGTTTGTCTCCACTACTCATCAGCTCATCTGCGGCCCTTCCAAGAGATTTTCCTTCAAATACTAGCTTAATCTGGCCTTTAGCAATTCGTTTGGAAATATCAGAATCACATAGCTGAACTGAAAACTGGCGTGTCAGGGACGAGTAGGGCCAGACAAGCGAGATCTCACCGCTGAGGAAATGCGAGTCCACGGCGTTCGACGGTGACAAGGTAGCAATTTCAAGTTCCTCAAGCTTTTCAAACGAGCTTAACGTCTCATTGTGAAAATATTCCGATGAAGGCATACCGACTCGTTACCTGATATTCCTCAGTTGATTCAATGGGAGTCCAAGTTGCAGATCGAATGCCTGACAGCACAATCGACACTTGTAATCTGCAATAACGAATGGTATGCAAAATTTCAGTTCTCAGCTGGTTCTCGAAAAGCGGCGGTTTTACGATCTAGATTAGACACGGTAACAGAGATCATGAGAGAACCGGAGTCAGGGTAGACCAAAGTGCCCTAACCCGCATCTTCGACGCGTCGCGCTAAGGGTTCGGTGTTGAGTTCTGTATGCTTCAGCCGCAAGTCCCAGCTTACACTTCCGAGCCGAAATCACCACCTTCTCCTGCGTGGTTCTAACGTCACATAATAATTTACATAGATCAAATTTCTTTTTCCTTTGGCTCATTTCGCAAGACGTATAGTTAGGGATCGGCACGGATAATATCCAGGCTAATTTGTCCTTATCCGTATCCGTATCCGTATCCGCGTAAAATATCTATATCCGTATCCGTATCCATATCCAGATATATTGGCTTTATCCGTATCCGTATCCGCAGTATCCACGGATATCCGTAATATCCACGGATACGACTCACGTAACCTTGAGGGGGCTTTTGCTCAGTCGATTTCGGTTTGGAGCCCAGGACTATGGAAAGAGGATGATCCTACGATACGACTGACTATATTGCTCACTCAATTGGGCTGCAAACCGCTATATATCTAGCATTCAATAACGGACACAAACCGTAATCCAGTATATAAGCAGTTGCGAGTGATCAGATCCGTGTTCTGATTCAAGCTTCCCTCAGCTCACAGCCAAGCGCGCACCATATTCTGGATTCATGGACTTCCGTTCCCTATACAACTGAATATTTCGCAAATCGCAACTCACTTAAACTCTCCCAGTATTATTATTTTACACATTTGTATTTGTTACTCGTATCCAATAGTTTCGCAACTGAAGCAATACTTCACCATAAGTTTAGGGATATGGCAGTCACAGCTCGCCAAAACAGTTTGTCCTCTGATTCGCCACGCACACACACTCTCGGTCTTCCGCCGGAGATTATACTGTTTTAACCCTAACCCGGAACACAGTTTGATGATCGACGTTTGCGCACTCGAAGGCATGATTGGTCTTATGGCCCAGTTGGTTAAGGCATCGTGCTAATAACGCGAGGATCCGCGGTTCGATCCCGCGTAAGACCAACTCCAATCGTGTTTTTTTTGGGACTTTGCAGCTACTTCCTCGCTCTCCTTGTAGGTTTTGTGATATCAGAGTTTCTATATCTCTTTCTCTTGGTTATTTTAACATCTCCATTTCAATACTTTGGCATGGTAATATGTGTGTGTCCTATTAACTAAAGATTGTGCTGGCAGTATTGTCGACGAACATCAACACGTCGGAACTGACCGACGACATGGTCATCGACCTGCCGTCGTCCTTGGACGCGTCCTCGACAGAGAAAGAATTCGCCATCGTCAATAATAGCAAAATGACAGGCGACTAGCGTGCGTTGGGTCGTCTCTGATGGCTGGCAGGGCGCAAGGCTGGATTGAACGGTGGTCGGATCTCGGCGTTGTCAAAACGTTGGGTCTGGTGCCGTCTAAAACAAGGGGAGATCAAAGTTTAAACATCGAAGCTTCTCGGGCGCAACGCGATAACGACTAAAATTATCGCCGAGATCGGGGTATGTTGTATATATAGCTGTACAAATGAAGGAATATTAAATTTCTGTAGCTAATAGTGTTGATATATTAAGCCGACATGAATTGTGGACTTAGGACAATTCTACAATAAAGTACCACATCGCACGATCTACTGGGCACCTTAAATCGACGGACACTTTTGTCGCTGTATGCTGAAGATATTTTAGCAGTTCAACGACGGTTTGCAGAATATCACCTGCCGTCTAGTTATGACAGTCGGTTCAACTAAGCGAGTTGCGGTATTAGGTACGCGCAAAGACTTTCCATCCGGCCGTGAATCCGATGACGGACGATGAATGTTGCTAACTTACAATTTCAGGTGCCGGTGCGAGCGGCCTATCAGCTGTTGCAGCCTTAACAGCGGAAAGAGGTTTTGAACAAATTAAGGTATTCGAACGGAATGCAACGCCAGGCGGACTATGGAATTACACAGAGTACGTCGACATGAACGTCGCTCTACCATCGACCGACCCTTCTGTTGCCATGCAACCGCTTGTTGATGAGACCTCGAAATTAAAGACGTGGGCAGGAGCTGCATACGATAATCTGGTAAGGTGTCGTCTGTTTACAATCCGCGTTGGCCTCGTGTTTAATTGTGTACAGATTACGAACGTCCCGTCGCCCATTATGCTTTTTGAGAATCCCGATTATGATAAGGAATTCAATTACTTTTCACATAGAAGTGCTATTGCCGATTTTCTTCAGCACTATGCCAGAAAGTTCGAGCACCTTATTTCATACAATTCCAACGTCTTAGATGTTCGGAAAGAGAATGGAGAGTGGATTATAACATATGAGCCTGGTGTGCTAGGTAGCTTGCCCCGCAAAGAAGCATTTGATGCAGTGGTCGTTGCAACTGGCTACTTCAATGTGCCATATGTGCCAGATGTTTCGGGCCTGCCTGAATACTTGGAGAAGTATCCAGGAAGTATCATCCATTCCAAGATCTATCGAACGTCTGAGCCTTATGAGAACAAGGTATACTAAGTTAACCTAGATTCACCATGCTCTTACTAAGGAGAAATTTATAGACTGTTTTAGTTGTGGGAAATGCAGCTAGTGGCATGGACATCTGTAATCAACTGGTTAGCGTTACGGGCAAGAAGGTGTACAAGTCAGTGAGAAGCGAAACTATAGCTCCTGGCAAACCAAATCCATTGATAGAAGAAGTTACTGAAATAGATTTCTTTGAAGCGGAAGACAAAACTATCCACCTCAAAGATGGAAATGTCTTGGATGATGTCGACGTTGTGATCTATGCAACGTAAGTGCTCAACTTCGTGAATGTACGACAGATTACTCACCGGTATATAAGCGGATATTTGCGGAGCCTACCGTTTTTGTCACAGATCAATGAGGGCAGTCATCCACTTATTACGGATGGGTCTTACGTGAGAGACTTGTTTTTGCATTTTGTGTACATTGAGGATCCAACACTGGCTCTGCTTGGGACACCAAGATTTGTGTTACCTTTCAGAGTTTCTCAGGCGCAGGTATGTACGCATTCATAGCAAGGGAATTCCTCCGGAGTCTCACCTTCATAGGCTTGCTATATAGCACGTGTGTGGTCAGGACGACTGAAGTTGCCACCAAAGGCAATAATGGATTCTTTCCTACGGAAGCGCTACCACGAAGTGGGTGACTCCAAGGCGTTCCATGATCTTAAATATCCAGAAGATGCAGATTTCTGCGAGTATATTCTTGCGCTCTGCCAGCTGATTCCTGGGCATCATGGGTTGTTCCCTCGGAAATGGACAAAATTAGAACGATCTCTGCGAAAGGATATTGGAAATCTGAAGGTCGCATTTGCTCAATACCTTGAAGACACTGGACGACATGCCACGAGCAGAGAGGAGTTAGAGCGCGGTGGATTTTTAGGTCCATTAGAAATAGATGACTCGGAACCTAATTTCTCCACTTTTGGTAGAGTGCTTAATGGAGATCAGTACACAGAGGAAGACATATTAGAGGCAACTAGAGACATGTTGGAGAGAGTCAAAGTTAAGAATTAGTCGAGAAGAGATTTGCATAATGAATACTGAGGGCATTGTAGCATTAACTAGAATTCTAATTATATAGTTTTGAGTTGCTATACTAGCGCGATCGATTTCAGTCTTCCCCATACTGATTTCGAGCAGCAAATTCTCAATCGATTTCACGAGAATATATGCCGATTCGTGCTTCATCGTAAAAATCGGGACAAGACGTCTATGTCATTGCACACCCTGTCACAAGCCAAAGACAACCTTGGGGTTAGGGCCAATCTCGACTCTAGCGTTCGCGTGCGAGCCAACGCCGAGTTCCGACGAAATTTCGTCGCCGCCCGATAACAGTGGAGATTTCTGGATGAGCACTGGCAATTTTGCACGCTTCTCTATATCACAAGACTTGACGTCCTTAAATTCCCGGAGGTACGTTGATTCGACTGTGAAGTGTGTGTTGAGAGCTGTACGGCTTGGAATATCGCCGGGTTATGTTAACTGTGGATTGGGGCAGAGTCATATTTGCCGCCACGCACCGCCGCAATCCTTGTGCCGTCTTAAATCGGACACGATACTCCATATTTCATTCCTTCCCAACAACTAATTTGTCGAATTCGAAAGCTGATTTTGCGAATATGGTTAATCCTGACAATTGGCCCGCGGCCAAGGTGTGTCTCTATTCTCAACTGAAAAGTTGTCGCACATTTTACTAATTCGCAGGTCCGCACTACCTTCTTGAACTATTTTGTCGAGAAGAGAAGTCACACGTTTGTTCCTAGCTCCTCCGTTGTTCCCTACGATGATCCCACGCTTCTTTTTGCCAATGCAGATATGTGATCCGCCGATTTCATTACTTGGACCGGTTTGAGCTGACTTCCCGTCTACGTATGAACCAGTACAAAGCAATCTTCTTGGGCAAGGTTGATCCCGCGAGCGATTTCGCCAAGCTCAAGCGCGCGACCAACTCTCAGAAGGTATTCTTGCAACTGCTCGCGTATGCGATACACAAGCCGAGGGCTAACACTGCTGTGATATAGTGTATTCGTGCCGGTGGCAAACACAATGGTGAGTGCTAGCGTCATGATAACTGCGACTCCTGGCGGTGGCAAAGCCAATAAGTGACTCAATTGTGACTAATATATGGTTTAGATCTTGAGGATGTCGGCAAAGATGTATGTTTATTGTTCTCATGCGGCGGTTGCTACGCGGAGGGTCTCTAACCTGTCGTTCGTTCCAGAGTTATCATCACACTTTCTTTGAGATGCTTGGTATGGCTTCAAGTCTTTGTCAATGAATAGTCACATATCTTACAGTTGCTAGGTAATTGGTCATTTGGTGACTATTTCAAGAAGGAGGCCGTTGCTTGGTCGTGGGAGCTTCTCGTCGACGTGTACGGCCTTGACCCGGCGCGTCTCTATGCCACCTACTTTGGTGGTGACGAGAGGTCCGGGCTTGAGCCCGATTTCGAAACTAAGGAGTTGTGGCGGAGTATTGGTCTCCCAGAAGATCATATACTTCCAGGCAACTTGAAGGACAACTTCTGGGAGATGGGCGATCAAGGGCCATGCGGTCCTTGTAGTGAGGTGCATTATGATCGCATCGGAGGTCGAAATGCTGCACATCTTGTCAATATGGATGATCCTAATGTCCTCGAGGTCTGGAATAATGTCTTTATCCAATTTAACCGTGAGGCCGACGGATCTCTTCGAAGTTTGCCCGCCAAACACGTGGATACTGGTATGGGCTTTGAGCGCCTCGTCTCCGTGCTCCAGGATAAGCTCTCCAACTATGACACAGATGTTTTTACGCCATTGTTTGCCAAGATCCAGGAATTGACTGGTGCTCGACCATATGCTGGAAAGTTCGGCGAGGAGGATGTCGATGGTTTGGATACTGCTTATCGTATTATCGCTGATCACGTCCGAACTCTCACTTTTGCTCTCAGTGACGGTGGTGTTCCGAACAATGAAGGTAGAGGATATGTTCTACGACGAATCCTTCGACGAGGTGCTCGCTACGTCCGTAAGAAATTTGACGTTCCAATTGGAAATTTCTTTTCTCGCCTAGCACCAACTCTGATTGAACAAATGAAGGATATCTTCCCGGAACTGACCAAACGGAGCAAGGAAGTTTTTGAGATCTTGGACGAGGAAGAAGAGTCCTTCTCGCGAACGTTGGATCGTGGTGAAAGGCTCTTTGAGCAGTATGCCGAGAAGGCTCGTGTGGATGGCGTCAAGGTCTTAAACGGTCGAGACGTCTGGAGACTTTACGACACCTATGGATTCCCGGTTGACTTGACGCGCCTGATGGCAGAAGAGAATGGCCTTGAGATCGATGAGGCAGGATTCGAGAAGGCCCAGGCTTGGTCTAAGGAAGCTAGCAAAGGTACCAAGAAGGCTACCGCCAATGGAGAACTTATCAAGCTTGATGTCCACGACTTAGGCTACCTGGAGAAGGCAGGCATTTCCACGACCGACGACGATCCTAAGCATGGTCTTGGTGATATTACGGCTACCATCAAGGGTATCTATTTCGACAAGAAATTTGTGGAGACTACTGAGGGTGTCAATGAGGATAAACAGATTGGTATCATTCTGGACAAGACCAATTTCTACGCTGAGCAGGGTGGTCAGGAGTACGACACCGGGAAGATTGTCATCGATGGCAAGGCCGAGTTCGAGGTTGAGAACGTGCAGATGTATGGCGGCTACGTCTTGCATACCGGTTACTTGAAGTACGGTTCATTCACAGTTGGCGATTCTATTGTCGCCGAGTACGATGAGCTGCGACGGTGGCCTATCCGGAATAATCACACTGGGACCCACGTTCTCAACTACGCTCTGCGAGTAGTCCTTGGCGATAGTGTTGACCAGAGAGGCTCACTTGTTGCTCCCGACAGATTGCGATTTGATTTCTCCCATAAGGTAAGCTGGCATTTGAGTTCGCGCTTGGAAATTCACTAACGTTGCTCACAGAGTGGTCTCACTCTGCAAGAAGTTTCCAGGGTCGAGGATATTTGCACGGTTGAGATCCGGAAAAACCAGCCTGTTTACGCCAAAGACGTGCCGCTATCTATCGCCCGTGAGATCTTCGGTGTTCGAGCTGTTTTCGGCGAGACCTATCCCGATCCAGTTCGGGTTGTTGCTGTTGGTATTCCCGTCGATGAGCTCTTGAAGGACGTCAAGAATGAGAAATGGCAACAGTTCAGCATTGAGTTCTGCGGCGGTACCCACGTCAAGGCAACTGGGGACATTAAGGAGCTCATTATTGTCGAAGAAAGCGGTATTGCTAAGGGTATTCGCCGTATCGTAGCCGTCACTGGAAACGAAGCACATGAAGTCCAGCGCCTTGCGGCCGATTGGTATGTGAAGCTTGGCCAGTTGGAAAGGATGGCGGACGGCCCTGCGAAGGAGGCCGAAGCCAAGGCCGTCGGATACGCGCTCAATCAACTGTCCATCTCGGTTGTCAAGAAGGCTGAACTGAGGGACATTTTTGCCAGAATCCAGAAAAAGATCGTTGACGATAGCAAAGCCAGGCAGAAGGCCGAGAGTAAGAGGGCTGTTGATCTTGTCGTCGACTACTTCTCAGGGGAGAAGGAGGTGGTTTTCCCATACCTCGTCGCAAAGGTTCCCATTTCCGCCAACCCGAAGGCTATCGCTGAGGCCGTTAATTATGCGAAGTCCAAGCTTTCTGACAAGGTAGTTTATCTCTTTGCCGGCGACTCCGAGGGCGACGAGAAAAAGTTAGTTCATGGCGGCTACGTTGCCGCCGATATGTCAAGCAAGGCTGGTTTCTCAGCTCAGGACGTTGCCGCAATCGTCAGCGGACTTGTCGGCGGAAAGGCTGGTGGTAAGGGAGCTACGGTGCAAGGCGTTGGAAGCGACACGGACAAGCTGGATGAGGCCATTGTTGCCGTGGAAAAGTATTTTAAGGAGAAGCTCAGCATATAAGGTGCTCATAATGTATAATTATTTCTTTATTACTTTGCTGTTTGGTTTAGATGACGAGAAATTGAATGCTAGATCGTACATACAGATTGGTCTTAACTATAGAATAAAAGGGCCAAAGTTACCCGGCTTGTGTGGGTCCAGTTCTACGCCATTCGACCGCAGGAAATAGAGTTTGTCGGTAGAGACTCTAAGCGGTTGTCCGACAACTCGCGGCGCAGCGAGCAAACGAACAAAAGTGGCAGCGAGAAAGTCCAACACGCGCGGAGAACCCAAAAAAGCTCAGCGGAGCCTGTTCCTCGTTTGGTCATATTCCAGTACTTTTTCAGTCACGCTCACTTATATTACTCTCTTCAATTCTAGCACTCTCGTCTGAACGTGCTTGTCTTACCATAAATAGTGAGTTCACACGAGAATTTCTGGTTCTGAGTGGGGCGTGTGCAATGGCGGAAGAGTGCAAATGCTATGCGAACGAGCCCTTGCTAACATCCACCGGCTTTTTCAGATTTTCGCACAGTACGAATTTACCATTCACCCAGATCACACGAAATAGGTTTAGTGTCTATTGCGAAACAAAGTATCTGCATACGGCAATCCTCAACCTACTCTAGCGGTTGGCAATCTACTTCCATAACTATATTCACGTGTTCAGGGGATCAATTAGGGAGAATCCATCCTAGAGCATCCAGTTTTGCCAGCAAGTCAAACATTCGGCTATTCAGTTGACAGTGTCTGCTGTTGCATTTTTTGTATATACTCTTTGCCCAATAATTAATCCATAATGAGTGGAACTATTGTCGACAAGGTTGAAACGAATGGCGCCACTGCGCCTGAGGCGACCGAAAAGGAGCCAGATGCTATTTCTCAGGAAGAGGTCGGATGGCTGTTTGTTCAGTCGTACTATACCTACATGAACAAGGAGCCTCATCGCTTGCACGTAAGCTGACATCGTTCTTGTGTCACGTCAAATTAGCTGATCTAATATGTCTTTCACAGCAATTTTACACCAGGAAGTCCATCATGGTTCACGGCAACGAAGGCGAGAGGGTTTCGGCTTTGGTCGGCCAGCAGGTGCGTGTTTCAGTGTGCCACTGGTTGGATTTCGACAAATTGAGTTCATACACTAACGTCATATGGTCCAGCAAATCAATAAGAAGATCGTGGAGCTTGGTTTCCAGGACTGCAAGGTTCTAGTGTCCAATGTTGATTCTCAGCCTTCATCCAACGGTGGCCTTGTTATCCAAGTCTTGGGTGAGATGTCTAACCGTGGCGTCCCGTCACAGAAATTCGTCCAGACTTTCTTCCTCGCCGAGCAAAAGTCCGGCTATTTCGTCCTGAACGACATTTTCCGTTTCTTGAAGGAGGATATCGGCAGCGAATACGACGAGGAAGAGCTTCCTATCGAGGAGCCCGCTACTGCTGCCAGCAATGAAGACTACGACGAAAGTCTTACTGAGCCTCAGCCTAGTCACCCGCGCGAGGCATCGCCTGGTCGTTCCGCCGACACTCCTGGACCGGAATCTGTCGAACAGGATGAGGCCACTATTCAGGAGAACTTCGCGTCCCACAGCGGCGACTCAGAATCTTCTCCGGGTATTATCATCGCGGAGGAGGTCAAGCCCGCGGTCGAAGTTCCACCCGAGCAGTCAGAGATCGATGAGGTTCCTCCAGTCGCTCTCGCTCCGCTTCCTGAAGCGGAACCTGAGCCTCAGCCAGAAATCGCTCCTGCTCCTGCTGCTCCTTCTGGACCTGTATCTTGGGCCGCTCTTGCTGCTAAGCGTGGTGCTGCAATGGCGGCCGCCGCGCCTGCCGCACCTGCGCCAGCCCCTGTGGCTGCCCCGGAGCCCATTAAGCCTACCCCTGCTCCTGTGCCTAAGCCTGCCGAGGAGAAGAAGAAACCTGGTATGTTTTCAAAAATCATTTTCATTTGCCACGATATAGTGATGATTAACAGAGATTAGAATATCACTCCGCTTATATCAAAGGTATTAATGACAAGGTGAACGATAAGGCTCTTAGGGATGCTCTTTCTCAGTTCGGTCCTCTCAAGCACTTCGAGGTGAACCGTCAGAAGAGCTGTGCATTTATTGATTACGCTGATGCTCCGACTTTGAAGACCGCACTCGAGGCACATATTGTCATTGTTGGCGAGCAGACTATTTATATCGAAGAGCGTCGCCGGGGTGGTAACTTTGGTGGCAACAGAGCGAATGGCGACCGGTCAGCTCGCAATGCTCAAGGTGGCCGTGCAGATGGGGATCGTCGAAAATCTACCACGGCGAACACAGCCAATGGCCAGACCGAGAATCGAAATCGGAATCGTAATGCAAATGGTGGTAAGAGATCCAATGCCGCAGCTGCTGGTAAGCAATAGGCTCTGCTCCAAAAGGATTAGTCGCCGCGAGGCTCTCCAGTAGATCGGGAGGGCTACTTGGCTTTAACACAAGTTGTAAGGTATAGTATATGACTAAAAGAAGGGCCTTACGAGGAAGGATGTACGTAGGATATGGATGAGTGGATGAATGGACAGATGAATGAATGAATGGCTATACAAAGAGCATTAGAACCACCGATCGTCGACGGTTTACGTTTGCTTTTTTGTCGTATTTTGACTTTTTGTATTTGTATGCGTCGTTCGTTCATTTGCAACAGGTAGAGGCGGCGGCCAGGTTGATGTCTAAAGGGATACACAAAATTTGGGAAGGAAAAGTTAAGTCATATGTAAAGTGAGAAGTCATGTTCTATCTTACGCACTCACAATTAGTTTCGTTGTACGTGCAATGTGCTTGTTGTATATGCTTCTATTTTGTATGTAGCACATTGTTCTTTTGGTATGCTGACATTGTTTGCTCATTGTATTGTTTACTTTATGATTTTCTTGTCGTAAGATATTGCTTTGTATTTGTCTCATGTTATTGCTTACAGTATTTTGTCATGTAGTTGCGGTATTTTGATGGTTCACATTATCCGATTGTTATATATACTTCTTTGTAGGCGGCTAACTATAGTCTAATCGATTGACCAATCTATTGATTGTATGTCGCTGTCCCCTGTCATGAAAACGCCGCTCATTATGATGCCAAATTCCAAAACGCCGAAAGATTACCGCTAACTAGATGCTCATAGGTAAGAAATCACATGTAGTACGTTGCTTGCGCAATGCCGACCCTGTGTTCCTCAACGTCAAAGACGGCATACACTGACGACAAAAATGCCGTTCCCAATATATTCCCAATTCCGTACGTCGATTCCCTGACAATATCGAGCAGGCATATCTTGTCGCCTGGGGTATTAGACGCCGTGCTCAGTTCTCTGTACAGTTCCGAGAACGCGACCTTCACTGTCTTCGTCCTGGAGGCAAAGTCGGCGGAGAATGTGAATTCGAAATAACTATCTCCGGAAGTTGGAATTGCTGAGCATGGCATACGGTAACCAGGTAGCGAATCGTCATATATAGTAAGTGGCGAGATTCGGCGCGCGATGGCATCCGCTATGTTGTCGATTATGAGAATGCCAATCGTACCTGAGTCGAGAAGGACGTCGAGCTCTCCATGGGCTTGCTTATCCAGTACCGAGACTGATTTCGACGCAGTGAGACCGGTGGAGCTGGGAAATGTGATATCGGTTAATCGGACAGAGAATCCGTGTTCACTGGTGCATGGGATGAAGGACATTTGGTCGCCGACATGCTTCAGGGTGTCAATGAATCCGAGATCCAACGACGCCTTTGGCAAAGCTTGTGGATCTGATTGCGTTGAGCGGCGTTCGAGTATATTTCCAAATGCTGACTTGAGTGACTTTTCTGACGTTTGACGTAGTGGCTCTCTCCGGTGACGAGAGTCGAGGTAGAGAGAATACAAAGGCCTGCGAGGCAGATCGTTTGAGTAGATCTGTGATGCTATGGTCCCGTATTTTTCTTCCGTCTGCTGCATAGATTTGTATCCCAGACCGAGAACCCTGCCTAACGTTAGTGGCGAACTCAAGCCATTAAACAGAACAAAGTCATACCCTTCAATGTCAAAGTCCAAAAGCGAGTCTTCTACCATTGCCACCTGTTGTTTTCGGATCAAGAATTCTCCCAAGAGCACATCATCCCTCACAAACGCGCCCCGCGCCGTATCAGACTGGTTTCCAAATCCAACGACGAACGGCATATCCAATTTTTCGTAAGTCGATGACGCAATTGGGTTATACCCGCCTCCACAGCCCCAGGACGATTCGCGGCACTGCTCACTCGTCGACGAGAAGACTACTACATCGGAGCTTCCCGTGTCGACGAGCAACGATTGCATCTGTGGAGGTGTGCCGACACCAACAGAGACCGTGTAGACTGCCGAATGGTGAGAGACGTTAACAGAAATATTGTCCAATTGAGGTTTGTGTTCGCTGTATGTCTTAACAAATTGGTGCTGGTCGGTTAAGTGTTGAGTGCCCAATGGTGGTAAATGCTGTCGGACCACCATATGCGGGTGATCGAGGTGGGTCGCTAGACGCTGTGTAAGCGGGAAAGATAGTCCCATGGCATAGACTGAACGAATGACGCTGGCGAGAACGAAAATGATCGCAGTGACTACATGAAACTGCACCGGATCCATGGCCGTTGCCTCTTGCCGAGTGCGCTATTGGTGCAGAGGAGGTCGTCCCCCGCTCCGCAGCTAGTCAATGATGAAAGCAAAAAGAAGACCATTTGATTGAGTTCCTAGGGATATATAGTATTGGAGTGGGCAATACGACTCGTAGCTGCACACGACTTAGGCAGGTCAAGACTCGAGGTTGGCGGGGCCGTAGTCTTAAACCGGCAGCCTTGCAAGCCACAGACAGGAGCCTCATGCGGCTCATTTTGGTGGGCCCCTGAAAACATTTGCGCGGTTTAGCCCCTTCGGGAGAACCCCACCAGCCTACTTTACTTTCGTGAAGCAATGCTGCGCCTCTCTCTCGCCACGCTGCTCTCATAGTTGCTCTGAGATCATCGCGACGACAAGGACACGCGGCCTTTCATAACTCGTTTCCAGGCGCCTTCTACCATAGCGATGGCCTATGCGCCCTGAGAGCCACATCCTGCCCTGCTTATAGCCTTGCAATTACATGTATGCTAGCGTTCGACGACTCCGCTGATAACTTTCTACGTTGCTTTACTTTTGGAGACTAATTACATTGATCAAACTGTTACATCGCAGATTCATAATGTCTTTACATCTTTTTGGTCTTCTCGGAATTTTAGTGCCGTGCCCGTCCACATTTTTAATTAACTTGTGTACAAATTAAACAATATGCTACCTCACCCATGATATACCTCTTAGTTCTTCTTCGTACGTCTCCTCGCAGTGGTCTCCGTGGCAGCGGAATCCGCAGTCTCGGCGACGTCCTCAGTCTCTTCTTTTGTCTCAGTCTCGCTCGCGGGCTTAGAAGGCGCAGGGGCAGGCTTGCTAGAAAACAAGGTCAAGATAGCGCCGAAGAAGATGGACAATACAGTGACGATGGCGATGCCAAGCGCTGCGGCAGTCTCAGGGTAGGTGCGGACAGCAAAGATAGGATCACGCTGGAAAAAAGTGTAGAACATCTTAGTTTGCTGAATGGAAAAGTTGATTGGATCCTGCATGAACTGCTCCCAGACAGTGAGAGGCGCCTTGGGTTCTTCCACCTTAGGACGAGAAGCCTTCTCCTCAGCCTCTTCAACTTCGACCTTAACTACATAGGTAGCGTTACCAATCTTCTCCGCCTCCTCCACGGAGTGTCCAACGTAAATGTTATCGAAAAGGATGTCACTTTGCATAGTCCACAACTCGAAACCAATCGCACCAATCCGCTCAAGATCAGCGGGCTTAGCATCCTCATAGTACTCAGGGTTGGCAATCTTGCGTGGTTTCCAAGGACCCTTGTAATCGGGATTTTCGATTCGAGGCTGAACCCATTTACCTTTGAACTTGGGATTGACAATAGTAGGAGGAGTCCAAGGACCGCACCCGTGGTCCTCACATTCAGGGTTAGGAATAACAGACGCGACCCACTCGCCGTCTTCCTCGTCATCCCAGTCATCTGGCTTCTCAGCATCAGGATCCGGAATAAACTCTTCGGCGCTTTCATCCCAGTCCTCAGGTTTAGCTGCGTCGGGATCGGGAATCTGATATGGCTCGTCCTCATCCCAGTCATCCGGCTTGGTTGCTTGGTTGGGATCAGGAATTGTCGCCTCATCAACCCAGTCTTCCGGCTTGGTGTCCTCAGGATCCTCAACCTCCTTAGGAGGGCTGAATGCAGGGTTGAAAGTGGTATCATCGAGAAGAGAACCAGCATGAGCAGTTGCGCCGTTAACTCGTATCTCGAAAGTTTGATCAGGATTGAGGACGAGAGTGTAGAGATTGGTGACTTTACTGACAGTAGCACGAGGACCACCAATGAGGTGCTTCTCTTCGTACTCGCCGGTAATAGGGCTCTTTCTGCGAATGATGAGGTGGATCTAAGATCAAGTTAGCGAGGACTACCGGGTAGAATCAATACGGCTAATACTGACCTTATTGGTAGCACCGCACTTGTCGGGACCAAACATGACCTGGTAGGAAGTCTTATCTGAGAACTCCTCGGCATGCAGAGTCTCATCCTCAGTCAGAAGCTTCAAGTAAGCACCTCCGCACTCAAGACCATTCTGCAACTTGACTTCGTACTGAACCACGAGAGTTTGGTCAGTATTGTCGAGCGGCTCGGCAAACTTGGCCGTGATGGCGTGATGAGCGGCCTTGTCCTTGACAACAAGACCTTTGTCGCCATTCAGGCCAGGGAAGACCTTGGGTTCCTCGACGGCCCATCGACCAATGTACGAGAACTCGTCGCTGTCACTCTTCTTCGCGTGGGAAGCCTTCCATCGCTCGCGCCAACCCTCAGTAAACTGTTCCCAGAAAACCGCGTTGACGGCCGAATATGGCTACACGCAAAGTTAGCATTACTTAGAATTTTACCGCCGAAATCAGTATTAGAGTGCCATGGACACTGGGATCATGGACCAGAATTGAAGGACAGCCAACAAGATCAAACAACCCCAGCACAAGACAATTAAAACCGACTCAATTGACCGTCACTGTATATGGTGATATCCAGTGCGCAGTGAGATCGCAAAAAAAAAAAAAAAAAATGAGAAGCTCACCTCGAAATCAGGGTGCACGACGGCGACTGGCTCGGGCTCCTCAGTGACAGCCTCAGCGGAGTCCAGGACGTCCTCGATCACGATCTCGGGCTCCTGAGCACGAGCGCCGTTAAGCGCAAGGCACAGACAGAAGACGTAAAGCGAGTAGCTGACGAGTCCGCGCATTGTGGAATGGGATCAGTGGTGGTTGAAAGATGCGGGAAGACGGTGGTGTGGTTGACTGGGTAAGGAAGCACGCAGAACTTGGTGCTCTCGCGGCGTGAGGTCATAAAGTAGCGCGGGCGAGCCAAAGTTGACACCTGGCAACTTCTTCTCAGCTGCTCGCGCCATATGCGCTATATGTGTAGCCAGAAGTATACTTGCAGCGTATCCGCAACATCGCGCCGCGCTTAGATCGATCCCACGTTTCGGAAGGGGGGTGTTTGCGCAATATCGCAATTTACAGTCGTCCTAGAGATAACCGTGAGACTTATGGGTTAGTCAGGCCCTGATAAAAGTTTTATCTGGCATGTATATTTATAATTTCAAGGATTTGCTCTATGTAGACCGGTTACGTGGTGCAGTTTTGTTTCTGTAGCACGAGCAGCAGTGTCGAGGACAGATCTATCACTAAGAAGCACAATTCCAGTAACAGACCAACACAGAGTCTGTACATATGTAACTTTATTCTCCTTGTTCCACAGATGAACGCATTTACACGAGTCTGGTGTTTCTCTCGGAGCCAATCCCACCATCAGGTGGTATTCCCAGCTGTCGCATCTTAACAGCCAATTCCAGCAAATAATCAATCGCCTCATTGTACACCTTTGCCTTCCATACAGTCTCTCCCCATACGTAGATGCCATGTCGACGGACCAAAACTGCTGTTGCAGAAGGATAATCAATGATGGCTTGCTCCAACGAATCTTTCAAGTCCTCTTCGTGCGCGGTATTTTCGATAATAGGAATAATAAGAGTGTCGAAGAAACCGAGATAGCCTGGCTCGACTATTTTTGGAAGGGCTTTGATCTGCTCGATATTGGCGATTGTAAACACCTTGTCATATAACAACGAAACGACAACCGCATTCTATTCCATTGTTATCAACACATTCATTCTCCCGGATTAGTGCAATACTGCATACTTGTGAGTGAGTATGAATGCATGCTCCAGCATTCCGAATTGTATAGGCAGCCAGGAAGAGTGGAGTACATGCCGACGGCTTCAGAGACTCGGGTACTCGGAGATACTTCTTCGTTGGCAAATCCATGACAAACATGTTATCTGCGACCATTCGCTGAGTCGTCTGTTAACATCATCCCTGATCATCTACGGAGAAGCGTACACACCTCCTTCTGAACTCCAGACGGCGCAATGTAAATGAGATCTCTTTAATGCACCCAATAAAGTTAACAAATCTCATCTCAACCCGTTCGAAAAAACAACCCCCAAATTACGTACCCGTCTCGAATGCTGATACCGCCGCCAGTACCAGTAACCCATCCATTATTATAAAATAGTCTGCACAACTGGCAAATCAAATTGGCCGGGTGCGTGGGATCGTGAGAAGCGACCAGCGAATCAACATTAGTCTCCGACATTCTGCAACCACCAATTGATCAAAAATTTTCTCTATAGCGTTGCGTTTCCGACGCAGAGATGCCAGTTCAGCTCCTTCAAGCCAGATCAAGTTGTTTCCTCCGTTCGTGAACTAAAACGGCCGTTTTCGCAACGCGATGACGCAAGAACGGTATATGAGAGAAGCGTGCGGCTCATCGAAATTCGACACGTGTGCGAAAATGACGCGACAACTGAACCGTTTCCGTTAACTTTGGCGAGATTCGGAAAATCACTAACTACTAATCTGTCCAGCGACCTAATTCGAATTTGCACCAGAAAACAGAAAGGCATTTCGGAGCATTGTATCAAGAAAAGCTGTAACTGTCATTCAAGACCTTAGCTTCCTGATACTGTTTAGTGGTCTCGATTACAAAGTCTCTTTTCAGATCCTCTCTCAAACATTTCACGAAAATTGTGACACAGACATATTATTAGTACCAAAATTATTAAAATGACAATCTCCAATGAAAAATTATTTACAGGCGGTCCAAACTTCTTCTGCTACACACGGTGTAACAATGTAATATTTACAATATACTGTGTCTTACGATTAATATATGTCCGTGGTCCGCAAATGACCTCGTAGGCATACTGTCCAATGCATGGCCAACTTATGCAAAGTAACTTCTCCATAGTACACCTTCCAAATCTTCCAGCTGATCCTTCTCGAAAACCTTCACATCCACATGCCACGTGTCTTGCCTCGTCTTCTTGAATTCGCCTAATGCTGTCTTAACACTTCGACCCACCATACCTGGATCATTGGCAGCCTTATTTGCGAGCGTTGCCAGAACGCCTGGAATCCAATTTGGTGGCGGTGAATGGTAAGGGAATGCTTGAACCAGAGCACTCAGACCTAGCACTGCAGCATGTCGAAGAACTACGACAGTGTTATACTCGCTGTTACCATTTGGGGTTGCTACGCCCGATGGAGACACCGACGTAGACGGCTGCGTGCTACTTTCAGCACGAGACGGTCGTCCAGGCATTGGATTATCCAATAGCATGTCCGTGAACTCTTTCTGCAGCTTCTTAATAGCACTATTCCGGAACGCGAGCGGTGAGCAACGTATCATTCCCGATAACGTAGTCGCTGCAGTATCTCGAACTTCAAGCTGAGGGTCCGATAGCAGTTGCGATACACAATCGAACAATACCCTTCTATCCTTTGTCGATAGCAGGAATAATTGGCGGAAATAAAATACTTGGACGACTGCAAGAACACGGAGACGCTGGTGCCATGTGTTTGACGTTGTCGCAATCTCAATAATACCTGCAATAATGTCCCCCAGCAACTGCGGCGGACATGGCACATTTCCGAAATGCTTGAATATCGAAACTGCAAGCGCCGTGACTTCAGTGTCCTCCTTTATGTCTAGCAGATTTAGTAACTCCGGTAATATCATTTTCGGGAAGTATGGCATCAGTTGTGTGCAGCATGGCTGTTGCAACCATGCCGAGAACCATAGCATCACTGTCTTGCTACCATTCGTGTAGGACGACGTCTCCTGCAATGGTTGCCGCTCCTTCCTCCAAACTGCTAGCTGATTGAAAATATTCTCCAGCACAGTCGTATGCTCCTGCATAGGCTGATATGGAATGATACCAAGTGATCCTGCTTTATGATTATCTTCAATGAACGTGGGGACATCTCTAAATGATTCATGGTAGCTGTTACGCGGGATGAGACCTAAAGTTCGTCCGATTTCCTCCCTTACACCTAGAGAATCATTATTAGTATTACTTCTCGCAACCACACGAACGCCTATACCTTTATAGCTGTGATCCAGATGCGCCAGGAAATCCTCCACTATTGGTTGATCATCGTCCAACCTCCAAGTTAATTGAGATAAAAAGTGGCGCAGCAAGGAAATACGAGAACTCTCCTTGAACGCGGCATTTGAATTAACATCGAGGCGGACGCTCATTAACTTCTCCATAATAGGCAAGTTAGATCTCGGATCCGTCATTGGCTGCACCGTAATCAGAACGTCTCTTAACTCGTAATCAAAGAAGTCATTGCCTACCGTCAAAAATGAAATAAACCTAGTCCAATAAGTCAAGTTCTCTGGAGTCAAAGACTCGTCGACAACGTTCTCAAAAATCTTGATCGCAAAAGCGTTCGCTTTTTGGCAGTAGTCTGTGGATTTCGTGTTGGCAAGCATGCCTCCTAATAGCTCTGCTACTGCACGATGGTGATTCTTATCTTCACCGTCACCGTATATTTGAGCGATTTTCTCCAAAGCTTGGTCCCATGAGATAACGGTGTATCCTTCATATATCATCACGAACACCATCATGCTAAACATAGCGTATATGATCCGGAAACTGTCTTGATCAGAACGAGGTTCCTGCGTAAGAAGATCGCAGTATGTAGAGAACCATTCAACATCGATAGTGGAACCTGCTCTCTGCAATTGCAACTTGTCTTCTTCCGAAAAGTCAGGCATGAGTCTCTTTCCAGGATGAAGTTCTGCCTGGAAATCCTTGCCCCAGACAAGCCATCCTGGACGGTCTTTGTCCACGCGGTAGTATGGCGCATTTACATCGTTCAACGTACGCAAGAATTTCTCTGAAAAATCAGGATCGTCGCGGTCAACGGTGACATAAACGGTGTCAATGTCTTGGAAATCTTCCTGAACCAATTTTTTAAGGTCGTTGCCACATAGAGCCCTGCAAAAGATAATATTTATCAATCGCAAAACGCCTTGTACAAGCAAAAAGCGTAAATGCGGATGCGAATCAATAGCACCTTTGAAATAGAGTTCGCCAAGATCCGGTGGAATAACCGGATTTAAGATCGTCATGCCGCCGATTAAGAGCGTGGTGATCAAAAATGTAATTCGCCAGTGCTGCTCTTCCTTGTACTGCTGAATGAGCTCCTGTTCCAAGGCCTGTACACTCTTCAGGGCATCCTCCCACTTCTTCGAGGTCTTCTTGTCAAACGCCTGCTGCGTCTCTGCAAGATCCACATTCGGCTTTATTTGTGCACGATATTCGTCGAAGTGGTCGCTGTAATAAACCTGTTTCGGAGACGCCCGCGATACAACAACAAATGAGACCAGCAATGTGCGAGCTAGTTCATGAATAGATGGCTTATCTGCCTTTGTAGCCTTTAGTAAAGAAAGAGCAAACTTGACGAAAAACCTGGGGTCTCTGGCTGTGAAGCGGTACAATCCTCGCATATTTAACGTGTACATCGCGCCCTTTGCCCGGTCATACTCTTGCGTATCGATTGCCTTATTGAGTTCCTTGAACAATTTCGGCACCAGAAGGACCCGCGCCCCAGAAACCACACGGAGAGCTGAGTCAAGAGAGTGCTGAGCCTGTCGCCGAGTGTCCGCATATCGGGAAAGAGAATCATACATGAGATCCTGAAGCAATATTTTGTCCAGTGGAGACATATCGCGGATACCATTGTTATGCTTGATGCGTTGAAGGTGATAAATAAATGCCCGTTTAGTTAGAAGATACCGAGGATAGCATTTCCGAAGACCTGAAATCTTGTATATCCGCGCATCCACCAGATAAGATCTGATGTAGGTATCAAGAAGTTTCAGACTGCGTTCCGATCCGACGTCAATAAACCATACCCGACAAACAGAGGCCAAAGTCTTTAACGAATGGACATCGTCCTCCTGGTTCGCATGAAGGTAATCGTGGACTTCATGAAGAACCCATCCAATGCGTTCGTGCAGATCGTGTACTTTGATGTATAGTGGATCCGACGTATCCTTGAAATAGTAACCTACCGGATATGTAAAAAGCTTTTTGATGGGATTGCTCTCTTCGTCGCCATCACCGTCATTTCCATCTTCGCCATCAACATCATCCTCGTCGCTCTCCATGTCATCATCCAGCGGAATGCCTTCTTCGTCCGCGCCATTGACAAAACTTTCTGAACGCCCCACCGTATTCTCACGGTCTTCTTCTTCAGCATCCTTCATCTCAACGTCGCCATTTGACTCTTTAGCATTCGGCGGAGGATTTGCGGTGGCAATGTTTTTGGGATCATACAATACTGCCGCGCCTGAAATCAGCAGTCGCAAGTAATTAAGCTGCCGTGTGACTTCTTCCGACCAGTCTTTGTGGGGTTTCGCACCTTCGCTCATCAACTTTTGCAGTTCTGCTATTGACAATTCCACATTTTTCTCAAACACTTCGACAGCAAATTCGATCTGTTGCTGATCTGGTACATGCCACTTCACTTCCAGCCCTTCAGTAGGATCGACTTGACGGCCCCAGTCGGATATATTGTATCCGCGCTCTTTAAAATTGGAGTCATTGAGTAACTTTCCATCAGAAGTATAAACGTTGGTAAGCGCATAAATAGTATGATGCATCAGGTTCGAAGTGTGGACGCTCGCGGCACCACGACAACGCTCCCGCAAAAATTGAATCAAATTGACGATCTCCGTCCGATACTTCAGCAACACGTCTCCAGCCGTCCAAACTGCCTTACGGAACATGGACAAATACCAGACTAATGCGCGGTCTTTCGGGACTGTTTCCAATGACTTCGCGGTTCCAGCATGATTCTCATCAATTTCTTCTCGAATGTTGCCTTCCAGCACCTTGAAAAGCTTCGCAAATGTGCGCTCTGGTTGGGCCTTTGCGAGACATGACATGAGGTTCGCCATGGCATCCGATGCCTGCGGGATGACGTGGTCGGTAATGAAATCGGTATATTTATCCAACACGAGGTCAAAAAGATCCTCAGAAACCGCACCAAGAACTACAGAAAAGGCTGCTGGTAACATATTCACAGCATTCTGCTCTGGTGCCGCGCGAGACCGTGAATTGACCGCGTCCGGGAGATTCTCAAGAAGTGAGAATATCCGGCCCATGAATGAGGTTATAAACTCCCCAAAAGTCGCCGTCGATGACTTCAACACGGCAAGTTCGTCTTCATCAGTAAGTTGAATAACCGCATTTTCGCCTTCATTCTCAAGCGCATCGATAGCATTTGTAATATATTCCATCGCCAGACCAGGTCCACTTCCTTCACTCAAGTCGGCAAATGGAACATACGATGCGATACTCTGGATGAATGCGAGTGATTGCACGGTTTTGGTGAGATCATTTGCATCGATGCCAGGGAGGGCTAATCCTAAAAGAGCTGTGACATGCAAGCGAGACGGCTTGTGCTTGATGAGCGTCTGGGACAGCAATGTGAGCGTCTTGAGCGATGTAATTGTTCGATGTGTCTCGACAAGGCCCTGCAACGATGGATAACTTTGAGCAAGTGCAGTTGGTAGGATGAGGTCTGGCTCTAGCATTGCCAGGCACTGCAGCGCCGCTTGCGAATTCATTGCGCCTGAGTTACTTTTGGAATGAATTCCCATGAATACAACATCCTTGAGCGTAAGAACAAATTCCCTCCTGACTTCGGCAGTTAGTCTTCGTTCAGGTGGCACGTCTAACTCTCCAGACTGCTCTCGATTCCAACGTAGCACGAAGAAATCAGTTAAGCTCTGAATCAATTGCGTCAATTGCTTTGTCCAGCTCCCCGAATTCGAGGGATGGAAAAAGGTCTCTACACATTGGATCAACCCTTGCAGTCCACGTAGCGTGCTGTCTGGATCAATTATACTGTCCGGCGACAATGACGATATAATCCAGCGCGCGATAGGTCGGGCGCTGCGGCTGCGTTTATGATCTGACTTGGAGATAGCAAGGTGAGCTTCAAATGCGCCCAAGTACGGAGAGCCGGCTCGGCCAACTGGGACCTCGATCAATCGCAAGGCACAAGTGAACATGAGAGCCGTCTGTTCTTTGGTGAAAATGCCTGTAGATGTAAAAGGGATATGCGCAACGTGGAGTGATCCTTGCGCTAGTCGAGAGATTATATCCATCATTATAAGATCGTACTGCTGCGACCGGGTGTAGAGCTCCCAGATATGGAATAGCGCTGAACGAGTAATGCAGTTAGCACCTCAACCATATTCTCATTGTACCAAATGACTTACAAGGCAACCACTTTTGGGGATACACATGACTATAACCTTCAGGGACAACGTCAGTTGGTAGAAGCGCATCAAGCAAAGCGACGACCTGGTGCGCTGTATTATGTCGCGAGGTATTGTAGAACGGCAGAACTTCTTCTAGGATTTCCAGTGTTGATTCAGGCGTGAAGAACCGCCGAGCAATAAACCCCATTTTCGTGAGACTTTCGAAATCTTTCTCGTGATGTCGGATTGCTGACGACCAGTGATTTGGGAAGGCGATTCTCTTCAGCTCGCGGAATAGCAGTCGCCAGTCAAGGGTCAACTGAGACCGATCGACAAAAGCGCGCTTTTGTGCAAGATGAACAAACATCGTCGAAAACTTTTCCGAAGCAGAAAGTGTCATTCCTTGCGCAAGAGCCAGTTCGTAATAGATGGCAGTAAGTTGTGTGCGTGTGCTGACAGGCATGTCGAACTTGAGCTGAAGCCATGATCGGAGCTCGCGTGTCCAGTGTAGTAAGCTACCAACTGATAGAAAATCGGCCGAACACGCAATATAGATATTCTCAATAATGTGATCCAAATGTACCAAGCGATCACTTTCTGACTCCGTTTCAAAAGGAAGCAGCCTAGTGTATGGAAATGTGCGAGGTCGCTTGCGCACGTCATTGTCAAACGGAGGTGACGCAGATGTCTGTCGGGAAAACGTGACGATAGAGTCGGGCACAGGCTCTACAGCGCCGACTAGACCATCACCAGCTATGCCGTCCATGTTGATAATAGAGGCGCTAACAGTGACCGTTGGAGATGTAGTGGGGTGGGAAGTTGGCGGAGCTACGGGTCTTTTGACAGTTTGAATTTCGACGCACGGCTGACTGTGCTGCGGCAAGCAGGCACGTCGGCTGCTGAAGTAATAGTGCCTGCTTGCGTCGAGTTACGAATCTAAAGTGAGATAGATATGGGATAAAGTTTCGCAGATATTTCAGCCGTGCTGGAATCGTTTAATAATACGGCGCATTCACTTTGCAAGAATTGTAAGCACAATCTCCTCGCCTGCATATCATGATGACAACTTCTGCTCCGCGACGCGTCAACCATGAACCTAACATGTCCGCTAGGCGTTCCATACCACTCCATTTGTGTGCTACTGCTTCTACAATAATCCATGGAAGGTGCCAGCATTCCTACGTTGTAATTCACTTCTGTTATTGCTGTGATGCTCTCGACCAGCGGTCGCCACGTGTTAATGGAGCAGAGCAACAGCTGCACCAGTCAATTTCTGGTAGCACCCACAATTCTCTAGTTGGCTCAGATAAATAACGTGGGGCACATATCGTACTGGTGTTATGTGCTTTTAACACTCGGTGTGCAGTCTACTTTGATCAGCCTATAGTTATGCTTGCTAGAAATCTATTATTAAGCCGGCAGCTAACCGCCGGACAAGTCGGAACTGGGGGCACAGATGTGCCATTACGTCGTACTTGAAGCCATAAACGCGCCATTATTTCCCTGTACAGTTGAGTCGGCTCACCTGGAGTGGCCTAGCTGGTTTGCTCGTTGACATCTTGTTCCAACGCAATATAATATTAAACCTTTGTAGCACTCTTTGTAAACGGTCGGCTCAAAAGACACTCGATGGGTTTGGCTATGGCAGTGCAGATTAAATAAGGTTTCGAGACGTCGAGGTAACTCGTCAAAGTCCCAACGGCAGGCCATTTAATCACGAATGAGCAGTCTGGCCACAATGCCACCTGGTTAGTTATACCGATTATAAATATAAATCCAGTCCACACCGCCGTCTAGGAGGTTGTTTCCCCCACAATAGATCATCCACATAATGCGGGGACTGCAAGCTTTGTTCATTGGTACTTTTGCGCTCTTGGTTCAATTGGCAACTGGTGCCGCAAGCGTAAGTAATTCTCTGTCATCATGATGGTGCCATCGTGTCATACTGTTACCGTCTTACCGCCGGTGATATGGATTATTAACGTCGCAATTCTATAGCATGTTGAAGACATTTCCGAGTCGTCATATGACATATTGGCTATCGATACCGCCAATTCACAAAAATTGCGACCATTACTCGAGGATATCGTTACCAATACAGACTTCTTTAAATATTATCGTCTAGATCTTTATGGCCGGCCCTGTCCGTTTTGGTCTGACGAGGGGATGTGCGGCAATCGAGCATGTGCAGTTGACACTATAGATGACGAAGACCATTTGCCCGAAATCTGGCGGTCAGAATACCTTGGTAGATTATCTGCCGGTTCAACAATTGAATCAGATGATCTCGATGACGCGCTCGGTGATGAGACAGAGGAGAGCTGTGTGAGAGATAATGACTTGCATGCACCAGTACTACCACAGTCTCGACCGATGGATTACTGCTCTCCGGAAGATGTCTCTGGTGACGGACCTGGTGTTTATGTTTCACTTGTCGATAATCCGGAGCGATACACTGGCTATGTGGGTTCTCATGCTAATAAAGTCTGGGAAGCTATCTACACTGAGAACTGCTTTCCGGATAGCTCGCGCTCGTCGTATGTATCGCAGACGTCTCAGCAATTCACGTCAGCAGTTGGTCGGCCACTTGGGCAGGCGTTGATGGAGGGAAACAAGCAACGAATTCGGGAAGGCGGCGAGAGGGGCCGACAGGCACTCAATTCCGAGAACACATGCATAGAGAAGAACGTGTTTTACAAGATTATTTCGGGTATGCACGCTAGCATCTCAACACATCTGTGCAATGAATTCCTCGACACCGACACCGGCGAATGGGGACCTAACTTGGATCTTTTCATGGAAAAAGTAGGAAATTTTCCAGACAGAATAGCGAACGTTTATTTCAACTACGGACTAGTCGCGAAGGCTGTCGCAAAGCTACGGCATTATCTTGAAGACTTTACATTTTGCACTAATGCACAGGGATACGACGCGGATACTCGGCGCAAGATGTTAAGGATTGCCGTCGAAGCCGATAGGTCGGTGCATAGTCACTTTGATGCCAAACAAATGTTTAGAGATCAGCCAGAATTGAAGGAAGAGTTTCGAAGTCGGTTTGTAAATGTCTCTCGGATAATGGATTGCACGGGGTGTGACAAATGCAGACTGTGGGGCAAGCTACAGGTTACGGGCTATGCGACGGCACTTAAAATCCTATTTGAACTTCCTGATGACTGTACGGGCCAAAATATTCAACTACAGCGCATGGAGATGGTTGCATTGATCAACACATTTGACCGTTTGTCCAAGTCCGTGTCCAGTATAAATATGTTCCTAGAGATGTTGGCGCACCCAGACAGTATTCCGACAGATGAACCTAGAATCTCAGAGCAGGAATCTGAGGGCAAGCAGGATAGTAAAAACAAGTCGTACCAACGAGCGTGGGACGACGAATGGTATAATGCATGGGAGGCGGTTAAGTTCATATTAAAGAGCTATGTCGACTTTCCAAAGAACTTGTGGAGACTATTTTTGCACTCTGCGGACAAGCAGTGGACAAAATTTGTTGGTAGAGACGCATATATCGAAAAGGAACAGTACGACAGATACATGCGCATGCAGAGTGGCAAGGATGAACTATGAAAGGTACTTGGTACTTGTAGTTAAATGTATATAGAGTGCTACACAATTTTGTTCATGTGTGTTGGAGGATTTTCATTTTGAAAGGCAGGATTTGGCAATTGCGTTAGAAGATCGTTTTCGGTAAGATTCGATTGGAAGTCTTAAAACGCACACATAAAACCTTTCTTACAGCTGTCGAAGATATTCTCATATCAACTTTGTGGGGTGGCGTAGCGGGTACCGGTCCACGAAATTCTGCGTGTATGCCATAAACGTCACACTGCGTCCTGTTTAAGAAAACTTTAAACTCCCATCTGGGGCTAACGTCACGGAGGAAAGACAGTTATCAGATGCCAGTCCCGGGATTGTTCAATCAAATCTGCCACACTTAGCCAAGATTTTTCCACTAAGCCAGCAAATCAAGTGGATTTGCAGTGAAGCGCTCTACGAAGTCATACAATGATCAGTGCGTCGTCGGCGTACGCAAGCGCTGGGCCCAATGTTGTGAGCAGTAGCGGAGCGTCCACGCCGCAAGTCCAAGTTTGTCAGCGATGTCGTCTCCCCCTTCGGATTCACGAGCCGATGCTTGAAATGGATAGTTCATCATTTGATCAAATGTTGTCAAGTATGTATAATATTGCTTTTTGTTGTAGCCGTGTATGTGGCGTTGAGCCAGTACTGACGTCTCGGGTACTTATACAGGCTCAGCGCCAGTAAGTGGAGACGAACCGAAAATGAAAGCAGATGCGAAACAAGGCTATCCTTCACTTCGTCTTGAACATTATCAAGATAGTACTGGTGGGAACGCAACGAAGAGCAACGGCGACACGAACTTACTCATTCGTCCACGACGTCCGTCGAACCATCGTGCCTCCGGATATCTGTCCCGTAGTAGCACTATTCCCACAGAATCATTCGTTCTTCTCACCGAATCTCAGGTGGTTAATGCCCAGCCGCCAAGCAATGGTGACAACCATGAGCAGATTGGCGGTTACGAAGCTATGATCCGACATTCCGCAACAAACGGCGGTAAAGATGATGCAAGTGGAGGCGACTCTGACGAACAGAATGGTGTTGACGGCGAGAAATATTCCTTATCAAACAGGTTCAAAACATCTGATCGGATATTTGACATAGTGTCATCGAAGACGGACTTATATCAACCTATCTGTTCTGAGTGTATGGAGCTGCTGGTCGAGGGCTTGAAACAACAATACATTGAGATTGTCCGCGATCGAGACGCTTATGCAGAATTTTTGAAACAAGTTCAGAATGAGAACCCTTCGCCCGACGAGCAAATCGTGGCTGAGAAGGAACTTGCCGAAATATCGAAGCAGCAAGACGAAGTCATGGCTGAGCTACGCAAGGCTGAAGAGGAAAGGAAAAAGGTCGAGGCTGAAATAGAAGAGCTAGAGAACCAGTCGAAGCAGCTGTCTAGTGAGGAAGAACAATTTTGGGTTACAAGGAATAAATTCTCTCAGGAATTGGAGGAGTTCTTGAATGAGAGAGATGCAGTAAAGATGCAGTATTCTCATGACAGCGAACTTCTGGAGAAGTTAAAGAAGACGAATGTATATTCCGATATATTTGCCATCGAGGGCGGTTCGGCTGCAGTAGATCGCATGGCGGGTGTATCCGGCAGGCGCTAGTTAAAATCGTGGATCGCTTTGCGATTGACATTCTACCTTGGACAAAGTACGCAAACTCAGGCGAGGGTTGCGGAAAGAGGGACGGACTTTCGAGGTGGACAGGACTCCACCATGCCAGCAGTCTAGAAACCAAACTCGCAAGCAGCCAACGACGGATGCTGTCCGTGGGAAATGATTGACGAATGCAGCACGAAATGCATTGTCAGCAGAGTGGTTTCCTCTGTATATGATGTAAGTTTCGAACCAGGATCGAAAGGACAAGGACGATTGCAGTTAAATTTAATGTACACTTAGTAATATACACCAGAAAAAATGCACAAATTTAGAACCCAGTCTATATGCATTGATAAGGAAACGCCTTTTCTCTCGAATATGTAACCTAAAGTACAATCGTTCTTGCATCTAGTTTTCAACAGCCTCGACAAACATCATCAGTTTTCTCGTCTGCTCCATAAATGTGAGAGTCAAGATGGTGTGCGGCCCAATACGCATCAAATGTGCAAAGAAACCCTTATACAGAGCGAGAGGTCCCTCAATTGAGACTGTCTTGAACAAGCAGTCCAGTAAGCCAGAGTACAAGTTACCACGCTGGTTGTACATTCTGGTCATAATAACGTCCCACGGATTCATGACAAAGCATACGCCGAGACCACTAACAGCACTAGAAAGAAGATGCTGAGTGGGTCCCGGAGCAATGCCGTACGTTTCGAGAACGCTCTTGCAATAGTTATAGATAGGAAGCTGCACGCTTGATCCGAAACCAGTCCGCACAACTGCTGAGCCGCAGCCTCGGTACAAGCCGGCAAACCCTTCAGCCTTGTATATAGAACTTAAGCCGTTCCAAAGACTGTTGTAATGAGTTTGAGTACCAACCTGCAAAACTGGAGAATATGACTGCATTCTGGTCTTAACTAGGAAAAACGGCGAGCCGCTTATAGCTGGAGAAACAGGGTGTTAGCTTACTGCGCACACGTTCGCAATGCGAATGCTCACCTCCCATAATTCCGCTTACAGCGCCGGAGAAGACGTTAATGCCGAGGGTGGATTTCTCGGGATCTCCCAGTAAATAGCCGGCCAAGCTCCTCCGGATGGGCTCGTAGAACCCCAGCCGACAGCCATTCAGACCAACTTGATAAACATACTGTACAACTTGTAAGCAACCATAATATGACAGCTGTGTGCCGAATCGTTAAGAATATTCATGGTGGGGACTCACTGCAGAACCCAAGCCTCGTTGCCAGCCCCGAATTCCTTCATTTTTCAAAATGACCCTAAGCGCTTGAAATAAACCGGTGTACACCTTCTTCGTTTCACCTCGAGCGTGCAGTTCTCCCTGTAACTGCATCCTGTAAAATATTAGCAGTTGAGCAGGATTTATCATCTATTGGAGATTCGGCCGTACCGAGTCTTCACAATTTCAATTGGGTTGGTAATAGTAACAGCGCCACAGGCTGCAATTGCTCCAGCTGTAAATCCGCCGAGACTACTCAACTGCTTCTTCTCGGTTGTGCCCATATTGCCTCTATGAGTAATTTCAGTTCAAATGGTCACGGAGCAGGAAGAGCTGGATTGCAATGCTTGTGCTGAACGGCCAGATGCAATCTCCTAATTTTCGAATTAAGTTTCCGCCAGTAATAGTTCCCTCCAGCCCCAGGCACTTGTAAGTGTCTGAGAGGCAATGCAAAGAGTTGGTTAATATTTAAGAGGAACAAAAATTGCCCCGAACGCAAAATTTCGATTGGGAAAATCAATAATGCGTCCCTGCACGCACGCCCGAGGAGCGTAAAATCCCAAGCCGACTTTACCGCGGCGCTCCTCTCGAGCGCCGAATCGCTTTTTTGGTGCCCGCATTCGTGCGCCCACCAGCGAAAGTGGGTTCAGCTCTCACAATAGGTCCGTATGTTGATGGACTCGTCCTTCTGCCCATCGCGTTCCTAGAATCCGTTCTAAACTAGAGCTCTCAAAAGATCCATCGGCTCACATCATTTATCGCTCATAATGGTTTCTTATAAAGAAATAAAAGCCTCTAACGCGCTCCTCAACGATGCGACGGCCCCACGCGCCGCCGTCTTCTTCGGCGGTACATCAGGTATCGGAAAGTTTACGATTAAAGCGCTGGTCTCTACAGGTGCGAGCGTGAAGATCTACCTGGTCGGGCGCAAGAGCTCTGAAGAAGGCGCGCGCGCTTTCATCCAGAAGTTGCACGCCAACAACCCTAAGGCGGAAGTCGTCTGGAACGAAGGTGAGGTCTCGCTCCTGGCGGAAACGAAGAGACTATGCGAGGTTATCAAAAGCAAGGAGTCACGTGTCGATTTACTGTTTCTCACCGCGGGCTACGCACCATTCGGCACACGCAAGGAGACTGCCGAGGGTTTGGAAATCGTTCAGGGCCTGGAGTACTACTCCCGAATGCTGTTCGTTCTTCATCTCCTCCCCCTCCTACGCGGAGGGGAAGCCTCCAAGGTCGTCAGCGTCTCGTCTTGGCGGGTGGGCTAGAAAGGGCGACAATCGAATTGGACGAATTGGACTGAAGAAGCCTGGGAATTTCGGCGGCGACAATCGAATTGGACGAATTGGACCTGAAGAAGCCTGGGAATTTCGGCGGCGTTAAGGCCCAGTGGCAATATGGAGCCATGAACACGACGACCCCAGAGATGCTGGCCAACGAAAATCCCGATGTGACGTTCATCCACTCCTGGCCCGGGCCTGTCAACACGGGAAACGTATGGAGGGGTACGGATCCGAATTCGATCATGTCCTGGGTAGTCTGGCTTCTCCTTGAGCCCCTTATTGGCCTTGTTGGGTTCAGCGACGAGGAGTCTGGACAGAGGCATTTGTTCCAAAGTACCAGCGCTGCTTTTGGTGGTCGTGGCGTACCATGGAAGTGCAAGCCAGGTGTAAATTCGCTAGAGAAGCAGGCGAATGGATTATTTCTCGTTAATAATAAGTGCGATTGTACTCCGAATGCGAAGGTTATGCCTTTGCTTCGAGAGAAGGCGCAGGGAAAGATTTGGGACCATACGCAGGAAGTGATTCAGCCATATTTATAAACGAAAGCCCTTCTCTATTGTCTATTAAGAAGCTCTATTTGATCGAATTACGATAGGACGTGACTGAATGAGTGATGCGAGTTCGCGATCGCGGCGCGACTGATTTGTTTAACGGAGATGCCGGTCCGTGCGCGCCCTAACCCCATGCTGCCAACAGCCGTACGCGAACTCGCCGCGCTCGACTTGTCGAAATACAGAGAGCTTGTGCAGACTGTTAGCTCACATTCGACAATTTGTTAACAGAGCAAAGAGCACATTCGAAAGCTGAGCGGTTCAAAATACAATGTTAATCTTGGAAGACAACGGAGACAACGGTATATTGGAAGAGTCATAGAAGTGACGGAACGCGATCGCGGTTCGCATGTTCGTGTAACAATGAATAAATGGCGCATGCAGCAGTTTCTTGGCAGGCTTCAGATTTAATTTGTTTACTTGAGATTGCGCGCACGGTCAGCGAGTTGATGATAGTCACATGTCGCTGCAATCGAACGACGCGTTTTTGAGAGTGGCAGTCATCGGACACGCTCTTGGGCGTCGGTGTGTAGAGAATCCCACGATATTCGCGTCTGCAGTAGCTTTCGCTATTGGCGTGGTGCGGCTCAACTTCCACCGTACTGTAATGAAAGTTTGACTAATACATTTCATTGAGTGTTCGCACGCGTCTAACAAGCGAGGCGTCGAACAACATCAAAGACGATCTACAGTCGCAGACAACTCGACTTCGCTTTAATCAATGTATATCAGCAGAATAGAACGAATTAACTCGTATAATAAAAATCACTCTTGCGGTCGAGCTAAGTGATGCGGATTCGATGACAGTGAGTCAAGGGTCAGGGCACGCACGGACGGGCAGTAACTAAACAAATCACTCGTGCTCGACACTCGCCGCCGACACTCGTTCACGCGTCTCGCGCATCGCCCTGTTCTTGTCTATTCTGTTTCCCGTGCCTCTCGTTCTGACTGTGAATGTCCCCACTGTCCCCACTGCCGTGGTGTCCCGCTTAATCTCTCAATCTTCCCTCTCGCCTTCGTTCGACCATTATTCAGCCATGGATTTGCAACAGACAAAACAGAAACAGCAACAGCAACAGCAACGTCTCCCGGTACCCTTCTGGGACAGTGTTTCTGCTCGAGTAAGCGAGCAAGTGTGGTTGCCTTCTTCGTCGTCCTGTCAAGCCAAAGACTGGGGGCCAACAGGCAATTGCGCGTGGCTGGGGCACTTGTCTTAGGTGGTCTTCCCACGCTGAGGTCCGCTACGACGTCGAAGAGCTGGTGGATGACGACACGGGTGAGGAAAGGCCGGCCAAAAGGCAGAAGTTGGAAAAGGATCGGCGACGGACGGAATCGACGATGTGGAACTACTCGCCGCAATGTGGAGTACACGAGCTGGACAATGATCTGCTCGTCGCCACTAGCATTTGATATCATCGTACGTGTGTTAATGATGGCAACCGAGCACTACATTGATTGACTGAATTCTGAATTTCGGCAAAAAGTCCCGACCTTAAAGCATACAGCGGATTACTGAACAATGAATAACTTAGTGGATTTGCTTAGTGAAGGTTTAAGCTAGCCCAAAGTAAGGATAGTTAATTGCCTAAAGCGGCATACGACTATCGCTATTAGCGTAAATCAATTTGGCCCTGCGGCAAATATTCCTAACCCTCGGCTGCGGGTCAAAGGTCGGATGGATAGACAGCTTGGTTTTATGCAAATATTTTTGACAGTCAACGGCAATTAATGGCCGGCAGCCGAGCTATAGGTCGAGATGTCCATTTTTACCTTTTCTCAGTGCCTGATAAGTCGCTGGGGGGAATGATATTGAACCCATCCGTACTGTGAAAAACTTTCTCTCCATGCTGAACATCCTCATTGTTGCGTCTGGTCCGTATCGCGTCACACTGCGCAGCACTAGAGTCGACCTGATGCCAACAGATGATGCTCTCACGCCGGGCCATTATGACATACGGCCTTATTCTCGCAGAGGTTATAAGATATTTGTTATACGTCCATGTATGTGCAGCTACTTGGGTTTACGTAGACACAATATCCATCACAGACGAGCCCTGGCTTACCCGAATCCTTTCCAAAACTATCACGGGCAGGGACGACTTCTTTCGGGCTCGGGTCCGTGTGACAGATGGCAAGTGCGTAATAACTGGCGTGGTCAACGCTGGGGCTTATAGGAATGATTGGGTCGGGTTTGAGACCGCCCGCATCTTCCCAATTTCTAGTGAAGAATATTGGGTACAGAGCGGATAGTCTAGGTGGATCACGAACAGAGTGGGAGACCGTGATGCAGGAATAAATTCTTCTCGGAACGGGCTACTTATGCAGTCCCATATCCATCAGAAATTTGATTCTTTCAGTTTGAAAGGATGGAGGCCGAGCTTTTAGGTTGAATGGGGAATTTTAAATAATACTAGCACCCGGCATCAGTGTGATTGCGCCGTTGCGAATCTCGTCATTTTGAAGGTTCTCCCAGATACCGAAGACGATGACAGTCCAGTTCACTGTGAACGGAAGGTGATCCACACGACTGCTACGTATTATTTTCAATCCCGGCTGTAAGAGTTCCAGAAAGATAATCGCTGGTCGGGTTTTGCTAGGTTGCTGTACGCAAATATTTTGGTTTTCAGAGTAGGAATTTCGATTACTCGGTGCGATAAATAGGAGTCAGCCTAAACCCCTGCATAAATGTCACACCATTAACGTGCTAACGAAGGCGTTCTTTCGCATATTTACTCGGCTTTTCATGTTGTAACTAGTGACCCAAATAAGGCACAAAGTGGCATTAATAGCTGGTGTCACATTACTTCGCCTGTGTGATAGATATTGAATCTTTGCATACTCTCACTTAGATTTAAGCATGACCGCGGTGGTGCCATCGAGAGATATCGTTTGCAGCTTTCAGCCTTCAAAGACTTTCCGCAATCATAAGGAAGGAACAAAAATTACATCCATCGATTTTGACGATGCAGGTGCTCTACTACTAACATGTGGTGAAGACGAGAGCTTACAGCTATATGACGCCAAATCAGGAAAGTGTGTAGTGATCTATTTTCAATTTCTTCAGGGCAACGTTGTCTAACGTGTGATACCCTTCTGGTTTAGGCACAGTAAAACACTGTATAGTAAAAAGTACGGTGCCCATTTAGCGCGGTTCACCCATAATTCAACAGATTGCGTGTACGCTTCAACGAAAGATAATGGTAATTTGTTGCTCTTAATACATTTAGTATCACGATTGACTTTTGCTCAGATACTATTCGATATCTCTCACTGCACGATAATCATTACATTCGCTACTTCAGGGGCCATAAAAAGAAAGTCATTGGATTGGAAATGTCACCAAGTGATGACCAGTTTATTTCTGCTTCTCTTGACAACTCGGTCAGATTGTGGGACCTTAGATCTGCAAACGCTCAGGGCCTTCTTACAATTCCGGCACCCGCGTTTGTCGCTTTTGATCCAGCCGGTGTTGTGTTTGGGGTCGGATGCGAGCAGACTGCAGAGATATTACTATATGATCTGCGGAATTATGACAGCGAACCGTTTGCAGTGTTCAGAATTGATACACTCCGAGGGTCTAACCAGCCCGTGCCTTGGACGAAGTTAGAGTTCTCTAACGATGGGAAAAATATGCTTGTTGGGACGAGGGGGTCAGCTCATTATCTCCTGGATGCATTTTCTGGTGACGTACTCATGAGATTTACCGGCCATAACTATCAAGCCATGACTGGCGAACGGCAGTACGTGTCATCTGGTGATGTCTGTGTCTCCCCAGACGGAAGATTTGTGCTTTCCGGTACGTGCACTGTCTTTTTTTATCTTCTGCTGCCCGTCTCTGATTTATTTAGGCTCCGATGATAAAAAGGTATACGTATGGGATATTCAGTCGCCTGTGAGAGACGGCGCTCAGCGGCCAATCGCAGCACTTGAATCCAAGACCCCGGCTACAAATCTCGCCTTCAATCCTCGGAGTTTAACGCTAGCTTCTGCTGACAGAGAATTGGTATGATGCTTTCTACAGTAATTACAGGATTTTGGTTAGTGTCTAACAGACTTCCATAGACATTTTGGTTGCCAGAGGAAGCAGCCATAGAGAGAGGCAGGAAGTAATTTTAATTACGGAGTTACATTGAGAATGCACTTGTTAATTGTGCTGTCAGTATCTACGGTTGTGGATGTACGATAGTGGGTTTCAATTTACGGTATCATTGGTTGAAATCAAATGGAGGAGCTTGTGTATTGTACTGCACACGTACTATTGTATACTAGTCAGGATGAAAGATGTGAAGGTAAGGTTCAAGCGGCCTCACGGATAAATTCGTTTTACAAAATAGAGGAGACTATACCGTCGTTGAAATTGTGCTGGCTGCGGGTGGCACGGTTCCGTAACCTCCCATGGACGTTCATGGGCCCAGTACGGGCCGTAATCAGCTGCAATTTGTAGTTGCAATCACAATAATAAATAATACGCTGCGTTTAGATCGGTTTGCGGCCCGCCTCACGAAGACTGCGACATGCAATGAATGACCCAGGTGCCATCCATTAATATACTTGCCGCAGGGTATTTCACCCGCATTCCTGCACATGCCGCGCAACTTCATGTATCCACCAAACGTAAAACAGAATCTGATCGACCGTCTGCACTTTGCAACTTATTCCTGTTTTAGGTTAGGTTTCCGAGTTATATAGCCTGTGGGGTTTTGATGTTCACGTACCCGTCGGTCTGATCAGATTAGCATATCTATTCTTCGTCTGTGCAATTATCCTGCCTAACAGTATCTTCCGAACTATTTACTTTTAACTTTCGGATTCTATAAATTGAAATGGAGACCAGAGGAAACCGCCTGGAATACCTAGCACTGAATGACGGCTACGAAAGTCAAACTGATACTCGCTGTTCTAGCCCAATTCTAGAGGCCACAGACCCTGGTTCATCATCGTCACCCTATTCCATCGGTCAGTCAGAGTTATATACAGAAGTTGCTGTGGAGGGTCAATAAATAAACGAGATTTCGCTCAGATGGCAGCTGCTGCTCGAGATTTCTTGGAAATCCCTGCCTCTGAAGTTTCAGTAGAGAGGCTCTTTAACGGAGGGAGAGACCTGCTGGGAGTGAGAAGACACTCACTGCAGGGAGAGATGATGCGGATGTTGATGCTGCTGCAGGGTGTGTATAGGTGTCAGGAGCAGGCCTGAATAGTGCATCAGTCTTGCGTATTGTGGTTTGCGTCTTTCGTTTTGCGGCTTATGTCCCCGCGTTTCATTTGCTTGTCGTTTTGTGCCTTAATGCCTTTGCTTCTTGTGTTGGAACCGTAATAAACTATGAGCACTGCTTGTGAGTTTCAGGGTTTCAGGGTTCAGGGGTTGCGAATAGATGCGACTAACGAATATTCGGCGAATAATATTCGTTATTCGTTATTCGCCGAATATTATTCGCAAATGCAAATATTCGGAGCAGCCCTAAATCTATTGCAATAGTTGGAGATTTTACGCTGCGCTGGCAATCAACGCGATCCCTCGTTTCTCAGTCCACAGTGCGCGATCTGATTGACGACCTGGAACTAGCAGCTAACCTTGGAGTCCGGAATACTGAAGTCGAACTTGGAGCCCGCGTTAACTCAAGGTCGCTTGAGTTTCCACCTGCATCGACGTGGTCGCCCGCCACATGCTCTCTCCTGTCTGTCTGGTTTATCTCTCTGCGGAGCATTTTCTGTCTGATCCACGGAGCCATGTTGAAATAGCCACCACAAGCAAACACCCCGCACCAGAGGACAAATTCTGTGGCGTAGATGACCATGCCAAGAACGTCGAGCTTTGGCTGGAAGACTTATGACGGGTAAGTTTTCAGGTCGCAATCTGCTTTCTTTGAAAGAGCACTTACACACAGAGATGAAGGAGAATACATCTCCAGCTGCATCAATTCCCACGAAGATGAAGGAGATTCCACGGACTGTTCGATGGACATATATATCATAGTAATGGCGAAGAACTCCAGCTGAGAGAAGGAAGTTTGATACGACGCCCATTAAAGTCACGGGCCAGTGACGATCTTGTTTGAGTGCTTCCTGTAGGCAAAAGTAAGTACAAAAAGTAGGAAACAGGAGGAAAGATGGCGAACCTTTAATCCGAGGACCAGGCCCGCCTCCACGCCGCCCAAAAGAGCACCAATAACTCCAACAAACATGCAGCATTTCATAGATCTCCATCTCTACTTATATCTATCAGTAAAAGCTCAAAAATCCCATCTCAATCAATTCAACAGCTGCTGCATTTCGCCCTACTCAACGCGAAAGACTCACATCATCGTAGTGAAAGCACTGAATCCAAGTGATCAGGCTCAACACCGTTAAAATCTGTGGCTGTATCTGCAGCGCAATATTAAAGTTCCCCGCGATGTTATACGCTCCCAATGGAACACCAGCACAAGCCCACAGAAGCATCATGGAGCGTTGCAGTCCAATGGTATTGTGGCGGCGGTAATTGATTATGATTTGGGGGATTAGTTGGATGGACCAACATACTGCGCCGATCGTACCGAGAGTGTTTGCGGCAACTGGGACGTCCATCGTTGGGAATGGAGAGGAGTTGCCGCGGACGGGAGTTAAATTTCTGGATGGTTGACCTGAATGAATGATGATGATGATGATTTCCCATTGGCTTCTCAGGGTCGCAGGCCTTATGCAGCCCCACTCCTAGCTAAAACTACGCTAACTACATTATCCATCTCGTTATGGGATCCGACACTCATCCAACAGCCCCCCACTCTTTGACGTCTCTTTTGGTCGGTCCTGTAGATCTCAAATCTGTGGGCGTTTATGCAAGGGCAGGCGTCGTCAGGCGACAGGGCTTGAGGGCCCAGTCTTCTTGTGTTCATCGCAAACCTGATTACTGTTCTGACCACCGTCAAGTTGGGTTTCCACTTCTCGATCGGACTATCAAGGTTCGACCCGTCCACAGCTAGGGTTATCCTGCATCAATTTTCTTGTGTGAATTTGGAGCTCTTCGTTCCCAGCCTTGAGTTCGTCATTGGCCGCGTGAAGCTTATCATTACTCTCTTTCAATTCCTCAATTGCTGCGAGAATAGAGGTAATGGCGTCCCTTTTCTCATCTCCGACCGTCTTGTCTCTGGCTGTCGTCCTTCGATCGAGTTAGCGTGCTCGGTCGGTTTTGAACGCGACTCGGTCGAGGAGCGTCTGGAACCGCTACCTCCAACAAACTGCCCGTCTCGCCCTCGTAATTTTCATCCCGATCCCATTCATTGGCTCTTTGACTTTGTGATACAAAGGGGTCCGTAACGACCGAATTCCCACGCTGCCTCCTGGAGTTTTCGAGTTCAATTGCCTTGCTCGTCTCGTTTTCATACGCGGTCGACGTGACGGTTTGGTTGGTATGATACCGAGGAGCGTGCGTTGAGTCTTGCTCCTTGCCAGTTATGCTGGCATCCAACGTGGCATCGGATCACGCGTTGTCAAAACGTTGGGTCTGGTGCCGTCTAATACAAGACTGAACTCCCAACCTTGCCGTACCTGGACATGTTTGCAGCAAAGATGAATGACATATAGAGATAATAGCAAGCAAGAAAATATATTTCATATACCGGCCAGGTCCAAAAAAAAAATGCTGCGCGTGCCGTATAACCTGAAAATGGCAGCTGTGCCGATGGTACTGCCTCCGACGGCGACGACCCTCAGTGCGGCGATAGCAGCAACGGCAGACTTCCTCGACCCGGCGACAGGTACGACTGCTCTACTCACCGGTGCAGGTGTCTCTGTTGAATCAGGTATCCCAGACTACCGTGGCCCGTCGGGGACATATACTCTCAATCGGAATCATCGCCCCATCTTCTACACCGAATTTGTCGACCATCACACGATTCGTAAGCGGTATTGGGCTCGGAGTTTCTTGGGATGGCAGGCCGTGCGACTGGCGAAACCGAACCGAGTACACAAATATGTCGGCGACTTGATTAATAGAGGGTGGCTCAGGAGTGTGGTTACCCAAAGTAGGTTTATAAAACACAACTGAGCGATGAGCCTGGTCAACGCGCGAGAGTACTAATCAGTTCTCAGATGTCGACTCCCTACATTCTGCTTATGTTAAAGATGTTACGGAGATCCATGGCACGTTGTCCTCAGCTGTCTGTCTGACATGCGGCACTCATTATGACCGATCAGACCTGCAGGTAGAGTTAGCAAGACTGAATCCAGATTGGGCAGATCTGCTACAACAGGAACTTGACCGGCTATCGCAGCACCGGATAGCGAATCCAATAAAAGACTTCCGACTGAACCCAGACGGTGACCTTGAGCTTCCAGCTAGGATCAGTTACGACGAGTTCAAGTATCCTACATGTCCCGCCTGCGCATCTAAGGGAACAGCGAAATCGACATCCAATGGTGCTTGGTCAGAAGCGAACATAGATGTTATAGTTCCACATTCTAAGCGAAAGGTCAAGGACGTGGGCGTTCTCAAGCCGGATGTGGTCTTCTTCGGCGAGTCTGTCGACGACCCTGTTAGAAGAGCCGCAGAGCAAAAGATGAATGTGGCGGACAAGATACTGGTCGTCGCTAGTTCACTCGCGACGTATTCCGCCTTTCGGCTAATAAAGGAGAACAAGATTAACGGTAAGAGAATCGGCATAATAAACGTCGGACCGGTGAGAGGAGAGCACGAACTTCTTTTGCCTGGAGACCTTAGAGTGTCATTTATCGCTGGGGATATTCTTGGTGGAGTGGTCGACATAATGAATGAGCAACGCCGTCCGCTGGCATATACCCGCAGTTGAGTCACAAATGCGCGTGCGACCAGAGACTGAGGATCTAGAGGGTTTGAAAAATCTATTGTATATATAACACTAGATAATGATAGACTAGACCGATCACATCCTTGCTACATGGTAGAGATGGCATTCATATCCTCTTAGCACGTCTTTCGATATATGTGTTTGAAGAATTGTCGTGGTTTGTAATCTATCATGGCTCGATAATTCCACCTCTGCATATGAAAAATTGTGGATTAGCATCATAGACTTCTAATAAATCGCAGACAGGAAAGAGAACATACCGGCCGCTATGTCTCGAGAAATAATCAAAGTCGATACTGATGGAGGTTGCAAGCATGACAGCTCTTTCATCCAGTGTCATTCCTTGAGCCTTTTCGTCCGCAATGGACTCCTCGGTAGAGGCCGAGTCCATGGCAAGAATATATTCACCAACGTCCGTAAAGACTTCTGTGCCTATTCCCATCCATTGGCGCCATACTATTCCTAGCAGTCTGCCTTGTTCGTTCAATAGGTCGAATCTATACGACAGCAATGGCGCGTCAATTATAGCAAACTGGTTAAACGATTCTTCCCTGTTATCCAATGTTAGCATTGGTAATACCGAATTTTATAACAATAAATTCAATAACAATACTAAAGGCGATAATTACCCGTCCCTATAAATATTCAATTATTAAAATCCCTTACTGCAGATGTGGACAATAAGTGAACTGACCTGAGAAATAGATTATACCGACGGCGCCATGGATGCCACCGTTGGTGCGACTCGCCGATAAGAACTTCCTCGCCGTTCTCATCTGGCGGAAGGAATACTTGCAACCTTGAGTTAATCCATGAAAACCTCCGACGAAGCTGCACAAGTGTGAATGGTCTGCAAGCCAGACAATTAAGGGTCAATGCGACGCATACCGTCAATATATGATTACCAAAGGCATCATAAGCTCTCACGGTAAATGGTCTATGGAGTCTATACAACTGACGGGTGATGAAAGTCAAAAACCCTGGACGGTCAACTGTTAGCAAAGCCATTACTTGCCTAACTTATTACCATCAATATCTCTACCTTGATCGACCTCTTCCATACTTCCAAGTGACAGCCTATCACGGCTCATAAGAGACTAAAACCATAAAATGTTAACCCCGTTCTACCTCTGTATCAAAGGCCCAGCTTACATATCTGTTGGCTTGTTCGTATCCCTAATGGTATTTCGACGTTAGCCTCACAGTGCTTTCATTGTGGCAAATCTAGACACTCACCACAGCCAGCCCAATAATCTCAATTTCTCTTTTAATAATTAGCTCGGGATTCTCCAATAAGGGAGTAATCAGGTCAGATCGTTGAACGATGCCTTTCGGATCATCAATCACCCTCGTCACCTCTCCTTTGGGCCCAATGACCTCTCGATAGAATTGTGGCCCGGCGCGCCTAAACCTGGATCGAAAACTTCCGCCAGCTCTAGTATAGCGATCTATTTGCTCCTGGGATGCGTAGGTCCGACTGAAAAGCGGGATCGCGGCTGTAGCTGATGGAAATAACGGCTTCGAATCTAGTGTCGGAAGTGACGTCAGCGCCCACCTGGAAAGCGGCCGGTAGAAGCCAGCCCGAAACGGCCGTAATGCAAGCATTTATCGGTTTGCCACTTATTATTGACCAGAATCGCGAGAGGGTCACATAAGCCAGTGTTGCAGCTCTTTCGGTGACTGAGACTCAGATGTGTTCAGGTACCAGCTGAATCAGATACGAACGTGACAAACAACGACTTAGTCAACAAGCAGGCCAAGAAAATAGAAAGCAATAAATCTACCAAATGAGAGCTTGTTCGCGATTTTAATTACGGCATAGTTCAGATACTCGCATATATGTCCGCGAATGTAAGGCCCTTGTATTAGACGGCACCAGACCCAGCGTTTTAACAACGCCGAGATCCGATGCCATCAAGGAGACGAGACAAACGCACGCTAACAAGAGCACTCTAATAATGAAGGTTGGACTGAATCTTAATTGTGTGTTCGCACTCGTCTTAAGAAAATGAAGCCGGTTGGTTCACTGTCGTCACCAGACTTACCACAATGCGGTTACCGTGAACTTACAGAGCCAAACTAACCTTAATATGTAGTTCTAAGATACTTTACCGTAAATTTTAACAATATTCAGCCGTTCTACGTTTCTATGAAATATTGGGGCTGCAACCGGATACAGTGATTAGGGTTAACGGACCTCGAAGGAAGGGCTGAAAGTGCGTTGCGGACTAGCATATCACGTGCACCACGTTTCCTTCTGGTGACAGTTCAACTGAAGTTGGCGAACAAGTGACCATTCGATAAGGCATGGAGAATTGAAGTTCTCAACATATTTATAGCATTTAATGTTTTTAGCATCAAGAACTCTTTTCTTATTTGGAACGCTTACAATTATTTCAATTCTTCAATCCCCAATCGACACGTCGCAATGGTTTTAGCAGACCTTGGTCGGCGTATTAACGCCGCCATGTCGGACTTGACTCGGTCGAATGTCGTGGATGAAAAGGTCAGCGCATTGTTTTCCATATAGAGTGCACAAGCAGTGGTATTAATAAGCTATTAGGCGCTTGACTCGATGTTAAAGGAAATTTGCATGGCTCTACTAGAGTCTGATGTAAATGTTAAGCTTGTGTCAACACTGCGGGCCAATATAAAGAAGCAAATCAATCTTAAAGATCAGGCTCCTGGTGTCAATAAGCGGCGATTAGTGCAGAAGACTGTTTTCGATGAACTGTGCGCTTTAGTTGATTGCCAGTCGGAGAATGGAGATGCTCCAGCTTTCAAGCCAAAAAAGGGACGTAGCAATGTCATTATGTTTGTCGGTCTACAAGGATCTGGAAAAACCACGTCGTGCACTAAGCTTGCACTGTGGTACCAGCGGCGAGGATTCAAGGTCGGATTGGTTTGTGCAGACACGTTCCGTGCTGGCGCGTTTGACCAGTTAAAGCAGAATGCTACGAAAGCGAAGGTGCCATACTACGGCTCATACACGGAGACCGATCCCGTTGCTGTTGCAGCGGCTGGTGTTGCGCGATTCAAGTCAGAAAAGTTCGACATTATTATCGTTGATACGTCCGGCCGGCACAGACAGGAGCAAGAACTCTTTGCAGAGATGGTACAAATTTCTCAAGCCGTAAAACCTGACCAAACAATCATGGTTCTCGATGCGTCAATCGGTCAAGCTGCAGAGTCACAAAGTAAAGCGTTCAAGGATTCATCCGATTTTGGTGCCATCATTCTGACGAAGATGGACGGCCACGCTAAGGGCGGTGGTGCTATTTCTGCTGTGGCGGCGACAAGAACTCCGATTGTATTCATTGGTACTGGCGAGCATATTCATGATTTGGAACCGTTTACTCCAACGCAGTTCATTTCGAAGCTGCTGGGTATGGGCGACATAAGGGGCCTCGTGGACCATGTTAAACACATGAACCTGGATCAGAAGGAGACAATGAAGCATATTGAGCAGGGTATTTTCACGATTCGAGATTTGAGAGATCAATTAAGCAATATTATGAAAATGGGACCGCTATCGAAAATGGCTGGTATGATTCCGGGTATGAGTCAAGTGATGGGAGAAGTCGGTGAGGAAGAAAGCAGCAAGCGATTGAAGAGGATGATGTATATTATGGATTCAATGACGGAGAAAGGTAAGGACTTTTGGAAATATTCGCCCGCATGAGCCATGCTAATCAGATAAACAGAGCTTGACAGCGATGGAAAGATTTTTGTGTCAGAGCCAACTCGCCTGACGCGTGTCGCAAAAGGCAGCGGCACTTCGGTGCGGGAAGTAGAGGACGTGCTCTCGCAGCAACGAACCATGGCACGTATGGTCAAACAGGTAGGCGGCAAGAAGCCGCCCCGGCCGAAAATGAAACGACTGCGAGCGTAAGCAGATAGCAGATTGTTGTATGTGATAAATGTTCTGTCCGGCGAGGGATTGCAGATATTGGATGTAACTTTATGTGTGAATATTCACCATAGCAACTCTTGTGAGGCATGACAATCTGGTAACCCCTACATTCTCCCTGATGTACAGACTATAATACAACAATCCGTGGTATCGTCATTAATCTTCGTTGCATTCGTCTAAACTCTAACTGTACACAATATTCTCATCGCGACCCCAATTTAGCAAATCGTGAGCACAGAGTATTTGCTTCTGAGTGCCTTTCTTACCTGCGTATCGCTTCTTCCGAGGGTCAATCAGTTTGAAGACTGCCTCCAGTGATCGATACGCTTCAATTTCAGACTGAGATACAGATTCGTGAGCGGACGCGATTCGGCTGCTTTGACGACCAAGTCGTGGGGCAGCCAGCTGCTTGTGATTCATCAATCTTTCCGCAAGATAATGGAGCCATAGAACGTTTGTCTTTGGACAATATTCGGCCCAGTTGTGTTTTACAGTCGTTTGCGAAAAGCCCTTTGACCGTCGCCGTGATACCTTGTCTGTTATTTCTTCGAGCGCTTGTTCACTAGGCATGGAGTCATCTACTGGCGTGAACAGCTTTTTACTGAATCGATATATGTCAAACTGGTAATCCCCTGCTTGTAATTAGCAATTGACCCGTCATTCTAGAGTTATCGCCTACCTCTACCGCTGTAGATAGTCGGATCATCCAGCGCTGTATATACCAGGGCGCCATGGCATTTTGCCCTCGAAAGCGTGTAATCAATAATGGTGACCTTCAAGTTAACAGCATTGTGTCCATCGTCTAAACTCATATCCGCCATCATCTCCGAAATCTCGTCTTGTCGGTCGAGAACGATATTTCCCCAGTGCAGGTCGCGGTGTTCGAAGTCAACGAACATTTCAGCGTACGCTAGCGATCGTGCGACTCTCCAGAATATCGCCGCTGCTTCTCTCCATGACTTGAGCGCGAAGTGTTCCAGGTCAGTGCCAGCGTTGTTGAGAATGATGATGCAGTAGTACTGGTCTTCTTCATAGGTATCTAAACTTTTCTTTAGCATTTGACAGCAAAGTCTCTAGGAGTTCCAAGTTGTACTTACCTGGACGACCATTCTCAGATCCCTCGGCATCATTAAATTTATCCCACAGTTCAAGGAGAATATCTGAATACTTGCCCTTCACAACGTGCGCATCAATTACTTTGACAAAGCCATCGTAGGCCATCAGTGTTTTGGATATCTTTAACTCGTTTGCAATGTCGCACACTGACGCCTGCTCTATCTCGGCATCGGTCTTGCCGAATGGCATGATTTTCAAGACGTGAGATGCGGTGGACTCGCAGTGAATAGCTGAATAAACTTCGCTGTAAGATGCTTCACCAAGTTTCTGTAATCTCCAACGATCTTGGAACGATGCAATAAACTCTGAGAAATTCCGGACTTCCTTAGATGTGCAGCAGTTCAGCAGGTCATCGAGAACAGAGGACCTTGCATCAACTATCTCTTCCAGGTCCGATAAATTTGTGCTGTCGTGTAGCGGCGACGACGGTAGTGGCGTACCTTTAGGTGTACCAAAAGGCTGTCCAATAGGAGAAATTATCTTAGGCGATGAAGGCGGGGTCGATGGGGTACAGGGAACAATCCTCGCCTCTCTCGAGGGACTACTCTTAGGAGATACTCTGTCCTTCGTTATTGGAGAAGACAAAATTGAATTCAAATCCACTAATGAACTATCTCGCATGGGAATAGCTATCGGCGATACAGACTTCTGTACGGAATTGGTCCTGACATCGTCTTCTTGAGAACGGCATAAAATTGGCGTGGACGTGGCCAGAAGTTCTGAGCTGGTTGATATAGACGACTTGTCAATTTCTTCGTTAAGAGCTATGAGTGAGACTGAGTCAGAAGACGACAATGGCACCAGAATAGGATTAATTTGATTGGCCAGGTCTGGTTTCAATATAACGTCCAAGCACACGGAAAGATCTGAAAGATCAATCTTCACTTCCGGTAGCTTGTAAATTATCGGCATTCGCTTATGTTGTTCACTATCTGTATCTGGCTGCTGAAATACACCTGGTGCTGTAGATGGATGGTTGACGCTCTTGCCGCTTAGAGGCTCACGGGGAGACTCGACCATACTTGCAGACAACGCCGACTTCAGCTTTAACATCGTCGACTTCCGTGGGACTTGCAGACCGTTCTCTTTATCCTCCCGCACAATCAAATTCGTTCTGCGTTCCTTGGTATATTTGGCTGGTGAATCGGGTGTCCTGGTCGCACTCCGGTCCGCACGGATGTTTTCTCTGCTGTCAAGGCCTGCACCATTGTCCACCGCGGCATCATCTGTAGATTTTCTCGACTTTGGCGAGAGTATCGGAACAATACTGCTAATCTTCTTAACAGGACTAGTTCGAGCCCATAATTCGGTGTCAGTAAGCCCCTGCCAATGGCGGGATTTGTGCACGCGACGGCCGTAGGTGTGCTTGGGCTGCTGCTGCTTTGAGAAACTCATGCCACTCGAACCACAACGTTTATTCCACAATTGTTAACAAACAGTGCAACGCAGCGGCAATGCTGGAGGGCACAGAGAGTCGCAGAGCAGGTTGGCGAGTGAGAAGTCGTATCGAGTACAAGACAAGTTGGCAATGAGACAAACTTGCACATGGCAACCAGCATCCCACATTTATTTGTGTGTTTTGTGTTTGTTTACTCCGTTCCCGGCCTAGCAACACCTCAGGGGGCATTCTGCTAACTGTGGCGCATTGCGGCGCATGCTGTGGCCAGTGAGCCACGGGTTAGGGCTCTTTCTGTTTTCTTCTGCAAGCTTCCGCTCGCGTTCGACCTGTTTCGCTGCTAAACCAACTGAAGCTTAGTTTTCTTCCATTTATTGGAACGTCATATTTTGTCCGAGCAGGGCAGCAGGTGGAAGAATGATAATTCCACGCCAAGACTTGACTCATGTCGGCAGCCGCGATCGATTACCAGCCGCGAGTTTCGAGATACTATAATTCCCATTCGACAGGGTCTCCTGGCGAGCCGAGCGACCTCGGCTCCAGGATGCAGTCGCCTCATCTGAAACGATCTCGCTCGCCGCATGATTCTGATTGCAGTGCGACGAGGGCACGGGCGAAGAGGAGGCTGGTTGACTCGTTTACGCTGTTGTCACTGGGTACGTTTGGTCGAATTACACTGATTGGTTGACGACTCTTTCTCATGTACGATTGCATAGATTCTGGAAGCGAGGCATCGTCGCCGGCGCCTAGAAAGAAGAATCATGAGGAAATATTACATTACGACTATTGGGACCGCTCCCGACCGCTACGCGCTGAAGATAAGGACGACGGCGAGCGTATGGACACCAGCAATGCGCACACAATCTTCATATCGTCGCTGGATACTACGTCGGATGAAGAAGAAGACGAGATGGAATGCCAGGACAAGTTAGTGTTTGTTCCTGACTTGGAGCGGAGGATCATGGACCTGCCTTACTCGTTACTGCGTCGTCGCGAAGAGGCTGCTTATGAGTCTATTCCTATGGCAATACCGTTTAGAGATCAGGAGACGAGTATGGTACTGTATAAACCGAAAGAGCAGATTATCGCAGAGTCACTTGCGCGACATGCCGAAGACAGTAAATCAAAGAATCGCAGGCAGAGAGCATTTGCACAGAATTACGATAGTATGATCTATGATGAATACTGGAGCGACGACGAGCGAGAACCGAGTGACGGTAACCACGAGGACCTCGATCTAAGAGACGGAGAAGACGACAACGACGCTATGGATTTGGATTAATTTGTATATACGGAGTTGTGATATTATTAGCGTTATTTGTTTACTTTTCTCGAGACCTAATTTTGTGCAATTCCAAGACAAATTTATTCTCAACCGTATCTAGGCGTCCCTGAAAAACTCCACCAACAAAAAGTCTACCCAAAGCACGAAAGAAGTCCCATACAAATAGTTTCCAACGGTTCTTCGCCAAGAGTAAACCTAGACGAAAAAAAATCTGTGCACTATTACTTTTATTGTCATTCTAGCTCTACATCCTACGGTTCATATCGATGTCGTATCGATATGCCGTACCACCCACCAACATGTCCCCAGCCGGATGTTGTCGTGCGAATCCCGATCGATACGGATTCTCGGTCTGCCCTTCGGACGGTGAAGTGCTAGTTGACGCTGCGTCCGGCGACGACAGCGCCGACGCCGCATCATATGCCTTTGTATCTGTCGGAGGCATATATTGCGGTGGCGCGGGATATCTAGGATCGTACGCCGGGGGCTAAATGAGTGTTAGTCTTCACGCTTACTTGACGTGCAAGTACATTGATGTGAACGGAAAAGAAGATACATACCGGGGGCGCCATATCCGCGCGGTTGCCATTTAATGTGTTCATAGGATACGCCGGATACACCGAATACTGCTCTCGATACATCTGGCCGCCGCCGTACGCGTGGTCTTGCCGTTGAATGGCTTGGAGTCTGCCCTGCACAAGCCACTATCTCGAGTTAAAATCTACAGAAATCGCCAGCCTAAATTCGTGGAAATGACATACAGCATGATACCGCAAGGGCTCTAACCCCTTCGCTAACCGGTGCCGGGCGTGAACATACGCCAACACGAATAACAGCAATATGCTTAAAATAACAGCCCCGAACACCCTTATTTTCGTAAATATGAATATTATTAATAACTAAATGTGTACTTACGCCCATTTGATCTCCCACGAGCGAGCATCAGAGTACCTTTTGTTTGCAAACCAATCTGTCAGCGTCCACGTCTAAATATCAATAGCGCATGTACACATATACGTTGTATGCATACATGTCGAACACACTCACATATACCACTGCCTCTTCTCGAGACTCATTGTGCCTCGAGCGCACCGGATCAGACTGCGCAACATGCTTCCAAAATATCGCCAAGGTGTCTGTTTAGTTCGGCGGGGCCGATGGGGGGGACGTCAGCATATAAAATGTGGCGGTGCAGGCTACTGATTAGATATAAAATCGCTGCGCCACACAAAAGTCCAGCCTCACCGTCTTTTGTTCCATGGACAAAAATATTTGCACAAGCCATATCATATATTTCAGCCAAAAGATATATCGACCATGTCTCATGTCTAATCGAAGTCATAGTATCACTCACAAAAAAAATCATATAAGAATGCCAAACGATTCTCTGCAAAAGAAAGAAATACAAAAACCCAAAGCAACCATGTCATTTAAAGCCAAACAATGCCAGTAAGAAAAATACATCAAATCTAAGCCAAACCCACTATTTTGTCATGTATCAACAATAAAAAACAAAACGCACAAACATCACGTCTCGGAGCTGAACTGCACACGGCCGCCAGCAAACGCGTTATTGGAACTCGCGCTCCATTCGCTAGCAACGCTGCCTCGGGGTTTCGGCGCTACCGTGTCGACGTCTCGCGTCCTTCGTTGATAGGTTAGTCCCGTACCCGTGTTTGCTCGACGCAAGAGTAATTCTTGAACTTCCTGCTCCTCAGCCTCGAAGCCGTTTCTTAGCGCAGCCTCCTGCTCGGCCCGTTTGTGTAGCCGTTTCTGCCGACGCTTGTCGCCCTCCCAGCTGTTCGAGAGTTCCATCTCTGCATCCTTCTCGAGTCGATCGCGGAGTTCGGGGTCCTGTTCGATCTGCTGGAACACGTCTGTGTCGGACGGGAGCAGACCCGCCCGGAGAGACACCAGAACGAGATCAAACACAACCGGCACGCCGCAGCATAACAAGAATGTCGCCCACCACACCAGGTCTTTGCCGAACGTCTCCACCATCGTGTCCTTGACGACGTACAGTGTCAGTTTCTCGGGATAAATCTGCGTCAGGCAGACCGTCCACAGGAACCATCCGCAAACACTAATAATCAGCGACCCGAAATTGAGGTAACTCCGGTTATGCATTTCGACAAAGTTGAGCTTAACCGCGATGGCGGCGATGATGGCGGCGAAGTTGAGTGTACTCATCGGATACAGACCGTTGTCACGCGGCCACAGGATCGCGTAGACATAGACCATCGTGAAAGTGACGAGGACTGCCTGTGAGCTGGCGACGGACATCCAGCCAATAAAGATTCGAAGGTTGAAGTGCTTGTTCAGCCGACTGGTCGAGTACAGTTCCGGGACGGCGACCAAGGTCTCGGGACTGAGATCCTGGAGGAAGATACCGACGCACAAAACAGGCAGAGACGTGAAGAGCGTGTTATACATTGTCAGAGAGACCGATTCGTACAAACTTGTGCCCGAATACATCGTGAATTGCTGGTACATGGCCTGTGTGAGATAGAAAAAGAACTCTTTGTAGAAAGTCGCCAGTACGTATTTACTCAGACGCTGCAATATTCGTCAGTGTTCTGCAAGTAGGAGCCAAACGAAAGAATACGCACCACGTAATTCCACCGCCCATGCACAAGCAACAACTTCAGCAAAAACCTGAACTGGCCAATCGAGTAGTCCGACGACCGCGACGCCTGAAGACCTTCCTTGCCGGCAATGCCAATACCGACATCGGCCGCCTGGATCATTGCGATGTCGTTCGCGCCGTCGCCAATCGCCAGAGTCACCGAACCCTTCACTTTTGACCTGATTGCAGAAACAAGGAGCGCTTTCTGCGAAGGACTAGCGCGGCAGCAAATGACCGAGTCCGCCTTGACTCCTAGTTCGATGAACAACGTCATGATGGTCATGTCTTTCTCAATGTACGCCAACGTGCCGCCGTCGACGACGACGACGCAGTGCGCGACAGAGCCGTCATCGAGCTCGAGCATGGCCGCGGCCATCTTGCTCGTCATGTCCGGATCGTCCTCGCGCAAGATCAGCACCGTCGAGAAATCGTGAATAAGTCTACACGAGTGTCCGATCGATATAGCGGTCTCGCGCTTGTCGCCGGTAAGCATCCACAACTTGATCCCTGCCCGACGCAGCTTATCGATCGCTTCCGGCACACCGTTCTGGAGCTTGTCCTCGATCGCGGTCGCACCTGTCAGCTCCAAGTTATTCTCAACAAGTTCGCCAGCAGCCTCAATCTTCTCTGTTCGATTCTCAAGACTGGTGACAGCATCGCTGTAGATCTTTGCCCAGCCTTTGTACTCGTCCTCGGACATGAATCTGTGAGCGTAAACCAGAGTTCGCAGACCTTCAGTCGCGAACTCGTCAATATGGCTCATGGTCCTCTCAAACACGGCCGCCGTATCCAATGGCACTGTCTCATCAACCATATTCTCTAAGATGGCAAGAGGGGCAGGATGACTCGCCGTGATTGCTGTCGAGGAATTTTCACCAAACGCAAAGGACGACCGCCCGGCTGGTCCAGCAGACGTCGGAATCTCAACGTCGACCGACATCCTCGGCGTCTGCAACACGTCCGCACCGGCTTCCCGTGCCTGGGCCGATTTTAGAAAGTCGTCCAAGTGCCCCAACGTTTCCTTCCTTCTCAAATTCAAGCTCGGACGACTAAAGCTGGCGCGCGCGACCGCGAAACTCTGCCGCGCAGAGTTTGTTCCGCTGTCATCATCGTGATGATGCTGAAGCGACCCTGTGCGCTCAATCGCACGAGACGCCTCAATGTTCTTGCGCAATGTCACGCGGCGTTGTACTTCGGCTTTCTTGGCCTGCGCAAGCTTGGCGGAATGGAGGCGCTCGAAGATGATCGAGTCAGCGCCCTTGCATAGCAAGCATATCCGGCCGTCGGGAAACCGCACCACGACCGACATGCGCTTCCGCGCCGACGAGAACTCGATCGTGTCGAGAATCTCATATGTCTCGACGGTAGCGTCCGCATCAAAACCGTTGGGATACGTCCGCACTGTTACGGACTTAAGTTGGCGGTCTACGACGACGAAGCCGAGATCTCGCGCGGCGCGTACGAGCGCGAGCTCGTCGGGCGAAGCGGCCTGGTACTGGATTTTGCTGTCGTCGTCGTCGTCGTCGTCGTCGTCGTCGTCAGGGTCCTCATCATCGCCGTCGTTGTCACTATTAGCAGACCCAGCGTCCGCATTGTCTTCATCCCCGCGGTCAGGGATACACGCATGGCACAGCGCCATCGCGAGCAGAAAGAACTTTGCCCGGCGGGAAAACTGCGAATCGGGCTTAAGCTGGAGATACTGCAGCAACTCAACCGTTGACCTCGTCACATGCGTACTCTCGCTGTGAGTCGGCGCGGGCTGCGGTCCGTACGCGGTCGAGTGCCAGTGCGGGCCAGTACTGCTGCCAGTCCGGATGCTCGAGAGACTGCGCTGGTGTTGCAGAGATCTCGTCTCGAAGGCGGCTTCCATCGTCGCGGCGCGCTTGAACGCCTTTGGCATTGGCACGGGCGGACTATTCAGACTCTTTGACCGGAAGTGGTCGTGCGGGTGGTCAACCGCTGATGTCATGCTCTCGATCGTGACGTTCGACGTCCGGATGACAGTACTTGACGGCCGGGCCGGCATTTTGCCATTGGCGTCGGCGACCTTAGATTCGTCCTGTCGCAGCCGCCTGAGCTCTTCGCGGAAAAATTCTTGCTGCACGTCGAGATCGTGAAGCCAGGCATGGCCAGCGACCGAGATTTTGCGGAACACCATGACGTTGTCGGTCAGTGTGCCTGTCTTGTCCGAAAACACGTACGAGACTTGGCCCAGCTCCTCGTTGATGGACGAGGTGTGCGCCTCGCACGGGGTATTTGTCGACTCGTGGTACATGTCGACGTCCCAAGTTAACATGATCCGCTGGCCGATCTTGACGATCTCCATGGACACGTAGAGGGAGAGGGGAATCAGCGTGTTGAACATGATCACGAAACTCATGATCAGTTGAATCAGCGGGATGTCCGAGGACGGTAGGTAAAACGGCGACCTATCGGTAACCCAGACGCGCTCCATGACGGTGCAGAAGGCAGCGATGAAGATGACAAACAGGACCATGAACACGATGATGTTGTTGATTCTGCGTTGCAGTCGCGGCGCCTTCACGCGTGGCGCCTGGGTCGCGTTCATGCGTATCTTTGTTTCTTGGCCCGTGAAAACAACAAGCCCGATCGCATGGGGCGTGTTGCGCAAGATCGAGCCGCGATATAGTATGTTGTCATTTGATAGCGAATATTTTGTGCCCTTGACCGTCACGTTTCCTTCAAAGCTGTACAAATCCGTATTAGGGTCCTCAATCACGAAATCCGCATGCGTGTCGGCAACCAAGAGTTCGTCGGTGCGACACATTTCGGCCAGAACTGGGAGCGCAATCTTGCTCTTCAAGTTGGTCTCGCCGTCCAGTGCGGCAGTCTCGACGTACGCGAGATCGCCCATGCCGTCGGCGTGGAGGACGACCACGTCGGCCGAGACCCAGTCATTTCGGCGCAGCTTGACGACATCGCCGACCTTGATATCTTTCCAGGCCGTGGCGCGCCAATGCACTGTTCGCTCGCCGTCTCCGTCGCACTCTACGTTGGCCACAAGCGCTTCGTTGTTATTTTCCGACGCGTCCTGCCGATGACGGCGCCAGTCGTCAAAACCCTCCCGTGCCATGGAGATTGCCGTAAAAAACATGAATGTGATGAAGGAGTTGTAAGTGCCGGTGGTTGAGAAATTCGGCACCATTTGCAGGGCTGAAACAACCAAAAAGTACCTACGAGAGTTTGTCAGCTGCCGCGATCACACAAAAGCAAAATTGGGGACATACACGTTCGCGAGCTTCGAAAATTGTGCAAACAGCAACAGGGGTATAGCGTTGTACCGGTTGTAGATTGAGGACACGATGGTGTTCGAGACATACGGCTTGTCAGTCCGGTCGTCAACCAAGCCAGCGGCCACACTGCGCCTGAGATCCAAAGGCACGCACCGTCCCCCCTTTGATGTCGGGATCCGGTTAGTGCCCAGGACAAAGTTGCGCGCTTTCCTGTACGTGTTGTCGACTTTTCCCCGAAACCCAGACCGAAACAGGCGCGACGAAGCCCAGGACGAGTAGTTTGGCAGCCGACTGCTGGTCTGCCGTAGAGTGCCTGTCGACGGCGGCGGGTAGATAGCATGCGGGCGATAGAGCTTTTGTCCCGTGTCGCCCAGGTCTGCCTGGCCGGACGGCGGCGGCGGCGGCGTGCCTTCGGCAACATCGATCGCGCTGGGATTCGGACTGTGCGCGTACTGAGGGGCGATGCGACTATACGCCGGTGCTGGGTTGTTGAGATTCTCCATCAGCTCGATCGGGGACTGAGCGGCGTGTTCGAGCTGTCTGTTGAACAATTGGGTGCGCAAACTGAATCCTCTTCGCCTATTGCGGGCAGGGTCGCCAGGCGACGCCGCGGTCGTTGTTCCTGTCGCGGTCTGGGGCGACAGGACTGGACGTGCCAGGTTAGACGCGAATTCGGGCGCGTTGTTGAGTGTAAGTGGATTCGCTGTCATGAGAGCAGGAAGATCGGGTAGCTGGCTCGGTCGCACTGGCGGACCCATCGTGTTGTCGTCGACAGCGATGATTGGAGCATACGTGCCCGCAGCCACGACGTTGGTCGCGTTCACGGTCGACGACGGCCGCACTGGAGGTGTCACTGGCCGGAAGCCCGAGCTGGTCGGGCGATCCAGCTCGGCAGAGTAGCGGACAGGCTGGTGTGGGCCTGCGCGGTCGACAAGGTCGAACTCATCGAGGACTGACGATGCGGCGGCAGGGAATCGTCGTCCGGTCCCTTGTCCTGGGCCCCGAGGCGACGATGCCATTTGCGAGGTGTGGGTGTGGTAGATTGTGAAAGCACGGGGCAGACGACGGTCTAGATTATTTTGCAGGGCCCGAATATCAATCAAGGTAGGAGGGACAGCAACGTGCCTCCTGCGGGGTTGAATAAACCCTAGTATGAACAAGCCGCCATGAACAGGTTTGGCTTTTTGCGTACGACCGCCACGAGACTGCGAAATTTTCAGCTACGATTTGCGTACTACTACAGTGAGCGTTTAACTAACATAGATTACATAGTATATTCATATTTTCACGAACGTAGGTTGGTAAATCGTTCAGGACACAGCAGCCAAAGACGTTGTCGGTCGGCCAGCAGCGAACAAGGCGGGCGGCCGCACCTGAATTTGGGCGGTGGCGGTGTGGGCACGTTTTCATTTGCCAATGGCTCCATTGTGTCTCTTTCGCCACCGCGCTCAGGTGGTCACCGCCCCGTTCCTGGCATGAATTTCATAAATTACCTAATATTTGCGCCATAACTGAGGAACTCCTGTGGCAATTGCTGTGGCCATCGTTCTGCGGTGGGTTAGGTCGCGGTGTTGTTTGTCTGCTGTCGTTTGTTTCGAATATACAACTGCACTGGCAATCCCGCAAGCCTTGAAATCGAACATTCGCGAGACTTGCTGGCAGTGCCGGGCTTCTTGTGTCCTCGATGGTCGAGCTTGGTCGGCGAGATTTGGCGAGATAGACACCTTGCCCCTGAAATGTGGCTTAGGGTTGTATCGGGGATAGGATATCGTCGTCACTATCAACTGGCCGCTGTATGATTATATCCTCACTGGCCACACCCTGCATTCCAGCTGCCAGCGCGCACATTTCGGGACATTGCGAACATTACGGGATTATATCTGGCGTTTGCTGGCCGAGATCGCTCTGGAATGAGAAACAACAACGTATCAGTGGTCACAGTTGCTGCGGCGGCGGCGGTGCATCTAAAAATACACGACGCCGGAACAATTCATTTCTCCTTAAATTCAATTGACGCCAGGTCCCCGCTGATCAGCAGCAAATTCGCCGGTGTCCTTGACGTCAGATGGCGTTTCGTTTCCACTGAATATACAAATATACACATAGTAAAATAACCCTCCACGACGCGCGGCCCTTTCTTCCTTGGAATGCCACCGGCCTGCCTCGGCCCACCCACACAAGCAGTGGTCTTCTCCACACTCTTCTCGCAAACAGAGTTCGCACTAGTCCAGATCCAGTCTAGCCTAGACCTGACTGGGGCGCGGGTCGTTTGGGCGTTTGGAATGCACTTGCCCCAATCCGGTTGTCTAATTGGTTTTTCCCGCTGACCTGTCAAAAATGCCGCCCGCAAATCCCGCCAAACACTAACTTGCCAGTTCGAATATATTCGAATACCTGCCTCATTATATTTCAAACTGCTGCTGACCTGATCGCTCTACGACATCCGAATTAATTGCCTCCGACTGCTGCTTCAACTTCGCTAGACTAGTTCACATTCACTCCGCATCGGAAAATTTCCATCTCCACTTCCCCACTTGGCACAGGCCAACCTCCGCGCGCCCTGTCCTCAATCCCTCCAAAATGCCCTCCTTCCTCCGCCGCTCGTCAACAAACGACTCCGGCTCCGGCTCAATCTCGGGGCAGGAGAACAGGCGGTCGCGTCTCAACTCGCTGTCGGCCAAAATCACGCCCGAGGAGCGCGACCGCTTGAAGCAGCGGACCGCCAACATCGCCGACCCGATCCTGACCGCCATGCGCGAGGAACAGCCGTTCGAGGTCTCGGCCTCGAACCTCGGCGAGCACTCGTCGGTGTCGCCTGAAATGCACATGCGCGACATGTTTGGCAACGTCATCGCCGACCCGGATAAGTCAAATCCCACCCGCAGCCGAGGCGAGCGCCCGCTCGACACCATCCGCGGGTTCGAGTATGCTGCAACCGGCGACAAGTATCGTACGTTTGTTTTGCTTGCTTGCTTGCTTTTTTTTTTGGCACCTAATTTAATCTGCGCATGCTAACTCGACACCCCATCCAGTGAAAGAACAAATCTTTCGCGAACGGCTGCCCTGGGAAGGCAGACGCTACCAGCCGGCCTTCAGTGCCTCGGCATACGGCGACGACACCTACGAGAACGTCGGCGCAGACCACTATCCTCCGCAACCCACCACCACCACCAGCAGCAGCGCGGCCATGTCGTCCGTCTCGACTGCTCCGCGCCCCACCATCCAGCTCGGAAACTCCGGCGAGACGTACGACGGCGGCGAACTGCCCCGTCCAAACATGGGCAAAAAGAAGAGAGGCTTTTTTGGCCGCAAGAAGTAATTTATAGAGACGACGACGACGACGACGCCACGGATAAAACGGAAAAATAACTTGCTCTCGCTTTGATTGGGTACGCGACCGGTTCTGGCGTTGCACTGGTTTTTCAAATTTGTTTTGTTTTAGTTTTGCTGGGATAAACACGTAAATGGGTACATAGCCTTTGTATAAACAGCACTATCCTACGATCACCGCCATGACGTGAAATACAAGTTGTCTGAATAGTCTGAATACTGACGGATTATGAATACACGTTAAATGTACAAGTATTGATCAATCTCCCGACTACGGACACAAAATGCATCTATACCCTTCTCCGATCCCACGATCGTTCACTAACGACACTGTCGCTGCCCGTCCCGAATCCAACAGCTTCTCCAGGCACTTGCGGTGGTAAATATGCTTGCACTTGAACATCACCAGCGAATCCAGCTCGGTCGCCGCCAATTGCGCACCGGCATTCGCCTGCGCCGTGTCGATCGCACCACCCGCCGGACCGTCCTCGAGCGCAGCCGCTGGCGAGTTGCCGGCGTCCTCGCCCGGCCGAACGAACATCGTCCGCTGCCGCGGGCGCCCGTCTGCACCGGCAACAGATTTGCCTCTGTCAACCCGTTCGGACTCGTCGTCTTCTTCATATCCGCCGTCTTCGCTCGATGAGCCACTCAGTCCCCGCTGTTGCTTCGGCCGCCGTCGCCGCCGTCGTCGTCCGTTCGTCGCCGCCTGACTCCGGCCCGCCCGGCCCCGGCGATCATCTTCCTCGTCCTCATCCGGACCATCGTCGGCGTGCTCTTCCTCAGGCTCAATATTCTTCACATGCGACCGAAATCTGACTTTGCGCTGTCGCTGAACATCAACAAGCTTCCGCTCCCACGCATGAAGAATATCCGACGGCGCGTTCGGCCCACACACCTTGCGCCCACACACCTCGCAGCTCTGCCCGCCAACCCGCCATCCCTCCTGTCGAATCGCGTACACGTTGCTCACGTGCACCATCAAATCCTTGTTCAGCAACCGGTTCGTCAGCGTCAGCAGCTGCCGCTCGTAAATGTACGCCTCGAAAATGTTCGCCAGCACGTTGCGCAGATCGACAACCGACGGCGACGCCGCCGCCGTCCGCGCCAGGAACGCCTCAAGGATCCGCAGGAACGCCGTCGTCGTACCGGGCGCGGTCGCGCCAGTCGTGCTCGTCGTCACGTTGTGGGCGCTGACTTTGGTTGTCGTCGTCGCGGCAAGCAGGGCCGAAAAAACGTCCTGGACTAGCCGTCGCAAAAACAAAATCGTCTTTGTCGGAGAGTCGTACGAAGACGAGTGGCTCATTTTTTCAAATACCGTAATGTCCGGGAACAACGTACTCGACACATCTCGAGTTAGCGCCACAATCGAATCGATCAGATCCAACCAAATCGTCTCGGCCTCCGACAATTTCGTGCCGACAGCTGCGGAAGACGGCGACGCAGTCGTCCCCACCGGCGCCGATTTTTTCGACCGCTCAGTGCATAGCCGAGTGCCCAAGATAACATAATGCTGTAAAGTCCGCTCCACGTCCACAAGCTTGCGCTCATCGACTTGCACCCACCGCCCTCGATTCCTCGTCCGACCGCGCGACACAGAGTCAGGATACAACTTGAGCAATTTCTCCTTCAAATACCCAAGGTGTGCAATCAATCGCCGTATGGCCTCCGCATACTGGCCCTCCGACCTCAGCAAGAATATCTCACCATCGATCACACCCGCGCTTTCGAGCGCAGAAAGAACTTTGCTCAGCCTCACATCGCCTTTCTGGAGATACCGTAGGAAGTTTATGACCTTGCCCTTGTCAAATTCGCACAAAAGCGTGATGTACGTTTCCCGCGCCTGTTGCGTGTTCCACTTTGCGCGCTGCTTGCGCGGCAGTACCGTCACACCTTCCCGGTGAAGCTCTTGCTTGAACAGTGCCTTGAGGTACTTGAGCTGCAGGTCGGGACGATCCGACAGCTTGTCGTAGATCCCTCCGTGCAACTCCGGCATATGCTTGTCGACCACTTCAGCCGCACGTGTGCCATCGGTAATCACCAGGTTTCGGAAATTCTCTGCTACGGCAGCGCGGACTTGTGTTCTTTCTTCTGCCGACAAGTCCGATTTGCGCGCAAGACACTCCTCGATCGTCGTAAACACTTCATCCGGGGATCCGTACGTCGCCGTGGCGCCGCTCGCGGCCGCGCTCTCCTCGAAATACACAGAAACCAAGCGCGCGTACTGCTTTTCGGCCCGGAATATCCATTTGAGCACACGGTAATAGCGAACCTGCACAAACTTCTTGACGAGATCATCTACCAGCTCGGGCTTATACGCCGACAGCAGGTACTCCACACTCAGCTGGCAATCGTCCGCAATCTCGGGCGACGGCGGCGCGCACAGCCGCAGCAGGACCTGTCGACGCAAGTACTCTGACAGCGAAATAAACTGAGGATACTTTGCGGCGTTGCGCGCAATGAACATGTCGAGATAGATCGTCTCTTTTGGACTAAACTCGGCGCCGGACAGAATCTCCAGCAAAATGTTCACAATATACTGCCTCGACATTGCCCGTCCAAAAATCAAGTCGTCCGGAAGCTCATGCCTCTTCGATTTTGTGTCGCCGTAGACGTCATCTTCATCCGACGGCGAGTCATCTTGAGCGCCGTTCAAGAAAGTGTCTTCAAACGCCTCGTTCATGGCGGCCACGAAAGCTGGCGCGTCATATTTGAGTAAAAGACGGAGATACGGGAATGAATCTGCGCTGGTCTTCTCGTCGCCTTCGGCGTCGACAAGGATCTCGGTGCCGTACTCACGCGGCCAGGTGACTGTCGTGCCCAGGAACAAGAAGTAATATAACGACGCCTTGGCTCCTTCTGCTTCGTCGTCATCTAGGTATTGACCCGTCGGATACACGCGACTCGTGAAGATGTACGACAAATACGAATACACCTTCGAGATATCCAGTCTTAGATTCTCTAGCGTTTTCTCGTGATCGTCCGTGCTGGACTCATCCGTATTCGACGGAGTCGAAGAAATAGCGGAAGTCAGTTTGAAATATCTGCTAATAAGCTTCATAAAGTCTGCCATCGGAGAAATGTAATCGCCAAGCGTCTGATTCCAGACATATATCAGCGCATCGTAGAGCTCATAGCTGCGGCAGAGCGTCGTGACTTGATCAATGTCCAAACTCGCCGTGTCTAAGTGACAAATCATCTCCTCGAGCCGCTCGTTGAGAGCGAGTGACGCATAGATGTTTATCAGCTCCTTCACAATCGCCGGCGGGAACGACACGATTTTCTCAGCAAGGATATACGGTTCCAGCGTCTCGAAATAAATCCCACGCAGATTCGCGTTCTCAAAGTACTCGTACACGGAGTCAAACAAGACATCGAGCGCATCCGCGACGAAGAGCGCCTCGAAGCTTGCCTCTGCGAGCTCGGCGATCTGGCGATACTGCGCGTCCGTGTCAATTTGCTGCTGTTCCTCGTTCGCCGTGATCGCGGTCGGAGTCGTCGGCGTACTACTTCCGCTGTCGCTTAACTCGTACCGGAGCGCGGTTAGGACTGTGTCGATTAACTTATCATAGACTGCATCGTGCCGTGCCTTCTCGTCCTCTGGCAGTCCTATTGTGACCTGGTCTGTCTCGCCAGTGTAGTACTTCGTCGCCAGCCGGATCGCGCCGGCAAACTTCTCGGTCTCCATCAGTGACATGAGACGTTCGGCCCAGCTCGACAGGTGTCCAACCACAAATTCGTACGACCCCTAATTCGTAAGCACCAAGATCCATGCAACCTAAAAAAGCGAGAGTACGCACCAATAAAAATATCCGTCCCTTGAACGTCCTGACACTATTGAAAAATGCATCTGGGATCGTGGCGTAATGGTCGCCGCCTGCACCACCACTGATGACTAAGTCGTTGAGCTGCCTTGAAAAGTAATCGTGATGCATGATTTGTCGAGGCACGAGGTTAACGGTGTCTGTCACGCGCATAGTGTGTTCGTTGAGAATCAGAAGACGTTGTGTGACCGTGACGAGGACAATGATCTGTTTCGTTAGCGGTAATACGCTTTTTAATTGTACATCCGATACGCACCTGCGAATTCAACCACCGCAACGACACAACGGCCTCGTCCGCAATAAACTTCTTGACTTGAGTGAACTCCAGATGGTGCATGCCGGGCGCATTTGGGGTATTTGCACCATTTTCTTTGCTGCCCTCCTGTGCATGAGCGCCAACAGCGACATCGAGAATCGTGACCATGTTGGACCAGCAGTACGCCAGTCTCGGATTTGAGTTGTGGATTCCATTTGTAGTACCGTTCAGCGCTCCTTTGACATGCTTCGCCGATATGGCGGGGAACCAGTCCAAACACCCGCTTAATCCCATGGTGTCCGAAATGGTCTTTGGTCGACCGGTCTTATATTGTGTCTGCGGAGTCGGACTTGTTGAAATTATTACTAGAATATGTGGCGTCATGAGTGCAAGTAGACCTCGCGTCTCGACGGGATGCGGCGAGCTGCCAAGTGGCATCAGCGCAAACCCCAGAACGGACGTCGCCTTTCGCTGTCTTGTCTGCGTTTCGCTACGTAATCCCAGTGATGGATAGCGGCCGACCAGTCTGGTCGACCGAACTTGCTTGCCCATGAGATTTTGCTGACTGACGTGATAAAACGCCATGCCTTTATCGTCCGCGCTTGCAACCACGCTATGCCGCTTCGCCAGAAATCCGATATGCAGAATCTTTGCTCCAGCAACGTGCCCATCGTGGCGCTGGTGATCTGGTCGTAACGGATCGAATGGTTCGATGTGTACTCGCGGTGCTAGCGGCCGTTTGATGTGCCATATGTATATGTGACCGTGCTCGTGGCCACTTGCGATGTATGTGTGATCGTATGAGTAACCGATGGCCGTGACTGCGCCGGCCTCAGTGACTGTAAATATCGTTAGCATATATTATATCGACAATGTGTGTGGATTAGCCCTACGGTTGGTATTTGAACCGATAGCAGTCAGCAAATTCTGATTATAATCGAATATCAAAATTAAGCCCTTTGCGGTGCCAACGGCGACGGTTCCGGCCACTGCAATGCACGTCGGGGCGCCAAACTGCTGCTTGCCGGTCTCAGAATACACCTGGCTGGACAGCTTTCGCAGTTTAGTCCATCGCACTACTTCCCATGGCAATTTGTCGTCGGTCGGGAGATTGTCCAAGGCATCGTCGAATGCCATAGATATGGACGACATTCTGGACTGCGACAGTGACGGCGACGGCGAGGACGAGCGCAGCGAATATGCCGGCGACTCGAGCCTAGAGTGAAAGCGCAGGTCGAATGGACGAAGGGGCGGCGACGCGAGCAGGAAATCGGACGCGGAAGACATTTGCTGGATTACTCTACTCGAAACGACTAAAATAACGTATTATAGAGAAAATAGAAGCAGCAGTTCTTCCGACACGATGACCATAGCGGGCACGCGCGAGCCTGGGCTTGCGAGACGATATGTATTGGTTCGATAGAGGATAAATGGAATTGACCATTGCTAGTTCTGTCGGGAAGCCGCGAGTCAGTTTCTACGCGCCATCACAGGATGCCCTTGCCTCCTGAATTTCTATTGTTATGGGGAAACATTTACAGCACACGTTGATAAAAGTCTGAGGCAATTTTGTAAAGGGCAGGGTTCCTCCCTTAGCTCAGAGCACCAAATTAGCTGCAGTTTCATCGGACAACGCCTACACGCTCTCCATGCTTCGGGTATCTCCACAACCAGGGAACGTTTCGTCAAAACAGTTTTCCTGAACCGTTTGCGCCCACGATTCAACCACCCTTGATTCCGTCACCGATCTTCCGGCATCTCGGCATTTGGCCGGGTCCCTGACTGCACTGTCGGTTCTCCGCGCATCTCATCATGGTGCAGAGTAGCAGTAGTGCGAAGGTCGGGCCGCAACTTCCCGCGCATATCCTTGCCGCTCGAGAAGCGAAGCGAAAGCGGCTGGCAGAGACGGCCGCTGCAGACGCGCGTAAAGATCAAGATAACAATCGCGAGACCAAGCTAGGTTCGACAGTCGCGACCGTGTCCCAAGACAATGTACAAGAAAATCCAGACCAGTTGACACCAAACGACAAGGACACTCATGAAGCTGGCTTGCCGGTGAAGAAGGCAAGGACGATTGGACCTAGTATGTTTGTCGGACGTACAGGACCAGAAGTGGCTCCCGAGAGTCCTGACAGACGGGATGAGTCTAAGCCTAGCCATCTAAAAGTAAGTGCTAACTGGCATAAATGCTGCAGTGGCCAATGACTAATCGAATGAAGAGATACGACGACGACGAACCACTGCAGGGCACACATGCAGAAGTGAGTGGCCCCAAGCCGAGCGGATCAGCGCGAGACGAATGGATGACAATGCCACCGTCAAAGAGCGACTGGGCAGCGAAACAAAGTGATCCACTCCAGCTCCGACCACGAAAGTTTTTGAGTGGCTCTTCGGCGTCGCGTGCAGGCCAGGGTGCAGACCGGTCTTGGATGGAAACTGAGGCAGAAAGAAAAAAGAGGGTGGCAGAGGAAATGATGGGCCTTAGACGGAAGCAAGACGATCAACAACCTTCTGTTGGACCATCGCTGCCGACTGAACGAGATGAGGAGCTCGCGCGGCAAGTGAAGGAGTATAATGTACGTACCTTTTATGGCATTGAATGGACGTTTATTAACCCTCTTCCAGGAGCAAAACCGCGGTAAGTCATTAATGGAACAGTATAATGAAGGCCTCGCTAGTAGCTCTGGCGGGAAAGGTAAAGAACCGGATGATCCCAGCAGACGCAGGTTCGATTACGAGAAAGATATCGCATCTGGTGGTCGGGCTATGACCTCGTCCAGAATCCAGGATTACGTCAAAAGAGCGTCGTCAATGGACTCGAAATTTTCGAAAGGTCGATACTTGTGAAGGACAGAATATATGTTGTATTATAGCAGTTGATCTTTGGTAGGAGGTACTTTGTACGATATATTGATATTGTTCAAGGAATGATTACGAATATTGGACAAATGGAAGGAACTTGTACTTCTGTATCATATAATACCTATGTCTCACTAGGGGGGGAAGTCGACCATTTTGGCAAATGTCAGAAATTGACCAGGATGACAGAGCTTTTATATATAAATGATAAATATATATTTTGTGGACACTCAGAGCTCCTGACGGTTCTTTCCCTTAAGCCCACTCTAAATCGGTATCTGCCGGCAGTAGAGGCCCGAGTGGGTGGCTGAACCACTGCAAGAACCTAGCAGCAGCACTGGAGGCTGAACTCCCCAGCCTCGGAAGCGCCCTTCGAGGACCGCCGCGGCATCACGTCCTCGAGACACTACAACTGCAAGCACCAGATTCACATACAACTTACTCACTATAGACGTCCAGCATGAGGTATGCTTTTACAATGCAATTGACTTACTTATCTGCCTGTCAAGGCAAACTGAGTCGTGCCAGGTGGAGTTGCATCTGCACATGCTGACGTCTTGAGCAATAGCGGCCGATTCGTGAGAGCATCCAAGTACAGACACGTGTACGGCCAGCAAACCAAGAAGGAACTATGCTACGAGAATGTTCGCGTTAGGTACGCTGTTCTGAAGGGCTCTACGAGCGCAGAGGGTTAACATGGGAATTCTGTAGCAACAATGCTTGGGACTCCAACCTGATAAAGGTAACGTCAGGGTTCAACATACTTACGGTACTGTTCAAACAGCCTGCTGAGAAGTCCTGTGTAGGTTAATCCACTGTATTTGTCAGTGAACTGGAACGCCTCTGGTGGTGGTGCGTTTGCTGTTATCCCATTGTCTGAGCGCGGAAAGATTCCAGATCAGATCCCATTGTTCAGAGGCCACACTGCGACTGTGCTGGACACCGACTGGAACCCATTTGACGACCACGTAATTGCATCTGGCTCAGACGACGGCAAGGTACGCTAGTGTGAATCCCGATGGTTAGACGATATGAACTCACACAAACAGGTTGGCATCTGGAAAGTGCCAGAGGACTTCTCGGTCATTACGGAACAAGGCGATGCGATTACTGATGTGTCGCCCGTTGCCAAACTGTCGGGTCATACCAGAAAAGTTGGCCATGTTCAGTTCCATCCAGTCGCTAACAACGTCCTAGCCTCGTCTTCAGGCGACTACACCGTCAAGCTCTGGGATATCGAAGCCGGTAAGGCAAAGACCACCTTGAAGCACAACGACATGGTCGTCAGTATGTCATTCAATTATATCGGATCTCTGATTGCAACCACTTCTCGCGACAAGAAAATCCGAATCTGGGATCCTCGATCGGAGAAGGTTGTGGTCGAAGGAGCCGGCCACGCTGGTGCGAAGAATCAGAGAGTTGTCTGGATGGGCGAATATGACCGTATTGCGACTACCGGATTCAGCAGAATGAGTGATCGCCAGGTAGCTATCTGGGACACTACAGACATTAAAAAGGGCCCAATTGGCGACTTTTACATGCTAGATTCCTCGGCGGGTATTTGCATGCCTTTTTATGACGAAGGCACGAAGTGTTTGTATCTCGCTGGCAAGGGTGATGGTAACATCAGGTATTTCGAATATGACAACGACGAGCTATATCCGCTGTCAGAGTATAAGTCTGCTGAACCACAGCGTGGTCTCGCGTTCATGCCAAAGCGCGGCGTCGGTGTCCACGAAAACGAAGTTGTTCGCGCGTACAAGACTGTTCATGACACGCTAATTGAGCCTATTCAGTTTATCGTGCCCCGACGAGTATGCATATATATGTATATATCTGGAGACCTACGTTTGTTGTTAACAATGTCTAGGCCGAGACCTTCCAATCTGATATCTACCCTGACTGCCCAAGTGGCGAGCCAGCTATCTCTGCTGCCGAGTGGTTCGATGGAAAGGACGCCGCTCCCAAACTCATAAACCTTGAAGCTGTCTACGATGGTGTCGAACCGGTCGCGGTTGACGGTACAATCCCAACATCAGCTCCAGCTCCTACGGCCGCAAAGATTGCTCCAACCCATGAAACGGTCCAGGAGGAGTCTAAGCCTTCTCCTACTCCCGCCGCTCCCTACAAGGCTCCAGAAAAAGACCTCGATAAGGTTCTTTCTGCGCCAAAGGTCGATGATATGCTTTCTAAAGCCAGTCAATCTGAGGACGCAGCAATGCCTTCGGTTCTCGCCAAGGAAGAAAGTTCATGGGACGCCGAGGAGACAGTCGAGGAGTCTGCCAAGCCGGTAGTCGCAGAGACTGTTCCTACGTCTGCTCCCGAACCTGCCCCGGGAGCTGTTGAGGCTGTCGAGCCGGTCGCCGAACTGGTCACCGAGGAACCAGCCACCCAGGGGACATCAAAGCCAACCGGTGCTGGGTCACTTGTCGCCAGTAAATTGGAGGCGTTGCATAGCCACTTTACCGAGGCCAAGAAGACTCTTGAGAGCTATGAGCAACGATTTGCTGAGATTGTCGCTTTGAACGCGAAGGAACTGGCTGCGCGGGACAACCGCATAGGGGCTTTGGAGTTTGAGGTTGAAACGTTGAAGTCGTTAGTTTTAGCAAAGGCTGAGCCGGCGGAAGAGACACCGGTTGAGGTCAATGGCGTGAAGGAGAGTATTGGGGACGACACTCCTGAGGCCTTAGAGGAAACAGCCGCAGAGAACTGAGAATTCGGCGAAGAATAGAGGAATAGATTGTATGGTGTGGTTTTTGTATTGTACGCTTTGGTCACGATCAAGTCCTACGGGTCGCCGTGTCTGTTTGAAAGTTGGTAGAACAGTGGACGTCTGTGTCATCCATTGTCTATATATTATAGCACATATCGCATTGAATAGAAAATGTCTATACAGTATAACCCCGTTAGTACATCGCGATGTAATGTTTAACTAATCTCGCTTAGCGGGGCACTAAACTTGTTTACGAAGGCAATCGTTATAACTAACTGATTTCCACCACATTTTTAGAATTACGGCACCGGATTTTATCGCTATGTCGGGGATCGAGTATCGTTATAGCGAGGTTTGACTACGATGTTACCCGGCCTATGCGGAAGGTTAGGACATCGATAACACCTCGGAAGCAGAAAAAATTCGGATTTGGGTCGACCCAACCTCAATATACCAGTGGCACTATTCCAATTGGAGGGGGAAATCAATTAAATCTCCGGACTGCTATTTGCACTTAATTGACTAGTCACACAAGATGATCATCCGACGGCAACTCTCACGGGCAATACCGAGGTTCACGATTGCAGTCGCTCACGCATCTCCGAGTTCATACCGCCCACAACTTCCTACAATTCAGCTCGCACAGCCACGATTCAGGGGCGACAAGAAGAAAAAGAAGGATGTGCCTTCAAGTGCTACGTCGCGGCAAAGCGATATTCAAGCGCAGCAAGCCCGCACAAAGCAACAAGAACGCGAAGACCGGCGGCGAGAATTGAAGCGGCGGACGGACAGGGAGCGTGCCGAGGCGCGCAAGACGAAAGTCACGCCTGTGCTGATGGATATTGAGACTGCGGCAAGGTATTTGAAGGCTGCCGAGGTTGGACGGCCCGAGAAGACGGCGACGATTACGATTACTTTGAAGCTTGCGTTGCCATTACATTTCCAGTCTTTACGCGGAACCGTCCGGCTACCAAAGCTCCCTCAGGCAGAACGAGTCGCCGTTTTCACTGAAATACCAGAGATCGCGGAGGCGGCGCTGAAAGCCGGCGCGACGTATGCTGGCGGTGACGAGTTAGTGAATCAGGTCAAGAACGGGGAGATTACTTTTGAAAAGTCGTTTGCAACGCCTGGGGCACTTCCGCTGCTCCGTAGCGTGCAGCGAACTCTTGGCCCGAAGGGATTGATGCCTAGCGAACGTCGTGGTACGGTCGCGGATGATGTCGTCGGGCTGCTGGAGACGTCTCATGGTCTTCTTGATTTACGCACTCGAGGCAAGATTTTGACCGCTGTTATAGCGAGAGTATGTGAACTTTCGTGGCATTGGTATCAACATAGTGTAGAAGTATTAACGGATCTAGGCTTCCTTTACGCCAAAAGAAATTGAAACCAACGTTTCCGCGTTCATGGCTGGCTTCAGAAAGGCGATCAAAAATTCTACGAGCAGACAAGCTCCACTGGTTTCGGAGATCATTTTGAGCTCAACATTTGGTCCAGGTGTTATGGTTCTTGCGTAACGGACTCGAAGTAATACATGAGTGTAGATATGTAGATGATTGTACATACGTGGCATTAATCAATCCGTGTAGGCTTATATTGTGGCCATGCGCGTTTTTTTGATCACGCACACCGCAACTATTTTTAATGGTTATTTAGTCTTGTTGTCCATACCTCAAAACGAATGCGGAATTATTTACATGCAAAATTAACCAAAGACGCAATACAGAGGTTTATCCGGCAACCAATAGCGTAACCAACGGAATCAACATGCCAGCAATAGCGGCAATAGTATCTTGTATCGAAACTGCTGGTCTACCCGACCCAGCTGCTTCAGACTTTATGCTCTCAGCGGTCTCATTCATGACGTGAATAGCGACATACAAAAATGTGCCGCCGCTGAATAACAGCAAAAACCCTGTCCACCACTGAATCCCCGTACCCCCGTCATTGGAACCAATAATCATGATTGCGACCCATGTTGCGAGCGCGCCGATAGGAGCAGCGAGCGAAAACACTAGAAGGTGCTGCTTGACGGTCCGTCTGTGCATGCCCGTCCGCAGGAGAACTGCGGTCATACCGAACGCTGCTGGTGCCTTGTGCAATAAAATAGCAATAAAGACAATAGTTTCGAGAGTTACGCTGGAAGATGCTGCGCTGGCCCCCAACGCAATGCCATCGGCTGCAGCATGGATGACAAGACCGGTCGTCATGGCAGACGCAGAACGACCATTCTGACTCTCTGCTGGTGACATTGCAGTCGGGCTGGATCCTGAAGAGACAGAGTATGTTCGCAGCTCCGAGACATCGACAGAATTGTGGTACGAGCCGGTATTCCTCGCGAAATAAGCGGGTAATTTCTCTATTAGATACATCAGAATAAACCCGGCGATAAGTGCGACACCGACGTATTTGTGAGTTGGAATCTGCTTCTTGTTTTGTACCGGCGCTGGGCGTCGGCTGGGAGCGTCATCCTCAGCCGGCACGGCATTGTCTACTCGTCGGCTTATATATTCCAAAGCTCGTTTCGTGGTACCGCCGCCATCATCTATAGTAGCGTTAGACACATGAATGATCGATTCCCAATGGGCATATGATACCATTGCCATCACTATTAGGCGGATCCAGATCAATCGGCGGCAGTGGATTATAGTGCGGTCCCGGCCGCGAGTGTCGAGGTGTAGGCGTCGAGTACAGAGTCTCCACACCCTCGGGAATAATAACAATCAAGGACGTGCCCATGAGAACACCCGCTCCAATCGTGGAGACCAGTCGTAGGCGCTCTGACGAGAGTGAAACCACCAGAGGTAGCATTCCCGAACCGAATGAGCTGCAAGAGTTAGCAGTGATTTCAAACTTCGCAGCCCAGTTGTACGTTATTAGTCACTGTTGAAACATTCACAAATAATTCCGATGACAAACTTCAAGAAACTTACGCAGCCCCCATAAGTACTGATAGAATGATCAAGGTGATCAATCCATTCAACGACTGCATCTTGTAGTGAGATGGCAACCGAGACTCAGTATCGAAACACAAGATCCGGAGACCCAGTCTTAATACGCCAACGGGGAAGTACTTTCGCAAGGAACGTGGTACTGGAGATTGTCGATACCGGGAGCTGATATGGAGGAAGCCGATATGTCGAGTGGATGCGCATTTGTGGCCTGGTTGCCTGCTTCCTGCCTGCAGCTCATGCAGAGCGACGCACACCTCGACATTAGCGCGACACGAGCCACTTCAATTAGCCACAACCTTCGCGACGCGTTCGCGGGTATCAATCTTTCTCAGGTCTCCATCGTAACCACCCATTACCGGCCTCGACTATCACCCCTCATGTCAGCGACCATTATCCGTCCCGAAGAATGGACAGCAGACTCTAACAAGGCTCTCTCAGTCTCACTAGGTATCATTCGCGTTCATTTGCCGCGTAGTTGTTTGCTAACGCAACGCGTAAATAGTCAAATCTGATGCCGCGACAGTCGGATCTGAGTTTCATCCACAGTTCACCTACCCGATATTTGGCGAAGCAGAGGCTATATATGGATTTAAAAATTTGACGATCGAGGTGGGTTGTGGAGTTTAGAGTGTGTGGCAAGCACCGTAGCGCTAAATGTTGGCCATGTAGCTCAAGTTCGGATCTACGGATTTGCTGCCATATTTGAAGGTCTCGTATTCGGAGAAACTAGAGGATAGGGACGCATTGGCGAGCGTGATTGAGGAAGACAAGAAGCAAAAGCGTCAGGACGAGGAAACGGATGACGGCCACGACATGGGCGGAAACGAAGAGGAAGTTTCCGAGATCGAGACACAAGATGGCGACAATCCAGGCGTCACGCTGCGTGAATTTCTTCCGAAAGATGTGTTCACGGAAGAGCATCAGTGGCTCGAACAAGTGAAAGACGCGGAAAAGTCGTTCTCACCACCAGGCGAGCGTGTTGCAAGTTATTCACAAAACGGATCGACTTTTGAAATCTGGAGGGCTCCGATTTCTGAGGAGAGGCAGAAGGTGCTGCATGAGCGCATGCAGATATTCGTGCTGTTTTTGATTGAAGGAGGATCATACATTGACGCGACGGATGACAGATGGCGGATATACTCGCTGTATGAGAAATCTGGCGATGGAGTGTACACTTTTGCTGGCTTTACAACCGTGTACTCGTATCTGTGGTACAAGAACGCGCAGGTGTACGATTCGACTACCAAACTCGCCGCCGAGTCAAATGACGATTTTTTTACCTTGTACCAGCGCAAACGGATATCACAGTTTGTCATTCTGCCGCCTTTTCAAGGACAGAAGCATGGACCAAAACTATATGACACTCTTATGAACGAGTTTTACAAGGACCCGTTGGTTAAGGAGGTCACGGTTGAAGATCCAAACGTCGCGTTTGACGATTTGAGGGATAGATGCGATATGGAGCGGTTGGATAAGATCGGCATTTGGAATGACGATGGATTCACAGACGCGCCTGTTAGTAAGGAGTGGATGCAATTTGCGCGGGCGAAGACAAAGATAATACCGGTAATGATTTTTTTCTTGCCATTGTTAGCTGTGTTTTGCTAACGAAATCCTGCAGAGGCAATTTCAACGGCTGGTGGAAATGGCGCTGCTCAGAAGGCTAAAAAAGTCAGATAGAACCGCGTACCGGAAATACCGGTTGCAAGTAAAGCAGCGGCTTTTCAAACACAACAAGGTCAGTTTGTTGTGCCTATTAGCTTGGACTTTCTAACTATCTCCTAGGAAGCGCTGAAAGATCTAGACAAGTCTGAGCGGATCGCGAAGATCGATGAGGCGTATAGATCAGTGGAGGAGGACTACTATCGGTTGTTAAGTGGGGTCCCCGTCCCACAAACTGATCCTGAACAAGAAGATGTGGTTCCAGAACCGTTACCGGAAGCCGAGCCAGATCCTACATTTAAGGGCAAAGGAAAGGGCAAGCATGTTCAGTTTGAATTAGGCGAAGACAATCACGATGTGAAGAGGGCAAAAGTTGAGTACTGAAGGTGTTTTGTAAACTAGAATATGCAAAATAATCACACCCATTTGACAAAGTACGATAACCATCCTTTATTCGCCTGTTCTATGCATACAGAGACTGCAACCCGAAAAATTTGACAATAGTATCAACTTTTATATAACAATTTTATGCCCTGCCTTGGCATCTCGAACACTCTTTCGGTTTAACCATTTTTCTCGTGACTTTAGCTGCTTTGTTTTTGCCGGTGGCGGCATCGTCTTTAGCTTCTGCGTCCTGAGCACGCGCAATGTGATGTCTCCCTTTGGAATGTCGCGAGCGTCTGGCTCTGAGAAAATTATCTTTTTCCGCTTGGGTTTCTTCGAGACTTCGTCATCATCGTGATTGATAATGCCGATATCGGGAGTAGTAGTGACCTCCTTCAAAATCGACGACGGTAAAAATAGCGGTAGTTCATCTCGTTTGGCGCTTTGGTCGGCATCATTCTCCGCGCTCTTTGCCTTTTTCGCTTCCTTCTGTGCACGTAACCGCGCGTCATTGGCTTTTCGCTTGGCACGCTGTTCGTCTCTCAAAATTCCAACTTCCCGTTTCCGTTCCTGCGCTTGCACAATTGCCGCCTGGCGACCGCCCTGAAACGACACATCTTCCGGCGCCTCGTCATCATCATCATCGCTTTCCGCATTCTCGTGCTCGGACGAATCGCTAAAGTCCTCTTCGGCGGTGACATACCCAGTCCGAGGTGTATCAGGCACTCCATTCACTCCGTCCTCCTCACCACTACTACCACCACCACCACCACCAGCATTGTCATCATCAAACTTAATGTGCCCCGACTTCTTAGTAGAAGTCAGCGGAGTCTTAAACGCAGACGCAGGGGTCCCATTCGTAGCCCCATTAACAACACTCTTGCCGTTCGCAGCTCTGCTCGTAGGCGTAGACACTTCGCCGGTTTCTGACGTGACAAGTGCCGCTACCCGGCGTGAAAAACGACGGGTTGATGAAGGCTGCGGCGTTCGCGTTGCTGATGCTCGTGCCATTTCTTTCGAATTATATGTGTGACGTTTGGTTCCGAGGAAATAGATGCGTTGACCAGGTTTTGGGATGCATTTTAAAAGTTTCTCCATGCTTGACTGGATTTGGGAGTTACCCGGCTGAGTGGCAGGGCTAGGGATAGCGCCGCATTCAGGGGTAGGCGGCTGCCCGGCTATTGGAGCTATCGGTTGGATACTGGAAGTATGTGGATATTTATGGAATTGCGTCGACTGGAAACTGTTTAGAAGTTGCGGCTATAGTTGTTCGCACCTATACTTGGGCTGGACATGCGGGTGAGCCTTGAAGATTGACAAAATTCCAGCAAAATAATTCAGGTTTAGCATGGAGTATAACACATATGTAATTCGCAAGTTGATGAGATGCATTTTGCCTTCGTGCTTGTGCTATTCGTGCCTGAGAAAGTCCCTTCACGATTTAGTTACAGGCGATTTGACGATCGGCAGCACCGTGTATTTTAAGTTGCGCCACAGCATTTGGTTTTCAGATACAGTGGTACCTTTGGTAGCCTTGCAGCTCTTGGTTTTGTTCACACCAAAATTGAAACGAATTGATTCGAAACGCACTGGCGATATGAAATTTAGTCTTTCAGATTATCGTAAGTGACTCTCATTGGGTTAGGGTCACCACTGAGCAAGTCTGCCCGTCATGGCTGATGCCAATGCTCTCGCGACTGAATCGCGTCCTATATAGATGACAATAATGAAAAGCATCAGTCGCCATCAAGAACAGAACTGAAATGTTGAAGCTGCTGACAAACTGGCTTTGATATTCGATGTGTTCATGCACCTCCATGCAGGAACCGCAGAATGTTTTGCTTGCGTGTCTAATCCTGGGGACAGAAGTGCAAACCGAAACAGCATGAGCTAAAAGTGAATTGCCGCACTACACGACCCAAGATATAATGGGTTTTAGTGTTATCTGTCTTGTACCGACAAAATTTTCTTGGCATCGGTCGTTGCAAGTGAAAAGACTCGACCGAAGCTGGCTTCCCCGAAGATCTGTGCCTCTACGGTTGCTGAACCTACACAGGCTACTGCGCACGTGTTGTATTGCTCGCTGCAAGCCCCGGGTGAGTCTAGTTGCAGGTTAGTGAAAATATGCTACCGAGCTAAGGTTGGAGTTGATGCGGATCACACGTGTACTTGTGCCACTGAGCCGGTGCGCGACAGCAGTCCATGGGTTAGGGTGCGGCGCGCCAGTCTCGGTCGTTTCTGCGGATTAGTTCGCGATCCCCCATCCACCGATCGACCACTTTAGCTGCCTGGCCGACCGCTGCTCTCCCCGGTTCTCAGCGACACCACCTGCCTCCGGCATCGTTGCATTATCGGGACACAGCTTCGTTCGTCCTCCACTAGCATCTCGGTGTCGTTGTTGCTCGATCTGTCTATATTTAGCGCGGCTTCACGACGAGCCGCTTTCTTTGTGTTTTCTGACGCCGCATTCCTCGGCCTTTTTTTGGCCGCTTCTAAACAGCTCGTCCACCGAGCATATTCCATAGGTCTGCTGTCAGCCGTGTACCCAGTCCAGTACTTGCTATCCGAAGTGGCTGCCATAAGGTGCACACCGAGGTCAAATATTTCGTCAGACTGACATCGACAGCCGGATTCTCCCGTCATTTCAGGCATGGCTATTCCCGAAGCCCTGACGCGGACGCTCAACATCGCCAGCAACACGGTCGTCAGAGAGGCAAAGGATTGGCTGCCGGCGTCTGCAAAAGGGCAATGGTCCTCCAGATTCAAAGCCAACGAGTCATCCTCCGGACAGTCGTTCTCCCCGTCCACAGCCGGCCAGACCACCTCATCCGCCCACTCAACAGCCTCCCTTCCTCGATTCAACCCTCCGCGCATACTGTCGCAGTACGACAACCACGATGACGACGAGCCCCAGTCGCCGTCCAAGTCGCGGCCGAGATCAACTTACTCGCGCTTACAAGCAGATATCATGATCCCGAGGCGCAATGTCACCCTCTCCCAGAAACTAGCCGCTGCCCTCGTCGGCGTCTGGTTTGTGATTTTTTTTGTCAAAATATTCCGCGACACTGGTCCCCAAGTGGACTTTGACCCTTTAAGGAACGAGATCCACAACAATAAGGCCATCGTGTCGCCAACGAATGCAAACATATATTATGTCGGTCGCTGGTCACGGAACAAAGCCCAGGGCTCCGCGACGGGATTGCTTGTATCGACTTATTTTCCTGGCACTTATTTCGACGTGCGGTTCACCGGAACGTCCTTGAGCATTCATCTCGGTAATCTCGACGATCCTGTCACAATGACCGTTCGGATAGACAACAGTAATACATACGAAATTCTTCCCTACGGCCGCGAGGTCGTGTCCCTGGCCAGCAGCCTTCCTGATGGAGAGCATGAGGCTAGAGTTCTGTTCAGCGGTGCCAGAAGGACTGACATTGAAGCTTTGTACGTTGACAAAGGAGAATCTTTGCTTCCCTACGTCGACAAGCAACACCCAAAGCGGCGCATAGTCGAGGTTTTCCAAGATACTTATAATAGTGTAAGTTGCTTGCATTCGTCTCTTTGTTTTTAATTGTTGCTGACAAACTAGTCACATCCCGATGTCCTTTCGTGGTCGTATCTACTTGGTAACAAATTCGATGTCGACCGGGTGCTAATATCTGGAAACGACATGTGCATGAGTAACTGCCCCAATGATATCATGGCCCTGGACAAGTTTTACTTCCTGGGCAGTCTATCAGCGGCTCGAGGGATGCCAAAATACTGGTACTTCGAAGAATACCGACCAAGTCTGATGATCCTGGATCTCGGCGTCGCCACCAAACGACTAATGGACAAGAAAATCATGTACAGGCTGCTCCTACCACAAGACGCTTCAAAAGTCTACTCTGAGGCATACATGAACTTCATCCGGCAAATCCGCAAGAAGGTACACAAGCGAGTGCCAATCCTCGTGCTTCGACCGTTCGACGGATCGCTAGAGACCGAAAGTCTGCAGGTCGTCCAGACACTTCGCCAGCAGGGAGACAAAAATGTGCATTGGATCGATACGACGAGTTGGGCTACTGGTGCATTGGATGACGAGGCCACCAAGCAGGAAAAGCGGGCATCGTTCTTGAGTTTGCACGCATGCCCGTTTTTGCGGCCGAGAGACGAATGCCAGTTCTTGTATCCTTTCGAGGGCAAGTTGGAAATCTAGTTGGCATTTTTGTGCTCCGCGGTCGTCATTACTGGCAATTTGTTATTTGGACATATTCATGTTTTGGCCGTACCAATTTGGCATTGGACTAGAAAAGTTCGCATTATTCCGGTATTTTGTATATACAAGTGTGGTTTGTCATAGCTCAATTGGAGAGCTTGTATTATAGATTCTTTATTGGCTAGTCATTGTATATGATGTTGGAATTTGGATGGTTATTTGTAATTTCTAATCAAATGAGAGGCGGACCTCAGCTATTAGTATCAACGCACCAGGGATGAGGGTCTCGTGTGCAGTTCGGCATTACGTCAGATTTGATAGCGACAACTTCCCACATTATCGCTGCGGGATTGCGTGCACACTCTGGCACGCATGCGCGTAACTTCTGTCATCGCCTCCCACAATCGGCCAGGTTCGTTTTCCATCCTTGTCTGCGGTGAACCGCCGAATCGTCGTCTCACGCACCACCACGACCACGATCAATACAGCCACTCCACTTGGCCGCCATTCACACCAATCGATCGGCGGGTCACCAACGATCATTATAGCAAATCATTCACCGCGCCAAAAATATAGACTCGTCGTTTCGCAATTCGGGCAGTCGGGTCCGGGACGAGGCTGCGCCTGCACACAGAAGACGGCTTTGAGCTTGCGCTATTCCGACGAACCATTCGCACCCGCACTCTTCCCATAATTTTATGTCCTCGCGGACCTGTCTGGGCTCGCCAGCACTATCGAGATTCGTGACTCGCGTCGCCGTGTACGTGCTGCCCTGGCCGCCAGTTATGCTGCTGACGATATATATAATGTCCTCGCCCAACGCAACAGTGCCGGTCCCTGGCTCGGGCGGCAGCCGCAATGAGACGAACAACACGCCGCTGGAAGACGGGCTTAATGTGCCGCTGCTGGTCGGGCTTGTTTCGACGCTCGGGTCGATCGTCGTGCTGGCGGTTTTCTTTGCGATTCTGTACTTCTTGTTTTACACCCGGCAGGGGCGAATTTTGTTGCATCGGGGTAGGCCGGGCGAGTACGATGACGAACAAGCGTTCCTGCGCGAGGAGGAGGAAGGGTTGCAGCATATGGACGATATTGCGCGAACGTCATATCTTCAAGCTAGGGGTGAGTAAGGATCGAACGATAATGTGCCCGTTATGATGGATCATGCAGACTTGGTGCGCGGCGCTTGGATAACGATCATGGTATCTTAAGCACCGAATGTTTTGGCGTATTTGTTGAACCAAGATCTGCAGAACGGGATGATATTGGACGGGTGACAATTTGCTGACAACTCCTCTTAGCGTTCCAAGAAGCGAATCCGCCCGACAGCATTCCTACAGACATCAGTTTATCACAGTTCATGGCCATCCAGGAGAAAGGAGTTTCAGCATGGGAATTTGAACCAGATTTCGAAAACGCAAACTGCTTCGTCGAAGCACGGACAGAAATTGCATTTTACGACTCTGAGTGTTGCGTGCAGACCAACTTGCCCGTCCCGAAACAGAACGACGTGTATTACTGGGAGGCCAAGCTGTACGACAAGCCAGAACAGACCTTGGTGTCAATCGGAATGTGCACGAAGCCATACCCAACGTTTCGGTTACCGGGATACCACAAGTACTCGGTCGCATACAACTCGCTCGGCGAGCGACGTAACAACATGCCGTTCCACGGCATTCCGTACGGCCCACAATTACAACAAGGCGATGTTATCGGTGTCGGTTTCCGGCCTCGGACAGGAACGATTTTCTTTACTCGCAACGGCAAGAAGCTTGACGATGCTGCACACGGTATGAAGTTCAACTTGTTCCCTACGGTAGGTGCGAACGGGCCATGCACGGTGCACGTCAACTTTGGGCAGGCGGGATTTGTCTTCATCGAGGCCAACGTCAAGAAGTGGGGTCTTGCGCCTGTGACTGGATCGCTTGCGCCTCCACCACCGTATGGCTCTGAGCAGGGTTCGATTCTGCTAGAAATCGGACGGGTTGGGTCCGGCAACAATAATTACGGCAGTTTTGGAGGCATGGGCAGCTACCGCGGCACCCGATCACCGTTCCCTCCCACGGTCTCTCACGACCACGACACGGTCGATAGCATAAACATGTCAAGCATTCGGGTCATCAGTGACCCATCTTCATCATCTGCAGCATTTCCTGCCGCACCTGGATCGGGGGTTAGAGTCGGACCGCATTTACCTACGAATCATAGAAACGTTAGTTTTCAGCCACAGCCACCGTCGAACCGGCCGCCAAGTTACACGTCAGAAACGGACGAACAAGCCGGGCCACCCGAGACCGCACATTTGTTGGGGCAGTCGCCTCCACCAGCGTTCGAGGACAATCGTTAGTTGTTTATTGCATATTTTTAAATGTTTATGATTATTGTTAATAATACGGTTGCACGCTTTGGTTGGTTGGTTCGGTGGATCGCTTTGTCGGGCATTTTTCTATTTCCTTTGGAGACAATCCATGCGGTAAGGGCGACATCTTGTTTGCAAAGGTTTTATGTACGAGTCTGATGGATGAAACGATAGTCGATCAGTTTTTGTGTGTGTTGTTTCGGCGCAGTTGTCCTTGGGTAATTGTTTGTCTCGTCGATTGTTATCTCGTTTCCCTCCCCCCCCCCCCCCCCCCCCCCCCCCACCTCTTCACAAACGCAGATTTGTTACTCATTTTGTTGCCTTGTTGTATATCCTCGTTATTTCTTACATTTGTTTAAAGTTCTTGGCATGTTGTGGAATTTTTGTGTCTGGTATAAAGCTGTAGGAGAGTAGAGTATTATTCATTCGTGGCCAGTTTATTTCTCTTATTTTCATTTTGTCGAAGTTAAGGCGTCGTGTATGGTAGAAGCAAAATGTTCCCGGAGGGATGATGTTGATTTATTTCTTTACTTATTTAGTGCTACAATTACTACTACCTAATATTACTGATATATGGAGTATGAAGTACGATTTTATAATAAGTTAGTGTGAATACATTAAGCACGAGCGGGTTGTGACTGAAAAGTTAAAGTCATCGCAAGTGAGCATCTGAGGATTAAGTATGATTTCTGCATGGGGTGGAGATAGGCAACAGAATAGTACGCCATATAGAGAGAACATGTACACACCATTTGGATATCCAGCGGGTGAAGGGGGGTTTTAATTTGGGCCTTGGTCCACTTGGTTTATGAGATCCATATGACGAGGCCCCTGAATTGTTGCTTAGGGTTGTTCCCTTAAGAGATCACACGCCAACTCGTATCGAAAATGTAGAAAATTTAAGACCAGCCACTGCAAACTCCAGTTGCCAGATCTTAAATTGACGAGTCCCGTCCAGTATTATGACAAGCCAGCCTCTAGTGTGTAAGGATTTTGCACCGGCGGAGGTGCAGGCCGTGCTTGAGAGCGAGGACGTAGATTGAATGCAATTTTTTGGTATCGGATTGTTGCTACAAGCAAGCTGGTCGTGCACGACTCACGAGTACTACTAATTCATGCACTTTTGTATTACTGTAAGACCGTAACGTCCTTGTTATTGTGTTCAAGTCCCTGGGGTTGTGGTGCGAATAAATATGCATAGTTACAAGGCTCGCTGCCTCTGACCCGAGTCGGTGTGAAATAAGTGTACTTGTCGCCATCGTACCTAATCTAATCTCTAGCGAACACCTTGGCGCAAGAGCAAGCCACGCAAAACACGGTGGCGTTGCCAGCAGGCGTCGACTAACTGCTGATGTCAGTAGTTCACTAGGACGACGGTTATTATCGGGGGCGGCAGTCAAGATGTGTTGTAGGCAGCCCGTGTCGGCGATTCTGATCCACGATGAAAATCCAGGAGGAGGACCAATCAACAATTTAGCAGTCTGACGCGCGACACCGGCTACATACATTACCCTTGCAGACTTACGTAAAACCAATTCCCAGTTAATAATATAAAAAGATTAGATTGCATTATACGTGGCCGGCAACCGTCGGAACTGCCAAGGCTTAACGCCGGGCAAACGCGGGGACTTCGGAAGTTGCTGAATCCAAGGCACCGTGACCAGGGCTTGCATTAGTCGCGACATGCCAATGCTCGCTACGCCTTTTAGTACGCGTCATGTACATAATAGGCATGGTCAACATAGACAAAGTGAATAATAATAAACAGTATTGACATATTGAAGCTACGAATGCGAATTCTGGCAGAATTAGCTACAGCTGCCTGCTTGTATCTGGGCGTGTGGTTCGCCAGTTTACGTACGACCTCTTTCGTGTGTGTGTGTTGTAAACCCTGCCAGTTCCCCCATCACTAACTGATACCAAGTACTACTATGTTACCTGCTGACGAGCCAAGTAATGCTGCCAGTTAGTTGGCGACCTCAATCAGCCTCGGCAGTGGCAGATCTCCCTTCTCTGTCTTCCAGTGGCTGGGGACCTCGGGTTCCCCGGTTTAGTGGACACTTAACTTATTATATAGGGTGGAACCATGACATCTAGTGACCATGCAAGGGTGCGGGTTTCGCGTGCGGCGGTCAACAGACTATCTGGTCAATCGGTCGTCCGCATCCTCTGAATTCTACAGTCAGGCAATATCTCGGATCCTGCACTCCCTAGGACGCAGGCCGGCATTTTTTTCATTAATGCAGTTTGGTTTTTTTGGTCATTAACGGCGCTATAATTAGTCAGTTCTGCACAGTCGGCCAGATCTCCTGCTGGACAGAGAAAAGAGCAAGATGGGCATATTTGGAGCTATCCAGCTTCCGAACGTGCGTGTCGGCAGTCTTATTCCGTCGTTTGGTCTATTTTCCGACTCGAAAGAGACAGACGACACACACTCTGTTCAAGCAAAGCAAGGTCGTATGTATATCCGTCGGTGAAAGGCGCCATTGCAAATGGTCGCGATGCTATTGCAGACGGACTGACATTTTGTACACAGACCGCATCCCCGGCGGCTTCCAAGATAGCGGCGATGAAAAATCTGTTCACAGCGTCCCATCGGCTGGTGCCGACACCGCTCACGACTCCGCCGGCCACCACGATAGCGATGACTTCGACACACAGCAGTCCGGTGCGAACTCGATCGTAACGACCGGAAGCAGCAGCGGGCGGACGGATCCGCTTTCTATGCATATTCTAAAACGGACCGGTACAGATCAGCTTATAACGCGAAGGTATAGTAGTGCCACTGCCGGTGGTTCTGCGACAGCCAGCGAGACTTCGAGTCCGTCCTTGCCGGGGATATTACTGCGGCGAGCGTCGAATATTAAACCCGAGAACCAATTGCAAGCTGGACAGGACAACAACACCACTGCAAATGTGAATGGTAGTATGGCCGACCCGTACCGGAGGAAACACGTGTCGTTTCTGTCACGCATAACCGGACAACACAACGGCAAGCGCCACGACGATTCAGACTCGGACGAGTACGGGCCAAATCATACTTTGGATAAATCCGGACATAGGCGGTCGGAAGGATACAATGCGGCCATATTTTCGCAGCCGATTGGATACGTGCCGCAATTCCCTGAACCGCCGAAGTACATTCGTATGCGGTCGCATGGAAAAGTTTCAAAGGAGTTTGACCGGCTGTTTCTTGCCCAGGAGCTCTATCGGAAACCGATAGATTCAGATTCGCAGTCGTCAGCAGCGGCGTCTACATCTTCGCTGCCATTGCCGCCGCACAAAAGGGGCGCGATTTGGTCACTCAAGTTCAGCAAGGATGGAAAGTACCTGGCAACTGGAGGCGAGGACAGGATCGTGCGGGTGTGGTCAGTCATAGGGACACAAGAAGAGCGGGAGAGATATGAGAAAGAAGAGGAAGAGCAGCAAGATCCGCTTGCTCCAGACTCAGCCTCGATCCATTCCCATTCACATCGGTCGCGCGCGCATGCACGAAGTCGCAAGCACAAACTGAATGCTCCTGTTTTCCGGCCAGATCCCCACAGGGAATTTATCGGGCACAAGGGCGACGTGCTGGATATTTCGTGGAGTAAGAATAATTTCCTGTTGTCCTCGTCTATGGACAAGACCGTCCGACTATGGCATGTTTCGGTCGAGGAATGTCTATGTTGCTTCCAGCACCAGGATTTTGTCACGTCAATCGCATTCCACCCATTAGACGATCGATTTTTCCTTTCTGGTTCATTGGACTACAGACTGAGATTGTGGAGTATACCAGACAAGACCGTAGTCTACTGGAATGATCTGTCAAACTACATCACTGCCGTCGCATTCTCTTCAGATGGAGAGACAGCAATCGCCGGATGTTTCACTGGCCTCTGTTTCTTTTACGAGACTGAGGGTCTCCGATATCGAACGCGAATGCACGTACGGTCGTCACATGGTCGAAATTCTAAAGGCGCAAAGATCACAGGTATCGACTTGTTGCAAAGGTCACCGGATTCGGTATCAACTGACGCACGATTATTGATAACGAGTAATGACTCGCGAGTGAGACTGTACAATTATCGGGATAAGACGTTGGAAGCCAAATTGAAAGGTAACGAGAACACGTTTTCTCAGATTAAGGCCACATCGTCGGAAGACGGGCGGTATGTCATTTGTGGGAGTGAGGACAATCGGGTGTACATCTGGGACATGTTCGCTGGCAAGTCTGGTAATAGTCGAAAAGATAAACATCCATATGAGTATTTCACCGGTGAGTTCGAGTATTGACGTTTTGGTGTATTTCGACTACTGACAGGTCAGTAGCCCACTCCGAGACCGTTACAGAGGCTGTGTTTGCGCCAATGAAAACCATCCATCTGTTGTCCCAGTCCGGCGATCCGATATACGATCTGTGCACACCGCCTCCGGTAAGGCTGGTCCCGCCGGAGCAGGATTCGGAAACTGGCAAAGCCCGTCCGAGGAATCCACCGACGTCACATCCCAACGGTAATATCATTGTCACAGCCGACCAGACCGGTCACATCAAGATTTTCCGGCAGGACTGTGCGCACGAGAAACGAAAGCAGACGGATGAGGCAGCGGTATTGCTGAACAAGACCGTAATATCTGCTGGTGGAACGAGACCGTCCGCATTGGCGACCGCATCCCCTAGAAGTTCACTGACGTCGCCAGGAAATGTAACGCCCCCAAGGTCGCGGAGCGCGATGAGCTCTTCGTCGGTGGCGCGAGCGTCGAGAAGTCTCTCGCGATTAGGAAGGCGAAAATCCAGCGATACTGCCCCGACGACTCCGACAACGACACAGGTCCCCGCTCAGGGAACAAAGTCGGCTGGTCAGCTCGAGTCGGCAATCCGAAACGACCCGTCGTTGGCCTATTACCGTGAATCAATCCCGCCTGATCGGGAATCCCTCACGATCGATAACAACTTGTTATCTCCGGCAACACGGTCATTCTCCAACGGGTTTTTCTCTGAAAGCGACGAATCCGGGGACGAAGACAATGTACATACTGCAGACGAGTTGACGTGCTCGCGCTGCGGAGGACAAAATTTCAAGGCATCGATTACGGCGCGGAGGGAAACGAAACTGGTTTGCGCGACTTGCGGTTTGGTCATGACGGCGTGATTGGTGTTGTACAATGTAATCCTAGTTTTATTCAACGACTTACACCTAGCATTTGACCCGGTGTTGCATGCGCTACGGGATATAGAGTAGTGAAGCTCGCTGGAGGCTATTTGTACACTAGTTTGCCTTGGGAGAACACTTTTTGAGTTTGAAGTGATACCTGATAATACATAACAAAACCACAGTCTTAATCGAAAAACCCCTCAACGAATGCTGCAAAAAGACTACATGACGTCATGTCCATACGTCATCTGCAACTGGACAGTTACATTCTCGCGCCCTAACCCTGGCGAATTGCTCTTCCCAGCCGACGCGGGGCATAGCGAGATTCTGCGAAGTGGCGTGCCTTATCGACCAGTCCCTGTGCCATCCGAGACTAAGTCCAGATAAACTTGATCGTTTTTCGAGGTGTGCGCAAAGTACACTTTATATACAACAAGTTTATTTAGTTTCGCAAAACTTAGTCAGAGGCTACTGAAACTGTACCGATCGTTAAATACGTTGCAAGATGAGTTTCGTTGCCGACGTCCTATTGCTTTTTATCACGATTATCTGTGAGTGGGCCGGCTCTACTACTGGACTCAAAAACATGCACCGACATACTAACAGTCGAATTGTGTAGTTCCTCCGTTTGGAGTGTTCATAATAGGCGGATGTTCGGTTGATTTGCTGATCAACATCGCCCTGACATCGCTGGGTACGTGATCGGCGTCGTAGGATTCTCCTATATGGGGTGCTGGTATTGATTTTTACAAATAGGATACTTCCCCGGTCATATCCACGCTTTCTATTTGGTATGTCTTTCTTTGTTCCGCCGTTGTTCTGGTGAAATGGGACGAGAGCTCACGTCTTGTAGGAGTACGTCTACATGCAACGACGGGATTACGGCTTACTTGAGCCGTTCGAACCTGCGCCTGGTGTTTACTCGGATGCGATTAATACCGGTGGCAGACAGGTATATGGTGCGGTCATTGTAGAGGAGACAGTTGTTGCCTAAGCTGCTGTCGATTGTTGTGCCTTGGTCAACCGCGGATTCGTGACGATTTTGGATGTGAGTAGCAATATGTGTGCGATGGGTTGTAACATATTTGTTGCGTGGGCGTGTTTGGACACGTGACTGATTTAAAATATCTCATTCATTCACATTTCATAATAACATTCTATATTACACAACGGGTCCTAACCTCACGCGCTATTGCTCTGCATGTTGCGTCTTTGCGCCTCCTCGAGCCGTTTCTGCGATTTGCCCTTCGCCTCGGAGATCATGGTCTCAAATGCCTCTGATCCACCCTTCTTCACAACTTCGTCCCCTAAAACGCCCTTGAGGGCCTCATAAATCAATCCGACAAAATTCTCCCGCCGCAAAACGTTCTCCCGCCGCCACTCCGCCCGTTTCTCGTCTTCACGGAGTAATCCCTCCGCGTCCCCCACCGCCGCCAACAGCTCGCGCCGATCGTGACAGACGGCGAGCAAATTAAATCGCACCTCGTCCTCGGGATATCGCGCAATGCGGCGATACAGCACTTGGACGATTGTCTCAGGAAACGTCTCGTCCGTGCAGGCGCCATGCGAAATCGGGTGTGGCTGTAGCCCGTCCAGTTCGTAGAGCACGCCATGGACTGGCAGGTAAGCAATGAAGTGATACAGGTCGTCATCGTCACCCGCTTGGCGCTGGGGATGAGTCTCGTCGACGAAGGGCGTCGGGCGCGAGAATGAGTTGTGGGTGTGTCGGATCAATTCTGAATTCGACAAGGTCTCGCCTCGGAGCTGTCCACGAGTGAGTAACACATGACTGAAAACAAAATAACACTTGCATACATCCGAATCAAAGTCCTCGACGAATCCTTTAAATTCTGTCAATGCGCTGCCGAGCTGAATGTCGCTCCGATTAAGCACGACGGACAGGATGGCTTGTGTTGCGCATGCGTTCTGGATTTTCTGACGCGCGAAGAAGATAGCTTGCTCGGCATCTGGATCATACGAGCCGTCTTGCGGTACACCGGGGGTTGTTGGGGCTAGTGCTGAATGAGAGTATTTGAAGAGGAAGATGACACCGTAGAGAGGACTAAGTCGCGTGAGTTAGTAGAAGCATGATCCGGAAAATGCAGTATGGCGTACGCTAGGGCGCGGAGATAGTCCGCATCAAGAGAATGGAGTTCGTCTAATTCGACTGATTTGACGCCGAGAGACTCGACTAGTTCGGTGAAGACACCCTAGAGTCGTTAGTGGGACAGAACCATGGTCATGGCAAAAGGTCAGCATCGATTGTGGCCGATTGTTCAGAGATCGCATCGCTGTATCGACGTGCCTAGCCGTGGCGTCACTTACAGCATCTGATTCAAGAGTATTCCAGCCAGATGATGCCATTGTTAATTGGTCGGTGAGGATCGAGCAGATGCGAGGTCGAGTTTTAAATTGTATCGGAGGCATGCCGGTTGCTGACCCGAGTCGATTTGGCGAACCCCTGATTTTTACTGATGTCGACGTTTTCACCTCCTCATACCCATCTTCTTGAATTACAGTTGGCATCACCAATCCATGCCTGTGTCACACAAGTGTCAATGATAGCCACACGCATATACTATCAGTAACAAAGTCCAAAACTCGCCATGGACAATAATGCCACACTGGGGAAGCTCGCGGTTGCAAAGGCTACTCTATCCGCCGAACTCCTGCGTCCGCACCCATCAGGCAGTCCATTCCCCGTTTCCTCAGACGTCATCAAGAAACTGCATAGCGCTCTCCAAGCAGCATTGCACAAAAACTCCGTCGAAAATGTTAGGGTATGTGGATCCATGAATTTACATATTGAAGAATTATGGTTAACTTGTACCGGGCAGGCCTTGAAATCCCTTCTACTTGAGCACATCGCACCATACACCACACGCGTAATAGCTCTCGGGAAATACCTAACGGCACTCTCACCAACCCTGTCCACCCGCCGCGCAAAATTATACATCCTGTACGTCCTCAATGACGTTCTCTACCACACTACATACATCTCCAAATCAGGTGGCGAGTTTAAATCAGGGATTCAGCAGTTTCTTCCCACACTGTTTGCCATTCCGTGGCATATTGAGAAGGTACGCGGAAAAGTGGACGAGCTGGTCGGGATATGGACGGAGAAAGAGTACTTTCATACTTTTTTTTTGCAGTCGTTGCATGATCCGGTTACGCTTGAGCAGTGGCGGCAGCGATTTGGTGGACCATCGCAACGAGCGCAGACAGAGGAGCAGAAGGACGTCGAACTGGATGATGAGGGAAGACTTCCGCCGGTGCTGGGGGTACACGGGGCGAAGTATTTCGAACTACCAGTGTCTAATATGCTGCCGTGTGTTCAGGGCGCGATGCCGGTGCCAGTTACTGCTCCAAGACCGGTAAAGTTGCGGCTCACTGAGGATGGGAGAGCCGATGAGGACGTTATGAGTGCTGTGGATAAGTTCTATAAATGTCTGGAATGGAAAGGAGGACGATTTCGGGAAGCGGACGAGAATGCGGACGAGGTTGACGAGGAGGAATTTGCGTATGAGGGATGGAGTGTTGAATTCTTTAGGAGGAGACAGGATGACCAAATGGATACGGACAGACACGACAGCAAGTCTGGGTCAAAGTACTCTGACGAAGGGTCGCCATACCGACGATCTCGTTCTTTGTCTCGATCCCGATCTCGCTCTCGATCCGTCTCTCCAGTATATTCTGATGGTTCTCGATCACGATCGCGATCCCCACGCTATTATCGCTCGCGGTCGAGGACACGGTCGCGCTCAGCATCGTATTCACCACCGGAACCCAGCGAATACGCACAAGCGGACAGTTCGAGGGGTCCAATCACATCTGGATCGTTCGATAGAGAACCGCCTGGCGGATATCGTCATCCAGACATGCGGTATCAAGAAGATGGCTATAATCCACCTCCTCCTGCCCCTCCCCCACCACCTCCACCTCCCCAATATTATCCAAATCCGTACCAGGGTCATCACTCTCGAAGTCGACCACCTCCGCCACCTCCACCAGTACCTTATCCTCTCGATGAACTTCCGTCTCCGAACCCATATGGACGGCCTTCTGCAAGACCAAGCTATCGAGAACCTATGTATGCAGAATACTCAGAACCGGAGCGACATGGAGCACCAAACAGCGGTCCACAGCGGCGACCAGTTGACTCCAGCCGTGGACCTGGATCATCGAGGGACCGGGCTGCGGAGTCGTACATGCAATCCGTGTACGGGAGTAGACTGCCGGAGGAGCAGCCCTACTCTGGCTGGAGACGATAATGGTATTGTAGTGGCTGTATTTTGTAGGTCGGATTGGACAGGTCAATTTTGTTAATTGAAGAATCGCGTGGACCTTGAGTTTAGCAATAGCAATGCCTGTCGACTTACTGAACAAACGAATGGATCATTACAGTAGTTCTCTTCTATTAATATGTCGATGTCTGCATTCGAACAATATTTGTTTGAATTTCGACACATAGCTATATTTAGACACTATGTGGCTTGGCGTGCTGCAGATTCGAAGATTCGGCTGTCGGCAGCAAACCTTTTCTGTTTTCACCCTTACCCGATGCAGGATGTGCAAACTGCTGGGGAGTTAAAGCCGCAATAAATTCAGAATTTCGGAACAAGCTATTTGGCTCTAATCTTTACTGTACAGCACGAAAAACGCTAGTTGTGCCGCTGATCGACAGGCTAAAGTACCGCACCAGTGAGTGCGAATATACAATGTCAGTAATATTGATGCCAGTTCTGACCATTGCGCATACTCTGTAGAGAATAGAAAATGACGATGTCTGTCGAAAAGGACTCGAAAGTCCTTTTCCTTCAAGTTCGACTTGAATGGGGCTTAACGTGACGCGTACCCGGGCCGCAGTTTTCGTGGCGCTGCATGTGCGCAGCTTACCTGTTAACGGCAAATCGCTCTGCATTACGTACCTCCCCCCCACTTCGTCCCCTTTGTTCATGCGTCCAAAGGGACTGAAATAGCAGTAATTGCTTCCAATAACTATCTCCATCGCCTCACCATGCCTTCCTGAATCAACTCGGAGGAGGAAAAGGCAGCCAATTATCGTCCTCCTGAAAATCACGATGCTCCGACTCCTGCACTTGCGCCGGACGCCGCGCTGGATCGCTGTCGCCATTGTCTTCGTATTCGGTTTGAGTTGTATTGTCGCCATAACACAGCTCCTAAACAGAATCGTGCTGCTGGACAGCAACTACGGCAAGTCACTTTCCAGCAAACTTGGATCCGACAATGCCGTCTCGCCGAGCAAACCTGCCGCCACCCCTGCGACCTCTCACGTCCCCGACGCGCATGACGAATTCGTTGCCATGGCTGACGACCAGCCCCAGCTCGAGAAAGCGACTTTCATCATGCTCGTCCGCAATTCTGAAGTCCACGATGCCCGCTCATCCATCCGCTACGTGGAGGATAGGTTCAACAAGAACTTCCACTATCCCTGGATCTTCCTCAATGACAGGCCCTTCTCGGACGAATTCATTCGTATGACGCGCAGCCTCGTGTCCGGCAACGCAACCTACGGCCAAATCCCGAAGGAGGCTTGGTCAATGCCAGACTGGGTCGACCGCCAGAAAGCAAGAGAATGCATGAAAGGCATGGCCAACCGGAATATCCTCTACGGTGGATCCGAGAGCTACAGGCACATGTGTCGCTTTTTCTCCGGCTTCTTCTGGAGACACGAGTTACTCGCCGACTACGAATATTACTGGCGCGTCGAGCCCAACACCCAACTGTACTGCGATCTCACATATGACCCGTTCACATTCATGCGGGAAAACAACAAAACATACGGCTTCACCATCAATCTCCTGGAATTCGCCTCAACCATCGAATCACTCTGGCCAACGGTCCAAAACTTCTCTAGCGAGCATCCAGAATATATCCACCCGAACAACTCACTCGACTTCATCGTCGACGATCATAAAAATATCACCGAAGGTAGCTACAATAACTGTCATTACTGGTCCAATTTCGAGATAGCCTCCTTGAAATTCTTTCGCTCACAGGCTTACCGAGACTTCTTTGACGCGCTTGATCAGACCGGCGGGTTTTATTACGAAAGGTGGGGCGATGCGCCTGTGCATTCTCTTGCCGTATCGATAATGCTGGATAAGGAAGAAATCCACTGGTTCTACGATATCGGATACAGGCATCACCCATTCACGCATTGTCCCGAACCAAGAGAGGAATTCCATGATTCCGGAAAGTGTTATTGTGATCCGCGGCAGAACTTCGACAGGAATTCGTACTCTTGCACAAAGCAGTACCGGCGTATGCGCGGAGACAAGGGCTTCCCAGAACACGTACCTAGAATATCGCAATCTGTCCTCAACCGTATTGAGCGCAGCAAAAATACGAAGCAATTCAGATCAGACTGAGTGACGACCACATATCGTTAACGCCCGGCGATAATGGCACTGATAAATTACTATAGATAGAAGAAGGCGAGCAGTATTGAACGGATCGCGATTCGGATATACCTGCGCGACGCTTTCTTGCGTTCGATTGGGCCCAAAAATTGGTTGTTTGGAATTTAAAAATCCTCATAGTGTATATACATTCTTGTCACGAAATGCATTGGACTTATTTAAGTAGAACATAAAGGAGCTTACTGTTAAGCACCATTCAACTAACCTGTGTCCACTCCCTCGAATCTGCCCTCCATTCTATATCGAATAGCATAAACCTGCTTACGAGTGCGTAACATGACCAAGCAGTGCAAAAACATAGTATACAAGATAATGTAATATACACGGAAATTCACCGGGAGTATGATCGCGAACGAGAGCGCGGTGTTCGCGACGGAGAACGAGAAAGAGACCGGGAAGGAGTCCGCGAATAAGATCGCGACCGAGACGGCTTCCTAGATCGCGACGGTGTCCTTGATCGCGACGGTGTCCTTGATCGCGACGGTGTCCTTGACCGCGACCGAGAATATGAAGGTGATCGCGAATATGACCGCGCCCTGTAAGAATCCCGGTCGTAAGATGGCGATCGAGAGTCGTACCTCGAATCGTACGAAGCCGACCGTGAACGTGACCGGCCCCGCGACACCGACCTGTCACTGACAGGCCGCGGAGATGCGCTCCGTCGTCTTGCACTGCGTCCCCCTATCTCCCGCTCCTCGCGGACCTTGCGCGCCAGCATGCGAAGGTGCTCCTCCTTGGCCTCTTTCTCCTGATCCGCAATCTTTTGCTGTAACAATGCCCGCTGCTTGACTTCCTCCCGAGCGTGCCTATCTGCCACATACAACGCCTCCGACAACTTTGCAAAGTTGTCATTAATCTTCACTTCCTCCAACCCGCGTCCATCTGCTGCTAACCGTTTGTCCAGCGCGATAGTATAACCCTTTGGATTCTTCCATTTCGATAAGCTCGGCGGGATATTGAAGTCCTCCACATCCTTCGCCGTCAACTTTCGGGGCGGCGACCGCAGTAATGGTGCAGGCGGCGACGGCGGACCCCTTGGCACCTTCGTGTGCTTGAACTTCGGCGGCTCCATCGGATCTTCCGCTAAGTCCACCATTTTTATAATTCGTTGACGATGTTGCATGTCCCCTCGCTCGCCCATCATGTTACTCGGCGTGTACCGGATATAAGTCGGTTCTTGCGCTTTGCTATTCGTTATGCTCTTTGCGTTGGCAGCCTTGGCCTTGCCAGAAACGATCATTTCAAAAGCTGCTTTCGTTTTGGCTGTGGTTTCCGCTACTTCGTCTTCTGATGGTCGCGCGAGATTGAGCTCTCCTATATTCGCGCGCTGGCGGAGGGGAATTAGGTCGGAAAAAGACGTATGCACAATCCGGCCAGTAGCATGCCCCTGTCTGGCGATCGCGTCGTATCTAATCTTTCCCTTAGCGTCAACTTGTATCGCAAGCGCATTCGAAGGTCCCTGCTTTTGGCGGCCCATGTCGAGAGGATACTGCTTCATGTCAATCTCCGGATACCTAAACCATCTGTTAGCATCGACGGTTCTCGTTTCTCGGTGTGTAGCAAAACAATTACTTACGCGCCTCCATCACCGAAATCGTCTGGTGCTTTGGGCCGCCATCCCGTCCTTTGACCGTAAGGGGGTACATTTTTTGGTTTTCCGGCGCTGGAAGTTGTGATCAGGGCTCCGTATTCGTTATATGTTGCTTCCATTGATCGATATTGACTTGGTCGAGGATTGATTTTCGCGGAATCTGGAACGCAGGTGTAAAGCGTCCAGATCAATCGGCGGGCCGCAGATAAAACCCAGCTATTGTATAATATATGTCGAATTCGAAAGGCCAATCGTATTCGTTTGGTGTGGTCTCTCGCGTACAAGTGGCGCCCTGAAACTGATAGAGGATGAGGAACGAGGATTTCTTTCGCTTGAGTGGATTAGGGTCGTGACCACGATACCCTTCGTAAATTGTAGAAATCAGGGGCTAGCGGAGCGGAGGTTCTGAACGCCGCGCAAACTTCAAGAAAATTTTGGATAACTTGTAGTTGGATACATCAACGCGAAAGCTAAATCGAATGACAGTCTTGGGAATTTAGGTAGAGGATAATTGGAGAGATAATTACGACTGATATCACCGAGTTGGTCGGGAACAGCCTAGTCTGCGCACAATGTCAACAGAACCACCTAAATCGACGCCTCCGCCTCGAAATCCGGTGCTCGTAGCACTCGGCATTCCGCGTCTCCGCCTGCCTGGCCGAAATATGTCTATATTCCTCGGCACTGTCCTTGGAATCTCCGGCATGATCTATTACGACCGCAAGAATCGGCGCTTAAATAGACAGAAATGGAAAGACAGAGTTTCGTACTTGGCAAAGGAACCACTCCAAGTCAACGAAATGCCGCGGAAAGTAAAGGTATTTGTTGCTCCACCGCCCGGTGACCATATTGATGTCACGATCGCGCACTTTACACAGTATGTTAAGCCTATATTGACTGCTGCTGCTATTGATTGGGAAATGGTGGAGGCGACGCGGCAAGGCGAGATACGATATCATGTTGCCGAGCAGATTAGGAAGCAGCGACGGGGGGGAGAAGATTCTCGCGATGAACTAATGAAGGCTGTCACGGACGGGCTGAAATATAATTCTGAAGGAGGCGTGATATGTATGGGACGAGGGGCATACAAGGAGTATTTACATGGGTTGAATGAGGGATGGTTGGGGCCGTTGGAGCCGCCAATGCCTTCGCAGACCGAGGGGTCCGTCGAGGTTCGCGGATTGTTGGAGAGTGGAGATGATGTCACGCAGACGGCCACTGAGGCCAGCAAGGCAGCTGATGCAGGCTTGGTTACGCCTCAATCGCCACCGGCCGAAACGAAAGCAGCCGAAGAGACAGAGACCGGAGAGAAGAAGGACAAGAAGCCGCCGGTTCCAAAACCGTATATTTCTCAAGCTGATTATGAAAGTGCGCCAATGCCGGCTGAATTGGCTCAAATTACATCATTTGAGCCAATAGTCTACATGCCGCATCCACACATCCTCGGGTTTTTGAACACACCCACCCGGACATACAGGTTTTTCACCAAACGCGAGTTGGCTGACCGGTGCGGCAGATTAACTGCCTCTGTGGCATTAAGTCAGTCGCGTCCGTTCGTGCCCAGGATAGATCTGGCACAAGGCGTGGAAGAAGAAGCTGAGTGGCCCAGGAAATGGAAAGAAACAGCGCTCGAGAAAGGGTCGGAATGGATGCAGGATTTTGTCGTCGATGACAGGATTGCGGAGCGGTTACGGGTTTATCAGTTAGGGCCTAGTGAGGATGGAAGCAGTCGGACCACAGAGGCAGCTATGGAGGAGTAGATACATTTATTTGTAGACAGTATGGACGTACCACTCATTGTACAAAGTTATCCTATCTGTTTGGGTCCTGTTAATGAATGAATGCTAAACATACATGTAATACTCTGCTACCAATAACACCTGGAACGAATTCAAACAAACCTCAGAATCTAATGTACAATTTTATCTGCCTCTTCCTCTCCCAACTCTTTCCTGATGACCTGCTCTAACAATAACTCTTTGCTCACCCACAACTCTCGCTTCACGTTGTTGACTTTCTCCAATTCCTCTTCCAGCTCCTTATGCACCTCACCAACCCAGGATAACTTTCTCTTCAAGTATCGCGTCAATTCACGGGGAGGTTTCGGCCGCTCATCAGGATCAAATTCATCGTCGCTAAGATAAGAATCCTTCACGTTGGCCTCCGCTGCCTTTAGTTTTTCGTTCGCCTTGTGCCTCTTGATTGCCTGCGTGTACGCAGCATATGTCGCGCCTCCCAAACTTTTCGGGTGATTTGCGTGTGTCTTGGGAACTGGGTCGGACGGTCGCAATGCCTCCGTTTCGTGCACGGTTCGCATGTGCTTCGCCAGCGCATCTGACCGAGTGAAACTCCGGTCACATTCTATATAATCTCAATATACTGACCAATTCCTTCCAAAGAAAATCAGTACGTACCAGGGACACTGCAGTAAAACGGTTTCTCGCCAGTATGGCTCCTCATATGTGCGACAAGTGCGAAACGGGATGTCTGACTTAGACCCCTTCGAGGACATTCTAGCCATTCGCAAGTGTACTTTGGCCGCCGATTACCCACATGTTCATCATGTATGTGTTTCACAAGGTTATCCATGTTACCGCATTCAGTGTAGCACCCTTCCCAGCGACATACAGTCACCTGGTCAAGATTGTCATCGTTCACACCTGGTGAGCCAGGAACTGAGCCGTAGGTATCAGATGATATACCGGAGGACACTGATCCGTTTGGAGACGGGGCTGCTTGCATATCTGGATCGTCAGAGCCTGGTGGCGACGAGAGATCTGAAGGGGAGTGAACTTCCATGATATTCGTGCCTTGATGTGATATATAGCGATGTATGAGATATCGACGTTTCTTATACAAGAAACTAAAATTGAGCTACCCGTGCTCAAGTTATCAGTCCCTGATTGCATATATCTAGCTGCGGCACCAGACGCGCTTGGACTGTACTAACGGCTCCACGTAAAAAGAACGCTGCGCGAGATGCAGGAGCTCCTAATCTGAAAGTTACGCTGGACGTGCTGAAATATACGGACCTCGCGGCGTTGATCGTGACCATGTCTTGATGGAGCGAGGCTTGTATCACGACTGGTGCGATAAAAGTTATAGTATGTCGACAGAGGAACCCACGAAGTTAGAGGATATTCCATACGGTACGACGAAAATATAGGTATTTGTGTCTTTGAACGTATATATTACAGCGATACGTAGGAATTTCGACAATTGGTCAAATCAAGAGGTTGGGCAATCTGCGATCATCACTAGATTCCTCATAACGATAGAGCAATATGTCAGATGAAACATTCGAACTAGAGAAGGAACTAGTAGAATTAGAAGAAGTGCCTGCGGGAACACAACAAGCCGCGTCCTCATCCTCGTCCTCGTCTTCAAGTACGGCTTCAGCAGACGGGCCTAAGCCCACTCCTTCACGGTCACTCTGGAAGAGTGCGAGCACGTATTTATCGATATTACGATTCAGCGCCATAAATCTACTCTTTCCATTTATTAACGGAGTGATGCTCGGTTTTGGAGAGATAGTGGCGAATGAAATTGGTATACGGTGGGGATTTATTGGAGCAGAAGTGAGTTTAGTTGATTCCTGGACCCGTCTCTGAACATCTAGTTGACCTTGCTTAGGTGCACCCGATTCGAATAAATATCCGGAGAGAGGTAGAGCGGAGACAGCTTGAGGAGGCGAAGAAGAAGAAAGTTGCAGAATAGAGGAGATGCTGCCTCAACAGAGGGCCGGTTCTGTAGCAGAATGTACTTATCTTACAACTTCAGTTTGCAAGTTTGTATTATACTTATATAATACACTTGATTATATTTACAGATCGTATCTATACATGAGTCTAACGTCTACTTCCCCTTTCTTCCCATCTTAGTGGCCTTGCTTTTCACTCTAACCGGCCGGATGGTTGGAGACGGCGTACTTACTCTGTGAGATCGCAACTCAGCTGCCTTTCTCTCTTCCGCCCGTGTCTTGGCATCATTCCACATCTCCTTGTACTGCTGTGTAATAGACTTCGCTTCAGCATTCTTAGCGGCAGCTTGCGACTTCAAGTAGACCTCTTGTGGAACCTTCATCAGCCGTCTAAACGCCGCCGACCTCATAAACATTGAAGTTGCCATGGCAGTAAAACCGGTCGCAACGAAAAATAGCACGTTGGCGGCACTATACCACAGTCCCATTACCAGCATAGCCGCCGTGGTACCATAAGTCATTACAGTCCGCGTCGCTGGCGACATGCTGCCCATGCCTTCTGCACCAAGCATCAAACTCGTGTACGTGCCAGCGGCCGACAGCACACTCAGTCCCATGTATGGGTCAACGTCTGCCAAGTTCTTAAACCACAATAGACCTTCAGTCGTGAATCCATCCACAGGGACCTGTGCCATGGATGTCAGGGCCATGAACATGCCATATGCGACCGGGATCTGAACAACCCCGGACGCAAGCATTGTGGATACCTTAATACCGTTCATTTTCATTAATTTCTGTCGCCGAATCCCGATCTGAGCCTTTTCGGTAGGTGAGCTCGTTGAATTCAGTTGCTTCATCAGCAAGTCAACTTGGGGCTGAATCGTCTTCATTTTCATGTTCATGACATGTCCCTTCAATGAGAGTGGCAGGAACATTAGTCGCGAACCCACTGCCACGATGACAATGACTGCCCACCATGGCAAGCCAGTGTATACATGAGTGAGTTCTAGTATATGAGCCGCGACGTCAGTCGGCCAGATCCACGTCTGAGCGAGACCGATAGATTCGAGATAACCCAATTGGTGAGATGTGAGTGACTCGGCAGCCTGGTTAACCGCATCGGAAACGGCTAGCAAGGTAGATTGGTCGTTAGCTGCCTGTGCAACTAGGGAAACCTTCTCGCCAGCCGCGCTAATTGTCGAATTACTGCGCAGATCCATGTATACCGCTGAGCATAATATATTCTCGCGCCGCCGCAGTATTGAGTTATTGAAGTACAGGTTCCGCACATCGCGGGTTGTGTGCAACTGTAGCTGTCATTAGATCAATCCCCGTACATATCCATAATACTTACACTCCGTGAGAATGATGACCGTAGAGTCACAGCCCGTGTGAACATTGACCGGTAACGAGCGGTACTCATTATATGCGGTTTCCGTCAGGCGGGTTCAGCAAAACGTATAGCCATGGACGTAAAAGAAAACTGAACATTCCGACCTCTCATGTATAAAAACACCATGACGATTAGGGAGCAATCGCAGAAAGCTATCACCGCACATAAAGTTTGGCTGTCTCCGCCGAGGGCGCCGCACAAGAACTCGAACTCCAGAACGTAACTAGTAGATTAGGCGCTGCGAGTCACATCCTCCGAATACACCATCTCCGGTCAGCTTGGCTCAATCACGACGACACAATTGAAGTAGATGCTTAATACCTAAGCCCTTGGGGCTCTCTTTGTCTGCAATTGATATAATAGGTTCAAGATGCATGACGCGGCGAGTAAGGCTCTCTGTTCGCACTTCGTGACGCTGGACGCTAACTAGAGCCATCTAGCTCATTCGTTCCTTTCCCAAATCCCTCTTATCATCTCACCATTCCTGAAGATTCCTCAACCAGTTGCACTACCATTCAACTATGCACCATTGCCTCGTGGCCTGCCTCCATCCTCCGCCGCGCTGTTTAATGAAGTCAAGGCCGTCGTGGCGTCGGTCGAAGAGCAGCTGCGATTGGCTACTGAGCAGCAGAATAGGGCGAAACAGAAGGTGTCACAGTGGGAGAGCGATGTCCTGCGCCAGGAGACGATGGAACAGCGTCGTATTGCTCCGGGATACTTGGATTCCGATGTGCATATTCTTCATCCGACCCATCCAGGTGTAGAACCAGATGGCACGGCCGTGCCTGCGTATACGACGCCTCAGCCGCCTCAACAGACATCCTTTTACGAGCCAACTGCTCAGCATGTATCTGCTGCCTCTGCTACTACATCGTTACCGTCGTATTCTTCCCCGGCTCATATTACCCCTCCTTCTAGCCAATATGTCTACAGGCAGCAACAACCAGCATCTATGCATCCGTACACTTCATCGATTGCGTCCTCGGCATCTTCATCTACGCCTAGTCTGAACGGATATGGCGCTATATCAAGTCCACTGTATGCACAGGCACAGAATGGCCCACATCTCTCGCTTTCGCGTGCGCCGTCCTATCGTAATGAGGCGTCCACGTACCAAGGACAGCATACACCGACGTATGAAGTATCATCGCACCAGCACCAGTCCTCTGCTACCTCTCAGCGATCATCTCCTGTCGCACAGCAACCACCTTCAGTCCAGATACAGGCTTCCCTTGCGCCTCCCGCCAGGGTAGGCTCGCCGTCTCCGCCGGGTCCCCCTCTTCCCCCAAAGCCGCCTGTGGAGTTCGTCAGTAGACCGTTGAGAATATCAAGCATGAGAAAGCCTCTCGTATCCGAGTTTCCATGGTCGTCTACCGCATCTTTTGCAGCTCGCACTTTCGCAAGTACTATTGGCGGAATCTCCTCAATGGATTCCAAGTACACGATTGCTCCATCTTCGTCGTCACGCACAGATGCATCATCACTGTACGAAGGCGCGTCCTTCAGACGATCGTCGCTTCCTCGACTTGATTCGTATCGCTCGAGGGATACTGCATATAATTCTCTTGACACCAAGCTAAGTGAATACCTGGGATCGTCGAATGTGAATGCAAATGCGAGTGATTACAAGTCGCCGTCTTATAGCACTCTGCAGCACATGGGCTACTCTCTTCCTCCTGAAAAGTCATCGTACGATATGCTCAGCGGCCTGAACTTTTCAAGCCCAGCTGAGCATGAAAGTGTCGGTCTAATCGATCTCGACGAGGATTCAGCGCAAGCTCAGACCCCAGCTCCAGCTGCTCCGTCTCTCGCCGCACCCATTACTAACTCGTTTTCTGTGCCTGGTACCATCACATCGTCGTCATCAGCAGCTCTAACGTCGAATTTCCCGGATTACCTCTCCGACGATCGCTTCAACTCACCTGCAAACGAATCGACAGCTGCTCCGCAAAGTCAGGTCGACCTTCGCACATCTGCCGGCCGCTTCAAATTCTCTGCAAACTATCTCGATGACGACTGCGACGGAGCTGAAGCTTCAAATGCGGACGATCTCTACGGACAACAGGAGATGAAGACAGTAACTGCGGACGACGAAAGCGACGATGATTTCTCCTCGCTAACTCAGAGACAATCTGCTCTTTCGCACCTTGCCCAGGCCGAGGATATCGAGACATTAGTGGACGAGTCAGAAATCAATTACGATGCCTCGTCTGTTATGGAAGACAACACCGTCGCAGAACCCGCGGAGACACAAAGTGCCGAAGAGCAGCTTGAACATGATGATGCTGAGATTGATGAAATGCTGAGAAAATTGCAGGAGGAAATTGACATGGAAGAGAAAGCGGCAGCTCGTGCAAAGAGAGAAGCTAGACTAAAAGCCTTAGAAGAGGCTGAAGCTGCGAAGGCAGCCGACGCCGTGGAGGCAGCTGAAGCTGCTGAAGTGTTTAGTGACGAAACCGCGGCTGAGGACTTGGTTGAAGACACTCAGCAGAGTGCTGCATCAGAAGTTGTTGGTGGGCCGGAAGATTCGGAGAAATCTGAAGGACCAACTGAAACACTGGTCGGTGAGGATGTTGCTGAAGCTGCGGACGCAGTGGAGGCAGCTTCAAGTGCTGAATTGTCTACAGAGGAAACCGCCCTTGAGGATCTAATTGAAAGCACTCAGCAGCAGAGTGCTCCGTCAGAAGTAGTTGGTTGGACAGAGGAATCAGCGAAATCTGATGAACCAACTGAATCACCGGTCGGTGAGGACGTTGCCGAAGCTGCAACGGCAGTGGAGGCAGCTCAAGTTGCTGAAGCGTCTACTGAGGAACCCCCCGCTGAGGATCCAGTTGAAGGCGCTCAGCAGGAGAGTCCTCCGTCAGAAGTTGTTGGTTGGACGGAAGAATCGGGAAAATCTGATGAACCGACTGAATCACCGATCGGTGAGGACCTTGCTGAAGCGGCGAAGGCTGTGGACGGAATGGACGCAGTGGAGATAGCTCAAGTTCCTGAAGTGTCTACTGACGAAACTGCCGCTGAGGACTCGGTTGAAGGCACTCAGCAGGAGAGTGCTGCAGCAGATGTTGTTGGTGGGCCGGAATATTCGGAGAAATCTGATGAAGCAATTGAATCGCTGGTCGTTGAGGATGTTGCTGAAGCTGCGAAGGCAGTGGACGCAGTGGACGCAGCGGAGATAGCTCAAGCTCCTGAAGTGTCTATTGAGGAAACCGCCGCTGAGGATCCACTTGAAGGCACGCAGCAGGAGAGTCCTCCGTCAGAAGATGTTGGTTGGACGGAAGAATCAGCGAAATTTGATGAACCGCCGACTAAATCACCAATCGGTGAGGACGTTGCCGAAGCTGCAACGGCAGCGAACGCAGTGGAGGCAGCTCAAGCCGCTGAAGTGTCTACTGAGGAAACCGCCGCTGAGGATCCATTTGAAGGCCGTCAGCCGGAGAGTCCTCTGTCAGAAGTTGTTGGTTGGATGGAAGAATCAGCGAAATATAATGAACCAACTGAATCCCTGGTCGTTGCGGATGTTGCTGAAGCTGCGAAGGCAGTGGACGCAGTGGACGCAGTGGACGCAGCGGAGATGGCTCAAGCTCCTGAAGTGCCTATTGAGGAAACCGCCGCTGAGGATCCACTTGAAGGCTCTCAGCAGGAGAGTCCTCCGTCAGAAGTTGTTGGTTGGATGGAAGAATCAGCGAAATCTGATGAACCGATTGAATTACCGATCGAGGAGGACGTTGCTGAAGCGGCGAAGGCTGTGGACCTAGCGGACGCAGTGGAGATAGCTCAAGTTCCTGAAGTGTCTCCTGACGAAACCGCCGCTGAGGACTCGGTTGAAGGCACTCAGCAGGAGAATGCTGCATCAGAAGTTGTTGGTGGGCCGGAAGATTCGGAGAAATCTGAAGGACCAACTGAAACACGGGTCGTTGAGGATGTTGCTGAAGCTGCAGACGAAGTGGAGGCAGCTCCGGTTGCTGAACTGTCTAGTGAGGAAACCGCCGCGGAAGATCCATTTGACGGCCGTCAGCAGGAGAATGGTTCGTCAGAAGTTGTTGGTCGCACTGAGGAGGAAGCGAAATCTGACGAACCAACTGATCCACCGATCGGTGAGGATATTGCCGAAGAAGCCACGGTGTATGACTCGACAGCAGCAGTTACAGAAATGGACGACGACCAGCCTGCTGCCCCGGCCGCGGAATATATGAATGCGCAGCCAGTTAATGTTCTAGATGGGTCTGAGCAGGGTGATGAAAGAAAGATGTACGATAGTAGATTTCGTTGACACACAGTGTATTGGAAGATGATTAGAGGATATGTAGCGGACCTAAATGTTCTGTTTCTACCGGGAATAGGTCTTCTGGTTTGTATATTGTCCATTTACTTTGGAACGGCCATCCAATTATGCATCGATGCTGGGAGCTATCATGTCCTGAACAGTGCGCCAGAGACATCCACCTATTAGCCCACCTAATTGTCTAACCAGACCTCCAACGTAAGCCTCTCATTATCCCAATTCGCTGATGTATCTGTGCCAAATGTTGTGGTCTCGATAACTCATTCGAACTCATCCGAATGGATTGTACTCTGAGCGTGCTCATCTCCAGGGCTGTGTGTCATCGCGTTTCCGGAGAATAAGGCCATACGAGCCGCCGATGCAACGAGAGTCGGCTAATGCTATCGCTGCTGCAGTATACGGCCCATAAGGAGCAAGGCATGAGAATAGGGTGCCGTGGATTTTGAAACCGAGGATGGAGAAGTTGCTTCTTCACCAAGCCTATGGCCATATCATTAGAGTGAATTTGACATTTCCGCTTAGTTCCCATCCCCTCCAGTTTGCAATATGCCTGGATACTTCCGCAAGTGCCAGCATATTTTCATGGACACGCATGGCCACCAAATTGGTGTGGGGCATTAACTTGAGTTGGAGTCAAACATGGCGGAGTGAACATCAGAGGATTGAAAGTATGCAACAGCAATGATTCAAAGTACAATATATAGTACGTACAATCGTCACCTAGACGGAACTAACATTTCTTCCTTGCCTGGCACGAGAGGCGGCAAGTATGCAAACGTGAGATATGATGTATGCGACTTCAACTCTGCTTCCACTTTCGATACGTCTTTCCATTCGTAACCATCCTCGCCTTCGTGTACACGCTTGCCTCTTCCCCATGGATTATATTCGGAGGGTAAGAATGGCTTGTCTAAAATGAATTTCTCCGCAGGCGTGGCAGCGCCATCTTCTACAGCAGCTTCACTAATATCTGCTTTGCGTTTGAGTCCGCTGTCGGGAGCCTGCGCTTCGCTGTCAATGGTCTCTTCACTTTCTTGAGGTTCGGACGCTGTTTCTTCATTTTGCTCTTGTGAAATTATTCTTTCGTTTCTTTTCCTGAGTCCCTCATTGCGTCGGCGCTTTATGTCTCTCAATCGTTCAATCGCATCCTCCGGTTTGCGGATCATTTCTTTCCGTGCTTCCCATCTCTTGCAGCTGACTTCAACCATTTCTATGTCCAACCAACCCTCTTTTTGCAAAGCTTCGATTGTACGCTGAACCTGTTCCATGCAGGGCGAGAAACAACATATCCGGACTATCTTCTTTTTGGATATGACTGTCTTGAGATGTGGAATAGCGATCCAAGGAGACGGCAGGTCCAAAAACACCGCAGAAGCGTCAAGGTTCTCGTCGCAAGCCGAAATAAATCCGTCCTTACAAACATCACCATGCGAGCACTTTACGACGCTATCGAGGCCATGCTCCTCTATTTCTTTCTTGGCTATCCCATATCGAGGTTCGTGGAATTCGAACGTCCATATTCTACCATTTTTGGCGACAGTCCTGGCAAGAGCGTGCGTGAAGCTTGCACTTCCAGTCCCAGCTTCAATCACTCTACTTCCTGGTCGAATTCTCAACCTTTGGACAATATAACTCGCGTCCGGTGTGTAAACGATCTGAGTTCGATGTGGTAGCGACATGCTCCACAGTTCGGGAGTTGGATGAAGCAAGTGAATAAAACCGGCCTGAGTTGACGACGAAGAAGCAAGCTGGGTTCCATACTTCGACGATATCATAGAATTATGTTGGAAAGATCCAAAGCGGGTATGTAGAGCTGAGCCTGTCTGCGGTCTAATCGGCTTAGTGTTGTCACGCGTGAGCCATGCCAGAACGAGTCCATTCTCTGGGATACTCGTTTTAAACTCCATAAATGGAGAACCCATATCAGCAGATGCGTCTGTATTATCAGATTTGTCAACATCCATTGGATAATACGTAGAGAGCCGAACTTTTTACCAAATAGCTTTAAATGAGATTTGTTTTCAGGGGCGAAATATTTTTGACCAAACGTCCCACGCACAGTACCCTAGCCACAACCCTAACCCCACACTCAAGGTTACGTCAAGCCACGCGCGATGCCACGGCGACGCGAACGAATGATCAGCCACATGTCGGCACGGGCGTCAGCTGGAAATCCGAGTCTCATTCTCAGCGGCCGCTGCCAGGACTCCTCGAGCAATTACAAACATCACAAGCCTCAATTACTCCGCCATTCATGCCGCCGCAGAGCTTCGATCCGGCTACGGCGACCGCAGTTCTCAAAGCGGCTAAGTTTCCGCGGTCCGGCGAGCCAAACGACCCCGAGCTCGTGTCCTACGCGGAGCGGACTGTGGCTTCATGGATGCGCAGAGGTCAGCACGACAGACTCCATGCAAGAGCATTAGCGGATTTCTTGTACAAGGCTGCAGCTAAGACGTACCATTGCCAGGCTATTCTTCGATGTCTACTGAAAGTACTCACAGCGCTTGGAAATTACACTGATGCGGAACGCGCCCTGGTTACGTATCTCGATCTAGCTGACAAGGGACGTGTGCGAGCGCAGAAAGGATCGGCATTTGTCGACATTGACAATGCTCTCACCACTGTTGAGACCGCGGCTGAGGGCCTACAGATGCTAGTGCGATATGTTCGGGACGCTGGAAAAGCTAAAGAAATGGCTGAAATTCTCCGAGGTTGGATTGTTGTCGCGTCGGCTGCGGGGGATAGTCAAACGAACGTAGCCGCGGACAAAGAGACCAGTATCCAGGAAGCTGTAGGGTCAAATAAATCGAAGGTTCTGTCAACATCGTGGACTGCGGTCGGGTCAGCATATACTCTCGTTGCTCGGTCAGCACTCAACAACTCAGCGCGGGACGCGGATGCAGACTCAGCACGACTAGCTTTCGACATGGCTTTGACTTTTGATGAAAACAGCACCGAGACATTATATGAGTACTCACTTCTGCTGGCGGAGTTTTATCGTGATCTCGATGGCGCTGAGGATTTAGTTCGGAAAGGCCGTGAAGTCGATGCTGGTCATCTTGGTCTCGCCCATATCTTAGCTTTAATTCTATCAGCAAAAGAGAAGCACTCAGAAGCACGCGAAGTCTGCAGAAGCGTTGTGCAAGATACTACAGGCGAACAGCGAAAGCGCATGACGTTAGTAGAAAAGAGAGTAGTGCTACAGTTGCGAATGACAGAGATTGGACTAATTGAAATGACTGAAGGCGTCCAAGCGGCTCTAGAGAATGTGTCCGACGGCTTATTCGCTGTTTATAATGAGCTGTTTACATGGGACGAAGATACGGTTGAATCGCAGATACATGAAGCGTCTACTTCCGCGATTTCCTTTCCACAGCCACGAGAAAAGAATTTGGAAAAGGAGAAAACCCGATACGACGTTGTTCCTGCAGTTTCAGTTCCAGCTATTGCAGTTACGGACGATAACGGCCAAGAGGGAGGAGAGCCAATTGGTGACGACGATGAGGACGAGTTCCAGAGAGACGTCGCCCCTAGTCCATTCTCGAATCCTTCATCTACATCTAATTCATCAGGCCGAAAACCCCTCTCCAACACTGAGAAGCAAATACTCGATAACATTCCGCAAGACCTCATATCCAACACATCGAATATTCCGACAGCCATTCTAGCGGATATGAGGATTTCTTCACAAAAATCTCGAAGTTTGCTTCCAAAGAAGAGTCTAATTTTGCCGCGATCTATCAGGAGGAGATTGTCGGATGCATCCATACGGTCGAGGATGTCGTCGAGACAGCCCATTACGGCCGCAAGCATTATAGAAAAAAATAAAGGGGGTGCAAATCGTGTTCTTCGTAATAGCTTAAGCGTTGATGACACTCAGCTGAAAAATATTAGCATGCAGTGCCTTCGCGAAGTCTGGTTACTAGTAGCTGGCCTATTCCGGCGAAGAGAGAAGTGGAACGAATGTGCCGCCGCTATTGCCGAAGCTACTAAGCTCGGTGGTGCTAAGGAGGACACCTTTACTGAGGTATGTTGGAGTCATAATTGACATTTGGCCAAGTTTGACTAAATTCCGAGTAGCGCGGATTTTTAATGCATGCTGAAGACCGGATTGTTGACGCTATGGAAGCATTTGAAGCGGCGCTTACAGTGTCTATTGATTATGTTCCGGCAATTGTCGGTATCTCTACTGTTTTACTAAGCCTGCCAGATAAAGAGCAGCCCATGGCACGAGATCGAGCATTTGTATTGCTTGAAACCACGACCAAGCTAGAAGGCTGGGACTTTTCCGAGGCATGGATGCTGCTGGGTGACATATATGAGAGCATAGGTAGCGAAGAGCAAGTGAGGGAGTCATGGTGGCGGTGCGTTCAACTTGAGGAAACGAGGCCCGTAAGGCGGTGGAGGGTCGCATGGATGTGGGATACGGTCCCTTGAGGTACCTATGGCAACCTGAGCAATATGGATTATCATGTTGATGGAGCGAAATTTAAAAGTGTTCTTGGTCGAATGTTGGATTTTCATGCTTTTTGTAGACGAGATTGTCGTGTTGGCTTTGCATTTCTGCCACTATTGCAGTGTTACTTGTATATTTATCATTTGTTAGGCATATCTCGACGTACTGGATTCCGTCAGTCGCGGATATCACTTCAATGCCGAACCAGGCCACGATGCTGAAGTTGTCAATGCTGGCGGTAGACTAAGTGCCGGCAGCCTTTGAGTGTCAAAATTCTGAAACTCTTTGACCTCGTAATGTACTTAGTCCTGCCATTGGCATCAGATGCCGCTAGTCTATTAATTTGAGGGGTTAGTTATTAAGGTTAAGTTAATCTTTATCCGATCTAGATCGTGGAGCTGATTGGTCTCGCGATGTACCGCAGATCAGATAAGGTTCACATATTAATCAGGGGCACAAAAATGGTCTATATATGGTTGACCTGCCGTACCTGTGTATTGGCTAGACCGTTAAGTTGCCTTAACGGGTCACAACATTACTGGCGATCACTCCACTGTACGAATTTGGTTCTGCCATTGGCTCCAGATTGGCTTGGTAACCTTGATACCTGCATCTCCGCTGCGGTTGCTGTCTGCGTCCTGATCCGCTGCTGACACCGAGATGAGTAGCGCCGTTGAAGTGGCAACGCCAGTCGAGGCCGCTATCGCAGCTGCCGTCGAGACGCCTGTCTTCGATGTGCATGTCCAAACTTCAGCAGTGACAGAAATACGAGCCAGTGTTGCGAGAGACAGTGAAAAACAGGCAGAGAAGCCGAGGCGATCTCTCCGGGAAGCACTTCCTGTTATAAAGATGGCGCCGTATTTGATGTTCGAGGCCATAATGCATACGGCCTATCTTCGGAATGCCGCGCACGGCTGGGACCTTCGTACCCACATGATCGTATCAATGGTGCGGCGGTTTATGTACCACGAAGGAAAGACAGTTGAAGAGGTGCAAAGGAGTTCTAGAAAAGGTCTCCCATTTCAGTCGGACGAAGTTGAAGTCCTACCGTTTATAATTCCTGTTCCTCAAGTGCAGGAAGACGTTGAGTTCCTTGAGCATAAAATAAAAACTGCAATTGATAGGCTCACAAGGGAAGCTGGGCTGGCTGAACCCACCATTCCCGATCCTACAGTTGTTGAAGTCCAAGCTGAGTGGGTTATTAAGAAGCGTTCTGACAAGGGGAAGGAATTTGTCCCGACCGCTGAGGATGTGGTGGTTATCTTTGCACATGGTGGTGCTCATTACTTGGGCTCTGCAGCTGCTCATAGGTATATGCTCATTGGACAGTCCCATGTGGATCAATTATTGACGTTCATTGACAGATTTCTCACTGGCCCATTGGTGGAGAGTACCCAAGTCAAAGTTCTCTCGCTAGACTACCGCTTGTCTCCTCAAAATCCTGTATGTATTTTCTCCATCCCTCTGTAGCTTACTCGATCAATTCTAAGTCTGGTACAGCTTCCTGCCGCTTTAACCGATTTCCTCGTTAGCTACTTCTACGTCGTTGAGACTCTCAAAGTATCACCATCGCGTATCGTCTTCGCAGGAGACTCTTCTGGTGGATGTCTCGTTCTCTCAACTCTCGGCGTTATTTTATACGGTGAGGACGCATCCTCGCGTCTCCCAGTTCCAGCAGGCGCGCTTGTTATCTCTCCGTGGGTTGACATGACTCGGAGCATGCCATCTGAGAGCTCCAAGGCGACTGAGCAGTTCGACTACATTCCACCTGCCAACTTCTATCCTAACCTGAAACCGAGTGAAGCGTGGCCAGTTGAAAATGGCCGATATTGGGTTTGTCTGTCATCTGCTTTGTGATATAACGCAATTTATTGACTCATCTGGTGTAGCACTACGCCGAGAATAACGCAATCTTACATCCGTTGGCTTCGCCGATTACCACGCCAAGCTGGAAGGGATCGTGCCCATTATTCATTGCAGTGTCTGATGAACGTCTCCGAGATTCTGGACGTATGTTGTGCCTGTGCACTTTTGAGATGCGTATATCTAAAGTGTCCTAGTTCTATTATCGAAGTTCTACCAAGAATCCGGTAACCCAACCTACCTCTATTACCACGAAAATCTCCCACATGTATTCCATATCCTCGGAAACTCCCAACCATCAGTATCCAAGAGTTTCTCGGAGATGAAGTTATTTATCGAGGATTGTTTATCACAAAAGACTCCTGCAGCAGACGGTGAAACGCCGCAAGAATTAGAAAGCCAGTCGGCTACTATTGACATTCTTGGAAAGGAGCGACCATTTCAGGAAAATAAGATCCCGAACTATACTTATCAGGAGCTGCGGAAGAGAATGGACGCGAGAATTACCGAGATCACTTACTTATTGCGATATTTGGTAGCGGAGAGGAATAGGAAACAGCTTAGTATGTGACGCTTAACTCAAATTACACGGCATCTAGGCACAGACAATTTACTTTAAATTGAAGACATTCTGCTGGCCATTTGTCCCTCATGCTGCCGGTAAATTGTTTATGTCGTGTTACTGTGCACGGAGTCATTCACGGCACAGATATCTGTTTGGGAAATTTTAACGGATATAATACTATCTGCTATCTACTTAGTGCTATATATATCTTGAACAACCGAGCGCAAAGGACTTGAAATCTCGGATAAATCTGTTGACGCAGAAGCCACTATCTAATGCGCCTCTAGGATTGTCTATAGAATCAATGCAATATCGAAGAGAGACATGTTTACCTGATAATCCAATGCCATAAGTACCAATGCAACAAGTGAAATGAAACCGCTGTAATTAATGCATACTCAAACATTCCCTCCCCAAACCCTATGTCCGCTCTTTTTTACCGAAAGTTAAATTCCTTACCACCCGCACATTTTCATCGACATATATATTTCAACAACAGCAGAAAATGTATATGATGTTCCAAATCTAATTACATTCGCCCACAGCGACGCATTGATCTCGCTGACGCTTAGACAAATTCCTCCTCGTTTCTGGTAGCCGCGGTCGGACCCTCCTCATCTTCATCGTCTTCCTTTCTATGTAACGTTGACGCAGTGCAGAACAAGGATGCAAAGAGCGCAATACAGCACGACAAGGCAGAAGCTTGGAAGCAGCGGCGGAGAGAAGTGGTGTATCCCATGATGACAATTTCACGGGTTTCAAGAGGAAGTGTCTTGATCGCTGTCACAGAGTGGATGACGAGATCGGCAATCTCGTCTCCGTTGGGCGTATCTGCGAGGAAGCGAGGAAGAATCGTGGAGAGAGTGTTCTGGTTGATGGCATTCGAGACGGAGACACCCAAGACGAGCCCGATTGAACGAATCAGATAGCAAGTTCCAGTGGCAACAGCATGGTCAACGCGGGAAAAGTGGGCGAGCATACTAAACAGGCAGGCAGGCATCAAGATGGCGTTTCCAAACTGGGTAGGCATCAAAAAGGCGACGTACTTCCAAGTGGGCGTGTTCGGCCCGAATGTAGTTACTAGAATGCATCCAGTCAACATAATAAGCGTTCCTATTTTCATAAGTTTCGACAGATGGCCCCATCGCGACATGATGATACCAGTGGCAATAGACCCAATGATACCAACCAGTGATGGAACGATTAGCCGTGCACCAGCAACCGCCGCGGTGTCCAGATTGACTGACTGGAAATAGAGCGGAAGCATAAACAGTTGCTAGTAGGGCGTTAGCAGATATATCCAATTCGACATTAAACAACAATGTCTATGAACATACAGAGTTGTTGGCAAGACCAGTGAAGAAAGTAGTGCACAAGCTGCTGACGGGTAATCTACCTTTGAGAATTCTCAATGGCATGACTGGCATCTTAGCAACCTTGCCTTCAATGAAGATAAATGCCGAGAGTAGGACCAGAGCCGCAATCCCGAATCCAACGACCTTATTATCCGTCCAGGCGTACTCATTACCGCCCATGCTTAGGAATGCGAGTAAACTTGCTAGACCCAAGACGAGTGTGACACTGCCACCAAAGTCAATATTCTGAACTGTTTTCTGGGTGCTCAAGCCAGTAAAGGGAGGGTCGATAATGTACATGTATCCGAGAACGATCGAGACAACGAAAATTGGAAGCTGAAAAATAAAGACAAATCGCCATCCAAAGGCGTCTGCAATGGCGCCAGCAGTTGAGGCACCGGTAATGCTACCGAACCCCCAACAAAAGTTGATGGCAGACTGATATATACCTCTGAGTCTGAAAGGAACCATATCGGATAAGATAATTGTGCCGAGAGTCACCAAGCCACCTCCACCAATACCGGTGACAGCACGGGCAATATTAAGCGTGAATAGCGAATTAGCCATGGAGCAGGCGAGAGTGCCGAAGAAGAAGATGTTGATCGCGAACAAGAAACATATTCTGCGACCAACAATATCCGAGAAACGGCCATATAATGGCTGGAATGCAGTCGACGTGATAAGGTACGAGGTACTAATCCAGCTCACGTTATTAGCGGCGTGAAACTCTGAGCCGATGAGAGCATATGTTGACGCAGTGCAACTTGAGTCCCAACCCATTAGGAAAACATTCGTGCAGGTAACCAGCTGGATCATCCGAAGACGTAGAGTAGGTCTCCAATTCGGTGAAAGCGGACTAATATAGTCCGAAGGCATCTTAGATGTGTCATAGTCACTGCCGTTAACACTGTCTACCATGAGAGGCGAGTCCTCGGTGTCGCCCTTGCGCGGGAACAACTCGTCGTCGTCGCTCTCAACATCAGTCTCAAGTTCAATGGCTAACGAGTCATTGTCAGTATCAGATCCTGGGTCGTTCATATCGGCAGGATTTAACCGCAACGGCCGGGTCAGTGGTCGCGTGTCATAAGCGATGGGAATGATAGGCTCCGGCTCTGGTTCAGCAGCAACTGATAGAGGGTCTCGCATGTCCGAGGTGGTGTCGTGAAAGGTGTCCTGGTCGGCCATGTTGAAGATTACGTATTTAGTTATATATTAGTTATATAAATCCTAGTAGTATTGGTTAGTTCGGTGCAATGACAGAATTTCCAAAACCTCAAGTTACGAAGCAGCACAAATTATGAGTGAATATACCTTGCACGCGACCGTAAAAGATTCCGTCGAAGGAACAGGGAGCGAAATGGAATGCAATAGTAACACTTGGTCCCAAATTGTGGTCAATACGGACCGGCAGAAAATGAGCTACAGGAGGAGATGTAGTCGCGAACAAGGACCCCCAAGTACTAGGAGATGGTTCAGTAAAGGAGGAACCGAAGCCAAGTAGACAACTCACTCCTGAGTTTCTCCAAACGGAAGTTACCCTGTTCGAGGCCGTTATCTGCGGCGGAGGCTTATCTTAGATCCGCGTATCTTCCGTGCGATGTACCTCAACAGTCCTCGGTTTGCCATACAGAATGTGAGTACCCTGGTGCCAGAGGTACGCTCGTCCGGGACAAACTTATAATCCCCGAACTGGTTGTAACTCATAGTTTTGCTTATTGCTCATATATCGACGCATCTCGGAAAGTTGTTCTATATAATAATCACTTCCTATCTATTAAATCGACATTGATCGATAGTATAGACTATAGTCAGATACATTTTACAAGTGTGTCGTTCCAATTTCTTCATATTGTTGTTGGCAACGACGTTGCCATTTGAGTCGGAGAGATCGGTGAGTAATATTATTCGCAGTTTGGAATCCGCGGACCGAGGTAGATTTGCTCGGACACCGGCGTACACTGACCCTTGTCTGGCGCCTCTCTAGTCTCTACGGTTCAATATCGGTATACTTTTTGCGGTGAGTGGTAACATGATTGCAATTCTCTCAGCCTCCCCATTTTACGATTGCATAGTAAGTCTGTAATCCCGTAGTACGTATATCTGTACACTTAAGCTAATCGCGGCGTTACGGTTTATCATTACCGTTATATCTCCCGCCCTATTTAGAAGCCTGTGTAGTCGTCTGCAATTTAGATGGCGCGGTCCCGTAGACGAAAGTCCCCATTGAGAAGGGCCTAATAGTCTCATGCAAAGCTCGTAGCACTGAATGCCTGACAGTTGGCTTCAGGACTTGGGTCATTTGTTACACTTTGGACCTGAAATATACGTCACACGTCCTATCTCCACCGAGAGACTACGTAAATACAGTTCGAATATGGACCGATTACGGCATTGCGCCACTATGGATATTACGACAGGTATAGGCATCTAAAGACTTAATATTCCGTGCCGTTCGCTGTCGCCATGGGCCAACTGCACAGGTGCTGGGGACAAGGTGAGATTTCCAATTGCAATGATTGAGAGTCTGCCCATATTCTCCCGAATTCGGTATCGGCACCATGACCAGTGCTCTCAGCATCAATGGGCAACATTCCTCGATTAGCTTTTTCCCTCACAATATCCGTCATACAAGTAACTGACCATATCCACAATATCCGGGCTGCCCAATAACAGCCTTCGCCGGCACTGCGAAGCTCGAGCGTGAATGGAGGTAGACGTAGCGCACTAAAATTTATACTCTCGGAATTCGTCCTATCGCTGACGAAACCTACCGCTCCTACTTGCAACTCCGCGCAGTACAATTTTCTGACCTCATCGATCAATTCAGTAGTGTGCGCGTTCTTCAATTGCGAAAACATTTCAGGAAACAACTTTACGATTCCAAGTTCAGTCAACATGGTTCAAGTCGCGTTCTTCGGACTGGGAAATATGGGTCAGGTATTGCATGCAATTGCGATTACGTCATTGTCTTGTTGGTCCTAGTGATTGGATTTATCCGATTCTGAGTTTCTTGAAAAGTGCTCTGAATCAAGGGCCAATTGAGACATGGCATAATGTACTGAGCTAATGTGCGACAGGCTATGGCCAACAACTTGGCCACGAAAGGAAATCTTGACTCCCCACTCATCATTTGGAATCGGTCAACCAAGAAATCTGAGGAGTTTGCCGAGGGAAAGAATATTACTGTCGCTCCCTCGATCGAAGACGCTGTCGCCAAGTCGGATATTATTTTCTCTTGCCTTAGCAACGACGAAGCCATCACTAGTGTGTACAATGTCGCCCTTAAAGTCCCAGGGGGTGTGAAAGGCAAAGTCTTCTCCGAGTGCAGCACAATTCACCCCGACACGACCCGTGAGCTCGAGCAAGTTACCAAGGCAGCTGGTGCCGAGTTCGTTGCATCCCCTGTGTTTGGTGCTCCCGCCGCGGCCGCGGCTGGTGCTCTTGTCTTCGTTACAGCTGGGTCAAAGACCGGTCTTGAGAAGATTCAGCCATATCTCGTCGGTGTTATGGGACGTCTAGTTATCGATCTCTCGGATGATCCTGATGTTGGCAAGGCGCTGATTCTCAAGGTCGCTGGAAACACCATTATTCTTGGTATGGTCGAGGCTCTGAGTGAGGGTCATGTCCTTGCTGAGAAGTCTGGTTTAGGGACTGAGAACTTCGAAAAGTTCATTGCTGCTTTGTTTGGCCAGTCACCTTATCTTGCTTACAGCAAACGATTGACCACAGGTGACTATGTCCGAGAGCAGCCTCTCTTCGCCGTTGATCTCGCTGCTAAAGACGCCAGGTCCGTATTGCTTTCCCATGTCGCTGCTTAATTTCATTATACATACAAGATTGTTACTTGTTTTTATATACACATCTGAATGCTAATGATCTTAGACACGCGCTCAATCTCGCCAAGTCCTCTGGAACTGCGCTCCCTGTCACCGAAATTGCAGCCAAGCATCTTGCACAAGTTAAAGAAGAGATGGGTGAGAAGGGCGACATTGCCTCGATTTATGGTGTCCTGCGAGCAGCCGCTGGTCTGCCATTTATTGAACAAAAGTAAGCAACATTGGATAGAATTTATAAGCGCATGGTCCCTGTCGGTAGTATGTTATGGCAAGCCGCTACCATAATAAATTCGTTTTGAACAACTTGGCCTTTTCATCCAAATGCGTCTTTCATTAGTAGCTAATAGATCTGCCTGCGCGCTGAATCCGCAGATTGAAATTGTCGTCCGCCATGTTCATAATTCAAAAGCGGCCGCGGCGCGTAGCACACGGGAAGCATTCGGCGGCCCGCACTTCCTTACTATAGACTACGGGATCGTAGTTAAATCTTTTCGTCCTCGTCCTTTGTGACTCTATCCGGGGTTCCTTTGCGAGATGCTCGAACTGCAGCCGCAGCAGCAGCAGCCCTGATTTGCACTTCGTGTGCGCTCTCAGTTTGTGACAACACCTTATGATAGATCGTCGACAACCCCTTTCGCTTGTCCTTTTTCTCCATTTCTGTAGCACTGATTAGTACATGGCTGAGACGGTTCAGGAAAAGTTCGCATACCGTCCCTTTCCTCTTCTTTTTTCTTCAACTCTTCGATCTCCGCTTTCTGTTTCTTATACGCAGCAGACTCAAAGACTTGCGTACCAGCAAAATCGTCTCCCTCTTCTTCACGCTCTCTCTTATTTAATCGATCCCGCGCCATCAAACGGTCCTGCGTACGTACTTTCAAAGACTCTTGCAAACTCTCAATATACTTCGACCTGCGCTCTTTGTTTTCCTCGCCGTCACCGGTTAGTTCCGCACGAGCAGATTTCTCGGCTGCTTTCATTGTATCATACACATCGTCATACGCGTATATCGATGCATCCTCAGCTCCATACGTTGTCGCTTCCTGCGCATTCCGCATCGATTGCGCGACTATATCGGCGTTGGTCCGATTCCGCACTGATTCACTCGTCTGATTTCGAGACGGCAGTTTCAGACGGCGGTCTGGCTCTGACGGCTTAAAATCGTTATTGTCATCATTATCTTCGTCGTCGTCTTCTAGAGGATCGTAGCCGAAGATTGAGCGTTTCGGTTCTGGTTTGGCCGTGCTTGATGTGGCGGTCGATTTTCTTTCGGTTGTTTTCTTTTGTATCTTCAACCCACCAAATGTTGGCGTCGACATTGTAAATTATTAAAGTAAACGTCAAGTGCTAGTCTTTAAGTCGTATGCAAGTGCAGCTTGCGATGGATATCTCATCTGCATATCACTGGACGGTTTCAGTATGGGGTGGCACTCAGTAAGGTTTTACAAGCTCATCGTTCAAAATCACCACCCACCATTTGCAGACGCGTGAACGACGATGAGCCTCCTGATTTTCGACCACCGCAATTGCATCCGTTTCCAAGCCATGCCAAATAACGTGCAACAAAGACTTCCAGCTATTCTAATTCCGAATTAATTCTTGTTTGCGCAACGAGAATCCTGAACCGTGTAAGGGTCTTTCCTCACAAGCACATTCTCGGGCCGCATCTCCTCTATTTGCTAAGACACATTCGCAAAGTCATACGCCCTTCCTATCCTGGTTTTGTCGAAATAGGAATAACGAGGAAGCGGTAGAATCCGTTCGTACATGCCAGGTTCAGTCCCAACAATCCCCGGCGACAGGGCGCCGCCTCAATACGCGGAAGGTCTCCGGCTTGAGGTTGCGCGTTTGTTGAAGCGGCAGAGTACCTCGTTTCCCGGCGCACAGCCCGTTTCCTTCTTGAAAAAGCACATTACTGAAAATCTAGAAAGAGAAGAGTACGTAGGGTTGTTTCTTGTTTCTGAGTCCGACGTTTTAAGCGACTGACATATGCGATAGTTATTTTGTCTGCGAGAAATCAGATGGCATACGATGTTTGATGTATTTTACGACAGTAAATGGCGCAGAGGCAACATACATTATTGACCGGAAAAACGATTATTATTATATCCAGGGCCTTCACTTCCCTCTGCAAGACGACGTTCAAAAATTTCATACCGACTGTTTGGTTGACGGAGAATTGATCATCGACGACCTCGGCAATGGGCAAGAACTCATGAAATTCTTAGTTTTCGATTCGTTGGTCATTGATGGCAAATTACTGACGGAGCGAACTCTGGATAAACGGCTAGGGTATTTCAGGGAACTAGTATACAAACCATACGAGGCTCTGTGCAAACAGTTCCCAGAAGAAGTGCAATATTTCCCGTTCTTGATCGAGTTCAAGAACATGCAAGTGGCGTACGCATTACCGCAGCTCTGGAATGAAATCATTCCGAACCTTAAGCATGGCACCGACGGTCTCATTTTCACATCGCGACTGATGCCGTACGTTTTCGGTACAGACGAGAAAATATTGAAGTGGAAGCCGGCGGACGAAAATTCGATCGATTTTAGACTAACCCTCCATTTTCCGATTGTTACGGACGAGGAAGATCAGACTGAATCATACATAGACTATGACGCGCAGCCGACAACTATTTTGTCGGTCTATTGTGGGGACAAGACATACAAGCCATACGGAGAGTTGTATTTAACTCCTGAGGAGTGGGAGAAATTAAAAGCGCTAAACGAACCACTGGATGAACGGATAGTTGAGTGTGTGCTGGACATGGAACGGAATGCTTGGAGGTATCTGCGGTTTAGGGACGACAAGCCCACACCGAATCATATATCAATCGTGGAGAAGATTGTCATGTCGGTGAAAGATGGAGTCACGAAGCAGGAATTGTTAGACGCGCACTTGAGGATTCGCGAATCTTGGAAGCGGAGGAACCGACAGGAGGAAGATGCCAGACGTGCGAGAGAACGGGAACGAGAGCGGCGAAATACGGATGACAGTGCTGGGGTTGGATCGTATCGAGCAGGCGAAAAACGAAAGCTTGGCGTTGAAAATTAGAGGGCTCGAGTGTATTGAATAGCTTTGTGCGGTAGCACTTCTTGTACGATATTTGGATCAACAGATTTTGATTTACCCGGTGAACCTTGATTGGTCAATACTAATCAATTACTGCTAACTGTTTAGCGAGTATATACGTAGTAATGCCCTAATACTGTTTAATGCTTCCATTTTTCCCTGCAAAGTAGATCCCATCCGATGGACTCCGATTTTTAACACCGATGACCGTGCTGTCGCCAAATCCGGCAACGTAATACGATACTTTATGATTCTCAAATACGACCGGTGTGCCAGTCTGAGTCGCAAATGCAAATGAATTGGCAGTAGACGCACCTATACCCACTACCGGCGACGGCAGGTTTATGGTCTCTAATGGGACAGTAATCGACCTGAGATCCCATATCTCGGAGTTCTTTCCCCGAGCGACAAAGATCCGATCGTCGACGACATCGATATTCGAAATCTCACTATCAACGCTCTTTGTCGGTATCGACGCCAGCACGTTCTTGGTCGACAGGCCATATATCGCGATATCACCGTTGTCGTATCCAATTGTTACTAACTTATCATCCGTCTCGAACTCTAAGGGTGACGATGGAGCTGCTGATATGCCGTCATGCCGCTTCGAAACGGCCATCGTTGTAGGTTCTACTGGGATGCCAAGCGGATTTGTGAAGGAATGGATTAGACTGCCGCTTCCGCACTCCCTAAATGTACCCATGAGAACTAAAGTCCCGAAAGGCTGAATCAACAACGCTTACCATAGCTTGACGGTGCCATCTTTAGAAGCCGCTGTAATCACTGTCAGCACATCACAGCCAGACAGAACGGGCCCATTAACATACATAAAAAATTGCGACCTCGGCCGATCATTGCTAGATCAGTTACGGCTCGCTTATGACCAAGAAACGTCCTAGGATTTGACCCATCTGCTGTGCTCCATAGTTTGATCTGCATGTCTCCACTGGCGCTCAGAACGACCTGGCCAGATGGAAAAAAGAGGACTTTGGTGATGTACGTCAAGTGCCCATCCAAAGACCTTGTAATCGCACCGCCGTCTGCAATTGAACTCAACGATACCTCCCCATTTGGGCCACCAACGACATAGAGTTCTCCTTGGGGTGAGATGTCAAACGTTTCTATTCGTTTCGCTGCTCGCGTTTTTAGCACACTCCTCACAATCAAGGGTCCACGGCAACCGTATTCAGGACTTACTACTATGCGCGGATATCTGGGATTTGGGAGACTTGATAAGGACATTTGAGACATTTAGCTCCGGGCAAGAAGCAGTTAGTGTAAGCTGTAATCGCGATTAGCAACAGATCAATTGCTGGCAAGCGGCGAGCGAACCTACTTTGCGATTTCCAACTTGGACATCAAAGCCGCCATGACCTCGCAAGACGACTTCTGATCCGGAACGGTAGACGTCTACTGTTCCATGGACTGACTTGTCGCTGACAAAGCAGGATATGTAGAAGCTATCCTTTTGGATTTTCCCTGACTGGACGTCCGCTAAGACATCGAGATATGTCGGCTGTATTGAGAACAGGGGGACAGTGGTCGATAGTGGGGACATTGTGGTTGTTCGGAAGAGGCACGAAGGTAGGGGGACCAGGTCCGTATTCTTCGTAAAAGATAACAACAGTAGGGGACGAAACGTGGAATTGTAGCGTGCGAGCGACAACCGCAGGTTGGTTACTGGTGAAGCACCCTTTGAAGGTCAGGGGTAACAAGTCGTCATATTTTAGTCACACACATTTCCGGGACCCGGCGAGCCGTTAAGCGAGGTTGTCCGACCCTCACACGAGCCCTAGCAATATTACTCTCCGCCACTCAGGCATTGCTGTCTGGGTGCAATACTGCACGTATTGTCATTTCTGTCGCCGGGCTATTATATTTAATTATTTTATAGTACGCAAAGCTGGTACGTGTGGGAATAGCGGGCATTCATTGCCAGGGTCTCGTTCCAACCAGTTCAGCTCAGTTGTCAACAATCCTCCTTGGGCCGTCTTGTACTACTCGCACTTGCAGTATTTATTTCTGATTGCTATGTACATCTCAAAATCCTGCGAAACGTCCGAGCACCCACAATAATCTGTCCGGCCGTCATATGTGTGCAACACTTCCCTATATGTGTCTTCCCTATATACAATCATTTCCATCATGGCACCTCCTGTCGCCTACATCATTCGTGCACTCTGTGCTAAACTGGCAGTGCCTCTGTAGGAAATCAACTCTTCGATTCAGACTGCACGCGAGCGAGGTATCTCCGCGAGATAATGTTCCACGCCTGGATGTACTTCTCCGAACACTGATCTAAGCATGCCTTTTTAAGTCCCGTTAGCTTACCGAATCCGATGATAATGCTAAGAACAATATGTGAATACCGTATCGACAGCTGACAGGGACGATCCGGGAGTCAGAATGCACTTTTCGTAGCAATTATTCGAAATTTTCTAATGATGCGAGTAAGTATCAAAGTCGTCATAGTAATTCTGTTGGGAAGATCATGTTCCTTGCCAACGTTCCATCTATATAAAGCACGACATACGCTAATAAGTTCAGTTGCGTTTGTGAGCGCAATTTCCTGTAAGATCTGGGCTTGCAGGTTTTCCTTTATCGAATTCGCACTAGTAGAATCTCCCGAGCTAGTACCGGCTGTAGCATCCTTCTTATCTGCGCCACCGAACAGAGAAAACGCCATTGTCAATTATGTGCGTGTAAGTGATTTATCGTAAATTACCCACGGGACATTTATAAGTATGGCAAGCCCTCGGGGAAGTTGAAAAGCATGGCCGAGACAATCCGCTTTCCACGTTTGCGGCCGTAAGTGCCCAAAGGCTAGGGCTTGTCAGTTGTGGCAGAAATATGACGAACACAAGTGATTTAAATTTGTTGCGGGACATGCAGGAGGAGAATGAATTATTCGTCAGTCAGAGTTTGTAAGATAACTGATAATACAGGTGTAATGGTTTCGATTTTCTAGGGTGGAGAGTTTTGTGAGTGATGCATCGGACGACTGGTCATCGATCGGAGTGATGAGCACACCGAGCAGATAGGCGCATTATCTAACCGCCAGCTAAAGATAATGCCACAAATCATGCAAAATGTAATGGCATATTGATACGGCAATCGCTTAATAACTGAATGTGTAGATTTGCAGCTAATAGTAAGGTCATCAAGAATGATGCAAAGCGACAACATCGGATAAGGGTTTTACTTCGTCTCGAATATTGCTCCGGGAGAATTTGATGAAACAGAAAGACATAAGTTTTTGTAATAATACGGCGCATTTCGCTCTATTGTATGTTGTACAGCCAACGGGCGATATGCAACAGTGGAGCAGTGGCAAAATGAAAGTTTGTGCAAGTTTAGTGGGAAGGGCAAAACGCTTAGGCGTGATGGTTCGATTCAGCAAATCACAGTGAACTATCGGCCAACGATCAGGTTGGCGTCCTTCGTTAGCACCCAATTTCGCGAACAACATCTGGAGAGTTCGCTTCAGCCTGCCGGTTTGGGTTTAGGAGCAGCGTAGGATTTTATGTGATGGATAGTATTATACCCAAGTGGCGACACTACCTGTTGAGATAACCCGATTTTCACAATGCAGAAATTCCAATATTTGGCGACGTGCGAGCCAAATTCTGCCAATGCTGTCTGCTACTTACCTATTCTTGGTAAGTCAGATTTCGAGACATAGTGGCATATGGATATCTATTCAGGACGGGCTAGATATTTCTGAGAGGCAAAGCTACATATCCTGTTCCGTAGATCAAAGTGATCAGACCATTCATCAAATTCATAAATTTCTTGCAATTCCGGCCAATCAGTTGAATGGACAGACGAAAAACTTTCTACTACTATCGGTGTATAATTATTACGTCTATTATCACAAAGCGGCGAGTGGAGCTGTCCCTGGGAAATCCATAATGCATGCACCAGAGTGACTGCAAAGATAGAATAGTTAGAGATAAAGTGCGGGGCGAGAACAGGCGAGTCGGAAGCTTGACTATCCGTCGACAGCTGAGGCTGTTGTTCAGCTGAGGCAGCTAATGCAGGCACTGAGGCTCTGCCGCCTGCACTGACTCCGCTTGCAAAATTGATTCACTTTCGCAGTTCGCTCCACCTGAAGTAATGCTCGCATCTCCATGAAAACGGAGATTCCCGCTGGCTAGACGGCGTGTACGGCCAGGAAAGGCCAGGAAAATGCCTGGACTCGCCATTGCTGGTGGATCAGGTTCGTGAACCGACACGTCCAGGGACGGTTCCTGTTCAGGAGCGATGGCGAAGTCCCGCTCCATCGAACGGCCCAAGTATACTGAGAGCGTTGCATTTAGCGCCGTAACTCCCAGTTACTCCAAGCTCGCTTGCCGCGTGGCTTAAGCCTGACCCGTTGAGGCTGAGCAAGCGGGTCTGATACTCGGTTGGCAAATTCGACTCTTTCGCCTTCTGGGTCTCAAACCCGCGCCCTTGAAGCTGAACGGGTCTTCCGGCACAGTTCCGCACCACGGCACTTGGCCCCATCAGATCCTACGTTTGGATGAATTCTACGTTAAACGCCCCTTTTGAGCATAGCAATTCTCCTCGTGCTTGTTACTATTCCCCCTTACTATCGGTCGATCATCAGTAGTTGCTCTGACTGCTACGCCTTTTCCAGCTTCTTCTGCTTCTTTGTGCGCGTGTCGCTCCACTTCTACGACTGCCGGCATATCTTAAATGTTTGCTCAGCTTCATTAATATAGTCCAACCTGACATTTGTCGGCCCGTCACTCCTTTTGTCTGCTTTTCATACTGGCTTCCGTAAACGGCCGTCCTATCCTTAATTGTTCTTTGCCTTATTCGTGTTTCCAACTATTCGCCATTCCTTTACCGCTTCGTCGTCGCTTTAGTCCTACTCGGCTCACTAACCCCAAGTCTTTCGTTCAGTCTGGCATCGCAGCTTCCTAGATCGTCAGATTTCTGCTCATTGCGATCATCCTAATTACTATACGCACTACAATATATTGCCCTAGTACTGAAAATGGATGTGAAATTGGAACCAGAAGGATCCGTACGCGATCCTTCCAGCCCGACAGGTAGGCTTCCTCCTTCTCGCAGGATCCATGGTATTGCCGCTGACAGCTCACTAGTCGACGCGATGTTTGATGAATTTACCACGCAAACCGACGACTCAATGCTAGACGACTTCGCAACCCTTTCACCATCTTCGTCAAATGGCGATATGGATGCCGCTGCTACACCTAGCGGTGCTCCCTCTACCGGATCTTTATCTGACTCCAACAACACTTCGACTTCGAATGTGGCTACAACTACTCCCCCTACGTCGCAACCTTCGCTCTCACGGCGTGGATCGTCTCGAAAGTCTACCATGACTCAGCAGCAGAAAAACAATAAACGCCAGCGTGCCACTACCGAGCAACTTGCAATTCTTGAGACTGAGTTCTCCATTAATCCTGCACCAAACGGCAAGACGCGGTTGCGGATTGCAGACCAAATCAATATGACAGAACGATCAGTCCAAATTTGGTTCCAAAATAGGTATGCGCTCGCTGTGTAATCTAATAGCAGCAAAATGCAGCCAAATACCTCACATACTGACTCTAATGCAGGCGCGCAAAAATTAAATTATTGGCTAAGAAATCCATCGAGACTGGAGGAGATACCGATTTGATTCCCGATTCAATGAAACATTACCTTGCAGTACAGTCAACTGGTCCAGGCTCGAGCTCGTCCAGCGCGTATTTCGCTCGCGCATTTGGATTGACCAGCGCAAAGTCCGCCTTGGGACGCTCGGCCAGTTTTAGTGGCATGGCAGATAGCTCTTTCATTCTTTCTGGTTCGGGAGGAATGATTCTCGCACCATCGGAAGTTCCACCAAGTGCACCTGCGAAAACCTTAGTCAACAGATTTACTTGTCGTTCTCTTAGTATTGGAACTTGGAGACGAGTTGGATGCACAGCTATGGATCTTGTGATTTTCTATTCTCCTTCGCAAAGTAGATTCACGTATTACATCAACAACGATTCAATCGGTTTTAAGATTGAGTATCCATTTTCCTATGTGAAGCAGATCTATGTCGAGGGCCATGCGCAGACACACAAAGATATTAAGTCCGAGTCGAAAGAACTTGGAAGTGAAAACACATATTCCGAGGAGCATAAAGGTCCGGAAATGGGTGATATCGTCGTCGTTTTAGCACGGCCACCCCAATTTTTCATGGAGTCTTCTAGTTTGAATGGCGGATGGTTTGATACAGAAGATTTCACTGAGGACCAGCAAGCTTCGAAAGTCATGGAACACCGGTTGACTGGACCGCTGAAAGTCCTTGAGCAACAATTGGCTGAGCTCTTGTGCTTGAAGATGGATACGACGAGGAATAATAGGACAGTTCGGAGTAACAGCAGCGGTAGCACTGGCAGCAACACAACGTCAAGTAGCTCGAAACTTATCAATGCGTCGTCGTTTACTACCTCCGCACCGGTTTCGCCATTGGTTGCAAATGCTCCAACTTCGGTGCCAACTTCAGTTGCTGCGCTAGCTGCTGGAGGCTATGCTGACGAATCGTTTGGGTTCCCGCCGCGGGGCAACCCATCTCACATGACTCATAGACGGACGAGAAGTCGGTCCGTTCCGGTGGCTATTGACTTCTCGTACCTCGGACCTTCGTTGACGCCTGGGTTCTCTTTCCATCCTGGTGCCCAGCAGCATGCTCTTTCGGCTTTAGCGCATCCGACGCCATCTCCACCAGGCGTGCCTAGTACGCAGATCCCCGTGTCACTGCCGGTATCGATGGCCGTATCCGCACCAGTCGCGACACCTACCCCTGCCGTACCGTCGAATATGATGGGCTTGCAGCCAGATCTACCGCAAACGGCTTCATCGACTCCGACGCCCGCACACGATGTCTCGTTACGCATTGACACGACCGCTCCCCAATATTTGGACGTGTATCCTTACCCGATGTCTGCTGCGTCCGACACAGCCGCTAGCGGGTTTCATGGTCCCGCTGTACTTGGTACGCCACTAATTCAGGCCCCAATGGGAGGTGTTCCGGCTACAAGCGTTCCACAGACGCCTAGCTCGACAAGTTTGACCGGCGACATGGTTAATTTGAATCCGTACACCATGACGAATATGTGGGTCGATCGGTCCAATGCTGTGTATCAGACATCCCAAGGATATGATATGGATATGACAGGTGTTTTTGGTGGTACTGCCTCGGCCACTGGCGGTGGGCAGGATGTTGTGATGCCCGATAATGGTGGAGCGGATATGTTCCAGACGAACTTTGTCAAACCCAATTTTATCGATGCCCCAATGGAAGGGGTCTCGGTCGCCGAGCCTCAAATACAGACCGACGACGAGTTGGTAGAGTTTGGTACTTTAGGTATAAGTGGTGGTCCACCTGGACCACCATGAACTTGCTGGGCGAGCCTTGTTCGTTTCTTTTAGAGGCGTTTGTTCCTCCTTTTCTCTCGTTCTTAATTATCAGGCGAAAAGTTTATGATCTGTGATATAATTAGTGTCAGGTTTGGAATTTGACGGAGTGGTTTCCGCGTCTGGGATGTGTTGGGATACATATGCTATTCAACATGATTGTGCTATATATGGGTTATTTCTGTATTATTTATGATTGAATGTTTGATTTCTGTTGTCGTTTTAGTGCTAGGTATACGAATATGGCGTGATGGAATGGATATTATGGGTTGATTCTGTTATACTTGCGCTATGATTCTGACGTGTATATATGACCATGTATGTAGAAATGATTTATAGTTATTGTTCGTGTATATGTATTGATATATTCTTCTGTCTATCTATCTTACATTGTGTACAAGTTTACGATGGCCGTACACTTTTATATCCGGCGTCCTCAACCTTCCTTAGCCACGCTTGTTCTAATCGCATAGGCAACGTATTCATGGGCACCACCCCTTTCTCTACCCACACTCCCCACGCCCCCATCCGGTTCGCCATCGCTATATCAGTCAATATCCGATCCCCGACCACCGCAATCTGACTGGCCCTTTCGACCCCGGCACTGGGCGACTTGAGGAAGAATCCCATGATCTCGTCAATGCATTCCGGATCCGGCTTCTTCGCACGATGCCGCAGTACACGTACGCCCGTTTCCCGCTCCAGCGTGTCCGCCAGCTTGAATTCGGGGTCCATGGATCTCGTGCCCGCAGTGTTACTGACGATTAAGATCTTGTCACCTGGGTATGCTTCTCTGAGGCGTTTGAAGTGGTCTTTGTAGGCCGGGTAGATTACGGACGAGTCTGGCGCGGCAAAGCAGTTGTCTTTGTCGAGCACGAGAGCGCGAATGTCGGGACGGATGCCACCTGTACTTAGGGCGTTGGAGAGTGGGATCGGTAGGTCTGCAAAAGTTGGGATCCGCAGGGCTGGGATGAGATGTTGTGGTTGGGTGAGGAGATAGAAAACGTGCATAGTTGCTGAGAAGTTGAACGACGACATTTTGGATTTGATTTATTTTCAGTCGTCCCTGAATAGTTTGCGGACCTAGTTCGCTTTGGGGCCTCGAACGTGCGGCGCGGTAGTTGAATAGAAACAAAGTACGGTCGTGGCATGTTAGACGCTAAATATCACAGTTTTGTGGGGCTCCGGGTAAATATCAAAGACATTCCTGTCTTGTTCCATCACACCTATAGCACGAGAAGGTTAGGGTTATCCAATTTACCCGTCAGGAATGCACACTTACTTGTATTAGACGGCCGACCAGACATACAAAGTTAGCAAGAAATACAACAAAAATGTCTGGTGGTTACGCCCTGCCATGGGTCACAAGTAACAACGGCCAGCTCCAAGAAACTGGCCTCTCATATGTATGTATATATTCATATACATATACATAGACAAATAACAGGAATATAATGGTGATAGAGAAAATTCTAACACCGTTCCTTATCCCCTGTGCCCACAGTCGAGTACGCGTCCCCGGAACTGGTAGTGTCCAAGTGGCTTGGATCTCGCCATCCTTGGTTAGCCTTGCTCCAGGGCGAATGAGCGCACTCGAATTAGAGAGGATCTCAGTCCGTCAGGACTCCCCTCATGCCCCCAGATGAGAACGTATTGCCGGACCAGTTGTGCTACCGCGGCTTGGATCTCACCGTATTGGTCAGCTGGATCCAGGCTGCTCTCGCCCACATTCGAGTACGCGTCCCCGAACTGGTAGTGACCAAGTGGCTTGGATCTCGCCATCCTTGGACTGACCTTGTTCGAGGCGAATCAGCATATCGAATTAAAGAGGAGTCTGTCAGGACTCCTCTTATCCCCCGTGCCCATACTTTATCCCCCGCCCACAGTCGAGTACGCATCGCCCGAACTGGCGAGCGAATCAGCGTACTCGGATTAAGTCAACGACTCTCCAACGAGTACGGGAGAGGACAAACTGCTAGAACCGGCAGTGTACCAAATGGCTTGCCTCTGGCCACTCAGACTCACCCCGGGTTCCATGCTGTCCTCTTGCCCACACTTGAGAACACTGTCGGTCTACATTAATGTTAGCCAAATGACCAGGTTGTAGGAATTCTGAAGTAATACTCGCTTGCGATCGAAGAGCATCTCAGCCAGTTACAGGCTCCCCTCTTGGCTGTCTGCAGACTGTGTCGCTTGCCAGGCGACTTAGTATGTTCCCCGTAAGACGATGACGAGGAAGGGGGCCAGCAGCAGCGGGGAAAGACGGCCATATTTACAACCAAGCGAGAAGCACAGAACCTGCCGCCACGACCATCCGATCTGTGCGACTCCAGACTCTTGGCAAGCGACGTCAGCATTCGAATTAATTAATCAATTAATTAATTAATTTGTTGTCTACGGCGCGAATCCACGTCCGAGCGCGATCGTGTTACACTGAATTGGAGTACAGAGACGTCTTGCAGCCGGCAGTGTCGGATTCCTGATCCGCAATGACGCGAACAACCACTCATTATTGGCAAATCCCTCTAGAGAATCTGAAAAAGCGTTGTCTCCAGGATTCCATATCAGCTGGGCCACTGTGGACGTTTAGTGTTTCGCGAATTGTGGATGAGACAGGGACGCGTTGTTGACGCGTCGCGGAAACGTGCGACGGACGCGTCGGCGAGCGCGCAACAAGCATCCGATCTGTGTAACGCCAGAGTCTTGGCAAGACAGTCATCGCGTCGAATGTGAAATATTAATTAATTGCATGAATGGCCGAGCCGACGTGAACTAAATAATTAAACAACATCACGAGGAACTGGCAGCCCCGATAAATTAATTACTGGTCGACAGCGATCAAACACTGACGGTTCCGCCCATTGCCGGTCTCAGAGAACTGCGCAACTGGCAGGCCATGCTGGTCTATACACTCCACACCGAAGTCCTCTTCTGTATTATTACACGAAGAACACGACGCGTGTTTGCGGCGCGTTCGAGCGTGTTAGATTTGCATCCTGTTCCGGACTCACAGCTTGAGCCGCACTCGCGATTCGAATAAACAAATCACTCAATTCTCAGCGCGCGTAAATGAGACAACAAGACTGAACGTGGCAATAATGCTACCAATTAAACTGAGTCATTATAAAATGAGCGTAACGGTTGTAGATGCATGAAATTTAATTATTCAAATCAGACACATGTATGTAACTTTTTATGTCGTAAAAATCCAAAGTGATGAGATACACTAATGGTGCCATATGGGCTGATAATATGGTAGCTCAACTCTTATCCCTCTAGAGAATCTGAAAAAGCGCTGTCTTCAGGATTCCATATCAGCTGGGCCACTGTGGACGTTTAGTGTAGCTCTGGATAATTTATTGGACGCGATTCGCTTCTGTCCCTGAGGCACAAGAATCAAGGGTGTTGTACCACTTTTGCATGCCCGTTTCGTCAAAATCCGACGAAGTGCCGCTGTCCGCCCCCAGAGTTAGGGGACGACGTCCTACATGTCCACCGAACTTTGGTGGCTTGTTACGCTGCATAACCCTAACCTTCTCGATGGCTCTTCCATCACGGTCAAATGCTGTCAGAACCACTCACAAGGGTATCTACAAATGGCAGCGTGAAGGGTTGCTCAATCTATCCCTAGTCGACTCAATACGGTTACTAATAAGATGATCGCTAATTAATGAACACCTCGCACATTTGCCGGCATCATCACCAGAAGCGCGCAGGAAGTTCCTCACGCGACCGGTGGACATCTGCATCAGCCGAAGGGATGTCTCCGTTTGGTAGAAGGCAATTAGTGGGCAGGTCAAAGATTGGTGCGAACAGAGAATTAATTCGTTCCGAATACAATACCAATGCTTGACGCGAGGTCGACCTTGGGACTGAAGTGTGATGTTAAGGCGCAATCGTTACCTGGGGTTGAGGAATGTCCTGAGGTACGCGGAACAATTGCGGCATGATGATTATCTTGGTAGCTACATGTTTGAAGTTGAAGATTATGCATGATGAGCATCTTACATTTCGCAAGCCAAAGAAGAAGACGAGTTGCAGCTAAGAAAGGTGCCAGAAGTGTTGACAACGAGGACTCGCTCTGACGAACTTCAGATGCGACCGCCTAGCTCGAATGACATTCTTACAAGAAGGAGACTTGCGGAATGCTAGGATATTTCGAATACACAAGTGCTCTTGAGTTAGCGAAAGCACAAGGAACGTTAAATGACTGTATATCGATGCTATCAACTTAATGTCGCGACTAGATGGAGTTCAAAGACACGGCGGAAGGTTCGCCGCCCGAAGAGAGAGTCATGCGAGTCAGTCAGATTAATGTCATTGGCATACCTAGATTTCACTACAGATTACCAGTTCAAATCATTACACGCCCACGTCCAACACCGTATCACTGTCGATCTCATTTACCCATCTATCGATCGTCTCCCGCCCGTCCTGTGCCAAGGCCCTCTTTAGTCATCCTTTCCTGGCTCCTTCTTTTTCGGCGCAAGTGTAGCTTCACCTATGTCCTCATCCAAATCATCATCCTCTGACCATCGATCGTACTGATCATCCGGCGCCTCGAACATAGTCTCTCTCTCTGCCTCTTCACTCTCTTTCTGAACTTCCTTGCCTTTGCCGTTGCCGGTCCCCTTGCCTTCAACAATTTCAACTTGACCAGCACTACCCTCGCGCCCATCCTCAGCATACGGAGTCGGCCCTGCGTGAAGAGACCCAGCAAGACTATCCGCGTCGCCTTGCGCATCATACGGGTTCGCCCTTCTGCTGACAGGATCATACTGTCGTCCGGCGCCAATCCCTTCCTCCTCGTCCAATGATCCCGCCAAGCTCGCGATCTCGAACCCGTCGCCGTCATCCTGCGCCAACTCGTCCGACATCGCAAACCGTCTGTTATCTCGTGTCGGCCGCCACAAAAATGCGATGACGAGGAAATCAAAAAAGTACACAACGTTCAACCATCCGTCGAGCACAAACCACCGTGACCTCCAGTGACTAGGAATAAAATCTGGCGAGTTGCGGTCTGCGAAAATAAGGGAGTTGACGAAGAAGAATCCGAAGATAATAAGAATGCTGGCAAATAGAAGACGCCACAGACGGCGGTACATCAATGCTTTCACATTTTGTTTCCGTTCGGTAAGGTCACGGATCGTCGACGTCAAAGAAGACAAGATCCAGAGGTAGAAAGCCGTCATTGTTGCCGCAAGGGGAAGAATGACAAGTAATATCAGCGGGCCGGCTGAGTCGGGTGTAACAAGAAAGCTGGCAATCGCGTAGACAACACCAAAGACAAAATGTAATCCCGCGAGAATACGGCACTTTGTCATGGTAGATCCGAGTGATGGCTTCACGACTCCATATCCCATGCACACAATCAGCAGCAAAAAGAATGTGAAGGCGTTTCGGAATGCGTTCAAAATAGCAACGAAGACCATATAGAATCGCGAGAAAACTGTGTGACCCTTTGTGTTGACGACATCATAATATCCCCATACGATAACCATCTCGATGGCTAGGAAAGCAGCACACGCAGTAATATAGTTTTGAACCGCGAGGATGTCACTTCGATACTGTACGTAAAGAAACATCCAGAACGCAAGAACGACTGCATATGCAATAGCTAAGCCTCCGTAAAATGGCAATTTAGCAATTTGCGACGCAGGAAGCTTGCCAAATGCGTTTTGAAAATTCACGGTCCCGGCGTAGCCCTCATCAGCAGCTAAAGCATACGATCCGACACAATAAAATCCTGTCCTTCTGACGTCATAGGTGACCGACTGCGACTCATCGCCGTTCAATGTAAGCGCCTTTGTAAAAACAGAAGCAATGGAACCATTAGTTGAGCCTTGGAGGAGGAACTGACCGTAATTGTCCTCCGAGCAGTATTTGGAATCGATGGCAGCCTTGTCGCAAACGTAGACTTTGCCTCCATCTGCTTGGCCTGTATTGAGACCAATGTAATCTACATCTGTCCACTCAAAGATAACCAGGGAGACAACAGATGACTCGGTGCTGGTGGCTGTCGATGGCTTGCTTAAATCGACTGTGACAACGTTAGCGGTTGACAGATCTTGCCTGCCCAATTGATCCTCATCGCTCGTCCAGTAGCAATATACCTTTAATATATGGATCAATGCTGCCTCCCCAATCACGTCTACTGTACATTCCGGAACATTGTTGTCGCGAATCCGCTTCGTTAGCCTATTCATCCAGATCATTAAAGTCAGCTAGATTCCTTTCCCCTGACGGTCTTCGCCCATTCGACCAATAAAATCTACAACCACAACAGAAAAATTCCGGCTTACGATTTTGGCTTCATTGGCTGCTACTAACGCGGATGAAATTAATAAGAATGCGAACAATGTTCGTAATTGCAAGAGCGCTGCATGCTGGATACCGGGACGCATGAATTGATGCGTCGACGACGCCATGCTGATCTGATCAGACTGCAATTCGCAGCGCAAGATGATTCGATTTTGCAAGTGGATTACTTAGAACCGTGCTCCGGTAATGGAAATACTCAATGCCACTGTCAGGTTCCGGGTTACTTGATTGTCGTAGATCTAGGATGTCAAGCTCGCTTTGTGCATTCTGAACAAGGGTTGAGATGCTTGGCCGGGTATTCTGCAACGTGGAGAACGCCAACCGGGGGCTACGCAAGCCGACACACTATTTGGGAGTCAAAGCTTCAGAACATGTTAGTACCGCGCCCGCAAGGGTTCTGTAATCAGTACAAACTTGATAGGAAGGTTTTAACCCATTAGAATTGGCGCCTTAGGCCCTAGTCCTCTCTCGATCTGTTCAAATATCAAGGTAGGGAGGACTGACTGGCACGGTACTTTTGCGGGTCGATATTACAACATGATGCCATCTCGAGGTCGCTCTTCTCTCACACCATTCCGATCATTTTCACGGATTTGTGGGTCTTCCAAGCGATTCATCTCTACGGCTGTGCTCAGAGCGCTTCTGCCTTCCGACAAATACACCTATCTACTCGGGAAGACGTACTACCCACAAATCACAACCACGCAGATTACCCGCGACGTCAAGAAACTATGCCACAACCCAGATGCCAGTATCGAACAGCTCCGGTCTTGGTTTGGCAGCGGCAGGAACCTGGTCGCGTACCAACGCATTATCGAACGCGGACAGCTTGAAGATCGGTACAAGTCTTCCCCAGGAAATGTTAAGCAAGAAGAGGTTATCGAAGCCCATAAGACGATCTACCGTGCGTCATTGAAGCTTAACAATCAATTTGCATTGGGGCGGCTGTGTGTGCAGGACGTTATTGACCACGACCTCCAGCGGAAAGAACGTGCGATCAAATTGCTTGCGAAACTACGGGATACAAACCTACCTGCCGCGTATTTCATTATCGGAAACATGTACGCTAGCACGGGTAAGATCGGCGAGGCTATTGCAGAATTCTCAAAGTGTATTAGAGCTGCCAAGGCGCATGTGGATGCAGCTCCGAAGGTCGACAAAGAGTATTACGATTACGACCGAGAAATTGATTACAGTCACATGGTGAAGTGCCACTTCTTGCTGGGTATGATGCATGAATATGCTGGAGATCTGTGGAACGCAAGAGTGAGCTACCTCCAGGCATTGGATCTACAAGCCTTTTCCAAGGAGATGTTACCGGAGATGGAGATCGCGGCGTCGAATTTCCTGTCTGTTATGGCAGAATGGGAAGGGAGCACAGAAGCGACAGAGCACTACGCCTTGAAGAGTTCGATGCAGGCGAATATGTACGGTCTATTGTCTATGAGCCGATTTGCTCGACGGTATGATGAGAATCCGCTGTGGGAGCATAAATGGTTAGAGACGCAGCGAGTTCAGCAACTGATGGACATGCACTTAAAGGTCGCGGTGATGAGTCCTCATATGATTCCGGTGGCGACAATGGAGGATAAATCACGTTAACGATTCGGTGTGCACCCACAAGCCATGAAAGTAGAATTGTGTATGTAATACTGTCGCGATTTATAAAGTGATGATTAATCGCTCGAATTTGTGTTTATTCCATTTTTACAAACTATAGAATTTGTTGTATTATATAATCTGAACGTGATTACACAGCTGTTTCTGATGAAAATCGCCAATCAAGTCTAACCTTCTACCTTTCCATCTCCTTTCAATCTCCATCAACTGCCACGCCAGGTCAGCAGTTGTATCCTTAACATCGGAAAGTTAATCCAAAGAAGGTTTGTAGCCTTCGATGTATCAATTCCACCGATCTCGTTAGCGATCTTACATCAATCGGCTCTGGTCCCGCGGTAAATGCCTCTCTTCGTCTTGATACTTGCAGATCTCGAACACCTAGACTCTGCATAACGTTATGGAAGAATGAGTTTGAAGTGTTCAGAATCGCATTGGACCCCAGGCAAATGGTGGATTCAACACCGCGACCGAGACTATATGTTTCTGTTCCTTGATGAAATCTCACACAGCCTCAACCGAGTATTATCGCTGCTAACCACCAAGTATACGGAACACTCGAAAACTATGCTTATCAGTTCTGCATATCTTTACTCGATCGATATGCGGAACGGTCGTCGAAATTTTAAAGCCTACTCCTAGGTGAAACTGTTCCAATCTGCCTTCGTGTAAGTTTTGCCTCCTGGGAGAATGAGTTGCCCAAAAACACAGCTACATATGACGTATTAAGTCGGCGAGTACTTCTGAGTTGACGCTAACAGTCATTTGGTTCTTTCACAGCAGGAAGTGAAGATCTCTCAAGTTGTCCTCCACAACGGCCGTGAAGGGTGACGCGGTATGAACAACGTAATCCATGTACTTGACCGCATCGTCAAAAGTGACAAAACAGCAATGTTCAGAACAATCGCGAAAACGATTACGACGGAATTTGGACTTGCCTTCGAGAGGAGCTCAGAGAGGGGTAGGGTTATTAGCCCTTCGGAATGTCTAAAGTCTATCACTACCCCTGCATAGACCGTATACAGTACTAAGTCTTTGGGTTAGGGCACATTTGCAATAGAGACCATACCTGAGTATATCGCTTGTAATTTGATCTACAGCTTACTACATTTGTTGGAAATCTGCTGGACTGTAGGTTTGCTTGAATGACGCGATACTGTTAGTTCTCCGACACAAAATGAGGGCGGCTGTACCCGATGAATCTCGGGAGCCCATCAGCTCCGATCGTCACAATCACTTTCGTGTGCAGTTGCTGAATACAAGTGCCGAAAATACATAGCCGAGGAATTCTATGAAATCTAGAGATGATTCTCCTTACTCTGAAGAATCTACATTAATCACTGGTTACAAGACCTTGTCCGCGACGCTATTTACGTAAATAAGAGCGTTTGAACGAGCCAGCAGACAGGTCGTCGACCAGAGCTGTCAGAAGGAATTTCGCGGTCGCTATCAGACCTGTTGATTGTACTGTTGGCGTTAGAGGCTTATAAATCTTGGAGATAACATTGTTGAGGACGCGTCAGAACGCGAAATGATTGGCTGGTTTAAAGTTTGGCCATTCACTAGCGTCTTGGGAAAAATACGAATATTATTCGCAATTCTGTAGGTTATTCGTCGTTGACATTTTATTCGCTACTGAATAAACATTTACTCTACGAATTGCAAATATGAATGCGAATAGAGAATAGTGTATTCGACTATTCGTGTCCACCCCCCAGATCGAAGACGAAATCAAGAAAAGTGTTACCATAACCCACGGCCATCGGCGTGCCTGAAGGAAACGAGAGCAAACGGATGTGTTGCTGAGTGCTGACACTCCCAATTATCTTGACGCGGGTACCTATATTGTGAGAAAAGACGACTCAATTATATGAATTCGATGTCATTACTATCCAGAGTTCATAATCGCATTTAGCAAATACGATTATGACTAAAGGACTTTGCAACTTTCTAAGGTCCTACAATGTGTTCCAGACGAGTTAAGTGCTCGGCTCGCGAAACCGGGTCTTGGATTACGATGCGGTTCGAAGCAAAAGTGATAGTACAAATGGGTGTCTACTGTCTAGAGCATGAGATTGGCGTTCCAAGATGTGTGTCCTTTTACCCTGCGTGGGACTGAATGCCTCAGCACGTGCGTAAATGGCAGCCCCACCACCTTCTGAAAAGCGCGCCTCACCTCACTAAAACTTAACGCTGGGAGTAACTTGATTTTTTTTCTTACAACGCATTCCTGTCGACTCTCTTTTCCACCCCCCTTGTCCTCTTCCCTACCATTCACCTCTTCGCTTTCTCCTTTGTCGAGTGTCTCGACATCTTCACTTACTGTTCTGTTGTCATTGCGAAGCAGCATCTGGTCCAGACCGTGCTCGGTGCAGGAATCGAAGGTATAAATGTTCATGGCCGATGCGCCTTACTCTAGAAAATTTTCACGTTCACCGTCAAGGATGAGTGCACGGTTTGCATATGTTTACTAAAAAGTAGTATTTAGGGTTTGAGTCAGTATTTATTCGCGTCTGAATATTCAAAATGAAGTACGTTGTTGTCTCTGGAGGTATGGGCAAATTTTAAATTTTCGTGTCCAGTGGTATGAGCAATTCAATTGACAGAAATGTCCAGGTGTCATCAGTGGTATTGGCAAGGGAGTTATAGCCTCTTCGACAGGACTTTTGTTTAAGACACGTGGGTTCAAAGTGTCTGCGATCAAGATCGACCCGTACATGAACATCGATGCTGGCACTATGAGTCCCTTGGAGCACGGTGAAGTGTTCGTACTTGATGACGGTGGTGAGGTCGATCTTGACTTGGGAAACTATGAGCGATACCTTAATATTACCCTTACGCGAGAAAACAACATCACGACTGGCAAAATCTACAGCCATGTCATTGAGCGCGAGGTGTGTATATGTGCTGTTCGACGCCAGCAGGGCACTGTCTAACAAGGGAAACAGCGAAGGGGAGATTATCTTGGCAAGACCGTTCAGGTTGTTCCACATATCACGGACGCTATTCAGGAATGGATTCAGCGTGTCGCTAAGATTCCTGTTGACGACTCGGGTGAGGAGCCTGATCTTTGTATTGTTGAGCTTGGTGGAACCGTCGGCGATATTGAGTCCGCTCCCTTTGTTGAGGCTCTTCGCCAATTCCAATTCCGTGTCGGTATTGAGAACTTTGCTTTGATCCATGTTTCCCTTGTTCCTGTCGTGAATGGTGAGCAGAAGACAAAGCCCACTCAAGTCGCCGTCCGTGACCTTCGAGGATTGGGTCTAATGCCTGACATTGTCGCGTGCCGGTGCACACAGAAACTGGAGAAGCCGACAACTGATAAAATCTCCATGTTTTGCCATGTCGGACCTGATCAGGTCTTGGTCGTTCACGACCTCAGCTCAATCTATCACGTCCCTCTCCTTCTTGACCAGCAGAAGATCATCCAGCAGCTTTCTAAGAAGCTGAAGTTGGAGACCATCCATCTCACGCCAACGTTTGTTGAAAAGGGCGTCTCATTGTGGAACGATTGGAAGCATCTCACTAGCATTCACGATAGAATGTTTGAGACAGTCAATATCGCTCTTGTTGGTAAATACACTCATCTTAAGGACAGTTACATTTCGGTTATAAAGTCATTGGAACACTCTGCCTTGCGATGCCAGCGAAAGCTTACTATCAACTGGGTCGAGGCAACTGATTTGGAGCCAGATGCGTCTGAGAGTAACCGTGTTAACTTCCACAAGGCTTGGCACGAGGTTTGCTCCGCCGACGGTATTTTGGTTCCAGGTGGCTTTGGTGCTCGCGGTACCGAAGGTATGATTGCTGCGTGCAAGTGGGCGCGGGAAAACAAGGTGCCATACTTGGGCATCTGTCTTGGTCTGCAGATTGCAGTAATTGAGTATGCACGAAATGTTCTTGGTCTCCATGGTATGTCAACAATGTCTGCTTTTCATTTTCTTTTCTTCTTTCAAAAGCACTATACATTAGACCCTTGAACATTGGCTTGTTGTATTGTTCATTGGTATTCCTCAAGTGCGACATCGACATAAGCTTATAGTGCGGAAATTATCTGCTTTCTTTGTTTACTTTATCTTGTGCTCTTCTGGTAGCAGAGGACTTGATTATTATAAAGCTAACACCCTTTCACAGATGCTCAGTCCGAGGAGCTGGTTACTGATGCTCCCCAGCACGCTCTCATCGTTTTTATGCCAGAGGTCAGCAAGACTCATCTCGGAGGCACTATGAGGCTTGGGCTCCGCCCTACTATATTCCAAGAGAATACTGAGTGGAGCAAGCTTAGTAAGTTTTAGAGTATTGAGTATTGGTTACGATGACCCCTTTCTTACCCAATTGGCCAGGAAAATTGTACGGTGGTGTCGATGTTGTCCACGAGCGACACCGTCACAGATATGAAGTGAACCCGAAATATGTTCCTGATCTTGAGACCGCCGGTCTCAGTTTCGTCGGCAAGGACGACAAGGGCGAACGTATGGAAATCCTTGAACTCAAAAACCATCCTTGGTTTGTTGGGACCCAGTACCACCCCGAGTACTTGTCCCGTGTGCTTGATCCGTCCAAGCCGTATCTCGGCTTCCTCGCCGCAAGTTCCGGCATTCTTCACTCTCTTATCGATAATTAGACGAAGTTTGCGGCCCGAGAGATTGAACCTGCACGTATGGCTAGACATTTGGGAGCAGTTTATTGACTTTGAGGATGAATTTTGTTTCAGTTGTGGCACATTTATGTTTTACTAATCATACTGGTCTACATATTATTCCTGTACATATTCGTCAGACTTTAAGTTTTGAGGGACATGAGTAGGATAGGCATGTAAAATTTTGTAAGCAGTTCTGGGAGGGAGGCCTACGCTCACAAATTTTTCTTCGCTGTATTTTGTTTTGGCAATGTTCGTTCTGGTTTGCAAATTTGTATCATAGGTTTGGAGCTGTACGATAGATTTAGAAGGAGGGAGACTTGCTGTCCCATCTTTGTATGATAGATATATTCGTTAATACATGACACAGGCATTATATAACATCATTTAGCATGGTCTTGTCAAATTTGCTTTCAATCCGCACATCGTGCTAGTCTCCACAAACTCAAACCAGCACCAACCAAAAGTTGTTTTCGTAGTATGATATTCGCATTTTACAGACTAAGACAGGGCCTCAGCAATGTCCAACATTCGACCGTCAATGCCCATTGGTCCTGAGATCATGACACCAAACGGCAACTTCAACGGGCCGTACTCATCAGCCTTCATCGTTGCCGAACACATTCCAAACGCATTGGTAAGTTTCGTGAAGATAGACAAGTCTGCATTCACGGTTACTGGATTTGCCTCCAATTCGGCGAGAGTGGGGTGATATGGTGCAGTGGGCGTGATAATGACGTCAATACCGGCCGCACCCTCGAATTTCAGGTATAACTCGGTCTTGAGTGCACGAAGGGTGTCGAGATCCTGGAACACTTTCATAGCAGGGACTTCGGATGCCGAGGCCCTGATCGCTTCTTGGACCTTCGCAACGACTGGATCGGCTGACACAGATGCCCTGCCGAATGCCTTACGCTCGACGTCCATAATCGGTCCGACTAATTTTGAAGCTTTGGTAATGCCAGACCAGTCAATCTCCACCTCGGTACCTCCCAAAGACTTGGCCTTTGCGACGAAAGAGGCAAAAGCTGTTCTGTAGTCAGCGGACAAGAGGGAGAGGTCATCAGGAACAGCGAACCGGAATCCCCCGTCCGTGGGACCTCTGAAATCAACACTTTTAATGGGAATAGCACGGTCGGGAACGGAGTACGGGTCAGTCAAGTCCTGCCCTCGCAGTTCGGCGAAAACGCAACGAGCATCAGCAACTGTAGTGGCGATAATGGCAATGCTGTCAATAGACGGGCAAAATTTAGCGATCTTGTCGGAAGGAAGAAGACCCTTTGAAACGTTGTACCCGACCACACCGCTGAAAGCTGCTGGAATGCGAGCTGAGCCGTCGGTGTCGAGCGCGAGAGAGAATGAACCAAGCCCTCTGGCAATAGCGAGAGAAGATCCGTAGCTGTAACCGCCAGCGGCATACTCGGCGCTGTACTCACTAGTAATTTCTGGATTACTAACGCCAGCCACGCCGGCGCCGGTAGCTTCGATCTTAGTGATTCCAACCAAGATAGCGCCGGACGCGAGAAGGTCTTTGACGAGCTTGGAATTTTCACAGTCAAAGTTCTCACTCACTGTGAAAGGAATACCGTAGAAATACGGCATATCTGCAACGTCAGCGACAATAACCGGCTCTGGAAGAGCCTTGAGGGCAGCGTCCTTGTCAAAGATTTTGCTGAAAATCACAGCCGATTCTGGCTTTGAGACTTGCTCGTAGACGTACTCAACAACTTTTGCTGGAGTCAGGTTGCTCGTTCGGTAAGCATTGCGCAATGAGGCGATTGAAATGTCAAAAACATCCTCGCCGACAGAAGGTGGAATAGTTGAAACCGTCGCGGCAAGTTCAAGAAGGGGCTTACTGGTGCAATTATAACCAAGCAGGCCGTCATAAGCGCAGAATAGATCCATTGTAGCAGAGACAATCGGGCCATCAAAGCCGCCGGTACAGTCTGTCAAAACGCAGGTTTCAAACCCGTGGTCGTTGGCTTCTCGAAACGTTGTGGCGACACAGCACCTTGATTGACCGAGTTAGTGATTGATCTAGCTCCACATCCAAGTCTGCATACTCAGTAGTGACCCCGGCCAACAGAAGATGAGTTATACCTCGGCTGACAAGCATCTGGTGGAAATCGGTATTGTAGAATGATCCCTTTCCGGGTTTGTCCAGCACTGGCTCATCCTTCAATGGCTTTACCTCGTCAACGATATCATGTCCGTCGGATCCACGGACTAGCAGTCGTCCCATAGGTCCTTCCACGCCGATAACAAGCTTATGGCGATCAGGGTTCACGGTCGCCTGCCTGATTCTTTTCGTTGGCGGGCAGTCCGACAAATCGCTGACATGCCCTTCTCTTGTGTGGATAACATGAAGTCCTAGCTTGCGAGCAGCAGCAATGGCTTTGGCGGTGGGCTCGATAACAGATGAGACTTGTTCGAATACCTCTTCGGAGGGACATTGCAGATAGCCATAGCCGTTCTTGAGCAAGAAGTCCTTCTGCATGTCAATAACGACCAATGCCGTGCGGCCCTCCGGAAGCGCGAAGGGACAGGGCTTCGCGGTAGTGAGCGAGAGGGGGGCCATGTCGACTGTCAATTGATGACGTGGATTGGGGAGAAGGGAGAATATGGCACACAGATACCCTCGGCCACGATGTTTCCACGAGCCTGTCTTTCGAAGCCCCCGTCCATGCTGATGGCGGAGCCCGGAGCCCCAATGATATGTACGATATGCCAGACGAGTCAGGCCCTTATCGGCATGAGGCGCAGGGGCCATCAACTAAACATCTTCAACGCCGGGTAACTAACTTCTAGGTAAACCTTAATCTAGTAGACCAATTCAGGGGTACAGCTAAGACCGAATCATACTATGGTTGAATCAAGAGCACAGATTTAACTAGCTAAGCGTAACGTTGGAGTAGAGACTTATAATCTTGGAGATGATATTATCGAGCTAATCGGGACGCGTCTGAATGGACGCATCTGAACGCGAAATGATTGGCTGATTTAAAGTTTGGCCATTCACTAGCGTCTTCCCACAGGTAGGAATATTACGAATGCGAAGAGAGAAAATTGTATTCTTGTCCACCCCTAATCATACCAGAAAACGGTTAATCGCAAACGGCAATGGCACACAACAGTCGATGCAGGGTGGTTGAACGATGTACTTCGAACCACACACTTTGCCGTTCTGTAGTCTGTAGGTTGGAACGTTATTTCGATATCCGGGTTTCCTAATATAGGGGCCATCGTTGCGAATCGACGTCAAGACGTCCGTGGAGGATCACGTTAATAGCACAAGTGGACGTAACCGACAGAAAAAAATTCATTTGCCCGGCACACATAGCGGCATGCATAGAAGTTCTCCGTAACTAAAGCAATTTCTAACTTCAAATGCTTCGGTGAGCTTCTGGTGGTTGTAGAAACTCACCAAATATGTTTGCCCTGTCGCATCAATTCTTTTCGAGACCATCGAGAATGTTAGAAACGAACCCTCGTCCCTGCAAAGGTCCTATTTAATGCTGCAATTTATAATTCCATTATCTTATACAAGTCTCTATTCTCCATTCGTCGCCGCCAGTTTTATCGTACAGTAGTCATCCGTCGCAATTTCGGGTTCTATTCTGCGCTTCCGCTGGCAGCTGCGACAATCTCCGCACCCGTACTAGTGCCAGCCATAACTCCCGACATACCGGCCAATGCTCTCAGGATTCGATTCAAGTCATTTACTTTTCGAGTTCGAAAACGGAAGCAGGCACCTGAGACGGGATCAAAAGTCTTCACTGCTAGGGTTCCTCGTTTGTTCTTCTTGTTTGTATTATATGTGTAGGTAAGCTTGGTCTATCCCGAAGAAGTAGATTAGTAGTGATTTCAATCAATGATGTAAATCTAAAGGACTGCTCGTCGCAAACATACAGTTGTGGGTCGTGCTTGAAGTAATAATGTGGACTGATGAATGAACACGGTGGCCGAAGATGTTGAAGGCATCTTTGCGTATTCTAAATATGCCGGCGCAGTAGCTCTACTAAACACCTGTTCAAGAGATCTATTTCAAGACTTAATTCTGGAATGTTGGTCAATAGATGCAGACAATTATTCCCGGATATATTGTCGTGGCGATGTTTGGTGTACTCCCGTCTATGCTTGCTCATGGACAAAACGGGACGTTACCCTGACAAATTTCCAGAAGTTGGCTGTTCACCCAAAGGACATATTCAATTTACAGCAAATATTGATTCTCATCTATCCAAATCATAGACTATTAGTATTTATCATAAGAATTTAGTGACGACTTCAATTCATTGTCACTGGAATGTCCTCCCCTTCATCATCGGACGATGACCTCGACAAAACGATTTCGGAGTGGATCCGCAATGCGGACGCAGGAAGCGGCCAAAAAGAAATAATCAAAAATGATCCGGTCTTGGAAGACAGAATCAAGAATAAGTCTTTCTTTTCGCAATTTCAAAAGCCATCGGCGGAGGAGTCCGTGGAACCAGAAATATTTGAGAATCCGTCCGATGTGTTTCCCGTAAGTTGACAGCTAATATCAATTGGCGTCGGATAGTGCTGACGGCTGGGTTTGCAAGAGAGAAATGTCATGTACGCAGCAGTTTGACGAGCTGGTAAAGTGCTATAGTATCGGCGGCCAAGTTCGTAATGTATATCGATACGGTTCAATCAGAGACTGCAACGACCGATGGGCTATGTTCAAGTTTTGCATAGGGACACGCCTTGACTCCGAAGAAGACAAGAGAAAGAAGATATATGAATTCTATAAACGGAAGATGGTCGAGGACTTGAAAAGTGGTAGCAGTGAAAATGTCTGGAAAGCTCGGACTCAGAGACGAAAGCCATTGTTTTCGAACGATGAGGATGAGGGCGTGGTAGCATTGTAACAATCTGTACATATGAAAGGCGTTTGCTAGAATTCTGTTCTGTATATAACACTTTGTATATCTGTCATACATTCGGAACTATCACAATGATAGGAGTTTGAGATCGCGAACGTTCTATAATATGAGTGCTATTACTTCTAACTGGACCGGGACGAACTTCCTCTATATTGGTAAAATACATAGAATCATCCCATAAGAGGAAATGTAGCTAAATGAACAAACAAGTACGCCTTTCGTGAATGCATTTTCGATAGTCCATGAACTCCTCCAATATCCAGTATGTACTCGACATTCAATATCTTGCAATAACTTCAGCGCATCAAATGGTTCAAAATGAGAAGTGATCAAGGGTCGAGACTCCATGGACCCCGAACACCGCCGAACGACAAAATATAAGCAAAACTCCGCAGCTGCACGCCATATCACCAAATGAGTATCTACATCGGCGCAGGTACCGTATCCAAGACATCATCAAGCACGAGGTCCGGAGTCCAGTGTTGGATAAATTTTGACAAGGCCTCTGGCTCACTACCATAGAGAACACTGCGTTCGTCCTGTGCCGTCGCAAGGGTAATCCTATGAGAATACGTCTTACGTGCAGCGATGACAACAATTGACGGCGTAGCGAAGCCTATACCATGAAGCGGGCACAGACATCTAATGAGCAGTTCAAAATCCTTGGATGCACGCGCAGATATGCCTCCGCGTATAGCTCGGTGCATGCGCAAAAACACCATAACGTCATGCATATACCTTTTCATTTCGGCGCTGATGCACACACTGTTCGCCATGCTGGACAGGGATTCGATGTCTTTCACAGAAAACAAGCATTGTAATGTCGTAGGAGGCAACGAAATAAGAGGAGTCCACTTGCCAGGCTTTGCACTGGATTCATCCGCATTCAGAGGCTCATAGTTATGACTGATGAAGAAATGGTCAAGCTAGAGATCCAGTTACTCCAAGCATCAATCAATTATACACCAAAGTAAGTACTTACAAGATAGGGAAACAAATGCAGCCTCATGTTGCCCTTGGATAGTAACGGAATCACCAAAAACGACGGAGGTGTCATAAACAACCCCTTCGAAGTTACAAGCTTCTTTGTCCTAAGGATCTGGTTATAGGTCAGGATTCAGTACTCTAGAATGGAAGCTACTAAATATGCATGCCTCTAGCAATTGAGCTTGCACGTAATTGCTCGACTGATCAAGGTTTCTTATAACGACCAGATTCGGAAACTTTTGACCGCGGCTGCTTAATCCGCGCTGCTGTTGCGTGAGCATCCCACGTTGTTGATCAGTATCGGCTCTTATCCCATGCCAAGGGTATTCCTGCCAAAATCTCGGTTAGACCGCTCTAGCGCATTCTAACGCGTCCAAATTCACATACAGCAGAATTGTCGTGCATCTGTGATGGCAAGGGAGAAAAACTACCAGGTGCGAACTCGGACGCGATGAGCATAGAATTCGCAAATTCCTCACTCGTAGTTTCAGGCGCACACACCACAGAGGTGGTAGTAAACCCAAAAATATTGGAAGCGATCTGTATTTCTCAGTCAGTCAATGAAACTAGGTGTAGCATGACGCTATAGTGAATTCCACCCCGTTCGTTATAGACAACATACCAGTAAAATCATTTTCTCAGCGAAGTCCAGATACATGTCTCCATCAACCGTCACAATCGCGTGTTGTTTTCCGACCAGCGAGGCAAGAAGTCCAACGAACAAGTCTGCGTCGAAGTCAAACCCCGACGTCTCCTTCAGCACCGTAATCTTTGACAAAAGATCCATTTTACAGCACACAGAAAGTCAGGACAAAGCAAATTTTCACTGAAATGGTCTGTATATTATAAGAAATCTCTGACGGACAAAACTAGTCATTGCGTGCAGAACAGCGACGAATTGCAGAGGCTGATGAAACCTCGTGTACGAAAGAATTGAGAAGCGCCCTTTCAAATCACGGCGACGTTCGTTGCGCGGGTAGAATAAGATCTTTTTTGAAATGCTCAGAACTTCGTGCACCAGCAATTGTCGGGAAGAAGAGTGCGCGGCCAATTGTGCTTGACGCAGGGGAGGCAAGACTGTAATGGTTCTGGACTAAAATCGAAATTACCAGATCCATGTTACGTCTAAGTGTTAATTATAAAAATGCAGTGAGCTTCTGGCCTATTTACCCGGCCAGACGAGTCGGCGAAACTAACGCAGCAGCCGAACCCCACCATCGATCGCGTTTTCCGTAGGGACGTAGTCAAGACACGCACGTCGCGTCTAATTACCGCAGATTGTCGGGTATTAGAAAGTCCGGATAGTATTTGGACTGGGTAGTGATACCGATTCAAACACAACGGCATACTGTCGACATAGCTATAGGGTAGATCGAAATGACAAGTGCGTGATTCATTTTCTGCGTTTCTGTCCCTGCTTTCCTACTGGTGCCATATGCCATATTAGTTGCGAGTGGTCGTATGGGACAGTGCATTTTTGGTGGGGGCATGAAGGAAGATGATTGCTAAGAACATATATAGTCAAAGCACTCAATAACTTCATCCATGACCGGAAACAGGCGCGCGGTCTTCCTCTAACAATCCTGAAAGTCACGGTACTCGGCATTGACGCCGAGTATTTCTTTTTACAGCAATTATCACCGCCCGGAAAGAAGGAGCCATTACTGCATGCCCTCGGCGGGTTACCATTTTCATTGAAATCATGCATTGAGACCTTCTTGCAAGGTCTGAGAGCGGCAGGGATCAAGCCTGTATTCGTGTTTAAAGGAATCCAGCTCTATAAGAACGAGAGACCGTTCGCACGACCGGACGTAAGACAGCAAAAGAGAGCTGACGCTTGGGAAGCATACGATAAGGCAAAAGGCGAGACTGCTGTGAATATTTTCAATGAAATCGGTATGAGTCGAGCTTGACTGAGAAGCGAGGTTTGATCTACTTTTGACTAACCGCTTGACAGAGCCCATTCCGGTGTCCGAAGTCTCCAGATATGCTATGAAATTATTGAACGATAATGGCGTTGATTACATGGTGGCTCCCTACAACTCATGGGCTCAGCTGGTGTATCTTCTAAAGCATGAAAAGAAATTTATCGATGCGATATATGGACCTACCGAAGTTTTGTTATACGACGTCGAACGTGTTATCACTTCGATTGATTTTGCCGGCGGTGGACTCCTTTGGATCAATAAGCGAAATCTGCTTGCTGAACTGGGTGGTCTCGGCAGCGAGCAACTGCTTGATCTGGCTGTCCTTTGCGGTCTCGAATTTTCTAGTCCTTTCCCATTGATAGATCAACCTCACTTGACAGGTACGATGGCTGTGCGCTCGGCGAGGGACTTGATACGAAACTTTGTCAGTGGATATGGGGCGGTGATGGCGTACGAGGAGAACCCATTGGTGAAAGAGAGCAACTACGTCGACACCTATCGTCGCGCTTATTGTGCGATCAAGTACCATGTCATTTATACAGACAAAGGAGGCCTCGAGCCGATAGTTACTGAGAATGCACCCAACGATATACATGATTTTATCACACAGCGACTACCGCCTGAGTTGTATTTTTACCTAACAAAGGGAATTGTGGGCCCAGAGATTCTCAATGCTCTTACGTCGGGCAAATTGATTGAGGTTGTGCCATTAGATGGCGGAGAAAGCTTGGAATATCGCCGATTCCTTTCAGACCTTGAGAGCATGCGATCGCAATCCTTAAGCTTGCTTACTCAGCCTCTACATCGATTCTATCAAGCCAAGAGAGTGGTATGCACTAATTCAACTGGAAGCCTGTTGGGCAGATAGCTGATATATATCCCCAATTTAGCACATTGTTTATTGGTATGATCGCAATAATGAGCATGAAATTCCGCACAGACTCACACCTACAACATACGAAACTGTGAATTCATGGAACGTGCATTCGAATGTGTTAGATCCAAAGCTGGCGGAGTTAAATCAGAAAGACGTGAATCTGGAATTTGCAGTTGTGTCTCTTGATGATGAGAAATTCGCCGCATCAACTATAACTCCAAAGACGCCGAGCCACGTAAGTGTTAATGATCGATATACTTCTGAGCCTCTCAACTGACAATTGGAACAAAGTTGCTTGAAACCTCGAAAGAGATATTAGCAAATACGTATTGGCGATTCCTTCAGTTGCGGTCATTTGTAACCCCTCAGCATATTTTGACTCCTTGGGGTAAAGCTCTTGTCACTGCTCTCACGGCGTCGCGAACGGAAGACCTGTTCGCCGAACCGTTGATCGTAGCTCTGGAGCTCATCCGATTCAAGGCTCTTACTGCGAAGGCATACACACCGTCATATACGGGGCTCCCAATCAGAGGAACCGGTACGTTGAATACGTTACTCTCACATCCTTGATCTAGACTAGCTGACACTATTGTAGATGTTGAAAAAGCACATATACTCCTCATTGCTCGAGTTGCGTCGCTTTTGCCCATCAATCACATGCCTATCGGATTCTCTGGTCCATTGAGCCGAAACCTGCTGTCGTTCAACTCGTTTATTGCGAAGTACAGCCAAATCGCTCGCACTCTGATTGAAACTACGGTTTTCTCACTTCTCGCGAACTCGGATGCCAACCGACTGGCCGAAGACAATGCTGGCTGGGCCAAGCTTGGTATCAGCTTGCCGTTTATGTCAGGCCCCAACAGTGGACTGGGCATTGCAATGAAGACATATCTCGATGAACTATGCGGCAAGCCAGAGCCTACTGACAGTTCCGAGCGTGAGAAAATGAAAGAGGAATTGAAGAAGCTATTTGCACATGCACTAGATGTCGTTGGGGACATTGAGCGGGGTTTCAGACTGTGGGATACTGTTGTAGAAGCGGTGAAGGTTGCTGCTAAAGAAGGTGCGATGACTAACGCGGAGGCGACTGCTTTTACTGACGCGGACGCGTGGGTTCAACAGCGCAGGTAAAAACGGGGATAAGTTTGCAAGAGCGTGGAGTCGAGATGTGCTGTACAGTTCAATTTGCCATATAGCGTCCGCTGTGTATATATAGTTATTCTGGTCAACGAATGCATCTCTATTTGCTCTTACATATTTAGTTGTCACCGACAGCCAGTTGTGCATCCTTTGGATGACTGTTTTATGGATACATCGTCGTCAGGCTTTTTGGCTATGCTCTGTAACACCGCCATCTGGCACAACCCTAATCAGATAAGATAGATGGAATATCACTGCTCAGAAATTAAGTGGAACCTACTACCATAATTTGACCTGGCCAGACTCCATCCAAGATTATATCTATACGCATCAAGTGCTCCTCTCAATGCTACCCCGACTATGCGTCAATGACCGAAACCCCGGACTTTCGGAGATCGGCGAAAACTCGTTCCCACGCGGAGTCGAGCGAGAGCGAAGCGAATGGTGTCGGAATCGCCGAACCAACTCGTGCTTCAGATGCCCCGTGCGTCCTCGGCGACGGCATTAAAAATCCTATTCCTGTTCCCACGTTAGGTCGCGAGACATCCTGCATGCTCAGTGGCGGCAATTGTAAGTTTTAAGTGTTGTAGTTAAATATGTCATTTTTTGTACGTAATAAATTGCCAATGATAACTAAAAAAAGTTATTACATTTTGTTGTCGATCGGCAGTTCCTGGGTGGTCTGTGTCGGGCCACGAGTTTGCGCGCCTTCGCGATAAGCACTCGCCTCGAACCCGAACCACACAAACAGATGTCGCCAAAGATTCGTCTGTCTAGACCCCCCATTCCTGCTTTCTTCTGCGCGCTGCGCGCTGCACGCTGCCTGCTTCCTGACATCGCTCGTGTACCGCTGCGAGGCAATTGCGGAATTAACGGGTCTTGCCCTATTTGCGGCGTCCCCATGCAAGCCATTAGTATTCTATAAATATTGATATGCGGGCAACGTAGCTTCGGCGACTTTAATCGGGCCATTTAGAGACCATATCCTAAGAGCTACTTTGCTCTACTTAGAGCATAATAACGCAATTTGCCCTGTACTCGTCTGATTACACTAGAAATTGCTATGAAAGATGTCGGCAGGTGATAATGCAGCCGTGCTCATCGAAGAGGAGTCGGTCATGTTGCTCGATACCGAGCAGGAGCTGCTAGCAGATGCACAGTTTCACCAGAGGTATGGACCATTCCCACGCAAGCTCTGTTCTTATAACCTAACTTGTTAGTTAGACCAGCTGAAGACAAAGCTGCGGTCGTTGCCGAAAGTGGCTCATCCACAATCACTATCCAGCCATACACAGACGACCCAGATGGGCCGCAGGTTCCTCTTGTTGATACTGCAAGCAAATCAGTTTGGAACAGCCCCACCATTTATCATTTGCTTGTTCCATTCACTCTTTTTACCATTGCCTTTGGTGGTAATCTCGCTCCGAAGATCAACATTATCCTGACACTTGTTTGCCGCGAGTACTATGCGAAGCAACAGGGTATGCTTGAACCCGCTGTAGCTCTATGGGCTGAACGCCTGGCGGGGAGTGATGTGGTGAGGGCATTCGACGGTGACGTTGACGAGATCTGTCAAGTTGCCAAAGTTCACGCAACGGCATCAACTGTCACTATGTGGGTTGGCCTTTTAACAGGCTTGTTGGGAACGTTCACATCAGCTTCGTTAGGCGCTCTATCCGACAGAATCGGACGGCGACCTGTACTAATGATAGGAGTACTTGGACCATTTGTACGTGCCGGCTTTTCTCCGTCTTACTGCTGAATGTTTTGAGTACTCACGCCGAATGTCATCTAGCTCGCGGATCTCACTATCATCATAGCTGCTAGATGGTCCAACTTAAAGTCCTACAATCTTTATTTTCTCGCTGCTTTCTTTGACGGAGGGACTGGCTCGTACATTCTTGTTGTTGCCATGTGTCATTCGTATGCGACCGATTGTACGGCACCTGGAAACAAACGTGCCGCAGCATTCGGTCTCTTTCACGGAGTTTTGTTTGGCGGCATGGCAATCGGTCCCACAATCGCCAGTTTCATGGTCAGTCGCACAGGGAATGCGCTAACATTCTTCTATGTTGGACTACTCTTACAAATTGTATTCTTTTTACTTGTTGTATTCGTGATTCCCGAATCCTTATCCCAGGCACGCATGTTGCAGGCACGATCAGCTTATCGCCAGCAACAACGCCTTGCCCAGCACATAGCCGTCCGACCTCTCACATTCCGCACTTTTGTCAGGCGCATCAACTTTCTGAGACCTCTCGGTGCCTTCTGGCCAAACGACGGCACCAAACTTGTGATCAAGCGAAATATGGTGATTCTTGCTATTATGGACGCTTTATGTGTTGGAAACACCATGGGAGAGATCATGGCGGGTCTAATGTATGCTGAGTTCATGTTTCACTGGACGTCTGTGGAAACCGGGTATTACATCACGACCGTCGGTTTTACACGTATTGTGCTGCTGTTTATCCTTCTGCCAAATATTTTGCGAGCACTCAAAGCTTACGTTGACGGTTATCGAAGGAGGAGCGGCACGTACTTGCCCGAGAACAAAATCTTTGGAGCAACGGATACAGACATTATGCTAATCCGCGGTTCGGCTGGCATTGCTCTACTAGCCTACGCAGGCTTCATGCTCACCAACGAACCAGCACTCTTCCTTGTGTGCGGCGCTACGGGGGCGTTGTCGGGAGCACTGGCTCCCACCATGGAAGCCGCCATCTCGAAGCACGTACCCCGGCAAAACACAGGCATGATTCTCGGCGCTGTCGCGCTCATGCACTCAATCGCCCGAGTCGTGGCGCCGACGATCTATCTCTCGATCTACAGTGCGACGGTAGGGTGGTTCCCAAAAGCAATTTTTGTCGCGTTTTTGAGTAGCTTCGGAACGATTTTCGCGGCAACGTTTTTCATTAAAAGGAATATTACTGGTGGGCTGATGGAGGACGGCGGTGAGGATGTTGATGGCGACGATCATGACGGCGAACGTGGTTCTGAATGAGGTACGACACAGAGCTGCATGATCGTGTAACTATGCGCAGCACAATTAGAATAAGCTGTGGTTCTTAGAATTGAAAGCATACGGAGTTTGGAGTGTTGCGGGTTTGTCTAGACTCATCTATGGATATGGGTTCGTGTGCAGTGGCTGTCACTTGTTTAGTAATCAATGCAACTACAGATGGTGGCCCGTCGAGTTTAATTCCACAATCTGCGATTTAGAATAGTATTAGTTACAATATATTAACACTTCAACACTTCAACCCTCTACTTGTATCTTCTGGCTCACCTCTCGCCTCTTCAACAATATTTCAATATAACAAAGCTTGAAGCGTTGCAAAACAAATACAAGGCAATGAATGGCGAACGGTGCAACACAAACGACATCATAACTGAACACAAAGAACCACTTACAAACAAATGATGCAATGATAAAAACCAGTCACAAAAGCAAAATGACGTTTAACTCTCATCCGTCCCAAATAATCAGCTGGACAACAACCACACAACACACCACCACCACCACCAAGAAACAATGAATAGAATAACAAGATGCAGTAGTAACAACAAAATTTCCCAATGCACGTCGTAAACTCCAAACCCAAGGCCATGTATTATTCTTACTATCCTTAGACGGCCAACAAGTATTGCTCGTTCCAATCTAGCATGCGCCTTCTTAACACCTTCTATTCTGGTGGAACGCACCAATGCCGATGAAAGAACCACGCCTTTGATTGGCAGGTCTTGCTGCAGTACTTTGTTCGACGACACCTTCGGCATTTTGCAAACTGTTTCGGATATTCTTCCCACGTGCCGCATTCGAAATAACCGCACTGGCGGACGCCGCCACGGGATTCATCTTTGCGGCACGAATTTCGCATAATAACCGATGCCCAATAGTGCAAATCGCCAACAAACATGCGGGTGGTGAATCGTTCCACGAGCTGGAAAAGATTCAATGTCGGCAGCTTGTATTCGTCAGCAATGAGAGACTCGTCTTCCGGGACCAGAGACGGATTGTCTAAGCCAGCATTTGACGGCGCCGAAGAGATGTGAGATCGAACATCCGCTCTAGTTGACAAACGGGGCACTATATGCGTATTCTGAAAATATGGCCTAAGACACACGTATTTCGAAACATATGCTAGAAGCTGTAGTGACATGAGGACATCGTCCTCCCGAGGGAGATTATCTTGAGCTCCAAGAAATGCTGGAATAGACAGCGATGCCGGTGAAACGCCTGTGACTGATTCAGTTTGCGGGGCCGGTTGAACCGGCGATGGTTCGGCCTGTGCAACCGGTGCGGTTGGCGTCGATGCGGCTCCAAACAATGGACTCAGCTGCGTGCGAACCGATGGGGCAGACAGGCCATCATTCGAAGTCACCGGCTCTGAATCCGCAGAACCCTGTGTAACGTCAAACACAGACGACGCAGTCGATTCAACAGCATAGTCCATATCGATAATCCGAGGCGCAATATCAGCCGTATAACTTGATGTCTCTGAATATTGAACATCGTCGGAAGACGAATTATGAATGTCGTCCGCATCAGTAGCAACCTGCGACGACTCTGAGGACGCCATAATACCATGGGACACGTCATCGATGTCCATAGCTGTTGCCGTGTCGGCGACGTCTGATGGGACAATCGCGGAAGAACTACCAGGACGAGCTGGCTCTGTGGCTGTGACAGCGTTAGGGCCTGCAATGGTAGAGGTAGCAGGGGATGGATGTCTAGATTGAGTATGGGAATGCGCATGCGAATGCGAATGCGAATGCGAATGAGAATGATGATGGCGGTGATGATGGCGATGGTGATGGTACATGTGCTGATGTAGCCGGCTTATGTATGCGTTGTTAGCGTCGGTGGCATCAGCGGTCGGCGGCACTTCTGTTCCGACTTCTCGAGAAACTTGAACCAATCCATCTTCATGTCTCGCCACTTGCCGCTGCTGTTGCTCGGTTGTGGCCACAGCGGCACCCATCATGGTAACAAACATATCAGCCGCATTCACATCAATACCAGAGTCAAACATTGGCCCATCAGCTGTCTGCCGCTGGGTCGGTCTTGGTTCTGATTGTTCTTGCTCGCTATCATTATCTTGTGTTATTTGTCGCTGTCTAGGAACTATTGGAGCCGAAGGGGCAATGAGCGGCAAAATAGGATTTCGAGCGTCGGGGGCGGCTGTTTGGCTTTGTGACGAAGGGTGATTGACAAAGAAGTCGTGATACATCCGGACCTTTTCCACTGCCTCCAGAAAGTTATCTAGCACTGTAGCCAGGACGGGGACTATATCGGCCTCGACCACCCTCCGACGAACCGCCTCAGATCCACGTACGCCGACCGACGACAAGCACTGCAAGGCGAGCGACCACTTCCATGAAGTCAACAAATCCCTGGAATGCATGCCCTCGCAAGACTTTAGTATTGCAATTAGTCTATCGATTCCGCCATCCGTCGCTAGTGATTCGCGGATGAGTTGCGAGGACGACACAAGCACGCACAGACTACTGAGTGAGTTGACTAGTGGACGATCGAAGGGGCAGTCGAGTGCGCGTCGGTCGTAGAGGGTTGGCGTCATGTTCGCCGTCGCCTTGTTGTTAAGGACGGAAAAGAAGTTGACATCTCGCATTTCCACTAGCACTTATTAGCACACAAGAACCAACAAACGGGACTTTGTGAAACTAGAATTACAGCTGGGATGTGGCACGGCTGTGGAGCTTGCGACAAAAGGGAAAATCTGCAAAATAAGAATAAGGAACTTACCGTGAACCTGAAGGCGCACAGATAGATGGCGAAGGGGAGGACAGAGATTGATGGAAGACTAGGCGGGAGAAACAGAGAATACAAGAGTGTCGGGTGGGTAAACGGGCGATGTTGACTGTGAACTAACGGGTTAAGCAAATTGAGGAGCGGCGGTGATGTTGAGTACATCAGGCGGCACACAATTATTATTGTGGCAACTCGTCGTTTTGTCAGCGATTGGACACCATTTGGTGCAGCCCTAACCCCTGCCACATTTGGTAAGCAGTACAAGACCCTCATTCACTTTTGGATGGTTCTACGATTCCACGCCAGGCAGGTCGCGTGAGCCCCCGAATAATGTCAAGCAAGACTGCAATTGAAATCTATCAAATGCAAGTGTCCACAAATCTACGTCTTACGTACGTAATGTGAGATAATCGTACTGGTGACCGCTTCGTTGATTTCGCATGGGATCCGGTAGGCCCAACACGCAGGCATGCTCATGTCGCGCTCGTGCTTGGCTACTCGTATATGCCTACCGAGCGACACCACAATCAAATAGCCGATAAACTCGGAGTTTGCCCTACTATAATTCAAACAATCGTCACATTATCCACCGTATATTATGTCCCACTCTCTTGTGCGTTCTCCGCAAGCCATGCCCAAAGATCCTATCAGATAACACCCAGTCAACGCAACTTCAGCTGTGCTCGAAGTCCGCCCCCAGCTTCCTCGCTCTATCGATGGCAATGTCGCACATGGCCTGCACCTGGTTAGTCTGCTTTGATGCATTGGACAATAGATAACTTACATTCGCACCTTCAATCTTCTCAAGCTCATACTGTCCGCGCCGTATCCGTTCCCGCATGTTGGCCATGATCACGTCTCTAGTGCGGCCGTTAACAAACACGACATATCGCAGTCCCGGGAATTGCTCTTCATATTCCTTGTTCAACGCAGCCAGAGTCTCTGCCTCTCCCTGAAGACTGGCCTGCTCGGCGACAGAATGGGCCGAGTCGATCTTGCCAGCGCCGAGACGCGGATGAGCAGCGAGGATTTCAAGCAACACATTACGCTTCTCCTGATCACTCCGTGATTCAGAAGCGAGGTTCAGTAGAAGCGCTCTCGAATGAGCAATGAGCTCGCCGTAGGATATCACTGTAGAAAACTCAGGGAGAATCAGAGACTCAAGCGTGGGAGATCTTTCAAAGAGGTGCCTGATAACTGTGGTCCGTTCTTCCTCCGAGAGCGACGGAAACGCACTTGGTCCTGGCAGTTTGTAGTCAGCGTCAGTCATGGCGTATAATATCCGATGGAGCGGTTAAGTAACAAGAACAAACATGTTTTGAGATAGAGATCGACATTGAATTAATATTCTCATCCGGCAGCTGAGGAAGCCAAATAGACTATCTGGAGTCAGTCTGGAGAACGCCGAGGCTTCGGTTGAAGCCGCCAGAGCCGCATGAACACGGCGACCTCGGCGCGGGTTGGTCATAGGCTAATCCTTGTGCCCTGCTTACCACAACGCAACTGCTACAACACACGATCTTATCGGCAATCGTCATAGCCCAAGAGGATCTGTCGGTAGCAATGGATTCGCATATCAAGTCGCCTCCGACTCGGCGACTCTCGACTGGCGAGCGAGAAAATGCCATTGATCGCACAATTCCGCTGTTTCCACCGGCTATCGAAATAGACGAACACAATTACTTCGATAACAATGAGCCTCCGGAGTATCTCGAAGACATGATCCGTGGCGCTCAGGAGTTTGTCAGTTTTCATAAAAATGACCGAGTGGTTTTGGTAACGGTGAGCTTTTTGTGGTAGCTGGGGTCCAGCAGAGTTTGCTGACGTTACTCGTTGCTTGTAGTCCGGCGGAACCACCGTTCCTCTCGAGAACCAAACCGTACGATTTATTGACAATTTCTCGGCTGGTACTCGTGGTGCTACGTCAGCTGAATATTTTCTGGAGAATGGCTATGCTGTGATATTCTTGCATCGGCAGTTCAGCTTGCTGCCTTACTCGAGACACTATTCGCACTCAACAAATTGTTTCTTGGACTTTATGGACGAAAAGGATGGCAAGGTCTTGGGTAAGTACACTTATGAGTGACCTGTCTCAAGACTGACATGGTCTAGTGGATCCGAAGTACCAGGAAGAAATGCTCTCAGTTTTACGAAAGTATCAAACCGCAAAAGAAAAGAACCTCCTTCTTCTCCTCCCGTTCACCACCATCAACCAATACCTTCACACGCTCCGGGCATTAAGCGTCGCGCTGCAACCACTCAAGTCTCGGGCGCTGTTCTATTTAGCAGCAGCGGTGTCGGATTTCTTCGTCCCACTTCATAGAATTCCCGAGCACAAAATCCAGTCCAAGGCAGGCGGCAACAAGCTTGTCATGAACCTCGACCCCGTTCCGAAGTTCCTTAATCGGCTGGTGGACAAATGGGCACCAGGGGCGATGATTATTTCGTTCAAGCTTGAGACAGACTCGTCCATACTGCTCTCGAAGGCCAAACAGGCGCTCGAGCGGTACTCACACCAGCTTGTCATCGGAAACTTACTGCAGACGCGCAAGAGGGAAGTGGTATTTGTCGAACCCAACGCGCCGGTACTGTGGATCCGTCTTACTCCGAAGCAGGAGGCGGCTGGGATTGATATTGAAAGTCTGATCATCCCTGCTGTATTGGAGCGTCACAGTGCCTGGATAAGAGAATCGGGTGGTAGTGTGTGATTGGTTTTTGGCATGGTTTGGTAAATATTGCATTCATATGAGGGTATAGATAAACAAATCTGTTGGAGATCCGTTATAATCGTTATAATCAGTAAACTGAAACAGCATGATAAAACCTTTGGCAGTTACGGTAACTATATGTATTGCGTAAGATATGGGCTATACTTATACGATCACAATATTGTCAGCCTCCAGGCGTATAACCGTGTGTCACTGCTTTCTGGAAGTATCATAGTCATTCTGCCTAGTGACAACCCTATCCCGCAAGCAACTTACTCAATCACTTTCACGTGTGTCATACCAAGAACTCGATCCTCATACAGCAATATTCATACCATTAGACCGCACAGCGATGAGAAGTAGGAGTACTTTTCTCTACGACCAATGTAGAACATGCAGAAGTCTCCCGCTGTTGCCCTACCGAGCCAGACGGCCTCGTTCGCTCGAATACTGCCATGGCCGGGCGTCTGTGGGCGAGAGGTTCAACTCTGACATGCCTCCGTCGACAGTTTCATCGCGACATTTCTACCAAAATGAAACACTACTCGAATATGCGGCACGCTCAGCAAGGCCTGTGTCTTTGCGGCAACTGGCGTTCTTCGGGTTGAAGCTCACGAACGAGAAGATTATCCAATCGGCCAATTTTGTTCGACAGGAATTGCCAACCCGAATGGCCCACCGCATTCACGACATGCAAAGTCTGCCGTATTCAGTTGTGCGGAACAATCATATATCCAGCGTTTATGAGTTATACTATCATTCATTTAACACAATTCGACGTTTCCCAGTCATCAAAACGCTCGAAGATAATGATCTCTTTTGTGATGTTCTTAGGGAGCTATTGACGCACCATACGGCTGTGATCCCGCACCTTGTTATGGGCGTGATTGAGTGTTCAGACCTGATTGACTCAAAGAGAATGGACAGCTTTATGGAGTCGATGCTGCGGAGTAGAATATCCAGACGTGTCCTCACAGAGCAGCACATCGCTTTGACCGACGCATTCCTCAAGGATCCAAATTTTAAGCCATCGGACCAAGTCGGACAGGTATTTTTCCAGTGTAGTGCTGCAGATGTCGTACGCCAATGCGATGCTCTTGCTCGGAGCCTCACCCAGTCTTCCTATGAAGATATATTGATTCCAGAGCTTGTTTTCGAAGGCGACGTCAGCACCAAATTCGCGTACGTCGCTAGCCATCTACGTTACATCGTCGGTGAGATCCTACGTAACACTTTTGAAGCCTCGCTCGAGCGCTACCAAGCAATGCGAATCCTTCCCGCGCCGGTATTGGTCACGATAAGTGATGCGCCTCAGCATGTAATTTTCCGGTTTTCGGACCAGGCAGGCGGCATCCCTCCAGAGATCATACCATACCTTTGGAGCTTCGTCAAGGGCCCAAGAAGTATGATCCGGCACCACAATTTTGAACAAGTCCCAGCATTAGAGGCGATCGTCGAAGAACTCGAAGCATCTGTCGGCCACGCTACGGGGCAGAAGAAACCAATCAGCAGTCTTGCGAGCTTGACAACTCGGTCGCCTACCTTGAGACTCGGAATGGGGCTCCCGATGAGCAAAATCTACGCAGAGTTTTGGGGCGGAAAAATCGCAGTGAAGTCGATAGATGGATTCGGATGTGACGTGTTTTTGCATATATCGAAGTTAGGCAATGAGAGCCGATTTGTACAAGAGAACAATATTTGAGGCGTTGCGTGCGAATGCAGGTGGATCTGGCAGAGTGTTTTAGAAGATAGTGTTTTCATGATTCGAACGTTTGAATACATTTTCACATTCCAACATAACTGTAATAATAACTATTAACTAATAAGCAATGAAACCAATTAACGATTTATTTCACTATAATTTTGTGACTAAAAAAGATTGTAAAACTGCAGTGCTGGTCATAAGTACCGGGAAGCATTTATTGTGCTTGTTCCCACTCAGAGCGCTGCGTAGCTTTTTGGCCCCTGACACGTTGTGAACGCGCCCAGTAGATAAGCGTAAACAAACTACGTCTAAGTCGTCCGGTTGGCAACGACCACAAATATTTCTAGCGAGACGTTGCTTGCTACTAGCTATACTGCTCTTCTGAATCGCTCAAGCATCTCGAGGCCGATTTGTCTATTATTCATTCGCATCATGAGCACTCAACAGGAACATTCATTTGTTCTTCAACCCCATCAACCGAGAATGTCGACCACTTATTCTCGGCACCAATACGGCTCCACAACCAGGAAGACGAGGTCATTTAATAGACCGTCGTTTCTTCCTAGATGGGGAGATAAAAATGAGCAACCACGAACGCCAACCGAATATGTTCGTGCCGGATCCGAATCTCCCACTCTGCGTTTCCAGGGAACTTCGAGAACTGGCCCATCTATGGATACGTCCCGACACATGCAACCAGAACTGACAGATGTGATTTATGTTGGCCATTTGTCTCCCTCAGTCTCCGAAAAGGATTTGTTTGATGTCTTCTCAAGCTATGGTAGGATTTAGTTTGCCGCGTGGGTCGACATGGTTAACAGTCTCGTAGGTCATATAGAGAGCATCTTCCGGCGCCGTGCAAATAGCTCGAGCTCAGAAACTGAAGGACCTAGTTATTACGCTTTCGTACGCTTTACTGACACAGGGTCCGCATTCATGGCTATCTCCGGGCGCGACGGTACAATGCTTGCTGGACGAAGAATGTAAGTGCAGGTTGTGTGGCTTGGGCTGGCAATCATTTTTAACGATTACAGTACTGTCCGACCTCGCAACAACTCAGGAGGAAATACTCTACGTGGGTCACCCAACAACAAGCCTACGCCGGCGCCCAGTCCTTATGCGCGTGAGGCTCGCGCAGTCTCAATTCAATCAATCCAAAGTGATCGCTCATACGGGCCGGAGCCATCCCGACTTCTCGTTGTCGCTAATATTCCCCTTGATATGTACCCCGAAGATCTGTTCCGGTTATTCTCTAGGTTTGGCGCTGTTACGAGTCTAGTCATTCACGACCAAATGGATGAATATGGGAGGCGATACGGCGATGTGTTGATGACCACTTCTGCTTTCGCTAAGCAAGCCCTTGAAGGCTTGCATGGAGTGGATGTGCGAGGATACACTCTCGAAATCAGTTACCGGCCTTTTGGGACTTCGCAACCCGCGGCTGTGCCTCTAATGTACTGGGCCCAACCGGAGCCTGGATCTGCTCCTCAGGCGGTAATGTATCCACGGTATGCAACTATGCCCATGCCGAACTACGCCCCACAATATGCTATGCCATTCCCGGTTTACTGGAATCCTGCTACAGGTGATTACTATCCATGCTACGCAAGTCCTCAGGAGTATTACTATGCTGGAGGCGAATACCCAACGTATACTGGATATTCTCAGTACCAGTCGTACTCTGTTCGGCAGCGGACGCCATCTGCCAGGGACGCTCGACCAGTCCGGCATGATGACGCTGACGATGACACTGACACAGAACCTGAGATAGCTTCGATACCAAGCTCGCCAACTTCTGACGCCAGCGACATTGGTTCACCGGATAGTCGCCGTTCTGACGCCCGTCACTCAGTCGTCGGCACCGTGAACTATCGGCCTTCTCGCCCTGCTCCTCGTGCGCGTTCTCTTACATTTGATGCAGATAGCGACGGTCGCCCTATTATCCAAACACATAGAGCATATGGTAGACAAGTTTCCCCTGTCAAAGTCGTGGAGAAGACTATTCCGGACGTACTGAAGCCAATTGATCCGTGCAACCTTTTTGTCAAGAATCTAGATGATACTGTCATTATAACTACGGAACAGCTAAAAGGTCTTTTTGTGTCATTTGGCGAGATTTTCTCAGCTCACCTGGCCACATATCCCAACACTTCAGTGTCCAGAAATTTTGGTTTCGTGGCCTTCAGATCTCCAGACGATGCGTTGAAAGCCAAAGAAGCAATGGACGGTAAACTGATCGGCAAGAAACGCATCTTTGTCAGCTTTGCGGAAAGAAAAGACGATCGGTCGCAACGACTCCGTCAGATTTTCTATCCACCTAATGAGCATGGTAGTCCTGTGAGGGGTTCAACAAAGTCTCCGCAGCATGGGAGTTCATCCGCGTCGTCCTCCAGCACAGTCACGCCTACTGACAGTGTACGTTCGGTTCAGAAAACAGAAACTGCAGAAACATCACCGTTATATGGACCTGACGCGAATGAACTTGGCGTCGGAGGACTTCATAACGCTGATAAGAAGAAAGAAAACACCAAGGGCACCAATGTGTCGCCTTCATCTTCATACTCTAGTACAGGAGGTCCAGCTGTGCCACGAGATGCGGAGTCGCCTACAAAAACTCGCAGTCCAAAAAGCTATTCAATTCCGTTGGAATCTCGAAAAGATGGGAATACAGTTCGTGCGTTGGAATCTTCATTGGTTAAAGCAACCACGATCAATACTGAACCTGCACCAAGTTCATATTCTGGCAAGAGATATCAGAGATCTGGGAACTATGGATCAAGAAGGGGCCGGAATTGGCACAGTAGCAATCGCGGAGGACGTTCAGCCGAGCGTGGTGGTAATATCAAGGCGGCAACTGCGGAGAATACTGAGACTGATACTGTCAAGGATTTGGAGGAGTCAGCTGCTGCCCTCGCTGTAATCGAGGTAGAAACTAAGGAGGTGTCAAATGGGGAAGTTTTTCTTGTAAATAATGCTCATTAAACCTCGAACGGGGGTAAGAGCATCATGCTGCTTGCCTCTTAATGACGATTAAATATGGTGTTCTTGGTGGGTTCACGTTTACTTTTAGGAGTTGACTCTGAATGTCTGTATAGTTATAATTTGCACTGGTCTGGTTTCCTGGTTGATTATGACAAGCGATGATTTGTCTTTTATGAATGGTGTTTGAGATAGTCAAAGCTATTACTGATCCATGAAAAGCGCACGTTTCATATGCAGTTCACTCTAATGTCTAAGGTATACAACTTTCTATCGCCTTCATTTCCTTTTCTATCCAATCCTTAAACCGATTTCTACATCGGTTAGCACCCGACGGTCCGACCAATCATTCGACTCACTTACTGCAGGAATTCTTCAAAATCCCAATCCACACCTGTCAATCGTTTCAGATCATCAACCCATATGTAACATTGCGCCTCTATGTCCTCTCCGTTTTCCAAATCGTGGACCACGACCGTCCTCCTTTCGTATTCATCGCCCTCAAATTCGTCTAGGCGATCGACTTGCTGCTGCGACACGTTCCGTACCACGATGCCCGTCACTGAACACGAATCCGAAGAGGGCACTAAAGCAGGGTACGACTCGTCGATGAGTCCAGACCTGACGTAATTCTCTAGAACAGCTGGATGGAGTAATATTGACGATTCTGTGGGAAAGTCAAAATTGTTGTAGAGTACGCGGGCGAGGACTTTAGGCGACATTAATGTACCATAGCTGGATCCATTCTGTTATCGGCACCTTTGCGGAGAACGGAGATCAAAACTTAAATTACACTAACCAGAAGACAGAAGTACAAGCCATCTTAAATTCTTAAACTTTACAATGCATGTTTGCTGTCTATCTATGCAAAGTAAAATAAGTAAGATTTTGACGGAATATAAGTATTCTCGTTGACGAAAGATATGCGGGATCAGCCGGGCCAGCGCTTTGGTCAGTTAGTTGCGCGCGAACAAATGTTGCTGTGGAGACCGAGCGCGCGCGTAGAACAGACATATGCGGCTCGACATAACATAAACACGACACCGGCATGTGCCAGCGCTGCAAGAGTAAACGCTAACATCATTCTCGCGACACCAAACCTCATTTGACGGCGCGTTTTTATCGTCACGCACGTGCATCCCCCGTCTTGGACTGCAGCATCCGCGAGGAAACGATTAGCGGGCATCGGCACTTCTGAGGAAGATATTTTCAAATGGTGATGAATTCTCGAGCGACTTAAATTCTGAATCTGCACGAAAAAGTTTGACCCAACGCGATTTCCAAACCCTTCAACGTCCACGTCGGTTACTCACAATAATTGCACCTATCCCTCAGATTCCATCAACACACTATGGCCGCATTGCCTACTAAATTTCCTTGCTTCTGCAAGGCGCTGTACTCGTGGTCTGGGGAAGAAAAGGACGACTTGGGCTTTGTCGAAGGCGACATAATTGAATGTCTCCATTCCGGCGATGGGAAATGGTGGTTTGGACGATTGCAACGGAACAAGGTTGCGGGCAATTTCCCATCCAATTTTGTCAGCGTGATGTATGTTGCATGGCTTGTGTTTGATCTTACGAGAAGAGTTACCAATGAGGTTGATTTGTAGGGATTCACCGACGAAATCGCCGGAACCTGAATTTGCAATACGATCTACATCGAGAAATAGCGTCCTCTCCGCAATCTACAAGAGTAATATATATTTTTCCGGGGACGATAACGACTTGTCATTTGAGAACGAAGAGGTCGAAGACACTGCACTCCCGCCGTTGCCGCCACCCCACACGGTGTTATATCGGGCAAAGTCGAGTATGTCAATGTACCGAGCCGAGGAGGAGAACTCACCGGTAAAACGTTCACAGACACCGTCGAGGACCGTTATGGACGACGTTATGAAGAAATTGTATGATACAGGATCACCAAACATACTAGGATCAGGCCGCAGACCGGCAACACAGATGGCAGACCGTGCTCGTGGGTCTGAAGAACCATCGTCACCGAATTTGAACAGAAAAGCCATAGGGTTTGCCCGTAAGCTTACATTGACACGGCCGAAGAGCAGTCTGGGGATCGGGAGACGGTATCAAGACGATGATGCAGATTTGTACAGCACTGTTAGCGCCCAGCCTGAAGCCGCGTTCCATCGTCGGCGAAGCCTTCTGAGAATCAAGTCACTCTCTCGGACAAATACAACCAAAACAGCTTCTACAGCTTCTAATAGCGTTTGGTCAGCGTCAAGTAACAGTACAGCTCCAACTATGATCAGTGACATCAGTGCTACCTCGGCAGGGAGTCTTGCGAGACGAAGGGCAATGAGTAGGGTGTCTAACAATGACAATCTTCAGACGTATAGTGAAATACCGGTTACATTGCCGCCTGCGATCAGAACAGGTTATCAGGCGCTGCAGAAAAAGTCCAGCTTTTCGGCCCTCAAGCTTAAGAGGTCGGGATTTTTCAGCAAGATCAAAACTTTGAGCAACGGCTCTTCCAGTGGCAAGTCCGCCACGTCTTTTGGATCATCCAATAACTCCGAGGCTCATGCGCGCGCGCACAGTAGCGTAACATCATACAATTCAACTGGCATATCTAATGTCCCTAAGGAATCAGGGATGCCACGGGACTCACAGTCGACGCAGTGGATTCAGGTCCAGACCGACATGCACCGCGCGCATTCTATGAGTCAGAACGAAAGGGCCGAACGTCGACGAAGACAGGAGCTCGAGGGGCTCTCAGTGCTTAACCCCTTAGACGTAATAGAGAGACAAGTTGAAGGTGATGAAGGTGCTGACGGCCAGCTAGTCGAGAATGGGATGGATATATCAAGTAGGGTGGTTCTTGTGGTTCCATTTTAAACAATTTCCGCTAATGAGACTAGAATTCAACTTTTCTACGCTCGACAAGGCAGTTCGTGCTTTATCAATTCCGTCTCTTGCCACTCTATCGTCATTCACATTAACAGTTCTATGCAGACCATACAAGTCTGATCTTCAGCGGCTAAGGGCCATATTCATATTCTGCACGGAACGCATCATCTGGCAACAGGCGCCGCCACTGGACGAGTATGACGAGCCTATTTACGATACGACACGAATATTCCGGTCCAAGAAGGCTAGTTCGGACGAGCTTGCAAATTGTGTCAAGTCAATGTGCAATTTGCTTCAAATATCATGCGAAGTTGTCAAGGGATACTTACGAGGTGAGATATTCATGATGACGATATCATGACGATGTATAAAACAAAACACTAATGACAATAGCACCGGGTGAGACGGTCGACAGTCAAATGTCACGAGTGAATCATGCATGGAACGCGGTTGTAGTCGACGGAGAGTGGCGATTGATCGATGCGTCGCTTGCCAGTCCCACGCATCCGCGCCGATCACTGTACACCAACTGTCCATCAACAGCCGCCGAAGACTTTTACTTTTTGGCCAGACCTAGCGAACTACTATTCACACATATTCCGCGGTATAGAACACAGCAGCACATAGTGCCCAATCTTGCTGACAGGTTTTTACTTGATCTGCCGTCGATTTGCCCAGCAATGTTCAAGTATAATCTGTTCCTTTCGGATTTTGACACATCGCTGTTACGAACGTCAGGAGCAGATGTAATTCAAATTGACGTCCAGGCTCCGAATGATGTTGACTGTATTGCCGAAATCGAAGTCCGGGGATACTGCGTAGACGCGGATGGTGATCTCATGGAATCTGGGGAAGTTCTCAAATGCCCAGTGCTATCACAGCCATACTGGATTCACGGGCACCGAACGTTCCGAGTCAAGACTGTGTTACCCCAAGGAGAGAGCACAGGCGTGCTTAAGATCTACGCTGGGCGGCGCGGGTTGTTGCAGTCAGTTAGGGACAACCCGTATAATCTAGCAATCGCGTTCCCAGTGTCGCATTCAGGGCCGAGCAAGCCGTTCAATTTTGTGGCGCGGATTCCTACGCCGCAGGCTCTGCGGTACGATTTATACGTTGTCAAGCCGCAGTGTCGGGACTTGCTATTTGGGAACGCCTATACGTTTGATATGAAGCAGTTTCCAAATAATGTCGAGGCGCCGACGTATTCGCCAACGAAGCAGGCCAAACTGGCGGTGCAGTCGCCGTCGGGCAAAATTACGCGACTGACGCCGAAGGATCAGATTCCTGACTACGGAATGCATCAGATGGCATGGGAGAGCGTTGTTTCCTGCAACGAGCTTGGCGTGTGGAGGGGCCTGGTCATGGCCGATAGGAGCTCGGCATGGTGTGTGTTTGCAGAATGGCATTGTGTGCGGTAAGAACGTAAGACCGATTGGGTTGTATTGTCGAGGATTGCATTTCCATTATGGTTCATGTAATGCTTTGTAACGTTTTGGTTATGTCTTTTGAAACTTACAGACGGACGAGATGTGACGGCAATCAAGATACAGACAACTATTCCTAAAACTGGCGGAAACGAAATGCTGGCGGTTATATGCGGTAATTGATTGCGAGGAGCTGTTATTATTATTGCGTTGCTGCACGTCGCAGTAATTTAGCTCCAGGGGCCCGAGCGGCTTGCCCCTGAGTTTGATAGGTAGGATACCCTTTGAAGATGTCAGCGAAGGAATATCCGGAACGGCCAATCTGAGGCCCATATGATATAAGGTTTTTAATGCATCGCTGTTGCTGGAGATGCGGTTGGTAAAGGACAAACACTATAGGCTCAGTCGGGGAATTACTGCCTAATTAGGTGGCAGTCATTTTAAGTGGCGGTCGACGAGATCGTATCGTCAATCTGATAGTATTTGGTTACTCCATGCCAGTCAGATTCACTGTTTTATCCATGCCGAAGATTCGTAGTGGAATCAAACGATGCTTTCGTCTTCCTCAAGACCTCAACTTGTCTTGCGAGTCTACACTTTTGGAGTCGTTTGCAAGGTGCCACCTGATGAAATTTACACGAGAACGCAGGATGTGGCGTCTGTAATTGCGAACCCCGGCTCGAGACCAAAGCCCGGCCGGACCGTCACAGACAAGAGCCTTATGTTTCCGACCCTCGCCTGCAGCGTGGGTCGTGTAATCGTGAAACTTATCTATTTTGAGAACTTTGCGTGCATGCTAAGCATTACGTCCCAAAAACGTTCACCTGAATAATAATGGAGCAGGATTGCCGTATATTGCTATAATACGCGGTTCCTGTTGGGCCGCGATCGGCACACATGACGACTGAACGATGACTCAATCACGTCGTCACGGCAAGTGACAATTGACACAATCCAGCAACAGCAGACAGACGGAGGCGGTCACTCAGTCGCTTGTGTGGACACAAAGGAAGTGTTTCCTACAGATTGTGATGTGATCTTACGGAGGGCGTGTTCCGGTGCAGATTGTAGTGATAATAATACTGAAACTGCGATAAGGCTGCTTCTGCCGGTACAGCTCACGACTCCCGTTGGGAGCAACGACACATGGCTGTGCACTCGAGTCTGTGCACCTGAACCCATATATGCAGCACGTTTATGCAGTTACCCCATTCTCCCGGAATCGACTGCCTAAACGGAACTAGCGCAGTCCGGCAGTTGGGCCCTGCCTATATCTAACCTTCCTCTCCACCTCTACACGCATCCTCCTCGTCACAGCCCGGCGCAATTTCTCACCGCAGACATGTTGGAACGTCTCTCACAGATCTCTTCGCACACTCGCGCCTCCGCGACGCCTGCCGCGGCCCATCCGCTCGATCCTCTGTCCGCTGCGGAGATCAAGGCGGCCACTGCTATCGTCAAGGCCGCTTACGCCGACAAGGCACTCGCTTTCAATGTCGTCTCGCTCGCTGATCCCCGCAAGGCAGAATTCCTTGCCTGGCAGGCCGATCCGGAGAAAGTTGCCAAACCCGCACGTGAGGTCGACATCGTTGCGCTCGAGGCTGGTGTCTCTGGCGTCTGGGAGGGCATCGTTGACTTGACCGCCGGAAAAGTTAGCTCCTGGAAGCTGATCCAGGGTGTCCAGCCAATCCTTACTACCGAAGATTTGATCAAGGTCGAGCTGGTCATCCGAAAGGATCCAAAAGTCATTGAGCAGTGTGTCATCTCTGGCGTCCCCGCTGATGAGATGCACAAGGTCTACTGCGACCCCTGGACTATTGGCTTTGACGAGCGATTCGGCACCGAGCGTAGACTTCAGCAGGCCATCATGTTCTACCGATCCGATGAGGATGACTCCCAGTACTCTCACCCTCTCGATTTCTGCCCCATCTTCGACACCGAGACCGGCGAAATTATTGCCATCGACATTCCTCCCATCCGACGCCCTCTCAGCAAGCGCAAGCACGCCAATTTCCACTCTAAGGCTGTCGAAGAATTGGGCGGCTACCGTGACAATGTCAAGCCTATCGTTGTAACCCAGCCAGAAGGCGTCTCCTTCAATATGACTGGCCGTGAGATTGAATGGCAGAACTTCAAGTTCCATATTGGTTTCAATTATCGCGAGGGTATCGTCCTCAACAACATCACGTACAACGACCACGGCAATGTTCGTCCTCTCTTTTACCGTATGTCGCTCTCTGAGATGGTTGTCCCTTATGGAAATCCTGACCACCCTCACCAACGCAAGCATGCATTCGACCTTGGCGAGTACGGTGGTGGCTACATGACCAACTCGCTTGCACTTGGCTGCGACTGCAAGGGCGTCATACATTACCTCGATGCCGCGTTTCCCGATCGTGCTGGTGAGCCAATTCTCATCAAGAATGCGATTTGCATCCATGAGGAGGACGACGGTGTTCTGTTCAAGCATTCAGATTTCCGTGACAACTATACTACTAGCATCCTCGCCCGTGGCGTCAAGCTTGTTGTTTCCCAGATCTTCACTGCTGCTAACTACGAGTACATGGTCTACTGGATTTTCCACATGGACGGCACGATCCAGCTCGAGATAAAACTCACGGGTATCCTGAACACCTACATCATGAACGATGACGAAGACACCAGAGGTTTCGGCACCCGAGTCTATCCTGGCGTTAATGCTCACAACCACCAGCATTTGTTCTCTCTCCGCATCAATCCTATGATTGACGGCGTCGAGAACTCTGTCCAGATGGTCGATGCCGTGCGTGATCCTAACCCAGTTGGGTCCAAGGAGAATTACTACGGCAACGCATTCTTCCCCAAGGCCACCGTCTTTAAGACAACCGGCGAAGCCGTCACCGATTACGATGGAACTACTAGCCGTACTTGGGATATGATCAACCCGAATAAGAAGCACCCTTACTCTGGCAAGCCGGCCTCGTACAAGCTGGTGTCGCGTGAGGCTACTCCGCTCTTGCCTAAGGAGGGCTCCCTGGTCTGGAAGCGTGCGGCGTTTGCTCGTCACACTATCCACGTCACTCCTTATGTCGACCGTCAATTCTACCCGGCCGGTGTCTATGTCCCGCAGACATCTGGCGAGCCTTCTCGAGGACTCCCTGAGTGGATCGGGGACGGCTCTGCGAATATCGAGAACACCGATATTGTCTTGTGGCACACTTTCGGCATCACTCACTTCCCTGCTCCAGAGGACTTCCCCATCATGTACGCTATGCTAGCTCTCTATCTGTTTACTCGCGCTAATGTATTCGCAGGCCTGCTGAGCCCATGACACTTCTTCTCCGACCACGTAACTTCTTCCTTCAGAACCCAGCCCTCGATGTTCCACCTTCTTACATCATGACCACCTCTGGTGCTCGCGCGGCCGGGGTCACCGCTGTCGAGTCCCTGACAGACAAGGCTTCGCGCCTTGCATTCTCTGAGACGGCAGGCTCGGCCTGCAAATGTGGCAGCGACTGCAGCGGTACTTGTGGATCTAGCTGCGAGTGCAAGTAACGGCCCCTGATCAATCTATAGCTGGGTGTATATGGATGCCGCGTAATGCAAAAGAAAAGTACATGTTTGGTTCGAAAGGCGTGCTTCTCACCTTGTAATAAATAGTGGATTGTTTGGGTGGAGCAGGCAGTAGTTCGTTTAAATTTAATATATATAAACAGCATTTGATGATGGATTTTCGGCGTGATAGTTGTTCTAGTACTGTACTGTATTGTTTCGCGTTCGTATTTGTTCCCAATATACGATGACCACAAATAATTCTGTGAATATTGCGCCGCAGCTCTATGCAAAGTTCGATTTTTAATTAGCTATGTAGTGTACATATATATACATTTACGAAATGCATGCCCGCACCCAACCCTGTGATTGACATTCATAGCCACTCTAATTTGAACATGCTCGGCCGACCCACTTTAATCGGAGTCCGAAAGGACGTGGCCTTCAGATGCATCCTTTGACAGCTCCCTAAGGCCGATCTCGTCATCACGACGATCAAGACGACCCTGATTTTCCCGGCCCGAGTCCATCGCCTCATCTATGACCTCGCTTGTCTCAGCGTGCGCAGGGCCATCTGGGGGGCCCACCAACTCCTCAATGCCGGTATCCGACATCGGCAGAGCCTCATACTTATCAACTCCAGCAGATTCCTTCTTCAAGTCCAAAATGACTTTCTGCATGCGCTCCCGCTTCGACCCCAATTGGTCAATCTCCCAAAGCCGATTCAACTGCTGCTCGACCAGCTTCTTATTATTCTGCGTGTCAACAAGTAACGGCAAAAACGCGTCTGGTTTCGACAGAAACGCCTCCACGTAGTGCGCGACGTATACGCCGCAGTCGCAGTAGTTGGGCTGTGCGGGAGCGTATCCATACTTTGACTTGATATGATCGCGCTCGATTGTAATTCCGCGCTTGTCTTCGGCTTCGGCGACAAGGTAGTCCCGGAGCGGGCGAAAGACGGTGTTGTGCCGGAGTTTAAGGGAGTCGAATATGAAAATGACGGGTCTGTTGCACGTTAGTCGACCGACTATCCGCCGGAGATTGCGCGAAAACAGACTTACTCGTTAGGGAGAATGCCCTTCGTGCCTTTCTTTGGCAGATATTTGTCAAGCATGCCTTTAGGAGAAGCCAATTCCTTGTCGTCGTCGTCGTCGTCGTCGTCATCATCCGATTCGACGCGTTCAATCTCCGAAACATCCTCATCCTTTGGCCTCTTTTCACGCCCGGGCTCGGCCCCACTTGCTGGCTTCGCTTTGCCAAGCTCACAAAGATTAACAATAACAGCCAAGTACCAATGCGCCCGTTCATGAATCGGAATAATCACATATTTCATACTGAACAAATCCACCTTCGCCGTCCATTTCTTGACATTATCAAACGCGCCTTTGACACCGTTTATCCGCTGCGTGAGCCGCTTGTAGAAAAATGTGTTGAAAATATAAGTCGAGCTGGCAATCTCGGGATGGGCCCTTTGGAGACGATCCTGAATGTATTTCAGGTAAAAGTCGATGATAGTGTCATTCAGGAACTCGCCGTCATCGAGGCGGCTGAAGTCGTCTTCGGTGATGACGACGGTTTTGTTGCCGAAATTATACTTCAATGGACTATGATGTCGTCAGTAAACGCACGAGAAGTCACTACCCACCATGACACACTTACTCGCCAAGATAAACCTTCGGTCTACTACTCCGAGTGGCACGATCCCTAGAATCAAATTACTATCTAGTCAGAAGTAGCACACAAACGGGCACACATACGAGTGAGTGATGTCCGACATATCATACTCGTCAAGGTTATCCACAATACTAGATTTCGGCGTGCTCGAAGTTGCACTTCGCGTTCGCATAGAATGGGTATTTTTCCAGCTCTCGGGGAAAAATCCATCTAGCTGTTCGTGCGTTAAAAGTTCTGGAGATTTTTTCTCCTTGTCTTTACTAGAATATGTAGCTTTCGGTGTCGGAGCTTGTGTGAAGTGAGGTGATACCTGGCCCGAGTCGTATGGCGGGAGGCTTCTCCGTTTGGGCTGATATCGCAGATTCTCCAGTATTTGGACCATGTCATGCCTAGCAATCGTTAATGAATATGCAGACAGTTGACTAAACAGCCTGCTCAACATACTCTTTCTTATCATCAATCTTGGTTATTGTATCTTCAGTAGCGCCCAAAAACCTCATAAGCGCCGTCTGATCTTCTTTGGCTTGGAAAATCAACGTATCAGCTGTCGCGCCAATACCAGCAATAGCTATATTTATTAGCATGTAGACACATTCTAACCGATGTAATTATTACTTACTATGACGACTTTTCAACTTAAGGACGATATCTCCGGTTGTCAAGCAATACTAGATATCCTGTCAGGACCTGCAGAGTCGTACCATACAATTGAACATACAAGAAGCTTGTAAAACTTTTCCGTGCCAAAGCTGAAGCCGGCCATCGGCTCCCCGTTTCGCAGTATTTCCGACACAGATTCTATCCGTTTCGGCATTATAGTAATCGCAAATTCTAAGTCTTCATCAAATGATGCGTAAGATCCAAATTGTAGTTGTTGAATTTTCAGTGACACAGTTTTACACTGCGGATGCTGAGGTTTCTTGAAATTTGATCTTGGCAATGAGCCTTGTAGCGTGACCGGTGGACTGCTTGGTAGTTTATTGTATGACACGTTTCCCGAAACACGGTCGTTACTGTCGATCTTATCTTTCGTTCCATGCTCATTGTCCCCGTCTATGTCTATAGTCTTGTTCTTCGTTTTATCCGGCGAAGCGGTTCGCGATACTAATAGTCCATTTGAAAGCATTTGACTCGGGTCCACCGTCGGCCTGCCTTTCATCCGTTCATGAATAGTTTCACGTTTCCGCTTCCTGGTTGATGAGCTCTCGTGTGAACTGTTGTCAGAATGCCTAAAAGAATGCGACAACTTGCCGTGCTGAGATCGTGAGGTATTAAGCGTGTCTATGGGCATGAATGACACGACGTTCCTCTAACCAAGCCAACGTCAGCCTATACATTCGGAATTGACGCGTCGTAAGCAGCGTCGCCGCTGCGACACGCAAAGTCGTACACAAAAGCAGATTCACATAACATACACTTGGCCTCATAATCGGAGTTGCGTCCTTCGGCCGACTGTACAAATCAGCATGGAACGCGTCGTACATCGTGCAAACAGTCTGTTTGTTACTCACTTGCTGAAACTTGGAATCAGCGAACTTGCCGGCCTTTTTGGCAGTGTCCGTGTAATCGTGGGACTTGATGAGCCGCGATGCGCAGAGGAACTATTTCGTATCTCCGTTGAGTCCTAATTTTCCAAAAAGTAGTCGTGTTAGTCGATACGTGTCGTTACAGACTTAGAATCGACCTGACTGGCGTTTTCGCCGCTCGAGATGGATACCACTCACCAGATCCACCAGGTCTTCCACGAGATTGTCATCCGATGTACTCATCATACCTGGCTCTGCCACGCATGCATTTGTAAGAACGAGTATGATATAGCTGATGCTGTAATCAGCAATAGTAGGAGATAATAGCGGACGCTCGTGATACGCGGTATGGAGCATCTGCTTGTTCGAAGGATAAACGCTATTCTGGAGGTTTATCAACGGCTCAACGCGCGGTGGGTATCTATTTGAGTTTCGGACTCGCGCCTTTTGTGTGCAGCTAGGGCAGCCACTACGCCATGTTGGGAAGAGTCAATCGCTAGCGTAAACTGTGTCTTCATTTCATCATGAATTCACTTTATTCGATGCGGAAATAAGTAGACACCTCTAACCATACCATGCAAAATAAACCAATCTATATAAGCAATACACTATCAATACTTCCGAATCCAGCAGCCACGCCACCTTCTTCGGAGTCGGCAAACTTCGTCCGCAAGAGCCATCCTGCTTCGAAGTTCTGCTTAATCTCATGCGTCGTGCTGTCCCACAGCACACATCCAAAAACGCCTAATTCAGAGATAACATTACCTTCGGTTACCTTTCCAGCCCTGATAATCAAATTCCGCACGTCCTGCGGTGGCTCAATGAGTTCCATAAGAATATATCCTCGCCACAACGTCTCATCCTTCAAATCCTTCAAAAATCCAGGAATTTTGTCTCTGTAGACATTGTTACCACCGCCTTCTCGTTGTGGTTTCAACACATACTTTTCGGGACGAGTTCCTATCAACTTCCGGGCCTTTTTCCCTAATTCGGAATCATCCAGCGGTAAAATATCTGCAAAAATACCTTTAAGCTTGTCCCGGACCTCGTTGTCGGGAACAAATTTTGCCAAAACCAATTCGTCGACAAGAACTTGTTGTACCTTCTTCGCTCCGGCAAAATGAGTAGCTAGTGTAGGACATTTGATAGCCTTTGACAACTCCATGGTCTTTCTGGCCTCCCAGGTTGCAGGTGTAGTATAATCAGTGGGCGTGTACCCAGCTCTATAATACACGACCGCGACGTGACGGCCCTTATATCTGAACTCCTTTGAAGCCAAATCCAATTCTCCAAACTCTGCAACCTCCTCTAGACTAGCGCGGACAGACACGACACCAAAGTCCTCGAGAAGGTAGTATTCCAGCCACCGCTGGTCAAATGCGTTGCGCTCGCCGGGTTGCACGACAAATAGAACAATAGACTTGCTGGCACCGTACGCGTTGTGAGCGACGCCGAGACCCTTGGCCAGACTGCGAGCGGAGGGATTAACAGGCATGGTTCCATCTTTGAGCAATTCACTGCCAGGGCCGCTACCATACAAAGCCGACTTTTGCAAAAATCTGTGGCAATCAGCGGCACGGCTGGACAAACCGCCAAATGACGCTGATATGGTATTCAATTCCACCTGACGAAGAGATGGCTCTGCTGTACCAGTCGCGTGCAGCAAGTAATCTGATCTGAAAAGGCCCAGCGACAGTGGTTGTGTGGGTACGCCCTGAGTTATTTCTTCAACCTCCAAATGAAGCTTCCATAGATCTGACATAAAGTCGTCAACACCCGCAAGCCTGTCAGGATGTTAACAAATTTAGTGGTTGAATCCCGTTTTACCGGAACTCACTCCTTGGTAATCTCAGTCAAGAACTTCGAGTCATCAGCTACCTTAGCATACAACTCATTGAATGCCGTTTGCAGGTTTCGCGCCTGATCAAACAACTTCTTAGGAAACGGCGACGGGTGTAACGTCAACGGCACATGCACACTTGCTTCATCTTCTGGATGGACAGCTGCCGGAGCTCGGATGACGAGACCATGAGATAACGACCAGTCGCGCAAAGCGACGGTAAGATCTGCGGTCTCTTCCTCGGTAAGAGTCGGTGGATATGCAGCTCCGTTTAGAATAGTCGACATTGTTTAGAATTAAGTAATTTCACAATGAGAAGGGAGGGATGGTCGCAATGTCACTCGAGCTCCGACGCACGGACAGCCTACAACGAAAAAGCAATCCAAAATCTTAAAATATACGTTTTCGATGATTCAAGAGTTCAGTAGCACGTAGATTATCGCTGTTGAACTTTGTTATTGGTAATAGGCAGATTATGAACCGAAGCATGTCCGGGCAACCTATTAACTAAGCAGTAGGACCGCTGCTGATGTGTAATTGAGTTTGGCAAATATGATGGTACCAAACCCGCGGGATACGATCCAAATCAGCACCTGAGCATGTGGTTAACAATCTGGCCGGTCAGGGTCGCGACACTCGGATCAACCAAAGTCCACGACCAATCCAGGCGCTCTAGTTTTCCCTCTCTTTTGTCATGGATGTACTACGTCGACTGTCTACAGAGTCCCTGTATTATTTGTGCTGCAGCGTTCACCACGTACTTGCGTATTTTCGACTCTTCAATTTCTCTGTATTCTTAGGCGCAATCCATCCATCGCGAGTACTAGCAAGGCAAATTACCATTGTACTCATATTATCGCTTCTGAACGTGAATCTGAACTATCCTCTTTACGAACCACGACGGTATCAGCCGATAATATACAACTCAGCGCTTTCCACACCCTTGAGAGTTGATATGGCGTTCCCGACCGAAACGGCTAACCTGACTATGGAGCTTTACAACTCCACTTCATCCAACTTCACCATACTTGGCAATGTCACGAATCGGGCGCTCTATAATCTAACAGAAACTGCGCCCGCAGGAGTGACCACGACATCGTATCTCGTCACTCCGGATGGTGTGGTGGATGTCCTCGACCACGACGATACTGTGGAGTTTAGCGATGGGTTGGAAGATCCAAAGGACAAGTTGCTTCATATTCTTCTTCCACTGTCCGTGTTTACCGCTATAGGACTATTAGGTTTGGCGATATACTTGTACGGCAGCATGAAAAAGTATATGAAGGAAGCCATCAGTAACGTAATCGCAACGCAAGGCCCGGAGAATAATTACCGGGCAAGGAACAATAATCGTGGCAGTGTTCAGTATGCTGACTCGTCTGAATCTGCCGTGCAAAAGCCGCCAGCGGCACATATAAAGAACAATACTAATCCTTTATCTGATCGCGGCTTACTGAAAGATGTCGAAAAAGATGGATTCAACAGTAGCAATTGCAGTTATGAAGAGGTGGGCCATCCGCACGTGCAGCAATATTCAAATACGTTGGCGAGAGCTTGGCGTTGGGCTTCAACGAAGGCACGAGAGGTTTACAATCGAGAACATAATTCTGAGTAACTGGCAGCTTTCTCGGGCACTACATACCTAAATTTTCTTGAACTCTGCTTTGCGTATTATAGCTGTATTAGGTTTTTGTAATATTTTGCTTCAACTACTAGTATAATAACTGCGCAGTTTACCAATAAGTATTTATTGTCATTATGAATCGTTCTTTCTGCATATGCGGGTAGATGAAACTTCATTGAACAAGGAAATAACTAGACTGGGATCGTGAACTCCATACCGTTACAGGACTTTGGATTTCCTATTCAGCGTCCGCGTTTTGAAAACTCGTCGCTCGTCAGTTTTGCCAACCGGCAAGGCGGGATTTCGTGCTTGTATCATACTTACTTTCGATACGGCCAGACCACGACGTCTAGATACCGAGGGAAGGGCAGGAGAAAGTGTATGGACGGCAATTTCCTCGTAGTGCCAGTTTATTGCAGTTATGATCACTCAACTCTATATTTGTACGCTCAGCCGGACAAGTAACTGGTCGGTACGTTGCGGCTCGCTATCTCGCTTAACATCTGGCAATGAAAAATTGTGTTTTTTCTAATAATAAAAGTAACAAAATATTTATAGCAAGGTCTAAGCGGTTGCTATCAAAACAATATGCCAGTCTGACGGCGCAAACTATGTCTACGGGAAGGGGAAGGCACCCAGTCGGTGCTATCAGTCATCCCAAGGTCCCGATGCCCTTCGCCGAATTCGCGCAATCAGAGTTATCAGATCCTGCAACCTAAATAAAACCTTAATCGCAAGTACCCAATTATCGAGATCCGCAACCGCAAGTGTTGTTCATCTGTCTTACAGGTACAATTTAGGGTGTTGGGAAACAACTCATACCATTCCCTCGTCTACCGCCTTCTGGTTATTTTAGAAGGAATTCAAGCTATTGACGAAGGAATGTCTACCGGGGCCCCGGTCCTTTGTCGGGGCATGTGACTTATCGACGCAGACACTGAGACTCTAGACCTTCTCACTTGTTGCTTGGAGATCTGATAATATTTCGACGTGCCGGAGCCGACACCCTCTCATTCAGCATATCTAGGCAAAGCCTGTTTTCCTGGCACTCGTCGAAACGGTTCGGCTTCCACTTAAGTTCATTAAATAAGGTAATGGGCCTAAGAAATACTGTAGGAAGTACTAGCTCCTGTAGAGAATGGTAACAATTGACAATTTACGCCGAGCAATACTCTCGCACGAACGAGACGTGTCAAGAATTGCTTGCAAGCTACGAGCCAACTGCCGCCGATATCGGCGAAGATTACAGCGCGGTGAAAGGAGTGGGGCCGGGGGGAAAACTGTTCGAGGAGCAAATAGATGTGATGGCAAGCTTAGGCCAGGACTCCCTAGCGTCCAGATCGCACTAAATTTGATTGTGGCGTCTTGACGACGTAAGTCGCGATCAACGCCCAACTCTGGTCTAGACTGCAGCCCGATGATCGAGATTAGATCGAGGCCCCGTACCGTGGCCCGATAATTCTGATCCCTATGTACTCCAGCACACCTGCGGAGTCACTCGGTCATGCTACTTTCTGGTCAAGTAGTCGTCTGACGTATTTTTGGGCAGCGATTACTAAATGTCTTGCGCAAATTGCCGAAGGCACGACTCCCATTAAATCCAATTAATGCTACATATATGCCATATATGTCCTAAAATATTCCGTCTGCGCTCCATTTTTCCCGCGCCTGGTGACTTGTGTCGAGCTCTGGAGGGTTCAGTCATTCGTGTGGTCTATTTAACATGCATCTTCTCGCCTTTAACTATCGCCCAACCACACACAAATTTGGCCCGCCTTCTTTGTCTATACATTTGCGCGACCTTCGCGGTCTTGGGTTTCCCCTTTGTAATCGCAGTCGTCATTAGCGTTCGTATAGCTTTTCGCAAGGAGCCAGCTCTTGTGCTGTTCATTTCGTTAAATGTACGACTGACAGAATGGCTCCAAATCATGGTACGTCTTCGTTTATCTTAGATGTCGCATTGTCCACTACGTCGTGCATATTACCTGATCCTAATAACGCATTAGCTGCCGTACAATCAGCTGGTCCTGTTCTAGAGCATCATAGCTCGACGCCGCTTGCTATTGCCCCGCGACAAAACACCGAAAGTCCAGAGGACACAGCCGTTATTACCTGCATTAGGCCCTCTAAGGAATGGGTTCTTCCGCCTCGGCCGAAGGTATGAGTTCTGCATTCTATCTCGGAGTAGTCCTCTGTGGGCTTCAATGATCTTGGATGCGTTAACTTGCTAACACTGCGGCTTAGCCCGGAAGAAAACCTTCTACGGATACACCGCCCACAAAGAGAAAAGCCCAAAATAGAGCTGCACAAAGAGCTTTTCGCGAGAGACGTGCCGCACGTGTCGTTGAACTGGAAGACCGATTACTAGAGCTAGAGTCAGAGAAGGAAGAGAAGGAGAGTCGTTTAACGTCCACGCTTATGCGAATTTCTGCCGAGAATCAAGAACTGAAGTCTGTTACCGACGAACTGAAGGAGCAGATTGAGCTTTTCAAGCAATTCCAAGCACAGCAGGCGGCCATGGCAGCTGTTGGGAGAGGTATCCAGATGCCTATGGCCATGGCCGTGGCTCAACTGCAGCCAGCTCACCATCTGGTTTCTCCTGCCCCATCGCCGGGCAGTAATGATCAGACCTACAGTAGTGATATACTAGATCGGGCACTGAATGAGCGCCTGCCGGTACGTGGTAGATCAACAGCAACTCCAGCTTCGACGATGACTCCGACAACTGGAACACAATACCAGTACGCATCTCCGTCCGCCGGCACGGTTCCTATTCGGCGACCGCTCAAGAAGCAACGACAGGAGTCCACTTCTTCCTCTCAGAGCACCGTCTCGTCTCCTCACACTGTCACCTCAGATTTTCCACCATCTTATACACACCGCCCATCTTTCCATGTAGTCACTCATCCGTCGCCGTTACATGCCCACGAGCCAGAGAAAGATTCTGGACATTCTGACACGTGTGGTCTTTGTCATAGCGATGGAAACTGCCTGTGCAGCGATATCGGTATTAAGCCTTCGACAGACGTATTCCCTGAGCGTGCACCATCTTCGGTTCTTCCAGAAACTGCTGAGACTAATAGCAAGCGCCTAAAGGGAGAGCGGGAGGAAGATCTGGAGATGGATTTTACGCATGCGTTCCAGACCGCCGAGATTAAGCGGAACAGGAGAGGGTATCTTCAGCAGCAACATGAACATCAAAATCAACTACGACGAGAGGAATATGACTTTAATGATTCGACTGACTTCACGTCTGCGTTCTCGTCAGATCGGTCTGACATGAAAACAAATGTTCGTGTGGCCGATCCGTGTGGTTTCTGCTCGTCGGACACACCATGTGTTTGTGCTGAGGCTGCTGCTGCTGAAGCCAGTAATCCTCTGATTGACTCCCAAATCATGGAGGCGGATGGTATGAGCACCACTCTACCTCCGCTTCGTAACGACCGTCGTTTCAGCCAGAATAAGTTGCACACTCTGCATCCTGAACCAATAAGCGACGTCACGGTGACTGCGAGTGCTGCTCCAGCTTCCAACTTCGCACCTGGAACTTGCGAGGCGTGCCAGCGCGATCCCATGCAGACTCTTTTCTGCACGTCGCTGGCATCCAAGCAGCAAAACGCCGGTGAGAGCAGCGGCTGCGGCAACTGCAATCAGCCAGGTGGTTGCTGTGGTGGAAGTAGCAGCTCCGCTAATAGAGACACTGCATTCATTCCGTGCTCGGCGGCTTATCGGACTCTCTCAAGGCATAAGGGTTTCAAGGCCGTTGAACTGCCATCATTGGTTGGCAAGCTGAGTACAAAAGGCGGTCAGGTCGAGGTCGCTAGTGTTGCTAGTATTCTAAGGGAGCTGGATAGAAGGTTATATAACTGATGCAAGTATTTGTACCAAGTCATATTAGTTAAGAATGGTCGTAATGGATGTTTCTCAGGTTGTCGAGGACCTGCATAGTATTGATGGACTTGTACAGGATATCTATGTGTTATTTTGATGGTTTACAGCATGCTTGTGACTTATTATATATACTGCATGTGCCTGGTTCATGTTTTGATTATGGAGTAGTAGGTTATTTGTATTGTATATGGCAATCAGCGTTGTGTCATCCCTAATAATGCGATATCATGAAATTGCCGTGTAATAGCTCCGTTGGGCTCTCGGCGCTTGGGAGAAGCACTACCATGTCACGACGACTACTATTATGCGCTTGTCGGGTAGCACCAGATTATGCTGGCCTCCGATCTGTATTGTGATACATTGTTTATCAAGAGCTATATGTACACGAGATCTTAGCCTTCGCCGCACTATCTGACAGCTCTTCTGTGCCTGTCTTCATTGACTATCCCTGCTAGGCAACTTAATAACTCGATTCTCGCTTCTCTATCTTGTTGGCATTTCAATTCCTCAATGAGCTCCTTTCGTATTTTATCAATTCGAGAATCTTGACCGACGACGAATGGATGGTCTTTTGGCAGATTTTTAAGCCTGTGCCTCACAGAGTGGTATTGCGCTGTCAGTGATTTTAGTCTTGAGGCGGGCCTAATCAATTGTTAGAACTAGCATGGAGTAGAGCAAATGTTGAGTACGTACGTGGGATATGTATCTTCAAGCTCGGTAGAATCAGTAGCAGATGATGAATTAATGTGCAAACCTATCTCGAGCGCTTGTAATCCCAGCGCGTAGGAGATCAGGGATCGTCCAAGATTCTTTATTCAAGGTTAGCTTGCAATCACGTATTATTTTCACAGAACGGTGCAGTATACCTGTTCTTCTCGTAGCGTTCGTTTCTTTTGCAATAAGTCGTCCATTTCTTCTATGACGCTTTGTAATCTCGATGAAATTCCCTGGCGCAAAAGTTAAGTCTCAAGGTGCGCTCAAAAAGCATGCGTTACGGCCTCGCTCACCTCAATTTCCCTTCGGAAACCAATAACCACAAGTTTCATATCGTCAACTTTCGCCGACCCGCCACTAACGGACTTTCCCAAACCGACGAAATCGGCATAGTCGCGGTTGATCAGTTCGACCAATTCCTTCTGCAACACGCTTGACCAATTTGTCAACTGCCGGTGCAGGTCCTCTAATCTTTGGTACCGATGCTGCGACACCAGAAATGAGTCTGGATCAAAATCTACTGGTGCGGAGAACGAAGAGCGTTGGATAGGCTTCGGATATGGGAGACCGTTCGCATCGAAGTCCGCTTCATCGCTATCGAAGAGCATGTTGTCGTCTATTGTGCTATATTCCGGTGTCATTCCCGGCGGTAAGGGCCGGATGGCGCTGTTGCCATTTGCCGAGATTGCAGTGTGACGGGAGAAGTAGCTGTGTACTTCGCGTTGTGCCATAATGCTCCGATGCTTATAGATGCTGATACCTTGTTGCTGCTGAAAATCGGTATTATGAAGGCGAGCTTGTGAGCATAAATCCGTAGGTCATAGCGACGTTTACCTAATTCGGGCGGGCCAATAATAGATGCAATCAATTGTCAACGCGACTCGGAATGCGACCGGCGACTGGCAGATGGATAATCAATTTCGGATGGACTTGCCTGATGTGAAGTGCTTGTCGTCGACATGACACGTGAGCCGCACGAAGTTGTACGTGGGATTTCCCAGTTCGCATCATCTTTATTGGTCATACTTTCGCCGCAGAATTTCGCTGTAGCAGAATGACTTTTCGTGAAATTGTCTCGAAATTGGAAGATAAAACCGAGAATGATCATTACACGCTAGAATTACCTGAAGGAGTCCAGAGTGATATATTTAAATAGCCTAACTATATTATCTCGCCAACACCAGAATATAATCCGTGAATGCAAATGAAACGTAACATATTCTCTATATACCAAAGTTCTAACAACTACTAACCTATCGCAATCTCGAATCGACGGCAGCCCACTTCTTCCGAACGTCGTCATCGTCTGTCAAAATCCGAAGCATCTTGTCAACCCCTGCATCGTCTACAGGTGGCCTGTTGAGCAAAATATGAAAATGGTCTATCTCCTTAATGCTCTGTAATGCTGCCCAATTCTTAAACCAAAGAATATCGTCGCTTTTCATACCCAATGCATCGCGAAAGTTAGTATCCACGAAGGCCTGGATTTTATGTCTCCCCTCCGGCATTAAGTCCGCGGTTAGAGAACCCGACTGTGCTTTGGGAATGAGATTCTTTGTCCAGACAACCAAATGCACGATACCGTTTTCAAATCCGTATGGGAAGTCGTTGATCAAAATTCTATAGTCATCTGGATCATGGTGTTACTCTAAGCCTATAAAAAATAATGTACGTCCAAAGTCATAACCAATCTATGATACAATCACATTCAACACGAAAGAAAGGAAGCACTCGATGCACATCACATACCTCTGACCTCAAATAACTTCGTGCTAATAGGTTTTGCGAGCGCCCTATCAGGACCCCACTTCAAACGCTCAACCAACACGAAATTCGCGACACTCCCATAGTCCTTGACAATTTCCACCTTCCAAATAAGATACTTCCGCAAATCAGAAGGCGTACGGCATAATAATTCCAACTTATTGTCTCCTGCTCGTATTGCCATCAGCATGTCTGACGACAGAACTAGTCGACACCACTAACCTATTATCTCCTTTAAATACTCCCACGAAAAACGTTTGAAATTCTCTGACAGTGTTAAATTCTGTGCATCTCTGCCAACAAGAAGTTCCTTCGGTATAGCCGATATGTCAGGCACACTTTCCGCTGTCGATTTCAGGTCGGTAACAGCTGGCGCCGTTACGCCTTCCAGCATTTCTTCTATTCTGTTGTGCTCTATGGCTACCTGCATACTGTTCTTCATTACTGGCACGCTTATAATCCTCTAATAATGCAAACCCAGAGCAAATGATTGTAGCAGTCTGCCAGCGAGTAGACAATGCGCGAACAGCTTGATCGATACCGCAGGTTACATGGGCTGATAGCAAGCGCCCTAACCCAAAGACATGCTTAGAGCGCGTCTTTGACTACGCTGTGATGGATCTCCATCACACCCTCTACTAGTGCGCTTCATTCAGCCATGAGTGTTGCAGAGAACGACCACGCGATTGAAGAAGTTTTAGGTAAACTAGTCCTCTAGGCTGACTGTTAGAGTTGATGCTTGCGCTAGAAATCGTGCTGACACTAAGAGCAGACTATCAGCACGAATCAAGGTAGCTTCATACCGCCAACTCACAAAACTAAATACTGAGGTAGCCACAATGTAGGGAGAAAGTATTGGGCAAAATCGACACACTTATCTCCGACCTGTTGTCTGGAATCGTTGATACAGGTGTTGCAACCGTAAAATTGTCAAATCGCCGAGCAGAATCAACCTGGTAAGTCGGGACAACTTGTATATGATGTAAAGTAGATTTAGTTGATGACGCAGGTTTGACGACAAGTCTCTTATTGTCTCGGCTCGCGACGCTGCAGATACGAAGCAAAACGTTGTAACATTTCCAGGCACGAATATTCTGAATTCGTGGAGATTTGGTTGGAACCAGTTTTAGTTCCTCCATTGCCATTGTACTGACTATGCATTTAGCGGTTCTAATGCGGACACTCGATATTATATCGGAGTCGCTTACGAGTGGTAAAATAGTAACTAAACGCGACATATATTACCGGGAGACGTGGCTTTTCAAGAATCAAGCTATTGTAGACAGGATTGTGGACGATATCGGGAGAACGCTCAACGTCCCTCGTGCTGCACTTGGGATTGTACGACAGCTGATAGGTTGCTTCTGTTGCCAGTGGCTAATTATATCAATATTTAGGTCTCGGCACAGAAAGGGTTGGCGTGTGGAACATTTTGCATGCATAAGAAAGATGGCACTCTCATGGCTGTCGACGGAGAAGTACTCTGAGTGAAGGTTCTCAGCGAGCCAGACTATATTGACGGCTAGACAGATACAGCTGATACCGCCATTTGAAGAATTGAAGTCGATCGATGTGATGGACATCGACTTCGTGCTCGTGATCGAAAAAGAGGTTACTAGTTTATCCAATTTATGGCGGAGCTCTGAAAACTAGACACTGACGTCTTCCGGATCTATAGGCTGTATTCCGGAGTCTTTGTTCTGCTAAGTTTTATAACAGACCAGACATCGGACGAAGCATTCTTGTTACTGTATCTCAAATTTTCGAGTCGACAATTGCTATCATGTATTAACCATTGGACATTAGGGAAAAGGTTATCCGGACTTAGCTGCTCGTCAGTTCATCTCGCACATTGCCGCATCTTATCCGGGGAAGCCGTTATTTGGTGCCTTTGATTCCGATCCTTATGGTGTCGATATCATGTGTACCTACAAATTCGGAAGCCGCGCCATGGCACATGAGAATTCTCATCTGACAGCTATCCAGATGGAGTGGGTCGGAGTAAATGTGCTTGAATATGAAGACGGTTGGACGAAGTTATCTGTCGCCGATCGCAAGAAGGCACTAAAGATGCTGAGTCTACCGTGGATGGAGACCGACGCAGCTAACGCAATGAGGTATGCATCCCTGTCGCAGGCACTATGGACCCTATTGACGGTCCATATAGACTCGAGCTGCAGCGAATGTTATTCCTAGGTCGGAAAGCTGAGATGAATGTTGTGGGGACAGACGCAGATGGAGTTATTGCATATCTTGCCCAAGTGATCAAGACACGTCTGGACGCGCTGACAGTTCACTGATTGCTCACAATTTGCTGTCGTACATATACATTTCTATATACAAATATTTCCACGATGTTACGCCCGTAATATGCAATATTAAACAACACTAAAGTTTGACCCTTTTTGACATTCCCAGGTCGCCTGATTCATGATCTGACTGATCCATCCTCAATTTCTGCTGGCTCTCGTTGGAGCTATTATGAGCGTCTGCTGCCTGCTGCCGTGCAACCGTAGTCCCTCTTGTATCCGCAGGTTTAGTGCGCTTCCGAACAAGCCCTCCTCCGATCACGTTAATCTGTTGGGAAGGTTCCTTCAGATGATTTTTACCTTCTAGGCCAGCTTTCGAGGACTTTTGCGTTCCCTGAATCACATACTCGGACGATTTTGGAAGCGCCTCAATAAACTTTGCAGTGGCATTCCTCGCCAACGTCTCTGTCGAGTAATCCGATGTAACAATGGCATCATGAATCTTGGAGTATACTTTGTTCTCAACAACAGGACATGCGAAAGTCGACGTGTCGTTCGCGTTCTTGTCCACCAGTCCTTCGATACCGATAATCGCAGCAACAAATCCCAACAGAAACTCTTGACGCACTTGTAACTCTGCAAAGAACTGATTCACTGTTGTGATCCCATCACGTCCCTCAGCGACCAGAAAGTCCAAGAACCTCGACTTGGGATCATCTGGAAAGCTCGGGATATGTCGTACTGCTGGCTGATTGTCACGATCCCCATCAGCGCAAAAGATATGGCCTTCCTTCCATAATAATTTCTTCGTCTCAGGATCAGGCAATAGAAAGCTTTTAATCTCGCCTGGCTCTGCACCTGGAACACACAATCTTGCGCTCTTCAATTCTGAAAATACTGACAATAAAGGAGAAGTGACCCTGATCCACCATTTTACGAGACCACGATCCGACAGCACATGCTTCTGTTTATTCCTGCCGGATTCAGGAAATATATATTGCGGCTGCGCGCGTGCAAACAGACATAACCGAATCGGAATGTTGGGACGCGCCAACGTCTGAATGAATATCGTCAAAATCTGCGTGACAATGGCTCCAATATTCAGCCTAACATCTTCTCGACCAGAATTGAAATATCCCGAAGAATCTGCTTTCGAGACGAAGATGGTTGTTAAAGACTCGTTTTCCGTTTCGCCTTGGTCTGTCGATGGTGAACTTCTGTACACCAAAAGCTCCAGGGCTAAAACATGTAACCCGTCATACGTCAGCGTAAGAAAATGTGTGGACAATTGCGTTGATATCGACCGTTTCCCTTTTCCTTTCTCAGACTTCTGAGGTTCCTGCGTCAATGCATGCTTCTGCGGTTTGGTCGCGATATGGTGTATAACGAAGGGGCTATCGAGGCAGGGAAGATAAATAGCAAGCCCATCACTCCAGAAATTAGCACCGTTTATTATCTTCATAGCCTGCCACTATTACTCGGCTGGTCTCCGATGTAGAATCCCGTTGTAAAGCACTTCAAATTCTGCACATGACAGCGTTATATATGTACAAGTTTAAAGCTAGTTATAAGGCTCTGCGAAAGCCTGGTCTCGAGCACGTTGATTCGGTATACGAATTCCCAAATAAATTGCAAAATAAAAAAAAAAGAATAAAGATTCCAATGCGTCAGCCCGGAGTCGAACCGGGGGCTCGTCGATGGCAACGACGAATTTTACCGCTAAACCACTAACGCCTCAATACATAAAACGCAATAATAATTATGCTACATGCAACAAAAGGAAAAATCCCTAACCCCACTCTCTTTCTCTCCTCCCTTCGTTTTCTTTTTTTTTGTCTGTTTTATCCCGTTTCGGTTTCCTTTCGTTCCTCGCCAGTACTTTTGCATGTACTGGCTTGTAAAAAACACTGGCTTTCAAACAAAAAAAAATATTAATCGGGGTTAGGGTTGGCCAATCCAACTTTTTATGAGGGAATTTCATCGTCCCTTTCAATTGTCTTATATGCGGGCAAATGACTGAAACCAAAACAAAAGGAAAAGAAAGCCCGACCTCTCATATAACTAACGTGTAATGACATTATTGACATAAACACAGATTTGCTCTGCATTTAATGCCTGAGTAAGGCCGGGATATTGTGGGTCAGATGTATGTGCATAAGCGGGATACCGTAGGAGATATATGCAATATTTTGAATTTGCTCTATAGCAATAGAAAGCTGCAGCGTTTGCTGATATCATTGACATTGGATTTTTCCAATCATTGTTCTTAACGGACTATAGCAATGGCCGACTCGACAGTCATTGTTCCTAGTCTAGCTATTCGTCCGGAGAGATCTGATCCTCCGGATCTTTCCAAATCACCAAAGGGCCAGCGAGAGTCTCCAGGACTCGGTGGTCCCCCATCTCCAACTCCGCCTCGACGTCGGCGATCTGACAACTATGCAACTTCACCTTCTCGTACTCATCGTGGCAGACTAGATTCACCAGTAGAAGAGAACAGGCCTCTTCCTGCTCGTAGCCCGAACTCGTCGCGGGCTGACAGTCGTTCTCCGCCGCCTGAACGAGGTCGGCGACTCGATCGCAACAGGTCCCGCTCGGTATCATATTCTCGATCCCGTTCAGGGTCGTACTCGAGGTCTCCGCAATATTCTAGGTCACGCCCAAAGTCGTATTCACGTTCAATATCGCGTTCGCCGTCACCTCCGTCAAAGCGCCGCCGTCGTGCTACCTACATAGATGAATCGCCATCGCCACCACCTATTGAAAGGAAGTGTCGGCCCCTACCTGATGTTGATTACCAGAGAGCGCTGGAGCGGGAACGTCAGGCTGCGGAGCGTGAGGAGAAGGAGGTTAAGCCCTTTGATCCGAAGGCGGAGTACCAACGTTTATTAGACCTACGATCAGGTGGTACTTACGTTCCGCCTGCTAGATTGCGAGCACTGCAGAGCCAAATCATCGAAGGCAATCCGAAGGAACATCAACGACTAGCGTGGGACAATCTTAAAAAGGGCATCAACGGTTTGATAAACAAAGTCAACAAGGCGAATATCCGCGAGATTGTACAAGACATCTTTAGGCAAAACTTGATCCGTGGCCGAGGTCTGTTTGTCCGTAGTGTTATGAGAGCCCAGGCCGCGAGTTTACCGTTTACTCCAGTCTACGCCGCAGTAGCCGCCATCGTGAACACAAAACTACCTCAACTAGGAGAATTGTTGGTCACACGACTTATCATTCAGTTCAGGAAAGCATATCGCAGAAATGACAAGCCCGTGTGTATCAGTAGCACGATGTTCCTGGCACACCTATGCAATTATCAAATTGCGCATGAAATTGTTATTCTTCAGATCCTGCATTTGTTACTCGAGCGTCCCACAGACGATTCAGTCGAAATTGCGGTCGGTTTCATGCGTGAAGTCGGCATGTTTCTTGCGAAAGCCAGTGCTCCAGCTAATAATGGCGTTTTCGAGAGGTTCAGAGCAATTCTGCACGAGGGTCAGCTAGAACCTCGTACGCAGTACATGATAGAGTCACTGTTTTTAGTTCGGAAGAATGAATATAGGGATAACCCAGATATCGCTGACGAACTAGATCTCGTTGAAGAGGATGATCAGATAACGCATATGATTGGGCTGGATGACGAACTTAACGGCGAAGATATTTTGAATGTTTTCAAGTTTGATCCGGACTATGAAGGAAGTGAGGCGAAATACAAGGAAATTAGAGACGAAATCTTAGGGGCAGAGGACAGTGAGGAAAATTCTGATGAATCTGAGGTTAGCTCGGAAGACGAAGATGAGGAGCATCCAAGCGAACAGAAGAAGATGGAAATCCAGGATATGACGAACCGAAATCTTGTTAATCTTCGTCGGACAATCTATCTCACGATTCGATCAAGCATGGACTATGAAGAATGTTGTCATAAGCTGATGCGAATCAACCTAGCCCAGGGACAGGAGGTAGGACCCGATAGTAATGTCTAATATGGTGTCGGCTAACTAGTTTAGGTGGAGCTAGTCAATATGATTATTGAATGTTGCTCCCAGGAGAAGATATATTCGAAATTCTATGGCTTGATCGGGGAGCGATTTTGTAAAATCAATCGCTTGTGGAAGGCTACTTTCTCAGAAGCGTTCAAAACCTATTACGACACTATTCACAGATACGAAACCAACAAGATTCGAAATATCGCTAAATTTTTTGCACATATCTTGGCATCGGACGGTTTAGGATGGGAAGTTCTTGATTGTATTCATTTGAACGAAGACGAAACAACGGCTTCATCTCGTATCTTCCTTAAAATTTTGTTTCAGGATATGGCTGAGGAGCTAGGCATGAAGACGATGGTTGGGAGATTTAATGATCCCGATCGGGATAAGCAGGCTGCATTCAGAGGGATTTTGCCAAGAGACAATCCTAGTGATACGCGGTTTGCGATCAACTTCTTCACAGTCATTGGCTTGGGTGCCGTTACGGAGGATTTACGGGACTATCTTCAAAGGGCTATGGAAAAAGCTAAAGAAAAGTTATAAAGCGATTCATTTGTATAGTACAATGTGAGAAAACACGCAGTAATATATTGTCAGTTATACTGCCGATGGAGGGTACATTCAAATATTACTAGCGGAAATGCCAACGGGTATTATTGCTATGTTACAATGCCATTCCAAATCCAAATCCATGCAATGCCAAAACAAATATGCGCGTGAAGCCAGACTTAACTTGATGCTTTAAAAGCAGGGGGGCTCTCGGGACCGGATTCCGCGGCGGATTGGGGTGCAGAGTCAGAGGAGACACCACCCTTCGCGTGTCGAAAGAGCTTCATGCCCACCCACGATACCACACACCATATCCACGCAACAACGCATAGTAACATTATCATCGACGGGTAATACTCTTCAATCGGAAAGTCAGATTCTTCATCAATAGTTCCGACCGGCTCAAGGACACTTATCGAGTTATGTGACATATCTTCCAATGCTGGCGCCTGCACTAGTTAGAATTGCGCCGCCAACCATCCAGCTCGACTTACCCAGACCCATTTCCAAACTCCAAACATGCTACCTACACCTAGCACAAAAATAATCCACGTGCTGAATAACACCACCCATCCGCATTGAACCGTATAAGAATAATCTGTATCGTCCGTCCCATCGTCCCAATCGCTGTTCTTTAAGATCATTACGTCACCTTGGCCAACGAGCAACCCATCGTCACCTTCAAAATATTCATCCTCGTCATCTATGTAAATTTCCTCATCATATGAGTTACCATTTTCATTACTGTCCTCGTTTGCCAATTGCTGTATCAGCCTCTGTTGCACAAGTACCGAATCTGATGCACACGATGCTGAGTCGGTCGACGAGCTTTCACTGCCTGATGTCCCACGCGGTGCTCTGTAAGTAAAATATTCAATCTCATCATATGCAGTCTCCACAGTTAAATGCTCAGTCCCATTGGTGCCACTACTGCTGTTACTGCTTGTAGTGCTGGAGGTTGGTACGTCGAAGTCGAAGACATTCTTGTCATCGTGGTCGTGGTCGGACACAACAATGCTGACGTCTACCGGTTGCATTTTATGTCTGTCTTAAATATCAACCGCCGACAATGACAGTCCTAGGGTTTTCTTTCCTCTATTCTCCCGGTTGGTGAGTCAGTCATTTGAGAGATCTGAACACAATTTGGTGAAAGTACAACTTCATCTGCCCTAACCCAATACCTGAGATCAGGTAGCATAAACATTAGTACTCATATCGCTCATTCACTCGTTTTGCTATATTATACTTCTATGATTTATAAGCCGTAAAACACACCGGCAGGTGGTCCCGCTTTGTGACAAGGGATCATACAATACTATTGTTTATCGTAATTGTCGCCTGGAACATCTGGCAGCAAGCGGTGGTGAAATAACTGCGTGGCCTAGGGGTTAACGGCAGGCAGGCCGGAACGGAATAAATCAATATGCAGTCCCTCAACTTCAAAATCTCCACATAATTACTAGCAGAGCCGACCCATACTGATCGTCATAGGCCATAAACGATGCTCGGAACTATTAGCTTATTTTATTAATATAGAAGACCTTATACTGCGTCAGAGTGGCATTTGCGTCGTGCGACGAATAAAATCTGAGTATCAATTAACGGCGATGTGTACAAGATCGAGGAATAGTGTACTGCCTCTCAACGTGCAAAAGGCGCTTGACAGGTAAGATATAGAGAATATGTTTATTTAGGCAAGCTTTCTAACTGAAGTTCAGTGTTACACGTCAGCTTTGGCTCCTGGCATCACTGGGATTAAGACAAGATGAGCGGTTTATGCCACCTTTGTCCGGCGAACGATATATTGCAGCTCTCCAGATTGTCATCAACAACTTGCATTCGCTTGTTGGTGATGCAAAGCTACAAATCGATGAGATTTTACCGCCATCAACTACAGAAGGCTCACAGCCGAAGCGCTTTCGAGCTTTCGTACAGTCAATATTGGGCACAATCGCTGATGGCATTGATATGGACAAACTTGAGAAGATTGTTGGAGATAACATGACAAATATAATGCCCAATATGGTTGTATTGCCATTTACCCACACAAATAATACGCTTAGAGAGGATGGTACTGAGGACAATATTCTCAGTTCGTTTGGTTTGAGTGATTTCGGTGCGGAGCTAGATGAAATCCTCGGCCTCACCAATTCGACGAGTTTGGGTAATACTCCACCACACAACGAAGCCTTAGATTTATGTGAAACAGAAGTTACTGCATCAGCCGATACTAACGAAGTGCTCGCTTTGGGTTCAGATAATCAGCGTTCGTCCTGTCCGCCGCACGAATCAAATTTAACACCGCTTAGCCAGCAACGAGTGGATCATATAGAGCAAGCCGGTAATCAACAATTCCGATTCAGAACCTATTTATGTCACTCCAACCGACAATCAGGAACTGAGAACTTCAGTGACTCGGCTGCAGAAGCAATCGCAACAGGAATGCCGCCCTTTTTTGGGTCCACATCCGAATCTGCAAGCCCTGGATCAGAACCTACCAGCAGTTTGCGACTGGAGATCGGAAGCCAGGTGTCATACATTGCTAGGTTTACTGAAGAGGATATGAACAGCATAATCAATCCTAGTGAACCGCCTGAGAGAACTCATCATCCTACACCGACGCCTGCGTCGGAGGACCTTGAGTCACTTCTGTCTCCTGTTTTTGTGGCAACTGAGAGAAATGCGAGACGGCTGGTGCCTCGGCGTCGACGTGTGGTATCTCGCGCAGATCAAACTTACAATTACAAAATGCGTCAAGGAGCAGCATTTACGTGGATCGGAAAGGTCTATGGGCAAGGTATGGCTGGTCGGTCGGACGATCTCGGGCGTGTAACAGTAATTACGAAATATACCAAATATTTCGTGTTGAACACTCTCAGCAGTAGTCAATTTGCCTTGGCCAATAAAGTTTTCGAGAATATGTTGCAACTTATAATTCTTGAGAAAATGAAGGTAGAAAAGGGTGTTGAGTATCTTGTCAAGAAGGGAGACCTGACCGTGCCGAATACCTTCACCACATATTTGCTGAACATTCAGAAAGTTGCGAGAAAGTTAGCATCCATTTTGCAAATCGAGATGGTTGATCCATATCAGCTAGATCCTTTCATTTTGACTAGCGATTTCGGGGAAGCCCATGGCCGTTACAGTGACGACGGGACTTCTATGGGTATGCTAATGGAATGCACAGTTTCGCGCACAACGAACGATAAAATTCTGTTTTCAAGAAGGTCACCATACATTCACTTTGAGACTTGTGAGGGATATTCAGGTCAGATGTTTCATTTATGCCCTCGTGTTTTTGAGCCCTTCTTTATCCCCGATCAGGTCTCGTGGAAGCTAGTCCCTGATTTACCATGGCTGGTTTATGACGAGAGACAGATGCAATTCCTTGGTATCGCCCCAAACTTTCAGCAGAAGACCGTATTGCAGACGACTCTGATTGCCACTTATATGTGGCATGGAGTTTTCAGGGAGGTACAACAACCTATCGAGCTAGAGATTGATCTTGGACAGGATGCTGATTTTGGACAATTGCCTGGACTGCTTAGCGTACATCACAATATTGTCAATATTGATGATGCTAATAGAGAAACTCAAAGACAAGTCATCGCCAAGCAAGGGGAGACACAAATTTCACGCGAGCCGTCAGATCTACATGTCACTGAAGTACATCAAGTCGATCAGTCAACGGAGGCTATCAGGTGCCAGATAAATACTGTTGTCGCAGAAATAGTGCCTAGCTATGAAGAGACTATGTCATTGTCAACCCAGCCTATCAGGGAATTTATATCCAACAATGACCAAAGCACAGCCAGGGCAATCCCCAACAGTGACATGCGATCGGCTTCTCAGGTAGCCGGAATGGGTATTGATGGCAACAATTCTACTGTCAGAACACCCACGGCTGACGATGCAATCTCATCAGATGTCACTCATATTCCGCAGAATACCAATCATCCTCCGCAGCCTATACTGTCTCTAAATACTTCAGATATATATGATGTAAGTATTGTGCCTATGGTGGCTTTCGAAGATAAAGATGACATTGCCTCTCTTGATAGTTTGAGTGGTACAAAGTAGGATAATGGGAAGCTCTGTCTTATTTCTTGGATTATTGTCAACGACGGTTTAGCTCGTGCAGGTGTTTAGTTTGTCAATGATTGACTTGATTCTCTGATTAAGGCTCCAAGCTCTCTGTATAACCTTGTGAATGTAATAGAACTGACTGTATATCCCAAGTTTGCGACCTAGGTGAGATTCCCCAAAATTGTTCTGCCATATTTTCAATGCTTTGATGCAAACTTGTCACTACAATAACTTTGAAGATGTCGTTATTTACAGGCAATGCCCAGTACTGACATGAGAAATTAAATATCATAGAAACAGATATCACCCCACAGAAAGATGCTCCGATTCTCCCAGCCGAAACTATGACCCACATAATGCAAAGAAAATAATTACAGATATCAAAGTTGCAATCAAATAAACTAGGACCCTATGGTTTCCGTAAGTAACCTCCTGCAATTCATCTAGATTGTAAAGTCATATGCCGACCATCATTACTGGACATGGTCGATCTCAAACCTCGTTAGAGACGACCGCAGATCGTAATGTTGTATAGCATCAAATGTGGCGTCTATCATGCTACGGCATGATGTATGCATCCCGAGAATTTTACTGAAGTCGTGCAAGAGTCTATTTAACCTTTTTAATATCCTGCTCTTTACCCTGAAAAGCTGTATCAACATCCGAGATATTCTTTCCTCTCTTAGGATCGTAATGCCATGACTGAAAAACAATCTGTAGAGATATTGCGTTAGACTAATGATACCTCTGTCGCAACCACAGACTTACCAAGTAGTCAAGCGAGAGCGAGCAAAACGTGCCGCACAGCCAGCTTGAATTCACCAGCAAGTAATGGAAGCTATTGTCTAAGGCCAAGATGGATATTATGAACATCAAATTTCCACCAGAAGCGAAGAGGAAGTAAATTAATGACGTTCTCTCGCATGATTTCTGCTTGTAGTTGAGAATGATCTGTGGTATCCGCGATATCACTAAAAAAATCCATAATTGGTACGATATAATAATAATTGTCACTATAAAACCTACCATATATCCCAGCGCCAAACCAGCCACATAGCTGACCGTACATGTGAACCGGAATGTGTGGATTGTAATATTTCATTGGCGAATCGTACAGATGACCGTTAGTCGCGCAGTACAAGCCGATCAGTGATGATAGCACGATTAGGAAAATAATCCCGAATTTGAAAAATGCTAGAGGCATCAAAGTGTTAAATTACCAATTCAGCAAAACGTTGTGTTCAATAAAATTATACCTGACTTCCAAACCCGCCTGGGCGGGATAACTAGGCTCTGAAAATACTCTAGGGGTTCGCTGTCGGCGTTAGCCAGATCGTCTTCATCTTGGTCCTCCTCTCCAGACAAGTCCTGATCATCATTGTGAATATCCGAATCTGGACGCCGTTCAGGAAAACTCGCTGAATACAATGAGAATATCCTCCGAATACTCCGACGTCTATAGTACGCTGCTTGGAAGATCAAGACAAGGTCCGCCAGCGTGTTGTAAACTGCGAGAATTGTCTAGAAAGGACATTGGCTTCTGATTGTACTAAATGATCGGCATGCAGAAATATACATACCATGGTTGGTAAAGTCTCTTGTAGGATGCAGCCCATGATATTGGCGACATCACCAAGAAACCAGAGCCATAAAAACGAAACCGACAAGTTGTCTGCATTTTGCCGACGAAACTGTTCAACCCGTGAGAAACCTAGCCCATAGACAAAATCATTTATGTCATTGCGGATCTTACAATGTCGTATAATTGCGGTGAGAATACCATCGCCCAGCAGGCAATCGAGATCGAACTTGAACGTAGTCAGTCAAACAACCGCCAAACGTTACCGAGAAGAGAACATACCCAGAGAGCACACTTAGTGCCTCTTTGCTAATGACTAGCGGAGCATGGGAGTCTAACATGCTTGTCACTGTCGTTAGTACGCCGAAGATTGATCAATAGGCCAGAGTATGAGATATGCCCTTCGTTCTGTCCCACCAACTCTCAGCTGACCAACAATACAGACGGAGTCTGGTTTAAGCAATACACCATATATCTCTGAACTTGTACAGGATGAGGCGACGATCCCTACGTGTTAAGGAATGGGGCCGGGAGAGTTTACGCTCAGGATGGAAAGTGGTCGCAAGATGCATGACGCCTGAAATGTGATCACAGTTACCTGCAACTGCAAATTTGTGAGCCACATTAAAGGTGAGTGCAAGCAGAAATACATCTGTTCTCTATTGCTACGTCGCAATTGCGCATCTCGAACTGCACAAGCGAGTTCAATTAGTTTAAGAAAGCACATAAACCTAAAATCACGCCCACGGAAGCTACTTCTAACATTAGAAAGCATAGCTAAATCACAGAAATTCCCAACTTTTTAAGCCTAGTGGTCCCATGCGCAATGACCGACCTATATCAGCACATGGGCCTGTAATCTCTAACTTTTTCCAAACTCACAACTCACACATCTCTACGACGAAGTACAGTACTGGTAAACTAGCTCGCCATTCTTTCCAACCAGGCTCTCAAGATAGGCAATGAAGTCCTCAAAAGGAACCATGTCCAAAGTTCCCATAGGAGTGTTAGTGACAAGGGGCATTCCGCCGTACAAGACACGCACGGCGTACTCGTGGGAAAATTCCTTTCTCCACAATTCAAAAATGACCTCGGATCCCATTCCAGGCCATCGAAGGGTGTTGATTTGAAGGGCGCCAAGCAACGGTGAGATGGAACCATCGTGAGCGATGTTGTGTCTGTAAATGTTACTCTCGATACCGGCGACTTTACCTGTCAAGTGGGACATGAGTTCAGTAATAAATGCACCATAGCGAGCTGCCGAATAGAGTGTGGAGTTCGTCGCCTGGCGGAAGATGTAATTGTACTCATAGTCACCGAGGCGGAAGACCTGCTCCGCAAGCCGCTCAGAAATGCAGTCTGAGGAGTTGGAGATTTTGCAGGGAAGAGGAAGCTGGTGGCAGAGACGAGACGACAGGTTGTCGAAGTAATGATCGAACCACCTAACTCATATTAGTGTAATTGTCAGAGAAAATCAACATAATATTACTTACGAGTGCCAGCCGTCATCAGTAGGATCAACACCAGAGATTTGGTCAAGCTGACTGAAGACATCCTTGGACATGTCAAGATGCTCATACCACTCATCCGTATCCTGATAGTCGCCGCGAATACTGTCGGCAAACGGACACGAGTATCCAGGTTGCAAAGAGTCGGCAGAACCTAGTTGCTGCCAAACATTGACTTCATCAAGATTGGGGTACATGGCACGCACAAGGGCGCCGGCGACTTGACTGGTGATTTCGTTCGAAGTCACACGGAAGCGCATTGTGGTAGGATCAAAAGTCTTGGGGAGGAACTTGAGCTTGTCGCCATAGACCGACCAAAGATCTCGACCATGCTGAGCAGAATCTTCGAGACCAGCATAAGATATCTGGGGGAACTGGCATGTGCTGTTGAAGCCACTCTTATAGTACGTCATGGGGTTACTGGGATCCTGGTAGTTCTTCCACCAAATATTGGTGACGCTGACACCATTCTTGGGATTGCCGTAGTAGAAAGTCTTGACGTCATCGCAGTATAGGGAAATATCCTCGTAGGGGAATGTGTTGGAGGCATATGGAGTACGCTTATGGTGGCGGTGAATCAACTCGACATATTGAAGGTCATACCCTTCAGGGACAACGTACTCTCGCGCACGGGCATGGGGCATGTTGCAGTAGTCGTACGCACCGTAGTCGTCATCTGGAACAACGGAAGTTGTATAGTAGCCACCATTGGTACCACTTGCGCGATTGAAAACAGCCTTGAGGTCGCCAATTTTAGTCTTCGACGGCGGAAAATGAACAATGGTGCCGAAGGAGGTAGCAGCCGCAGCAAGCGACATAGACGCCAAAATACTGGAGAGAGTAGGCAACATCATCTTGAAAGTCCGATAGACAAGGAGAAAGTAAGGAGCTTGTCGAATAGAGGTGATAGTTACATTCCACTGAAGGCGGGGATAGTCTTTATAGATCCAGGGTCTGTCGTATGTCAGTATTGCGACCATACAGCAGGAACGGCAATGCCAGTCTTGGTATGCCACGAATCCAGCAGAGATGCGGACGTGCTTCAGACCAGACTTGTGATTGAACGATCTACCTGAACATCGTGCGCGATCAAGTTAGGGTCTTGAGACCGCCGGCGAAAGATGCTGGCAGCGGTCGATTCCAAAGACAAATTAGAGTGCTTGATAAATTAAGAAATGCACCATGGTACCGCATCTGGCCAACTGATTGGGTCACCGTTAGTAGCGCCGCACAAGTTTGCCGACGACGCCTACCGAGAAGGCAAGAGTTTAAATAATGCTATCTGACTCATGATTAGACGCTTGTGAACTAAGAGATCGAGTCGCTCGAGATGGCGAATATCTATCGTGGAACACTAATTAAGGTGCGATGATGGTAATCGCATAAGCAGAGAGGTTCTGAGATGCTGACGATGAGTTGCCGAATCGGCGGTCGAGTTGGTCTTGCCTCGGAATAGTCTGAAACGTAAAAACAGAGATTACGATTCTGTAGTCCTGGACGCATACACGTGTATTAACAGAATCGTTCTGACAGGTGTGGTCAGGAGCCCAAGGTCAGCCGGTTGGCGCAGCACGTCCACTGCTTTAGTTGGGGATAATCTGGACCGAGGACGCGTTGGTGCTTATAGCTCGATTGGCTTGGCAGTTGCGTCTCAACCATCCAACTAACTTTTGTCTTCAGGAGGAAGTCTCGCAGAGTTTCATTCAAATTAATTGGCATAGGTACTCCGAGTCGAGAGGTCGATGAACCCCCCAAAATTTATTCGGATTCTAGATTGGGCTTAGATATCCTAAACGTTAAACCCAACTTTATTTCTTATAGGTATATTAACTTTTATAACTTATATAATCGTAACTCCCACCTTTAACAAGCAAGCACAAATCAAACTTCCCTCGGTCAAGGTAGAACATATGCGTCTACAATATGGGAAGTTACATTGCCTTTCTAATTCGTGCAATTATATTCCTTCCCAGGATAGAGTCGTTAGACAGTGAGTTTCATGGCGGGCCTTTCCTTTTAAAGTGTCTGCACCGCTGCAAATTAGTCGACATGCATGCCATGTTGCACATATCTCAAGTGCCGCTGACTAGTAAATTAGCTAGTTGCATGCTGTAAATTGAGAACCGTTCTCATCAGGACAAGCATTCTCTATCAAAGTAACAAAATGACGACTGCCCCTATGACCGCTCATGATTCGAAGGTGCAACCGTAGGAGCCTTTGTCTTCGCACGACTAATGGAATAGTCTAATTGCCGCTGAGTGTACTGGTGTAATATTCTAAAATCTCGTTGGTATATATAAACGAATAAATAGAGCTACTTCGACCAAGATGGAAGCTCGTAATACTTCACCCGCGCCCACATACCTTGTATACTCTATTCTTGCACGCAGTGCCGGGTCAACGTCAGTCTCATCATCTGACTCCGACGAGCTCGGACCTTTCGGCGCTGTCAGCGGAGAAGGGTCGCTTAAACTCGTGTTCTCCATTCCGACAGTTATGGATTCAAGAGTTATACTATTAGAGCTAGTCGTTCGTTCCGAACCGCGCCATAACGCTCCCGGAGTGACGTCACTTGGTGAGCACCCGTTGTTGTCACCGGTCGAGGTTGAACCAGGGTGAGTGCTGGACGCAGACGAAAACTCGTCGAAGGCTGCGGTCATTAGGGACGATACGTGTGCTGAGGGACACGTGCGATCTGCAGATAACACGTAGGTCCGCTGCAATTATTGGCACACCAAAAGTTCTAAATGGTCGGGATGCTGATCGTGAGCACTCCACTGAGCCGGCGCTAAGAAATGGTAATTGGTGGCAGCGTGAAGTTAACTTTAGATCAGGCTGAATTACACAAGAGAAGTTGCAAACAAAACAAAATAAACGCGTGGGCTCAAGACTGGACAAGTGGAAGAGTAGACGACGCAAGTGGGGGAGGGGGGGATGGGAGGAGCTTGGCTTGATATAATAGGCAGACAAATATGAACAATTAGCAGATGCCGACCACTTGTAGTTTGGGCCAGGGAGGCACAGACCACGTTTTGTTATTGAAGGCGTCGTCTGTCGTCATCTTCTACTTTCTTGACTCCCGTCGACATCAGTCGGCTCTCCAATCATCGGCGGTGCATTGAACTTACGTCTGGTTGCTATCTGACTTTATGGCGATACACTCCGACCGCGTTTGGCTCTGCGGTTACCTTACCCCCCCAGACATCCAGCCCAACTTAGTCGGACACTAAATATGATCCAATCTCTCGCATCCGGATTTGCTCATTCCATAGCCGTGACTAGAGTCCAGAATGCACTAACACTCCGACTCGCAAAGCGGGCGTCGGATGTAAGAGCAGTGCATGGCGCGTGGCGCATTAAAGCTAACCCCGCCACCGCTTCGCGTGCGCTGACGTATTCCGTAATCGACCTTCTACAGTGTCGTGTACGTACAATATTTTGAAATTACATTATTCTATATCATTATGCTTCTTTATGAACCGCGGGGTAGAAAGGAAGGGATCGTGACAGATACCTTAAGATGCATTCAATAGCACGGCTCCAGCCAACTCAAAATCAGTGACGTTTGGCTTTTTCTACCGAGTCTTGTAGCACTTCTAAAACCCGAGGGCCGGATTAACGAATGTCAGGGATGCTTAACAGATGGAATCTCCAAGTTGAGATAATATCGATCGAGCTATCTTCCTTGTCTAGACGTGTCGCAGGCATATTAGTTTAATAATTTCAGTCGCGGCCCAGAACTTAACACAGAATCTGAACAGTGAAGGTTGACGTCAGCGAGTCTGACCGGGCGACGTCATGATCCAAACTGACGTCAGAGCGCATGAGAGCAGGATGGCTGGGGTGAGAGAATACAACATTAAGTGTCTCGTACCCTCTTGCTATCGCACTCGAGGGTCTGGTGGAGAATTCGAGCCCCTGATTCCTCGACACAATACGCTCTCATCGGGGCCAAGCCTCGGAGATCCAACAACGCAGGGGGTTCGCATATGCGCGAGAGTTTGCCACATTCGTTGGCTTACGAGCTTTATCGATCATAATAAAACCGGCTTATATTACACAAATCCAACCTCCTCCGTCTAATTCACACTGTACAGACAACATTACAAAAATACTAGCTACCTAAATCAAACGCAAAATAAGATACCAATGTCAACCCAATCACGTAGCGCCGTTAAACGTAGCAATCCAAATATTATCGCACGTCAGTAGAGTCGTTGCCATGCGCCAATCCAGTCGAAATTCCGTAACTAATGCATCTATACCTTTTGTGAATACTGCAAACGATGGCCGCTGCCATTACTGTGCGAGTTGTTTGTCGATACTGTACCACTCAATGTTGCAGGTGAGCATCCTCTTGACAAAGATGATGTAGCTGGACTTCGCGTACGCTTTGCAAAGCTAGTTGTCGGTCGGGAAGTATATTTGGCCATCCGCCGCTGCTGCTCAATATCTAACCGACGCAGATGGTCTTCAAGATTTTCGACCTCAAGAGAGAGTTGACGAATCCTGTCGTCTCCTAAGCTCAACTCTATATCCATAAACTCAGAGCGTAGCCGCAGTGCCTCGCCGTCGCCACGTTTTTTCAGCTCAACTGTTTCTTCCTTAGCCCCTTCAACCTCGCGACATACTTCCGCTGCATGATTAGATTCCTGCTGATAGTCTAGTCGCATTCTCTCTGCAGCCTGTGTTCGCTCCTCAACCTCGGCGTTCAAGGCTTTGCCCTCGTCCTGCAACGTGACGATGATATCTCTTTGCCGCCTGGTTTCATCAGCAACCTCGTCCTTGCGACCGGCTTCCATAGCGGAAATAGCTAATTCCGCAGTTTTGTGTCTGATTGATAACTTCTCGAATTGCTCTATTAATTTCACCTCCTCTGCAGCGACGCGGTCGGCGCGTTTCTCTATCTGCTTAGTACGGGTCTCTAGCGCCGCTTTGTTCCGTAGCTGCACTCGCATCTCATCGCCAACATTTTCGTGCTTCTCTAGGATTTCACCGTGTATCTCTTTCAAAATGAAAAGTTCTTCTGTTATTTTAGCTATCCGTGCCCGGTCTTCTTTCAGATCTCGACGTAGGTGCTAGAGGCACGATCTCGTTAGCATGCGGATGAAAATGAGATCAAGAGTAAACGCCGACAGCATTAACGGCTCCACACCATCAGGAACTCGAAAATTTTACCTTTATCAGCGTAGTCCTGTCTATGAAATTATCCTTATCGGTCTCAACATCCGGATCTGGTTTAATAAGGGGGCCTGCGCCAGGGTAGGATTTCTTGTGTATTGCACTCGACTCCGGGAACACATCCTCGTCGACATCGTTGAGAACAGCCCGGAGATCCATCACCGCCAGTGGCCGTTTCGGCGCCAATACTGCACTGTTAGCGTTCTTCTCCTCGTCTACCAATAGCATAGTTATTGCGAATCTATAGACGTAGCGAGGCTTATTCGAAGTCGAGAGAGGTCTGTAGTGGGCATGCGCGTGGGTGTGAGGGTAATTTCAGGTTGACTTTTGGGGTCAGATATTGCTGGACTGAAGTCCACAGAGAAGTTGCCGACCCGCGATCTGGAGCGGCTTAGTCTGGTGGTCGTCACATCGGCCCAGGCCATTTGTCCATGTTTGCAGACGCATATAATGGAACAAAAGATTGCACACTGGCAGACTATTTACTATTCTCCAAACCGCCAATGTCCAACGCGAGCAATCTGTCCATGGCCAAAAAATAATGTTAAGAGCGGCCGCAAATCACAAGCGCAGATTTGAACTGCGACCCAATGAGCGCTCATAGATACTGACCCGCAATTTAAGCTTTCTTTATCTGCAATGGCGCACCGCGCACGGCGCATTGAGGACGATGGGCCAATTTGTCTAAATCGGACACATTGACTTATCATAAAGTGAATTTCGCCTAAACTATGTCCATGATGCACCCACCGGACACGCAAGTGGTATAAACTACCTGTTGCGACTTGCGACTGGTAGAGGTCTAGTCGACCGAGGTATTGTCCTAGCAAATGGACAATACCGAGATCCTTGGATCAGACTACTTTGTGGACATTTAACTAACTGACGCATAGTCATTAACTAAGTTTCTAACTTGCTATCTTTTAAAAATATCAATTTTCTCCGTCCGTATATATGCGAGTTATGCAAAATTTAGGAAGCGGTGGCCAGTGGATTTCCCTAAAGTAGCTGAGAGACTGGATGAGCAAGCGGGTCTGCATACTTTTAAGGTTGACGTCAAAAGAACCCTAACCGCTGAATACCGCAACCGGTGTGATCTTTATTTTGGATGACTTTCTTGGCTTACCCTACTTTTTGCGGTAGTTAGCTGTTATTGAAGCTCGCACCCTGGATGCGCAGAATCGTCACCAACCTAACAACGCTAACATCGTCGCAAAGAGGGAAAGGCGCGCCATTCGCGCTTCAGTGAAGTGCGGCATTGACACCTATTTGGACAGAACAAATTGGACAGGAGAAAAATGCAATATTATGCACTGACTCGGTTTATTATTGACAGAGTCATTTAGCGGATTGATTTATCGAGATTACACGCGTCCGTTTACTCTACTGGTAACCTCTACTGTTGAATTGAATGCTATCATCTCGACTGTCCCCCTCGACCGTTTCGCAGGGATCTTCCGCAGCAACTGAAAGTGATAGTGAAGCTACAATTCCGCAATTACTGGTTCTTGATAATGAGACGACAGCTGAGAACGGAAGCGAATATATGGGAGATAGCGAAGCGCAGGGAGACGACAGCGACGCGTCAGGAAGGTCGAACTGGACTATTTCGGAAAAAGACGGAGAACCAGAAGAAGAGTTTTATACATTGCGACACGCGCAGATACCTCCCATTACGCAGCAAGCAGACACGCAGGAGGGTGGATCGTACTACACAGCCGACCATATTGAAGATGAGAAGAGAGGACGAGTTCTAGTTATTTGGTCAGGCATCGACACGAAAACAGGCCTTCCCTTCGAGCCTAGCTGGGTATGTTACTGTCTATTTCGATCGAACTTTGTTAAAAGCATTAATCAAGAGATGGAACAAGCAAGGATGAATGTCAGCTTGGGGTCAATTATTTTGGTGTTTCCAGCTTGTGTAAAAACGCGGGGGGACTCGTGAGTTACCCTGACTTGCTAATGCAAATCTGGGTTAGGTACGCCGAAAAGACTGTACCGAAGCGCTCCTCAGAGACTGGGACGAACGCAAAGGCACTGCAAAGGTACGACTACCCGGTCGTCATACAGATTCGCAGGCATCCTACCACGACAGCTTACCCGAGCCATCTTCTGCCAAATACATCTTGTCGCCTTCGCTTCTATCCAAGAGGGAAAGGCCACTAAGGGCGTCCTCCGCTAGCTTGAGAAGTGCATCTTGTGAGTCGGTCTTGTTTTCGAGGTTCCCAGCGTGACAAGTCAATATTGGGACTTGTTGAATCCGGATTATATCGGTAACTCTAACTTGATATCTAGCGTCTAGTGGCCAGACAGGAGATATCTTCGATTTTCCAAGCGACGACGACAGCCCCTCGGAGAGTGGGCGTGTCCGTAAGAAACAGAAGCTGTCCACGAACTCGCCTACGATCGAATCGTCGTTGTCGTCGCTCGCGTCAGGTCGAATAGATCTACAAGCATCTCTCGAGCCGGCTTCAGCGCGTGCCACGTCCCGGGCAAAAGAGCTCTCTCCGGCACCTGCATCAGCTAGTCGTTCAAGAGGTGTAAGCAAAGGTCAAGGAAGCCAAAACAAATCGGTGTCAGTGACACGAGGCACTGGTCGACTATCCCGAGCTTTCGAAGAATTGGTATCTCCCGGGAGAAACCAGACGGCATTTGGTGAATCGATCGTTGGAATCTTCGAGTGTGTCAGGTTACCTCCGGTCCCCCTCAATCCTCATCTACCCATTATTACCAAGGAGTCTATACGATACCGACAGTCTCAGATTGGCCGCAGGTTTAACTTGGTTACTCCACTATTTTATCCGAGTTCTAGTTCAGAGTCAGAGTCTGAATCTGAACTTGAATGGCATTCACCGGCGCCTTACCTTCACGATCAGCCAATTGAGCAATTATCTCCCCCAGTTAATCGCTCAGACGCGTTCCATCCTGGGACAAAGCCTGCGTCTCTAGAGCATCACTCGCCATCGGCCTTGGAACTTACGTCCGCCCCTGTATCTTCCCAGATCGAGATTATTTCGAATACGGCCTCTGAGAAAGTAACTGGCCAGTCTAAGACAGCTCCTTTCGTAATCGATCTTTCAGACGACGACAGTGAGCCTCCTCGGGAATCGCAGAGTCAAGCGAGTGCTCTCAAGGCCCAGTCCGAGATTGATGCTGCTATTGACCAGCGAAGTCTGCCTCGATCAAAGGATTTGGTCTTCTATAAAACCGTCATATCGGATAGCGATCCTCAAATCTCTGACGTTTCAGTCGGCACGCTACTGAAGCCTATCGGTGAAGACTCACCTTCTACGAAAGGTATGTTCTCTGCTTACAGTTTCAAACTCTAGTACTAATATATTGTCTTCATTCCGAAGATAGCGAGTCTTCTCAATCTTCTCTTGGCCCAAGATTAGGAGAGATCGAAGTCCCGGCAACCATCTCGCAGGACCATCCACCGTCCTCAGAACCAAATCGAGCAGAACTCGATACTTACCCGTTTGTCGAAGACAGTCAGTCTGGTAAGCAGCAAGACAAAAATCAGCAAGTCTCTGTATCCGATTCAGCCCCAGTAGGTCAACCCGTACACTATTCGGAACAGGCTCTCAACAGTCCAGTACGAGATAGCCAGCCGAACGAATTTGCTCCAGAAGACGGCTCCAGCAACGCCCCGTTCACTCTCGTTGAAGAGGAGACAATTCACCGAGTCGAAGGCTGGTTGTCAACACAAGTCCAAGCAAATTTTGAAGTCAATAATATAAGTGATTTTGACAGTGAAAGTTTCCCACAACCTCCGCACCTTGATACACAGATGCTAAACGTTAATTCCAACGTCTCGTTGAACACCAAGGAGAATTCCGCACCAGCTATGGAGGGTCTACAGCAGGGATCTAGCCAGGCTATGCAAGATATTCAACCTGCCGAAGTTGCCTCTCCAGAACCACAGAAGACAATGCCGCCCACAGCATCCCCGCATTCAGCTTCGAAAGCTATGACAGAAGGTCTAGCATCTGGTGTTGCAAGGCTTCCCGATAATAATGTCACCGACGGCTCCATAACATTGGACAAATACAGACTTGGGCCGGCAGAATACGCAGTACCAGTTGGCCTTCGCGATTTCCAACGGCAGATGTATGAGCAGGTTTTAATATTACACTCAAGTGAGATCCTGCGATTTTGCGACTTCGGATCTAGTAGCAAGGCTTTTCGGGATCGGTTAGCACAAGATATGCTAAAAGTGCTCAATCGCACATTACTGGCAGCCACACATCCATACTTACTTGTACCTACGCTGCTTCCGCGAAACCTGAGCGACAAGGATGAATCTCGGTATATTGTACATTCTGGAGAAAAGTTCAGAATCCTCGATAATATTATAACGGTGTTTAAGGAGGCTGGCCTTAAGCTGGGAATAGTTGCACGAGAAGGGCACACTATGGACATTGTGTCCGACTTTCTTGGCGGCAAGAGGATAAAGTATGCAAGACGAGACGGAGTCATTGAATCTGACGTTGAGACCGACGAAGAGGACGTCAATTCCGAGAATGAGGCGTTCGCGAAAGTCACAGTCATTGTTGTCCCATCGACAGCTAGAGACAGGAACACTAAGAAAAAGAAATTTGCGCTTCCGAAAGTCGATCTTGTTGTCGCATTAGATGCCAGCTTTATCGGGTCCGAACCACAGGTTCGGCAGCTTCGCGGCGTCGCAAATGAAGGAGATATTCCCACTGTCCCCGTTTTGCGATTGGTTTCGGTCAATACTTCCGAACACGCGTTACTAGGTGCTGCTGCTACCCTTGGTCTTCATGACTCGGTCGTTGACACTGCAGTTCTGAGCAGTATTATCACCGCCATAACATTACTTCGCGCCCGAGCAGGTACACTTCCAGAATCGGTCGTTAAAGAGATCGATGCAATGCCAGCGAAGCTGCCTGAATGGCTGGCCAGAGGGTGCACTACAATGTTTCCTGTCTCTTTGATAGCGCCCCCTTCCGGTAACTCATTTGCAGTCGATATCCCATCAACGATGTTCTCAGTACGAGAGTTCACGCCAGCGGAAGCAGATGAAGCATTGTCGTCCTTGACAGAAGGGAGCATGGTGTCTGAGCTCCTCAACGTTCTCGAAGCAGAAAATCAGAAGTCCTTGAATCTCGCGATTGAAGCCGCCATTCGTCATATTCTGAAATACACAAGGGAGTCAGATGGCATTGGTGGCGGATCAGCGGGATTACATACGCAGGAGTCGCTTGTGAAGGAGTCAATAGCGCCAAGTTTACTCGAGAAGAATGGATCAATATATCCTGAACAGAGATTTGCGAGTGACCATCTTCAAACGGACGACGTGGTTATGCATGATAATGATAATGCTTATGACAGTGAGCTGGAACTTGATGCGTTGTCAATCGACGAGAAGGAAGAAATGATTAAAGTGAGTTGCATTTGCAACTTGATTTCTGACGTGCTAACTTATTGTGTAGAAACTCAGTGAAGAAAAATTTACGACGGAGATAGCACTTCAATCCAAGGAGTCCGAGCTCGCAAATTTCAAGGAACACCACAGCACCCTTCTGATCAAGTTTGAGAATGCAGACAAGCTCATGAAGCAATTGGTCGCTACCAATGAAGAACTTGAGGCTCGTGCCAAGGCTGCAGAAAGACGCATTGAACGAAGCGAAGCCGAGAAGACTCGTATACGAGAACAGATTGCCGACGTCAAGGTGAAGCTTCAAACGGCTGAGCAGACACTCCTGTCTGCAGGCGCAGATGTGGCTGAATTGCAGCAGATGCGAACACAAACAGCCCAACTTGAGGACGAGAACAAAAAGCTCAGGGACAAGTTGCACAATCGCACAACGGAAACAGAGTATATGCGAGCAGAATATCAGAAGGCATCTACAGCTGCGGCTGAGGCGACATTGGAGCTAAAAGCTTTGCAAGAGGCCAATGAGGAGCTTAAGCGCAAGGTCAAGGGCGAGGTTACCCGTCTGAAGGAGATGCAGTGGGATAGTGAACGAGCACAGAAAGATGACATCATCAAGGAGCTTAAGATTCGTATGGAAAATCTCGAAAACAATGTCAAGCGACTGCAGCTTGATAGACAAAGCACGCGTGGGCGTTATGGCGTCCGCTCTTCCAGCGTTCCCAGACGGGGGCTTAGTCCTGCAACACGATCGCGAGCTTCGTCGCCGTCCACAACTGGCAGTGCCACTCCAACGTCAGCTCATCCGCTTCAGAATGTTCGAGGTGTGGGAGTCTGAATGGGATCAACCATATTGGGTAAATGTAGGGATGAACTTTGTACGACTTTGGTATGTTAGACGCATGAGTTTTATTGCGGCGTTATTGAAAAGATTGTCTTGTATTATGTTGGTCATATGTACGAAAGATGTATTGATGCGATAATTAATTCTACAAAACATTGACCGGTCAAAGGCTCCGAAATCACAGGGCACAAGCTCTGGGACTTGCCCTTCAACCCTAACCTGGTAGCTTTTGCCTTCACATACTATTGTGCTCATTTAAGACGTCGAGTCAACCCTCCAACGGTACTTACAGTCCTAGCACTAATTTGCGAACGCAATAAAGCAAAACCCGCAATGCTCGAAGAAGTCGACGATATTGATGACATGGACTTTGATCCATCAGACTTTGATCCCCGCAAAGTTCTGGCTGCCGCGTCACCTCGTCCATCGCCATCGGCATCGTCATCTGCAACCAGCAACGCGCGACCGCCGGCCGGTGATCCTAGTGCACGGCCGGTCCATAGTATACCTGGACCAGGGCAAATGCAGTTTACGCAGGATCCGTCGATGTTTAAGGAGTGGCAGGTGGTGTATCCTGTGTACTTTGATGCGCGACGCACACATCAAGAAGGTCGGCGGGTGAATAAGGAACTCGCTGTTGAGAATCCGCTCGCGAAGACTGTTGCAGATGCTTGTGCTAGTTTAAGAATTCAGGTCTTTTTTGAGGTGGGTATTTAGCTATATGGTTAGCTTCGGCAAAGTCGTTAATAATGGCAATTGTAGCCGCAGAAAGTTCATCCTAAGGACTGGTCGAACCCTGGACGAGTACGTGTGCTTCTGAAAGACCCTGACACGAAGCTACTACTTAATCCTAGTATCAAGAATAGTATGTATTTTATGGTATTTACGTTATTCGAATCGCTGTTGACTTCTCCTGCTAGAACGTCATCTGTACAGAGAGATTGCTTGTTACTTGAAAGATCATGCGACAAAGCCGGAAGACCCACTGAAGTTACCTATTCCTGGCTTGCCCAACGATAAGCCGCCAGAGAAGCCCGCCGTGCCTCGAGGTTGGAAGATCAACGACGTATTGCCACTTCACAGTTGTGCGTTGACGGGAGGCGGTGTTTCGGATAATATCTTCAAAGACATGGGAGGTGGTATGGGACTGCCAGGCTTGGAGGGTCTGGCTAACGGAAAACTACCGCCTGGCCTGGCTAATCTTCCAGGTGGTCTTAAGGGTCTCGAAGGTATGGGTGGTCTCAATGCATTGCAACAATTAGGCGGCTTGGAGGGTCTTGGTGGACTAGGAGGTCTTGGTGGACTGGGAGGTCTTGGTGGCACGGGAGGTCTCAGGGGGCTTGGTGGAATGGGAGGGGCCAGTGGCTCTGGCGGACGTGGAGGAGGACGGAAATTACGGAAATAAGTTAGTCCATAGATATTTGGAAGAATATATAATGATTCCCGACGCAGCTGATTAACGAGTGGCCATGTGTGAGCTTGGATTCTCATATATGATTAAACACAGAATAGTGGTTTGCCGGATACTACCCAGATACCCAGTCGAGATGCGATGCTTTCAAAACATACAAATGAAATATTCAATTGTACGAGTGCAAATTTATCAAGAATCCCATTTCTTCGCTTCCATTCCCTCTGCGGAAAAGTTAGTTTAAGGCGATATGAATGTGAACGAGGAAAGTAGGAGTATTACTTGGAGGCTCGGTCTTGACTTGGTCCTTCTTGACTTCCGCCCAATTGGTGCTTAACGCCGTGCCATTGCTTTCGACGTAGCTCTTCATCATCGCTCTCTTCGTATCTTCATCCGCGCCTTCGTATAACTGCTTGAAGAATGCAGCCGCGCTATCGCCAGTATCCTCGTCCCCGGTCAAGCTATCCTTCGCAAGTTCCAGAGCAACTGCATCCCAATTCTTGTGTCCCTTCTTAGATGAAGTAGGATACGAAGGCAGAGCAGCTTGCTTCGTAGCGACTTCGACATCAGATGCCTCGAGGGCGGCCCATTTGCCTGGAACCGACTTTCGAAGCTTGAGCTCGATCTTGGTGGTAAGGACTAGGTACTTTGAATTTTCGGGATCAATTTCACCTGCCAGCGGGCCTATCTCGAAACTAAAGTCTGAGCCACTGGCGAGTGGATATGTGATAGAGAACTTTGCGGCACTGTTAGTGTACATACCAGATTCATATTTCTGGCGAGAACTCACTGAATCCTTCTGTATGGAGACAGTCGTAGCGTTTTTGGGGGCAGACTTCACAAATAACGTAAAGGTGACATCTTCTGGAGTTTGATACCATTCATGACTGAGCCATGCAGTGTTAGCAAAGTAAATTTTAGTCGCGAGATCAATCACTATATCCTAAGAACCGATAAATGCTCCCGTACCGAACTTTGGGCTCCTTGCTGCCGGCGTCAGCGGACATCGTAGCTATATTGTAACTAGAGACTGTTCAGATCACGGTTGCCGACCAAGGAGATGTTGATTTGCTGTTTTATATGAGTTGAGACTTCGCTGGCTTGTAATGGGTCGATGTTTGTGTGGGGGGACAACTCAGACCAAAACGTCGCTATTCCAGAATGATCCCAGATTGGTAAGGGTTCTTCTTTGTGTAACTGTTGTCCATCCACGGGACAACGGTTTACGCGACACACTCACCATCATTTCACTATCTCGTTCCAACAATGTAAAATGTGAAATGTTCGTCATAATGATTTAAAGTTACAAATACAGCAGACGCTATTTCAGTCCTAAAAGTACACGCAAAGTATATACATTGAGGAAACCACACCTATTAAAATCCGTATTACGACTCCGACTAAGACGACTATATCCTGGTTATTCATACACATGCAGCGTTCTAGCTGTTATAAATATTTTGTAACACGACGCCGTTCCAATACCACAAATCAAACCATACTCGCATGAAACGCCAATCCGCATTGGAAAGTCATTGCTTCAACGGTCAAGCTGGCAACGACAGGTTATTCAGCCCGGCAGACATCTCGACATTCGGGATCTGACCGTTGTTCCTATAGAACACATCTATCCAGAACTCATCATCGACCAGCAACTGACTTAGGTCAAGGCTTGACGGAGGAGGAAAAGCGTCATCTGGCATAGGCGCATCTGTATCGATTTCTGCAGCAACAGGTGCCGACGAATATGAACTACCAGCAGTCCTCATAGGTAGTGGGCTACCGGGACCATTAACCGGTGTAGCATTACTAGCCGAGTCTCGCCGTTGCTGTTGCTGACGCTGTTCCAGTAAATGTTCTTCGCGAATATGCTCGTACACGGTCATGTTAGTACCTGGCATTCTAATTTCCTCATCAGGCGAATATGACGCTAACAGCATCGAAGCGGCCAATGAGTTTGCGCGACCGTCGTTCGAAGTCGTCTGCTGCTCCTGCACAGCAACAGAACTGAGCATTTCCAACGTCGATGCGTGCGTAGAATTAAATGAAGACACCAATTTCGACTCATACTCAGGCACGGTACGGAATGACACACTCGCACGATCCGTATCCGTACTACTGCTATTCGACCGGACAGACGATTGAGGCGTTGCAATTCTCGAACTGTCACCAGACTCAATTGACGTACTGACTTTCTGAGTATGAAACCACAAGTACAACTTCCCCAAAATGTACTTGAACTTCAGGGCAACAAGCGATGCTGGGCCTTCGCCACACAGAAGAACGAGCTTCTGGTATGTCCGCCCGAGATAGTACTCCGGCCGTACCATACTCAGCGAGCATACAGACGTCAGACTGTTAGTCTTAATCACCGTCAAGGCAATCTTCAGCAAGATCGTACACGCGTATGTCACACGACCGAGACAATGTACTGGTACAAATGACAGAAGGGGGATGTCACACGAGCAGAACAGATCAATCAATCCGTGACAAGTAGCAATACACCATACAATTGCTTCGGCATGATATGGTGTCATCTGTGGCGGACTTGGCTTTATTGAGTCTTCGGTGAACGGAACCGTGAAATCATTACGGTTCGTCTTGTTGTGTAGACCCACCTCATGAAGGTATATCTGCGCGCTGTAATAGGACGTCAACAGAAGCACTGCAAATCATTAGTACCATGGCACATGTCATAAACCCAACAATACGGCTCACCATTGGACTGGTCTTCTTCGGGAAGCCCACTTCTCCAGTCGCTCAGATTCCGCTCGAAGACTCTAATCATATGGACAAGTCTCTTGTCGTTCATTTCAACCGGGTCATTGCAATCCAAAGGATGAAATATATCAGCAATATTTTCGATGATCTTGTGCAACCTGGCAAGTCTGACAAGCGTGCGATCTGAAGGAATGGCATCATTGACATCCAAAACTTCGCAACATTGATCCAGATAAGTCGTCCAGCGGATCACTTCAGCGTCTCGGAAAAGCATATTGAGAACACACGAAGACACATATAAACCCAGCCAACTCCGGCGACATTCCAGAGATTGCGTGTCGACAGACTGTACTGCTCTAAATATTGTTTCCGCTTTACGATGACCGTGGACCCTCGGCGGCCTATGTAACCCAATTTCGCGTGCAACTGTAACAGCACAATTGGTAAATATGTTAACTTTATTGCACTCGTATATCTCTGGTGGGTTGTACCAAATGCACATAATCATAAGGCACTGAACGAGGTCGAGAGTTTTATTTCCAATGACGAAAAGCTGCTCGGCGACGATACGGTAAAGCTCTGCCATTAATTGGCTGGAAATTTCAAGCGAATCCTTCGTTTTGGCAATAGTCATGGCCAAAATTGACAGAGTGGTCAACGGCTTGCTCACTAGCACTTCACGAAATGCCATATTCGGTGGAAAGTAGATAAATGGCATGTGGGGAAGCATATTGTAGATAAAGTAATCAAATGCTTTCTGGGCCATCTCTTCGCTGACGTTGTATCGCCTTAAGACCTCTTCAATATGCTGAGGCTGAACAAATCGCAAGGCCCTTACATCGACGGGCTGTCCCAACGGTCCATTGTATACCTTACAAAACGCGGATAGTTCGTCCGGCCGCAACGACGCCAGCTCCGCCAGACCGGATATGGAGGAGAAGTCTGGTCGCACCTGTGGCTGTTGTTGATGCTGTTGCATCGCTGCATTCAGAGGCGGCGTAGGATACGAGTTTCCGTTAACCGCTAGCTGAGGGGGAGGAATATTTTGCGTCTGCATCTGTGCCATGGGATCGCCACGCCCGCCCGCATCAGTTTGCATCGACGTTTGCCCGCTCGCCGTCAATGGTGGCTCGTGGGGCCCTCTTGGCGTCAGAATCTCTCGTTCAGCTGTCGTCTCCTCGTCCTTTTGTCCTTTGGTAGCCGCTAAGCGTGCGGTTAACTCATCCAATTTCTTTTCCAAATCAGCCACTCGCCTGCATATCAGTCAGCACCCTGGGAGTAAAAACTCGTACACATGTATGTAACGTACGTATCCGTTCGCTTCTGTCGTTTTCGGGCATTAACTGTAAACACGCATTGTCGCGAAGATTTGTAGCATCGATGGCAGGTTCCAGCGGGGTCTGTTTCGTCATGGGGAACACACCGGACTTTCAAAGCCCGGCAATGATCGCACGCTCGAGATCTTTTATGGTCGTCACTCGCATTCGAAGATGGCACAGCTCCAGGTGACTGATCTGATGTACTGTGCATGGCAATGGACGGTAGAAGCGGCTGCGCAGGTGACGAACTGGCTGAAGCCGAAGAAACAGGAGACATGAGAGCAGCTGCATTCGGTTCTGGACCGGACGACGACATCACCACGCCACGATGTTGAGATGGGTTTGACGTTGACTGCCCGGTGTGATGAGTCGGATGGATAAGCGACGACAGTGAATAAGGTCCCGAAGATGACGGCGAGACAGAGGACGCCAATTGCTGGGATGGTGGCGGTAGTAGTGTTTTCGGTGCGGTACTGCTACTATGCTGCGGTATTTGTTGTTCACGATCCTGTTGCTGTTGCTGATGAGGAATCCCACTCCCGAGGCGCCCTGGGCCATGATAGTACATATTACTACCTGGCGGCTGTTGAACAGAGGTCGGCGTGGGACCTGTAACGTTGATGGGAGGTAAGGCGGTATAGTCCGCCATCGAAGTCTTCCAGACTACCTAATAGCAGGACCGACAAGCTTAAACGCTCGATTTGAGAGATACACTGCCAGCGATCCACAGGGTCAAAGTTAAAGACGAGGTGATGATGAGGTTGCCAGAGTGGAAGGAGAGTCGGCAAGCAAACCACCGAGACAGCAGTAAAGTCATTATTGTCGTAGTGAGCGCTCGACGTCGCGCTTTGCCGGCCGACTATCCGATGTTGGCCTGGCATTTTCGCTGCGACCTTTGTATGCTCGCCGCTATGCTGTATTAGGCTTAGTTCCTGCTAGTCCGCATCGTCGCCTGTGCTAGCAATACGCCGTGACAAACCTAAAACCACCCGTGGCGTTATGATTGACTAGGTGATGCGAATCAGTCGGGATCGGCCCACGGACTCGCCGGCGCAATTTACTTGCGGTTATGGCGTAACTCGTGCACACCTGCGGATCTCACGGCCAACCGGCCGAAGCTGAGCCGATCCGGGTTGTCAGACAGCTCACACCACTAACACCGATGACATCATGAATGACACAAGGCAGAGAGTATGGCCATGCTATGGTTTATTCAAGCCTGGTTTATTGTATAATTTTATAGTTGCCTATCATGCTACAGTGCATGGCCTATAGTCTGCTCTGGACTAGTGCTCAATGTTCACGGGGCAATGGTGGCCCTGCATTACTTCTAGTTGATTTGATTCCCTTACTACGTGATCAGCTAATTGCTTCAGACAGCTCCTGAGCATGGTGTGCTGCTATAACACCAATTCGCTTGCGAGCTTATTCTAATATAATTCCATTCTCGTAACAAAGGATCGAGGTTGATCCTTATTTGCTGCCTACCCCATTACAAGCCCTAACCTCCACTTGAAATCCACGGCGGCGCGTACTCAGACGTGTCTATAGTCGATATCCAATGAGCAGCTACAAGGTATGGTTAACAATGAATTCATGATTCTCCAGTGCTTGTGATAAGCTCTTGTGTCTCAGCAGTTGTCACGAGCTATTGATACGAGCATGGCCAAGGCAACAGAGATCATGACTTCGACGCCTACGGATGGCCTCGACCCGACGCCGTTGCATCCTTCTAACGCGTCCCCGGCATCAATCGGGTTTTCGCCATCCCGAAGAAGCTCTAGGACATCGTCGCTGCTACGCCCACGATCTGCTTCGTCATCATCGATATCGTCGACATCAAGCCAGCCTATTAGTCCCGCTCCTGGTGGCTTGTCGTCGCCAGGATCCGCTTCGTCATTGTTCATACCGTCATTTACGAGCACATATCATGCACACAGTCATGTAGGCGGTTATATGCACAGTGAAGTTGCGTCTGGTAGCTCAGTGTCTATGGTGCCCGTCATCCAAGAGGCGGTCGTGACGAGCGAGCCAGGCACGCCCGACGAGATCGGGATTGCCGAACATGGACAGGATGAAGACAGCCTCAGCGAGAGCGAAGCAGACTCGGCGTCTGCGAGTATTCCGCCAATGTCAAGGAGGGGATCATACGCCGATGGTGTAGATCTGACTCATCAGCAATCATTGGAATCGTCGACCGATTCGCTCACGACTCTGGGAAGCACTGCGGGGCCGTTAGTGTCCACTGCCTCTAATGGATCAGTTGCGCCCTCTTTTTCGGCAGTGTCGGCTACAAACGTAGTACCACGCCGGATGGTGCCGCCACTGGCGACGACGAAGTTTACATCGCTATCTCAGCAATACTCATCATCACATGCGTCAACTGCTGCCTCAGTCACACATGCGAGACATGGATTGTCTTCTCTACGCCGAAACAGTACCAGCAGCCATAATAATACATCCGCGGTGTCGTTGATACTGGAGAACTCAGCGCCAGTGGGCGCATCCTGGAAGTCAAGAGCAAATAAACTGCGGAAGAAGGGTAGTTCGACTTCTTTAGCGTCTATTACAGGAAAGTCCAAAAACTCTTCAAGCGCAACAGGATCCTCATCAACCGCGGGTGCCTTTGGTGCACGTACTCGCGAGCACTCAGGGCTCTCGAAATCCCGCTTCTTCTTTCTACAGCCAAAACATTCTGCGCCTCCACCTCCACCTCCACCTCCACCTCCAATCCTCACAGGGGGACCACGGCAACAGCCTCATCACAGCAAAGTTCCTCTATCAGAATCAGCGACTGGAGCTGGTGGAGGCAGCTCGGGCTCAAGCTCGGCATCGTCCACGGCAAGTTTGAGCAGTACGCCCTCTAATGCCATTGGACAGAATTCGCTGGCAAGCGCTTCTCAACAGACACTCTTTGTGCCGACTTCAAAGCTCCATGCAAATGGGGAAGGCGTCGGAAGTGAGCGTCATCATAAACCACGAAAGTCCCCGTTGTCTCCTCTTGACGGCCGACCGTCTCTCACACTGGATGTTCGACGACTAAGTATCAGCTCGCAAGCGTCGCCCCCGTCCTACTACTCTTATCCCTCTACGACTACTTTGACCGGAACAACTGACAAGCAACACAAACATCATCTTCTATTGCGACCGCGCAAGGACTCGCATCCGGGAACAATCCTCTCGTCGAGTTCGTCAAATTCGAAATTGACGTCGGATGCCGGGAGTATATATTCCTTCAACCCGGCTTCACCGGCATATGCATCATATACACCGTACGGTTTGCAGAAGAGCATATCGGCTCTCGATGTCAAGGCAATGAGTTATAAAGATATCAATAAGATCGGTGAGCAAGCGCTTGAAGATGTGTGGCCATTTCTTTGCGCGAGAGTAACGCCATTGTTCACCGGTGATGGCTTGCGAGTCCCGGTAGAAGATCTGAATAAGCTTGTTTTGCTTCACGCGAAGCGGAGAATCTCGGAGCGAGATCCAGGCACACTGATCAATGACGTACGGGATGTTTTGCGACTAGGTATATCTGCCATTGATCCAGCACCTCAGGTGCAATCTGTGACTGACAACGTTCTGGTGGAACATGTGGCAGACTTATGGCATTTTTTCCAAGCGTCGGTGTTACCGTACATTCAAGCGGTCTTTGTGCCATTGCAATTGGAATTTAAAGGTGTTGGATCAGTGATGTCGCGGGAGCAAGCTACCAAATTCTGGGAGCGGCAGAAAGTGCAACCGACTAAGTTCAATAATATCAAAATTATGGCACTGGTATCCTTCAGGGACTGGATAGTGTTGCCGCTATACTTGAGGCTTAAGCGTGAGTTTGCTTTCTGTGTTGATGGTTGACTTTGGGCAAGTTCACTAACGCTCAGGTCAGATGCGTTCTCTGCGACGTCCATGTTCTTAACAAAGGATACTTGTCCTCGCCTAGTACAGTGCATGGGTCTTCTATCGTCTATAAATTCCGGTGACGAAAAGCAGCAACGAGTAGATGAGCTAGCAAGACTAGTTCGCAAGTTATGGATTGACAGCAAGTTACAGCATCTGTGATATTTGTAATATTAGATTAGCGTATTGTTCATGTATGTTCGGGATGAGGTACTTTAAAAGTTGGTGTTCTACGGTGTATGGTGTTGTCTACGATGCTGTTCAATATTGTTTAGTAGTCTTGGATAACATATCTGTCAAATGATATCATCCTTTGGTTGTGTTCAATTCCCATTTTCACCCCATATGTACAAATTATCATAAATCCTAACCAAGTAAACGCCAAACTTTCGACCCGTATTCCATATTCACCAAGTCTAAGGCAACCATTTATATCCAACTCTATACGCACAACGCACCTAAATTCTCTAACTGTTTCAATAAATCATTATTGAACTCCTTTTGCTTCTTTTCTTTCTCAACCTGCTCTTCCGCCATCTGTCGTAGCTCTTTTTCCAGCCGTTCCTTTTGTTCCTGTTCCTTCTTCGCCTTAATTGCCTCCGTGTTAAAAAGGCCCATACCAATCAACTCTGTATCGTCAATATCCTGCAACAAGTCCTCTGTATGGTTATGTTGCTTCGCAGCTACGTGCTTGCTGTACTTGGTATTGCCGCGGAATCTGCGTTTGGCGAGGCTGTGCTTTCGTGCTTTGATTCCCGATTTCAGGGGCACGACATGTCGTTTTGACACGCCGGAATTGGATTTTTGGACTTGTGTCCGTGACGTGGGTTGTGATGGCATTTAAACTTGCAGAACGCGTCTGACTGGAAGATCAGAGATTTTGAGCAGAAGTAAGTACGATCTGAAATATTTCGCGGTTCGATGTTGGGAGTTTAGTGTGGTTAGGGCGTACTTTGGAACGTCATAAATCGGAGTGTAACTTGTATACGTCTGCCCTGGATTGTACTTCTGTTTAACAGCGTTACAAGGTAACCGACAATCTCAATCTGTCAGATCCGAGCGACTCAATCACAATGGCGACAGACGCATCCCCCCAATCCGAGCTTCGCGCTCTCTACAGCTACAAACCCTCAGTAGAAACCGATGCCGCGAGTTCAAGTTCGGGCTCACATACCATAACAGTACCACTCACATCCATATCTCACCAAACGAGTACTAATAGTAACGGTGGGCATGATGCGTTAGAAGCACTAGCTAGTCAATTACCAAAATTTCAGGCTGAAATAAATGCGTATTTGACGGAACGGATCGAGCGTTCCAAAGCCGACGGTGATCGGGAGCAGATGGAAAAACTTGAACGGACTGTTTTGGACGGTGATGAGGAGGAAGAAGATGACGAGGAGGAAGATGAGTAGATAAGGAAGTTGGCGGTGTAGTGGCGTGTGGAATATGTGGCTAAAATGTATATAATTGTATCATAGGTAGTTATATGTGATTGGGACTTTCGAGGACAAACTTGCATAATCCGGTAAATACCAATTATCTTATCATGAGTGACAAAATGTAGACTAATCAAAAGTACATTCTAAATAGAATACAGGCTACACACAACACCATAATGCAACATCAAATGATAACAACGTAATGTGAGAAATTTCCGCACTATCTTCCAACTCCAACAATAACCACTCAAGTAAAATGTAATGTATATTTAGTTAGTATCGGCCCAAACACTCAGCGCTCACGTCATGCCACAATAGGGCCTTCCATTCGTCTTCTGATACGAGCATAAATACGTCTCCAGGTACAGACAGATGGTGCCGGCTATAACAATTCCACCGGAATCAGAAACACCGACCGCGCCCATTGCAAACTCACGGTCCTCGATAGCAACGGTCTCGCTTACAAGCAGAAAAGTATTAATATACGCTGCACCACCAAGTAGACCTTCGTAAAAGATAATAATCATGATGATGTACACGTCCGGTATGAATGAGTACATCGACTGTGCGACGAGAATGACAACGTTGATTAACTGCAATGCGGCCGGAACGTATAGTTTTCGGATGCGGACGAAGTGCGAAGACGATCTCGAGATGAATACACCCACTGTATTATATTATCTGTTAACTTGCTTGTGCATTAAACAATTCCAGGAAACGGACATACATTGGTACAAAGTGCCATACGTCACGTAGGCATCACGGTAGTAGGTAAACGGCATCTCTTCGATAGGGAAGAGTAGGGTAGGAGAGACACCCTGGTTGATCACGTATTCTCCTATGTACACCAACATGAGAGGCAACATGTACGGGACAAACAAAGGACCCAAGCGCGACAGAGTCTTGCTCATCGACTTCATAACTTGCTCCAAGGATGGCGCCTGGGAGAAACCAATTCCGCTGGATATAGATGCTTGGTCATTTCCCGGAGGGTTTGTCATTATCGACTCTGAGGCGGGAGCGCCATGTTCTTCGTATCGGAGAAGTGAATATGCCGGTGCTCCCGCTGCAGTAAATGTTGACGACTGCGATACTAGAAGTGGGTCGGGTTGTGGCATGATCCAGAAGAATGCAAAGAAGAAAATAAGAGGTAGGAGACTAGACGCGAAGATCGTTCCCCGCACGCTCAGTCGCAGCCAAGTCGTCGCAACCAGATATAGAAAACCTATCTATCATTATAATGCCTATCGACGATACTAGCAATAAATGCCTACTCACTTCCCACTAATCCGGCACCGCCTGTTCCGGAACTGAACCCTGCCAGACTAAGAGGCGAATAAAAGTGAGTGAGCTGTAGGAAGGTAAGCTCGCCCAACCCGGACGATAAGGAAGCAAGAACAACGCCAAACAAGCGAGCGCTTATGGACGACGTGAGAGCGACGCATTGCATTCCGAACAGCGACAATGCAACCAACATGAATATCCGAACTCTGCGAGACAATCAGTAATCGTGGCAGTAGTCGATGACGGCACCAGCTTACTTGTAGGCAATCCTGTGAATGTAGAACGGTGCACTAAGTTTCACGAAGAATGAAGGCATGACATCTGCTAATAGAACCGTCGCCTTCGGTACATTTGCGCCTACCAGATCAAGTGCTGCGGAGAGAATGATAACGTAGAGTACGTTGTTAATAAGGCCATATAGCCAGAACGCTGCAAACAACCGTGACCGACTACTCGTCGTAGGGGATGAAGGTTGAGGCCGCCGTATGGCACCCTCCAGCTCAATCTCGCGCTCTTCGTCTAGTGAATTACCTGCGGCCATGACAACGCAAAGTCGGATTTCAGAGTGCTTCTATGGTGGATATCTGTATACTCGCGTTCTCGTAAAGCACTAGGGTCGAGAACTATTTGTCTGCTGTATAAGCATAAAATTGTTCGATCAGACAGCTTAAAATGCAAGTTGACGTCTTTTTGGTGGAAGAATATGAACAGCGATGCAATGCTGATTGCTGGAGGTTCGCGCCTGCTTATCGCAGGACGGAAACCTCCCAAAGCCAGGCGCGGGTGTGAATTTTATCCAACCCACAACGCAATTAGGAACATCTGACAAAGTAGGCAGCAGATCTTACCATACTTCATTTTAATCTCACTCGATGACTAAAACAAAACAACCTTGTGAATTCCACCGGCAAGAACTAACTATAATAACAAATACTCTTTGGAATGCAACTAGTAGAGAGCACAATAAACACGCAATAATGACAACCAATCCGAAGAAGAAATGTAGACACCCTCTGGACAGTTCCTACCAATATAGGTAAAGTAAATGAAAATATCGATGAAATGACAAACTAAAATATGTATCAAACATGTACGTCTTTTGCCATAATGTAGAACGAGTAAGACAAACCCTAAAACATGAAGTTCGGAACACGTGTAACAAAACATCTGCCTTTTGACATCGGTCGCCTCCAGCCATAACCTGACGACCTTAATCGTCATCTAAATCTGCAATTTTCGTCGCTCAAGAGCCTGCATCCTTTTATACACTTAAGCCCAAAAGTTGCCACACGACCGGCACAAAGCACAAACGATGGTTGTCGACTCTGGCTTTGGAACAAAATCCCAAGTCAAGACAGTCTAGAATTAAACGGGGGCCTATTAGTTTTTAATAAAAATCGCGCGCTGCTCATGTCTCATATTCTTATACGTTGTCTTGTCAAGATGATCCATACCAATGGCATCATCTTTCTCAGTCATGTCATAAACAACCTGCTCGTCTTCGAGATATAGTGGTTTGGAATACTGCGTTCTCTGAACTAGAGCAAACTTGATCTTCTCGAACTGTTTGTCTTTAAAGCCTGTCCGCTCTCGAAGACGAACTTTGGTATCGGCAAATTTTTCGCCGGGCTTAAGTAAGAAGTAGAACGGTATGCCATGACTCCGAATAGGCTCCTTCTGAAAGTGGTAGACTTCGATATATCGGTCATCGTCCTTCTTGTTTAAGTCATCCTCAGTCATCTCTTCCGCATATAGTTGTGTCGAGTCAATAATAGATAGCACCGAGTAGTCTTCCGGATAAAGTCTGTGCAGTTTGTTCATGTGGACGCCAAAGAATCGAACACGAGAAGCCACTTCGTCAGACAAATTCGCTTTCACCTTCAGCACCTCAAGAACGTCCTTCATGATTCCATTCTTCGGAACTAGAATATCATACTGGAACTCTTGGGTGATGCCATCTGTTAGCCAAATCAATTTGAGTGCCTTCTTCGTCTCCAATTCCTGTAGGCTGAGATCCAAGACTTCGTAAAGCATGACATTAGAATATATCTGTGAGTAACCAGTGTGCAGCATCTGACCAAGGTTGAGCGTGGAGGTGGCCTTAATAATAGTTTTAATCGATCCAGATAACTGTGTTGTCGTGAAACGAATATGTGTGGGGTCGCATTTCAAATGCGCGGCGACTTTTTGTGACAGCTGCTCGAGTGTAAGCAACAGCAAAAGACAAACAACCCACGATGCAGCACAGACCTGTTGATAGCTATCCTTTAAGCTAAGCCAAAGTTCAAAATCTTCCTGGACTGGTCCATTCTGGAACCTCGGTTTGAACACAATAAGTACCCTGTTTCGCAAGAAGTCGTAGTATGACTTGACGTCATGGCAACCGCTAACCTTTGCCAGTCTCAATCACAAGTAAGCTACCACGTTCACAACTGCAAACAAAGATACTACCACTTACTCGCTCTCGGACAGATGCTTCTGGAAGCATATTATATCTCCTTCTTGAATCTCGACCTGAGCAAAAGTTTGTTTAACTTTGATTGCCTCAATCATAGACGGCTGGATTTCCTCATAGAGATCGATCTGGGTATTAGACGGCCACTGCATCATCTTTATGATTGAGGGGAATATGTCGGACACCTTATCGTTACGACCGACAATGCAACATCCCATGCCCGTTAAAGACTGTGTAAATGGATCGAAATACTTCAGGAAGATCAGAAGCTTGCTCGCCGTCTGCCCACCTTCTGCTTGCCATGGAATGATAGTGTTAGACTCCGGGTCAATCTGGGCTTCCTCCATCCATAGTCGCAAGTCCGGCGATTTTCCAGACTGTCGTTCTTTAATCTCCTCCAAAGATCGCGGAAGCATGTCGAGCAAAGGGATATCCGGCCGCAATGTCTTGTTCTGTCGGCTCACCATTACCCAGAAACGGATAGTAGACGCGTCGTCCATACCCAAATCCTTTGCAACACGCTCACGCAAATCTTTGATAGTTGATGTCTTCAATACTTTGAATGTCATCGGACGAGCTTCTGGCGGGCTCTCCTCATGGGCTTCGTCTGACCAAGGTCCGATATCGACACCATGATAGCGTATAAATTGTCGATCACTCATGATCCGAACGTACATGTAAAGATGCTGCTCCTCCCGCTCTTTCCGTCTTGCCTCCTCTTCCCTCAGTTCGCGTTCCAAGCGCTCTGGAAGATGTCGAGGGGTGTCGTCTTCGGCGAGAGGCGCCAGTACATGATCAATCCGGGACTTTCGCAAGTACACCAACATATACGCATTCGAGTGTCGCTTGAGAGAGAACTTGCCGAATTGTCGAGCGGGAGGATATTGACCGGGAAACGTTGTGTTGTTGAGCGGGGTTTGCTGTTGTGGATCTTCTCCATAATTCTCGTCTAGGACTTCTTTGAGTGTTGCACGTGTAACCCTATCATCGTCAAATTTATACCAATACCCATCTTTCTCAGGCTTAAGAAGGGCATAGTAATGACCAGCATTAAGATCGCCACTATGAACGAGAACACCATGAAGTACATAGACCCAGGGCTCATCCTTTGGGGCATCCGGAACAAGGAATTCTTGCAGATTAATTTCGAGAGGAAATTCATGCCGGTCATTGATCTTAACCATCATATCTCTGTTGAAATCATACTCGAATCGCTTCAGCTGTAAATGCAGGACAGGAGGAAAAGATTGAAAGATAACACCTTTCTCGGCATCTTGAAGACCATATCCTGTAGCTTGATACTGATTTTCACCATTGAGAGTCTCGACTTGGACGTAATCTTTAAATGACTTCTGAAGATTTTTCATCCCCTTAACGTTCAGCTGAATATCCCAGAAGTCTTCACTGCGTGAGCTTTCAAAATCCACATTTATACACTTGACAAAACTCTTCATCTGACCCACAAAGAGTTCAGTAAGAGCACCATCGACTTTTGTACCCTTCATTTTGCCTTCAAGGTTATCCATCAAAACTCGGTTTAGCTCCTGGACGTCATGCTGTGTGAATGCGTCTGTCGTATCCCATCCAAACGATCTGGTGAGCTCGAGTGTGCCGACAGGATGTGCTGATGTCTGAAGCTGATAAAATACCCGCTGCAGAGCTAGAGGAACGCTGCTGATCGGTTCATCATTCTCGGTAGGAATTTGGTAAACGGCCTTTCGGAAGTACTTGGTGAAATACAGGGACTGTAGAAGTGAGTTCATATAACACGTAGCGCCCTGATTGCGTAATCCGACGTAACCGGTTTCCTTCTTCGAGTTGTAGCTATAACAAGGATACTTCGTTAGTAGCGGTATTGATGATAACTTCCTTGTTTACTTACTTGATGAAGTTGTGCCAAAGAACGCCTGTAGGATCCTTGATGATTTTGACATAGGCAGTAATATTCGCCTTATCATCTTCTACCAGAGGTATATCCTTATCCTCATGCTTGGTTGTGAGTTTCCTCAGTTCGTAGAACTTGGTGAAACCCCAATCCTTTTCCTCTGGAGTGAATCTGTGACTGGCATCTATGTAGCCACATTAGTGCGATGGCTCGGTAGTACTCTTAATTTGAAAAGCAAACACTTACGGTGCTCCGCATAAATCGAAGGATCGCGATAGTTTGATAGAACAAGGCCGAACTGTGCACACACTGACCAATCGTGGTTCTCGTCATCCGTGATCTTCTCTATCGGGCAGCATTCCAAATACAAGGAAACGCAGTCCACTGCATTTCCTGCTGGAAACAATAGAGCTTTCCATTCGAAATTTCCGCATTTGAAAGAAGGACCGTGCAATCGTTTCTCTAGCTTCCGCCAGCTGTCAATGTGCCAAGTGTAATAACCTTCCTCTTCGGGCTCTAGATCGTCAAGCGGCGGGCAGACCTTGCCCATCATAGCGGCATCTAAGTAAATGACAATTAGAATAACCGTCCAATCGGACACATTGATGCAGGGGCATACGATCATCGGCGAGAATGACGGGTGGCTCGGCCGATTCGACGGGCTTTTCGGGCAGTGACACCTGCGACACCTCTAGCGGTGGCGACGGAGTACTTGGCGTATCGACAGACATATTCTCGTTGTCCGTGTCATCCTATATACGAAATCCAGTTCAGTATATCGATCGCGTGGCGATGCTGTGACCTGGGAATCAGATCAACAGCTGTCGGCAGATTGTGTACGTACCGCAGAGGAATCGACAATTCCAGCAGCCGGCCTGTCTAAATCCATAGGATCTACAAGCGGGGAGAAACGGGAGAGAAAAGAGGAAAAGAAATACGACGGAATCGTGACGAATTGTATACACTGAGCAGTCCAACTGTCAACAGAATCAAAGGCGAGATGACCTGGGACTAGTGTTTGCGAGAACTGGTGAGTGAGAGAGCATACGAGAGAGTGAGTGCCCGTCCCGAAAGTGAATCACGTATCATGACACAACAGTCGTGACTGGCTTGTGATCCATAGTCACGTGCAATATCTTTTAAGTATTGCACATCAACAGGTACATGTTTAACGCATTCAATTTTTATCAATTGACAGGACGATAAACATGGATTACCAAAATCGAGCTGGATCAAAGAAAGGAGGTATGTATCGGCTAGTTGAAACTATATATTCGTGTATTTGGCAAATAGTGCTCAGGTTGACATGATTTATAAATATAGGTGGCGGTGTAGCAGGTTGGTCTGAGACGAATGCTGATCGCCGTGAGCGTCTCCGCAAGCTTGCGCTTGAAACAATCGACCTAGAAAAGGACCCTTATTTTTTCAAAAATCACTTGGGATCATTTGAATGCAAGCTTTGTCTTACAGTTCATGTAAATGATGGATCATATCTGGCGCACACACAGGGTCGAAAACACCAGACTAATCTCGCCCGACGAGCGGCCAGAGATCAACGCGAAGGACGAACTGATCCAATTACTGGTTTACCAATTACAGGCGCGTCTGGTGCACTAGGAGCGTCCGCTATACAAGTGAGGAAAAATTTGGTGAAAATTGGACGACCAGGATATCGTATCACAAAGATACGCGATCCGATATCGAGGCAAGAGGGATTGCGGTTCCAGCTACAGTATCCGGAAATTGACACCGAGATTGTTCCGCGGCATAGGTTTATGAGCGCGTTTGAGCAAAGAATTGAGAATGCGATGGAGAATAAGCAGTTTCAGTATCTATTGGTGGCTGCTGAACCGTATGAGGCCGTAGGTTTCAAGGTCCAAAATAAAGAGATCGACCGACGGCCTGGCAAATTCTGGACGCATTACGACAAGGACACGAACGAGTATTTTCTGCAGTTGCTATTCAAGGCCGATAAAGACGACCGATGTAAGTATTGGAATGCTTTTCTAAGCGCAAACATTGTTAACGTTCCCATTAGATACTGGCGTACCAGGGTTAAACCGATAATAATGTGCACTCTAGTAATTTATTCATAGTATAGTCAGTCGTTTTAATGTAGCCATCAACAACAATACAATAATGCCTGCCCAACATGCTAGAGAGTCCGGTTATAATATATTAACTAGATATTCGCGACATAACAACGACTATGTGTAGATTCCGATCCGTGCGATGAGCCATCCAATAATCCCAATAATCCGTGAACCTTAAATATAGCAAATTACCAAATGTATGTATATAATCTAAGCAATAGGATATATGACAAAATTTACATAAATCCAAACAAACAAAAGACACCAGCACAGATACAACTCCAAATCCGAGTGACACAATCCTTTGCATCAAGTCCAAACCTCCGGTCCATCTGGATATGAATACTCGCTTCTCAAGACTGATGCATTCAAACTGCGAGGCGGCTCGCATTGGCTCCAAATCGAGCGATTTGACTGGAAATCACTACCGTAGATCGAATCGCCAAATAAATATTCTAATGAATATTCGCTGGCGCTCTCCGTTCCCTGTTCCATAAGATGGCTCCTCTCGCTATGAAAGTTAATCATCCCGCGGGTAATTGCCAGATCCTGGCAAATATGCTCTACTTGGTCTGGCGTCCTGTCGGGAAAATGGACTCTAAAAAGTGTGCCTTTGTCATGCTGAACAGAGACTTGTAAACTTCCGATTGAATCTGCAATCGCCTTGACTTCAGCGACGACTTTTTTCAGGTCCGCAATGTGACGATCGACGCTCTTAGTAATTGAATCGACAACATCTTCGGTGAGCTCTGCATAGACGGTCGAGAACGTGAACGTAGGGCTGAGATCGAATTCCAAATACGTCGTATTGGGGGCTTTCTTGATAGCCGCAGGGTCATAAGCATCCTCCATGCTCGCTTCCGAGATCCCTAGAACTGGGGAACTGGAAATGAAGTACAAATCGCCACGACTAGCGGAAGACGACTGAGGCTCGACATCACTAGACAAATGTAGATCGTACTGCTTCCTGCCAACTGACGTGAATTGGCGACCCTCGCCAGCCTTAGCAGCCAACTTGGAACTCTCAAGACCACCTGCACGCGCAGTTACCGACAAATTCGCGATGACATTCGCCATAGGGCGCGCGCTGTAACAGAAATATCGCACCGATCCACGTGCTCTCATACCCGGGAGGGAATATCCCTGCAAAGATTTGCTCAATGTTCCCCCGGTCCACTTTGGACTCAAAAACGGATGAGCAAACGTCGTTCCGTGACCAATATTGGACAGTTTCGCTGCAACAGACATGAATCGCGGTGGGTCATGATAATTGATGCCCGCCTTCTGCTGAACTGCTCGGGACGCAAACGCACCAGTTGAGGCAAAGCGGCGAGACGTATTGGAGTACCAGGACTGGTTCCCTCGACTTGACGATGGACGGGGAAGGTTATATGGATTGCGCGAAACGGGAACGGGCACTCTGACAGCAACAGGCTGGCGACGGCCAATGAACCCGCCACCCCCGCCGCTTGACCCTCCAGGTGGCCAGCCGTCCTCAAGGGCCTCCCGGACCTGACGAGCAGTGTCGACTGCACGCCGGTACCAAGAAGATATGGCCTTGTAGACCTTGCGACTGGAAGCCATGGTGGCTAGAAGATAATGACGTGGTAAATTACACCGATGAAACTGCAATAAAGCGTCAGATGTGGCGAGACTTGCGGGAACACCAAGGCCTGGACGATGCGCGGCTGACAATGACTAACCGACAGGGTAACAGCACATTCGCCTCTGCAATTCCTCACGTGCCAACCCACATAACGCAGTCTCTAATCCGGCAGTTTCCAGGAATGACAGATTGACAGTAGGCTTATGTACGGGGGACATACCGGACAAACCTGCGAATATTAGTGTAAACTTGTATAATGTGACTCTCACAGTGCGGTTGCCCAACATAAAAGATGTGTCGCGTAACCCCTGCATATATTTCCCAGGATTTGGCACAATGAGCCATAAGCGTACAACTACTAATTGCGGCAAAAATTAGAAGGGTATTGTACTGCAGAGGAAGCAATATACAATATGTACGCCCGATCGGAAGTTACCAAGATTTAAAATATGCACTGTGCAGTGCAAGGACCTGCGTTCTGACATGTTGAAATATCAATTTTTATTATCCCAATCGCCTCATAAGGACTGAGAGTAAAAATGGCCTTAGCATAACTACGGAACTTGACCCCAGATAGAACCTCACACGTCAAGTTGCTAGCAGCTTGATGCACTAATCCGGGTAATTGATGAGTATCTCGCGGTGGGCTGGTTGGGCAATTTGGCCGATAGCAGACCCAGACTGTAAAAGCGTAGATGTCTAGACATCAGAGAGAATTCGAGGTCACATAATTCTTGCAATAGCTCTGCCTACGAGATAGTCGACGAAGAACGATATAATTTTCCCCGATTATCCTTAACTTTTCAATAAGACGAGGAAAACGATTCAGAATCACACATCATGTCGGATGCGAAATCGCTGTTGGCGAAAGTGAGCTGCAAGAGTCTCTTAGGCGAAGACTATTACTAATTGTGGTGATAGGCCGATAAGAAAGCCAATTCAACTGGTCCATTTGGTTTATTTGCCAGCAGTTCGAGATTTGAAGAAGCTGGTGACTCGTACGTTGAAGCTGCGAATGCTTTTAGATTAGAGAAGGACCGTGAGTACTATACATACGCCACTGATCGGCCGGACGCTTGGACTAGCTGGTGCTGATTTTGATGCAGTTAATAGTGCGGGAAAGGCGTTTGAGAAAGCGGCGCAGATGCAGCTTAAATCAGAGGCCAAAGATGAAGCGGCCAATACATATATAGAAGCATTCAAATCATACCGAAAGAATGATCCTGAAGGTATGCTGCGGGAGTGACCCTTTTAGCGGCGATGTGAAGCGCTAACAATCAAATGAATGTGCAGAGTCCGCAAGGGTGCTCATCCAGGCTATAACACTTTTTACTCAGAGAGGCCAATTTCGACGAGCGGCGACATATACGCAAGATCTGGCCACGCTGTACGAAAATGAGCTAAATGATCTAGATCGGGCAATGGATGCCTACGATGAAGCGGGCGAGTGGCTTTCAAATGACGGTGCCGAATCGTATGTTGAATTGTCGACTTCGCATTTCTGGCATTGATACTAAGTAGTGGGTCAGACTAGCCAACAAAGCGTGGTTGAAAGTTGCCGAGATTGCTGCGTTAAAGGAGGACTATCCTCGTGCTATTGCCAAGTTCGAGCAGGTCGCACGCAATAGCCTTGGAAATAACTTGACAAAGTGGAGCTTGAAAGATTACTTTTTCAGAGCAGGCTTATGCCATATTGCCAACAAGGTATGATTCTAGGATTGCAAAAGGGTACTTGCCGCTGACCCTCTCCAGGATATTATCGCCGCAAAGAGAGCTGTCGAGGAATACACTGACATGGATCCCACATTCTTCCAAACTCGAGAACAGGTCTTGCTGTCGGTAAGTATAACATGTGAGTTAGGCTGCGGACGAAGTGCTTACGAATTTCTATTCAGGACGTCATTTCAGCCTGCGAGGATGGCGATCAGGAGAGATTTACAGACAAGGTCTTTCAATTTGATCAATTTTCTAAATTAGACAAGTGGAAGACCACTATACTACTCCGCATCAAGAACTCTATTCAGGAGGAAGAGGACAATATTTTGTAGAGATGCATACATTACGTTTGGTGTTGCAGTATTTTTTTTCTTTCTCTCTTTTGCGGTAAAATTTTCAATTCATGCGGTTGTGTAACTATCAGACACGTGTCTAGTCGTAAACAATGAATAATTGAACCAGTCAGGCAATCTCAGTAGATAACTTCTGCTGCCTACTATTAATAGATTATACTAAATCGATAATAAGGGACGATGTTACAAGCATCAAATTGTCTGACAAATAGATATAAGAACAAAAATCGTACAGCGCACAAAATACATGCAATAAGAGTCACAAATAAAATAAAATGCCTAGTCAAACGGTATATTTATTCGTTTAGTTGAATGTAGTTGACTCGATCGTACACTGTCCTTGCACGCAAGTATGGGTCGAGACCAACGTAATCTTGTCTCAGACGTTGAGCAATTTCATGGCGCGCCTTTCGCGCTTCACTAGATGTGGAGTAAATCCAGGTCCACGTTGCGTCTTCGTACTCCCGCACAATCTTTGCGCGCATCTCCAGTAAGCTTTCTCTAGTCTCGGTATCTTTAAGTAAATCGTCTTCGCTGGGTACAGGCTCGATGTACTTGTACTCCCAATCGACAGGACCTCCAAGTTCCTTCCACAGAATATCGCGATCAATGAATTCAGTCATATCATCAAATGTTCGAGCAAAATGGATCTTCGAGGCTACAACGGGATCTAACCAGCCCTTTATAATATTCCATATACCCTGGAAGATCCAGGGAGCTTTGTAAACGAGGCAAATACCAAGACTTTCTGGATAATGAGCTTCAAAACACTTTACCATAAACTTCACTGGCGCATAATCCATATTGGCAAGCTGTAAAGAGTCAGAACATATCGGACCAACGTAGCTAGTCAAATCCAAGACATACCGAGAACTGGCTAAGGTCGAAAATGACGGTCGCCGTGTCGATAGGATCCTTTAGGCACATGCGGGCTGTCTCCATGACGTAAACGGTATATCGATTCAGCGCGTCTTCAGTCTGGTCACCTTGCTTATGAAGTCTGGCACGTACAGTGCATATTGGTCGGCCAGCCTTGTCACGTCCATGGAGGTAGGACTTGCCTAGCCGAACTTGCTTAAGGAAGCCCTCGTCATGCTCAGCCAGTGCGGCTCCTTCGCCCTTGAAGACTATTGCCTCGACATCCATCTCTTTCAGTCGCCAATGCATTGTAGAAACCATCATAACATGAGCCTTTCTAACGTCCCACTTACGCGCGCGAAGGAAGCGAAGAAGGAGGCCGTCGGGATGGTCGGCTTTAACCATACTCCAAAATGCGATCCGCAACTCCTCAGGCGTCATCTCAGCAAGCGCCGCCTTAAATTGTTTGGACTGTCCGTACTTATCATTTTCATCGTCAGCTCCTACAGTTGGACTGGACAGGGTTGACGCGGTACGAGTTGTGGGAGGCTTAGCAGCAGAAATTTCCTTGGACTTCTCCTTATCCTTATCCTTCCGCTTCAGGATTCCGAATCGTTTCTTCTTTGATTTTTCGCCATTCGCAGAGCCATCGGTATTGACTTCGGACATTTGCGCTGCGGATCCATTGGCCGACGTCGTCGTGCTTGTGGTGGTGATTGTGCTTGACTCGAGCAAGGACGGTGGAGGAGAGACGCCGAATGTTCTCATGACAATTGTCCACAGCTCCTTGAGTTTCCGCTCCTGTTCGGGTGTGAGATTTCCCGGTCGTCCCGGGGCCTGATCGGACGGCATGTCGAAGGGTGGAGTGAGGGCGATGAAGTCTGAACAATGGTGGAAGCGGAGGTCGAAAATAGCAGTGGCTAGAGTGGCCGAAGGATGGAATTCTTTGAGACGGTGTGAGTTTCGCGCGTCGGAGTAGGTGAAGAGCAGTACGGGCGAGGCACGGAGAGCGATGCGAAGAGGCGAGAGTCGTCCAAAGAGAGGCTTCAGACGGAAGACCATGAAGGAGGAAGTTGATCGTTCTAAGCGGACACTTACGACGGCCGCGGGCCCGCTTTCGCCGGGAGATATGATGACCCAAGACAATGTCGTCGGCCAGCCCAGCCAATACTAAGCCCGAAGTCTGCTATTGCCAGGTCGCGTGCATGCTATCATACCTTCACGACCAACAGCAAGCCATTATTATTTGCAACAGTTACGCATCTCCGCGACAGACATGCTTGAACTCCTACGAGTCTACCAACACAAATGCTTAGCTGTAAATTGGTGGCAGAAACGGGTGGGCGCATGCCCCTTGCTAATCTGGTGTGAAATGCGCGAGGCAGACGGCGTCGGGACAAAAAACATTTCAAAATGCCGGAGTGGCTCACTAAACGACTGACCCGCTGTCGCCAGGAACAAGAAACGTTTAGGCTATCGCTTTGGCACATCTGCCAGATCTTCACTCCACCACTCACGTGAGCCAAACAATCGGTAAACACGACGACGCGCTGCCTCTCTCAATCAAAACAACGCCCAATATATCTGTGTTTCTCTAGTCTTTGTCCAGATAAAGGCGATGTCTGTTCAGAGGTCCAGACGAGCCTCACGGCCGACAACTCCTCTACGCCGATCAGTGTCTAGACCTGGCCACTCTCTGGCGCCGTCAGTATCACCATCCGCATTCCCCCTCGAGGCCCTGAAACCTCAGCTTTCCGAACTCAGCGACTCTCTTGCGGATCTTGACACCAATTTCCAGTACCTAGATATAATGCACGAATATTTGGCGCGATTCAGTGAGAGTTTTGCCGCGTTCCTGTACGGACTGGAAGTTAATGCGTGGTGTGTTAACTTTCACGAGGTCTGTTGGCGCGTGCTTTCCTTCCCTATGCCGCTGCTGACTCCTGTGCGATAGGCACCGACTACAGACTCATTCGAGAGATTTCATGAGCACGAGATTCTGATAAGTAGGCACTAGTTCCAATTGTCATACTGAAATCCTGCTAAAATTCAATAGATCAAGCAAACGCGGAGATTTATGCTTCAGGGCAAGATAAGAATGAAGACCTACTCATGACAGAGCATATTCCGGCATCGTCGCCGAAAAGTACTGTAAAATCAACAAACAGACGACGCGTTTCATTGTCCAAATCGGGTGCCAATCCTACCGGTGGAATCTCACTTCGACAGTCACAGTCAGTCGGAGGACGCACAAACCGATCAATACCTACAAGCTCGCGATTTAGGTAGGAATCCGCATAGTCATTGTATATTATAATGTAATAAATAATTTCTTATATACGCCTATCACTGTCTCCAAAAAGAATCATCACCTTTCTCTTCACCTCACTAACCTCGATATACAACATGTCTCCGAATTACTTTATAACTTCCCCTCCATCTTCTTCAACAATGTTTCATGGGTTTTCTTGAGCGCGCCAAAGTCAGTAGGCTTCCCGGGCCAGCTAATACCGAGACCTTCTGCGTCGTTGGGCTTCGGAATAACGTGGAAATGAACATGCTGAACGACCTACATCGTGTCAAAAGTAAGAAGCACTAAACCACCCAAACAAAAGTTCACTGTCCACGCACCTGATGAGCGAGCGTGCCATTGTTCTGAAGAATATTGTACTGGAACGCGTCATCCGGCGTGGCACCGAGCGCAAGCGCAATCTTGCGTGTGGCAGGAAGGATATCTGCTAAGTAATCGTCCGGGACCTCATGCAATTTGGCGGCATGTATCTTGGGGATAACAAGAGTGTGTCCTTCCGCAAGAGGATTGACGTCGAGAAACGCGTAAACCTTCGATGTCTCGTAGATCTTAAAAGACGGGATCTCACCTATGCATTCATTAGGTTTATTATTGCAAACGAGAAATCTAGTCTCACCCTTGATGATGCGGCAGAAAAGGCACGACATTATTGAAGTGATCGTTTTGATTGCACTGGAGTGTGATGCCATAGGGAAGGGACGGAGGATTGTCAGTGTAAGCTGCTTGTACCGGAGTCTCAACCTTCAGGGGTAAGTTGGCTGAGCCGCTGCCCCGCTGATGACGCGGCGGCTCGAAAAACGAACGCACGATGTACGTCCAATTTTTCGTGGAGGATCATCAGTTAGCAAAAACTATATATTTATATATCTATAGCTTGACTTTCAACTTTCAAACTGCCGAGGTTAACTAAAAAACAACAGAGCAGTGAAATTGCTGCTCAGTCGGTTGGTGAAATCCCGACGATGGTTCATTCTGCACCCGGCCAGGCTGTCGGCCTGGCGCCGCCTACACCACCGATTCAGACGCGCCCTGGGTCGAATATACAGTTGAACCCATATTCTCCAAAGTTCTACAACGTATCACAGAATTCCAATATCTATCAACGCGTTGTCCTGATACATGGAAGTGCAGGACCCCCCAACACTCCGTTCGACGCGTCAATAACGGTGTACCATCATCTGTCAGAGTTCCCACCGCAAACCTACCCAGTATCGGATGGCTATTTTAAGGCGCTGGTTCACTTAAGTCCAGGAACAAACGACTTGAAATTTGTATTTCTCCCGGGAAGTCTCGGCGGGCCACCACTGACCACAGACCTAACTTTGACCTACACTCCGCTCCTACAAAATGCTCCACTCCATCTCGCCATTCTACTGGCGAAAGATAGTGAATGCAAGTTTGATTCACCAACGTATAAGAAAAATCAAGAGGGAAACGGATTAGATACGGCGATTAAGAAAATGAGAATGGCGGGATATTTATGGCAGGCGTATACCGGAGAGCAGATGTCACGGAATGGAATGGGTAGACGAGCATTTCAGCTATATGAAGAGTGGGGCCCGGATACTTTATCGAAAAATGATTCGGCGTGTCGGACAACGGCAAAGGTGCACATTATTAGGTCAAACAAAACAATGGCTGGTATGTGGTCGTTCTGGCATTCGTGTATATACTAAACATGTTTAGAAATTCGCGATCCCGATGTTGCACAACAAAATCCTAATGGAAAGCGCAGGGGTGATCTTTTCGGTATAGCGGTCGACGCCATTAGAAACCATGGTGGAATGTTTGCGGAGACGCCAAATAAAGATGAAACACATGTCGCAGTGTTATTTATGGACACAAAATGGGACAACCAAATGAAACTGATTCGGGGCCATGCAGCGCTTGGTGGAGGATCCGGGAATGTCAAATTGGCAATATTTGGCAGTCACGCTATATATAGTTGGCCAACTTGTTTCGAGGAAGTTGGCCCTTGTGTATGCTACGTCGATGGTTTGCAAACATTATTCGGCGTGCTGACGGTCAATAGTTCACGGACGCCACAAAAGAGGAACTTCGTGAGGTCGCCAACGATGCTGGCGATCCTGGTTTGAACTTCCAAGCTGCAAATGTTGGCATGGGTGCGTTCTTGCACGAAGTCGGGCATCTCCTTGGCTGCCCGCATGAACCGTCTGGAATTATGCTCCAAGGATATACTATCTTCCACCGGAGCTTTGTCACCCGAGTAGGTGTACAACGTTAATTGTTTACGTACTGGCCTACTGAAGCTTGAACAGGAAGTCAGAATTGGCAGAGAGTCTCTCCGAATCTGCTTACCCAAGGACGAATGCGAATGGCACAGGTATATTTATTAGGGCCCATTTGCGATCTAATCGGCTCGTTAACGTTCCTTGCAGACTCGACCTCCTTCGGTTCCGGTGCCATCCCATGTTTAGGCTGCCGCCAGAGCCTATCGTCCCGCAGATGAAGCCGGCAATGTACCCCGTTGAGAATGGTGCGATTGCGATGTCGAGTACCGGGATCTACTTGATTGAAATTCACTGTGACGGAGGCTGCAGAGCACATTTGGAGTATCCTGAAGGACCCCAGAAGGAAGTATTCCTGTTTGAAGATGAACTGCGCTCACTAATGCCCTCGAAATATCGTACGATGAATAAACCGATAAATCTGGAGATTCTCGCCCTAGGACTGCAGCAGATCTCAGTCGAAGACTTTAGCAATGTCGTCAAGAACGCAAGATTTGAAATTGGTCGGCGTCCGGTATTTAACAGTATTCTATCGAATCCCAATACCTCGAACGGAGGGCAGAATATTAAAGTGTTATTCCGAAGGGTAAAGCACATTCGAATATATCACGGCAGTGCGGTCGATGGCATGGAATTTTTCTTTGATAGTGGCTCGGCTATGTTTGGTAACCGGGGCGGATCGCCGTCTGAGTTCAAGATGGAGACGAGTGAGACAATCGTGGGATTACACGTGCGAATTGGTGCTTGGATTGACGCGATTCAAATCATAACCAATCTAAAGCGAAGGTGAGCTCTCTTAGATTGGTTGACTTCCTGACGAGTAGAAAGTAAGATGATTATTATAGTGCTGTGTATGGAAACAGTCGTGGAGGGAGTCCAGCAGATCTCATTCCACCGCTGGGGTATTATATGGTCGGAATTCACGGAACTGTTGAGGTGAGTAGCGTATTTTTTGATAGTTTCGATGAGCATATAGGGGAGAGCTGACATTGATATAGCACTGGTTGACTCGAGTTGGGATCATATATTCCGGCGAAACGCTGGATGCATAAGAGCGAATTTCTGTTTTTTATGGACAGTTTGCAGCTACCGGATTGATCCGATAATGCATAGGTTGGCTAAGAGCATGCGGTCTCTTCACACGCTGCTGTGGGCAGGGAATTGAGAAATTGGCAGTACTGTTATGCACATACCGTGTTGAATGACTAATGAGTCGAGCACTCAAGCGTTGGTAGATTATTGAAAATGCTAATTTCAACGGCAGTCTGTCATATTTCGGTTTGCATTCTTTACCATCACAATAGCCGTAGTGATTGAGGACCTAAATAAATCGTCCCCCAGGTCGACGAGTCTGTGCTAACGCGAGTATCTCCCTCCTCTACCTGAAGTTTGGCCAAAGACGCCTTGCTCAATTTGGTCGCGTAATTTTGAGACTCGCGTGTCTTGTCGATTTTTACGCCCAATTTTACTTGTGGAAGTGTAATTACTTGGCGTGTTATCCATTCCGGCGATGTCGAGATGAGAATCCCGAAGCGTGCTGGGTAGCTATCAGCTTTCTTAGCCGGAACATCGAATGAGGGTTTGGGTTTATTATGTCGGCTGCACCTCCGGGGATGCCGACGAGCAGTTCAGCGCATCCAAACCGATTCTGCGCAGGTTGATTATCTGGAACTTTTATCATGCTTGAGCTGGGTTTTGCGAATTGGACATAGTATTGCCCACGAAGAAATAGTCAGTCGAACCTGTCAAAGTACGGAGAGAGGTATTTAACGGCACTCCACATCCGAGCACTCCGCTTCGACGGAGATAGATGGCGTGCAGTCTGTGTCGTTGATTTTGGATTCACAATCAGATACGCCTAAAAAGACTTGAGCAGAGTGAAGAATGAGTGATGCCAAGTTTTTTGCAAAAGTAAGTGTTATACTTGAAAGACTCGCATATGTGCATGATTTGTAATTACAGAGTTGAACATTGCTAATATATGGACTCAGGGCAAAGCCGCCGAACTACGGCTCGAGCTGACGTCTGACAAGAAGGACAAGAATTACTTGCGCCGGAAGACAGCATTGAAGCGAATAGTTGCCAATATGACAATGAACAATAATGAGATGATTCAGTTATTCCCAGACGTCGTCGACTGCATGCGGCTAGATAGCTTGGAGATAAAGAAGATGTACGCGCAAGATTTGTTTGGATGATAGACATGACTAATTGGCTTGTTTTAGGTGTTTCCTGTACTTGATAAATTATTGCCGGCTAAAACCTGAACTTGCGAACAAGGCATTATCGATATTGCTTGATGACTTGCAAGATCGATCACCGCTGATACGGGCACTCTCACTGCGGACAGTCTCGTGCATTCCCCTTCCGGCATTCAACGAGGCATTGGTGGGGCCTCTAGGTAGGCTGTTGAAAGATCCTGATCCATATGTAAGGAAGACAGCAGCGTTTGGGGTCGCCAAACTGTGGGCTGCCGATGCGTCCCTTGTCGAGAAAAATGGATTAATAGAGGGGGTTAATCAGTTATTGGTTGATTCGAACCCCACAGTCGTGTCCGCCGGGCTAGCCGCCTTATCGGACATCACGGATAAGTCTGAGGGCATGAAGCTTGCGATTGGATACCAAGATGCTAGTAAGCTTGTGCAGATATTGGGTGATTGCAACGAATGGTCGCAAACTTATATACTCTCGGCACTGATGGCATATACGCCTCAAGATCCTGCAGAAGCCTTATTGATGGCTGAGCGTCTCAGTCCGCGCTTGCAGCATTCCAATGTGTCGGTCGTGCTTGGAACTATACGCGTGATTCTCTATCTGACGCATTACATTTCAGATGACTCGGCAATTCAAGGATTAGTAAGGCGGTTTGGTCCGCCACTGGTGACGCTATTGTCAAAGCCTCATGAGATCCAATATGTCGCGTTGAGGAATTGCTTTCTGATTCTCCAGCAGTATCCTGACATTTTACAAAACGATATTAAAGTTTTCTTTTGCAAGTACAACGATCCGATCTATATCAAGGTGACGAAGTTGGAGATTATTTTCTTGTTGGCGTCCGAAGACAACATCACGGAGATATTGCGCGAGCTGAGGGAATACGCGTCCGAAATTGATGTGCAGTTTGTGCGAAAGGCCGTTCGCGCGATTGGCAAACTTGCAATCAAGATTGACACTGCCGCTCAGGACTGCATCGACACGTTGCTAGATCTGGTGGCGACCCGAGTTTCGTACATTGTCCAGGAGGCCACAGTCGTGATCAAAAACATCTTCAGAAAGTATCCGAACAAGTATGAGTCTATTATCTCGGTGCTATGCAAGAATCTAGACTCGCTTGACGAGCCAGAGGCGAAGGCGGCTATGATTTGGATTATTGGCCAGTATGCGGACAGGATCGAGAACTCGGATGAGTTGTTGGACGAGTTTCTGTTTACTTTCAAGGAAGAGACGATCGAGGTGCAATTGGCGCTGTTGACGGCTACAGTAAAGTTGTTTATTCAACGACCGGCGAAAGGCCAGGAACTTGTTTTGCAGGTGCTCAAGTGGTCCACGGAGGAGACCGACAATCCAGATTTGAGAGATCGAGGCTACATGTACTGGCGACTGTTGTCGTCTGCATCTGGAAATGCTGACATTACGCGACAAGTCGTGATGTCAGAAAAGCCTACAATTTCAGTCGAGTCGGATAAGTTAGACGCTCGCACGCTCGAGGAGGTGAGTTTAAATATTGGCTCGCTTTCGTCAATCTATTTAAAGCCTGTCAGCCAGATATTCAAGGGCACCAAAGTGCGACAGTTAGAGCAGAGTCCGGCATTGAGAAGGAGCGACTCAAATTTTGATTCCCCTGGTTTCTACCCGAACTATGCGGCCAATAATTATTTCTCGACGAATGGAGGTGATTTGTTGTCAGAGTGATTAAAGCTGTTTTGTGCGTGATGACACTTTTGGATATGAGGTACTTATGTATTTTATGCGCACCTGTACTTGTATTGTAGATTCAAGTCTCTGTAAGTTACAATACACGGGCATCGATCGACTTGACCTTCGTATTCTTTGGAACATGGATGACTTTTCTTTGTGCGCCATTCGGAGCCATAGACCGCATCATCGGGTTAGGGTACGAGAGTACAAGTGCGGGTGTCAAACTCTTTCAATGACCGTATAATCCATTCAAGGGCAAGAGAGATAACCACAGCATTATGGCGGATCAACGACAATGACGGTGCAATTGTTCGTGATTGAAGTGTTCCCGGACATACTAATAGCGAGTCGGTGGCCAGCCCGGTTGCAGCCGGCCAGTGATATCATAAATTTATTGCTGACCAGCATTATTATGGCGCTACCAAAGTGTCCTATGCCATGTAAAGTGCATCGTCAAGTACAATTTGTAGAGCACAGGTAAGGTTTTTCACCACCGCGAACATGGCTAAGGAGAAGCCATTGTTGATGGCAATTCCCGGATAGCCGCGGAGCACCACTAAACGACATCAGCCAAGTAGGGTGGGATATCATGACTTCAATGGCAGTTTAACTACCAGTTCCTAGTGTCACACTAGAAAACCTAGGATTAGTAGCCTATACTGTAGTCCAATCCCGTAGTAGCCTATACTGTAGTCCAATCCCGAAATAAGCTCATCACAGCATCCGACAGCCGAGCAGAGCCGGACTCTGATGAGTTTCGAGGTCGAGACGTGATTATTTGCTAACTAGACTCGCTCCTGGTTGGCACTGGATCCCTCACGGAGCGGCGGGGATCTGTGGCCATGCAAAGCCAGTATTGTGCCTTGCCGTTGGTTGCCGGCAGCGTATCACTAAGGCTCATTTGACTTTACACTAGAGTGCGGTGCTGTGGCTATGCATTATGTATCAGGACATATATGCAGCATTTAGGCGCAAACAACGGCGGACATGCTCCAGTCCTGATGCAGACCAGAACGTAACTTGTTTTTGGAAATAGATCCGCTCTTCAGTGACGGGGTGGTTACGTCCGTAGCGGACTGCGGCGATCCGTTGTCCAGTGTGGTGCGGTGAACCCCCACTACTCTGCCTTTTAATGCCAACTCTTCTCGTCCTCAATTCTGCTCCCGCTTCCTCGAATCACCTGTCAACCGTGCGATTCAATTGACTCCGTACAGTATGTCCTTTTCCTCCTTCTCGCAAGCGTCCGATCTGCCTACCTGGGCAAGGCTCCAGGAAGCCTATGACTCTGTCGGCAAGTCGCTGTCCGTCAAGGAACTCTTCAAGGCTGATCCAGCCCGCTTCTCCAAGTTCTCGCGCACATTCACCAATTACGACGGGTCCGAGATCCTCTTTGACTTCTCCAAGAACATTATTAACGAGGACATTTTCCAACTTCTCGTCCAGCTTGCTAAGGACGCCAACATTGAGTCCCTCCGTGAGGCACTCTTCGCAGGCGAGAAGATAAACTTCACCGAACAGCGCGCAGTCTACCATGTTGCTCTTCGCAACCAGTCCAACAAGGTCATGAAGGTCGACGGCAAAGATGTCACCCCCGAAGTCAACCGTGTACTCGCCCACATGAAGGAGTTCTCCGAGGAGGTCCGGTCTGGAAAGTGGACGGGATACACTGGCAAGCCAATCAAGTACATTGTCAACATCGGCATTGGTGGGTCCGACCTCGGCCCTGTCATGGTCACCGAGGCCCTCAAGCACTACGCTCAGCGCGACCTCGAGGTCTTCTTCGTCTCTAACATTGACGGCACTCACATTGCTGAGACCCTCCGACTTATTGATCCCGAGCAGACACTTTTCTTGGTTGCTAGCAAGGTACGTTAGGCACCCAACTGATCGTTTATCGGCCTTCTCTAACGCAATTGATGTAATTGCAGACTTTCACAACCGCTGAGACGTGCACCAACGCGAACACTGCCAAGGCCTGGTTCCTTGAGTCCGCCAAGGACCCTGCCCATATCGCTAAGCACTTCGTTGCCCTGTCCACCAATGCTGAGGAGGTCGCCAAGTTCGGTATCGACACCAAGAACATGTTCGAGTTCGAGAGCTGGGTCGGTGGTCGTTACTCGGTCTGGTCCGCTATCGGCTTGTCGGTCGTTCTTTACATCGGCTACGACAACTTTGAAAAGTTCCTCAAGGGTGCCGAAGCTATGGACAAGCATTTCACCGAGCAGCCTCTCGAGTCCAACATCCCTGCTATTGGCGGTCTTTTGAGTGTATGGTACAACAACTTCTTCGGTGCTCAGACCCACCTCGTAGCTCCATTCGACCAGTATCTTCACCGATTCCCCGCCTACCTCCAGCAGTTGTCTATGGAATCCAACGGCAAGTCCATCAACCGTGCCAACGAGTTTGTCAAATACTCCAGCGGTGCGATTCTCTTCGGTGAGCCTGCCACCAATTCTCAGCACTCCTTCTTCCAGCTCGTCCATCAGGGCACTAAGCTCATCCCCGCCGATTTCATCCTTGCCGCTCAGTCCCACAACCCCATTGAGGGCAATCTCCACCAGCGAATGTTGGCCTCAAACTTCTTCGCCCAGGCTGAGGCTCTCATGGTTGGCAAGAACGAGGACGAGGTCAAGGCGGAGGGCAACCCCGAGAGCCTCGTCCCTCACAAGGTCTTCTCTGGCAACAGACCTACCACAAACATCCTTGCCCAGAAGATCACCCCCGCCACTCTTGGTGCCTTGATTGTCTACTATGAGCACCTCACCTTCACTGAAGGTGCCATCTGGAATATTAACTCGTATGATCAGTTCGGTGTCGAGCTCGGCAAGGTACTCGCCAAGTCCATTGGTAAGCAGCTCGACGGCCCCGAAGATGTCGAAAACCATGACTCTTCCACCAACGGGTTGATTAACCAGTTCAAGAAGTGGTCTGCTTGAGTGCAGGTCCCAGAACGGAAACGTGGATCTATTACGAAGTTATAATGTATCGCCATGGAACAACTAAAAAAGCACATTTGGGAACACAAAAGAGGATTTGAAGGTATTGGATTATGTATACAAGCTTTTGCTGTAGCGCAGGCTGAATTGTATTATGCTATTTTGCTATAACTATAGCACCGGAATATACGCAGTTATGCACCCGGGGGGGAGGCTACAGTTACTAATAAACGAGGCACTTTCCACGAAACACACAGTCGGATTAGATAAGATCTATTCTACAACAATGGGATCAGTGCTTTGGCCGCTGGACTCTACCTTAACTGTGAACAGGTCGTCCTTGTTGCTAGTGACCTGTCGCACACCAATTATCTCAACGTCGTTGGCCATCTTCACGGTACCCTCAACAGGCACGATAGTCTCGACGAAGGTCTTGCCTTGAGGGAGATTCCCTTCTGGTCCCTCGGGAATCAAATCCGGATCGATGTCCTCGTCCATAATGGCTTTCAAAATTACGACCGCGCCGACTTTCGAAAGCACGATGCTCGATTCCTTGCAATTGGCTGCCGCAACACATTCGGGGCATCCGTACGCGCAGCCGCAGCGCTCGATCCGATTAATCGCCTTTCTCAGGACGACTTCCAAAAACTCAAACACCTTTCGTGACATGCCAGATCCCCATTCGGTCTGTCGCTGAAAAGACGGCGTAGTGGTAGCGCTATACGCGTCATAAAAAGTCAACCGTGCCGGTCGCTTCCTCGCCGTCTCGCGACTCGCAAATTCTTTTTCCGGCGCCTTGCACTCGGTCCTGATATCGTCGGCACTCGACATCACTACGCTCGACGTCATGCTGATGATCATGTGCTCTGCCGCATGTATCGCGGCCGCGAGATGCAACTTCTTGTCGCGCAGCAGCGCCAACGCACGGTCGGGGACATCGATCCAGAATCCTTTGGTGTGCATGACTACCGGCGGCGTGGTCGTCACGTCGACGGCATCGATAATTTTTCCTTTGGCGTTCTTTTTGAAATATCCAAATACGATCCTGGTGACTTTGATATTGCCAAAGTAAGCATATTGCAACGGATGCTCCTGCGTGTTTGACACATTGCCCGATGACGGAACAATGGGCTTCATGGCGTGAATTTCCACCGCGTCGACCTCGCTGTAATCTCGCTGACTGGTGGTCCAGTCCACATTTGTTCTCTCGATTCTGGCGATCTTGGTATCCGGATTGAAGTCACGCACAATGTATGGTCGTCCTTGATGGATATGAATGGCGCCTAATTGTTCATATTAGAATTCTTCTGCCAGTAAACTAACAGGAGATTGCCGTACCTTCGTACACAGTAAAAGATGTCCTGGAAGCTTCGATTTCTTCGACGACAACGTTTCGGCCGTTCGTTATATCAACTACCGCATAAGTGTCCTCTTCGATACTTCGAATAGAAACACAGCGTGATGGCATAGGCAAGAACCGCGGATGGCAGGTATATAATTCTGGCGCGTTGTCCGATTTCTTCGGTTCCTTCACCAGTCTGTCCTGCACCAAGTCACGCGTTGCGTGTCCAAAGAATGTATCATCAATTTCGATACAGATAGGGAGCTCGTACGCAGCACATTGCAGATGAGACTCCAGCACGAGTAGATTCTCGAGATCGAGAAGCACGTCCGCGTATGGCTGTTCAAACAGTTCCTTTGGATTCTGCATGAAATACTGGTCAATTGGATGCGAGTCACCAATTAGGACGGTAAGCGAGTCTTTATTCCGTCGTCCAGCGCGTCCACTCTGTTGTCGCAGGTTTGCAATGGAAAACGGAAACCCGACAATTAAAACCGCGTCCAAACTACCAATGTCCACACCCAATTCGAGCGCATTTGTGGCGATAATACCCAGCAACTGACCCTCAAACATATCCTTCTCTATCCGACGTCGGTCCTGCGGGGTGTAGCCGCCGCGGTAACTCATCACACGATCTATCATCTCCTCACGCTGAAGATTAATCAGTTCAAGTCGAACTGCCTTCATGAGTAGTTCACACATTTTTCGCACTCGACAGAACGCAATCGTCCGTACTCCGTTGAAAATCAGTTTGATGAGCATCTGCGCTGCTTCAGAGATTGCATCTTTCCGTCCCAGTCCAGGCTCATTCAGATCTTTGTATGGACAGTTCCAGGCTAGGAAGTGCTTTTCACCGGCTGGTGACCCGTCGTCGTCAATGACTTCGATATCATTAACACCAAACACCTTGGACATGTGTTCTTTTGGATTGGCAATAGTGGCGGAGCAGGAGATAAATTGCACAGAACCATTACCCAACGACGCACATAACCGTCTTAGACGTCGCATGATTAGTGCAACATGAGACCCAAATAGGCCATTATAAACGTGAAGCTCATCAACAACCACATACTTCAGGTTGCGAAAGAACGTCCTCCAGTTATCAATAGATGGTAGGATAGTCATATGAAGCATGTCCGGATTCGTGAATATAATGCTAGCTTGCTCCCTGACCCGCTGTCGCTCTTCTCTAGGAGTATCCCCATCATAAGTATCTACCACGATGTCGCTTAAATTTGGCATCAATCTGATAATGCTCTGTAACGCACGTTTTTGATCTTGCGCTAGGGCCTTGGTGGGAAAGATGTATATAGCAGTTGAGTCACTGTCTCTCTCGAGCGCTCGAAGAATCGGGACTTGATAAATCAGAGACTTGCCAGACGAGGTCGATGTTGCCACAATTACATGTTTGCCATCATTAATTTCGTTCAGCGCCTGCACTTGGTGAGAATAGAACTGAGTGACGTTGTTGGCTGTATACAGCGCATCTGCCAGCTCTTGAGAGATCACGAATTCCAGATTGCCTACGTGCATTAGACTCAGCAGCAAGTTTGTCATATCCATGACGTACCAAACCGAGCGGCCTGAGCCGGGAGCACACGAGCCCCATTCTCCACTATCTGTCCTCGATAACTGTCTTCTAATGTCAAGTCGTCCACAATCTCAGGAATCGGCCGTCTTTCCTTTGGTACTAGCGGTGGATACGGTACATTTTTCAGATCTGGCTCAGGCGTATCGCGTAGTTGTGGAGGTTCTGTGGGTGTGTAGCTTTCAAGTTCCGACATAATCACCATCTCCGGACATAAGCCCGTTGCCGTACAGGAAGCTAGAAATTTGTTTGTCGCTTCCGTGAATCGGGTATTCCTTTTACTGATGAGTTTAGTCATGTTAGCCATGCTGTAGGTCGGCATTTTAATCAGATCCCTTCCTTTTGGCTTCCGTGTCACTTCCTCTGACTTCGACTTCGGCAATGTCCTCTTCAGGTCTTCCTCCACAAACTCAAATACTAGCAGCTGTCGCGAGTTCTGGATATCATCTGACTCATGGATCTGGAAAATATCGTTGGCTGCGTCTTTGCCTAGGGCTGCTCCCGCAGGGACATGCTCCTCGTAAACCTTCAAATCGTTCTCATCGACGTACTCGAATCGGACATTGTTCGGCAGGAGGAACTTGATCGCAGATGTATCTTTCACGGTCAATTCTCTCTTCGTCTGTGCCTCAACTGCTTGTTTCAATGACTGGAACAACGGCGCTATATGCTTCCTCGCCGACAAAAATGTGTAAACTGTGTTGATTGCTCGATGAGTAGCTTCCAATTTACGAAAATACTCTGGCCATGCTGAGATTGTGGCCGTCGGAGTGGCGGATCGAGACTTGCTATCGCTGACCACCCGTGCCTTCTTACTGTCCCGGTTTGTCGCCGCGTCAGAATCGGAAGCGGTAGACGGCGACCGAGACTTCCGAGGCATCAGCAAGGTGCATGGATATGACGTGGTAGAAGCGATCTGTAGACGTTGTTTGTTGGCGTTGTGCTGAGAGGATAGACCTTCGCGTCGCGCTGGGAGAACGCGTTGCGGTGGAGTCAGTTTTGTCCGGTCCGAGACATAGGTATGCTTAATCAAGTGTGTCACACATCCGACTCCAAACCTATAAACGTCTTCTCCAGAAGCTACTCAGGTCAGGTAGAGAGCTAGACTGCTGGCCAAATCACATCGAAGGTCCAAAAGCAATGCCATGGAGTACTGTGCACTTTAACATTACGGTGGCGGCACCCTTCGATAGTATTTATGCTATAATACAAGATCTATGATACATGCTACGAAACTAAGACCAAATTCATGTATACAATTCGAAATATCTGTCCTTACTCCTTTAGATAAGTTCTCTGCCCGCCATCAATCCACATCCATCTTCAGCAGGGCTGACTCCAAGATATAAGTGTAAGCGGCATCTTTATCAGATGTATCGTACGCCACGGCGAGATTGCATCTTGGACACCGGTACAGAAACCAGCGCTCAAATTTTCCGTCTTTTCTGTTAATTCGATTAGATTCTGCCATACTCACAGATGAAACTCGGTTCAAATTAGTTTGGCGTACCGTGTCAAATGGATTGACTTTCGATCACGTTCTGCTCGCATACTAAACACACATTGTGCATCCTTTCGTGGTATTACTAAGCTTGGAACTCCACATATATTCGGATCACGATGCGGAAGATTCGAGAGTGGAGGAGTGATGGCCAGGATAAACTCTGCGCATCGACATTTGTAAGCCCTGAGAGTGCCTATTAGCATCTGTATTTCGATGCTTAAGCTGTTTTATAACTTACGCCACTTCAGACTGATACATACCACCAGTGAGGAGATTGAAACAAGGCTCTGAAGAAGAATAAGTAGTAGGATGACTGCTGGCAAAATTTAGAAGTCGTACCCTAGCCCCATGATTGCACTCAAGGTAATCTCGTACGACGATATCGTGAGTCAAAACTCTAAACAAGCAACCACTTATCGTGTGTATCGGAAGGGGTACACATTGTCATTTTCAGTAATGCAATGTATATTCAGATCACCAACTGTCAAACTCATGCAAGAGATCACTTAGGAGTACGGCTCCTTATTTGTAAACGAATATCATTGCGACATTACTTGAATTTATCGCTAGTAGTGCACTTACCCCTCTTATCAGTCATGATATAGGAAGGGCGCTCATTATACCCGAATACGACGAACTGCGCCCACCTATTGGCGGGATAGTCCAGAACCGCGTGCACGCACCAACTTGTAAACATGCGACGAGCGGCCCATGTTTCCGTTCCATTTTCTTTCGGTTTGTTAATGGCACTTATTTATCCGCTCGTCTAGTAGTTAGCCACAGTATACATATACCTACGGAAATCGTACCGAAATTGTCGGCTGAATTCATTTGGCGAGAACCGCCGTTTACGCCGATAAGCTGAATAACCCGAATATATACGGTTCAGCTGCGCAAGTATTTATAGACAACAGCAGTTCGTTGCCCGACAATTGGATATGACGGCAGATCCTGAAAAGCAACCCCTCGCGTCTGCTTCTGGGGCCGAGATTGAAGAATTGGGTACACTTTGAAGGACATCTTTGGGAAAGGTTAAGCTGACTCAGTGGCGACAGATTATGGCTCTCTCTCGTCGATACATAGTAGGGAACGGGAAGGACTTATCAAGGCAGTGTCACATGTAGCTGATGAAGAGGCGGCCGCTGGCTCAAGCAAACTGTACGCTGCATATGGAGAACTGCAGGCATTGTTGGATGAAGGACCGTATGTATTCCATTTGGATATGATCGGAAATGAAGCTCGCTTCTGATATGCCTCTGTATAGGTCAGCGTGGACGCCGGACGAAGAGAGACGTGTGCGAATGAAGACTGACTTTCGCGTATTGACGTGGGCTTGCGTTATGATCTTCAGCTTACAGATCAATAGAATGAACATCGTGAATGTTCTGACTACGGATATCTTCACTGATCTGGATATGCAGCCAAATGACTACAATTTGGGCCAATCGCTATTTGTGACCTGCTTTCTTCTTTTTGAAATTCCTACTCAGATTGTGACGACTATTATTGGACCCGAGATTTGGATCCCTGTATGTGATTGAATATTCTCCTCGGTACATAACTGTGAGCTAATCGTTATCAGACAATGATGACTTTGTGGGGTACTGTCGGATTTTTGCAGACGTTCATTAGCGATAAGAGAACCTACCTCGTCACGAGAGCCTTTTTGGGCGTGTGTCAAGGTGGCTTCATTCCTGGCTTAGTTCTTTACGTAACATCGTTCTACAAGGCCAATGAGATGTCTGTCCGGTTGTCGGCTATATGGACCACGAACCACATGACTAATGTCGTGTCCGCGTTGCTTGCGTCCGCAATTTTCGAGCTTGACGGTCGTTGGGGGTGGCGTAACTGGCAGTGGCTGTTCTTCCTCGAAGGACTTGCGACAATGGCTATCGGTATCTTGACGTATTTCATGATGGCTTCGTTCCGACGGCCTATCATTTCGACAGTGTTTACCGCCCGTGAACAGGCCATTCTGCGCGCTCGTGTAATCTTGGATGATTCTTCGAAAGCAAAGGCCCTGGAGCGAAATAGGTCCGCGACCATGACCAAGTTCGGCATTAAGGAGATCTGGTCCACGGTCACCGACAAATACCTGGCACCTGTTTTCATTCTTGGAATGCTCGGGTTCGTGCCTTCGGTCGCATCCTATTTGTTTATCACGATTATTCTCAGGAACTTAGGATACAGTACTCAAGAATCCAATTTTCTCTCCATTCCAGCGAACACGCTTCTCTGTATCGGAATGGTCACTGCGGCTCACTTCGCGGACAAATACCGCCGCCGGTGGCCGATGCCTATAATCGCGATGATCTGGCTGTTTCCGTTCCTCGTCACCGAGCTAGTCCTCCCTGATGACGCAGAGCGTTGGGTCCGGGTCTTATGCCTTACATGCATAGTTGGATTCCCGTACTATACGCCCGTTCTTATGTCATGGATCTCGGCCAACAGCAACGATCAGCACAAACGCGCTCTTGCGGTAGCGATATACAATGTTAGTGTTCAGCTGGGCAACATCATATCCGCCAATATGTACCGTGCAGACGATGCACCATTTTACAGGCGCGGCAATTCGATATTGATTGGCATTCTATTTTTCAATATTGGCATGGCATTGTTCGTCAGATGGTTCTTTTCGCGAGAGAACAGGAGAAGAGACGAGAAGTGGGCTCGAATGACTGAGCTTGAAAAGATTCATTATTCTGCGACGACGGCTGATGTTGCAAATCAGCGGTTGGATTTCAGATTGCATATGTGATCATAAGCAAAGCTGTTTGCGACGAAACCCGACGACAATTTCCAAGATATCAATGGGCATAGTGAACGGTGAATTTACAGTACTTATTAGAATTATATTGATTTTGCCAGAATTATATGGATTTTGCCCTAGAACCGATGCGGGGTGTGTGTGTGTGTGTGTGTGTGTGTCTGTCTTGCCTTTATTCCTTGGCCATGATAAACGTGATCATCGTACGTTGATGAGGGTAAAGTTAATGACGATGCTGTGGAGGATTTTCATTGTGCATATTTGTTCAACGGTAGGGGCTCCGGTTTATCGAGGTTGTCAGGATGTTAAGAGTAGCGGATGGGTTGACGGGCTTCATTTACTTGGTGTTGTTTGTTTCTTTTAATTTGGTCGTAGAAATTGGGTTGGTTAATAGGGGAGGGTGGGAGATGGGCTCACATAGAGACGTTCGATAGGTACGCATTCCGGTTCCTGTACTATAGTTAGTGTACGCTTAATTACATTACTATTGTGTGTTCGTGTTCGGAATGTTCGCGACGAGGATCGCCGGGCCGGAACCGAGCGGCGGAGCTGCATTGCGCCTGCGTCATCATACAGCCATTTCGGTGAGAGGGGCTAATTCATGCACTCGCTTCTAAACGAATCCAGATGTCCCGGTGTACCTAAGCCCAATGGCATTCAGTAACTATTTTCGACAATGGGGCCCCCTACTTCTAAATCTATTATCTGCGAGCTATTAAGCTGCACGGGATGACGGAGATACTAACTGGCGTAATTCGTATTTTAACTGGTTCTTTTTCCGCCATCGTGATTGGCCATATCGAATCCAAGGTACATGAGAGGCGCGGAGGCGAAATAGACTGTCTGGTGCGTGCGCAGCGAAGTCATGTTCTTAATTGGGCGCAGCGTGAGCTCTTTCGAGTCTCGGGTCATCCCACGTCAACTGAGCAGCATTATCCTGCTGCTGCGACTACAAATATTCTCTCTGGCTGCATTACGCAGTTAGGAACTTCACATTTTATCTGGACTGTCCCCGCTGTTCTTGAGTGATCATCAGCAGTCCTTTGCCCGTTGATCTCATTGCCATTCATGAGTGTGTAAGCTTGCAATATGCGATTAGTACGCGTGTTTTTGGTGATTCTGGGCTTGGATCTGTTCCACCATGTGGACAGTTGCGGTATCGGGTGAGCACTATCTTACGCAAACTTGGCTCTCGGTATTGTTGTCGACACCACAGCTAACTCTGTTCTCAGCGTCCATGTTCAGATCTTGTCAAGAATACGCGGGAATCTCACGCCAGATGCGAGTACGCATTCTTCTTTCGCAATTCCTGGTGCTTTCTTTCCAGACGCCTTCTATAGTTGTATGAGCCAGTCAGCCTCCGCAGAAGTAGCACACTGGCCCCCGTTTCTGAAAGCAGCCGCACAGTATTATCGCAAAACGTATGACTCTGGGAAGGATCAGGCAGGTATTGGCCTGCGAACATTCTTGTTCGGTGTCCTAACCCACCAAATTGCTGATGTCAGCTGGCACTCACTCGGTGTCGACCAGGGACTACTTATGGCGATGGCTATACGTGAATTCAACGGGGACTACACAACTGCACACAGCACGCTTGATACAGGTGGTGATATCATAATGATGGAACGCTTACTTCGGACGTCTCCGAATTTGGAGTGGTTAACACAACGGTGGTCTATTCCGTCAAAAGATATTCTTGAAATATATTCCAGCATGGGCATAGGTATAAGTCGCGCTGCTCTCGAATATTGCATGGCGCGAGGAGTTGCTGCACTTGGTGCCGAAATTAATATTGCACACTCGATGTACGATTCATATGCGAAGAAATCAGCATTACTTGTCGACAGTCTCGAGGATTATTTTTTAGGTGGAATTCAAGAAGTTACGTCTTCAATAGTTAAGTGCCTAAACAATTTCGAGTCATGGCTCGACAACGGAACCCCACTCGATGCGTGGGAATTATGTCCTGTGTTTTCTGGTAGAGCGCCAGGCACGCGACACTACGTAGAGGACAATCCGGGTTATGTGTCAGTAGAAGAAGCTCTTGAACCTTACATTGAGAATATACTGCCGACGTTGACAACAACGGTGTCTGCTGATGGGGCTACGACGCATATCGACTTTCCGCCACTTATCGCTCCTGAACAACCTATTGCAGACTATTTTGCGCTGCAAGCGCAGACCGTGATGCAGCATTCACGACCAATCATTCTCACGACTGGTATAACTGAGTCACTTTTTGGCTCATCGTTTGCCATAGGAAGCTTCCGGGGCGAATCCGTCGGTCCTTGTGTGGCAATAGGTGCGCCGTTTGAGACGACAACGGAGACAGGTTCGCGTGATGGCGCCGTCTACGTCATACCCCTGTCGGATCTAGATTCAATGTTCATGACCTCCACCGGTGCTAGCGAGCTTGATTTTCGTGCTTCCGAATACAGACTGCCTCTGCCCCCTCTTGATGGCGTTTATACTGCAAGACCTGCGCCTGTCAATTTCACTCTACCTCGTCAGTTTGGTGCTTCAATATCTGCTATCACACTCCTTAATTCGACTTTACTCGCAGTCACGTCTCCGGGAACTTCAACGATTGATATTTTCGTCGGCGCATCGCATCTCATGACCGTCCTTCCTCCGTCAGAAGGGACAACAACGATGTATGGTGCCAAGGGACGAAAGCTGTTTGGGACGGACCTTCACGTGCAGGATATTGACCGCGACGGTTATCCAGATTTGGTTGTATCTGCTCCTCATAGTGATCTGTCGTCATCGACACGAGAACAAGGCGAAATTATGGTTCTATCCGGTAAAGAAATTGAGACGGCGATTACTCAAGGCCTCCCTTCAGTCGCTATGGATCTCGTCCGCCTGTCGCGCCTCATCAGACCAGTCCACGGTCAGTCGGTGCAAGCAAGCGCTGATTTTGAGCTATTCGGCTCCCGTATCGAGTTCAGCGAGCGGCCGGATGAAATGGATACTGAGGCCAATGAAATTGCATATATTGGAGCCGCTGGATCTGGGGCAGTGTATGCTTTTGATGCCGTATCTGGAGAGCCGTTGTTTGCCTTACTTGCAACGCTCGCAAAGTCGCCTTCGAGTACTGGCTTTGGCGGGGGCGTGCTACTCACCGGACGCATCAAGGATTTGGGTGAATGGGTTTTAATAGGTTCTCCAAATGAATCTCTCTTGGACTGGAACTCGAAGCGAGGACAAGACCAGCAGAATGAGAGTGCAGATGATGGTATGAATCAAGAGCGAACAGCTGCGGATACTTGGCAGTCTGGTGTATGCTACCTCTATCTTGTCCGAAAGCGAAGCGGGGCTACGATGGTGACGCCAAAATTACTGGCATATATTGTCGCAGACACGGACAGTGCGCGATTTGGGAAATTCGGATATACTGGTACTAAGTTTCATCGTGCCAGTTCAAATTCAACTACGGCGCCGAGAGAGAGCAACACAGTATTTATATCTTCTCCGTTTGCAGAAAGCGGCGTGGGGGCAGTGTGGAGAATTGATATCCAGGATTTACTTTTCACCATGCTTAACCATGAGACCCTCGGCCGTGCCGATGAGTTGGACCAACAGGCAGTACCCGTTATTCGTGTAAGATCTATGGTCCAAGGTAGCCCTATGAACAGACAAGTTGAATCATGGTTCGGCAAATCAATCGCTGCTGTCGCGACAACAAACTCAGTTAGTGGAGGTAATGGCCAGATGGCTTATTTATTCGTCGGCATGCCATACCTCGGTTTTGGTGATATGGGCACTACTAACGCTGTTGGTAATCAACTAACCGGAGGCGTGGGTGTCTATTCTATTTCTTACTAAGGCTGTCATTAGCCTTCGTCCGGTGATCGTAGTTATAGGGGGCAGGCTTAATAGGTTCAGGCTTGGCGTTTTATATGGAATTGGAAGGTTTATATAGTCATCTTCATGATGGGTTTTAGACAGGACTTGTTAAAGAGGAACTTGCGCGCATTTGATGGAATATAGCTGGACTTTATCGACAAATTTGTTGCAACATGAGTGTAATAATTTACGTTATTGTTACATCAAGCTTGACTAAACTCGATCGATTAAAAAGTACAACTCAAGGGCTTTTATTTTAGCAAGAACGACTTTTTCATCGAATACAAAAATTAATCTCGGCAACGGGGAATTGAACCCCGGTCCCCCGCGCGCTGATAAACAATTTACCTGACAGGCGGAAATTCTAGCCACTAAACTATTGCCGATTAAGTTAAAAAACTTACTCCAAGTTCTAGCTTTTCAACTTTTGGCAATAAACCTAACCCTGAAAATGACACACCTTTTTTTTCCTTGCGTGGTTTTATTGTTCTTTCATGTACTTAGAGATCGGCTCTTGGTTTGGGCCCTTCGGTATACTCTTATGTTCATATTCATTCGTTTTTCCGGCCCGTGGGGTGCTATTGTCGCTCGTTGTTTCGTTGGTTTTCGGGCTTGGCGTATATATATATACATGTCAATAACTTAGTTACTAGAAGAGCACTTTCTAAAAAAAAATATTGTTAACTAACTTTTTGTCCCGTTTTTCTTCGCCAGTACATTCATGTAAAATAGCTTGTAAAATACGCTGGCTTATAAACAAAAAAAATTCGAATATTAAGAAAAAGAAACTTTTTAGCAAGCATTTCAATCAAAAAAAAATGATTAGTTAACCTACAATCCATCCTCAGTTTGCGCATAAGCGATATTTTCAACTCTCAGTTATGGCTATAAAGCGTGAGAAGCTCATCGATGACATGCCATGGTTGTATGACTGTAAGTCAACCTTCTACAGTTAGGTACGAACGTTAACTGCCGCCGAAGGTTTACGGAAACAGAGTTACTTGCGGCCGATGAGTAGGTGAGATGTATGTATGACATGCCACGAAGGTATGCATGTAAATTGTCAGCTGCACGCCATATGTTGCTGCAGTGGCTTACACGAAGAATCGCGTACGTACATATGATACCAACTTCCGACTACGGCAACGGATAACACGTCCAATTTTCACGAATAATGTCGCCAGCTACGGCGACTATTGTTACTTCCACCGGTCTTACAGTACGACGCACGACACCGACCGCAACTGCAGTTAAATATGCGATTTCAAATAAACCGACGCGTCGCACATTTCAATCGTCCCTTCGAATTGGGTTCAGAGGATTATGTGTTCTCGTTTTCCTTTTCGTACTGCTGCACAGGGCGATCCCGCTGTCGACAACATTGCCGCTGCCATGGACACAATTTACAATCAGCATCGACCGTAAAGTTTCAGTATCCACGCCTAGTAGCATATTTAGTATCTCACTTGATATTGCTCTTATTTTTGCGGCATTGCTCTTGGGAGTTTCTTTTCTTCCGAGGGAATATACGGAAGAATCAATGTTGGTAATGCACGACTTTGGAATCCAAGTATCGTCGACAGGCACAACGAGATTATCCCGGACTTCGCAGTTTATTCCGTTGGAATTAATACAAGACGTTGTCCTGCATGAAGGGTTCACAGGGTTTAGCGTGATCTATTTTTTGGCTGTAGTGGTCAAGGGCCGTAGCCGATTATTGGTCGTATTCCCAGTAAGTCCTCGTCTAACACCTTGCTTCTCACTCAATGACATTAATTAGATAGAATTTACTGCCAAAGCGGGAAATATTAGAGGAGATATGGCGTGATATTCGGTCACGTATGCATCAACGCTCTGTCTCTCTTTCGGTAGGGTCAAATCCATATGTCGATGAATCGACATAGTATATTGTGGAATTCTACCACAATATATGCATCTGCGAAGCGTGTATCTTTTTGCACTATTGTGCGCTAGGGTTGACCTGGTAGATTTGGCATGATTCTATTACTTGCATTACTCTATCGTTACGTCGGTGTCATCATATTATACAAGAAAGCCCTCGCTGCACTCATACAGTCAATTCGTTCCACGCCCATTACCATATCTACATAAGCAATCACAGATCATGCAAAGTCCAAAACAAACTCCTGTAACCCTAGCGCCGTTTGAAACGATGGTTAAACGCATTACTTGACCTCTTCATCCAAAATGCGGCGCAACCGATTATAGTTCTGTAGTAACAGTATATTCGCTCCTTTCGATACTTTCATGATTCGTCCAGTTGACGCATCGATTGAAGGCGACGATGTATCACCTTCAGAATTGGCAATAACTTCACGTTCCCATTCTACCACGTCCTTAAGATACCCTTTCTCAATATATAGGAACTTAAACACGCCGTCGAACTCTGGGATATGGTTCTGTACTGCAAACAATACAAATCCTCTGGCCAGTACGAACGCCCGCTCGGAATACAATTCTGCGTTGACAACAGCTGTTCCTGTTCCCTGAACAGCATCATATCCGGCCTCATTATAATATGGCGTGCTATTCAATACCAGCGATTGTAAACTGACAAGCAACTGTAATATTGAGCTCGTCTGCGGATTCCATTTCTCAGATGTCTGTTCACCTGGCCACGTGCCCAATAGTGACAGGCAAATATTCCCGTCTTCATAGAGATTGGGATTCACTCTGCCAACACCGTTGGTATTCCATGAGTGAAAGAAGCAGTCTGGAGGTTCCGAAGGAAAATTCGAAGTAATGTGGATGTCGAACATGAAGGGCGCCATTTCGTATGGCGTACCACGCGGACCCATTATCAGAGCACGGAAGAGATCTAGTCGATTGGTGTACGATCGTACATAAATACCTTCCGGGAGTGAACTGCTAAGAATCTTCCGCTCACGGGCAAGACGGCGGTGGTTCAGCTTTGAAGGCGAGTGGTTTGAAAAATGATGACTTTCGTCAGGATCGCTGTCTAGAATAAGGAATTGTGCTGGATCTGGCGAAATTGTCTGCTCTGACAGTGAAGACACCTGGCGAACATACGGCGGCGGAATCGGATCAGTCGCAGGTGCAGTAGTCTCTGCTACCACAATTGTCTTCACCTCAGTATCTGGTCCGCCGTCCGTTTTGGACTCGTCCACAGGTTGCTCCTCATCTGCGTCGTTCTCCACTCCAGCATCGGTACTTTCTGATTCGTCTTCATCCACCCAAGAAGAATCGTCATCATCTTCATTGCTTTGTCGTAACGTCCGATTATCCGGTACCATTAATCTCCTCAACGATTGACCATTGTCCGCTGCCAAAATATCTTCGTTATCGTCGTAGTCGTCATCCATGCTATCGTCAGAATCCTCCAACCCTTGATCCTCCTCATATTCATAGTCGTCGTCGTTTTCCTCGTCATCATCATCTTCTTCAGGCGCCCCTATAAGCAGGTTCGCGGGAAGGTTCACCTCGTTAACTGGGTCAGAGAATCCTAACCGGACAACGACGGAACCATCAAGATTCAAACACGCGATTTGTCCATACCAGTCGCAAGTTAAAGGTAAATTCTCGGACGAGGCCATGGCACTGGTGTTGCCGCTGAGAGGAGATGCAGGTGTCCCATGCCCCGACCGTAGTGGCAGGAACGACCGCGCGAGCTGCGTAAGCTGATGGTTGCCTTGTTGCAAAATTGCACGAGCAAGAGAGGACATGATTCCGCCAGAATCCTGCTCATGCGCCGCCATTTGAGTATTCCTATCACTAGAGAAGTACGGAGCATGTGGTAAATACACAAAGTCGCCAAGACCGTAACTTATAAGTGGATGCGGGACAAGCTCATAGAAGCTGACATCCTCAATTTTGTCCGAGATATTTTCCTGAGTAAGATTATCCGTATCCTTGAACCACCGCACTTTGGCCGTCCGCTCTTTGGCATCGACTTGCTGTGCGACACCTATTTGAGTGTAATCGAGGTCGATGTCGTACGCATCCGCCGTTTTTTTGGTCATATCTTTCCGGCCCACATATTCACCCGGCCAGATATCATGATCGTCAACTAGAAGGTACGGTACAAGATCAACCGCATCTTCAATACTCGTTGTAAGGTCCTGCCAGAGTACCTTAAGTTTCGTATGCGTCGCAGTCACTACAAGTGTGTTGACATCAAATCCACCATACCGCTCCCGACCAAGTTTAGTCATGTCGTACTTAGTATATGCGGCAACACCATCTTTGAATATAACTCGATCGCCAACTGTCCAGTTCGCACCATCCATCTTGTCTGAAAATACTTTTAAATTCACGAACTCCTCGTCTTCGGTCTCGAAATAGTCTTCCGTCCCATCTGGTAACCACCTCACACTGATGCCTTGCACTTCAGATCGAAGAACGGTGCCAAGAGGTGGGATGTGAAGATCAAATGCGCCATATATCCACTGCCCTCTTCTAATGTTTTCGCGATCCGTGGAGACAGTCTGATGAGGAAACACCACTTCCGTCGTCTCGGAAATCAGTGCTGGGGCAATACCTCCGACAGGAGCTACTCGAGACGCGGTATCGGGCACTACCACATGCAGGTCATGAGCATCATCGACCCAAACGATACCGCCATTACGTAGCTGGACTGCAGCCCTATACGCCGTTGCTACAATTTCGCCAACCCTATATGGACTGTCGCTAACAAACTGGCCCTGCTCTGGAAATAGATATAGCTGAACTTCGTTACCGGGGACACCATGTATAACTTTATTCGTGAGCGTGTGCTGTAACGAGACCGTCATTGATACATCAACTACTGTGCCAGATTGGGCATCTAGAGACGAGCGCTTGCAAACGTCGCCAACGGAAAATGAACGGTCGACCAAACGCAAAGCAGAGTCGGGAATAACACGCCGACCGAGTGTTTCCGCCACAATTGTCTATGACATTATCTCAATAAGATGCGTCAAAATTAGATAGAATGAAACCTGCCGACGTACCCATCCGCGAGGTGGCAATCCCAATTTGAAATAATGATCGGCAATCTCTGGCGGCCCGTCTAGGATTTCTTCATCGTATTTGTTGTTTATGTAATCTCTAACAGTCTGTCACAACCATATTCCATTAGTATCGCTCGCCTTCCATGCCATGCGCTGCCAAGCTTACATCATGCCAGGTTTTCTAATCACATTAGTATCTACATCCGCTTAACGCCATTGTCAAGCTTAAAATGACATACCTCAACTATTCCTATATTATTCGCATTGTCTGTATACACTGTGTCCTCTGTATAAAACTGCCCAAATAGTGTGTCAGCATATCTGCACGAGAGATGTAGCTATAGCGCGATGGATGCTTCTTGAGCGCAACCCAACAAACTTACCAGATGGCTGTTCGTCGTCATTTGTCCCCCTCTTCGATGCAAATAAGTCTGACCGCTGTCCTCACGCAGTGAGTATACAAGCTGAACTAAATCCGAAGATTTGAGCCGTTGTCCCTTTCGGCTGGACTTCGCATGGACGTTACGTTGCGGCAATGGCAGGGTGCAGGTTCGTCAAACGTACACTTCCCGTTTGGGCGGAACCGGTAACTTTACAAACCGGGTAACTCAGGTAGAAAAAACTGCCGGCGGCATGCAATCAGTTGTTAATCTCATTCACTTCTTGACGGGAATAGATGTAGGCTGGTCAAGAATAGGCTGTCATTTTGAGAGGCAATGGAAAAGCTGGCCATTGTCACGGTATGAGTTACAATTACATTCATTGAAGTATGTAGACTGTTCAAGTCACTATGGATATTACGATAATTGCCTTCCAATGGCGCTCCACAAAATCACTTTGGTCGACCGACCTCAGTAAAGGGAAAAGTAACAGAATAATAAAAGAGCCATATACCTATGCAACACCACTTAAGCAGACGAATCGATAACGGACAAGATAACTACATCACGCCTCCGTCTTCTCAAACGCCAAAAACACCAAATCATATTCGTCCAACTCGTACACGATTCGATCGACTCTCGTGTACCCTGGGATCTCCGACGGAGGTAAGCCTTTCGTGCATGCGTTCACGAAGCTGTTCTTTGTGGCGCGAGTCTCAAACATTGTAACACTGAACTGGGACGGGACAAAAATACCGACCACATAGCTTACGACGTCGAGGGAGTTTATTCCAGCCACTGAAGAAGGTACGTTGGACTCGAAGGACGCGTAGGAGCAACCAGGCTCAGGAGTGACATGTACAGTAAAATAATTGTGTGTCGCATCAGTGACTCCGTTGGCGGAGTATCCGCAGGGCGAGAACGAGAACGAGTCAATGCGTGAGAACGGATACAAATTGGCTAGGCCACATTTGTTCGTGATTTCAGCACCTCCAACGTGTCCCGGATCGAGATCTTCGGACGAAGCCGAAGAATTGGAAGAGTCAGATGCAGTCTCCGGAAGAGTTCGGTCATTGTAGAACTGAGCCGCCTTCTCCTGGTCAAGACCGGTCATAATGATCTCCAAGGTCTCGTCTTCAAATCTTCCGTCCGCAATAACACTGTTAACAACCGAAGAATCGGCTTTGACTGAAGAAGTAGCATCGCGTTTCGCAGAGTACAGATACCAGTGATGATCGGAGTTCATTCGACCAACCATGTAGGCAGATCCATTCGAGAAATGTGCGTCAAGATATTTCACTTCATCTTTCCACGATCTATGGGGGTGCTTCTGCCGATCAGGGAACATGAAGTTTTTGCGCGAGTAAAATACTCTCCAAGGCTCCATTCCTGCGGGATAACCGGTCTGTGTACGAGCAATATCAAGCAGTCGAGGAAGGCCTGCCAATAACGTCGTCGTCCCGCAAGTTTTGAGGATCAGCTTGTGCGGAAACACAAACATGGACGATTCAGAAAGTAGGTAAGCGTCCATTTCCGCAGTTCCGATGAACGACAAGACTTTGCAATGAACAAGGCGAAGCATGTCTTCCCACATTTCACGCGGCACTGATTTAAGTCCATCGCGCTCCATGGAAGGAGGTAAATGGTACCTATCGGGCGCAAACCAAACTTCAAGGAGCTTTTCCGGGCCTGCAACGAGTGAGCACGTGAGCAATCAATGCAAGTATGACATTGTCGTACCTTCAAAAGCTTTAGTAGAGTCAAGTGTCACAGACGCCTCGCGATTGACAGTGTACGTGTTTTCATCATTGTGAACTGGAACGCGGCTGTGTTCGTCGCTGATGGAGACGGAAGTCGGAGATACCATTGTTGGAGATGTTTGCCAGATGAGATATACGGAGATATGAACTCCTCAATGAGTTTCATGCAATGTGGGACACCAGCCTTTCTAAACGAAGTGCTGCCTGAGAGTGTGAGATGGCTGGCGACAGCGACCGGAATACGGACAGGGGCCCGGAACTGAAGGCTTGCGATCAGACGAGGTGAGCTCGCAGAATTTGCAAGCGACAACTTCTTAGGGGATAGCGAATATTATCTGGGTCTAGATGTGCGATATCGTTAGCATACTACCAAATTATTTAACACGGACAGTCAGCGACAACCTACTTTGGTGGGCAGGGAAAGCGCCGCAAAAGCTCTTTGTCCATACAGGCTGAGAGCGTGATGGCAGGCGTCACAAAGAGAAGGTTAATCTGGACAGTCTGTCAGCGCAGGTGGAAGCAACTGACAGTCTCTAACTGCTTATAAATCGCTTTTCCGACTGGCGCTATAGCAAATAGGACGTTGGAGCTGTTTTCGACGAACGATGGGTAATCTGGCTGGCAGGGAAGCGTGAGAAAATGTTCGTTCTGCCGGCGACTGTCAAATTCTGCGTTCCTGGCTGAGCCACAGACGTAACTCGAGCCACACATGGCGGTGCTGCTCATCATTGGCATCTTCCCAGTTAACGCCGTCTAGCTGTCTGATGGTTATCCAGTTTCTGTACCATTTCTGACTTCTTATGACACTATTACTATTCGCTAGTTTTTTTTTTTGTCTAAAAGTGCTTCGTCACTCTTGCCGACATTAATGCCTCTCCCTCGCGTTTACTTGGACGTCGTGTCGCCTGCAGTAACCGGCAGAATCATCATCGAGCTCTTCGCCAAAGATGTCCCCAAAACGTGCGAAAAGTGAGATCCCATACGTAGAACTTTATTAGTTTTTTCTTGCTTGTAACGTCGCTAATGTACTTTTGCCCTGCAGCTTTCGGTGTCTTTGCACAGGAGAACGCGGTTCGGAACTATGCTACAAAGATAGCATGTTCCACCGGGTGATCGCTGACCCAGATTTTATGGTGCAAGGTGGTGACATTACCAATGGAGACGGTACCGGTATGATATGCTGTTTGATAGCGTGCTGCACATAGTGAGCATAACTGGTCATTTTATCGTCTGGATAGTAGATTTTGTGGAGCTCGCTCACTTTCTGCTCTGTACCAAGCTAATCGCAAACAGGAGGTCTCTCAATATACGGCGAAACGTTCGCGGACGAAAATATTGACTGGCATCGAATTGATGCGAGGGGTCTTGTGTGTATGGCGAATCGTGGTCCTGATACCAACTCAAGTCAGTTTTTCATTACTGTAAGACTTCTAGAGAGGCGGCTTGGTCAATTACCGCTAACTTTGGGCCCTTGTAGCTCGTACCGTGTCCGGAACTGGACGGCAAACATGTTGTATTTGGACGTGTAATTCCTGAAAGTATTCATGTCCTGGATATGTTTGCAAGTGTTACTACTGATCCGGAGAACGACGATCGACCTCTCCCCGATAATGAACCGCGGATCGTCCAGTGCGGCGAGTTGGTATTCAAAAAGAAGAAGAAATCCATGGGGAATGCTGCTATCTCTGAGGAAAAACTGGATCGACAAGCTGAGGTTAGAGAAGACGTAATTTTACGGAAGTCTCGAGTGACCCCCAGCCGATACAGCGATGAGGAAAACGTCGATAGTAGCGGGCACCAAGAAAAGGCACCTCGTAGTCCGATCGATAGTCGAGGCAGATCTGGCCTGAGAAATAGTGCCAGTCCAAGACGGCAGTCCAAATCACGATCTCGATCGCCTGCCAAGGATCCTCAGGTTGTGCCTAAGAATCCGTTGATGAGAGCGCATGGACGGCATAGAGAATTCAAGGATGATGGCTATCGGGAGATTGGTTATGATGGAGCCTATGGTAGAAGCTACGACAGAAGCTCTGACAGAAGCTATGGCAGGCCGTATGAACGACGACACAATGGCAGAAGCGAAGGACGGTACGAAAGGTATGACGATGATCTATTACGACATGATGGCCGTCTGGAAAGTGGTGAATCTAGTCGATCAAAGGTGAAATACAAAGGCAGGGGAACAATGAAGTTTATGGAGTAATAACATCTCAATTTGGTTTCGTTTATTGCCTGCTGGATGCCTTGAGCGAGCTAATATTCAATTGCATTGTTGTGTTTCGGACTTGCATTCCCTTGGAGTTGTGTGGGTATATTGCTGTGATGTATTATACGTGTATCATATTCTATGAATGACGATACGAACGCAATTTATTGGCATGCCCTTTCGACTCGTGGTGTATGCAAAATATAGTACAATGAGGTATCAGACATTTAGGCCTGTCTTATTTTCTTTAACGATTCGATTAGTCCTAAGTATCCTTCTCTCGCCTCTTGCTTAAGGAACTCTGCAGAAGCTCTAACATTAGGGTATTCTTGCTGTTTGTCAAACGTCGAAATACTCGGCGGCGCTGGACTTCGGCCGGCAGCAGGAGTAGACGCACCAGAGTCAAACCCAACACTGAACGTAGTTGACGTTGCTCCGCCTTCACTCCTAGTGACTGTATCCTGTACAAGCTTTCGTAGCTTGCCAACGAATTCAGACTTGGAAGCAAATTCGTGCGTCCCTTTCCAAACTTCTACTATCTTTCCTAGACTCTCAACTTCATCATTCGCAAGTTTAAATTTCCCTTGGGCGAGCATCGCCCGTATCTTCTCCTCGGTCTCGCCACCGCCTGCCCGTATGTCGGCGTCGATCTTTTTTGCCTCCATGAACGTGTCGAGAACCTTTTCTAACCTACTCCGAACAAGCTCTAGCATCTCAAGTCTCTGCATAGCAAGACTTTTATGAGCAACCTCATTGACCTGTGGCACTAAATCGTTCGTAATCGATGTATCAAGCTGTTCCACGTCACCTGCGAGTAATTCTACTTCGTACTTTAGCCGATTCGCAGATGAGAGCATGTCTGTGACTACTCGCTCTAATTTGACGATTAGCTCCTGGGTAGCATGGTCAAGAGACGAAAGAAGACCAACTGCCTCGGTGTGAATCTGCGGAAGTGCTGTTGGCGGCTTGTATGACGGCAGAGTGGAATTGAGATATGCCTGTGGTGTGAGAGATGGATTGGAGAATGTTTCGAGTAGTTTGTTGGTGGTAATGCTTGCAGTAGAAGTGGATGACGACATCGTTGATATTGTTATGTAGCGAATTCGCTATGATTGATGCAGATTGGAAGTCGTGAGAGGTTCAACTGAAGGTCGCGCGCGAGCTTGCGCTTGTAAGACTTATGGAGAACGGGGAGCCGGCCGGCAAGTAAGCCGCTCTCACTCTCGGGAGCAGTGCGGCGTTCGACCACAACCTTGTGGCTCATTAGTTCGTTGCCCACATGCTTTGGCGCACAGTCAAGTTGCACTATACATAGGAAGGCCCACGCTGAATCAGTTCTTTTCTTTCTTGCTCTGATCACTATTCATTCGCTACTGTGCCAAGTACTGGCATGCAAGTGCACAGATGTCACAATCAAGGCAAGACTGGCGGATAAACTTCGCAATATCGTTAGTCGCGACAGTAATCTCAGGATTCTTCATTGACCGCACTCTACGACACCTATTGGGTCCTACTTCGAGCACTAAATCACCTGCCGCTCAAGATGCAGTACGGAGGTTTAAAGCAAGAAACCCAGACGTCGATTTAGATCACTTGAACGAGCATGAATTGCTGATAATGGCCGAAGTGATTGCACCCGAAGACATAAACGTCAGGTTTGAAGGTTCGTTGGTTGTCTCCTTCACTAGAAGCTCAATGAGACAGATGCTAACCCACCCATAGACATTGGGGGACTGGAAGAGATCATTGGCGATTTGAGAGAGAGTGTCCTTTATCCCCTTACAATGTACGTTGGCGTGCCGTATTATAGTAGAATATTGCGGATTGACATGGATAGGCCCTCATTCTTCACGAACAACTCACCACTTCTTCAGGCCCCTACAGGCGTGCTTCTCTACGGTCCACCGGGCTGTGGCAAGACAATGCTTGCCAAGGCTCTGGCGTCAGAGAGCTCTGCAACTTTCATAAACATCAAGATCTCGGCCATCCTCGACAAATGGTTTGGCGAATCGAACAAAATTGTAGCTGCCATTTTCTCTTTGGCACAGAAGCTGCAGCCTTCAATTATTTTTATTGACGAGATTGATTCATTTTTACGTGAGCGCTCCAAATCAGACCACGAGGTCATGTCAATGCTCAAGGCCGAGTTTATGACACTCTGGGACGGTTTGACGACAGGGGGCAGAATCATGGTGCTGGGCGCTACAAATAGACCTAACGACATTGACTCTGCATTTCTACGACGGATGCCCAAGCGATTCTCGATTAAGTTGCCAAATCCCGAGCAACGACAACGAATCTTGAGGTTAATGCTGAAAGGCACCGAATTAGAAAAAGATTTCGATTTCGACGCTGTGATTGCGAAAATGGCGGGACTGAGCGGAAGTGACATTAAGGAGGCATGCAGAGATGCAGCTATGGTGCCTGCTAGAGAATATTTTCGGGATAATTATGTGGACGGAAAGCCGAAGGCAACCAACACCGACAGAAATATCAAGATGCGACCACTTCGGACGAATGACTTTTTTACAGGTTCGCATGCGGCGCACGACAAGGATAACCATCACACACAGTCAGTTGACGTATCGTTAGATTAAGCAGGCTCTTGCAGGTTGTCGTGGATGTTGATACGGGTTTCAACCTCCGATGGGAATTGTGGTACACAGTAGGTATTGCGCTGCTGTTCGAATTGCTCAATTTGGACTAGATTGGATAGATGGCTTAGGAACGTAGTTATTGTAAATAGGTATCATGTGCTATACGATATGTATGATAATACGTACGGAATAACTGCACAAGGCCATCAATAATATTTTCGGTGATGAGGGGTTTGCGTTGTAATGGTATTCGTCGTGGCATTTACGGCTTCAGGCGCGGCATGGCGCGACACAGATTATGACGACACATCCCGTACAAGCAGCGAGTCGAAGCACCACGCAAGCCGACATTAGAGTAAACAAGTCTAATCTACACTCCCCTCACCTTCTCCAACCCAGCGCAATTGAGAGTTGAAATACGTCACAATGGCTACTGCCACCCCACCGTTTAAGGCGAAGGCCATATACGAATACATATCCGACCATCCAGATGATTTATCGTTTCCAGTTTCGCAGATCATAACCGTTACTGCCGAAGAAGACGAGGAATGGTATGCTGGTAGATATTTTGATAACACGGGCGCCTTGCGGGAAGGAATGTTTCCTAGAAATTTCGTTGAGATTGTTGTCGAAGATGAAAGTCCAGCGATTCCGTCACATCCATCCCGGCCCCGCCAATCGCAAGTACCAACTGTAGGGCCTATGCAACCTGCTGCGGCTGTTCCGACCCCAGCAGCGATCACCGACTCAGAGCCGGAAGAGCAAGATCAACCCGTGTCGGAGCCAGTGGTAATGTCGGTGCCAGCTCAAACCAAGTCTGTGCCAGTGCTGGCGACTCCCGTCGCTGTGATTGCAACTGCTCCAGTATCCACTCAGTCCGAGTCGGTGCCTCAGGAGCCAGTTGAGCCAGCAGCAAAGAGCTCGTTTAGAGATCGGATTGCAGCGTTTAATGTCGCCAGCGCGACACCAGTTGCTCCCCAAGCGAAGCCGGCGGTCCAGTCATTTGTCAAGAAACCTTTTGTAGCACCCGCACCATCGGCGTATATTCCACCCGCTCCACAGGCTGCCCCTAAGACAACCTCTACGTCATATGAGCAGTCGACAAGCCCGAGAGCTAGTATTGACGATAACCGTGTGTATTCAGAAGAGTCACATACATCCCACGAGCCGATTATCACCGGCGGAACAAGTTTGAAAGATCGCATAGCCCTGTTGCAGCAGATGCAACTCGAACAGCAAGCTGCAAAGGCTGCGAAGGCGGCTAAGAAAAAGAAAGCCCATACTAAGCATCCTTCTCAACAGTTTGAGGATTTACCTCCAGAATCTACTGGTATAGGATCAGAGGCAGCAGAGCTCAGTGACGATTCTGCTCGCAAGAGCGTCGAGCATCGTCGAATCGACGAAGGGTTGGAGCCTTCACCTACATCGGAAGCGCCTCATCAAACACCAGAAGTGCCTACGATTCTTGAAGCATATCCGGACACAGAAGAACCACTTGTTACCAGAAATACTGACCTTAGCGAAGACACGGCAGGTGAGCAATCTGACGTGGAAGATAATATCGAAGCAGCTCCGCGAGGTATTCCACAAATTCCCATTCCAGATGCCGAAGTTCAGCCAGTGGAAGAAGCGGATGATGAGCAGGTACCGGAGGTAGAGGCGGACGAAGCGGACGAGGAGGAAGAAGAGGAGATTGATCCGGAAGTGGCCAGACGTATCGCCATTCGGGAACGTATGGCCAAAATGTCTGGCGGGATGGGTATGCCGTTTGCCATTCCTGGTGTCATGGGCATGCCTATGGGGGGGTTCCCGAAGTCGACGACGAAGAGGGCGCCCGAGCCATCCAAAGGGGAAGCAGATGAGGAGTACAGTCAGCATAGAGCTATTCCTATTTTGCCGATGGCTGTACCATTACCAGCCAGCCAAGAGGCTCACCAAGATGACGATGAACGAGAGGAAGAAGAATTAGAGCCTGAGCAGGGGCAAGAAACTCAAATACCCCAGCCTGAAGGGGAAGCTAAGGATTCACAGAAAGATGCCTTTGAAGAAGTACATCCTTCTGAAGTCTCCACTGAGATTGAACAGGAGATTGACAGTCCTGTTGTGTCGCTGAGTTATAGGTCGGTCCTTTCGGTTCTCTTTCGACAGATGTAAGCTGACAGCAATAGTCATGTTCCCATCGTTCCCATTGGAGCAGCGAAACCTGCGAGTACATCTGCGGTCGAAGAAGGCAATTTCACCAAGCAAGGATCACATCAAGAATTTTCGGATGAAGTTGAACAAGAATCTAACCGTTCAGTGCCGCCGGTGCCACATTCACCTCCACAGTCGCATCCGCAAGTGCCAACAATGCCACCAGTTCCAGGTTCGGCTCCACCAGCTCCCCGAAGCCCAACGTCTCGAGCGATTCCCCCGCCACTGCCGGGCTCACCATCTCTCGGGTCGGAGCGACCTCCAATACCGCAACTCCCACCGACTCCGTCTGCGTCGCACACGGCGCACCACCATCTTCCACCACCTCCACCACCACCAGCGGCTCCTCCCGTGTCTTATGCTCCACCACCTGTGTCGAGCATACCCCCGGTACCGCCCACGCATTCCGTCCCAGTACGCCGTTCTACGGAGATGTCGGACATAAGCTTTCACCGGGCGTCAACTGAATTTGCATCGTCTGAAAGTGATGAAGTGACCACGGGCTACGAAGCAGACGATGACACAGATTTGAATGTCAGCTCAACTCACGAGATCGATGCAGCGTACGCCTCGCATGTGAACTACACAACTGCAACTGAATCGTCTCCTGGCTCAGCGCCGCCTATTCCTACGTCGGGGCCCCCTGCACACGCCGCCCCACCGCCTCCACTGTCATACGCATTACCCCCGCCTCCTCCTCCGCCTGCGCACTACGCACCAGCTCCAACGTCTCCTGCGCAATATACCCCACATCCTCCACCACAGGTCTCTCCTCCGGTTCCGACGAGTCCGGGGCTGTCGGCTACGTATTTGGATCGCAGACCTTCGATCGAAGGCCATCGATCAATGGACCCACGTCGTTCCACCGATGTTCGCCGATCATTAGATCGTTCCCGCCTGTCTGTGGATGCCATGGGGCCAGGCACATATATGGCGAGTGACGTTGATCTTGCGGAGAAAACTGGGTGGTGGTCCGCTCCTGAGGCTGTGCCGCATTCAATTTTGAGCCGAAATCGTGATCTTAGCTTTGAAGTCGACGAGAGGTCGCATTCACGCCGCGGACGTGGTATTGTTACCCGCAAAATATACGTACTGTACTACGATTATTCACAGAGTGTGATCACTGTGCAGTTTGAACGTGAGAATCCGTCCCGGGTGAAATTCGAGCAGCGTCACGAACCACCGCCTCCTCCTCTCCGCCGAGATCAGCTAGAAAACGTTTATACGCGATTCGGCGCCAAGATCAAAGACTTTGCGGCTGAGAGCTTGGGCAAGAGTGTTGGGGATGGATCTGCCTTTGGCTTTGTGCGTGGTCTTATTGCGCGACTACCTGATGCACTCCAGAGTGCGGGTACACGAGCACATGGCGCGGTTGTGTACTCTAATCTTGCAAATGCATCAGTCACGCAGGTAGACGAGATCAAGGCCGGAGATATCATCTCCTTCCGCAATGGAAAGTTCCAGGGACATAAGGGTGGCTTGCATCAGAAATATTCCCTGGAAGTTGGTAAGCCGGATCATTGCGCAGTTGTACAGGAATGGGATGGGACGAAGAGGAAAGTCAAAGTTTTGGAACAATCTAAGGAAAAAGGTAAAGTCCGTGCTGAGAGTTATAGGCTCGGAGACTTAAAAAGCGGAGAAGTGATCGTTTTTAGAGTTGTTGGTAGAGATTACGTTGGATGGGAGGGAGATGATATGTGAATGACATTTTCACAATTTGATGTGGTACTTCCTTGTTCTAATCGATCAGCTTTTTTGCATTTTAGTTTCGTATGTATAAATCCGTACCCTTCATTAATAATTCACAATTTATATACACAAAGCGTCTATTACAATGTAAACCGTAGAAGTATACAAGTTATATGCCTTACAGGGTGTCCAACATGTCAAGCAACGTTCCATATAGTTCTTTCCCACTTTTGCCCTTATTTTTATTGACGGCAGGCTTCACAACTTCTGAGTACTCATTGCTGGCTCTTACCACATCGAACGATTGGGCTTGTGCCGGGGTCTCAGAAGCTTTCTTCTCCGGCGGTTGCCACGCCAGGGCGGCGCTCTTCAGGTATGCAGGCGTCGGCTCGACCCCGTTATATCCAGCGGGCGCATTAGAACGCATCACACGGATATGCACACCACCAGACGAATTCAATGTGGCGCTATTGACAATAAAGTCCCGCACCACGAATCTGCTGGCTGCTGTGAGCATGATGTCGCTTCGTCTGAATCGGCTCGACACGCCAACAAATCCATTAACGGCGACGAGCGAGGTGCCTTGAGAAACTTCTAGCTCACGACCCTGAGTAGTTCGTTCGAAATGCAGCTGTGTTAAAGTCCTGTACATACGACCAGAGAGAGAGTAGCTCAGACCACCTGTAGCCGCGACCTCGGCAATGCTGCGTCGTGTGTCTCGGTTGCTGATACCTAAGAATCTGAACACTGCCTCCCGAATCATATCGTATTCCTGTGGATTGTCACTGTGATGGATACCGAGTCTAGGATCCAATTCTCGCCTCAGATAGTTGTCGAACTGCTCCCGAAGCTGTGCGACTTCGCGAAGAAGCGCCTTGACTTGACTGCTCGATAATTCCGGCAAGTTAATCAAGGTCCGTCCGCTACCGAGAGCAGATCGACCGTCAGCCCGCTCGGTTGGGTGAGGATCGTAGTACAGAGCATTTAAGTATAGTCTGGGAGCTTTTTCTTCGCGTTCTATTGCGGCATCCTCGGAGGCATTCTTTGGCGAAATTGCCGGCTCCTTCGCATCAGTGACACGCGGCTCAGCTATCGCGGGCTCATTCTCACTAAGCCTGCTAGCGGTGCCTCCATTTAACAGAATATTCTCTCTCTCTGTAAGCTGGGCGATCATTCTCATGAAATGACTGTCATCCTTCGACTCGAGCTGTTTCTCAGCAGCTAGCTCACCAGAAACTGGTTGGGTTCCTTTGATCAGATTTAACGTATGATCTGAAGGATCCAAAACGGGCGCGATATGATCCCGCAGAGCGGCCAATTTTTGTGCTTCCTCTCCCTCTGCAACTTCAACTTTCTTTAATCTCAGTGCTTCTAGTCTTTGCCACTTGGCCTTATTCCTTCTGATCGTAGCTAATTCTTCTTCAAGAGTCCTTTCTTTGGGCTGGCTCCCTTGAGCCTCAGCTGGGTCTGACTGTTCCAGTTCTGCTTCGGGCTGCAGATCTGCCTTCAATTCCGTATCGCGTTGCATAGCCTTGTACTTTTCGTCAAAATAACTCCTGATCTTCTCTTTGTACTTCGCATCCTTCTCTTCCAACGTCAGGGCGAGTGGATTGGTGAGGACAGGCACCTTCAATTCCTCAAACCGCAGCCGTGCCTTGTAGTACTTCTCCGCCGGAGCAAAGCTAGCAAATCCTTCAGGCGTATCCAAACTATGCAGTACGACGCGGCGATTCTTGACCATACGACTACTAGGCAGCTGAGACTTGAGACCCCACTCGCCTCGCTCGAAAGACGAAGGTAGAGTCTCGATGATTTGATGAACAGGGAGGCGCCCGTCTACACTGAATGCAGTCAGTCGGCGAGGTAAGCTAAACAGCTTGCTGTGACGCAACAGTTCATCAAAACGGGCGGACTGCATGGTTAATCGTTGGCACTATATTGGCGAGGCCACTCTATGCTGGTACATATACTGACTCAATTCGCAGTGCGCAATTCGCGAGGTGCTCAATTCAATACCGGAGGCAGTAATCTGAGAAATTGCCGTGATGTGTCTATTGATCAATTACGTGCCGCCCCCTAACGAGTTGTCGTTTTTTTATTCGTGAGTGGGAGATGTGCCTGTTGGACGAAAATTGTCGGTCCCGCAATCCGGTCCATGATTGAGACTTTATGGTGGGTAAGGGTTGACCGTTGGAATCGCGTAGTTCCCGGGTCCAAATATGATACTGCAACTCTCTGGGGGGTGGGGGGGGGGGCAGCCGAGACGGCAATACGATGCAGGACAGGCATGCCAAAGTGAGCTATAGTATTGAATAATGGTTACATTAAAAGTATCACAAGTGCAGGGACGGATCAAGAGCCAGGATGAGTTCCAAACAGACTCATGCTAATGCACAGGGAGACAAGACGCATATAAATATAACTGGTGACTCTATTGAATATGGAAATTTGAAAAAAAAAATCTACTGCACATCTGGCATTGCCGTTAACACTATAGGTCTCGGTAAGAAGTATGAGCATCAGTCACGTACGCGGAGTTCTATATATGTCTGCGTCTCCACTTAAGCAATCGTGCATCCGCTCTTTCTGAACCCTTGGTAGTCATACATATATCCTCGGCTGTGCCTCTCGTAACGCTGATCCATATACGACCTGACGCCGTACGGTAGGGGATTTGGCTCCCTGTCCATGATCTCAAAGTGGGCGTCTATCCAGTGGTCGTAACGTGATTTTTTGCCCATTGCGAACATCTAGCTTCTTGAATTCGGCAACTGAGATATGAGACGACTTGGTCTGAGTTTGAAGTTGTTATGGGAGGTAACTTTAACAAAGAGGTTGTGACGGCATATTTATAGTCTAATAGCAGACGGAGCGTGTTAGGTGTTCGGCGGTTCATCAGCTTCCTGATTCAGTGGAGAAGGGGCTGTCTGGATTTAGGAATTTGCATATATTTCGTCGAATCTTGAGATGTGGTTAAATGTTTTGTCAATTGCACTGGCAGGTTGCGTGGTTTGTGCGACATCGGAGGCCAAGTGCACGTCAATTATTCTTATTCGTAGTTATTCGAACTACGAATATATTCTTTTATTCGTGTCCACCAACTACCTGAGAATTGTATTGGTAATACTCGCCAATATTTACGGAAGAACCACGTCCAAACAGCGCAAAGCTTGCATTATATTCGCAGCCGCATGTTTGACAATATCATTTGATATGCCACACAACAGATTATTTCCTATATACACAATACAAGCCTTAAATATACAGTACACATAAATACACCCATACCCGCTGCACGAACGAAAGGATACGGTTCCAGCCGAGCATCTCATGCAAATAAAATGCCGAAATCAAAGACAACAACAATGTCACACCTCTGATAATCTCTTTTGATAATTCGAGAGGAGCCAAATAACAGGAAAGTCCCAAACTCCGAATGTCTATATGATGACCGGCCCAGCTAGCTATAATACATACGAATATCTCTCACCTTGGTATACCACAATCAACCACCCCTTCGGAATCGCTTCATGGTTCGCGAAGGAGTAGCAGGCGGCGCGAAAATCCTGTACAAAAAAGTCAGTTCACACATAACTAATTGGCAAATAGACACAAGGACATACTTTTCGACCAAGGCCGCCGCGTTCTGGGGTTTTACACGTCCATACTTGCGCATTCTTATCTCTGTGTTATTGTACTCCTCCACATTAGGAGAAAGCAACAAATCGATAGTCTGCCGCAACTCCGTGAACGTCGTCAACAAGCTATTGTCCGCGTCTTCCTCGCTTCTGTGCTTGATTTTGTTCGGACTGTCAATACTACTACCGTTTTGGGTTCCGTTTCGCTGCTTGGACGACGGAGAACCAATGTTGCCAACAAAGTTCTCCAGGTAGCAGATGTCTCGGTTGAAATTCAGGAGAGCAGCCTTGCTGATCCGTCGGCCTGCGTTCAATAGCATGTCCTGCTATCCTTTAGCTTAATCATCACATGCATCACACATATCGCACATACCAACAACGACGTGGCAAGATGATCAAAAGCATCAAAGTATATAAAACTGGTAATCGACTTTGGCAAATTCACCAGTGTGGAATTCACGAGCGACTCCAAAAAATTGATCATGTCCGACAAGTACGAGCTCGGCGCTGTGCGCTCAGTTTTGGTATCCCAGTCATAATCCGCGATTTCCAAGAAATCGTCAACCTTGGAATTAACGAGCTCGAAAATGCGAGTTTCGGCCAACTTACGGGCGTCTGCGAAGGCCGAAGACGCCAGTAGTGTTATGGGCTCGTCGAGATGCGTGGTCGCGGTTTCGTTGAGCATCTGTTGGAGCTCGACGGCGGCGGTCTCGAAATATTCCAGGTTAATAAATATCTGCACAATTTCCTCGCGGTTGCTCGACCGGAGCCGGTCGCGGAGGGTCCTGCACACGACTTCGACTAAGAGTTCGTCAAGGTTCTGGCGGTGTTAGCTTCATAGATATACTTAGAGCAAGAAAAGATGGGAGTCCTACAGCTCGCAGAGTGGCTTCGATCTGGCCGGGATTTTGTTCGGCAAATTCGTCCGAGAACTGATAGTGCTGACTCACGAAATTGCGGATCTCTGCGCACGAAAGCGGGTATACCTGTGAGAACGGCAGCACGCAAGGAAACCTACAATGGTCAGTTCCGAAAACACCCGATTTCGCACCATGGCCAGACTCACTTGACTTGAGACGCATCTTTGTCTGGTTTGTACCAACTTATGCTGATGATTTTCTCCCACAGATCACGTTGATTGATCTTCATCGGCATGTAATCATCTTCCATCACAGTCTGCTCGAATTCTTCGGCAAACCTCTGTTTGAGGAACGCAGAATAATTCTCAAACAATGTCAGCATGTATGAGTGCAACCTCGTCACAGAGAATTCGTAGCCCTCCATCGTCTGAATAAACAGGCCAAGCAACGTCCGGACCCGCAGCAAAGTCTCTGGATTACGCAGTGTAGGCAAAACGGGATCTATCAAGTGTGCTATCCGCTGGCACATTGACTCCCATAGCTCACTCACTGACTCCGGCGTCCGGACCCGGTACGCTTTCCGAACAGTTGCGCGCTCAACTATTGCGAAGCCGCACGCGCCGTGCAGGAGGTGCTCCAGTGGAGCAATATCTTCATCTGTGAATTCCAAAGATGGGGGGAGTATAGTGTCTTGCTCTTTGATCCGGTCAAGGGCGTAATTATCGCGGAATTCGTCCAGGACGCCGAGTGCGGAGCAAATGTGCATACCCTCGTAGAAGGGAGTCAAGTCAACATTGATGGCATCGTTATTCAGAGGATCGACTGAGCCAAGTCAGTATCAATGCATGTAAACCCCGTTCCAAGCTGGAAACTCACATTCATCATGGCCATCTTCCATAGCGAGCTGGACTGCCGAGTTGAGTTTGTAGAACCGCAGCTGTGGATTCTGGTCGACCTTCTTCTTCCAGCGCCGCCGTCTTGACTCGGTTACTCCAAACGCTATCCGTCCGATTTGCGGGGTGACCTTGTGTACACTCACAAGCCAGACCTGTAAATCTGCAATAACATCGTCTTTGATAGTGGCCTGCATTACAGGTACAGACTTGCGAATCATCTGCGCAAACTCGAACTGGGCGACTTCCTGGATGTGGTTCTTTTCCAGATCGTCCAGACCTTTGAGTGCGCCAAAATATTTCTTTTGCTCGATCATCTCGTGGATCTTGTTGGTCATATTGAGTACTTTTAAGCATTGTCGGAGCGCCGTGGTAGCGTCGTCGATGTTCTTCCGTGCACCTCGCGAATCTAGTAGCATCTTATTCTATATTACCTGTCAGTTAGCATGCCTCGAATAGTTACAGCTTTCAGCATCCTACCCTAGCCACAAGAGCTCGACCAGATTGTTGCAAATTTTGGTTAATGCTTAGCACGCCCACACGCATCAGCTCGGAATTCTGCTTCACTTTTGCGAGCTGCTGCACAGCCTTTGTGTATTCCTATTCCAAACATATTAGTATCAGGGCTAGGCCATGTTCTACATTGCAGTCCGGCGTACATGTTGGTTACTGTTGCATAGCTCCTGCACTTCAATTTCCTTCTGCGCCGTGATGCTTGCTAAGCGGTCAATCAGCAGATCAACGTGGTTGGCGTTGACAGCGTCTTCGACGACAGGAGCCAGTTGCTCGAGATAATCATCCCCTTCGAATGAATTCAACAGCGATATCGGGTCTGAGTTGAGCAGAAGAACTTCCTGTAGATGCTGCATCATCGCCTGTGTTCGCTCGTTGTCGGTCGATTCGCCCACTGAGCCTGGCATGGTGGGGGCAGCCATTGTCAATGTTACGGAAGTGGTGAGGGACATTATCGTCGCGTAGAGAACTGAGGAGACCCGAAAGACTGGCCACGAATGCGAGCTTAGCGTGTATCTGTGCGCGATATCGCGTTTGTGGGCACAGAGGAATGGGCCTTAAGTGCGCATATGTAGGAACTCTTTGTGAATGATGACGACGTCAAGGGTCGGCTTTGTCGTACTGCTGGGTTGAAGATTGTGCAAGTCAAGAAGAGCGTCCGCGATTGCGTCAGTAGCAACGCTGCGACGCCAGCTAATCAGCTGTGACTTGAATCCAGCGCTGGTAGAATGTGCTGCTGTCTGAAACAGCAACTTGAAGGGGGACCACGCCGCTTACGATTTGATGGACAGAGATGAATTGACCTCAATGGCGTTGCGGGACGTGCAATCACTGCGGCAGGTTCGCAGTGAGACTGAGAGCGTCGCTATCAAGACCGCTCATTCGTGCAACACGCGCTCGGTATCACTCACTGATCGTGAGTAACACCAAACACGCAGCTACAACTGCCTATGAAGCAATAGCTCAATCCTCCGGTTCTCTCCAGATTGTTACAATTGGCTCCGAAGCGTCCACCATGTTGATCTACGTGCATGTTTGGGATGATCATCATCAATATACTGGTAACTAGTTGTTACTAAATAACAAGCATGAAAAGGGAGCTAGTTATCTGATGAACTTAACATAAGCTTGTCGACTTCCGGCCCGCCCACCGACAGCTCAAAATTAAATCTAACTATAGAAAATTGTTGCGAGTTCTGTGCAGCCATCGGGCCTCTTCAGGTAGCAGGCAGCAGAACTGGCGACGTCATTTGGCGCGCGAGATCTGTCCCCGATCTGCATCAGGCGTTGGCCGGGCAACGCTCGGACTCAATCGCTCGAGCCTCGCAGTCGCCAGGCGGACCAGTCAACATGTACTCGATTTCGCGATGTCAAATGCATTCGTGCGTCAAGGGCTGTGATAATCACGCGATGCAGCAAGACGCACAAAGTGATATTTGCAATTTGTAGTATCGCGCGATTGAGAAAGTCCTGCCGGGTCAGATGGAACGACTACCTAAACCCTTCAAGATCTCTCGTGCCAGTCCTTGCTCCGCTCAGTCCGCTCAACTGCGCCGGCTGGCTGCCATCGCTCAGTGCCCTGTCCAGCCCTGTCCCCCCCCCCTCCGTCCAGATCGAGAGTCTCTCCCGAGCAGCGATGTGTAGTGCGAGTGCTCTGGCCGCACGATGGTGGAGTGCTTTTGTGTTCCTGATCGTGCGCGCCGGCCGCGTGATGTTACACGAACCTGAGGTGTGCCCAAAAGCACCATAAAACAACAAACAGGACCTGCTGAGCAACGCGAACAGCCCCCGCTGTTGTCGCTCGTGCAGGATGCCCACGCCCGCGTCTCTGCTGCCCACCTAGCTCCCGCTATAAAAGCCCCCCTGCCCTGCTGACTGACAGTTCATCCTCTCTGGTCCCCTCTTAGATTCGTATCTCCTCTTGGTGTTTCTGCCACGAATATCTGCCCTCCCCAGACAGCTTTCTTCTAAATCTCAATGCTTGCCATGGCTTCCACGACTTCGGCGACTGCGACTTTCTTCTCGCCCTCGTCAGATGATATCTCCCTTCTCGCCTCTTCTGACCGCGGGGACTCTCCCTTTGCGCCTTTCAATCCTGCGATTCGCGAATTTGCACCCTCTCGCCAGCTGGCGTCTGCATCAAGCCCCACTGGCGTGATTGGATCAAAGCGTCCTGCCACGCCAGCTCAGGATTCCTTTGAAGTGGACTCTTTCTCCAATCCTGGCTCTCCGTCTAATGAGTTCGATGAGCGTAAAGCCATTCCGTCCGCTTTGCTTGATTCGCCTCAAGCCGTTGATCGCAGGCCCGAATCTGTCGTCAACAGATATTCCAACGGGTCGTCTTTCGGCCTCCGGTCTGTCTCCGGCTCTGTCCAGCAGCCCCAACCGCAGCAGCAGCAGGATATGTCAATCTCAAAACTTGAGCGCCATTCGTCTCGTAAGTGACAGTTCATAATGCTCAAGCTATTCTCTTCGTTGTTTGTTTAGCTAATCCCACCAGTGTCGTCATTGTCTCGACCAAAAGAGTACTCTGTGGATCTCTATGGCCAGTCAAGCGCTGCGTTGCGCAAGGCCAGTGGCACAGACGGCACAACACAGAACTCATCAGATTCCTCCTTCGTCGCTGAACAGCAGCGGTTTGACAGCTTGAGCGCCAGCTTTGAAGGACTAAGCGTACAAAGCTCGGTGTCCTCGTCTTCGCGCTCTTGGCAGAGCTACCTAATGAACGACAATGAGCCGATGAAATCTATCAAAGAGACCGCCCGAAACAATCTGCCCGTGCTCAAGGAGCACTCTCGCTCAAGCTTTTGTCACCCCGAGTCCTCCCATCAGACAAACATGCAGCCAAGCCGTTACCTCAAAATCACCGGGCTGTCCAAAAGTGCAGATCCTATCTTGCTGAGTGAGAAGTTTCATGTGAGTTGGCTTTTTTCGTTCGATTACATGTTTGTGTGGGTAATGCGGCTGGCTGACCCCACTTTCGCGCCGCAGGCATTCGGAGATCTCAGGGGCATTTACACACGTGAGATTGCACTCAACGGGTCCATCATAGTCGGATACTTCGATCTTCGTCATGCAGTTACGGCGTACAAGGCAGTATGCTCTCAGCCGATCCTGGGCTACCATCTTCGGCCCCATTTCTTCCCAAAGAACTATCTTACTCAGGTATGTCGTAGCTCAGTGACCTTAAACGACTAGCGCTCACAACACCGTTACTTATAGATGTATGAAAGCGGCATCGAGATCCCATTTATGTCTAACAATGAGGGCGAACTCGCAGTCTACTTCAGCCGTGGAACTGCCAAGAGAGCTAGAAGCATTTTGGAAAAGTATTTGCCTACGTTTGGATCTGTGCAGTCTTTGAAAATCGAGAGCGAGACGAGTATCTCTTGCGAGTTCTTCGATGTGCGCGACTCTGCGTCGGCAGTTCTTACCCTCAATGGACAGCTGATCGATGTGAGTGACGCCGTCTTTAGACATGGAGCCTTGATTCTAACTGTTAACAGGATATGGTTTTTTATGTGTCTTTCAAAGAGACTGACGCCATGTTTGCTAAACCGCCCAGCCCGACTGGATCTGATGACGACAAGTCTCCTGTCTCCGGGTCCGCGAGTTTCTCGTCTGAGAATCATCGGGAGGGGCTTTCTGTCCACGCGCCTGTCTTTGAAAGCAAAAGGAGCAATATGATGTCACTGCTCTCCATTCCTCCTGGCTCGACTGAAAGAAATGGTGGTGTCCACGACAGCTACTCGGAGCCTCAGAGTCCGGCCGATAATTTCTACTACGAGGGCCGCGTCGAAGATCTGTCATCAGTTGGAAAGCCATTGACCAGGCATGAGTCTTACGACTATGGCAAGTCGAAGAATTCTTTGGATAACTATTCTCAACTTGACTATTTTGGAGCGGGGAAGCATACTCGCAGGCTTTCTACATCTATCCCAAGAAGTCCTAGGTCTGATCCGATGTGGGACGCTGAGGCATCGTTGAGTGAGTCCATGGGTGCATTTATTTAAATTCTGCGAACTTGTTCCTCGCTAACAGTCTCCAGCATTCCAAGTCGAAAGCTATCCTGATATCATGTCTCGCGGATACAGTGTTTACACAAATGCGACAGTCCCGAAGAATAACGTTGTCGATTTGGAAAGAATTGCGCGCGGGCTCGATACTCGTACGACCTTGATGCTCCGCAATATCCCTAATAAGGTCGATCAGCAGATGCTGAAGGAGTATATCGATGTCACCAATAAGAATACCTATGATTTTCTCTGTAAGTGTCTACATTCTTCTCGACGGAATAGGATTTAACTTTACATTACTTTAGATCTGCGAATCGACTTTTTGAACAAGTGCAAGTAAGTTGAATTGTAGTATGAGAACGACCAAATATTTACGGGACGGTAGTGTTGGATATGCGTTTATTTCCTTTACCTCTCCGGAGGCTATCATCACGTTTGCTAAAGCGAGAGCCGGCACGAAATGGTAAGGCGTTTATGCAGAGTACTCTCTATAATCGTTCTGACTGGAAACTTAGGAATCGCTTCAACTCGGAGAAAATTTGTGATATTTCTTATGCCAACATATATGTGACCTCCTGGATTGAACCTAATTGATACTCCAAGCTAACATTTATTTACTCAGGGAAAGGAATGCTTGATCGAGAAGTTTCGAAACTCTAGTGTCATGGATCAAGGTCTGTTCTTTGATACTCAGTCAACAAAAAGACGTCGAACTCATTATCACGTAGATTCTGCTTATCGTCCGAAGATCTATTATTCGGATGGACCGTCGAAGGGACAGGAAGAAGAATTCCCACCTCCGAATAATATGAATCGGAAACTGCGCTCTCTTGCTAGTATTCAGCAGATTGGTAAACCATACTTTCAACTTACGGTGTCTAGAAATATGTTAACAGCCCCGTTTAGGTCTCTTTCCTCCTGGTAGCAACAGCGGCAACTGGCGCAGAATTTGCCGCTATTGAGATGCTGGTTGCTCAGGACTCGTCAGTCTACTATGCTCTACCTTTTTGTGACTGAGAGTACTTTCTTTGCGTTGAACATATCATTATTGGAATTATCTTTGCTTATTTGTTTGACTTGTCTGATATAATGGTCGACAGCCAATTACTGACTCGTTGGTGCTGCCTGTTGATTGTGTATTATTACTCGCCAACCCTATCTGATTTTACCTTATTTTGACTTCTCTTTCTTTTTATCATTGGAGCTTGGCTTCGGATTGCTTTTAGTAATGTTTTGTTTTTGAATTGACGATTTTGTCTTTTTGTGCCTGTATTTCTTTTATCTTCTGCTTTGTTTGGGAGTTCGTCTCATCAAGTGGATTTGATGTGAATGCAGATATGAAAATTGCTTGATTGACGTTTGACGTGGACTCTACGAACGATGGTGCGAGGTGTTTGTTGGTTTTTTGTTTTCTTATGCTTTATGGTTGGTATCGGATAGGGCGGCTCTTGGGGCAGGCTATTTTATTTATGGGCATCTGTATGGTTTTGATCTCTTGATATTGTTCCTTGCTATGATCTGCTATGAAATTGCTATGAGCATGGTTTCCATTTGACTTGCTCACTTGCGGAGAATATTTCAAATGTTGGGAAAGGGGTATGAATTTGCTATGCTTACTAGCACATAGGTATTTTTTAATATTTTGATTGTCGTGAATCTTTGACTATTAGGGTGGATCATATGGCATTACTTCGCGGTGCAATTTTTCATATTTGTTTGACTTGTCCGTCAGACCTGGGATGGAGGAAGTAATGGGATGAGGCTCGAGTTGACGGTTTTAAATTATGTATTATTATTGCGGTCAAGATATTCATGGTTCAATTATGTACACCCGCACCGACATGATCTAAAACTACGCATAGGTAACTATATATTCCCAGTTTGAACACCGATCCAATACCCATTTACAAAAATTTCACTTGTAATACCAGCTTCTACTCCTCGACAACGCTGTCGTCGTTCTTAGCCTCACTTTTGTCTGTACTATTCGCCGTTTGTTCCAACATATCTCGCCACTTCTTCGCAAATGCTGCAATACCAGCGCCGCCTCCCTGTACACTCGCATCTACAACGTCCCGAGGAACCATGTGGGCCGAGAAAGGCTTTGTCGAAAACGTATGAACGCCCTCATCCTCTGATACCAGTCGCAACTCTGGAATAAATATCGGATCATGGGGATCCAGTCGCAGCAGCTCGACCCAAGAGAACATCAGAGCATCTGTGTGCGCGGCGAATGGATTGATGTCGATCAACCATACCCGGCCCTGCTCCGGCTTGGGTATGTACACATCAAAGCAGACTGCCAACTAGCGTTAATACCTATTCTCGCAAGACACGATTTGCACATACAATTCTCATCTGGAAATGTGCTTCGCAACTTTTCGTCGAAGAAATCTTGAATAAGTGCAGTCAGCCGTTCTCGCAATGGTGCCAAGAATTCGTAATAATTCTCTGCCCGTTGAGAGATGCCGAGGATCTTCCTGCGACGGGCGAAGACTCGAAATTCCATGGACGGGTTAAAATCAACCCATTTCCTCAGTACCAACTCCACTTCATTTGCTGCTAGAGCGTTTGGTGACGACGACGAGGAAGCGGACGACAGGGCGGGTGTGGGCGAGACGCAACCTTCGAACGGATGGAGGAGGTCATGAGTTATGAAGTTGGAGGACTTGAGAATGAGGTAGATGTCTCCCGGCGTTACACACTTGAGAGAGTTAGTTGTTGTGATCCATGTAGCGTCCTGTAGCGTTGTCAGTTCATTCTGTCATATATATATGCACAAAACCTACCCTAGGAGACGACCAATTCAGCTTCGGAGTAACAGCACCATATTCTTCTAGGACTTCTTTAACGCGCTTATCAAGTTCTGGAAACGCGGTCGCGGGATCGGTTTTGCACACATCGTCTTCGTCCTCGTCCCAAGTCACTTCATCCTCGCCGTCAGATTCGGAGTCAGAGCGACTGACTGCATTTGAGCTAGTCTTGCAACGTAGCTCCTGTATACGGGAACCTAAAGTCGTCCCGTCGTCGTCAAACTCCGACTCGCTACTCCATTCTGCGCGTTCGCTATCTGTCGTTAGTACATGTACAATGTAGATGCGACGGACACATATGACAACATACCCCTCAGGTGGCAAGAATATCCCGTCAGCAAGTAGATACCGGACAAACCCCTCACCGACCGGCTTCACTACCGTGGCGCGTGGCGTTATCTTCTTGTACCTCGCGTGCCACGAACTGAACGCGCAGTTCTTCACATGCTGCTTCGTTAGCGGCGGGAAATGTAGCGACTCTTCTTCTTGCACAGTATCTGGCGGGCTGGACGGCGGCGACGGCAGAAATGGCGGTCGACTAGGAGGGTGTGGAGTGCCTAGTGCCATGTCTTTTCAAGATCAATTAACAGTTCAGTGCAGGCAACGTACGCCTATGATTTTGAAGAGCTGTCACCGTTCGGATGGCTCAGATGAGCCAATTTCACAGGTGGGCGATGCGGCTTTGGAGGGAGATATTGTGCAACGGATTTGTAAGGGGCTTGATACTTTTACCCTGAAACCCTCAGTCGTTACCTTGGCGCTTCTGTCAATCTTACGAATCTTGCATTAATTAGAAGGCATGCAAGTAAGACTCGCATGATTACGATTATCCATTATATCAGCCTGCTGTTCTGGTTGAAGCCTGGTTGAAGGCTGGGCGAAGGCGCAGTAAGCACACAGTACGTTTATATGCCAAATTGTCCTGCTTAGGCCCAATGCATTTATACCATCCTCCCGTACATATGATACAACGAATTGGAGTCGCGAAGCGGTATCAAGTGGATATGGTACACCAACGTCAAGGAAGCGCGCATTTCACCTGGTATTGTAGTGCGTCCTCTGAACAATACTTCTCAAGTGCCGGCCTTTTGCTCATGGTCGACAGATTTCGCGCATTATTTCTATGTCTATGCGACTTATTCCCGCCAGAGTTAGAACAACACAAATGCTCAGAAAAAAAACCATGGCGCAGAGGCAGAGCTGACGAGGTGAAGTGATCTAAGCCATATCTCTAAGCCATATCAACCGCCCAATAACCCAAACTTTTGGAATGCAGTATATACAACCACCATGCAAGAAAATTATCAGTTACTTGATATCCTTGTAACTCCACTTCTCCGTAACCTTTTTCTTGTACTTCCGACCGGGCATGACTTGTACTCTTGACTCGATGATGCCGCGTTCCTGAAGGCTAATGAATCTATCTTTCGCAAGACTGCCTTCTGGTTTGACCAATCGCAGGGAGTCGGTAAGCTCGTCCGAGAGCTTAACTTCAATAGGGCGTTCCATGACACTAATTTAATGTTAATTAATTGTGCCAACCATATAATTCAGATTGTACTCACGGATGCTTTCCCAGCTTGTGCTTGCGAACATTTTTCTTTGTTTTTGTCAGGTCGATTGTAGTTTTGTCTGTAGACGGCACAGGTAGCAAATTTGTAACACCCTCTGGTTCCTCTTCCTTCTTGACCTCAACTGTGCTCATGGAAGCAGACGCTTCTTCTTTGTCATCTGAATCAGCTTCATCAAGGCCGAGACGCTCTCTCTCGTCAAGTAACTCCCCCAGTCGTTCGATTTTCTCCTTTCGTTCCAGCTCCCTGAGCCTCGCTTTCTCGGCCTTATCTAACGCCACCTTCTCGTGAGCCAATAATTCTTGCCATGACTCCAATGAGGGATTATATGACTTCCCTTCGACCGGCACGTCGACTGCCTTCCCTGACTCCTTGAACGCAATGGGTGGCCGCGTTATTGTGGGAGGTGGCTTCTGCATTTTTGCATAACTTGTAGTCTCAAACAATCTGATCGCCTCAGCATTAGCCAGTAAATCCTTCTTCTTCCAGGTGCGTGAATCCCGCTTCTCAGCAATATCCACAGTCTTAGCCTCCTCGGACCCATCAGCCCATACATCGTAGACGTCCTTAATAATCTTCGAATCAGCCTCCAAATTCGCTAGCGAGGACTTCCCATCAGCTGTCCGTCCGGCAACTCGTAATAGCCGGCCTAGTTCCTTATATGTAACACCCTGCACTTTTCCTTTCTTCTTCAACGCCGCGGCGTCGTCTTCAATAGACCGTTTGCGCGACACAAGAGCTGGGATGGCAGACCTCTGAGCAAGAATCTCGTCAACTTTCAGCGGCTTCGCGCCCGCTTTCTTCAGCGCGGTTTCCGAAGCTGTCGTGTCGACTGCGAAAAGCTGATCCGAAGAAAGTGCATTCAGTGTCGTTCTAATGGCGGCGCATCAGCAATTTGTACGACTCCCGCATACATATATCCGCAAAATAACCGTCCACGCAATATCAGAGCCAAATAATTACGGACAAGAGACTTACCCAACTAAGATCTTCTCCTCTCGGACTTTCTCTAACCCTTGCTGTATGTCAGAAACGTCGACATTCTTGCGCCATGCCTTTCTTCCTTTCCTAGATGGCTGTGCTATCTGCTTCGGAGCGTCGACTTCCATATTATATGCTATGTCTGACAGTCCCGCTTTTTTACGTTTCGGAATCAGAAACCGTTTGACAGGCGATTTTCATCACGGTAGGCGCTTTGGGAGTTCTAAGAAATTTTTCCGACGCGGCTCAAACGGTTGGGAGTTTGATGCGCAACATTATCTTGTCTGCGGTTTTAATCACAACGCAATCTCATAGATACGTAGCTTTGTACACAGTCCCCTAACCACACTACTTTTTGTGCGAAATGCGAAGTGCGATATTTCCGCACTAATTTAGCTAGCAATTTGATTGATCAACATTGAACGACATAGCTAGGAAGAGTTAATATGTCGTCTGATTCACGAAAACGGGACTGGTTCTCGACAGAAGACAATGGGTCCGATGACGAACTTCACAATAGTGATAGCGAGGACACTGTTGTTCGACAACCACAACCGCTCGTAAAGAAAGCAAAGAAGAGCACAGATGGGAAGAAGCCGACCAAGAGGAGTACTGCGGAAGATAATGAGGAGAAAGAAGAGAGTCGAGTTGCGAGCGCGGCGAAAGGAAGGACTAAGCGGAAAGGTGATTCGATTCTGGAGTTTGTGCGCAAGGATGGATCTGGCGACGAGGACGACGAGGACGAGGACGATAGCGAAGAGGAGCAGAACGAGGATGACGAAGGTCTCGACCGAGATGGAAATCAGAAGGGTGTTCTGCGGCGATTGTCGACTAAGGAATTAGAGGATAATCGGGCGAGGATTGAGAAGTCCGGCGTGGTCTACCTTTCTCGCATACCGCCTTATATGAAGCCGGCAAAGGTGCGCCAAATACTGTCAAGGTTTGGAGAGTTAGATAGAGTGTTTTTAGCGCCAGAGGATCCCAAGGCGTATGCACGCAGGGTTCGGTTTGGCGGAAATAAGAAGCGAAATTTCGTTGAAGGATGGATCGAGTTCAAGGACAAGAAGAAGGCCAAGTTAGCTGCGTCAACCTTGAACGGAAACATTATTGGTACGATGCGCCGTAATTGACTGCTGTTGAGTGCGCGAACTAATTTTGTAACAGGCGGTCGTAAGGGCTCATATTATTACGATGACATTCTCAACATCAAATATCTTCCCAAGTTCAAGTGGCACCATCTTACCGAACAGATTGCATACGAAAATCAGTCTCGACAAGCTAAGCTTCGGGCTGAAATTTCTCAGGCTACTAGGGAGAATAAAGCATTCATTCGCAACGTCGAACGTGCAAAGATGATCGAGCATATCCAAGAGAAGAAGCGGAAGAAACAGACGGGGTCGGACGAGAATATGAACTCCGAATCTCAGCCTGCGCCTACTGCTGGAGAGATTGAGATGCGGAGAAATTTCAGGCAGAGAAGCATTGTCACCAACAAGGACAAGGAGGAAACGATGCAGCGGGTGCTGAAGAATATCTTTGCATAAGTTAGAGGCTGATATGTGTCACTTTGTACTCTGCGAGTTATAGCATTGTTATACATAGACTTGGCGTTGTAAATCAGGCTAAAAATTGCAATGAATTTTGATTAAACCAGAAAGACCGTACGAACAATGCAATGCTGTATTCAACAAACAAGTCCCACCACCACTATAATTGACCTTTTCCAGATATACCTACAGCTTGAAGCAATGATAATGTTCGATAATTAACATCATTATTCCTCATGATACCCATCCTCGAGGGTCAATTCATCAATTTCATCTAGCAACTCATTAAGGCCAACTTCGGGCAGCGAGGCTTCGTATGAATCGTCATCGGAGTCATCGTCGTCCGCAGCTTCGTCTTCGGAATCCTTCGAGTCATCCACATCCATACTTTCAATGCCAGCCATCTTGTGATCACCTGTATCAATGTCGGCTTCTCCGCCTTCAATTCCTTCCATGTTGGAAGCCTTGGGCAATCTCTGCCGTGCAGGATTCTGGGAGTTGGATTGTTTGTACAAGTTGATGGTACTCCGCAGTTCAGGGTCCTCCTCTAACTCCTGCAAAAACAATTCGTAATCTCTCTCTACTCGGTCCTGTTCAATCTGGCGTTGTTTAGAAGACATTGAATTTCCGGAATCTTCCATCTCATTGTACTCCTTAGCCATGCGTTTTAGCCTCCAGTTACGACCTTTATTCTTCTTCTTTCGTGGATAAGACTTCTTGACTAAGACAACATCTGGAACTTTACTCTGATCGAGAGTATCCCAGAGTTCATGGTTGAAATTCACGTTCGAAAGGAAATATCCAAGCACCGTATCGCCAGGATGCAAGATTCCACCAAGGTGAGTGCGAACGTAGTACGTATTGTCGTTTCTACCCATGTCGGACGATCGTGCGACAGTGGCATCGGCCAACGCCATTTTTCCCTTTTCAACACCGGTGACATCGATGTCCAGTACGACAAATTCTGTCAAGTTGAGAGAAGTGGCCAACGTTGTAAACGGCTGTCGCCAATAAGTGGCCGGCTGTAGATCCATCGTATCCAATGTTTGTGGATCCAGTAAATGGACAGCGTTGCCAACTCGATTGCACAGTGTGAGCTGTGCAATATTTCCTGAAGATCGTGCGAGCTTCTTTGGTAAGCACACAAGATCGTCTTTACATATTGGCACCAGCTCCACCGAATATGTGAACTTATAACTTCGCACACTAGTGTGAGTATCCATAGAAATCAGTTCCTCGGACTTCTTTGATCGAATGGGCGAAACAGCGGCCAAGAAGTCGATCATTTTAGCAGCGTGGTTCTTCTGACTGTAAAAGAAATCGAGGCCATCCTTAGTCTCCTGGATCGAAATAGTGTCACGATGAGCATTGTGCTTAAGGATAAGCTGCTCCAGGTAGAAGAACGTTCTCTTGTGCGGCACTTTCTGTCGAATCTGAACTGTCGCTCTCCAGGTATTTGCCGTGAATGATTTCGCGCAGTCCGGACACTGTGTTGCTACGACGACGTATTCAACTTCGAATGATTGCTGAATAATGGTATTCGCAAAAGCCTAAATGCGATTAGCACAATGCAGAGAGGCGTTGTTAGAACGATATACCTCTCCTTGGACTGTGAGCTTCACTTTAATTCGTCGAGAGTGAGGTTCCGTCCAGATAAATGAAGCGTCAACCAATCGAACCTACAGTGACGGAATTAGTAATTCTCTCGTGCTTTCATATCAGCAACAAACAAAAGGTAGCGCACCTTCCCCAACCCCTTCAGTCGTTTCAGACACAACGCCAGTAGTTCCCTGCTCTCCAATTGCGCAGCAACCCACTGATTTGGCGGTCTCAAAAACCGCTCACAGTTTCTGCAGAAGTTGAGCGAGCTTTCACGCTGGATTCCCTCCGTAATATCCACAGATAACTTAACGCAGTCATAGCACATAGACAGTCCACATGTTCCATCAATAGGAACTCCGCAATTACAACATAGCACGGTCGCCATTGTTTGCTGGGGTTGCCCTTCATTTAGTGCTGCGAGCGGGACGGCTCCACCATTGATTGCCGCCGCGGCAATACCGAATGCCGACTGATACGACATTCTAATATGTCCTTGAACCGACCTCTTTTAAGGAATTAATTAACAAATTAAATTCGACTCCTTTTCTTAGTGGTAATTCCGTGTGTAAGATAATATACGAATGGAAGCTAGATGGCGAAAAATTTCGGACCTAGAGCTTTGTAACAATTATTGGGAGTTTACAAAAATTGACCGCGGCGAGGCAAGATGATGTCAGCCTTCAATAGCTGTGGGATTGTAAGCCGCGCCTCCTAAAGATTGTGTATTTCAAGCAAGATTACCCTGCTCTCAGGCACCACAAGCAAATATCGGTATTAAACGGTTACAGAAAATTACGTATATCAGACGAAATCTACTGACCGTGTACCTTTTATCAACGACTGAGCCAATAATAAAACACCCGTTGTGCCATAAATTTGCCACTAATGTAACAGTACTTCCCAAACACAGGCGCCATAATCAAGAACGTAAACACATACAGAACAACAAAAACACACGGCAACTGAACGGACAAAATTGAGAGCAATAGCAACTCTAAAAGCACTCTTGATCTCCCGCAGTATCCGTGTCTCCCCTAAAATGCGTCCTCTAACCTCCCATGATGCACCCTTGCACCGCCGACTGGCTTGTTATCTCAAGAAAAATAAGAACAATATGCAGACTGAAATAAGTGTTGCAATGATCAAACTATCCCTTTTCTTCCGCGTGTTGATCTTGGCTATTATAGAATTTATACCAGGAATGCGGCTAGCAGTACTAGTGACTCGTCGTTGGATATTCATCAACATCTGACCCTGACGACCGAACTCTTCTCTGGTGGCATAAGCTTGAGATAGAATACCATCAACCATATTATTAGACCGATCAATACGCGTTCGTTCATTGAGCATGTAGTCTGCTTCGCGACGGGGATCGACTGGAGCCGATGAGGATGTTGACCGGAATGCATCGATATCGTTTCTCACTGATGATAGGAGATTCGTGTGTTGACGCTCATATTCGACTACTCCTTTGAGACGAATAAATTCTTTCTGGTGCTCGACTAAGATTTCTTTGTGGCGCTGAAGGTGGTGAAGTTTAGTGGCGGATGATACCTGTTCGGAGTCGAGAATGCGGCTTAACGTATTAAGGATGTCCTCTCTCTACATGCAGCCGTTGTCAGGTTACACTCAGACCAACATCATCTCACGCATGTCAGCCTACCTTTGCCAATGTCTCCTCAAGCTCTTTGACAACCTTGATCTCCTCCTCGGTCGGAGCCGGTGGTGGATGTTGCGAAAACGAAGAATATGTTAGAAACAACGACTCCGTCTGCGACTCGAGTTGCCGCGCTTGTGAGCGCAGCTGGCCAAAGGACGCATACGACGTGAAATCGCTCATCGTATGTCTTGTGGAAGATGTAGAATATAGAATTAGACACACAACGTCCAAGCTTCTCTGTGGCACCAAGATACTGCACTCTAAAGGGCCCGTACGCAAGGAGGGAGGACTCGACGCGATGACGTTCTCTTGATAGAGTGGCAGGCTTGGCCGGCCGTGGCCCAAGGCGATGTAATGATTCCGGCTGTAAATGCTCAATGGTATGCGCATGAAAGCTGTCTCAGTAATGTTCAGCATGCGCGTATTTTGCGTCTCTAAATATATTCAACTGGCTTAGGGTGCAACCCTACACATTGGTCAGGAGAGCAGTCACTGTCTACTTTCTCGCCAGCGCCGCACCTCATTCCCCCCGTCAACACGACTAACGCTAGTTGAATCTCGAAATCGTGTTTGAATGCCCGATTAGAGAGCGTCTATCACCACCAACACTCTATTGGCACTACCGCAATCCTCTTCGCAGTTCACAATGGTACTTTGACTTAGATAGTTGTTTAGTATTGGTTATGAGTAAATGCTGATAATATGGTGCAGCCCGGTGTCAAAGCATACACTCTCCGTGAGAAGTCGAAGGCGGATCTCGAGGCGCAGCTCGTTGAGCTGAAGCAGGAGCTTGCCTCCCTCAAGGCCCAGAAGGCTCGGGGTGCCTCTGCGTCCAACTTGATCCGACTGCACACCGTCCGCAAGTCGATCGCCCGTGTCCTTACCGTCATCAACCAGCAGCAGCGAGCTCAGCTCCGTCTCTTCTACAAGGGAAAGAAGTACATTCCACTCGACCTCCGTGTTAAGAAGACCCGTTCCCTACGAAGAGAGTTGACCAAGCACCAGAAGAGTTTGAAGACCGAGAAGGAGAAGAAGAAGTCGATTGCTTTCCCCCAGAGAAAGTATGCGTTGAAGGTATGTTGAATACTCCGAATCGGACTTAACAACATACTAATCCGTTGTGTACAGGCATAGACTAGCCAAAAGAAAAAGTTCGGGTTATGTTTATATAGTGTAATAATGGTTATGCATGTATCTTTACTTGTGAATATATAAATTGTCTCCAAAATTCGACAATGACGACTCACGCCTCTATGCATGCTATATACAAGAATAAGTCAAAATATTGTTACATGTCGGCATTACGCACTTAGCCTGCCTTCCATCTATTTCAATACGAAACTGACAGTCTTCTGCCCTTTGGGAATAATTGTCCTCTGAATCTTCTTACCGCCAGCTCTCTCAACCAGCCATAACTGGCCACTCTGTGTTTCCAACACTGTCTGCGCGATTTTGGTCTGGTCCCAGTCTTCATCTAGGTCGACTGAAAATCGCCTCTTGCCGTTGATGAAAATATTATGGGGAACTAGTGTCTTTTCTAGTTCAATTGCCTCAACTTCGGGCCATGACCCTATCTCAAACACAGACGTCCACGGTAGTCCCTGGGAGTTAAGAAGAGTAGCCCAACATTCTTCGGCCGTAGCGGGCACGACTGGAGCTGAAATCTTGACGAGCTTACTGGTTGCATTGAACATGACTGGTAATCGAACACGGTCTTTCTCCTCGCTTGCTCTTTGCGACGCAGTGTACGCAGATATGACGCTGTTTGTAAGCTTATTGTAGTTCGAAATCGTAGTATTTAAGGTAAATGTCGCGCCAAGTGCCTGTGTCGTCTTTTCAACCGTATCCTGAACATCTTTCCACAATGACAACTCTGCATCAGTGAGCTTGTCAGGCATCGAGAGGTTCGAGTTATCTGTCTTGACATCTCGCGCCACAGCGAGAACATGGCGCCATAGGCGGCCTAGCCATCGCTGGATTCCGACGATCTTGGCGTCATCCCATTCTAACACATCGGTGATGGGTGCTTGGAAGAGAATATGAGCTCTCGTAGCATCCGCGCCGTACTTCGCGATACAATCTTCAGGGTCAACACCGTTATATTTCGATTTCGACATCTTCTCGAAGGAAATGTTTGGCGAAAGCTGTGTAGCCTTTATAATTGGCTTATGTGGGTCTACTCATGTCAGTGGACATCGCGAAGAAAATGTGTATTGTATTTCCGCATACCTGACAGGTCAACTTCATCCGGTTTCAAAAATCTCCCCGTTTCCCGGTCCGTGAACGTCTTGCCGTGAACCATACCCTGGGTAATCAATCTCTGAAACGGCTCGCCTTTCAGTGAGCCTCCGGACCACAACCCCTGCTTCGCGAAGAGCTTTGCGAAAAATCGAGAATACAATAGGTGCAAAATGGCATGCTCGATGCCGCCAATATACAGATCTACCGGAACCATACGCGAAGCCTCGTCATATGCAAATGGAACCTCCGAGGTCTTGGCGTCAGGATATCGAAAGTAGTACCAAGAACTATCGACGAAGGTGTCCATGGTATCCGTATCTCGTTTCGCGCTTCCATGACACTTGGGACAGGTTGTATTCACCCATTCTTCGTCCCGTGCTAACGGAGATCCAGAGCCAGATTGTGAAATGTTATCAGGAAGCAGAACAGGTAATTCTGATTCTGGAACTGGGACTGCACCACAAGTCGAACAATGAACTATTGGAATTGGAGCACCCCAATATCGCTGCCGACTGACCAGCCAATCCCGGATGCGGAAGTTAGTGGTCTTCTGTCCTTTACTTAGTGCTTCCAGGTCGCTGACAATGGCCGTCGCGCCTTCAGTGCAGGAGAGACCGCTGTATTTTCCTGTCGATGCCGCGAGCCTACCAGACTTCGAGATGTACGGTCCGTCAGGATCAAATTCCGGATCGTTCGGAGACAATGGAACGATCACTCGCGTGACATCTTCGCCTAATGCATTCTGCCTCCAGAAGTCAAAATCGCGAGTGTCATGAGCTGGAACACCCATCACTGCACCGTGACCGTATGCATCTAGAACGTAGGACGCGATGAAGATTGGGACAGGCGCGCCAGTCAGTGGATGGACGGCCTCTACATCAGTCAAGCGCATGCCTTGTTTAGAGTCTTCGTCTAGCGATTTCATTTTGACAACAAACTCAGCTACTCCTGAGTCGCCGCCTGCAATAATCCGCTGGACGAGAGGGTGCGTTCCTGATAGCGCAACAAACTGAACACCCAACAAAGTTTCCGGACGCGTGGTGTAAACTCGAAGAGGTGCTTCAATTCCTTTGACACCAAACGTAATCTCCGCGCCTTCAGATTTTCCAATCCAATTTTGCTGCATTGTCTTAACTGACGTCGGCCAGTCTTTGAGCAGTTCCAAATCAGTGTTTAACTCGTCCGCGAATGCAGTGATCTTGAAAAACCACTGCGAGAGCATTTTCTGTTCGACCAATGCTCCGGATCGCCAAGATCTGCCATCCCCATCTACTTGCTCGTTTGCTAGCACTGTTTGATCTACCGGATCCCAATTGACTGGTGCTTCGGCGCGGTACGCGTAGCCTTCGTTAAAGAGATTAATGAACAACTTTTGTGTATGCTTGTAGTAGTCTGGCGAGCACGTTGCGAATTCCTATCTCGATTAGCACAAGCCCACATGTGCATACACAGCATCAATTAGCTACGAACCCGGTCCCAGTCAAAGCTGACCAACATCTTTTGCATTTGGCTCTTCATTTTCTCTATGTTCGACATCGTCCAGATTTTGGGATCAATACCCCGCTCAATAGCGGCATTCTCCGCCGGCAGGCCAAACGCGTCCCAGCCCATTGGATGCAACACTTCGTAGCCGCGTAGTCTATGGTAGCGTGCAATTACGTCGCTAATGGTGTAGACCCTGACATGACCCATATGAAGGTTGCCCGATGGATATGGGAACATGGAAAGACAATAGAATTTGCCGCGCGTGGGCGTGCCTTTTGGCAGGCTGGCTTGCCATATGGAAGTCCATTTGTTGTCAAGATCTGGATACTCGAGCCGTTCGGGTGCCGCGAGGGAAGCACATGCAGTTGTGAAGTGGAATAATGTCGCAAGTGTCGGACGCCGGTGTAATCTCTGGAGTTGCCGCGGCAACCGAGCACGTATCGACGCCGAAATGAGTCGACATACAGGCATCTGAGGATGATGACGATGCTGCTGCATCTGTGGCGAGCGCGAGCAATTGCCAATTGATAGGCGACGCTGCCTCTAATTTCTTTTTTGGGCCAGCAGCTGCCGGGGACGAAACGCAGGAACTGAACTGATGCGGCTTGAGTTCCTTCGAAAAGAAGCTTCACTCATTGACGCTCGCGAGTCGTCTGGCACACGCGCTATGACGACACGGGCGTAGTTGTAACGCGATGGGACCGTAGAGTTTGCGAAAATTGAGTCAGCGCACACGCAAGCCCAAACACAACGCTATTATTAGACGTTACGCTAAGCCAGAGTGGTGTTTAGTGCAAACTGTAATAGCAAGTGACTTTAGCAGACAAGCTAGTGCGGCACAGCGGCGTGTAAAGTCGCCTCCTGTTCCGCGTCCGATCGCATATATGCCCCTCCATCTTAACCACACCTCTCTCCCAATCCACCACCTTTGTGGTCTCCATCCCTCGGTTTTCAGTCTATTGCTACATTGTGGAACACACCACAATATAACCTGTGGATCACAAGCTTCAACAGCTCCAGATCCGCGCGCGTTCATCGCGTTCGCCGACAGCTGTGATCACGCGGATTCACCACCAACGCATAGTTCCAGCGGGTCGACCACGGCGCGTCTCTAGCCACAGTCTACCAACACCATCTTCACTCTGGATTCGCATTACCGCAAATGAGCCTGCCCGCAACCGTGCCCGCGGGGCAGGATTTACGGGGCCCTGCCACCAGCGGCCCCGTGATTGGGCCACCTGCTAAAGATCCTTCGCATGCCTCGAAGCTCAACCAAGTTGTCCAGGTACGCTCTTATTCTTTCTATCTGCTTTTCCAGCTCAAGCGACACAATATGACTCACCATCCGCGGCAGAACTTCTTCTCCAAGGCAGCGCAAGTCATCATACAGTCCCGCATGCCTGTAAGCCCGATCATCACAGATCCGACCACGATCCAGAAGAAGACGAATAAGTGGTTTAATCTTGAGATCGACGAAACTGACACATTTCGGGATGAGCTACGCCTATGGAAGGCCGCTGATGCCGCACTGGTCACGTCTTCGTTCGCGTCCCTGCCACCGTTGCTAATCGAGACCGTACTTGATACGCGTGGCTTGACTGCCAATCACACACTGGTTGTTTTGGACGATGAAGGAAAGCTGTGGAATGTTGATGCTGCTGCCGCCGCTGGCGGAATACGTGCCGATATTCGTCGGCCGGAAATCGTTCTTGAGCGGTGGCGAATCGAGCTTGATCCACGCAGTATCAACAAGCTAGGCTTGCCGCCTGAACTGCCTGTCGTGTACAAGAAGTCGATTGTTCTATTCCGGTCTCTGTATGCATACGTCCGGCTACTCCCCGCCTGGCGGTTTCGGAAGAAACTCAGTAAAGCGAAGCTGAATCCGTCATCGCTCAAAATCTCGTGCCGTGTGCTGAACGGTGCGTACCCGGTTTCAAGTCGAGGGCGCATAGGGCTGTCGATGCCGCTGGTGTTGAATACGAAAGACAATACTCAGAACCACACGTTCAACAAGATTGACACGCCGGCCGGTGCGTTCACTGTGCACGTTACGTATCGGACAAATTGCGAATTCCGTGTCGATGATTCTGAGTCGATATTGAGCTCGCACTTTTTAAATCTAGATGAACATAGCACGAGACGATATGTCAGTGCGACTACAGCCGCGCGGCGTTCGAGAACGTCGAAGAGTTCCCCAGCAAACAGTTTGCCGTTTGCATCCAGCCCTGCAAGAGGGGTCTCGCAAGCGGATCCAGGACTATCGTACGGTAGTTTGAGCTCGTTCCATCATCAGTCGACAGCGGTACCTGGAGCGAGTCCTATCTCTGCGTTACGAGGCACTGCTACTGGCACTAGTCATGAGCGAGAATCCGTTACGTCATCGCTATCATCAAGCCCACCTCGTAACATAACCGCCGGCACTCGGAGTTCGCTCAAACCAATCGTACGTGATGCCGATCGGCATGCAGTTTCTTCAAGGCTGACATCGACCCAACAGGACACTAGCAGGCCAACAGTACAGCCGTTCAAATCGCCCGCGCTCTCAGCGTCGCCGTCATCGGACTCCATGGTGCCCGGCGGTGGATCTTATCCCAGGCTGTCGTACCACCGCGTTGCTTCATCGTCGTCAATAAGTAGCTATCAACAGCGGGCTCAGAGACCAAGCTTCTCGTCAACATATTCTGCCGGACAGCCGAGGCAGAGCACGAGCATCTCGCCTATCAACGCATTCACCCCGTCGTCCGCGCTAGCAGTCTCATCATCGTCTGTGTCATCAACCGGCTCTCGACCTGAATCCGGTCGACGTTATAGCTCATCGTTTGGCTCAAGAAGCCAGCGGCAGCATGGGAGCACGTCGTCCTCGTCCGCGACTGTTGCCGTTCAGCAGGCCATTGCTACTGGGTCTGCTGGTGGAAGCGGGACCCCGTCAGATGATGATAACGAGCTCGGTGAATTTGTGCGCATGCTGGATTCTCGGCGGCCGCTCAAGCTGTTTACTGCTCGGCGAGAAATCGACGCACTTGCGCCCGAAGAAGTTGTTGGATTCGGTACCTCCGCACCTCGTACGTCGCTCGCAAGGTTTCAACAGTTGCGTGATTCGCACGCTTTATTGTCAGATAGCATGTCCGCTTCCGTCGTGGTTCAGCAACGATCGCCTGTGCTCGTCTCCGGGTCTTACTCGTCTACCGGAAGCGGCGGTAGCGGCAAGGCCATCAGTCCACACACTCCACATACACCTGCAATTCCATCCCGTCTGAGCGAGGGCTTAACTGCCGAATACTATCGCGACCAGCCAGTTTTCGAAGACGATGACGATGATGATGGGCTGCTAGACCACGTTGAAGACGACGGCGGACTTTCACGCCGCAGGGCGGTCAAGAAACCGGGGCTTGCGAAACACGACGAGGAAGACGAACTGGCTCTCGACAAAGGTGATTCGTCTGTGTCCCTCGCACAGGCTTCCCAGGCACATATGGCGACGGCCGTGACGAGTAACAGCAACAGCTGCAGTTCCGGGGGGATACTGCCCGGATCCCTCGCTAAACGTGCGGCACTGCGGAATTCACCCAGTGCCGGTAGTGTGCACAGCAATGAAGTATCGTCTCACGGCGGCCATTTCGGTGACGACGACGAATTATTGTTTGCCATGAGCGACATGGTTATCGCGACCACCAACACCGCTACCACGCCTACCATCCCGACGCCGGATCCCAAGGAGGCACAGCATGACACACGGTCCCAGCAGTAGTAAGCTCTCCCGGTTTACTTCTTTCATGTCAGAGTATTGGAGTTTTTAGAAAGTAGTATCGTCATTTGTTTGTTCTTATGGGTTTTGGGCGAGAATAAATGGAGTGCTAGGAAAACATTCATTTTATTTGCGGCATATTATGTACACATTTAATCATCTCTTAGACGTTGTTCCTTGTTTTTGCCTTGTGTTCTTCAATATCTATATCTTAGTTGGCAAATGGTAGCACATGGTGCGGGTTGCATAATATCGAGTGCATTAATATCTAGTTTTTGTTATGCTTGATTAATTGAATAAAATAATGACTTAGCTATATTCTGTAGTGCCCGTAAAAGGTTGTTCACAAACACATGCTTGGCAGTAAAGCCTACAATTTGCAAGCATTAGGTTAGGGTGGTATAAGCGAGCAGCGAGGCTTATGGCCCGCGGATCATTGAAGAGCTGACCCATTATTATTGCCCACGTCTATAAGGAGGAATATTGTGGCTTTCTTGGCCTCTCCCTTTGTTGCGGGTGTCAAATGACTTCGCGCTTTTAATTTCTCTCAGGGTTTTGGGGGGACTTGCGCCTGGTTTTTGGGTAATCGTGGCTTTTTTTGCTTTTTGATTTGCGGCTTTGCATTGTGTGCTTTCGTATATATATGGGTGACTTCCCGTAGGTGCCAAATTTACAGATTCGCAAACCAAACTCCCAAATCGAATCGCTTGAGTTGGTTGGTTTAGCTCGATGAGACGATCAGTGTTGGACTGCCGGGTCAGGTGTTCGCGCGGGACCTGGGAGACGGGGCTGCCGAGTGTTCCGCGTCGCAGCTTGAAAATCGTCTCTATCGCGAGCGCGCTGTAACTCATGGAACAGAACAAATCGGGAGCATGGAACTCGTCAATAACGGGCTAAAGTACATCCTTCTTTATACAGGCAATAATAATAAATTAAATTTAGAGGTGGATACGATTACGGGACCGTCAATATTTTATACTATTCATTTGATCGCGAAAATGAAGTAATCGTATAGTCTACCCCAAAATCGTATAGTAATCAGTAATCGTATTCCTATTTAGGTATGGCGTGAAAAATTAAGATGGTATCGAAGTGCGCATTCATCAAACTGGTTTCCAACTTTACTCTCAGATCACTACTCAAGAGTTGAATGGTAATTTTGTGCTATTTTATTTCTCTTTATTTGTTTCAGAGCAGATAATGAAAGTCACGTGCCTGACTATACGATTTTTTGCGAGTAACCAAGCTCAGCGCTAGTATAGTTAATCGTAAAATACTATATTAGATGGACGCGTATAGTAATCGTATTGGACTTTACGAATACGAATGACGATTACGCAAATCGTATCCACCTCTAGGCAATATAATTAACATGAAATATCGAAGTTAGTATTAGTGATTATAAACCCGACTTACACGGTCGGATCTCACGATGCCCTCAAACAGCATATTTCCAAATTTCGAGTATGCTCCTTCATCTGATTCTGATTGGTTCATACTTGGATCGAATCTAGGAAATTCGTAAGAGGCGAACCCGAAGCTGATGTATCCGGCAGCATGCTTCGATAATAATGCGAAGGGGGTCTGTGATCGTCAGCTGGAAGGAGAACCTTGTCTACCAAAAGAACCCATGCAAGGCTCTCATCCGCCATTCCGCGGCCTGCCTCGCAGATACTAGTTGCCTGTTCGTTCTGGCTAGAATTGCCTTCTCAATAAGATCGTCCGGCCAGGCTGTGAAGTTGGACTTCAACGGCGTGTCGATCTTATTTCGTAGTGCATCCCTTGCCGGAAAGGCGGAATCGGCTGATTAGAAAACATCCGTCCCTGTATTAGTTTCTGGAATAGCTAGTTCACGAGAGACGGTAGCATCATGCATGCTTCGTGGTGCGTTAACGGCCGCATAGAGCCCAGAGCCGGCCCTGGGCATAAAGAAGTGGCATAGATGCCCCGAGTTGTGTTGTAAATAATAACAAAAATATTCTAAAATATTTCCACAGTCCCAAAGAACAAAAGGACCTGGTTCTTTTCACACAGGGATCGTATCTGCGCAATCGGTTCTCAATTCGTCTCACGATATTTTTTTTTTGCGTAGCTTCGCTGGTCGTCATATTGATATTTTTTGTGATTGGAAGTTTGTGTTATTTGCTCGATATTGCATCGGGTGGGTTGAAAAATACCGACCGTTACATCGCTGTATCAGATGGCTGCTCTATCTTAGTTCTCTATAATAACAGTCCCTGGATATCAACCCAATTTACTGTAGCAAAAAGAAAGAGACCATTGTAATATTATCTTGCAGTTACTAAAATAATGTACAAATACACATACCAAGTGCCGGACAATGGCCATATATATACATACAATTTAAAACCCCAAAAACTACAAAAACGGCAAAGAAAAGATTAAACGACCAACGATCGAATCGACACAAATGACGACTTGTGAGACAGACAGACAATGAACATAAAGCAGTAATTATAATTAGACGACAGTGTTCATAATGATGGTAGAGGTTATCCAACCGCTAACTGATTGACGGACCGCCTTCCTTGATCTATGCTGGGCAACGTATATTGCCGTCTATACGTAGTACATAGGTTCGAAACGAGAATTTCGCTTTCATGTTGTGAAATTCTTCACGCCAATTTACAAATTTGAAGGGTAAAAGAAGAACGCGATGGCAATGATCATGTATGTGCCCAACAACATCGCTCCTTCCAACCAATTCGAAATGCCATCCTGGATTTGGGACTATTTGTCATTAGCTTTTCATTCCGACCAAAATTGAAATATCAAACTCACGTTGGTGATAAAGACGGAGACGAACAATACTGCTGTCTCAAAAGTGCTGAAAAACAAACTCATTGGCTGTCCCAGGATCCATCCCAAAATGACCAAGAACGGCGTCAAAAAGAGGGCTATTTGCATACTTGAACCGAGCGCGACGCCGATAGCGAGCTCCATTTTGTTCTTCATGGCGACCACCACGGCCGTGACGTGCTCTGCGGCGTTGCCGACGATCGGGATGATAATGAGGCCGATGAACGTCTTGGATAGGCCGGTTGTCTTGACAATGCTGTCGATGGAGTCAACAAGGTAGTCTGCGCAGACGGACACCAAGACTGTGATAGCCGTGAGGGCAAACAGGCAGGTGATAACGGACATGGAAGGAGGCTCTTCATCAGGAGATTCAATCGTCTCGAAGAGGGACGCGTGGGTCTTGAGCTGAAAGATAAGATAGAGAACGTAGATGATCAACAAGACAATAGCAGTGCCACGGGAGACAGCGAGCATGCGGTTTTCGTCGATCCCACCATCAAGGGTGTCAAGAGTAGCACGGAATGCGGCCGGAATGAGCAAGGACGCGGTCGCAAGCGCCATCAGTGAAGACATGGTTTGAGCGACGATGTTGCTGAAAGTCTGTTCTTGGAAAATCATACCGCCGGCAAAGAAACAGCACCCGAGAACAAGCAAAATGTTGGACAAGATCGAACCTAACATGGAGGCCTGGACAATGAGAATCTCGCCTTTGGTAAGTGCGACGATCGACACGATGAGCTCGACAGCGTTGCCGAATGTGGCATTGAGTAAACCGCCGAGAGTCTGACCGACATGTTTGGCAAGTTCTTCAGTGACAAATCCGAGCAAACCTGCGAGAGGGATAATTGCGAGGAAATTGATGATAAACACCAAGTATGGAGACAGATCCAGCGCGCCGAGAATTATACCAATAGGAACAAACACGAGTAAGACGTTGACATACGAGCTGAGAAATATGACACGGGAAACATGTGTATAGTAGCTAAGACCTGTAAGGGGATGAGAATCGCCCCGGCTGTTGCCAGATCCAGGAAAGCCGTTAGACTCGTCGCCGTCCTCGATACCATTGGTGTCAATAAGAGGCGTGCTCTCAAAGTCCGGGCGGGCAAGAAGGCCGCCAGTCGAAGAATTGGAATTGGACCGTGGGCCGGGAGGTCTGACCATGAATGATTTGGCTGATTTGAGATGTTCTGGACCAGGTTAGATGCACTACGCAGGATAATCTGAAAACACGTACGCATTTTATGGTTGTCTAGATGGAGAAATAGAGGACAACAGAGAATGGCGATGGGGTTGGGAAAAGAAAAGGACAAAAAACAGTGAGAAGAAAGTAAGAAAGTAGAAGTTGGAGATCGAATGGACTTCCGGTTCCCGCGATGGCCGGGAGATGGTCGGGACGGCTTGGGCCACTTGCCCAGCCACCACGCGCGCTTCCTGTGATTGATGGCATCGCCCACTACTGCTGCTGCCCTCGATGTCGCCGCACGATTATTACGAACGGCTAAGTATACATGCAGTGATCCGTTTACGAATGCACTATTACCGTAGCCATTAATTGGTTGGTCTTTTAACAGTATACGTCATCTGTGAGTGAGTCTACACTGGGCAGAGTGTGACTGTTGAATTTGCGACTTTATTCCCCTGCCACCATATTAATTAATTAAGTGGAGAACGTTGGCCTGACAACCATTTGAGATTTCTGCTGGATTTTTTTTCTCGGCCGCTCGACCACTGTGCAGTGCCCGATTCGACTCAAAGGGGGGCTGTGCTGAACATACTAGTCCTGATACGGCACTCCGATGCCCAATACGGCTTAGTGTCGAGTTCAAACTTAAGGTTGTTACTGGCCGATGCTGTTTGGCCTCAGCACTGCGCCGATGACGCATTAACCGTACAACTTCCACCTTTCCTTTTTAACCGCTGGGGTTGTTTGCAGGCAAACTTGGCTGCTTGACTACTTTACTGCCTTGGCAAATCACTTGGAAGTCCCTCGTGGCGGGCGCGTCACTGAGCATTCGTCAATTGAAACCGGCGACGTCGCGTCGAACTTCCCTTTGTGCTTTTGACTCTACTGCGCTCATTACCATTTCGCCTATCCAGATTATCTGGGCCATCAATGAATTCTGCCACAACCCAATAATCTTCTTCTCTTGCTACAAATTAGCTCTTACGTCTTTCCATTCTTATGTTCTGGGACGCGGATTAAACTGCCCCGTGCACGCACCGAGCCGCACCAAATGAGGCTGTATATTTTAATTGCGATATTGTTCTCGGGCGGTCCGTCTATCGTACAGTGAATGACTTACATCTCTCCACCTGTCCCATAATCGTACACCAAAACACATTCTATGCAAATCCAATCTAACCACGCCGGCAGATGACATTCATCAGATTCGTGCACTCAAATCCCTCTCCCGTCGCCAAATCCACAACCCTGACGCCGTCCAAGCTTAGCACGCCAACTCCTAACGCAACTAGCTTCAACTCGGCCTCATGACTAGCGCCAGGTCCAAGCGGTCCGATCCGAATGTCATTAACAAGTGGGATCAACTCATCCGATTCAATCAAGCCCGTCCTGTGTGCATTATACAGCACTGTGTCATCCATAATAATCGTCGACGGACTCACATTCTGCTGTGCCAATGGACTGCGCGGTAGAACCTTGAAATTGTTATCTTTCCATTTCTTCGGTTGGACTATCAGCGATATTCGTTTCGCCGTGCGCGACCGGTTGATGATATACACTTTCCACACGAATATTTGACCGGCCAGCACTTCTGTTGGTCCGAAAAAAGTTAGACTAAGGCCTTCGTGCACGATTTCTCGAGATGCTGATGGCGTCGGTTGTGGATGTGGGGGGGTAACACCCCACGGTCCGGCCGTCATCATGGGTGATTCGCCTATCACTGTCCCACTTGGCGATCGTAGCTGCTGCTGTTGCATTTGTAGCCATGCAGAAGAACTTCGTCCTGAAACTGAGCGGGACCCCATAATTGGCTGCACTACCTGGCTATTTCGATTTTGCTCTATTTGCTGCTGCGGCAATCCCAACGTGCCCGACCCAGTAGCAGAGAAGTCAACCGTTGTATTCCAAATGGTCGTGATTTCCGGACCGTATCCAAGCCCGCTGTCCCCGTCGCTCGGCTCTTTCAATACTGGCGTGTACTCCACTCTCACCGTAATCGATCTCGTCAGATTCTTACTCGAGTCCGCTGCCCTCGACTGTAAGTCTCCACCACTACCTCCGGGGACTATCATTCCACCATGTCCAACTATGCTCGCCCCGCTGCTTCGGTTCGACCAGGCATTGCTCTCGGCACTCAATGGATACAGCTTAAAAATCTCTGAAATACCGTCTAAGGGCCTACATTTCATCGGAAATCGGTCGTCGTTGCCATCGGTCTGGATCCCGGCCCCAGTGAGCTTTTCGGTTTTGCCGCCGGTAACTACGAGATCTATTTTGCGGATCAAGACCTCCACTTTGGCAAACGCGGTGATGTCAACTTCCACATTTGCCAGCACTATGTATTCGTCCTCCGACAGCGTCGTGGCCCTAGGTAAACGAGAGCACCGTAGCCGGAGCGTGATGCAGGGGAATACCGGCGTATAACTCTTGCACACTAACCGAGGCAGTCTTATAAAACCCGGTGCTGATGCCGACACCTTTGACACTGAAGTAACCGTACTCGGAGTTGTGCGGGGTAACACTTTGTTCGCGGCCAAAACTGGAGGATTGCCGGCAAATACAACGTCGTGAGCCAGTCCTTCAAGTAAATTCAAACTATTCAGCGGCATCAATGGCGATAAATATTCTACTGGCAGTGTCTCTATACCAGCGGACTTGTCTGCTTTCCAAACCGAAATGGTGTCGTTGGATTTTTCGCGCAGATTGGCTCGTGCGGAAAGACTGATTCGTGGCGACACGAGTCGTGCCTTCGGACGGGTGATGGGAATGGTGAGATACCACAGAGCCGACCATACACCTTCGCCTTCTGCTGATCCAGCTGGCTCTTGGACGAGTACAAGGGACGAGCGATCAATTACTGTGGAGAATATTGGGTAGCTCGTTTCTGGATGATCCGTCGCTGGCTGTTGACCGTGCAACTGCAATCCCAGAGATGAGTATCTCGGGTTAGTAAAACTGACTGCGGCTGCATCGACCGTAAGCACCAGACGCGACAAATACGCGTTGAATGTGACTGACGACAGTTCAGGAGCGCTCAGCCGAAATTGCAAGAATACCGGTATCCTTTCGTCTGCAGATTATTTAGCACAATCGCATTCAGCATCTAGTACATAAATCGTACCATAGAATATTATATCCCTTTTCGGAAGCTCAAAAAACTCAGAATATGTGGCAGTATCTGTCGGGATGCTACCTTGACCGGGATGCTTTTGCAAGTAAATTGCTACATCGGGGACATGAATGGCCAATCCACCGGTCGCAAACAGATCGAGGCTGCTTCGCTGCGCCGCAGGCGCGCTTGTCATACTTGCTATCGCAGTGGCAGGTCTTTCTGAAGGACTCACCACAGCAATCTGATCTTACTTTATACTGAGATGGGCTGATAACATGGTGGACGATGTGGTTGTGCACTAGTCCGACTCGCGCTGCCTTGAGCCCTGGCAGCTGCACAAGTGCCCCACGGAGTGACGTATATACAAGTAGTATTTTATTAGACGGTACCAGACCCAACGTTTTGAACATTCAAAACGCGATATCCGATTCAACTTTGCATGTCAGCATGGGCTGGCAAGGACAGAGCCTCAACGCACGCTATGATACTCGCCCGAAGGCCTTTCGTGCGCTAGCGTGTGTGTAAAGAGGATCTTAGTCTGTCACAGCTCTCGAATCTGATTTTGGTTAGTGTCAGTAGATGAAGAGTTCGTGTGTAGTAGGAATCTGATTTGTATCAATAATTACGTACTTCAAATCGTTTACCCGTTCCTGCGCCCTCCCACCGCGTACGTAGAATTGTTAGTGTTAGTAGATAAGGGTTAAGTACGGCAAGCCACCCGAGTAAACTCACTCTGTACTACCATACCGCACGCGATCGATCTGCCAAACAAACCAGCCTGTTCGAGAATATCGGTCCTATAGTACGAGGCTAAGTGTGCCCGCCCACCACTTACTGCAGTTTACTATTTACTGCCCTCCTTAGTCTTCGTTTACTCGAGTCTCGACTGTATTGAAATCTACATCATCGGCAGAAGCATCCTGCTATGGTCAAGCCAGTCGCGTGGTTGCGCGGCAAAGCCTCCGTGCTGCCAACCTCAAAGTCATCAAAATCGCTCAATGCACTAGACGAAGCCGCTGCATGTTCGTATCCCCATTTGATCGCAAATGCACCTTACCCTGATCATTTGCGTCGTTGCGATGAGTTTTATGAGGCACGACGCTAATAACTTATAGTATCAAAGGCGTTGGAGGCCATGGATTGTATCATGGCAGACGATCTGGAGCGCGCAAATAAGATCCTCAATGCCACTAACCCGAAGTCGTCTTTACCGGCGGTATGCCTTTCTTGTTTATGTTTTGCTTAAGCTTGGGATTAGGCTGTGATTTGCAGTCGACCAACTACACTGCGATTGATTATTGTCGACTGACCCCTTCGTTGTAGCTCGGAAGGGGCGTATTGAGCTTCATTGAGGCCACGCTCGGTTTCGAGGCGGACAAAATCAAAGAAGGTATTTATTGTCATTTTGTGGAACCGTGTTTAGTCCAACTAAAGGGAATCCAATAGCAACAGATAGATTGCGCATTGCCGAAGCAACCGCGCTGCGAGGTAAGGTAAACGCGCAAAAGTCACAGCTCGGGTCCTCGTCGTTTGCCCCGGGTACGGAATATTACCTTGCTGTGGCCGAAGCGCATCTTATGGGTGCTGTCGTCTTATTCCTTAGCGAGAGCGCAATTGCGAGTGTCAAGAGTTTGTAGGTGCTACAGAACGTATTTTCCAAGGAAGACGCTGACGGCAGTAGTTATAAACTCCGACGGGCGTACCAGATTCTTGCAGATATCTACAATAACAGCATGGATGAGAATTTCGGGGCGCAAAAGCTGCCTGAAATTCACGACGAGAAAGGAGACGTTGGAGACTCTGACGACAACGATGGTGAGCCCACAGAGGACGATTCTCTGGAGGAGTCTCTCAACGCGCTTGATCTTGACAGTTCGCTTGAGAAGGTACTTGAGAAGAACGAGGGCGATTTATCGGCCCTGACGGAGACTGAATTGCCGCCACCGCCTGCGCAGAAGTTCATGCCGTTTGGTGGGAGCAAAGTAGGCAACAGTAACGGCACCATTGGCGTTACTGATGACTATATCCAGTCCGGTGTCAATCTTTGCTTTGGTCTTTTGCAACTAGTGATTTCGATGATCCCTCCAGCTTTAGGCAAGATCCTATCAATCATCGGTTTCAGAGGCGACAGAGATACAAGTATTCAGATGCTTTGGGCAGCTACTGCTTCGGACAATATTCACGGCGCTTTAGCGCTTCTAACGCTCTTACTATATTATACCGGTCCCGCGCAAGCGTGCGATATCGATCCTCCAGAAAGCTCATTCCCCAAAGACCGCCTCATGTGCGTCCTCACCAGGACAAGGAAGCGGTACCCAACAAGTGCGCTCTGGCTGCTCCAAGAGGCTCGCATGCAAGGCATGAATTGCAACCTACAGCTCTCACTCACCACGCTCAAAACACCGATGAACGTCCAAATGAGACAGGTTGAAGCTTTGGTCGAATTCGAGAAGGCAATGTGTTACCTTGATTTGCACGAGTTTGAATCCGCAGCCGAGACGTTTGTAGGGCTAATGAAGCTCAATTCTTGGTCACATGCGCTGTACGCATACGTTGCGGGCGTGTGCTACGTCGAACTATACCGTGCGGCGTCGCGTGCGGAAAATAAGGACGAGGCCAAAATCGCAGCATACAAGAAGAAAGCCGAAGACTTGTTGCTCACCGCGCCAGGCTTGATCGGAAAGCGGCGAATCATTGGCCGTCCGATGCCGCTAGAATTGTACCTCCACCGAAAAGTACAGAAATGGAAATCGTGGATGCCGCCGTCTTCTCCTAAGGGCAGCACGAATAGTAGCAGTACCAGCGTCAATATTGCTAATGGCAGCGCGCAGCCAAGTATTGTAGACTACATCGGTACCAGTCCTGCGAATGAGATTATTTACTTTTGGAACGGCTATAAGCGCATGCCACGTGAAGCTTTGGAGAAGTCCTTCCGGGAGCTCAATTATCACTATGCTGCGTCATCAGCTGAGCTTACACCTTTGAAATCGCCGGCTAAGAATTCAGAATATTTCGAGGAGCAGGCCAAACAGTTCCCGCATATTCAAGATATCGACGAACTAGGCGTCAAGTTCATTCTCGAGAGTATTGTGCTGCGGAATATGGGGTACACGGAGCAAGGACTCAAGATTCTCGAGTCCGAGGTCATGCATATTGATCGGAATATGGTCAAGGGAAAAGAAGACTGGATCCCGCCGTGCGGTCTATATGAGCGGGGAGTGTTTGAGTGGTTTAGCGAGGGCAGGGATGGCACTCAGAAGACTCTAGAATGGCTTAACAAAGCTGCGCACTACGGCCACGACTATGAACTTAATACTAGGATTGGGGTGCGCATTCAAACTGGCTTGGAAGTTCTCAAAAGTAGTTCTTAACTAGTGCGTGAATTGTATATATCTTAGAGACCGACTTGTTATTTGGGTAGATGGCTTTTTATGGGTTGGATGGCAAGACAAAATATTGCGTAGCGCTTTGACTACAGTGTCGAATTTGCTTTTCGGGTTTATAGACGTTTGTATATAGCTTACAGTCTATGTGTTCATAAAGGTCTATCGGACTATATGTACATGGACAACTTTACCCGAGCGCTACCATCATATTACAAAAGACTACATCAGGCCGTAGCGTTGTCTCCTTCTGTTGCGTCTGACTTCGTCTCTGCACCTGCTGTAAAAGTCGCTTCGGTACTTGTACTACCATCGTGAGCTTCCTCATTAGATTGTTGGGACGGCTTGAATTTATTCGCCGCAGCCAACTGCCAAGCAGGGATACTGGCGCGCGATGGAGGTTTGAGAGTCGATGCTGGCGTTGGAGGTATTGACGGTGGCGATCCGTTAGCCTGATCTGTACCGGAGCTGCTCCCGACTGCAGGCGGATTCACCGGACTTCGCAGCCGATTCGACAAGATCTGTTTCAACGACTTAATCTCGGCCTGAATATCAAACAAGTCCTGTTTATGCCCTTCGGCCGTACGATCAAGATACTTTGGCAACTCGTTTCGGACATTCTCAATCTCTGCTTGCAATTGACGCATCTCGCGTTCTCGACTCTCAAGCTGGCTCTTGGCGTCTTCAATCACTTTATGAAGTTCCTCGACGGCCTCGTCCACAGATTCAACCCGCTTTTTCTCGGCTTCTTTGAGTGCTTCCGTTTCTGACTGGAGTTGCTGGAGAAGCTGCTCGGCATGGGCGAATTCGGCGGATACGGCCGCTTTGTCGGCTTCGAGAGCTGGCGGCGTTGGCGGAAGGATCATTGGCATGACATAACGCTTTCTGTCGTTAGTATTCCTAGTTCACGTGGCTGATGCATTCAATACCTTCGCCAAAACGTATAGACCATACGTAACTCCGACTGACATAGTTGCCATGACGAAGTAGTCTTTCCAGTCTTGCTGCGGGAGCGGCGGAGGCTGCAGTAATTGCCCGGGATAGTACGCCGGTCGAGGCGGCGCGTAGGATGAAGCGGCTACAGCTTGTGATGGCGGAGCTGAACTTGGCGATGGTCCGGTCGCCGTTTGCTGTGGCGTTGCAGGACTTCGTGCTCGTCTCAGTGCTTCGTGGATTTCATCCTCGGTTAGGCCTTTTGCCTCCAGGAACTGAATCCGCTGCGCCAGCGGCGATTCTGCGGCTTTGGGATCGAGCAGAAATGTGACTGCCGATGCGACTAAATCTTCTCTAATAGTTAACATGGTAGGGAGTGTTGCCAGAAGTAATTGGTACTGAGTAAAACGTTGTCAAAGAAGGGTTACGTGCCTGGGCTGATCCAGGCTTTGGATCATCAGCGCGGGGTCGAGCCGTTGGGAGTAACTGCGGAGCCGAGCGAAGCTGTCAGGACTCAGTAGACCGCCTTGACTCCCTTGTCGTATCACCATTTGCTACGGCATTCAAATAATCAAATTAAAGATTGTGACATACAATATTTCGTAATCTATTTTGAAGATCTACTATTTTAGCGATGCCATAGATTACTTGGTAGTCCCCTGGCTGAGAGGGTGTTGGGTTAGGGACGGCTAGGGATAGGGTCGAGCCCAGAACCGAAACCGAGGCTCGGCGGTTTCGCATCGGCGGCAGCTGCCATCAACTGTAAGCGAGCACGACGGTTCAGGTTCAGGTGGCTGCACCTTGGTTACGGTTTTGCTGCGTGCGCTGCGACAGCTGATCATGACCGCCGCATGGGCTATCGCTCGTTCTTGCCCATAACCACATCTCTGATATACAAGGTTGGCCGTCTGTTACTGAGCTTTTCGTCTTCCGCCCTCCAGTGGACTACTCATGACTTCACCGTCCTTCTTCTCTGTCTCCTATACGCCCACCACTCCAGCTACGCTCATGCCTGCTGCGCGACAGCTCGTCCCGGCTGCTCTGCCGCCGGCCCTCGAGAAATTCCATCGGAGTCTGGTGACCCACCACTTATTCTACGCTCCTCTCCTAAATTGGCTCGTCATCTTCGTCTTTCTGGTCTTCATTATACGCCTGATCCTCGTCTTCAATACCGCAGTCGCAGTCAGTCCTCTCATTATCATGTCCGTTTCCAACGTTCTTCTCTTTGGACTCTCGGACGCTCTTGCTCAGACCGTCGTGACCATTAGCGAGAACTACGCGAGCTCACGGCGGTCAACTAGTTTGGGTGTCACTGACTCTGAGAAACCTCCGACCGACGGGACCCCATTCGCGCGCACTTCGTCGCATGTGTTCGTGGCTTCAACTGCCTCGCACTTTTCAACCGCCGCGTTCAAGTTTGACCGGGTTATTCGCTTCGCTACGTGGGGTGCGTCGCTCTCATCTCTGCCTGTGCCTGGTCGCGCTAATGCATCACTTTATAGGTTTCCTTCTATCAACCTTCCTCTTCAAATGGCTTGAGCTGCTCCACGTATGGATCCCTATTACCGAGGACAGTGTCGTCGTCCCTGTTTTACTGCGAGTTCTTGTGGATCAATTGATCTGGACTCCAATATGTATGTCCCCCCACCCCCACCCCAAAATACTTTTTTCTGTACAGCAACACTGACTTTGCATGCAGCTCTTAGCGGCTTCTTCGCCTTTATCTCATTCGTCGAGGGTGGTAGCATGAAGGCCGTCAAGCACAAGCTCTCTACGCTGTTGATCCCAACCCTCAAGTCTAACTACATGGTCTGGCCCGCCGCTCAGATTATCAACTTCAGATTGATCCCTTTGCATCTCCAACTTCCTTTCATATCTACTGTGGGATTGTTGTGGAACATATGGCTCTCGATTGCAAACTCCTCCTCAACAGAAATGTAAATTTTGCGGTATCCATGATGAACGAGAATGGGCAGGAGCGAATATGCTGCTCAATTGGGTGGGGTTTAGTTTGGTTTGGGAAAAGCTTGCTTCATGGTCCTTAGACGTCGTCGTCACTGGGGACGAAAAGGGTCGCCAAGAGGAACGTCGATTGGCGTGACCAACATAGATTACGCAAATTTAGCAATGACTTTATGCTCGCATGATTTAAAATTTCTTTTGGGTACCTGGGTCTACGGCGGTTTTAATTCTGGGTATAACTGTATCTACATCTTATTTATTTTCAGGGTAATGCATACGATCTAATGGGTGTGTTGTATTGTATAAATGTGTAGTGTTAATTTCATTTGTTGTTTGTAGTACGTCAGTCTTAGAACGGTACTAGACTGTTTCATGGGTCTCTTAAAATTCTTTGAATTGACGCCATGTCGATTGTTCATATGGACTGGTAGTCGCATTTCTCTGCTGTCACAAGTGCCCAAAAATATCCATTCCTACTCTCGACTATTCATTCCCCTGTGCAATGCCACTCAAGCCTCACCCCCCAAGAATTTAAGGAGATAGACCTCGTCACCCGGTTTCAATTCTGTGTTCTGGGCTGCGTTGATAGCGGGGTAACTCAACACCGGTCCTGGTCCCGGTCCAGTTGTCCGAGCCCGTCTCAATCCGATCGGAATGCCTGGTTTCTTCGGCAGCACCGTTCTACTTGCTTCAGACTTGTCGTTGGATAACAAAGTCCCAGAGAGCGCCAACGAAACAAGGACACCATACGGTCGCCCGTGGAGATATGATGGCACCGGAATCAGCGAAATGTGAGAGTCTCCAGTGCCGGTAAACAGAAATGATTGAAATATTTGCACGATAAATGGGTTATAAAAGCATTGGGATGTGAGCGCGTCGACCTGGGTAGGACAGATTATCTACATTCTGTCAGCGCTATCATAGTGAGAATATAGAAGAATGAAATGAACATACGTTTCCGCTCATGAAGCTTGGGCGAAGAAATTGCTTAACATGATCATCTCGACATTCAATCGTCCTCGTCGGGCCTACCAGTTTGATGGTATTCTGATGCAGACATTCGCTAGGAGTCTATTAGATACCCACGGCAACATAGATATGACTGTATCACTTACATGACCATGATACTACCAGGCATTTGATTCATCGACTCGAAATTCAAACCAGCCAGCAAAGCTCTCGCGTCCGCAGTTTGCGCACTCTGTCTAGATGACTGTTAGCATTTCGTAAAGAGATGTTTGCTTTGTGGCCTAACATACAATTCTCGCCTGTGCTTAGTATCGCTCAGTACTAAACACCTGGCAGCGTTAACCACGCCGGCCCTCTCCATATCGTCTCTATCAGTCGGATTTCCGGCAACATAATGCACATCTTCGTATTTGTCTGTCTTCACACTGTTCGCACTACTTCCGATACCGCTACCGGTGCCGCTAGATATTGCAAAGCTTGCTACTGCTAGCGGTTTCTTAGTTAATAAGACAACGGTCATCTTATTGATTTGTGGATCTGGAGAATTACGAATTGACGAGAGAAGGGTCTCGAATTCTCGCGTGGTCACGTCGGAGCAATCGCATATAAGAAAATGGTTTTCAAAGTCATACAAGTGCGACTCATCACCATTTTCATGAGGTGAACGTCCCACTTGGGATGGCTTTGTACCCGTTTCGACAGCAGCATTCGTTCCTGGTACAGCTGACGACGTCTGTGGTGGGTCAGTGAGAGTCCTTGATACAGACGGAATTGATGCCGATCTCGGTCCAAGACCGGATGGTTTGCTCTCACCACCTCGAACGTCAGAAGTCGAGGGCATTGGAGACGGTGCTCTCGTAAGAGGTACCGGAATGACAAGCGGTTGAACTATCATATCTCCCGATGTATTCGACTCACCCGACTGATTTCCTAGCGCGCGTCCTCGTTGAAAGTCTGTTGAACTGTCATCAGTCGCCTCTACTGGACTAGACGCGCCCGGCGCAGTAAGGACTCCATCGTCAAGCTGCAAGGTCACGGCATGACGAGTAGAAGTTTCGGCAACAGGCGTGAGTTCGATTCCTTTCTTAGAAATAGTTCGGGTTTTGTCGTGCATCGGATTGTTGTCGTCATGTACTGAGGCTGTTGTGGACGAACGAGAGGCGGTAAGCCTCTGAGATTCGCCAGTTCTACGAGTTGCGATATCTGCAGGTGTAAATCTTGTGAGGTCACTCTCAGATGACACGAAATCGCTGTAGTAGCCCGGTGCTGCGTGGGAGTCCACATCAAACTCGGATATTCGGTCGGCTTGGTATACCTTACCAGCTGCGTTAGCACGGACTAGTCCAGTACGCAGCAACAGTATGCCCCAACTTACATCAGGTGCAATAGCGATGCAGATTTCGTTCCCTTTCAGTAAATAGTTGGGATCGACCATGATCTTGAGAGTACTCCGGCGTATATGATCCTCCATATCGATTCCGTATCCTATAACCAGCACACCCAGATGCCGATACACCATCTGAACAGCGTCAATGAATTTCATGCCAACGAACGATATATGAAAATTTGAAGTGTAAACCTCCTGAGACAGCGAGTCGAGGTATTCCTTCATCCACGGCATATTCTGCTTTCGCATTTCCACGGTCAATTCGTCTATTGTCGAGTCGGAGATAGAGGTCGAGAGCATAATCAAGATACTAGCTAATCCCGGAACGATGATCGACTGGGCTGTTAGACCGTCCACTAACTCTTGCTTACACACTACTGTTTCGGCAAGGAAGTCAAAATTCGGTACGTTTTCGCGAAGATGCACTTCAGCTATATGCCAACGTTAGACAGATTCGTGAGCACGATATAGCAGACTGACGCACCAAAAATTCGAATACTACTGTTAAATTTCCGCAAACTCAGCGCACGCATCATTTGCTTCGCGTCCGCTTCATCTTCATCCTCGTTCATGTTTCTAGACGCTAACAAGAACGCAGCTTTAGCTTTATGACACTGAACTTTCTTAAGCGAGTTAAAAGATGTAGCGGTTCCCGTAACATATGATACTCGCGATGCAAGTGAAGGGTCGCCCAGCACATGTTTCAACACAGCACCAGGCACTATAGGACGGAGTATCGTGGTTTTTAGATTGATCGACTCCATGACACCGTGATCCACGCTTGACTAGTATTAGAACTTGAGAGCACCGTCAGAATGTATCAGGCCCACGTACTGCAGAAATTCATTCAAAAAATTTGCTAAATGTTCTTCGTTGACCTCGGGTTCGCCAGATATGACAACGTATATCTCCTCCGGACTTGCTGGGGGAGCGACACTCCGATCATAAACACTCTGAGAATTGATAAGCTGAATCAAGTTGGACAATTTTTTCGGAAGCCATAAAACTCCGGCGGCAATGACCACCAAATTGACAACCCTTGTAAAGCGAGTATCTGGAACGTCGGTTGAACGCATACCCGTTACCGTGCCGACAGTTGTGAAGAAGAACGTATCAAAGAAGGTAGACTCCGGCGGATCCTGGTCTTGCGACGTCGCTAGCTTGTAGGCTACGATATGCTATTGGTCGTCTTAGCCTTCGTAACAAGAATCGAGAGCTTAGCTCCTTACCAAAACGGCCGAGATTGTCAAGATCGAGGTGAGCACGGTACTGCCTAGCATCGTCACTTGTCTCGAAATCGGGGTGAGCTGAAAATAAACTAGTTTCATCGGCCTGAGAGTCTCGTGGATGGCGAAATTGACACGAACGAAACGTGCAGGATATAGAAATATTAGTACGCCAGCAGACATGTATGTGAGATCAATATCCGGGCCGAGTGTGGTATCGTCTATGAGCCAGGCAACAAGGACCGAAACAGTTGATAGCCACGTTACCAGACTGAATGGCTTGAAGAAGAAGTCCAGTGGACGGCTGTAGAGATAATAACGCGGGATGTACATGATCCTAAATTGTCAGATTCAGACTTACGGGAAAATGAGGGCACTTACAGGATACTTAAAGCAAGAAAGCGTTCGAGCACTTTTGACCATAATGGTAATGCCTGGTATTTATCCTGTATCCTGGCATACCGGGTGTTCCAGATATATAGCAGACAGAAAACAATTGATAGTATGGCATCCATCACTTCGTATATCCGGCCCGCTGGAGTGGCTTCAAATACAAACAACGCCTGATCGTGTACACTAGGCTTTTCTCGACGTCGATTGAGATCTAACTGGTACTGCAACAGCGCAGAGCTCTGAGGCTGCGCCATCGCGACCCCGTGGTGGTGAGATTGCTGTGGAAGCCGTGACTGTCGAGAGTGAGGTTCAGGCAAGCACTCCGATTCACAGAGGCCATCTTGATCTATATTGCCTGTACCCTCCGGGACCAGAAAAGGTTCGCTATCAGACACCGTCGAAGCAATGGCATTAGTACTGGCGGGTGTGAAATATTGGAACGTTTTTGGCAGAAATCGGCGGCGCCATGGTTTCGTAGCCGTACCTGCAGCAGATTATCAGTGGATGTACCTCTCAGCAGGCCAATATTTTTTTTACCTGTCCGACTACTACTGCCTGTTTTGGACTTCTGAGAAGCCATAATTTTAGCCGTTTGCAATCACTAAGGAACTACAAGGAGCACAGGAAGTTGCAATCCTGCGGATATGTTCCGGCGACCACTTGGAGCTCGCCACCAACAGGAGGCGCCAGGGCCTGCAGGGATCATCGAGAATTCTGCCATCAGGGTCTAGTGGAGTTTCGCAACGCGTACGAATCGCGTCTCAGGTTAAACTTTATTATGCCAATTTTGTTGAAGGTGGCTCGTGCTCACTTTCTTCGAAGTAACACCTAACCCTCACATCCAAACTTTCTTTTCCGTGGCGTGAACTTTGTCGAAGTCAACAACCGATTTCCGAAAGCAATGGCCTGGCCGTTCATTTGTTGGATCGTTGGATGATAACCCATTCACTTCACTACTTGGGGCACTCGCAGCATTTCGCAAGAACAGCCACTCTTCCAACATCCAGGGTCTTGTTTGCAATGAACGTACTAGTATACGCGGGTAATATATATCTCGAATTTTTCGTTGGCTGATCCATTGTCAACTAATATTGGGGTACCAGGTCCTGGAACGACGGTCGAGTCTGTCGCCCAATGCACCACTACGCTTCGATCTCTGTTGTCGCCTAATTATGCCGTATTGACAATTGATGCTCCGACACTAATCAACGAACCATGGCCGTCCACGACGTCGCTAGTCGTTGTTCCAGGTGGAGCTGATTTGCCGTACTGTCGAGCACTTAACGGGAATGGCAATTCGAAAATTTCATCTTTTGTTCGCCGAGGTGGTGCCTATCTAGGCTTTTGTGCCGGTGGCTACTACGGATCTTCCAGGGTTGAATTCGAAGAGAATAACCCCGACTACGCGGTGGTCGGACAACGTGAATTGGCATTTTATCCCGGGACCGACAGAGGGACGGCGTTTCCTGGTTTCGTATACGATTCCGAGTCTGGCGCTCGAGCGGCAAAGATCAGGGTTGTAAAGCAAGCGCTTCCCGGTCTTCAGATCGACGAAAGTAATCCTCACGTTGAAGAAGATGCCGAGTTCGAATTTGCATCGTATTACAATGGCGGCGGGGTATTTGTCGATGCCGACTCGCTCAAGCATAAGAATGTTACCGTTTTGGCGCGGTATGCGGAGGAGGTCAAAGTGGAGGGAGGAGATGCTGCTATAGTGCACGTCAAGGTTGGAGAAGGTGCGGCTATCTTGACTGGTCCTCATCCAGAATTTTCGCCTAAGCGACTCAGAAAGACGGATCCGCAGCTTCCGCCTTTCTATGGTGACCTAGTGCAAAAGCTACTCGCCGACAATCCGCGCAGGCTTGCTTTTATGAAAGCGATCTTAATGAAGCTGGGCCTAAAGGTGAATGTGGATGTGACGGAAGATTCACCTCCACTTCCGACGACTCTTCATCTTACGTCTGGATACCCAGTTGACATTGAGTCTCTTTGGAGCATTATTAAGGGCGTTGAAGGTCTCCTCGAGAAAGATACGCTGGATCCAACAGGAAAGAAGTTGAAATTGGTCGGTGAAAACGACACGTTTGTGTTTGCAGAGGCATCAGATTCACCGTTCGATTTGGGCGCCGTCGCTGCGCAACTTCCATCTTCAGAGACAGATGTCTTCCCCGAGGACTTGAACAAAGTTATTAAAGATGTTGTCGTATACCAGGGCGACAAGACGCGTATGCCAACGCTAAAGCAGACGCCGCACTTCGATCATGCTCTCTATTACCATGAACTTATTCCGCCCAACTCACCCCAGCAAACGTTTGGTTCTGTGATTATGTACGGAGAAGTTGTCACATCGACTTCTACCATGTTAGATCGCAATCTGTCGCTCCTACGCCATCTGCCGACTGGGTTTACAGCGGTAGGAACAGTACAAGTTGCTGGTCGCGGCCGAGGAGGTAACGTTTGGGTATCGCCGATAGGTCTTCTGGCTTTCTCGATCGTCATTCGTCACCCAGTGGCGATCCAATCTGTTGCTCCCCTGGTCTTTGTTCAGTACATTGCTTCTTTAGCAGTTGTCGAAGCTATTAGAACTTATGGATTCGGATACGATGAGCTGGATGTACGATTAAAATGGCCTAACGACGTTTACGCGCGCAACCCTGCATACGACGAAGCCGTTGCCGAGGGAACGACTCCCTTACCTGCGAAATATCTGAAAATTGCGGGTATTCTCGTGAACAGCAACTTTGCGAACAATGAGTACCTTCTCGTTGTTGGCTGTGGTATTAACACAGCGAACGAGGCACCCACTACTTCGCTTAATACTCTTGTTGCTGCGACGAATGTCAAACGACGACGAGATGTGCGGCAGGCTCTGGAGCCATTTAAAATTGAGAGATTATTTGCCAAGATCATGTGGATGTTTGAGCGGATGTACAACATCTTCAAAGTGCAAGGCTTCCACGCTTTTGAAGAAATGTACTATGCTAGATGGTTGCATACTGATGCCATAGTGCGACTTGAAATGCATGGTGGCACAAGAGCAAAGATTAAGGGCATCTCTATGGATTATGGTATGTTGGTTGTGGAGGAGGTATCTTTCGATGGCATTAGCACCGGAAAGAAGTTCACCTTACAACCAGATGGGAACTCGTTTGATATGCTGAAAGGACTTTTAAAGAAGAAAGAGGGCGTGTAACTTCGTCCAAATAGAACGGTAGATCGGTAACGGCGTTCAGGGTTTGTGGTATATAGTCGATGGTTTATCTAGATATTTGGATCTCATTGATAATAAACTGTTGGGTCGGACTTGACCTCACACACGTGAAGCAGGAACCTGGCTGGGGTCATTCGGGATGGAAAACTGGTTTAATCAACAGGTTCGGTCTCCAAGCCTAGATTTGCGACCCTGTCGGTTCCGTTTTCCAAAATTCAGCTCGTAGTGGATCAGATGGTCCTTGGTGCGGCTCGTTAGCAAGGTTCACCGGCCGACCACATTTTATTCGGATTGGTCTCCCGCGTTCCACGAACCAAGCATTGAATCACCAGATCACATGAAATAATCATGAGTTCAAGTAAGCTCGACAAGACTTTAGCGAGGGTAAAGCAAAGGTGCGGTATCTTGTGCTTAGTCGAGAGCTAGGGCTGTAAAATGCTTTTGTCATCCTAGAGATAAACTAATCTAGTGTTGTGTATTAGGATTGCTGACCATCAGTTCTACGAGGCTCACCAGGCATTGAAAACGGTCGCAGCGCGATATATAAAAGCACAGCAATATGACCAGGCAATTGAATTGTTATACCATGGTGCTCAGGAGCTGTTAACTGCCGGTGAAGGTGGCAGCGGTGGTGATCTTTCCTGCTATCTCATTGACACGTACAAGGTTGCCAAGATCCCGGTTGACGGCGCATCAAAGGGTATGTTGTAGTTGAAGTACTATAAGGACGCTAGCCAACCATTGTTACGCTAGCGCGAGTTGTTCAATTATTCAAACTGTTTCGAGAGGACGAGCCGCGGCGGAAAGAGTTCGTTCAAGATGCTATTCAGTGGTCAGCATCTTTCGGCGAAGTTAGCTACGGCGATCCAGAATTATTTCACATTTTTGGATCGACATTTGCAAGCGGTACGTTTTAATGCTATGCCTTTGGTGGGTTGCCCTAACAGACAACTAAGAGGATCTACCGTACGATGCCGAAAAGTTTCTACTGCTAGGAACGAAAGACAGTCCCGTGGTTCTCGCGCAGTTACTCTACGAATGGTTCTCGGAGGATCCTGAGGTAGTCACCGTCACATTCTACATAGCCCGCGCTGTCTTGGGCTATTTAACAGTCGGCAATATACGAGGCGCCCGACAAGCACTCGATCACTATCTTTCAAAGTTCATTGCTTCCGGGCGTACCACTCAGCCAAAGGTGTCTTCAGTTGCAGCCGATGAAATCACCGTGTTTAGTCAATTCCCGCTTCTAAATTTCTATCAGCTGCTAATAAGAACGTGCCAACGGAAGAATACAGATTTGTTCAAGCGTCTTCGATTTCGGTATAAGAATGATATCAAGGAGGCTTTCGAAGGCGAGATAGAAGAATCGTTGGATAAGATTGGCGAACGATACTTTGGTATCCAAGTCCGTAATCAGGCGAATCTGCTGCAAGATTTGATGGGAAGTCTCTTCTCGGGACCGTCAGGTGGTGGTCAAAACCGACCACAGATCCAAGGCAATGATCTAGATTAGCTACTGTAAATTGGGATGCTTGTAAGTGTAGGCTCTCCATTGGCCTGTATTGCAGTTGGGAATTATTGAACTGCAGCAATAAAGACCCTTTCGAATGCACACGTTGGGTATCGAAGTGTTAATTAACCTTCTTGCTATTATTATGAATGTGATTTATATACAAGTAGAGTAAAGCAATGATTCCCCAGGCTATCGTCTCAAACTTAGACCGGCAAATTCCGTCTCTATACAATGTTATGATAATTATTATAAAGTAATCCAAAAATTGTATGCAAACTATGCTGACAGTGAAACCGATTAATTTACAATAGTTACGCCGTTCTATGCTACACGAGGTCAGAAGACATCTCTTGGTCCGGCTCGAACATCCACGCGTCCTCGTCGAGCTGCTGTACAATCCTTTTAAGATCGCGTCGTACCAAGAGTTGTACCTCTATGCTTTCTGTTAGATATACAGATACGCCAGCTTGAATTAAAACGGAGACATACTAATATCCTCGTGTTGTCGTTTTGGATTTCTGTATACGTTTCGTAAGTGCTTTCGTATTCGATACTCCATCACTATCACAGGTCAGAGTAGTAAGAGCATAACTAACTGTGGAAAGATTACCTTCGTTTTCCTGAATCTCCTCACTTAGAGGAACATCAGTCTGTAATACCACCATACTCGGTTCGTTCGTTACTGGATCTCGCTCAACTATGTCATTTCGGTAATCTAACACGGTTGTCTGCTCTATAAGTGGTGACGAGCCTAGTCCTGGAGAAGTGGTTCGGCCACGATACTGAGCTTGCATGTATTGGCCTTGTCTCAGTACTCCTTCTCGGTGTGGTAGCTTCCGGCGCATCCTGTGGCCTGGTAACGTAGGTTGTGCGGGCATGTTGTCTGGCGTCTGCACGTTATCTCTAGTCGAACCGTAGAAAGTATCCCCTTGCATCGAGGTTGTAGGCATAGCATTTGCTGCCGCAGGATATGATCGTCGTACACGAGCATTAGCCGTATCAATACCGGAATCGTCGCCTAGGTTGTGTTGATCAGCAGCTGTTGCGGCAGTGGATGTGGAGGAAGATGATCCGGAGACTAGTCCTCGCAGGAATCTGCGTCGGACATCATGTACTGGCATAGCCGATTCCATGTACTGCCATGTATAACACGTGGCGTACAAGAGGGCAGATACTGCTCGAGGGGCCGTAATATTGATCTGTGCAGTGCCGGCTATTGAAGCGTAGCGAGGAAGAAAACTGAATAGGCGTTGATGATAACTCGGTTAGATTGTTTACGTACACAGCGGGACTTTCGCGTGACCTCCGTTATTTTGTTTCGTTAACGACGGCAGAACTTTGATCCCATCACATCGTCACTATTCATCCATCCGCTTATTACTGTACATTTATACACAAAGCCAAACGGAATTAATACTCATACTATACCCATTTCCCGACATTTATCAGTAGCGAATACCAACACAGAGTAAACGAGGGATGGCAGGACGCCCTCAATTCCAATCTACGCCATGGACAAACAGCATACCCCAGGTGGCACCGTACGGCCAGAGACAACAAGTACCTGAGTTAAGTCTGCCAATATCGTCGGCACGGATTCGTGGTCCTGCAATGCGCCAACCTCGGGAGGTCACTTCATTTTCATATGACGAAAGCAGGAATCTGCATTTCGACGATTCATCCCTTTCTTATTTCTACTTGTTACAGGACGACGTAACAGCTAGCGGCGGCATCGATTTATCTGCTGGATACAGTGTGTTCAACAAACGAGACGACACGGTAGATGAGCACCTAGATGGACTGCTACTTGCGCTGGTAGACTTGGAGAAAAGGACAGGCAAGAAGACAACAGGAGATATTATTACTTGGCGGGGAATCGTGACGAAGCTCTTGTGCCTGCCGTATAGTATGAACGAGGGATTTGAACTTAACGCGGTTTGGTTCGATGTGAGGTTTTCTTAGTGCTGCGTGACTTGTTGCCAATAGGGCGACGCGAACGAAACTAACGTTCTCCAGAAACAATTGTTCATCGAAGAGAATCTCCCTTATAAGCTCGCAACACAAAGACCGCCAGATCAGCGATCCGAGCTAATGTCATACTGGGGCTATAAGTTCGAGCAAGTTTCAACAATACCGAAGCCATGGAACGAGTGTTCACGACAGGAAATAGAATCAAGAAGTCAGAACCCGGTGAGCAATTTTGCGCAGTACTGCTCTGTTGTTAAGACTGGACTGGGAGACGTACGCATGGTTATAGCTGGCGAGGTAGACTGTGCGTGGGACTACAAGCCTGATCCAAAAGATAATATCGACAATGACCCGAAATTATTCGACAACCCGTTAGACCACTACGTCGAGCTGAAGACGAACCGAGTTATACAGTCGGACAGGGATGCAAGTGCATTCGAGAACAAGCTGTTAAGGGTGTGGGCACAGTCGTTTCTACTCGGCGTACCTAAAGCAATCATCGGCTTCCGGACAGACCAGGGATATCTACAAACGTTTGAAGAGTTCGAGACACAGAAGATCCCAGGGATTGTGAAAAAGAGTAAATACGCAAATCAGTATACGAAGTGGGATGGTGTCGATGCCCTTGCATTCCTTGCCGCTAGTCTACGGTGGCTCAAGACTATGATCCCAAGAGCCGAGGAGAACGTCGTCTGGCGGATACGTTACTTGCCGCGGTCGGATTATTTGACTCTTTCTAAGACGGATCAGCATTCATTCCTTCATACGGAATTTGTCAAATGGCGCAGTGAAAGTGCTGTGAAGTAGAATAAAAAGAGCATCATGAAATGTGAACTTGTACGATATAGCAGACAAGAACATGAATGGGGAAGGAACGGAACCAAATGTATAGAGTGGGTTATTGAGGTGCAAAAGTTACTGTTTAGTACGTGCGTTTGGATAGGCAGTCTTGTATTTGTATTCTGCTTTGTATCATTGGAATTTGGACGTAGATGGCGCAACTTTGATGTACTCGTCCGGTTGACAACAGAGTGAATAGCGAAGATTAATTGACAGTGAATACAGCGGACCTAAGACTGATAGCCACTCAGGCACCGAAGCCGGCGCCGAGCTGTGCTGTTCACTCTCTCCGGAGACTGTCCGGGATAGATCATCCCAGCCGGGCTAAACACGAATTTTATGCCGGCCCAACTTATTCTTCACCTTCCCACCAACCAACAACATTGATTTTTTTTTACGGGGATTCATTATACTTACAGCCTCCACTTTCTGGCCATTTTTGGACTTTCGAACAACGTTGCATACTTCCCAGTTTCTTAACCGCTCGTACGCTTCACAAGTCTGCAAATATGATGGATACACTCACGAGCCCGGCGCTTTCGAGCCCCGCTACGCCCATGGACGAACGTTGTCGGCTCCGCCGTATATCTCAACCGACATCGGCTGTTCAGCAGCACCCGCCTGTTGGAATTGCGCGCGACATTTCAATCATGTCGGCCAGTAGATTGATCATTCCAGCTACGCCGACCTCCGAAGATCAAGATCCGACGTCGCCTCCGTACATGTACTCTCAGGGATATGTGTTTAGTGCTAATATGATGTACTTGCAGTCGAACTTTTCTCCTGTCTCTGAAAATAGCATTCCGGAGGACCAAGATTCTGCATCGCCGAGTTATTCATCGAGTCAGTCCACGTCCGCGTCGTCTCCCGGCGAAGTCGCGCACATTGAAGGAGAGGATCTCGAACCCAAAAATAACAGACATGGCGAGTACGATGCTGCTCCTAAGAGATTCGGCAGCAAGAATGATTTCGTAGTTGTCATTGTCGACTCTCCACTCCCTTCGCCTAAGAAAGTTGAAGCACGGGAAGTGGATATTGTTAAAACTATAGGAATTCTTCCCGGTTCGGCCGCAAAAGACGAAGGAGAACGTCTTGCGTTTGGAAGTTTTACAGAGCCAGTTAACGACAACTGGACGGCGATCGAGTCGAAGCCAACTGAGATGGACGATAATTTCGACTACGCTTCTGCGTATTACGGGCGCCAGGCCACGATTGGCGACGGAGCAAATGTATTTGAGCATATTTCTTCGGAGTCGGAGTCGGAGCCCAGCGAGCACTATTTTGACGATGATCAAGTGACAGTTGACGACGACTACGATATCTTGGAGGATGATTACGCTAGTCCGATTGCTGAGAAGCTGGCGGATCCTAGATGCGATATCGAGATCCAGATCCGGGAAAAGTTTGACGAGTTTGCGGACACGACTTTAAAGGAGATATCAGTCCCCTGTATTGCTTCAGAGAAGGAAGAAAAGTCCGTTTCTGCGACTGCATCGGTTGATTCTCAGGCCGCTCAGACAACTGATCCAAGCAGGTCCGAACCCCAGCCAGAGCATTGTGGAAAGGATACTATTGTACTTTTTGACGGTGCAAGTGCGCCTGTAAGATGTACTTGCGGGTCGACAAACGGAGACACGCCCACCACTGCGGGCACATCTGGAAGCTTTCCATTTGCGCATTATCCGGAAACGGACTCGCATGACGAAGAATGCCTCGTTCCTTTTGCCGGCGGTTATCATTGTCTTCCAACGATTTTATTACAGAAGGTCACTGATTCTGATACATCACTCAACCAATCGCTTACTTCGCCTGATTTTGTAGATAGTATTGTGAGTTTCAAGAGTCGGGACTATGATGAAGAGGAGCGTAACGTCTCGCGTCCGTCATCTGCGGCAACTAGCCGCCCGCCAGCATCTGAGGACCAACAGGTTTCTGCCCCGCAGGCTAAGGACCATTTAGATGGCATCGCGTTCACAGACCCGGTGCAATTGTCGCTGCAGATCCCCAAGCCTCCCGAGCCAGTATTTCTCAGCCTGTCGTGGCAGCCGGCGACCGCGGCTCCATACGCGCGCCCGAAACTGCCTGGCCGTCCGCGACTTCTGATCGAGCCGCCCGAGTCCATTGCAGAGTCCCATCGATACGGCGATGAAACGCCGTTATGGTGGCGCTACATCGTCTTCCCGCTCGTCTCTCTTTTTTCCAGCCGCATCACTCGCGATGCGCCATCGCGCTTCTGGCTCCGCGCAAACTCAAAAGTCGAGACGCCGTTGGCAGAAGCCACAACCTCGCCTGAACGGAGACTCGAGGCCGAGCTCCGAAGACAGAAACTTTTGTGGAACGTGATGGGAATTTTGCTGACCGGAGTGTTGTTGGGCGGCGTTGTTGCTGGCGTTGTGATTTATTATTTTGGTAGAGGCGGTGATCCTGGCGTTTTGGGTGCGGGAAAACACGCTGCAGCTGGGGCTGCGTAGTATTACCATATTCTGTGTTCCTGAGCCCCCTGTTACTGATATGAAATTACGTGCATTATTACGCCTGATAACTGGAGGTTCTAGAGGTTCATCTGAAGCTGGCCTGGTTACCATATCTCTTGCATGATTAGACTATTCTGAAGTTATTGGTTCTGTCACACTCACAAGGTCGCATCGACAAACTCTGCAACAAGCACCTGTGTCTATGTATCTGTATGACTCAAAACTAATTGAATTTAAAGAATTACTGAAGTAATATAAATTAGGAGAAATCGCGCACTTTCATACATAAAACAAGACGAAAGAAACAAAACTGATACAAAACCGACAAAAACGTAATTACTGCATGTCAAACCACAAAACTTGGGCAAAACAAGAAAATGGCTATGTAATATAAATATAAACGTATATATATATACCAGTCCGTCAAGCATATGCAGACTGTATAACCCTCTAAAAACCATAGAAAAAGACGATCACACACATGCCTTGCCGAAACTTACAGTTCCATGAAGAATAGACAATGACGGGTCAGAAAAGTCCCTCCAATGATAAAACGCAACACGCACAAAAATGTAAAGAAGTATAAAAAAGAAACATTACTATAACACTCCCATGACGTCCTACCCATAACCAAGCTCGTGCGACACCATTTTGAAAACCACGGCGACGACAGTTTCATGATACTGTTCCACAGGTATGAAATGAAGTTGTAACTTTATCCTGTTCCATCTAATCAACTAAATTTTGATCTTCAACCTTACTTAGCACCTTTATGCAGGGGAGGGATGTCAAACACATGACTGGGTTGTTGTCCGTCAAGGATTGGAACAATACTGAGAATCTGCTTCGACTGTTCTTCGGGAGTACCGGTATCGATATCTTTGTGAATAATCCACTCCAGTGCACCTGAAGTTCTCTTGAACAGTCTAGGGTGCCACTCAACTCCATCCTCCTCGCGCTTTTTAGCCTCCTGGCGCTGTCGGTCTTCAATCGCAAATTTCTCGTCCGTGGCGGTAGTGTGATCTGTCTTTGCAAGCGCGTCCGTGACCTTTTGCCACAGCCGTCGCGACTCGAGTGGGCCCTGCTGGTCGATCGGCCGGACACGCGGGAACTGAGGTCGCGCCTTGTATGAATCAAAAAATACCGTCTTGACACCAGTCTTCAGGTTCTTTATCTCCATAATTTCATTCCACTTGCCCGAGATCTCATACAATACATCTCCACTCGACTGACGGATAATTTTGCCAGCGATGGCGTTGTACGTGCCAGAGATAAAACCTTTCACCTTGAACTCAATATCTGCCATCAAGTCGTTTCCGGGACACTTGATCAGGGAATGATCTCCAAGTTCGTATTTCAGCTTTCCAATCAATATATTACGCGCGTACATGTTTGGCTGCGTGATCTCGTACTTCTCTGTTTGACCGCGGAAATCAGTCCGGTCGAGAAATGTCAAGTATCCTACACCCTCCATCATGCTCGCGGCGGAGTTACCCAGGAACCGAGAACGCGGGATGAGTATGCCGTCGACCCGGATGTGGTTTTCTGGTGACATGTAGAAGTAGCTGGACTTAGGGGGATGGTGAGACGTTTGCTCGGCAATGTAGTACGCCCGCGTGCCATTGGGCAGGTCCCAGTAACAGGTGAAGTACTCGCTCAGGACAGGATTTAGGGGCTTCTTAACTGCCTTTGGCGTGATATGCCATCCTGACAGATACCACTATTTTATCCCAGTCGTCAGCAATTCACATGGTCGAATGCAATTATCCTACCACATACCAAACAAAAGACCAACTTACCTTGACGACGTTGACGAACCTATCGACCGGGTCATCAGTAGCATGTGCTTCGAGAAGTAAATCCGGATGCGACAACTGGTTAGTGATACGCTCGAGCATCGACTTGCGCTCGAGGATAAATGTCGGCAGCGTGATCCGTGAAAGATCTGATCCGGGTCGCAATGACGCAATAATACTCAGTAGAATATTTCGCTGGTCGCCCTCGACCTCGTCGATATCTGCGGCAGAAGACGGCGGCGTTAGCACATTTGTCCCCAAAATGTTCATGCACGGAATTGTTGCCAAGACCAACCACAAACTCATGTACAGTGCGAGCGATGCGGTATCGCACTTAGAGTTGACGAAAGCTATTCGAGCAGGCGATGAAATGAATATGTGCCTTACCATCAACCGGGACCTCGGCAGATTCCTTCGAATCTGGATACCAAAGTTATGTCAGCCTGACCTCGCAAAATTCTATTTACATTGGCACATTGCACCACCTCCATTGACCCGAAGAGTGCCCCAACAACGCGCAAGATCCATAGACACAATTGTAACAAATATATAGTGACTAAATAGTATTAATTGCACAAGTGGGGCCGGTCAACGACGGTCGGCATGTGGGCAAATGGGCACAACGAGAGGATCCACATACAAAGACTGGACGTAAACGGCATTACAGATCACAAGTGGTGGAAGAAGCAGGTCGATAGATATAATTACAAGACGGCGCTTGCTGTAGGAAGATATGACGGAGAGGAATAGACCTTATATGGTGTTGAGGGCGGACAGTTGTCGAGAGATACGAGGATGAAGTGGAGCGTGACGTAGCAGGGAGAGTGTAGCAGATGTTAACGCAGCGAGTCATGTATTGCGGAGGACGTGCAAACCCGCTAACCCTAGTCCACGCGACTTCAGAACAGACCCAAGATAGGCAAGCCCCTGGAAGCTAGCTTGCCATACAGTTAGTTGGCCCCTTTGTTTGCTCCTTCATATTCTCCCAGCGATCGACACCGGTGACTCCTGGAATCCGGAACGGTTATTGTGCTCGTTCCGGCGTACCAGCCCCGATGTCAAATCTGGAACCAAGGCTCCAAGCTATCGAAATAGAGACAGTCATCTCAAAGGACATCCCAATGAACGTACTTTTTTCTTGCTACTAGAAGATCCATCGACGATACCATTACCCTTTGATACAGCAAACGACACGCTCAAGCACAAGTAATGACGAAACAACCTATCCGCACACCTACACCATTAATGCCATAACTAACGAATTCAATCAAACCAACAATGTAACAATATCCGGGAATCCAGTACTATAGACCATAGTAAATTGTAATACACTAATCAAAGACAAACCGGAATAGATAACACTTTTTCACGCGAGATAAACTTACAAAAAAAAAACCTCAAACCATATGCTCGTCACACGTTAACTATTACTCCTCGTCGTTGATCAATGTGATCAATGTGCCCGACTCAAACCCATCCGCCCTGTACTGACTGCTTCGAATAGCGTCGCCGACACGCATGCTTCTGACAGAGCCAACAGCAGAGGCATCTAAATTGCCCTCTCTCTCGTCGGAGTTGTCATTCTGACTCACTGCTGGCGACGCTTGCTGCTCATCCGAAAGCGAAAAGAGCGGCATGTCACTACCGGTCATGATATCATCGCTGTCACTATCTCCAGACGACGACTCGGTATCGTCAGCTGCCAACGCCTGGCGACTAGGGGATAGCTGTGACTGCTGTTGTTGTTGCTGCTGCCGCCGAATGGCAGGTGGAATAGGCGATCGAATGATTGGCGTGTACGTATTCTTTGGCACAGTTTGGTCAACCACAACATTGTGATTAGGAATTCGTCGGGCTGTCGCTCCTTTCTCGACAACGCCCGCAGTGTCTTCCTCCTCGCGCTTCTCAGCAAGTGTAGTTACCCTGTGACCGGACTCTTCGTCGTACCCAACCGACCTCAATGGTGCATTCCGTACGACGACAAAGCCTTTGTTGCGACGACCGATACGAAGCTTATCAGCCGCAGTATCCATCTGTCGGGAAAGCCAACCGCGAACACCAGCACTGACGCCGGTAGGATCCGCAGGACCTGTGCCCAGCTTTCTCGAATGTCGTGGAGCAAATGACAACGGCTCCCTGCGCTTTCCCTGTTCCGCAGACGACAACACAGATGTAGATGTCGGTAACCCGGATAGTCCTGACGGCGTAGTAGTTGTGGCTGAGCGAGCGTGGAAATACACGTCAGACTCTCGCACTGCGTAGTCGACGTTTTTAGGAGTCTGCGACAAAGTAACCGATTTCCAGACATCCGAGTCACCGTCATTCTTGACTGACTCAGTTACTAACACGTCAGCTTCGCTGTAGAACGAATCAGCACCCCCTTGAGGAACTCGAGACGAGGACGACGCTGCTGACGGCTGTTGCAACAGCTCAGATGCGGGTGTAATCGCTGTCTGCGATGACTCATCGGTAGCATTCCAGGTTGCTGCTCTACTGGAAGCTAGTCTTGTTCGTCGCGGCATACGGTAATATGCAAATGCTGACGTTGGACTGATGGGTGACGATGGCTTGCCACCAGCACTTATCGGTGGCGCCGATCGATCTAACAAATTGCCGCTTAGTGACGGATGCAGTGGGAAGTCCAGTGGTGATCTGTCAACAAGGTTTCCAGTAGACGGAACCTCGGTATCGGCTAGCGTGACGTCGCCTGAAATCCCCACCGGCTCCAACTTCTCGTTAGGTCGTCGTCGACGAGCAAGTTGTCTCAGTCCGAACGCTCTGGCAAACGTGTTAGATGTCCGTCCAGTAACACCAGCTAGACGGGCGAAAGTCTCGATGATGGCCTGTAATGCGTGAAGGAAAAATATTAGGATGATGGTCAACGCGTGCAATACGAGAATCACATATCCGATCCAACCTTTTGTCGTATCACCCACGCGTAAACTTGGAATGAATGCGACCGAGAAGAGTGTTGTCAACAGTCTGATCGCCGACAAGATCATGTGGTAGATATTCATGTTTGTCGTCGGATGGAAAGGCCGGAATACATTCAGAGACAGAAAAAACACGACTTCTACAATTGCCAGTAGTGCGATCTGCGCAGTTCCAGAAGGTTGAACGGCTCCAATGAAGATTCCTCGCAGGGATGTGCATAGAAGTTGGACAGCGCAGAACATAAACCCGCGCTCCGTGTACGTGTTGTACAGAGGACCAAGCAAGAGCAATGTTGGAAGGTCGTCGTACAGTGCTTGTTGCGGCTTCGTGCGCTTGATCGTACGGACTGCAAGCACAGCCGATATGATCCATATTAGTAGTAGAATTCCTGCGAAGACGCTTATGTATATGGCGGTATGTGGCGAGACGAGGAGCTGGAATGACGAATAGGCGACGAGAGGTAGCGAAAAATAGTTGAAAAAAAGTCTAATAATCATTCCCCCTGTCACTGGCAAATTCTTCGATCTGAGGTCGACGGAATGACGCGACGTGATCTTGTACCATATCCATTTCGTCAGGAAACAGGATTGCGCTATAACCACAACAGCAGCAACCACGACGAGGAACCAGACGACGAAGCATGTCCAAACGTCCGTATCTTCACCCATCCCTACCAATTGCGATTGGTTAGAGATACCCCACTCGCCATCGACCGCGTAGATATTGCTAAGGCTGCGATCCCTCGAGTCACGCGATGCAACTGAATTATTGAATTGTAGAGCCGCCCAGGACACTGAAGACAGCGCGGGTTGATAGAATCCTGGGAAAGCGAGATTCAACGACCCGACCAAGTATGCAAACTGTAAGTACTGCAGAAAATCGCCAAATCCTGGGGTGACTAGCCGCAACGTGTCCGGGTCTTGGCCGTAATTACTGCTGAACGAGAAAAAATCCTTGGTGCCGGTCCAAGGGTTGTAGATCGCGGCGAGCACGACTGAGAATCCAATCAGTAGTAGGACACCAATTGGAATGAGCTTCAGGACCCAAGACACAGACGGCGCAAAGGTCGGTGTGACAGAGGTCCTGACACAAGCCACAACATTAGCGGCCTCCGTTGGATCAATGACTGCCACTAGAGTGGTTACTGACACGAAGTAAAACGAATCCGCTAGAGGGTAGGACGTGAAAAACCCAATGTCGTTATTTGGTCCGAACGGGCATGATCCATTATCAACGAATGAGCAGAAGCGTTGGTATGCGTTGGATAGGTCGAACTGGAGAATCGAAGCCGATGTCTGCAGTGTGGCTGCAACCTGTTAGTTCAGTAGCTAGTCAGTGTGATGACGGCATACTCAGTCTATTAGTGTTGGCACTCAGATCAGGCAACGAGCCATGCATATTGCCTGTGATCGTCAGGTTGACTTGATTCAGGTCATCATCGTACAGAGCGTCAACATTTGTTGACTCAAAGTAGGTGCCACTCCGAACGACAGAGTTGGAGACACAGGACGAGAAGTCTATAGACACGCCATGGACTACGCCGATCAGGAACGGCATCCAGGCCACAAGATACCAGGTATTGCCCATGGTAAACAGCATCCCCTTCCTTGTCGAGTTCTATATATAACCTCTGTAGGCGCAACAATAATAATTCGAAGCAGAGCGCCGATTCTAAGGCGCAAATGCGCTCATCGACAGGATCGGCGTCGGAGAAGCGTGGAAACTGACGGTAGGAGTCCGCTAGTGGCCATAGAGGCCTGTAAGCGGGCGGATACAGACACAGTACTTGATTCTAGGACGTCGATGCGCGAGAAAATCGAGATGACGCGCCCAAAGCACGAGCCAGACGAATCTCCCTAACCCTGACAAGCTTTGTGCACGTGACAGAATCGTGCCTGACCCGGATAAGGTATCAGGGTTAGGGCATAATCGGCGACGGTTGCCAGCGGAGTTACCCGGACCGAGAGATGAGCTAGAGCAGCGTCTAAGTGGCTCCGGGTAAGCTTTTAGTGTCTAGTTAGTGTATTATATTTTAGTGAATCGCAACCGCGAGCGGTGCCTGCTGACAAGGATGCGCCTCACGACAGGCGTAGTGAGTATGTTGGGCCTGCTGCTGCTGCTGCCCCTGGCTGCCCGGGGGTTACCCGGTGGCGTGGCCTGGCCGCTCCCGAGCTTAAGCCTGCGACCGACGCAGCACGTACTCTCAAACTTAGCGGCAGCTGTTTGCTGCTCGGCGGCGCCGGGCGCCAACGCGAAACTACGCACGCATTCAACAACACGACGCCCGCCTACCTGTCCCGGTGATCTACCCCGCCCACTATAATACATACATACACCCTACATCAACCTGATCTTCCTGCTTCTCCTCCACTTCGTCTGTCTAGACCCTCACTCACAATGGCCTCCACAAATGGCAATGCCTCCTCCGAGCGCAAACACGCAAAGAGTCAGAGCACGTTCGTAAGTGTTTCCCCATGTACTACTACTACTTCTGCCTTGGCTTCCACGATAGTTTTTCCGGTCCCAAGTTGTTATCACACACTCTTTTGCTGCTAGGCAGCCGCGTTTGTGCGCGCTACTTGTTTTCTACTGCTGACCTGAAGCGGTCTTCTTATATTAATTGTTCTGCGCCGTTTGCTAGTCTATTGAGGGCTAACTTGTGCGTTGTTATAGCAATTCGAGAACACATCAACTGCCATTGCCGCCAGCCAGATGCGAAATTCGCTCAACAAGCTCGCCGACACGGTTCCCGATCCGAAGATGCGAAAGGTATGTCGTTCTGTCACGACGTCGTCATTTGTGTGGGGTGCTGTGCCACCGACTGGTGTTAGTCGGTTTGGCAATACTCTTAGGGCCGCCAATGTTAAAACTAAGCGCTGGAGAACCTCAATTGCCCCGTTGATGCATTTCCACAACGAATGATCTGTATTTTACGTCGTACACCAGTCCTGGTGCTATGCCGATCATTCTGCTGGCCTGATTATTACGCCAAAATCGAGTCCATTTCTGCACGGTCTAAACCCACACACTGCGACGCCTTCAATTTGATGCTTCGTGCCATGCTAACTTTCTGCAGCAATTTGAAACTCAGATGGACGCCTTCTTTTCTCTCTTTCGTCGTTACTTAACCGATAAGGCCAAGGGAACTGCTGTGTATGTCATCAACATTAGTCTAATTGACAATTCAAACTAACACGATCAGTGACTGGGATCGAATCCAGCCTCCAAATCCCGAACAGGTCATTTGCTATGATGACCTCCCTGACAGCGTCACCACTGAGTTCCTCTCGAAGCTTGTAGTGCTCAAGCTCAATGGTGGTCTTGGGACGTCCATGGGTTGCGTTGGTCCCAAGTCAGTCATTGAAGTCCGCGAGGGTCAGTCATTCTTGGACTTGTCAGTGCGACAGATCGAGTATCTCAACCGCAAGTATGACGTCAACGTCCCCTTCGTTCTCATGAACTCTTTCAACACGGACGATGACACCCAGTCTATCATTAAGAAGTACGAGGGCCACAACATCGAGATCATCACCTTCAACCAGTCTCAGTTCCCTAGAGTATACAAGGACTCGCTACTACCGGTCCCTAAGGATATCAACGCGCCAATTGACTCGTGGTATCCTCCCGGTCACGGTGACTTATTTGAATCTCTCGAGAACTCTGGAGTTTTGGACGAGCTCATTTCGCGTGGCAAGGAGATCCTTTTCGTCTCCAATGCTGACAATCTTGGTGCTGTCGTTGACTTCAAAATCTTGTCCCACATGGTCGAATCTAAGTCTGAGTACATCATGGAGCTGACCGATAAAACACGTGCTGATGTAAAGGGCGGTACAATTATCGACTATGACGGGTCTGTCCGGCTGCTTGAAATTGCCCAGGTTCCCAAGGACCACACCGAGGACTTCAAGTCCCTTAAGAAGTTCAAGTACTTCAACACGAACAACATCTGGATCAGTCTCAACGCCATGAAGCGCATCGTTGAGAACAACGAGCTTCAACTCGAGATCATTCCCAACTCCAAGACCATCTCGGTCGGCAAGGCCGAATCAGATATCAGCGTTCTCCAACTCGAGACAGCTGTCGGTGCTGCCATCCGCCACTTCAAGAGCGCACACGGTGTCAATGTTCCTCGCCGCCGGTTCCTTCCAGTGAAGACCTGCTCTGACTTGCTCCTCGTCAAGTCAGACCTGTATTCGCTAGCGCACGGTTCCTTGGAGGTCTCGCCGGGTAGGTTTGGCCCTGCTCCTCTTATCAAGCTTGGTGGCCACTTCAAGAAGGTCTCAGACTTCCAGAAACGAATTCCACATATGCCCAAGATTGTCGAGCTCGACCATCTCACCATCACGGGTAATGTCAATCTTGGGAAGGGCGTCGTGTTGAAGGGCACCGTCATTATCGTCTGCTCGGATGGCCAGAAGATTGACATTCCCAACGGAAGCATTCTGGAGAACGTCGTGATCACAGGCAACCTCTCTATATTAGAACACTAATTGTCGAACACTACGTACCCGTACTGATGGGCGTTTGCAATCACTCATTATTAGCCGTTTGGTTTCTTGTCATTCTATCTATTCTTTACTAAACGGTCTCGTTAAACATTAATGCCACCTACAAGCATTACAGTGTAATCTCCGTTATTGACGTTGTTTTGGTAAAAATCGATAAGTGTTGTGTACAGTAATTTTATTAGTCGGTACTTGCTTCTATGCGTATTCTGAATGGATCGTGATTGCCTGTCGATTGTTTTCCAGAAAGACCTGTTCATGGGTGCTGCAAACGATGGTATTGCATCAATTTATGTTCATTTCATTTCATTGCTGTTGTTATAATATATACATGGAACGCATTGCCGTGGAAACACTAATGAAGATGACGGTGCACATTTTAATCCATTCGGTGCTATAACTGGTATTCCACCATAGCACAGCCGCACTAACTAAGGAAGGACACCCGTGATTTCGTCAGCTCCCAAGGAAAAAGTTTCGAGGCACTGTTGGATTAGATAATTCACGATTTCGGCCAAACTGTCATTTGCCTCGGACAAGACATCTATAACCTTCCGACGAGTGGCTCATACGCCATATTGTGATTCATAGAGTCTGCTACATTATCTGGATCCGGGTTGCACGGACTTGAGTGCAAATCCTATCGTTCCAACCATGAACTCCGAACAGGGCAGTGGCGTCCCAAGCGACGACGAAGAGTCCTATTTCGACCCGAGCTCGGCACAAGACATTATTCCTGACGACGAGAACGAGGAAGACCATCCGATGTCTGATGTCTCCGACAACGAGGACCAACACCAACCCGACGCGACTAACGAGGACGAGGAAATTGATATGTCCAACAACTCGCTGACGTACTTTGACAAACACACAGACTCAATTTTCTTAGTTGAATCGCATCCAAAGGTACCGCTAGTCGTCACGGGCGGTGGTGATGACAGGGGATACGTATGGACGTCCAACTCGGTCCCCCCGAAACTCGTCACGCAGTTGTCGGGACACACTGATTCGTTGGTCGCGGGTGGGTTCTCGCCCGATGGAGAGTGGCTAGTAACCGGTGGCATGGATGGTCGGGTCCGGATATGGCGTGCTCGTGCTCGTGGGCAGAAATGGGAGTTCAGGGATTCGGTGGAGGAAGTCGAGGAAGTTACTTGGGTCACGTTTCATCCTACCCAGCCACTGTTCGCTTTCGGCGCGAGTAATGGCTCGGCTTGGGTATATAGTCTCGCGCCTAAATTCGAGCATTTATCAGTATTGTATGGACATAGCGGCTCGTGCACTGCGGGCGTGTTTATCCCTGCTGCCGCTCCGGCTGCGGACGACGGCGAGGAGGAAATCAATCTGCTGACGATCTCGGACGACGGGACACTGATTTCGTGGAGCATACCGACAGGAGTGCAGAACTACAAAATTTCGCCTCAGCAATTCCATTACGAGGCGCCATGGGTCAACTTGAGCTTACATCCCACCGGGACATCGGTCGCGATCGGCGCTGCCGACGGTAAGGTCGCGATAGTGGGAACCAGAACAGGAAGCATCATCGCGACTGTGGACGTGCTTGGTGCGACCGCGAAAACAGACATGCCCGAGGAGGAGCAATCAGTCGAGGGTATCGCATGGTGCGAGGCGATGAGCGTTCTAGCTGTCGGCCTCGTTGCCGGTGTCATTTGCATTTTTGACACTGGGTCGTGGCGAGTCCGGAGAACTTTGGACCTCGGTGAGGCGGTTACGAAGGTTGAGTTCGTTCCGGGAACGACAGAGTTGATTAGTAGCTCGATGGATGGTACGGTCAGGAAATGGGATGCGCGGTCGGGAGAGCAGTTGTGGAAGGGCACCGGTCATTCTAGCGGTGTTCTTGGATTTGCTCTGGCGGATGGCGGACGGACGATTATTACAGCATCAGATGAAGGTGTCGCGTTGATTTACAAATAAGACAATGTACATATCATACAAAAATGGTTGTACAGTTGCAGATGCGATTAGGAAACTTTCGATTGTCGCTGGACTACTGCCTTTATGCTGGACATAATGCGCCCGAAAACTCGTAATTCTATAATTAATTAAATAGACATACAGATAGTCCAAGTATACCGTTCACATTAATCCTCGTATGTACCGAAATGCAAATACTATGAGCCATCTACCAAATATACCGTACAAGCCATCATTCATCCTGGCAAACTACCTACTTATATTATAATCCTGTCCAATTGTAGTTGTCATAGTCCATCCCTTGATCGTAGAATACTCCCAGTTCCAGCCTTTCCACGTCCCAGTCTTCACCCCACTAGCCCAACCGGCACGCCTAAATGACTCTTCGTCCGAGAGTCTCTGTCCGTTTACTCCTACTACGTCGGGATCGGGTACCAACAAACCCCATTCCCGCACAAAAATCGCGTCTTTGCCGACACATCTGCTCGCATATTTAATTGTCAGGTCCAGATTATTTCGGTGGTCGTTTAGTAAGTCGATCAGCCACTCGCAAGTGAACGACGATACCGACGACGCGGTGAAAAAGTCCGTGAAGTAAGCGGTTTCAAGGTTAGGGAAGACGATGGCCTTGTGTGACGATGGTACTGGCGGAGAGAGAAAGAATACCGATGGAGTGCTTGTTGCCTGCGCCGACTCAGGCGGCTGGGTAGGAGTTGGCGATGTTGTTGGCGGGTGGACTGCAGTTGACGAGTTCGATGGGGACGACGGGGCTGAGGAGGTTGGAGAGAGGAGCGAGCTGCTTGATGCAGCTGGAGACGTAGGTGACGCGTGTGAGATTGGTGATGTTGGAGATGAACCTGACGTCGAATGCACATGGTTGTCGGATGACAGATGTGAATTTGCAAGCAAGACCGACCTTGCCGGGGCCGAAATCATGGATGAATGCCCTGCCGTAGACGCCAGCCGGTTATTTTCCTCGTCGTCTGGCGCCGACGTCGAGGCCACAACTTTATGTGGTTGGCTGCTTTCGAATGAGGATGGTTGGTAATATGCTGATCGAAATTCGAAACAAACGGCGAGATTCACATTCTGTAGCTGCAGATACCTCATATTTTCAAAATTAAGGTAAAGCAATCTGCTGATACGTCGCTCATAGACGCAATTTGACGTGCACGAGAGCATATGAGCTCGGTACACAAACTTGCGGAGATTTGGGTATATGGCAACCGGAATGACTCTGCCCTGGTCTAGTGTGAATTCCTGAATATCAGGTGGGAGGAAGTCCATGAACATTGGAGGCATCACCAACGTGTCGAATACGTTCCAATGAAAGGACACAAGAGAAGAGTGTTCCGATAAAGCTTCGAAAAAATGTACAAGGAAGTTCGAAAATGCGAATATCAGATTATTGCGGTAATTTGGCGTGATGATCCTTGGGTGGGCAACTGGATCTGGATCTCGTATTGACACTGCACGAATGAAGTCTCCCGTCTGCCTAAACGATTATTGCAATATTAGCACATCATTTGCAGATAACGACAAAGATTTCTCGTACCCTCGGACAGCTTTGAGCAGCTGCTCGTGAGCATGAGTAACCTCGGTGACACGTAACGTAACGTTCTGGTATAGAATCGGAGTAACGATCAAATTGAGTCTCTTGTTCACTCTTGCCAAACTATTCAAGTCTCCGTAATCCGTCGACGACCGTGACGAGGAGACAGTCGACGTGGCCATACCAACACTCTTTGGCGCATCAAGCACCGGCTTTGCACTGCGCCTATTGTTTTTTGTTTTGTCCAGTGAAAACATGTTCCGCTTCTGCGGCGGCGGAGCAGACGTCGAAAATGGAGGGACAAGAAGTCCCACAATTTTCTCTAGCAGCTCATCTGGCAATGAGTCCACTGGGGCCATTGTGCTGGCCATATCCCTGCGACAATTGCGCCGTTCCAATTCCAGTTTCCTCCAGTCACTCTGCCGACACCGAAATTCCGCGATGGGTCTAATTATTCATCTGTATACTCAACTATTCTTTTGAATTGTGACCTAAAGAAGTCAGCTGCAGGAGTTGCGATTCATCATCCAGGACAACAGTATTACTTTGCCAGAGCACGTAGGCCGGAGCCAAAGTGAGCAATCGAAAATAACTAGCATTACCGGGCAGGCGTCTTAAGCTTTGTCAATGCGGCGCTTCATTTAGCTCCCCATTCTGGCTCGAGCGTCGGAAATCGCTATCAGTTGCGGCCAGCTGAAACCTTAATGAGTCACCGCGTTTACGGGACCTATATAGACGAGATAGCGTGGCAATTCAAACATGACCCTTACCCAGCAGCTGTATTGCTCGAGGTCGCGGTTACCTCAGCACGCGAACGCATTCTCCATACATTCGCACGTTAGGGCCATACTCAGGACCTACTGATGGTGGTTACACACCCGCTACAGCGTCCTGAAGAGGATCCGCTGACGGTAGCGGCAGAAGCGGACGTGGCGCTGGCTGACCTCTTGGAGCAGCCAGCCAAGCAGAGCTCTAAAAGTATCGTGGCGGCCGATGAATTCACGACTGTGGAGCATGCTACTTTAGAAGATGATACCGGCTACAGCAAAGCATCAGCTCGGAGAACGAAGATGCAAAAGGGAATTACATATGCGTCGGCGTTATTAAGCTGGTACGTCTCCAGTGGAGGAAACGAAGTTGCCGTACTAAGTCATTGCTAGCATCTGCGCTGGGTCAATCATGATTTTTGCCCTATATGCTCCACAATTTCAAACGCATATGGGATATTCACAAGTACAAGTAAACCTGTTGTCCATCCTCGGGGAAGCGGGAATGTATCTCACTACACCGTATGTTATTGCTTCTACCTTATCCTCGACCAGGACTCATTGCTATAGAATCGTTGGCATATCGGCAGATATGTACGGCTCAGCAGTTCTTTCCTTACTTTCGGCAATCTTGTTTGGAGTAGCGTATGCTCTAGCAGCGTGGGCATACGCTGCTCACCTCCCCTACTTTACAATGATGATATCATTTCTTCTTATCGGTGGCGGCACGGCATGCATGTACTTTGGCTCTATCACCACGTGCGCCAAAACGTTCACCTCAAACCGCGGTTTAGCGCTAGGCTTGCCGATTACAGCATACGGACTTTCAAGTCTGTGGCAGTCGCAAGTCGCGGCAGCGTTCTTTATGGATAGAGAGTCTGGAGAAGTTCACGTGCCGGGGCTGTTTGCATTTTTTGCCGTATTCTTATCTACAGTCGGGCTTATTGCCACAGCGGGATATCATTTTGGCTATCGTCCAGATTCTCTAGTTGCTTCTTCCAAGAAGCTACAGCGTACAGCGGCTAAGCTTGGATCTGATGAGGAGACACCATTACTGGATGACGATGGAAGTGAGCCATTTAGTCCGCGGGTTGGAAGCAGTGCTGCTAATTTAGGAGCAGGAGGTGTTGATGTAGACGACGAGGACGATTGTAAGACGATTCTGCTTACACGAAAGCAGATGGTTCTGGCATTTGCCAAAGATTGGACTGCGTGGGGGGCTGCCCTGGGGCTATTCACAACTATCGGACCGGGCGAAATGTTTCTCAACAACATGGGTAGTATAATACGGTCATTATCAGCACCCGGTCCTTCCACGGCTACGAACGTTTCTATTATATCGTTCTCGTCCGCTTCGATGCGCATTATTGCAGGTATTGGCTCCGATTATATTTCTTCAAAAGAAGGGCGACGATATAGTCGCATGTGGGTGATGCTATTCTTTGCGTCACTTTTGGTATTTGGCCACTTTCTTGTTGGACTGGGTGGTCTTGAAGTTAGCAATGGCTGGTGGTTTTGGGCGGTAAGCTCTTCGCTTGGCGCGGGCTATGGCGCGATTTTTACTTTAGCGCCTACGGTCGTGTCACTGGTATGGGGCGCAGAGCGATTTGGCACTAATTGGGGTGTTTTGTTTGTCTTTCCTGCGGTGGGCTCCATTTTCTATGAACTTATATACGCCGCGATTTACGACTACCATACGTACGGCGAGCGATTATGTTACGGATTTAGCTGCTACCAGGCCACATTTTTGGTCACCGGGACAAGTTGTGTAGTAGCTATAATTACGTGGATAGTTGTGTGGAGATTGGGATGGCAAAGGCGGGGGGTATTTATCTAGACCATTTTAGACAGAATATTATAGACACATGTTAGGCGATTTGTAGAAGCATTCTGTATTGTTAGATATATCGCTTGTATTGTACATAGTCATCTGGTGGTAGTGTTTAAACCTCACAAAATTACACAAAGCTAGCACATCGGATAATTTGTCGCCGGAGTGTGGTGCGTTGTGGGTTAGGGCTCATCATCTACAAACCTTAAGGGAATAATTGGAGATGGTCTTGGGAGTTCCGAGACCTCAGGGTAACTCTAAATTATAATTCACAAAATTTGTTTGCAAGTACGCCAATTTGCCTGCGGTTGTCTACATAGTTGAATTCGGAGGGAAGTAGGGGACAACGATGAGGACACCGGCACGTATGTGCTCCAGACTGTCAGTATGGGCACGATTGTCGCATCCTCCAACCCAATGCAACGCGTCGTCAGCTGCTCTCAAGCAGTTTTCGAGATCCGAACATGTCGTCGTGCGAAAGCCTCGTGGACGCAAAGCTCCTCAACGAGGAGCAGGACCAAGACAAGGACCGGTTGAGGATCTGTCAAAGATTTTGACTGAATCTCCGATATTGAAGCTACCGACAGTCGAAGAGGTTGTCAAGACTGATGCTTCCAACCGTGAGCTTATTAACGGCATTATGCAGCGCATTGAGCAGCGGCGGGATCGTCTTCAGCATCTAGCACAGCTGTCGCCTTTGTACCATGATCCACCAGATATGACACGAGCGCGACTCTTTGGAGAGCCAGTGAGGGAGAAAAGGGCGACAAGGCTTGAGGTTGGCGACCTCGTGGCGGATAGCGAAGGGCAGCTGGGCGTTATTGTGAAGATTGTTCGACAGGGCGCATTTACCAGTTTTATACTGCTTACGACGAGTCGGTCGCTTCGTCGAGTAACAGCTTCAGGGATAGAGTTTGCTATAAAGGGGTTTACGCCTGGACACGTTGCGCGGAATGCTATTGTATATACGACACTGGATGCAAACGATGTGTTGTTCGAAGGAACGGCAATGGAAGATATCTCAGCAGAGGATCGCAAAGACAGCGAGTCGTCCAAAGTGAAGGCTATATTGGCGCCTCCAGCTGTTAGTCGATATGTTTGCCAACCGCTACGCCTCTTTCAAAGCGAGGTGTTGAGGTTGAATGCACGACTGCGGCATCTAGTTGCCAAAGCTCATGATGATCTGGCCGCAAAGGATGATTATAGGACATACTCTTTGTTTGAAATCTGCGACCATGTCTTGAAGGACTTTGCGGTTGACAAGTCATTGTTGAACGTGTTTTACTACACGGTTTTGTTGTCGTTAGATAACGACACAGTTAGATGGATGCGTACTGGCCGCAGACGATATATGCATGTTATGTATAGCGCGACAAGTATTTCGGCAGTCGAAAAATACGAAAAGGGCGCCGAGTATTTGCGTGATATCAAAGGACAGATTGCTCAGGAGTTCATACGGAAATCAAGACGACTAGTCACGTATTACCGCAATAATATATCCGAGGGGAACGTCAGCGACGAGGTGACCCAAGTCCACAGCGAGATTCTCGGAAAAGATGTCGCATTCTATCATCCGCACGTCAGTTTCACGGAAGAGGAACAGGCTATTATTGAGGTTATCAAGCACTTCGTTCTCTTGTGCTCGGTACATCGAGAGGATCAGATGGCGAGAGCGATAGTCGGACGATTTGTACGAGAAGTTGACATGTGGAATGATCAGACAGTGGACCACATGGTGGTATATCAGTATCTTTATGAGATCGGTGTATTGTCACCGTGGTATAACACAGCCTTGTTGAATCCACTAGACAGGCTACCCCTGGAAGACCCGACCAAACTGAAGTTCAAGGCATTAGAGAAAGAAATGGGCAAATCGGATACACTACAGGATCTAACTTTTGAGGATTCAATGAGCGATCTTCGGCATGATTTCGGCGATTTGGCCGTGTACTGCATCGACGATTTTGGAGCTGAGGAGATTGACGATGGTATCTCCATTGAGTACGTTGAAGGAGGCAATGAATGCTGGCTGCACGTTCATGTTGCAGACCCAAGTGCCGTTGTGCCGCCAAATCACCCAATTGCCGTTAAAGCCTCAGATCGTGTTGAAACAATATATGGAATAGCCTTCAGTCGACCTATGATTCCCGAAGCACTTGCAACGGTCTCCGGTCTTGTCACCAAGGATGGATCAGATCATTGTAGAGCATTAACGTTCTCGGCAAAGGTTAGAACTTCAGATGCGAAATTGCTTGAAGTCATGGTTCGACCGTCAATCATCAGGAACATCAAGTCACTGATTTACCGTGACGTTGATAGCGCGTTGGGGTGGAAACTGGATTTCGCTGACGAAGGGCTTCCGAAACAATTTCGGCTGCCACCGAATCACAGTGCAATAGTGAACTACGGCAGCGCGGACAGTCTTACGTCAGACGACCGAGATCGTCTCAACGAAGCTTACAGGTTGTATCGCCTTCTTATCTTACGACGCGCGAAGGACCGCGCCAGTGTGCGCCCATTATCATTTGCGTCTCTCAGCGTGTCTTCTCCTCCAACTATTAACATTGCCGACGTGAGCACAGAACGGCCATTGTACTATTATCCAGAATTTTCACCTCAGGTCAACATCTCTTATTCAAATGTGGTCTCGAGATACTTCGTTGCGGAGTTCATGATCCTTGCGTCGCGAGTGGCCGCACGATTTGCAAAAGAAAGAAACATTCCCTTGCCCTTCAGAGTTCAGGATGAGGTTGAGGGCACCTCTTCTCGAGAGTGGTTGGGAGATGAAGACTTCACTACTCATGGATTTCAAAAGCTGAAATCGCTATTTAGCCTTGGAAGCATACCCACGTTTTATTCTACAACGGCTGGTCCTCATTTTGATCTTGGAGCAAGAGACGGATATGCTCGAGTTACCTCTCCGCTGCGACGGTATCTTGACATGGTTGCGCATTGGCAGTTGGAAGCTAGCATTAAAGGCGAGCCTTTGCCATTCAGCGAACGTGATATCGAAAAAATTGTCACAGAATGCGAGATGAAGCTTGCCATTAACAAGCACATTAGTTTGTCAAATAGTCTCATGTGGATGGGAAAGGGCTACAAGGAACTAGCCGATAAGGGACAGCTGAGATTGACATGCTTCCTCCTTGACGATTCTCAATATCCAGATGCTACCCTTGCGTACTGTCTGGAGGATATGTCACGGGTGGATGTAAAGTTTGGGCCATCTCAGAAGCTCAGGGCAGGTACATTTGTCGTATGTAACGATATCGAAGTTGTGGATCCCGTTCGAAAGTATCTTTTGCTGAGAGCACCAGAGGTGCTAACAGAAGATAACGCATTTACATACCAGGAATAGACGAAATGTGGTTAGGTTATTCTGATGTCTGTCGTTTATTATCGCTAAACTTATGATGATATTTGTATTATAGATTAGATTGGTCGAGACGGTCGTTCTGCCAGGCTTTGTAATATGCGCTCACCTGTTACCATAACTGTAAATAGTTGGGTTTAATTATCTCTTGTATATTGTGTATATTACCATGACTTTTGGTTTTATAATAGGAAATTCGGATTGTTATTCAATGTTTTTTGAGCTAGCGATGCTGAGTAGCTGCAGTAGAGTTCTACGCTAGCTGTATGTGGCTTAGTGCTGAAATTGCCCCCATCCAAATGCAGCCACGGCAATTTGACGAAAGTTGCCGCGTGGGCCGCCAGCAGTCGGCAGCTGAGACGTTGATGCAAGATTGACTCCGCATCAGCCTCCGACAAGTAGTAATTGTTACATGTTCGTGTGAGCCCGGTTCACGATATAATCTTCCCCAAGCCGCTACTCAGTCCTAGGCATTCCGTTTCTACTCTACCGTCACCACGTCCGTCGTATCTACAAGCTCAGCCATGCCGCCAGCGGCGGATAGGCCGCGTGCTATGGACGCCACCATTCCGCCCTGGCAGGCTGATTCCGAGGTCTCTGGCTGTCCAATATGCCGCCGCCCGTTCATGTTGTTCTATCGTAGACATCACTGCAGGTGAGTGTGTTCATCAGTTGTACAAACTGGCTCGTTGTATGGCTGACTCTGGTCGTGCGCAAATAGAATATGTGGTCGTGTGATTTGCGGTCAGTGTTCCAGCTCATATATCCCTTATCCTCCAGGGACATACGTTCTGTCTCCATATCAGCGGTATCCAGAGCCTGCAGGAGCTCTTCTGCGGACATGCGATGATTGCATTCGAGAGCCTGAGTCGGCATCAGGCTCAACATCGTCATACTCCTCCTTCCCCTCAGCCGATGCCGTCTCACGCACATCGCAATTCCCCTCTATCTTGTATTCACAATCCCGGCAAACCCAACTGAGTCCACCGTCATCGCTGTTCTCTAAAGGTGCAATTATAAACACGACTACAAGTTCCGCGGGGCCGTTCTCCCCATCTTCGGCTGGCTCATCTGAGTTTGTTCCGCGTCGCACAAGTAGTAGCAGCTCGCGCAGGCTACACAGTCGGCACAGGTTATCGCAGTCGTCTCTATCGCGAAGTCCATCGCAACGACTAGAAATCGCGGCAATGCACCCCATGGCATCATCCGCTTCCTCGTCAAATCAGGCAACCGCCGCACAAGCAGCTCTACCCGAAGTGAAGTCGGCTTCTAGCCGACTCACATCTGCCTTCCGGTTCGTTGGCTACGGCAGTAGCAGATCTTCCAGTGCCGCTCCCCCCGAAGCTGTACCTTCGACTAGCTCTAGTGGCACCAACAATAGCAAGTCATCAACGGTGGAATCGACCTTGCCGATCGATGCTCAGTCGCAAATGTCCTCTCAAGGACGCAATGGTTTCCGGTTACTCCGACGGGAGATTCCAGAAGCTGATGACGACGATGAGTATACTTGCCCTATCTGTGGTTTTAAGCTCTCGAAACTCAAGACAGAAGAAGAGCGTGACGCTCACGTCAACAATTGTCTTACCAATGCTACATTCAACGGATCACCTGATCAGCAACGACGACGGAATCGCATGGTGGTATATAAACTTCCAGAGTCACAAGTCGGCAAGGAATGCGTTATCTGTTTCGAAGAGTTTGAGAAAGACGACTTGGTAGCTAGGCTCGAATGCTTATGTGTGTACCACCGGAAATGCATCAAAGCCTGGTTCGACAAGAAGGGAGTTGGTGAATGCCCAATTCACACGGTGCAAGCATGAACATGTCGTTGTGACGTTGTTAGTTTGCGCTGGTCATGTGCATATTTGTTTGGCTGTCCTTTTATTTCTTGGTCTATCCTGTTTAATTTTGCTTAAATGTATTGCTTGTTTTGGCATGGGGCGCGGTAATTGTTATCTAGTATCTTAGTTATTTCTCTTTTCGATCATGGGCGTCACTAATTCCGGTGTTGTCATCCACTGATATTTTCAGGTAATTTCCTAGATGATTATTTTCGTCATCTATTTGACTAACCTTCGAGAGTATTTGTCACGGTTCTACGGATATACGCATGTTGGCTATTTTATGGAATATGGTGTCATATGAAATGGTTTCGTTGCGTATTTGTGTCATTGTATCGCGATGTTCTATTAGCATTTTATACGATGTTATGCGACTGTAATTTAAATAGAGCATTGAATGATTCGACGACCACTAGCACAGTCCATGTAGAATTAATTGCCGTATATCGGGTTCCTTATCACCACCCTCTCCAAGGCAAAAAAACATCGACTACAATGTCGTTCTCAACAATGTAGTACCATTGATACATTGACGATGTAATGCAGCTATGTTGAGGAAGAAGTACGACTCTATCACCAGGAGTCCACGATTTCGGAATCGTAGCTTCGTCCAGCGACTCCTCGAGAACGTTCTCTATGGTCTCCGTCCTCTTCGTAATAATGCCGTGCTCTTGGCTTACTCGGCCGACTATCCATCGTTCACCGGATACCCTCTGCCCCATGATAGTCGCAATCCCTGGTATTCTTCCTGGCTCCCTAGCAAGTGCCAGGACGCCCGCGTCTATCAGGTACTCGTTCCGGTCGGAATAATACGTGATAACCTCCGCAACCACTCTCCCGGCGATGTCAGAAGGCGATACCAGGCCAGTGGCAACCTGCTGCATATCGAGCATCGCGTAATTTCCGGCATGAATCTCCAACTCGTCGTTCTCCATAACCTTTGCAAAAAGATTCGTTATACTCTCACCTGCTATTGCGGACGTATGGGCCGTAGGCGTAGCACCGACCGACAACACGAATCTCTGCCGTCCGGCGTCTGCTGGCAAAAGCATCGACTTTGCGAGGGCCGCGGCCTCGTACACGCCCCCGACTTCTTTAACCAAATACTCGCTTGCGGAATTGGCGCTCGTAGACGAATAACTTCCGCCGGCGTGAGTATAGAACCCGTACAGCTGGACATCCTTTCCGAACACCGCCTGTCTGATGACCTCGGTAAGCTCACTCGCGGCGAGGGTTTGGCCGGCACGATTATCTCCGACATTGACCTTGATAAATATCGACCATGGCAAAGCATGATTAGGATGACTTTCCGAATAGTCTCTCAAGAATTGGAGTTGCAACCCTGAATCGATCATCAGGCGCAGTGTTGCACCAAACGTATGTAACTCCTGGGCGGTTGCTGCCAAAGTCGGAATTTTGGACTTTGTGGGTGGAATACCGTACAAAATGTCGTTCACACTGCCGTCTTGGACTAACGCTGCGAGACCGCGGATTTCGCTGATTGTTGAAGCGACTACTGATTTATGCTTGCGACCATTATCGAGCTGCAGCCGAACAATTTCGGCAGTCTAATTCGTTAGGGCCAGACAGATCTTTTTGTAATTGTCCTGTAAATACCTTGTGTGTCTTTACGTGCGGACGAAACCGCAGATCGGGACTAATAGCCTCAAGGCCCTGTAGCATCCGCCGGCAATTGTTTTTCACGACATTCAAGTCGACAATGAAACTCGGCGTTGACAGACCGTTAATACTGGATCCTTTGTACGTTTCGAGCAACTTCCTTCGTTGCTCGGATAAGCTGATACTAAACTCCATTATCTTTGTGTTGCACATCAATTGAGCAAAGGCACGTAGAGGGGGGGGACATTTAAGCTGTCTCGACGGTGTCTACAAGCTCGGGCCCGCTCGGGTGACGTTGGGACATGCTAACATCGAAGCCGCAGGCAATTTTCTCCCTAGCATTCAGCTTCAACAGCGCCAGTGAACCAACAATATCAGTCGCAACTAACGGCTCAAGGCAGAAAATGGCAGCAGTATCCAGTACTCGCCCACAATCCAAGCGAAAGCGAGAGAACGTGCTATGGGAACTAGATATGCTAGAGTCCAAACTTACGAATGGATCAAAGAAACCTCGGTTAGTAAGGACCAAACTAGCAATAGATCGCATTCAAAAGAAGAGCAAGAAAGCCCACCATCAGCCGACCGCAAATCCAAACAGGGACGGTAAAGATACGCAGACTGGGACGACGGAAGCAAATACCGAGGAATTAGCGAAACGTGCGTTAGAGCTAAAACGAAAACTCGTTGAGCAGAGAATATATTATTGGATCAAGGAGCTGGGACGCAGGTTGAAGAGGGCCAAGCCGCTCGAGATTCAGAGGATTGTTCGGAAGTTGAAGGATGCGAGGTAAATTATTCCAGGTCAGTGGCGCGGGATTATTATTAACGACGGACGCTTAGGAGCTCGAACAAGGCAGACACGATCTTCAAATTGGAGCGAGAATTACAAGTCATCAAGGGACTTGATTCGAACAGAATTGCCCAGGCGCACTTATGGAAACGACTAAGAAGAAACAGGTTTTTATATGCATCACAACTTCTCCCTGACTCGCCACCCAAAGTCGAGACGGTCAAGTCCGAGAAGGGAGATGATACGCTTACGCCGGAGCAGGCTGCAATAAGACAAGATGTTACTGCTCGTTTGTTTAAGACAAAGTCTATTCAAGCTTTTGTCGTCGAAGCCATAGATGGCGTTGTTACAGCAGTTGAATTGGCGCATAACTCGTTGGATAGAAAGAAAGAGAAGTATAATCAGCCGGAACTACAATCAGACAACGAGGGCGAGGAGAGCAGGGTTGAATATGGAGACGAAGAATCGCAAGACAGCGATGACGAGCAAACCAGTGACAGGGCGAGTGGAGATAAGGCCGACGTCGATGAGGAAGGTTTTGATGGCGAAGACGGTGGTAGCTCGTCGGAGATTGACATTTCTCAATACGAAGGTCTCGTGGTCGATGAGAGTGATGAGAGTGAAGTTGATGGAGATGCAGGTGGCCAGTCTATTGATTACAACGAGATATCCAACGAAGAACCAGAGCCAGAGTACGATTCGTCGGATCCGAATCAAGACAGCGGTCCGGCTCGGTCCGTCGCGAAGACCACAATGTCTGAGACTAAAATATCTCAGAAAAAAGGAGAAATACCAAAGACAACAGGCAAAAGGGCCGAAAATATTGTTCTCCCGTCGCTGAGTGTGGGGTATATCTCGCCATCTGAATCCGACGACGACTTTGATGCTAAGCAACGTGGCCAGCCTGCCTCGGCGATACAACGAAAGAATCGGCGAGGCCAGCGCGCTCGTCAGAAGATATGGGAGCAGAAATACGGCAAGAACGCTACGCATGTGAAAAAGAAGGAGCAAGACCGGAAAGAACGCGATGAGAGAAAGCAGAACAGACGACAAGAACGCCTTGCTCGGCGGCAGGATACTGCGACGGCAAACGTCCCCGATTTGGCAGCTAAGGAGGTCAACTCTGAGCAAAAGAAGGCAGCTGAGAATAAGCCGCTGCATCCGTCGTGGGAGGCGCGACAACAGAAAAGCGGGCCAGTTGATTTCCAGGGCAAGAAGATCGTGTTTGCTTAATTGTGTCATAGGTCCGCATCTTCTGCACGGTAATGAGTGGTGCATTTCGGTGCATTGATGTCACAAAAGTATATTAAGATATTACAGGACCAATAAAAGTACATTCTCACCATTTCGCCGGACAGCTGGATAGTAGTCACACACAAAAAAAATATCATTTCGCCAGACTGTGTCACAACTTGAGCTCAGAATTTTAAGGAATCGACATTTCTCTCTAATTCTCCAAATATCTGACGCATATCCGCCACATTCTTGTCCGAATTGGCCTTCTCGGATTGTAACACCGCCGCCATGGCTTCCAACTGAATTTGCTGTGCTAGCACCTCCTGCAGCTTTTGGTTCGTTTCCGACAGCTTACGCACATGCCCTTCGACCTCGCTTGCGAGATCTGCGTTACTTGCACTGAGTTTGGTGTTCAGCTCGCCTTGACTCGCAATAGTCGCAGTAAGCACCTCAAGCACCTCCTGCAGCTTTTGGTTCGTTTCCGACAGCTGACGCACATGCCCTTCGACCTCGCTTGCGAGATCTGCGTTACTTGCACTGAGTTTGGTGTTCAGCTCGCCTTGACTCGCAATAGTCGCAGTAAGCACCTCAACTTTTGTTTCCAATGCCGCAATGAGATCCTTCTGCTGCAAGTTCTTGGCTTTCAAGTCGGCAATATTCTGCTTTAGCAACGCAGCTTCAGTGTCATGCTTGAGAGAAACTTTCAACGTTTCAAGCTCCTTTTCTAACCCACCAACGTAATCTTTATCTCTCCAACCGTCGTACGATTTAGCAAGCTTTTCAAGCTCTACCTTCTTCGCGTCTTCTAGGGTTTCGACGATCGTGTTAAGCTCGTCCTGTAAACTCTTGATGACCTTGGAATTTCCCAACAGCTCCCGCTCGCGCAAGTTGATTTGCTCTTCAGCCGACGCCAGTTTCTGAGACAATGACGCGATCTCCTCTTCGTACTTCTTCTTGTCGGCAGATACTTGGCTCTGGGCGTTCTCCACCTCGGTGGAATGCAGTTGTTTGCTATTCGTTAATTCGATCTGCAAGTTTGCAAGCGCCGCATCATGTTTCTGGTTTGCATCCGCTAGTTCCTTCTCCAGGGCAGTGATCTTGTCTTCAAATCCACGGTGTTTCGCCTGCAAGTCAGCAATACTATCTGCTTGCTGTTGAGTCAAAGACGTCTAAATCAGAAATAAGCATACACTCAGATCACCGACCCGCACCACACATGACTCACCGAATCTTGTAGCTTTGTAGTAGTTGCTTCCAGCTCTGCCGACAACTCCGAGATCTTGTTATCCCTCTCAGTAAGCCCAGCTTGGCTCTTTTCACGCTCCGCTGCGGCAGCCTTCTGCGCATTTTCAGCCTCCGCGAGCACTAATTCTTCTGCTGCTTTCCGTTGTCCTTGTTGACCCAGAGTAGCCTCACCCTTCACATTTCGAACAAGTGGACGAGCAGGCTTGGTATGCACACTCTCGTGTCGAAGTGTGGCCGCTGCCTTCACGTCACGCTGCACAACCGATGTCGCATTAGTCGACGCCGTCGACGAGCTCGCTGCGGCAGCTCCGAACGGCCGGGCGGCGACGGCCGCGCGTGGTTGTTTCATTGAAAGTCTTTGCACAGGTCCAGTCGAGTGCCCCACCGCCGTTGGCGCCGAAGCTCTTGCTCCCCGTCGAACAGGAGCCCGAGGCTCTGCAGCACCACCAGAGCCGCCGCCGGCGGCGTGCGCCTTTGATGCCGCGGTCGGCGCAAGAAGTCGCGACGCGACGGTGAAATTCGACGGCGTTGCGTTCTCGCGAGACGACGAGCCCGACGTCGGTGCCCTGGCGGTAGTCGTGCGTGTCGTGCTGGCGGCCGTCAGCGGTCGCGACGACGACGACGATGATGACGACACCCCATGGGCGGCGGCGGCGGTACTTCTGTTAGTCTTTACGCCAAGTGGTGCTGGCTTCTTCGTCTTTGTTGTCGCGGACTCGGAACCATTATTCTGGCCTGATCCGACTGCTGCATCGGCGGACGGATTATCACTAGCTCCAGACGGCGCAGTGAGCAGATCGTCAGCCTTGCTACACGTTTGCGCACTCGTCATTTCGGCAGCCGACAGTCCCCTGTCCGGCATCATCTTATTCTCCATTCTCCCAGCGATGATCTGTGTCCGAAAATGTTCAAATCGCGGTGCTTAATAATACCGCTACTGGCACGCAAGCAAAAGGAAAATAATAAAATTTCTTGTAACTTGGCCGAAAGCAATGAACCCAGTGGTAGGCTTTCGGACATGGCTGGTTTACACTGCGCAACTCTTTGGGAGGACTAATTTGGCCATTCCCGCGTATCATAAGCGAGAGGTCCGTGCTTCTGCTCGAACGCGCGCGGTCATGTGATTGTTGGCGGCAGCCAGCGAGATATCCGGGTAACCCATGGGCAAACACACGAGTTGTTCCTAGACTCGGATTTTACTCGACGTGCAATCAGTATAAAGTCGCTAATTGAAAGGATACGTGTCTATGCTGTCTATGCTGTCTATTATGTCTAGTTACACTAGTATACAGGAACCCTTTCAGCTCCTAAAAATACATCAAATAAACGTTGGTAAACAAGGACGTTTCATGTAAGACTTCATAACCGTCCCCGCCGCCGCCGCCGCCGCCAAAATTCAGCAAATGCCGGATCAAGTGCTCATAGCACTAACTTCTCAACGCTCGCGTTCTCGTCCAGATCTCTGACTTTTGTCGCCACCCACGTGCTCGCGTACATGTTGGTCCGATCAATGCTTCTATTCTTTTCTCTAACCTGGGCGGCTTTGCATTTGAAGCCCTCGGCCTCGTAGACCCGAGTGTACCACGGGTGCTTTGACGCCGACCGGAACAGGACGCGACCACCGACCTTCAACGCGTGGTTCAATGCTCGAATTTCCCGTGTCGCCTCGACGCCGTCCTGGTCGAACCAGTCCATGTGGTCCATGACGATGGCAATCGTGACGGAGTGGCTTCGGACTCTCGCGACCACGTCGACGATCTCGTCGGTGTGGATTCTGATGCCGTCTAGTGCTCCGGGCTTGGAAAGACGCGCGTGAGCTTCCGACTTGAGGTATGAAGGGCAGTTATTGCGGGTGTAAAAGCCCTGAATGCAGAGAAGGTAAAAGTAATTGTCTTCAGAAATGAGAGATCGATCGATCAATGGATCCAATGTGTCGGTGATGTAGGTAAGGAAGTCGCCAGACGTGCTCGAAATCATCTCGGCCTGGTGCTGCGGCACACCTAGCGCCTTCCACAAGAAGAGCGGGTTGCGGAGGATAATAGAGGCAACCCAGGGGTTAATCATCGCAGGTCGAATCTTTTCGGTCCAGATCATCTTCTGCTCGGTGATCGACGTCGCCTTACAGAGCTTCTTGACATCCTCGGTACATCCGGCGAGCCAGAAAACCCATTTGGCTATCCGAATAGCCCATCGTGTCGAACCGGTGTCGTATAACCCTTTCTTGCTCGTGAACGTCTTCTTGTTGCGCAGCCAGTACTGGAGTGCGTGCGACGACAACTTTGGAGCAAGCTTGGAGACGAGGAGCTCGCCAAAGTCGGCATGTCTGCCCTCGCCAAAGAGCTTCCAGATGTCAGTGTGCTCGAGAGTCGAGAAAGCGGCCAGTTTGAGCTCCAACAAGTGGTTTTGGTAAGGGTTCAAGTCGACGCAGTGAATTCTATGGGGCGGGTTGGGCATGGCCGCGTAAGCAAGAATGTTGTCGCCAGCCGAGGTGATCGCAAGAACAGTGTCTGTCGGCTTGAACTTCAAGATCTTGTCATCCTCACGCGGATCCTCCCAAGTGAAGGCGTAAATATACTGGCCAGCAAACTGGCTGTACTTGGGGTGTCGCTCGTCGTAAAAGATACGCCAGATCTCGGACTGGTAAAAGAAACTCGGCAGGGGAAAGTTCTTCTGGAGGTTGACGACGGCAGCCTCGTAGCCTTTGGAGCGAACGGTGAGCTCGTCTTCGTTATCGATAGTCTGCATCTCGGGCGAACTGTTGACGGGAAGGAGATAAGGAGACTCGGTAGCCAACGCATTGATCTTTCGAGCAAGCTCGGAATCACGTCTCTTGAGGCAGCCTAGCCAAATGTAGTAGGGAATGCGGCCGAGAAGATTGTTTCGCGAGTTGACGCTCTTGATGGTACCAAATTGGTACTCAAGATAATCCCGGCGCGAAGAGTCGAGGTAGACCCGGTCAAACTCGAACCACAAACGCCAAAAGGTACGTGAGAACCAGTTAACATGTCTAAGAAGCTCACCACCGAGGTTAGTACGGCCGCAGAGAGTAGCGGTCGACTGGGCGTAGAAGTCAACGACAGCAACGATACCATCGTTGGAGAGGATTCTTTCGAGACGATCAATGACGGCATAGAACCTAGTCCGATTAGCGTTTAGACGGCAATTGCAATGGCCGGAAGCAACAACATACATGGGAATCATAGAAAGAGAGTAAGACATGGTGATCAAGTCAGCAGCCTTAATATTCTCCGGAAGACTAAAAGACGTGGCATCTGCACAGACTACGTGGACATTGGACCACTGCTTAACAGCGAATCGCTCACGCGCAATCTTACAGAGAGAAGGAGACAGGTCAATCAGATAGACGGCTTTGAATTCTGAAATTTTCTTGAACTCATCCATCTTTTCGATGTTCCAGCCGGTGCCGCCGCCAATCTAGACTTGGGTCAGACCACGTGGGAAGTCGTCAAATGGAACTTCGAGTACTCACATCAACCCAGACAGGCTCCTTGACACTGATATGGGCAGCAGAGAGCTGCAACCTGTTGTTGTGGATTAGCATTGATTTGCGAGCAGCCTCAATTGCGTCCACCATAATCTCCACTCACATCGTGTCACGACCCTGAAGCAGCTTCGAGCGCGTGATATCGTAGATAGAAGCCTGGCCCTGGTAAAAGCTCTCGAGCGCGGCCTGCTGGTCACGGGTATCTGTGCTCTTGCTGAAAGGCTTGAGAAAGCAGTTCCAGGCAAAGATAAGAAGAGTCTTCGTGTAGGTGTTGAGAAACATCATTGCCAGGCCGAGCAGGCCGGCAGCAATAGCGAGAGCAGCGAACATTTCTTTTTAATTGTGCCGAGAGAACCGAAGCTGTTGAAGCTACTGACTAACAGGCGGGAGCAGGTTGAAATTTGTCGGCAGTAGATAGAGTAGAAGAGAAGAAGGGGAGGACGAGGACGAGGCCGGAAGTGTTCAGAGTTGAAGTCACAGTGTGGGACAGGCAGTGACTATCCCCTATATAGCGGAAGGGGTTATTGTAGGGCGGGTCGGTTTAATTGGTACCCTTGCGTCGGAATTGGGGACGAGGTCGCGAGACTTTAGTTGGCAATTCTGGTTGGCGAGCCGAGCAAGGGCCTCGTGCATTGAGCAGAACAGCGCAGCGGTAGCCGTTCGGTGACAGCCAGGTGGCCGCAGCATTATTGGGCTTGTGTCGTGGCCGATTGTTGCGCTCTCGTTGGCGATGCCGCACTTCTGCGGGGCGCACCCAGCCGGCCAATGCGAGCCACGAACTGCACCACGAATGGGCAAACTGCGTGCCTGACGATTGCCCCTGTTGCCCAGAACACGCTGTTCGTGTGCACATACCTACGACCCGCGTTTTCATCTCAATCCCAACCAATCACTGCCACCACCCTCGGCCACACGTCAAACTCATCCTAATTCGAAACCTATTGTTCAATTGCTAACAGCTCGACGCGGGGGTTTGTACTGCGGAATCATTTCAAGCCGCGAACCAGCTTGTTGAGGTTAGGGTATCTCGAACCAGTAGTATCTTAGCTTATCGTCAGTAGATTGGCTCTCGCGACAACCTACCCAAGATAGGACTTCACATGAAAAATAATAATGATTTTATACAGTGACGATCGTGATTGTAGATATCCAAACGCGAGCAAAACACTAAGTACCAGCACCTGCGCCGTACCTCCTAAAACGCCTACACATGCAATATATCCCCCCTTTCTTTTTGGAGCCTTTATACCAATCGACGCCGGCAAAATGCAAAACTAGAACTTCGTACCAATTATCGCATCTGCTCCCCCAAGACAGGGCAGCCAGAACGATATTATGCGTCTCTTCCTGTATGCCCGCAGGCGCTGATGGTTCTCCCGTTGCTCCTTGTCAAGCTCGACTGCCCGCGCACCCGCAGTCGCAAACTCCTGACCTGGCCAGTGCCCTACCAAAATATGGCTCTCACGATGGTCAGCAAACTCCTCAGCGTTGCCTTCCTCAAACGGATGCCACATGTGGTCCGAAATAGCTGCGATCGGAGGATTAGTTAACTGTCCATAACAGTGCCGTGTCGCGGGATCGTACGGACCGTCGTGATGATAGTGCGATCCAAACGACGTGTCAAGAGCGTCGATCATGTCGCTGGGGGAGTTCTCGTTCGCCGGACAGGGAGTCCATGCGTTCGGAGGATTAGTCAACTGTCCATACCAGTCCCGCGTCACGGGATCGTACGGACCGTCGTGATGATAGTGCGATCCAAACGACATGTCAAGAGCGTCGATCGTGTCGCTAGGGGCGTTCTCGTTCGCGGGACAGTGAGCCCATGCGTGGGTCATGTTCTGGATGTTGCTATGACGGACCTGGCGGTTATATGTCTTGGACGCAGCCTCCGAGCTGAAGTTGGCGATGTAGTGGAGACTAGCCATGTTTCAACTACAGCTGTCGTGACGCAAAATCAAGCAGGGAAAATATAGCATGGGAGGGAGCAAATCAATAGCCTGCACATTATATACGTCGAGCGTCCTTCGTTGTCCATGGTTGAGATTTGAGGGACTCCACGGCCGAATGGCGTAGCTGACGGTGTCATTTTGTTTCCATGCCGGCTATCAGCCCAAGTTTGTGCTCGTTAATGTAGATCATTGGTTTTAAGCACGCGACAGCACGATTCCAGAGGCCGTGCTGTAGGTGATGATCTGTGATGTTTCCGGTTGACAAGGCGGTCTTCTGCACCAACTGTTAGTTCGTCGTCGTTGAAATCCGACCTAACCCTTCCAAAGTTGATCGCTTTCCCGGACATCGCTTCGTAGATGACGAAAACGTATTAACAGATGCAAGGCTAATAAACACCGATCAGTTAAGAAACAGGTGGCCATCTGTTTTTTTTAGGATTGTTTAATTACATTAAAATACTAGTTATCACCATGCCCTCGCAAGCCCCTTTGAGCATGACGATTTCAGACTCATTGGTCAGGGATCATTAAAGATTGATTTTTACTCACCACGACACCTTTTCCCAGAGGGCCAGTAACGAAAGAGATTTGCTTGTTTTTCCCCATTGTTTACGGACAGTTTCACGACATGCATGTATGCCTTTATATTCTGAGTTGATTCATCTATCTAGGATCTAGCAGACTCACGGCGGAAACCATGTATTTCTAGTTTTCTCATCTCCTTCTGACGCGCCAAAAAGCTAATCGGACGGGGCATGGCAATGCAAATCTTCAGTAAACAAGGTCTCCGGAATAACTTTCAGGTCTTCGCCGTGTATGTTCTGAATCGATCCTTAGTCGACTGATACCTAGTACTTTGATCCGGAGAGCGAGCGGCGCGAACGGTGCCAGGACAAGTGAAGCCATGACTATGATAGCTGGGGCGAGAATCGCGAGCGATGGATATTTGGGCATTTTTTCGAGTCAGACCCCGCAATGGAGCCGAGAGTATCAAATGGTGTTATATAGGTAGCTTGGTGTGATATCTGGTGGACCGTCGACTAGAACACATTTAAACCTGAAAATAGGTACCCATTTGAAATGGTCCGTATCCAATGGTGTTGATTACATGGGATGTTTGACCGCACGGAAATTAGATATGACATTTGCATCATATCATTCGTCAGGATAACCGTGGTCCGTCGGTGACTGAATCGTCCCGGTGCAAAATAGTTCTACCTAACTTAGCGCACACCCTCCTTGACTATTATTCAATCCAAGCAATCACCGCCTTCCATTCGAAGCTATTCAAACCTAATACTTAATACAGATCGTATTCAGGAATACAGAACGATAACTTAGATTCTTTAAATTATTCTAGCCAGCCCTTGCTCCGCCTACGCAGTAGTCATTTAGCCATCACGAAATCCAAGATTCTCAACCACTTCTGTTGACTCCCGTTAACACTTTTGTAGAGTTCCCACAGAGTTAGGGCTTGGGGACTACTCGGCCTTCGGGAGCCGACGATGTCGAGACCGTTCGCCCGCCGCCCGTCTAACCCGAGAGTTTGTATGGAACGGGCTGAATCGTGCCAAAGCACCTTCGGTCCTAGAATTCAGTTATTTAATTATCATCTTAAATAGTTCTATAATTATTTATGCTGCTAACAATGACTGTGGCTTGGTACTGCAGGCGTAATAACCAACAGACCTTGGAGGTCTTCAAGCAAGAAATAAGGTCCAACCCCTGCATAAATGGCCTGACTATGAACCTAATGGCAGTTCACCTTGTCGGTCGGAACCAGACCTGCGATTTATAATCTTTGTCTGCACAATAATTATACGGGTAATAACAACGTCTGGCCCTAAGTGATATCCCTAAGTGATATCGGCGGAGTGGCGTGGAGACAGGACAACCATGAGAAACTCCCAGACAATTCTGGTGCGCATTTGCGACCAATATTGTTGGTGGCGATGTGTCTCCAACTGAAAGAATTGTCACCAGGACAGCTCTGAGTCCTTCTTCCCGCTTTCGCTTGGGCGGGAGCGGGCGGCGATAAGACCTTCCACGGTGGCCAAAATCTTACATGGCGTAGGTGTCAAAGATCGCTGCGCATAGAGCTTCAACCGCACCGTTGTGGGGCTTGAACGCCATGACCCCCTGATAAGTGCGGCGGTGCGGACCGTACCACTGCCTAATGGAGAACTCCAACATGGCACGCGATCAGGTCCGCTCTACTGCTTCTCTGGTGGCAGAATGGAAACGTCGCACTCTGCCGACAGCCAAGTCCCGTTTGGCTAGATCTGAGCATAGTTCCGGATCCCCGTTAGGCTGCGGGGCCGGGAATACGGCTAACTTCACAAGTGAGAGAATGATACCTGTTCTGTGGCGTTCGTTGGCTAGCCGCACTAAACCCAAAACGACCCGCCTGCTCGTCCCAATCGTACTTCACCGGCTGCTCCGCACTATTTCCTTTCCCGCCTCCCATCTCGTGTCCCTCATAAATACAGCCGAGACGCAAGCCTGCGCATTCTAGCCCGACGCCGTCATTCTCTCCCTCAACTTAGTCCTCCCCTTTCTTCCATCTTCTCTCCGAGTTCGCCTCTCGCTAGTTCGAACTTCGAACATATCTCGCTGCAAGCAGACGCCCTCGGTCGTGCCTCCGCAAAAGTCCACTTCATCGTCCAAGCCCGAGTCAGAGCACTCACTAAGCGCCTCGCCTCCAGGCATGGCCTCCCAGCAGCAGCCTCCGGCTCATCCGATCGCAATCGGTCCCCGTTTTGGCCACCAGCCTACAAGCCAGAACAATATCATCCGAACTCCAGCGTTAACACCGGACCCTGACTCAGCGCTTCGGCTATGCGACAACCCCAGTGGTCTCATTGGATCGTCGCCGTCATACTTCCCTCCTAATGTCTTTGCCCCTCATCGCGTTCAGTCGCCATTGTCGCCTCCCCAGCAAAATGTTGTCCCGCCACTTGCCAAGTTCTCTCCAGAGTCGGCGTTAGCCGCTGCTGCTGCTGCGGCTGCTTCCGCAAAGGACCAGGCGTGGGATAAGACTATCGAGCGCATCATCAAAGGCATTGTGTCTATCAAGGCATCCGCGGTTCGTGCGTTCGATACCGAAGGAGCTGGCGACTACACCGCCACCGGCTTTGTAGTTGACAAGCAAAGAGGTATCATTTTGTCAAACCGACACGTCGTCAACCCGGCACCTATTATTGCTACCGCCGTTTTTGTCAAGTAAGTTAGTTTGACAGTCATCCACATTGGCATACATGCTCACAAAAGTAAGCTATGAGGAAGTTCCGCTTCGTCCTATCTATCGCGATCCTGTCCACGATTTTGGTTTCTTCCAGTACGATACCGACAAGGTCAAATTCTTGAATGTCGAGCAGGTTGACCTGCGACCCGATCTCGCCAAGATAGGTTTGTCAATCAAGGTCGTCGGTAACGACTCCGGCGAGAAGCTCAGCATTCTGGGCAGTACTCTTGCGCGGCTTGACAGAACTGCGCCGCGCTACGGCGACGACGTTTACGAAGACTTCAATACGTTCTACTTCCAGGCTGCTACGGGCACCTCTGGTGGTTCTTCGGGTTCTCCCGTCCTCAACATCGCGGGCCAAGCAATAGCGTTGAATGCGGGCGGATCGAAACGATCTGCTTCATCATTCTACCTGCCGCTCGACCGCATCGTTCGAGCGTTGTCATGTATTCAAGCCAGCATTCCGATCACCCGTGGCACTCTACAGACAGAATTTGTTCACAAGTCGTATGATGAGTTGCGACGGCTGGGCTTGACGTCTTCTGCTGAGGCTCTTTGCCGCCAGCGGAATCCTTTTTCCACTGGTCTTCTCACTGTCTCAAAAGTCCTGCCGGATGGTCCCGCCCATGGCAAGCTTGAGCCCGGTGACATCCTTGTTGCTTGCGATGGCCAGAATTTGGACAGCTTTGTGCCATTGTGGGAGATTCTTGACGACAGAGTCGACAGTACCATCACGCTCTCACTCTATCGTGGCAAGGCACCATTCGACACCGACATTGTCGTTCAGGACCTACACTCCATCACTCCGGACCGCTTTGCCGAGGTCGGCGGCGGTGTTTTCCATGACTTGTCTTATCAGCAGGCGAGGTCATACGGTATGTCCGTCAAGAACCAGGGCGTGTATGTCGCGTTGTCAGGCATGTTGAATTGGTCGTCGTTGACTCGCAATTTCCTTGTCACGTCGCTTGCCAACAAACGCACACCGAATCTTGACGCATTCTTGGACGTCCTGGCAACTATCCCGGACGGGAAGCGTGTTCCGATTAAGCATAAGGAGTTGGGCCAGATCCGCGAGACCACTGGTCTCGTCCAGATTGACCGTCATTTCCATCTCGATCATGTGTTTGTTCGGCACGACAAGACTGGTGTCTGGGACCGTCAGTCGCTTCCTGACAGTCCTGTCGAAGAGCCTAGGGGCAAGATCGAAACTACTACAGAGAATTATGACGACGAGGACGAGCTAGATGTCACCCAGAACAAGTCTTTAGAGTTGATCAAGCAAGGCCTGATATACATCACAACGCGTCTGCCGTTCAGCATCCACGGATATACTTCTTCGCGACCATACTACGGCGTCGGCACGCTTCTTTCGATCGAGAACAATTTTCCCATAGTCGCATGCGACCGCGCTACGGTTCCGTCCGAGTTTGTCGACATCCGACTCACTATCCAGCATTACGCGGTTTCTGGCCGTGTCATCGGTATGGACAAACTTGCATACCTCACTTTCAACATGGACGATCTGCCACCACACATCAATCTCGTTGTTCCATCATTTGATCCGCACGCAGACTTGAGAGTCAAAGACGCTGTGACTGTTGTCGGTCTCGATTCAGCTCATTCAGTTGTCGAGAAGCAGACGAGCGTTATGTCTATCAGCGATGTCGGCACGACAAAATGCAATCCGCCGCGATTCAGACTCATAAACGTCGAGGGCATATCACTTGTCGACAGCGTTTCTTGCGACGGGGGTGTTATCTCGAAGAAGTACACTGAGAAATACTTTGATTCTGAAAACGAAGAGAAGGAGAGGGACGTGTACAAGATCGTGGCTATGTGGACTAATGCCTCGTCGCAGAATTCGTCTGGTAACGATACTTTCTGGAAGACAGGTTTGAATTATGGCGCGTACGTCAAGCCTGTTGTCGATCATATCAATCGTGGACTTGTCGATTCCGAAGCTAGCCGCGATATGCCAGAGGCAAGAACATTCAACTTCGAATGTGGCGAGGTTTCGTTGTCGACAGCCGCCGGGCTCGGTTTAAGCGCCGGCAGAATCAGACAATTTGTCAAACTCGCGAAAAAGCAATTAAATTCGACAAACGTGCGTATGATCAACGTGTTTGACAACTTCCCGCACCACGACGTCGCAACCAACACCAGCAACGATCTCTTTCCCGGTGACATTCTTCTCGAAATCGAAGGATCTCCAGTCGTCAGACTTGTCGATATCGAAAAGCATCTGCAGGACAAGTCGAAGGATTCCTACGACTTTGTTATTCTACGCGAGGGCCAGGAAAAGACCGTCGTGATCCGGCCATTGCTCGACATGTCCAACGTCGCAGGAACCCGCAAGGTCGTACAATGGAACGGCGCTTTTTTGCATGAGACGGCGACAGAGGCGATCGAGCAGGTCGCGCACAACACGAAGCTCGTCCCGCTCACTCGTGGAGTGTACGTCGGGTCCGTGTCATTCGGCGCGCCGGCACTCAACAACATCCGTCCGGCACAGTGGATCATCGAAGTTGATGGCGAACCAGTCGACAATATCGACCAGTTCCTCGAGCTTATTAGCCAAAAGCGGTGGTCCGACGGCCAATTCGTTCGGGTTAAGCAGGTTAGTAGGAAAGACGTTACCAGCGTTGTTAGCGTCCAGGTTAATGAACGTTATTGGCCAACACGATGCTTGGAGCGCGACACAAACGGAAAATGGTTGCATACAGTCGTGTAATGTGGCATGTGGTTTGATTGCGACAGTGTGTGTCATGTAAATTATGGGACGGCGGTGTATAAAAAGTGGGATAGATGGGATTCTTGGTTTTTGTCTATTGTATATCATCATCAGCATCATCATCGTCATCATCGTTGGCAGGTATTAGATATATAGATGTAGTTTACTATTGGGCATGTAGATATTGCTTTCCTGGCTAGAATATAGATGAATCGTTACATTACAATTATTTGAATATAAGATTTTGACAATGATTATCCCTGAGGACATGTATACATTGGCTTTGCCGAAAGACAATTATTATATTCACTGCTTTGTGGTACTGCGAGGCCTAATCTTGTATTAGATTCGAGATCGACGATGGCCTTGATCCCAATGTAGACAGAGCAAGCACTGCAAGCATGGTAACACAGTCAGCTCCACAATACAATCACTGCTACCAACAGCAGCTAAGCGGACAATCCTTGGCAGGTCGCGGGCGACCACTTGCGAAAATAACTCGGAGTATTTATGCGTCCACAAGTGGACTTGTTTGAAAGACAGCGCCCTGACGCAATGGACCGCTCTAGCACTGCTTTGCGTGTCTGAAGGTTATTACTTGATTTTATTTTATTGTATATATTAGAAGAAACAACCTTGCACCCCAACCGATCCCCTTCCAAATATCGTATTGTGTAATCACCCCAATCGGAAAAAATATGAATAGCAAAAAAAAAATGTACGCTCACTAAAAATGTGTTTCTTGCTTTAGAGGAAAGTGCAAAAAATGAGACACGAACCCGTATTGAATACCTCCAACACTCTAAAACGCCAACTCCATTTATGCCTCGAATCCGAAGTTGCCGCTGACCCACTTGTTGACCATGTCGAGGGCAGCCTCAGGCTGATCGAAAGGAGTCATGTGGCCAGCCTCAAAGACACGGAGGAACGTGAAGTTGCCAGCGTTCTGGACGGTGCCGACGGTCTTGCCATCGAGGGTCCAGTTCTTGGTAGGAGCAGCCTGGAATTCCTTAGCACCAGCCCACTCGAGAGTATTGGTCCAGGCCTGATTGCCAAGCCAGTTGCAGATGAAGTCCTTGTCACCGGCATAGATCAAGACAGGAACACCCGCCTCGAGAACATGGGGAACAGCGTAGTGGTATGGCTTCATCCAATCGCCGTTGAAGAGGAAGTTGCGGTTGATATCAAAGTTGCAAGACTCGAACAAGTCGACCTCAGCACCGACGGCGCTCTTGACCTCCTTCTTGTTCAAATACTTGGAGATCCAGCCCATCTGAGGATAACAGAGGTTCTCAGAATCCTCACAAGCTCCACGGATATCGTAGACGTTCTTGCCGCTTCGCTGGTAGGGGCCCATCATGGCGTTGTTGCAGTAGATCGAAGCAGGGACGCAAGACCAGACACTCTCAGTGTTATAGCAGTTCTGAATCATGCTAGCGCAGCGGGGGTAAGCAGATTCCATATTGGCACATTCCTCATCGGAGATAACGGCTGGAGCGCCGCCCTCACCGCAAGCCATAGGCTCGTAGTACTTGTACTGAGTAAGGCCATCAGTAAGGCCATTGCCAATCAAAACCGAGGTGAGGTCGAAGTTGCGCTCCTTGTGCGAAAGAATCTCCGCCGCGAAAACAGGGATGTAGTGGCCGGCGTACGACTCGCCAGCAATGTGGAAAGGAAGCTTAGCGTACTCGGGGAACTGCTTGAAGAAAAGAGTCAAGAGGGCATAGACGTCCTTGCCAGCCGCGACTGTGGAAGAAACAGACTGAGAAGAGTAAGAGTAGCCGACATTGACGGGTTGGTCGAGAAAGATGACGGATGCGTTTTGGTTCCACGCGTTGGGGTTGTAAACGAGCTTGCCGTCCTTATCAACAGATGAAGGGCCAAGCTCAAAGAAGAGACCGGTCATGGAAGAACATCCAGGGCCACCGTTGAGCCACAAGATTAGAGGGTCGTTCTTAGGATCGTTTCGCGATTCGAAGAACCCTGCGATAATATTGGTCAGAAAACCAATAACAATAATATCAAAACGCTGACGTACAGTAAAAGAAGTGCTTATCCTCATCCTCAACATCAAGGTATCCGGAGTACTGCTTGACACTATCGACACCGAGGTCCACGGGCTTCTTAACACGGAGAGCGTGACCGGGGAGGTCCTTGGCCGACACATGAAAGTCGAACTCAGTCGCCGGACGCTGGGTGGCGGGCTTAGGCTCAGATAAGAAGGTAAGTTGGTCAACAACATCAGGGAACTCTCTCTCCATCTCAGCCCAGACCTGAGCGGTCTCGGGAGTGATCTGGTGGAAAGAGTCGCCAAGGGCCCTGATGGCCTCTCCGAGAGCGGACGAGGCCTTAACGCCGGCCGCAGCGGCCGGCTGCTCGACAGCTTGGAAGACAGTCTGGTCGGCTGAGACGACCAACGCCGAAATCAATGATGATAGGATAACGCTCGACTTCATTGTGGTTGTCGATTTAAAAGGACTGAACGAGTAGAACGGTGATAGAAGCGACGCCTGAGAAGCGGACAGCTTTTGTGGCGATCCCCACGCGCCGTAACCAGCCGGGTCAAGGTAGGATGCGACGGCGAGGTCTAGATAAGGTTCAAACTTGTACAGGCACAAGCTGGCAGCGACTGCAAAAGCGGAACACACCCTAATAATTCGGAGCCTTCGGATAAACTTAAATTCCCCTCGGTTTACGGAACTGCCCAAAGTTATTCGGGGCTCAAAAGCGTAAGTTATACATTTTTGCGGCATAAGTATGCTGTGACCGTCCCATCGCTTTATCTCTCGGCACAGCCTCTGGGTAATCTTGCTCAGCCACACATAGGGTCAGGGCCCTTGAACCTCTCTTGCAATATGACAACTAATTCAGAGGGGCTGAAGTAAATTATTCAAATTCCTGGATGCAATAATAAAATGCGATGTTACTTATTAGCTATATAGGAACAAGAAAAAACACAGCCCTCAATTTCCATGTATATGATATAGCAGCACAAGCTCATCCAACATAACTTCTTAAGACTTATTAGACCGATTACCGCTTCAATATCCAAGGGGCTTGGTCATCTTCCCAGCAAACAAGTCGCCACATTTGAGCTTGACAATCAACCAATTCGGACAAATCACCTGTCCGAAACACGGTATGTAGATAACTCCAGTACCGGTTTTCTGTCCCAGGGCGAGACCGATCATCTCTGGGGAAGTTGCATACTTCTTTGCAGGCTCTTGGCCCTTACTAAGAGCAATAATATTTGGAGCCACAACATCAATGGCCGCAGAAGCTTTCGCGGCCTGCTTCGCTTCTTTCACGTTTGTCAAGTCCCCAATAGCAAAAACAGAACTGTCTGCTTCCACCTGAAACGTTGAAGTAACACGGATAAACCCTTTCTCGTCCTTCCACTCGTTTGGCAGAACGTGTGTGTTAGGTGTAGGCGTCAAGGTACTGTAAACAAGATCGCTCTCGATTGTGTATGGTTCCTTGCGATCCCGTGGAGTAATTGTAACCGTTCCGTCATGATTATTCGTACCCTTAGCGTAAAGGACCACTTCGACACCAACCGCCTCCAAAATATCTTGCACTTGGCTTCTCCATTTGTCCCGATAAAGCTTCGAAAGCGGTAAATCTTCGCTGTGAACTAGCGTTATATGTTTACCGGAAGAAGGAGGATAAACATCTGCAATCTCTCCGGCGAACTCAACTCCGACAGCGCCACCGCCGATAATCGTGATGCTCTGGGCCTTTTTAAGTGCATCTCGTTGCTTGGCAAAGTGATCTAGCACCGCTTCGTGCTCGAGCGGCATCGAATTTGGATCACTCCATGACGAGCCGAGGGCAAGGACAAGTATATCGTATTTGACATCCTCACCACCGCGAAGGGCAACCACTTTGCGTTTGTAATCGACAGTGACAACCTCGCCAACCTTGACCTCGCCAACAGACGGGTTTTTAGCGAAGAGACGGTCCAATGGTTTGATATATGTCGAGCTGATATCTTGCACACTGTTGCGCAAATTGGCAGGTAGATACACGAAGTGATCGCGAGCGTTGATCAGGGTGACGTGTATTGGTGAGCCATTCTGGGGAAGGCTTGATGCCAGGCTATGCACGAGACCGACACCGTAGACACCAGCCCCGAGAACGACAACTTCCTTGGGTGACAGCATGTTAATTGACTAGACTAGCGCTATCTCCGGTATTGAGTTGATCCCCATATCGTTGACAAAGAAAAGCTCTGTTGGACACATGTCGAACGCAATATCCATATCTATATATATACACTGAATGGTCCACTGCCAACTGCTAAGGAGACATCGAAACATCCCATGAATAATGCATTAGAAATCAAGCAAGTATGCATGGCCGTCATAGCGCTTCCTGCTCACAAGCGAAAACACAGCTTGGGTGAATGCGACACCGCTTACGTGAGTTTAGGTAACATCATAGAACCGAATTGTAATTGAATTTGAATTTCGCGTGAATGGTGCGGCGCCAGATGACCCGACCGATTACGCCCTATTGTACCTGAGGTGCTGAAAGGTATTCACAAAATAGTCACAGCCAATTAAACTCTAAGTCAGCATTCTTGTTGCTGACATCCAACAAGAAAGGCCAAACCGCTAGCAAATACGGTTTATCTAAATGCTGACGGTGGACATGAATTTTCGCTGACACGTCAGACAATGCTGATCACGTCAGCTTAGGGCTGCTGCAGATACTTTAACTTCTGGAATCAGTCATATCGGTCATCGACATCGGCAAATATCCCATTTTATTGGCTGTTTTATCGGAGGCTCTAACTGGAAGTCTTTATGGCGCTGTGGTGGTGATTTCCGCGATAGGTGAGTGTCAATCATTTTTGAGCTCTCTGGCGCTTAATAAGTTGCTATGTCCGTTTGACTTGTAAGTTATATGTAATACACGCTTTCCATTCGGGCACAAAATAATCCTTTTGTCTGTGGCGACTGGGCGGGTGTCTACACCATACAGCATCATGTCAAAGTACTTATGAAACGGTGAGGCTTGCGGACATGTCGCACTCCACCCAGAATCGCAGTTATACTACCCCTTTATAAGTAAAGAAGGGAGGGGCTGATAATTTTTTCGGCAGTAAATTTGAACGGCGAAACGTATATTTATTGTCACGAAACAACAAAATATGTATATCGAAATGGTAGCCCGACACTACAAGTAGCCACCAAATAGTCTAGTAATACTAACGCTAGCTGCCAATATCGATCTCCGGTTGAACCTCATACTGATGAGAAATGTACAAATTCACAAATTTTATTGTGCCGATATGAGTCCTGTGCTTATCAAGTTATTCACCATTGTGTCACCACCAACCAACAGCGACGACAAATCAAATTCGTGCTCGCCCGCGTCATGAAAGAAGTCAAGAGAAATATCCGTTAGACCTTCGACATCCGACGGTATACGTCCAGGGTGGGACCTCTCGGTTGGACGTATTGCTGTGGTAAGATAACTGTTGTAGTAGCTGTAGTTACCACTGTCTCGGGAATTTGGTGAGGATTGCTGGCTCGAGATGCTAGTACCAGCATCGAGTGAGGCATGCAAATAAGTATTGCAATCGCCCGGGTACTCATGGCCTACGCTCTGGCGAATTGATTGATCCCGCTGGTACGAGTGCTGCTGCTGCTGCTGTTGTTGTTGTTGTTGTTGTTGTTGTTGTTGTTGTTGTTGTTGTTGTTGTTGTTGTTGTTGTTGTTGTTGTTGTTGTTGTTGTTGTTGTTGTTGTTGTTGTTGTTGTTGCGAGTATGGTCGATTCTGCATCGACCGTTCAGACGTCCCATTATCTTCAATAAACGACCTAGGACTGCGATATTCCGAATTATCCGCACCCAATTCTAGCTCTTTCAACACCTTCAACTCATTTCGGACTCTCGTTACTAGGGCCTTTACTACTGTGTAGGCGCTCCCAGCCAATTTGTTAATCTGTCTCAACTCCCTCAACCGCCCCCAATGGCACCTTCGACAGCTTCAAGACAGAATCAAGCATTCAACTCAAATTCTGGGTAACAATTCACTTCATCGTCACGCAATTTGTTGGCGACTACCGAGAAATTTAGACCCGCAAGACCAGGACCATTTCTAATCTCCCGAAGAATATCTTCGCATATGAGCACGGATGGTTCCAGGTTGTGGTACACGAGAAGAAACTGGCGGTAGTGATGTTTCTGCAATGATTTGAACTGGTCTGCGCACGCTTTTAACAGACGCAGACAGAAACCCATCCGGTTCTCGACAGCTACTTCGCGTCGGTAGACGGCACAGGCAACCAGGCAGATCATTGCCGCCAGGTAGTTGCGGTGGAAGGATAGGAATGGGTATTCTTCATCCAAGGATATGTCCGGGTGTATAGGATGAAGATATGGAGGTAGTGCAGCGACAAATGACGAAAGGTTCTGGAATAGACCTTGTGGATCTGTGTCGAGCGAGGACATCAACTTTCCTAGGCGATAAGTCGTCAGACGCACGGTGTAAGAGCTGACTATATCCAATCGACTGGCAACCGGCCAGTCTAATGGGAATATAGGATTTATTGCAGTGGCATCTATCCTCCCACATCCAGGAAAGACTATGCTGGACATGAACATGGAGATCTGGAAGCCAAAACAGGGATAGTCTTGCTGCTGAGTGGGGCCCTCCGACAAGGAACTTCGAGCAAATGATCATTGGATACAAATTTAATGACGTACGTATTCGTTCAAAGTTTCTAAAAGTGTGATAATGAATACTCGTTTAGGACTCCGTAGTCGATGTGACAGAAGGAGAATTTCAATTCTATAATGATCTAACTCCGCATGAAGCCAAATACTGGATAAATAAACAAGAGACGCAGTCTGCCGCGTATGTCACTGACAGCTGGAATAGGCTAAAAGCCAATATAATGAAACGTGCTAATAATAATACAGAATCTATGTCCTGAAGACTCCTGTTAACCCAATAACGGAACAGATTCCCTCATTCTACATTCTCTGCTCACGAGACAATGCCCCTTCCGAGGGGTATCCAGGACGAGTACGCGATGCAAGTGGCGGGGAGTCAGGAAAATATCTTAATGATAGACTCGGACCATGTACCACATCTATCGCATCCTACGGAGTTGGAAGGTTTGCTGAGGATAACAATCGAGAAGATCATACAGATAAATAGGATTGTATAAGCTATCATCAGAACCTTTTTGTTGCTAGTTTTATGTAACCATGCCTGTTGGGTGTTCTATAGAATTCTCGCGTCTTTTGCAGACAGATATTCTTGTGATTGATATCCTGCCTAACTTATGAATGTATTAAGAACATTTCTAGGATGGCTTCTGGGAACAAAAGACTTGTATATGACTGCTAACTGACCTTCCATATGTATCCATGTTCGTGACAAAGTACAAGTATCTCGGCTAGTCTTCTACAAGTGGCGGACCTTGCAGTAGCATTGATCGGCATTCTGACTGATAAGATAATCCCAGATGTTAAAGAGGAGTGTACTCAATCGGTCGTAAAGAGGTTCATTGTAGTTCTTCGGCATACATTTGTACGAACGAATCACTTGCAAGACAAGAGATCAAAGTATGTCAAGACAAGTCAAGGAAGATGAAAACCTTACGATGGTTGAGAATGAACTTTGAAGAGACGCTGCAGTGGAGTGAAAAGAAGGAACAGCATCACTATTATCAGAAACTAAAGCACGATTTCCTCTCAGATGAAAGCCCTGCAGCACATGTGCTTTGTAAAGGTAGACAAATAAAAGACATTGCATGCCCTAAGAGGCTAAATCAGCTCATACTAAGGTTCAGCTACTATCAATCCTGGAAGTCGGTACTCTTCCACACTTCTTCATAGTGGCTTGCCGTCTCACTCAATTCAGCACTGACATCCTTCATCACTGTCCCAGTATCGCTCCCCAGCGGAAGTCTCAACAATTTCTTCTTTCCTTTAAGCAATCCTTCATCCGCTACATATTCCCAGATCCTCGCGGCCCCTATCTTCGGATTGCCCCGTTGTCTCCCATTGAACTGCGCAAATGCGGCCCTAGCTTCATGCGCAGGCGTTCCTTCATATGCCTCCAACGGCGGCGCAATATTGGAACCCGAAGCAACTGACGATAGGAAAGATGTGCGGAAATATCCGGGCTCAACTATAACAGCATACAAACCAAAGGGCGCGATTTCAGTGGCTAGAGCTTGCGTGAGCCCTTCTACAGCGAATTTAGTTGCGCAGTAGATCCCGTTTGACGGATATGAGTGGATACCTCCGATGGAGGAGAAGTTCATAATGGTACCGTGAGCTTGTGCGCGGAAGTGAGGGAGTGTGGCACGTATAACGCGGAGAAGCGAAAACACGTTGATGTCGAATTGTGCTTTGACAGCAGCGTCTCTGCATAACCAATGTTAGCAAGCCGAAAAAAATCAAACTCTTGTCTAGGTCAAGTCGAACCGCAGAGCTCCTCTCTGCTTAGAACTACCCTGACGTTTGAACCTTTAGAGAAGGGAAGCTGATACTCACTCTGACTCCTCAATCGCTCCCATATATGAGTAGGCGGCATTATTGACAAGCGCATCAATTTTGCCAAAGGTCTTAAAAGCTGTCTCTGCGTATACGTCTATTTCCGATTGTGACCATGAGAGATCGAACTGGAGGACCTTGACTTCGGGCCTCCTGAGCTCTTCGGGAACCTTTGAGGGAGATCGGACAGCGGCTATAACGTAATCACCTTCTTCCAGAGCTTTGACAGCAAGATCAAGACCAAAGCCAGTGTTTGCACCACTGATATGCCAAACTCGCGGAGAAGTCATTTCAAGGAACGCTAGATATTATCCAAGGGGAGCCTGAGGATGTAGAGTAGTAGGATCGGTAGGATAACCAGATAATTTATAGAATGCATGGTCCGATTTTAATGATGGTGCCAAGTTACACTGTGAATGTGGTGGGTCTCGTCGGAGTTAATGCATTTTGTGTCACACAGCTTCATTCACCGAATTCAGTACATCTGGCACACTCCGAGACGTCACTTGTTTTAACCTTAAATAAATTAAGTAGCGCAAAAGCCAAATTGCTTGCGCCACAGCCGATCCGAAAGTCCGAAGTGCACGTGGCTTCAGCGACAGCACAATCCTGTCATTAAAAAGTCATTTAAATTGGGTTCAGGCCTTAATCGCGAAATATGATTTCACTTTTGTATTTTACTCTCATTTTGGTCTTTGTTGACTTCTATACATTACTATATAGTTAAAAATGACCCCGTTGTACGGGGCTGACAGGGAAATCCACGACCATTATCATTTGCATCCAAAATTTAGAATTTTGTTTCGTCTGAGCTTAACTCGCGCTTATTTAATAAAATGAATTAACTTAATACAAAAGGGGTGCGATAAGGAATGGAAAAGAGGAAAGGAGAAAGGCGGGCAACGGCCCCAACTCGCACCCACCGGAGGCTAACCAGATCGGGTTTAGCTCTGCTCAAATTAATTGCTTAGCACAAAAAACTTGGGGCCCTTCTAAGGTATCCCCGTGACTTGTGGTAGGGCTGTGTCGGATGCGGATATCCGCCTAATTTGACCGTATCCGCCATCCGCCATCCGCCATCGCGAGGTTGGCGGATTTACATCCGTCATCCGTCATCCGCCATTACAAGTTTGTCGGATCCTCATCCGCCGTCTTGTCGAATAAATCCGCCTTCCTATCCGCCTTGATCGGATAAATCTAAAATAATTACACTAGCCTAATTAGGTTAGAGGATTTCCTTTGATAATTTAGCGCCAAACGTTATTTGGAAATCAAAATTTCACCCGATTCGTTATTACGACTCTCTCACCTTAAGTAAATAATAAAATAGTCAGGATTACAAGACAATGTACTTGTCAGCAAACGCGTGCGGCATCGACGATCTGCATTCTGTAAGCGCGTCGACGAGAATGTGCAATGTTCTGCCTGAGAATTAATCCAGTCTTTTCAAATCTCGAATACAAACCTCGAAATCCATAGCTAACTCGTTCGGACATTGCGATAAAATATATCCTCGCGGAACTCTAAGCGTTTCGAGAATATACACTTCTCAGCTACATTACAGTGAACTTGGACCTGACCTTAAATACTCCACATCGATCTTTCCTAATTAGGAAATTATTCGCCTTATCCGCCAATTTGGGACCTGGCGGATATTTATTCGACATCCATATCCGCCAACTTAAAATGCGGCGGATATTTATTCGAGGCGGATAATTTGGCGGATAGAATCCGCCATATCCGCCCATCCGTCACAGCCCTAACTTGTGGTGCCAATGAAGGACCTCAAGCTGAAGTTGTGTTGCTGGCGCAATTGAGTCCTCAACTTACGACTCGGTAGCCGCCTTTGTCGACGTGACCGCTGATTGGCCAGGGGCCAGGGTGCTAAACACTACACATAAATGCATCATCGCCGTGTAGTTGGGGCGCAAAGTATCATGGTACGACTGGATTGTTATTGTTGCTTTTGGTGATGAATTGAGTTGTACGGGATCGTCAATGTGGAATTTGGGTCGGGATTTTTTGGTGGTGGTTACGGTTTCGCGATTTTTGGTCCGATCCACACCGGCGACCAAAATTCGTCAACATCAACATCATGAATTATCATTGAATGGATTACACTAAAGGATGTTGTGTGCTACAAAACTTGCTTGCTAAATCGCCTAGGAGAGGGCAGCTGGGAAATTTCAAATCGGAAGAAATGGCAGTGCGAACGAAAGCCTTACGTCAGCTCACAACGCTTCTCCTACTGCGATCATGTAAGTATTTGAAAGTGGAGGGTCCCGCCAGGCATCTATCGTCATTGCATAGAGGTCAGATTTTTCGACGACTTCGTTTCTTCTGCTCCTCTACGATCGCGAATGTATATGTTGTTATCATTTACGATGAGTGGACTAGAACAAAAATCCGTCCCATAGTACATATCCGGTTCACATTGTAAGTAGAATTATGACAGGTACATATGTACATGCAACGTAAGATCAAGGATGTTCTTCGTCCGTCTCTGTATCTTCATCGACGACATCGTCATCGTCATAATATTCCTCTGCATTCTGATATTCATCGTCAACTGCGCCTTCTTCGAAATAATTGTCATCAGCAATGACTGCGTCCGGAGTTGCTCCAATGCCAAATCTACCCGTCAGTCGCCTAAACAGACTTGAAATGTAAGATTGACCAGCCTGCCTCCGTCTCTCGGCGGCTGCAACAGCATCTTCAACACCTTCTGCTACCTCGCCTGCGGTCGGATCAGACGATGCACTATTGCCAATATTACTGGCATTAATTGCTTCATTCGCTAATGCCCACGCAATCTCCTCGTCCTCAGAATTGAAATCGTCCTCGTCATCTTCAGTTCCATTCTGCCGTCGCCCTCGACGCCACTGTAGAATACTGTTCCACAATCCATCCAAAATGCCGCGGTCGTCAACTCCGCCGTCGCCATTATTGCCGTCACCGATCGACGCACCACTTCTCCTAGTGCTCCTAGCAAGGGGATTGGTGGCATACGGCGATATATTATCTTCTGGCGGTAGAATGTCATCTGTCCAAATTTCTTCTCCGTCCACACACTCTCGGGGTAACAACTCAAGTACAGGCTTGATATCCGCGAGCATACAATGGCGTGCCAAGTCTCTGCCCACGGACTTTTTGGGGTCAATAACGCGCGCGGGCGGTGATGGTGTAGTCTGCTTCATCTTGGCGATCACATTGCTGAGAAGTTCCTTGGTTTGCGATGATGACCAAAGTGGGGTGGCACGAGATATGTAGAGCTGTGTAGTGATTTTCTGGAATGATGATGGAGGTTCATTAAACTTCATTAGCTGCGGTGGTACGTCGAGGCCGAGCGCAAATCCAAGAGCAGAAAGCGTCCACGGGAACGTTGCCGCGGCCGTTACTAGAGCCGACTCCGCCGCGGAGAGGTCGCCGGTGTGGAAATACGCTAGAGCAAGTGAGAACGCGATATTAGGTAGATCTGGAAGACGGTCTTCGAATATGTGAGACTTTGCAAGGCCAATAATGAATTGATCGTTCCCAGAATGCAAGGCGTAAGCGTCAATCATAAGGAGCACGCAGTATGGGTCCTCCTCAGCCGATACTGCTAACAGAAGCTTAAGAAATTCGAAAGCTGTAGACCATGTGCCTTTACGCTCAAGATTCCTGACGTGCCGGTAGATAGAAAGGTAGAAACCACGATTCTCGTAGTAATTAAATGGAAGACGGACGCGCCCGGTGGAGATGTTAAACATGGGATGGAACGACTTGTTGTAAGTGAAAAGCGCTCGTTCGACGGTCTTGGCAGCCTTTGTGTGCTCTCCATGGTGACCAAGGATCTCGGAGACCTGAAGTAATGTAGACACATGATACACTTTGCCTCGTCAACTAAGTTCGTTTCATTCAAGTAACCAATACATACAATTGTGCTGTAATAGTTCGACTAGGAGCTCCGCATCGCCTAGTTGGAGGCACATGTAAAATTGACGCTGTACGTCCATGTATGCTCGGCTGTGGGTGAATTTAAAGCTTGTCACTTCTGGGAATTATGAGCAAGCTGCAAGTCTAAAACTATCATCAAACATAAGGATCTGCTCACCTCCTTCGGTACCAACGATCTCCATTGTCATTCCTGAAGCCCCTATTAGTGGTGGCCAGTCCTCAGCAGGCTGAACAAGCACATATCGCCGACTCGCGACAGGCCTCGCCAAACCGCGCTGTCCACCACGACGAACGTCTCGAGCTTCTTCTTGGAACACTCGCCGACCAAATAATTTGCGCATCTCACGCTCTGGATCAAGGTTTCGACTGTTGATCGAAAGCAATCTAGCGTCGGCTTCTGCGGCTGCCGCTGAGTTCGAAGAAGCATATGGCTTCCTAACGGCAGCCTTGGCATCTGTCAAAGGTATTCCCGATTTCATGTTCAGCTCAGCGAGTGCTTTGTCGATCTCGTCGAGGTCATTGTGATCCCGCTTAGCTTCAGTGGCTGCGGTTTTACCCTCATGAGACGAACCAGTTTTCTTCTTTGATTTCTTCTTTGACTTCTTCTTCTTAGAAGAGGACTGTTGTGACTTCGGTACTGGTTTCTTCTCTTCCTCTTCCTGGCTGTTGTCCAGCGTCTCTACCATACCTACCTCAGCAGACGTTTGATCTGGCTGGTCGAGGTCGTCTATGTCCTCATCACCCACATCACCACCCAGCAGCGCGAATAAACTAGGCTTTGGTCGAGAATATGTCTCTATCTTTTCGTGCTCTTCTTCCTCGTTGTTCTCACCCTCCGCAGCCTCATCGTCGCCCGCAAGAGCCGCGAACGGCGAAGAGGATTGTTTTGGTGACGCATACGGTTCCGGCGACGATGGTGACTGAAGTTGCGCTTCCTGGTTGCGTAGTGCCCGACGAACAGCCCGTGAACTCATTGGCGACTGTAATTAAACTGAACAATTGAGATAGTCGTGTGTTTTCCGACGCAAGTGTGAGGCGACAATTATCAGGGCAAACTCGCCCCAACTGTAACGCTGATGGCCGCCGATGTCTGACAAGTTATGTTTCTCCACAAACCTAGCCACAACCAGATTTAGTCTAAATGCGAATTAACTGAATCGGAAATCGCAGAGAATCTGCTTGCCGTGGACTGAAGAAGCAGGAGCTCGTGTGGCTAACGGCAAATCGCCCCGGTAAAGCCACAACGAATAATGACGATGGTTAGCTATGGTGCCTGTGGCGGGCGTGGCTAGGGCATGGCCTCGTATCGCGCATGAGAATGCAAACGGCCGTTGTTCTAGCACCCGCAAGAAGTCCCTGTACTGGATGCGACCAATAAACGTAATCGAGTGAGTATTTCATGTGGAAGTCATTGATTGGCAATTGATTTTGACTATTCACAACGTTCTCCAGTCTCGGCGTGTCTCGTGTATAATGCATTACCGTGGTCTGGAACTATTGGGATAATCAGATAGGAGTCGAAGCACATAGTTAAGCACCAGCAGGCATCTCCAAGACTCATCTGCGCTTACGAGGGGTCGTCCTTTAAATCTCCGCTGGCAAAATGAATTCGACTATTCCGTTGTTGATAGAACGGTTATGTAGCCGGAGATCAATGACAATGCGAACCGGCGCTGACATGTTTACTCGATCATTTCAATTATCTGGCTCGCATGTAACACAAACACGCCCTATGTTTGTGGCCAATTCATCAATATGGAAATTTACTAGCAAGTCTCCAACGTTTTCGCGTCAGCTATCCACCATGAGAAGTAATCGATACGCCTCAGAGCGAAACATGATGGAGTATCCGAGACCATCGTCCACTTTGCGTCTGTCCACAGCGCCATCACTCTCGCAGGTTTCTGGGCGCCTCGGCCTGGCGAGAAGATATCTCTCATATTATGGCAGCAGTCGTGACGACGAATTTTTAAACTGGCGGTCCTTGAATCTCACCACTAATGCGAATGAGGCTACTGACGGGACAGGAAGCAGACTAGATGGTACTGCATGGTTAATCTTGCCACAGCTTGCCGCTTGTGCCTTACTGGCTGTATACGTATACGCTTCGGACGTATTTGTTTGGCCCAGCGAACCTCGGACCTACAAGGATATGCTTTTGGCGTATATGAATCCAGAAAAGGGCGACACGCCAAGTCCATGGGTGGTCTATACCACTGCCAGAGATGCGCTGTTTCAAATAGCTGGACAGCGTACCACTCCGGGACCCAAAGTTATTGAAAATGCCATAGTCATAACACTAGATTGGCCGGTGCTTCTTATAGTTGGCCTTTGTTTCGGAGTTTTCATCGGCAAACGATACGGTCCGCGCTACCTTCGGCAACTGTTGGTACGATATGGATATGTGAGACCCGACGTCTATGTGCTTAGTAACGGAAAGAGAAGATACGACGCGCCGTACATTTCTTTCCTTTTGCACGGCTTGTCACACAGAAACTGGAGACATCTTTTCTTCATGACTGCTCTGTTTGGCACGTTGGCGGTCAACGTTGCCAAGTTGACGACTTCCTGGAACGTACTCGCCCTGTTTGGCGGGGGCACTATATTTAGTGGAATGATGTCTATGGTTATGGGCCCTCTGTTTACTCGTGTTCCGATTGCAACGTGTGGACTTGGAGGCGCGGTTGCAGCGTTAGTTGGGTTCTTGGTTATATTCAGTTATAACAAGGACGTGTTAAAGATTATCCATGCCGAAATTCTGCGATTACTGAGCCCCAGGTCGCGGCAAGAAACGCCGCGTGAAGCGTAAGTTAAACTGTGCAGGCCTCTTTAAAGAACGAATAGTTGCTGATTCTTGCTGCAGCATTCCGGTTATTGAAGGGCCATCTCGCGAACAGAGGGCGCATATGATCAAAAACATTGCCGCTAAGATGCAAGACGCTGCATCGGAGAACGAAGACGTCTTATTGTCCGATGGCAAGATCACAATTGCGCTTGTTAACAAGTCTCCGATTGTGAAGGACGGCACTGAAGAATATTCGCCGCTCGCAGAGATGCTGCCACAGCACCGTGCATCGACAGACCTGCCGCCGGATAAATTGTACTTCCAGATTACTGCAGCGCCACCAATCAAGCCTCCCATTCCCGATCTTTCCACGCTCATGATGATGGTCGGCGGTGTTGCCTTTGCCATGATTTCCTTGGCCGGTGCTGTGTCACGGCGCGTACCGAGTGGGAAGTCTTTTTCACTCGACTTCCCCGGGTTCCTAGGTGGTTTGTTGTGGGGCGGGCTGGCTGGATATGAGACGCGCGGGAAGGTCCAGAACGCGAATATTTTGGTGATTGCCATGCCGAGGCCGATAGCAAGGGATCACATGGTGCTGAATCCCAAATTGGCGCCCCATCTTAGCTCGAAATATACAATTAAATAAGTATCCTGTAAATAGTGCGCTGTATATTTAGTTAATGGCAGATGTTTTATGTGCGAATGTACTTGTAGATAATAGTGAACTTTTTGATTTAATGTCTAGTTGACGCCAGTAAATCCAAAGAGACATAACATTTAACTAGTGAGCGCAACGTTGTAAGATTAAGGACGAGCCATAAGTTTTGGCTTGCAATGGATACGATTAACCCTGGTTGTTTGGTTGTAAAGGTATTCGAACCTCAACAATAGCACACAGAAGGACATGTGAGCTGGCCGCATAATAACTCTCCCATCGGCATCGAGCGTCACAAGGCCGTCCAAAAATCGCCTCCGGGCGCAAAAGAGGTTCAGGGATCAAGAGAAAGCGGTTCCAAACCGACAAGGAGATGGCAGTGGCGTAAGAATCCGTCATGCATGAAGTCTATAATGGCAAGCAGCAAGGTCGTGCCGAGGCCAATGTTGAGTTCATTAGGCTAAATGCGAGACGAGTGTCCTGGCTGGCGTATAAGAGCGAACGGAGCATCAGGGACATCAACCAAAAATACAACAAACTGGCAAGGCCTCGTCTTGCAGCTCAGCCTCCTCATCTTGATATAGGGAATAGTCTCTAGGATAGCGGTGATGAATTTCTTATCAGCAGCAATCAACCAGTTGGCAGGCTGAGAGTTGCGAAGGCTTCCGGTTCAGTTCCTGCCACCAAATGAAACGTAACGTGATCATAGTATATGAAGATAGCTCGCTTATTAAATTGACGCACTAAACAAGCGCCGTCCTAGATCGATATGCCAGATGGAGCAATGATAATGGCAGCAGATGATAGTCTTGACCTCGGACAAGTCGATCCGAGGAACCCGGAAAGACGTTCAGTGAATGGCCGAAACCATTCTCCGAGATCGTGACCTTGACAAGAGCTCAGGGTAGGCAGATGCATTTCAGTGTCACATGCTGCGGCCGCTGCGGCTTACCCCACAGCCCATCGGCCCCGCGTCACAAGGCAAAATAAAAGACTTCCGCAGGCACAGCGAACGGAAACCCCGGCGATCTTTATATACAAGTCAAGACGCTCAAGTTCTGTCTCCTGGCTACAATAGGTTCCAGTCAAATCAGCCTCACTCGCATGAAATTTGATAGAATCGATCCATCATGCCACCAATTCTCAGATCATTAGCTCGCGCCGGCAACCGAATACTCCCAAGATGTGGCCAAGTGTACACCCGCGCCCCATTACGGCTCTTGTCGACCACAATACCGCTCAGAAACACTGTGTCGTCAATCCTCGAGTTTGACGAGGATGTTGAGATGTTCCGGTCAGTCGTGTCCCGATTCAACGCCGACGTCGTGGCGCCTCTGACCGAGAAGATGGACGAGGAGGAACACATTGACCCGAGCATTATCTCCGCGCTCTTCGACACCGGTCTAATGGCGGTTGAAACCCCGGAGGAGTACGGCGGTGCCGGAGCGTCGTTCACTGCGGCCGTCGCGATCGTCGAGGAACTCGCAAAGTGCGACCCGTCAGTCAGCGTCTTGAACGACGTGCACAACACGCTTGTCAATACGTGCGTGCGCAAGTGGGGCTCGGACCATATAAAGGACACATATCTGCCGCAACTGTCGACCAGTAAACTCGGCGCGTTTGCGCTCTCGGAGCCGGGCGCGGGGTCGGACGCGTTTGCGCTGCGGACGAGGGCGCGCAAATTGAGTGACGGCGACTTTGTGATTGAAGGCGGCAAAATGTGGATCACGAACGGTGCGGAGGCCGAGATCTTTGTAGTGTTTGCTAATGCCGAGCCGGAGAAGGGGTACCGCGGCATCACGGCATTCGTGGTCGAGAAACCGTGGGGTGTGAAAGTTGTCAAGAAGGAGAAGAAGCTTGGTATCAGGGCCAGTTCGACGGCGGTGCTTGCGTTCGACGAAGTGCATGTGCCAAAGCAAAACGTTCTCGGCATTTACGGACAGGGGTACAAAATTGCGATTGAGTGTCTCAACGAAGGACGGATCGGAATAGCGGCCCAGATGACCGGCCTCGCGCAGGGCGCGTTCGACCGTGCTGTGTCGTATGTGTTCAATGATCGCAAACAGTTTGGCAAGTATGTTGGTGAATTCCAGGGGATGCAGTTCCAGATTGCGCAGATCGCGTGCGAAATCGAGGCCGCGAGACTGCTGCTTTACAATGCCGCCCGAATCAAGGACGGAGGTGGTGACTTTGTGAAGGAGGCCGCAATGGCGAAACTGGTTGCCTCGCAAGTTGCCGAGAAGACGGCGTCGAAGGCAGTCGAGTGGATGGGCGGGGTCGGATTCACTCGAGACGAGAGTGTCGAGAAGTTCTATCGCGATGCAAAAATTGGCGCTATCTACGAAGGAACGTCCAATATTCAACTGCAAACGATTGCCAAGTTAATCCAAAAGATGTATACTTCAAGCTAGATGTACGGCGTTAGCTTTTTTTTATTTCTGCATTGTTCACTATTTTATGTTCTTGTCATGCCAAATTTAATTACATACTATGGCTACTTCTCGGACCGACTTTTAGTGACAATAATTGTCTTGGTGAAGTCGTCGAGTGCATCATTTTCAAACGTACAATGACGGACAAATTTACACAAACGCCCAATTCACAACCTATGAGAGAAATTCACAACCTACGAGAGAAAAAAAATCGGTTCGTAGAATTACCAAATATGATGAGTAGTTAACTTAGTTTTTGAGGAATAAGTTTCCGATTTGACGACCGAACTTGGGTCCCGATCCATCTTATCTGTCTGCCCAAACCAAAAGACCCTAAACCGCAATGAGGGCGAGCAAACTCGCACATTTCTGGGCAGCAAGCAAGCAAGCAAGCAAACCGATCAGATTATGATTTACCTAAACTCCTAGTCGTCCGGGTCTGGAAAATGATGTAAACTATAATTTCGTCTGGGGATTTTAGGTTATAGGCGGAAAATATGTGGCGTATATATACAGATCTCGCCAACGCTTGGCGTCAAGTTTTTGATGTGGTAAATTAGAACTAACAAAACATAAAACAGACACAGGCTTTCGTTTTGCGTTCTTATTTCTTAATGCATCAACTAAACGGGAGTCATCACGATGCCCGACGCGATGCATGCATTGACTGCGGCAACGTGTAATTTCAGGACGTGGGGCCGTAGCCACGGCAACCGACACAAAATAAACGGACCTCGCACGACGCGGCCCGTGAGAACCGGCTTAGCCAGCAGGTTTTTACCAAACTGCGGGTCACACCGGCCCGCGCACTGACTGACTCTGGTTCTACGTCCGACTCAGGTGCTCAACCACGCAAGTCAGCAGATCTCGCACATCACAACAAGCATACGCTTTGCCGCGCGGTTGATTCCGCGATTCCGCGGGCGGGAACCCGGCAAATAGGTTTGCTGAGTTTGTGCTCCCCCCCTTTTTTGTGCCACGTCTGTTCGTGATCGCGGAGACTCAGAATTAACCAACGCGATCACGCTCAAAGGGGCTCGATCCGCCGCACAGTATTAAGTGCGGGGGTAGTTCTTTCAGTATGCATGTTAGTCCCTGTCAAGGACAAGATAGGATTGTTCAATTAAATCACCGTCAACATAAAACCCGCCGAACAGCAGATATCAGCAGGCAAGTAATGATAATATGAGAATCATTTCTTTATCGCATTTTGCTAAAATACATACAAAACCCGCAATTTAACTGTACAATAACACGACATCCCTAAGCAAACCGAAACGACCTCACGTACTCAGTCATCAACTTCCTCGACGTCCCTCAATTCTCGCCCTTGTATGTTAGTAACATATCACTTTAAGACCTCTTAATCGTAAACAGTCGAGGATAACATATGTTGATGGAGACACAAACTTTGACAATAGCCCAACGTGTAACACAACCAACCATACTGGTACACTCACTAAATATTCGCTCCTTCCCAACCCATCAACATTTTTGTATGCCCCCAGGAATCAATATCACATCTTCGCATCATAATAATTTGTATAGAAGTTATAAAAGAAGAAAAAAGGACGAAAGGAAAAACAATGTTGGAGGAATGATGGGTTAGTCATGCGACGGAAGACGAAAACACACGAAGTAATGATACTGACACTGAACAAGAAAATATCATATGAAACAGAGTGGAAAAACACAAACAAGGCGCCAATGTTCCATTAAAACCACAAAAAACAACACTTCGCGTTCGTCTTCTATTCCTGCACGGGCTCCGGCGTGCTATTTACCGCCGATGGCGCGTCTGACGTCTTAAAGTGACCGTTAGTAATGGACTTTGTCATGGATTTGACCTTGCCGACCTTTTCCTGTGCGTATGCCTCGGCGTAAGAGACAACGTCAAACACAATCTGCTTGCCCAAGGACAACGTGACGTAGAGCGGGCCCGTGATGGGTTTGCCCTTGAGGTCCGTCTTCGACCTCTTCTCCTCCCAGACTGAGATCACGTGGGACTTGGCCGCAGACGGCACAGACAAGAAGTAGTCGACAGTTTCCTTGCCATGGGCCCTGGTCGCCGCAACCCTGTCTTCGATAACCGGCTTGACCCGGGAGACGGCGTCGGTGCCGATTAAATAGAGTCTTCCAAGCTCGGTCGTTGCAGCAGTGCCCTCAGGCGCGGTTCCGTCAGCACACGACTTTGCAGGCGGGAGATAAGCGTCGAGAAGCGCAATTAAACGCGAGTTCAAAGGAGCGAGAACAGGATCAAGCTTTGCGCGGACAAACGGGCGGCCCTTTGAGTCATAGAGCGCGACAGTGCGCTGCTTGGCCTTGTCGACGGCCTGCTTGGTCGGCTCAACGACGGTGTCGTTGACTCTAGTCCTGGCGGCCTCAGTATACAAGTGCGTGGTCGACTTGACAGACTCGACCGACTTCGAGACAGTGCCGGGAATGTCTGGCGCGGCAGTGGTCTTCAAGGCAGGAACGAACTTGTCGACCCTGTCCAGGGTCGAGTCGCCGAGCTTGTCAACGCGAGAGAGGACCGGAGCGGCTCTCTCGACAGCAGGGTGCACGTACTTGTCAACGTATGGCTTCGCGGTCGCGGAAGCCTTCTTGACGAGCGGAAGATTTGACGTGTAGGACACGGTAGCATCGACAATGGGGTAGGAGCGCAGGTGGGCAACGAACGCAGACGACTTGGCCGCGCCGTTCGCAACGACAGGAACAGCAGCGTCAACAGGCGCAGATGTCTCGGGGGCAGTCGAATCAACCATGGTGTATTTTTTGATGAGATGTGACCGATCTAATGATGGGGACGTGTCAGTGAGTGGCCGGCCCTTGTTGCACGAGAAAAGCGCCAAATCTCAGGCCATGTCAGGCCGGATGGAAATGGGCCTGGGAGGTGGAACTCACTTAAATTTAAGATCAGATCAGGATCGTAGAGCGGCCGAGCTATGGAGCGAACTCGGGCAAGAGAGAGAACCAAAGAAGCGGAAAGAGTTCGAGCAGCGGGTAGTTCGCAGGGATGGGGAGGAAGAAGAGGAGAGAACACAAGGGCGAGAGCAGGGAGTGATATTTGGGGGACGCGGGCGATCTGAGGTCGCACAGACTGGCCCAGCGCGCTGCTGCCAGTCGCGGAGGGTTTGGACACAGCGGCATGTGAAAGAGGTACGGCACAACAGTACGGCGCACGGACGTACCCCGAGCCGTGCTGCGGGCCACGCCGGCCACGCGCCGTCTGCGCACACATCGTCACGCCTAAGGGTTAGTGCCGTGGCTTGTTTTTTTTCACATGCGCAGCCAATATATGTTATTGCACTAACGAATTAAAAACCGTGGGACGCGAAACATTGGATTGGCATCAATCAATGTGCAGTCTGATTGGAACTGCTTGCTACTAAGAAGCTCGGCCGGGCCGGCGGCCTGTGGCAAATCAGCTAAGTACATTATAATACCAACTCGTATTCACGGGGCTAAATATGTTGGGAGGGTGGGTTTTTTTTTTGACAGGCTCCGATAGCTTAGCGAACGCATACTTTTACTTTTATACGCCGCGGCCGCCATAGTGCGCCGCCGATCAGCAAGCTAGCCAGTCGACACTGCGTCGATCGTGTCGACACGGCCCGCTCACCCACTGCCTGTGTCATATCACATTCGCTAAGCGAGGCTTATGCATGGGGCCTCGAATGAAAAGCACATGGGGTGCACCGCACTCGCTGTGTCGCATTAGCCGGTCGGGAGCTCGACGCGCGATGAACGCGTTCAATTCCTTGAGACGGCTGGTGGTGTCTGTATTTTATGTTCCCGCGGTCGGTATTTACGCCGCTTATTAACTATAAAAAGCCAAGCTGGGCGCGGTAAATAAAACGCGAAGCGGAACAGTGAGACGAAGTGCACATGTAAGTTACCGGAGGTTGCTAATAGTTTTTGGTCGGCTGTCCCATGCTCGCTCCTGCTCCACTAGTGCCGTCTTTAGCTGCATATCCCCAATCCACAGATAGTTTCTTTTTTTATTTCCATTTCTTTTGATTGCACTTGCATTCTCCGCCCGCACATTACTGTAAGAATAGATATCTGCAATGGCGTCCCCGCGTAGTCTCCGCGTTGCAGCGTGTTTCGTGGTCGCGTCGGTTCTGTGTCGCGTCCTTGTCATGTGTGCCTGTTGGGGGGGGAACCCCGTCGGCCGAATACTCAAAGTGTTAGACTCTGGGTGTTCGCCGTAGTTGTAGTTGCCTACTCGACACGACTTGTCGCCCCGCCCAATGCGATAATACTTATCTGCTTCTTCTTACTACTGCTGCTGCTGCTAATACCACGACACTGGGCTCGTCCTGCTACCCGGCAGGCAGGAATGAAACCTGCATTCGTAGTTGGTCGCCCCTGTGTTTCGCCTTATCTGAATTGATTCACAAAATCCGCCCCGGCCCATTCCATTCTGTTGCCGATTCTATATTTCGGCTGCTACAAACTCGCCCATTCGCTGGTGTGGGCAAGAACTAGAACTGTCGTGAAGAGCACTGCGTCTGACGTCATGGTGCCCGTCCGCCACACGGCTGTCATTACTTGCTGCTGTTTGTGAGCGGGCACGTGTTCTAGCGAGCGCGCTGGCCACCTCGGCCGCGAAGCCACAATGACAGTGTGGGATAATATTATTCATTATTGATCTTTGTGCACAACGATATGGCGTTCGGCTAACACAGTAATCCGGGCACAGGTTTCGGTTGTGTCCGCCGTTGCGATGGCAACAACAACAGCATGTGGATGGCAAGACACCGGCAGTCGTCTCATCATCCAACGTTACGTGGTCTTGTCTCTCACACAAGCCACGGCCTCGAACAAACCTCAACAACTTCACATGTTATCTCGTGCAAGCCGTCTGGACCGGATGAGTCTGATTCAGCATTGCCCCGGCTTCTAGAATTTGTCACATTCTTGTTCTGCGCCTATCTAGATCACGAAGATCAGACACAGAAAGTCAATCGTTCCCTGGCGGCCGATGTCACGTTTGACCACCAAATCGTGATTCCCGGCAGACTCCCTAGTCACGGAACCCGTCGACACGCTTATCTCCATATTGTTCCTATATCACAGTACCAACTTGTCGCCGCACCTTTGGGCAGCGAACCGATCAAATGGCCCGATCGATCCGGTGTATACGGACGGGGCGGGAACAAGATCATCTCGTTTGGTTTACAAAATATTCTACGCATGTGAAAGTAATACCCGGCAAAACACATTTGCCATTAGCCCCAAACTTGCATTCAACTTGTCCGAGCCCGGTGTCCAATCTATGTAAACTTCGTTGTTCTGTGCGCGCCCCGATATCGCTTGATTACGATTACATCGGTAATGTGTAACCTACGTGGATCCAACTCTGATAATGGCCAGGCTCGATCGCAGACAATGCGGCTTAGTCCACAATCCTAGTAATCTGCAGTCCTCAGACTGTCAGACTATGTTGTTGCTCTACATCCATACACGTTATATTTCTAATGTACACTATGCCTGTTCGGCCGACATCCGCACCGCTTCGTCCTCGTCCGTCTTGTCTCCATTCGAGCCCGCCTCCACAGCTTTGGTTTTCCGTTGCAGCCATCGCTCATTTAAAACCTCAAAACTATCCATCACCGGTCGTTGCTGCACCGGCACATACTCAGACAACCACCGGCCCATCCCATCTCCAGTCTGCACTTTCGTCCGAGACGCGTTAGCATCGGACCGGCTCTCGTCCGCCGCACTCTCAATCACGCTGTGCATGGCAAACTGCAGCTCGTTCTTGACAAGACCATCGTACCACAACGCGTACGCCACGCCCCGCGAAGACGAAATCGCGGTTCCCGTCGCCGAGCTGGCGAAATCCTTTAATCCCTTCCACCGGACATCGTCGCCAAACTCGCAGTTATACAGCACAAGCGGCGTATCTGACGCCATGTCATAGATCGGTTTGCACGGATACTGCTTCACGTCGAGTAACTTCCCAACAATGTCCGGCTTCTCGAGACCTTGTCCGACCAGCAGCAATATGCCCATAATACATCTTACCTGGTGCCATAAAAACGCCGTGCCTTTTAGGTCAAACACGTACACGTCGGCGTCAGTTCCGGCCCGAAACTGGTGGCCCACGCTTGTGATGTCGGCGTGCAGGATATGCCGGTTGAAGTTTGTGATTTGTTTTGACCCGTCGATTTTGCAGAAATTCCGAAAATCATGCGTGCCGACCATTATCTTGGCCGCCGTCCGCATCGAGTCAACGTCGAAATTCCCGTTCCGGGCGACGAAAAAGTACTTGTAATGCCTCGCCACGCAGCTAAACCTGGCATCGAAATTATCCGGCGGGTGCAGGCAGACTTGGTATATCCGAATATCGAGCGGCAGTAAATTATTCAGCATTGTCATGTACGATAGCTCGCGGTCGTCGTTGGCCTCGTTCTGTTGTTCTTCCGGCGCCAGCCGCGACCGCACTCGCAGTGAGATGACTTGGGCAAGCGCGGACACGCCTTTATCGGTTCGACCACATCGGCTGAATTGGCACGCTTCTAGGTCTGTTTCGGATTCAATTAGCTTGCATGTCGCGAGTGCTTTTAAAACTAGTCCCTCGACGGTCGGAAGTGGCGTCGGTCCTTGTTGAACGTTGAGGCCGTTGTAATTCCAGCCCTGGGTTACATTAGCGAACGTTACGCAGCCACCCGGCCAGAACTGGGCATACCAGATACGCAAATCGTAGTGCAATAAACCGCGTCGGATGTTCGCGAAACTTGAATTCCTTGCCCTCCCGACCCTTCTTTCTTATAGTAGCCGTGGCTTCTGACGCAACTTTCGACTCCTCGATCCCGGTCCCGGTCCTATTCCCTCCCAGTTAGCCCAATTCCTCTTCGTGCTCAGCAAAGAAAACCGTCAACTGCCAGACGTACAACCCCTCGAGCTCCTTGATGCGCTCGATCAAGCCCTTCTTTGTCCAAAACTTGTAGTCTGCCTTGGGCATGATCTCATCGTCTGCGAGAACCCCGTTCCTGACGCTTGATTTCTTTTGATTGCGCCAAAATTGGGTTAGCGTTGTCTTTTGTCGCTCGTGTCGCGAGCTGGGATTATGCTGGACCTGTGTGCTTGTCGTCCTGGCTGCGAGTGTGCCCGTTGGCGGCGGTCGTGTGGTGATGCGTATTAGTAGAGGTCGTATTTTATCTGCATGGACTGGCATCAAACAGTTCAACGGACGCGAGACCCAACAAAAAAGAATCCTTATCAAGCGACCATATAGTGACGTCGACTCATGCTGTCCGTCAATCAATCCCTTTGGGAATAGAGAATTTCGCAAACGTATTTGCACCCAGTGGTTTTGTAGATTTTTCGCAATTTTTGGCCCCTGCGCCAAGGCGTTGGCGCGATGAGTTCCCAACCGCCGCGAACAGTCATCATTGTGCAACTTTCTTCGAACGTTATCTCACTCTACTTTACGCGACACGGTACGAAAGATCAAAAAAAGTAAGGTCCTCAAATCATCAATCCATCCGAATATTGCCTGTTCAGCATTGTTACCTCGTATCCGGCATTGATTCATCTCGCCATCAACCCTTCCCGCGGCCAAAATGTCAGACAAATACCGCTACAGACCAGAAATCCAGCAAATGATGTTCGTCTCCGGCGAAACGAACGACCCGCCACCCGAAACGACCGCCGTGATCGAAGACATTGTCCGCTCGCAAGTCGTCGAAATGCTCCTGCAGGCCACCGCCCAGGCGGCCAAGCGCGGGTCGCGGTCGATCGCCGTTGAAGACCTGATCTTCATGATTCGGCACGACCGCGCGAAAGTGAACCGGCTGAGGACGTATCTTTCCTGGAAAGACGTGCGCAAGAATGCGAAGGACCAGGAGGGCGGTGCGGTTGAGGGAGCGGATTTGTTGGAGGACGTGGCTGGTGCGGCCGGGGCTCCGGCCGCGTCCGGACCGGTTGACCCGGTCGGGCCAAAAATGAAGTACCGCAAGTCAAAAGTCAAGTTGCCGTGGGATCTGATCAACATGTTTCCCGAGACTGTGCCTGACGCGGAGGACGAAGACGGCGGTGCCGGTCCGGATGAAGACGAGTTGGAGGCAACTCTCGCGACCCTGCAGCGTCTAAAGTCCGCGGACGAGCGCACGCGGGCGATGACGAAGGAGGAATACGTGCACTGGAGTGAGTGTCGTCAGGCGAGTTTTACGTTCAGAAAGGGCAAGCGGTTTAGAGATTGGGCAAGCATATCCGTCTTGACCGATTCAAAGCCGAACGATGACATCATTGATATTCTTGGCTTTTTGACATTCGAAATCGTTGCCGTGTTGACGGAAGAGGCCATCAAAGTCAAGGAAGCCGAGGACGAGATGGAAATGCGAAGAAGCAAGCGAACAAAGACGCGTAAAACCGAGCGCTTCTTGTTCGATCCGCCTGATGAGGACCAGAGGCCTGTTTTGGCAAAACACGTCACCGAGGCATTCAGAAACCTGCAGAGAGCCAAGCCAAAGCAGATGGCGTTGAGAAACTTCTCGGGCGGTTTAGTCAGAACAAAGACTGCTGTCATATAACTTGCAATAAGGGTGGATCTTGGAGTTTATAGTCTAATTGCATTTTGGCTGTTTGGCGTATAACTTTTATTGGGCCCTAATATACAGTTTTGCTATCCTACATATCCAAAGCCTTTCAAGATCATTTATTTGGCTTTAGTAGATCCAAACCCCCATATTCCCATCATCTCCTCCATGGCCCTCCGATCGTCGTCTATTTCATCCTCCTCAGAGCCTGTGCTCCCTCGTCCCAGTGCCTTCTTCTCCCTCTTCTTCTGCATACGTTTCTCTCTCCTTAACCGTCGCTCCTCCTCCTCTATCGTTTGTCTCTCTGCTATTCTCTTCTTAATATCATACATTTGACCCTGATTCGCGTCGTCTCGTTTCTGCCTCAGCCATGCCAACCGCGCCCGTACATCCTCCAGCGTAGCACGTTCCTGGGTCTCCGTCTGCCCAGTCGCCCTCAAGTGCTGCTTGCTGTTCAAATGATCCACCCACTGTAAGCTGTCTTTGAACGTCAAATCGCATGCCTCGCAATAATAACCCGCCCCGCGGCCCCTTTTCCCGACCGCAGACGCTCCCGCGGGCACCAACGTCACTTTATTAAGGTCCTGATCCAAGTTCAACCGTTGTCGCCGCATCTCAATTTCCTGGGCATCAGGCGGCGTCGGCGCGCGCTGGAACCTCATCTCGCGGGCTTCCTTCTGCTGAGCGGCGCGTTCTCGGGCTTGCTGCACGATCGCCTCTTCGTCCCATGTTTTGCGACCTGTCTCTGGCGGTGGCGCGCCGTATAGCGCTTTTCGTTCCGACATCGTGTGGAATTTGGCTTTGTTGTCAGATGTTGATGGTGGGTGCTGGTTGTGCAGGTGCCATCGCCGAGGATATATAAAGTTCGACGAGCCGCGCTGGAAAAACTCGTCTTCTTCATAAACGCAATTACATTAATCAACGATTATCAGGGAGTCCCTATATGTAGACAACACACAGGCGACCCTCGTGCAACAATCTCCTAGGTACACTTCGACAAGTCTATACCAAGTGTGCCAATAATATAACACTTCGACAAACGGCCACGGTGTCCACCTGCTGTAATCAGCATGGCCTCAACAACTCCAAGCCCAATCGGGCCACTGCCCAAATACGCCTCCGAAGACACGGCCAGTCTAATGAAAGACCTCAATCGTCTGCCGCTCTTCATGACCGAGCTCGACACCACGGACGGCGGCGGGGGATCGAACCTTGCGCTCGAAGCGTTACAGGCGCTCGCCTACGAAGGCACGCCGTTCGAAATCGCGAGTAATTTCAAGACGCAGGGGAACGATTGGTTTAAACTCAACCAGTATAAGGACGCGGCGGAGTACTACGGGAAGGCTATAGCTGCGGCATTAAAGAAGGATACGAAGAAGGAGAACAGCAGCGGCAATGCCGAGAACGAGAAGATGGAGGAGATATTTGATGCCAAGGCAGATCCTGGTACTCGTATTCAAGTACTTTCAGACAACTATGGGGACGAGACCGAAATGGAGACCGAGAACCTGAAGAAACTTGTCACGACTTGCTACTTAAATCGGGCCGCATGCAATCTCGAACTCAAGAACTACCGCCGGGTTATCAACGATTGCGCAGAGGTACTCAAAGTACAGCCTCTCAATGCGAAGGCGTATTATCGTAGTGCTCGCGCATGTCTTGCGATCGACAAAATCAAAGAAGCCGAGGAGTGCATTGAACGCGGACTGGAAATTGAGCCCCAGAGTTCATATTTTAATGACCTGTCAATCAAAGTCATGCAACGGGAAGATTACTTGCTCAAGGTCGAGCAGCAGCATACCCAACGACAGCTTATGAAAAAGCATATCGTTAGAATGTAAGGGGCGCTCTATATGTTTCCTACAATTGCAAGAATTTCGGGCATCGGCATGGAGTTCGGCTAGATATTTAGTTCATGAATAATATAACGGCATATTCTACAAACACACTGTGTTACGCGGCAATATTACAAAAAAACTAGGAAAACACGTATATCCCACAAAGCGTTTTAAGCATAACTATCATCAACCACGAGCTGCCGGTTAGCTTCCAATGATGCAATTCAAGTATGCACACTACCGTTCCCACTACCGTTGTCATTCTTATACCCCATAGCTGCAGCATACGCTTCAATCTCTTGCGGTGTCAAACGGTCATTGTTGGACCAGTTCGCAGAAGACGACCGCGGCCTGAATCGTGCCGTACCACCTGTCCTCGTTCGGAACACTTCTTCCATCAAAAGTGGCGGAACGGGGCCAAACACTGTATCTGGGTCAACCAGCTGCTGTTGTCGCAATGCCTCTTGGAGGAACGGAGAGTGCGCCCAGTCAAGAATCACACTGCTGTCATCGTCATCCTCTGACCTACCGACCTTATTAGCACATCCCCACAGTCGAGATCAAGGATAACATACTCTGAATAAATTTCTGGCAACGCAATGTGATCACCACTATTGACAGGCATTTGAGACAACTGGGAAAGTCTAAATTGCTGAGTAGCGGGCACCGTCACAGGCAGATTCTGACCAGGCGTTGCCATTGGCAAAGGGTTTATATTACTATTCGTTTTTGACGTATTTCCGCTATCGGCAGCAAACCTGATTTTGTCGCTCGAGAACTTGACAGCATCAACAAATGGAATAGTTCTGCCTTTATTGGTAACTGCCGCCTTCATAAGGTTCTGTGACTGTGTCGATGTCTGCTGGTGAACAGGTTTGCCAGCGATGTCCTTCTTCACCACTCCCGTGTGCACTCGGCTCTCTAGCGGCGACCCAGTGAGCTCATCAGTTCTGCGACGCTTGGACTGCTCCGTTGTCGTAGGCGCAATAGATGCCTTTAACCTACTGGTCTCGGCTTCTACCTGGAAGTTTCGTTTTAAGGTCTTTGGGTCCTCAATTACCTAGGTTGTCAGCCGCGCCCGAATCCATACTCCAGTTAGACTCACTCCTAGATTTCCACCATTTCGAGTATGTGGCACCTTGCTATTCCGGTTCGCCAAATTGTATTTGCGTCGTGTCTGATCGTCCTCCTCGACCGTCTTCTTCTCGTCTTGTTGCTGGTGCTGTTGCTGGATTGCCCGGCGCGCATTCTCCTGCCTCCGTCGCTCAATCTCTCTTTTCTGCTCCGCCTTCTTATCTTCTTCAGGCTTATTGCCTACTGGTATCTGTGAGTCAGGCTGTTCTGGCGGAGATAACTGGGATAGGGCAGCCGCGGCAGCAATCTTCCGTTGCTGCTCGAGTTCACGTTGCGCACCCATCGGCACACGAACAACAACAGGCGCGTGTTTAGCTCGAGAGGGTGGCTTCCTAATCGCAGACTTGACACGCTTAACCTGTGTTCCAGCCGTTTTGTTACTGTTTGCTGCAGATGACACTGAGTTGGCAGCTGATGAATTTAGAGCAATTGCAGCAGCAGAAACCGCAACAGACTTTGATGTGGGCGCTTCAGGGGAAAGGTGCAAGTCACCGCTATCACACACATCGTCCAGTGAAGTTTTCTGTGTGCTGGTGCCACTGGTTCGCGAGAGGTTGATCGACGACCGTTGAGAGGTATTATTAGAAGTTGCCAAAGACGCTTGTGAAGTCTGGTGAGTAAGCTGCAACTGCGTCCCTTGCCCAGAAAATCCAGGATTAGCGGCAGTACCAGGTCGCAAGGCATGGGTAGGAAAAAGAACTTTGGCAGTGTTAGTAATGCTGCTATTAGCGGAATTCGTTTCAAAACCACCAGGCCTTTTAATGCCGCGTCCGGGCGATCCACCTTCGGCCGCAATCTCTGAGATGTCAGGATACAAGCTTTTGGCGGTCGTTGAGGCAGTTTCGGGATTCGAAGACTCTTGATTTGACTTTTTCACCGGACTAGCATTGACCTTAACATCGTTAGGGAACGCGGTTGCTCGTAAGTGATTCTTGTTCTCGTTATTAGCGTCAAACAGCAATAACCTTGCTTTTCGGAAAACATCTGCAGTGGACGTCTTCATGTTCCTAAAAGCACTGGTCATAGGTGATTGAGAAGCAGCATGAGTGGCTGTTGCTGCGGCGAGGGAACTTGCTGATGGCACCTGCGAGACTCCTCCGGTACGAATCAACGCGCTTCCCAAACGAGCCGGAGATTCTGGACCTGGTCGTGCCAGATGTGTGCCCGATTCGGTCTTCTCATTGCTATCATTGCTGGAACTCCGGGATGGCGACGCTGGTCGGCTAACAACGTTTCTTAGCGGCGACTGTGCATGAACTGGAGAAATCGGCCTCGTACCGAACGATCGTGCTGGTGATTTCAGGATACTACCACCTCCGCGGATTGGGGACGCTGGTCGCCTAACGGGAAGACCATTCTGTCGCGACGGCGATTTCATGGGGGACTGTTTCAAGGGGGATGCCTGAAGTTTGGAGCGCGATGCTGCAGTACTCGCATGGTACCTTCTGGACGGTGGTTCAGGAATTGTAACCTTCGCCGGGGAGATTTGACGAGCACTACACTCTCCCTTTGCTTTCTCATTTTCCTGCTGGAATTCGTCTCCTTCGTTTTCGTCTCCCTCTTCTTCCTCCTCGTCCAAAACTTCATGAGTGCCCTTTCCCGGTTGGGTACTGGCCGAAACCACGTGTGGCAGCGTTTGAGTCATATATCGAGACCTTGGCGCCGGTGTAGACTTCGATAATGGAACCCAATCCTCTTCTTCGTCTTGTGGTTCTGCCATAATATCATGAAGGTTTTTGTATGATGGAAGTGAAGGTATAGCATATGTGGCTGGAGGCTGCCTCTTGTTTTCCACGTCCAATGATTCTAAGTTAGTTGTGGAGGTGTGCCGATCAGCCAGCAGCTCCGCCTTTGTTAATCTAATAGAAAACTCCGGTGGAACTTTCTGAGGTGTCTCTCTCTCCTGTGAAACAGTGGATGCCTGTTCACTTGGCTGTGATGGCTCCTGCTGGAAGGTACGATTAGTGTCCCCGTCATCAATGCATGCTTGAAGGTCAGTCTCGGCCCTCGCCCGAGCCTTCTTGGTTGTAACAGGCGCGTTTACCGGTGAGCACTTGTTTGGCGAATTAATAGCCGGAGACGATGCAACCGCAGGTTGCGCTTTTAGCGGAACGATGGTGGTGACGCGAGTAGTAGTCGGAGATCTTGCTGCAGACGGAGATATCAAAGCACGAGGGAGAGGAGGCGAACGGGCACCCCTTGGCGAATGCAGAGACGGATATAGCTGGCGCGGACTGGAGGTTTGTACTCGAGAAGGTGAAGAGTCTGGAGACAGCGGGTTTGGAGGCTCACCAGAATCCTTTTCGGCCGTAATGGAAGATGTAGATCGCAAATTATGAGAGGTTTCAGCGTTGCCCAGTCCATTATATGGAGGACTCTCAGCCAGCGGCTTCGGCCGAAGGATGGCTGCTATCGCCGGTGACGAATTAGAGTGCTCAGAATGTTTGGTTGGCGTAGCTGATCCATTCTCATTTTGTACGACTTCATCCTCATTAGCAGAGTAAAAAGAAACCTGCTGGGACGGCGAACTCTCATCCCTCGAAGACTTGAAGCTGCATCCAGATAGCGTAGCTTTAACTGCCGAAGACATGGACAAAGAAGCAGTCTGGACCTCTGTTTGCGATGGTAGAGTAAAACGCTCATTGTCTACTTCCTCTTGATTGATATCCGCAGTATTTTCTGAATGATGGTCGCCATTCACTGCATGTAGCACTTCTTCATTCTTGTCATCTGCCAAGTTGGCGGTCCCAGACTCGTCCACAATGTCAGAAGTAGAAACCTCGAGTACCTCATAGGATTTTCCGGCGTCGTTGTAGTGGACGGATGTCTCCAACACTGGCTCACCATCATTATCCACAGTGAGATCGTACGGATCGTCGACGACTTTATTTTGAGATAGCTCGCTCTCACTAGTGTCGGTCATCAATATGTGTCCCTCGCCTGCCGCAAGAGCCAAAATCTCGCGTTCACGTGATCCAAAAAAATCGCCTTCAACGTAGTCGTCCGCCAAAGCAGAAGACGAGGAGGGTAGTGATATTGGATCCGTGTTAAACTCAGCGACTGCCGGAAGAGTAGCTTGGCGTCGTGCTGTAGGAGATGGTGATTCTGCAGTGGATGATGCCGGCGCTGGCGGAAAGGGTGGCAAGGACACGGACGATGCATGTTCCCGTTTGGAACTATTCGTTCGTGGCTATACAGAGTTAAATCTTTCTCAAAACGAGTCGTAAATTGCACTCAAGAAGAAAGGCGGACTCGACTCACGTTAACGTTCTCTTTATCTGGGCCTTTTTCGTTGCCAGGCGTCATGGGGGTCAAAATTATTTGCTTCTTCAGCGGCGACCCGGACAATTTGCCATGTTCAAATTGTCTCGGGAACATCATATTCTCCGCTACAGCACTGCGACGGGTTAGTAAAATTTCGAACAGTACGTCGCCTCGAATCCAAACATCGCCCTTACGCTTTCCTGGTAGAATCCTTCAAGATGAAGTCCATGCGGTCTCCTAACCACGCAAGTTCATCCTTCGCAGCATACACAAAATCTTCAAGAGTGGACTCCACCATTGTTTGCATGTTTGAGATTTCGGAATGAATCCATGAGTCTCCCCCCACAAAATCTGCTGGTGCAGTAGTTGACGGCATGGTGGACGAAAAACGCGATGATGCACTCTTGTGCGGTGGCAATTCTGTAGACAAGCCCAATCGCGGGCCAACTGATGGTTATCCAATGCAGTTACACACTCAATTCATCACTACCTCTCCATCAGTCAAGAGTAGTTGATAGCAGACTGTATTTCCTTACGTGCAAGCCAAAAGTCGATCTAGAGTGCAAGAAAGGAAGGCTCCGGATAGTTGAATCGCGGGACCGGAACGCTCTTGCACCTTGACCCGTGTCGGTCGTGATGCGGCGTTTTGTTGTTTATATACGAACGGCTCGTTTCCGCAGTAACCACAAACCAAGTTGAGGCCAAGCGAAGTCGTCAATATTAAGGGTTTTGTACACCAACTTCGTACGTAGCGTTTCAAGCTTCGTATCATTACTTCTCCAAGGTTCTATAACCAATTAAGGTATGCTATCTCATGATCTATTGTTATAATACAAAATCAAAATGGCCGTACGTAACTTAACCAACTGTTTTAATTTCGGCATTGCCAGTGTCACCCTCCTCAAGCTTTTCGTATCCTGTCATCTGTCTTCGCCTTTGTCGATTTCTATTACCTCTGTGGCCGCCAATGTAGATGTTCCCAATCTTCCGTGACTTACGCGTGCAGAAATGGAATGCCGCAAGGAACGCACAGAACACAAGAACGCACAGCGGAATCGCAGCCGCCATCTCCAAGGTCTGCTCCTCGTATCGTTGCTTACTTGACCGCATAGCCTTGGGCGCCTTCAGGAGCTTCACAAGTGGTACATGCTGGACGTTGAGATCATCAGCAGCTTCGGCTGGTGATTCTAAATGAACATACACGGCTTTGGAGAATGGCTTACCCACCCACTTCGGATCAATATCCAAAATGTAGTAGCCTAACTCATTGTCCACCCACTCTGAGGTGAAGAAGGCGAATTCCTTCAGATTCTCCTCTACCGAACTATCATGAATGGCGCTGGGCGAGGTGATTGAGAGTGTATCATAATCCAATAAACTGATTCTAACTTTCGTCGCGTTGAAATAGCGAGAATACCAAGTAACGAAATAGGCGTGCCCTGACAATAACTCAGAGTTTGACGCCGGCGAACAGAACGGTTCAAGATCTCCATGCTCGAGATATCGCTCAGGAGTACATCTGACAACTGGATTCAACCGCTCAAACTCACCCTCGTAGTATCGGCCGTTCATAACAGTCTTCACGATCGTTTCTTTCGCAGCTACTCCTTCTTCAGCATCACCGGCGACGGTTGAGCTGCTGTCCGGGTCCAACCCCCCAGTTTCCTCGGCAAACCAAGTACCATATGTCGGACTTGCCTTCTCAGTGTAACCGTTCTTGATCTTAGGCTTTATTGTAAGGGGTGCGCCGTTGTTCTTCAAACTGATCCATGGAACGGCTACCGTAGGTGTGACAACAGGAGGACGTGGGGACATGGTAATCCCTTCAACCACAAATGGCGTGACGGTCTCCTTGGTACCACTGGGCGCAGTCCGAGTCCATGGTCGAAGGGGAAAAATACCGGGCGTCTTCGCCTCTCCGGAAACGAGAGGGAGCAACGGTAAAAGAAGCGGTATTACGAAAGCACGGACATGCATTGTGTCTGAACACGCGTATTAATCTGGTCAGACGATCTCTCAGGCACGATCGGATTTAGCCAGCACCAAAAACAAGACAGTTCCTAACGGATTCAAGAATCGAAGGAATCCCGAAAGTGGTAGAGAAGTAGGCAACTGGGCAAAAAAGGGCCAGACGCACTAAAAGCGCGATTCGGAAGATTGTCTGTCTGCCGCTGACTTCAACACGCGAAGTCGGCCCGGTCGGCACATCACGAGAACTATTACCCGGTTACAGACAAGTGGCGGCTCCCCGGGTAACTCTAAATGCTGTAAATGCACTTCTTATGTTCAAGCGCTGGGAGAAATCAGCCAATTAGCTCTCTCGCGACAAAATCCGGCAACTGTGCGGTTCTATGGCCGAATAAAGTAGCCGCGCTAATAATCGGTCAGATACCAACTCAATTGCTCTTTTATTGCGGAGTGCAATGCAAAAAAACCAATCGTATTGCTAAGCAACAGCGACTTTGAGGGTACCGCTCGGCTCAACCTACGATATTGTCCACTTTTAAGATTCAGGCACTGTTTGGCTCTGCAACTGGTTTCAAACCTAGATGAGCAAGCTGCCTAACCGCATTAGATCCTGAACCGCGGGTTGACCAACAAATTCCATCCCCGATTTTTCCCTGTCGTAGAAGTACTCCCATTTACGAATTATACGATCAAAACATTTTCGTCAACACGTATCCAGATTATACGTACACCCATCCGATATACTCTCTTTATAACAGCACAGAAATGCTTAGACAATCCGTTTCGTCGCCGGCCCGATCCATGTTTTCGGCCGGTCCCATTAGCGGGGCATTATACCGAGCGCAGCAGATGCGCCAGAACTCCACTTTGACTGGTCTTGTTGCTAAGGCTAATGCTGCTGTTTCCAGTGCTAAGAGTAAGTTGCGTACATTTGCACAAAGGTTGAAGTATTTGGTAGAGTGATGTGCACATACCGTTGTTGTTTCATCCACTTCCAGATTAGCAACTACTCGATGATGCTTGTAAAAGATTCATGAGTAGGTTACAAAATTTACTGGGCTGGACGTAGTGGACTACAAAATTTGCTATTCTGATAGTTTTTCTCCCAATTACTCCAGATGGAACTCGGCCAGAAGGCTGATGCGCAATGGGATGCAGTCAATTTACTTTTTTGCACGTTCCTCACAATACAATACCTACTTTGGCAATATTGCGTATTTGTTACTAATAACTGATGATTTAGGCCTTGCCGACAAGGGCGTGTACTGGTCTAAGGTCATTGCTGAGGTTTCCAAGCAGGTCTACCTTAAAGAATCCTTCGCTCCTCCTACTACCGCACAGTTTCAGAGCACGTACAAGGGTCTCTACAGCTCAGTTCTTCCATATTTCACTTCTCCCGAGGCATTCCTTGCCGCCTTGAAGTCTATCAATGGCGCGACGCTCTTCAAGTTCGTTGGATATAGCATTCAACTCTTCGGCGCCTTCTCTCTTGGCGAAATCGTCGGCAGGAGAAAGATCGTTGGTTACTAAATTTTTGATCGCAAAAATAAGCATTGAAGTTAGAAGGGTCGAATACAGGCGATCATGACGAAGTGTATTGAAAAAATATGGACAAATGGGCATTTGAAATGTCATATTAAACCAATTCTGGCGTTGAAGTAATGCATTCGATTGTACTGTTGGAATGATATGCTGTGTTATATAGAGTATTGTGCCATTTTGTATAGTTAATCTCCTTGTTTGTGACATTTCCGTAATTGATTTTCACTTGGTACATTTGGAGTTTCGTTTTTCGTGCAGAACAGACATGTGCGACTGTAGATCTCTACTTGTCTCGGGTCCGATCGTGAAATTGAATAATATGCATATGCGGTAAGCATTTCTTAGTCGGAGTCGGACGGGGTATACATGGGAGATCACCGTCGATCAGTTATCATACATTAAGCATACAAAACTAAAAGAAGGGCCATTCAAACATTAGTTAACATGGATAAATGCGACCATATATTCTCCTGATAATTACATATGCCAATATTCATAACTATTCCTTCTTCATTGTCTATCGGCCATATACTACACATCGTCCACGGCTCCCGCGTAACCCCCGTTGGCATGTCCATCCTCGCCTAACTCATGATTCACAAGAAGCGGCTCTGCTGATCTCCGGAAACGTAAATCGAAATTTGTAGTCCTGGAATGCTTTTTCTGGCGCATCGCGTGCCTTCTGTTTTACGTCTTCACTTCCACCGGAAACCTCAACAGATGCAGGGTCCGAGAAGAAAAATCGCGGAACATATGCCCTGTAGTCACTCGTCGATAGCGCTTTCTCTTCTGACTCGCCACGCTTGGCAGAAACGATTGTGGCCGCAATAGGAGTCGCAATACGACTAGCGTTCTGCGCACCCTTATCAAAGTCGCTCGGAATATCTTTTGCTTCGGGTTTGCTGAAATTCTGCGAGTTGGTAGGCGTAGGTACCGAGAAAGATAATGTAGAGGCTGGCATGGTGAGACTGGCAGGAGATGGCCTGTTCTTTGTTTCCCGCTCTACTGCCGGAGTAAAAGTATCAGCACGATCGAATGACAATGAGATGCCTGACACAACTCTGGTTTCAGACGCCAGGTTGGATGTTGACAACGCAGACTGCTCTTTGTGACTCTCTACCGGACTCTCCGGAGAATTCATAACAATGCTTTCTCGCAAATTCGATGACTTCGTAGGCTTAAACTTCTCGATCGACGAAACAGCGGGAGGTGACGGTTTCGACATTGAAGACCCATTTGATTTTGTTATCTGGATATCTGCTGCCGGGCGAGGACTAGGCGTAGATACCTTCGGAACAGGCTGACTAGAAGTGGCATTTGATGATGGCCTAACTGGCGTCGCGCTTGCAACTCCGCTTGCGAACGCACCGATCTTCTCTTCGACAGGAATAGTTCTCTCAATCTCATCCAGCGCACGCCTTTTCTTTCGAGCACTTCCAGCACCAAGAAGCGATTCCTTTCTCACCTGTTTGCGACGAGTTGGCGTGCCAGCTAATGGAGTTGGTGCCGCATACGGGTTGACGAACGGCTTAATCGACGGATCCGTTAACCGGTTCCTATCCTCCACTCTAGCTTTAGCAATCTCCGCTGGCGTGCCAACGGGCACGATAAGTGACAGCAGCGCACTGGCGGTGTGTGATAGTCGCTGAGGTCCGGCGGATGGCGTAGTCGACGCATCCTGCTGAGTTGCCGGTAGTGCAGCCGACTGAACATGTTTTGGCTCAGCTTTCACAGCAAGAGACACATCAGAACCAGTCTTTAGACGCTTCTCACTACCTGGTTGAGGGGTAGTGGTTCGTGATTTAAATGGCGTGGAAATTGTCGGGTATTGAACGGCTGACTTCGGCTTAGTGACCGCAGGTGTAACAGTGCGGCGCGGCTGCGGAGTCAGAATAGGATTGTACCGTGGAGCACGTAGACTAGGGGTAGCTGATCGACGACGACCAGGCGTGGCGAAGGAAGGTACACTAGGATACAACTGCTCAGTCACAGAACTTGGCGGCGATGTCTGTCTACTAAATGAAGATTGCGATGGACCTGATTGTCGCTGCTCTTGTAGTTGCTGTTGTTGAGCTTGCCGCATCAATGCCACGACGCCTTGCATCTCGATGCTGGATAAAGGGGCATCGCCTTTCTCTCGGAAAAAGCTCGCCAGCATTTGGTTTGGCGAGGTGGTCTGCGCTTCTGATGGCGGTACTTGCACAGCTGTAAAGGCAAGTGGTTCGAGTGACTGTGTCGGTGTGATTGGCGGATTTGCCTTGGCGGGAGAGAAGAGGAACGGTAAGTATCGGGTAGGGGTGTTGTCAGCTTGCTCGGGCTCGGATCCTTGCTCAACTGGTCCTCCATTATTGGATATCCCAGTAGCGTTCCTCTCCGGGATTGCGTTGTGAGCATCAGAAAAGTCGATCCGCTGTTGGTGCCGTGGACTGTTCCATCGTGACGGTGTAAACATCGAGATCACTTTCGAGAAAATACTTCCAGGAGTCTGTATATAATCTCTGTCAATGTCCATTCTACAGCTGCCTCCATGCTTCTTCAAACAAATACAGAACGTACCTGGGCTGGTAGTCCTTCGTGACCTCGCAAAGGCGTTTGCGGGGCATCGCCATTCACCATGGTTGATGGCCGCAGGGGCCGCGAGTAAGGCGTCTCGGAATGTGACAGTCTCGAGTGACGTGGAGCTTTTCTGTCCATTTCTTCGTTGCACAGTACAACTAAATGAGGCTATAGATTGTGATAGTTCCCTATACTTTGACAGCTGTAGATATTGGCAATCGTCACGTCCTGTGATGTCGGGGGCCGCGAAACTAGGGATTGTTGTCCCTTGCGCCGTGCTGACGGTCCACCGTGTTAAATCACTTTGGTAGCAATAACAGTACTCGATCAATATTATTAATTTTCCGATGCCAATGTCTTTGTGATTCCAGCGTAATCAACTCTATACGGGGTAATGCTGCTTTGTCAACGCAAGTTTCGAAATTCTTCAAATCCTCTCCCTAAAGGATGGGTGAGGAGGTGGCTCACAGGATCACACATATCACGTGCTCAGTTTGCGTGAGCTCGTTGCCCTAGAGATTCTTCCTAGGGCTGGGTTTGGACCAAGTCCTGATTGTGAGGCTAGGGTATGGAAAGCAGTCACATCGCAATCGCGACCTGTCACCCACTCGCTACAGCCGGTCTGTCCCAGCCGTGTGTAGTATAGTGACTACCCGTATCGTCGACATTCAAGCATCTACACCTTGTTCCCTAGTCCTCAACTCGTTTTTCATACGATATCAGAAAAGATGCCCGGTGTTCCCGACATTTTGAGTCCCGCCCAGCGGGATATTGAGCTCCTTTTGGCTGCTCAATGCCACCTCGGCAGCAAGAACCTCCAGGTGTGTAATTGAATGTTCTCGACACGATCTCGAAGTGCACTGGTAGGATCAACGTGATTGAGAAATATTCATGAACAAGAAGAATTGGTGGAATATATCAGTATCTACATCGAAACGTGACTAAGCAACATATTTATCGTCGGAGCTGAGAACCAGTGCACAAAAAAGAGAGCGAAATTTTATCTCGGCTGAGAGCTAATGGAGCGTTACGTTTAGACCCACATGGAGCCTTATGTCTTCAAAACTCGCACTGACGGTGTCAACATTATAAACATTGGCAAGACTTGGTATGTGGATTTTTAGTGGCAGTGCTAGCTTCAGCCAGAAGAGACGGCATGCTGATTATTTTGTCAGGGAGAAACTTGTTCTCGCTGCCCGTATCTTGGTTACGATTCCCAATCCTTCAGATGTCGTCGTTGTCTCTGCTCGTCCATATGGCCAGCGAGCGGTCCTGAAATTTGCTTCCCACGTCGGTGCCACCGCCATTGCCGGCCGATTCACCCCGGGCAGCTTCACCAACTACATTACCCGATCGTTCAAGGAGCCCAGAATCATTGTCGTCACCGACCCTCGCACAGACGCGCAGGCTATCAAGGAGGCATCGTACGTCAACATTCCTGTCATTGCCCTTTGTGACACTGATTCCCCCACCGACTTCGTTGATGTTGCTATCCCTACCAACAACAAGGGCCGACACTCTATTGGTTTGATCTGGTGGTTGCTTGCGCGAGAAATTCTGAGACTGAGGGGTGTTCTCTCGCGGGTTGAGACCTGGAGTGTAATGGTGGATCTCTATTTCTACCGTGATCCAGAGGAAACCGAAAAGGATGTTATTGAGATTCCTGCCCCTGCTAAGGAGATCGAGGCTGCCCCAGTTGTTGAGGCTGCTGATCAGTGGGACGTTAACCTTGCGTCTGCTAATCCAGCTACAGGCTTTGATGCTACTGCCATCACTGCCGAGGTCGCCGCTGGTGACTGGGATTAAAGAGGATATGGATAAGCGAAACTACGATTAGGAGGAACGCAAAAAGTACCGTGATGTTTAACCACCATTTCATGTGTTTATATTCGGTTTTGTAATAATATCAGACAGATACAGCTCTTCGTCTCCCCTGCTTTTTGATATTTGATGATCTTGTGGCGTTTCGATTGGATTTGATAGGAGATCGGCACGCGTTTGACACGAAACAAAACTAGATTCATATGCGTCCCGACCCACAGAATGCGATTATTCGGATCAATTTCGTACAAGTATATCTAATTCGCATATCCAATGTATCAACCAAAATAAACCGAACCCAAAGTAAAAGAAAGATGAAGTTACCACCGTTCGACACACATCCTGCAACCTTTACCAAACCAGCCAAGTTTTAAACGTCACCAAAATCCATATCTAATTTGATTCATTCAATTGTTCTCCGTATAGGTTTCTTTCGCCGTGTGACTTAGGATCGTCGGAACTTGAACTGGAACTTTTGTGGTCGAATTCTAATGGCAAGGCCGACCGAGGTTATGAGGATCATGCCAAATAAAACACCGAAGTTCATCCCAAACGTACTTCTGTTGTAATCCGTAGTGGTTGACACCGCGGCAGTAAGGAACGAGAACGCCAACGAAACGTAGCCAACAACTCTGTGGTATTTGTACAAGCTCTTAGCTCGATTAACCGAGCCGTATATGTACGGCGTCCAGTATTGCGTAATACCGACCAGTACATTCGCAAAGAGAAAAATGTAGGTTAGCAAACCTAGCCGGGCGTGCGCGGACTGAAAATGAATGCCTTGGTGCGCGGCCTTGTTGATGAAGATGATAGATAGGGCACTAAAGAACGCGATGCCTGCAATAACGTTGAAAATGCCATGAACAGTAGCGCCTAGCTGCTTCTCTGCCGCCGTCGATGTTGGCTGTACTAGAATGATTGACTGAGTGAGAGCGAATATGGCAAAGTTATTCAATGCCTATCATCCTGTTAGTGCCACGACTACGGAAGCTCTCACTATCCGGGTTTCTCTTACCGGGTGTCCAGTGAAGAATATGATGTCATTCACCATGATATGATAGAAGATATACAGAAAGATCCCAATCGCGCCGACTTGAGCGATTACAGACGACCGAGTGCTGTACAGATTCTTCCGCAAACCGATAGCTACATCAGAGCTCTCGCTGTTCACGGAGCGTAAACTTTGCCGATCGCTGGAAGCCATGGCATCTAGGGTGTCCCGAAGGTCAGACTGTGCGAGAAGTGGCTGACCTTCTCCAGAAGACATTCGGTTTAAAAGGTGACAAGTATGAGGCAGGAATCAGTTGATAGTCTGGCCGCGTGCGAAGCGTGATAGCGCGGCTTATAACAATCTATGGGCGCGGTATGGAGCTTGCGCCGCACTGCGTAATCCGGGTTCTGATGTCCTAATCAATTTAACGATCATGTAAAAGCGTTTGTGCGCTTGCAACTCGTTTCTGCATTCATCCTCGAACTTCGATAGGCACTGGCCGGCAGCCGGCATAGAGATGGCTCTATCCATAACTCTGAAGTTGTGACTGTTTATTTGATAACTACATCATATAATAATGGTGCATCTGATTGCTAAAAACCCCGTCCAAGGCTAGTTGAACCTAATTAACTGTTCAGACCTTTAATTTGTCCGCGAACGGACAGGACACGCACATGCGCGATTCCTATTGAGCGTCATTTCCGTCATATAGCTAGGGCTGCTTACACCAAGAGCAATGATTCGAATGCAATTGTCATGGACGCGGCAAAATGCTGCGGTCCGGGGCGGTTGGCTGCCTACTCGTTATCTTCATGATGATATTCACAGGATTTTGGAGCAGGTAGTATTCGTAGTTACGCAGGATATGTGATATCTCAGCTCTTACTGTCATTTGCTCGTAGGGACCTCCAGGTTGTCTCTTGCCGATTAAATTGCCACTGCGGATGACCAACAGGCCGTATCAAATGGGATTGATGGACCACTCCAGCCAAAGTAATGGCTGATACGCCCACTGATGAAGGCCCGCAGAGTGCCCGTGGCTGAGAAAGCATTAGCATCCTCTTTCAAAGTCAACAGCTCCAACACCTAAATAGCATCCGACATCAGAGACCTGCTGTTCAGTCAGCATGCTGCAATGGCCGGAAGATTCAAGCGCTTCATACGCAACCTGTAGCGCGAGACGCTGCTGCGGGTCCATGGATTTGGCCTCACGCCCAGAGATACCGAAAAACCTGTGATCAAACACATCCGGACTCTTGAGGAAATTGCCAAGACTCCTCGGTTCTCGCTGAACTTCGCTCGGGCTAAACCTCTCCACGGGAATATAGCGCAAATCAGCAGCCTTTCCACATCGCATCTCGCCCTGATACTGCTAGGTGTTTCACTGCTCGCCGCTGGGTTGCAACTATTCCGAACATGGTGGCGGCTCAGAAGCATTCCGGGACCGCTGTTGGGGAGCCTCACCAACTTCCAGCGGGCCTGGTGGGTGATCACAAAACGCGCCCATCTCATTCATCAGGAGATGCATGAGAAGTACGGCGAGCTCATACGCATCGGACCCAGTGCCGTGATGTTCAGCAATCCGGACGCTATTCCCACCGTGTACCTCACCAAGCTGGTTTCGTCAAGGGGCCAATTTTGTATCTCTCGTTAGATATCACCAAGTACCTAGGTATCGCCGCTAATCACATCGACTTGCATAGGGCGAATTCTATGCTTCACTGACCCCCTTTTCGAGGGGCACCGGCTCGGTGACGGCCATCTTCAACTGCCGCGATGACTGCTCCAAGATGACACAGTAGGTACCCAATCCCAAATCCGGTTTGATTCCTGATTTGAGACATTGCCTTCAAGTCAAGCACAGAATCTCTATACTGACTCAGATCTTGGAGAATCCCCTGGCTGGACAAGATTATATACAAAAACCGATTTGCGGATGCCATCAGGCGCGCACCGGGCCTCGTAATTCTGCGCTTTGTCGCTAATGTCATCAAGGAGAGGCGTGACCAGCGGGCGAGCGGACAGATTCCTGCAGCAGAGAAAGCATCAGGTAAGAAGGACTTTTTGAGTCACTACTTGGACATCCAGGACAAGAGCACAGAATTGCCGCCAAGGTGAGAATTCCATACAACATACAGCATGAAACTAGATCTTCTAACTATCGCAGGTGCGTTCACTGGATGGACCTTCTCCAACGTCATTGCCGGCTCCGACTCCGTCGGCACCTGCATGCGCACGACTGTATTCAAGATTAGTCATTATAATAGAATTATATTTGTAGTATATATATGTAACGCCCGGTTACGAATGTGACTCTGAATAGCTTTGGTCTGTACGTTCGATAGTATGTGACCCGAAGGATGGGTGCTAGTGTAGGCAAGTCTTGGTAGTTAAAAGATTCCGCATTCGAATTCTGACAAAAGTCGTACTAACCAATTGCTTGGATCGCCGTCAGCGTGAACTACAATTGGCCCGGTTTAACTTGGCGGTCGACGCAGGGGAGCATTTATTTTAACCTCGGCAGCTTAAAATGGGTCTCTGGCCGTTATCGGCAGCAGGCCCTGGGATAGGGTTCAAGCTTCTAGGGAGATACTTAAGCGGCGACCTTGAAGCGGGTCCACTGACGGCCTCTCCGGCTAAAACGACTGCATTGACTGTGTCCGACTTTCTGATTGCGACTATCTTCGTTAAATAACACACAATTGAAAAATGTCTTCTAACGCCCCTGGACCATGCTGCCTTACTGGCGTTAAGCACGGTATGTTTGTCCTACCTCGCTACCGCGTCCAAGTTAATGGCCGCATTGATCACTAACATATGACCCAGAGGGCCCTGTTACCGGCGAGATCATCGACTACCACGGAAGTATATACCCCTACTTTCATTAATTCTCACGATTGATCCAAGTACATTCATATCCTTGCAATTGAGAACCAATTGCGTCAACTGTTGCACTTGCAACACAGGCAGTACGGTTTGACGACGAATGGTTTCGTGATTGGTCAATTACGGACAGTTCTGGATATGCCTGAGTGAGATTGCGATAATGATGACAAAATAATTACAAAATCGGGGATATCAATTGTGCTTGTCAATTGAGTATGGGGATTGTAATTATACACGGATAAGCTAACGTTGTGTAGTCCAGACTTATGTCTCCGGTGACAAGACTTCCAAGAAGGTCATCTTTATCGTGACCGATATTTTCGGCCACGTTCTTTCCAACACTCAGCTGTATGCATCTCATATGAATGATCTCTAAGCCAAAAGACTTTAGCGCTGATATGAATTAGTATTGCTGATGATTTCGCTGCCCAGGGCTACTATGTTGTTGTGCCTGACCTTTTCGAAGGTGACGCCATCCCATGGACGCCTTTCGAGAAGCTTGGTGAGATCGACCTCCCTGGCTGGCTTGGTAAGCACTCCGTAGAGGTTATCGAGCCCATCGTCGAGAAAGTCCTCGGCCACATCAAGGAGGACTTCGCGCCAACGTCGATCGGTTCCGTCGGCTACTGCTTGGGCGCCAAGTACGTCGTCCGTCTCCTCGGCGACAAGAAGATTGACGCCGGCGCCATCGCGCACCCATCTTTCGTCACTGATGAGGAAGTTGAGAAGGTCACTTCGCCCTTGATCATCTCGGCCGCCCAAACCGACCCCATCTTCCCTCTCGCCAACAGAGTCAAGACTGAGGAAATCCTCACCAAGAACGGCGTCATCTTCGAAATTGCCGTCTACTCTGGTGTTGTCCATGGCTTTGCGTGCCGTGTCGACCCCACCATCGCTGTCGCGAAGTACGCCAAGGAGAGAGCATTCTTCTCCCAGGTTGCCTTCTTCGCTGAGCATCTCAAGTAAAAGGTTGCTTTTTGTCTTGGCGAGTGCTTATCTGAGTAATGTAATGAATTGGAATGTGCTTTTTGGGTTGACGTATGTGAATGAGTTGATGACCTGTTCTTTTGAATTGCTAACCACCTATTGCACAACTTCATAGTTTACAAAATACAACTCAGAGATCCTGTTACAAAATCGAACACAACAGTCGATACAATAACACAAAGCCCGTAGTTCCCAGTTTCCGACAAAGTCTACTCCAAAATAAAGTCCATCATAATGGTATACCTAATTTACACAAATACAACTGTCACTTTTTATTCCCAATTGAATTAACATTATTGCCGTTGCCAGCTGCCGCAGAATTCAAGTCCCAAACTATATCACCAAAGATCTCATTAAAAAATGAGTCGCTAGCTGATTGCATGCCGTTCGCGTTTCCCTCGTTCCGCTCTTGCTGCACCATCATAGGCTGTTGTGGTGGCAAGTGTTGTTGATGATGCTGTTGCGGATGCATCTGGACGATCTGAGCCACGTCCCCCACTAACGCAGCTTGTGGGATCGTTTGTGCTGGCATATCGATAAACCAGTTGGAAGACCCAAAATCTAAGAACGAGTTCTCCCCAACCCTATCCGTGTCGATAACAACCTGATCCTTGTTATTCTCCAATGCGCGTAACCATGCCTCGTCAAACTCGAATTGGTACGGATTGGGCTGCTCGTCTTCGATAGGCGGGAACGTGGGCGGTAGCACAAGCGTCTCTGTGAATGCCTGCTGTTGTTGTTGTTGCTGCTGCCGCGGTTGTCGAGGTAATGGTGGTAGCATTTGCTGCGGCGCCGTTTGGCTTATGTCCGTCATAACTGCAAGCACAGGCGTCGGTGCCATGAGAGACTGTGAAGTCGGCGGTGGTGGTTGCGAGCTCGGGATACTTCTCCGTCCATTTGAACCTCGCGGCGACGTCCCACTCGATTCTGACTTCGCAGCGGATGGGCTCGCTCCAGGACCTGCGTAGTCCAATGTGCCGTACCTAACTGTTGGCGATGGTGGCCTTGAAATTGCGGACGTGCGGTCAACGACATCAGCTTCAAGCTGAAGCTTGTGGAAGTATCTGTCTTTCAGCGTCGTGCACCAGCCACCAGCGATAGCCCAGTATTCCCGCAGGAGCACGAGGAACTTCAAGTTCACAGTCAAATGCTTCTTGGCCATCATCGAAATCGCAGAATCAGTCGAGAACGCATTTACTATATGTACCGTCGCCGAATTATATGCGCCAAAGCCAACAAACGCCGCAGGAAGCACATCTTCAACCTGGAGTGTGTCGTTCAGGATACCGGAGATCGCACATGCAGCAGCGGTCAGCTTATTCGCCGACCTTTCGATAAACGAGATTGGCGGAGCTTCGAATTTGGAGTTTGAGTGGTCGTATGGGTAAATGCATCGGTGCAGAGCGCAGAGGGATTGTTGAATGCAAACGTGCATGTGAACGAAGGTTCCAGCCTGCTGTGTTGCGTCCAGCGCAATCAAATTATCCCTCGAATAAACCAGATGAGGAGGTAGTGACGAATAGAAGCTGTCGATCTCACGTTCAAGCTTATGAAACTCCGAATATTCTGTCCAAGGCGCAAAATTCTCCTTCTTTCGATCCATATTGACGTATGAAGTGATATGACCCCACATAATAACCGACTTGACATGATATCCGGGGAGATCTAATGACACGCGCGGTAGTTCTGGATCGTTTGGCGGATATTCGCCCGTCAGGAGTTCCGTCACCACAGGTATGTTGTTCAAAAATGCATGATCACTGGAGGGAAGCTGAATTTGACATTCCTCTTCCATCAGCAAAAATGAACGCTTTGGACCTGAATGCGCGAGTCTGTCAAACACTAGCACACTCCACCATGTTTTCCGCCGTATTTCCCGATCAACCCAGCTCAAGTTTTGATCGTCGCTTTCCTTGTTGAGACCGAGAGTTGCCGCCATTCGCATTGACAAGCCAGAGTAAATTGCTGCACGACCGCCATTCAGACCGCAGAAATCGTTGAAACCCATGATCAATATGGCCTGCGTCGTTTCTACTGTGGGTTCGTCGAATTCCTGACTTAACAATTTCCTAGCTTCTTGTAAAAATGGTTCACCTGCAGAGTATCGCGGCTGGGTCATAATCTGTGGATGCCGTGAAAATCTTGCCGACACAGCACAAACCGCCAAAACTAAGAGCGGATTAACCTGACCAGCTCGCAGCCGCGGAATAAATGTCGGCTTGTGTAAGAACGAATAAGATTGGTTGTTGAGATACCGGAAATACAACTCCGTCAAATGATGAATAATTTCAAAGTCGGGCATATTCACATTCGCTAAAACACTGTTGACCTGAACACGATCTCTCGTGGGCGAATCAGCGTCGCCGCTACCGACGGTGTCTCCAAGACTGTGAATCAAATCCGAATCCACATCGTCATCAGCAGTCGCCGGATCCACACCAGAGCCCAGGCCCTTGAATGTTCCATCCGCTGCACGTTTCAATCTCTGCTTTGCCGATGCGCTGTTGGTGGAAAGGTCGAAGGCATTACTACTGTTCGCCGCCGGAGTGATGACGTTGGTCGACGTAGATGAATTCGAATCTGAATGTTCTCTTGGCAACGACGGTGATGCCGACAGCTTAGATGCATGATAAGGTGACGAAATATTGCCCACAGCAGGCGGTTTTATGTGGCGTTCCATCATTTCGAGTCGCTAAAGGATAAATGTTAGTCAAATATTACAGAAAAGGGCCCTTAGAGCAGTATCCACAGAAACATCGCGATAGCTAATTCTGATAATAATTGGACGTCGCCTTGACGATGGATGTAAATTTGGATCCGCTCGCGCCATATATAGCGGAATCACTTATCCGGCTTGGCAGAAATGCGGAAAAGGTGCCAGAGCCCAATATTCAAAATAAAAGTCCAACATCAATATACAAACAGCACTGGAAAAGTAGAAGTTTCTACGAACCTTGTTTAGCATCTCGTGGTAGCCAAACCTTGAGCCTCGGTTTTTGACCGCCGGATATTGGCAAGGGACATTGAGCCGGAGACAGTTCCCACACGCGGGTCTGTCGCCAGAGCATTTGACCTTGAATACCATCAGTACCAGTCTAGTAGATATTTCTGGAAAACTGTGTCAAGGGTTTAGGTACAAGGTAGCGGATATGCAGACATGGGCTAGTCTTATACCTAACAGACAACAAAAGCGACGTAGACATTGCAAACATAGACTAACCTTTTTTTTCCTGCAAGCGATACAAGCGATGACTAACTTTCGCTTATCACCACCTGGGCCGCCATGGTGGGATGAGTGGCCGAGTTTGTGGTGGTGCTCATTGGAGCCGTGCTTAGCCGAATCATCATTACTGTCGTGTGCGTGCTCTCCGGACGAGGTTGGTAGGAGTTCATGACGGTGTTGTTGGCCTGCAGCTGACGGAGAGCACGGGATTGATTGAGGATTGCCAGAGACAGGCATTATTATTTATGCTGGCATGCGAGCGGGGTGACGGAGGAGAGACGCTGTTGGATCAAACCGCACGCGGTGAACTGAGGCGTGAAGAAAGAACGCCTGCCGCTCAGCCGAACGTCGACGAGAGTAGTCGTAGTACTCCACGCCAATTAGATAGAGGAGGGCTCCCACCAAGCCACGGATGGAGCAGAACAGTCAACGGTGTGTACGCGCAAACGGGTTCCGATGGAAGTTGGGCACAGTGCAAGTAGCAATTAGAATAAACTGACGATGTAAGTGTAGCTGTTCGCTTTAACAGAAACATATGCTCAGTTGTATCATTCTCCCAAACTGGTGCGGCGCTCTTAAGCTTGTTCTGGTACAGATCCTGCAGGAAGCTCCATATTTTAATATGTGCAAGCGTTTTCTCAGCAAAGGCACCAAAACAGAGGCATCCCCGCGCTTTCCGCTGAGGTTAGGGCTATACTGTGGCCAATCACGCCGAATGTGTTAATTCGCGATGCGTTATTATTATCATTATTAAAACGTCCACAATGGCCCGGCTGATATAGGATTTTGGAGACGGCATCTTTTCAATTCTCAGAGGTCTTGCCATCAAGCTGTTGGCGTCATCGCGGATCTCGTCTGGAAGGTGCGTCTTTCATCTGGGGGCATGAGTGGAGTCCTGACGGACTGAGATCCTCTCTAATTCGAGTGCGCTCATTCGCCCTGGAGCAAGGGTAAGTCCAAGGATGGCGAGATCCAAGCCACTTGGACACTACCAGTTCCGGGGACGCGTACTCGACTGTGGGCACGGGGGATAAGGAACGGTGTTAGAATTTTCTCTATCACTATTATGTTCCTGTTATTTTTCTGTATATATATATATACATATATACATATGAGAGGCCAGCTTCTTGGAGCTGGCCGTTGTCACTTGTGACCCATGGCAGGGCGAAACCACCAGACATTTTTGTTGTATTTCTTGCTAATTTTGTATGTCTGGTCGGCCGTCTAATACAAGTAAGTGTGCATTCCTGACGGGTAAATTGGATAACCCTAACCTAACTCAATGACGAGCGCACCGCCGCACAACACGTTCGGGTGCGTTGCGCTCTAGTGCGTGGTCAGGGTCGAACATTGTCGAAGTATAATAATAATTACAACATGCTGACGACCGCTTCAACAAAATATCATTGGCTCAACGTCATATCATCCGCTTGTCACTCTCCTAGATTTATCCTCCCGCCTATAGCATACTACGCGCCATTGCTCGACTCCATTTCGTCAACAGACGCATTGATTAATATTCGCCATGTCCCTCAACTGGGTTATGCTGGCGCGGAATCCCGTTGATGCATACGTCCCCCTACCTCACGAAACTACTATTTATCGTGCCCCTCAAAGAACCTCCTTCAAGCTCAGACCTGTCGGGAATCAATCGCCGTCCGGTTCCTCCGTCTACCCGGGCAATTCACAATCTATTCCCCGTTCTGTGAAGCTCGACGCCTCCCAAGGACGACTCATACTGACTTCCCATCGTCTTCTGTACCTCCCTGATTCTCCCACCTCCGTCTTTCAGTCTTTCGCTGCACCGCTTCGAAACGTTTACGATTCTCATATTACACAGCCATGGTTCGGGCCAAATATGTGGTCCTGCGTCGTGGTCCCCGTGCAAGACGGCGGATTGCCAACAGGGTCGCCGCTTGAGGTCACTGTCACTTTTAAGGACGGCGGCGCTTTTGAATTCCAAGAGTGCTTTGAACGGATAAGAGATAGAATGCAGGAAGGAATCAACCATATTGACGAACTTCCAACGTACTCCGCTCCGAGCTATGGTACTCCAGCCGTTCCAGTTGAAGTACCTGTCGCCAATCCCGTGAACACAACGACAACTGCTGTTCCAGCTGGAACTGCGGTGAATGATGAACCGCCGCCATACGACGCTGTTATTTAAAGTTATTATTGCTATTTTTTTTAGAATACGATTAATCTCAAATATCACAATAATGTCTAAGGCGCTTGTGTTTGCCAGCCCCAGTTTTCATTCAAGCGCGGCAATGATGGGTTTTGTTTGGTTTTACGGTTTCGGTTGTTGGGGCTTGATATTGTTGGTTATATCAGATATCCGTAGTTAAATATTGTAATCTTTTGCTTCTCTAATGCATTTTGCTTCTCTAATGCAATGCTCTTTGTATGATGATAGGATGGGTGTTGGTGTTTCTGTTGGTAAATTTTCTCTCTCATGATTTTGTGTATATGGGAATATAGAACAAGGCCACTTGGCCTCTCTTATATATGAATCTATGGAATCTTAATTTCTGTCTTTCTTATGTCCTGTGGACTAGGCTGGTGTTCGTGAGGATAGCATCCATGATTAATTTACGTTCAAGTTGGAGGATTGTGGGGTGCCATGCCACAAGTCTGCAGGTTAGGGTATTCAAATTTGTGTCGGCCGAGAGAATGGTGACATCAGGCATCATGTCAATTACATTACCACAAATTCCGGACATAAATTAATTGTATCAAAAATGTACACAGAAGTCACAAAATACTCCTTGCCGAACAGTTTATTTGTCCAACCGGACTTACACACGCACTCTAGACTTTCCTCTTTGGCCTTGTCCCTGCATCACGACTCACCATCGCCGTCCGCCTCTTAAACTGCTCTAAATCATTCCTCAATTCCGCCAAGTCCAACTGCATGGCCTCCACGGCCTCTTCTACGTCACCATCTGGAATTCCAAGCGATGGCTCATGCAAAGCTTCCTGAATGTCTGGTCCAGCATGCAACTCGGATGGCGCGCGCTTCGCTCTGGCGTTCTCGATCTCAAACCGCAGTCGCTCGAGTTTTGAGGCGGTAACCGTCCGCGCAGCAAGTTTTGCCTCGATTTTCTTTCTGACGGACTTTACTGAGAAGAGAGCGGTCATAATAAACAATCCTATGTGAATGTAAAAATAGACAGTAAGCCACGCTCTCACACTGTCACTGAAGCTCAACAGCATAAACGGCTGTACTGCATATGCCATCGTTAACTGTGTGCCCACATACGTGACAGCGTCATAGTACTTCTTGTAAGGGCTTGGTTGGCTCAGATCTGGTGTTAGGAAGAATGGCCGAATGTATCGTCTAGCAGCCCGGCCGCATGATTGCATGAAGGCCCCGGTCACAAATGTGAGATAGTATCCCGGAGACACGCCGTGCCAAAACGCGGACGTGAGGAAAGTGATCAATGTGCTGATGAATCCCGGCTTCTTCCCCTTGGGAGTCACACGCAGGTACACGTACGTCTTGAGCCACTTGTTTGTGTTCATGTTCCACGTTTCCAGCAATGTGTACGTATTCTGCCCAGTTTCGAACCTGTACGGATCAATGTTCTTCACGCGGTCCCATTTTCGCTTATTCGTAGAAGGATCAACGCCATTGTAGCTCAATCCGGATAAAGTACATGCACCTTCCGAAAGCGACCACGCGCCGTAATACTTGAGTCGATAGTAGAATCCGAGCGGCCACAAATAAAAGATGCGGAATACGAACGGACGTGCCCTAAACTCGTTCGAGAGTATATAGTTAGGCGAAAGGACCCTGCCTAAGCCAATCCACAGACCAATCCACAGCACACCTTCAAGCGCTTTGCGTGCAGCGACGCGACCACTTCGTGGAATTTTTCGCTTACGCGGGGCCTTTCGCGGTTTGCCGTTCACGGCTTGTTTCGCCGCCGATTCAACTTCAAACATAGAGAAATCAAGCCACCGCCTAAACTCGGCGTAGTCAAATGACGGTCCCACTAGGAGGGAGGGAAAGAAGAAGACGTAGGTCAAGAAGTCAATGACAGGCGGTAGCGTTGTCAAAGCGCGGTCTTTCTGAATCGAGCTCAATTCCTTCAACACCGTTTAGCTACACTCACGACTGGGAAAGACTAATGTACATACAGTTGACGGTCGGCGGCCGTCGTGAACATTCCATCCAAAGGCTGATAGCTTCATCACAAGCACCATCTGCGCGCCTGTAATGTCAACCTCACTCTCCCACAACGGATTGAAGTATCGATGGATGTGGTTGATTGTTAGGTGTCCCATAAGAAAGACAAAAACTGCCCATGGCATCAGAGGGCCCTTGACATATTTGGCCAGTGCGTACGTGCCAAAAGAAGAGATCAGTAGAGTTTGAAGGCCCCCCCAGAAATTGAAGATGCCGAGTAAGTAGAACGCGGATACACTTAGACCCCAGCTTGTTAGACTACTTCCATTGACCCGAAAAATGCAGATCTGCATATGAACAGCGTACCTTAAGCAAAATATCTGCTTATAAATAGGTCTGGAATCTGGTAACCGCTTGAGAACCGCGCAGAATGGATATGACAAAATGAAGGTTAAAAACAGCTTTAACGGGTCTTTGGGCATGCCAATGCACTTGGCTATGCTACCCATGATCGATTCAACGACCTTGAGCATAGTGACAGCCGGCCCGACGATATAGTCCGAGAAAACCGACAACGGATGATGGGAGATGTCCTGAGCGCTTCAAACGCAGTCAAGCTATGTGTGTCCGAACGAGACACGTGAAGTATCCCGCTGGCAAGCTTCCACCGTGTAACCGTTTTACGAGCAGCGTAAACTCCTTACTCGTTCTTCTACGCTATATCAAATAGTATGGTCCTAGAATACCAAAACTCGATCATCTAGTTTATTATGTAGTATATTATACAATATTGGTGTATTTGATTGTACTATGAGGTAGCATTTTCACGTCAACCTGCCCTTTAGTTCCCTTTACACCCAGCTTAGCTATATACAAGTTGAACTCCAACAATCAATAATCGCTAATCAAGTATGCATATAGCAAACAATGTGACAGTTACAAGGTTAAGATTTAGTCCATGATTCTGGTGATCATACCGGTACCGACAGTCTTGCCACCCTCACGAATGTTGAATCGCTGGCCAGGCTCGATGGGAAGAGGTGAGAGCATAGAGCACAACAACTCGACGTTGTCACCGGGATTGACCATTCTGACTTCACCGTTCTCGTCGACATCCTTTCCGTCGGGGAAGTTCAAGACGACGGTGACGTTGGCGGTGCGGATGAACATCTGGGGACGGTAGTGGTTGGTGAAGCCGGAGCGTCTGCCACCCTCTTCAGCGGACAAAATATAGAAGGAAGCAAGGAACTTGCTGGAGGACTTGACGGTACCAGGCTTGGCCATGACCATACCCCTTCGCAGCTGATCACGACGGATGCCACGGACTAAAATACCACAATTGTCACCAGCCATGGCCTTGTCAAGCTCCTTTCGGAACATCTCGATGCCGGTAGCGGTCGTCTTGATCGGCTGGGGGTTGAAACCGACTATCTCAATTTCCTCGCCCTTACTCAAGCTACCACGCTCCACACGACCAGTGACAACAGTACCACGACCAGAGATAGTGAAAATATCCTCAATGGGCATCAGGAACGGCTTCTCAAGATCACGTTCTGGAGTAGGAATGTACTCATCGACGGCGTCCATAAGCTTATGGATTGCCTGCTCACCGATTTCGGGCTGACGGCCCTCAAGAGCGCAAAGAGCGGAACCCATAATGACTGGAATTTCCTCACCATCAAACCCATAAGACGAAAGGAGCTCACGCATCTCCATCTCGACGAGTTCCAACATCTCACTATCCTCAACAGTGTCGACCTTGTTGACGAAGACGACCAAGTGCTGGACACCGACCTGGCGCGCGAGAAGAATGTGTTCACGAGTCTGGGGCATCTGACCGTCAGTGGCAGCGACGACAATAATCGCGCCATCCATCTGAGCGGCTCCTGTAATCATGTTCTTAATGTAATCAGCGTGACCAGGACAGTCGACATGGGCGTAATGGCGCTTGTCCGTCTCGTACTCGACGTGAGCAGTAGAAATGGTGATACCACGTGCACGCTCCTCAGGAGCCTTGTCGATAGCAGCGTAGTCCTTGAACTGAGCATAGCCTTTCTCGGCCAAAACTTTGGTGATGGCCGCAGTAAGAGTGGTCTTGCCGTGATCGACGTGGCCAATGGTACCGATGTTGAGATGAGGCTTCTCACGGCTGAACGTGGCCATTCTTCGAGCTAGTCAAGCTGTTAGAATGCGTTACGCTCCCTTTCAAAATAAGAGCTGAGCAAAATATACACCTACTTGACGTAGAGAATCGGGCAGCAGCACATGAAGTCTCCGCTGTTAATGACTGAATTAGCAATCTTCCAGACCCACCAACCACCAGTAGTATCATCCAACCGCACCCTAAACTTACCATTAGAAACAGCAGAGACCGCAGTGCGTACTAAACCACGCGCAATCGGCGCCAAAGTCCTATAGAAAGTGGCCATGGAGAACAAGGCTTCTCAAACCAAGACAGACAAACTTCAATAAGCTGAATCTACCTATATACGCCAGATTCTACCGCCAATGGTTCGCAGTTAATCCAGAAACGCGCGGTAAGTGGAATTGGATGGTAGAGTGTGAGTGCAACTGTCGGAAGATTAAGCGCAAACGCCTAAAATTCGAAAAAAATTGTTCGACTCCGAGATCATTGCCGCATCCGGGTAACCAATGTTGCAAACCAAACATATAACTCACTATGGAACTTAGGACAAACAATTGGTACGATTCTCATAGCTATGATGTTTAATTACGCTAATTCAGATGGCTAAGACCATTCGTGTTCAAATATTATGATTATTATCAACGTCCCACGCAAGTAAAATGCTATGAGAAGTATTATATTCGTGTTTATGTATTAACAATAGCCTACACATCGTCTGCACATCTACTGTATTGATACAGCTCCTTAGAAATATCTTCACGCCGTAGTCATATATCTCTCCTTACCTCCTCCTATTGTAATAATGCCATGGGATACATTAAGAAGAGAAGTTATGCCGGACGTGACACGTGCCGTCATGTACTGTCGCCATCATTATTCACGCTCTCCTTGCTGCCACTCCCGCTAATGTTGGTACTCTCGTCTCCTGCGCTCTCTCCCAATAGGAGATACTGCAGTATATCACCAAGTGTAACTATCCCTTTCAGTTTCCCGTCACCGTCGACAATGATTAATCTGTGCAACCTCGACCTTCGAATTGTGTCCATAATGGTATCCAGTCTGTCCTGGTCCGTACATGTATACACTCCTTCGAATTCCTGCGCTATGAGTTAGTGTCTATTGTCAACAAAGCAGCACAAAAATGAAGACATACTTCCGACCGACGCATCAATGCCTCACCGACAGTGAGTTTTAAGTCATTGTATATACCGCCTTTGATCAGTGTGAGCACATCGATAGACTCATAAATATTCTGCAAAACCCCGTCATTATCGAGAATTGGTATGCTCGACACTCCCTTCGACGCCAGAAGATGTATGACGTCAATGACTGGAGTGTCCATCGTCGCTGTCGCCAAATTGCTATGGACGCCGATATCCAGATCTTTTAGTGGTTTTCGGAGCATCCTAGTCTCCTTGCACTATAAACGGAAATAGTCAGTACCGGAGGATAAAGATACAGCGCGAGCGCACTCATCACCAACCTACATTCTGGGCAACGAATTTCAGGATACGATACTGTGTCAGCACACTTAACACGATCTCACGCTTCTTCTCTTCTTCGTAATCTATTAATGGAATCCTTCGTCCCTTGCTAGCAATCATCTTCAAACACGCATCGTATAGCCGCTTGAACGGGTGCACGGATATCGTTTCGAGAGGCTGCAAACCAATGGCCCTTTCAACATCGCGAAGACCCTCCAGGGTGAAATGATCAATCTTATCCATCTTTTCTGGGTTCTGATAGTAATACTGAATGACATTTATGTAGTCTGACGATGTCAGTAGACCGGCGAATTTTGACGTCTTTGAGTTCCATAATGGTGCGGAAACAATGCCTTCGTGCAAGTTAGTTCGGACGGCAAAGAGAATATTTTGTATGACCTCGATATTACCATTTTGTATAAGAATGTTTAGAGATTTGCGAACAAGAAGAGAGGTATCGAGAACCAACAATCTAAAACTGACCGGTAAGACGTCATACGCAGTCTTACCCTTCAAGAATGCACGAATCGCTTTCTGTACGCACAAATTCGTTAGATAGTTGCCCTGGAATAGTACAGCCAAACGTACCAGTCCCTCACGCTGCTCCAAATCAATAATATCCTCAGTCGCTGTAAATTGCACATCCTGAATGGCGATGCGTGAGCTCGCTGGCGGTTCCATGATCGTATAGTCGCAAACAGGACGCACACCTGACTGCCACTAGCTACGTATTCAATTCAGATCGAACAAGGATCGACTAGCGGACCGGCTTGCTCGCACGCACCAGGAGGGAGAGACTGCAAGCAGCGGCGACAGTTGTCGTGGTCGTCAACGTCGTGAGTGGCCGCTTGGAAATAAACAAGCAGATCCAGCTGGATGCGTAGCCGAGCTATAGAAGCTGCCAGTGGATGACGGAGAAACAGGCGGTGGGCAGCGATCACGGCAAATGAAGCAACTGAAGACAAATACCGCCATCCAGTAACCCTGAAGATCATCAGTCGTCGGTTACTGGAGTAGTGCTTGAAATCGCACAGCCGACGACGATGGTGTTGGGATTCGTACGACCCGCACAGTTAGAGCGGCTCTAATAACATTACGGCTCTAAACACGCCATCATCGCTTCCTTGCGGCTTAATTCTCACAGTTACCAGACAAAACTCGGACCCAGGTTTACAGGTTTTGGCGTGGATACGATCACCGTCGCTCTGACCTGTCGTGCATAGTTATGTCATATTAGCCGTCGCCGTTTCTCGGGTCGAGCTCGTCCACTTATCTTGCATCTCTTCCCTGTGTGAAGCCCGCTTGCTTCTCGAGCCAGAGTCCCTTGTCTGGACATTTTACGCCCCATATACGGCAAAAATGGCCACAGCACTTCGATGCGAAAGTGCTGTTCGTCGTGCGGTCGTGAGACTACAACTGAATCATCCCCTCTCGTGCCGTCGGTTCCACGAGGTACGTCGACGATGGTCTACAATTGAAGTAGCACAGCAGCGTTACCATGCCGTTAGATCAGTGCCGCCAAGTACCAGTCACCAACGGCGTTGTACATCTGAGCGTAAATCTGTTAGACGATACAACACTGATGCAGGCAACTCAGAGTCAGTACGCGAAAACAACAATCCGTTCTCGTCGGTAAATTTCGAAATTCCTTTGGCGGGATATGTTGATTTGTCCCCTAGACGGCGCCTTATAGAGGTCACTGGGCCGGATGCCTTTAAGTTCTTACATGGGTTGATCACAAATGAACCGCCGTCTGGCCACGATGGAATATATGCCACTTTCTTAAATGTGAGGGTACGTCATAATCATGATACATAAGTTTCGGAATAGACCTCTAACGTGTGCGTTGTAGGGCCGAATAATGTATGACGTGTTCCTTTATCCAGCACTGCACAACAAGAAATGGGCTAGCCAGAATCCGATAGACAATCCCGAAACTGCGACGTATCTTATCGAACACGATATTGGTGTCACCGACCAGTTGTACAAGTATCTCACGTTCCGAAAATTACGCGATAAAGTTGCACTACGTAAACTTACGAACTGGAAGGTCTGGTTTGCGTGGGAGGATGATCCACAGAACTTACTAACGCGCCGGATAATGCACGAGCCCACAGAATACGATGCCAAACCGTCCCTTAGAAAGACACCGCAGTTCATCGGTGCAAACGATAATCGTGCTCCTGGGTTTGGTGTGAGGATGGTGCTATCAAATGATGCTGCAAGCCCGCTTTGGCCGTTACGTGTCTACGAGGAAGAGCGAGTTGAGTCGTTTGTCGAGGCTGATATAACAACGTATAATGTTCGACGTGTTATGTACGGAATTCCAGAGGGAACCCAAGATTTCCTTCCGGGCGATCTGCTACCTATGGAAAGCTGTGTCGACATGATGGGTGGCATCAATTTTGACAAAGGCTGTTACGTCGGCCAGGAGCTTACCACGCGTGCCAAGCGCGTTGGAATAACCAAAAAACGACTTGTTCCTTACACGCTTTACGACCTGTCCTCGGACGAGATTCCAGGCGAAGTTGAGTACAACTCAGAGTTTGCATTACCTGACGGTATTACTCTGCCTTACAAGAGTCCGATAGTTGCCGCAAGTGCGCAACCGAAAATCAATTCGCGTGGAGAAGTGATGCGGTCAGTTGGTAGGTTGATATCACGAACGGCGAATATAGGGCTCGCGAATGTTCAGCTAGATTGGGTTGACAAGGGTGAAGAAGCCGAACCGTGCCGTGTGATTCCCACTGATGAATATGGAGCGTTGAGTCTCAACGACACTACATCGGCGGATGAAAAGATAGGCATTGGAATCAAATTCTTTAGACCGTTCTGGTGGCACGATGCTGACAGAGTGTTCGTACCGCCGACGAAAGAAGAGGCGGGGGCGGAGGCAGGAATTGACTCTAGCGCAGGCAACGGATTATAGACAGAGTATAAAGAATTGTTGGCTCTTGGTCAACATCCATATTAACCCCATGACTTTATATATACGAATATGTAGAGTCTAATTTTGACAGCAGACAGTAAGACACTTGTTAGCAAACCGGAATGGTGGAGAAGAGAAGACTAGAAGGCTACGAAATGCTTACAATGTTTACGTCAGTAGTTGACAATATATGTACGGGTGAGTGCTTTTAGCTTGACGTGATAGATGATGGTGAATGACAAGGTTCGAATACCTTGGGCGGATGGGATCCGTGTTCTACCCAGGCCCGCAGAGGTAATCTTCGGCTACGAGGAGGGGTAACAAAGAAGCAACTGACCAACAAGTGTACATATGTACAGACGTGCTATGAATGAATTTATAAAGCAGCTCCTTCTCAAAGGTAGAATGCAAGAAGAAGAATTAACATCAACATCAGTATTGCAGTATACAAGCCCGGGAAAAGTAATCGCGCAAATAATCTCATAACCCCTACATTGTGCCAGTGCTAGAATTCAAGAGAGTTAATTAAATTTGGAATCTCAGGGGCATAGTATAGGTTGAAAAATCATCGAACGTTGACATGAAGCAAACAAAAATTGGTCGGTGGAATCAAAAGTACGCTTCAGGGTTCACGGTTCTGGTCCAACATTGCGCGAGAAGTTGGCATGGCGCGAAAATTCTGCGCGGTCGCGAATAAGCTTAGAAAATTCTCTGAAATTCATCCTCGGACGCCTATTGCCTAATGTGGTTATGCGTGGCTGTTGCAATTTATCATCTGGCCAGAGTATGGAGGAAATAAAGGTCGCCCGCTCTCTATTCGTAGGTTTTCACGCCCCTGGTTGCCATATCGATGAGATGGTGCGGCTCAAGGAAAGTTGAAGCCGGAGAGAACCCAAACAGGGCGCTTCTTCTAGATATTACTTAAATTCTTATCTACTTCAAACCTTGATGTTTTCGCTTTATAATAGTCATGTCCAGTCCGAGTCAATCACTGTCATTATACAGCATTATATATTCATTATGAGCACCTCGCACTATCTCTAAATGGCTTTCCGACGTTGGGTGACTTTTCCAAGCTTAGATATCTAAATTGGAAATCTTACGATGCTGATTGGTTAAACATGTTTAAAGTTGGTTAATTTTGGGCAGTGAATGTCGGAAGAGTTCTTACTTCTTAGATTGACGTGAAAGCCAAAAAGTGCCAGCAGCTGCGATAATGTGACTTTTAATTAAGATGTGACAAGTTTGTCGGGACTAAACTGGATGTACATTAACGGCAGCTGCGAAAAAGTCAGCAGCGCGTCGCACGTTGAATGAACAGTAATGGTCCCAACCCAACATCGACATTCTGCTCCCTCATTAGCGTTATCAACACCAACGCGTTGTCCGTCCACGCGAGCTTACAGATAGGGCAGTCCTGGCTGCAATTATTTGTCCTCAGACTTTCTGCGCGTGTGCGAAAGCTTACTTTGCCAATCTACAATGTCTGCGGAACCGACTTCAAGCGCACCACCGCGCGGAGAGACTGTCCCACTTATACAGGCACAGCTACACGCTCGGCTCTTAAATCTCGCTAAACAGAGTGACCCGGCTCTTGCAAAGGCAGACAGAATCCTGTCTGCATCGTCGTCACTAGACTTGAATCTCATGACGGCTCAGTACGCGCTCGTCTTTGTCGCAGAATCGATCACAGCTGTCCACAATCGACGCGTGCTACTGAAAGTCTACACACAGCTCTCGTCGCTTGTCAAGTATTTTAGCGGATTTACCCTGGTGGCTGCCGATGTTGCCGTACCTCCGCCATCTGTGGCCGTGCGAATGCGGGCATTGAGTTCGTTGATCTCGGATGTTCGGATTTTCCACCGATTGTGGGGATTAATTGGGCTCTTACGTTGGGCTATCGCGACGTTGCAGGCACCACCAAAAGACGCGGTGCTGAAAGCCGTGGCGTTCACGCAGGTAGTCAGCAACATTATTTACCAGCCACTTGAGAATATTGCGTATTTGGGATCGCACGGTATCATTCCCTTCAGCAAGGCAAAGATCAACCGATTGTGGGTCGTGAGCTCTCGGCTGTGGGCTGCGCATGTGATACTCGAGTTTGTGAGACTCGCTCGTGTGAAGTATTTGACGAAGAAAGACGTTTCGGAGCAGAGTGGCGAGAAGGCGACCGACGGCCACACCGCTGACACGTTGTGGCGACGACAACTGATTGTAAATGCTGCGTATTTCCCGCTTACAATTCATTGGTCATTGGAGACAGGTTTGCTCACAGATCTGGCTGTGGGAGCGCTTGGGACAATTGCCGGCGGCGCGAGGCTTGTTCCGTTGTGGAAGCAACAATAAAGTATGTCAGAGCTTGTAGGATCTATGGCAGAAGTTTTGTATGGTTTTGGCGAATATACGTACAATTGTCGCAGAGGTCGAAGATGCATGAGTCTGGGAATATTTGAATGTGCTGGACAATTCCATTGCGTGATTGCCACGTAGCCGGATGGCATACACTGTACGACAGTTATCTGACAATCGATCGCACTTTTGAAGTTGACTGCACGATGACAAGCACGCCGCTATAATTAACTCCAAGAGGAATAACCAACGTAGCAAGCCATAAATCCCATGTCCCTTTATGTGTATAATTCCATCCAAAAACACCATTCGGCACAGACCTCTCCACCAATGCTAAATGCTAATCCTCATATGCAACTGCAACTGCAGGGCGTCCGTCTATCTCTTCCCTCTCAATAGTTGCTATCCGTTCGATTCCATTGATAACAGCAAGCACTTTAGATTTGGTAGAGTGTGCCGTAAATCTATTACCAGTAGCGACTGCGAATTCATGAGTTGCTCGATGCTTTTATTAAGAAGGAAAACGCCATATTCAAACCGGTAGTACACAGAACCTTTCAGCCATAGCGGAAACGTCCGCGATCCCTGAAATTCGCTGACCGGGTCTTCTATATACGAACGACTGCCACCGGGATACACCGGGTACCGTAACTTCACGCCCAAATAAAACGACAGCAGGTATACCAGGTGGGCAGTGTATCCCAGTGCGGTACCCAATAATTCCTCGTCGTAGCCGTCGTAGCTCGTGTTTGGCAGCTCGACACCTCGAATTGAAAATGCCAGTGTCCGTCCAACAATCGGATCGATGGGATAAATCTTCTCCAAATCCTCACATATCCGCCTCCGCTGCTCCAAAATCTCGAGACCAACCGCTCGCTCAGCCTCCCTCTTGCGGTCTAGTTCAGCTTTGCAATTATCCAGCGCAATAACGCCTTGTTCCAATTTCTGTCTCGCGACGTTCAACTCGAGCTTCCGCAGTTCGAGCTTAGTCGATAGTTCGTCCCGTCGGTGACGACTGCTTTCCAGCCTGCTTCGTTCTGTGTTGAGGGCTGCGCATTGGAAGTCTAGCCATACCCTCTCTTGCTGTGATCGAATAAGAGACTTAAACGCATGGCCGTTCGACAGTAAAAATGTCGAGATGGCCTGCTCGTTTTTGAGGCGGTGGGATTCAGCTTCGAGAATGCTTTTCTCGATCTTGTCGAGCTTCATTGTGTTGTGTTTGTGAGAACTATGAGTAGTTCAATTGAGGTAAGCACTGTGTTGGATTGTATGACACACCGCCGTCTTAATGTCATCTGTATACGAAGGGGTTGTAAAATATTCAGGACTGTGCTCCTGGTAAAAGCGTCGGTCTCGTGAAACAGTAGGCGGCAATCGCTATCTTGTCTCGCAGTGACGCCTGCTCGGCTTTGCAAAATTAATAAACGGGTGATACCTTAGACGCCCTGACAATCCATTCTTGCGGCATCCACGGTGCCCAATTGGCTAGTCAGAATGCGAGGACCTGTGGCTGTAGTGTCCGGTGTGCGAAGTTGAGGACTGTGTGTCGTCGGCGATGAGGTGCATCATGATAAAGTTGCGCGAGCGCTGGCGATAGCCATAGCGACCGAAGTCTGACTTTAATAGACACGGATCACCGGTCTCGGGCGTTATTCCGAAGGTAATGGACAAACGAGTGATATTACAGTATTTTACACATGTACATAGTATTTGTAGGAAATTTGGAAAGGGGATAATATGTTAAATTTATTGCTGCCGTACAAGGTTGGCGGGTTTGCGTAGTCGCTGAGATAATAAGGTCGACATTAGCCGCGCACACACTGATTCTTATTCAAAAAATAGTATTTAAAAATGCAACGCTCGTCTCGGGTAGCAAGCAATCATCTGGACTTGCATATATTAAGCTACATGTGGAAAGTTGCACCAATAAAATAGCGGGGCGCCAATTAAGTGCTTGTCCCTGCGGTTGTTCTAATTTGACGACGGATCCGTCTCCGCAGTTAAATCTTTCACATACTTCCTCTATATACCAGCGAATCCGGGACTCGCTCAACCGACAGCCAGCGAGCAATACGAAAGGCCGTCGCCAGAAAGTCCCGGAATCAAGGATCCCTCACATGCTGTGCACCGTCCGCGCCGGGATCTCGCGTGCCCCTGGTGCCCCGCAGAACAACAATACTAAGCTGGTCAGCCTCATCAACACCCTTCCGCTTACATATTTCCACACCGCAGCAGGATCCCGTCGTGGTTTATTTGCAATTGCATCAAGAAAGACCGGGTATAGACATTGTAGATCTAGACAATTTTCAGTTAGCGCAAACATGGCAAGTCAGTTGTATGCGGATTCTAAGGCGCCGGTGTCGTCTTTATCGGCCAAGATGCATTTTGAGAAGCTGACAGAGAAGGAGAAGCTTTACGCGCATTACTTTTCAAAGTATGTCTGTTTTGTTCAGAAGAAGCGTGACGGGATAGGATGTGGAATTGCGTTTGTCTGCGGAGCTAACAGATTGCAGGGCAGCACATTACGGCACCCGTATCGTGCTTCGCCAAGTTTCGCCAGCATCAGAGCAAGTGTTCGATCTGATCCTCAAATTCTACCGCGCCGTGACGACGTCATCGCCTGACACGCCAATTGCGGACATTTTGACTGCGGCACCGTTTTCGTTATCCGAAGATGACTCGAGTTATATGCTCGAGTACTTCTCGCAGTTCTTGTCCAATCTCGGAAACTACAAGTCGTTCGGCGACGTGAAGTTCATCCCACGCATTTCGTCGACGACATTCGCGGCCGCAATCGCAGCAATCGGGGACGAGAGTTTGACGACCGCGTTCCATGTGGTCGAGGCTGCGATTTACGATACCGAGCCTAGCGCTTCGGTGTTGCTGGGGTACCCGGAGAACGGGCACGTAACGGGGTATTACCCGCTTCGATCGTCCGGCGACATCATCACAAAGTCCGAGATCGAGGCGATTCACGATGCAATTGGCGGTATCTATTTGCCGGAAAACACGAGGGTTGTGAAGGAATCGACGAGTAATTTTGTGTTGCTGGTCGCGTCTGGTGTCCAGCAGCCAGCCGTTGTCGACGGCGAGAAGTTGGTGTTTGCGGTTCCCGGGATCAGCGAGTCCGCGACCGTGACGGTCAAGTTCGGGGACCACGGGCGGGAGATGGGATTAATCGCGGACGCACTCGCCAAAGCGGGCGAATACGCCGCCAATCCGACCCAGAAAGCCATGCTGGACGCGTACGTGACGTCGTTCAAACAAGGCAGCATGCAAGCGCACAAGGCGTCCCAGCGGCAGTGGGTCAAGGACATCGGGCCGACGGTTGAGACCAACATCGGGTTCATCGAAACGTACCGGGATCCGGCCGGCATACGAGGCGAGTGGGAGGGTTTGATTGCCATGGTCAACAAGGAGCGGACCAAGACGTTTGGCGCGCTCGTGAATGGCGCGCAGAAGTATATCGGGATGTTGCCGTGGAGCAAGGAATTCGAGAAAGACGTTTTCACGCCGCCGGATTTCACGTCGCTGGAGGTCATGACGTTCGCGGGGTCTGGGATCCCGGCGGGAATTAACATCCCCAACTACGACGACATTCGGCAGACGATCGGGTTTAAGAACGTGTCGCTCGGAAATGTGTTGTCGGCCAAGTCACCCAACGAGAAGGTCCCGTTCGTGAAGGAATCCGAGCTCGAGCTGTACGAGAAACTGCGGGGCCCGGCATTTGAAGTGCAGGTCGGCATCCACGAGCTGCTCGGCCACGGCAGCGGCAAGTTGCTTTCCGAGACCGGGCCTAGCGTGTTCAACTTCGACAAGAGCGCGCCGCCGGTGTCGCCGATTGACGGCAAGCCGGTGACGACGTACTACAAGCCGGGCCAGACATGGGGCAGCGTGTTTGGCACGACGGCGGGCAGTTACGAGGAATGTCGGGCCGAGTGCGTGGCGATGTATTTGGCGACCGAGAAGTCGCTGTTGGAGATTTTCGGCCACACGGAGACGTCGACGGAGGCCGGTGTCGCGGACGACGTCACCTACATTGCATACCTGCTGATGGCGCGGGCCGGGCTTGTCGCGCTCGAGTACTGGGACCCGGAGTCAAAGAAGTGGGGCCAGCCGCACATGCAGGCGCGGTTTTCGATTTTCAAGCAGTTTCTCGAGTACGGCGACAGGTCGTTCGTCAAGTTGACATACGCGGACACGGAGACGTTTGACGATCTTGAGATTGAGCTCGACCGGTCCAAGATCCTGTCGCACGGTCGCGCGGCCGTGGGCGAGTATCTCCAGAAGCTGCACATTTACAAATCGTCCGGCGACGTGGACAGGGGCAAGCAGCTGTATGCCGAGACGACGACCGTGCCGGCTGAGCTGGCAAAGTTTCGCGACGTTGTCTTGAGGAAGAAGATGCCGCGGCGGCAGTTTGTGCAGTGCAACACTGTCTTGCTGGATGGGGGTGAGATTGAGTATCGCGAGTACGATGAGACACCGGAGGGCATGATCAAGAGTTTTGTGGACCGGGATGTCTAGATGATAGATGTAGACGAGTTCTTTGTGTATTATGTATCCACGGCAACAATGTACCGCCGACCCGGCTCGCGCCGCGCGAGTTCGTGGAAAGTTCATGTAGTCTTTATTGGGGCGCTGTGTAATTCGCATGTCGCCACTATAGCATTGCAAACTAGGAATGGCAAGGAACAAAGGATTGCATGTCTCTCCTGCCTAGGATCGAGTTAAATTCCAAGGATGGCCCGCGTCAATTTGGTTGTAAGACACCGCGCACTTGCTGTGCGTATGTCAGGGATGCCACTCCCGTTGCTGCAGACAAAGCCGAACAGAGTGTGAAACATGGCCTAACCCAGAGTATTATTATTTATTTGCAGGAGTGGTTATTTGGGGCCATTGGATTGTAGACTACCATGCATATAATAATATTCCCCACGCTGTGCAAGCACGAATTCATTCCGATCGATTGGTACAGAACCGACGCCATTTTGGGCCCAATTGCAGGGTTAGGGCCAGTACTTTGAGCGACATATTGTTATGATACGCGATTACTATTGCTTGAGCGTTCGTTGGGTGCTGTGCAAAGCGGCTATGGGTAATAATAATAAAATGCGATTATTGGTCGATCCGCGAGCGAGGGCATGTCTAATCGCGCGCTATTTTGTTGACAGCAATAAATAATAAATTATCAGCACGCCGAGCAGGCATAGTCTCGCGGTGGGTCGAGATTGGTTTTTGTGAGCGAAATAGATACCAGGGAGAGGACGGTTTGGTTCGGTCCGATTGATTTGACCGTGTGACCGGCTAACCTTTTTGACCTGCGCCCCGGGAGGGCCGGGATCAGCCACGCAAGCGAGTGCGCGGGTGTCGAAATGTGCAGGGGAAAGTAATTTGTTGATCAAAATATTATTGTGCGTCAAAGGGCAGGGCCAGAGTGGAGCAGTCGGTCAAACCGCACATACATTTTAAGATACTTTTGCGGACACGTAGTAATGCTATTCAGTTGGCCCGCACCACTCCGTATCCGATACTACTACCCATCTTCAAGATTAATCATGACGTGGCCCACAAGCAGCTAAATCCCGCCTCATATTTTTAGTGCCAGAAATTAGTTTCTTCTCACGTACGTTTGACTGGCCAACCGAATAATATGCGACGGCCAGCCGCATGGGGGTTGGGCGACGAGCCGAAACTCCACTTAATGCGAGGATTTGGAATCTTCGGTTGGTCTGTGTTGCGGCCGAGCATGGCATTTTTTGATCAAGACGAGTTTATGGGTCGCCGCTGAGTATAGCCAGTTGGGAACCGGGAGTACAAGGGTACCGCGTAGTCTTCGCCGAGCCAACGCCCCCCCTTGCGTCTGACGAATGTGCCACCGCTACTGCCGCCGACGAAATAAATAGATCGTGTCTACGAGAAGATAAGCGAAATGACATGAAAAATTTTGAGGACATGCCCGGCGGGACAAGTCGACGAGACTGGCCAAAACCGGCAAAACCAGCAGTTAATATGAACTCTAACTTTGTGACGGGATATTCGTGTAGTAAAATGTATGGTCTATGCCATGCAATTTCTGCCGCGGCGAATCGAGAGTTTTTTTTTTGGGACATCGGGTTAACGAAGTAGACCGATATCTTAAGCTTTGCAGTAGTCTGGTCTCGTGGTGGATGGATATTTTTTTGTTGCGATTCGGCCGGCGGCAACAAAGTGGGCATCTTTTTGTGGCCGACGAGAGGCGAAGCAACGCTGGTGTTGGCCGGGACTGGCGGCGCGGTCTGTGTGTTTCGTGAGAAGGCGCCATCGGGGGGGCAGAGAGAAACGTGATGGAGAATTCGCAACAAACATAGACATGTCCGACGTAACTACATAATATGGTTTGCAAAATTGCTATTATTCATTGCAAACCGGCGCACGTTGTTGTCGTACTCGGTATTACGACCTGGACCGCATAATACGTGACAAAAAAGCGGCAGTGCGATGGCCCGCCACACATGTTGCAAATTCCCCACTCTTCCATTACTACTACAACTACTACTACTACTACTACTACTACGAAACCTTCTCTTCCACTCGTCTTGCTTGCTTGCTGCTTGCAGGTTTTAGTGCGCCGCTGACACCAGCAAATTAGCAAATTCATGAAAAAAAAGTCTCTCCACCGCAACAGCCACTTTGTGAAACACGCATGAAAGACTGTGTCTTTTGTTAGTAGGCCGGTTATGTTATTGGGCCGGGGCCCGAGGCAGTGATTCTTGGCTGGTGGATGAATGGATTTTTGGCAGTGGTCAAGTAGTACACAACTGACAATAACAACTTGGGCCGGCCCGGACGATGCTCGACGCTCGCGTGTTTCAGTCGCACCATTCTCGGGTATTCGCGGGCTGGCTGACCATGACGAGGGATTTGCGTATTGATGGGTGCTGGCTGGTGACGATGATGATGATGATGATGATGATGATGCTGCTAATGCTGATGGCAGGGATGTCATCCGCGCCCCCGACAAGAAAAGCAACGATGCGCCGCACGCACCCACATCGGCGAGCAGTTGGCTGGCCAGGCAAGCAAGCAGAAGCAAGCGGAAGCAGGCGGACACGACACGTACACGATGCGCGTGGCCTTTTGGGCTTGTGGATCGGTTTGATCGGCGCAGAACGAGCCCGGTTCACTCTGGTTCGGAGACCGGGTTGCAGGACCACTGGCTGCCGACAGGTGACACAGAACCGCGCCGCCGCTACTGCCGGACTTGCCCTTCGCTGCAGGCCGTGATCCGGAACTCACACAAACACGCATCAGCTGCTGCATCATCAATCATCATGTCACAGCCCTCGCTAGTCACACCCGCTTTCTGTTGCCTTCCTGTAGCCCATTCATTCATTGCGCCGACTGACTGCTGGCGACGATCCAGCAGAGAAGTAGTAATGTCGCGTGGTCTACAGTTTAGGTTGAATGGGGGCGGGCGACGACGACGGCTGAGGCGGCGGCGGACTGGTCGCTGGTTGGGTTGGCTGGCCAGAAACCCGTGGCGTTTCGCAGGCACAGCAAGCCGCAGAACAACTTAGTTAGCTAACGAACTAACTAACTAGAAACTATTCCTGCGCCATCTCGTCGCGTCACAGCAAACTCGGCCGGTTGTATACCCACCCACACCCACACGCTCAGTGACCGGATCCGCTCCTCCTGCTGTCTCCGCCTCGTCCGTCTAATTCTATCTTGTGTGCTTCACGCTCGGCACTCTAAAAAGTCTACCGTCTTGTTCTCCCGCCCTGCTCTCGCAATGCGCGTGCACGCCGCTGGCGCTGGTACCGTCTCCACCGCCGGCTCGCTCCGTACCCCCCCGAGGTTGACATATATCTCGACCTCTCCATCCATGTCCCTCGGTAGTGAAATAGATCTCTCTCCTTTCTTCTTCCTTGCTTGCCAATAGCAACAGCAGCAGCAGCAGCAGCAGCATGCCGCCGTCGTCGCCGTTCTCCTTCACGGCGCATCTATATCCATTCTCTTTTCCGACTCCGCCTCCAGAACTGCCGCTCGCGTCGTCCACCGTTCCAGCGTCGTCTTCATCATGTGGACTCAGCTCCGCCTTACCAACCTCCGCCGACCTCGCCCAGTACCGGTTGCGGAGCAATGTTGCGCCTAGTTACAACACCAACTACAACAACAACAATAACAACTCCAGCCGGCACTGCCAGGCGCGACGCCTATTGTCGCCGCCGCCGCCGCCGCCGCCGCAGTTGTCCATGTCAACCGCCAGTAGCAGACCAGAGTCTGAAGCAAACCCGTCGCCATCAGTACTATTCTCGCCAGCGCCCCACTCGACAACTACTCGTGCCATGTCCCCGTCAGAAGCCAGCGAAGACGCATTCACCGTCATGGCAGCAAACATAACCTGTCTGTTCTGGTTCACGCCTACACAAACGCTTGTCCACTGCTCGACCCACTCACGACTGCCGCTACTATCTCCGGTCTGTCTGCCGACGCGCGAGTTCCGCTTGTTCGCGTCTGCCATTCTATCGCGGACCCAAGTGTCCCGGACTGTCGTGGCCCTGGCATTGCTCTACATCTACCGACTCAAGCTCCACTCGCCGTCCATCCTTGGCACGCCAGGCAGCGAATACCGGGTGTTTACGATCGCACTAGTCCTGGCGAACAAGTTCCTCGACGACAACACGTACACCAACAAAACCTGGGCCCAGGTTTCCAAGCTGCCAGTGTCAGAGATTGGCGTCATGGAAGTCGAGTTTCTGAAGCACGTCAACTACGAGCTCGCAGTTGCGAAAGAAACGTGGTCCGACTGGAGCGACTTGCTCGCGTGTTTCGTCAAGGCGCGCAGGGCGGCCAAGTTTTCGTGCGTGTCCGTCCCGGGCTCGCCTGTGTCACAGTCGCCAGTGCCGCTACTGAGCCCGTCGTCGCTCGGTCCGTCGCGCAAGCGCAAGGTTGTCGACGACGACGTCCGCCACTCGCCCGCGAAACGGGTCTACGGTCAGCTGGCACCTCGCACGACAGGCAACGGCTCGACATACTACTATTCGCCGACCACACCGTCGTCGGATGACGTCGGGTCACAGCTTTTTGCCGACACGAGCGCGCAGGCGGCGGCGGCGGCGTTCGCCTTCGGCTGGCCGGTCTTGCCAAAGCCAAAGTACGTCGCGCCAATGACTCCGACTTGCCCGACCCCGAACACGATCCTGCGATCTGTCCCGGCCGTGTCGATGCCGCAGTACCCCACTCCGGTCCAGCCGTTGCCGTTGCTGGTCAAGAACACGTATGCCATTCCCTCGAATACGTATGCGCTGCCGACATCGCTCCCGCCGCACACGGTCTTGCCGCAGCCTATTCCCGCCGCACCCGTCACCGGGCCGCGTGCAATGCCGGCATTGCCGCCGTCTACGTCGTCGTTTACGTCGTCGACGACGACACGAGCGAATCCATTCGTGTACCCGGTAGTTGACAAATACTATGTCCCCGTCCCACGCCTCATGTCCGTCAAGCAGCTTCACCCGGTTATCGCTGACCCTGGCCGGTGGTAGATCGCCGAAATTTGTACATACTTCGTCACAGTTTGCATGATCATAATTATTGGTTTCGGCAGTTTTTTTATTTTGCATATTTTGCACTGCGTTTTGGAATGTAATTGCATTAGGGTTTTGGGATGGCCGGAATTTGTACTTGTTTTTTGGATCTAAATGTATTTTATGGAATTTGGGGGGGGGGAGGGTTGGGATCGGTTGGAAAGCATTTGCATACTGCGTTATATAAGGACTGCATAGAATAAATTGTACAACCTGCATTATCTATTGGATCTTGTAAAACCGTGTTTACCCGCATTTTCCCGTCCCCAAACAGAGTTCACCAGTAATTTTGCTGGGAAAACCACGCGAGCTTGTGCCTGGCCACTGTGCAGTTCGCCCACAACCACGTCAGCATGTTAGGGTTATTTGCGGATTCGAAGCACCAAGACAATAGCGCGCAAAGGTCACAGGACCAGACCGCGATGTGAAAGCCGCGAGCACGAACGGTCGGACGCATGAACGTTGCGTGGGGAGCTTTTTCGGCAGAATTTTTTTGTCCCTACTGTGGACATCGAGTGACGGTATATCTTCAACAGTCGGACCGGGTGTGATTGGGTGTCTTTCGAACTTTGATAATTGCGCATAGAAAATATCAGGGGGCACGGATAACAGCAGAACAGGAGCCGCCGGCGAACGCAGCTGGCCATCGTCGTCTTGTCGGTGGCAAGCCGTTGCATGAATTTCGCATGAATGCTGGTGGCCATGCACAAGTCGCCCGCCGTCCCAGTCGATCCAGCTACGGCCGCAATTGACCAGTCAGTAACCGAATCCATATACCATCCCGTGCCGTCGTCGCGCCACAAGTCGGCAGCGCTGCTTGCGATCCTGACCGACAAGTCAGACCTCACGATGCCGTCTGAGACCTCACCGATCACGCTGCGGTGGGAAGCCAGGGCCACGAACGCCGGTGGCAACATTAACACGAATATCAAGGACAATAACAGCAGCAGCAGCAACAAGGAAAACGTGCCGAAAGAAGAGAAGGACGGTGAGATCGAGCAGATATTGGTGTTGCCCACGTCGGCGTCAGGATCACGGTCGAACTCGCAGGCCTTGCACGTCCAGACGGCCGATCTCTCGGTCCCGCGCGACCGACGCACGTTTTCCGAATCGGCGGCGGCGTCGCTGTCGGGCGCGTCGACCTCGGCCGAGCAGATGCAGTACATGTACGGCAGCTTTTCGGCCCAGTCGTCGCTGCAGTCCGCGTCGTCCATGTCGCCTACGACAGGCGCCGACGAAACGTCGTCGTCGCCGCCGCCGCAGGCGCGACCGAGACGGCAGTATTCCTGGCGGAATCCCAAGCCGCGCAACACGCGTCGGTCGTGGTCGCTGCGCGAGGGCCCGGGCGAGCCCGTCTCGCCGGCGTCCAAGTTTCTGGCCATGTTCAACGCCGGCCAGTCTAAAGTGCCGCCCGCGCCCGAGCCCGACGACGAGGGCCAGGAAGTGACGGACTACGTGATCGGCAAACCGCTCGGCTACGGCGGCTTCAGCATTGTCAAGGAAGCCCACACGCTCGTGAACGGGACCGAGGTCACGCACGCGGTCAAGATCGTGCGCAAGTCCCAGCGCCACGACGTTGGCGGCGTCGGCGGCGTCGGCGGCGCGACCGACGAGCTCGCCCAGGCCGACTTGGACCACGAACTGACAATTTGGCGGTGCATTTCGCCGGCGCATCCGCATGTCTTGCAGCTGCTGTCCGTGCACGAGACCGAGTTCGCGACGTTCTGCTTCATGCAGTATGCCAATGCCGGGTCGGTTTTTGACGCCGTGATTAGGAAACAGCGGTCCGACGGGGTCACGGTCCCGCTTGACGTCAAGGTGCGGTGGATGTTTGAGTTGTGTTGTGCGCTGCGGTTTTTGCACCAGGATCTGCGCATCGTGCACCGGGATGTCAAGCCAGAGAACTGTTTACTATCGATCGAAGATCCCCATTCGCAGACGGTTCATGACGCAAAACTGCTGCTGTGCGACTTTGGCATGTCAGAGTTCATAAACGTCGAGGACGACGACCGGATGCCCGAGTCTGGCGGGGATAATTCAGGTCTGTCAACGCCCGACAGCGGGATTGCGTCTAGCATGAGCTCACTCCGACTTATGCCGCCTTCCCCGCCACCGTCCGCGGTTACGACTGTGGCGACAACGACGCCAATAACAACTACCGAATTCGGCTTAACTGGCTCTGTGCCGTACTTGTCTCCCGAGCTGCTCGTGCCGACGACCGAACCGACGCCTATATCCCCGAAACAAGACATCTGGGCCCTCGGCGTGTTCACGTACGTCCTGTTCACCGGCACGCTGCCATTCTCCCACTCGTTCCTGCCGAATCTGCAAAGACTGATTGCCAAGGGAGACTGGGACCCGGACACGTTGCGCAACGCGAGCGACGACGCCATCGTGGACTTTGTCGCGCGGTGTTTTGCAATGCAGCGGTCTGACCGGTGGGACATTGGTGAAGTATTACGACATGAGATCTTCCGCGGACTGACGGAGGAGAAATGATTTATTTCCATATAAACAAGTATGTTTTCAAATTGCAAAACAATCGGGTTAGGTTTGGGATATAAAATGTTGGATTGCTTAATAGTTATGTTTAATTTCTTGTTTATTTTATTTTATTTTTGGCTATATGGCATTGGTTCGGATTGAAATTGTTCTTCGTTGTATATTTAGGGCGTACAAAACTTTGGTCTGCGGTTTGTTTTTCATTGCTTGTGTCCTTTTGACTGCGAGCGGTTTTGTATATTATTATTTGATTCATTGCGACTACTGGAACTGGCGCATTTGGGGAATTCGTGTTTGCTTATACTGCTTGCTAGCTCGTAAATGTAGAAACAGTTGCTTCCAAATCAACCGCTATGCATTGGTAAATTCCCTTATCGATTGCCTATCAAGGGTTAGGCCTTTTTTTCTTTCTTTTGGGCGGCGTTCTGCGGTGTCAAGCACTCCATGTAGAAACAAAATAATAGAACGTGTGGCCCACAAACAAGAAAACCCTGGGCGGCGCTGCGGCGGGCGTAGATCACGAAAAGGTAGGCACCCGATTCGCGACTTGAATGGGTTGGGAGGTAAGCGGTCGCCCGCACACACTAACTCGATACCCAACCTCACTCGAGTTATCAGCGACCCTCCCAATTCTAGCTCTCTCCCCCCCCCCCCCAGGTGTTGACATCCCCCGCCACACCATTGCTTGCACGGCACGGCCCAGTTTCATCGTTTATCTCATACCCAGCTGGTCGAGAGGTTCAAGCAGCCATTGGAGTTGTTAGATTTCGTCATTGTGCTAGGGTTAGTGTGGGTTGCGACGAACCACGTGGGACGTCGACGGCCAGGCTGACGTACTTTTGATTAGGTCGCGATTTGCAATACATAACATCTGGTAACTCCGGACCGCGGCCGACAAAACAACGACAATCGTGGCTTCGCACTGATCTCAGAAATCGACGACACATAAAAACTTATGGGCGGCTGTTGCAGTAGCTGCTGCGGAGGTAACGGAAATCCCAAAAATTGAAGTAGTGGTGGTGGTGGTGATGGGGCTGGGCTTATCTTTACGGTACTGACGTTCGCGTTATTAGGGCACTCCCAGGACCGGCTGTACGCGCCGTTGTTGGCGGAGAGCGAGCGGGAAGCCGTGTCGGTTCTATTGCGGTACCTCGAGAACGTGAGTGTATTTCGACGGCGACGGAGACGGTCGTCCCGTTCGTTCTGAGGCTGACGTTGCGTTAGCGAGGCGAGGAAGATTTCTTTAGTTCCGGACCGCTCAGGGCGCTGACGACCTTGGTATACTCTTCGAATGTGGATTTGCAGCGAAGTGCGGCATTGGCTTTTGCTGACATTACGGAGAAAGGTGAGCTAGTAATCGACCGAATGAATACACCGGGGTAGCTAATTTGTCCACGTAGATGTGCGACCCGTCAACGAGGAGACGTTGTCGCCCATCCTGCTACTCCTGCAAAGTTCGGATTTCGAAGTCCAACGAGCAGCTAGTGCGGCACTAGGTAACCTGGCAGTCAACAACGACAACAAGGTTCTTATTGTCGAAATGGGCGGGCTCGAGCCGCTCATCAAGCAAATGCAGTCCGCCAACGTCGAAGTCCAATGCAACGCCGTCGGATGCATCACAAATCTCGCCACACACGAAGACAACAAGGTCAAAATAGCTAGGTCGGGAGCGTTGGTCCCGCTCACGAAGCTCGCAAAATCAAAGGACAAGCGTGTCCAGCGGAACGCGACCGGCGCGCTGTTGAACATGACCCACTCGGACGAGAATCGCCAGGAACTTGTCAGCGCCGGTGCCATTCCTGTGTTAGTCTCGCTCTTGCAGTCGCCGGACGCTGATGTGCAGTATTATTGCACGACGGCGCTGAGTAATATTGCCGTGGATGGTGAGTCCGAACGGCGGCGTGGATGATTTTGCCTTGCGTGACCGCTAACCATGCGCAGCTGCGAATCGACATATATTAGCAGAGACTGAACCAAAGCTGGTGTCGTGTCTCGTTAGCTTGATGGATTCCGGTCCTGAAAAAGTGCAATGCCAGGCCGCGCTTGCTCTTCGCAATCTCGCTTCTGACGGTACGTGCTTCGTCCTGTCTTGCGCGGGAGGTATGGCCCGACTAACAACTTGAACAGATAAATGCCAGCTTGAAATAGTACAGGCTGGAGGCCTGCCACCCCTACTGCGCATCCTGCAATCCAACGTTCCGCAGCTAGTGCTGTCATCAGTTGCCTGCATTCGCAACATCTCAATTCACCCCGACAACGAGGCTCCCATCATCGATGCCAATTTCTTACAACCGCTTGTCGCGCTTCTCAAAAAGAGCGGCCCTCCCTCCACCAATGGGACTGCGAATGGCAACAGCCCGGCGCCCGCCAGTAACGCGACAGAGGAGGAAATCCAATGCCACGCTATCTCCACTCTCCGCAACTTAGCCGCCAGCTCTGAGCGCAACAAGAAAGCAATCCTTGACGCTGGCACGGTTGACAAGTGCATCAGCCTGGTCCTCAACGTGTCGAGTAACGTGCAAAGCGAAATGACGGCCTGCATTGCCGTGCTGGCCCTCAGCGACGAGCTTAAACAGTACCTGCTATCAGTCAAGATCATCGACTGTCTCATCCCGCTCACAAGCTCGCCAAACACAGAGGTCCAGGGGAATAGCGGCGCGGCGCTCGGAAACCTGTCGTCCAAAATTGGCGATTACGCTGCGTTTGTGACCGCGTGGAGCTCGCCTGCCGGCGGCATAAGCGGGTACTTGATCCGGTTCTTGACGAGCAACGATCTTATTTTTGAGCACATTGCGGTGTGGACGTTGTTGCAGTTTGTCGAGGGCGGAGAGAAGGACCTGGTCGAGCTCGTGAAGAAGAATACCGCTATCATCGAGGCGACCCAGACGCTTGCGGCGAGGGAGCTCCCGGCCGACCCACCGGCAAACGGTGACCTGATTGATCTGGAAGACACCGAGGCCGAGAGCGAAATCATTGCGCTGGCAGGCCGAGTGCTCAAGATGCTCGAATAGAGTGACAGATAGCATATCATACATACATCAGTATCAACAACTATCTATAGAAAACTAATCGGAGCAAAGGGGTTATTTGCAAAAGTTTTATTTTAATAAAACATCACTGTGGATTCTTTATCTAATATTTATATGGTGCCGCATTATATACAGCAGTAGACGTGTTACTTTGCATGAGATGCGGGGATGGGGGGTGTTAATTTTATTTCTCTATTTTCATTTATTGTTGAGGGTATCGGTTTGGATATGATTTGCTGATGGTGCTGTGAGATGATGGTGCCTCAAGTACAGTCCTGATTGACAATCGTCCGGGAAATCTTAATAATGCTTGTGGTTATGTATGGCTCTGTCGCTTGCTTGGTCGCTCACCACAGGCGAAAGAATATTATGTTGAGGATTTGGCCACACTCGTTTACTTTTAGGTTAGTTTAGTCTGTCTCTAGTGGTTGCTGCTGGTTGTGAGTAGTTGGACACATTGTTTTAATATCTGGGTGTAATATTTCTTTTGGATGAGTTTCTTTGTGCATAGTATTTTTATCTTTGTTCATGTTCTTGACAACTGTCTCGCACAGTCGTCGATCAGTCTTTCCTTGTGAAGTCGCTCGTTTCATTATATTGTAAGCCGTGAAATTGTTCTGTACCGGGAACGCTAGCTGTTGCGATTGTGGTAGTATATTGACAATATAAGCCGGACGATGATGCTGATCAATTCAGTTTCTATGCTGAAATCACATAATATCAAACCTCGTCCAAGTCATAAATAATCCAAACAACAAAATTATCATTAGTTATATCCACACTGGCGGGATTTTCGGTACGCGCAGCTGTAAACGGAAAAAGCCGCGTCTCATGTCCAGACGTCGTGGGTCCCTCACGCAAACGACTCGTCTGCCAGGACTACTAACTTGTGGATTTTTCCTCAGGTGCGTCTAATTTTCGAATGCTGCCAATTTGCCGTCGCCGGTACGAGCCAATTTGCTTATTACGCCTACGCGAGCCGAGGTAGTTACTTCCTGATCTCTGAACTAGTACCAGCCGTTTGTTGTCGAGGTCTATCTAGACCGCAACACGGACGCTTAGACAAAAAATACTTCCCACGAACTTGATTGAAGCCTGACTGTTTGTACTTTTCAACGTGCAAGTGAGGTCTAGGACGTCGTAACTTCTGCTCTGTTGATGGTCGACGGTTTTCAATGACGCGTCCTAATAATATCGAAATTCCGGACCGCGTGTTTTAAATGCCGGTTAACGTAGAGACTGGCCTTTGATTTGCTATGCTGAAGCGGATGCCGTGAACGGACATCTGAATTCCGAACACACGGCTCTGAGATATTCTGTGACAATCACATCTGTCAAAATGGCTGCCTTCTAGGGCAGACTCGCCTGACTGCTACATCAGATGTAGCCTCTCGCGGACACAGCTATGGAGTCCAGACTTCCCAGAGAATATAGAAGAATTATAGATCGTAACAGCCAGTTCAGTTGATGAGGCAATGGCTAGTGGCGAGGGAATCCACATTCAGCAAAAACGAATCAGCGAGTACTTAGAACTTGGCCTTGACGCGTATCAGCAGTTATAAAGGCGGAAGTTGTGGGGGACGACGAAGACGATGAATATGGAATGCAAAATTGAGACCGCAGATTCGGGATAGTTTTAACGGCTGACGTTGAGTATAGGTATCCAAGGCTATTCCATGGCTGGACCCGTCAGGTCGTGACAGCTGTGACGGTCCCGATTCTGCTGCGCAACGAGACATCGCGAGCGATACTCCGACGTGTTTATAATCGTGTGGGGGCCATCCTGCAACGTGAAGGAAGAGTATTGCCAGCAGGCAAGAGGCTGGGCGAAATGACCACTGCCAGGAAGTTGGTGATAGACAGACGACCAAAATATCATATGGATGCCAGACGGCATCATTTTCTTCCAGGCAGAAGACCCACGCGACTTCCTCGTCGTCGAGGTTGGAGTCTCGCAAGCCTAATCCTAGTCTGGAGAAGAAGGCTAGGCGGATGGTTGCACAATTGCGATTCAATATATTGTTCTTTTGGTTAGCGAGAAGAATCGCTACTCTGCACCGCAGAAGCGACTGTCTTTAGCATGCAACCATACGAAATAACGAATGAAACAAATGAGATTGCACTGGAATTCACAGAGCTGCTTTGAGTTCGGTCCTTTGCTGTCGCAAGGGCACACCTTGGTTTGATGAACTCTGTGACGTTTTCATCGAGGTCGTGCGAGTCGGAAAGGACGCCGACGGCGGCCAGAACCTCTCGCGAAGAGTAAATACGTAAGTACACGTTAAGGAAAACCAATCGGCCTGCTGGTTGTTGCTGTCGTCGCGTGGTCAAGCCCATGTCTTAATCGAATGTAGTTGTATAGTTTCCTTTTTCTGAGATGAATTCTTCGTGCAAAACCCATGTATCATATTTTTCCTTCATTACTTTTGTTGGCAACCTTCGCCATGCAGTCATCTCAGTCGTTCCTTGCGAAATCCTCCTGATTTGCATTACATGAACTGTGTGATTTTAAGCGTCTGGAAACTTTGGTCGTTGCAACTGTGCTAGTATATAAGAATATAAGCTTAAGCCGGACGATGACCCTATAATCAATTATCGTAATAATATGGTACACAAACTAAATATCCAAACGACATACGAAAACCACAAATCTTCGTCTCTGAGAGCATACTGATCATGTCTAGACATAATACATGAGAAATGAGAAACCAAAATGAACCTTCTATCATCACCGACACAATACCACACCCCGTCCAATTATTCATAAACATTCCAATAAGTTACGTCGACGGCGCCGCGAGTCCCCGCCGCGCGTCCCACCACTGAAGCAAAAGCGCGTCTAATTTCGTGGCTGTGCGGTCGACGACCATCGTCACGTCTTGGAACGACGATGCCAAAGCTGGATGCACGAACTCGGTCCTGCGAGCTGCTTGCATCATCAACGAGACGAGATCCTCGTCCCGCGAACCGTGCTCGTGAACATGGCCGTCATCATCATCGTCGTTGTTGTCGTTGTCATCATCGTCGTCGTCATCGTCGTCGTCGGCGGTATGTTGCTCGAACGACGAGGTGCGGTCTTGTGGAGGGCTGGATTGCGACGAGGAGTTCTGAGCCCCACTGCTGTAGCTGCTTCCGATCGTGCTTGCGCCGTCGTCGCTTATGTTTCCACCTGCGTAGCTCGCGAGCAAATTCGTCGCGGAGTAAAAGGTGTCATCTGGTGTGGCATCAGTGGTGAGAGTGTCATCCTGCAACTGGGAATCATCGCGAGCATCTGCAGTGTAGTCGAACGACGAGTGGTCGCGGTCATCTATTGACTCGGTCTCCGGCTCGTGGCCAGCATATCCTGCAAACGGCTGCATAATTGCCGTTGAGGAGTCACTGCAGATGGAGTTATACGTCGGCGTCCGTGACCGCCGCGCGAAAATCGGGTCAAACGACTGCAGATTGATTTCCTCCTCTTTCCGCACATCCACACCTTCCTTCGCCCCATTGTTAACCTCATTATTATTTCCCCCCTCTACTGTATGGACAGACACGGGCGACACAGATGTATTCCTGGACCGCAAAGACATTTCTTCGCTGCTATCCGACGGCCTCGCCGGAATCGTCGTGCTGCTTCCGAAGGAGACCAATGAACTTGACGATTGTGACGCTTTCTTTTTGAAAATATTAGCGAGAACACCGTTGCCGCCGTTGAGGCGGTATCGGAGCGAGAGCTTGTCGAGCGACGACTTAGTTTTCAGGAGCGCGTTCCGTTCTTTCCGGCGCAGTTTGCTGTGGCTGGTTGCCGACCATCTGGATTCGTGGGTGTCTGGAACGGAGTCTAGCTCGAGTTGGCCAGCGGTGGTTAGGAGGGGCGCCTGTGGGCTTGAAGCGATGGGTGGTGATGAAGAATGGGGAGTCTCATCGTCTGGCAAGGACATCTCTGCCGGTTTGTAAATGCGGCCGGAAACTTGCGAGGACGCCAAAGGGTGCTGGAAAACATGCCGCTGAGTTTTGTACGATGAGGGACACAATCCCTCCTGTGGCGCCGCCGGCCAAGCCGCCATTGATTCGGTTCCCGGTTTCTCGCTACATTCAAATGCAATCGCTGAAAGCTGCGTTGTGTCTTTCGATCGAGGAATGGAGGCTGCGTGCAAAACCACAGGCGCGACGGCTCCGGTGCAAATTCGTTCCTCATCTGCTGTCCGCTCGACGACAGGGCTAGATACCACGTCACACAGTGGCCCAGATTGAGCATCTAAGAAAGTTGTGGTGTGCTCTTCAGTGGTTGGCTCAAGCTCTTCAGCTTCGTCCTCACTGTCCGAAGATTCAGTTTCAACATCAGCGATGTATGGATCAGCTGAAACGTCAATGTGCGAGTCAGCATCAGTAGATGTGTTGTCAACATTCATGTCATCTCGTAACGTAGTATCCCCATCTAGCCCCTCGTTGTCGGTGTCTTCATTATCAATTGCTGTAATCTCCAATGTCTCTTCGAAGTCTTCAGATGCCTGTTCGCTGTCTCCAGAAGCCGCGGCTACATCCTGAGTGGCTTCAATGTCCGCATCTCTTTGATCTTGCTCAATGTCCTCATCAGTCTCATTATCGTCGTCACCCATCTCGCCCTCGTCATCACTAATGTAGTAGCCCTCCGGCGGGTCGTAGAACGTGGGTGCAGTAAACGACACGGTCTTACTACTCGTTGTAGGAGGCGCAACAGTCGTAGTTTTTTTCGACCGGAACCGTCTTAATGGATTTCGGGACTTTTCCGAAGACGTTCTCGTGGCAGGAATGTCATTAGAAACAATCTACGCCGAGTCAGCAATCACGGCGCATTAACGAGTACATGAATGGCATACATCGATATTCCTGTGCTTGTTTAGTCGGGCCAATCGCTCAGACGGTGTTTCGATTTTCTCAGCAGGCAAGTATCCAATCGTCGAGTCCTTTATCATCTTGACTAGCCACCAGTACTCATTGGAGTCATCTAGCAAAACCATGGCGTCCCCCTTAATTGCATCTGCGTGACCGTTTTGAGTAGCCTTGAACGTATGAAGTGCGTATACAAGACTCAAATCAATGTCGGCTATTACACTCGTGTTAGATAACACAGTAACAGAGTAGCCCAAGTGCGTTTACTCACACTCATCTTGAATGGACGGACTCGAAGAGAGCTCGAAGCGTTCGTCGTCTTCTTCTTCTTGCTCTTCCTCTTCGTCGTCCCCCTCTTCCACATCATTGTCAGAATCCATGTTCGTTTCGCGGCTGTCATACTTCCGCGATGCATTAGACTCATCCATATCATACTCGGTCAGTAATATATCTTTAGTTTCGCTAACATCAGCAGCAACATCGTCCGCCATCTCAGGCAAGTCGTCTATATCCTCGTCGTTCGTTTCAAGTTCGCGATCATTCCAACAACGCGTTGTCATAGCATCGTCTAAGTCCGGCCCGACATCGACCGTCCCTATCTCGTCCTGACTGCTGTCGCCGCTGCTTTCGTCAAGTCCGACAATATCAAGCCCTTCGTCATTACCATGGTAGACTGATTTTTCACGCTCGACAACTTGCACGGTAGCCTTCAGGATTTCGGTCGAAACCGCGTCATGGTCAGCTGCTGCAGCGGCCGCTCTGTCGGCACGAATCATGCTTTGGAGCTCGGATGACGACTCTGACACCAACGTTAGCAACAGAACCATTGCACACTGGAATAGTGCAGCTATCTTTCTTTGTGCAGGTATAGTCAAGCCTCGCGACCATACACTGTACACAAAACGCGCGCGAGCCGCAATACACACGAAAGAAAGCCGGTCTGACTCGAAAGACGGCAATTACAAACAGATAACAAGTAAAAAAAAACGCACGTACCTGCAAAGAGCAGGGAAGCATACGGTTGGGACATTCCTTACGCACGCTGTTGAAAGGGGGTGGACATGGATCTGCTGTTTGGCGTTTCTGTTCCCAGTTGCCGGTGTTTTGAAGAGAACAATAGTAGCAGTAACAAAGCGCGAGTCTCAGCCAGATGGTGTCAAATGACAAACGCGAGCCCACAACAATGCGGGGACAATAACGATAATAAAAAAGGTAGTAATAAATAGTTAGGGGAAGCACGTCTCGGCATCTCGCTATCGGAACGTGTCCTGCTGGCAAGCCCCGCGACATTCTTCTTGCATTCTTGGTCGCGCGTTGTACATATAGGCCGTCCAATCACGTGATTCAATCGGGTTAGGGCAGGACCCGGCAACTGCTGAGCTCATTCACAAATAGGGAGTTTCACGAAACGTCAACTGTTGCCTATCGGGCCTATTAATTTAGCAGTTGACGGATTGCGAGTCTGGAGCTGCAATCCGCGTCAACTGTTAGCTTTCAACCGTCACATGCTCTCGACGCTCGAGTCCAAAGCTGTAGAACGTGACAACGCATATTTTACGCTAACTGCGGAATAGCTTTATTTATTTATGAGTAACAGACGCGTCTACACGGGCTCACGCTCTTAGGGTCAGGCAGTCGAAATCAACTGTTAACTATCGTAAAACGGGGTTTCACGAGAATTAGTGAGGGTTAGGCGAGATTGCATAGGGTTGAGGCTTTTTTTGTATTTGATTGATGGCAACTATAATGTGGTGTTTGCGCTTTGCGAATCAACCGACAGCTGCATTCCCCTTACTGATGGAAATATGCGCGGATAAATAGCTACATTTTTGCTGTGAATACCTTGCCTTACTCGTTTCATGATTTTAACTGTTAGCAGCGAACGGTCTGGAGCGACAATCAACTGTATAATAACGTATGGCAATACATCCACTGTAACCAATAAGTGCGCAACATCGTACCAAAACATTATTCCAATTCGACTCCTACGGCCCATTCGCTTCCAAATATCACACCCTCTCTAGCCTCGTCAATTGACCGTTGTTCGTCCAACGCTTTCTTGAAACATCTTCTCGGAATGCCAATGTCCGCTACGGCAACATCTACGTCCAAATGTGCGACTTCTTCAACGTACTGTAGGAATCGGGGCATACCTGCAGCTGGCATACCTAACGACAAAATCCATTTCGCTTTACCCATATTGTTCACCATAACCGTTCCACTGTCTGGATCCATTCCCGCAGGAGCGTCGACTGCCATCACCGGAGCTCGCTGACTTGAAGCCCACTGTCCCGCTTCGTACATCCATGCCGGAATCCCGCAAAGTCTCACAGTTGCGTCTTCCCTAACATCTAAGCCCTGAAGAGCATCAATGATAACTTCGGGAGGTGCATCCAAGACCTTCAACGTGGCCTGCAGAACATCCAGCCGCGAAGTTACCTTTCCTCCGGCAGCCTTAAACGCGCGCATTTGTTGCTCAATACTCTCCTTCGGTGAGGCAAGTTCCGACGAATCGTCAGTAAAAAGCACGACAACCCGAACTCGTCTGTTGACTAGCATGCGAGCTCCTGCGATTGCACGCGCCCCTGTCTCATGGTTGCCAACAAGCACAACTACGACTGGTAAGGCATTAGGCTGTATCCGCCTGCGCTCAAAGCGTCGCTTGCCGCCTAAGACTTGAATTGCAAGCTTGGCTATGGCTGAACCGGCATTCTCAGTCAATTGTACGGGGTGCAAAGAATACTGGCTCACAGCTGCCTTTTCTATGAGCGCCATCTGGGTGATCGAGAACGTCGGGCAAACAAATGTGGTACCATGATCGTTTGCATTATAAATAAGTCGCCTGGGTGGTAAGGAAAACTGCAAGCCCGGAGGAGTGGTGTTGCGACTCGATGTTCGTGGCATCGCATGTGAAATCCGTCGAAGATGTTGTTGTTTGATGGCCCTGTCAATCTCGCTAACTTCTTCTTCAGCAGGAATGCCTGTTGCGCTCTCGTCCTCAGTATCTTCGCCCTCAGAGGACACTCCTTGCCATTCTGACGACTTGGTACCAAGTACGTTCTCTGTTGGTAAAAAGTCCTTTTTGGAAGGTCTCTTAATCAGTTCCCGTATTCGCTGCTGTTGGAGTTCATGCGCTGAAGGCTCATTAGCATCACGACGATTAAAAGATACTAATCGAGAGCGAGGATCTGTTTTATCAGCCAATCTAATCTCATCAAAAACTGATTTCTTGTCAAATCTATCAAGATTGCTTTGGAAGTCAAACTCCGTATCTTTGTATCCGGAAGTATCTTCACTGGCCCATCCTTCATTATCTGCATAATACGCTGCTTGTCTGCTCTGCCGCCCTGAACGTCCATTTCGTCGGCTGCTTCCAGTAAAAGGCTGAGGGACAAAGGTAGCTGACGGTTCTCTAATGTGAATTTGCTCTGATTGTCTTCCGCTGATCGAGCGTTGCTTGTTCGAACGCTTGGGCCATGGAGACCCATACGACGGCATATTTGCCTGCGACTTCTTATTGTTTACCCCATCGTCATTGTCGTAGATTTCGCCTTCATCAAATGACTCCGAATCGTCCGTTTGTTGCCTAGATCGCACGGTGATGGGTGACAAGGCGAAGGAGGGTCCGCTGTATGAATTTGCAGCTACTGACGATAAAGACATAATAGCCGGGTCCTGCAACGAAGTTGAGGAAGCTGACTGCGACGCCTCTGTTGGCTGCTTCTTTTTCTTTGATTTGGTATTCCTGTCTTCGGCAAGATCTCCAGCCGCCTTGAGAATCTGAAGATCGGCAATCTTGCTGCCATCTATAACTCGAGACGGTACATATGTAGAAGTCGCGGTATCAAATACTGGGATGTCAATGATATTAGAAATCTCGTTCCTAGAAGGCCAGCAAATGATCATACCGTTGATGAGACGCAATTTACTTCCTGTGATCTCTGACACGATGCCTTGAAAACGTATCCCATTTTGGAGCTGGACGCTCACTTTGAACCCAATATAGTTATCCGCCGACATTCGTACGTTCTGCTATTGATTGCTCCGCAATAGTTAGGCTCGAAGGTGCGTGGAATCCGCTGTGACGGTTATTGATATCCAGAAGTGGCAATCTATGGATGCTGCTTATGTGCGGACGTGCAATGAGCCGGTTTGCTGGTTTATCCCAATTGGCTCTCAGAATGATCTGTTAATAAGGGTGATGGTCGTTAACGTAGAGAAGCGGCAACTTAATTCAAAAGTTATAATTTGAGTGGCATCAAGGTAGTGTGATGCCTAATGAACTGAACTCAGGGGTTCTTCCGACCGCGACAGCTTCGGGACTCGAGACAGGGACATCTTCCACGCAGAGTCTCCGACCGTCATTCGTTGCCATTAGTCGTCACCTTGCATTTATTTAAATACTGGGACTTGTATTCGCTAGAATGAATGTTGTAGAATGGGTTTTTGGTAGGAGGCAAACGCCTCAGGAGCGGCTTCGGAAGGTGTGTGTGCCATATTAGCCATGCTTATCACGGCGAAGCTAATTTGCAATAGCATCAGCGAGCGCTAGAGAAAGCTCAGCGTGAACTTGATAGAGAGCGCCAAAAACTCGAGCAACAAGAGAAGAAGCTGATTGCAGATATTAAAAGGTCGGCGAAGGCTAATCAACTCGGTGCATGCAAGATTCAGGCCAAAGATTTGGTGCGGACGCGAAAGTATGAGGACATGCAGTTTGTATTGTCGGCCGAGTCATTTACTAACCATGCAATAGGTATATACAAAAGTTCTACCAGATGCGTACCCAACTGCAAGCCGTGTCATTAAGAATACAGGTGTGTCACATCCATATCGGGAGTTTATTTCAGGGTTAAACAACGATGTAGACTGTCAGAAGCAATGAACAAATGATGCAGAGCATGAAAGGAGCTACAAGGGTATGTTGATATCTGCCTATGGCGACTTGTGATCCAATCCTAATGTTGGTTAGTTGTTGGGCTCCATGAACCGTAGCATGAATCTGCCGGCACTGCAAAAGATCGCTATGGATTTTGAAAAGGAGAGCGATATCATGGACCAACGGCAAGAGATGATGGACGATGCTGTAGACGATGCCATGGAAGATGACGAAGGTGACAACAACTCATTAAGTCAAGACAGTTTTGGAATTGCTAACAACATCGTCTTACAGAGGAGAGCGAGGAGGTAGTTAATCAAGTCCTCGATGAGATTGGAATTGATCTATCTCAGGCGGTAAGGTCATAGAGTTAAGTAACGCAGAGATGCATATCCGCTGACTGTGGAGTTTAGCTTGGCGAAACTCCAAATGGACTCGGTGTGAAAGCCGCGGAGACAGAGCAAGAATCATTGCGGTTGTAATGGGTACGGCTGTTCCTCTACTGTACACGGTGCGATATCATTGGGTACGCGGCTATATACTGACTTGGCTGAGGCGAGACTTATTTGGCTTGTTAATCCTGATTTCTCATAGATGGCAAATATCGTATAAAGTTTTTGTTCCGTGTTCATTTAACTGTTGTTGCACGAGGACCTCATCAGTTGACAGCCATTATAGATCATTGAGCTGTACTGTTAATTTTGTTGTTCCCGCGGGTCCCTCTGCAGAGAGTTTGGAAATGTGTCTCTTTCTTTAATGCATCTTGTGTTGTATGTTATATTTTGTTAGTCATTCAGCTACAACCTCTCCTTCCACACGCATTGCAAGCTTTGTCTTACCACATACATTCCGAACTTGTCAAATAAACGGTGTCATAGTCCTTTGTCGTCAACCAACGGAAAGCCCTCAGCATCGCGGTTCGTCCATATGGACGACTAAATTAACGGGAAAGTCCACCACTGGAGAGTCTTGGAGAGCCTTGGAGAGTTTTGGAGCGCATTCGTACATTTCGTTCTGCGATTGTTGCTCCATCTCATGGAGCAAAGGGAATGGAGCGGTGGTGGGTGCTGTCGATATCAGGGTCTGCTGGCGGGACCGCGAGAATTGTTTTACGCCACCAAAAGCCCACCATGCCTTAGATCAGCGTCGGAGTTTCCTGTCGTCTTCTGTTGTGTGGAAGAAGTTGTTGATGGCTAACGCGTCGCGGATCATAATTGATGACGTGCGGACAAAGAAAATTGGGAATTTGCCTGGTCGTTCAATCTATCTCCTCTGGACACTGGCATATTCTCATAGCTGCTCTGGAAGCTTTAGGGGGCAAATCATTAACATGCCTACTGGTCTTGGGAGATATTCCAAAATATTTGTTTACAACTTCCGATTTGAACGCGATCCTCAGCCACACCGCCTAGTCTGCACTGCCACACGTCATGATGGTTGTGCCTGGCTAAAAATAACAAAGGTTGCTAATGTCTTAGCTGTCCTTCGAAACCGGCTGTAACTGTCCATTGCAAATGGGAATTAAGGCACAATATCCAAACTTTATTGCATTTATGCCAGCCGCAGCCCTAGCAACCTTCCTTCGACCACGACGCTTAGACACCTCTCTCAAAATATCGCGTCAACAGTGTATTCACTCGTTGAATCCTATAATCACACTCGCTGCAGCTATATAGCTAGAATTAATTCTAGTTGGCAAACTCGCCTACCTGTTGGTGTTAGACTCTTTCCGCTAGTCTTTTGGTGGGTCCTTATTTACTCGACTTATCAAAGTCTATTCCCGCGGCGCCGAGTAAAGCAATGGGATTCGGCGATTTTGATTTTCTTTGCGAGCGGGCGCCTGTTCCTCTATGCTCACTTATTGGACCTTATACTACCAGTGAAGACACTGGTATTGTTCTGAATGGTGTCGTCCCGTCATGCTATGCGCGTAGTATCGATGTCGCGAATACGGTTATTTTCCAGACTGGTACTGCGTTCATTAATATTGCTGCTCTTGGAATGGCTGCAATGATGGTTTTCAATATCAGATCGAAATATACTGCAGTTGGTAAGAAATCGTCGGAGAGGTGAACATCTTCGCACATCCTTGCTAATACAGAGTCAGGTCGCAAGGAGCTTCTTTCATTCTTCTATATTTATGCGGTTCTCACAGTCATTTCTCTTTGCGTCGACTGTGGTGTGGTTCCACCGGCCTCTCGTCCTTACCCATACTTTGTTTCCGTACAGAATGGCTTAACATCGGCGACTTGCTGGTGCTTGATGGTTAATGGTTTCGTAGGATTTCAGCTCTATGAGGATGGAACTAGACTGTCGCTATGGATACTTCGGCTCATTTCAGCTGGTGCCTTTGTCCTCTCCTTCGTGATTTCGATACTGACATTCCAAAGCTGGGGCGGTTTATCGCCAGAAGATACGACTGCACTTTTTGTCGTCCTATACATCGTCAACGCAGTCGTGCTGATAATATACGTAGTCTCCCAAATTTTACTCGTAGTTGGGACATTGGAAGATCTATGGCCTCTTGGGGATATTGCGTTCGGTGTCTTTTTCTTTGTCGTTGGTCAGATCCTGCTATACGTCTTCTCGAACCGCATATGCGAGGGCGTCAAGCACTACCTCGACGGCCTGTTCTTCGCGACACTGTGCAATCTGTTCGGTATCATGATGATCTACAAGTACTGGGATTCTATCACCAAGGAAGATCTCGAGTTCAGTGTCGGAGCTAAGCCGGCTGCGCCAGAGTCTAGCCCATGGGACGTTAAGGAGTATTACGACGAGGACAGACGTCCATATGTAAATGACGGATCGGAGTACACCGGATCATTTTACGCAATTAATCGCAACAGCAGCATGTATCACCTTTAGGTTTTTTAGGAGTACCTATGCTCAAAGGTGACTGAGGACATATTGGCACGAAGGAGGAGGACACGAACGCGCTTGGAATGGATATCGGAGTTTTTGGGATTCCAATAATTTTGTCACAACGGTTTGCGGCGAGCATTGTCTGTTGTCTTGCATGAATACGGGAGGGGTTTGAATAGGCGATTAGAACAATAAATAGGTAACCCTATTTTAGCAGATAGCCTACGACTGTGCGCTGACGGTTCACTTGAGTTTACGAATCGTTTCTAGTATGAATATGTCATAGAGTTAGAATTTGTACTAATATTGCTGTTTGGTGTTTTCGCTGTTCATACTTGTATATTTACATAATTTATGAGTAACATGCGAGGTACGAAAAAGTAGTCCAATTTGCCAATTGGCCGGTCCCTCGACTGGCAGGGTGATTGCATCTTACCCAACAGACAAAGTATTTCAGCAAAAGCTACCTTCGTACGAATTGTAAGTACATAATTAAAATTTGCCTAATAGCTACAAATATTACAAGTACAACCGAATTTGCCCACTTCCATTGCCCCGCTTTGTGACTTGTTCAAACCATCTCACTGACGTTCATAGGCATTTCATCAATCTGAGTACTGTAGTACTGCTCAATATCTCTGAGAATCGACACATCTTCAGACGTCACGAAATTGATAGCAACGCCTTTACGACCGAACCGACCTGATCGACCAATTCTATGAATATAATTTTCACGGTTCAGAGGTAAATCGTAATTTATGACCAGCGAAACTTGCTGAACGTCAATGCCGCGAGCCCAGACATCGGTTGATATAAGGACACGAGAATTTCCTTGTCTAAAATCTTGCATGATCGCATCTCGGTCCTTCTGTGGCATATCACCATGCATGGATGCGACGGTGAAATTGGCCTCCTTCATCTTTTCGGCAAGCCAATCAACTTTCCGTCGGGTATTGCAGAAAATAACTGCTTGTGTGATCGTCAACGTCTCGTAGAGATCGCAAAGTGTGTCAAACTTCCATTCCTCTTTTTCCACAGCAATGAAGTATTGCTTTAATCCTTCTAACGTCAACTCGTCACGCTTGACCAAGATTCTCACCGGATCAGTAGTGAACTTATTAGTCATCTCGAGAACATCATATGGTAGAGTTGCCGATACCACGATAACTTGAGTGGAGGGCGGCAAATATCGGTAAACATCATAAATCTGGTCCTTAAAGCCACGATCAAGCAGCTCATCAGCTTCGTCGAGGATTAGCATTTTTATATGTCGAGTTCGAAGGTTTCGGCGTCTTATCATATCGGCCACACGGCCGGGGGTTCCTGAAACAACGTGCTGTCCAAAATCTAGCTTTCGAATATCCTCACCGATTGAAGTTCCTCCAATGCAGGCATGGCACTGAATGTTCATATAATTCCCTAGTGCAAGAACGACGTTTTGGATTTGGACCGCCAGTTCTCGAGTAGGACTGAGGACAAGAGCTAAAATGGGTTAAACAAAATTATTCGTCACAATCTGTAGTCTAATGCCAGGTACCTTGCGTTTCCCGTAATTTCGTATCGACAGTCTGTCCCTGGTTAGTCTAAGCTCAGAAGTCTACTGAAGTAATGTTGTACCTGTAGTAGTGAGATAGAAAATGTGGCCGTTTTGCCGGTACCAGATTGAGCTTGCGCGATGGTATCTAAAATAGATGATCAGACACCGACTGAGTCTGAGACGAGACATGATATACCTCTTCCTTTTAATATCTGCACGATGGCTCTACTTTGGACTGCACTAGGGGTCTCGTATCCATACGCATAGATTCCTCGTAATAGGTCCTCTATAATAGGATTATTAGATCTCAAACCCATCCCCTTGCGCTTATGGTCGTACCTTTCAAGCCCATAGACTCGACTTTAAAATGATTGAAAGTTAGCAGCCTCAATCGTAGATGAGGATGAATGCACGTACAAGTAGGGACACTAGACCGTCCGTCAATAAGATAAAAATTCAAACTAAAATTCAAGCCACATACACCTCGACATCTTTAGACGTCGCGAACTCCATCTGAGCTAAGACGGCCGAATGATTAGCATGCTATCTGCGAAAGACACGGTTGATCCACACTCACAATCTGCCTTCCGATCAAAACTCATTTTAATCCTCGTCTTGGAATCGATTTGAGCTTGCTGTCGGTGTTGGGAGACTTGTGGGACTGCCTAAATTAAGGTAGAGATGCAAACTATATAGTTTTGCTTATGTCTAGGTATCAGGTTTTGCTGCAAATTTTGGCCCAAACCCGCGTGGGTTCGCGTGGGAGGTTTGCTGCGAACATCGGTAGTTAACGCAGTCGCACCAATAATTTTCCCATTGTCTTCAGAACGGCCGAATATCATAACAGCCACGTGAGCATAGAGTCGAAAGGCAGGCTATTCGTACATTCTTTGAATATAGCTATACATAATGCTGTACGAGCTTGTCGGCATTGCTCGGGTCAGCACGATGCAGGAAGTTAGAGAGTAAGTTCTCACATTGCCACGGTTGAAGTATCAGGCATTGACAGGCGTATCCTAACTTCAATTCAATATTAGTATCATGCGCACGATGGGAGAAATTATTATTAAAACCGGAGGCGTGGTCCGACGAGTCGACTGGCTCGGCCGGCAATTCTTGCCAAACGTCGTTGGAAAGCACCAGCAGCTTCACTTCGCCGGCCATCACTTCACAATGCTTTTCGATTCAAGTATAAAGACCCAAAGGGATATATACGAACTGCTGCGGGTGGATGCTAGAATGGTCAGAGTGACACGGATAAATTGTGCTAAAAAGTAAGTGGAAGCTCAATGCGCCTAACAACTAAAACTGACGATATGGGGGCACAGCTTGAAAGAACTCGCGAAGTTCAAACAGAAACCAGGAATGGTTTAAGTCCAGTGTTAGATTGCGGAGTTTATCGTTATGAATTGTATATAGTATAGGGATGAGTTTGGGTACCCTCAGAATAGAATCGGAACTTTTGCCAATTTCATTGTATTATACACTAGGGGTTTTTTCTATCCCAAAACTTACGCCACGCGGACCGCGTCTTGTGCAACACTAAGCCGAGTTATACTCGCGAATGATAACCGGTACCGAACTCGGGGGAAGAGATCCAACTTCTGTGACAATCTTCTTGATATATTCCGGTGGCGTCAAGTCGTATAGGATGTTCAATAACTTGAGATTTGGTAGATCCCTCCAGTTCTTTAATGGTCCAGGCTTTGGCGTCGAATCTATGGATATATTCATCAATTCATCCGGAGAGCCTGGAGAAGCGTCAGTCCAGTTGTTATCTCACCAAGATTGATTCATACCCAGCTCGTTAAAAGTAACCGAGTCTAGTTGTACTCGATTGGAGAACTTAATACTTTCACAGCAGACAATGACCGGGATATTCTTTCGTTTGGCGCTCATCGCTACCAACGCAGTTCCAACCCTCGAATACAGCTGCCCGTTAGAAAGTACGGCATGTGCCCCTAGGAACACGCTGGTAATGTCATTAAGAACATATGATAGCCCGGAGATCAAAACATATTCGCACTTCAGACCCGCCCTAGCCAACCTGCGCACCATCTCCTTGCCTTCATAGAACGGCCGCGTATCCACTACCACGACACTGAACTCGATGCCCCGTAAATTCGCCTCCAAGAAGACTTGCTCAACCACTGCAGACCTGGAGAAAGCTAAAATAACGTCGCCGTTGCCGATATGTTTAACTGCTGACTGTACAATTACTCTATCCGCCACTTCAATCTTATCTCGAATGTAAGTCTCGATTTTTTCTATTAGTGACTCCCTAGCCTGGTCATCTGAAACATCGATGCTAACAACTGATATTTCTTGTTTAAGCCACCGAATAGCATTACCCATTGTTATACTTAGGGGTCGAGCCGTTATTAGGAAGTCAATTTGGCGGCTTAGGTGATTTGTCAGGTTTCGACTCAATGTAGTGCCGACTGGGGTTCGATAATCTTTGATAACCTAACTGAGTTGTTAGAGATCGATTGTAATGCGAAACATGAAGACCTACCGTCTGAAACGCGCGCAGAGTTGCTCGACACCTTGCGCTGGATCCAATAACGGTATAAGAAGCGAACTGAAGCGTAAGCGCCAAGATTACAGGATGGATATCTTTAGCAGCGTCCGCAGTTCCAGACCTTCTAGTGATCTCTAGATGCTTGAACAGCCCCACCCTTTTGTCGAGAATATCAGATCCGTGAATGGCTGTGCTCTGAGCCGTCAATGACGAAATCGCGCTGCTAACGGTAGCATTTACTACGCTGTTGGACGATCCTCCACCTACACTGCTAGCATTGCTGGTCCCACTGGCTGCTCTGCTTTGTTTAGCCTGAGATTGAGCTCGCGCCTGCGCGATTGCTTCTTGAGGGAGGTGGCTGGATTTTCCCAGTTCGGATACTTTAGCAGCCCTTCGCGCGGCCTTCTCTGCCTTCCGCTGTGCTTTGGTTTCTTGAGCCCCAGCGCTATTCTTGTCCTTCCCTTTCTGCTGCTGAGCCTTAGTCGTTTGGGTCCCTAGAGGGACTGCGGCTGGTTTGGCAGATGCTTCCGGCATGATCGAAAGTGAAACCGTCAATTAAGTGCCGCGACAACTTAAGACTGGATTGGCTAGACTTCAAGCACTAGTGCCAGACAGTGTCGGAAATCAGGGCCAGATCAATCGAGATATGCGAAGTATTTCCCTGGCTTTCGCGTTACTCATCTGAATCCGCTTAGGCCGGGTAGCTCGACAATTTATTTGATGTTACCCGGTTCTTTAGTTCTTTCATATGGGATCCAATCAGCAGCAAGTAATCCCGACTACAGATCTGCGGCTTGCACGATCAGGCCCCCGATACGTATAATTAGCATTACAACAAGAAGTAGGCACTTGGTCATATATAGGTACAATGGCTCCTTCAATTCTAAGTTATATGGCTCTGGGTACGTGTCGGTTTGTTGTCGGTCCTTCCTGGCATATGAATAGGCAGCTAACAACTATAGGTGCTTTCGTCCGATACTTTCATTACGGCCTTACTGGACGAAAGATTTACACGGACGGCATCCCACTATTCCTCTACACTACTGGGTGGACAGCCATCTGCTGTGGCGCGTTGGGCTATGGTATCAACACGCTTGCTGAGACCAAGAAACAGGCGTTGGAGCGCAAATCTGCGGCGACTGTGGATGTATAAGTTAAAGGCTGCAGTAGCAACGGCAACTTGATACGAGGGGATTTCGAGTTCACAGTCATATGTAGTCTTTGTGCATGGAAAATAGATCAAGATATAGATGAGCAATTTACTTGACACAGCGGCGCAGGATGGTTAATTGGTTGGATGAATCTGGAACGAAAGTGAATCGACGCACAGCAAAGATATAATGCTCGGATACTATCCATATGTCGTTTAGACGCGGCCAGAAATTAATGCGATACTGTACATAATGCATGCTTTGCTTGTACAAAGTCAACTCTGACTCAGCTTCTCATAGTTAATCTTCTCAAGGATGGTGCCAGCACCCTGAGACAACAACTGATTTGCAAGGTCTTTACCCAGCGTTTCTGCCTCTTCTTCAGTAGTAATCATTCTTGACAATTTGCTTAGCGCGGCCTCGTTTCCATCAACGCTAGTAATGCATGCTTCAATGATAAGGACACCATCGGAAGATATGTTAGACTCGACACCGAGAGGAACAGAGCAGCCACCTTCGAGAGACCTCATCAAACTCCTTTCCGCGGTACACACAAGTGTAGTTGGAATATCTCTGATTTTATCGAGAAGGCTCTGTGTGAACCCGTCGCCCTTCTTAATCTCGACACCTAGCGCACCTTGACCGACTGCGTAGAGCATATCCGGTGACGAGAGATACTGCGTAATTTTATAGCCGAAATCAAGTCGTAGAAGTCCAGCGGCCGCCAGGATTAAACAAGTATAGCCCTGCTCTGGATCTTCCAATTTAGCTAATCGAGTATTGCTAAACGAGTCAGCCAGCAAATTATCATTAATACAGACTTTGCACATACATATTTCCTCTCACAACTTTGAATTGAAATTGTGGGAATCGACGCCGCAGCTGTGCCGTCCGCCGAACAGACGATGTCCCGATAACGCTACCTGATGGCAATTCTGACAGAGACTTATATGCCAGATCCGATCGGACTACCAGCGCGTCTCGGGGGTCTAGATTGCGATAAGTCAGCACAAGTCACGTTGAAATTCATATATAGCAATTACCTGCTCTGTCAAGGACAGCACCAATCTTGAATTCGTCGGGAAGGTTGGTGGGTACGTCTTTAGCAGTTAGCCGCAATTAATCGAAGATCGTCCTATATCATACTATATAATACCTTTAAGCGAGTGTACGATCATATCAATTGACTCAGGTCCAGTAGATACCAGTAGCTCCTCGAGTTCCGATGTCCACAAAGACTTCCCCCCAAACGAATACAGCGGCATATTCTGCACATTATCACCCAGGGTAGTCTTGGTGACAATCTCAAAGTTGTACTGCGGAAACTGCTCCTTCAGAGATGCCGCTACAATCTCCGTCTGGGCAACAGCCAATTTCGATGTTCTCGAGCCTAGTCTTATTGTCCTTGACATATTAGTCGCCAATGGCACAGCAAAGATCTGCCGACCTAATTGATGTGTTGTAACAGTAAAATACTGAAATTTATATCGGCCGCGACAGCGCCACACTTACGAAGCCACAAATCTCGCCAAATTGGTATCATACATACCCTATCGCTGCATAACAAGTAGGCTGGTGTGGTGTATGAAATTCGGGTTAGTCTGCGTGACCCAGTTAAGAGCAGAAGAATCGCGGACCCGAACTCAACCTCATCAGGAGGAACTCAGCGAATGCATATACTGAATTCGCGTCTTGCTCGAATCCAAAACAGGGAGCCGACAGGATAATTTTCGCACTTCTACTTGATCCACTTTGAAGATCAGCTTCATTTCGCTTTACGACTTCCTCGAATGTCTTCCCATAAGAATATTCTAACGGCAACTACTAGACTGGCTGCTGTCAGGTCAAGATCGTCTGCCGCTACGAGATCAGCTGCGCGTGTTCCACTTTTGCACTCTAGACTCTATTCAAAACCGACGCCAAAGACCGTCCTTTGGCAGCGATCTACCGTCCGTCAGACTGCGCCAACTTCAAGCCTGTTAAGCGTGAGCGTCACCTGTCGTCGCAATTATGTTAGCAGCAAAGACGAAGAAACACCGGAAGGTATGATCTCGGTGTAAGTCGTGCTCCGGAGGATTATAGTTAATTTACGGTCGTAGGATTGAGATATACAGAGGAACATGAGTGGCTGGCTCTCGAAGACGGAAATCTCGGTAGGTTGATATGAGCTTGTAAGGTTCCAACTAACATGATCATAGCTGTTATTGGCATCACGGCTTATGCGTCCAAGGCGCTGGGCGACGTCGTCTATGTGGAGCTTCCAACTGTCGGTGCTAGCGTAGTTGCGGGTGAACCCATTGGTGCTGTTGAGTCGGTTAAGTCCGCTAGCGATATATATTCTCCGGTATCCGGAGAAATTATTGAGGTCAACGAGCAATTGGATAAGAAGCCTGGCCTCGTGAACGCTGAGCCCTATAGAAGAGGTATGAGATTTTTCTTAATTGGACGATTTGGATCGCTATTGAAGGGTGATGGTGCTGACGGACAAATCGTAGGGTGGATCTGCAAGATTCTGATTAAAGACACGAACGAGTTGGAGTCAATGATGGATAACAACGGGTACGAAACATTCATTGCATCATCATAGAATATTACGCTGTGAAGTACTCTGATGCACGTTCAAGGTTTGTCCATGACGCAGAAAATCTGGACTTAAATATAAGCAAGCAATGTATAATCTGAATAGAATTGTACAAGTACTTGTAACAGAGAAATACCTTCATTCTCACATGCCGTAAAACACAAGGAGGAGAATGAGCAGAAACATATATACAAGTTCAAAGGGGATTGGTACTAAATCAACTAACAATTTATCTTTCCAATGCAAGATTACTATCTGTCCTACACCATATTCGCAAGATACTCCATTTTACAAAACCAATAATTTATCTCCAAAGCCTGTAAACCGTAAACTGATATACTGTATTGTCTAAACCTCCACGTGACTTCCTGCGAGCACACCCTCTAAATCAAACTTTGAGATCATGTTGAAATTGCTCCTTGAATCCTTATGTAAGCGAGAGAAATATCTCAACGATTCCTCGGCGTGACTCATCTGTTTGGCCCGCTCATTCTTCTGAGTTGCCTGCTCGTCTAGCATCTGCTGGAACGCACTTCTCAAATCCTCTGATGGGTATTTCAGGACCTTTCTGCACTCGCTTGCAATCCTGTCCGAATTTGCGTGAATATAGTCAACGCTCTCCAATTCTCGTTTCAATTTCTTGGCAAGCTTTCTCGGAACGACATTTGGTATATCCGAAATAACGTACACGGCCCCGCATAAGAGAACAAGTCCAAGTGCAGGAACCACCCACTTTCGGAGATTTCGTAATCCTATTATCGACGATGCGTTAACAACTCCGCCTACCACCGCAGATGGTAGTCCCAACACTCCCGTGCCGGCGACGGTGGCAATAGTCATTGACATTCCCAATCCAGAAACCTTTTCCTTCTGTTCTAAGTCGATATAGTCTGTGAACTCAATCGGAGCTGACACTGATCCACGAGCAAGGAGATCTTTCCTTCGAGAAAACATTAGACCATTGTTGAAGATCTTCTCTGTGTAGTACGCAGTACCCTGGAAATGCCGCAATCCCAGATTTTTCAAAACGTTGTAGCCGCTCGTTGTTCTTTTCCTAGCGAATTCCTCGCATTCAACCACGCTCTGTTGGATCGAGTGTAACATTGCGTCCCGAGTATCCGCGGCATAAGAATACACGGAGAAGATTCCAGGATATTCAACATATGTCTTAGCACCGATCTCAGCGATAACATGCTCTAGTTTATATCTTGTGTGCTCGTAGACGGAGGCGACTAACTTTTCGATACTAGCATCAACGTCCTCCGAAATCTTCACGCTGTTCTGCAGAGTGGCTTCGTAAGCCGGTGCTATACGAGCTAACTCGTCTTTAAGTCGCTGTACTTCGTTTTGCGACAATTCCTCGTTGTATGAGGCTAGGGCTTCGAGATCTCCCAGAACATTTAACAAGTATGTCTTAGCAGGAGCTAACTTCGATATCGCGCGCTTCTCCAGGACAAAGTTGCGCAGGCATCGCTCCAGACGTTCAAAGTCAACCGCATCGTCGTCATTATTGGGACCACCATTGCCGTTATCTCCATTATCGTCACCATCATCGTTGTCATCAGGTTCTGGTATGCGAACTTTGTTCGAGCTGACAAAATGCACTAAATCATCCGAGTCATCGTACGTCCTTGGCGAAAGTTTTGAAACTTGCTCCAAAATCAGCCGGGAGCATCTATTCTTGTCACGAATATTGTCAAACCTGTTGACAACAATGAATATAAATGCCTTCTCATGTGCCGCATTCCAAATGAACTCTTTCGCCGATAAGGTGAAGTGATTCTCAGCACTGACAACGAAAACTACGACGTCAATCTCTTCCTGTCGCGCAAAAACTGCAGTAGTCTGCATGGAATCCATATTAAGGCCCGGTGCGTCGATAAGTGCTATATCGACAACGCCATTTCGTAACAAGCTCTGCTCTGGCGGACGTTTATCATCGACATAGACCTTAAGGAGCATGTAAATTTCAGGACTCAGGGCTAGACGCTCAAGCTGTGAAAGAGGAAACACATCGTACGTTCGTTCGTCATGTCTGTTGTATGTTGATCCATGAGGAATCGCATGGACTTCCTCGACGCCATTATTGATTTGAGCATCCAAAACTTCACAGAATACGTTTGTACACGGCTGTTGATCCTCTGGTAGTACATTGCGGCGAAGCAATGCGTTACAAAAGGTCGACTTTCCTGCGTTCAAATCACCGGTGACCAGGACCTTAGATGCAGTGTCCTCGATACGCTCACGTAGCGAAAGTAGATGCTTGAGAGCTTGCGAAATCTTTCCATCAAGTAAGGAAGCAATTGCAGACTTTTCAAGACTCTGAACCAGCTCAACTGGCGAGACAGCGCCGAGTTTGAGATCGAGTTTGAGAACATTGAACTCATGGGACAACTGCGAGCTCATTAACCGAGGCACTTCAGAGGACGGCGACGGGGAGACCAGGGTTGACTTGTCCTGATTGGAAGATGGGAATGGTAGGTCAGTGGCGACACGTCGGAGATGTGACGGACGATCTGACGTCGACGTAGGGGGAGTCAACTTCTCGACCGCACCATTTCCTGGGCTGAAAGCGGGATATTGAGCGGGCCATTCACGATTTGTAGACTGTAGTTCCTTAAGTATGTTCATAACAGTCGTAATGGCACGAGCAAGCGCTGCCCTGTTTTCATTGTAGTGGAGCTGCTGGACCTGAAATTGAAGGAGTCGCTGCGTATTTTCTACATACCGTCGTTAACAACGCGTCTCGGAAGCGTCTTCTCCACAAATCGACAAACCTTCACTTCCACCACTTAACATTGTACCAGGAACTGATGGCAAAGGCATGGTATTACGAGAAACGAGTGTAGGTCTCTCTGGCTCCTCTTCCGAGTACACTGACGCTCCATAACCAGAATCAAGTGCCGAGACGTAAACTTCCCGGTTCGTCGAACGTCGATTAGACGGACCGGGAAGGTCGTCCAGGTCAAAATACGAAGACGACATGGTCGCTTCGTACGAAAAGGCAATATGCGTATCAGAAGCAGATGAGAACGCGTGAGTCGGAGTATATAAGCGGATGTGAAGTGTCGGAAAAGATGTTCACCTTCGAGTTGGGACGTTGGACCTACCGAGGTCATGAGGTAAGGATCGAATACCAGGGTATAGGGCTACAGACACGCCTAAGTCCGCCTGGGCAAGCAATTGTACTATTTTGACCCAAAATTAGCTGATCAATTTCGGCGGCCCGGGTTAGGAGCCCCGTAGTACTTTATCTTCGGCAGCGCGATGACGTGTTATGAAGCTGTAACGGCCGTGAATGCTGATAGCGCAGTCCTCCGCAAGTCAGCTGGCACAAAATCGTGTATCACTAGGAAATGAATGTAGTAGAGTGGGTATTTGGGAAGCGAGTGACTCCCCAGGAGCGCCTTCGAAAGGTGAGTTCAATTTGAAGTTGATAGCGGACAACAAACCTTACGATATTCAGCATCAACGGGCCTTGGAGAAGGCACAAAGGGAACTTGACCGAGAGCGGCAGAAGCTTGAGCAGCAGGAGAAGAAGCTTATATCTGAGATCAAGAAGTCCGCAAAGAGTAATCAAATTGGTGCTTGTAAGATCCAGGCTAAAGATCTTGTGCGCACTAGGAAGTGCGCATTCATGTCGATTGCTTGAAGTGTGTGTTGAGTAACTGACCGACTACTCGACAGGTATATTCAGAAGTTCTACCAGATGAAGACACAGCTCCAGGCCGTATCGTTGAGGATACAAGTCCGTATTAATTGCACTGTTCTAATCTCTCTTCTAACCTAGGCCTTTAGACCGTGCGAAGTAACGAGCAAATGATGCACAGTATGAAGGGCGCTACTAGGGTGCGTATATCTGTACCTGTTGCAACATGACAAATTTGGCGCTAATTGTCCTGTCTGCATAGCTCTTGGGTTCGATGAACCGAAGCATGAATCTTCCAGCTTTGCAGAGGATAGCGATGGACTTTGAGCGAGAAAGCGATATGATGGATCAGCGACAAGAGATGATGGACGATGCAATAGATGATGCAATGGAAGATGAAGAAGGTTTGTTTGTTTCTTACGTAGAGTTAACAACCATCTAACGGATGTATTGCAGAGGAGAGCGATGAAATCGTCAACCAGGTCCTGGATGAGATTGGAATCGATCTGGCTAGCCAGGTACGACAGGCAATAAATTTTGTCTTCTTTTGTTAGTGACTAACCTCAGGAACAGTTGGGCGAGACCCCTTCGTCAATTGGAGTAGGTGCCCAGCGGGAAAGTGAACTGGAGGCTCAGTTTCTAAAGTAATGTACAATACTCAGTTTATGCCACTGTAATATAAGAAATGTATGGTTATTGTTCTGTGCTCTTGTCAGCCAATAGATACATCCTGTGAGCGATCATATTATTCCGACCATAGTCTCTGTCTCTGTCATACTCCTTCAATTTTAGCAGATTCTCTTTACTTTGCTATTCTATACATGCTCAGTTCAGTACGCTTGCGATACGTTCCTTTGTGACGTGTAGTATGTCCGTGCATGGAAATTAGCTGTGTCGTTGTGATCTACATGGTCCTAGAATGATGCCGACTGTGGCAGTTATTTTGTTTGGAATCGTAGAAGGATAGTACGGCACAGAACTACATGCACATATTATAGTCTTATCGTACGTACAGGTTTATGTCGTAGACTGGGATGCACAATCTTTTTGATCTAGTATCCTCTTGTTGGGATTATTTGTAATAAAATATACAATAGTTTACAAAATCATGAAGCAAAAGATTGAACGTTATTGAGATGTGATTTCATCAAATACAATTTCGGACGAGATGGAGTACCCCAAATGCCAAAAATTGTTCGCCATGTCCGTAGCGCTTCGTTTTATATCGTACAACCATTAGGAAATATACAGAACGATGTAACATATCGGACTAATTATAGTACATTCTAGAGCTTCCTTCACATCGTGGAGATTGGATATCATGCGCGAACCGTAGCTCTTGTTGGCTCATGAGTCCTGACTATCGATATCGTAATTTAACGTCCCCATTTACTAGCCAAAAGTCTTCAATGCCATGGCTCCTTTGTAATGAGTATGTTCGCAATCACCAACACGCATTCTAGTGGTTTCTGGAAGCTTGATGTCTAGATTGCGATATGGCTGGAAACGCCGAAGTAGAAAAAGGTGACGATGATGACCCTGTTAACTCGGATCGCTTCGGTGACGATGATGGTGGCTCGTTTGGCTGTAGTCGTTGCCTTGGATCGTCGTCGAGCGCATGCACATCGGCCATGGTCAAGCTAATTGTTGTCGCTTTACGGCGGAGCATATTTTATTCTAAAGATATGGAAAAATGCCGGACAAAATGATTATAGTCGCAGTTGTACAGGACGTTGGTTTAGGGGAACCGCAATTGTTTGGTTGGTCGAGTCCTGTAAGACGCTTGGATTCTTGAGGTACGATTACGAATGAACCCCCCGTTCCCGTTTTAACTCTTCGTTCAGTCAGGGACGTTCCTGTTATTGGTTGGCGGTGATACTCGCTATGGATCCTAAAGGTTGGTCCCGACAATCGTACCCGGCAACTGTTTATACAGATTACGGTATTTTTTGTTGCTCACTAGAAACTTGATAATGTGCTAACCCTTAGGCACCATATAACATTTGTGGGCATATATGTACGAGAGATAGGCTCGGGACTGCGCGCCGCGTTGTGGTATTGTACCATCTGCGGGCGTCAAGCTGAGTTTGTCTGATTAACCTTAGTTGGTCCTAATCGCTCGCTCGCCGCTCTTAGTAACCCGATATGAGCTCAATAATTAAAAGGTCCTTCAGCAAATAAATTCTCTGCTACAGTCGGTCTTTAGTCGAGCGAGCACCTGTTCACAAGCTTTTCAGTACTCGTCGCTATTGTTCACTGTCGAAGATTTCTGTGAATGGCTGGTCGGTTAATTATTCGTTGTGACTAGTTACGCCTCAATCTCCAGGCTTCATTGACGACATAATGTCGACATTGACATCTCCAACATCCTCGTCAACCCCGAGCACATCTTTCCCATTCCCATCGATATACTCCTTCCCGCCATTCTTCACGCGACAGCCAAACAGCCAAACTTGGACGTCGCAGCTATCGCTATGGAGTTCATTGATTTTAGCATATTGCAGGTATAACCGGATATGGAGAATAGATCTAAATACGGCGATCGAGTGGGATCTTTTCAATAACAGAGATATTAATCGTATGTTCCGTCGACGTGGTAATTACTAGCATAGTGTTGGGCCATGCTGAACAGCACTAGGATCACTGAAACTGGAGACGTGTAGGGAGATATTGGATAGCATGGTCAAGAATGGTGATGCGGAATGGGTGTCAGGGTCCGGAAGCAATCCGTCGAAGAACACGAGTGCCATAATATATTGGCGGAGACCGGAAGAGTGGGCGAATATCATTGCTGATTGGGTATGCGAGTGTGCGCAAGCATTCAGATCAATGCTAATGGGAGGATAGATTGATTCGACGGGACAGAAAAACGCTATTCTGACTTTGTACGAAATTGCCGAGGGCGATCTGTCGTATTCCCAAGGTATGGAATTGGTGTAGGAGTTATTACAATGGCCGCGACACACGACTGATAGTGTCGCTGTTTATAGATTTCAGAGGAATAGATCCTACAATCCTGCGGAAGGCGCTCGACGTTCTAATCCGGAGAGGACAGGCGCAAATAATGAAATCTGCAGACGGAGAAGAAGCCGGTGTTAAGTTTTTCGGAAGCCAATAACAAGAATCAGATATTTGGGTGTGCATCGGAAATATCGGCGCGAATTGGACATTTTGGGTATGGTGTTGTCCTGCCATACGGTTTTGTCTAGTGTGACCTAATAATGGTAATTAGGTAGTGATAAATTAATACATTATCATGCACCGTAATGGAACCAATCAAAATTAAACTGGAGAGTGAACGATAAATCCCGCTGCCATGCCATTAAGCTAATCCTCCGCTACTAACGAAAACTCGTTATCAAACTTCACTTCCATTCGTAGGACGCCAGTCAAGATCCATTCCGTGCTGAAAATATAAGCGTCATTGCCCTCGCTTTCAGCGTACTTTAGGAAATTGTCAAAATAAACATTTTCCTCTGTTGATGAAATCAAAATCATTGGGTGTTTTGGCGATACGATATATTTCTTCGCCCTCGGGTTTCTGATTAGATGACACTGTCCACCGTTCGCTTCGATAACATGTCGGATGACTTCGTAACCACCCTTGATACCTGGAGTAACATTGATCCCCATATTATGGAACGGCCCAGCTTTTCGTTCCTTAGCGCGCTTGAGCGACTCAGCAAGGACACACTTATTGCGCTCCTCGCCTTCTGGGTCATGCAAGATGTAGTCGTTGACATGCAGCATCTTATTCTCCTTCGAACAATGAGTTATAAAATCGGTGTTGATTACAACAGGCGCTCTTGGCAGCGCACACAAAAATTTCTCCGTTCTGCTGATCTTAGGGGAGGCCACATGCGTAGCCACATCTGGTGATTCGACAATCTCGATGCCCAAGTTGTATAATCGCTGTAAAGGATTTCAGTACAATGTTGTACTCGTAAACGACAGTATGAATACGCACCTGCAGGTCGCCTGGAGTTAACGTACCAGTGTATCCTGTCAACATGACTCTCATGACAATGTTTGTTGTAGCAACTTTGCTCTTCTTCTTCGACCTAGTTCTGCATCGTCAGTACTAACGGCGGTACGTCGCATTGGGTTGACTTACGCGGCCGCATCCTCAGGCTCATGAGTATCACCTTTTCTCTTCTTGCTCGCAACCCGTAGCTCTTGACTGCCCTTGTCTTCCATCGGCAATGATGGCAGACTGCTCTTCTTCTTTTGCCTCTCAAAATCATTAAGATCGATCATATCATCCTTCAGTTTCACCGCAGCCTTCTCTTTCGCGCGCCTCCCCCCGCTTGAAGTCACAGACACTGGACTATCAACAGCCGATGTTGCGGAAAGTGCCTTTGATTTCGTGGAAGGTCTAACGGGAGTCTCAACCGAACTTCTTGACATTGATCTAACGGTGGCTGAGGAATTCTCCTTCGCATTCTTGGATACCGTATTTTTCTCAGGTTCTCTGTTATCAGACTTCACAGGTTCTTTATTACCGACATTGTTCTGACTTATCTGTGCAAAACGTCTCTCATCAGCATCTTTTGATGCCGACAGTGACTCCTTCGCAGACGAAAATTCTTCGCGATCACAGAGATCCTCGGAGGCGTCAGTAGCATCGCCATCCTCATTCGCATAAAAGGACTTTAGCTCATGCATATCCAACCGTGTCTGACCGATAACCTCTACCAAATTTGTCATCCGTGGGAAGTGTGAATACCGCGGAAGCGTCACGCTTTGGACTTGCCATTTCGCGTAAGTTTCTTCGAGCCAAAGGTGATTAACAACATGGCAATTCCAATCCCGTGCAGCTGTATATTTCTCACCGGAGGGCCTATCGAAATTATTAGTCTCTGATAAGCAATAGACCACGTATGGTAAGGTTTTTCATACTTAGCGGTGATCAAATGCGTGTTAGTCGTCTTCAGAGCCTTCGTATAAGTAGCACCACACGCCTCGATAAGCTTTTCCAGATAATGTCGTGAATCACCGTTGTATCCAGAAATACAAATCAAGTAATTCTCCATTCCTTTAATCTTTTCATTGGGAATTGGATAATGTAGTAAATGCTTCATAGAAGAAGCCCACTCATCGTGAGCAAACATCCAATATAACCAGGTCAAATTTCCAACAAACAGACGCATTCGGCAAGCCTACTTTAGTTAATCATGTAGGCAGCAGCATCTACACCCATAGGCGTACCTTCATATAATCCTCTCCAGCTCTATAACAGCCTACATAAACATTGGCTTCATCGAGACTGTCTGTAACGGATCCGCCAGCAATCTCAATTATAACGCGGATGGTGTTCGATGACCGTTCAGATAAATTTAGGTCGCTACCAATAAAGAATCTTTTTTCCTTGAAAATGGAGTTTCTAGGCTGTGGCGGATTAATCTTGTCATTGATGTATGCCGAATGAATAAACGTGTGATCCAATTTGGCTCCCACCAACGGCTTTCCTGAGTTTGCTTCGGCCAGAATTTTAGGATTGGGGAACAGATATGGGCCCTCGTCAATGCGACGATGCAGCTTGAGACAGTCGTCAATCCTATTATACGATCAGCTAACATGAAATATCGTAACGAAAGCAACTCATACCAATGGGGAAGTACAATCTTGCAAGCCTTGCGTTCGAGGGCCGCGGTTTTGCACGACGCCTGATCCACCGTCAGTAAATTGATGGCGCTCAAACAGACAATAATAGCTATAGTTTGCTTACTTCGTCCATGCTCAACGCAATAACGTGAGTAGTGAAACGTGTCAGTGATTCGGACCACTGCCCTCCTAGCGCGCGCACTCCGCCATACAAGGCTTCACGGTCGCCTTGCGGCAGCCCTGTGACGAAAATATTTACATCTGAAAAGAAAAACTTTGGGTTTGGCGAGTACAGTCGCAAGGGCGCAGTCCTTCCGTGACTAACGGACTTGTATACCCACAGTGGCTTGACGACGTTGATCATCCGTTGCTCAGCATCAGGATACTCCGGAAAGTCGATTGTGTTGGATATGATATGGGTTACATTCGAAAGATCCAAAACTTTCCGACTGCGGTCTGTAATATACTCCGTCTCAACAGCATCACCCTTTTCCAATAGATTGGAGAGCTACAATCACTGTATCAGCAAGTAGAACGGGTTGATTGTTGGACATAAAGTCAAATAGGAAACACGTACGATGCTATACTCCTCATCGTCTAACGACCCATCCTTCACAATATGATATACAACGCTCTTAAAAAGTTTCGAGCGAGGCTCCAATGCCGCCTTTTTCTCATTCGAATAAGGCGAGGAGAGGAAGCTGCTCTTGGTTGTGCCATTCATTTGTCGTGTGGTGCTGTTCTCCTACGCGTCGGCAATTGTTGTATTGCTTAGGGGTAACGCGGGATTGAACTAAACGACAAATAGTTATCCAAATTCTATAACCGATTATTCAAGAATTTGTTTTGATGGGAACTTCAGCTTGGCACGTATTGTTGCTGCCGGATCTCCTGCATTGATGCCGGATATCCTAGGCGCGTCACCTACAGCACGGACATGGCGGCCTAACAAGCCACAGAAAGTTCGGTGCACATTGTAGGGCATTCTGCCCTAACTCCTGTGACGACTTAGGCCATTCGGCCAGCCGAACGCCGAATGTCGCACTACATTTTTGGAGAAGAGTACAAAGTATCAACGCCTCAATCGTAATTATGGACGATAACTAATACCAAATTACATTAGCTCTACCCTAGCCCATCCAGGATGGAGTGCGACATGTCCCCAAGTAATACCCGTGCTATAGGTGGAACATCCAAACTTTCTACGTGAAGGGACGTTACCCGGACGTTGACGCGCCATTCACGCGTGACGCGCACATTTGGCAAACATGCAAACCACGCGTAATTCACAGCATGCTTGTTTATTGAGCAGAAGGCGTTTTGGCACAGCTTTCCTGCTGAGCCGCACAGGTCGAAGATGGAGGATAGCCTTGTTACCTTATTGTTTTGGGATAGATCCTATATCTGCACCTGTTCCCGTGTCTCCGCTAGTATCTAAAAACGGCGAAATATGACCGATATGGCTGCCGCGGAATCAGTATTCAATATTGAGCGCCGCATCTTCCCTGCAGTTCAGCCACGACTGGACAAGCGGGCAGTTCAACATCCTGATGATAGGCTTGAAATTGTTGGAAAGATATATACACCAAAGAGCAATACCAACCCACAGAAAGGTGACGTTACTATTGTTGCAGCTCATGCAAATGGGTTAGGCAAAGTGCGTATCACTGGTTTCGTTGTGTTATTGGTGGGTTAATGAATTCCTCGGGATAGGAATTATACGAACCTCTGTTTGTTGCTCTACTATACTATTCCGTGCATGCGAGGTTTAGAATCCGGTATATTCTTATTACGGACATCGTGAACCAGGGCGAATCTGGTGTTAGAAATGAGAATAAGCTGGGCGATTGTAGTAGGTGCTAACGACGCCGTAAGCTCTCACTTCGTTTATATAGCTTACGCTTAAACTAGTGAGCTGGACAGATGTCTCAAGGGACTTATTTGTTATTCTCCAAATACTGAGACCTCCGCAACCTGTATTTGCAATGGGTCACTCAATGGGCGGAGCGCAGCTGTAAGTTCTAGCTCCCTCTCTAGCTGTGGTCTAACAGCAAAACAATTGCAGGTTTAATCTAGCTGTTCTCCATCCATCATTATTTTCCGGTATCATAGGTATAGACCCCATAATAGAGAGTAAAGAAGACGCTACTGCTGTCGGCTTGAATCCCGCAAAATTATCATCTCATCGCAAGGATGTGTGGCCATCAAAGGAAGAAGCTATAAAGTATTTCAAGAAGAGAACTATGTACCGAAGATGGGATCCAAGAGTTTTTGATCTTTGGATTGTGAGTATGTTCCTCAATACATAAATTTGTATGACGACTAACTGGTGAATGCCAGAAATATGGACTTCGAGATCTTCCGACAAAGCTGTATCGCGAAGTTCATGGATCAAGCGCAGATTCTAATCAAACCCAAGTGACGTTAACCACGACCAGGTACCAAGAGGTGTGGACTTTTGTCACTGTGAACCCCGACTACTTAGACAAAGTCGGGAATTCACCGCCGCCCCTAGACCGTCCAGACAGTGTGGAGATATTTGATCAGTTGCATAAAGTCAAAATTCCAACTCTTTTTATCACTGGGGGACAAAGCGATGTTAACGACCGGATTCATAAGAAAACTGCTGTAATGAAACACGCGAAGCTGATTACAATCAACAATGCAAGCCATTTCATTCCCTTTGAGGAAGTTGAAGGCACTGGTAAGGACGTTACGATAGTTAGCCATTCTTACGAAGCAAACTAACTATCCATAGCTGAACATGTCATTGCGTTTCTCTCGAAAGTACTAGAACAGTGGCAGAGGGACAATTATGATGATGAGCGCACTCCGAGGGATACAGGGTTTAACAGCATTTATGTTGCAGCATTAGACATACGAAATTCTAAATTATAGAAGAATGTGTATGAGGAATATCTGAGGATCCTGAACTTGAATTTACTGCAATATATGGTGAATTGTATGTGAACTGGTCTGTAATCAAATGCAAGTCATTGTGTGGTAATCTGCACATTGTAGGATAGCGTACACTGACCAGGTATGCAACAAGACAAATAAACTAAAGGAATAAATGAAAAAAGAAGCCAACCCCAAGCCATTTAAATACCAACGATGAAATCAAAATGTTTTGGACGCACTACTTTAGTAAGATACAGCAGTTTGATTTTTCGTTTGAAACACCGACTCTGCGAAACGAGAAGCGAAGTCCCTGTTGGATTCAACATGTTCCTGAATCTCATGAACAAAGTCTTGAAGCCGTTTCGTACTTGCGTCGAGATCTTCGGTCATCTTATCATGCTCTTCTTTCATCTGCTTTCGGTTGCATGAAAGAGTCCGCAGCAGCACTGAGCGCTCTTCAGCCAAATCATGTGCCTTGCGCTGTTGCTCCTCAGCCTTGGCTACCCGATCTTCTAAAGACCGAACCAACGACCGCGTCTCTTGACGCTCCTTCTCAAAATCATCCGACAATGTCCTGATTTCGGAACTTCTGCGCCGAAGCCTCTTGTTTAGGTCTGCTATCCGAGCGAGTGCTTCATCGTGGCTTGCGGTGAGCTCTTGTAACTTCTGGTTGGTGTCATCCTCAGTCCCTTGTCGAGTTGTGGAGTCGATATCGACTTCTTTTCCTTCATCGTTAGCACTGGTCACATTCTCTTTAAGCTCTTTGAGGTTGATTTCAAGGACCGTTTTCTCTTCTTGAGAGGCCGCCAACTTGAGCTTCATAGCATCTAGTTGCTGTCTGAATAAGGCCATATCTTTGTCGTGGACGACGCGCCGGGTTGCGATTGCCTTGGCAAGGTCTCGTGCTCTATTCAACTGGCTTTGCAACGACTTCGCCTGCTCAGATACCTGTTTAACTTCCAATGCATGCCTCTCCTTTAGGCTTCGCAGTGCTTCTTGAAGTGCATCTCTCTGGGATTCTAGTTCGTCGATTCTAGCCTTCATACTCTCAGGATCTGACAGATCAGGCGATATGGATCCTGAATTTAAGCTTCCTCGAGGGGATGCCTTGATTTGGTACCGCTGCAGCATGTTTAGCGAGGCAATAGATGATCGCGCGCGACTTTCTAACTCGGCGGGTGACTTGTCCGACATATCTTGCAACTCCTCACGAATGCTGGTCAGCATGAACTCTAGATTCTGTGCATTCATGCGTTCATTGTACAGCTTACGCTGAGCTTCTTCTAAGGCGACCTCTAGTGACCTCACGTTTTCGGTAGCTTCGATATTTGCAGCCAGGAGTGCGTCCTTTTTGCCCGACTTGGCTTTGCTCTATAATAGCTATAAGCAACCGAACCATTAACCTTCAATTAAGTCTAGAGGGTAACTACCTTTAATTGTTCCTCCAATTTCTTGCGTTTTTCCTCACATTCACGTCTGCCTTGTCGTTCTTTGTCCACAATATGCTGAAACTCAAGTCGCAGTCTTGCTTTCTCCTGCTGCTCCATCCTGAGCTTCGTTTCCAAATCCTCAAATCGCTCGGTGTTATATCTAAGTCTAGGTCGAAATCCATCCGATCCCTCGCTATCGTCTTCCAAACATGAGGAACTTCCATCCGTAAGTTCACCATCACTATCATTTGTAGTGGCGTATTTGTCGAGCAGCATCTCAAGGTCCAACTCCCGCTTGATCGAAGCCGCAAGCTCCGCTGAGACCTGTCGGAGCTCCTCCTGTAGAGACTCAACGAGATCGAAATTATACTGCGCCGTAGACTTGGCCGACGACGGAGTAGTCATACTCGACTTGAAATGAGGGAAACTGTCGGAAGATACGGCCTTGAGCTGCGGTATTTGAAGCTCGGGCAGGTGTATCCTCTTCATTTGTGAATGTGTCTTCTCAAGCAGCCTTTGAGTCTTTGAAATTCCCTTAGCAGGTTCTTTTAGACTGTCGTAATCGCTACTGTCGTCCGCGACGTCGCCAACACTATCTTCAGGAGCCGTAGAAGAAGCTGCTGATCTCTTGCTGTCAGGTGATCCCGAGATTCGTATCCTGCGGGGTGTCGAGTCGAGTGAGGTAAAGGAAGCAACGCGAACTTGCACCGCCTGTAGAGGTAATGAGCTCGTTGACGATCCACTCGATGTCGACGACTGTGATGGGTGTTTCGGGTGCTGTGCAATCGACTTGGCAGATGGAATATCTGAGCTCAGACTATCACTCTGAGTGTGGTAGGACACGGTTGAAGCGCTGGATCTGGACTGATTGTTTGAGCCGTAAACTGTGGGCTCAGGTGTGACAGTGGTAGATTCCTCAGGAACCTCGGGGACAGCTGGAACGAGTGCTGATGTGGTCGTTGTTTTCGAGCTTGTAGAACGGCCAGTTGTAAGGGGACCGCACGGCGACATCAGTGATGCGGCACTTAGCAGAGTCTTAGCTGTCTTGATGGATGACTGTCGCTTAGGAAAAGGCCCTGTCTCCGGAGTGGGGCTTGTAGGTGATGGCGATGTAGGTTCGATGGTGGATGTAACGACATGTCGCACAATCTGCGGATATCTGTCCAAGTCCCGGAAGACTAGCGAGCTTGGAATATCCGGCGACTTTGGAGGAGATTTTCGAGCGGCGAATGAAGTAGATGACGGAGAAGAAAAGCCTGATCTTGAACTCGGTGAAGTAGCGGAAGACGAAGAGATCGATGTCTGAATGGTCAAAGGCGAGCTCTGTGTCGACGACCAGGGTGAAGATAGCGGTGAGGTACTGACCGACGGAATTGCAGGCAAAGCGGGTGACCTCTCTCCACTTTGGCGAGTAAACTTGTCGCTGACGGGACTGAACCTGCCCTCACCTGAAGCCTTCAGCTTCGGGCTCTTTTTGCTCAGAGATAGAGATGGAAGTACCATTGCAGGCGAGGTCGAACAGGCGTATATTACCGACAGAACAGAAGTAAACTTGGGGCTATGCTGATGAGAAACAGTGCCAGCGCACTAGATGATAGAACCGTGACTTTCAAGCACGATTAGAGATGCTTGGAATCTGTTGCGCATACGAAATGAGCGCGGAAAGCACAGGCTACGTGGGTGGAAGGCAAGCCAGGGGTTGCTTTGACAGTAAAGGCTGTTCAGGGGTCGCGCCCCTAATTGTTGACGCGTCATGCAACGCGTATTTAACTCAGTCTGCCCTACATCTTGGACACGCGTATCAGGACAACGACAATACTAACGATTTCTGTGTATTGTAAGCCAGGTCAAAGTCGACTCCTCCTAGAAAGCTGTCTGCCGGCTCAGATTTGCGGCTAGGCGAGACTGCAGGTTTGGCTAGCAAATCGCAATACGCGAATTTGGAAGAGAATTTAATCTTAGGCTGGCAAATTGAGTGATGTCAGCAATTTGATCACAACTCGTACTATGAAACGCTCTCACCCGTCTCAAGATGATGCATCAATATTACTACGGCGGAGAGCATATGTGTCCCATGATTTGACTGGCCTAATGTTGGCTTATTCGTTGGCGCGATCCTTCCAACATATATAGCTGCTATAATATGATGTCGATCACGGACTGCATGTCTAATACAACTCATCATTCAGAGGAATCATACACCGTAGATTGAACAGCAGTATCAATTCTTCGAATAATTCAATTAGAACAATAACTAACTACAAAAGCAAACAAAAATTCACCACATCAAGTGGACCCGACCATTTCACAACAGAAGCGACATACTTAGCAAGCTCACAAGTATTACCACGAAGACGAACCATATTGACAATAACGATATAATCATTCATACATACGATAGATAACAAGACAAAATTCCCAGACGGAAAATACTCCCAAATGCACATAACCGGCTCAATAATCAATGGCAATCGATAGCAAAACATACGAGACCAGACAACACAAACAATGTAACCTTGAGCAAACTAGACAAAACGAACAACGGAACAATAATTAAGGCAATCGACACGATCTATAAGTTATGATAACAAGAACGCGCCGGAACCTTCTTCTATGGCTTTCGTCACGCGCGCACGTAGAACCTCCTTAGAACTGTAATCAGGGATTTTGAGATAATTCACGCAAGTCATGACACTAGGAAGATAATCGTCGGGCGAATATGGCGGCTCGCTTGACTTGCAAACGATAGTGAATGTCGGAGTAAGTGACTTGAAACCACCAATCGGCAAGTTGGGACTGCCCGTGATAAACTGTAAAAATGCGCGACGCTTGTTCACGTCGTATTGGGTCATGACCTCGAGAAGATTTTGCACTGTCTTGCTGCTCATAGTGTATCCGTGATCGGCCTTGACCGAATCAAAGAGAGCTACATGAGGTTAGTTCATCGCGTCTTCATGAATTGCCAATATTGAAACTTACTCTCAAGAGACCAGTCCTCATCAATTTGTCCGCACAGCATAACAAGTTCCTCTGGTGTGAATGCGCTCATGGCTGCAAACGAGAACACGGACGAGAATCCTTCACGAAAAGCATTCAATTGCTTCTCGACACCACTTCCCAATGTCGCGTCAATGACTTTCTTGACATACTCATCGACGTTGTGAATAGTAACCGGCATATTTGCGCTGCCTTCACTGAGCTCGTACTCCGGCTGTCCAGGCAGTGTAAAATCAAGGGTTAAGTCGTCAACTTTAACACTGTCAATTTCAATATCTTCCAGCCTAGCGTTTTTCTCATCGTCCGAAAGTGTCGTGTCAGCCAAGATCTTGTTCTTCTCAGCAGAAAATTTCTGTAGCAACTTCAGAGACCTTGCTAAATGAGCGTCAACAGTCTTAACGGATCCAAGTGACGGTGCAACCGAATCCTGTTGAGCGCGGAAGAACATCGGATTAAACTTAATATCTAGCAATCGAGAATCCAAAAGAGCACGACCCACAAACTGTCCTAGGATCTTGAACAAATGCAAGACTTTCTTTCCGCACTCTCCTTTAGCCTTGGATTCCGACATCGGCATGGGGTACAACCCATAAGTTCCAAATGCATATTCACTCTCGGGATCAGACTCGTTCTCTCGCCACAAGCGAAGTTTCTTCTTAGCGAACTCTCGAGATACTGCTGCGTAGAACTCAAGAGTCGGCCCGAGACCAGTACCAACTTCATCAAAATATTCAACCTCGAGAATACTAGGCGAGGAACCATATAACTCCATAACCTTAATCGCACTCTGAAGTATTTGGGGACGAGCAATTCTGACCTTCTGGCGCATAGTCTTGAAAATAAAAGCGCGGTTGCTATTGCTGTCACGTCTGTTGGTATCGCCGCCACGAGTCTTCCATCTGTTGACCGATCGGAAATGGCCGAAGGATGTTGACTGAAGGAACAGGCGACGAGTCTCGAATGGAAACAAGAATGGATAATGGCGAGTCAAATCACTACTCCAGTCCGGAAGGCATGCGCTGCTAGCGTTAGCAGGAATTCCAAACCTAAGTCCTTATTATATCATACCTGGCCACTATCAACGGTTCTTCTAACTGTCGATTCATTTTGGAGGTCAACTTGCTGCTAATAAACTGATTGACGGCCAATGGCGTAATAGAAACGTCCTCATCAGAGAAAATTTCGCCGAGATTGGCATTCAAGGCGTACAGGATTCTCAGTAACTGCAAAATCATAAACGAAGTATTGTCGTCCTTGAGTGATTCCGGAACTTCCTTGAACTTCTCGCCGTACTTGAGCGTCTCGCTGGCTGGAACCGGTGCTGGTCCGGGAACCTTGCGAAAACGAACTGAATTCATGACATCCCAATGATGACGCGACTGTGCAACTGATTTATCGCTACCGTATTTATGAATGGCACCAAAAACTGTCATGTCATTTGGTATCAATTTGTCGTTCACGCGGAACTCGATATGCCAATCCTGAGGTGATGACTGCAACGCCGACGAATAAGATTGCCGCGGAGTCGAAACGGCCGATCTTGACATACTGTCAACAAAGCCGCTGTCCTTTTTAATCGCAGGAGACGCAACAGGGACCGGAGTGGAAATACCTGTGCCACCTGGAGTTTGAGCTATAACTTGGTCGCCATCAACTTGAACGTTGACACGACGACCTTCCGTTTCCTGTGAGCTAGACATATAATCATCGACTCTATCTAGTAAGTCGTCGTTCACAGAGCTCATAGCACTAGCGGCATCGCTGTCCTTCCCCTGTCTCTCATCATCGCACTCCGTTTGGTCATCATTGGTTGACTTCGCCTTTGGCTTTGATGCTTCCGGGATGTCAGCAGGTACAGACGCCGACGTGCCCTCGCCGGCCTCGACCGCACTCTCGAAAGATCGTAAAGCTGCACTCGAACTTGACGCAGATTGAGGCGACGACGAAGAAGCTGCTGATGCCGCAAAAGACGCGAACGACGTGAATGTGTTATTCAAAACTCCCGATGTCGCTGATCGGCGAGATCCAGAAGGCATGCCGGTCGCCTTGTCGCCGATTCTCATGCGGAGGTAATCCTCAAGGGACTTGAAGGACGCTACAGCCGGAATCGAAACAGCAAAAACACGGTACGACTTCAGTATGTCGGCGTCATCGTCCGCGACAAGTTTGAGACGAATCTGTTGCGATAGGACTTCAGTAGGATTCTCGTGTTCTAGGACTCCTATTAATATACGCCTATGGTCATTTGTAAGCGCCTATAACTCACCGCTATGTGGCGACATAAGCACATCGAAATGTTCCGATCGCACCAATGACTCTTGCAATTTCAGAATCAAAATACTGAATGCCGACGAAGCGTTGGACATTCCACGAATGTCCATAAATGTTCGTAAGAATGCCTTTCTAGCGCAGAGCTTCTCTTCATCAGAGCCAGATGTCAAAAATTTCAGCAATGCCTCCATAATTCCGGAATTCAACAACTCAAAGCTCGAGATTGATGTCAGTGCTTCAGAACTGAAATGCTGGACAATGTCAAGTAAGTGCTGCTCGAGCTCCGGTCCTACAACCAGAGAATCTGCAAGACGCTTTAACTCATTCAATCCTGATGCAGCCTTACTATTACATTCAGACGGCACAACGTATTTGTCAAGGAATTCTTGCGCAGAATTGGCGACCCATTGATCCAGGCTAGTCTGATAACTGGCAAGAATATGCGACAAAGAAGACATGTTAGCGCGTGAACTATCCGGCGACGAAACTTGTGACCGGTTATCCGAGATCGGCGAGGAAACCTCAGACTTCTCCTCATCGTCTGCTCCATCGTCGTGCATATGCTCATCCCCATCTTCATCATCGGCCACAACGTCCTGTGTCTCGTGTGATTTCTCTTGTGACCTCTTAACCTCCCGTGGCTTGTCAGCAGCTAGCTTCGAAATCTCGGCAATCACACCCTCGCGCTCAAAGTGATACTCGTAGATATCGGGTAGCCTTCTTCTGAGTACGTCAGCAATCTGGAGACCACAAACGACAATGCTCAAATGATCTTTCTGTGCTAAAATTGAAGCAAGCAAGGATGAAAACTGAACGTTCTTGAGTGCATCATGCAGAATATTAACATCAATATTCAAGAACATCTTCAAGAACGCCGTCACAACTTTCTGGCGTATACCGAGATCCACGGTGCATGAATAGACATCTAACAACACCGGTAGCAAAACCATCACAAACCGTCTAACTTCGGGTTGACATGTGACCAAGATAGAAAGCTTCTTTTCGTTAATATCGGGGTTGTTATAATTTAAATTGTCCATGGTCTCGAAGAAGCTGGGGTTCTGCGACAAATCGTCCTTCTGGATGCCCGGCAATAATTCGCATACGACGTTGAGAGTTGCCAAAACCTGGTCCTTGGGACTGTGAATAACAGTTTGCATAACCATAACACTGTTGTTCACTTGCTCCTCTATCTCGGAATCAGTTGGAGGCGAAACGCTGGTTAAGATCTGGTAGAGTGTGTCGACAATGTGCATTTTGAACATCGTAGCCGCCAATTTGGGTGAAGCTTTAGCGGCGTATGACAGCGCCTTCAAGAAATGTGCGTGAATGTGATGACCAACAACGTTAGTAGGTCCGGGAATTAGCAGGTCGAGCATCTTCTGTAGTAACTCTTCGCTGACTAGCTGTTCAAGTTTTTCGGGATGATGTCTGAAACTTTCGATAATGCGAGCAACGCTGAGGCATCCTTGCTCTACGACTTTCTGATCTGTACCCAACAGTACGTTGAGCAAGATTGGCATGACGTCTCGAACAGTGGGGAAACAGTCACTCGGGATGTTTCGGCTGCAATTCGCTGCAACTATTACTGCAGTGCGTTGCACATTCGTAGCGAAGAAGTCGAGATACGTAAGGCAGGCTGTCAGGCCACCCTCGCGAACGACGACAGTTGGATGATCCGCGGAGACGCGCTTTAATGTCTGTACACTAATTAGCATGAAAGTTCAGAACGATGTAAACATCAAACATACACTAAGCGCCTGTTCAGCAAGATCGATGTACTCAATCTCCAGTAATTTCTGGCAAAGGACTGGAACAGCACCGCCATAGACGACTGCTCTCGTGCTCTGCGGTAAAGCGTCCATCAAACTCGCTAAGCAGCGGCATGCAACGAGCATTGATTCGGGATCGTCTTCGCCAAAAATTGGGTTAGCCATAATATCCACTAACTCATGCACAATCTGTTCTGCCGAAAATGTGCTGGTGAACATTTCCTCAGTCGATACGAGAAGTAAGTTGGACAGCTCCTGCAATGCAACCATTCGGCTGCCCGGATCTTCACGTTGCTTGAGATTAGACCGAATATCACTGAATCGCATCGCAAACTCGGACATCATGCCGGCCGACATCATACCAGAGAGTGAAAATAGCGAGCCTTGCAATCCATGAGAGAACATGGACGACAGCGGGGCGCCTCCTCCAAACGCTGATGAATGCAGAGAGCTTCGTTCAGAGTCCTCATCGTCATCGTCATCATCGTCATCATCCTCGTCTTCGTCGTCCTCGTCTTCGTCTTCTTCACCAGCTTCTTCCGAATGGTTGTGCTCATGCTCAATATCATCATCTTCGCCCTCATAGTCGTCCAACCCATCTTCATCTTGCTCCAAACCAGCCATCAAGCTGCCCAATGACGGCCGACTGCTTGACGCGTATTCATGAATTCTGTCGCTGTCGCTGGTCGCAGCGTCAGCTGCAGCGTCCGCCGCAACAGCCGCGCGCACACTCTCCAATTCCTGCAGATCTTCTTCTAAATCATGATGACTCCTGGTCCGACGGCCAATGCCACTTGTCGTAGGCGATCGGCTATTCAATCTATTCTTCCCGCTCGTGTTCTTTGACGATGAGTTGCCTGACTTCGGCATACCTGCTGTCTTCCGTATTTGTGGGGATGCTGCTTTATGTGACCGTGATGACGGCGCCACAGGCGAACTAGCGTCTTTAAGCTTTCGCTTTGACGACGGAGTGACGGGTACTTGCTGTTCTGCGGGCGCTTCTTTTGTCTGAGAAGCGTCTTCACTGCCAAGATCTAACGATCGTCTTGTTCGCTTGGCACGAGCTGACGGCGCGCTGTGTCTGTTACTCGATTTTGCGTCTGGTGACGACGAGCTGTACTTGCGCTTTGACTGTATTCGAGGCTGCGATTGAGACTGAGACTGTGCTCCTATGCCTGCTGTTCGCGATCTAGTGTGGCGTGAGTAAGTTAGCGAAAGCACTCTCCAAATGTCAAGTGTGCCAGTCGACTCACCTAGTAAACTGAGACGGCGAAGAGATCGGTGCAGACTCCGGAGATAGCGACAACTTAGGTCCGGACTGGCGCAGCGGCGAATGAACTTGGAAAATGGCCTCTGGTGACGGCGACGGCGACGGGGGGACGGGAGCGCCCGATGCTACGGGCGACGATTGCTGTTGGTGCTGATGGCGGAGACGACGATCAGTGCGTTGCTGAGCGGATACACGCGCGGTTTGTTTCTTGTTGCGAGGTCGGAGGTCCATAAGAAACCGGATCGACTAGGAAACTGTTTATATTGACGGCGGCTCTATGCGGATGCCGCCATATGAATGGAGATAGCTGGGCGAACAGTAGGAGTAGGGCTCGCGTACAGGTGGTCTATGTGATCAACCGTTAGAATTCGAATCCTGTAGGATAGATTAGGCGAAGACCTTTACTGATGCACTCGTTGCAGAAAGACGTCAACTCGTCCCAGATTGTGTGTAGGTAGCAGGAGTCGTCCGTTGAATCGTGGGCCTGACTACAAATAGCACTGGGAGTATAATGTGAGTCTGCGAAATGGCTGAAGCCGTTGCTCGATTGCTGATCAATGGAAATGCAGTGAGAACAATAAAGCTGCTTTGTAACTACACCGCTGTCCTAGTTGGTAAGAATAAGTAGCGCTCAAATGGGAATGCCGCTAAAGCTGCCAGAATTCCGCGGACCCGGCGGCGTACTACACACCAACCTGCCGGTCACAGAATCGCCACTTTACGTCACCAGGCAGCTACAGAGAAGCATTCTAGAAACTCCAACACATACCCTGAGCAGGAACTCGATACTGCAATAGCTAATATGTAATAGCTTCGAATATGCAGGTAGGGGGACAGGAACAAGGATAAATGACAGCCTGGAGGGGGAGAGGTATTGGCGGGAGTAGGTGGGATTCCCCCATACGTTGGGTTCGGCAACTTCACCACCAGCCTTTCGAGCAAGCGCCGCAGTACTGTCACAGTCACAGAAACTACGGTCGACTTCTACCCCAAATCATGCCATCACGAGGCAGTTATGCACAAGTTAGATGATGGGAGCCGGGGTTGTAACAGGGTTTTTATGGCATTGATGATATTGGTAACGAAAAATGATTATGGGGGTTACGAGAAATGGTTGTCGTCGATTTCATCACTAAGCTAATGTGTTGGTGTGTTTCGTATCGTGTACAACTGTCATCGAAACCTGTCAGAACAATTAGATCTCCTCGTCGCCGATCTCTCACACCACGCGACGGCCTTGGTCATCACCCCCTTGCTTATCCATTATGCAGTCAAGTACGGGCTTAGAGTGGGCGAGTTGAATCTGCACTACTAGTCAGCCGATCCCTGAATTATTGGTGTGGCATAGTCATATACGTACGCGTAATAAGTGCCGCTCAGCTCCATGGGTCCTTTAACGGCAAGGTTGGCAATAACAGTAGCAGGAGGGTCTGTGGATGGAATGGTACCGTCTTCCTTGATCTTGGTCAAGTACTCGTGGTGCTCTCCTTTCATCTGGCTGCCGTCTATTGAAAACAGTTAGAAGTCACCTTGATGCATCTGATTGTCTGTTAAAGACTGCATACGTTGCTCTCGGATCTCCAGCTGCATGGCAGAGTCCATTACACCGGGATCGACTGAAATAGCAAAGATTTCGGACTCCTCGCCGGCAAGTGTCGCCGCCAAGTGGTTAACGCATGCCTTGGAGCTACCATACGCCTCCCATCCGTACTATTCCATCAGTCAATTCTTCGTCGCTCTCCATAGATCGTGATATTATCCCCACAGCAAATACGTACAAAATGGGACTCATATGACGCCTCAGAAGAGACCAAAACGACTTTGCCCTTGCTCTCACGCAAATAAGGAATCGCGGCTTTCAGCTATCCACACCGTCAGCCCCTTCATCCGGCGCGATCGCCACCAATTCGTTACCTACAGTAGTAATAATCGAGAAGAAGTTAATGTCAAACAGCTTCTTGAACTCCTCAATGTCAGTGGTGGCGATGGTAGCGACGGGTTTGATCACGGCGGCATTGAACACGATTCCGCTCAACGAGCCAAACTTGTTGATCGCAGTCTGGACGGCTCTGACGCCGGTGTCGTAGTTGGCCAAGTCGCCGGTTACGTACCTAATCCAATACAGTCGTTAGCCGAATGATCCGGGAATTTGCAGCAAGAGAGGACAGGGAGATGACGTATCGAACTCCGTGAAATATTTGGACGTACTCGACCTGGCCTGGATAGTCCTGGGCTAACTTGGCCATGCCTGCCTCGGATCGGGCGACGGCGACAACCTTCGCAGACACTGGGGCTGCGAGGAGCTTTTCGGCGATATTATATCCCAAGCCTGTTCTTGTGTTAATATAGACCTACGCTCCGGGAGAGGGCTTAGGGCGGTACATGGTGGCTTCGGTCGCTATGTCCGATGCCGATTACTAAAAATTGCAGGAAAAGTACCTCTAGAGGCGCCAGTAATAATAAAAACTGGAGAGTCGCTGGCAGTCATTACGGCAGATGCTTCTGTAACCCATCCGTTAGCCAGCCCCGCTTTAGTTCTCCCCCTATATTCGTAGCAATTACTCCCCAGACGTACAATTGCGATTTCTTCGCGATCAATCTTTTAAGTAATTGGACAAAACGAGCCAGCGGCGCAATTGCCTTAAAAAGGTATTTGAGAGGTTCCGGATACTTCACTGAAGTTTGTGGTCCTCTGCCAATTAATTCTGATAAGCGGAGAGGGGCGTTGTATATTTGCATAGAGGGCGCAATGACGTTGGGAGCTGCGCACGTTGGTTAGAGAGATTCAATTGGAGAGCGGGTTTCCGATAAGCAAGGTTTCTTCAGCAAATCAACTGCGCTTTGTATGGCTGGATCATTTAAGGACTAGCATTGGAATATGAATACATATCGTACAGCGCGGGCCTTCATACGTACACTACTGCCGTGCCTATTATCTCCAAACTTCGACTTACTTGGCATACTCAGCGAGCTCTGGCGCCGTGAATCTAGACAATACAAGTTAGCTACAATGTGACAATTCCCAGCTGCGTGATAAAGTGTATACGCACCTCAACGTCTTTCCATTGACCTCAGGACCACCCTTCAGCACCAAGTTGACAGCGACATTACCAGGGACCTCGGGAGGCGACAAGCCGCCGTCCGACTTGAGCTTCAAGAATCGTTCGTGTTCAGAAGGACTCATTTCGCTTCCGTCTGCTCAGCATCATCAGTATTGCATACAGAAATGAAAAAAACCATAATAAGACCATACGCTTCTCGCGCAGCGCGTCTTGCATGTTCGTGTCCATGACGCCAGGATCCAAAGAAATGCTGAAAATATCCGGTTCTTCGGCCGCCAGTGTCGCAGCCAAGTGATCAGTCGCGGCCTTTGACGAACCGTACGCGCCCCATCCGTACTGCTACTGGTTAACCCGAATGTCGGGAAACAAAAACACGCAAGCCAGAGGGGGCCACTTACAAAATAGTGATGCGCCGCGCCGGACGAAATAAAAACAACCTTGCCCTTGCTCTCCTGCAAATACGGAACCGCCTCCTTGAGAGCGACGATGAGGGAGAAGAAATTAACATCGTACAGTTTCCTCCATGCCGCGATGTCCGCCTTGCCGACTTTGGCGATCGGGTCGAGGATTGCGGCGTTGAAAACGATGCCGTCGAGTTTGCCGAACTTCGAAATGGCGAGCTTGATGGCGTCTTGGTTGACTTGGTCGGCCGAGAGGTCGCCGGTGAGATAAGCTACCTGGTTCGGGAACTCCTCGGCGAACGGTTTGAGGCCGGATTCGGTGCGGGCGACGAGAACGACGTTGGCTGAAATGGGCGGCGAGAGTAGTTGGCGGGCGATGGCAGCCCCGAGACCTGTTCGTTACAGCGTTAGTTGCCAATGCAAGAGACTGGTTATGACGTTAGTTTCGGAACCCAGTGCCAGTACACTGGTCCAGCGTCGACGTGGGTTGCTCAGAAATAACTTGCCTCTCGAAGCGCCGGTAACAACGATAACGGGAGCCATCTCTAAAATCGAATATACGTCTAGGCAACGAAAGAGTGACCTCGGTAGATGTGGTAATTAGGTTTATTGATGGCTCGAGATTCGAACTAGACCGGCGTGGTTGTGGTCGGACAAAACCCGGCCACCGCAACCGGTCTCCCAATCGCGCCGCACCATCCATCACTCCTCAACCACCACACCACTAGAAGTCGCCGACAAATTCGCAGAAAATATCCTCTATCACAAACAAAGTTTTATATTCCCATAATTCCATTATGTGCGCTAAGCTACATCCATTGCCATATACTCAATGATGTGCTGACTGCTGATTCATTGCGATGCCTGCCACGCCGCCGAGTAGTGCTCGGGAGCGGTGGTTGAGGTCGAGGAAGTCGTGGGCGCAACGTACTCCGAAGTCGAAGAGGTGGTAGGAGCGACGTAGGCCACGGTCGAAGAGGTTGGGGGAGCGACGGACGACGAGGACGTTACATCTGCAACAAGGACAGCGGGAGCGACGTAGGCCACGGTCGAAGAGGTGGTGGGAGCGGCGGACGACGAGGACGACACATCTGCAACAGCGACAGCGGGAGCGACGTAGGCGACAGAGGTGGTAGTAGGCTCAATCGAGGTGGTTGTGGAGGATTCCACGATCGGGTTACCCCATTGGTCGACAACAGCGGTGACGAATAGCTATTGCCTGTCTAGCATCTTTCTAACATCTTTCTAACATCTGTTCGTTTGAAGATCTAAATTGCTCTGTCACAACTCTCCACTTGTGGCCCTCGTGGTAATGCAGATCTCAGTCTGTCACAGACTCCCCTGCTAGCACCTTCGTGCAGTACCTCACTAGGATGTTCCTCGCGCCGTTGGCGTCCCGGTCGCAGACGAGCCCACAGTGTGAGCATTTGAACACCTTGCTACCCCCAATGTTGTTCAGCCGCCCACATGCTCCACATGTTTTGCTTGTGTGTGCCTCGCTGACTAGCACCACCTGGCACCACCCGTACTCTCTTGCCTTGTCCAGAAGGCGTTGCTGGAACCGGTAGTGAGCCCAGGTGGCCATTGCTCTCGCCGTCTTGGACCGAATCCTGCGACGCCCCCTGCGAACCATCTGCTGCGTTGGGAACGTAGGCATAATGATCAGATTGATAGAGCTGCACAGGTACTTGGCAATTCGACAATGCAGGTCATTTACAAGGTTCCTTATCCTCTGCCTGATTCTCGCACCTGCCCTCTTCATCCGCCACTTCTTTCTGTGGTCTAGCCCCTTCACCGACCAGCGGCTCTGGAGGTCGTCCAGCCAGTGACACAGCCGGTAGATCCGACCAATATCTCCTTTCCCTAGTTCAACCATCTCGCCGTCCGGCGAGTATCCCGTCATGAATGACCGCACACCCGGGTCCAAGGACATAACCCGAGGAACACCGGTAGGGCCTTCCACCATCTCCAGCGGCGCGGGAACACACAGGTAAAAGTGGCCTGTGGACCTTTCCATCACCAGTCTGCTGTCATAAGACAGTTTCTCTGGCAACTTTTCGGCACTCTTGATCTGCCGAAGAAAGGCGTACTTCCCACTGCCGCGCGCCCAGTGCTTGCTGTGGATGACGATGCTCTCCTGGAAGCACTTGCGTCGAGAGCGGTACTGGATCTTAAACGGCATTTTATCCTTCTTGTACCTGGCTGCTCCCGACTCAAATGCCTTCAGGAGGTCACCCATTGCAGCGTCTCGGATATCATAGGGAGTCTCCACGAGCCAGGGCTTTTGCAGCATCTCTACCGCGTCTCTGTTAATGGCTCTGGCCCTCAATGCCTTCTTCAGTTTAGGGACTCCCTCATCCGTTATGGCGCGCAGACATTCGTTGTACGTCCACGGTGCCGCCCCAATCCACTTGACCAATATATCCTTCTGCCCCGCCGTTGGGTACAGTCTTATCTTCTTCGCCTTCTGGGCAGGCCCCTTTTTATCATTCTTGGGCAATTTTTCTTCTGCCTTGAGCCTCTTCGCCCGTCTTTCCTCGCAATTTGCGCGGCCAGCGTGATCGACCAGCCAATTGAAGTTATCGTGGACCACAGCATCCGATGACCACCTATGGCAAGTGCCCCAACCGCTGGCAATTGGCTCCAAACCCCATTCATCGGCGTTGCGTGAAGAAGATGGCGACCACAGTTGCTGGCTTATTTGCTGCGAAACACTGCTCCAGAATGGTAAGGGACATATCTGCTGCTGATTCTGTTGTGGTTGCTGTTGGGGATCCATCGCTATTACTGCACCCAGATTAAGAATTCGTGTATAGTAAGACTCTGAAATCGATTAGTACTAAGACCTTGACATTGTTATTGGCGCACGCAGAAGAATTACGTAGATGAAGGGTTCGTATGTAGTAAGAATCTGAATTTTCTCAGTGTCTTCCGGTCAATGCGGACTAGCAGCATGCAAGTATGGCAGAACAATGTGGGAGCAGCGAGAGGGAAATAGAGAGATCAATCGGGAACAGCAGCGGCGGCAGCGGGACAGGTGGAGATATTGAAATCAGACGAGAGGCACAGAAACCAGAATAGGCAAGGAGAGGAATCCAGGCGGCCGGGGTCTGGCGACGCGTGAATGAGTGTTACCAGTTCGCGGTCGCGGCGCGTGTCGCGCGCGTCGGGAGTTGTTTAGCGATCGCGAATTCGTTGCGCTATTCACGCTCGACCGCCGTCACGCAGCTCAATCGGTACGAGTCAGCTTAACTAGCACTACTCCTACGGAAATTAACGTTGCTTGCTGCCGGTGAGCATAAGCCTATCGGCTCGTCAGCGTTGGTGCAGTGCGTTGGTTCACATTTGACTAAATAACGAATACTGCAGCCTGGCATATGCACAATAGATCATATTGCAATTACGTTTACTACATTGGGCGCAGCATCGAAGCAGACACTTGTTATCGTAGCCTATATGTTAGCACAACTACAACAGCAATCAACACGACGTCTGTGCAGCATATAGCTGCCGACATCTTAAGTGTCGACAGTCTAATAATTAGCCCCTTCCATTTAACGTGGAGCGTGACGTCTACGTAATTCACGGGCGAACCGGTTAAACGGGCGAACCGGTCAAAATTGAACATTCATAGCAAAATCAACCGCAACAAGAATTAAATTGGTCAATCGGGCAGTTCAATAGATGGCTATTTACTACGACGGCCCCTGATAACTTTTGTCGGCCGTTTAAGACTCGCCCCTGATAAGCAGAAGGCATTTTGTATGAGGGTGAGCTGAAGGATTGGACCCAGAATAGTGTTTTTGCGGTGGATTTTTACAAGTTAGGGTGTTTTGGATTGTGACCGGTTCGGCCGTGAATTACGTTAGTCAGCGTCTTTGGTTTGCAATATTATTACTACCAACATTGTCGTCTCATGACGAAAAAGTGTCCGTGCGCAACACATCCGTTGGCGGGCGATTACAGGAGCGGTGTCCGGGAGTTTGACAAGTCGAAGATGAGTGTCCACGACTGGGTTCGAACGATTTAGTTTGCCTTGATCTTTTCGCCTCTTCTTGACTGATTTTGAACAACTGATTAAGAGGAAGGGATGGCATGCTCAAACTTGTCCAGATGATGTTGTGTCCTATGTGATCTAAGTGCAAGCTCTATATAGGTTCATCAGTTCGCGTATGGCTCTTGGCAGAATGGGGTTAGGGCGTGCACGGACATCAAATCAGACGCGTAGATCGCGAACGCGCTCAGCTCATTATTTATTCACGCGTCTTGCATCGGCCGATTTTCTCGCTTTGTGACCAATAACGCGTCCAGCAAAGAAAACTCCGCGCACGCACTTGCTGCATTCCCGATCTATTCGATGTTGCACAAAACAAACCAATCATATATTCGTTCCTGTTGCTGCGAGCTATATATCACAACTAGCAGTCCTTTTAGTAGTCGACATTTAACGTCGAATAGATGCGAAGCCTGCGCCATATCTACCCTATACTACCGAGATAGGTTACACGCCATCCTGTTCAATTCCATTAAAAGCTGTACCTTATATTGCTGTCTTTTTTAGATATGACACCACAGAGTTGATTGGTTATAGCCGGCACTAGTTAAAACACCCTAACCCTTCAATATTAGAGTATAACAGGGTAACCTAAAAGTTACCCGGACTAAAGATATTAAGTTTCTTATCATGACTGACGCTAGGCACGACAAATTGAATTTTATATTGTCTAAGGTCCCTCCCGTTTCATCAAATGAGCTGCACCCCTGAAATCTGACAGTATTAAAGTAAGCCAAGATAGAGAAGACCAATTAATTATTGCCATTTTTACCATAGACATAACAAAAAACCATAAAACCGTCTCTCATACAAGCAGATACAAATCCAAATATAAACAACAAACTGTTATACAACCAATTCCGCCCAAAGTAGACCCACTTTCTATCATGTATACCACAATACCAATGCAGAACGCCATAATTATAACCGGTGTATGGAAGAAAATGTACTGTTTACAGCACGGTGTAGCCGCCGTCGATGAGAATGTCACTGCCAGTGGTGTAAGAGCTGGCGTCAGAAGCCAGCCAAAGGGCGCAACCGGCCAATTCTTCAGGCTGGCCCAAGCGATTCATGGGAGTCCGGGACTTCCATTCGTGGAAATAAGCCTCTTCGTAAGTAGTGTTGAGAGGAGTGTCCATGTAGCCAGGCGAGATCGAGTTGCACCGGATGCGGTACTTGGCCCATTCGGCAGACAAAGACTTCATGAGGTGAATGACGCCAGCCTTGGACGCGTTGTACGCAGACTGAGGGTTGGGCCAGTTGACGATAGAGCCAGACATTGATCCGACAAAGATGACGGAACCACCTCGGCCAGCAGCAATCATGTGCTTACCAGCGGCCTGAGCGCAGACAAACGACCCGTTCAAGTTGATGTCGATAACACGGCGGAACTTTGCCGGGGAGTAGTCCTCCGCGTGAACAATGTCGGCAACACCAGCAGAGAGAACGAGAATATCGATTCGTCCGAGATCACGGACGACGGCATCCATGGCGTCTTGGACGGCGTCTTCGTCCCGGACATCGAGGCGGTAAAAGCGGGCGCTGACGCCGTACTCGGAGTGGAGCTGCTCACAAGCCTGCTCGCCTAGATCGGTCTGGAGATCGAGGATGGCAATTCCAGACAGGCCAGCAGCGCAGAGGCCCTCAGCCATGGAGTAGCCGAGACCGCGGGCACCGCCAGTGATGACAGCGACGCGACCATCGAGACGGAACATGTCGAAGACGTTGCGCTTGCGGGGCACCGTTGTGGTTAATGGAGCAAGAGACTCAGCAGGAGCCTTGGTGGCAATCGCGTTCTGGCACTCATCGACCATGATCTGAGCCGAAGGGGCGAAGGAGGTGGCGGATGCCATGACGTCGTCAGCGGGAGCGACCTGGACTGATACAGCGGCCATTTTTGTAATAACGCAGATGTGGGATCTGACCGGGTTACAGGCGAAGATGCGAAGGACAGAGTAAGGTAATTAATGTCAAGGAGAAGGAAAAGACCCAACCAAGGCGGGATCAGGGTGGGCTTTTATTCCTGAGCAAGGCCCCGGCGGATTGTAGAGTGGACAGGCTTGTTTTGTGGGTGGCAGGGGGGTAAGCGCAGAGTTACTGGATTGGGCAGTGGTAGAGCGGTGGATGTGCAGGCGCTAACGGGGGTCCCGTGCGACCATAGAGTGGCCTGTGCGTCGAGGGTCCTAATTCGACACCACGCCACTGAAGTATTCGGTACGTTCGCTCAATTGGCCCGCTAACCTGGCCACTTCGCTAGTCACGGGTACCATAGTCAGGAAGGAACTACCCTCGGAGGCAAATTACCAATTCGCCGCACCGAGCGAGCCGGCTGGATTCTCAACGCCATTTACTGTCTGTCAGCCACTCGACCGCGGAGGAAACGCGGCATTATTTTTCTGCTTGGCGCGGGACCCGACGCGGGACGAATACTCGAACAAGTGCGTATTCCTCGCGTCCTGCCGACAACATGCTGTCGACAGAACAGATCCGCGCACACGTAGGTTGTTTTTTTCGCCGACCGGTGCAGCGATCTGCGTCCGGAATGACATTCTCACAGCTGATATCTATTTATAAACCAGAAATGGAATATCTAATATGGAACACATTCGCATGTGATTTAATTTGCGTGCCGTCATCCTCTGTGCCAACACCGCCTCGCAACATAACGGCTTCTTGTAGAGTGCTGACATAGACCCATGGTCAGAGCTCATGACCTTCAGTCCTGGATCAAAGATGCGGCGAGAAAATAATACTGTATCAAAAACAAGAGAGCCTGGCTCGAGGCCGCGCTGTGCGGCGTCGCATTTTCACTTCTATTTTTTGCATGGTTTCACCCAGGGATTTTCTGTGCTTTTTCTGCCGGAGCTTAAATCGTGGCCACGTTCGGCGTATCTTCGCCGTACCCAAGGGCGCCTTGTCCCGTTGTCCGTCCTTCTGACTCGGTTCGCCTGTCAGATTGGCGGCCACATGTGTCGGCTGGACCTGTCCTCTCTTTGCCCTGCCCTTGCTTGGCACATCCGCTGGGTGGAGTTGAGCGGAGCTTCAGCAGTGCGCAGATTACGCGGTCGCGGTGATACTGAATGACTGCGGAGTTACCGAACCGAGTCGCAGAAAAGATCCTCCCCAGACATGATCCTGTATGTGACATAGCGACGCTAACATCACAGCACCATCTTACTCTTATTATTACAAATTGTGCTGTAGCTACATATTATAATTTGGCAGGCTTAAGCTGGCCTTTGGTGCACTCCACACACAGCTGCGGCGCACACGTGGCGTTTTCTAGAAGCCCAGCTTTTGTTAGACAACGCCGCGATTTACTGGCTAGTCAAGACGAAATTAGTTATTTATTTTGACCTGGCTTTAGATGCCAGATCTTGATTGGCTGTAGCCATCGGCGCGGTCTCTGCTGGCTTCACTCAGGCATCACATGCCGTCCGCCACCAAGATAAACTCCGTCTTCCAATCTCCCTAAATCTATGAATAGAAAGTCGGCACGACCGGTGCGTGAAATATGACAGATCCCGCGGCTCGTGCTACAGTAAACTTCAACAAGCCAAAGCCGAAGAAGCAGGGCAATTTCTCCCCCACCATCTTTATGTCATGCATGCCCAACAGCATGGTAGCGTGTGATCGACCTTCGTCCCCAGATGCTCCGGACACGAAGCCGCTTTTGGGTGGTTTGCTGAAATGCATTTCCGGGGCACCGCTGCAAAACTATATGGAGCTGTAAATACGAACTATTCACTCAGTCTCCGGCGGGGATCCCTCGCTATCCATGTTCAAACAGCGATTCCCCCCTATCGTGTGACCTATCATGGTGTGACAAATCCCATGCATCGCTCTGCTGGCAATTTCCATAGATTAACAATGACGGGACAGTCGCTAAGCTTGCAGTCGCCGATCCCGGCACGCACGGCTACGCGTCATCTCAATAATATTGCCGAGACAGGTATCTTAACCAGCACGCTACATCTGATGGCGCGTACCTCTACCATGTACCCTAATCTCATACATGGCCAACCGACGACCGGCGCCAACGCTCGCGAGCTGATATCCAGCCCTATTATATGATCTGCACGAGATTTACGTCGTACACCTCCCTCGCAGGCACGTCAACCAGGGATTTGAACTTTATCAATCAGCAGAAACCAAAGACGTTTATTTGCAGCCAACCATGCCGCGTCGGTCACACCCAACCTCAGAGCGATACATACACAACAACCAGAAGAAATTTCCAAAAAAAAAAAAACCAAACATATTCCTCCATTTCCACCATCTCCTCAAGCTAGATCCAGACATCTAAATTTGCATGCGCGAAATTGGAGAACTGACATGAAAATCCAAAAACAAAAGGCCACATGATTGATGGTTATCTGTGCCTAAACCGTGTTTGCCGTAAGGTTGCTCTTAGTCTCACACAAGCTCGATGTAATTTGCCGGAAACTAAACCGTTTTGTTAGCAAATGCTTCAATCACGCAAATCAACTCGACCTTACGATTCCCTCACGACCGTCTTTCCGACCTGTCCACCAGTCGTCCTTTGAATCACTCTTCTTGACAATCGTAATTATGTCACCCTTGCGGAATCCCAAATCACCTTCCTGCTCGCCTTCAAACGTGTACAATGCAACACCCTGTGTACCACGCGGGCGTCTTGGTGGAGGCTCGTCATAATCTTCTCGTCGACCACCACCTCCTCGATTGTTGGTCCCACCAAAGTCCGGCTTGGGCGCCGTCGGACGCGATGGTTTGTCGCTATACGTCGACTCAAACTGGTTGCGAATCGAACCACCGCGTCGGCGCCCCGACGACTCACGGTCATACACATCGTCCTCCCATGTCGTCCTCCCGCCCGACCGTCGCGAGGCTTGCCGTCCGTCGTCATTATACGCATCCTCCTCATCATAATTTCGACTTCGTCCACCACCGCCACCGCCGCCGCCGGCGTAGCTACCGCTACGCGACCTCGAGGACGAGGACGACCCGTAATATCGTCGGTCCCGACTATCAGCCGAATCCGTGTCATCGTCGTCGTCGCCAAACGTTGGGATATCGTTGTATATTTCCTGATCATACACCGACGACAAATTGCCCCTAAACACTCGAGAATCGAGCACTCTCAACAGCGGATCAGCACCAGGAGGCGGGTCAATCGTGCCCGATAACAACTGCTTCGCAGTTACATTGCCTCCGTAAAACTTCTTATTTGCATCCCGACGCTCTATCAAAGCTGATCCCTCGAGCGAGACACCAGCAAACAAACCTCGCGTCTTCGAATACGAGAAAATCGCCGCGACAGACTTAAGCGACGCACTGCCGCCGGCTTCAGCATTTCGACCGATCGGACCTGCCGCAATTGAGATGTTGCCTCCAAGCGTGATGCTGCCCAACTGCGAAAAACTCTCGACTGCCGAGCGTGTGTTCAGGATCATGACGAAGTCGGTCAGCTCGGCGCCGATTTGGCCTCCGACACCGGCGCCGGCCGTGACGATTGCTGAGGGCGCAGACCAGGCTGCGCACGAAGGCGTTAGCTCAGTCACAGCCACGAAACGGTTGAAATTTTTAGACTTACTTCCATCAGGCAATCTGGCAATGACGACGCCGGATCCTGCACGACCAGAAAACAAGAAGCCGGCCTTCAAAACCGTTATAATAGCGAGACCTTTGGCATTGGCTAGCACAGACGGAGGAATGACCTGACCACATCGTTACTCTCCAATTCAATCTCTCCACTACCGACATCTACTCCATATAATATAATCAAGTCGGAACCAAACAACCAGATAAATACAAATCAGAAAGGCAGACCTACAGTGTCCATCCCCAACACCTGATTAGGCTTAATGAACGACGACAAGATTCGCGCCGCTTTCCTAAAGCAAAGACAAACTCCAAGTTAGATCACATGCATCATTCATTGCCCATAAATATGCTAAATGCAACTACGCTCGTAAAAAGAGCTAAGACGGGAATCAGGTGCTTGATGATGACGTACTTGCACTCGCTCTTCAGACTGCTCGGAATCGGACTGTTGATTCCAACCATCTTTACCGCTCAGTAATAATATAATCACAATAAATACAAGCCTATATGCGCTGTTTAGAGACAACCGAAACCAAATCAATGTGATGTCGCTTGTCCGTGACGTTTGCTATCGGGGCAGCATAAAATGTGGAGTTCTCCGGAGACAACCTGGGTAGCGACGGAAGATGGTGCGCGTACTTGGCCAGCGACGACGTCTCTACCCTCTGCTGACCCAAGCCATCAGCGTCTGCGCCTCACCGCGGCAGCTCGCAACGCAAGTCTACCCTATCCCGGATGCACCTCCGCTGTTCGCGCCTCGAGGAGAGACTGGACTTTATCGCACCGCGTTTTATCCTAGTTCATCTTGAGTTTGAATGTCGACGACGTTGAGAAATGAGATCGGAGGACGGCTCCCATCAACTGCTCGTCCGCGAGATTAAATGCTGGATTCGCGCTAGGGTTAAACAGCGCCATTCGCTTTGTGCTGAGACCACTATGGCCCTGTGGGCAATTGTTTCTGAGCAGTCCACTATCGGCCCTAGGCTTCGCGCGGAGCCAGAAACGGTCTTGGTGTTGCCGTAGGGCTCTAGTATGGAATTTCACTGTCGTCTGCAACCACACCAAACGTCTTAAATGCATCTAATGTACAGACACTAATATCCAAGTCATTTACTCTTGCGTCACAAAACTGACAGACGTCCATCTGCTATCTTCGTTGTCATCGGCGACAAAACCTCCCCCAGCATCTTCAATTGTAAAGCCACCGCCCTCTTCTCCATCAACCACAAACCCACCTGCGTCGGCGGGATCGCCATCTGGAACAAACCCAGCTTCTTCATCTCTGCCATCCGGTAAAAAATCTCCCTTATCTTCAACTATATTCTCGGACAGAAACCCCCCATCTTGATTTTCATCCAAAAATCCACCTCCTTCTTGAGGCTCGGTGTCGTTCTCCGCTGCAGCTAGTCTGTCTCCAGCATCGGCATCATAATCGTCCATTTGTCTAAAGGCCGGATTCTGCGCAACACGCTCTCGAACGCGAAGAGCAATCAAGTACTTTCTCCACCTCTTCAACGCTTCGTCCTGTCTTCTCGCGTCCTTCTCGAATTGTAATTGCTCCTGTTGAGCGCTGTAAACAGCCATCACAGCTTCCACATACTCCTCCGCGACAACAATGCCGTCCAATCGCGGCGTGGCTTTTCTATGCTGAAAATCAAATCCACCGACCGCATCTGCGTAATCGATGCCACATAACTTCGCCGCATTAGCGATCCCTCGGAACTGTAGATGCACCCCACCTTTGGGCACCATGCTCGGGACGAAAACGTCCAGGTTCCCGTAATCATTCTTTGGGATCTTGCCATTAATCACAGGCGGCGGGATGTACAACTCGGTTTGGAAGTCAGCGTATAAGGCAACCTCGTCACCTTCCTCTTCAGCATCATCATCGTCACTCAGCATACTCGACCTTGACTTTGGAAGTGACCGTTTCTTGATATGCTTCAGCGGCTGTTCACCGACCTTGACTTGTCTGCCAATTTTATACCATTGGGTCGCTGATCGCAGTGCTTTTACGTCGCGACGACGGTAGATGGGCTCAGTCTCATTTGATTTGGAACGACCAGTTGAAATTGTACCGCACGGGACTTTAGGATATATAATTTCGCTCTGACGCAGATGTCGTTCAAGTACAAATATCGGATGACCTTTGAAATCTTGAATGTTGTTGGGCAGCTCCTCGGCCGCCTCCTTCCTCAAAAGCGCGGCATCTTCCAATTGGTCAAGATCCGTCAGATATTCTGGCTGGAACATGCGCATCACCCTGTCGAACCATATCTGCCATATTGGCTCATTCGTGAGCCTCAACTTCCGAGTCTTTGCGTTGTAAAACTGCGCATATCGGCGCGTAACATCTTTTGCATGTCCCGCACGGTCAAACGCGATAACGTAAGAAAGCACATTCGCAGTCTCTGATGCTGGTGGTTCAAACTTGCTCTTGGATTTAGGGATTTCGACAAGTTTTAGTACCATGGGATCCACAGAGATCCATTGCATTCCTGCTTCATCCCACGCTTCGACCCACATCACGGGATACGGCGCCTCCTCGATCTTGGCTGTTTCGTAATCAGTCATCGTATACGACATTTTTGACAAACTGAACCTCGGTTTCCGGAGTCGCACTGGAGGACGCTCTCGTGGCGACGACGACGTCTGTTGATCGACGCTTTCGTTGTTGTCTTCGCCTACTACAACGGCATTTGATGATCGAGATGGCTTGGATATCCCTTTTGACGAAAATGAGTATGGTAATGGTTGCATGGAGAATACTAGTCGAGCTCGGACTTGAAAAGCTCGCAGTAGAACGCAGAATCCTTGAGCTCCTAAATCGCGAGAACCTTCCAACTGTCCCAATGCCCGACGAAAGCCGGGAAGATCCATCGGCGGCTCGAGATTGTTTTCCTACAGTAGTTAGAAATCTATCTAAGTCAAGTTCAAATAACAACAGAATTTACTACTTTAGCCATATTGCCAATCTCATCCCATTGCCGTCGACACATACCGCGGTAAATGACTCGATATCGCTTATTCCAGAAATCCATCAGATGGCGCAAACCGTCAAGGAATTTTCTTGTTCTCTGAGGAATTGGTAGCGAAGGATCTGGGTGAAGTTCGTCCTCAATCGCATGTGGGACGTACTTGGCAAGAGTTGACTAACAATACATTAGCATTTCACCGACCGAGAGATTATGTTGCATCCCGTACCTTGACAGATCCATCGTTACACCACCGACTTCGAATTGACCCATGGCATAGTAGACTGAGCAGATGCAACGTATGAACAGTAATTCGGAGCTCTTTATCTTCTCGTGTAATAGTTGATTTCTTTCTAGCTAGCTTCGCAGGCTTCGCTTCACCCAATGTAAACTCAATCGACTTAGGCTCGTTGGTATAGTCCTTGACTTCCGAACTGATATCAGGCCCCGACACGATACCGGCGCCCATGTCCACCTCTTCCCACTCACTCTCCTCACTAGTCTCATCCTCTGATTGTCCACCTTCATCCTCGTCAGCTGGTTTCCCAGAGTCTGCCTTTCTATCACGATCATCGGCTTCTGATTTGTCGAAATCAGAAACAAAATTCGTTATAAACGAACTGTCTGCTGCAGGTGTTGGTGACCTGGTCTTCAATTCCTGTATTGAGCTATCCGAATCCAGATCAATGACCTTTGCCTTTCCTTTGCCCTTTCCATTCCATTGAACATCAGGCTTACGTCGGTTTGATGACGGCCCTTCAGTTTCCGAAGAATGGATATCATTGCCCGATTGCTGCCGCATTGTCCGTCGCTTTAGTTTCGGCGAGGCGAATGTGATTTCGTCGTCGTCATCTTCCACAGGTGGCATTGATTGAGTCGCGACAACTTCATTGACCATTTCAAGATATTCTAATGGCACCTTTTCCTTGGCCCTAGCTTTGTGACTGCCCGTATTCCGGAAGCCATCTCGATTACTCGTTGTGGAAGCTTTCCTTTTCGAACCCATTGCGCGCTTGTCAGACGTAACCACAACCTCAGAACTCTCAGCCGAAGATATTGATATCGCCGATGGGGTATCACTTGCGACTGAAAGTACGTCATAGACCTCTTCAGTCTCAGGTTCCTGTCGCGAATTCTCGCCCGTCTGAACCAATATTCGTTTAAATATCGCGGATGACGTCGAAGACGATGACCTGCCTGCAGGTCCAGCTGCCAAGGACGACGATGCTGTCTGTAGTTGAGTAATTCCGGTTTCGGTTCGACGGTTCTTGCGAGGTGCAGAGGACGTTGAGTCCCTTTTGACCATTTTACACGGGCATGCCCTTGTGATGACGTAGGGATCGAATACTTCTGTGGAGAAATATTCACGATTCGATATCGTCGATGGCCGGTGGCTTAGTGCGCGTCTCGTCCGGATCGGGAGAAGAGATAGATGTGTAATTCATTATTCGCGCTCAGCACGCGTAGTCTCGTGCTTAGATTTCCGCAGCTGTCACGTTCTACAATACCCTTATAAGGCGCTAAACTTTCCTGCATCCTGGAGATACAGTGTCCAATGGGAACCACATGAAAAATTGGATTACTTCTAATTAATTATTTTCATGTCAACGATATTTACAATCCTAATCGACCAAACTCAGTCACACGTCAGTGGCGACATGCATCCGAATATCCCATAGATAATATACCCAGAAAATATAAAGAAAATTAAACCATCGTTGGCCAACATAGATTAAACCCATAAACAGTCTTATGCCATCCTTGCTCCAGTTACAGCCCACCATATGATTCCCATCAACCCACCAATGAAAATAGAAACAGGAGCCGGGAATCCCCATCCACGACCCGACACAAATGCCGTCGAAGCGACAACAATCCACCATGGATCCTGGCCCAGACTAATGCCATCTGCCCATTTATCTGACAGATAGCCGGATTCCCAGATACGGTAAATAGCCGTCCACACGAGACCGATTGCCGCGGAGTTAATACCGCGAAGGATACTAGTAACGATTGCGTATCGACGAAGCTTGTTCCAGAAGGTGAACATGCCGCCTGCAACAAGCATTCCTGGAGTATAAATCGCGATGAAGGAGACGATGGCCCCTAGAATCGAAGGTGCGCCGTAATTGTGATATGTCAATGCTCCGAGATAGATTGCGAAATTGAAGTTAGGACCAGGAAACGCTTGAATGATGGCAAGACCGATCGTGAAATCTCGAGCGCTAACCCATCCTTCTGATACAATGTACTCGCGCAGCAGAGGAATGACGACTGGACCACCACCAAATATGATAGTACCTGCGAAGATGAGTTAGATATATAGATCCAATACGACTCCCAGATCGTACCTGCAAGGTATAAATTACTGAAAAGCAGAAATGTAACAGGCAATCCTTTGACAACTGCGCGGATTACGATAACGATAACGAAACTGATCAAAAATCCAACGACAAGACCGATACCAAGCCAAACAGGATAGTCCTGCTTTGGATTATCCTCAACCGCTGGACCGACAGGAGCTGCGCGAATATTACTGGCATCGACACCACCGTCGTCATTACTTTGAGCCTCTGTGATAGGCAACGACTCAGCATCGGACGCATCCAGAATAGGTCGAGTGCTGATTGACGTCCGGACAGGTCGTCTAGCGGCAGGTACACCAGATTTTGGAGGCGCAAGCGCACCACTGACATCGGCCGCACTATCTTCGCGATATACTTCTGGCAGCCAAATACTGTCGTCTTCAATATCGTCCATTGGTATCGACTGCGGTTCGCTTTCTGGTACTCTTCTGTTTCTGAGTGGGAATCTAAAATTCTGCTTTCCACGAGCCCACCACCGCTGAATGAATCGAAGGTCATAAATAACTGCTGTGACACCACCTAGGACCATGAGAACCGGGAAATACCACAGCGCAGTATACACTACACCGGCCGCGCCACCAAGGAAAATAAGTGCTAAACTGAGCTTATCTGTAATCGCCTTGTTTGACAATTGTATAGCGGCAATGAAAATGACACCGACAGTTGCTGCATTGAGACCGCTCAGAAGAGCGTAGACTGGCACTGGCAATGTGGTTCCTATTTGACCTACGCCCAGCGCGAGAGCGAACATGCCAATTGCTCCAGGCAATGCCCAGTACAGGAATGATAGGAACGCTGGCAACACTGACGTGTGAAGAAGTGTGATAATAAATAATAACTTTGTCGAAGCGGAACCTGGGAGAGCCTGAGCAACCGCAAAGAGCTCCTGGTACGTGGAGTCGCTGAGCCACTGATAATTCTCCACAAATAGTTTATTAAACTAGATGCATCTCGATCAGCATTCCGGAAATAGCCTACTCTGGAATAGACGTACATTTTGAAATCTGTATAAAATGTTAGCTAGTGGTCAAAGAACTTCGTAAAATAATAATACACACTGGACGACCGGGCCCCCAAATGAAGTAATACCCATGTGCCATTGATACTTAGTGACCTCGATAAATTGCTTCCGCAAGCCCCGTTGGAAGAGCAGGAATACGCTGGATAGCATGTTTGCCGCTTAAGTGTGCGACTCGAGTCAACAACGGCAACAATGCATTAAACAGAAAAGTAAGAGATAAGCACAGAAGGAGCTGACGTACTATCACTTCTGTGGGGTCTCGACATAGCTTCGACGGCGATGCAGAGCAAATCTTGGTTTAGTGGCGTATGGCTTATAGTTAGACAATTTTATCTACAGTACTGTATGCTGTCCAAGCTGCGGAGTTTGCACTCGATTGGCCAGTTCAGGATAACTGTTAGTCACGCTAACTTTAGTTGTTCTAGCGCGTACTGTAGTTAAACTGAATCTTAGCTGGCCGTCTACCTCACTTTGGAAACATCATATCAACCTGACCTTCAAAGATCAGGGTGCAGTCGCGATTGTTACATCCTCTAGGACTAGCTTGTCTCCGCAACACCTTCTTAGTTTAATTCTCAAACCAGGGAGCAACTTGCAGTAGATAAGAGCGACTTGTGTTGTGGCGCATGGATTGTGTCGACCGGGCTCCGACAAATTCGACTTTGCGCATGTTGGCGTTGCCGACGATACGAAGATCGCCGGTTGTAACCCCTGAGCTGCTTAACGAACAGGATTGGCTGGCAGCGTACGCTTGCGTATTGAGTATTGTCCACGACAACGGCGTCTTACAGCTTCCGCAAACTGTGTCATCCATGGAATGTCGGAACAATTTGGGCTCACCTTTCATATTGGGAATGTTATAATGTTGCCAACATTGTCTCTGAGATTTCAGGAATTAACTTCCGCGATTGAACCCATGTTAATGAATCGTAGTACAAACCCAGACACGATGTCGCACGATCGACGCTAGTTTCCTAATGGGAGAAATATATTTAAATCGAATTGAAGTTCCGCAGACCTACGACTAAAAGTCGATCCAATTGTGCAAGATGATTTGTTTTCGAGGTGTGCTTATATACGGTCTACCATTCTCTGCTGCATTTCGTGTATTCGGATCGACAAAACCCGACGACACGCAACATGGCGCTGAAGTCAGGCTCTCACATGGCGAAACTTATAGTCTTGAAGACTCCGTGGTCTCCATGCTTGATTCATTCTCGCCATGTATCTTGGGCCAAGGCGGGGATGGGTCCGACGACGGTGAGGGGCTGCAGGGTATATTCAGCAAACTGTGTGAGCTTGCCCCACCTCCGTCTTGCTTCAGAAATATGCTTGCAGCAATATTACCGTCTTGCGAGATCTTGACTACCGATGAGAGAGTGGCATTCTCGATTCGGCTAACTTTGTGTGAACTCTCGGCAGCCCATATCAAGCCGCCAAGATCTTGCTCCTTTGAATTTGACGACCATCTTAATCGACAATCGTGTCTGAAATCTTTGGAAGCCTCTCCTCAGTTTTGGACCTCATTTAGCGGAAACTTCAGATCTATTGCGACGATCTGTCTTGCCGAGCGCAAGAATCACGAGAAAGGTAACATAGACGTCACGACTCAAGAATATAACTAACAAATAATCTTAGAGGAAGTCATTCGTCTACATCAGAACATCACTGCTATTCAAGCGCATGCGTTGCATGTGCTACGCGATCAGCTCGCCGAAATTGATTTAGAGGGACGGACACTCAATGAGATTGCCATGTCATGGACTCGGGTACTATCTGACCTTGAGTCTAACATCTTGGCCCTGGGAAAGAATCTTGAGAGATTATCCGCCAAGTCAACAGAGCAGCTGGAGAACCAGAATAAGGCTATAATGACAGTCTTGGAATCTAGTATTGCGAGAGCCATGGCGCTCGACGACATATCAGGCTCGATGATTGAGCGTCTGAAGAGGGTATGAACGATACATCCGTGGATGTAACGTCACTGAATGAATATCTAGGATTCAAATGGCTTGTTCGAATTATCAGCGTCATTGAAAGACTCTATGGAAACGTCTTATGGAGCAGCCGAGGCTTATACTTTGGCTATGAAAGCGCATATGGCATCTTTCGTTGAGAGCACGCTTGCGAATTATACAATGATAAGTAGCCGTATACTAGATTTTAGCATATGACACCGCTAAACTTCTCTTTTACATCAAGGACGTTTTAGCTGACGTTTCGCTGAGTTTGAGTAATGCATCGAAGGACTCTTCTCTCATTGCCGATCAACAAGTATGTCAAAAGAAGATGGGCCCAATTGCCTCCTAACGCCTTCTAGCAATATGTGGAGCAATTCATACTTGACGGACGGATGCAGCTGGATCATATGTTGCAAGGTCAAGGTCTAATGCTCGATCGCCTGCATGAGAGCAATCGAGCTGCATCAGAAATGGCCGATCTTGTGCTCAACCTCAAAATCTCAGCAGTGCAAGGCATCGCCAGTGTCACTACACAATCTGAAGCCTCCACTCAGCGCATGAGGGACACTTTTGGAGACGTGGAGTCAACGTTGCAGAGATTCATGTCGAGTGTCGAGGCAGCCGAGAGTTCCTTCTTGCGTTTCCGAACAAGCATTGGAACGAGATTATTTCTATCTTTAATTTGCGTTTTGATATTTTTCTCTAACAATATTTTCGTCAAATATGGTACTACATCTGTTATAATACTAGTACTACTAAGCTCTTGGTGCTAATTTGGCAATTAGGCATAGTGTTTTTAGTCTTCGTATACGGGGTTCGTCCCACCCAACTGGATCTGGTTAATTTTCAGAATCTGATGCTGCTTCCTCGCCACCTAATTCGGACCCTACCGCATGTATTCATTCCGGGGGTTGCCATAGCGATAGGCATATTTGTACTGTTCAGTTACGTCTGCTGGTGGTTGTACTCCCGATCGCAGGGGACTTCTCCCAAAATAGGAAGGTAAATGGAAACTTGCGATAATGTTAGTATGCGTACCGACTAACAATCCGACGAACAGAGGACGATATTCACGGAATTCCCACAGTGAAATTCGACGAAATTCACCAGAAGAAGTGCTCTACTATTAGTCCATCAACTTGTTTGTGCGACGACGGTTTGGTGCAGTGTCAATAAATTTTGCTATGCTTTGCTGCAATTGCATTCTAGTATGGGATAAATGAACCTAGTGCAGTTGCATTCTACTATGGGATAGATGCACCTAGGTTCATTTATTGATGAACCAATCGGAAGTTACGCATGGGAAAGGTACCATCGCAAGCTACAACTGAGCTTCGTATAACACCTGTATCCACTCACGTAGACACGGCGGCTGCAACAATGTCTCAGATTATTATATACTTCTATCATTCTACTGCCAATCTAAGACATATAACCATATCGAATGCATGCTCATAACACTCATCACACAGCTGTCATTATCCACATCACGACGAAATCGTTCCATGCATTCTATAATTGAGAAAAATAGAATTGGAACAAAATATGCTAAAAAATTTAATACACCTATCAAATTTAGTTAGACCAATCCTTTCGCAAAAAAAAAAAATAAAAAAATAAAAAAAATAAAAAAAACTGGAAGCATACCTCCAAAATATACCGGTTCTTCTCTTTAAGATCTTCTATTTCCTTCGCGGCATCGATCTTCGTACCCCTATATTCGGCATCCTTGGTGATAACGTCCTCCAGAACAGCCGTAACATCAGGAACAGGCCACGTAGGACTATCGCTTGTCAGCATTCCTATCAAAAGTTCGGCAAAGTAAGGTACTCACCCGCAAAGATAGAAGACACCATCCTGCTGTACGTACGCGGGAACCAACTTGTCAATAGACTCACGCATCCGATCTTGGATGTAAATCTTCTGGGGCTGGTCACGACTGAACGCTGCACCAATGTGGGTGATGATGCCCGCCGCCATGTGAGCTTCCCAGAACTCACCATACCTATAGTTATCGTTAGATGATTCTCAAAGCAAAATGATTTTCGGTGCTACGAATGCGTACAAGTACTCTTCCTTCTGGTGACGAGAACCAAGGTACAAGAAAATGTCTCCGACATCCTGGCCCTGGGACTTCTGGTGCGCTTTCTCCTCAACAAACGCTTTGAATGGAGCGAGACCAGTACCGAGACCACTCATGATAATCGGTTGATTGGGTGAAGGTGGAAGCTTCATGACGGAAGGCTTGACTGAGACGACAACCTCGGAGCCAATCTTGAGCTGCGAGATGTATCGCGAGCACTGGCCGTAACGTTTGCGGCCCTTACTGTCAACCCAATCAACGACTACAATGAGCAAATGAACCGCGTTCGGATGCACCTTCTGCGATGAAGCAATGGAATATTCGCGACGCTTGAGAGGATTGACAATCTTGATGAGGTCCTCGAACGAGGGACGAGCAGATTCAAATTCCCCTAGGACATCGGCATAGGTTAGAGTATCCTCCTCTGCCCTTTTCTTAAACTCTTCGACCCCATCAGCGCTAGAAAGCCTGAGAAGATTCGCTTTCTGCTTCTCATCTTTGGCATACTCAGCAAGAGACTCGTAGAACTTCTTCGGCGTCTTGCCGAAAATATCGAGATCCTCAAGAAGAACCTGGAACACAGTTCTGTATTCGAATCGCTCAGGATCATCTCTCGTGGGCATCAACACAAGCGCCTCGGCATCAAGACCATAGGAATCGATAAACGTCTCGACAAGTTCTTTATCATTCTGGCCGTGAATACCGAGAGCCTCACCGATTTCATACTTCAAGCCAGTACCAGTAATGTCAAACTCGATATGGAAGATATTACGGTCGTACGACAAAGGAGTAAGCCGCTTGAGCTCCTGAACTTTTGCGACGAAGTTCTTGACAGGAAGGTCAGGACGCAACTCGGACTTGTAGTCAAATGCCTCCTTGAACGCAAGGTGTTTAGCAGCGGTCTGCCAGGACTCGAGCTCAGGCGATGGCTCTTCGGTGAACTTCTCCTCGTTCGGTGCAAAGCTGTCAGAGACAGGGAAAGCCGGTAGAGATAGCGGCTCCTCGTCAAGCTTGAGGTCCCAAGTCGTGGGAACTTCAACCTTCGTAAGCAAGCGTTGGATCTTCTCAGATATCTCCGAAATCATTGCGACAGGCTTTTCTTCTCCAGGGAAATTAAGAGACGCAAGTTTTCCCAGGTAGGTCTCAACCAACTCTGTCGGTTCAGAGACAGCAAGGAACGCGAGCTGCGCAGCCACGCTAGCAAGAGTCTTGTCCTCGGCATCCGCGGCCTCGGTAAGGTTAATAGTGTAGACCACGATAGCTTTGTCAAGAAACAATTTCTTTATCTCAACCGGAAGCTTCTGAGCGATGTCTTCAAACTTAGAAGCAGTGTTGATCAAGAGAGCGCCGCCATATCCAAGAGAATCGACAACGTTATAGCTTGAGAAGATCTTGTCGTCATTGACGACAACAACCTTCGAATTCGTAACCGGAAAACTAGTGTCGATGGCGCGTTTAGATGAACGAAGCTCCGACTGCACAATCCCGGCGAGAGACTGGTTATCAAACGTGGAGATAAATCCAGTGTTTCGGTTCGAGTCAAGTGAGAAGAGCTGGGCGAGCTTAGCGGGAGCATATGCCAACGCACTGTCATCCGGAGACCAGAAGATGAACTGGGTCACATCCTGGCCATACAGCAAGTCGAAGGATGTAACAGTCGAGAAGTTGTTAGCAAGCACAACGTCGGGAATGGTGGCCACAGGAGGAACACCTCTCAGAAGCTGCTCATAAATCCAGACAAAGCTATTCGGAGTGAACGCCTGCTCACGAGTGTACTTGAAGTCAACGAGCTTGGGACGAGCACCGATGGGAAACACGGCGGACATGATAACAGCGGCAAATATATCACTGTAGAGAGTCGACTGAACAGCTGGATCATCAACATCCTGCTGGCTGTAGACCTGGCCGAAGACAAGAACTTGCTTGGTCGAGCGCGGGAGGGCATTTAGAAAATGAGAGTCGGCGAAAGGAGCGGCCACACGAACGGTCAAGACACCAACCCGTTCACCAGCGTCCGAAAGTTTCAAAGCCACGTCGGTAGCAATAGCAGCATCAGAAGAACCAAGAATGACCAAGACAACATCAGGCTGATCATGACCCTCATACTCGAAGAGTCGGTACGAGGTTCCAAGCTCGGCGTTCAAAGATGTGAGAAGTCTAGAGGCACGGGAAATAGAGTCGGTACGATGGAACGTGCTGTCTTGAGAGCTTAAGACTCTCTCAAAGAAGTCCTGCGTCCTCTTGACGCCCAATACGTCAACAATTCTCTGGCTTTCACGGGAGAGGCGAAGACCATCGTACAAGTGGAGGGACGGCAAAACGGTGGCTAGCAACGAAGCGTACAATGACATGTGCTGAAGTTCGCTGACTCTGGACGACGTAATCAAAGCGAGACCTGACTCACGAGCTGTAGTAAATGCTGTGATGTAGTCCGGGACATAGGCACCTGAAACAGGCGAGTAGTCGACTGCGGCGACAGTGAACGTAATTGGCGCAGGGAGCGATGGCAAGTACGACAGCTCATTTAGGATAGGAGCCAACGCTGGAAGAGATCCGGAGGACATAAGAATAGCTCTAGGGGCCTGATCACACTTTCGCGGGAGATTGGACGAGAGGATATAACCCAACGGCAGAGAACCGGCCCCGGCGCGGGTTTCAAGACGGCTTAACAGAGGAACGACTCCAAAAGCATTGGCTTGTTCGGCAGCATTCCAGAGAGCGAGTCCACTGTCGAGGTCGAATGTCTCTGGTGAGTAAGAGAAAATGGCATCCGCCAGAGCGTAATTGCTTAATTCCACCAAAGTCTGCGGAGCGACATATGTAGGTCCATTGAGAACAGATATATCTTCTGGCACCGGAAACGGAAACACAATTGAAGTCGAGTTGACGTAGGAGTCCGGTACTGATATGGACTTCGTAGGCAATGCAGCAACCATTGTGAATTGGCCTTGTAGGACAAACTGGTGTGGCTGTGAATGATTAGAGAGAAGGCTGATGGGCGGGTGGAGAGTGAAGGTCGTCAGGGCGAAATTTTTGGCGACGCCCCTGGTAATGAACGTAAGAAACCTTAATATTGCGAGACCAGTCCATCTAACAATAGTCACGTGACCAATGTTCGGTCGGCGCGTTGGAGAACAATTATCATCGAACCCATATATATGCATGACCAGTTGCTATTTATCATATATATCCACAAATAATTAATAACAAAGTTATGTCTGTAAGGGATATAGAATCATTTCCAATTCAAAAACATTCATATTGCAAAGTGCCTTTCAATAACGCGCCGACATCGAGCTCCATTTCTTGGACACATTCGCCGTATCGTGACTCGCTGGTCATCGCCTTCGACCCAACTATCAGCGAGATAGTACGGATTAAAGTCATGTGGAGAAGTGAAATTCTAGTCAGTTCTTGAATTATTGAGCTATTGTGAGCAAATCTAATATGCCGGCTTAGGAAGACGTGGACGTTGCGGCCATTAAAAAGCTGAATATATCTCAGTCCCCTCTCACTGTAATAGTACGGTCACCATGCATCGGAATTAAGTACGCATACAGAGATCTATACGGGCATATTATGGTATAGGGTATAATAGCATGCTATTGTCTAACATTTACTCACGGCCCGTTCTTAGGTTCGCCGCTTCCAGATGAGATTTGCTAACGACGAACTGTTTGTGGCATGTCTTCGCCAATTTGAAAAATACGGTTGCCTGATTAAAGGTGCTTCTGGTATCACGTCTATGTCAGGCACTCAAAGTAAGATAAGCAGCACGCAACAATCTGCAGCAAGTGTGACCGAAGGAGGCTCGCAATCAACCTCCAGTCGAAGCTATTTGCCGAGCTCATTGAGCTCAATCTCTTCTTACAGCTCTCAACATGTGAAGCAATATGAAGGAAATATTGGAATAGGCGTCAATTTTAGTGATGTCAAGATGCTGTCGCAGTCAGCCCTCGATGCGCAGTTGCCGCAGTCATCTGGGCCTGGTACCCTCGCGGCAATGCATACAACTAGCCGAAACTGTGTCCCTTCAAACATGTCAGAAAATATTACGCAACTTGAACGGAAAATGGGAATCAGTGGGAGTCTTAACGATATCCGAGTCCTATCTCAGCCCGATTATGACACTCAATCGGTACAGGCACCTGGTGCTGGCGCGATGTCATCTTTCCGCTCCACTACCCCTACGGCATATCTGCCGACTGCTAGAGAATATGACGCCAGTCGATTGCTGAATACTGGCTCTGTGTATAGACCAGCGACTGACAAGACGTCATTTTCACCGACACCTCCGAATATCTGGCCATCATTAGCTTATTCTCCATCGAAGTCTGTGGATTCATCGTACGTATCCGCCTCTAATACATCTATCACAACAAACACTCTAGACAGCCCTGTATCACGAACCGAGAACGTAGTCCGAGATGACTACCAGCAGATATCAAAGATGCAACCGTGTATGGAACAGCCTATACTTTCTTCTGCTGATGCTGCCAGTTGCACTCGGACCTTTGAGCGGAAGAGAAATCTCGAAGACATCCGCGTCTCAGGGCTTGATGATAATGAAATAGGGAAAATGATTGCCGACTGTTTGAAGGATCCAACATTCACGAATTTGGTTTGTATTTTGAGATGTCCATGAGTATTCTTTTCTGCTTGTATACTGACTAGTTCATGTATAGCTGGACCAAGTCAACCGAGTTTTGATGGCCTCAAATCAGTCGTAGCGAATCGATAAATTTTCGCTACTTTGCTTTCATTCAGTGTATAATAGAACTGTACATTTATTTGTCACTCTGTTGCTACTCTTGATCCTGCGTGTTTGCTATTTTGGATTCTCGCGTATATGTTTTAATCATTACGGCATTGTACTGTGTAAATATTCATTAATTAGTGTATTGATTGAGCCCAGATTCCATTCTTGTAAAGATACGAGCTGAGGCCGGTGCAAGCTCGCTAAGCGTCGGGACCGCCGGAGTTAAACTCCTTGTATACAAAACCCCGAGTGTTATGTTCGATTAGGCTGAGAATCGTCTCTTGTAATGTAGAGCCTATCATATCGAGTTTAAGTAGAATCCTGGTAGAAAGGTACTTTCACTTTTTATATAAATGTATGCAAGAAAACTGCGGCATGAAGAGTAGTAGAGGGAGAAGTGACGAGTTGGCGTCTTGCTTTGTTTGTCTTGCTCAAAAGTCCTCTAATCCGTTTCAATTGTCTTCAGATCAGGAGTTCGCGGGGTAATGTCCAAACATTACAATGGTAACTCTAGAAGAAGCTGTTTTTTTTTTAAATAGTCTTGCTCCAGCAGAGCAATACAGCAGAGCAGCGGTTCTTAAACAGCAACCAGTGTTCGATGGATCTATGGCACGCATATCTGCCATAGTGAAAGACACTGACTCGAGGTACGCGGCAGAAGTAATAGTAGATCCTCTGTGTATAGTTTGGATTTTTTGAGCTAATTGACAGATAGAGTTACTTTTGGACAATCAGAGGACATATGGAGATCAATATCATCGGTTTTGACCGGACTACGCGCGGTGAAACTTTCCGCCGATGAAGAGTCGGGTAGGCGATATAGCCTGATACGAGCGATCCTTACCTTGTCGATGAACTTACTGGCGGCTGGACCGTTAGCTCAAGAGCCTGCGTACGTGTGAATGCAACAGCATGGCCGCGAGATGGGATATTTATAACTAGGTCTAGATCACGCTATCTGAAAGATGAACTCTTTTGCGTCTTGGCTGATGATGAGTGTATAAAACGTATATAATGAGACAATGTGTGATGTCGTATGTATGGCTAAGTTACTATAGAGTCTCTGAGTGCGCCGTGTTTAAAAACTTTGGTCAACTTGTGTGCATCGAATGATAATCTATTGGACGATGTGTGGGCCGTGTTCGTAAACCAATACGACGAACCAACACTCATCAGAATTCTACGTGGTCTTGACGACGATTCGTACGGCCCACTTCTCATATTCATCGCCGGATCAATAAGGTCGTCGGTCGATCGAAGGTATATTATTGGTGCTAATGTAAATTATCGCAATCTGTGCTTACGAGCTTGTCCAGTGTCAGGCTACTGAATTCGACGGGCGGCCCCATCCTCCTAAACAGTATTCTAGACAAGGTCGACACCTGGATGAAGAATGAGGGATTGAGTAATTTCGAACTCGCATATTCAGTTTTCGAGGGCCTGATACGGTACAGCTATTTCCCACTCATTTACGAAACTGCGTCAGATTCGGTTGACATTCCATCCGAACGCCAAGTTAAGCTCATGAGGCTTCTAGACGCATATCTGACAGCTAAGAATACGGACTGCAATCAGCTTGACCTCACGGAATTTCTCTACTGTGGCGTGTTTTGCGAATGCAAACCTCTGGTAGTACAAGTTATGACGAAGAAAATAGGCAACGTAGCAACGGAACGGCTAGCATTATTCATCCTCGATTTGTTGGAATGCATTACGAGCCTGATATCACTTTCAGCAGACGCGAAGTCTTTCATGATTAATATTAATTCTGTGCCGGAGTTTCTGGATTTGCTCGTTCGATCGGCCGATTTGGTTCCACGACGGACACTAAAATCTGGAAATCCTGATAGCCAGATACCGTCCTATGAGTTTCCGTCACTGAAGCAAAAACTGGTTGGAATATTGGGCATTATAGTGCAAGATAATAAAATCGTACAGGACCAGATCCGGGAATGTGGCGGTTTGCCCGTGATTCTTTCACAATGCAACATTGATGACTGTAACCCATGTAAGTGTCGTGATCTATTTATATATCGGCGTGAGAAGCTTCTGACGGCGTGTCCAGTTATTCGAGAGTATGCAGTGCTATGCATCAAGGGTCTCTTAGACAACAACGAAGAAAATCAGGCATTTGTCGCGAGTCTCGAAGCCAGAGAAGCAGTCACTACCGATGCGTTGGAGGAAGCTGGCTACGAAACCCAGATTATCGATGGTAAGGTCGCGTTGAAGCGCAAAGACAGGACATAGAAACCGCACAATTATGTACATAGACAATTCATGCATATTTACATCCAAAACATCCATAATGCAAATATTCCATCACTTTATAATCGATCAACGGGACAAGCAAATAATTTACACGTATATACATTCGGATTTGCTAAGTATTCATGTCACTCCAGGACACTTCGCAAGCCTGCTCGACGTCTCTTATCTCCTTTGCGGCCTCGCCACTCGTTACGATCGGCGAATCGTCATGGATAAACACATTATCCTCAATGCGGATACCTATACCACGGAAAGGTTTCGGGAACTTAGGGTTATCTACTGGGACGTAGATACCAGGTTCTATAGTTATGACGTTGCCATTCTGCAAGCTCTGTCGTCGTGATTGATCAGGACAGTCATGTACGTCTAAGCCAAGATGATGTCCAACATAGTGTGGATACAGAATTGCGTTGATGTCCTAAACATCCGTTACATTTAGCCCATCTAGAAGCCTAATTGCATGAGACATACACTGTGGCTGACATTGAATCCGACGTTGCGCAGTTCAAAAGCGAATAATTCAACAGACGAACGGTGGATACTTTCTAATGAATTTGACGTGGTGGCTAGCTTAATGCATTCCTTCTGGACGTTCAACACACACTGATACAGGTCTTTCTGTGGCTCAGTGAATTTGCCGTTCACTGGCCACGCGCGTGAGATATCCGCACAATAGCCAGCGTATTGCTAAAATAAACTTAGAATCGCCAGAAGTCGTGACGCTGTGATTATAGATTGGAACTTACTCCACCGGCATCAATCAGAACCATATCGCCGTCGCTATAGTCAACAGGTGAGCCAGTTTAAACCCAAGCACCACAACGGACTGACTTACTTCAGGACATCGTCATTTCTCGTGTAATGGATTCCGAGTGCATTCTGGGACGCGTCAGTACGTCGGCTTTTCGTCACAGTAGCGCTAGTTATACCTTCCCGCCAGCCACCACAGGCACATAAGCCGACTTTTCGCATCCACCAATTCGAAACGCATAGTCCAAATACGCGTTCAAATCAGCCTCCTTCGTAAATCGTCGTCCAAATGCTCTCGTAATTGCTTGCCCGGAAATTTTTCCCGCTTTCTGCATGACTTGTAACTCCGCCTCCGACTTGATAGCTCTGAGACTCTGCACGATGCGGGTCAGTGGTCGCAGGATCGCGTCTTTCTTGTGATGTTTGATGAGTTCAAGGATACTGACTTCCATTGTCGCGCGTCGTACGTGTGGGTGGAAGAAACTCGCGATTTCGCTGTTGGCGGCAGGTATGTCCATGTATAATGACGTCGCACGAGCAATAACGTCATCCAGGTATTTTCTAATAAACTTGATATCACCAGCCTTTGTCCGGAGGTTTTAGCAACAACACAAATTCTGAGGGGAATTTGCAAACTGACCTCATCGGCGTTGAATACTTCGAGAGCGCCGTCGACGCCCGTGCGAGGGCCCTCCCATAACTCCTTCCGCTCGTCCTTGGGCTGCACATAGAGATGGAAGATGTAATCATTCTCAACTGGCTTTTCTTATTCCCGATCACATTAGACCCAATATATTGACTGCAGCAATCCTCGACTTACCGACTACCATGACCGCCCTAGGCTCATTAAACCCTGGCCCAGTCTTCAGCGAACAAGCATTTTTATGGTCATTCAATTCACATACCAGACAGGTAGAAGAAATCGGGATTCTGATGGAATTCGTAAAATACCGCGCCAGATCTATATTTGACTTCATTCCCAACCAGAATCGCGGCCGCGCCAACGGGTAGTTGCTCGATGAGCTTCTGTCTTCGCAAGTGGTATTCTAGTGCCGAAATTCCCGGCGTCACTAAATTCCCACAAAGAAAGCCTCGTCAGTATTCCACTTCCTCGTATGAAAATCTAGAGATGGTCAACAAAACAAGGTTTCCACTCACGTTCGCCTTCTTTTAGCATGTGCGGTCGGGTTTCGAAAGTAGGCTGCCCGAATCCGGTCTGTAACGCAAACCCTCGTCGGCCACGGATTTTAGGATTGCTTTGTTGTATGTATTTCGGCATTATGCCGGTCGTACTTATACTCCGGATCCCAGTGCATTCTTTGGTAGGTGTTAAGTTTGTCGACAGATGGTGTGTCCAGATGCGGCCAGTTGGTGGTGTCCGACTAAGCCTAATATACTGTCGCATCATCTTGCGTCCGAGTTTCTCCGATCGTTCGACGTATCAAAAAAAGTTATATCTAGCACGATCAGTTTTGCATAGTACGTTGCGAGGCAGTGGGAATTTACAGCTCGACGCGCGGTGGGTTGTTTAGTTTGCTCAAAGTCCCGCGACAGGCCTCGGGAATCATTGAGTTGGAGACATGCGGCTCGAGACTCGGAGTTTGTGAGAACAGGGTCGCGCGGCAACACGACAACCAATTATTTCGGTAGGTAGTTTAAATTTCTTTTCAATTGCACTATTAACTGTTGCCATAAATAGGTCCCTCAATTCGGTCTGAAATGACACCATGCGACGCAGAGACAATAGTTGAGAAAATCCTTGTGGCTCAAGGTATGGAGAATGCATCTGACCATCTGATACGCAAGACACTGATGCTGAGAGACTGGCGACTATCCCGGCAAAGTACAGTATCTAGATATGCCACGGGCTTGCTAGTTGTGTCTGGATGAACATTGCATTCGCGGTGGGAAAATATTGAGTCAGTAGTAGGGCAGGATATGGGCACTTGAGCTTGCTAGCGACACATTTCATGTGGATCGAAACACATTGACATAAGCTATTATTTAACAGGGAACGAGTCGAACGAGGAGAGATCAGGAATCCAGGGCTCATTTACTGGAGAAAAGTTACGCCTATATTAGAGTATCCCTACCACTCTAATTTCCTTAACACCTTTTTCAGTCCAACGTCTTTGTTCATGATCGGATTTAGTGAACGCAGGCGGGACTGTCTGTGCTAGTGTCGGCAGATTTTGAGGAGGGTGTGTTGCGATTTATGACCAGGTTGCCTGGACTTCAGAGTGGCTGGAGTACGTCTGGCGGCACGCGACGGATGACCAGAGTGGACGGGATCAACAAGCATATTGAACAACATCCAGACGAAAGGACAATGCCGCCCGGATCCCAACAAGAGGGCGGCTGGTTCCCGACTTCGGAGTCAAAGTTCAGGAGTTCCTCGTCCGAAGGGATGTGTGTCAGTCAACTTGTAAAGTACCTAGAGAATAATATAAACTGTTTGAGATTCTCTTTCTATATACCAGGGAAACCTTGATCACCTTAAAAAGCGTCAACGAGGTCGTTACAGCACCCTTGAATGCAGGAACTCTTCCCTCATTCTGGGGCTTATCTTTGAGGTATTTCCGTACAAAAGCGACGCTTTGTCGGGACTATGACGGGTATCTAAAACGGCCAGAGCCCATTTTAACGCTTCGGCAACACAGAGGTAAGCGGGAAAAGAGATCCAATCGGTCGAAGTGGGCTTTCTGTGCGGCGGACGATTCCACACTAAGGAATACCTATCGCAAGTTGTTAGGCAGAAGTGGGAATGAGCAGAATGGACATCGTAAGTCCAACATCCAATAAACATGGTCGGGCTTAACATGGGGATGGATACTAGAGTCCACGAAACTAAGGTCGTCAATAAACTACATGTCATAGGTCTATATAATGTAATGCACATTCCAAGTTCTGTCTGATTTATTTAGGGCTGTGTCGAATGCGGATATTCGTCATCCGCCATCCGCCATCTTGTCGAATAAATCCGCCCTGTATCCGCCTTGATCGAATAAATCCACTAATTATCGCGCTAGCCTTTAGGTTAGACTATTTCCTTTCATAGTTTAGTATCAAATTCCTGGGTTAGGGGCAGATTTAGTTGGGGCCAACAGGTAGAGATGGGTAACTTTAAGTTGAAGTCAACTTAAGTCGACTTATCTTGAACTAAACTTCACTTCTCCTTGGGTTCGGCTTCCAAACTTAACTCGTTTTCCCATGGTCTCGACTTAAACTTAACTGAACTTAGCACTTTAAGTTGACTTTAGTTTACCCATCTCTACCAACAGGACCCGACCATAAATAAATACTCCACGCTCAATACCATCTCGATCTTTCCTCATTAGGAAATTATCCCATTATCCGCCTTATCCGCCAATTTGGGACCTGACGGATATTTATTCGATATCCGCATCCGCCATATCCGCCATCCCGCCGACAGCCCTACTGAAGTTTATAACAAAATAATTGTAACCCCTGATTTTTAGAAAGAGAGTAAGTTATTGATTTCCAAGAGCCATGGGAGGCAGATGCCAACGGCCGAGACTGGCTCTCGCAACCCTTCTAGTTTTTAAGCTGCATGTCTTGTGGAAAACACGCAAGTGTCACGTAGCAGAAAACTGCAACGATTTGTTTAGGGCGGTCTACAGTGCGCAAAGCCACTTAAACTGCTGCTCGTAAGTGGCATAAAACAAAAAAAAGGCGCAGCATGGATTGAACATATAACTTGACTCTCCATGGTATTACGCACAATACGAATCCGTTATTGATACATGAGACACACAGACTACCAGCTGAGATTGACTAACAATAATACGCCAACATATTTTAGCTGCAAAAGTACAGATTCACAAATAAAAGTAACTATTAGGCAAAACAAGACTCCAAAAACATATAGATCTGTAAATTTAGTATTACACAATATTCGATATCACGAACGATTCGCCCACCATCAAACACCAGCTGGAAAGCAAACCATACCCAACGAAGTTATCCAATATTCCAATATCGTACTCGTCTTTTTTGAATAAACTTTGACAAAAACAAATAATGTAGTATTTACACGCGCCGTTTTACAACGCAAGATATCCAAGATATCCCAGTCGTCTCAATTTGACAGTCTCGGCAACCATTGGCCCACCGCCAGCCCCAGTCGCCTCACCGACCGCGATAGCGGCTAAACGCTCTAATCCAGATGACGAGCCGGTGTTACTGGTCGTGCCGCCAGCGGATGCGCGCTTTCGGGTTTCGATCGCGCGACGGACACAGGCTTCCCACTTTGCCGGCTCCAGAGAGTACGGCAACGCATCGAGAACCATATTCAACGACCGCCACGCATCGTCGCGGGCATCATGAACCTCAGTCAAGTCAAGAAGGGTTGTGACGACAAGCGCAAAAAAATGGTGATCAAGTGGTGACATCAAGGTCGGCGCTGCCGCCGACCCGATCGCTGCCGGATTAGAAGGCGACACTGAACTTGGTGTGGCGCGTGCATTCTGCATCCGTTGAACCAAGAATCCAACCATCCTAGTAGCCGGTCCAAGCAGAACCTGCGGATCCGGAACGTGTAGGAGACGCAATATGGCCAGCTTGATATGCCAATACACGATCTCCAACTCTGGTTTCGCATCCCACACGTCCTCAATCGATTCTCGTACTCGTTCCAATTCTCCGCGAAGTACCGTAGCCATATGATGCCGTGATCCAGGCGTGGAGTCATCAGTGAATGCACTTGCTTCAAGAACGTGTCCAAGAACAAGTGACAGACGGACAAGGTGGTATGGGGCGGTGGTTAGAGAGACGTGGTCATCTGAGACAAGATGCATCGTATGGTCTGGAACCTGTAACGGGAGCGATAACGACATCGCGTGCCATCGATCGATCATGCCGATCACTAAGTATATTCGCCGGCCCAGGCGTACATCAGAGTCGAGGTCCGAGTCATCAGGAGGCGGCGATGAAGATGGTGCTGACAGCGATGAAGGTGCCGCGTGAAGACGGAGAGAGTTGGCCATACCGATTGCAGCACCTAACCAATGAGATAGAGAGCGAAGACCATCGTCTAGCGCCGCCGCACCGTGATTGACTGTTTCAAGAGCAAGGAGGACCATGGTCTGGATTATGACCAATGACGACGCAAGAGGAAGCTTGGCAGTATCCCTCTGCGCGTCGTTCAGATGTTGAATTGCACGTTGCAGATCCTGTTCGCCGCGTTGCGCAGAAACCATGCCACGGATGAGCGCATATAACGCATGCAGACACGAATTTCGGATAGGCGAAGTTGTAGCAACAAGGCGATATCGCAAACGAGACCGAGACTGGGCGAGGATGGGAAAGGTGGGATGAATATACCGGTAATATGCATCAACAGCTTCCTCGTCCCAGGTAAACGGAAACAATGAATCCGTCCCCGCACGATGGTCACCGGTACTGGGTCCATACGAACCCATCATTCCGGATCCAATCGAATGCCGTTGCAGAGACCTTACCGATGGGGCCGGCACATGCAGAGACGACGAGAGCGGTGGCACTCCAATTTGAATCGATGCTCGGGGACTGGCATTTTCATTTGTCGATCCGCCGAGGGGCCGACTGACGCCGGTCTCATAAGGAGGCTTCCAGTAATGATTCGGTCCGTTGGGTGGGGCCATGTACGGCGGCGCCGGCTCGTCCACAACACTTGCGCCTGCGCCAGTTGGCCCCTGCAGAGGCGGCAACTGCGAACCCGACCCAAACCGGAACGAATCTATCGATGGCAATCGCTCCGTAGTGGTATTCGAGAACGGAGTCTTTAGCGGTGGTATTGGTCTACCGAGTTCATTGCTGTATTCGGTCGTGCTCGAGAACGCTCGTTTCCGGCGACCGGGGCCACTAGGATTTAATGTCGGAGAATTTAGCAGAGCCTGCTGAGAATTCTGTGACTGCTGAGGAGGAGGTAACGAATGTATCGAGTCTGTTCGTTGCCGCGGCTGTTCGGGAATAACGGTCCGCGGAGAGCCGGCGGCCTGATAACCAAAAGTGTATGACGAACTGTATTGCGAATTTGGTGAATCTGCCGGATAGTTATTGCTGCCGGTGCTACTTATGCTGGTCTTGTGTCCGCTCGTAATTGTCGCGGTCAAATCGTTCGAGGTCCGGGCCTCAGAGGTGGCGCTGTCGCGACGAGGGGTAGAGACGTCGCCGGTAGAAAACGAGCTTTCAAGGGAATTTAGCCGATCTTCGAGTTCCTTGATATAACTATCTTGAGATTAGGCTTGCGATACATGAGCGTAACAAAAAGAGTGACGATACCCTTTACTTGGGCCGCGCTTCATCGGGATACGGCTGAAGGAGCATTTCTCGCCTACTCGCTTGCAGGACGAGCATTGTTCGGGGACACCGTCGGCGGTTGCGTCGCATCGAATCTGGTTTGTGTAAGCGATTGACACTCAAAAGGCAATTATATTCCCAGAATCTATTCACCTTCTTGCGCCGACACTAGAGCGTATGAGTTAGCAAGCAGCAAGACAGCTTCCAAATTATACGCACCTCATCACAGGCTCGCGACACTTTTGACCGTTTCCGAGGCACGATCGGGTCGGATACTGTAGACGTCTGGGCCTGCGGTGTAGCGATTTGGGCTGGACCAGGCGGGACGGTCATGGCAGGCGACGACGGCTGGTGGTGGTAGGCTTTGGCAAGGATTTGGTGGGGGGGAGCGGTCGAGAACGGGGAGAAGTGGTGACGCGAAAACGACAAGGAGGGCACGGAGGCCATGCGGGACGAGCCCTATAGTAGAGCAGTAGAGGACCGAGTGAGCAAGACAGAAAGGACGGAGTCTGTAGCAGATAGAGCAGTCGTGGATTTGGAGGGAGAGTGAGAAGAGAGAGGAAGGGGAAGAGGCAAAAAAAATGACGAGATGGAGTGAGAGGTCTGGCATGTGGCCAGATGGTACGGGGGAGGTTAGGTACCGACGGGGGGGCTGATCATTTTGGTTGCGGAAGAATTTCAGGATTAAGGTAGCGCGGCAGACCAGACGCGGGGAAAATTAGAAGAGGACGGCACTCGACCGACCTGACCAACTTTACGTTTCCATCGCCCACGGCGGCTGGGTTCAGACCCACAAAAACAAAAAAAACCTTACCTCAACCGCATCGCAACGCGGGGGCGATGGCGTGTGTTAAGTTTGTCGTACAAGAGCAACAAGTCCGGGTCAGCCTGTTCGGGCCGGGTCGCGTCTCCACACTCCGCATCGTGCACCAACCAGGTCCGCCAAACTGCGGTTGTCGGCAATTGCTAGCGCCTAGCGCCTATTTAACCATCTCTGCCTTATTCTGCCTTATGGAGCAAAAACAGTTGTTGATAATGGATGACCTGCGCCTCCACAATAATCTACTGCTGCACCTTTTCCATTAAACTGCACGTAACATGCGGTCCGGCGATGTGCGGACGCAGCCCCGTCTGGGGAAGTCACGCGCTCGGTGATGCACGGAGCGATGCCCGCTGTCACTCCTCCGGACTTACCCCGCCTCGCTATTCGCCAATGCGCAATGCACAAGCCAGCTGCGGCGTAACCGCCAGCAAACCCGCGACGATTAGAACCCACGTGCTTTCCACTGCAAGGGTACGAGGCCCTCAGCTTGCACGCAGTTAGTGGGCCAGTATGTCCCAAAGGAGCTCTCATCCCGCGATTTCCCTTGTCACGGTTCGGTCCCGACCCGCTCGCTGGTGGCCGCACACAACATCCGGATAATAATCCTTCGTCGGACCCTGTCTCTGTCGGCTGCGGCAGAATAAATTCAATTGCACTACATCCCCTGTGTCTTTGCCCATACATGGGATTGTAAGTATGCATATATATAAATGAGTAGCTGAGTCGACCACCGACCAGTAGGTTGATTGTTACATGCCTGGCACCGAATGCCAAAGTCAGCGGAAACGTCGCTTTTCCGAGGAGACTCCGATAGCCGTGTCGTCCAGATGTTCGCATAAGTGGTTCGGCAACCAAGACAAGTCGCGGAATAAGTGGTCCGCTCGCGATTTTTAGTTTATCCTCGGTCAAGGTGATCCGGCGAACTGCTGCGACAACTCAAACGAAGGTTCCGTCCCCTGCGCGCTCTTCGTCCGAGATTCCGCGACACATCAACTACTTAGCATGTGATGACAAGATGATGTAGCAGTTCAGTTTGCTCTCTGTGTATGCTTTGGTGAGTATGTTCGGTCTTCCGAGTGCGGAGATGCAGCAGCACATACCCACAGAGGGTGTTCTCATTCCTCAATACGTTCTCATTCTGAACTGGCGGCTCTGACTTCTCTTTCCGTCGCGCTGGTCCGATCTTTTATTAAGCGTAACTTTGCAGAACCGCGATGGCCATCCCATAGTCGGTTCGTTGCATTCAATTTTTCGCCCGAAGTTAGGCCGACCATGGCAAAAAGTGTGGGGGTGAACCGCCATACGTCCGGAGCAGCAGACCCCGTGCCCCACTTTAACGGGATGAATATACGAGCGCATTCCTATCGATAACCATGTCAAATAGAAGCTCTGTAGTTTGTGTATTTTGTAAAGATATCCCGATTAATTGCTTGCTTAAGCTGGTAGCAGTTTGGGCACGCCGGTCTAGAACACGGGCCGGCGGCTGGGGCCCGGCTTCCGAGTTTAGGTTGCGGTTGTATGTCAACGGAACCTTGACTCGGCGGGAATACTTCCGGCCAATAATGCTTTCTCGTGTACTTTCCGACATTCGTGTTTGATTTTGGCCGTATTTTTTCTGTGGCTTACTCGTAAACAGATTTAACATAGCTTTAGTATATGCATAATATTATAGTAACTCTTCTGGCGCGCCGTGGAGGGCCCAGGAAGTATGTAAGACGAATTTAGGCCCGCCGATCAAGAGACATTTTGCTATACACAAATCCTCTTGAGATCCGCTTGCAGCGACTGTCGATCTGCGCGTTAGCATACCGCTCTTTTATCACCCGAACATTCTATTCCCCGTCACTTGAATATCTGTAGGCATCGGAATTCCCAACTCCGGTCGACCAGAGAGGACCCCCCACGCCGGCCGATACGTTGTCCCGATCGATCGCTTGCGCTTCACTTGTAAACGCGACGCGCGATAACGTCCCAAGCCCCTGCACAGGACCCACCACATCTCTCGAGACCTTTGACTTGCAGACAGGTCGCTAGCTACTTGCACCAGCGCATGGTCCAATCTGCCATCACAAGCGCGTCTGCCGTTAATCGGACAAGCACGATTTTGCATTAGCTATTCATCAATAATAGTGGATGTTTACAACACGTGACATATACCCAGCATCGTTCGAGGAAATGCGATCATGGTGGTTGCCGTCGAACATCCTTGGTTCGGATTAGAGCCAACGCATCATAGCTGGAGTCATGCCTGCATGCGGCGCAGACTAAACTCAACTCATCGCATCGCGGAGTCTTTGATTTAAAATAATCCTCTAATGCTTCCGCCGCGGGGATCTAAACCTACTTATACACTCTGGACCTGCTCCTAACCTCATGACACAATATGCCGGAAAACCCACCACACAAAGAACACAAAAACAACGGCAAAGCGACTCGCGCACATATGCGTCAATTCTGTCGCTCAGTCATGATTCGGCTGCGAATCGGAGCGACGGAAACGAGAAGATTTTCTGATCGTAATAAACTGCGTGGGGGGAGTAACCGCTTCTTTAGGTGGGGTCTCTTCGGGGGGTGTTGGTTTCTTTAGCTGGTTGTCTGTCCATCTCTCCGACCTGCCGCTGCCGTGCTCGGTCCGATGCCGGCTTTGTCTTCTTGCATAGTCTGTGAGGACATCGCTGCGGGGACCGGGCTTCGTCATCAAGTGGTGCCTTCGTGTCGGTCCTTGTACTGCAGATGTACATTCGCCTTCTCTTTAGCGCTGAGCCTTACTCCACGTTGCTCCCCGGTGTAGTAGGCAGCCCTTTATCTTTATCTTTCTATTTCTCCGTCCGTGCCGGCTCCGAACGCTGATGGTCCTTCTTGGCAGTACACTGGCGTGAGTTTGGTGTGGTGGGCCATAGGCTCCGGCCGGTAGTCGGTACCGTCGCTTTGTCGTTCTGTTTTGTTGGGTGCGCTGTTTCGATTGTATATTTAGGTTTCTGTCTATTTATTCTCTTCATTGTTTCCACCAGGTAATTTATAAATTTTAATAATAAACTGACTTTCAAACACAAAAAGTAAACGCCAGGTCGGAAATTATTACATGAGAAAACAAAGACGGGGATCCCGACTTACAACAACTCTCGGCGCTCGAATTCGCTGGGTCACTATGGGCCCTGTGCTGTTGTTTGCCGACGCACTGATCGAGCGTTGTATACCGACCATCTCACACAGTGCCGATATCCTGGCCCACTTATGGAACAATACCACGAACCCTCGTAGTCCAAACGGAATATCCGTCGAATGACGGCACGGTCTAACTACGCGGGGGTTGTTCGTGAGAAGTTCCTGAGAGACAGAGGGCACAAGAAGGGTGAAGGTACATTCTGGGCAAGCGTTGGATCCTGTAAGATCACATTAACGCTCAATTTATGCATATTTATGAGTTTTACCTTTGTTATCTTTGCTTGGTTTTGTCTTTCTTTCTTATTATTTCTTTGGCCCGGTCACCTTGAATACACCTATATTGACAAGGCCACAAATCTGAGTATGCCTGGCCCGTCGTCTGCAAATGTCTGCCTGATGATGTTCATGTACGAATTGAATGAGTTGAATCCATCATCTTCGAATCGCAAATGGTCAGCTACCTGCTCCCTCCCTCATCCTCGCGGCCAGTCCCTGCTGAGCCGTGCGACTTTATTGCCTCTTTAAGTATCGCTCAGCGGTGTTGCATGTCAAAATAACAACTCTATTGCTATTGTACAGATATCGTCTGTAACGTTCACAGGTAGCGGAATTCCAGTGGTTCTCTTCACTTCATACCTCGATGACACGAATTGAACCGACGGGCTTCGAAACACTCAATGAGGAGTGACACGGGCGACCGCCGCGGGCGATCACACCGTTAGAGTTTAAGGAAGTTCTGAGACAGTTCATATTTCCTCCATACTCTTTTTGCCGCACCATCGGAACAAGAACGACGGTCCGCGTAATATTGCGCGATAAACAGCAGATCACGTTATCAATTACGTAGTTCGCAATGCTGTGGAGAACCACGACACTGATGCACAAGGATAGTCACTATAGCTAGGGCTGTTGACGATATTCGAATAGACGAATATTATTCGACCGATTATCGGCGTCGGATACGATATCGGCCAATCCCCCGTCGTCGAATACGAATATCGAATATTATTCGAAGCATTCTTCGACCATCGAATCGAATATTCGACATATCGTGCCGATATTCGATATTCGACAAAGTATTACATAATCAACCGTAGAGAAATGAATACAGTGGGATTTCAAGCTCGAGAAGCCCTAATCCTGACCCTAACCCTAAAATAGCCTGTAATAGGAAATGCTCTAACTTATTTAATTAATATCACGTGATTTGGACCGATATTCGATCGAATACGAATATTCGAGCCGATATTATTCGACCTAAACCTTATTTGTCGAATACGAATATCGAATATTATTCGAATGCCTTTCAAGAGTCGAATATCGAATACGAATATTGGGAAAAACCGCCGATATTCGTATTCGCAACAGCCCTAACTATAGCCACATAGCTGATAAACACTTACCCACAAGGCAAATTCAGCAGTTGCTAAATATCGTGGAGTTTCGGGTGTCTCGGTCTCGCGGGACGGCTGTGGCTTTTCATCGTTGAGTGTATTATCGACATACCTATCGGACTACTGGGATACTTTGCGATTCCTGATTTGCGGACCAACACGCGGGCGAGATGGCCGACTCGGAAGTTCAGAGCGATGGGATTGCTTTAACGCAGGAGATCGGGCGAAAGGGACCGTCGCGGTTGACGTGACAGCGAATCGTGGGATACCGAGTGAATTATACTAAAAGGTAATACAGCGTATACATTACCACCGGCGCCGACTATATGAATCTGTGGCAAAAGTCGCGCTACATTCAGTCCAGATGACAAACATCCTGCCCACAACCGCTCCGGAATTACGATCGTGACATCCTACGTATCGCAGTGGCATCAGATCTGACCGGGTGGCGATGGCAATTCTTCCTTTTAGCAGTCTCGATCCAATTTTTCGGCAACCTACTCATCGCGGTTGGAACATCTCCTTCGGCCTCAAATTCTTCGCCTTCATTATTCCAATCGCCGGAAGCTCGTTCTTCTCGCTATTCATGGATTGGATCTCAGAGTTATTCCACCAAAGCGCCCAACTTCCCGATCGGATACTGGGTTTCTACAGCATTTTCACCAACATGCTCATTATTTTGAAGCTTAAGAGGTATGCAGGAATTTAAAGAAACGCGTGCTTGTCAAAAATAAGTACGGCTTGTATGTTTTGCAGGAGGATTTGGTGCATCTGCAGGGCCAGGAGAGTAGCGCCAATTCCGCAGTTGAAGAGGAGTATAGTCAAAATTATGCTAATCAGAAAGATAACTGGGTTTGTAGATTCTGCAAGGGAGATTAAGGTTTGGTGACTGTGCATAGGTTTATTTTTATATCCAACGAGTAAAGGGACCAGCTGGCTAGTGGCTACACAGGATGGAGAAAGTTTGATTGCTGGCAGTAGATTTGTTATTAATGCACATCGGCAGATGGCTAATGTTACCACAGCTGTTGTGGCGCATGAAGTATTGTCGGGCATGCGGCTACAAGGCGTCGGTGAAACCAAGGTCAAAATAACCATATTGCAGGCATGCCGAAGATACTGCCAAGCTTTTGTCTGTTATCGGCAACCAGACATGCCAAGCTTTTCAGGGAGACGCTTGGAATTTTTTGCTGCCAGCTATGACTCCGACAACAAAACCGCAATCTCAAATCTTATTAGAACCAAAGGAAAAGTCATCGTCTGTGCTACAATTAGCTGCCGGACTAAGGCGAAGCAGAGCCAACCGTTTCTGCGATGCTGCACATAAGGTTGGGCAAGTCGTGACCGACAAATCACAGAGTCGGAGCCGATATGGCTAATGACTAGGCGACTGGCCGAATACACAGTCTCACTGGCTAGCGCATACATATGACGCTATCATTCCATGATCACGGTTGCGGCACAGGAATACTAATGAGAACGGCGACACATGAAGTTTTCCGGCAGGAATGTAGCTTGATAGCGACCGCCTATTGTCTATGACGTTGTGTTGTGCAGGCATCGCGGACTATAACAACGTATAAATACCTATAGTTTATGTCCCTTCAGTAGTATAGTATAACGTGACTTACGAGTTACGACAAAAGAGAATCCGAAAATTTTCGTGACTCGTGAGCAAGACAAGAGCTGTGGCTGGTGGACTGGGGTTGCGTCTAGTGTCTGAGGTTGTGACTTATGTGACTCTCGAGGTGCTTGAGACGCCGGAGATGCCGGAGAAGCTCGCAAAAGTTTGTGAGGGACGCCGGAGATACCGGAGAAGCTCACAAATTTTTGCGCGGGACACAACGGCGAGGGACGCTCCTCACTTGAGCGCGGCCTACGCGCTTTCTGTTCACCAATCTTCGCCGGGGGCGGTTCTGGCTTAACGTTTCGTCAACGAATCATTTCGAGACGGTGACGGTGTCCGCATTGTGAAACTTCTAGTTCCAAAGTAGGATAGTCTCAGGGTACGCGCCAAAGCCAAGCTTTTCTTGACGCCAAGTGTGCGCATCGCCGTAATGCTTGTTTGACAAAAATAGATTCAATGACGAAACGATTGGCAAGTCCGTGCCATCAGTGATTCACGACAAGTCGACAACGAGCTGTTGAAGCCAGTGGCTTAATATACGACAAGCGAGGATGGATTCCACTTATTCCGGACTCTCTTCCTTTTCGAGCTACGCCATTCCCCCTTGGTATTCCGTCCACTCGAACCTATCGCAGGGTCCTCATATTACTATTGTACCGTGGTGAGCACGCATACCCCGTTCGTCCAATCGGACCGTCGCCGAGGTACCAATCCGAGACTTGGCAGTTAGCCCACGGCGCCGTGGTCGTCAAAAGCTTGTCTCCTCCGGCGGCAGCACTTATTTAACAGTGGCAAAACGGCACATTTAGCCGGACACAGGATTAGACTTCGATGGCTTGTGCTGGCAGTGGCGGTGTAGACTAGCGGCCAGGGAATCCACTAGGTACACTAATTGGCATTCGTTGAATTGAATAAATATTTGGTCATCAAGATATACGAGATTTAAGCAGAGGCACTAGCATGTAAACGTAATCTGTAGAAATTTTAGAAATTTCGAACCAAAGACATAGTCAATCTTTCAATTCTGCGGTCTGAAACCTGCCGGGGAAGCCTCAAACTTAGGATCACGTCTCACACGTTAGCGCGCTTGCATGAGAGTAAGGATTCTGCGCGAAATAGTAGGGGTTAGGTTATCGAATTGCGGTCAGTTCGCAGCGACTAACCTCACGACAAACTACTTCGAAATGGCTCAACGTCTTAGACCTATTACTATCTGCATTTTGTATTCCGAATGGGCGCCGAATGGCAATGCCTGTTGGTCAGAATCGTCAATGCAATTTGAACATTGTATTCCGATAAGCACACAGTCATCAATCCATCACTGCTCATACAGCTGACACACGTTTGTGTGAGTAGATACCCCTTGCATGTCTGTTTTTAACAGCGCTCCGGGAGACTCTATTGTTATCGCGGCATCCAGCTTCGTTTGTAGCTGATCTAAAGTTAGAGGTCCAGATTGCGATCTTTGATGAAGCCAATGCTTGTCGCCCGTAAGGAGCGATTCCGCTCGCTCTCGTTCGATTGATTCCATTAGTACATAGCCTATTTGGCTGAATACAATCAAAATCTTTCTTTTTGTCACCCGATATTTTTTTTGGTGGTCATCGTATTCTCCACATGAATTCAGCATGTGGAGTCGAAAACTCTAAAATGCCAAGCTTTCGCCGCCCCGCCTGCGGCACCGTTCCCGAAATGGTTACGTCGAAGTTCTGAGCGGCCTGCAGTCGCATTGTCCATTAGCGACTTTTAGCCCGTCCACGCCCTTTCTTCGTCAGTCTCGACTTGCTATTGCACTTCTTTGGCCGGCTTTCGATATGTCCATCTGGGTGAACATCTCTAGTTGCTTAAGTACTCTGGCTGTGCTAGAATCAGGCACCTTGAAGGGCAGACGCGTCGATCAAATTATCACGATATTCTAGATCATTCTGTAGTTATACGGTTCGTTACTATCCTAATCGTTATGCCAACTTGTGTATTGACTGAGATCTACCGACAATATTGAAGTGCAACCTGCAATAGGCTGGAACTAAACGTCTCCAGCTCCGTTTTCTGAAAAATAGACACTCCTCTGTGAGCGCGCGACAATGGACCAGCGTCTCGTCTGAGACCGGGTGATATTACTTTTCCTATGTCACTTATATGGTGTATCAGCAGCGAAAGCTGACCGATTATGTTGTTAGCACGGGCTTAGTTAGATGCGCCACGAGGTGCTCCACTCAACTTAAACTACTTAATTATGATTTCTTTTGAATGAGATAATTTTTACAAAATGATCCAGAAATTGCACGTGGCCGGCAAGAGAAGACAAAGACGAGTACGGGGCATGGAAACTCCAAATTGAGAAAACTCTGAGCTACCGCCAAGAACATGTTATTGCGAGGCTTACTTCTGACTCCCGACACGGTTACGGCGATGCTTCGCGTCGGCGCTGCGTGTGCCGGTGCGGCGAACCGGGACTAATCTCGGCAATGATGTCATTGTGCGGTTGCAGCTGCCGGTGTACGTGGCTCGGGTGGCGCAGTGGCTGGTGCAATTGTGACCCAAATGTGATCCGCGACCAGGAGAGCCCGGCGGCCGCTCGCCTCAGTTAGATGCAAGAGGTTGCTCGCCCGCGGTCGCTCGTGCGTGCAAACGGACGACAGACTGATTCCTATATCACTGACGGCGGCCCTCCTCCGCCTTCTTTCCCTCCCTCGTGTTCGTCCTGTCCACGTCCGCCTGCACATATATTTTTGAACTGACGGCTTACGACTCTACAGCTCTCGTCCAGCTTAAGTGCCTCCGCGGCCCGTCGCGTTGACTCCTCCCGGCCTCAGGTAGGTGCGAGCACTTCCACAAAGTCTCCACCAATCCACTTCTCCGCCTGTGCCACCTTTTACACACCCTCTCGCTATTAGCTTTGAGATTGTCGCTTCGCACTTCAGCTATTTGACGCCAGTGCAAAAGTCTTTGGGCTACATTTTCGTCGGCTCAGCCGTGACCATCTATCTGTCGACGTTTCTCGAACATCCGAGTTGGCATCTCAGGACCAGTTATATTCTTCCACCTCGTCAATCCTTTTCAGCATGGTGCTCATCGACGGCATCAAATACGCGTGTGATGTATGTATCACTTTTTGTGTTGTTAAGTCAATGTTATCCATTGCATTTCCTTGAAGGAAGAATCTTGTCAGGGTGCAGTTCCAGAACTACCTACCAGCTGTCTGGCGCTAGGCCGTTCGTGGTTTAGTGCTGGCCGGGCAAAAGTCGCGCGTGCGGCGCTGGGTACGCTCAAGCCTTGCGGGTGCCTTCACGTGTGGGGCTTTGTACCTTGGTTCTAGCCCTAGCCCTAGCCATTTTCTTCGTTCTTGGGATTGCGCAATGACTACCTTTTCGTTTGTGGGGGCTGTGCTAATCGTGATGGTTTCTTCGTATAGACATGCATTCGCGGTCACCGTGTCACGACATGCTCGCACAAGGATCGGCCATTAACTATGATCAAGCCGAAAGGCCGCCCTGTTTCTCAATGTCCTCATTGTCGTGAAGCTAGAAAGAACCATGCGTTACACACCAAGTGCGACTGCGGCGACAACAAGTCTGGCTCGTCGCCAGAGTCATTGTCCTGCACCTGTTCTCATGGTGGTAAGTGTGATTGCTCGAAGTTGAAGAACGCAGGACGGGCTACGGCCGCTGCTACTGGCGCTCTTGAGGTCGCGTTGAAGGCAGGTCACACCGCCGGCGTTCGCAACAGTACTATAATGGCGAAGCCACATTTGCATGGTTCCTCGCCATATCGTACTGTGTCTACTAGAACTTCCCCCAGTCCTGGCGCACAAGTCCCGATGACTTACTCGGTGCAGCCTGCTCCGTCCGCAGCACATCAGCACATTGAGCGCTATGGCAGCCCTCAGAGTCATGTGTCGTCAATGTCCGACTCGAATCTCTCGTCGTATAATCCGCTTGGCGTTCAGGTTGGGTCGATTACCCGACAGGTCCCGGAGGTGCCAACGTCTGTCATCGAGGCCGAGCCATCATCTGCGCCATATAATAGCAATTTCCACAGCCAGTCGACCAATACTGATCAAGTGAGTGGCGGGAGGGCATCTACATCGTCCGCCAGCAGCTTGGGCAGTGGCGGCAATGGATATGATTCAGAATCTACATACAGCTCTTACAGCTCGTTCGATGATCTTACTGCTGTCGGAGGGACTCCTAAGGACATTCTTCAATTCATCCAGGGTGACATATCCTATAGCCAAGCTTTACCGCAAGACGGCATGACAAATTTCCTAGAAGATGGTCTGGGTGGGTTTAACGGCTTGGATTTCTCGACTGCCGCGTCATACGGCTTAGATCATACCGATGCACTTTTCGAGTCGCCAGAATTGTACAGCTCTGCTCCTGCCACTGTCCACTCGTCTGGATTTATAGCGCCAGCGACCTTCCCTTATGTGTCATCTCTTGCTAATGCTGTCACGTCGCGATCAATATCTACGCCGGAGATTTACAGGACCGTTACTTCGTCAGCAGAATACGATCTTGGCCAGTTCTCCCCACGATAGCAATCAATGGTTTATGCAGTAACGTAGTAAATTGCGGGTGATGTTAAAATGAATGGAGTTGTGGGCGTGCTCGTTTTTGTCTTACTGGAGTTAAATATTGAGAATTTTTCTAGTAAATGGATAGTGTCTTTGTCTACTGTATAAAAATCGTCTGGTTGATTTCTGTGTGTATGATATGGGTTTTCACTTTACGGCTGTGTAAATGTGTGATCTGAAAATTGGATAGCGCTCGGGATGGTCATTGTTTAGACATGTTGCTTTGCTATATATGACTTGCTATATATGACTATTTATATTTATTTGGTATTCGGTTATGACTTTACACTACTGAGTAGTTTGAGATACCGTTTTTAAGCGCGCACAAAATGTCGAACGGGATCTGGGTTGATGAAGATGACGACCGCGCCAAAAGTGCCTAGGTCACTATCAACTTTTTTACAGTTAGTTAAGCCTATTTCCCGCAGTTTAGCTGCTCCAGAAGTGGAACTACAGTACAAGCAGAAAGGGATCACCCGATCCTTTGCCCCCAGTGATATAAGTGACCATTCCCTGTCAAGTTAGTGCCAAGCTTTCTGAACTGCTTCCAAGCTTAGTCCATCTTGACTAGGCGCGACCCCTGATCGACACTTGTTCTGTGACTCGGTTCGGACATTGACGGACGTGGTGGTTGGTGGCTTGTGCAGTTTTTTCTCGACAATAAATTATGTGGGCACAACCCTACTCATGCAGTTACGTCCGTTCACTGGCCGCGCAATCTGACCTGCTCGGTGGGACGCATGCAGGTCCATCGTTTCAGTTGCGTTTCACTTTCAAGGTGAGTTATTTGCCAGCTCTATAGACGATAAATTTATACGACATTTTCCGAAAATAAATCAAAAGCAGAAGGCGCCATAGCAAATGCAGCAAGAGACAATTACCCCAGTCCCACACATATCATAAATGCAAAAAGCTACCACAATGCGGAAACACTACTTATCCGATCCGGCCACTCCGCCGTCTTCGCGTTGTCTTGCCGTCTAACGGACTCGGAGCATCAGGTTCCAGGGCCTGTAACCTATCCAATTCCCACGGCGTTAGTGAGGAGGTGTCATTACCGTTCGCATTCCCGGTCGCGTTCGTAGCCTGTTTATGTCGCGGTATAACCGTCCGCGGGGTTTTTGGTGTTGCACCATTGCGAATTGTCGGGTGCGCTGTCGTGGTTGGCGCCGAAGCTGAAACCGCTGCACCTGAGGCCAAGTTCTGCACGACAGGATATCTCCGAGTTGCTTCCGCACCTGCCGCGGTAGTACTTTCGACAGGAGAGCTCCGTAGACGGGAGCTGCGCCTCAATCCACTATCCCCTCCAGTCACGGAACTGCCACTACCGCGCACAGCCGCGCCGACAGGCGTCGTGGTAGGCGTAGAACTTCGACTTCTTCGCTGTCTCGATCCCGAGTCCACATATCTGCTCGCCAATGCAGGCGATGGCGACGATCCGATCGGATCTGATACGTCCCGCGCGGCTTCACGCGTCGTTGTCCGATTTTCATCTCGCAGATACAGCGCGATACGCTCGTCCGAGATATTCAGTGCCGAGGCCTGGTCATTCGTCTGGAGCGCTGCTAGACGGATGATATATTCCAGTAGTGACAAGGAATTCAATGACTGTGCAGATTGCTGCGGAAGTTGTTGACCGCTCTGAGTCGACGTAGCGGTCGACGGTTGTTGACGTCGAGGAGCGATCATTGCCTCAATATCTGCGCTGCTAAGTGCGAGACGAGAAAATGCTGATGCCAGAGTTGCTTCAGAAATAATGCTCGGTCTTAGTTTCTCGTTATTCGTCCCTGCTGAATCTAAGTTTTCTGCTTCGTCCACTTCTTCGTCAATATTATCATTTTCATCTTCTTCGTCTTCATACATTGCACGTTCAACATCGTCCGCCCACAATTCGAACGCTAGCCACTCAATATTGGCGGGTGAATCTACCCTCGTAGCCAGAATCGAGCCGTCAGTTTCATCCACATTGCTTTGCCAGTCAGCAGCAAACTCGTCTTCATCAGACGATGAGCTGTCATCGAACATGAAGTATGATGATTGTTGAAGGAATGCCTTATTGAGTTTCACGACTAGGACTGGAGAGATGGCGTCGTCAATTTCTAGTAATCGACCTGACGCGCTGAAAAACAACCTTGTTATCTAATACACAATTTCAGCATCCAACAATGCCAGAAGGTGGGCACGATATACTCACTATAGACAATGGAATGATTCGACTCCGCCCTTGAATAACACCGTTCGCATCAGGCTTCGGGGGATTCTTGGAGTCAAATTCTTCATGATACCGTCCATCATCCAAATCTTCGGTCACGACGAGCTCGTACGAATACGTCTGTCCAGTCGCATCTCTGCGCGTATTTTTGCTCTGTTCGCCATTGTTATCTTCCAATCTAATTGGAATCCTGAAGATCTCGATGTAGCATTTTGGATATTCTTCCTTCCAGGTTATATCACCTGAAGTGGTAGTGTGCGGATTTCGTGCGGTACCGTAAAATACTGTATATAACTTCAAAGTAAATCTAGGACCAACTTGATGGCGTTCAAATGGACGGCTTGCATACGCAGAGTCTGCGGCAAGGAGAAACGCTGATGCTTGTAATAGCCGAGAAGGCGAAACAGTATCAGGTAAAGAGGCTGACAGATTCGCGCCGGACGTCGTCAATGCTAAGGATATTAACGGAATAGACTGTCGAAATGTCAGCTCCAGCGTATTTTCGGTTCGCCACAATAATCATACGTCTTCTATTCTTGAAAGAAGTCCCAGCATGTACTGTTCCACGGATTTGGCTGCTTTGCGTCTCTCGTCTGTAGATTTAGCTATTTGCATACGCTGGCTAGCCTGCTCGACTCTAGTGTCAAACTCATTGATATCTCGTCGTAATGCACGCGTAAGCGATACAGTGCTGTCCAGACTCGTGTTTCCTCGCGCCGCTCTGCTAGGGTGAGTCGGTGGTTCCAACAAATAATGTGAATCGGTCACGTACATCAACTGAATCAAATCAATAGCTGGAGTCACTATCTTTATTTTTGTATTCAGCCGCCGTTTAATCTTCTCAAGCGACTCTTTCTCGTCTTCTGGGAGTTTCTGCGCATGGTCAGCGGACCGAATTCACAATGTCTGCGGCGCTAAAGCCCGCAGAATGGAAATCTGCACCTACTTCCAGAAATCTCGTAAGAGATCGTATAGCATACCCAGAGACGAGTGATATTCCGGATCGAATGGCAAATGTAACGGCTTGATTCCCTGCCTAAACAAGCCAACGGAATCGTCAGTCCTCGAGAACTCGTCGATCACAAATCTAACTGACCCTCGCTAGGAGATCATCCATCGCGCCTCCACTATCCCAATAGACTTATATCGCGGAACGCACTGTTGACCGTTATGTTGCGGATACATACAAGTAAAGAGTGTACATACCGCGGTCATAGTCAAACCCTGACCGGGAAATGTTGTGGGTTAGGGCACAATCGTTGTCATATGCAGCAAGCTACTTGGGGCATATTTGCACCAGCTGCAAATTTGCTGACAAAATGAGGTTGGGTCTCGTACTCGCAGCGGATACGAATCACCAAGTCACTAACTTTCATTTCAAATACATTTTGTGTTGGCTCCTCGGGGTAGCGTTCTCCCGTGTTCAGTGACAAAAATTTTTTGCATTAGCATCCCGGCTATTCACATAATGGTTTACATATTTGAGGGATGATATCCAAAATACCTCTGGTTTGATTCCGGGCAGATCGTAACCAGCCTTTCGCGCCCCATACTGTATAATTAGCCAAGATGTCGCTGTATATTTCGGTGAATGAAACGTTAGCTTAATCTTTGAGAAGTCAAATCTTAGCGGCTGATCTGGGCACAGCAAGCCACGATGGTTGCTTTGATAGACCGGTGTCTGGCAGGTGTCATTGGCCGGATTTCTCGACTAACCCAAATAAGTTACGAGTGACGTCCGGCCCGCCTCCGTTTCTGGAATGCATATCCATTGCACGGTCTTTCTGACATATGAGTGAATATGCATGCTGTATCATTAGTCGATCGCCCTATCGATCTAAGTGTAAGACTCGATCAGCCCGGCGTATATCGTTCCCACCGCATTCAATAGAACACAGTCGAAAGGTCTGTCTGTCGAGACGAGCAGACGACGTTTTCTTCGCGTTCGGGAGCCACTTAGCCGCCATGTAGCGATCGCATTCCAGTAGTCAAATTCCTGGACATCCTGTAAGCTTAACTATGCGGCGTGTGAGCCAACTGATCCGTGAGCCGTAGATCCCAGACGTCGGGTAACCTGACGCGCGAGAGAAGCGTCAAGTAAAGTTTCTGCTCGCGCAAAAATCACTGTGCACGGCTTTCCAACCAGACTGACAGACTACTTAACCACGGCACGCTTTACGACTCTGCGCTACTTAGTTTGTGTTGACCGATCGCGGAAGGGAATGAGTTGTTGGACATTTACTATCCTTTTGACTGTCCCTACTAAACCGTGAAAAGTCGTCATTCCCGACTGGTCGCGTTCGATAACCCTTGCCGAGTGGTCGACGTCCTCGATAGGGGTCAAGGTGGTCGTCGCTTTATTTTTCTTGTCAGACCTTGCTCTAAATCGCCGACGTTCTCACGCATTACATTGTGGTTTCACGAAGTAATCCGGATAGTCCCGTTTAAGGGAATTGTGCGCATATAATTGTCGCGTGTTCTGCAGTCGCTGACAAGTATGGAGGTTAGTACCATTGGGTTCCCCTTCTGTTGTCTCCTTTAGGATCGCTAAATTTTGTTGTTTAACAGGAAAACCAGTCACATGTTGAAGTAGAAAATGAATGGCACGTCGTGGATAGGATAGTAGACCTTTATTCACGGAATTACTCCGGCGAGAGCTTTGTGAGCGCCAACGAGAGCGAAAGCGACGTGACCTTGACCGACGGATTGACCGCGCCGCTCAATGTTCAGCGCTCGATCTCATCCTCATCGTTGTCGGCATCACCGCCACCGCTGTCCACAATGCCGCTTGAGAATATTGGTTTTGAAGCGCCGGCTACGATTGTTGCGCAGGAAAGGAATAACATCCAAGCCCTGAAACGGATCTCACTCGACGCGTCGTCAACCTCGGATCCGGACTTGCCTGCTGTCAATATTGCGCTTTTACAACATGGACCGACGTCTCCACCAGCGGCGTCACCGTCTTCGGCAGCGTCAGTTGGAACTCAGCAAGGATTTCCTTTCGACGACGCCCCTGGATACCACGCTGACTCGGCTCTTCTGTGGGTCCCGGCACATCTGCATCCAGAACTAGCGCCAAAGGAGTGGCGAACCTTTGTGCAAGAGCGTGTGGCCGAGATTCAACAACGAACTGGTGCAAATGGTATTTTATCGCAGTCAGAGAAGAATACGACTTCTCCCGCAAGTCCGATATCGGCCTTACTTTCCGTTCCGGGATCTTCTGGTACCACGGGATCCGGCGTAATCAGACGAAAATCGAAACTATCTCGCGAGATTGATATATCGGACGATTCCGTGGCTGGATTTGAAGACGGCGCGGATGTGCTTCAAGAACGATCGAGGACGAAATCGCCCGAAGTTAGGGTATCGGACTTGGAATGGCTTGAGACATACGCGCGACAGACACGATCTGCTAGTGGAAGTCCGAATATACCTGGCGGTGTCGTCATCTCTGAGGGAAATGCCGTTCATGCGCCACTAAATAGAGGCAAAGGACTACGCAGGTCGCAACATACATCAAGAAAGAATAAGCGTCTTTTTGAGTCGGAAAAACGTCTTTCTATGACATCGGAGGAAACATTGTCAGAAGACGAAAACGATGAACGGCACAGAGAACCTAATCTCAATGTAGAGCAACCCTCACCGCTTACCGCGACTCCGCCTTCATATTCTGTTCCAGATCGTGGACCACAAGTTACAGTGACTGATGGGAAGCTGCAACTCAATATCAATGAAACTGACCTAGGATCGCTTGACTTCGACACTGATGTCGTAATAGAGGCGGCTAAGTCCGTTGACTCTCCGGATGTGGCAGTTACGCCGGACGATCTACATCATGCCGGGTCTGGCTCGACGTCGTCGTCATCAACCAGTAGTTCTACAGTATCGTCTGTTTCGATTGCGCGAGAGTCAAGTTTCCCCGAGCGCATTTGCTCGGCAAAGCCCTCGTCCGGAGACGCTGGTCGCCGCGACCAACATCGAAGCTCGCCGCGTCCAGGTACTCCTGTGCCTACGTCTTCTACACATCGTCCATCACCAGTATCTCGACTTACGTCTAAACGATTGATCACCGACATGCTTTCGCGGTCATCTTCCACCTCCAGCAGCGCGGCTTCGGATTTCCCCGAGTCCCCAGCAACGCCGTTCAAACTTCTCACTCCGTCCGACATGCATATTAATGCGGTCTTGAGTGTGCCATCAATGGCTGGCGCCGTCTCGGGTGACCCCAACGGTCGAACAAATGAACTATCTGTTGTCCCTGCACTTGATGCGAAGACCGCCGATTATCACTCCCAGTCTCCGCAACCCGGACCATCACTTATGCAGCGAGGCAAGGCTTTAACTGCTGGATTTGGCCGCCTATTTACATCAGATAAAGATAAGGAGAAAGATAAGAAAGAGGAACGGAAAGAAGACAGGAGTCTTGGACACAGGAGCAATGCTCTCAACCAAAGTGCACCTTCGCGGAGTGGTAGTGTACCTGACCTGAACAAAGAGGCACGACGTCGGGAAACAATCGATTTGGAGCGTCCAGCTACACCTATTGCCAACGTGGAGAAAGGGTCGTCGAAGAAAGAGAAGGAGTCCAAATTATCGAACTTTTTCGGAGCGAAAAAGAAATCCCTTACGAAGAGTAACGCTGGGCGACGGTCGAAGAACAAGAACGGAGGGAAGGCAAAGCATGTACGGACAAGCAGATCGTCCTCGTCGTTGTCATCTACCTACACTGATCCTTATGTCGGCAAATCTCAGTCTCCTTCAACTCCTCCATCTCCTTCGCGAACTCAGATGGTTAATGGTAATGGCGGCAGACCGTACTACTATTCCCGCTTCCCGCTACATGTTGAGCGAGCAATATACCGGCTCTCCCATCTAAAGCTTGCAAATCCTCGACGACCACTTCGCCAACAAGTGCTGCTAAGTAATTTTATGTATAGTTATCTTGAACTTATTAATCAAGATAGCATGTACGGGTATCAACAGCAGCAATGTCCACAAGCTTATCAGTACAGTTACCCGCAGCAACAGTTCATTTATCAGCAACAAGTGCAGCAGCAGAATTATCAGAATTGGCAACTGCAATTGCATCATCACCGTCAGTCACAGCAACTGCTGCATCAGCAGGAGATGTATTCGCAACGACAGCGGTCACAGCGGTCATATTCAGATGAAGAGAACATGTTTGCTGGTTTGGAATCTTCGGTTGCATCTGATCGTCAGATCAATCGGTCGGTGAATGAGCCAGCCTACTCAGTACAGGGTGGGTCGAAATCAGACAATGTGGATTCGTATTGGCAAGATTCGGACAGTGACGACGACGTTTATGGAACGTATTTCGATCCAACTGACGATGATGTATGTAGATCCCATTATGTATACTTGGCGTCAACTAATGCTCTGTAGTATCCTGTTGCTCCTGTTTATGATGACGAGGATATTGATGAGGACGAGGACAACGATGTGAGATCCGTTAAGCCGAATTCAAGTTCGCTGCCTAGTTCGCAAATCTACATCCCAGGGGAGACATACTACGAAACAATCTCACGACAACAGCAAGAACAAGCTCAGCGCCAGCAATTCGAGCAACATCCAACATACAAAAGTTCTAGCAACGATTCCTACAACTACCTATCCGCTCAGAATCTCAGCCACAGTCGAGGTCCTGCACGCTACCATAATGTCGGTAACCATCAATCCCAGGGTTACAATGGATATCCTCCGTCAAGCCATTACTACGAGACTTGGGGCCAAGCTCAAGTGGTAGGAGGGTATAATAGAGATTAGATGATATTAAATGCATTTTATACGTACTTCTTGTAGTCACTCACTAGGTTTGCAGTTTGTTTTCCTTGTATATTCGGCGGGGCGTTCATTTTAGTTGTTTTCTGTGCCGTGCTTGATATTTTTTCGTTTGCATAAAGTCGTATTTGCTCTTCTCATGTTTCATATATTTTAGACTTAATATTTTTAGCATGCTTATTTCGCGAATTGTATATAATTCCAGTTTATGCTTTTTGTGGGTTGTTAAAGGAAATGTATATGTATATATTATAGCGGATGGAAATGAGATTGCTTAGCACTAAGCGCTATTAGTGGGATACAAGTGATTAAGCGATACACGAAAACGGACGGGTTAATCTTGTATATTTTGTTCATATCCGGGGTTTTTTAAAACCTATTTTGCATGAGTATTTTAATCAGACTTCGATTTCATTCACCGTCTCTGCATTGAGTTTTTAGGATGTAAATTATCCGAGCTGCCTTCTCCAACTCCAAGACTAGAATTTTTATACAAATGTATTTACAAAGGGAATCGGAAACACGCTCTATGGCTCGCGAGATGTTCGAAACATCCAGGCGACGGCGGCCACGACCACTGCGACCGCTGACGATGCCAAGATCATGGGCATGACGGTGCTCTCTTTTTCTTCCGGCTCGAGACTAACAAATACGTTAATTCTAGCCTACAACAAAGAGATTGTAATACCCCTTTGAAGAAGACATACATCGGGGTGGCCGTGCTAGGATTCTGCGCCGCTTCAGCCAGTTGCACAAACAGTTCGGAGACCGACGACGTCCAAGTTGCACTGACGTGCAACGGGGACGACAGTCCTAGTTCACGTGTATACGCGTCCGGCTGCTGATCTGATCGTTGTTGTTGCTTGTCCAGATCGGCTTTTAGAGCCGCAAAGACTGCCGGCAGACGATCTAGTTGAGGATACTTACAGCGCAAGTCGACGATATGTTGGAAACTTTCGGGATTCGACGAGTCATAGGTGTAGCAAATAACGTCGCATTCGTCGAGTTTTGTGGCGTTGTCTAGAACCGCGGGCTCCAGTTCTCCGAGTTCCTCAAGCTGTGTCGATTATTAGAAGTCCTAGGTCGATCTGATACTACTGAGAAGGAACTTACGATCATGTAACATTGCTTGCCTCCCTGCATCTCGACACTGTTGACAGATATTCGCGGCTTTATTGTAGGCATATATAATGGATAAAATGGTCGATTGAGGAATCTGTCCAAGATTGCGCTCTATAGACGTCGTCAGTCCCATTCATGCCGGGCCAAACCATTATCACATACTAACCTTTCCTGAATCAGGAGCGCCTAGAACATAACAACTAAAAACGTTTCGATCTACCTTTCCGGGTTTTGGCCTCGTCTTTCTTCGCCGTCGCGGTTTCGTGACTTTGAGCGCGTCCGTGGTGCCGCCTCGTTCAGAGCCTTCAAATCCAAGCCATGCGAGATATGCAAGTGTGGTCTTGTGGTCTTGGAACGTCGTCATACTCCATTGCGCGAGCCATCCTTGAAGCGTTACATGACCTTCTTCATTACACAGCGTGGTTGTCGGGAATTGCGACATTGTCCATGAAGCAGGGATACCTGGAGTCGGAGCAAACAGTGAATTAAGCTCAATCGAATTCAAACCACCATCGTTGTCCTTGTCAAAAAGCAAGAACAAATCAACGAAAAATCTGTACCCTGCTGGGCTGAGTTCGACGCTGGAGTACTGAGGTACGTCAAACCTTGGATACAATAGTTTATCGCTCAACGATAAACTGTCCGTGTAATGAAATGTCCGTAGAATACCCCAAGTCGTCTCATGTCTTCCTTTCAGCGCAAAAATTTCGTTCAGGGCAATAAATCCTTCCTGTGAGATGCCTTCTTCTGCGACCGACCCAACATCGGCTTTGTAGATCATAGATTTGATCTCTTGAAGATCAAAGTGATCCAGTGCTTTGTTGAAGCATTTGAGTTGTAGATCGTTCATTTCTTTGTCATTTAAAAACCCATCTTGATCCCTGTCGCACAAGACTATATTCCCGTCAGTACTATTATCATTGCAAAGTATAACATAAAGCAGCTCATACAGAATATCCGTTGTAGCGCCGCAACGGCAGGCGGCTTCAGATTTTGCTCTTTCGAGTCAAACAATGGTGCGATTGGATATATGACAGCCTTTTGGCAAAGATAAAATGCCTGGTTGACATTATACTGCTCCTTCGCACTACTTCGTATGCACGATTCGATTTCCTTAAATTCTTCCATGATTGGTATCATCTCGTCTAGAATGACTTCTGCAGAATCTGTATCAACGACTAGGTCGCATTTATTCGCGCACAGGACGACTGGAACCTTCACAGAATCAGTATTCACAAATGACTAAGATATCAAATCCGGACAAACATTAACACCCAGTGATCTGAAATAGGGCAGCCAAAAAAGCGGTATCCGCTCGGACGTGTAATGATCCGCGTACACAAGCAGGATCACATTGGCACGGCGAATCTCTCGATTAAGCGATTGTCTGTCTTGGGGTCGTGATGACGTGTCAATGATACTCATTGTCAGGTTATTTGCTACAGATATGAATTCTGGAGGTATGGAGATCGGTGGAAGAACAGACTGGATGTTGGGGACAAATGTCTCCTTGACGAATGCCGTAATGAGACTTTTATTATATTAGCACAGCAGTCTGTGAGCAGCTAAAATCTGTACCTTGACTTTCCAACACCTATAACAACATGAGTTACCATCAGATAGCTTTTGCATTCCTAATCTTGCAGTCGTACTCACCCTCATCTCCACAAAGCACGAGTCGCACGTCAGAAGACATCGTGAGCAATGCCGGAGTCGCTGGCTACTATTCTTCTACTTAACCAACCTATAGCTCGTCTAGCTAGAGGGGAAAGCGGTGAAAACTAGTTCATGGAAACTGGGCTGGCCAATATGCCAAAGCCGCGCACTCGCGATTAGTAAGGTTTGCGAGCGCTGCTGACTGAGCTGCTCGGGCTGCACGTGCCCAAAATAGGCATAGCAACCGAAGGGCAAGCCCCCAGATTGGTCTCGTACCTTGTCTCCGCGCTCTCCGCTCTCTCCGCCTTATTAAAATGGGGGCGCACTTTAAACGGCAGCCTGAGATAACCGGCCCGCTCCACTTTTTCCCTGCTACCCAACATAATAGGCCCCTCCTTTTGGCGGGTTCTCCTCGCGCTCTCCATTTTTCAGAACGACACCACGACAGAATATCTCGTTCGCTGCTACGACTATACTCATTTCCTACCTAGAATAATGTTCGTCTTACCACCGCCGCCGAAGTTTCCCGTCGGCAGCCCCGCATACGCGGCTGCGCTCATGCAGATGCGGGACAATAACATGGAAACGCACAATACGCTCAAGTTTCCAACCGGCGAGGAATATGCATTTACAACAGGCGAGGGTATGTCTTTTATACATCGAGTTCGATCTGAGTTGTGCTCGGCTTTGGGGAAACTTATCTATCTAAGGATTCTGGGTCTTGGGCTGACGCTTGCTGTATAGGAACCTACACCCTCCGGGAAGACATTCATCTCGCAACACCACCACCGCACCCCTCTGAAATTCCTGTCTTGAATCCGAATCCATTGTCGACCTCGCCGATTTCTGTTACCTCAGGTGTGAGGTTGTCGCTATGTAGCATTAAGTACAAAAGCGACTCGGCGCCAGGTCTCCAACGGACGGCAACTAATAATATCTCCTCCTTGTCAGAGACGAGGTCGACGACGGACACTGTGGGAGAGTATGAGGACGGGGATAACTTTAGCGATCTTGAGTCTGCTAGTGGAACATCACGCACTGGCGGCTCAGATGTCAAGAGTCTGAGCGCAACAATGTTGTCTCAATCGGTCTCGTCTACCGTGGGCATGGTGCAAGATGGGTTGGCGGAGAGTAATGGTAATGCCCTGAGTTCGGTGCTGTCGAACGCTGGTTCGTCTGTTGCAGTTAACAAGGATGCCAAGCGACGTAAGCCAAAGAATAGTCTGGCCAAAAGCAATAGTTCATTTGTATCTCGTATCAATCCGCATGAACATCTCGCAAAACGATTAAGCGAACGCCATTCTGAAGATTTATTCTTCTTTGCAAATATTAACCGATCGTTCAATTGGATGGATTATGCATCGCCAACTTGGAAGGTCAGGATTGTTGGACAATTTAGAATGAAGTCGATATTAACGATCGTTGTCACAGCATGAGCCACTTTCAAAGATCTTGTTCACCAAAGCCCATCCGATCTCCCATGATGTGAATCAGCTTACTCGCAGCTCACAGCACATTGATGTTGTGATTGGGTTTTCGTCAACGGACATTATTTGGTATGATCCCATGAGCACAAGATACAACAGGTTAAACAAGAATGTAAGAGCGTTTCGATTTTTGATCGCTTGTTAAGTGCTAATGAGACAGGGATGTATAAATCCCAGCGCGGTTGCTGATATCCGGTGGATTCCAGGATCTGAGAATCTTTTCATAGCTGGTCACATGAACGGCGCTATAGTAATCTACGACAAAGAGAAAGAAGATTCAAACTTTGAAGAGGATTTACAGAACGGGAACTTCCCGGACACGAGCAAGCTGGAGACTAGGGACGGATTCCAAGTCGTGAAGAGCATTTACGGCAATCAGAAATTGCAGAAGCACAATCCAGTTGCTTATTGGAAGGTCTCTAGGAAGCCGATCACGGCGGTTGCATTCTCGCCAGACTGTCAGCATGTTGCGGTCGTGGCTGAAGACGGATACCTGAAAATTATAGATGTGCTGAAAGAAAAGTAGGCAATTTTGAAACCTCCTGAAAACTTCGGTCTGGACTTTCGATTAATGGATATCGTGTAGGTTGATAGATGTTTACTGCAGTTATTATGGCGGCCTTTTGTGTGTCTGTTGGTCTCCGGATGGTCGATACATATTGGTATGTTTAGTAAGACTTACAATTCGCGGAGACTTTACTAATGGGTCACAGACGGGTGGGCAGGACGATCTTGTGTCCATCTGGTCGTTCCCGTCAAAGACATTGGTTGCACGATGCCAAGGTCATCAGTCGTTTGTGACGTCAGTTGCTTTTGATCCTTGGAGATGTGATGAGCGTGTGTATCGATTTGGAAGTGTTGGCGAAGATTGCCGGCTGTGTTTGTGGGATTTCTCGGTCAAGTCGTTGCACAGGCCCAGAGGAGTATGTCTGCATTGAGTGAGATAAACGGCAAGCTAACAGTGCGCAGAATACTCATCGAGGAAGTGTGTCTTCCTATTACAGTAACAATGCCAAGGGTTGGACAGATAGGCAGAGTCTTAGATCAAGTCGTAATAGATCAGATTCGAGTGCCATTGCCGTAGAGGATGAGGAGGCGTACCATCCGATCGCATCGAAGGCGAGCATACCTATTCTGCCTCCAGTCATGGTGAGTATTATATGCGCGGCTGAATTTGCTTCATAGCTGATTGTGTGACAGTCCAAGCAAGTCGACCCAGAACCATTGTCATCGCTGCATTTCCGAGAGGACAGTATCATAATCACATGCCGTACAGGTCATATTCGCACGTGGAACAGACCGCATGTCCATTAACTTCACGTGAACCCTCCATTTTGTAATAGTCTTAGGTTTTGCTAGTAGGTCTTGAACTAGTGTTATTTGGTTTAGCTTACACCTTTGACATCCGGGGTTGTTTCGTAGATTTCTTTCCTGGACAGACGCGTCTCGTTTGACCAACCTGCGTTTGATAGCCATACTCTAATCACCCTTCAAGCATATCCTCTTCTATATTCAAAGCAATAATAATTCGATTTTCACATAAGGAATTAGACGACGATAAGTATGGAACCCTTTGGATTTGTTGGCACGACGCAAACTACTCCCAAAATGGCCTATCTTGTGGCACGTTGATGGGTTGCGAGGCAGTTCAAAAATGTTTGTCACGCCGATGATCGACCTGCAAACATGCAGCACACTCACCGCCAGAAACGAAAACGTACGAACCTGTACCACCATGTGGTGTTATGATACCCCCTGACGCGCTGACAGCTGCCAGTTACACGAGTCGCGCCCGTAGTCACCTGCGCTTGCTACTCCTGGCCTATGAAAGTGCCACTGCTTGTCAACCCAGTGAGTTTCTCTTGTTAAGTCCAATCGGCTCTCTTACTTTATTGTATCACTCGGATTTATCTTACACAATCAAAATGCTGATGCCGATGTTGATGCCGATGTTTATGCCGATGAGCTCAGCAATATTACGCAGGAGATGGCAGAACATCTGGTCCACAAATATCGGGCTGCCACAACTGACCTTGGGCTGCTGGAGGACAACTTTGAAACCTGGAGTCTCTAGCGCATTTAGGGTCCGTGTATCGAGACGAGGACTCAGACAATTTCTATTTCTACACCACCTCGCCCTGATTGCCGACAATCGGCGAGATGAGCTGAAAGGTACCCTGGGTATTAGGGGACGCTACTATATGGTGTCACACCTTTGCCACGACAACAACTGCTTTAATCCGCGGCATTTACATGTCGAGTCTACTTCAGACAACCAGAAACGGAGGACATGTAAGGGAAAGACTATAATTGTTCGGGACGGCATAAGGACCCACCCATGTGTACATAGTGGCGATGAGAATAAGTATAAATGCATCCTACCAGAAGAGTGGATGCAAGATACAGCGCCAAAGGGTGACGAACAAGTATCGACAACAGGAACTCCGACGCCAGATGAGAGCACTCTAGTGACAGATATCGCTGATAAGTTCAGTCGTATTACGCCGACGATGGCGGAGGAGTTGATAAACAGATATCACGTCATCACAACTGAACTTGGCTGCTGGGAGTCCAGCTTGAAACCGTTAACCCATGGGGGCGGCTCCTGTGAGCTCAATTTAGCGAAACTAAACGCCAGAATACGTTTACACCAGCTGGCTCTGATTGCGGATAATCGAGTGGCTGAAATGCAACGAGGTTTCGATGTATCCCATCTCTGCAATAATGCTAAGTGTTTCAATTTCGTTCACTTAGTTGCAGAATCGAGAAAACAAAATTTGAAACGCAAGACTTGCGTTGGACATAAGGTTATTGTAACAACCCCCCTCTTCCCCGGAGTAGATTGACATGTCACTGGTGATGGATATATCACTGGGTGATTGGGATGTCAAGTGTGATTGATATATCACAGGGGAATGGACATATCACAGAGTGATAGAGGAGGCAGACTACAGTCGAATAGACATTTCCCCCCCCCCCCCCCCCCCCCCCCCCCCCAACTTGCACTCTTCCTCTAGCTACGCTATAGTGATCCCTCCCTGAACCCTTTTAGTGCCAACGCACGTTACAGTTATACTGTACGGGGACGTCGGATACTGTTGAAATATCAACTATATACTCAATAGAGTAATATAGGTGCACATAAGGAAAGTAACACTCTGCAGAGACCAGAGTATAACTCGGCACAGCAAAAGACAGATCTGACGATCGAAGCTTTGCTGATAGCATGTGGCTAAACCTTGAACAGACTTGTGGGAAAGCACGAGTTAGGCCTTTTGAAGCCTATTGAGCATTAACTCTGAACCACACTTGAGCCGCACCGTCGTAAGAAAGGCGATGGCCTTACAAACAAGACCGAGACAATTCTGCAGAACGATGGGATATTACAGTTACCATCCGGGTCTCATGATAATGTGCTCTTGGACATGAGACTCCATCTTTCTTCTAACTGACGTCAGCAAGAGTCTGATGATTGATCATCGTTGCCCGATAAATTGCGTGGTAACATCACCTGCTGATGTAATTGAAAATCACTACTAGTTAAAGATCAACAGTTACGACATGAATTGTCAAATGATCAATCATCGGCGACGTTCAGATTTGGGTCACAGAAAGGCTATTTCCCAGAGCGCAAATTCTTGTATATTTAAAGACCTCTTAATTCCCTTGGGACCGGCGATCAAGAAGTAAGATCAACGGATCACCACAACACCCTTATTGTTGTTCACTTCCACTTGCTCATATAAAATTTATCACATCGCAAAAGAATACAACCCCTGTCAACATGGTGAAATTGGGGAAATGCGTAAATGCATTTTACCAGTGTTATGTCTAGGACCTGGCCATCACGTAAATGGTTCAGAAGTAATATATCTGATGGATTCATTCGGATGGCGATGGTGAGTGAAAGGCGCGCTGACTGTTATATAGGAACAAGATATGCCTGCCCCGACAGCGTCTGCTGTCATCGTCTTCGAAAGCGGCATTTACCACCCAACCAGCTCAGAAGCCGCAGTCCAAATCGTCATCAAAGTGGCCACCAAAGGCGTCGACTTCAAAATCATCTCAGAAATCAACACCAGCGTCCACCAAGAAATCGTTGTCGCCACGCAAACCACTTCAACCGAAGCCAGACTCGCAGCTCAATGCAGGTAACTGGACGTCCGTAACTGCCATGAAGGAGACATACTTCGATCCCTCGGAGAACGTGCTCGTTGTCGTATGCTCGTTGCAATAGTTATACAGAACGGAGACGGTTTGTTAACCTTATAGGCGGAACTGTTGAACGCGGCAACGGTTTTACCTGGAGAGGAAGAGCGCGGTCTGATTCCTTGCGACGATGAAGACACACCGGACAGCGTCATGCCGGACGCCAGCGACGAATCCAATCAGCCAATCGTGCCACCAAAAAAGAGCCGGTCAAAGTCGCGATCGGCGACCCCAAGGTCGTCGGCCACCAAGCGGCCAAGGAACGGCACGACGTCGCGATCTTCAAGCTCCCCACGAGTATGCCAGATGTGACTATTACGACCGCAGAGACGACGATCATCGAGTCCGAAATTCAGCCAGAGCGAATTGAACAGGTGCCGCCCATGCGAACCACATGTCCGATGCGCGTCTTGCCGCCCGAACCAGCAATCACTGGGCCAGCTCCTATCGAAATCACCGACTATGTCCCACGAAAACGAAAGTTAAGTGTGGTATTGAACCACTGATTCCGAAATACTGACCCACTCGTTGCTTATTGTTCGTGAGGAATATGTTTGCAGATTATGACATGCTGGGCCTTACGAAGACCAATCTATGTACTAACAACTCCATACTCTGATTTACATTGTTGGCTCTGATATTTTGCTAGTTGCTACCTTTTGCTCTGTTATTTTAAGTCGTAGAATGGTGTACCGCTCTTTATCAGTAAATCATACGGTTGAAATACATCCATCATTGTCGGCCATGCATAAATAGAGCCAGTCGGCCGAATTGAGCTATACGTTCGGACAGGTGGCTTTGGCTGGATAGGGTTTATGGCACAATCGCGAGAACACTCTGACAGTTGTCAGACGCTTTGTGATGTGGGCATACACAATTGCCTCCAAGCCGCAGAGAATCGAGCAGTACAGTTTACATCTCTACAAATACGATTCTTTGTCATCGACTTCAGACTGGGGCAACACAATGGCGACGCTGGAGTTTGACCCTGACGCGGAGATGTTGACAGTAACCCGTGACAAGCAAGTGACTTTTCCAAACACGACATATACGTACGGATCGGTCGCAAGTATGGTTGTTGACGGAGTTGCTTTCCTCTATGCCCTCGATACTACATATTCCGGTAAGCAAGATGTCCACGTCGCCAGAGTTGCCGTCGACAGTCTCTCACAATACGATGAGTATGAGTACTATGACGCATCGACCGACATTTGGATTTATACTCAGCCACAACCCACAGGGAGGCGCCAGTCAGCGGCGGTCATATAGAACTATATGCCGTACTCGACCGGGTTTATGTTCTTTTCGGAATACCACAATGCGTACCTACTCGTGTGTTTCTCCAACCGGGCAGACTCAACATTCAGAGTGTCGTACGCCCCTAGTCCGGTTGGACCGTGGACCACTGATGATAAGGTTCTTCATACTGTAGGGCATGACCAGGTGGATATGACGATGGCGGCGTCGCGCATCCACAGTATTACCAACCGTCGGCAATGCTCCGTTGCTCCACTATTCGTACCAGGACACCACGTATACGTGTACAAAAGCGGCTAAGTTGGTTTTCAAGTAAAGCAAAATGGATAGATGAGTTTAGTGTTCACGATCATTCCACAGAAGGCGTCGTGGACAAATAGGGGCAAATAGCTGCAATAGATTTAGAAACGGCATATGATCTGACTCTTTGGTCATTTGTATTTTTACTAGTTTGGGAGTGGCACTTTTGTTTTATTTTTTTTGTTGGTTGGGGGGATCGCGTAAATTCAGAGAATCAATGTGCACGATCGACATAAGGCTATCGCGTAAGCCATAAATATTGTGGCGAAGAATTATGATCGTGAATTTCAATTCGCCGAGCCTTTCCGAGCAGAATCCTCCCTTGTAAAGCTGACGAAGATAGCACCGACAGAACCGACTTGCGTGAGGCATTTCCCTGTTGGTGACAAGCGCTCAGGAAAATTACGCGGGGGCGCGTGCCCGCGCGACTCAACTTGTGCCCGCGGGACGCAGTCGGAAGAACCTAATTCCGGAAATCCTCCGACAGATCCCGATCAATCCCGTTGCACGACGGTCATACCACGAAATCATTGGCGTTCGCAGCCCTGGCAGAAACGGCATCCAGAGGAATGTCGTGGAGCAGCGATCGGCTTTTAATTCTAACGTCTTAGTGATCCACAGATGGTAATTGCTTTTGCCCCTTCGCGCAGCGGACCAACAACTGGGCGGTCGAAGAGTGGGCACTTGGCGGTAGACCACTGATGGCGAACGTTGGGCACGGGCTTGACTGCAATAACGGAAACTTTGACTGACAGGCAGCGATCATCATATACAGTCTAGGATTACCCTAACCCATTCCACAGAAGGTGTCGTGGACAAATTACCGCAATAAGATGTAGGAATGGCTTATGATCTGTATCTACTGATGGGGAACGGGTGTTTGGAGCGAGGATAAATTGATACAATTTCCTGACGCTGGTTGTTTGTATGTATACTTACGTTGGGAGTGGCTTATTTTGATTTGTGTTTTGGGGTAGCGCAAATTTAAGATCGATGTAGACGATTTCCGCGTAAGACAAAATATTGTGCCGAAGAATAATCGGCAATTTCACTTCCGAAGGCGCATGCTTCCGGAACCTTTGAAGGGAACGACCTGATCCCTTGTATACCCGACGGAAGATGGCACCGACAGAATTCGAGTTGCGTGAGGCACTGCCACTGTGGTGAACAACACTAGGGAAAATTTACGCAGTGGCGTGTGCGCCGTCGCGACTCAGCCATCTTGCGTTGCGGACTCGTGGGCCGTCGGGAGTAAATCGGAATAACCTAATTCCGGAATTATCCGACTCAGCCCGATCAAGCCCGTCGCGCAACGGTCACACAAATCTGTGGCTTACACGCGACCTATAATTGTTAAGAGATGTGCATCCTCAACGTCTGAGGCAGATTTCATCGCCATGGCAGAAACGGCACTCAAAAATGAATGTTTTGAAGTAGCGAGCGTGGCGGTCCTCCTGGCATTTAATTGGAATCCTACCAACTTAGCGATCCACAAACGTTGGGTGGTTGACGAGTGGGCAATGGCAGTAGACCACGGATGGAAAACGTTAATAATAAGAGAAGCTTTGACTGACAGGCAGCGATCATCATATCTAAATTCGTTAAAACGGGTGGGCGCATTCCGACGTTAGATACGCCTGCACCCGAGCCACCAACGCCACAATCAGTTTACACAGCGCTGCTATCCGGCGCTGCCTTGATGCCGAAAAAATGGCCGGTGAATACTATACGGCCGCCTTAGACTGCAATGAATTCCTCGATGTTACTCAATCTCGCATTCGGTCAATATTGAGTCATGTCAGATGCCTGTTAACCACAAATCCCAGTTCTGAACTAGAGGACAGAGTTTTATTAAAATCCCAAGAATACTAGTTTGGCAATCGGTTTAAGTTCTTGCGTAAGGTTTAAGCTGTCGACGTGGAGCCTGGATAGTGCGCAAACGTGAGACCCGCGTGGCACAGGTGCGCATCCGTTTTCTGTACAGGACATGCACCTATCTAAATAGCCGACAGTCAAAATCTCCTACTGCCTCGTACTCCGTCGTCTACCGATTATCTGCAAGGAGCATACTGCTGTTCCTTTCGCATATTCAGACAATACCTCTTACTCCTCCTGTCTGTGGACCCATCTTATTGCGCTGCGTTCTGATTTTGTGAAGATATTGTCTTGCCGCGCGTTATTGCACAGCATACGGACTGGTCGAACAGCCTCGATTCGCGTCATTCTTATTTCCACACTCTTTTCCACTAATATCGCGTATTCTATTCGCATTCTACTTCACTGGATAGTGGTCCATCAGCAACTGTCGTATCAGGATGAATATCTTGCAGAGATCAAGTAGCTCACTGTCTTTCTTCGACATCCGGTACGTTTTAAAACCTTGGCTCCTGTATCCCCCCACTCCTCAGCCGTGGCAATATACTGACAAGAGCTGCATTTCTAGGTTATATTCCGCGGATCACGATGTCGTCATATTTAGAGGCACTCCCGATGAATCAGCTGGTATATTACTCAAAGGTGCAGTTGTTCTCAGTTTCCTCGAAAGTGTCTCCGTCAAGCGGATTTCTCTTCGGCTATACGGCACTATTCGAATGAAGTAAGTCTTTATAGTTCATAAATGCACTGTCGGCTGGATGTGGTAGTCGCGTGCGTTAGTACAACCAAGCTAACGCTCAAGCAGCTGGCAAGAAACTGTTCAGAGCGCTCGTGGACTTACCCAACGCACGAATCGATACGAGAAAGTCGTCTATGAGCACACTTGGAGTTTTCTAGACTGGGACGGAAATAGAAATACAAGCCACACTATAGGACAAGGTATATCTCACGATGAGTTTGGTTCTGTTACCGTTTGCAGGATGGATCTTCATCTAACTCGAGAGCAGGCAATTATGAATATCCATTTGAAGTGATTTTGCCTGGATGTAAGTTATAAGAATTTGTGACTGCGACTGATGGACTGGGGCTGATCAAATTGTAGCACTCTCCGAATCTGTGGAAGGTCTAGACGGTGGATCCGTTGTCTACAAGATGAAGGCTATCGTTGAGCGAGGTCGGTTCGCCAATAATTTAAGTAAGAAAAAGGTATAGTCTTGGTAAGGTCTGCACGGTCCTAGAAGTCACAGCTAATGATTTCTAGCACATCCGAATCGTACGAACATTGGGACCTGAAGCTTTAGAACTGTCTCAAACTATGGTGTGTAGTTATTCCATTCGTTGTGCAGGCGTCTACTGACTTTGTCATAGTCAATTGAAAATGTATGGCCAAATAAGGTCGACTATTCCATCAGCATACCTTCGAAAGCGGTCCCGATTGGCTCAGCCACCCCTGTTCATCTTCTTCTGCAACCATTACTGAAAGGTCTCAGACTCGGCCAAATTGTCATCGTGCTGAAGGAATACTATACTCTTCACATCCCGCATGGTCCAGGTCATGCTAGCGTTCGGACAGTTTCGCAGGTCACTATACCTGCTCCAGAAGTCGGCGAAGACGAGATTCCCGGCGAGGTCTGGGATATTCGGGATTTCTTCCAGATCCCTCCAAACCTTACAAAGTGCACGCAGGACTGTGACCTCCCAGGCTTCATCGAAGTTCGACATAAGTAAGTTTACCTTCTGTCCGATCAAGTTAATATTTAAGTCTAATATACTTGTAATAGGCTGAAATTTGCTGTCAGCTTGAAGAATCCCGATGGTCATGTGTCAGAATTGCGAGCATCGTTACCCATTGCATTATTCATATCTCCAAACGTTCCGGTCAATGACGGCGGTGAGGAAATCCGTCTACAGCCATTAGGCGATGACAGTGAAACATCTGCGCCGCCACGATATGATGATCATATTTACGACAGGCTCTGGGAAGATATCTCGCTGTCTGGAATGAATACTCCTATAACGAGCGGAGCCAACACGCCTCATATTCGCAGCCGAAGAAGCTCTGGAGAAAATGCTGAAGCGTTGGGATTCACTGCGCTTGATCAGCAACGAGCTCAGCTACAGGCAGGCTTGAGTGCGCTAGCCATGAGTCAGGCCAACAGCCAGTCTGCGGATTCTTACTTCCCATCTAGACAATCGGGAAGCATTACTCCAATAGGATCAATGACTCCCCTGACGAATATTCATGAGGATGGCACTGTCGCGTTCGTTGGTCTCGACCAAGCGACGAACTTTCACTTGTCGCGTGGTGCCTCGCCGATGGATTCTCCGGTCATTGGAACTGTGACGCCAGCGGAATCAGATGACGGCAGACTAGAGTTAGATCTTTCTGCGCTGTCCAAGGTGCCGTCGTACACAACTGCTATTCGAACGCCTGTGCCAGAAGATGCGCCAGTCGGTCTACCGTCATACGACGATGACGAACTTAGGAGCTCGTCTGGTATCACGTCTTCTAGATCTTCCGGTCCACCTTCACGCGCATCCTCCCCGCAGCCGGCGGCAAATATCGCCAGAAGTGCCTCTGCCGTCCAGCTATCCTCCAACGGCTCTCGTTCTAGAGCACATTTCTTCGACGACGCCGCCCGTCGCTTAAAGCTTTTGCAGGAACGCGCCAAATAGAGATATACAAGGCTAGTTAGATACAGCGTGAGTTCTGTCGGGACAAAGGCTGTTGTATCGATTTGGCATTGGTAGTTGATATTACATGTTATACTCTCTCCTCGACTGATGATTATATTTTGCTGCAGGCGTTAGGTTTATATTGAATATTTTGTGTAGTCTGTTGTGTTGGTAGTAGAGTGTTGTATGCTTCAGGAATTTTAATGCATTTACACTAAAGTGCGGGTAATGGTTCTTGCGCAATCATGTATTGCTGCCCAAGCAATGAATTGCGTCCCGGGCCCATCGGCGATTTTCAGTTCAACGAGAGCGTTGGTTTGTCGGCTACGCCGACGGGTCAGGTAACGTAATTTTGCACATCCGAATGTCCTGCCAGGCTTATAGCGAGATATGCACGAGCACATTTGCTGGTCTAGAATAGAGTTCGCCATATGTTACAAAGGGTGGAGTTTCCGTAGACACAGCAGCGCATTTCAAAGCCCTGCGGTTGTACGGCAAAAGTCATGAATTGGTAGACGACTCTGGTCTTCCGTCATAGATGCGACTGGATCAGTCTTAATACGAAATGGCGCTTGTGCATATCCCACAACCTCCAGGATGGCTCTCCGGCAAGCGCCGTCCCGGTGTCCATCGAGACTTCTACTGCGATTTGTCACTTCCCGGCTCTACATTTTCATTTCCCCAGTTATCGTCATCGAATACTGACGACCTTAGGGAGAAGAAAGTCCCAATCAGTGTACGCATTCTGGGCAATAAAGGTGCCGGGAAGATGACAATTGCGGAAGAGATGCTGAATATCGCTAGACGGGATCCGACTTACATGGAGGCAATAAAAATTGCTGCGGATGACACTGCTGATGACGAACCATGCTCTGCGGCAGTCGATGGGGAGTACGGCCATGGGGACAAGATATTCAGTGTGCTGGAAAAGTGGTACGATTTGCGTCTTCGCTCGCTCTTACCGTATGCTAAGAAGGGACATGTTACGGTCAGGAAAGATGTGAAGGCCGCGTACTTTGGCGTGAACAATCAGGCTTACGTGGTGCTCCCTACATTGAATACAGTGGACAAGACGAACGCAGATGAGGGAAGCTACAAAGACAATGTGATTATATTGGTAGTAGACGCGACGACGCCTGAATTGGACAACGACACTGTGTTCAGGGTTGAGTATTTTCTGCAGAGAAACCCAGTGTCGCGCATCATTGTTGCGGTTAATAAGATGGATCTAGTCGTTGAATCTGTCAACGGTGACGCTACAGACGCCAATGTGGATGGGCACGAAAGCGCTGGTGGGCGTGGGAATGGATATATCAGAACGAATGGCAACGCTTCACCCGCTTCACCATCTGGCCCGCGGATCGGTACCAGAAGAGATATATACTGGCATGATTTACTGAAGTTTGGCCCAGAGTCACGATTCAAGGCGGCAGCTGACGTCGTCAGGCGTCAAATCCGTAATGTCGAATCCAAACTCAAGAATTACGAGGGTCAGCAATTAGAACTAGTTTCCGTGCCAACGGTTGCGATCAATGGCGGTAATGTCAACCATGGTGTCCTTTCTCACTTGTGCCATTGGTATCAGCGGAGTACGGTGATGGAAGTATTAGTGAGAGAGGTCGTTTCGTAATAGACGATTCTCGCTCGAGTTCAGGAGGGCTTGGTAGAATAGAAGTTATTCGAAGGAGAATCGGTGCTGTCCGGTCAGGCGCACACAGTTGATCGTAAATTTTGTGAATTGTTGTTCAGCGCATGCATATACAACATCAGAAAATATAGACGGTGGTAAATAAAACCATGAAAGCGACACAAAATTTTTCACATTCACAAATCAAAACAGTTCTCTAACCATTTTTAATGGGCGCATAACTTGGCCGCAGGCTTCGGAAGCAATGACAGATTACGCAAAAACACATATTCGAGCTCTCCCAGCCACCTTAATATTATGTACGTGGGATTAAGTAACTTAGTTGAGCAATTTGGTGACCTTGCCAATGGCAATAGTGTTACCTTGGTCACGTAGTGTGAAGCGGCCCAACTGAGGATAATCCTCGAATCGCTCAATACAGAAACCGGTTGTCGAGACGACTTCCAACCGCGCGATGATCTTCATGCCACGGGTAGCAAAAGCTGGAGGCTTCTTGCTCCTTCTGTTGGTGGACTTTTCCAGCTTGTGCAGTAGAGCCGCAAAAGTAACTTCCTCGATAGCAGTGTGGACATGGATGACGCAGGTGAAACCAGCGGACAAGATGCTCTTAAGCTCGATGATAGCGATCTGGGCCTCAAATGCGATAACCGTGTGGACAGGATGGTCGACGGACGAGAGCACGAAGCCGACTTGAACGTCCTATTCACACGTAAGCAATTATTTCGAGAGAGCGTAAATTTAGATACATACTTCTTCTTCAACACCTTTCAACCTCAGCTTAACCTGCTCGCCGCAAACTGCAGTGCTGGCCTCAGCTTCTGTCTCATTGTAAATGGTAAGCACTTCGACAGGAACCTTGTTAGGCATAAGCAACAACTGCGAGCCTTTCTTCGCGTGTCCACTCTCAATCTTGCCCTCAACCATAGTTCCAAGATCCCGGTATTTGCTACCAACCGGCATCATAAATGGGGCATTAATCTGACGCTCTGAGATCGGCATGCTATCAAGAAACTCAAGCAATGAAGGACCATCGTACCAGGGGCAAACATCTTTGGCAACACGATCCTTCAAGTTCGCTCCGGAGTAAGCTGAAACAGGCATAAATGTAACATCTTCCTTAGGCTTATAGCCAAGCGATTTGAGATAGGTACCAAGCTTGCCGGTACACTCATCATATCGCTCTTTAGACCAGTTGACGGTGGGATCGTCCATTTTGTTGACGGCAATAATGAGTTTGTTGACACCTTGATTTTTCGCAAGAACAGCGTGTTCCCGAGTCTGTCCACCTCGCTCGAAACCGGTCTCGTACTCACCCTTACGAGCAGAAATAACAAGGATACCAACATCGGCCTGAGATGCACCACCAATCATACTCGGAACATAGGTCTTGTGTCCTGGCGCGTCGAGAATAGTATATCGTCGCTTTTCGGTTTCAAAGTAGCCACGACCGACCTCAACAGTCTTACCCTTAGACCGCTCCTCCTTTGTAAGATCGAGGACCCATGAAAGGTACCAGTTCTCTCGTCCTGCATCCTTGGCTTCTTTTTCGTACTTCTCCATGGTACGCTTGTCGACAGTACCGGTCAAAAACAATAAGTTGCCACCCATAGTAGATTTTCCGGCATCGACGTGGCCCATGAAAATGAGACTGAGATGCTCTTTGCCATATAAGTCCTCAACAACTTCATCATCAATCTTGTCGGAATCATCAACAATCTGAATCGCACGAAGGTCCTTGCCGTTAGCGCCGGTGGACACAGCTTCAGAACTTTTGGCACTTTCGCCTTTTTCCTCAGGTTTACTTTCTGTCTTAGGCTCTGCTTTTGCCTCAGTCTTGTTTTCGCCATTAATGGACTGCTCCTTTACCGGAGCCTCGGCCTTCGTTCCAGCAGCAACGGTCTTCGCCTGGTCAACGGGGGGCTTAGAATCAGCAGACACAATCTTGAGCACCTTGGGTGTAGATGAAGTCGCAGCGGGCTTGGGATCGGAAACGAGCTTCAATACTTTGGGTCCCGTGCTTACTGGCTTTGAAGGTGCAGCGGGAACGGTAGTAGCGGGCGCTGGCGGAATATCAGCAGATGTGGCATCAGCTGCTCTCGGCACAAAAGATGCCGCGTTGTAGTTCGGTCTGAATGAAGCCGCCTGGGCAGAAAAGCCACCTTGCCGAGGGACATTGTTGTAATTATTGTTGTTGTAGGGAGTCTGTTGGTAAGCCTGATTGTATCCACCCTGTTGGTATCCTTGCTGATAATATCCCTGCTGCTGATACTGGTTGTAGTATTGGGGACTGTATTGTTGCTGCTGTTGGTAAGATGATTGCTGATAGCCAGGTGGATAACGAGGCTGCTGATCGGGCTGTGGGCCGTTGCTAACGCGCACGTTGTTCACTCTCTGCGAGAGCTGGTCGTAGTCATCCTGTGCAGCCTGCTCCCAGGACTGTGGCACTTGCTGGTCATTCGACATGATAATTTTGAACTGTGTGGCGAGCGGAGATGGCGGTTGTGATTGAGACAAAAATGCCGACGAATCTAGGGCACACTCGAGCGATCTACTTTCGCAGTGCAGAAAACTTGAGATAATACAATCAAGAGTCTCTCAGACTGTGTCTAGGTCGTTGGATTTGTCGAGCGATCAGTGATGTGCAGCCAGTAACTCGGCCAGATAAGGATATGTCTGTCAATTTTTTCGGATGCTGGACTTTGGTGTCGATACGCCGTTTGGCTAGTCTCCAGGCACGCGGATTTCCTGTGTGAAACATGAAAACCTGGGTATGCCTTCCGAACAGCTTTCATGAAAGGGCCACACTCTTGGTTCGTATTTCACGCCCCAGAACGCTGCCGGGCGCATTCCCAGGTAGCCCCAATTAAGAAAATTTTGTGTCCTGTCCGGGTAATCACTCGCGGGCTAGTAATACTGGAAACCTAACCCACTGAGGGTCGAGGAGTTCAGAAGTGAGGAAGACTTGGCAATCCAGATACAGATGTTGTCTCTCACTTTTGATCTGGCACTACCCGAAGGACAGTTGCACGAATACTGTATTTCCTCTACCGGCTTGATACTAGGCACGTGAAGCGACATCGCTATATGATTGTGCCACAACCGAGGGCTTCAGAGTTATTATCTAGAGGGATCACGTGAACGTTTACCCGCTCGAACTCTAATCAAGTTTTCATTCCTCCCAACGGCAAGTACTAAGCAAATTTGTGGGCATTATTTCCATCAGTATATAAAAGGTAACTGCGTGGACAACAGTGTCAATCTGGTAACGGTTAAGTTCCAATTCAGCATGCCAATTGCAACTCTTGTTGTGCGGTCTCTTGATTACTAGAGACTTTTGTGGGTTTTGGAAGTGCAGTCTGAGATTGACTTAAGGCAATATAAAATGAATCGCCTGGTACGTTATCTCACAATAATGGATATAGATGCAAAAGCATTGATTGGAACAGTTATTCGGTGCATGAAGTGCTCTCTGACAGGTTAATAGATTGTACGGACATTGCGCACTCCTGCTGGTGGCGGGTTGATATCGAAGGCAGGACACTATGCTCGATTTATCGGTTGGAAAGGATACGACAGTGCCTGGGATGACAGTCTTCGGCCGATACGTAGTCTCCAGACAGGCCGATCACTACATAGCTCGGGGAATAAGCTAAAGCCCGAAGCGGGTGTCTCTGTTAGTGAGAGTCCTGGCGTTTTGTTGCAACCAAAGAGTGCCAAGGATCGCCGCAAGAATAACAAAAGCAGGACTGGAAAAGGCAAGAATATTGCAGACCTCGCGCCTCAACCGGACCAATCCTTGCGGTCCGCCATGGAGCGTTACAAGAAAGAAATTTTGCCAATGTTGAAAGGAGTAGATGCAAATTCAAGACCTAATAATATCTTTCAGAATCTTCTTCAGATCCCACATAGACAATCAAACAGCAAACTTGATGACAGTTTATTTGAGACAAAACTGGAAATCAAACTACCAGTTAGAGGTCGATTTGAGATTGTTGAAATAAGCGGAGTCGGATCTCAGCCGGTATGCTATTACTTTGAATATTAGTTAGCGAGTGTCTAATAGTAATGGGACAGAACCGTTCGACTCAGCTTGCATACTTGAACGCACTTTTTTATATTCAAGAGAGAGGTGATATATCTCTAGAAGACTTCTTACCGACACGCGACAACGTAAAGCGTGCGCAGGAACGTTACATGGAGGAGATAGTACCGATACTGAAGGATTCTAAGTTCCCATTCCACGTCGATGTCAATTTCTCCGACCCAGAGAATGCCTTTCGGAAGTTGATCGCTCTACCACATAGTGCACGCAAGCGACAGCTGCAGAAGAACAGATCTGAGTTTCATTTGACTATTACATTGCCACAAAGTATTACCGAGACTCCGCTCGAAATTTCAGTGACTTCAGGATCTATGGTATGTTGATATTGATCCAATCTGCCACATAGTATTAACTTCTGTAGCGTGAATCGATGCGTGCGGCTTATTCCAATGCTTTTATTCATATCCACGAACATCCGGACTTGGCTATCGAAGATTTCTTACCTTTCAACAAGCACTTTAATTGGGAGAATTACGGTTCCTTAATTCCTAAGAAAATTACGCAGGAGGACCGTGACGCTAAGCTTCATGTTCTTGCAGTCGCCCTGCGCTACGGTTCGCTGCCCAAGTTCATCAATACCGCTCTTAAAAATAACCATTTCAGAGTTGCAATTGACTGGCCGGAAATGGGAATCAGTGTCGTCGCGACTAGGATCGGCGCGAAGCTTGCAGAGGTCGTGGCATGCGTTGTCTTCAAAGCGAGATTTGAGAGATATCTAGAGGAGCAGGAAACCACCCAAAAGGTGCTAATCAATGACCTTGCAGAATTGAGTCCGGCTAATGCCGAGCAATTCGTTAAATTCGTCGCGAGTGAACAGGGTGAAACTGCTGATTTTTTGCCTGTCAGGGAAGGCAAGTTCTGTGGTTGCAAGGTTTCCATAGGTGGTGAGATGATCGGGCAAATTCGTGGTATGCATGACGTGCCCTCTGCCAGAATTGGTGCCTGTCTGGTCTCTGCCTTTATCATCAGGAAACGAAGCCCCGAAATCTGGGATAGATTCATGTCCGAGTTACGCAGAGGACATGGTATTATTCTGAAGAGAATTAATCCAATATATTTCAGATTTGATTATGGATTGCTTAACGTGATGAAAACGACTGTTAAAGACATGCGACGGCTCATTAGATTATATCCCCCAGAGGAGTCTATTTCCGACCAGATAGACAAGGAAAATAGACAATATGCTGAACCGTTCCGGAGGAAGGGCATGGCTCGTGTCGAAATGCAGACTTATAACGAGCAACTACTGTCAGCGTTAGAACACTATCGGACATCTATAGAGAGTGAGCAAATGAGAAATATCAGGAAAGACTTGCCTATCAATATTCATCAGAAGGAAGTGCTGAATTTGATTGAAGATAATGACGTCTCCGTAGTCATTGGTGCTACAGGTAGTGGCAAGTCCACGCAGGTGCCACAGATTATTCTCGACAAGATGACTGAAGAAGGCAGAGGAGCTGAGTGCAACATTATTGTTACCCAACCTCGACGAATTGCCGCTGTTTCTGTCGCTGAGCGAGTCGCCTCTGAGAGACTAGAGCCTGTTGGGCGGCATATCGGCTACCAAGTCCGATTTGATTCGCGTGCGCCGCGAAGGGACGGTAGCGTCAACTTCGTGACTACTGGAGTGTTACTACGTGCTCTACAAGAAAACATTGACTCTGTTTTTGACGGAATTAGTCATATTATTCTCGACGAGGTTCACGAAAGAAGTTCTATGATTGACTTCTTGTTGGTACTGCTCAAGCGCATGCTCGAGGAGAAGAAAACCAATCCAGATAAGGTTTTGCCAAAGATAGTACTTATGAGCGCTACAGTCGATACATCATTGTTCACAAATTACTTTAAGCAGTGGGGATGCCCGTCGATCAGCATTCCTGGAAGGACGTTCCCTGTCGAAGAGCGCTATCTGGAAGACATTCTGGAAGAGTTGGACATCAAGCCAGGCCAGAAGTCTGGTGACAATAGTTTGGATAAGTTCGTTAATACAGAGCTTGGCCTCTATTCACTTCCAGAGACGGAGCCCATATCAGAGCTCGATTTTAGTGATCATGAGAGGAAAGGATCGCTTGTGGACTGGAACACTACTGGAGTATTTTCGGATAGCGGCATATCAATTGATACCAGAGAAGATGAGAGTTTTGTTCCGCATGCTCTTATTGCCCAGATGCTCGTGAAGTTGCTCAAGGAGGGGAAGGACGACGGTTCGATTCTTGTTTTCCTTCCTGGTATCTCTGATATAGTGAAGGTGGACAACTTGCTAAAGAACAAGAAAGAAGAATTCCCGGATTTGGCGGAGCCTTCGAAGTGCAGGGTTTATCTCCTGCACTCTATTCTTCTCGACGCTCAGAGGAAAGTTTTTGAGAAAGTTCCCGAGGGATGCCGCAAAGTTATCTTGTCAACAAATATTGCCGAGACGTCGGTCACAATTCCTGAGCTGCGGTATGTCATCGATTGCGGAAAGGAGCGTGAAAAGAGATTTGTGCAGGCGCAACGGATCACAACACTCATGGTCGATTGGGTTAGTAGAGCGAACGTGAAGCAGCGAAGCGGTCGTGCTGGTCGGGTCCAGAACGGCATCTACTACGGAATGTTCTCCAAGAATAGACTTGCTCGAATGCACATTACTGCTACGCCAGAAATCCTGAGGTCCGACCTACAGCAAATCTGTTTAGAGACCAAAGCACTAGGCATCAAAGACTCGATAGAGAACTTCTTGGCAGCTACAATTCAACCGCCCTCGGCATGGGCCATCGAGAGCGCGGTAGATGCACTCAAGCATATCGGCGCCTTGACTGATGACGGCGAACTAACTCCCACAGGCAAGCTTCTATCGTCAATGTAAGTCTTCACGTGCTTCTACTTGATGTAGATGACTAACGTTATTGCAGTCCCGTCGCACCTTCTCTTGGTCGGATGCTGTTGCTCTCAATTGCATTCCGCTGTTTCGACCCGATTCTCATCATCGCCGCAATGTCAACTGGTCGCAGTATCTTCGTGAGTCCGCTTGACGAGAAAAACGTTGCTGATCAACGCAGACAAGCGTATGGTGAGGGAAAGTTCAGCGATCCGTTGTGTGCGTTGAATGCATTCCGTGAATGGCGTCGCGTCAAAGACTTGCAAGGCATGGGTGCTGCACATGAATACGCTCGTGCAAACTACCTCCATTTTAGTGCGCTGTCAAGTGTGTGCAACGCTGCAGAGCAGATTGAGAATATTCTTGTCACACGGAATATTATTCCAAAGATCTCGCCAAAGGATCGATTTGAGTCTGAGTATGGGCATCCAGAAACTAATTCGCTTGCCTTAAACGTCTCATTAATCAAAGCACTTATATTCATTGGCAATTATCCGAATGTCGCGGTGTCAGTTTCGCCACGGTCCCTCCAAACTGAACATGATAATAATGCAATCATACATCCATCTTCTGTCAACTTCCCTGAGACTGTTACAGGAGATAGATACAAGGGCCAAATCAAGCCTGAGCATATTGTCAGGTACGGCACGCTGTATGGATTTGGCGATAAAGTCAGACGCGACGCCAATAATCTGCAGGTTTCTTTAAAGGAAGTCAACAGGATCTCGAATCTACCGCTTTTGTTGTTCTCGAAGTCTGCTGCGATGGAGGGAGCGGAAGTCATTATTGACAACTGGATGCCGTTGTTGATGACGCCAGCTGTTAATGCCGACCTTGTTTTGGAATTAAGGAGAGGATTAAATACTGTAAGTTTTTTTTTGTTTTTCAGTAGTTGTCATGTGATATCTGTAATGGCGAGTCTAACACGGATTCCAGATTTTGCAGATGACGTTTAACGAAATGAGCCAAGGAGAGGTTGGCAATGCAGAGCTTGATGACGAACGTAAAGCTGTTCTGGCGGATGTTTTGCGAGCCATTGTCTACATGATTGAACTTCAGGAGGAGACGGCCACGAAGTGAGCAAGTTTGAGTGAGCTACAGACAGATATTTTGTGTACATAGATTTGATGATCTCATATATTGTTCTACGGCATTTTCGAAATTTTCTGTATTTATATGTTGGATATTTATAGAATAGAGTTAGATACACGTTGTACATAGTCTTTTATATATTTGGGCAGAGGAGATCGTATCTGACTAAGCGTTTGATCTATTTATCCATCAGTATGCAATGTTTCTGGACAGGATCAAATCGAAACTCACATCTTGAGCGGACCCAGTAACGAATTGTCTGGCTTCCAAAGCAACCCAAACTTTAAGCATCGGCTGTAACGAGTGGTCCTTCAACATCTGCGGACTGCTCTGAGCGCCGAGTCGACGTAATATCGGCAATGCACTACGAATAGGTTCAATATCATTTTCTAGCGTCACTCGGAATGAGATCAAAACATACCTGCTGAAGATATCCAGATTCGGATCGAGTTGTCGTCCAATACCTTCAAGCAAAAGAACCGAAATAACAACGTTCACAAAGTCACCTTCCATCCGCACATGATGCTTTCTAACCATCGTCAATACCTCGTTCAAAACATCGGATATCTTGATATTCCCTAGGGCAAAAGTCTTCGACTTGACAGATAGCAGCAAGTGTTGCATCTTTAACGCAAACACCTCGGAATCTATCACGGTTGCAGGGGTACGTGAACGTTCACACATCAGTTCACCAGCTCGATATCCATCAAACGTCGCCAATGCTGTAAATAGATCCAAGAAATTCCGACGATTTCGTTCGTTTAACTCTGTAACTAATCCCGCGTCTAGAAACACAATCTGTGGTCTATATCCATTCTCATCTAACCGCACCAGCTCTTTTCTAAACTCGACCGGATCGTCGATCGATCGGAGATGGTCCGTGATCCTGTTGGTTGCCTCTACATCGTAGGACGTGTCTCGGTTCCAGAGACGGCTGAGTCTCTGATCCTGTTGCAACAGGCTCTCGCGAAGTTTTCGGACTTTAACTAACCGGACCATGATGTTGCCCGGGTGCAAATCTGCATGAACGAAGTTGTCTATGAGAAGCATATTGAGGAAAGCATTGAGCCCCATATCGGCGATCTCCTCTTCCATTTGTACGCGATCTTCAGAAGGCAATTGCAGTATTTTACCCATTGGAATTGCCGGGACGTATTCCTCAATCAAGACTCTCTTTGAGTTCATATTAGGGAGCAACGCAGAATATGACACCGGAAAATGAATGCCGTCCCGGTGAGCGAAATTTTGTTGGAAGATCGCCAAATTCGTAGATTCAATTCTCAAGTCCAACTGTTGTCGCATCATCTCCCCGAACTTTTCGACCTCGTCTGGTAATGACAGCCACTCAATTGTTGGAATCAAGTTCAAGGCGGCAGCGAAGAATTTCATTATCTGTACATCACGATGCACTCGGTTCTCCACGCCCGGATGCAGTACTTTGACAGCCACCCATGCATTATCACGATCCTTTGGTGGAACGTTTTGTAGAATAGCTGGAGATAATTTCGCTCGATAGACCTACATTACCGATTGTTAGCCGAAATCCGCCAAGCTTAGAACGTGAACTCACTTGAGCGATGGCTCCGATTCCCAGCGGCTGTTCTATAAATTCTTCGAAAATATTCTCGAACCTTTCGCCATTAAAAGCCTTCACAATTGCCCTTTTGGTAACGGCCAGTGAGTGCTGCTTGACATGAGAGTGCAACTTGGACATTTCCACACACATCATCTTCGGAAAAATATCCGTACGAGAAGCAGCCCATTGACCCAACTAATGCATGTTAGCTTGATAATTACGTCGGGTCGATCAAGTACCAAGCCCCCACCTTTATAAATGTCGGTCCGGCCCTCTCCATATTTTTAATTAATAACTTGTACCACCATAATGCTCCTGTAGTCTCATTGTCCGCAGCACTGACCTTGTGACCGCACAATATCGCCGGTGATCCGGCAATTACAGGCAGGAATATGATAGCCAAGTGTAAAAACCGAAGACATGTTCCCATAGTATCAAATATGCTGTCAATGACTAAGTAAATCCGTTTTAGGACCGAGTTTTCTGGGATACGTTTCGATAGAACTTGCAAGTTGTCGGACACGCTGAGAAGGTAATCTTCTCTGGTCTCGTAGCCGTTTGAGTTCTTGCTCACTTGATCTAGTGACGGGAAGGAGCCCTCGCAATGCACTTCGTCGAAAAATGGCAGAAATAGAAGAGATAATAGCGTCTTGCGATTCATTCTGCGCCGAGCGGGCTGAGGGCACTTCACAACTGCTGTCCTAGCGACATGACTCTGATATTGACAAGCCGACCTGGCTGTTTGCACTCGAGCCTTCACCAACAACTCTAGTCTAGTCGAGTATCCTCTGCAGTCGCGGAATATTCGAGAGAGCATATGTCCATGTCGAAATGGAGACTGAGAGGACGCGATTGGCAGCCGGCGAGCGATCAGCGAGCAACAACTTGGCATCCTAGTCTTAAGCTATATCGACCAACGCCTTAGATTCACATCTGGTTTGACACCACTACGTCCGAACGATGGAACGACGATGAACGGGTGTGGGTGGACAGCAACAGGTCCAACTAGTGTTGATTGATCTCCGTTTGTGCCGATCGAATTAATACTTAGGCGCATGGCTACGTCACAAATAATGTGGTGGGGCGTACGTTAGCTGATCACGGAACTCCTCTTTGAGGACCAATACATTGGCACGAAGATATTCTAGACGATTAAAATTTCTTTAATAACTCAAGCTTGTGTATTGATGAGTCTAACACGCAATACATCGATGAGAATCATTACGCAGTAGATGTACAAATTGAAAGCTGCAGGCGCTGTTTTATCCCTGGGGCGCGAAGGCACCTTGAAGGCTCCGATTTGCAAGCACCAGCCATGCCTCCGCCAAAGTGCGACTCGTTAACGACACCCACAGATTCCGTTGCTAACCAACATTTCCAATACCAACCGCCGTTGCCATGTATCTTGTGTATTCGAGCAGATATGTACAATTGTCCTATGCAATCATGGCCACATGAATATGGAATTATTATATAACAATGCAGGTCCAGAAATGTTCCCCGTATGATGTATGTCAACCGTTGGCCCCAAACTTCCGCATATTTACTATGGTACAATTATTTTGTTTCGGTCAATTCGTGTTCTCCTTTGGTGCTGTTACTGCTGCTACCGAGGCTTCCGCCTCTGCCCGCTGCCGTGCCTTGCAACGAATTAATTGAAATCTTCATGATCCGAATAATTTGTAACTCACCATTTCCTCTCGCTCCTCTATCGAGTACTGCCTTCTATATTTCCGATTGAGATACAACATACGGAATGTAAATGCAGTATAATATACTTAAATAATCAGCATTTTAAAAGACGGCAAATCAGCCATTGACTTACCGGTTCCGGCCACCAGGGTCAAGACTGTCAATCGATGGGCCACATCGACAGCTTGCACGTACCACGGCCTTTGAAAAACATTCCTTCGTAGATTTGGACGTGGTCGGTTAATCATGGCGTATCCCTTGCCAACCAGTATCAGGACGATAAATATACCTTGTAGCTGTTTATGGCTTCTAGATGATTTTCGCAATTGCCAACCGTTGACCACATGTGGCAAGGCACCGACTTACACGCGTTTATTGCGTAAACGTCAGATGATTTGCAGGTTGAAGGATTTATGAGTTCAGCGGTGCTGCAGATATACGCCCGCTGTTACCCGGCCTTTACGTTCGTCTCACAGACGGGCTTGCAGAAAAATTTGTGTTTCTTTGGATATTGGAAACCAGCAAGTGACCTATCAGCCAGTTGCACGGCGGTACGCAATTGCGCAGACATAGTCCCTGGGCATTCTACACTTTGTTCTCCCTTTCCGTTTGCCACGCAACGAACTATGGTGGCTCCAGTGGGTGCAGCGACGTCGTGCTCCAGCATGATGGCCGGGCAAATACAGCGGTTGTCGGTCTTGCCCGCCATTCTCTCGTCGTCAACTGCACCGCCGAGCTCGCATTGTCTACGGAGGTCGGCGTCGATGGGTGCTGGCCATGTGAATGGTGGAAGAACAAATTCGGCCGCCGGAATTGGCGAGGGACGGGAACTTCATACGGGCTCGTGCCGGCGGCATGATCACGCGGATAAGTGTAGTCGGACGTCGCGATATGAGAGTGCACGGGGAGCGAACAAGGATATGGCGGCGTTTGCAAGAGGAACCAAGATCGGGCCGTCTCAGCTGTGGAGGTATGGAGGAAACATACGTACTTTTCATTCCTCGCCGAACCCGTCCGCGTGGTTCGATTTCATGCTTGGGAAGAACCAGGTCAAGAAGGACGTCGAGCTAAGCGAAGAAGAAAGAGAAGAATTAGGTGCAGTGAAAGAAGGAGAGCCTGCCGGATCAAAGGAAGGAGAGGAAGACTTGCCTGATGAGTATCGGCCGCTGAGGTTGGAGGACTTCAACTATCGAGTGTCGAAGATAAAACCAGTTATTCCCAAGCACGTCCAAAACCTCGACGCGAGCGGACTGATCGACGGTGGGATATACGAAATTGGACTTAAAAAGACCACAAAATCATGGAAGACAAAGATGAATGGGTTTAAGATTGACATGTGGAAGGCAAAGACGCCTGTGCATGAGAAGAAACAGGTGCTTAAAATTGCTAAGCTCGTTGTCGCGGACCAGTTGGGAATTGTCAAGATTGACTGGCCAACTAGTCCCGCCATTGAGTTCGAAAGCAATGAAAAGGCATCAGAGGACGACCCGTTTGCGAAGGTGGTCGAGTGCCACGAGCCGCCATCACTAGACTTCGATATTAGCAAGTTTTCTCTTCAGGATATCAACGTTCGATTTCAGGTTGGTGTCTTTGTCTTTCTTGTTTGTCATCAGATATACTAATATTTGTCTCTAGGTTGTCAAACGCATAAGCCAATTAACCGGACGACCCGTCCCGGACTTAGTTTTCACGCGAGCTCTAACCATGAAGCAAATTCTAACCTACTACGCGATCGACACCCAGAAGCAACAGAGCTATGGTCTTTTCCAGGATGACCCATATAACCCATATGTCACGAGATTGTACATAGATCCAAAGAAGTTTGAAGGAACGAATGTCAAGATAAATGCCTAATTGACGGTGAACTAAACGTCCAGTTTGGAGGAATTCTCATGTAAATATATATCCCATGTATGTATTATGTACAGCCGACGGAACGAAGAATGCATTTCAAGTAGTTCCCCGACCATCACTTGGCAAATGTTTGTTCAGCAGTTGACTTGTAGTATAATTTGCACAGTATACGCTCGATGGGTAGTTGTTAGCATGGGACCCAACACAAGTCAGCCGCCAAACAGAATAATTTTGCCGACGCTAATATTCAGTATCTATATATGTATGATCCACTGCGCATATGCATTATGTATATGTAAATAGCTTAACGGTATTATCATAACAATGAACCCCAAATCCTGTAAATCCATCTACCTCATCCTCCAATGACGTTGCAATCGCAATAAACCAAAAACAAATGCTTCTCCAAAACTAAACATACAAACATAAGTGTCATATCAATGGTCATTAATGCGCTATCTGACCTCGCATAAGCAAAACACCCACCATGATGGAGATAATGTAAAAATGCGGCATTACAACCATGCAAAGAATTCCATAACTCTATGCATGGAGCACATCAATAGCTGCGTCTAGTCAGAGTACGGCTTTTGGGTCCCAGACTCCATCTCGTCAAGTGAATCATAATAGTCAGTCTCGACCACGATCTTTTCGTTGAACTCAGGAGGAGGGAAGGGCACGTTGCAGTTCGCCTTACCGAGGTGAGGAAAGAACTTGCGGTAGGAGTACCAAGCAACAAGGACGCCGAGGATACCACCGAATAGGACATCAGTGATGTGGTGGCGATAGTCCTCAATACGAGACAGAGCGATGACGAGGGCGCCAAAGAGGGGCAACATGGCGAGCATTGTTCGGAAGAGCTCAGTACCACGTCTGAAGACCCTGAGCTGGCCAGCGACCCAAGCGGAGAGCCAACCAAGCCCAGCAAATGCGTTCGAGGTGTGTCCAGAAGGAGTAGAACGGAAACCGTCACTGATAACCTTAAAATTCGGGTTGGTGCAAACCTCGATGCCGACGAGGCCGTGTAGAGGAGTGCCAGGAGCAGGCATGCACCGGGCAATGAAATCGGGGCGGATACGACCGATAAAGTTCTTAAACATCTCGGTAACAAACTCGGTGAGAATAAGCGAAAGTGCCAGCGAAAGAAGGGACACATTCATGACATGGGCCCAGTTGCGGTTGCGGTGGAGAAAAGGCACGAAGAGGACAACAATGCCAATGCTGATAACGGTGGAGAAGATCTAAGTATGTAACTATCAGCACACGGAATCAACACACACATGTGAGAGATATACTTACAACACCGTTGATCGAGGTGACGCGCTCGGTGGTAGCGTAGGGATGCTGAATTGACGGATCATCGAGTGTGAACATGGTCTGGAATGGGGTCATTTCGGTGAGGACCAAGAAACCACCGATGAGGAAGAGAATGAAGAACCAATCGACGATGTAGAACTGGTGCAACACGGGCGACCATCGCTCCAGACAGTCAGCAGTCTTTCTGAGAAAAGCCATCTTCGCCGGTATGTGTGAGAGTAACGCGTACGTCTAGTGGTGGTTTTCTGGGAGTGGAGAGGCCTATCTTTGGCGGTGGTTGGATGGTGAAATATAAGACAACAGTGGGTGCGCACAATCGAGGTGGTGTGGGTTAGGGGAGCAGTTTTGGTGCATGTATTGCGGGCCTGGCGGCGTGGAAGATGCGGCGCAAGCGCGTTAGCGGTGGGGCAGAACAGCGCTTTCGAACATTCCGTTGCGCGCACGGTGCACGACTCATCTGCGTGATTGGCCAGGCGCAGGGGCACGTGCAGCCTTCCCAGGACAGTTAGTAACCACAACAACCAACAGCATTACAGTATTATCGTGTTCTTGCGTTTTGAGTAGTGGCCGCTAAAATTCGAGTCCCCACTCATCTACGAGATAGCCGGCAAGCCACTAGCAATATCCATTGGCTTCGACCTATCTTGTCCTTGCGTGATCACCACGTTTGTTGTGTTTGCGCCGCTTCCATTCTTCTATTTCGCCTGGCGTTCTATTTATCCTCTGATCGCTGTCGTCAACAGGGATTGCGTTGTTTGCACCGCCGCGGCTCACGATGGATGACCAGTCTGCGGCTCTGGCGTCCGCATTCCCTCCTCCGCCTGCATTCTATCGCGCTTATACCTCCGAGGCGACAAGAGCGCTCGCCAACGCGCGTGCCCAAACTGAGCCGCTTCCTCCACATCTCGCTCGCCTTGTACCGCCGCCGCCTCCTGACGCCGGTACTGGTCCGGACGATCCGCCGTGTACGTATCGCAGTCTCGGCCACATATGGAGTGTATGTTGATCTTAGTTGTTTCGGTGGTGAGCTAACTCTGATCTGCGGTTAGACGCATGACATTCTGCCAACGCTCTCTGCTCTAGGTATTCCGGAGCTATTCTCCAATGCGAGCTCAGATGAGGCCGGTGCTGACCCCTCGTATCGGGTTTCCGAGCTCAAACAACTGACCAAGAGCCTGCTGATTAAATACCTCGAGCTGGTGGGTGTGATGGGGATTTCCCCAGAGCAGGTCAGTTCTATATCGCAGTGTGCATCTCTTCTAATCGTTTTTGTACTTACTGGCGGTCTGATCTAGTTTCCCGATCGTGTCGAAGATATGAGGATAATCCTGATAAACATGCATCATCTCTTGAATGAGTACCGACCCCACCAAGCGCGCGAGTCGCTGATCATCATGATGGAGGAACAGCTGGAAAGGAAGCAAGTTCAAATAGAGCAAGCCAAGCGCGCTTGTAAGCGCATTGAATCCGTGCTATCGTCGGCGACCGCAAAGTCTGAAATAGATAGCTTGGAGATCAAAGAATCGCATCCAATAGAAGAGGACGATACGAAGAAAATTGATTCCCATCTCCAGAAATTTCAAGACACTAGCCAACTAGATCAAGCGAAGGAAAGAGATTTATTGATCTGGAGTGCGTTGGCAACCAAAATGTAACTACAGGGTTACTCTGATTATCGGTTTAATGTTACCCGGCGCGCATAGATGGGTGGGATTCGTTTCTTTTGGTTATTATTTGAAGCGTAAAGGCGTTGGGTGTGCGCTGTTCAGAATGTCGTACTGGGGTTCTTATAAAACTGGTCAGACACAATAGTTAGAAATTAGTGATATGTTTTTATTCGAACTATTCTTGAGATCCTCGCTCGAACTGTCACATGATAGCCATGTTGTTAAAAGCCCCTGAGGGTCCTCGTGTCTAAGCCGAGCCGCGCCGTTTAATGTCCCCGGAGAAACGCTGACCGCGCCCCAGTGTAACCGCGTCGGCTCTCACCGTTTGCGGCCAATATCCTGACAAATCGCACGTGCATGTCCTGAATCGAGCGAGGATCTCAAGAATAGTTCGAATAAAAACATATCACTAATTTCTAACTATTGTGTCTGACCAGTTTCGAGTTCGAATGTCAAATCTGACACCAATATCGGCGAGGCATTCCCACGGGTCGCCACGCCCATCTGCGCCCGGCGATTTCGAGGTTATCTCGCTCGATGATCCAGATACTCCGTTAAATAGCCCAAGGCACGTCGGAAAGGACTTAGGATACTCTCCGACTGCCACATACGCGGTGGCTGCAGTGCACCCAAATCATGACGGACGCGATCTAATCTCGGAAAGCACCAAACGGTCCCCTTCACCGAATTTACCGCCAATATCACAGTCGCGATCTTATAACAATACTGACAGATATACAAAATCTTCACCTAGTGGAAGTAACTCCAATCTGCGGACCCCAATCCCGCAAGCACCGGGGCAGCCGCAAATGCTTCCACGGCAACCATCGGCTTCCAACCTGGCAGCGCAACCACGACGGGTTTCGTCCCTATCATTCCAAAATATGTCGCCGACCCATCTTGACCCTGATATTGGTAGACCGTCGCCAACTTCGTCGCCAGTTTACCGTACTCGAGCCGAGGCGGAGGCAGAACAAGAGCTTCCACTCCGACGACCGCAAGGACGACGACGCTCATCGCGCCCAGCCTCGGAAGACGGCGATGAAGAATCTACCGGCTCTGCGGATGATGTCGATGTTCCTAATAATGTCATATTTTGGAACGTGCCTCTCACGCCCAGAGTGAAGGTTGGAAGCCACACGGACTCTGGCGGTGTTGCGAGAGACGGGCAATTGGATCGACCAGGACTCTCGTCCGGCAGGCAAAAAGCAAGAACGCCAGACGCAACGCCGTCTAAAAGCTGGCCCAGGCAAGGGCACGACGCCATGAAACAGTCAAAGGGCTGGATGGAAGCCATGGACAATCTGTCGGAAGAAGCTAAAGATCTCACAGTTGCTTTGGAGGATTATCGTGATGCCATGAGAAAGTCAATGCAGAAACAAATGGCTGCAAGGACAAATGTGCAACAGCCTGTCGAGGTCAACACGACAAAAGTCGAGAAGCCCAAACCGGCAAAAGAGAGCTCCAGTTTAACGAAGGAGGACATGCCGAACCGGTCTCTTACAAGACCGTCACATTTACCGCAAAAGACAAAACACGAAGAAGAGAAGCATCTTACAGAATTTCGTAAGATGATGCAGCAATCACAAGAGCAAGGCAAGATAGAACGAGTATATTACTATTGCAGGCAGATATTCTAACACCAGTCCACCAGAGAGGAAGAAAAAGGATCGGCTCCAGCAACAAGTCAAGGACTTCTACAGGAGACAGAACGACGATATTTCCCACTGGAGTCTTCAAGTCATGCAACAACTACCAGTCAAGATTTCGGAGACACGAACTCGAGAGATAATCTGGAGAAGCGGGATTCCTTCGAGAGATCGAGAACGTGTTTGGAAACTGTTAATTGGGAACGCACTCGACGTCACGGCTAAGCAATTTGATGCGCTGCTCGTTAGCTTTCGAGACAAAGATGACGTGCAAAATGGTAGTTCTACTTACGATCAGATCCTTAAAGACGTCGACTGCACTTATCCGGAAGTTAAGCTTTACCAGCGAGGTGGACCACTCCATGAATCCCTAGTGGATATTCTGCGTGCCTATACAGTTTATAGTAAAGGAAATGTGGCATACAATCCTGGCATGAGTGTGAGTGTAGTTCGTACAGCTTCGAATCTTTGATTGACTTATGTATCAGACGATCTCTGGTGCGCTACTACTAAACTTATCAGCACCCGATACATTTTCCGCTTTGGCCAATATAATTGCCCATCAATCCCTTCTAACCTTATATAAGAACGACAGAGAAAAGGTACGCGTTTATTGTTACAATATTTTTACCATACCTGACATAGCTCTAGCTCTCGAAATTCTACCATGCATTTGACAAAGCCTTCGCCACGCATCTTCCATCTTTCCACCATCATTTCGTCTCTGTCCTCGACATCCACTGCGAGAATTATCTCGACGCTCTAATTGTACCTCTTTTCACGCGGCATCTTCCCATGGACTTCATTCCCCGTCTGTGGGACATCCTCTTCCTAGAAATGCTCATTGACTTCCCTCCACCAACGTCCACACATCGAACAATCGGTCCAAACGCTTCAACCTCGCCGTCGTCTTTCGAAGCTTTGCTCATAGCCATCGTTCTGGCGTTTTTTAAATATCTGAACACGAGCTTATTGGTTAACGATAGAGACACTGTGATGCGTATGATCGGCTGGGAGGCGACTTCGATCAAGTTCACACCTATGGACGCGGATATTGATGTTATAACCATAGAACTTGAGTTTATTAGGAACATGAGATGTTTCTTGTAATTAGGCGCTTGTGGTTTGTATATATATATATATTTCACTTTTGTATCATATTAGGATTATTGCATGCAGAATGGGCGAGTCTGGGTTGGAAGAAAATTGCCATTATATTAAGGTACCTATCTGGTATACGAAACCACGCCCACGACCAAAATGAAAGCGTATATTACACAATGCACATCTCGCAGGGCGACTACAAATACTCCTCTAAACTAAGCAACTCCTCTAGGTTTGGATTCTCGCTCGTAATCTCACGACGCGCGGATAATGCCCTATAATTCACGTCACGTTAATCACAATAAGCATCTCGACTCATGCTCAAACCCGTGTCTTACCAATTCAACCGCTGCGTAGCCGTTAAAGACTTCTCTAATTCTGCCGATTTCTCCGCCGCGCAGTTGAGAATAGATTTCGGAAGATCCGCCAACCGAGCGACATTCAAGCTGGACAAGTCGTTAGTCATCAAAAGTTACCAACACGACGATCAGTCAAACGCGGCCCACTCACCCGTATGACCGATGCGCAATTCCAGGGACGGCCCGATACAAAAACGCAATATCTGTTTCGCCATCCTCTGTCTGTCGCTCCATATAACCCATGTAATAATTAGCAACATGTTTTGGATGCCGGTTTGCGAAAGAGCAGAGCATAGGATAGTGTGTGATGAATAGTGTTAGTGCTCTGATGTCCGTGATGAAGTGGGACAGTACGGAGTGGGCAATTGCTACACCATCAATCGGCCCAGTTCTGCGAGACAGTTAGTATAAGTCATCATAAAATTATGAAGCTTTGATCGCCTACCCTCGGCCAACTTCGTCTAACAGGACCAACGACCTTGGAGTAGCTGACCTGATAATGTCGCTGCATTCGTGAAGTTCTACCATAAATGTTGATTCACCCGCCATAATATTGTCGTAGGCTCCCATACTAAGCACGTCAGTAATAAGTCGTTAAATTCGATAGAATTGGCACACCGAGTGTAGACCGCATCCAACACGCCCAATGTCGCTGACTGAGCCGGAACGTAGCAACCAATCTGGCCCATAATCGCAATTAACGCGGTTTGTCTGACAAACGAACTTTTTCCACCTAAAACGACGCATAAACTTAGCAAAGCCCCAATTTTTAACAGTCGGGGCAGAACCGTACCCATATTTGGACCAGTAATAACCATAGCATGCGTGCCGCTCGATGAAATATTAATGTCATTCGGAACGAACGACGATAAAAGTAGCTGCTCAACCATAGGATGCCGCCCGCCTTCAATCTTAATGCACGGCTCGTCCACAAATGTCGGTTTGATATAACAAGGCATTTTCGAAACGGCAACAAGCGAGAGCAGACAGTCGAGTTTCGCTAACGCCTGCACGATATTACGAAAGTCTTGATACTTTTCGGATATCTTGATCAGAAACTGCTTGTAGGATTGCTCGCATGCAATGGTGAGTGCCTCTCGCCGCTGGTCTCTTTCTCTGATAAGACTGATAACTTCCGGTGCATGAAATCGCGATACATTTTTTGTACTCAATAGCAGTCAGCATCGATTTCGGTCAATGTAATGCATTTACATACCCGCTGACTTTGACCCAATTCTTAGGCACTGTACGCAGTTCCTGATTCCGGAGCTCAATTAAGTACTAATGAATGTCAGCAGTCCGTCAATAAAGCGCTAACACGTAGCACAAACATCGTTGCCATTCCACGATGAATACTTAACGTAAGACTTTTTTAACAGCTTCCGAGCCTCAACAATAAAGGTATCAAGTTCATTCTCAACAGATAATATCCCCTAAATCATGAGTATCTACTTCTCATCGATGATCTCGTGTATATACAGGGCAGACTTACTAATTTCTCGTCTTGAATGTCTCGGTACTGGTCCTCGTCCTTAAAAAAATGGTATTTGTCGTTGGTTTGTGCCGCGGTGTGATCAAACTCGCTTAAAAACTCAGAAATCTCAAAGGACATTTTGGGAAGTAATGCAAAGCATTCATTGATTATCTCAGACCTCCATGGTCGCTCGGTGCCCGCTGTTGGAAATGCGCTGCACACCTGATCGAACGCTCGAAGTACTACATATAATTCTGATCGGGTACACTGTAATCGTCAGAACAATTGAAATCACTGTTGATGCGCGATTACGCACCCGTCCATAATGTATTCGAATCAAGCCATTCTCAAGATCCGGCAATTTTGCCAGCAACGAAACTAGCGTTGACCATCTTTCAGATCTACTTTCCTTGACTTCCTCCACCGCCGCAATTCTTAACTCAAGTTGCTCACGATCAATAAGCGGATTTCCGACCCATTTTCGTAGTAATCGTTGGCCAAACCGAGTGCGCGTCTGATCCAATGCCCAAAAGAGGCTTCCTTTTTCAGTGAAGTCTGTCTGATTTCTGTAGATCTCAAGACTGGATAGAGTGTTACCGTTAAGAATCATATGAGATCTCGACTTGAAATCTTCGAAACAGCTTGGTAGCTCAAATATTCCTTCCAGTTTGTATTCTTTCAGAAATTCAATCATCGCAGATAGGCAGACAATCACTGAAGCGGGTAACGATTGGGTATACTCAAGAACGTCTATACAAGTGTGTCAGAATACACGACCAGAAATATTGTTTACCGGGGCCCACCTCCAATCTTCTTGTCCGCATCGTCCGATTGCCAGCTTTGCATCTTATTTCCGTAGAATCGAGTCAGTTGGTCGCGAGCATTCTCAACCGACGGTTTATCTATTCGCTCGCTTCTAATGTTTTCCGAAGAAACTTTATGATGAGATGCGACTGTCTTCAGGACTTTCTCCGATTCCTTGGTTATATCTCCAATGAGGACAATTTCGCATGGCTGGATATGCAGTAATCGGGTCTCCAGCTCACCGCGCATGAACCCGTCCTCGAATTCTTCAAATATAACTTGTCCTGTTGATGGCGACAACGCTATTATTCCAATTGCAACATTTTGATTGTTGCCGAACGACTCCTCGCACATGGAGAATATGAATCCACTCGACTGGCTTTCGCCAACCATGCCACCCATTTTGCTAAAGTCATCCACGATTGTACCTTTAGTATAGACCTCGGCGAGCTCTCTTTTAAAGACAGTGTTTCTGTTACTACCAGCAGCCTTAAGCGCAGCGGTCTCGAGTTGTCGGACAATACCGACTTTGTAACCTTTCTCTGTCAGTCGCTTGGTATGGAAATAAATACGTTCGATTGGCACGATGGAAGAGGCAAACTTTTCGTATGTTGGGTTTGTCGACGTCGCTGGACGATGTCAGTATTATCATTGGCACGGTTATTAACGTCTTCCTACCTTCTTCAATTGTCATCCATCCTGGGATGAATACAATATTTAACTCCCTTGAAGCAACCTGACGATATTCGTTAATATTCATACTCTTCATGGTTGCATATACTGAAAACATACCCTCGCATCCTCGCCGTAAAAGTAAAACTTATAGCCGACCTCAAAGGCAATAATAGTATCCATGTGTTGACGCTTGATGTCGATGTACTGCTGCACCATCGGTGTCAATTTTTTGGGTTTCGCAGTGCTAGCTTTCCCTTTCGAGCCTCTGCTACCGCGAGATGAAGGAGGTTCGGAATCACCTTCTGCTCCAAATCGATTTCGTAAGGCTGAAAAAGTTGAACTCTCTTCCTCGTCGGCATCTTCCTCAGCGGATACTCTGTCCTCGCTCTCCACTGCCGGCGGGTGCACCTCGCCAGACCGTCCTCCTTGAACACTTATCATTGAAAGACGCCTCCGAGCTTCCAGAATGTCCGCTCCGGTTCGACCATTACCGGCGATCTTTCGTCTTTTCGCGGTACGATCGGCATCGTCGACTGCCTCCGCCTCCTGCACCTCTGCGCGCTTCCCAGGTGTATTCACGAAATTCTTTAGTCGATCTAACTTGACCGACGCGAGTTTGTTTTCCACATTTCCGTTGACGGTCCCAAAGTGACTTCTCTTCGGTTGTTGGTAGCTGGATGACGGTGCGTGGTCGCTGCCATTGCCGTTCGTAGCATTGGCGGTCTCACTTGTTACAATGCCATTTTGGAGAGCACTTTCCGACGACGCGCGTAGCTTTGTCGGAACAGAGAAAAACCTATTTATTGTCTGCTGAGATCGGCCGTTATTTGGTTGAGTGGACATTGGTCGCGATGGTTTCGCAAGGGAGATGTTTGAACTACTAGACACGATGCGTTTGGCGCGTAAAGTTGAACGCGTGCAACGCGCACCAAGAATGTCCACTAACAAAATCAATCAAGCTGCACTGAAATGCAGTCATAACAAATGTAATGAAATAGTATATAATATCAACTATGCATTTAGATAAAAGTAAGTCCGCACAACTAACACCGATTTACACAAAAATGCGTCAATGAGGAATATATACAGATCTAGCAGGAAGCCTGCAAAACTTGTCTACAAGCGGCCGGCTCTAACCGTTAGGCATTAGTAGCCTCGTCAATATCGTACAATAAAATGTTCTGCCCATCCCATCTCCAGGTCTCAAAACGCCAGTTTAATTGTTTGTTCCAGTGAATACCATAGCCAGGCCCACTAGAACGGTCGATACCACCTGATCGAGGCATATCCTTAATATACACGAGTCTCGATATACGAGAATGCACCATCGCCATGCTGCACATAGCACATGGCTCATGCGTAGTGATAAGTTGCAAGTTGTGGCAGAGATACGCCTGAGGTGGCGGCTCTTTTGTTGATTGCATTGCGGTGGCTTCGTTCTGTCGTCGCCATAATTCCTTCTCGGCTACCTTTGCTATACACGTCATTGTACTGTGAGCTAACGGATTATTTGAAGATTTCCGAGTGTCTACAGCTGAGGCGACAATTTCGTACGTCGCAGGATCGACAATAAGGGTCGCAACTGGCATCTGGTAAAGTTAGCCTATTAAAGGGGCAGCGACAAAGCACCACACAACATACCTCACCCTCGTTATTAGCTTTCTCTGTAAGCTCAAGCAATTTCTCTATATATCGCTTGTAGAGATCCTCGTCCTCACTCGGCAACTCCGAAATGCTAAACAAGTTAGGCCGCGCACGGGATCGACATGTTTCCGGTACCACTCACATTGCATGCGGATTTCCCCGCCACATAATAGGCCATGTGCCATCCGACCATTCTTTTGACTGTTGCTTTGTAAGAGCCGGATACTTAGGAGCTTTTCGTATGACAGGAACAAATAGTTTATTGTCATTCATCTTCGCCGCTTGTAGTTCGGTCATTGACAGAAGCATACGCTTGATTTCGTCTTCGGACGGCACGGCGTCAATCGAACATATCAGTAAATTCAGAACAACTTGGTCTGATGCTTTAAGAACTGAGCCTTGTTGTTCAACTTCAGCCTCTTTTACCAGACGCCGTAAGTGCAGTAATGAATGAGGGTCTTTAGGAAGTTCTTGTTTGAGATGCCTAATCCACACAGTTAATATTGTCCAATCAATCGCGATAGCGACGAACATACGAAACAACGGAGGTGGCCATTCGTGCTGGAATAGTAGTGGCCCACACGTCGACTGCGAAGATATTAGTGACTTGGTCGCACTTGCCAGCGAGAAATGCGTGGCCATACCGAGCTCTAGTTCAGTGCGTTCATGTGGCGATTTCACCTGCACAAAAGATCTGGCAGATGAATTTGCTTGCTGGTGACCTTTACTGGAGGCTAGTACACTAGTGACCCTAGCAACTGTTGCGCTCGCAGAGGCGGGTAAACTGGAGGAGAGCGATATGTGATGGCGATGGTGGCGGTTATGGGGTGCCTTATGATGGAGGTAAGTTTCCGTGCCCGTCGACGACACGGTCGTCGTCCGAGAAGACCCAACCGACGGTGGCATTTGAGTAGCAACGACGACCTCGACAGACCACTGTGAAAACAGTCGTGCTATTAAAGTGTTTGCTGCTATGTTGTTGTGGACTTGCCCCTGTTCGATTACTCTACGGGCGCTTTAAGAAAATTCTAACAAAACGAAAATATGTGGAACAAGTGCATTACCCGGCTCCATCGTGTAGTACGGGTAAGTCACTAAGTTAGATTAGCTGGTATATTCCTTAGTATCGTAAGCCTCTAAGCCCATATACAGAGCCATTGGATGTCATTCCACGGACAACTAATCAGTTGCTGGGATATGTCAACTCCTATATATTGTCCAAATCCATTGTCGGGACCTACCGATGGTGAGAGCAGCTGGTCGCGGAGTTTGATTCGGAAGAAACGAGTCATAGGGTCCGAGTCTATGTCAGGGCAGCCCATCGCAAGGTTAGGGCTACTTTACTGTTGATGGGCAACTTTATTGTGAACGACTGGGTTAGGTTATTGTTGCAGAAAGGCAGCGGGTTATTCGAAACTCTGGGTGCGCGTCAACGAACGTTTTCCTTGGCACGTGGCTGTGGAAGTGGGTTGAAGTACGTTGTAGAGGGGGGGAAAATTAATAAGTAGAAAATAAGTGGGTTTGACCTACTTATTTTTTTGTGTGGGCAATTATTTTCTAATTATTTTCTGAAAAATTAAGTGACGTGGCGTTTGGATTACCTCACTTATTTTCCACTTGTAAGAAAAATAATTGGGAATCCAAACGCACCCTTAGTCTCGCTCACTCGGCTTGCTCAAACTCCCAATGCCATCGATCGACGTTGTGTGACTCTCACAGTCGGCTAACTTGTTTTCGCGTATTGCGAACGTTTTCAGCATTTTTTTCCCTTCGCAGCTCTCTTCATTGGCCTATCTCCTACATTATCGCGAGTATTCCTAATTCTTCGAATATAGAGCAAGGATCTTGAGTTGATATTTTGCATAATAAGTCGTGAAGGAATCTAAAATGTCCCCGCCAGCAGCTATGCCAGTATGTGACATACAACATTTGCACAGAGATTGCACGCAGATTGCATGGCGCTCTGAGCAGGTGAAATCGGAACTTCGCTGATGTGGACGTTAATACAGATGTTCAATGCCGAAGGCTTCAGACAGACGAAGTCTGCAGCTTCTAGTATAAGCGGCTTCAATGACGAACCCGAGGATGTTCGAAGTACGTTGTCCAGAGTGATATTACTGCTGGGTGCAATGCTTACAGCGTATTTAGTTGTCGGATACGATCCTCTAGTGCCCCCTGCGCTGCTTCAGCTCGAATTCCCTGCTGTATGTTGTCCGCTTGTATGCGCTTATCGTGAAAATTGTGTGCTAACATGGCATAGTCACAGCAATCAATTGAGACCGTTATTCGCGGTCGAAAAGGCGCCATTAAAATTCTCACCCAGAAATCTGACAAGCTACTGGTCGTTGTTGGGCCTTGCTCGATTCATGATCCCGAAGCCGCCTATGACTACGCACATAGACTACGACAACTCGCCGACCGACTGAAAGACGATCTTTTGATCGTCATGCGGGCATACCTCGAGAAGCCTCGGACTACTGTCGGCTGGAAGGGTCTGATTAATGACCCGGACATTGACGAGTCGTTCCAGATCAATAAGGGCCTCCGTGTCAGCCGTCAGCTCTTCTGCAAGCTCACCGACATGGGCATTCCTATCGCGTCGGAGATGCTTGACACTATTAGCCCGCAGTTCCTTGCTGATCTTTTGTCGGTTGGCGCGATTGGTGCCAGAACCACTGAGTCTCAGCTCCACCGAGAACTTGCCTCGGGTGTCTCGTTCCCCGTCGGTTTCAAAAACGGCACTGACGGCTCGCTTGACGTTGCTATTTCTGCCGTTCGCGCTGCTTCTCAGCCGCATCATTTTATGGGTGTTACCAAGCAGGGTCTCGCTGCAATCACGACCACGAAGGGTAACGAACACTGCTTTGTCATTCTCCGAGGCGGCAAACGCGGCCCAAATTTCGATGCTGAGCACATTCAAGACGCGAAGTCGAAGCTCCCTGCTGGAACCTTGCTGATGGTCGATTGCTCCCACGGCAACTCTAATAAGGACTATCGAAATCAACCTAAGGTGGCTAAGTGCGTTGCTGACCAGATTCGCCAGGGCGAGGATATCATTATGGGTCTTATGATTGAGAGCAATATTGGACCTGGACGACAGGACGTTCCTCCTCACGCAGGCAAGGAAATGCTTAAGTACGGTGTCAGTATTACCGATGCGTGCGTGGCTTGGGAAGATACTGTCCCCATGCTTGAAGACCTTGCCGATGCCGTGAGATGCAGAAGAGCTGTCCTTGCAGCTCGGAATGCTGCTGAGGTGGCGCAAATTAATTAGACGATGGTCCCGTGAAGTAGAAGATGTTAGGCTCCGGGTCCTTGCTTGGCCTATCAAATATTTTGGGTTCAGGAGGTTTTGTCTTTAGGTCATCTTTATTTTTGGCCTTTGCGGATGCAGTTGCGCTGTATCGTGAAAATTGTTGCTTTGGCTGCTTAGACTCAGGCACAGTACTCATTTTAGCTATGCTAATGTATAGTATGTAACATGTCAAATAGTATGAATCAAAAGTTTTATTCCCGTTATCCGACCCAAATTAGCGATTATTCTATAGAAACCTGAGCAACTTTTCATGCTTATCAATAATATGAAGCCAAAATCGTCCGTTTAACGCGACACGTCTAAACGGTCAGCTCAACCTTCTCTGACGTCAGACGCTCCTTAAAGGTAGCAAGAGCGTCAGCAACTGTGACCTTGACGAACTTCTCAGTCTGCTGAGGAGCACGGCCAACGAAGGTCGAGGGATCAAGCAACTTATCGAGCTCATCCCAGATAGGAGTAAAGTACTCGTCTCGCTTAACACGCTCAATAAGATCGTTATCACCGCCTTCTTCCTTGACCACACGAGCAGCCTGGTGGGAAAGCACACGGATCTTCTCATGGCACTCTTGTCTGCTCTCGCCCTTCTGGACCATGGCCATGATAATGTTCTCGGTAGCCATGAATGGCAACTCGCTGTTGATACGTCTCTCTATGACCTTAGGATAAACCACAAGACCGGACGTGATGTTAAGAAGGGTGGAGAGGATAATATCACCTGTCAAAAAAGCCGATGGGATAGAAACCCGTCGAATAGCACTATCATCAAGCGTACGCTCGAACCACTGAACAGAGGCAGTCTGAACGGTGTCCTGGAACAGACCGGTGAGATGACGAGCAAGCGAGCACACACGCTCACATCGCATTGGGTTACGCTTGTACGCCATGGCGCTCGATCCGATCTGCGTGCTCTCGAAAGGTTCCTCGATTTCCTTGAGATTGGCTAATAGACGCAAATCAGTGGCCATCTTGTGAGCAGTAGCGCCGAGCGAAGCTAGTGGGCCGAGAACATCAATATCGATTTTTCGGGAGTAAGTCTGACCAGTAACGGGATAAGCGTACTTAAATCCCAGTAACTCAACAACGAGCTGGTCGAGCTCCTCGACCTAAATTATACGTTAACATGACCATCGATTCAACGAATCGAGTGTCAGACAAACCTTGTCGTGGTCACCGTCAAAGAGAGCAAGGAAGGAAGCTTGAGTGCCAGTAGTTCCCTTTACACCTCTCAGTCCAATATCGTCTCTCGCTCGCTGAATATTACGCAAGTCCCAGAGAAGTTCCTGAATCCAAAGCGTGGCACGCTTGCCAACCGTGGTCAACTGCGCAGGCTGAAAGTGAGTCCAGCCGAGAACAGGCATATCCTTGTATTCCAGAGCAAACACGGACAACCGGTCAATGACATTGACAAGCTTTGTAAGCAGAAGATCGCAAGCATCCCGGAGGAAGATCAAGTCGGCATTGTCGGTAACGAAGCAAGAAGTCGCTCCAAGGTGGATGACACCTGCAGCAGCCGGAGCAGCAACACCGTACACGTGAACGTGTGACATAACATCGTGACGGACAATCTTCTCTTGAGCAGAAGCGGCATCAATCTCCTCATCGGTAATAGTAACATGGGCACGCAATTGGTCAATTGCCTCGTCTGTGATGGCGGTTAGACCGAGCTGCTTCTCCGCAATAGCCAAATTCAGCCAAAGCTTCCGCCAAGTTGAGTATCGAGTCCTTGGAGAAAACAAACTAGACATCTCCTTCGACGCATATCGCGACGACAAGGGTGAAGCATAGCTGTCAAACTTGGACATTGTTAATAATACCTACTAGACAATTGCGTGTGACACACTGCAAATTCGGATGCATTGTGAAATAGTGAAATATTCAAGCTCTGCGTTTTTGACTTTTGCCGATGACCAATGCGGCTCAAAGCACGTGATGTTTAGTTATATCTTAGTCATTATGATTCCGTTGTCTTCGAACGAGTTAGGGCTATGTTGTTGGGACGTGACTGCGTTTCGAACAACCCATAACTAACTGAACGGAAATTGTATACCCAGACACAACCTCGACTTTCGAGTTGGTAGGGGATAGGGTTTGTTAAGATCTGGGTACCGTTCTAAGTAATTTGTTCCTCTCCTGTCTGCTTCGCGTCTCATTTACCGCAACAACAACTACATTCACATCTATACAATGCCACCAAAATCAGCTAAGGGTCCGCAGGGTATGTTAGCGCGGTTGTGTAGAATCGTTGATGATAATTAGAGGTAAATGTCGAGAACACTGACGAGAGTCGTGCAGAGAACATTTCCCTTGGTCCTCAGATCAGAGATGGTGAGCTCGTCTTCGGCGTTGCTCGTATCTGTATGTTAGCTTGAATAATTATTGGTAGTGGTTAATTGCATACGGTGGGCTAATATGATGTGAAAGTTGCGTCTTTCAATGATACGTTTGTCCACGTCACAGATCTCAGGTGCGTTTATTTCGCTCAGCTTTCACAAACATAATTATAGGAAATTGTTGTGAGCGGAAAGTTTTAGTCGTAATGCTGACGGATGGTGATTACAGTGGACGTGAAACTATTGCCCGAGTTACTGGTGGAATGAAGGTCAAGGCTGACCGTGATGAGTCCTCTCCGTACGCTGCCATGTTGGCTGCACAAGACGTCGCTGCCCGCTGCAAGGAGCTCGGCATCACTGCCCTTCACGTTAAGATCAGAGCCACTGGTGGCACCGGCTCCAAAACTCCTGGCCCTGGTGCTCAGAGTGCGTTGAGAGCTCTTGCCCGAGCAGGCATGCGTATTGGACGTATCGAGGACGTCACCCCTGTCCCATCAGATTCTACCCGTATGTGCCCTCTTTTATATACGTTACGTTGATGCGGATGCTAATGCATTTACAGGTCGGAAGGGTGGTCGCAGAGGTCGCAGATTGTGAACAGCATCCGCATTTCGCTTTCTCCTACTCGTCATGTTCCTCTATGTGTCATCTCATGATATTTAAAACGGTGGTTTTATATATAAAAGCTAATAAATTGGAGCTTACGGTGTACCATTAATATGAATGCGTTTCTCATCAATCACAGTGCATCAGCAACTATAAGGCTTTATTTAACTCCGTCTTCGCTAAAAAGTACAACTAATGATCTAAAAATACAGAATGGTCCATGGATGCAAGTGGGACGACACAGGGTGACGAAACTGTGTGAATACAAACATGATTTTTATAGAAACCAACATAAATCACAGTAAATCCTACCGGTGTCATCAAGCGAAAATACATTCATAGTCATGAATCATCATACACGTAACTTTTTGGGGTTTGCGCTCTGTTTCTGTTTCAAACGACCTGAAGGTGATATGAGCATATCTTGGTCATCGTGGAAAACAGACTCGCTTTCAGACACGGTGGATGCTGACGAACGACGTCTTCTATGTTTCAATGTCTTTCGGGGCGTTAACGGGGATTCGCTTTCCTGAGTCTCTAGGTTCAGTTTTCTTGGCGACCTCCTCTCGTTAATACTTCGGAATGTTGCTAGAGCGACTGGGGACGATGGAACCTCAATAGTCTCGTCTGGGTCGAAATTGTCGGTATTCTCAGACTTTCTGAACGCGCTGGTAGCTCTCTCCAACGTATTAAGATCCTCGCCATTGTCGACTATTTGTTCTGTCGTAGCTTTGTTATCATTACTGATATCTGCTTTCGACTCTGCGTTTTTCATCCTCGAATGGCTTGTGGTGGGAGCTAGTGCCTCCTCCGCATCCTCAAACTGGTCATCTAGTTCTGTATCTGTATGCTCTACATCCGTAGCTGAAACATCAGTGTCTGATTCTGCAGCCTGTGTGGTCACTGACTCCTGTGCTACGACTCGTTGAGCTGTGGGAATTGCTGATGCCGAAGATATAGCTCCGACCTCTTTCTCCGGATGTGCAGTCCGGCGCTCGCTTGTCTCCTGACAAGATGTTTGTTCATCCGAGCTTTCCATCTGTTGCTGACTCAAGACCTGCGAAGCTAGTATTCCCAGAGCAGCTAAGGCACCTTCGTCGTCATTGCTCCCAGCTCGTTGTTTGCTATTATGATTCTGACCATCACGAGCAACACCAGCAAGCGATGAACCTCCTTGTACGCGACCGTCCCGTTGTAGTCGGCCCTCTCCTAATCGTTGCCTGAGCCGATCAATCTCCATTTCTTTTCCCTCGAGCATCTTTTGCGTCTCAAAAAGTCGGCTCTTGGCACGAATGAGCCGCCACCGATACTTGTCCGCTTCAATTCTAGCTGCCATTTCACTTTCTGACGGTTTCTGATCTGACGGTCGAGCACGCAACAGATTGACTCGCAATATGTCTACTTGCCGCTTTATTATGAAGTTCTCGACCTGATAACGCTTAAGCGATTCTTCAGTTTCAAATCTCAGCACCCTAGAATCGAAGCGGTACCGAGTGGAGGCTGTTCGGGCCACACTAAGAGAAGACCGCAGACGCCGGATAGCAGCATTTGCTCGGAAAAGCTTGGCGGGATAAGTATTAGTCAAAATACCTATAAGCGGACGATAAAATCTTAAGTACCTGATGTTGTGCATTAGTCTGATCCATTTCTCTGATTGCCGCCGACGGTAGGTCTTCCCAGTCCTCCTAGAAGCTGTCAGAGTTACAATTCTGATAGAACCAAAGCCAACCATACTTCGTCTGCAGGGTCGCTTGCAATGGTCTGCCCTCTCGGCGAGGAAGCAGTCACATTTGAACCTGCTGCTCGCGAGGAACCACTTGAGCCGGTCGTGGAGGAAGGTGAAAATATTTGTGCGGTAGAGCTCGATGACAATCTTAGAGGAGGTGCCATTGGTGTAGTCCCTTGGAGTGGTGCTGGTGCAAGTGGTCGAAAACGGGAGACGAGCGGCTGTGGAGAGCTTAGCGTTGGCGTTGCTGAATTCTGATCTTGCCCTGAGGAGGGACTGTGCGATAACGTCGCTGTAGATCTGGACGATATATTTTCGGGCGAAGTCGACGTAGTCGTAAATGGAGGCGGTGTGATTACAACTGGCGAAGACGGCATCTGTCTCTCAGCCAATCCTAACGACTGCTCTGGTCGGGACAGAGTATTTGGTTTTGCGCTATCCACTGGTGCAGCTGTGTGGATCGCTTTAACTTTGCCTAATTTCGACTGGATCTGGATAGGTTCAGATGGACTCTTTTTCAGATGCAAAGTTGCTCGCAGACGTGGTTGCAGTTACTGAGCCCCAGGGTACGACGTTTGGCCACTTGGATAAGCAATATCAATTTGCGGATTCGAAGGAATACTGTATGGACGGTATACTTTATTGTAGGGAGGATAAGCCGGCAAGCCGTAAGGGATCACGTTGAGTACAGCCAGTCCCGGACGCACTCGAATGTGGGAATAGCGCGGCAGTCCCGACGAGGTGTAAATGCGCCTTCTTGACTACTCTGTTGTGCAATGTCACCGACGTATGTTGGACTGCACGACACACTAGGAAAGCCTATCGGCTGCCCGATATGCAACTGGGTTGCGATGATTGTGAAAGGGACCGTCGATACGAGTGCTGCTCTTGCTCATGCGCCGAAGAAGTTCTGAGTTCAAATGTCAATAAACCACAAAACATGTAACATGAAAGAGACTACTCACCCATTAACAAATTGATTCACTGAAGATCAAACTACGAGCAGGAGGCCGATAGATAGACCTTGCCGATTTCGCCATGTTGACTCAGGGGTTTTGGATAAGATTTGCTAACGACTCCATTGCGCGAAGCAAGCCTAAAGCAGCGCGCTGTCTCGCCTCGTCCGAACAGCGCGCCTCAAAATTCTTGCTTGTTTTGGTGTCAAAACTTGAAGAAAAATAGCCACACCCTTACCCTACATTACTCCAACTCGTTCTGTTCGCAGTAACTGAAGTAGGTTTATAATTCCTTGATTTGGTCTAGTTGAAACCCTTTTGCGCGTTACATTCTCTGAGTCCCCTTGCCCTCCTAGTTTACATCTTGCAAAACGCGTTTGCTTCTACGCGTTCTGTTTACCGCCTTCAAATTCCTTCAGTCATTACTCTCTTGTACACTACAAACAGTTTTTCACTCATCGCAGATATGGAAGTGTCCGACGTTGCTCTACCAGGATCGCAGTATTGTCAAAAGTGTGCGTCTTGCCGCACTTTGGTGTGTGCGAGACATTTCACGAACTACAACAAATGTTTGTCGGCAGTGGGGGTAGACTTGTAAAGAGTTGTGAAAGATGTCGGGACAATGCAAGTATGTCGGTAACTCTCGGGCTAAACGACGGAAGTTCACTGCTAATAATTCACTAGAGACAGGTGTCGAGCTGGTTCTGCAGCAAGGCTAGCACGCCATCCCACACTGGAGACTTCTGCTCGTACGCCCTGTATACAAACCTGACGGCCACTCCAAAGCATTGTCCAGCACCTCGTACGTGTAGTTTGATAAGCGCGGGAATGGACGACAGGATCGTTGAGGCGGAGTCCAAAAACTCCATGTTTAGGTTGTATTTAGTGTCCATGGCGGCACACTATAAAATGTTCGTAGGGAGAGGTCTGGGAAGGCTACCTAACAAAATAGCTGTACTGCTGGAATCAATAACTAGACTGACTGGACAGCGCATACTTCCTTAAAGTTTTGACACCAAAATAATGGCGTGTGTATGCGCATATTGGCGTATCGCCGCAAATACGCAATCATGTGACTACACGTGACTGCAATTTGTTGTTTGTTTACAGATTTTGGATACTCGCTTGTCTATGTCCGCAATTTCAAACTATATTAATTGTCGCCTAATATCATCGACCACCTCCCGAAAATTCATACAGCGGCAAATGTCAGCATGTCTCCTGGGACGCCCCCAGATGCTGTGCAGCGGTCGCATTCTCGATTGCCCATTTCGACGGCAAACAAAACGCGCATCCGCCCAGTATGCGATTCCAATATTTTATCGTCTTCCCGTGCAAGCAGCTTTGCGGAACGACTGGATTCCCAACGAAAGAATCGACTAGGAGAACCACGCAGTTTAACGGGGTCATCTACTACTCTTAACCTCAGACTGGAATCTGTTCGGGATAGAAATCACCGCAGATCAATTTCATTGTCGGACGCGTTCACATCGCTTGAGCGATCTACCCCAATTCCCAGCTATACTCATGTACAGGCAGCACGACGACCGGCAATTCCTATCCGATCGGGGTCCTCTATGTCACAGCAGTGTTCTCGAATGGAGCAAGAAAGACCGCAAGTCTTGATTCCATGCTCCGAAAATAGAACGGGTGCGGCGGCTGCGGATCAAAGGATATCGAGAGGTCCGATGACAAGATCAAAGGCAATTAATGAGAAGCATTCTTCCGAGGCGTCCAGTATTTTCCGTCGATATGGCACGCCTTCGTCTACAATTGATTTGCAGCCATCACCCTTGCGCACTCAATCCTCACAATTCAAACGACCGATCCAGCACGCAACGAAATCGACAAGTTCTTCCACTCCGGCATGTACAACACGAATGCCAATCCGACCGCTGTCAATGGTCGAAACACCTTCCACATATGCGTCAATATCGACGAAACCAGCAACCGGGACGTATTCAAATTTCAGGCGGCCAATTTCGTCCATGTCAATTGCATCTTCGTCGCCCACCACAGTCAAGCGGCGAACGGCTTCTAGCGCTACTACTACCGCAACCATCATGCCTCCACAGACTGCTCGTGGGGCCATTATCCGCCAGGTAGACCCATTGAAAAAAGATGACGGATCCGTGCAAACTGCCAAAACCAAAAGACTGGTTTCGGGGGCAACCTCATCGCGGCCACGCGTGGATCAGACACCATCGCGTGTTGTAAGACCATTGGCAGCTACAATTGGAGCTTCCCCTCCAAGAAAAATTACGAGGTCAATTGCAGCTAGCGGCAGAGTGACTGAGAATTTGACTGTCGGTTCAAAAGAAACGGTTCCTCCAGTCCAAAGTTTTCCAAAATCACGTATGAGTTCAGAGCAGGTGAAATCAACATCTTCTCATTCTGCCATTGAGATAGCCAGTCCTCCAGCGCGTCGGATAGCTCACGCCAAAGCTAGATTGCTTAGCCAAAAGGAAAGGCGCCAAACTGTGTCTCAACACGGTCAGACTGCTGCAGATAAGCCGACGATATGCGACATTCGAGATAGCTCTCAGAAAGCTATCGATTCTTTCGATCTAAAAGGAGAGAATGATGTGTCCTGGGAAGTTCTTAAAAGGATACAAGAGGCTTTATCAACCGGCAAGCTGGAGCTATCACACCTTGAGCTTCCAGATATTCCAGATGAGCTGTACCAGTTTTTCGAAAATGGGCAGGAAAACTGTGTCATTCACTTCAAGCACGAAGGCACCACCACGTTGAATTCTTTCGCTGCCACCGACAATTCGATAGAGAAGCTGGACGTACGTTTCGCTGAAGTGTTCTCGCATTTGGTCTCCGTTGACGTATGTTTGGGATGGTCCTAGGTCCCGAAAGGAGGCTAACATGATACAGTTGCGTCATAACGGACTGAGGAAACTGCCGCCGTCGATGAGTAGACTACACTCACTCAAGGTTTTAAACCTTGGCGCCAATAAGCTCACGAATGAGTCGCTATCCGTGTTATTTACAATCAGCTCGCTTGTGGATCTCGATCTTCAGTCCAATAGGTTGGACGGGGAACTTCCGTCGTCCTTGTGCAACTTATCGTCGCTAGAGGCTCTTAATGTGAGCGTCAATGAATTCTCCTCCATTGCACCAACAGCATTTAGAGGTTTATGTAACCTCAAAAGGTTGAATATCAAGTCGAACAAGCTTAGAACGTTCCCCTTTTGCTCGATAGAAAACGTCCCTATTATCGAGATTAATTTATCGTACAATAGAATATCTGGAAGTCTTATATCGATTGACAGACTATCCCGATTTTCTGAACTGCGTGTCTTGAAGGTCAACCATAATCAAATTAAGGTTGTATCGGACTTTGCTATTATTTTACCATCCTTAGAGATCCTAGATCTGAATTCGAATATGGTATCCTCTTTGGGAATGCTGCTTATATGTACTCCGAGTTTGGCTCAACTGCATATTGCACGAAATATGATGCCAGATTTACCAGAGGGTATCACTGAACTGCCGAATTTGAAGATACTTGACATATCGTATAACTTGTTTTTGAATTTGGATCCCAGGCTTGGACTTATTGATTCTTTGGAGTCACTAAGGTGGGATGGGAACAGAGTCGGGGAACGGTCGTTGGCGGCAATGGATACGAAGGATGTCAAAACGAGATTGCGTGCACGCTACGAGAAGGAAATATCGGCAAAGGAACGACAGGATGAGCATGGGATTAGCGACGACTTACTAGAAATCGCTGTGCAAAAGCGTCTGACGAGGTCCAAACTAAAAGTCAAGGCATTAGACCTCTCTGGGCGTGAATATTCAGATTTCCCGGATCGACTTGTGGAACAGTATATGCCAGCGAAATATTGTCGATATGGAAGCGACGCTTTTACCGACCTCCATTTGCAAAGAAACAAGTTTTCAACAATCCCGAATGCTATAATGTCGTTTGCCTTTGCTGACACGCTACAACGTATCGACATATCTCACAACAACCTTGGAGACGAGGCTTTCATGTCACCAGTCTCGTTGAGTTCTTTGTTAGAGTTGAATTTGTCGTGCAATTCAATCAATTCTCTAATCATGTTCGTGGCCAATTTTCAGCTTCGGAGCCTGCAGAAACTAGACATGTCCTTCAACAAGATCCACGATATTCCACTTAACTTGGTCAAGGCATTCTCGACTCTGGAAGAACTGAATTTGCATGAGAACAAGATATCGGAGATCGATGCAGATGCATTCAACGGACTCGAGAAGATTGATCTTTCCAACAATTCAATCGGCTATCTGCCCCCTGAGCTTGGCAAAATTAAGACAATTGTGGAATTGAAGGTACAGGGGAACACATTCAAAACACCGCGATGGCAAATCGTGCAGAAAGGTACCGACGCTTTGATGCATTGGCTCAGATTGCGACTGCCCGAAGACAATGATGGGCCAGAGGATCATGAGATGTAGCGTCAAGCACAGAACAATATATGGTGTACTTTTATTATTTTCAACGCATTTATGGAGTATTGATTTTTGGGTCGGTTGTAAAGTAGTTCATGAGGAGATAAATATTGGATTTATTAGCATACAGCTATTATACATGCACAAGTTTTTACCAAAAAAGACAGTCAGACACCAACCCAATGCTATACTTATTTACCACATCATAAATCAACTACGACTGGCGCATACTCGCCACGTTCCTCTTCCGCGTCATCGCTGTCGTCTGCGGCGCCAAACCCCGAAGGTCCATCATCGTCGTCACTGCCGTAGTGGTGCATTTTCTCAAAACCGTTACTTGATGTGCCAGAGAGAACGCCAAGGATACTCTCTTGCCGCAGTCGACTCCGTGCTGTGCCACTGAAATCCATATCTAGTCCGAACCTTGCCTCCAAAAGATTTCCAATACCTTCGATCTGATGCAACATGGCCTCCTTCACATCAGATGTCATAGCAGTGATTTCAGATTCTGAAGATGTCGGTTCCGGGCCAAAAAACCCGTTGAAAGGATATATCAGGGTCTTGCGTAGTTCCCGCAATTGACTCTTCACAAAATTAGATCCAAGCAAGTCAGTGAAGTAAACTTCTGGAATACACATAAAATGAGCGTATATAATGGTCAAAAACTTTCGATAGAATTCGGGCCGTGAAGACACGGCCGACTTGCTGCTACAGAGCAACTCCAAGATGCGTTTCCATTGCTCTGCAGCTGAGTAGTTTGCTAGTAGGACCAGCAAAATAAAGGATAACTGAAGCTCTGCCAGAACCGCATTATAGTCTACCCAAAATATGAGTCAGCAAGGGCGATTTATGTGTAGAACTAGCAACAGGCATACCCCCGTTACGCTCTTTGGAGACCAAATCTCCGAGGAACCAACTTCTGTCCAACGCAGCCGTCGTCAGCTCGCGTCCAGTAGCGCCTTCTCTCCATGTCCGCTGTCTCTTGAGGTCGAAATTCAAAAACCTGAATGAATCGGTGTCATCTAATAGCACTGAACTTTTACTGCTCGATGAGGCCCTCGATATAGCTTGACTTAAGAGTAATGAGTCTGTCGAGGACGCGGTAATTGAAGAAACTGGGACACCTTTTCTATATGACACCGGAAGATATGTCGACAATAGCTCGGGATTCAGCTGAGTCGTCAGGTCAGCAAACTCCGGGGATGACTGTGGATATGGAAGGAGATGAGGATAGAGTCTCAACAGGGCTGCAGATTCATTAGTTATTGACATCTAAACTTGTAATCATCCACTTCTACATACCAATATCGTCGACTTCACGCTTAGACATTACAAATTCTTCTGCTTCGTCGTCCCACGTCATGCAAAGTGTTTTACCCTCGCTGGCTTCAAAAAAGACTGCCATCCGCAGATTCATATTGCTCAGAACAATATTTTCCGAATCTTTCACCGCCTGCCTCTCAGATATAATATTATCATTGCCATCTTCATCGTCAATGTTCGTTAATCTAGAACTGGTGGGAGTAGCATTTCCTATCCCAGTCATGCCAGGAGCTGGAGGGCTCCAATGCAAGATATGAATACCATCAGGAATGAGCTTGATCCCATTGAACTCTGCTGTTGACGTAAAAAATTGCAGATCAATTCCTAACAGACATTTATCCGGAATATTGTGAAGTATTAATGTCGTTTTCGGCGGTGGCGAGGGCATTGACGGTATTGCGGAGGATGGATAAGATATAAGCCAGGGGCCAAGTTATCGTGAAGTGTCAAGAGTTTCACAGAGTTTACTCTAAAATATACCGACTTTCATTCAGTGCTGTCGCAATTCCAGACAATCACGACCACTTCTTAAGTTCTTATAAGACATATCTACGACGGTATAATCATTGACGGTTCCATCACGGAACGAAGAGAACGAAATCGCTGTGTTAGTGGCCCGCAAGATATGTGGTGTATGACGAGAGGCGCTCATGCGTATCCATAACCGCCGAACATGAGTGATGTGAATAAGGTGGCTTCGGTAACGGTACAACTCCGAGATGCGGAAGAAATTTATCGCTTCAGATACTCCTGAAGGTGGTGGAGTGCAGTGCATTCGCAGGCTGCAATTGCCAGCAACTAATGGTCCACACAACCAGAAGGACAACGGCAAACGTTAGCTTAACGTACCTGGAAACTTCAGAAGATTATGCGACCCAATAACTTTTATTCAAATTATGTCATAATACAAGGATAGCTAATACATATATATATGGAAAATTCTGAGGACAAGGGTGTTTAACGGTATGATTTCTGGTAACGAGCACGAGCACCTGGACCACCAAACTATATAAGGCAAATTCGTCAGTATGTCAGAATACTAGAAAATATTCAACTATTCCAGTATTGCGTACCTTCTTTGGCTCGGAGTGTCTAGAATCTGCGATAAGGAGGGTACGGTCGTAGGCGATGAGGGCCTTCTTTAGCTCGTTCTTGCTCTGCTCATCAACGTACTTCTGGTGGTAGGCGACAATAGCCTTGGCGATAGCTTGACGAATAGCATAGATCTGAGAAACGTGACCACCACCGGTGACTCGGACACGGATGTCAATGTTGGCGAACTTATCAAGACCGACAATGAGGAGGGGCTCGTAGACCTTTAAATACACAACACGTTAACCCCAATATTCTTCTTTCCTAGCTATACGTTCGAACGAAAGAAGGGCCTGTAATTACCTTGAAGCGGAGGATCTCAGGCTCAACAAGAGCAATAGGGGAACCGTTGACCTTCAGGATGCCCTTGCCCGCCTACAATCAATTATTCGTGTCAGAACTGAAGATATCATTGCACTATCGATGGCATCGATCTCAAGTAGTCAAGTGAAACGTTGGAGATGTCGTACCTTGGCGTAAGCGACAGCAGTCGCGGACTTCTTCTTTCCGAAGGTCTGCGACCGAGAGATTAGTCGAAAGTCTTTAAATATACCAAATCTTCAACGTACCTGAACGCTTTGAATCTCTGACATTTCGTGTGTTTCTGAAGACCTGTCGGACAGTATATCGTGTTACAGGGCTTCCTTCTGAGGACATTCGATTTTGGCGGTGTGTTTTCAGCCGCTTGGGAGCAGCTAGTTTCGACCAAGAAAAGCAGTCACAGGCCTAACCCTAAGGATCGGTCCCAGTAAGCCCTACATTGCACAGTCAGGGACCGACACAACACCGCACTTGATCACCAAACGTTCGAGGCTTGCGCTCAGAAGAAACGATCTATCGATACACCTGTCGACTCTGAGCCGTTGCCAGTTCCACAACATTAAATATGGGTATGTTAAATTTTCACAGTTCTTATTGGCTTATTATTGGTATTGGTGTTAATAATTATTTAGCTATTGCGAAGAACTATCCCATCCTCTCCAACCATTTCCGAAAGGTTAGTTCCGACTCGAGATGCTAGATGACGACGCATTATTCGATCAACTATTAGTGCAATGCGTTCTATGACATGATGATTCAGGGACTAATATGTTTTGGTGTAGCACTGGCAGACTCGGGTTCGTGTCCACTTCGATCAGCCTGGACGCAAGCTCCGACGCAGAACCGCTCGTGTCAAGAAAGCTGCTCTGGTTGCCCCCCGACCTGTTGACTCCTTGCGACCTGTCGTCAGAGCCCCTACTGTCCGCTACAATAGACGTGTCCGTGCTGGCAAGGGCTTCACTTTAGAGGAACTAAAGGTGAATTGATTCTTGATTCAAGCTTTAGTGCATTAGAGGGATTAGAACTTACGTTCGCAAACTTCCTCAGCATTTTATGTAGGCAGTGTTAACAGATTTGCAGATTGCCGGTATTCCCCGTAAGTTCGCGAAGACCATCGGCATTGCTGTTGATCACCGTCGCCAGAACCGTTCTGTTGAGGGTCTTGAGGCAAATGTTGCCAGACTAAAGGAGTACCAAGCTAAGCTTATTGTGTTTCCCCGCAAGGCTGGCAAGCCTAAGAAAGGTGACTCTGAGGCGTCTGAGATCGCTGCTGCCACCCAGGTTTCGACCGCTGCTGTTCTTCCTATCAGTCAGCCCGCGCCAGAGTCTGAGCCCCGCATTGTTACCGAGGAGGCGAAGGCCTTCAACGCGTATACTACTCTCCGCAAGGCTCGTTCTGATGCCAGATTGGTCGGTGTGCGTGAGAAACGGGCCAAGGCTAAGGCTGAAGAGGCCGCAGAGAAGAAAAAGTAAAAGAGGTAGTTGTTTGGAGTGCACGGAGGAACAAATAAAACGAATTGTAAAATTTGGGAATATTAGTCATGTGTTAGCTATGTACATTTCTTAGTTTTTGTAATCTAATGTCATAAAAGAATGGTCTGGCAGATAAACACATGCGTGAATCTAAATGGTGGGAATGTACATTCTACCAGTTTGGTCTCACAATAGGTAACTATGACTACAGATACATTTCATTGCGAACCTCCAGACAACGCCAAAACCATAATGTACAGATTCGTCAACCGCAAAACCGAAACACCAGATAAACCAATCCAAATTACCGAAAAAGGTGAACTTAAACTTCCTCAAACCAATTCCGTACTATAATGCGAGTAGCACGGTACACCCCACGAGTGCGGACGAGAGTATTAAAAATCTCTGGAATTCTGCCGAGAATCTCGTCGTGATCGATATCTTCGTCTATTTGGCATGTTAGTCAACCGCTTGATAGGTAGTGAATTCCGATGAGCACTTACAATAACGTGGCGCACTGATATGAGCCGTCACTCTGCTGCCAACATCGCCGGTAACACCATCCAAGACCAGTTCCCACGCTACAACTAGCTGTAACCCGTTTGAATCACTATCTAATCTTATAACAATCCGTGTTTCGCCTAACCACAGGCCCTTTTCTTCATCTGTGAGCTCCTTATTTATATCGCCCTTTTCATCATCATTGTCATATTCTTTTTGCCGCACTGTCACGTTGGAAATATAAGACGGAAACGTTCTCGCAATTCTTGCCAGAGTTTCAGCACGAATGTTCGCCATTCTTGCAAACTCCGCTACTCCATATAAAAAGCACGATATGTCATATTGCCGCAAATCCTCTGGTCCATCGCCAATCATACGTGCGGTCCATTCCATAATCGTACCGCGAGCCCATAGCGGTTGTATTGACTCCTGTGGCACGAAAAATTCAAGCACCTCAAGATCTGTCTGGTTGACCATGAGTGATAAAGTAAGCGATATTTGGGTATCCGAATGAGTAACTTGTATTCTATGTCTTGCTGTTCGGACGATTGCATTCTCTGAATCCGTTGAGGGCAAAAATGATAACTCAGTACCAAGGGAACGAATAGTTAGACCCGTAATTCGCTGAAGATTCTCGAGATCTAATTCCGGCTCCGGCATATGCGGGAGTAGACTTTCTGACTTAGCGAGATTGGAGGAGTCTGGAATTCGCAGGTCCGAGATAGAGTTCTCATTTGACGACAGTAGTCCTCTGACCAGAGCATCTAATTCGACAGTTGTCGACTTTGCTGACTCTGATTCCAGCTGGGAATTGTGCTCTGCTGCAAAAATCATATGCTCCAATTCGTCTATTTCGTTCTTCACTTGATTAAGTTTCCATAGGAGGGCAACCCTTAGCTCTTCGATTTCGCTTTCTTTTTCCAATGACATCTCTGCAGTCCCACTTAAGAGCCGATCCAAGTCTGAGTGTAAGTTCGCAGACCGTACTGGGGTGGGTCTAATATGTAGAATCTCCATATCTTCGTCGGGCTCAGTGGGATCGTATGCATCTACTTCGGATGCAATTTGACTCAAACTCTTGAACCTCTTCGCTGGCCTCTGCTGGTCTGCACTAGACGTCTGTGCGATATCGACAAGTACGCCTTCTGTCGGCGTGCTCTCGTCTCCAGAGATCCGTATCTGTTTGAGCGGCGACTGTCTTCCGCCATGGTGCTGCCCACTTCTGCGTTGTTGACCTGATGCAGATGTGATTGTTGGCGTCAGATCTTGATAGGTTTGTTGCCGTTTCTGTGGTTTCTGTCTTTGATCGTCTTTAAACAGCGCCGTTGGCGAGGGCGCCGAGGCGGAAAGCATTTGCGCCGATCACAGTTGCCGCTGATCGCGTTGTCAGAACGACGAGTCGGAAGGTATTACCGACTGATCAAGGCTGATCGGGTTACGTTGAGGTAGTTGCAAACTGGGGCAGCGATTCATAGGGTTAGTTTATCCTATCGTGTTGGAATGTTAAAGTTTCGACACCGCCTAAGTAAGAGTATGCTTGTGGTGCAAGTGCGCAATCTACGATGGATGAGGCACTAACGTGGCAATGCTCGAAGCTTACGCGTTTGTTTGTTTACGATATGCTGAGATCGGCAAGTGACCTAGTTTTTGGCCAACTATGCGCGCTTGGCTGCCGGACTGTAAAATAATAATCGATAGTCATGTAGTGTAAGAGAATGGTAGGCCGAGTTCATGCGAAGTGAGCTCGCTGGCCGTGGAAGCCGAATTTTGACTAGCGGAGTACCCCTTTTGTCGTCCGCTGACCGCCGCACTGCCCACATCTGAATTTGACGAACACTTGTCCACACAAAACAAAACCACCAACGCGATCGCTACACCGTCTTCGCTCCCATATCCTCGAAGTCCCTAGTCGCCGCCGCACTCGTGCCTGTTTTCACATGGATGACCGGCCGCGGCTCCCAATTCGTCGCAGCGTCAGCGCCGGACCCCCGGGTCGGTCATACAACAACGCCTCGTCCGACCATACATCTTCCCCACTCAATGATCGCGGGGTCCGAAAATCAGCAATGAGCAATATCTACAAGTCGACAAGTCCAAGCACGACACCACTACCAGTCACGCCGCCTCCTCGGCGCGGTGCAGGCGCGCTAGGTCGGCCACTTTCGTCCTCTGATAGTAACCGCAACAGTAGCGCTCGAAAATCCATTGTAACCAACGCGTCCAGGCATTCAGACGGATCCGGAATCTCGATCAGGTTTTCTATTGCGGCCCGTCCTGCTGGGAGTGCGTACAGATCGTTTTCAGGTGCGAGTGACATTCTGCCCGGAACGTCCAGTGCGGATGATGCAAATAGTGATGTCGTAGATTACGATGAAATCTCACCTGATATTGTCGAATCAGAACCCCAGTTTCCGCTGCCGCTAACTGAGGCGCCACAGGAAGACGTGGAGGAGGAAGGATTCGAAAATGACTACGACCGGGCGGATGCGGCGCGAAGGGGTTATATGGGCATCCCTGGGTTCTACTACGACAACTATAGCAGCAACTACAACTCGTCGGAAGAAGATCCCGACGATTCATCTGTGAGTGAACTGTTTGGAGCGTGTCCATCATCGCCTGTTGATGTGGATGTCATTGATGAGACTGAGTATCATGACCTGCCTGGAGTGGAGCAAATGACACAGCACCAGCAGGATGACGACAACAGTGCGCGTGCTATTGAGTTGAATGGGAACCACCCAACACGGCGGCTTAATGAGCAGCATGGTTTTGCCTACGATGAGAATAGCGATACCGAACAATCAGTCTACGATCTTGACTACATGAATGGAGAGGAGAGTCAACATATTCCGGATTTTGACCAAGATAATAGCATGCAGGATGGCTTGCGCTGGTCGCAGACAGAGCCTGATACAGAACCGACTACAACCCTGGTTCACCCCCCTTTACAGAGACCAGGAGAGACGGCTGCCACATTCGACTTTGTTTATCGTGTCCGAGACATCATATCAGAAGAAGATATCCGCGGGCGACAGGCTCAGATAAGAGCGCGCTCTCAAATGCCAGAACGAGCGCTAATACCGGTGTATTCCGATGGCCTTTCGTTATCAACATTTCCTTATATCAATTCAATAGCACCACTATCGGCCATTGTGCGGCAGCCACCTCGCGGACATTATGCTACAACTGTTGTCGAAGCCAGAGATAGCGTGGTCACAACCATTCTACCGCCTATGCCAACACACCCGCCTGCGATACGAACGGGGATGAGCGCAGTTGTTGGACAGCGCTATGGAAGGCGGAAAATCCAGCTTCAGAACGAGGCGGAGAGCATGACCGACGAGGAAGACATCGATTACCGCCAGTTAGAGGCGCAAGCCCGATCCGAAAGTGAAGAGCAGGCGGATCCCGACTACACGTTGGAAATACTCCGACAACTTCGCGCACACCAGCATGAGGCTTGGCATGACTCAATCTTTACGTTTCAAATGCAGCAAAACACTCCACCGACGATTCCACGCGAGCGAAGAGCATGCAGTAAAAGCATGGCGAGAGTTCTTCTCGTCATTTTCACTATCTTTCCGCCGCTGTGGCTAGTCATGGGTTTCGGCGGACTCGATAATGCTGTCGGTGAGATACCGCGGATAGAACGGATGGTAGCAAGAGTGCTGGGTGCGAGCCTGTTTGTTATGGCCGTAGTTGGCTTGGCAGTAGGGCTGGCAGTAGGTCTTTGATATTAAAGAAGAAGATATGTGTTATACATCCCAGAATTAATTGGTGGTATGTACGGATTTCATGATTTGATGAATGCTACTCATTTGGGTCTATTAGACGGTTTGCTATGTCATATTTGCTTGATAATGTAGTGTTAAATAGTCACTCATTGCCTTTGATTTTGGTTTTTTGATTATTATGTCGCAATTGTATTGGTTTCGGATATCGTCGCTCTTTTGCATATGTCTCTTTTGCATATGTCTTTTCTATGTGAATGCATTCTTGTATATTCCAATTTTCGTGATCAGGTTGTAAAAACTTGACATTTTGGCTTCATTAATTTGCAATGTGTTCTACGTCGGGGTAGGCTCACAATGACGGACTGTCGCCATGACCCAGCCACGGCCCAACTTGCTGCATGTCTTTCGATGACTTGATTCGACGTATGCTGATGTCCGTGGATAAGCAACAGGGACACCTTGCCATCTTTGGAGACGTGCAACAGATATTATACAGACACGAACGTCTCAAATCATTAAATAAACGTTGTTGGCAGTCTGCCTGACGCACGTGACTGCAGTTGCTGTTGAGGCACAACTGTCGCGTTGGATGGCCGATGTCGGTCAACGTCACTTTGCCTCCTCTTTGCCGGCAGCCGGCCCGTTCGCCCCCACAAACGACTACGAAGTACCTCCAACGGTTCGTATCGCACAGGCCCGCTTCTCAACTCCACCTTACACGCACTCCATCTCACTTCACTACCCTGGCACTGCGCAGCCGTTGCATATCCACCCGCGCGATCTCCCACCATGGGAAACACAGCTGCTAAAGAGTCGCGCGAAGGATCCACTCCGGCCGGCTATAGACCGGCAGCAGCCCGTCGCCACTCTTCCGCCTCCGATGTCTCCGCTGCGTCGTCTCAACGCACCTTTCGCTCCCACTCGGGCCACGGTCACCGTGACAATCATGCCGGTGTCGTGTCGTCTACTCGGTCGTCCATTCGCCACGCTCTAAATCTGGACGAGCAGGTCGATGGTGGCTATCTCGTGCCTCAAGGTGTTTACACTGGTCCACAGGACTTCAAAGCTCGGATAGTCAGGCAGCTGCAGGTGTGTTATTTTGCGCAATCCGCACATTCAGGATTTGGAATACTAATGTCTGCCAGGTCGAACGGCGGCTCGCACCGTTCTTCAAAGGACTCGAAGACTACGACGACTCATGGACAGATGAACAGCTGATCGCCGCTGTGCGCGGGCAGCAGATTCCACCCGCAGAACCAGCAGAGATTTCTGTCCCTAATCAGCCCACTCAGCGCGCACGATCGAAGTCGAATGTTGAATCGACTACTACCGGACCTGGCCGCAGGTCCCGGGCAAACACAGCCTCATCTGGCTCGGACAAGAAGCCCGTGGAGGTTGCTCTATACAGAGGCGCTATTGAATGCCCAATTTGCTTCCTTTACTACCCTCCGTATCTCAACTCGACTCGCTGCTGCGACCAGTCCATCTGCAGCGAATGCTTCGTCCAGATCAAGCGCGCTGATCCTCATGTTCCGGAGCACGACAACGAGGGCAACCAATATGACCTCCGCTCGGCGACTCCTTTTGGCATGATCGAACTAATCTCTGATCCTGCTTGTTGCCCGTATTGTACAGAGCCAGACTTCGGTGTAACGTATCAGCCTCCCCCGTTCCGCACCGGTCTCAATTCGTCAGCTGGGGCGGCATTGCGTGCCACTTTGTCACGGCACTCGTCGGCCACAGCTAGTGCGGCGTCTCTCAACAATAACAGCAGCACCGCAAGTGTAAATTCAGGAACTAGTCAGCCTGGCACTACTGTGTCCAAGCGTCGCCAGACTCTCCCGTCATCAGCGTCAGAGGTGGTCACTACAGACCGCATACGGCCCGATTGGGCACTCAAGCTAGCCAACGCGAACGCTCATGCTGCTCGTCGCGCCGCTGCTGCTACTGCGTTGCATTCTGCTGCTTTCTTGGCAGACTCTATTGGTGATGGCAGTACCAGCAGTGCCGGGGGCCGCATGCCAAATAGAAACCGGTTACTGCCTCGGCCGACTGGACTCGACGTTTTGATATCAGGTGGCCATCCCCATGCGTTAAGTACAAGCCCTACGAGTCCTACGAGTCCTTCACGATCTGGCAGTAGATCTTCAGCTGGAACTTCTTCTAGTCCAAGCAGACGAGCTCGTCGCATGGTTGATTTGGAGGAGATGATGGTCATGGAGGTTCGTATACTTTAACTTGGACTTCTTGCTAATAAATGTGAAGAGGTCAACTGAATTGCTGTGCTAATGATATGCTAATTGGGATGCTCTAGGCAATTCGGATATCTCTTTTGGAGGATGAAGCCCGTCAACAGCGCGAGCGAGAGCAGACGCAACGTGGATCCGAAGTTTTAAAGCAACGGCGGGAATCTGCAAGCGCGTCACCATCGGGGACGTCTCCTTCCGCTTCAGCTGCGCAGCCAGCGTCGGCTGAGTCTGCCACGCCGACCGATTCGGCTGCTACTACGATCCCGTATTTTGCGCCAGCAGATGTAGAGGAAACGGCTTCTGCTTCCAGCACTTCACTCATTTCAGCGGCGAGTTCCGCCGAATCAGATCATCCGCTCCAAACACGCCCTCTTTCAGATACAGTGACCGCGTCGAGCAGCTCAAGTAGTCTCACGCCTGCTTCGCAGGGGGGTCCCGGATTTAGCTTTGGGAGCCTGACCGGAACGCTAATGGTTGACAGCAGTAACAATTGCATCGCCAATGGCAGCACTGCAGACTCAAAGGCGGCTGTCACTGCTGCAGATGGCGATGAGGCGCGGCCGCAGAAGGGTAAGGAGCAGATCCCAGACGTGAGGATTGAAGATACTACCGCGCAGCACGGCGAGCCTATCCAGGCAGTGTAAGCTTTTTAATACTGACGCTTGCGGTTTTTGGGGATACATTATATACGGTACGAATGCGACTCGGATTTGGGTTTCCATGCATTGGATGGACTGGTCTTGTACAATTGCGCGACAGGTTCCATCCACATATGTACTACATACGACGCTCGCATATCTGCTATAGCCTTACGGGAGCGGTTATCTTGTCAACTTTCTCTTCTATGGTGAACGTCAACTTCTCGATCGCCAGCTGTATGTCATAAAAGTCTTGCTTTTCCTTATAGACGTTATCAGATGTTTTTCTATCGATTCTCGACTTTCCGATTATTTCATTGCTGTCGATTTGCGCTTGTATATGCTCGCCCTGAGGTTCGGCCTGGCAGACTTTTTCGACTCAAAGGGGCAGCAGTTAGGAGTTTGTTCGTTCCTTTTCACGAAGCATGCCATTCGTTTGTCTCGTTTTCTCTTCCGTCTTTATGTTTTGAGGGCGGAATTATTACATTTATACATATAGCGAGCGGGATCGGTTGGAAGGTGTTTGTGTTCTGCTGTTATTCATTTATGTTTTATTTCAATGAATTTTATGATGACATATTTATACATAGTTAGTTATATATTGATGTGAAATATATGAGCCAGTATACATCATAGTTGATATTAGCCGATTTAAATTTGCTCGTACTGTTAATAAGCGCATCAGCGATTACAAGCGAAGACTGGAGTCGACAACTTGCGCAGATTGTTATGCGACCGAATCGTACGCAATCTTTCCAGAGGCTGAACCATAATTTGCAAGCACAAGACATCAGACTCCATATCACCAACCCAATCCTCGATTCTAATCGAAGAAAACGAGGGTACGAACTTCAATGCTCACACGTCCAGGACCAGTCTGTCCCGGCAGCGCAAACGCCGAATGAGGAATCTGCTTCGCAGGCACGTCCCTTTTGTTATCCGCACATTTGATCAACATTGCCTCTGTGACATCCATACCACTCAAGAAATACCATTCTTGTCCGCCATCGTATTTCATGCCCACCGTCTCGCCAGTCCGGTTCGGATACCGATGCTGCACACTGACCAAACTGGCGGGATTGATAGTGCGCGCGTCCGCGACCGCTAACGGGTCACGCGTGATTTTGGCTAATGGTTTCCAGTAATTGACGATCTGGAAGCGCTTCTGGGCCGACACATACAGGTTCACCAAGTCGGGATCGTCACCGCCGTGCAATTTTACGCGCTCGACAGCGGCACGGAGTGACTGGTCTATGTGAACACGACCGACCGGCGTGCGGGCCGAGTTGGGCAGCCGGGCTGTGTGGTCGAATATCACGACTTTTGACCCACCTGTGAGTCGCTTAACCGCCTCCTGCACGCGCGGGTAATATTCTTTCTTGATGAACTCTGTCTTTTCTGTGCCGTCTTTTGCAAAGAAATCCCCGTACGTGAACGGTGGCGCGCTGAGATCAAATGTGAACCCGTTCTTGTCGAGGACCGGCAATGTTTCGTACCCACGCAGGTCGTGGATCCCGACAATGCGCGCGTCTTGGCGGTAGTTGCGCTCCTGGGTTGCGACGACATTGTAGGGGGCCGAGCCGTCGTCCGGTGGGGCGTAGAAGTTGAGTACTGACTGGACTGTTGGTGCAGATGAGATATCTGTCGAAGACATCATCTCTGTCTTGGTGGTTGATTGAGCGATAGTTGTCGCCATTATGTTTAGATGTCGATTGAATTCGCAGCTAAGAGAATTGGAGAACAGAAGAACGGAGTAATAGAGTAGGCGACAGGAGTATTAAATATGACACACCGCATCGCCTTCCATTTGTAATGCGACAAATCTCTTTCCACCCCCCGCCGTCGGCAGCCCCGGAGAATTACATATCAGAAGCCAAAATCACCCACACCTTACTGAAAACTAACTCCACGGTTTTGTCAGCATCGGCACATGTCCATCACTCATTTGCGAACACGCAAGTGTGATGTAATAACCCACGTGTGTATCATTCTGGAACTCTCGACAACAGGACGGACGCTATCATCGCGCCAGCAATCGTCGCGGATTCCCGGTCAATGCGGGCCACCTTTTCTGTGATCTTTCTGATAGTAGTGAGTGCTTATGCAATTCCACATCAGCGGTTTGAAGGAAGGATCTTTTTGATATGTACAGTTCGAAAGTTTCCCCGGATGGTCACTGCGGGTGATGGTCGCATTGGTTTAGGGCTCGGTTATGACGCGCGACCTTTAACACCCATTGCGCACTCGAACGCAGGTATACCACACCATAGACCTGACTCGATCCTTGAACTCATGTGGAATTCCATGCCACGCTTTGTTGAAGGCACACAGTAGTAGTGGAAGCCATCGATTGTTCTGGTACCGATGTTGAATCCAGCGACGACGAGCCAGTCACTTGATTCTAGCCGACCAATTCCTCGAACACGCTCGGAACATGGAATAGAATATTGACCTAGATTGCGAGGACTGCAAAGAGGTTGTCTGACATAAACGAGGAGTAGATAACAGATAACCGTCCATGTATAATTACTTGTCTTTTCAATTGTTCTCACGAGAGGATGTTCGGAGTTGTTGTTCTTGTACCCCATTTTGAATTCGGTGCTTAGCATTCACGCAACAACAATGTCAGCATTCAAGTGGCCTACTCTGCCTCAGGTAAGGCCCCCCCCCCCCCCCCCCCCCCGAGAGCCAGCAAGCGTCGCGCCGGAACTGCAAGCACATCGACGACCTGCAGCAATCCTTCCAACAACATAAGTATTCGTGCTGAATGTGCCTGATCAGTACTCACCCATCACCATGGTGCCACATTAATGAGATTACTATTATGACGGTTACGACTATCACTGGTGCATACATGGAATATTATTGTTGCGGGCACGCATCATTTTATTAATATTTGGGATACCATGTTGGATGCGAGAACGGCAAACTCTTCTCACTATAGACCGCACGTCATGTACGAAAACTCCTTTATCTAGGCACAGACTATCGCAAAACGGAATAGTTTGTCATGATGCTATTGTTGTAACCAGTGATACTATACACAGTTCCCCTATCTGGGATTTCGTACACTAAACCAACATAAACCGTCGGCAAGTTGATCTTACGGGATTTGAAATTTGCCCTAACCCTGAAAGTTAGAAGGACTGGATTTGTTTTTTGCGAACGAACTAATACCAAACGCTTAGTTGCGTTTTGCGCTCCATAATAAATGTCCCCACGCTGCGCAAGCGTGGATTCCGATCACTGGTACCAAACCGCCGATTTCGTGACAATCGTTTGGTCCCAACTATCAAAGTTCAGGGGTAGGGTTATTATCCGAGCGGCGTGGGCGAATTGAAAGCGATTTCAGCTCGGTGAATTCGATATTTGAAATGCCTGCAGAGCAGTTATAGGGGATAGTCTATTAGTCAAATTGCACCAGCACCTTCCGTCATGACCGACAGGATGGATATTCCCCTACGACTGCATGAATCGCGGTCTTTTGCCCACAACTCTGTCATGCTCTGCCAAGCTGTGTGATTTCTCACTAAAAAATTCCCCTCGGAGGATAAGTCGTCTGCTAATGTGTGCATTGACGCGCTTTCTAGCTCTTTCGCATTGATTGTCGCACATATCTCGCACGCTCCGCTCGATCTCCATATCGGTGGTGTTCTCGTAGGGTATTATTACAGCCGACTGAAGTAACCATAGCAGTGTAGACGTCCGTCCGGACGCAGCTAGCTCCTTCCGGTACCGTCAATGCCCGGGAACGGCACTAACGAGCGCCTCCGCATATTCCTTTTCCATAATCGGTGTTGCACACAAGAGAATGCATGGTAACTGTGGGTTAGGGCGAATGCTCCCGTCGGCTACCTCGGATTAAGTCTTGAACAGCGGACCGGCACGCGGCAGCCGCTCTGCCACGGGTTAGACATCAACGACAAAGGCACGTCATTGCAAATACGAGCGCCGCGTTCGATCCTGACAGCTGTCGTATACCGGCTGGCTGACGAGACGTGGCAGTCGCCTGACACGTCGACAGTCTACCAAGTGCCGAGCCGGGCACGACTACGCGTCAAATTTGTTGGGCAAGAGATATGAAGATGCGGGGATGGCACTGGGTCGGATAACACCGATTGCATGAGATCGGGCGAATTACGCGGCAAGATCAATAGAATAGAAAACAATCATGAAAATATATATATCGTTGAATTTAAGTATGTACACAAGGGAGATAATGAATGATTCAATAACACACCAACCCAAACGCCAGTACATAACACCATATGCCAATTCCAGTAATTCCTACGCCTGCATGAAGTATATACAATTAAAAAAAATAACGATGAATAAGGTTTGATGATAATGCGACACTAAGCGACCCATGACATGGCGTAATTCGCGGCTTCAGGCGTTCCGACACGCGAGAACATGTCCATCTCTGTTATCGAGTGGCCGCTGACTGGCGTGTTATCACGGACTGTGCGCTGCTGGCCTCGTGGTGTATATGCTATGATGTCTTGTAGGTCCTCGTCAGACACGGTCGTGGCGTCTGTCAGGTGCGGAAGCGCCGGCTCTACCGAGCGGTCCAGCTCCTCGTCAGGCGGTAGTGCATGTGGGCTCACGACGTGCGACTTAACGCGTGTAAGAGGCGGCATGTCGTCGTCCAACTCTTCTTCAATGTATTCGTGTTTATGTTTGTTTGCGACCTCGTAGAACGTCATGTCATCATCATCAACATCATCGTTGTCGTTGTCGTCCGCGTATTCGCCGTCGTCATCGGCAAAGTAGTCCGCGTACTGGTCTGGGATGCGGTTGTAATTGTGCTCACGAGGAATCTCGTGCACAGAAAACTGGACTTGGCGTCTATCGCGCGGAGTCCGCTCGACAAAATCAGGAGAGAACGTGACTGAACGCTTTTTGTCCGGGACGATCGCATATAACTGGCTTCGCAAGTCGTTGAGAGGCTCCATAATGTCGTCTCCGTCTTCGTCGGCCGAGTTCTCCTTCGATGCCTCAGCCACCGGACTTAGAGTTCTGCCGGACGAAGGTACAAGCAGATACTCCTCACTGTCGTCACCATCGCTGTCACTGTCGCTGTCGCTGTCGCTTTCACTGTCCGACGACTCGGTATCGTCGGAATATCGGGACACTTGCGTGGCATCGTAAGTGACTGTCCGTCGTAGGCTAGACATGTGTGGAGAGCTCATCGGCACGTCTTTGTGGTCGAGATGTGCCATTATGGCGTCGAGGAAGTTTGCGTGGGAGACGAGCACGCGCAGATCGTGGTCGTTCGTGTGGGCAGCCTGGGACAGCTTCGAGCGAGCGGTGTTCATGAGTCTGTATGACTCTGAGAATGAGAGTTCTGGAGGACTGATGGTGAAGGCCATTGGGAGTAGCAGACAATAATTATTAGGAGAACAGATTGGAAAGGCGAGAGAGTGTCGTTATAGACCAATGGACGGGATATGCGGATAATATATCCGCCTCCCCTGGACTTTAGGCGCAGTACGCGGCAAAGTGCTGACATGCAAACGAAATACGAGGTGAGTCAGCCCCCGAGAGCCGCTCGGCCCCGGCGAGTCCGAGTCGGTGGCAGTGAATGAATAATCCAGCGGCGGCTGGATCGAAACGCCGACGCCGACACTAAAAATTCCATGCGCGGCCTTGCCACGCTCGCCGGACTTACGGCATCGTCCGAAACAGAAGAACCCTTATCCACGACACCTCGGATTTAGATGACGTAGCCAATAATCCCATTTGGCCCGCCGCACTGAATTCCCTCCGACTCCCCGACAAGATAATGGATCCATTGTTGCGTTATCGCACGTGCTACAGCCAACCCCGTGTCGGATGCTGTCATTTTATTATTTGTGACGACCGTCAGGTCCTAATAATCTGTACAATCTATTCGCGATCTGGCGAATAATTGGTAGACATGGCACTTTCGCTGTCTTAATAGTTAATACATACACCTGACTCTCCTACAGACAGTGGACAGCCGGGGCCTATGGCCGAAACGCAAATGCCCTAACCCACAGCAAGTGCAAGATGAAGCCTGTAATAATCGGCACTGCTACTAATACTGTTGAATCATCTGGTCCGCAGAACAATGCCGCCGTCTCGCAAACCGAAGCAGTCGCTCTCTCAATCGAAACACGACCGTGACCAGCAGCGGTCCTCCAAAAAGCCGTCCTCATCAAAGAAAAATTTTGTTCCCCAGACTGAGGACGATTTCCTGTACGTCGGCTCCCTCGAAGAAGAACATGGCGATAGATGGGTCGTGGGCGATCCAGATAAAGTACGTTGTCGTCGTTGACATCACAGCGTGTGTTATTAACCCTTCGCGCTACAGGCCCACAGGTTTTACCTTCATGCGTTAGAGCTTTACGACACTTGCCTCTCGCGGTTCGAAAAGTCATTCGACGCAGCCTACAATAAATGCCGCCTCGAATTCCATATCTACCAGCTCTTCTACTCACGCACTCTCCTCTCTAGCCCATTTGACAACGACCAACCGTCGGTGTCAGCGATAACAGCGGCAAAAAGACAAGACCGCGTGTCTGTGCTGTCGAAAATCCTGCAAGACCACGAAGTCGCGTTGCAGCTTGCGCTCAAGCAATGCGCACCAGATACCCAGGCTGGCCCGCCGTCGGATCTACTGTTCAATATGGCGCAAGTGCAATTAAGCATTGCCGAGGAACAGTATGCGCCAGCGCCATACCGCACGGCTATGGAGACTTTCGAACGGACCTGGATAGCCCAGGAAGCCGAGCTCGATAGGCTCCGCCAAGATCTCGCGAATATGACCGACGATGCTTCTAGCGAATCCGAAAACAGTAGTCAGCAGGGTGGGGAAGGACAGGAACAAGACGAGTATGCGACTGTGATTGAGCCAACAACCTATACCTCCCTTCTTGAGACCGCGACTGCACAGTTGGCGTGTTTGATTCCGATATATACAATCTCGTTGTCGTTTTCGGTTAATTCGAAAGGACCGAGTGACGACGCCGAACACTTGGCCCGGGCAGGGACTGTATTTATGCAGCGCGTCTCGACGTTGATTGCGAATCGCCAGCAACTTGATATCAAAGATAGCGAAATCCGGGATTCGGCATTGGTCGTGGCCCGGTATGTTCTTGTCAGCGGGTACCCTTTCACGGATGAGTCATGTCGGCCGGCTGCGAATCTCGAAAGACTCACAGCAATGTGGACACCGGTATCGGAAGCGCAGTCGCCGTCCACTCTCGACTTTAACATCGAATTACTCCCTGCCCAAGGCCTCACAGGTCCGCATTCAACTTCATTACGTGAGATTCTCTCATTCGTGCCGCTTACGTCCGAGCGGTACCTCGCCCAGGCCGACATGTTCACCCAATTCGGCATCATAGCCGGCGGAGATTCAGACGGCGACCTCGCGTGGCGGGCACTAACGCTAGCATCACAGTTCCTCTCAACCGCACTCTCCTGGCTTCTCAAAGAAACGACTCCGACCGCGGGAGCCGGAAACGCGGTCGTGGGCGCCTCATCGCTACCGTCTACAAAGCTCGCACAGATCAGAATCTGGACAACCCGAGGCGATGTCGACGTTCTGCGGTCAAATCTGTGTCAGATCTCGTCCACGGCCGACAAGAACCGCACAGTTTTGCGCAAGAACGCGGAAATTTACTACAAGAACGCCATGAAACTGGCTGCAGGTCTCGACACCGATCCCGAGGTCGCCGACGCAGCCGGTGAAGCAAAAGTCAAGTGCGGGCTCATCCTGGCTGACCGGGACGCAATTTTGAGTGTGTCTAGATGGCAAGAGGTCGTTGCCGAAGCGATTGAAGATGTTGTCTTCAGTGAGTCCGAAGTGGGGGATGTTCTAGGTGACATATAGGCTCGGTCGATAGGATTGGGATATATAATACACAAAGTTTCATATTACACTAGATCTGTCTAGGAAAGTCGTTCCACGCTTCGAACGTTCCCTCAAACTTGTAACCTGCCTTGTCCGATTCGGGAGTCGTCGAGCCCCAGTAAATGCCATAATGCGCGACAAGCAAATCAAACTCCTCGCGCTCATCCAGCATTTCCAGCCGATCGATCCGCTGCATCTCATCCCCTTCCACCCACGCATCATGCACATACTTCAAGTCTCCGGCCGCGGTAGCTTTGAATCCCAGTCCGCGCAACCGGGAGACCTGGGCTTGCAACGTCGGGAACGCCATCATTGTTGGTATCGAGATGCCTCGGATGGCGAGGTTGTGGATCATGACTTTGCCAAACTGGTCGTCAGACGAGAACGGCTCGTAGGATACTATGCCGAGTTGATTTAGCGGCGACGATGCGGACGCCGTCGTCGTGAATGCCTTGACGAACGCTGCGAGCACGGCGTCGCTGGCGTCGGGCTCCAAGTAGCACAGGCAGCATTCCGAGACGAGCAGGGTCGGCAGGGAAAAGTCAATCCCTGGCAATTGCAGTGATGCCGGCGTCATTAACTGGCGCAGATCAACGCCGTGAATATAATACGACGGGCTCTTGAGCGGCGTTTCGAACCCGTGAGGAGGATGTCGACCGGGCGAAGGCGAATGGCGCTGCTCAGCAGGTGTATTCCCGCCGCCACTAGAATGCAGGTGACGCGGGCCAGATCCAGATTGTGACGGCGGTTCCCTTGACGATACGAATAACCGTGGCGGCGATCGCCGTCGGCGCCGGTGTGGAGGCTCTGGTGCGTGAATGTCGTACTCGACCGGTCCGGCTACAGCACTATGCAGGACCGCGTGCTCTGCCACCAGCTCTGCTTTGCGCCGCGCAGACACGGCGAAATCTAATTCGTGGTATACCAAATTCGGGCCGTGTTTGGGAAGAAGATGAAATGGTCGAGTATCAGATCCGGCACCTAACGAAATAATCTGCTTCTTCTCCGTGCCTGGCGTCGACAGGAACCGGTCGATTAACCTCGACACAGCCATAACTCGCACATATGTCCCTGCCAAATTCAGCATTAACACACTGGCCTTCTCAACGTCCTCGGACTTCAGATAACGCTTACCCCGATTAAACAGTGGCAACTTGTGCACATCTCCATGATCGACGTTCGACGGCAGGAACAATTTGAGCAACGGATCATGGTAGTACCCAGCACTTTCTGCAGAAACCTTAGACAGTAATGCATCCGAGTCTGTGTCTTGGACGATTTTATTGCGGGACATGTCGTGCGGCCGACGGGAGTGTGCGTGCCCGTCGTCCTGAAGACGACCGGGACTGGCGACAAGTGGGGGCAAGGACAATGCTGTGGTGCCTCCTTTTATGGACCGAGTAACAAGCTTGAATGTGTCCAGGAATATATGTTCAGTAGACCAAGTCTATGAGTCGTGAAAGGAACTGTGCTGGTGGATATATGTCGTGGTCGATTGCCATTCTGCGTGTACACGCGAGTTCGGAATGTATGGTAGCCTACTCTCGCTTTATCGACGACTCCGTGGACTATCCGACGGCACGCACTTCAGCATGTCGTAGACAACAGTCCGCTGATCGTCATACTCTGAGGTACAGATCTATCACTGCATCGAATAAACATATTTACGATTGTCATATCACTAAAACAACAAAAACCAGCATTAAACAAAAGATAAGGTACGACTACCCATTAAACATCCCATCCTTTTAATAACACAAAGTCACCGTCATTCGGAAACAAACTACTATAGCTCATACAAATTACGCAAACAACGAACTGAAAGAAATATTTCAACGCCAATTACATTAGTGAACAAACGATTTCTATAGCGATATATGTAACAGGTCTTTGGTACCAAGACCGACAATATCAACTGCATTTCTGACAAGTAGATGGTGCCGGCTGATCCACATTTTATTTCCCAAATTTGAGGCAAGACGATAGAAATGACGGTGATGCGAAAGTGCACGTGTAATGTACAAACTGTGAAACGACTCAATAAACGAACTGGACAAATGAACACGAAGTTGTCGGTTAAATTTTTCTAGGTAACATGCGTGAGGAAGGTTCGTGAGAAAGGTGCTGGGCGAGTGGCATGTGATGATGTAGACGCGTAGAGCAAATGTTGTGTTTCCCTACTGACGAGTTCGGAGACATGTGCGTTATCTTATTAGTGGTTTCGTCGCGAATATCGCACCTTACCAAGATCGAATGGCAGATATCTGTACTTGATCATGTGCTGAATCTGTCGACGCATAGTAATTGCGAAAAGAATGCAAAAGTAAATGAGAAGAATTGGCCAGAAGACTTAATCAAATATCAGCAATTCTGCATTGATAAATACAAACCACAAAGTACGAAGTAACGGCTTACCAGGCACATCAAAAATTGAGAACCACGTGCACACGAACGCAATAACAGTGGCTTTAGTCGCCGAGTACCAGAACTTGAATTCCGGTAGTCGCCGAATGAACGGTCGGAACTCCTCGTCCTGTCGGGTTGGCAGTTCGCCGCCTACACCACCTTCCTCGGATTCCCGCTCCTTCATATCCTGCTCGAGTGAGGGATCAAACTTCGGCTGCAAAAAAGCAAGGAAAAGGTTCAGGAGGTAGATTCCGAGAGAGTAGCATACGATGTACCAGCCCTGCGATAAGATAATGCGAAGCATGAAGAAGAAGACCAGGGTGGCGGAGCCGACCCATCGATAAAACACAAATGGCGTAGACTGGTCTAGATAGAATTGATACCGCTATAAAATTTCGCTATTAGTTATCCATAACCATGACAATTGTGAGCGATTGAGCAGTCTCGAGGCCGCAAGCTTGAATTGATTGAGAACAGTTCGCGTACCTGCGCCAACAAAGTAGTCTGGGCCGCGACATTCGCGAAGGTTGTAGGAGCATCAGCCGAGTTGTCCATCATTGCGCGTCTAGGATTTCTTATTCCAAGATGGCTGTTTTTGATTGTGAGTGCGTAGAGGCAGCGATGGTGGGATACACAGGGATACCAACCGGGAAGTAGTACGTTGCGTCGACGTGATGCCTCCTCTCCAAAGTCGCCTCTTGCGCCCTGGAGCTGGTGGCTGTCGCTCGACAAATTCAGCCCTTGCCCTTATTCGCATTTCCGTCATATCAATATTTACGGTTCTTCCGCGTAACAATTTTGCCTTTAGGGGTCTATCCGCAGAATCTTGCACGATTGAGTTGAGGCCGAAGTTTCTCATCTCCCCTTCGTTAACACCTGCCGACATGATAAATGCCATCAATAAGCACTTGCCTATATTGCGACGATGTTTTATAACTAGTAAATCTACTTCGACGACCTATCTCTAGATCCCGTGATTTCACTCGGAATTACTCGAACAAAACTCCTAAAGTATTTACAAATGCAATGAACATCATATATCGCCGCAAATCCCGTTTATTCACAAAAAATTGCCAATAGGGCAATCTATGAGCAAATACTAGCTATTCCTTGGAACCAGATATCCCACAAAACAGTTGGATAGCATACGGTCATAGTTGACCCATACATGGGTAAGGTCTAGCCCTCATGTCAGCATTAATCCAAACGAGCCCACAACAAGTACATGTACTTACTAAATAACTTGGTCCCATCCCTCCCTGCGCACCGCATCAATTCCTTCACACCTCCAGGATGATACCGCAGATACGGTGAAATATTGTAAACTTTCCCACCCAACGCCGTCCATGCGTCTTCGTGCGTTGAGTGCCGTTTCAATTCGTCGAGTGTTATCCGTGCGGGCGGGACCCCATTGGGACGACCGCTGAGATCTTTGCCGCTGTTCTTCAAAGTCGCCCAGTCTAGCTGAGAGAATCCAGGATCAAGAGCAACCTTTTCGCGTCTCTGGCGAGCCTGGGCAAGCGTTGTCGGAGCCGTCACTGTCGGTACTGCGAGTTGTCCTGAGGGTGCAACATTGGAGAAATTGAACTTTGGCAGAGGACGCTCTGAGGAGCGAGAAGGTGTTGTGTTGGCCTGTGACGTGCGCGGTGCACGCGCCGATTTTACAACTGACGCAGGACCGGTGCTTGGTGTAGATGTGGGCGACAGCGAATGGACCGCCGATTGTCGTCTTGGTGGCGATGGTGGTGGCATATAGGTCTTGCTGAGCTCGGTCGCGATCGTAACTGGAGACTTGTCCGCACCCGACTGCGCACCGTACTCCACGTCATTGCTGTCAATCTCTATCTGAGGCACTGTAGCGCGCTGCGCGGAGGCGAGGGAAGGAAATGGAGGTGCCGCGTCGTCATCGTGCTCTCCGGCGACGGTCGGATTCGATGTCGCCATCTTTCGCCAGAGGAAGGCCATCTCTGGACAGTAGAGGGCCAGATGACGGAATGGCAAGAAAAAAGATGCAAGAGGACGTCATCAACATTAATAATGATGGAACTTCATTGAGATTTCTTGATAATAACTATTTCGGCGCGGCTCAAGGGAACAATGCGAAAGAAAACGACGCGAATCAGGGCCACTGACGTCAGCAGCGTATTATTGTGCGTGCGATTGCCGACAAGGCAGTGGTGGCTTTACAGGTGGTTTTCGTTGCCCGCACACGATGGAGAGGTTATTGTATTTGTCGTCGGGCTAATCGGCGGATCTACTCGGACCCGTAATCCTCCGCCACCTACGCCGAGCCGCACAGTGGACTTGGATTACTAAAGCTCCGCTGCTGACTGAGCTCAAGTCAACTCAAAACCTCCGACATTCGTTTGTAATATATAGCTTCGGCGTGGCATCATCATAGGTCTCTCATCAGTTAAATTAGACCGCTAAGCCGCCGTTTTTGGTCACACTAGCAACACTTTCGCTTCACTCGAGTATTTCGTCCATCGCATCACTGAGAGCATCCACCTCGGCTCTATTTCGGTCCCTTGTTATCTACCCAGTTCCAGCATCAATGGCGACTATCACTGAGACACTTCCCGCTCGCGCAGCTGTTGAGTCGACTCTCAACTTCTATGCTCCGCCAAAGGACGGCTCTGTTCCATACAATATTGTCTACGATGTTCCGGAGGGTACTCCTACTCGTAACTACGAGGTTCTTCACCAAAAAGTTCAGATAATTGACGCTCGCGGTCGCGAAGGCGACTTCACTCTCGACAATAACGGCTTCCAGTTCGAAAAGCGTCACCATGCGTTCAACAATTGGTCAGATGCCGAGCGCATTGAGAAGGAGTACTACCCCGGTGTAATCAATGCAATCAAGGAAGTCACTGGAGCCTCGAAGGTTGTTATTTTCGACAACACTATCCGTACAAAGGACGGTTACCGCAAGCCAGTCATGGCTGTTCACGTAGATCAGACTCCGAAGTCCGCGGAAGATCGTGTTCGACTTCACTGCCCAGATGAAGCGGATGTGCTACTGGCTAGGCGTTTCCAGATTATCAACTATTGGAAGCCATTGACCGGTCCTGTTGAGGAGTTTCCTCTTGCACTTGGCGACGCTGGCGACATGAGCGAGGGTGATATTGTCTCGGTCGAACACCGCTATAGGGACCGTACGGGCGCTACTGGTGCCGTCCAGTATAACCCGAACCAGAAGTATTACTACCTGTCTGGTATGGACACCGATGAGGAGGTTCTCATCAAGTGCTACGACTCGCTCGACGGTGTCGCAAAGAGAACTCCGCATACTGCCTTCGAGGATCCCACATCGGCACCAAATGCTCTTCCAAGGGAGAGCATTGAAGTCCGCACTCTTGTCTTCTATGACTAAATTCGAGGCTCTCTTAGACATATATAAAATGGATTTTAAATTGGATTAAGGTGTCTAGATATGTTGCATCACTTTTACGGTTGTTATGGGTTTGGCGTATGCACTCTTCCAAGCTCGGTTAGGCTTTTGAATAATTAATATTCTGCTTTTGCGATATACATGCTGAGGAGCTCTCTGCTCTATTTAATGGAACCAAGCGTAGGCATCTACACAGAACTCCACCCGTCATATCCCGTTTTGTTTGTTGTGAAGCACCCTAGATTAACTCCAAGCTCAATATGTACAACAATATATCTACCGACTGTGAGTAACTTATATATACAACTCTCGACATCGAGACTAAGCTCATTATTATACCAAGTAAATAATTCGCCAACAGTAATCTAATTACTCGGCCTGCTGTCATCCTGCAAGTCGCTGAATTTCACAGGAATGCCGTCCTCTGAGATAAATCCTTCTTGCTTCCGTTGATCCTCGCCGAGGACCACTAGATAACCCAACAGTTAGCATCCCATTCACGTTCGTACCACCTCGGCTCTTGCTTCAGGACTCATTGACTCACTTCTCTTGTACAAAATATAACTTGACACAGCTAGTAATGGAACCGACATTACTACCAGACGAATTCTATGCAAGCATCGGCAATTAGCTCTCCGTTAATCAACTTGGACGCGGTAGAGCGTACCCTATCATTCTTGTATTCGCAGCCTTGGAGACATTTGGTTGAGGTGGTGCTTTGGGTGCTGATGGCGGAACGGCCGGTGTACCACGCCTAATCGGCGGTGGTAGTACTGTTGGTTTAGCCATATATACAGAACCCAAGATATGGATTATCTATAGTTGTGCTTTCCCTGAGTCCGAGTTTCTGCGCTCGACGTTGCGATGGGGAGGGCCGAAATATATTTATTTACATTAGAATGAAGCACCCTGCGGCTGCGATAGTCACGAGAGTATAGTTAGGAAGGTTTACGGGAATCATTGGGATACTACCCACTAAATTTCTCTTCGAATAGCAGTGTACCCGAGCGTGCCACAGTATATGATGCAGTGTATGGGAGCTGGTACGGAAGGGTACATACGCAAGGGCAAAGAGGAATAGCTAGTAAGGTCCGATGATACTCCTGGTTAATGAAAGAATTCTTGGAAATTATTGCCACCGCCGCCTTCCGTGCATACTATATCGATCATACGCAATTTTATGTTCTTCTATCGAAGATACAAATGCAGAATAATCCAATTGATCGTAGGTTCTCTAAGTTCTTCACAAGCCGCATTCTTCCATACGTATATCATTCCATTTTGCTGAAACTATAGTACACAATTTTAGATCCACATAATCCTCACGGTTATTATTCGCCTTTCAATCGACGGCTTCTAACCTCCCGCAGCGCACGGCTACCGGACAAAAATGCAATAGGAGCAAGCGCGCTAATCTGCGCAATCAACTTGAAAATAGTAGATCCGAGGTAGTAATTAAAGAACGCGACTTCGATCGCGATAATTGACGCGAAAAAGCCGAGATGGCCAAATGGAGAGCTGGCGAGGGCTTTGGGAAGTTGTGATGGCGCAGCCCCAATGTGTAGCCACTACATAATAATTCTCAGTCAATATATCAGAAGGTCACATCTCAGCGGATGACACGTACACTGCCAATCAGCGCAACAGCCGTAGTAACGACAATGGCGCTGAAAAACAAAGAGATTGCCGATGACACGAACTTGGGATCTGGTCGGAAGATGTGAATGATCTCGGGCTTAGAACCGAATCTGATGGGGCCAGCTGGCGCAGGCCCATTGTAGGCGGGCAGGATCTGACCGATTTCAACCTTGAGAGGAGCTTCGGTCCCAAATGAGGCTAGCACGATCTTCACGGTCAGCGGCTTGTTCGGGCCAAGAAGGGCCGTAGGAATCGTCTTGTAGTCCTGTCAGACAGTTAGCATGTTGACATACCTACCCATGATCTGGGGAACAGAGTAGTAAGTTTTTCTCCGCTATCCAAAACATACAATATCCACTCTAGCACGGCCATTTTCCCTTACATCGGCGGTGAACGACGACTCTAATTTGGTAACGGGATCCTCAATAATTGCGTAAGCCTGATGAGGTTTATTATTGGTATCAGGCGTAAGGTCACTCCGCACAGTAAATCGAAGGCGAGCCAAAGCACTGCTTGGAAGCGACACAATCTCCGGTAGTGGCACTGACACGGAAAATCTAGATTATCCATTACCAATTGCACACTCATAGATCTCCCCATGACATATACTAACTGATGTGTCTGGAGCGTTCCGGAGCGCTCATTAATAGCCAACGTCGCATTGGAGAATGTCCAGGCCGATACAAGGGGAGACGACACGCAAACCGCAAGGGATGCAACTAATACGTTCCGTAGCAGCATGATCAAGTAGTTGTATGGGTATGTACCTCCAATCGACCTCTTGATCCAGGACCGGCGAGCGACTCTAGAGTATATCAAGACACGTCTCTTCAATCTCGAGCGCCTTCTGATTCCACAAATTACGCGCAGGTCCCAAACGTGCACGCAGTCCGCCATCACTGCAAGCTGTGAACATCCTTAGCCCTAACCTCCATCGCATCTCCCAGCGCATGGCACACGTGAGAATTAACTAGCAGCAACCCCGAATCAAATCAAGTACCACAGGTCGTATTCGTCTCCTCCCATTAGAACGCTGTGATTTTGTCGAGTTGGCTGCATTTCTATCGATTTTGAAATATTTCTTAGTCTACGAGGTTGTCACGAGCACCATGACTGTACGCGCCATTTTCGTTTAGTCCTGCTGGCCGTTGGTTATGCAACGCCAACGCTGTGACTACTGGAACCACGCACTTGACTAACATTTGTGTCTTGATTAGCTCGGAAAGATAGTTCATCTCTCTTTTGACTTGGTTCTTGTTTCAACTGTTCTCGCCGGTGTGAAAAGATCAACCGGACTAGCGTATGTTCGACCTTGGCGGCTTCGGGGGACCGATAACAACGACAACCAGTTGGGATCGGCTAACGCATAGTGCTGAATATAGGCTCAAGACTGAGGATATTGGTTCATCCGACATTCGGTACGCTGTCGATAAGTACCTAGGGGTCGGTGAATGGGTACTCGATGCTAGTGTCATGTACATGAGCAACTCGCCATATTTCTCCCGAAAGCGTTAATTATTTCGTGTCGTCAGCTTACATTTAATACCCCTAAAAACTCAACATCTCCACTATTAGGCAGTAATTATGTTCCCGTACCTGCCCGGCAAATACTACTCGAGCACGCGATTTGCAACAATGGAGTAACGGATATTTCCACTTCCCTTCTTGCGATTTTGTATGGTGTATATGTATTGGTTATGCTTATTTTTCCTTCTACACGGGTGAAATATATACAGTATACATGTTACAGCGACGTTGTCATTGGCGTGTTTGTGTTTTGTAGGTTATGGTGACCTTCTACTCTATTCATGGTAGCGTTTGTTTACGTGTATTTTATGTCCAATACTATTATCATCTAACCCTAGTCGCACAAAATCCTGTCGACTCAGAACAGCTTCTTGTTGTCACTGGCTTCTATTCCTGCCGTCAACCGTGTCCAAAATCAAATGACAGCCAATATCACCCGTATCAATAATTTTCGTAACAAAGCTATCGTAAACTACTCCTGATCGCTATCACTGTTGCGGTCCTGCGCACTCCAGATTCGTCGAGCAAGAGGACTGCTCACATAAGGTGCGTGAGTCAGACTCTTCCGTCGTTCAACTATTGAGGTATGTCAGCCAATCCGGACAAACTAAACGACAGCTTAGGTTGCACGTAAGATGCGTCTCAGCCAGTGGTAATCGCGACATACCTATGACTGCAACACCGGGATGCAGTTCGATATCACCTTGCAATGGTGCGACCTTTGCGTTTGGATTATCTTCCACACTACTTCTCTCTATAGCTCCATCATGGCCCTGCTGAAGAGGTTTCGGTTCTAATGATTTTTTCCTCTGCAAACTTAGCAATTGGTCACAGCTGCTACGCAATACAATGAGACGCACCCGTTGCAACATGTATCGAGCCTGCGAACTATTTATCTCGACTTCATAAGCGGCTTCGTCCACCTTTGACCTCTGCTTCCCACATCTGCACTGCCATTAGCATCTTTTGTATTCCACAAGAAGTATTCAACTTACTCGACAATCCACAATATAGTGACGCAAGGAATATTCATATCTCTTGCTACATGCGGCGTCTTCGGACTACCATGCTTAAAAATAATATGCGTGACTTTTCGAGACGGCTGTTTGACAACCGTAGCACCAAGCTTGCGTAAAAGCACTGCAAATTCGGCCGACGCATCGCTCCCTTCGCTCGTCCTAATATCCAGAAAAGCGACAACTTCCGAAAGTGGTAAAGGGGGTCCCTTGGTAGGTGAATCCTTCGCATCTAAAGAAGAATGAGGTTCTGCAGGTTGCCTTGCGGAAATCCTAGCTCGTGGCTGAGTAAAAGCAGGCGAGGACACCCTGAGCGTATGCTCTGAAACGGCTTTTTGTGGCGAGCGAGGCGAGCGGGCTTTCACAATGTGTCGTTTGCCAGTCGGAGTTGGCATATGAGGAGGCAAGATTGGGACTTTTGAAGTCGACAAATTAAATGGCGACTTCATTTCCATTTTCGGCACTGGAGCCTTTTGAGCTGCAACCTTGTCGGTAGGCATTTCATCGGAGTCATGGCCCGGGGCTGCAGCGCTCGGCGTAGACTGATAAGATCTACTATTCTCGATATCGAGCTGCTCGAGAGCTTCTTCCAATACAACCGTATCGACTTCATCGAGTTCGGCATAGAGATGCCTCTCGGACGCGCACGCCACCTTACTCATGCTGGCTTGCATTGCTCCGTTTTCGATTGCGCTTTTTTCAGTTGTAGGCTCGTCGTTGTCGCTCTCGTTGGACTGTCTTTCACTCAACACCTTCATGTCCGCCATAGACTTCTTGTTAGCACTTCGCGAACTAGGTAATGGTGGCAGACGCGGAGGAGAAAGTGAAATTGATGAAATGTGCTTCACGGGACCCATTTGTTTCCTTCGAATCGCTGGTGACCCATTTGAAGACGTGGCGCTCGCCGCCATCGATGCCAGATTTGGTGACTGCCTTAAAGACTTCGATGAGACGGTACGTCCAAGTCGTCTAGCGGGTGATTTCAATCCCAATACAGCTTCCTGCTTATTTGCTCCTAGTCTTGGCGGCGATCTGGAAAGACTCGACGATATTGAAACACCCCCTTTGTCTGAAGAACGTCGTCTATTAGCCGATGCACCACTCATGCACAGGAGTCCTTCACATCTTCGAGGTGTTGGGTGTGCGAATAGTCTCTGAGGTTTTCCAAGTTCTGTTTTCGTCGGAGACAGGTCGTTCAATGCATCATTGTAGCTACTTTTCTTTGTAAAATTCGCGACTGCAAGATTGGGATCTCGCTGAGCTTTTACTCGTAGCATCGACTTTGGATCGGATGGTTGCGGAATTCCACTGCTCTTCATAGGAGACGTAATCTTGAGGCTCCGAATTGGTGAAACTAAAACCTTTTGTCTCATAGGCGAGACGATCTTCCGGTCGGAGGCGATTGAACTCATAGCCGAGCGCCGCGACGAAGGCGTAGACACAACTAATATCTTCTTTGTGCTGGACTTGACAATATTTTCTTTATTCTTGTAAACGTGCCGGTTTGTTGACGGCGTTGATGGCGGGTTAGGCATGATGAACACCGACTCCAGGGCGACTGGATTACCCACGCTTTGCAGCTTTGTCGTCGATGCAACTTAAACAGCTAGCAAACAATGCAGATTTTCCTGGAAAATTCACCAATCTATGTTTCTGAACACGGTTGAGAGCTGGTGATGCTGTGTTCGATATGCTTGATATCGTCATCATCATTGAACTTTCAGGGGCTCACGCCCGCCGTTTGGACATTGTTTACAGGAACATCTGACACAAGCGGTTGGTCAGGCAACCCGCCGCACAGACAAGCTTCTATGAATATCAACATCTCCTTACATAATTACGCATAACTATCATTCAGAGCGTCTGTATAGCAAACGGAAAAAGTACTTGTAGTTTGCTGTCCTTGTGTTTTATCATTGTACTTTACAGAGATTACGTTACGTGCTGTCCGAGCTATTTCGTAGTACAGTTGTCTTAATTATCGCATTTCTTCTAAGTTAGGAAATCGCGGAAGAGTGTTGGAGCCCATGGTGCGAATATACCACGACACAAATATTATTGAGACTAGACTTAACAATCGTTTGACAAGCAGCACGCGGCAAGACGAGCTGGAATCAATATTGACTGCCGCATGAGCTGCTAACCTTTTGCGACTCTATCTCCAAGCGATTAGGTCGCACATAACAGTGTTTCTGAACACTGCTGACGCTCTTTTGAGGTACGAGTAGAGCAAAATGTCGTCAATCCAAGAAACGCGTGCTGCTGTCAAGCTTGGGCAGGGCATCCGGCACCTGATCTCTAACCTGAGTGGTTACCCGGCGATAACACTTCCGGCAGGAAAAGCTTGGGAGAAGCGAGAACTCATACGGGATATCGTGATATACATACGTATCGAATTATCTACCAATTCGTTTCCATTGGAGTCCGTTCTACGGCTTTGATTCGTCCATTCCCTCGATCAGGTTAGTACCTTGATTTACGTCGCATAGTCCATTGTGCGTCCAAGGAGATAGAACGCAATCTAATATGCAAATTGTTCCAGGGCAATTAGTGGATTGGCTTAGTACTCATCTACATCCATGCGGCATATTTTTATCGCAAACGACAATAGCTAATACCTTAGGTCGATTACGCAAAATAGTCAATTGAGCCGGCATATTCTAGAATGAAACTAACAACACCGCGCCTGCTGATATCGGCAGCTTTGATGCGCGTTGCTTTCTTTTTCTACGGCGTTTATCAGGATGAGCACGCGGAAATCAGGTTCACAGACATTGACTACTTTGTGTTTACCGACGCGTCGAAATTTACCGCTCAAGGTGGCACGCCGTATGATCGCGCAACGTACCGTTATACGCCGATTTTAGCATGGCTGTTATTACCGACTACCAAGTATTTCTGGTTCGGAAAGCTGTTGTTCGCGTTGGGAGACATCGTCGCCGGATGGCTAATGCTGAGAATTTTTCAACTGCGCGGGTTGTCAAATGATCGGGCTCTCAAGTTCGCGTCGGTGTGGCTGTTGAATCCGATGGTTGCGATTATCAGCACTCGCGGAAGCTCGGAGGGTCTACTCGGTGCTATGGTCATTGCGCTGTTGTGGGCTGTATATGAAAAGCACGTCGTATTATCGGGAGTATTGACAGGCTACGCCGTTCACTTCAAAATCTACCCAATTATATACGTGCCATCGATACTGTGGGCTCTAGACAACAGCCCGTCAATGTTAGGCAACGGTATGTTTCGCTGGGTTAACAAAGACAGAGTTAAGTTCGCAGTGACCAGCTTTATAACATTCGCTATTTTGACGGGCGCTATGTACTATGTGTGAGTATTGTGGCCATAATTATGTGCTTGTGTGAAAACTAACCCTCGCTAGGTACGGCCATCCATTTCTATTGCATACATACCTCCACCACCTCTCCCGATCCGACCATCGCCACAACTTCTCTCCATACAACATTCTACTCTACATTTCCGCCTCTCCGTCTGTACAGCTCAAGTCGCCTTATCCGTCACTTGCATTCCTCCCACAGCTATTTATATCGGCCGTCTTCCTCCCCGTCATGCTCGCAAAGAAGGATCTCGCAAAAGCAATGTTTGTGCAGACGTTCGCGTTCGTGACCTTTAATAAAGTATGCACTAGTCAGTATTTCATGTGGTATATCGTGCTGCTGCCTTTTTACCTTCCGTCATCGACGATGCTGAAGAATAAGTGGCTCGGAATATGGGCATTGATATTATGGACCCTTGCACAGGTATGTCAAGAAGCTGGTTGAACTGTTGTAGTGGACATTGTTAAATTGTATGTAACGACAGGCACTCTGGTTGCAACAAGGTTTCGAACTAGAGTATCTCGGCAACAGTACCTTCTACCCCGGCATTTTTGCCGCAACTCTTATATTCTTCTCGGTTAATATTTGGATTCTTGGTGTCGCTATCGAAGATATATCCGTTGTATAATGGAGTCAAGGTCAATCTCATTCAAAGAGTACAAGGCATAGAACCTAGGAATAGATATAATTTTTAATGGAAGGGATGGAGGACAAGTCTCGGACGACATAACCTCGATAAGTTGGTGTACAGATTAAAAATGTATAATTCATCCCTCGTTCTTGTCATTAACTAAATAACCGACATGAGCACTTGGAGAAGAGATACATTTTACAGGAACAGGGTCTCTGATATTTATACTTTCAGCAATGTTTAATGTTCGGTTTTGCGAAGATTTTGTTCGAAACGGGTGTACAATACTATATAATGAGAAAATAGTAGTGAAATGTGGCTACATGGACGATGGATTTATTGCGTACTCATACATAAACCGCGGAAAAACTCTACATCAAAATTAAATTCTAGAAACAAATCACAAACAAAATTTCTGCTCAGGCAAAAGTTAGATACAGGACTTATTCTACAGTTCGTCCCGCGCAGAATCGGCGACGCCCAAAATGTTCTCTTTAATTGCCGCAAAAGCCAGATCAAATCGTGCACCAAAGTACCAGGCTACGCCGAGCTAGACACATATATTAGTTTGGCTCATGAATGATAAAAGCAAAAGCAAAACATGAACATACCATGAGCGCCGACGTAAGTGCCAGCGTACTACCAAACAGAAGAACAATAGTCAAGATCTCCGTCGTCGACGCCGCACTTTCCGGTTTCTCTTCCGTTGTAATCTCATCTTTGACTTCTTTCTGTGTTGGGAAGATAGTCTCAATAAACTGATCCACTTTAGCACAGGCAATGCTAATCCGCATGTAGTTAGGGTCCTTCGGCGTATTCCGAGCATGGATCTTGTGACAGTATTCCTGGAAGATATTATACGTTTCCCGGATACTGGTCGCTCGCATGATAAGCTACCTAAGTTAGCATCAACCAGTACCTTAAGTGACTTAATGACAGCATACCATCACAGACGTGCCCTTTCTGATCTTGACGTTGCCGGTTAGGACCTTCTTGTTTTGGAAGACAAGTTCTAGTGTAGCAATAGCCATCACCTGTGGGATAGCACAGAAATTGAACATAGACTGTTCTTTAACCGCAGCAAGGTAATAGAGACAGTCAGGAATATGCTCAAGAGCGTTGGCAACGAGTTCAGACAAGCAGTGCACACCAGCTTCGGCATACTCCGGCGTAATGAAGTCTTCCATTGAGTCAGCATACTTTGACCAGATTTCCTTTGGCCAGAACTTTCGGTTGTCGAGTAAATCTTCGTGAAAATCTCGAATAATGTTTGTCTTCTGAAGAAAGAGACCCATGGAATTGTGCCTCAATTAAAAATCAGAGCAAACCCACGTCAAATAATCGCCACAAGATACTTACAAATGTGGGCTTTCTAACAGCCTGGGATCTGCTGATCCACCAGAGACCGACAACCGGGTGAGACCTTCGCCGACAATGCCTGCGACGTAATGGCAGTACAAGTCATAGTCACTAACGGTGTCGACACCCTTTTTGTTGAAGTCCTCATCCTCGCAATAGTCCGCCATACCATTCCCCATTGTTTTCGTGATATTAGTAATAATTTCCCTATATTTGGGCTTTAGGAGCGAGAACTCGTAAATTATTTTGTCAAACTCCTCGAGGACTGCTTTGTCCTTCTCCCTGCCTGGATATCACATTGTCAGAAAGAGCTTGGGATTAACTCAATTGATAATACGCTGCACGTACTGTCCTTGAATGTCCACCCTTCTTTTGTGAGGTTTTCGTAAAAGGTTCTGAGAACCGGCAATTTGACACGGTTGGGAATCGTCATATCGTCCTCGACTGTATCCAGACCGCGCAAGATAAGATAGAAAAGCATGACCTATAGGAACCACCACCCCATTAGCTCAATTGCACGAAAAACATATTAAGTCACACCTGAGGTGAGGGCTTTGTATTTGTATTACCGATCACAACCGACCGCTAAAATAAATACTCGACATACCGCCTCGCGTAACTCAGGATCTAGCTCCTCAATAACAGCAGCAAAGCTTCGGGACGTGTAGCCAAGTAATTCGTAGCATCGTTTCAGATTGTCGGACTCCTTTGATGGGTTCCTTGGATACAAAGGTTCGTGCCATATGGACCTAGACAGATTAGCAGAAGACTCTACTTGATGTCAGTTTGACATACCATTGAATAACAGCTCGCAGCTCCTGAGGGTGCGCTATCAGTTGCAGATACTTCGACATAACTCGTTTGGTCGAGGACGACAGGCGGGATGGTCCTGGAAGGGTGGCAGGGAAAGACTGTTGAAGTTGTGAGCCTGTTCTTTGAAGAGCAGAGGGGAAGGGGAAGCGAATTGGTCAGGGTTCAGGGTTTGCAGGCATCAAGTGGCTGATCAGCGACCGACGACTATACAACTGGCGCCGCATGAAAATGTCGCAAACTCGCAATCATGTCTCGATCTCAGCTTTATCGCCCGAATACGAGATATCCGAGCCGCACGTGTAGCCTCTTGGGAATTCGCAACGAGCCAACACCCTTATGGTGACACTGACGTAGTCGGAATTTGTACTTTCAGCGATGTTTAATGTCCGGTTTTGCGAAGATTTTGCGAAACGGATGTACAATACTATATAATAAGAAAATAGTAGTGTAGTGTGGCTACATGGACGATAGATTTATTGCGTACTCATACATAAACCGCGGAAAAACTCTACATCAAAATTCTAGAAACAAATCACAAACAAAATTTCTGCTCAGGCAAAGGCTAGATACAGGACTTACTCTACAGTTCGTCCCGCGCGGAATCGGCGACGCCCAAAATGTTCTCTTTAATTGCCACAAAAGCCAGATCAAATCGTGCACCAAAGTACCAGGCTACGCCGAGCTAGACACATATATTAGTTTGGCTCATGAATGATAAAAGCAAAAGCAAAACATGAACATACCATGAGCGCCGACGTAAGGGCCAGCGTACTACCGAACAGAAGAACAATAGTCAAGATCTCCGTCGTCGACGCCGCACTTTCCGGTTTCTCTTCCGTTGCAATCTCATCTTTGAATTCTTTCTGTGTTGGGAAGATAGTCTCAATAAACTGATCCACTTTAGCACAGGCAATGCTAATCCGCATGTAGTTAGGGTCCTTCGGCGTATTCCGAGCATGGATCTTGTGACAGTATTCCTGGAAGATATTATACGTTTCCCGGATACTGGTCGCTCGCATGATAAGCTACCCAAGTTAGCATCAACCAGTACCTTAAGCGACTTAATGACATACCATCACAGACGTGCCCTTTCTGATCTTGACGTGGCCGGTTAGGACCTTCTTGTTTTGGAAGACAAGTTCTAGTGTAGCAATAGCCATTACCTGTGGGATAGCACAAAAATTGAACATAGACTGTTCTTTAACCGCAGCAAGGTAATAGAGACAGTCAGGAATATGCTCAAGAGCGTTGGCAATGAGTTCGGACAAGCAGTGCACACCAGCTTCGGCATACTCCGGCGTAATGAAGTCTTCCATTGAGTCAGCATACTTTGACCAGATTTCCTTTGGCCAGAACTTTCGGTTGTCGAGTAAATCTTCGTGAAAATCTCGAATAATGTTTGTCTTCTGAAGAAAGAGACCCATGGAATTGTGCCTCAATTAAAAATCAGAGCAAAACCCACGACAAATAATCGCCACAAGATATTTACAAATGTGGGCTTTCTAATAGCCTGGGATCTGCTGATCCACCAGAGACCGACAACCGGGTGAGACCTTCGCCGAGGATGCCTGCGACGTAATGGCAGTACAAGTCATAGTCATTAACGGTGTCGACACCCCTTTTGTTGAAGTCCTCATCCTCGCAATAGTCCGCCATACCATTCCCCATTGTTTTCGTGATATTAATAATAATTTCCCTATATTCGGGCTTTAGGAGCGAGAACTCGTAAATTATTTTGTCAAACTCCTCGAGGACTGCTTTGTCCTTCTCCCTGCCTGGATATCACATTGTCAGAAAGAGCTTGGGATTAACTCAATTGATAATACGCTGCACGTACTGTCCTTGAATGTCCACCCTTCTTTTGTGAGGTTTTCGTAAAAGGTTCTGAGAATCGGCAATTTGACACGGTTGGGAATCGTCATATCGTCCTCGACTGTATCCAGACCGCGCAAGATAAGATAGAAAAGCATGACCTATAGGAACCACCACCCAATTAGCTCAATTGCACGAAAAACATATTAAGTCACACCTGAAGTGAGGGCTTTGTATATGTATTACCGATCACAACCGACCGCTAAAATAAATACTCGACATACCGCCTCGCGTAGCTCAGGATCTAGCTCCTCAATAACAGCAGCAAAGCTTCGGCCCGAGTAGCCAAGTAATTCGTAGCATCGTTTCAGATTGTCGGACTCCTTTGATGGGTTCCTTGGATACAAAGGTTCGTGCCATATGGACCTAGACAGATTAGCAGAAGACTCTACTTGATGTCAGTTTGACATACCATTGAATAACAGCTCGCAGCTCCTGAGGGTGCGCTATCAGTTGCAGATACTTCGACATAACTCGTTTGGTCGAGGACGACAGGCAGGATGGTCCTGCATAGGGTAGCAGGGAAAGAGTGTTGGAGTTGTGAGCCTGTTCCTGGGAGAGCAGAGGGGAAGCTAGCGAATTTGACAGGGTTTGACGTCATCAAGTGGCTGATCAGCGACCGACGCCGCATGTAAAAGTCGCAAACTCCCAATCATGTTCTCGATCTCAGCTTTATCACCCGAATACGAGATATCCGAGCCGCACGTGTGGCCTCTTACCAACGAACGCACTTAAGGCCTATAGCACGAGAAGGTTAGGGTTATCCAATTTACCCGTCAAGAGTGCACACTTACTTGTATTAGACGGCCGACCAGACATAAAAAATTAGCAAGAAATACAACAAAAATGTCTGGTGGTTTCGCCCTGCCATGGGTCACAAGCAACAACTGCCAGCTCCAAGAAGCTGGCCTCTCATATGTATGTATATATTCATATACATATACATAGACAAATAACAGGAACATAATGGTGATAGAGAAAATTCTAACACCGTTCCTTATCCCCCGTGCCCACAGTCGAGTACGCGTCCCCGAACTGGTAGTGACCAAGTGGCTTGGATCTCGCCATCCTTGGACTCACCTTGTTCGAGGCGAATCAGCATATCGAATTAAAGAGGAGCCTGTCAGGACTCCTCTTATCCCCGTGCCCATACTTTATCCCCCGTGCCCATAGTCGAGTATTAATGCTGGCCAAATGACCAGGTTGTAGGAATTCTGAAGTATACTCGCTTGTGATCGAAGAGGATCTCAGCCAGTTACAGGCTCCCCTCTTGGCTGTCTGCAGACTGTGTCGCTTGCCAGGCGACTTAGTATGTTCCCGTAAGACGATGACGAGGAAGGGGGCCAGCAGCAGCGGGAAAGATGGCCGTATTTACAACCAGACGAGAAGCACAGAACCTGCGACCACGATTATCCGATCTGTGCGACTCCAGAGTCTTGGCAAGCGTCATTAATATATTTTGTCTACGGCGCGAATCCACGTCCGAGCGCGATCGTATTACACTGAATTGGAGTACAGAGACGTCTTGCAGCCGGCAGTGTCGGATTCCTCATCCGCAGTGACGCGAACAACCACTCACTATTGGCAAACCCTCTAGAGGATTTGAAAAAGCGCTGTCTCCAGGATTCCATATCAGCTGGGCCACTGTGGACGTTTAGTGTTTCGCGAATTGTGGATGAGACAGGGACGCGTGTTGACGCGTCGCGGAAACGCTGCGACGGACGCGTCGGCGAGCATCCGATCTGTGTAACGTCCCGTTCTGGACTCACCGCTTGAGCCGCATTCGCGATGCGCGCGGACAGGCAATTTCGAATAAACAAATCACTCAATTCTCAAGCGCGCGTAAATGAGGCAACAACTGAATAATGCTACCAAGCTCGGCCTCTGACGCCTCGCCGCCGATTAAGCCGAGCAGCACAAATCAGACAGACTAAACAAATCACCCATCCAAATCACCCATCACTTACGGTGACACTGACGTAGTACAAATTTTCGGTAAATATGTTCGGCTTTTATTTCTGGCCGGCGAATAAGTATTATGTCCGTAACAGCGCGATATAGGAAAAGACCGCCTATCGGCGCACCGCATGTGGCAATATCCAACCAGACGTAAAGGGTACAGATTGTGAAGCCGGTGAGCGGCGATATATTGATTTGCTGCTCTGTCGGTCGCTTTATGAGCTACCGAACTAGAGGTCCGTCATCACAATAGTAAATCATGTTCGCATTGACCGATTCCACTGTGACTACAATTAATCCCATTCATATCATCATTATCATGTGCATTGATGTATTTACAATTCCTCTCATACGTAATATCATACTGTAAGTGATGCAAATATTCCCATCCAAAACTATAACTCCGTAGATAATCCCATGAAATAAAATGCAGATAACTTAATACATAAGCTAATGCGACAAGCGATTGCCATGAATGTCTGCCACTATCTTAACCACGAAGGGGCATATCTCGGGTCATACCGTAATTCCGCATTGAATATCTCGATGAACTGTATACAGAAGTTAATCATAACAGAACCAGTGATACAACATCAGAACCTACCTCAATATCACTGTCTTCCTTGCCAGCAGCAAACTGACCATATTCATCAAACACGCTGGCCAAGCTCCATCTATCCATCGCGTTAGTGTACAACGTCCCCAGCGAGGTAATGCTATAGACATACTTCTGAAGAAGTTTTCGCATCGCGCCAACCAAGACACCGACTCTGTGTTTGCCTTTGTTTGAATGCATGAGAATTGGAAAATTCCGTGCGTCTAGGAATGTGACGTCAGCATCTTGCGTCATCGACAGTAACTCTTTCTACTTACCAACAACTACCTGCAGCGCTGCTGCAATTGCTTCTGGATCATTCTCCACAAACGGCAATTTGCAGTTCTCCATTTGGAAATGAAATATTTTGATGCCATTCCTTGCAGCCCATTCCACGTTAATCTTTCTCAAATCGTGTTCACCAAGGTATCTGATTTTGGTATATATTAGCTGCATGCCACATAAATGCTTATGTAGTAATATCGGTTGTGCTCACATGATAGTCTTCAACTTCAATTTCTCAAGGAATGGGAAATTGATAGGTAGAGGGTGTCCACTCCTATAAATGCCCGACGTAACCATAGCAAAATTCAATGGTGGCACCAAAAGCTTCTTCTCAGGACGATCAAAGAAGTTCGCAGTCGAACTTATAGAAGACATCCTGCTGCTTGAAATGTGTGACGGTTCTGCCATGCTAGTGCTGCTCCGTGTATGATTATTCGCGTTGCTGTTGTTATTGGTGTCAGATTGCGTATTGCTGCTCGGAGCAATGGCGTGGTCCCGTGTGTGAGAGTTACCACCATTATTCAGTGACTGGAAGTCGCCATTCGCATAGTATCCGTTCTGGGAAAAGGTGCCAGGTTCTCTGTTGGGCGGCATGACCGACGAAGATGGAGTTGACGGAGGAGACGCCACGGTTTGCTCGTAAAAATAATTCTTTCCACTGACTTGCGCCTGTTCGGAATTTTGCGCAACCTCTGTCCGAAGGGGAGGAGGTGATATCGGCGACGTGCTGAGCATGAGCTGCGACTCGATCGCCTTCAATCGTGTCTCACGATCAAGTGCCGAATCAGCCTCAGCTTCTCCCGGCTCATTTAGCTGGACAGAAAAGACCATGGCATGGTGATTAGATGCTGGCTCTTCAGACATGATGAGCCCAGAAGGTCAGTTTGAGTCAAACCTGTGGCGGGATTCGTGGTCGATTTGGCCGGTCAGGAGTTGGAAGCGATCATTTTGGGAGCTTAGCTCGTGTGAGCTGTTTCCTCGTCTCGCTACTCGCTGGTTGTTCCCCTTACCCACAACCAGAAATAACTACTTGTGACAAATTTACAACACTATTATCGTTAGTACGTGTTTAGCATGCATATTAATTCCTGGAGCTAACACCGTCTCTAATGGTTCAACTAGATGATCTATCACGAAGCAACTATATACAGTCATGCAAGCCTTCGTATCACTCACTTACGGTTAGTAGCGCCTGCGGTCTTAATACAACTAACCGATGCACGATTACTTTCAGTAATCAACTGATATTCTATATTATTTCTACATCAATTAAGGACAGTCATGAATGTTGAAGAATGCATCTGCATGTGCAAGTTCCGACCGTAATGCTATGGAGTGAAATACACGTCTCGCACATCGATTGAGTGATCGTTGCAGAGCATACGTCTGAATCAGCCTGTTTACTAAATGTGGTTAAACAGAGATCAGGTTCAACACGTAAACTAGCCGCGTTCGACCTCCAAGGCAGAGCCCGACTTGTATGCAAAGATAACTGTACACATTACAATTATATAATGTACTCACGATCTCTCAAAGATTCACTAACGCAACCTCAAACCAGAATAATGGTAGTCTCGTCGCCACGCAATGGCAATGGCCGTGGATGGCCTCGTAAGCAGTGGCAGTGCTGCTGTGCCAGGTCACTCACTATATTGCAGTAAGTCGGGAAGGCCGCTTAATAATGGGGTATGATATACAGAAATTCTCGACAAGCTGATCTGGCGACCTTGTCATTGTGGAAAAGTCGGGTGCCCGGAACTGTCCCCATAATAAATAAATTCTATTATCATTTAACGGAGATTTCCCAGCCACACCTCCCGGCCCCGAAAGTCGTCTGGCAACCGTCGTCATCCGCTTCAACCCATCCTTCTTATTGACGAGACACTCTACCCCATCTCTTCCGCCCTATATATCCCGCCAATAGCACCGTGTCCTACCTGCGAGTTCCCCTACCATGGCCATCACTAAACGTGCCGGTCGAAGGGCACAACAGGGCGGCCAACCGGCGAAACAGCCTGCGAAGCGCGGCGCTGTCAAGAAGGCCGTGTTCGATTCTACGAAACGAAAGGAAGTTGGTGTCTCGGACCTTACGCTACTGTCGAAAGTCTCGGAAGATGCTATAAATGAGAACCTGAAAAAACGGTTCGAGAACGGCATTATCTATGTATGTGATGGCTGGAATCGTTGTGTTGGTCAGATGGTTATCAGATTGCTAACTGGTGTGGCATGTAGACTTATATTGGACATGTGGTATGTAGTTTGCGGACTCATCATCTCCCCCACGGGCGAGCCGACGAAGTTGAGAGAATGTTGCTGAAACAAAATCTCTGTAGCTTATCTCTGTTAATCCCTTCCGAGATCTTGGAATATATACCGATGATGTACTCGAGTCATACCGCGGCAAGAATCGTTTGGAGGTTAGTGTGAATTTTGTTGTATATTCGATTTGTCAGGCATTGTATTGAACGGGATGAAAGGTGCCCCCTCATGTATTTGCTATTGCCGAAGCCGCATACTACCACATGAAGTCGTACAATGAGAACCAATGCGTTATAATCAGGTATGTGGCCGGTATGCTTTACTGGCACAGCTGTCCACGCTAATTGTGATAGTGGTGAATCTGGAGCTGGGAAAACCGAAGCTGCCAAGCGAATTATGCAGTATATTGCGTCCGTCTCAGGAAACTCGTCAACTTCAATTCAGGAAATCAAGGATATGGTTTTAGCTACCAATCCTCTCCTTGAATCCTTCGGTTGCGCCAAGACTCTGAGAAATAACAACTCTTCGCGTCATGGCAAATATCTCGAGATTCAGTTCAACAATATTGGAGAACCAGTTGGTGCCAATATTACAAACTACCTTCTGGAAAAAAACAGAGTTGTAGGGCAGATCCAGAATGAAAGAAACTTCCACATCTTTTATCAATATACTAAGGGTGCGAATCAGAAATATCGAGAGCAGTACGGTGTCCAGCCTCCAGAGTCGTATGTCTATACATCCGCGTCAAAATGTACAAGCGTTCAAGGCATCGACGATCTTCAAGACTTCAAGGAAACTGTTAAGGCCATGGAGATCATTGGTCTACATACCACCGAACAGGATGAGATATTTAAGATTCTGGCGATTATTTTGTGGCTAGGAAACGTCGACTTCATCGAGAACGCGGAGGGTAACGCGGCGATTCGTGATACGTCGGTTCCGAACTTCGTTGCATATCTCATGTCGGTCGATGCTGCAGCAGTCGAGAAGGCACTAACCAACAGAATCGTGGAGACTACTCGTGGAGGTCGACGCGGCTCTGTATATGAAGTTCCGCTGAACATCACGCAAGCTCGCGCGGTCCGAGATGCATTGGCTAAGGGTATTTACTCTAATCTTTTCGATTGGATTGTCGAGCGGGTGAATGTGTCTCTCAAGACTCGCGGTGAAGCGGCACGAACCGTTGGTATTCTTGATATTTACGGTTTCGAAATCTTCGAGAACAACTCTTTCGAGCAGATTTGCATCAACTACGTCAATGAGAAGCTGCAACAGATTTTCATCCAGCTCACCTTAAAAACAGAGCAGGAGGAGTACGTTCGTGAACAGATCAAGTGGTCGCCTATCAACTACTTCAACAACAAGATCGTCTGCGACCTTATCGAAGAGAAGCGGCCTCCCGGTATTTTTGCAGCTCTTAATGATGCGTGTGCTACCGCCCACGCGGACTCGGGGGCCGCCGACCAATCGTTCGCACAGCGCCTCTCACTAGTAGCATCCAACCCTCATTTCGAGCAACGCCAAGGAAAGTTCTTGATCAAGCATTATGCTGGTGATGTCATGTATCGAATCGAGGGTATGACCGATAAAAATAAGGATCAGATGCTCAAGGATCTTCTCGACCTAATCGCTAAAAGTGGTAATAAATTTTTGACTACGTTGTTTCCTGCTCAAGTCGACCATGATTCCAAGCGACGGCCACCGACCGCTAGTGACAAGATCAAGCAGTCCGCTAACGACCTTGTCCTCACATTGATGAATTGCCAGCCATCCTACATTCGTACAATCAAACCGAATCAGAACAAATCTCCGGCTGAGTACGATGACAAGGCGGCGCTGCATCAGATTAAGTACCTAGGTTTGCAGGAAAATGTTCGAATTCGACGTGCAGGCTTCGCGTATCGTCAGACCTTTGAGAAATTTGCAGAACGATTCTATCTTCTATCTCCAAAGACTTCGTACGCTGGTGACTACATTTGGCAAGGTGATGCGCAGTCAGCTGTTCTCCAGATCCTGAAAGATACATCGATCCCTCAGGAGGAGTATCAAATGGGTGTCTCGAAGGCGTTTATCAAGACCCCAGAGACATTATTTGCTTTGGAGCATATGAGAGACCGATACTGGCATAACATGGCGGTCCGAATTCAGCGTGCTTGGCGAAACTACCTGCGATACAAAACCGAGTGTGCCATCAGAATCCAGCGAGCGTGGCGTCGCGTTACCGGATCAAATCAGTACGTTCAGACAAGGGATTACGGTCATCAGGTACTCGGTGCCCGCAAAGAGCGCCGACGCATGTCTATTCTCGGGTCGCGGCGATTTATGGCGGATTACCTGGGAATCGGTAACTCTAGTGGCCAAGGCGAGTATATTCGAAATGGCGCGAATATCTCGAGTAAGGAGTTAGTTCATTTCTCTTGCCGTGGCGAGCAGTTGATTGCAAAACTTGGGCGTACCAGTGCACGTATGCCACGTGTGATAGTATTGACTTCGAAAGCGCTCTATATTATATCGGAGAACATCCTCAATCGGCAACTGGTAATCCACACTGAGCGTGCAATTCCTCTAGGGCAAATTCAATACATTGGGCTTTCTACTTTGCGTGACGATTGGATTGCTGTCGGCGCCAATTCGCCGCAAGAACCCGATCCATTACTTTGGTGTGTATTCAAGACTGAGCTTGTCACTCGTTTGAAGATGGTTCTTCCTAGTCTCAACCTCCGCATAGCAGCCACCGTTGAGTACAACAAGAAGCCCGGCAAGAAAGCGGTTGTCAAGTTCCAGAAAGATCAAAGCGTTCCGCGCGATGATATCTACAAAAGCGGCACAGTACGTGTTCCGCCTGGTGAGCCTGCTAATAGCGTCTCAAGACCAAATCCTAGGAAGAAGAACACTCTTGCTGCTAGGCCCGTCACGGAAGGTAAATTGCTTCGACGAGGTGGTGGGAATGCACCGGCTGGACATGCATTGTCATCGACACAGCCTGCTCAGCCAAGGTCTGTTCCTCAGGCGCAGCCGATCCCTCATGCACTGCCGAGCAGTCAGGCAAGACCAACACCCCCAGTTCCAGCTCGTAATGGTGTGACGAATGGCAATGACGCCCGCTATGCGCTTTCGCAACATCAACAGGCACAACCACGTTCGCAACCTTCCGCCGCGGCGGTCTCTGCTGCGGTTGCCGCGACAGGAAGTCGCCATTCGCAACAAGCTCCTCAGGCCCAGTCCCAGCAGCAACAGCAACACGTTCACCCTGTTGCCGCAAAGCCCGTGCCAGCTCGTCCAACTCCAGTTCAAGCTAAACAGGAGCCTACCCACGCACGAAATACCTCATCTGCAGCTAAACCGCCGCCACCTCCGCCTCCCCCACAAGCTGCGCAGCCGCCGCCACCAGCAGAACCGACGTTCAAGGCGCTGTTCGATTTTAATGCACAGGGATCAAACCAACTCTCTATTCGCAAAGACGAAATTGTTATTGTACTGAACAAAGAAGGAAACGGTTGGTATCTCGCGAAGAAGCCAGGATCGTCGACCGAAGGCTGGACCCCGGCCGCGTATTTAGAGGAAGTGAAGACCGCGCCGGCAACATACATCCCGCCACCACCGCCACCACCACCGCCTGCTGCCGCGAAGACTAACGGAGCTCTGGCTACTCCCATTGGCATGCAGCAGCCGGTTTCTACACCATCACCGCAGCCTAGCGCTAGTATTGATTTGGCGCAGGCGCTGAAAGCGAGACATAGTAGGATGAGATCGAGAGATGACGATGAAGCGGAAGATGACGATGATTGGTAAATTATGTATTTGGTAGGAGTACGATGGAATATGATGATTGTTAGATATAGGCTATACATGTGTTGTAGGAACTTATGGCAATTGCCATAATAAAATGTCTGAGGATTTTAGAATCGCGTCCATCGGCCGTGACGCAAATCTAAAAAGATAGAAAATGTAATAAACAACGGACAGTAAATTGGAAACAAGAAAATGCACCCAAGCAAAACCTTCCCATACTAAGATGAACCACAAGGGTAAATATTTACAGACTGCAACTTAGCCAATCACCATTTTCTCGTCGTCACCTTCTTTATTTTCATCGTCGATGTAACAGTCATCTTGATCCATTCGCTCCATGAACATATTCCATTGATACGCTCCCCGCTCTAATTTTTCGATGAGATCACTAATCTTTATTAGCTATCTTGTCCGTTAGGCACCAGTATACAGTTATACTAACTCGACATTCTTTTCATTTTGCTTCGATATACTAGGAGAAGGGGACTTTCCCTTATTAGGTTTCTTCCCTCCACGTCTGGCGTATGGCAGACCAGGCTGCCGTCGACGACGTACCGTTGTGTTAGGCGACGGAGAAATTGAACTCTGACTGTCTTGTAATTCCGCAGCCATAATCTGCGCCTCCATTTCGGGGTCATCCTTGATCAATTCCTCATACTCATCAACATGCGCCTTGATATGATCACGGATGCTGTTTATGTGGCCGTCAGTAGTTCCATCTATCAGGAAGAAATCGCAGCCTGTAGCGAAACAATACCACGCCTTTCCATTCCTTGAATCTGGAACTGTGTTCGGCAACGTGATGTTCTCGATCGGCGGTGGTCCCATTCCGGGCTTCATAACGGGCCATCCATCGCGGTCCACTTCAGTGGGCTGAGCAGAACGCACTTTCGCTGTTCCATCGTCTTCAAGAGTAAGTCGTTCTCTGTATCTCGAAAGCTGGTGAGACCTCTCATGCTCGATTTGACACAATTTCTCGACAATTAGTCGAGCATTTGGGACGGTTTCAGCCAGAGCTCGGCGAGATTGCGTTGTTTCACGTGGTATGGTCGAAAAGTAATCGACATCAACGCCGTTACCCCATATCCCCTCAAAGGCTTCCGATAGTAGGCTAGCAGCGGCTGGCGAAGTCCGCTTGGTGGGAGTACGCTTAGATGTTCGGAGCAGCTGCTTACTGTCAGAACCGGCTCTCAGAGCCCTTGCCGATATCTTCGTCGAAGGTGCTTTCGTGGTCGAAGTCGCCACTGAAGTCGCCGCGGGCTTCTTTTCTTTCATGGCTGCTTCGCGTCTCGCGTCGACAAGTGGCTTTGATTCCTCTTTTTTCACCGATGTCTCATTCTTAACTTGCTGCTCAGGCGTAACATCTTTCGTACTTTTAGCTTGAGAAGCCGAGACGGGTGATAGTCTTGTGGCAGCAGGAGAGACAAGAGCAAGTCTTGGGTCCGTAGAGGTCTTCACGGGAGCATTGTCGCCCCTGGCGTTATTCGACAATGCTGTAACTAAAGTCGAAATTCTAGGCTGACCCGTGGGGTCTTGCACAACATTCGGGATATTCGCACCGCAATGGTCGGTACCCGCGTTGCCTGATCTGTTCACCATCGGTACTCGAGTGCCGCTAAACCGGACTTTTCTTAGAAACCGATATAATACCAAATCTGTTCGTTGGATCCGTGGATCTCGTTGTTGATCAACAAAACTGCGTGATGAATTAAAGTTGCGCTGCTTGTTTCGCCATATAGCATAGCTCGTAGTTTTGACGCGGTTGAGATCGTACGGATTATTCGCGACCGGCGTAAAATTCGTAGCCACATCAGGTATTGGCAAGCCTCGCTGTGACAAGGGAATATCAGATCCAAAAGGCGATGGTGACCGATCCGGGACTGGAGACATCAAGGGCGTCTGATACGGACTCGCTGGCGAGGAAATCCCTTGAATCGACGCTGTGACCGTTGACGACGAAGCAGGACTTTCGATGCGTGACCTTTCTGGCTTAAACCGTTTGGATGTACTCAGAGATGGCGATGGTGCTCGCACGCGCTTGTGAAACTTACTCAATGCCGCATTTTTCGTAATATCCGTCGATGAGGCAGGCGACTTCGCCTTTATGCTAGCTCCTCTCGAACCTGCAGTACTATGTAGTGGTGAATTTGGACGACTCGTTGAAACCAAAGGAGATCGCTCTCCAGACCATAGTTCCCCGGAGTCATCCGATGCCACTGAATTTTCGCGATGGTTCTTTCCGACCAATCGAGAATTTAGCTGATTTACGGGCGCAGCGTTCAGTCCGACTCTACTCGCTGGCGAATTAATGCCAATGAAATGGACAGTCCGCGGAGCAACCTTTGATGAGTCCTTGAGAAACCGAAAACTCACAAGCACCAGCGACTTCTTTGCGCAATTTATGTCGGGTTGCGGACGACCTACGCAGAGTACGCCTATCTGACCGTTGTCCTCCAGGACCTGGAAGGCCCTCCCAAATACGTCCTGAAGAATATCAATATCTTGTCGCAGTAACCAGCGATAGTAATGGGATAATACCCTAAATCTCGTAGATAGAGCCTCGTAGAGGACTGAATCTATCCAATCATCGCGTTCTCGCAGAACGCAGAGCGATAGAAAACATGCTTCGTTGGAGAGTACTCGCATTGCGTCCGTTATACCTTTGTACGTATTTTTGTACTATGTCGACAATCTATTAGTACAGTTACTGATTTGGCAATGGCGAAGTCGAAAGATACCTCAACGAGTAACTCTTCTATTGTGATATTTTTGGCCATGATGTTCCGCGAAGCCTTCTCTGTCATAAACCCTGCATTGGCTGGTTAGCGATATCTATCACTCTGGCTATAATACAGTAACTTTGTACTAACGCCAAAGTTTTGCCCCGATAACAATGAAATTCCAGTCTCGCGTATAGGATTTGTGGGCGTTGAGGCAACAATAGTTGACTCTGGGGGTATATATAAAAATGTGTATAGTTTGTTCGCTTTTGCTGAGCTCGATTTCCGCTCTTAAAAATCGGATGATTCTAACAGAAAGATTGTCCGGCTTCACATTTCCTCGGAGACCTGATTGCGAAGTAACCTAGTATAAGCTCCCGTTCCTCTGTTCAGGTAGACCCGTACCATAGTAGACGAACATACCCACTAGTCTTTGAATATTACGATTGGCTACTTTGCCTTCGACACTGAAAAACGCGTCTGGCGCTAGCTGGTCAAGACCTGTAAAATCTGACTTAATGCCAGCCTTGTTATAGATGACAATATCTTGCAGTAAGATCAGTGGCTTGGGCTTGTGCGGCAATGGGAAGAATGCGTCTTCATCGACGATCGCATCCTTATAGACTGGCTCGGAAGCATTGTGGACCGACGCACTGGGATGTGACATTACTTCGTTTCTTTCTCGTGTCCGACTGAGGTCGATAAAGGCTGTTGGTGATGCAACACCAACCGTATGCGGTTCCAGTAAAGTTGCGAGGTTGCTAGAGCTAGTGAGTATGATCTGATCATCAGGGATATCTAGGCTACGACTACTACTCTAATGCCTTACACTGTCCAGTTCTATCAAACAGCCTGCGGGTCGGATCAATCGCTGTTGAACTAGCATTATAACCGCTTGTTTCCTTAACTTCTGACCAGACCGTGCTTCATAACAGGTATCTTGCTCTGTTGCTGTATATTCGTTGGTATGTATATATAGGTTTGTACTGATGAGAACCGGTAGCATCAAGTTACATGGAAGTCGGACGCGGTAAACGAGGAAGTGCTCAGAGAGTTGGCGGGCTACGCAACTCCCAACGACTTCTCGTCGACCCTACCCCCACCCCCCAAATCGGTGGAATCGAGAGAGAGAACACTCCCAACCCCTGATAGCGGATTGCATTTAACGCGTCAGCTACCAGATCTGATTCTGATCCGTACTATTCCTCCATAGATATTATGCCCGGCTATACGAAGCGCTTGGGCCGCGAGCTCAGTGATTTGAAGACGAATCCAGCTGTTGGTGAGTCAACTATCCCCGGCGCCCTCTATAGAAGGCTATTTGGGTGTCTCTCGGAAGTTCACGAGTAATTCTGATACCAGTTAGGAATATCGGTCTTTCAGGCAGACGACTTCCGAATATGGCTGATTGATATCCAAGTCATGGACGATAACCCACTCTACGCTGGCAAAACCTTTCGCCTGCAGTTTCGATTCACACCAACATACCCGATAGAAGCTCCAGAAGTACAGTTTATTGCTTCACTTGGCCGAGGGATACCAATGCATCCACACATATATAGGTAAGCTTTTTCGCCTAGGAACTGTCATCCCGAACTTGACTAATTATCCTGCTTAATCAGTAATGGTCATATCTGTCTAGGTAAGGACTTCAAGCTATATGGGATGTAGTTACTGCAGATAGTAATGATATCAGATGTACTGGGATCCGGGTGGTCACCGATCCAAACTGTGGGATCTGTGTCTATGTCAATTCAGTCTATGCTGGCCGGTAACGACAGAAACGGTATGTACATCTTTGATCAACATCGACAGCTGTGCACGTTCAAGTTATTAGTATTCTAATGATTCCCACAACGCACAGAGAGACCGCCAGATGACGCTAGATACATTGCAAGTGCGCCAATTAGCCCGAAGCAGACGAGGTAACTATCGACCGTTGAGCACAACGGAATTTGTGGCATTCGCCTTGGACGCTAATTCAAGCAGGTTCGTATACCACGATGATAATGTTTGATCAGTAACTGGGACGAATTCAACAGCAATTTTAATACGTGTGCATTCCGGATGCATGACCGGCGACTCACGCATCGCGGACGAAGTTTGGTGACCAGGAACAATGCTGTAGCGTTTTTCTGTAAATATTGGCGTGATATATAAATGGCGTTGGTTTGCTACAATTGGGACTACGGTGACTTTTGGTTCTTCCTTTGAGATCGATCACGACAAGGGTCATTACAGCGATTTCTCATTATGTTAAACTTTAACACGTTGTCTACAATCATTCATTAATCGTACAGAGATTCTACTTTTAAATGCACTGAACTCCGTGAAATCACAACACAACACACCCAATGAACACAGGAATGCAAATTAAATCGCCTCAAAAACTCGATAGCTGCTTACGTTCGAAGATCGAATTTGCGCAACATCTGGCACTTTTTCTTGAGGAGCTGAACACTCTTAATAAAGATCTCGTCGGGAGTCATTGCACCAGTAGATTCAACATTGACTAAAGAAAATAAATTGGTTAGCTTCCAGCATCCTTGTCAAATTAGAAGAAAGATCTCCTTACAGATGAAATGGTCTCGCAGACGTCCGAGTTTGACTCTGCCTTCAAATTCAGGATGTCGCAACACCTCACGCGACACTGTATCTTTTCGAGCATCTTTTACATACGCCTCACCATTCGAATTGATCTCAACAACACCCTTTGGAAAGCAGCCTTTAAATTTCTGAGCGAGCTCGCCGGTAAGCGGAGGTCCAATAATTTCAATGGTGGGTAACAATCGGTAACTAGCCGTTGCGACAGGACTGAATTTTGCGTGATCCTGTCCGATTCCAAGAATGCAATGCATCGTGAGATCAATCTCTTGACCTGGTCGCAATTTAGCAATCAAGATATCAGGGTTTGCAGGAGTAATTCCTTCAGGGAACCATTCAGACTGCCGACCCTGTGGTTCGAATTGTATTGCAGACGCATAGACATTTGCACCATTATAGAGGACTTTTGGATCAGTGGTACCAGGTGGTGCGTTGGAATTCGTTGTGCATTTGGCTGACAAATGCAGCACCACCGTGTCATAATCTGTGGGCTCGAAATCAGGGTCATCTTCTAGTGAACAGTCAGCCATTACCCAACGTCTCATTAGCAAAGCTCGACTGACTTTTAAACCACCGAAGGTAGTCTGGGTTAGCCTTCAGAGGAATCAAACCCAGTCTGTGCGCCAAAACCTCATCTTGTATTATAGACGTATTGTTTTCAATGTAAACATACTCGATAGCCAAACTAGGCACTTCGGCGATCATGATTCGACGGAAGGCATTTGCAATGGAGGTATCGACACCAATAAGATCAAACGAACAGGAGAGGTCAGTTAAGTAGGAGATGTGGGTCCTAAACTTCTGAGCTACTGTTAATCCCAGAAACCGCATAAAATACAAACAAGCGTTCGCACCTCTTTGAATTTGTTCAAGTTCCATGAATGGTCTTCACCAGGGTAGTATCCAGGAAAGTCCGTGCTGGATACCTAAGACAACTGTTAGTCGATCCTCACAAGAAAAGCAAGGAACATACATTAGTCACCCTATCATGCTCGATACCGACTACGTTTCTCCGGCTCCTGCTATAGTCGACCATCCTGTGCGTATGGCTCAAACTGCGAGTGGTGGAACCAAAACTTGATTGGAGTCCGCCGACACTCTCAAAAATTTCTATACGTTAGTGTGTCAATTCCAAACTTGAACCGCAACCCTAGTGGCTGTGCGAGAATCGACGTCTCAGTTATGCCCCACCAATCGGCGGTCGAGGTTTGCTAAGGTTTGCTAAGTTTCTAGGGACAAGCAGACAAGACGGATGGAACAAATTGCTATCCTGTTGTCCTGCTCGATAGACGAATCTGCAGCGCCAGCAACAGCGTTCCCAGCCGTACTACGCTTCAGATTGCTCAATTCCCTGATTGATCTCTGATAGTTGCCGTATCAGTCGCGTTGCAAGATGCTGAGGCAACAGATAATCTTGCGACGGTCGCTGGCTACTGCACGACTGCGTGCACGATTCTCACCAGCATTCTCTAGCCGGTACTTCCAATCAAATGCGGCCAACAAAGAAAATTTAGATTCTATGTACACCCCTACTAGCTTGCACGAGTTCCCTCCTGAGGATATCACTAACAGTTTTAATAAACGTATGCTAATCTGTGCGGCTCTACGAGAAGATATGCTGATTACATTTTGTGCGATAGAAACTGGGAAAGACATTATTGCCAACCAGAAAAAGAAAGTTCGTGCGTTTACCGTTAACTTCGGTCCTCAGCATCCTGCCGCACACGGCGTGTTGCGACTAATTTTGGAGCTTCACGGTGAAGAGATTTTGCGATCTGATCCGCACGTCGGCTTGCTTCACAGAGGCACGGAGAAGCTGATAGGTAAGAGTAGTTTCGGTTAGATCTGATCTCTAGACGCTAATTGCTGAGTGTAGAATATAAGACTTACCTTCAGGCACTGCCATATTTCGACCGTCTGGACTATGTTAGTCTCTAGGAGGTGTCTCCTTGATGTGCAATGCTTACTGTATTACAGGTGTCTATGATGTCCAATGAGCAAGTCTTCGCATTGGCGGTCGAGAAGCTCCTAAACATTGACATTCCTATTCGAGCCAAGTATATTCGCGTCCTTTTCGCCGAAATTTCACGAGTTCTCAATCATCTTATGTCTGTACTCTCACATGCTATGGACGTCGGCGCTCTTACACCTTTCTTGTGGGGTATGGAGGAGCGTGAAAAGCTTATGGAGTTTTACGAGCGTGTTTCTGGTGCTCGTCTCCACGCCGCATACGTCCGACCTGGTGGTGTCTCACAGGATATACCTGCAGGTCTTCTGGACGACATATACATGTGGGCCACACAGTTTGGAGACAGAATAGATGAAGTGGAGGAGTTGCTCACTGATAACCGTATATGGAAGCTGAGAACTGTCGGCGTGGGTGTTATGACTGCGGAGGAGGTTTTGAACCACTCTTTCAGTGGAGTTATGCTTCGAGGTTCCGGTGTTCTGTACGATCTCCGTAAGAATCAGCCGTATGAGGTTTATGATAAGATGGACTTCGACATCCCTGTTGGTACCAACGGTGATTGTTACGACCGGTATCTTATCCGAATGGCCGAGTTTAGACAATCGCTGCGAATCATTTTTCAGTGCCTTAATGACATGCCCGCTGGTCCTGTCAAGGTCGAAGACTACAAGATTAGCCCGCCGCCAAGGGCTCTCATGAAGGAGGATATGGAGAGCTTAATCCACCATTTCTTGCTTTTCACGAAAGGTTACTCGGTCCCTCCTGGCGAGACGTATACTGCTATTGAGGCTCCTAAGGGTGAGATGTAAGTAGAGTGATATTTTATGAGTTTCTAAGATCAGAACTAATAGATGTCTTTGGCAGGGGTGTCTACGTTGTTTCCGATGGTTCTGAGAGACCATACAGATGCAAGATCAGAGCTCCTGGCTTTGCTCATTTGGCTGGATTTGATGCCATTTCTCGTGGACATTTCCTTCCTGATGCTGTCGCTATCATTGGTACTATGGATCTTGTATTCGGTGAAGTTGATCGTTAAATGGTTGGGAAGTAGACAATAAAATAAGATGGCGATGATACATGTCGACCGCTCTCTACATTACGAGGCGATGTTAAATGGCGGAACTGCAGGGGACATGTATTATAGTAAATTTTAGTTACAAGTTTGTTACATTTTGTTACCTGCATGTCTACATTTCCCTCGTGCGGGTGCGGATTGTCCCACGGCTAGAATCATTGTAATTGGACGGGTGTAGAGGTTATTCAAGCGGCAAATAGAGCTTGACAAATCACGCAATATCGCGCCAGTTGTATTGGACAGAATAGATAATTGTTGGCTTAACATGTATATGATTTGGAGAGCCTCACCTAATTCCCGCAATAAGGTTTAGACGTACTGAATGTGTGAGAGTGACGCGCTGCCAACCTCGCTGGCAGACCACGACATAAGACTCGTTCGGTACCCCTTGTTACTATACACTAGGAACCAAAACACGTAGCGATCTTAGTGACAACACCTTGGGGCATCGACTTTGCTACAAATAATATACCGACACCTCGCGAGATCAGACTCTAGCTTGCCCTATTAAACATGGTGATTCTCGAGAAGTACCAATCATTACCGGGCCTGGTCAGTTGTCCAATGATTTCTTACGAAAGACTAAGTTCTAACATGTTGTATAGGATACATGGTCGCCAGATGTGTTTGAAACCCCTGATTTGGAAGAATCTGTCGCTGGTGTGGTTTGTGCAGCAATATATCTGCCCTGAAACAATGTGGCAACTGACTGAAGGTAGGCAACACCAGATACGCCGTCCATTTCTGAGACTATAAATGATGAGCTCGATTATTCGAGTATATCTGCAGATGTCGCACGTGAGCGGTTTCTCAATAAGACGCTCAATCCTGGAGAACCTGTGGAGGATCCCATGAGTGAGTCGACCGAAATGAAGGTAGCCAGACTAAGGAAAGAGATGGAGGATCTTGCAGCCTCAATAACCAGGGAGGAGCATACTAAGAAAGATCCGGAGGAACCTGGAAATGTGGCCAATGAAGTAACGGAGCTTGCAAATAAAATGAGGGCCATTCTCATGTCTAGGCAACAGAATACGAGCGCCTTGGAAGTTGTAAAGTATTTGGGAACGAAGACTGAATTCCTTGCGACAGCAGGAGATGTTGCAGATAGTCAAGGGCGCACGCCGTCTGCTCCGGGGGTATGAGTTTCGCGTCACAGACAGGGTTGACACCATATTAATTGCTTTCTTCTATAGGTTAATCCGTCGACCCCGAACGACGCACAGAATTTAAGACTCGTCGATCTTGACAATCGCGTGGCTAGCCTTGAAAAAGCATTAGGAAATCCGTCGAGCGTAGCATTCCACGGCGCATTTCATGCTACCATATTCGAGCAACCGGTTATCCCAACGCTTTTGTCTCTCTCACAGAAAATCAACAATCTCACCTCCGCACCTGAGAAATTTGACGCAACACTCGCAAGAGTACGCCAATTAGTAGCTGCGGCCGAGAAGATTTCATCTGCCAGTCCTGGTAAGCATCCGAGTAGTAGCCAGAAGGCGCCAATAACTGGTGAAGATGAAGATGCAAGCCGAGCGGATAAGATCGACGCCCTGTATAATTCTCTTGCTAGTGTCGAGAAATTAATGCAAATTGTACCAGGTCTAGTTGACAGGCTACGTAGTTTACGATTTTTGCATTCAGAAGCTGGAGAAACCATCGGCAATATCCGCGAGATTCGGGATAAGATGAATGCCACGGATGCTCAAATTTCGACATGGCGCAGTGCTCTGGAGAATGCCGAAAAACGGCTGGACCAGATCGAAGAGCGCGAGAGGACAAATTTAATAACGGCGGACGAGTGGGTTAAGGACTTAGAAAGGAGGGTGAATTCTGCACTAGAACATTGCACGTAGATAGAATTCGGAGAAGACATTGTCCATGTATGATAAATTCAATCTTCTCGTGTACTGAAGTAATTCGAAACAATCGGAACTTGAAAGCTACACGCGGTTGGGTTCTATACTGTCATTCCAAAACAAAGTAGACTAATAATAGTCGATAATTATTATTATTGCAATATATCAGTCTTATCAGTCATAGCATCGTCGTAGGACGCTCTCAGCTGGACGTTCTCTACGTACAAATTGCTTTATTCATGCCGGCGAAGTTTCGGTACCCTGATTGGATTTGGCGCGTCATTATTCTTTTCAAACTGTGTGGCTGTCACCGCAGGCTGCGACATCATAGTCACCCTGATTTCAATATCAGTGCGCGGGATCTCCAGGGCTTCCAGGCCCAACTTGACCCCCTCCTTGGTCTAGCATACCTGCAAGCGGCGCCTGAATTGGCAATTGCTTGTATATCCGCCTCCGGTCGATATATCTAGCGCTGTTTTCTCGCATCTCTGTAATTTTTATTATTTTTCCGCTGCTGGATCGCAAGGTAATTGTCCACGGTCGGGAGCGATATTGATTGCATGTACTGATATTTTATTCCAGCCGACCTTAGGCGACGAGAAGTCCGATCGCGACATCGCCGCTCTGCATCCTCAAGAATAGTTCAGGTCGTCCGGACATAGCGTAATACTACTAACGATATTGTATCATTTCCCTTTCGCATACAATGGCAGGGGGTTCTCCATCTCCAAGTGTTGGCCGGAACGGCACCGACAAGCCATTGTCACTTGGCCAGCCAGCCGATACTCCTGCTACTCCTACCCGCAGAAGGATCTCCAGGTCTCCAAATACGAACGAAATCGATGATATTAAGGCAGCGAAGTCGTCGCCAAATGGTTCCCGAACCAAGAGCACTGGAGGATCGGGGTCAAAAAGGACAAAGAAGATCTATGGGTCGACATTGACAAAAATCACATCTAAGAAAGCCAAGGTTCCAAGTCTTGCGTCTCCTCTTGCATCGAATGGTGACGCGCAATCAGACGAAGACGAAAAGTATGATGCAAGTTCTGGTCAGGCTGAGCAGGAGGAAGAAGAAAATGGCGCAAGCGGCAACGACCCGGCGTCGGACCAGGCATTACCGAACACTGATGTGCCGTTTACTGTTTTTCGAAAAGCAAGTGCGAAATCCACCTCGAAGAAGTCTAAAAAAAGGAAGCACGGAGAGGACGATGCGGACAGTACCGCTTCGACTTATCCCTTTCCCGAAGATTCGCCTGACTACGTCGTGCAGCCAAAGAGCGAATGGGAGCAGCTGTCTAAGTACAGAAATTTTGTAGGTAAGTATTCGCAATTAGACCTTTGTTTTCTGGATCTTGATGATGCTGATGTATCGGTTTAGTCGGCGACGAGCGTTTTACAGTGGGCGACTATGTATTTGTCAACCATGCCAGCAACGTGACCGGAATTGGACTTTCGGATCCATCACAATTTTGGATTGGACGCGTACTTGAAATAAGAGCGAGCGATCCCAGTCACGTGTATGTTAGGGTGTTCTGGATGTACTGGCCGAACGAATTACCTGGCGGACGAAGGCGCGTATATATCAAATATGAATACCGATTTCTGACACTAACGAGGCGAAAAGGTATTATCACGGAAAGAAAGAGCTTGTGGCTTCGAATCATATGGACGTCATTGATGCCATGGCAGTTGCTGCCAAGGCAACTGTCTCTCACTGGCTGGAGCTTGATGACGAAGATAAGTTGACTGATCTTTTCTGGCGTCAGCGATATGATTCATATAACAACGAATTGATGGTAGTTTACCTAGCTTTTGCGTATCCGTTTCGTAGATATGTACTAATACTTTCTCTAGCCTATTCGGAAGCATTGTAAATGCAAACGATACTATAACCCGGATACTACGATGATTTGGTGTAGTAGCTGCAGTAACTGGCTCCATGAAGCGTGCGTTATCGAGGATGTCAAGAAGCGCTACAAGGACGATATTCAACCTTTGGCTGATGACAAGAAGAAGTCGTCGACGTCAAGGAAGACAAAACGCTCCAAAGAAGAGCCATCTGGCAAGGCGTCGGAGGGTTCCGTTCAAATTAAGGTCGACGAGCAAGGGCTCAGCGCCAAGGCAGTGTATACTAGTAGGAGCGGCGAAAAGAAGGAGGTTTCCATTACTTGCCTATTTTGTGGATCAAATATTAGCTGAAATTATCTTGTGTTTTTGAATTTGTTGAAACATTTATTGACTACTTTGTATAATTGTATAAGTTATTACGAACGGCGTCGCTTTTTTGTGTGGCTGATGCGCAGATGTTGCCATATCTTTACTATACTAGTTGAAGTATGATGTACTTTGGTTTACTAGATTATTCTCTTTATTTACTTATTCCTATTATAATACGCATAATGTAATATTACACGAAATTAGCCGCAGACGCGTAACCGCTGTCGTTACTTATGCAGAGTTATTCAATCTAAGGTGCCCCATTGATATAGAAGTGTGGCGCACTATGTATTGCGAAGGTTACGGCCCTAAACGTCGTGTGACTTTGCCACGTGCTGAAAGTTCCAACTTACCAGCCTGCCTCGATCCGGCACTAGCCGCAGCATCGAGCCCTAACCCAAAGTGCGCAGTTTGGCAGTTGGGTACTTTTAAAGTGTCTGTGCGGCTGCTTCCGCTCTAGCGCGCGGTAAGATGTGAACATTGCCAGCTTAAGCAGTCGACCAGCCTCACGCGCCGCCGGCAATCTGTCGGCCTTAGTTGTCTGCTCTTCTGACACCACTGACACCACTGACACCACTGACACCACTTTCCTTGATCAAACAAGTCTCGCATTTTTAATACTGAGAAGGACGGATACACCGGCATAGTTTGTTACTTATTGTAGCCGCGGCGAGGGCGTGGATAGTAGCTATGTCGTCTCCTTTAACACAGCCGATCTCTATTCCACCGGACCAGTTCTCTTTGGAGGACCAATTAATATCACTCCATGAACACCCAGAGGACAGTTACGGAGATGTGTTGTTTGTGATGCCAAACAATAATAAGCACACTTCACTGAGGCAGACGATACCTCTACCTTCCCGGATCTGGGCCCATTCCGCATTACTTTCTGTCACGTATTTCAAGCCGCTGTCGAGGCTTGGCGAGATCTATTCCTCGGTCCACGAGGAGGTAGTCCACGGTGTGGATACCCTATCAAGGACAAGTCCATGCAATCTGCCGTATACTATCGTGGTAGTATCACCAGAGAACGACCTTGCTGTGCGGAAGCTTGTTGCCAGCTGCTATCGGCCAGTGGTCATTCGGAACCTTTGGGAGAAGATGGGCGGAAAGAGAGAGATGCTGTCGGCTTTGGATGATGGAATACTATATTCTTGCAATTACGTCAAGTCGCACGATACGAGCACTATGGAAGGTAATGCAGTTACCGACTATACTGAAGATTCAGAAAATACCACAGCGTCCTCGTTCTCTTCATTCTCTGTGCAGGACCAACTGTTCCAAGGAGACATGACCCTTAAGATTGAAGGAGAAAAGGTATCCTTCACTGTGCATAAGTTTCTGCTGGATCTGCGGGTTCCATACTTCAGGACAATGTTCCGTTCTGCATTTTCCGAAGCGTCTATGAACGAGCACACATTGTCATCAGAATATTTTACGCCGTTATCTCTTGCGATCATTGTACAATATATATACTTGGACGATGCGGAGTTACTATTCTCATGGAAGTGGACAGACTTCGCTCGATACATCAATTCGACAAAATGTACGACAGACATCAATCCTCCTTCCCAAGATATATTTGATATCTTTGTCGACGCTCTTATTTCGGCGAAGTTCTTGCAGCTCGAATCTTTGGAGTGGTGGGTTACGAACTGCTTGATAAAGATAGCGCATGGATTTTCGTGCAGCGGTGCGCAGTGTGCACGATTCTTGCCCGGAATAGCTATTATGGGATACCAAAATAACATCACTGAGCTCTATAAACCGTGCATTTCATGGCTGGCGAAGCATAGCAACATCTCATTTCTGTGGAAGCGGAATTTGCTATCGCTTCCTGATGAATTGAAGGCAGATCTTGTCGATGAAGTGAAGTCGCGAGTAGCTGTATCGAACGTTACTCCCCTTTACCTACGGCTATACAATCTGCGAAAGAATACAGAAACGTCAATATTCAAGGATGACTGGGATCAATCGATTGTTAGCCCGTTACTCGAATATTGCGGTGATTTTGTCAGCGCTCATTTTGCGGAACCGAGAATCGTGTTCTCAGTAGCTCGAGGTATCCATCACAAGCCGCCATCTATAACATACAACGCTATAGAAGATCTTTTTAATCTAGTGCTATCGAAGTTAAACAAATTTAATGCAACAGCTATATGGAGAGGTGCTGATTGCTATGCAAAGTTGATCGCGTCCGCTCCTATTGTGGATCGATTGAATCAGGCTGTTATTTCATGGTTTGCTGAGAATTGGCAAGATTTGGTGGTGATGCAGTTATCAAATGGTCACCACTCCTTCATCATGAGAGGCAAGACCGAGTTTGTTGGATTTAATGAATGGCCAGAGGAGAGTCTCCAAAAGCTGAGCATGCAGATAAAAGTTCCCCTATCTGATTTGAAAGGGTTGGGTGCTGCTGCGAGGAGCTTTGAGCAAAGGAGAGAGAAGTGGCTTGAGAGGTGCAGAATTGATGAGGTTAATAGATTGATGAGACGTCGAGAATTTTTCAAAGTGCGAGAAGATGACAAGTATCAGTTCTCATCCGACGTATCCTTGTCTGCAGACCCATTTGTTGACAGTCAGTGACAATGTGAATTTAAGTTGGATTCGTGTTATATCGTTCTTCAGTCTCTAAATTTTGTGCGGTGTCAATGTGATAGTTTGGTTAATGGGTTATTAGGTGCATGGGATAAATGGATTTTCTATCATGGGGTTGTCATTGCATTTTGATTTGTATTACGGAAATAAACAATAGATTTTTGGACAGATGGCTCACGGCACAGCGTGGCATTATTATTAGTCCGCCAAACTCCGCCATTTTATATCCTGGTATTGTCTAACAAGAACAAGAACCCACCAGCACATATACCACTGTCTATATTCTACTAAGTGATTTTGGCCATATATAGCTTCTAGGTGTGCTCTTGTTATGTTGTTCCGTTTGAATCTAGGATGAAAGTCTATGCTGAAAGATTCTAGCACCGAATTCGTGACAAGCAAATTACGATTACTCAGCAGGCAACCTTTTCGTCTTAGCAATTAGGGTTTGGGTATTGAGAGCAGAGTGTGACCTACTAGACCGCTCGATATCGCTAGGTACCTCTTCTATCTCCTTTGCATAACCTCTAAAGATCATGAGTGGCATGAATGGTATATCAGCGCAACAGTACTTTCCTCTTAACTTTTACGGTATTGGATCACAATTTCCGCCATCTGGAAATCCTCAAACAACAACATCAGGAGCGAATGGTAACGCCAATGGATCTCATACCACAGCAAAGGTTCAGAAACCCGTTACAGAGCAGGCGGTTGCGCCACTGATTGACAATGATTTGCATTTCGCCTTCGAACCATTCTTGCGCAAGGAGTATCAGTTTGGGATCGATCCGAACCGACCAATCTGCAAAAAGTTCCTTCAAGGCAAATGTGAGTTAGGCAACGCTTGCCCAGATAGACATGTGCAGCCATCAACTCCAAATAGAGTAGTTTGCAAGCACTGGCTTCGTGGTTTATGTAAAAAGGGTGATGCCTGCGAATTTCTTCACGAGTATAACTTGCGAAAGATGCCGGAATGCACATTCTTTGCTAGGTAAGCTATACAAACTTCCACGTTCCTGTGAATTAGCCACAGTATGCTAACATGAAGCTAGAAATGGATTCTGCACGCAATCACCAGACTGCTTGTATTTACACATTGATCCACAATCACGAATTCCCTCATGTCAGAATTACGAGCGCGGGTTTTGTCGGCTAGGTCCTGATTGTCCGAAGCGGCATATTAGACGGACAATGTGCGAATTTTATCTCACTGGATTTTGTCCGAAAGGCAGAGAATGCTCCAATGTCCACCCCAAGTGGACTTATAGCGAAAGCATACGTATAAGAGCGAAAGGAGAAAAGATTCGACATGATCCGATGATGGAACTAGAAAGTGGACAAGGGTATGGCACGGATAATGAGGATGTAATAAAGGTTCTCAGGTGAGACGGTCTGTATTATGTATGTTGTCTAGTCTCTGCATTCATGGCGTTGGTGGGTGGGCTACGTGTTGCGTCTTTGTGTCTAAGTGCGACCTTATTTGATTTGGTTAATATTGGATCGGATTGTGTATTTTACCATAACAAGGCGTACATATATTTTGTAGATAGGATATATATAACTGAGTGTGACGTTCGGTCGTTTCCAACATACTTTCGAACAGAATGTATCACTCCAGATGGTAACACTTTCTAATACACAGTGCTACAATTAGTTCAAGTTGTTACATCGCGTAGATCAAAATTCCCGATTATTGCTGTTTTTCTACAGATATACTCAATTATCCAAAACCGCTGTAATCACGTATAACTTTAAAAAATAAGCAAGAATAGCAAAGGCGGTAATTATCTACTGGTAAAACTTCTTCCTACTTGAGAACAGCGACTTCTTCTGACCAACCGCTGCACCGTCTGGACATTCCCTATTACTCCCACAAGCTTTCTCATCTTTCGGTTGCGTATATTTTTCTTTGTAGATCCTATAGGAGCGTTAGCAGACTTCAAAAACTGAGCAGCGTCACTCCATACCAACTATTGCCCACTGCGCTTACTCCTCTATCTGCAGCTTCACGATATAGTGCAGCAGCCTTATGGAGGTCCTTTTTGCGACCTGGTCCATTCCTACACCACAGTGACGCTAACTCTGACATCGCATCAGGATCTCCGAGCTGTGCGCCAATGTCAAAGCAAGTCATTGCCATGGGTTCATCTTTTCCCACGCCCCAGGAGTTCAAATAGGACACTCCAAGCTCATACATGGCCAGGCCCAACTGAGCCTTACTCTCCTTCGTCAACTGGTCGCATAAATTTCTCCCTCTTTCGGCGTCAGGACCAACTACCGACGCTTTGTCAGCAGCAACGCCAGCAGCCTTATTAAGCCATATAAATGCCTCTCTAGTATTCACTTTTACACCCCAGCCATGGCGCAGTGCCAGACCATACAGAATCATTCCTGTAACATCGGAACCGTGCGCTGCTTTGCGTAGATGATATGAGGAATATTGCAACTCGCCGCTCTCATGAAACCTGATACCGAGGGCAGCATGCTGTTCCGGCGTAATACTAGATGCAAACCGCAATTCCGGCAAATCGGCAAAGGGATCAAACACGTCTGATGTTGACATAAATCCTACAGATGCCGGTAAATCTGGTGCTGCTGAATTCGATCGCCTTGGAGAACGACTTGGAGCTCTGGCTTGAGCAATTAAACGGGAGGGTCCTGCTGATGGCCTGGTGGGGGAAGTAGGATTAGATGCACTTCGTGGAGCAGCAAGAATGGTGTTGAGGCTGAAACCGGCTGCTACGTCGCCAGACAGGGAGCCCACTGGAATTGGTCGTACAGCGCCATAATTGTCGTTTCTCTTCTCCCTGATCTTTGTCACACTTAGCTCAGATTCCGTGATAACATCTTGCACTAGCTTCTCAGCACCATCCGGTCGAGCTTGGCGGTGCACCGATATATCTACAGGCGACGACGGGACACGTTTCGCTAACATGTCGAAATGAACATCAGCAAGCTGATCGCTAAGTGGACGTGAAAAGTTATATATGTATCGATCGGTGTTATGAGATTTGTCTGACGACGACAGCTCCTCTACCTGACCTGGCGAATGAGGCTCAATCGCCAGCTGAATAGTCTCCTCACGTTTGCAAACGCTGCAGTTCAAATTACTCTGGCGCAAATCCTTAAAAGCTGGATAAGATACGTCTCGAATATTCGCTTTGATCAGTCGCTGAGCAGTTGCCGCATGGGATGAAAATGATGGATTGGCACTGGGCCGCGACGAATGCCATTCGGAAATCGGTGCATTACATGCTTGATCTAGACCAGATTCTGAACGGCCGGTGCCGCTATCCGAATAATCGTCAATAAATCCCAATCGCCCTGACTTAAAGGGATCAACGGACTGAAATGTTGACCGAGCCGGGAAATTACTGCCATACCAGGATGTATCACCACCAAATGTGTCGTTGTTTCCAGCATCATTAACTATCTTACTCTCCAGTGCCCCAGTTGATTTAGAATATCGATGACGCGACCAGCTGGCTCGAGACGCATCTGCATGACGATTTTGTGGCTCATTAGTTAGACCTTCGGAGAGCAGACGATGTCGAGAGATGAATGCAGCAAGCGGAGAGAGATCCCCATGTGCAAGATGGTCACCGCGCCTTTCATCATTACCGTTCGTAGGTGATTCACAAGGTAAGGATAACACTTGCCCTGGCGTCGACAACATCTGTGCTGTGCAGACAAATGCGTTTGGCTGTAGTTCACGCGTTGCTTGCTTATGCTAATCGTCAGCGCTGGACGAAAGAGAAATATCGCACCCAGCAGGAGAACGATTTACCAGTTACTATAGGCCAACAAACGTTGGAATGGATTAGGCTCTACGCCCGCTGTTGTCCGTCAATGACGGAATAAGGATACTAAAACTCTGGCACGCTCAGTCACGCGTCGCAGTTGCAAGTAGAACAGTATCGACGCGTCAGGCACTGTTGTTACTTTTACTTAATTTGGAGCTGTTTTCGAGAACAAAGTTTTGTCAAATGATTGGGACTCTGCGAGCTACTTTCGCCTTGGGAGTTGGGACTTCCACTTTTAGGACCCCTTCAATAAGCGTTTCTCCTGTTCATGTACTGGGTGGTAGTCGTCACCCCGTATACTACGCGCAGCTTAAACTGCCACACTAGGACCTTTACGCATGAAGACTGAAGAGTTACGCAAGGTTTCACTTCACGAGCTGTTGACTACTTCAAAACACAATGGTACGAGGTAGATCTTTTATACATGTACAGTAGCAACTTCAATACGTCTGGCATGCATTACAGCAAGCAAAAAACCAACTGATTAGATTAGATCTCCTCCGTACTGAATGAAGCGCTTGATGGACTGAAACAGGCATCATGCGCCCGGTACTTGACGCTTTCGGCACTTACCATCCACATTTAATTAAACCCTAAACCCTGTCATAGTTAGTTAATCGACCGTTAGAGTTTTGCTCGTCTCTAGGCCTTTAAGTGGAAGATTCGACCCTCCGCCCTGACCCTTCAAAGTCCGCAATCTATTCATGTACAATAATCCGCATATAGAATTGCCACAACAATGATCCCCGCATTGGTCCTCTGACATTGTAGATTGAGAGTTCGATTGCCATACGCTATTTGACAACAAGACTGCGGAGACTTGACTTACTGAGCCATGCCACTAGTGGAGCTAGTGCAAAAGGTCACGGCGTCTTCCACGGCACCTGGACGCAAGAAGGGTCCGATCCGACAATCTAATTCTGCTGCCATCCAGCGCACAATTAATCGGCGGTTAGCGGACCTAGAGCGAGAAAACTACAACGAGGGTGTGAAAATAGAGGTCCCCAAAGCTGAAGGTGCGCGATCGTCGGGCAAAACGCCTGCAGTTCGGCGCATTTTAGCCTCGAAAAAGAACATATCTAACCTCTTTGACGAGGACGAGACCGGAACACGTGAATTCTATAGTGCGGCAGTTGAACCTTCGAGGTATCCTACGAGGCATTTATGCAGCGTCTGTGGTTACTGGGGATCGATTACGTGCATTCGATGTGGAGCTCGATATTGCTCGTTGGCCTGTGAAGATACCCACAGAGAGACCAGATGTCTGAAAGTATACGCATAGGGTGATCGTTAGTATAGGGTGTCGATGGACGGTACATGGGTAACGTCTGGTGTTTAGGAGTTTTGGTAGAACTCGATATTTTAGTATGGCAGAAAATGGAACACGATTGTGTAAACCAAAATACGTTATATATTGAAGTAAAAATACAAGATGATGTACAGTCTAGTCGTGCTTATACCTTCTATATACATATTTAACCTGAATCCGTCAATATCCGAGAGTTTATTTTGCAGTCTAAAAGTCATTGGCAGCTGTTCTCCTGCTAAGGAAATGAGGTGCTATCCGCTGAAGCCATTCCAGATCAATAGGACTAACATTTCGAGCATAGGCTTTTGTGGTAAAGATCTACAACGAAATTAGACTAGATCCCCAAGAGCTAGGAAGGGCCAATATTACAAACGTACGTATTCAGTATACATGATAGCGTCGACTTTCTTACCAAATACAGAAGAGGACGGATGTATATTAATAGTCTAGAATTGTTAACGAATTTCGCCTAAAAAGAAAAAAAATGTGCCCGTACGTGTCCTCCAGCTATCGTGCGATAAGTCCTCCCAGGCAAGCTCAGAGCTGTATTGGCAACAAAACCCTTCAGGAAGCATTGTATGATCTGCTCGTTTAACGTTGACGGTCCAAATTGATCTCCAATATCTCCTGGTTGGCTACTGCCATTTCCAGCTTTCAAATATATTTCTAGCTGCTTTCGAATGTCCTGCCTCGACTGATTAATACAGAAATTCGGACGGAACTTTTATATAAGCCTACCTCCACATTCGACATGGCCCTGTAATTAATATATAGTTCTTTGCACCAAACTTTCCGGTCTTCGGATGACAATAGGCTGCGATAGTGTTGCACGTAATTACGTAGAACTATCAAGTCGCCCATTCCACCACTGGCAGTGATGAACGGAAGTCTCTTTTCATTGACCTCGTCGCGCTTGTCCGGATGCGGATTCATAATCAGGTTCTCTATTGACAAACATGACACAATATCAAGCACAGGATCTGAAATTCCTTTCCGGTGCGCGTCTAACAGAGCGGCGCTTAGATGTGGCGGTAAAGGAAGCACAGCCATTTTCTTACCAAGGTCAGTAATCTGGCCCTCGTCATCTAAAGCTTTTAGCACATAAAGTTGTGTAAGTGCAGACAGAACTGTTCGGGTTAGTCTCAAGATCGTTGTGAAAACAAGACTGCTTACTTACTGGCTCCTTTACTAGGCCGTTCCAACCAATTCCATCCTAATACATCTGTGACTCCAGCCAATTTCAGCGTCAAGATAGGAAATGCCACGTCACATCGTTCAATCTCTGGCTCGCTTTGACTTCTAAGCCCGTGATAATCATTTTCCGTGTACAATCGATAGCACTTGCCCGCAGCCTCTCGACCGGCTCGACCCATTCTTTGCGATGCGTTGGATTTCGAAATGGGCATAGTTAGCAAACTATCCAAGCCTAATTATTATCAATCTTCGTCCGCCAGACATGTACAAAAGCCAAAAACTTTGCTCATACCCAGGTCGTGCCTCCAGACTTTGACTTTATGCGTTCCCCCGTCGATAACAAATCGCACCCCAGAAATCGTTAGCGACGTCTCAGCAATATTGGTTGCAAGTATAATTTTCCGCTTATTTCCCGGGACTTTCTCGAAGACTTTCAGCTGCTGTTGTTGCGGAAGAGCAGCATATAATGGTAGAGCAACCAGCTACATCAGTATCCATTAGCCTAGATGCAAGAACGAGTAAATCCGTCGGACGCTCACTTCTGGTACTCCTTTTGGCAGATTCTCTGTTATGTCGTTCAGGAGATCAACAGCCTTATCAATATCTTCTTGGCCAGCCAGGAAAGCAAGAATATCACCCATTGGCTCGCCAGTGTGGATCTGAATGGCTGTTCGAACTGTTGCGTCCACTATATCTTCTACTGGCCTCGGCAGATAATATCTCTGAACTGGAAACCTCCGTCCCTGTACGTATAAAACCTCTGCACCGTCAAAAAACCTCCTGAACTTATCGGCGTCAAGTGTCGCCGACATTACTATTAACCGCAGATCATTTCTCTTTCGCAAAAGGGTTTTCAGAAATCCCATGAGAAGATCTGTAACTATAGTTCTTTCATGCGCCTCGTCAAGAATGATGGTAGTATACTGATCTAAGTTGGTATTAAGAAGCAACTCGCGGAGTAACATGCCGTCTGTCAAGTACTTGATCTTTGTTTTTGGACTGCTCATATTTTGGAAACGTACAGAATATCCGACCTACACGAGATCAGCCGTACTCAAAAAGAAGGCTACACAATTTCGTTACATCTTGACCGAGAGTCGTCTTAGTCTCTTCCGCAACCCGTTTCGCCAAGTTGATGGCAGCAACTCGTCGCGGTTGAGTCACTGCAATTCTTTCCTTTCCATTGTTTAAACTTGAGATAAATTGAGGAACCTCTAATTGATATTAGCCAAGCATAGCATATGTGCTTCTAGGGCATCCGCACGCGTTGATTTGCCGCTACCAGTCTCACCAACAAGGATAGTTATGCGATTCTTAGAGAATTTCTTTTCAAGGTCACTGCGAACTATTCGAAATCAAAATCAGTCAACGTACTGCGTATAGCTCACACTTCAGACATATCACCTTCGGATATGGGTAGCCGTTGCATCCTTATGTTCGCTTCTCAAGTTATCGACACCAAGGCGGCGTACCTCGTATGAATAGAGGTTGCGATTACCAGATGGTCTCTTCTTTGACCTCGGGTTTAAGTTTTTTTGCGCGATGCCACCTTTGAGCCGCATGATGCTAGCGGCCAGAGCGACCAGTGTTAGACGTATGTCATGACGATAAATCCAGAATATCTACTCTACGGGAGAATACGTACATATAGCCACGATTCAAATAATATTGTAACTCTTAATTGTCTCGTCATGTGACTGTAACTTGCAGGCAATTCAATCCCCCGTCGTCAAAATGTTAAAGTCTGATCTTTGTCACCGCAATATAAATACATTTCAGAATTGCATGCGAGATTAACATCCGATCAATTCTATAGCTTAGCTATCAATCTCCATCTTGTCACCCTCCCTTATTATAGTCTCCTCAAAAATATCGAAGGGAACTGCATCGACAACAGGCCACACCTTTTCCTTCAAGATAGCAGTAGTCCCCCTTGGAAACTTGTACGACTTTTCTTTAATGGAGCGCTCATTTGGAGTGCGGTAGTTGCGATATAGCACAGCGGGCTAAGTTCAGGTAGTCAGCATCGAAGAGCAACACGTTTAGCAATTGCAGACATACCTTATCAACCTCCATAACACACATATCAACATTCGATCCGGATCCAAGCTAGAAGAATATTAATAAACTACCGGGCAACGACAGAGTTAGTACAGCTTACGTCGTTCCAAATACCCGCTTCAATAGCCTCAGCGCAAAGGGACATCGCCTCATCCTTAGTAAGTGATTGCTTCCACTTAGTCTCAAGAACAGCCATAGCCGCCATTGATCCGGATCCCAATGATAGGTAATATCCGACATCAGTTGAGCCGTGAGCGTGGATGGAGAACAATCGTGGCCCTTCAGCGTAGTCAGTATGAAATCAATCAAATTCCATCTACGGAGTCTTGTACCTGTTGGATCAACACCGGCTACAATCAAATATGCACCAACATGGCCCTGATACTTAAATAGATGCTGTTTGAGGAGAGTGAGGCAAGTGACAACTCTTGGCTTTCGGCCGGTGCTTAAAGCATGAAGTTCTAGAGTGGATGACATCAATTGTGTCACAAATTCCTAGTCAAGCAGGTCAGATGACAAATTCAAATCAAATAATTCAAGCGACAAATATGCATACGCAATCTGCTGCAGTTCCAGCACCGGCACTATATTCTAATGTTTAGCACGAACTTGTTGTACGCTGGGCATACAGAACCGACAATTGATATGAGTACTTACCACCAAATTGTGGGGGAGATCCGATGTAACTTTTCACAGTTCTTATCTGCAACAATATCACCCTCGGTAGCGCGAGTGTCCGCAGCAATCTACAGCAGTTAACGACCTCGTACAACTACACAACGAATGTAGTGCAGAGCAATCATACCACAACACCACCATCGAATCGACAGCCTACAATGGTAGTACCAGTCGACGTTGCCTTCGGAATAGGATAACCTTTGGAGGCCAGAAAATTGTTTCTCTGATAGTTATCAAAATTAAAACCAGGCATTTTCAAAATCAATCCTAGACAGATGATAGCCTAAAACTGCAACGGAATATCTATTATATGAGGGGAGGTGCCGTGTTGCTGATGACTGATGACATGCTCCGCCAGCGACACGATCTAACGCCCTGAAACCAGATTCTGGTACGAAACCCTTAATATTTTACCACTCTAAGGATAAATTACCAATCTCGTCGGACAGAGATCCAGATCGCTTTACAAGGGAATACCAGCAATTAAATAACACACCACGTGAAACAAATGTATGCTAGATTCTAAGTCTGCATAGATATACCACACTGTTTGACTTGCAGCACGGAATTACGGAACTAGTGTTTAGATAAAATGGCTCAAAATGAGACGAATGGCATATAATACGTAGATCATGATATGACAAGAACCAGCTAGCCTAAGCATCAGCAGTGAAGTCTGTTGGCACATTCTCGAAAGACTGTTCCTCGGCTTTCGTCTTCCAGAATAGTTCCCCCACATTGTGATTTCCATAGAACGTCCAACCCGACTCTTTGACATGGTAGAGATTGACGGAACCTCCTGAAAATGCATCGCTATAATATACCATAAGAAACAACATCCCTCAAACAAACATATTTAGGAAGACTTACCGATGAGTCGCCGCTAAGATGCTCCGCTTACCAAGAGCCAGTGCCTCCTCAACAGACATGTCCCACTTGTAGGCACTGTCTAAAACACCATACGCAAATGTTTGTCCAGATCCAACACAAAACAAATCTCCCTTCAGACGAGTACCATCACTGTCGACATAGTAGATTGCTGGGCCCTCAAGCTTTGTGTAGCCGCAAATCATTGTGCCCATAGACAAGCCCATTCCCTTATAAGAATAGACGAGATTCGAAAGTATCTTGCTCGCGGCAGCAACGCTGATTCGGCTCTTCTCTCGTAGTTCATGAAGGCGACATTGTATTCCTAGCCATGTTTCCCAAAATTGACAATCGGCAGCGCCTCCGGCCATAGTGCCAAGCAAGAACGGATTGATCTCAATTACTTTCTTAACTGTCTGTGACGCAATCCAATTACCTGCCGTAGCTCTCGAATCCACAGCAACCACCTATAAATGATTAGGTAAGTCGATTATTGGGACAAAGAAATAAGGAACACGTACGATGCCACCTTGGAATCTGAACGCCAGTGTCGTGGTACCATGAGCGATCTTGATCTTACAATCTGGATTAGACGCATCATCAGTATGTGCTCGTAGGAACGCTGTGGGCTAATCAAGAGTCAGATATAATTCAGTGAGTGATTTTCTGTCAAATCATATTACTTGTGAAATAGGAGGTAAACTCAAGAGCGGTAATGAGGATGGCGCAGAGCAGTCATGCTGCTCTTCGCCTGGTAGGTCATCGTGCTCAACACCGGGAGTTCTAGAATATCTCGCAACAATAGCATCCATGTTTGAAAGTGCAATAAATAATTCCTGAATAAAATATGAATTTTATTCGACGGTCAAACAGCCAACCCAATCAATTTGTTAAGAAAGTGTGGGCAGTATTATGGCTTGCCTCTTATTACAGATTGCTGACGCTTCGCAGCTGTTCGGCCTTAAACCCAAGACGCGGCTATAGTTACCATAACAAATTGACAGTTGTATCCTTAATCGTAAAAGCACTGACATATTTAACGCATAAATACTGCATCACGTCTGCATACGATTGTGCCTTCATCATCACGTGACTATACGTTCAGTCAACTTGGTTCACGCGTCGCGAGTCCCTAGGGAGTCAATGTAAACAAATCGCATACGAAACTTCCCGACAGAGTCCACCTCTCAAATAATTGGAGAAAGCCTACGTTGTTTCGAGGGCACTGAATGAATGCCTTTTGTTCCTGACAATAATCTGAGAAGCCATATCCAGTGGCTGCTAGGCGCCAAAGCCCACATTCCTCAGGTCGTAGATATTGCACCAACTGTCTGCGTCTCAGTGATCCCCGGCACGATATTGCAGCTTCTGCCAAAGGCTGTCGAGGACAAAGCTTGCGCCGAGAGCTCAGATATGCCTGCGTGGCCATTATTGAGCGCTGACAGAGACAGATCTGTTTCGTCACAATTGCATAGCAGAAGTCTGGTTCACACTGACGCTCTTTTGTACGAGCCAATCTCCAGCGCTAAGAATGCCTCCATTACCGGGCCATTGACTCCTGCAAATTGCAATGTTCTGAATACTCGGAAAGGTAATAGATATTTTGGATAAAGAGGGTTTAGAGCTAATGAGCAAATTGATCACAGAATTAAAAACTCCAGCGTCGAAAGTCATTTCGGAACCGTCATCGCGTATTCTCACGATAGACCTTTCAAGCGATGACATCGAGGATATAGACCACACGTCTGAAATAGAGAAACCTCCTCTTCGTCGTGTTCGAGATTCGCCTAGGAATTCGCCTAGTAAAAGACTACGGCCGAGGAAGGGAAGTGCCGGAACAACCATCAAAAACCTCGCCAACTTAGGTGCGCAGCGCAGAGTCTCTTCTATTCCGCAGGTTCGTTCGGCGGCTGCGAGTTTTACTGAGCACGAGATTCCGGATTCCGACGATGAATTTGACGTGGACATGGTCCCTGGAACTTATCCTGACCTTTTGGCTGAGGTGAATACCAAAGAGCAGTCTGAAATAGCTCTGGAGAAGATATTCGCTGATGACATATCAGTTAATGTTAACGAGAAAGCTGCTTCTACGTCCTTTGCGACCACGATAGCTTCAACAGGGCAAGACGTCGTCGTGACCCAGCCTTCAAGATTCCCGCAAAGGAACATGGAAGACGGAATATCGGTCGACAAAAGAATGCAGGAGAGTTTGAAAAACGATCTGCTGTCTGTTATGGGCACCTGTATGGCCATTCTTGAACAGAGTCTTGCTATTGCCACGGATTGGTCGAGGCCTGAAACCGAGCGAAAGGCAGAATGCGAACAACTGATGCCCGAGTTCAACAGAGTGCATAGAATCTGGCAGACATGTGAGGCCAATCTACGAAATTACGAGAACAGCTGTCGTCCAGAGTCAGCAACATACTATCAGGCCTGTCCGCAGCACGAGGAACGGCAGGTTACAGGGTTTCAAGACAGAGATGACAGCGTGTATTTGGAATCACTACCATCACCTGAACTTGGCGATTACGACCCCGACTTTCACGAAGAACGAAGTGGCGATTACGAGGAAACTCCGACAACCAACGGAAATGCGTTTATTGATATTCATGACGAAATTAACCTGGGACCTGATATGGACCTTGGATCGGAGTATATAGGTAGTTCGCCCACTAAGCCACTAACTGTCGTCGATGACGAGCCCGAGATTCAAGTTCCCTCCACACAAGCGGCATTTTCGAATCGGATTACGGTGCTCGGTGTCGACGATGCCGACTTTGGTAATGCCTATATGAATCCTGCGAAACAAATGGCTCACCTAGCTGACGGCGATATCAATAATGCCGAGATGCGGTATGAGTGGTCCCGAGAAGTCTGCGGTGTTCTCCGGAACGTTTTCAAGCTGCCTGGGTTCCGACACAATCAACTAGAAGCTATAAATGCAACCTTGTCAGGGAAGGATGTCTTTGTGCTGATGCCTACCGGTGGTGGAAAATCTCTATGCTATCAACTGCCAGCGCTTGTCTATGGTGGAAAGACTAAAGGCACCACTATCGTCATATCCCCTTTGATTTCCTTAATGCAAGATCAAGTAGAGCATCTGTTGGAAAAGGGCATCAGCGCAGCCATGGTCAGCTCTCGTGGGGAAGCAGGCCAAAGAAGGAACACATTTCAGCAACTGAAAAGTGGGGAGCTCTCGCTTCTCTACGTCTCGCCGGAAATGCTGACAACCAATTCGCAGCTGCGCAATGTGATATCTTCACTGTACCAGAGGGATTGTTTGGCTCGAATTGTTATTGATGAGGCTCATTGTGTTAGTTCATGGGGTCATGATTTCCGACCGGATTATAAGCAACTTGGACAGTTTAAGAAAGACTACCCGAATGTGCCTCTTATGGCACTAACGGCTACAGCAAACGAACGGGTACGACTTGATGTTGCTTTCAATCTGAACATCACAGGTTGTGCGTTGTTTACGCAGAGCTTTAACCGGCCGAACCTCTACTACGAGGTGCGAGATAAGCAACGGGATGTGCTGGAAGAGATTAAAGAGCTGATGCAAGTCAAGTACCCGGGGAAGTCAGGCATAGTTTACTGTCACTCGAAGAATTCGTGCGAGGAGACTGCGACAAAACTGAACAGGCTTGGGCTCAAAGTGACATACTACCATGCCGGTATGGACCCGGAAGAGCGCGTACAGGTTCAGATTGGGTGGCAGGAAGGAAGGTATCAGGCAATTTGTGCAACCGTGGCTTTCGGTATGGGTATTGATAAGGCCGATGTGAGGTTTGTCGTTCATTACACGTTGCCGCGCAATCTGGAAGGCTACTATCAAGAGACTGGACGAGCTGGACGGGATGGCTTGCCATCAGAATGCATACTTTACTATGCATATAGAGATGCTACATCAATTATGACTATGATCGACAGAGACAAAGATATCGATTATGACACGAAAGAAAAGCAGAGAACATTCTTGAAGCAAGTCCTTCAGTATTGTGAGAATCAAACAGATTGTAGACGGCATCAAGTGTTACAATATTTCAACGAGAAGTTTGATTCCAAGGACTGCCGCAACCAGTGTGACAATTGCCGAATAGCGGCTGTGTGTGAGTTTGAAACTCGCGATATTACTGAGATAACAAAAGATATTATACGGACAATTCTGGCCATTCAAGATGACAATGTTACGATGCTGCATTGTATGGATGTTTTCCGAGGAGCAAGGACTGCGAAGATACAGGGTGCCGGCCACAATAACGCTCCAGGCTATGCAGCAGGGAAGGATGTGGAGCGGACAGATATGGAACGGATATTTCATCACTTAGTTGCTCAGAGCATTTTAAAGGAGTCTGCGATAGTCAATAGGTCAGGCTACGCGGCGTCGTATTTACGAGCTGGAAGTCGAGCAATTTTTTTCTTATCTGGCACCGAGAGGCTAAGCTTGACCTTTCTCAAAGGTGGAGGCGCAAAAAAGTCGAAGCCACCACCGAAGCCGGTCAATTCTGCGCCGGACGCCACTGTATCGAAATCAAAAGCAACAAAATCGAAGCCCACGAAGGCATTGAACAAAACAAGTCGACCTAGGTTTGGCATGGCAAAGGGGCAATATAGGAGGATCAACAAAACAGCCACCACGACCTCATTTAGGTCACGCACATTGTAGAGGTTCAGTTAATTTACCTGGTATGTTCTAAGGTTGTTACGTGGCCCGTCAATTGCTAACCTTCCTGTCGTTTCCTGACGCGCCAGCAATAAAGTTAGTGTCATACGTATGAGTTGGCTATCTATTTGTATTCATAACGGTGTCTTTGTTGTAATGTGGTTGCATAGGGTTTCCGCGTCGTAGAACTGTAGTTACAATGTATATACAATCATTTTGCTCATGGAAACTATTAATCCCTCAAACTGTGAGACCCACGATATAGACACGCGTACCCACTACAAAAGCCACCTATCGCTAACAACATCTATCATATAATGAACGCAAGATAATAATGTACAGGGAAATTACATAGAAATGGCCTCACAACTCCAGAAACCCAAGATTGACTGAAAACCAAATTATGACCATGGCCAGCGTCTGCTATAATACTAAACATCAAATAACTGAAGCTTTTGTATCTTACTGCAAACCTCGCGTCTCCCAAATTATCAAGATAGGAGTAAACTCTCAACTATGTAAACAACTCACGCGATCAAAACACCTGAATACATTAGCCAAGTTGTCAATTTCCAACAAAATCCCGAACGCCTAGAAAACTCAGAGCCAAAATCAATGAAACAACAACCAAATAATAACAATTTTAGTACACAAAGATCGCCTCTCAAGATGTAGCTGAGCACTCTGTCACATCTGAGTACATCTGAACACTCAATACAGTTGATGTATCTCGTCCGTAACCCTGAATACGAACTACACAAATCTACGCATATAGAGCAAATGATGGCAAAGCAAATATGTCCTTGGACGAAAAAGAAAGTCCACTTACAGCGCCATTAGATATGAAAAGTCTGCTCTCTTCACGCTTGATCCATGCTGTTATGGCATCCATCCCCTGTGCAAGGATCGCCTTGGATGTCTGCTCGCTGGCGACACAGTATATCTCAAACGAATGTGTTGCCCACGCGAGTGCAATAGCGCTGCCTCGGCTAATATACAGCACCTTGAGATGAGTATGTTTGGTATGAATTGCCGCATGTAGTCGTCTGTACAAACACATGAGCTCATGCTGTGACTTGCGATCTGGAAAGTGTGGCTCGTAGTTTGGCATCGTGAACTGGACATTCGACCGTGACTTGTAAAGAAAATGCTGGATCGCTGGCGCCCCAATATCGGCCGTCCGATATCGTCCAAGTTTGACTGCCGTGTCGATGGGCGCCATGCAGTTTTCCTCGGTGAAATTCTCTAGGATGTCTTCCTTTGCCTTTCGTAATTCATAAAACGCGTCCTTATTAGCACTGATAAGTACAAGTGCAACTTTTGGCCGGAAGAAAACAATGTATGCATGAAGGAAGCCGCGACTATTGAATTTCGGCAAGCAGACGGGTATCCAATGCTCACGCCCATCATGGAAGGTTGCGTTATGGAAAAGCATTGAGAATATAACTTGAAGATCTGTTTGAATTAGTCGTAGAATACTTCAGAGCATCTGACGTATAAGCATACCTGGCGGGTGCAAGCTATGGCGCTTTGGGCGAATGACACTTACTAATCGGCCGTCCGCCATGACAAGCCCATAGAGAAGTGATGGCGTTCGCCCTTTTAAGAGAGATACGTTTATACGATCTCTGACACTATTTCTTAACCGCAAACATTCAATTGCATTCAAGAGGATAGCTGGAGATCCGAACGCCATCTCGCGAGTCAGCGAACGTAAAAACGTCTCGGCTCCTGTACTCAAAGTCAGCACATGTCAGCATATATACTCCGAGATATCTCGGAGTTGCCTTTAGTTGCGTAGCATACCATCCAAAAGTTTGCGTAGATCAAAATTTGTCCGTCCCTTAAATACCTTGACAATCTGAGCTTTGGTCAATGCTGACAGTAGTTGTGTATGAAGCGCATCGAGTTGAGTCCTCAATTGACCTTCGGTTTCGCCAAGCTTGCTGATAGCCACCAAGATCAATGGGTCATCAACAGTGACAGCAAAAGACGTCGTTCCGGCAGTGAAAAATCGTAAAGTATCGGGTGTACTGTCGGACGGAAAATCTTCAGAAGGCTGCTCGAAACCTGACACCAGCGCTTGTATGATACCCATATGTAACGAGATCAGGTCGTCATTTCCATGCATCGAAAAGATTGGCTTTCCGGCGTACGACAATAAAAAATACTGTTTCTTTTGGGACAGAAAACGTTCCAGCTCGTCATATACTCGGTCGTCATCTTCATTGTGTATGTTGTAGTCATCGAATACTGTAATAGAGTCATCGTCGACATCAGTTTCTATGAACGAATTGTTGAACGTAGCAGTATGTGGCCTGCCTGATGGGTCATGATCATGTAAAATCTTCCCTAAGAGGGACTTGATATCCGGCAAGCCAGCAGTTGAGCCTTGATGTTGTGAGCGAACAGCATCTATAGCTATCGTCGGTGCCGACAAGACAGATGAGGCGCTTGAAGCTGGGGATCCGACAGCAGTCGCGGTGGCGATTGAGGCAGCAGTTGTAGCCGACGCAGTTATCCCGATACCATTAGAGACGGGAGCGGAATAGGACGACAGAGCTGTTGTCGGCTTGGACTGTAGCCGAACGGGAAATGCTTTCGAAAGACCAATAAGGTCGGACGGGTGCGAATGGGAAGCAGAATTTAGTGAAGGAGTAGGTGAGGCTGGCCTACTTGTTTCCTCCAGTACATCTGGAGAAAGAATATAGTCTTCAATAACTGCGAGTGATGTGTGTTCGACCGGTACGGGTGGCTGCGTGGCAGCCGTGATCGCCAGTTGGTCAAACGCGGAGACAACTAACGACGGCTGCTCAGCCGCCATTGAGTGTCGTCGGCAGCGATCGTGCTCGCGCCAGATGTGCAAGGCAAATAGCAGAAGCAGAATCTACCCAGATTCACAGAGACTTTTTATGTGGAGCAAATTTCTTCGTGCTGCGCAATGCTGGTGGGAAGCAGGAGAGAAAAACATGGATGTAGCCGAAAAGCCAAGCCCGATATCCGTAGTTGGAAGCCCTTACCCTTCTAAAGCCGCGAATCCGGGGAGGTGCCCTCGTGCCCTCCTCTGCGTCGTACAGACCACTATATAATATAAATCATATAATTACAAAGGACTTGGGGTTGGGAAACAGACAATTTTCTCCGGATAATTAATTACAAATGTATTTCTCTCTCTGGTGTTCATTACGGCTGCCAGCAAGGCATCCTTGAACGAGAAACAATATGCTTCAGCCACAATTTTGCGCCACACTGGGCGCTCCTGCTGGGAACGCAGGAGAGATAAGCTAAAACTAACAGCAGTCGACACCGCCAAATGACAAGAACCGTCACGCATCGCGAAGCGCTTCCAGGAGAACCATAACCCGTCTGAACCATTCGCCTATTCGTGCACGCGATCGCTCTCTTCTCGCACCTCCTCGTCGCATCTGATCTTGTTGTTTCTATTTTCCGCGTACTTCGCGGCTTTTGCTGCAAGCCTATTATTTCCCTACTTCTTCCAATTGATCGTACTTGGTGTGCACTCGTCTCGACCCGGCTGGAACGCAGTCTAGCATGGCCCCTACTCCACCATCCACTTCCTCGATCCTTCAGACTATATCGCCACTTCCCTTCATCTTGTCGAAGTCAGACGATTGTAAGTAATAGTAGATTGAGGCGTTGAATTTCATTGCCTTCACTCTAGTATGTTGTCTTGGGCGGCTTTAATTCTCTTAGCCGTTCGTAAGAAGGATCCGAAATATAAGCGCTATGCGGCGAATATCGATAAAGCACTCGCGCTTTTCGAGCGTGTCGAGGAATGGGCGGACTATATCTCCTTTCTTGGTAAACTGCTGAGAGTATGTTTCATACAATCGCGCCGATGAAGTGCCTCTTTTAGTGACTTACGTTCAACCCAGGCACTGCAATCCCACACTGCTCAGCAGATCCCATACTCGCCTATCATCGCCAATCGTCTTGCACAATCCCTTCATCCGAATCTGCCTTCAGGTGTTCATCAAAAGGCATTAGAGCTATATGGATATATATTTGGAGTGCTAGGAGTATGTTAATTGAGCTCATCATACTACAATTCTTCAGTGATTGCTAATCTGCCTCAATAGAGAGATGAGTTGAGCCGTGAACTTCATATCTGGATTCCAGGATTACTACCATTGATGTCTTACGCGAGCATCAATGTCAAGGTGTGTATTAGCCGTGCGAGTTTCTAGATTTCTACTTATGCGATCAAGCCACATTTGCTACATATAATGGAGTCCTACATTCTTCCAATTCCAGCAGAGTCATTACGTCCAATTGTGCGCCCACTGTTACTTGCGCTCTTACCTGGAATTGATGACGAGACCAGCGAATCTTTTACCGACACTCTAAATTTAATTGACCGCTTTCGGGTGCACGTTGCCGACGACCAATACTTTTGGCAATGCTTCTTCCTAGTGATACTCAGTTCGGATGATAGACGCCTCGGTGCGATCATTTATGCCACTAGAAAGTTTCCATCGTTAAGTGTTATAACTAATGATAAGACCAAAGATGCCTTGTTGGAATCTTTGTCTGATGAGCTTAAGGCAATTGTAACACCGGAGCCTGGTCTTATGGTCAGAGCTTTGGGAAAAGGGCTCGAAGACGAGCAGATGCTTGTTCAGAGAGGCTTTCTTGAGTTGCTTGTCCGCAATTTACAACTGCAGAGTGGAATATTGCAGAATCTCGTGACGTCATATGATCTCACTCAACTTATTATATCAGCATCGTCTGTAGTTCTACGTCGTGATATGTCCTTAAATCGCAGATTATGGACATGGTTATTGGGCCCAGAGCCGTCTGTAGATCAGTCTCAATCTACCCCCACGCTAAGTCGCTCTGAGTACTTTCGCAAGTTTGGGCTTACGTTTCTGGTTAATGGTCTCAATGAACTTATATCATCAGTCTCACCCGATCCCATTTCCCGAGCTAGGCCATATCGTATTTGCTTGAGTTTGATGGACCGATGGGAAGTTGGTAGTTTGGTTGTTCCCGAAGTTTTGATCCCTATTGTTCGGAGTGTCAGGAGGTACAAGGAGGAGGCGCGATCAGATGCCCACTATCAGGAAGTCCTTAAGAGTGCCAGCGCTTTCTTTGACGGCGTGGAGGCGAGTAATATATGGAGTGATGGGTTCAAGCTTATTGCCACAGAGCACGACTTAGATCTCTTGCTCTTTATTGTTCGAACATTTAACGTACGCGAAGAGGAGATGGTTATTGTTCACCTACCACTTATTTTAGTGACATTGTTCATCCTCCGCAAGCAGGTACCATCTATCAACCGGAAGATTTGGCTCGAGCTGGCCAGTGAAATTTTGGAAGCTATCCCTGCTCGGGCTCTTCTTCCTACTGCCCAGTCACAGATGCAGTCGTTGAATGGTGCTGAGACTCTAGAGCGCATTTCACAGTTCTACAAACGCTCACCAGATGATCCGTCTACTCCACCGTATTTACCAGCCACCATATCGTGGATTCTCCTCACCGCAACCGCAGAACTGGTCACAGCCACTGTAAATGATCTTGATCCCGATGCTGGAGATGTTTGCATTTTTGCGGTTAATCTACTCGCAAAGATCCCTGGAGAAACAACATGGAGAAACGATTCTTTGGTACAGGCATTATTGGGATTGACCCCAACTTTATATGTTCCCTTCAAGGTTTTGTATGGCGCTACACGGCTACTGGGTGTCGTGATTGAAAGAAACGGAATGACGAGGCAAGAGATTGACTTATCAATTCGCAGTTTCACTGAATTGGTAAGTTCTATGGTTGCCTCATGGTGCATACTGTGTAAGAATTGGCTGACTTTCTGCATTAGCATTGGCATTACTTGAGCATACCTACTGGAAAGTTCCATGTGGAATCTGTGACATCACTTTGGGATCTGCAGAGCAAATGCAAGGATCACAGGATTGAAGCCGCTATTTCGAACTTGGTTGCCGAGGCTTACGAGAAACCCGAAGCTGGCCATGCTTTTATCAATCTTTGGGCTCATAGCGTTGATTACGCTAATTTCGAAGCTATCTTGACAAGGCCATTGCTGTTAATGCTGGATTCATTAGAGGACAAGTACTCTCCCCTTCGTTCAATATCATTAGCTTGGCTGGAAATGCTTGGCGCTACATCCACGTCGAATAGACTCTATGGGATTTTGGTTTCTCGTATCCTGAAGTTGCCGTTCTTGCGACGTCAGGAGTATTCGTTCGGCGAGGATGACGATCTGGAACTCTTCTTGTATTATTTGAAAACGTTGACCAATATTTTGTCAATGGGCCCGCCTAGCCTTTGTGCATCTCTGGGTACGGACATGATCAGTGTTGATGCATCGAGGAGTAATTTACTGCAGCACATGGGGCTAGAAGAGGGAGATCCTTCGTATAGAGGTTTCTTCATTCGCGTTATTATTCGAACATTGAAGTACGATATTCCCCCGGATAGCTCGCCGGAGCTGCACGAGAGTCTGTCAAAGGTGTTACGTGGTGCTCTTCAGCTGCTCAATGTCATTTTGATGAATCCAGACAAGCCTGCTACTCCAGAACTAGCTGTGGAACAGGCATTGACGTCTCGCTTATCGTCCAATCTGCATATGAATGACATCTACACTCAAACTTTGATATTAGACGTTTTATTCCGGACATTGAAAGTCAACTATGGAGACGGCACCTCTGAAAATGCAAATATTCACCAAGACAGTGTTATTAAATTGCGAGATTCTGTGGAGGTACATTCCTCAATTGATGGTGCATCTTCCCGTGCCCCTACGTCTAGTCTTATACAGTGTGTCATTGATGGAATATCAACCGATGAGAACCAGCCAGTTTTAGACTCCTGGGTGAAGTTTTTAGTGGACTGCTTACCATTTTTCTCTGATGTTTTGTTTCAGATCTTGATTCCAGTAGTCGAGTGTTTCTGCAGCCAGGTTAAGAAGACTTTTGAGGAATTGAAAGTAGTCTATAGTTCGACGGCATCGACCTCACACCCAGGATCGGAAGGTGCATTGTTTGCCTTAATGCATGGGTTGGAGCACATCATGGTTGCTGCGCATGATAAACTTCTCGACGAAGAATCCAAGACTGCGAATCCGAAAGCACCTGCAGAGCCTGGCTTTTTTGGGACCGTTATTTCAGGAGTGTTCTCGGTCGAGTCGCCCCAGGCAAGGAGTGCAGCTGCCAACAATCGTCTTACGGTACTACTATGTTTCCAGGACTGTATTAAAATTTGTCATGCAATTTGGTTGTGGGGCGAAGAAATCGCAAAGGGCGCTCAGAACGATCCGGATTCTGCCTCGAACGAGTCGTTTATGTACATCTCTTCGCGCATGAAATACCGAGCTCGACGAATCTTGGAACGCTTGTACATGACTGAGACTTTGGAGAGTCTCGAGACTCTTATCGATTTGCATCGCATCACGCCTGTCTTTAAGCTTCTTCACGTTTTGGATGGGTCGCGTCCTAAGCTTACATTACCATATATTCTAAATGCAATATATAGCAGAATTAATCCAGTTATTTTAGAGTCATCGGCAAAGTCTAGTTTGACGACGGATCTTGCAGATTATCAGCTGCTAGAGTTCTTGGTTGATTATGTCCACTCGCTGGAAAATGATGCTATTGAAGAAGTATGGATGGATTGCATGGCTTTCGTTAAAGATGCCCAGGCCAATGTTGGCTTGTATAGGCACGTGCTCCCTAGCTTGCTGGTGTTTATTTCTACTATTGGGAGTAAGGTCGACCTTACAAACTTTGGTGAGCAGAGAAGGCTGAGAAAGGAATTAGCTGTATGTGGTTCTGATTTTTGATCGTGCTGGTGGAGCCATTCTAACGTTATTTCGTAGGATATGTTCTTGAAACTTCTTAATTCGGCTGTGACGGCACGCCAGATTTCGGGTGTTGCCACTCCAGAACCATCTGCGCTGCCGTCGAGCGAGAAGGACAAGTACTCAGACTCTGAGGGTACGCGGACTCCCACGTCCGTAACGAACTCCGCAGCCACAACCATTGCGCAAAGCCCACAGCCACCAGCTTTGCAGACTCAACTTTCGTTCCAGCAACTGTCATTATCATCGTCATCTACCATGCCACTAACTCCTGTCGAGAAGCCTGAAGCTCCAAGTTCTAAACCGAAGTTTTCACAAGACGACCTATGCCGAGCGTTGGCGCAAGTTGTACCTAACTTGCAGAAAGTCCTCCTAGAGAGCGACAGGGTACTTGCTGCATGCACAACTCTAGGTGCAAGCATCATCTCCCCCGCATTGAAGTCGAAAAACTTCCCATCAAGTGCAAATGCCGCGGTTCTAGAGGTACTGTATCAAGTTACAAAAATTCCGAGCACAGAAAAGGCATGGAAAACATCAGTGACGGACGCCTACTATGATGGCAAGTTTTTCACTGTCGGCGAAATTCTTCGACCGAAGTGGAGCGATATTCTTCGACAGTGGCTCAAGAACGACAAAGAACGAATGCCAGATCTCATTGCTCGGGTTTCATCTCATTCGTCCAATACGAACGCACTTTTCGGATGGTCTGATCAGGAGTCGATAATGCGTCGCCTTAATCTACGGCGAGTTGCCTTCGCATATATGTGTGGCGACAAGGATCAGTTCATTATGAATCTAAAGGAAACCCTAGATAAACTGTCAGAGCTTGTCAGCTCTTCAGTGCGCGAGTCAATTCGTAGCGACGTATTTCTTTGTCTCAGAGCCATCATTCTGCGCACTTCGCCAGTTCATTTGCCTCCGTTCTGGACTTTTATCTACACAGAACTACAGGACGTATTCTCTGAGTTGACGAATAGTGACCCAAGTAATCTACGTCCAGAGAATCTTCAGGGTGTATTCGCAGCATGCAAGTTACTTGACACAATTCTAGTCCTTGGGTCCGAAGAGTTTCAGCTGTATGTTGTTTATTACTCTTGCGATTGTGTTATATCAGAACTGACATGCATATGATTAGACATCACTGGCTGTTTATCAAGGACACGCTGGAAGCCGTGTTTCCGAACGCTGAGGCTAGTCCACTACCTCTGGTTGACCGTCTGTCTCTTCTTCTCGGTGTACCAATGAGTACAGCAATGACGGTTGTATGTGCTCATGTTCTGATTGATTGTAGGTTTGTTCAGGTTGCTAACTATTGTGCAGAATACGTTGAATGTCTCGTTGACTGAAAGCGCGATGAGACGTCCCATGTTAATTGGCCAGAAATTGAACACTATCGTCGAATTGAAGACTTTCTTCAGCCGTTTGAGTATTGCAAATTTCGAGAGAGTCTATACACTCGGTGTGGCGGACATCAACCTTCTGGAAGATGAAGTTTACGGTGACTTGTTTGCGTGATAATAGCTAAGCGTGTTACGTTTGTATTGCTGGTCAGTAAGTAATTGGTCGGGTTGACGCGAAACAGTAAGATATAACGACATTAAATTTGGTTTTGGTCTGTTGTGTGAGCTTATGTACTTTTGGTTGGTCGGTCTAAATTGTCTGCTATTTAGGAGGGATCTTTTTTTTGCTTGCATAATTAAGCTGGTTTCTGTTTTGCGGTAGTATTATGTTATATATAGAATCGGTGCATAAAGCCCATAATGGCGAATAGTTTATTAACGATTTCTACTAACGTTTTGAAGTGCAATGTGTAATCGAAAAGTATTTAACTTTTTGTAAATTTCCAGACGCTAAGAACTTCCCATCCAGCCTTCCTCTCGTCCACCATATCAACTACCCAGCCTCTGTTTCGCATTGACTTGGCGACCTCGAATGGCCTATTCCTCCTGCAGAACAGAATATACGCTACCCCTCGCACGGGATTCAAAATCTCTGCTAGACGATCAAGCACAACTGATGTGACCTGCATCCCGTCAGGGCCACCCAGTAATGCAAAATCTAACCAGTCGTCGGTCTTGACAGCGTTCTCAATTGAAGGGAGGACAACATCCGGCACATACGGCGGATTGAAAAGTAATATGTCCACCAATCCTGGCCGAAGACCGTCCCATAAATTCGTTCTAAGAACATCGAAATATCTCGTATTCCCATTTTCTTTTGATGTTTCTTTTGATATATGGCATGCGTACGGATTTATATCTGTTCCGATAAAGAGCGCGTCAGGCAAAATGTTCTTATGAAAGAAGGTCGTGACGATACCGCTTCCTAGACCAAGCTCGACGACTAATGGTGCAGGACTGTTTGCTGTGACAAATCTCGTCTGCAGGAATGGTAGCTCTTCTTGTAGAAGATCTAAAAACAGAAATGAATCCTCCGCTGGCTCGTACACTCGTTCTCTGTCGAGCTTGGTTGTCGAGGGAGTGGGAAACATCTTAACATATTGAACAGGTGCTGTTATCCGCAATTGTATCCTGTCACAGCTTCCATTAATCCTATACTCTATGATACCATGCCAGATCCATTCATGTCGTAGGAAAATCAAGCCTTGAACTGGTGAATATAAGCTTTTTCGCCGGAACTTTTACCCGGCCTCTGTCGGTCACCGCGACTAACACCTATAGCAAGGGAAGGTTAGGGTTATCCAATTTACCCGTCAGGAATGCACACTTGTATTAGACGGCCGACCAGACATACAAAGTTAGCAAGAAATACAACAAAAATGTCTGGTGGTTACGCCCTGCCATGGGTCACAAGCAACAACGGCCAGCTCCAAGTAACTGGCCTCTTATATATATATATATATATATATATATACAGACAAATAACAGGAACATAATAGTGATAGAGAAAATTCTAACACCGTTCCTTATCCCCCGTGCCCACAGTCGAGTACGCGTCCCCGAACTGGTAGTGACCAAGTGGCTTGGATCTCGCCATCCTTGGTTACCCTTGTTCGAGGCAAATCAGCATATCGAATTAAAGAGGAGCCTGTCAGGACTCCTCTTATCCCCGTGCCCATACTTTATCCCCCGTGCCCATAGTCGAGTATTAATGCTGGCCAAATGACCAGGTTGTAGGAATTCTGAAGTATACTCGCTTGTGATCGAAGAGGATCTCAGCCAGTTACAGGCTCCCCTCTTGGCTGTCTGCAGACTGTGTCGCTTGCCAGGCGACTTAGTATGTTCCCGTAAGACGATGACGAGGAAGGGGGCCAGCAGCAGCGGGAAAGATGGCCGTATTTACAACCAGACGAGAAGCACAGAACCTGCGACCACGATTATCCGATCTGTGCGACTCCAGAGTCTTGGCAAGCGTCATTAATATATTTTGTCTACGGCGCGAATCCACGTCCGAGCGCGATCGTGTTACACTGAATTGGAGTACAGAGACGTCTTGCAGCCGGCAGTGTCGGATTCCTGATCCGCAATGACGCGAACAACCACTCATTATTGGCAAATCCCTCTAGAGAATCTGAAAAAGCGTTGTCTCCAGGATTCCATATCAGCTGGGCCACTGTGGACGTTTAGTGTTTCGCGAATTGTGGATGAGACAGGGACGCGTTGTTGACGCGTCGCGGAAACGTGCGACGGACGCGTCGGCGAGCGCGCAACAAGCATCCGATCTGTGTAACGCCAGAGTCTTGGCAAGACAGTCATCGCGTCGAATGTGAAATATTAATTAATTGCATGAATGGCCGAGCCGACACGTGAACTAAATAATTAAACAAAATCACGAGGAACTGCCAGCCCCGATAAATTAATTACTGGTCGACAGCGATCAAACACTGACGGTTCCGCCCATTGGCAATCTCAGAGAACTGCGCAACTGGCAGGCCATGCTGGTCTATACACTCCACACCGAAGTCCTCTTCTGTATTATTACAGGAAGAACACGACGCGTGTTTGCGGCGCGTTCGAGCGTGTTAGATTTGCATCCTGTTCCGGACTCACAGCTTGAGCCGCACTCGCGATTCGAATAAACAAATCACTCAATTCTCAGCGCGCGTAAATGAGACAACAAGACTGAACGTGGCAATAATGCTACCAATTAAACTGAGTCATTATAAAATGAGCGTAACGGTTGTAGATGCATGAAATTTAATTATTCAAATCAGACACATGTATGTAACTTTTTATGTCGTAAAAATCCAAAGTGATGAGATACACTAATGGTGCCATATGGGCTGATAATATGGTAGCTCAACTCTTATCCCTCTAGAGAATCTGAAAAAGTGCTGTCTCCAGGATTCCATATCAGCTGGGCCTCTGTGGACGTTTAGTGTAGCTCTGGATAATTTATTGGACGCGATTCGCTTCTGCCCCTGAGGCACAAGAATCAAGGGTGTTGTACCCCGTTCGGTCAAAATCCGGCCAAGTGCCGCTGTCCGCCATTGAGTTAGGGGACGACGTCCTACATGTCCACCGAACTTTGGTGGCTTGTTACGCTGCATAACCCTAACCTTCTCGTGCGATGGCTCGCGACTAACGGCGCGACAGTGAGAGGCCAAGGAAGGACGCGTTAGTGTCGCGTCTAAACTCCACCATCGCTGGATCAACTCTTCACTAGTTGACCAGGACCAGGAATTCTCTGGAATTGAAATCTGGGAACTGACAACCTGTGACACCGAATTTTGCATGTGCACTGGAATGACGGCTAACCGCACTTCGAGGTGGGTAAACAGAGTGCGATATCGCGACAAATGAAGAATCCTCGGGATCTCGTGCCCGCGCTCGCGGTATGTTTCCGAAGTCCTTCAGCGCCGAATTATCGACCCAGCCGGATAGCGCGTGGATGTGACGCGTTGAAACGCCGGTCTATTCGGTCTTCACTTTGTCAATGGCTTTTGTTTTCGAACATTTCATTAGCACGTCTAAATTGCCGACTGCGCGTGACTCCAATCTCCTTTTGTGGTTCTCGCTACTATACGACCGAAAAGCCAATGGCTACCGCCAGATCTTCGAAGACAACGAATCGACGAAAGTCCAAGGCATCATACTATAGTGACTCACTTGAGCAAGGGCTGCTTGTTACCGAAGATTCTCAAGCGGATATCGACGCCCTTCTCCATGTAGCTGACGACGACAAGGTCGATAAGAATTATCCCACCGTTCTGCATGATGCGAAAAACAACATGGAACGGCTACCAAACTGCGTACTACTCACCAGAGTAGGATCATTTTATGAGGTACATTAGTTACCGATGTGTTGCTGAGCCGAAGACGCTAATAGTGCTGTTAGCTTTATTTTCATCAAGCTGAAGAGTATGCGCCACTTTTGAATTTGCGACTGGCAAAGAAGAAGACAGCTCATGGGCCAGTGTCTATGGCAGGCTTTCCATTTATGCATCTTGATAGATATCTTAAGGTTCTTGTTCAAGAGTTACACAAGTACGTTGCTATTAGCGAGGAGTTTCCCAATGTCAATGCCAAATCAGGAACTTCACATAAGACAGCAACAAATAGTGATCCCGCCACTTTGGAACTTGGGAATTTCGACGATCCTGACTCCGCCAGGACGAAAAATAATATGTACATTAGGAAGGTTTGCCGCATCATCACGCCCGGTACTCTCATCGATGAAAAGTTTCTCGATCCGACTCAGAATAACTATCTCCTCGCCATATCATTGCGTCAGAGGTCGCCGCCACAATTGCAGTCTGATGGAATAGAAGATCCAGAGGCTGATAAATTTCATATTGGTCTTGCATGGCTGGACTTTTCTACTGGAGACTTTCTAACTCAAGTGAGCTCGAGTGCAACAATCACAAGTGATCTAGCACGTATATCTCCCAATGAAATTCTTCTTGACAAACGCCTGAAATCTGGAATTGAACAGAAGCTGTTTCGTCAGATCGAGGAACAACAGTATTTTATCACCTATGAAAATTTTCCGGAGACTGGACGGTCCCCAAAAGTATCATCTGATCTTAACGATGATGAGCTTCTAACCGAACGTGGCAAGTTCTTGTCAGAATGGAGCGGATATTTCGAAGGTGAAGGACTTGAGCTTGCTCGCCTGAGCAAGCTCGAGTATGACGAACTCAGCGCATGCAATGCTCTCTTGCATTACGTTAAAGAAATGTTACCAGGGACGAGAATCAAGTTGCAAGCCCCTGTACGTCGAATACCTGTCGACAATATGCTTATCGACGCAAGTTCATTACGAGCGTTGGAAATTAAGAAGACGCTGCGAGATCAACTAACTAGTGGAAGCTTATTGAACACAATCAAGCGGACTGTAACTAAGTCTGGAACAAGACTACTGTCCGACTGGCTCTGTAAGGTTGCAAATAAGTCTGTTGATAATAGTGCTTGTACTGATACGCGACCTGTAGCCTCTCCCGCGACTTCGATTGCGACTATTCATCAACGTCAAGATTTAATTCAAACGTTCCTCAATGATAAGCATTTGCACGAAATGGTCATTCTTTATCTCAAACGTACTCACGATACGAATCGGGTGCTTCAGAGGCTCTCCTTAGGACGGGGTGACGCTGAAGATATGCTCGGCTTACTTCAATCTATTAAGAACACTGCGAGACTACGGGCGATGCTTGAGGAGCATGTGCAAACGAATGCCGCCGAGAATTCTAGTGCATCGAAGGGCTTGGGTGTACTGTTAGGGAGACTAACTGATTTGAGCGATTTGGAGGAACTAATATCGGGCGCGTTTGATCAAGACATGGTTATACGCCATCTATCTGCAGAAGAAAAGCGAGAGGCTGAAACTTTAATGTATATGGAAGCGAAGGATGGGCTAGGTAGCGTGCTCCCCATTGAGAAAGCGCCGAAGAGGAAGCCACAGACCAGAAAGGGTGCACCAATCGAGACCATGGAAATAATGAAGCGCAAGTACGTGGTATTGTGTCATAATGGGCTATAAGTCTGACGTAGCGTTCAGTGCATCGAGGACTCTTTTGAGACTGCACAAATCTCTTGACGAAGGCATCATCGCACGGGACCAGCTAGAGAAGGACTTGCGGAATCATCTTGGACCCTCCCTTGATCTACGGTGGTCGCCGGCTTTGGGGTATTATGTCCATGCATCTGGAAAAGATATTGCATGGTTTGAAGGAACTGAGACAATACATGGTAATACGACTGCACGATGCATCATATCTAGGAAAAATACGCGATCTTATCATTTGGATGTATGGATTCACTTCTTGCTACTCCGTACATGCTGACTAATATCTAGGAATGGACTGTAATTGGTAATCGCATAGATTCGTACAAGGTTTTGATTCGATTCGAAGAGCGGAAAATATTTCACAGCATTCGGCAGACTGTATGTAGACTATGTATACATTAATGACTTTACATCCTGATGCATGTCTAGGTATTGGAACGTACGTCGCATATAAGGCGTAATGCTCGAGTACTGGACGAGCTCGATGTTGCGTGCTCGTTCACTACTCTTGCCCATGAGCGCAAGCTTGTCCGGCCGGTTCTTCATAATGGGTATGATGAAAATGGTCTTAGGTTCCTGTTTGTTGCTCACTTTCGTAGGATTGCTCATAATGTAATCGGTGGACGCCATCCGACTGTGGAATACGGACTCCAGGAGAAAGGCGTATCGTTTGTACCGAACGATTGCTTCTTGGGAGCTGCAGAAAGATTATGGCTGATAACTGGGTGAGTAAATTCTGCGCGAAGAAGATGCGTGACGGTGTGACTAACGGCTTGCTAGACCGAACATGGGAGGTAAGAGCACTTTTCTTCGGCAAAATGCACTGATGAATATATTGGCTCAAGTGGGGTCCTTTGTTCCAGCCAGCTTTGCCGAGTTAGGAATTGTGGATCAAATCTTTAGCCGTGTCGGTTCCGCTGATAATTTGTATCGTGACGAGTCGACGTTCATGGTTGAAATGCTAGAGACTGCTAATATATTGAACAACGCTACGTCAAGATCCTTCGTGATAATGGACGAAATAGGACGAGGCACGACGCCAATTGAGGGCCTCGCCGTTGCGTACGGGTGTCTTCATCACTTATATCATGTCAATCAGTCACGTACATTGTTTGCTACGCATTTCCATGACTTGGCTGAAATGATTAAGGACTTGCCTCATGCAGCGTGCTACTGTACTGATCTCAAGGAGGATGAAAATGGGGTGTTTTACTTCATACACAAGTTGCGGCGTGGAGTCAACCATAGGTCACACGCCTTGCATGTTGCCAAATTGGCAGGGGTACCTTCGGCCGCCATTGATGTGGCAGAGAAAGCTCTTTGCAAGCTAGAAAATTCTCAATTAGGAGGGAATGAGGTAGTTCCGAGCAGATGCGATGGGAAGAGTGAAGCATGCAGAGTTCTGCACGCGAAAATGTCTGATAGTGATCCCACGTTTGCAACTGGAAAATAAAGATCGCGAAAGAGCCGTAACACTATTTGACCGATTGCTGCAGCCCGTGCCCCGTAGTAATCGTAGTAATCAAATATAGTGCCACTATGCGATGTCGTGTCCTCCATGACTTCTTCGAACTCCACTAACTACGTGAATATTAAATATACAGGAAGTTCCATCCAGTTCTTCATATGTTACAACAAGTTCACACGCAAAATCTAGTTCCTTCTCTATATCCTAATCCGCACCCTATTTATTCCATAACTCTACTCATCCTTCTTTTGCTCTTCTGTTTTGGGTTCCTCTGTGGCCTCCTCTCCGCTGATGACCTTATCGGTTATGTCCTCTGTGATCGGAGCATTTTGCTTCGCCATTTCCTCTTTCATTTTGTCCAATTCGCCTATGAACCACGTAAGAGTGCCCCAAAGGCAACCGGCAATAGCTGTTAAGATGAAGAAGTGCTTGTTGTAGGTTGCAATGCACAGAACGACGAGAGTAACAAGCAGGGCAGCAAACGAATAATGCGTAGCTCTCACCAAAGTTGGTGTCGTTCCTGGAGTAAATATTGAGTCCCAAAGATCCTGGAAGAATTGAGACATGGCGTCTACTGAAATTTAGAGCAAAGAACAAAGTATGATAAGCGAAGCGTAATGATGTAAGGACGGTACTTTTGCAACTAAGTAAATTGGCGCTATCGCAATTGATTTCTATACTATTGAGTCACCCTTAATTGATTGAGTAGGCAGAACGCATTCTATCGGTGAAGATACAGCACAGCCATACTTCATGAGCGAGCGTGGCTAGGCTTACCACGCGCCACATATTACCGACCCTCGGGCCACCACGGAACTGACAGGACCCAGCAGGGACTTAGTTGTCAGCGTCGAGTGTCATAATTTAGTGGGCTGACAAGTCGCCACGTCCATATTTGTGATAGCTATTCAAAGCCGAATTCTGTGATACGTTGCGCTCGACTTTCAGTAGATTTGTACATGCATTCTAAGTCCAGATACACTATATGTTACATCTGCAGTAGGATGAGCCCGACTGCATTCCATCTAACCTATATACGAAGTCATATGATTGGCACCACCAATCAAGTACGATGACCCAAAATTATACCATATCTACGACCACATTGGTACTCTCGTCCTCGTCTTTCATGGCAACAGCTAGTGAGATATCGATCCGGTCGGTTAGCTTTAACGAATAACGCATCACGTTGGCTGCCGTCGCTTCGTTATATGTTCCGTGCACACCGGCGGTCTGCTGTTGAATAGTCAGTAAGCGACAATACAGCTCCATATTAACTCTAGGGCCAATTCATACCGGAAAAAAATCTAGAACTGTCAAGTTGGCAGCTCGAGCAATCTCCGTTCGGTATCGCGACAGCACATCAGCATACCGTCCGGAATTGTCGAGGTCTTGGACAGACACATATCCGTACGCGTGGGAATCTACGCCAGCCAAGTCCTCCTGGTAAGTGAAATCAGGATACAACTCCGTTTCCCCTAACTGCTCTGACGAAGTAATCCGAAATTTTGTCTCATCAAAATGGGAACTGCGTGTCCTGCCTAAGTGACGCAGCCATTGAAATCCTTTCATAATCAAGTAAGCTGCCTTGACCCCTGATCGGAGTTCTTCAGAGAGATATCCAATATCGGAAGTGACAGGCATTCCCATTAACGGATCTTCATAACGAATATCGGTGTCAGGTGTGACAAACAATGGATAAGTTGAATCTGATAGCATCCGAGCCGCCGCAATGTGCGTCCGCGGATAGAAGTCTAGGACAATATCTTTCATCTTCGATCCTGAATGAAGATGGCGGTGGATATACTGACAAAGGTTAGTCATGTGGCGTCACCAGCTCAATTAAGAACTTTACATCTGTGATAAGCGGCCAAAACGGGTGTAGTAAATGATTGACCAAATCTAATATCTTCGAGAAAACGCTGGTTATTACAAGTCCTCTGTCGCTAGTCCAGAACTTGAATTTATTGGCGGAAGAATCGAAATCCACGTCCCTACTTGTTACGAGCTGTCCAATCTCAGTCTTCAGAAACTGATAGTATTCACGGTAAAACCGATTTTCCAAGAAGTCCAGAATATGATTCAATGCATTCTTTGGTTCATATCCATTCATATGATGTTTTACTTTGTCAATCACAGTCTGCAATTCAAAGAGAACGTACTGCTCGTGAGGAAGGAGACTCAACTTAGAGAAATCAATCGAATAGGTAGGAACGCCGCTGCGATTTCGGCCTATCCAATAATTGAAATATTGTGACAATCTCCACAACATCGACACTCGCAGTGAACAAGTATAAATGTGACTCTTCCCAAGAGAGGCATAATTGGAATCATCGTGCAAAGAACATTCTATCAAAGTCGTCCGAAGGGCGTCTTCTCCGAAACTCAATAGATCTTGCCTCCAATCACTTCTAAAGTTGACTGAACTGTCGTGCTTCTTTATAGGGTGCTGCAGCTGGTTAGACTGATACGTTAGGTTACTTAGCATGGAGGCTCACGATTTCTGGATGTACTATAATGTTTCTTATCATTTCTGACGAGTGTCCCAGCAGCAAATGTATGGCAATAGCTGGCAAAACCTCGCCATTCAATTCTGGTACGCTGCAAGCTATGTACTGAATAGGCTTTGCGCCTACTTCGAGATACGAAATAACCTTTTGAAATTGCGGCGAGAACACACAAGGAGACTATAGTCTACCAGTTAGTTACTTAACTGCCGGTTCACGATTTGTTGAACTTTTACCCTAGTAAACTCGTGATCGCCAAACCTTTGAGCCATATCCTTTTTATGAGCGGCAGCGTACCACTTGTCAGACACAGGCACACCCTTCTCCGTGACCTGCCACAAAGGAAGCCGTGCTCTACGTCTGCCCTTTGTAGGTACTGACTGATACAGCTTATATCCAACTATCAGTGACTGTGCAGGTTGAACCTGTCTCGGGTGGATCCATGGAGGAAATATCGCACTGTTGATTGTCTCGTACGTGGACCTGGGCAGATTCACACGCCTATTAATGTCAGCCGGATTTATCAAGTAGTCGGTAAATGCACATACCACACCTCGCATTCTCTTTCTTCTAAAGGGTCCCCTGTCTCAGGACAAACTAGGACACTACCCTCATAAGAAGACACTCGCAAGTTTAGTGTACGATCTCTTTGAAGAAACTTCAATGTCTCCCCGGAAACTTCGAATTTATGAGATCCCTAAACAAGGATAAGAACGTCATCAGAGTAAATAATCTAATCGTTTACCTTGAGATTTTGAAAATGATGGTCTTTGAAGAGAGTATTATTGAAGTCGAAGGTAAAGTACCCATATGAATTATAGGTAGGATCTAGATGTATACCTAAATGACGGTTTCTGTAGCAAATCTCGTAGTCGGTTTTTGACTGTCCTGGACATAACAATCTCGTGAAAGGTTTTGAGTCACTGTACTGAAAAATAACTGGGAGTTCCACGCCTCTATGTAGTGGATGTGCCACTCTTAACCCCATATATGGCTAGACAAGCTAATTGTTAATGTAACTGCAAACGCTTCCCGATCCGAGTCAAACTAAATTACCCTGAGGTCTCCAAATGTTTGTGGCGTCACTACCATTTGCAGGGCTCTAGCAGACCAGAGCAGATCAAGCCGATCAAATGTCACAGGAATCTTTTCCGGAAAATGCGTCAAAGGCTGCATGTCTATAGTGTACACTTTCCCGATTTCCACTCTGCAGCCTCGTAAGCAGAAGACCAAGATGACCAACTCAATATGATTCACCTGTATTTCATATTCACAACAAGTTGAAATGGCTCTTTAAACCACACCCTTCGAGCATCATGCTCTGTGAACCATCTCTGTGACTCGCAGCTCCAGTACAGCGTCTCGTTACATTTCCCTATCAGACCTCGGTCAAATAAACGGCGGAAATACAAGGCGCACATTTCCCGCAACTTCGGTGCCGCTGAATGATCATCTATATGACTTGAATGGTTTGGATCGAACAGAGTGCCGAGGGGTAACTGCTACCTGCTTAGCAGCACGTCTTGATCCCAGCCCCGTAGATACATACGCTGTTGTGAACACAACCATTACTGCGGTCGTTGTCTGCCACCGACGAAGAAATCTCGACGTTTCTCCTATTCATTAGATTCCATCTGTGAAAAACGTCCTAAGAGTATGTCAGTAAGACAACGTACTTCGTCACTCAAACTAACGCAGTGCACCTCAACGACACCATTCCACACGTAATTAAAATGGGTATATCTTCGTAGCCTTGTTCTAAAATAGTTTCGAGGTAGAATCGAGATTGGAGGTTCATGTGAATTGAATTTTTTTTCCGGAATCTTCAGATCTTTGGTACGAGCCTTTCGAACAACTGACTAGGAACACTTTTAATAGGGAGTTTCCCCGACAGTTGTAAATTGTCTGTGTCACTTACTGGCTGAAAGACTAGTCGTTCATATTTTGCAGGTATTTCCAAGCTCCGTTTGTCGCGTCGTAATATTCCACTACGGAATAGCGGAATAGTGACATTACTTGATGTAAGCGACATCTCGGTGACCTTCACTTAAAATTACTTTAGTTTCATTTTGCCTAAAGAGCATTGAAATAACCAAGCCATAATCAGCTCGGATATGGCGTGCGATGTTGAACTAGTTTATTGTCCTGCTCTTCGGGACGACTGGGGCCTGGGGCACTACGTCATAAGGAACCCTAGACCAGCTGGAGTCATGATGATTTATACACTCGCATTTGTTAAATGGGGGCATGGGGTCTGCTATATGAAGAGGAATTTAGGTTTAGCCTTCTTGAGCTGTAGATAGAAAGAGAAGCCATAGATCTCAACTTTATTTGCCTCGCACTATGACTTGGCTGAAGCACTCAGCCCGCACCCGCAGATCACGACCCCCACTGCGCAGCTTATTTCGATGGTCAGTCCACAGCTCATTTCGATCCCACGCAATTAACTTGCCGATCCCATCTGGTTGGTTGCTCTGAACGTATTTGGAACTGTCATTAAATATTGAGAGTACTGTGAATTACGAGTTGCTTTGGTTTGATCCTGCCAGTCGCGGCTTCAATTTGGACGCACGAAACTGATGTCGAATCCGTGGCCCAGCCCTCCATCACGCGACCCGTTATCCATTATTATGGATATGGTCTATGATTTCAATGTTTATTCCACTGATCTGATTAATAAGACCGTTCAGGATATTGTGGAGAATTCACAGACGATCGCGGATTGGATAATCGTACAGAAGGACCAAATCCTAAACGGTGTCGAGTCAATTCCATCCATTCATATTTCGAAAGTCACCGTGCAGCAGCAGCCTCCTCTTCCGACGCCTCCTGTGTCTCCATTAAGGAAAGCTGCGACCTGGGTCGGCAGGAACAAGATTCTGTTTGGTGCTGTCGTACTTGGGGTGGCGGGATCTGCATACGTCGGATATGCGTATACACAGCGCAAAATTCAAGCGAAAAAGAGGAGGCGTCACGCGAGAAAGGCTGCCAATGGAGCTAGGATTGAGGCAGTTGGTACCGTCGCCACTTTCCATGAATTTGAATGTACAGACTAATATCATATAGTTCTCGCAAGTTCCCCACGCGAACCAATAGCCAAAATTATCGCTGCTGACCTTGAGCGTCGTGGGTTCATTGTGTTCATGACCGTACAGCCCGGAGAAGAGCATCTTGTTTTGAAAGAGGATAGTCCCGACATTCGTCCCTTGATCATGCCTAGTCCTGATGTATGTTTGCTCGTTTTGCCTTATTGATTCGATTGTCCACATTCGCTGACTTTGAAGTCTGTCGATCGTAATGCTGCCGTGGATAAGTTTGCGGATCTCATCGACAGGCAGCAACACCTTACGGGCGTGATTATTCTTCCCGATCTTTACTACCCTACGGGACCAGTGGAGTCTATTAGTGCGTATGATTGGTCGGACATCTTGTATTCGAAGATTGTTGGATCCGTGTCGTTATTATCTCAAGGATTTATTCCCCTTGTGCGTCGGCACAATTCTCGAATTTTGCTGCTTACACCGTCAATTCTTCCGTCACTTTGTCCTCCATTCCATGCTCCTGAATGTGTCATTGCCGCGGCTTTGAGCTCGTTCGCCTTGTGCATGCAGCGTGAGCTGGCTCCTCAAGGCGTTCCGTTTATTCACATGCGTCTCGGATCTTTTAGCATGTCGGTTCCTGTCCCGTCAACTTACTCGTCGGGGCCGTCATCGCCATTTATGGCGCCATCGGGCTCCTCTGGGCGTGGAGCGTGTACTCCGACGGCTTCTCACGTCCGATCTTACTCTCCTGCGACCTCGCCATATAGATCAGTTAATACTTCCATTCGCGCAGATGTTTTGTCTTGGCCTGAAAATATTCGAAGTATCTACGGGAGGGCTTACACGTCGGCGGTTCGTGCCATTAGCGGCACAGCTTCGTCGATTGTCTCGACTGCTAGCACCTCCCACCGGTCGTCTGGAAGCTCGCTCAAAGAGCTCAATATTGCCATTTTTGACTGTTTGACGTCTGACGACAAGAGTGCGCTCCGCCGCACTCAATTTGTCGGTAAGGGCAGCTTCTTGTACTATGTCCTGGGCGGAATTCTTCCCGAGACCGCCGTGGAGTGGGTCTTGGGCGTTACCAATTCCGGCCCGGGTCTTAGTGGTTCTAGTTATATGAGAACGGTTCACATGGAGAACGCTGACAGTCACTATCCGGCTCCTGACGAGACTCCTGATTCTCCACTTTCTAGTGCGATTAGCGGATCACCATATAACTCCGAATCAGAAAGTACCCACCAGGACTTGACCTCGTCGTGGGAACGCGTGTGATTGACGCGTCGTACCGGCTTCATCTATATGGCCCCTTGCGATAGGTTGATATGTCTTCAATTAATTTGTTTTCAGACACGATGAGTCCGGGGGCACAGACGCACCGAGTCTTATGATAATGGCAGTATGGAGTGTTGGCGTAAGTATGGAGGGGACGGTGTTCGGACGGGATGGTACAATTGCGGACAACGATGGGAGGATGGACCCGGCGTTCTTTTCTAAGCGGCAATATTTTTACCGAATTGTACTCGTGTTATCTTATACATAGTTTTGAGATTTAATTCTGCTTGACTTACAAATTATATAATAATAAAATATAATGCGGAGGTGGATGCAGCAATGTTGGTATAATTATCTCTCGATCTGTGATTATTTACGTTCGCCTGTAGCGGGTTAAGATTACACAAGCCAACTATTACGCAGGTAAATACGCATTGGGAGCTCATGCGCTATTCCTTTTTGGGATTAAGCGGATTCTCATACTGTCCAAAGAGGAGATTCGGATACGGTCCCAATATGGGTACCCCCATCTTTTAACTGCTCAAGCCCCTACCCAGGCCCAACCTCGCCTCCGACTTTTGTCAGTAATATGATTGTGTGGATTCGAACGAAGTACGAATGTACGATGACGTATGGGGTGTGAGAGACAGCGACCATACAGTATTAATAACTCGTCATCCCCATTCCATATAAGCTTGGCCTGGTCTGTAGACGCAAGTCGATCTACAAATTGTCACTAGAGACTTGTTCAGGTCGAAAAGCTATGACCTTCATATATTCGCGATTTGCAAGTCAGAGGTTCCGAAGTACTCGGGCCACGTTCAAGTACACCGCTAAGACAGCACTCATCGGATTATCATGGGTACCAGTCATTGCGTATGTCGCGAACCATGTTGTATGGATAGGCGTCATTGACGGGTCTTCTATGACGTGAGTTTTCCATGAATTATGAGGAGTTCGAGAAACGTACTAATTTTCTCAAGACCGACGCTGAATCCAGAAACGAACGGGCTAGCGAAGGATGTCACGCTACTATGGAAATTTAACGCAAAGAACTACAATTCATATAAGCGAGGAGAAGTTGTCGTGCTAAGGTGGGTATTGCTTTTCTCGTACGATCTGCTTCATCAAGGATAATAATCAGTAGAACGTCCAGGAACCCTCGCGATCCAGAAAGCACTGTCGTTAAAAGAATTCTTGCATTCGAGGGCGAGGAAGTGCGTACTCGATTCCCATATCCAGAATCAACAGTCATTGTTCCGCCTCGTCATTTCTGGGTTGAAGGAGATAATATACACTCGATCGACAGTAATACATACGGACCGGTGATTAATTCTGAATAATACGAGCAAGACTGAGATATTCTAATCTGAAACTAGATACCGATCGCATTAGTAACGGCTAGAGTACAGACAGTAATGTTTCCCCTGGATAGATGGGGCCCTGTTCCACCGGCGGGTGGCCGAGACCCTCGGTCTGTGGTCGTCGGCCTCGGTTATTCACGATATCCCAAGTCAACCTAATCGACGAATAGTTTTACGTTACATGGAAGCTGTACATACTTTAGATCTTAACACTAGAGCTGATTTGTGGATCGGTTTGAGAATCAAATGGATCCGTTTGTAAATAGAGTATCTCAACCTATACTATATAACTTTAAGATTACGAAATATACTCCTCAAATAATAGAAAGTCCGTATTTATAACTTGACCTTCCCCAAAGAACAGGTCGATGGTGCCAAGTTCTATCAGATTCATAACCGCAAGTTGGACATCTTTAAACCCATTGAGAGTGTAGAAGAGTGTGCGCAGGCGTTCAACCCAGTGCCTGCGCAATCCGAGATTGATGGATATGACAATGCTTCTGACCTGCTTAAATATCCAGTAGGCAACAAATTTGCAAAGCGGATCAAAATTAAGGTACAAGAAAGCTAGAGAGCGTAAGCACAGAAATAAATGCCCTGTCTTATTCTTAACATGTCGGACAACCCGCTTTAACCATTTAATGCACAGAAGTTGGATTGAAGCCGTTCTTACTCAATATGATTGTATCCCATCATTACAGAGTACTGTAGCAGAATCACAGTGTAATGTTGAGATCCTTGAGTCCTCCTCTTATTAGAACAGTCAGAGGATATTTTCTTACAGTGAATCATTGCCATGAAGCTGGCCTGACGGCATTGGCCCTGAACGCGGAGATATGATTTGTACAGTTGGCCGTACAAAGGTAGTAGAAGTAGGATTGGAAATCTTACCAAGATAATAGAACTGCATGATTGTCAACAGCGTCGCGTCAGAGCAAGATGTAAGCTGTGGCCGTGGCCTCATAGTGGCTTCGAATCTGTAAAGAAATGACCAAGCTCTACCGCCTATAACGATTCCCGGCGGCAGCTGAATTGCGGTGCGAGTCCAAGTTTGCTAATGAAACTTCCACCAGCGGCGTATCGTAATGACAGGAACGTCGCAATCACAGAATAATCCGCAATACCTGTTCAATGTCGAGAATAAATGACGTGGCTCAATCAAATAATTCGATACTCAGAAACCGTTAGTCATGCAAAACAGTCAGGATGATGAACTACATTATTCGAGTGAATCGCAATCGTCATCCGCGACCATTCCCACGGCAATCGATTGTCCAAACTACCACAGCACGACTTGTACTTTGCTGGTTCCTCCTCGACCTCCAATTGGTGCCGGATCAAAGAGCCGAACGCGCCGCAGACTGCCAGCCACTTGCGCGTCCGCCCACTGCAATCTCAATTCTTTATCCCGTAAGTGTTTCTAAATGATAGATTGTGTTCGGGAACTATGCTGCATCGGGGCTATAGTTCGCAGTTCGCAGTTCGTAGTTCGTAGGTTTAGCAGTTCGCATTTCGCATTTCGCATTTCGTATTCCAGTTCGCAGATTTATGTAACTCGGGTCGATAATTTTGTCATCAGTCGGTATAATTGGACACCAGTAGATTACAACATCATAGAGAATTCTCTACTATGTAACATTTTGATGATGAATATCAGCCGACGTTTCCGACATTCCAATTTGCACAAGCCTGGAGCACCAGTTTGACGCCTCCTCAGACTCAGACTCAGACTCAAATTTGAGAACCTAGAAATGGGTCTGTAGGAATTGACTGTCATCACATATGATAAGCGTCTGTCTGACATTTATTGGAGCGCGGACTTATGAGTGTTTGGACTTGCTAACAGGGAGCTTGGCTATTTGATTCGTTGCGCATGCTTCGCTATTCGTGAGACAGCTACAACATCCAGTATTACCACATCCGTCAGCAAGCTCGGAATATTTGCAATACGCGATACTGATAGATTGAAGTACGCCTGAAAGGTCAACTACGCACTCCAGAGGTTCACCGTGTGTTGGGTTGGATATATGTGGTGGCAGATCGATTTTGCGAAATTCATCACGACTTTTGTGCTTTCGTAGCGGCTTGTTGGCTTGACAAGTAGAATAATTAGCGGGCTTCATCAATTTCAGGGTTTGCTCAATATCGTATTTGTAAGAAAGCTGAATTTGCGAATTTGGGCCTTTCATAACTCTGGCACTCCCTGAAGCATTTGCCAGCGGTTGAACAAGTGACGCGACGAACGTAGCTCGATTGAGTCAACTGGGGAATGTGTTCGGCGTTACCGTTAAATCAATGCTTCTTTGTGTCATAGGGCGTCTGATGCACATGCGTACCCACAGTCTGGAGAGCGTACCTGTTTATTCATTGATAGGAATGGGGATTACAGGGCCAATGCTGCATTGACTTGTTGCTGTGCATGTAATGATGTAATGGGAGACATTGTAGATATTTGCGCGTATACCCATCTGACATTGATCGGGCGCAGAAGCGATCGCAATAGGACCCTTGTGATAAGGTAACCGGCCACTCGAGTTACGAAGCTTGTTTGCGTAAGCAGCTGTAGTGTCCGAGACGCGTTGCTAGCCGAATAGATTCGCGGCGACTAGAGGCGTGCGTGCAACGTTATAACAGTATCGGTACCCGTATTTTATGAGGCTGATTGGTTTCGAAGACGAAGAGATGGAACGAGTGGGCACTATGTATATAAACACTAACTTATCTTGCAACCGATTAAGGCTGCGACAGTTCAGTTGCCGCATATCGAGTTGAAATCGAACGACTGTCGCAATGTCACAATGAGCTCGGCTAGTGTAGCTATCAGCCGGTCGGTGGAGTATCAGTTACAACGATGAGGGCGGCAAACCCGTGAATTGCGGTGGGCAAGTGCAGAAAGGTGGGCATGGGCAGACCCTTGCCGAAAAGTTAGGATACCCCTTTCAGTTACTGGTGGTGGTGGTGCCTGGCCACTGCTCGCAAGTGTTAGCTCGGTTCAGTTGACGGCATGCCTAGACTTGAATATGTCTCGTTCTCCGGGACGTATACACGGTACTGGAAGAGCGTGGCGGCCGGAGCAGTCGAGGATGAGATACAACGCAGCCACAACGCAGCCCTAAAGAACCGGCCGCGAGCAAACCAGTGATTTGAAGAATGCTCCGCACGAAGTCGAACGCGATATTGGAGTACGACCGGTTCTGTTCGCCAAAGACCGCGGGTTCTAGGATGGGAGGGATTCAGGGATATACTTATCGTCATCAACTGTTAATAAAAAGTCACCAGGTAATTATTATACTAACATTGCAAGTTCTTTAATCGTAATACCGCAACTTGCCGCGAAAACTAGCTGCAGGTTATCGACTTCATGTGAACTCGGTCGTAATTCGCACTTGACGCTATACGTTGTGCAATTGCTGGTTATCGACTTCGTGTGAACACACCCACCAGTTTGTCAGGAAGAAGTAACCAGACATTTTATCACTCCGCAAATAATAAAACAGTAACTAAATACAATCAGAGCATTCTGAAACAACAGCAGGCTCATCGTAGTAGTCGAGTGCTTTCTACTGGCCGAGGAGGAACCAATAGGGAGAACCCTGGACCGGAAGCTTCTCATGACGTCATTGTGCGTCAATGCGTGCCTTTCTCGGTCTTCTCGGTGGAGAGAGGTGGAGGAAACGGTGCCTTTTGATGTACGAATTGGCGCCGCTCAGGGTCATCTACTAGTGTTAACGGGCACATACCGATCCTTGGTTTAGTCTTGGGCGCCAAGTTAAAGGTAAGCCCGCCTAATTGGGTGGAGTCCGCCACCATTGGGCGTCATGTAAAGGTCAGGTATAAACTTTCAGCAAATAAATTGAACAAAACCCCGACATGTTTCGTACGGACGAAAACATTTATGAACCAAGTATCAGGAAAGTACTGATGCAACAGTGATTTTTAGCAACCAGTGAATAAAGTTGCGATTTTATGTGCGTATGTGTAGGATGCCCACTTGAGAGGCAAAAATGACGTCACGATCACGAAACCCGTTAGGCATGGCAAAGAGCTGGTTCTGAAACATGACGTAATGAACCGATTGCACGGCACCGCAAGCAGAATCCATCATGCTAGCCAAATTCATTCAACGAGGGTACAATTGCTGGTATATTATTTAGACATTGTAATGCTAGATGACGGCATGAATGTGACACTCTTTTCGTCATTGTACTGCAAAATGGGCACGGACGGGGGACCTGAAAAACCGACGTGGGAACAATAACAGCCCTGTATTTGCGTGAATCTCCTAAGCAGCAAATTAATCGAAAGCTCCCATGACGCAAACGTACCGCAACGGAGATCCGTGCTTGTCGTTTTTCATGGCATATAAATTCAAAGTCATCTCAACACAAGTCGTGCCCACCATAACTTAAAAAGGGTGGAGAACTGTGTTCGAATATAACGATTCAGCTGCCTCTCAGGGTGCAATGGTTGGGCTAAAACACTATTTCAGATCACCGAAACTCAATCGGATTGAATGCATCCTTGGTACGATCCGTGCGTCGTTTGTCTGCGAATTGACGCACGGCGTTCTGGCCATCTGGCCAGCAAAAATTATATTTTGACGCGAATATTGGCGCGAAATTCCCGACAAGTCGGGGAAGGCCATTATGGGCAATAACGTGGCAAAAACTAAATAATTATTTCCGCTGAAGCAGTCTAAGCGTACTTTTTAAATTGATAAACGTAAAAGACGTAGTTACCTTTTGCACAATGGGTCTGCAAGTTAATGCGAGCAGAAATCAATTTATAAATAAGAAATAGTAACTTAACTTATTTATAACTAAAGAAATATGAGAACTAATATTATATGATATCACCGACAAACGATGTTTGCAAGCATGAGGACTGCTTGTGCAATGAGAAACGACCAAATCAGATGCTACCTAGAGCCTCAAATTGCGGACCAAGGTACTCAAAACCAACCCTTTGGGAAATATCCAAGTCCTAATAATGGACGTAGTAATTAGCAGCTCAATGCAGCGCGGAAACCTGAAGGAAAGGACGAAATGGAACAACGTACCGTTTCAATCAAAAGCCAGAAACGTCAATCATGAGCAGCATTCAATAATCTAAAACCCACTACGAATGTTGTCGAATGGCACAGAATGTAGGAATAGTCGAATTGGTGGCCTGTAGTACGCTTCAGCGCTAATTCTGCAGTATACATGTGAAGTCAGTATACATGTGAAGTCTACATACTGATGGTGCTCGAGCTGTCCTAACATGATTACCCCAAAAGATTCAATGAATCTCATCGCTCCAATTGAAAATATAATCTCCGTTGCAAATGGACACGTAGGGCGTTATACCCAGTATGGCCGTTTTGTTGCTTGCCACATGCATGCTAGCGGTGGCCACTACTCACTACCAGACCACCGGGCCAATGGGACTTGAGATTGATAGATTTGATAAGCTTACAGCTCTGCTCTGCTGCTGTTACCGTTGCGGATTCCTTGACAACATTGGTTTGCCATCGATATATCACATGGGCTTGGATTGGAGATTGTCGATGCTTGATCAAAGTACATAGTGACGTGACAATTATTATAGTAGAACCCCGTTAAGCCGATTCGCTATAAGCCGATAACCCTAGGGCTGTTGCGAATGCGAATATTCGCAGATATCCGCTATATTCGTTATTCGTATTCGCATTTCAAAACTGTGCGAATAATATTCGCTAATTTTATTCGCAGGCTTAAAGTATGCGAATAATTATTCGCAGAATAAGCTGCGAATACGAATAATTATTCGTTATTCGCAAGCTATCACGTGACATGCTTAAAGAAGCTATAAAGTTGACTAATTAGGCAATAAGTATATACAGTAGCGTCTTAACTGTGTCAGGGTTAGGGTCAGGTTGCGTAAGAGCTAGTAAAATCATGGTATACAGTTATCATCTCATTTTATAGATAGCAGACTAGCAGACTAATTTGTTTCCCGTCAACGCGCAACTGAACGGGACATCCGATATAAAAGTAACTACTCAATAATTTGCGAATTGCGAATATTGCGAATATTCGCAAAGTTTTAGCGAATAATTTATTCGCAATCGAAAATTGTTGCGAATAATATACGCAGGCTTTATTCGCAACCCAAAATTTTGCGAATAATTATTCGGGCGAATATTCGTTGCGAATAATATTCGCAATTACGAATATTCGTAACAGCCCTAGATAACCCCGTTAAACCGATACTATTCTCTGAAAATTTCAGCATTTAGGTCAGTGGGCATATGTGACGCTGAATGAACGAAGCCATTACTGAAGAATTGACTAGAACAATGCCAGTATTGTTGGTGGCTCCTCAACTAAGATTGACCCCCCACGCACGCAACATTTGTGGCCAAACCTTTCACTAGCCAGCCCCTGAACCAATAGCCAAGAGAACGTCTCCATTAGCATTGTCATACAATGGTATTGAGATCACCAATGGTCAAATGCATACCGCCCGAAGGAAATGCAATCATCATATCTAGACTCCGAGAGACTCTGACTGGTTCGGATTGAGGTTCCGGGCCGACAATAACGCCTCAGAAGCTTAATGTCGGGACGCCCCAGTTGTGTCTTCGGTTCATTGTCAGCGCCCCACGTTATGTCTTCGGTTCATTGTCAGCGAATAAGATGTCGTTAAGCCAGTACCGAGTGTCTGTTTATTCTCGGCAATGTAGACCCAGTGAAGTCGCGGAAATATGCAGGACATTGCAATGAACAGATGCCTTATTTTGCTCGTCTTCTGGCCAGCACATGCAGCATAATGCCCTGAGGCAGTAGCAATCCAGGATGAGGTATGCTATGGATGCTTTAGTGCATTGTATTCGCGAGTGCTTGTGTTCCGGTATCAGTACACACGAAACTTTTCCACGAGGCCCAAAAGGGAATGAGGGGTAATGCTCGAGTCCACACTTGCCGAGTGCATTGGTACAGCCATGCCCCTCCAGAACGTGCTGCTGCAAACGACACACCCAAAATAAAAAGGGGCCTACTTGAATCTGCTTTTGAGCATTTCGGGTACCAACGGTGTGGGTCCGCGGACTGAGAGAGTTTATTATTAGGTTTTTTTGGGGTCGTGGAGAAATCAGATCCATCAGATACCATCAGAACAGAAAACTCATAAAGCAGATCGTGTAGGCGTGTTAATCGTACCTACGAAGAAGCCGTATCGGCGTATCTCTGTTTACCATATTATCCGACCCTAAGATAGTATTGGCTAGAGTCGTTCGTGTGCATGTATATTAGCTAGACATTGTTTCAGTTCCGCAGTATCAAATATGAACGATTACGTCGCGCGATAGGTAAAAGACTTTCGATGAGACCCACTTAGAGCTTGCATGATACGTGGATTGCAATACAGACTTCGGGCGACGCCGTAGAATCGACACTTCGGCAGCAGCAGTCGAGCGATGCACATTCACGAATTATATCGCACGCACATCGCGCCGCTCCGGACTCCGGTCGGTCCACCGTCTGAAGTTTTGGATGAAATGGTATGCCGGTGGCTCTCAGCTCTGGGCAGTTCAGTACAACGATGGCAGGCACTCAACAATATCGCGACACTGACGGTGAAATGCCTCGAGGTGAGACATGGAATCTAAACTTCCTAGAAGAGGGTTAGGTCTATTGACATCGGAAGCAGCCGTGTCTTGTCGGGAGTTCCGAACCGCATCTATTTGACAGCGATTCAACGGTCACTTTGTCCGGCGCCTAAGACTTCAAGTGGTAGTGATACTGCATGCCCGAACTTCATGATTGGAACATAACTGAACCACCGATACGATCGTTTTGTGACATTCTGTTGCCTGGACGGGACGGATACGAGGTATTAAAGTCGTCAAATTCAGGTGCGTACATATCATAGCCACAATCAGGCAAACGTGGCTTGAGTGACAGAGTATATGAATACGGCATTGCCCTCGTGACATCTAAACCTCTGTCTGCAGATACTTGGAGCGTGCGTTTTGATTGGATCTATACGAGGATGTTCCTATTATTAATTCTTCCGGATGTACCGTACACATATGATGTCTCCTTGACTACGCCCCCGGCCCCCATTTAGAGTGACTTCCATCATGTCTGAACATCAGGGCCACACACTATTTAGTGCACAGCAGATCAATTCCATCAGTTGTACAATTAATAGCTTCTGCTCCTGAGATGAACAATCATTTCCAATCGGTGCATCGATTTCAGCAAATCGTCGCTGTTCGATATACTATTTTCTGCATGATTTCGCTCATTAGAATGCACAAGGGCGGACAGTGACAGCTATGGTGAGTGAAAATCAAGGCCATGAATGCGTAGGGTGCATGCAATTATACCTAGTCGGAGAAGTCCGCATCCGGAAACGGAATTTGATTGCGTGTAAGCATGATTCAGACATTAGAGCAGCGCAGGTTGGGAAAAGTTCTGAAAATTTTCCGGCTTGCTATCACGACTTAATGTTCACTGAAATATATAGATCAGATACGTGCGTTAAACAAATACCATTGTTCCACCGTGAGTCAGGCTGTGCATGATAGATTAACTCCGACTTCAGATACTGAGACGAGTACGTGCCTCTTACCTGTGCTATAGTGCTATTGCCGGAGCCGCTACTCTCAATATTCGTTTCCAGCTTGGCTGAGATAAGGGCGGCCTTTAATATTGAAGTACCCTTTCGGCTGTCATAAGGATTACTGACTTAAATCCAGATGTGGCCAGTGCGCTCAGCTCTCAGATCTCTGAACTTGAGGTTTGTTAACACAGATTTGTCTCAATAGATGGTCGACAAAATCGGTTGCACCAAGTCTGTACCAGATATTTCGATGGCAAACGATCTCTAACAACCGTGTTTTGTGACATCCTCTGTTTACTTATTTGAATAAATTCGAGAACCTGTGTTATTCTAGATGGTTGTGCGCGGCAGATCCTCGGCAGCAGAGTATTAGAACTTGATAGTTGATAAAGGCAAAAAGTCCAAAGCGCCGTCGCGGTTCGCTGCCTCCGGTCCGGTTGCGTGCAGACACGTGTTCTGTCTATCTAGACAGTGTGGGGTCTGGGCGTCGTAATCTGATAGCAACCTGTCACATCATGAGGCAGCAAACAGAAATCTAGTAAAAAGAAACAGCCCGAGACCAACGTTCGCAATTCGCCTGAATTTTGTTTATGACCAATTTGCGTATAATCGTGAGCTATTGGAAATTCTAGAGTATTTAACCTGGTACTTTAGGGATTATATGAGGCGATATATATACAACCGCCAGTCGATACGTGGCATGGATGTACGAGAAATTGGTACACATACCGATTGCCAAAGAGCAATGGCTAACGAGCTCGTCGCGGCAGGGCCTGATGTGTTCGCCACTTATTTGAGATAAGAGTAAATTCCTTAAGTAGTAGTGGCAATTTGAGCGAGGTATGCAGAGTGGAGCGCCCGCCATTCGGCTAAAGCTGAAGCCACGAGCTAACGCATAGTCATCGCCTAATTAGAACTCTAAATCGGACGTGCCAAGTGCCCCACTTTACCATTACAGGACGCGAGGTGGGGTTGCAAGACACCAAGATCCAACTAGCCAATAAGTCAGTGCGGGATGGCATGTGGTCATTAGTTCTAGGCAAAGACTAGCCCTTTATGTTCCAATGCAAAGATTTTGCCCAGATCTATGTTCTCGCTGTTCTGGGACCGGTTGGGGACTTTCCAAAAGATGGCCTATAACCGCGAATGCGGGGGATCGGAGCGCCGAAAAAGCAACATCGCCAGCAACCTTCATGCATCGACTGCAGTGCTGTAGTCGGAAGTGCTGTGGTTTATTTCGCTGTACTGTTACTCTTATTAATTTACTACGGTCTAACTTCGGCATAATTGATGCTGCCGTTAATGCAAAATCAGCTGTTATATTCCGAGCGGAAAGTCCCAGAAGAAAGTTCCAGGCCAATTCCGACGGGCGATATTGCCATGTGCCATCTCGGCTTCGGCTGTTCTGACAGGCCAACCTGCAACGGCGGGATGCATAAGACCTGCAAAAATAGAGGCGCAACAAAAAGTGGCTTATCCACTCTAAGTCCGTTGATACAGCGGCTGCAGCTTGGAAATTGTGTTGCCTGTTCTTAAGCGCCTTGACGACCTGCAGTTCGCGTCCATGGTATGATACGTTGAGCTTGTATCGTAGACTTAGTTTGCGCTAATCAAACAAGGTTTGCTCGCTCGCCATAGGGGCAGGATTAGGGCTAAAGGTAGAATAGGTCTCAAGATGGTAAATGGTGCCAAGGAGGTAATAGTTTTTCAGTACGAACTGTTTATTGAATTAACCTTCATTTCTCCTATTAGATGATATGCCCTGTGGTGCATGGGTAAAAAAAAAATCGGTTCGCTGGATTCCACATGCGAAGACAGGGCGCGAAGGTTTTCGCCGAACCGGTTGCAAACTAAATATAGTCACGCTTGCAAAATCCGAACGGCTCACGCTCCTGTCCCGTCTGAATAATTTGGCCAGCAATAGGTTACCACGGTCCGAGCTCGAGATGATTATTGTTCCTACTTTGTGCTGAGGGTGGCGGGCGACATTGGTAGCGAACGTTGGAACGGAAAAATTGCTTCGCGTGGGGGGCTTCCGCGTCGGCCGGTCGCACATTGTTATGAGATTGATGTCTCAGATCTTCTAGTTGCCACACGACTTCTTTGTATGTGGAACACAACTACTTGTTTTATTCGGTTTGTTTGCAAATTTAGTCTGTCTATATGACTGAAGGGCCAACGAGAAGCATGGCTGAAGAGAGATAGCTTGGCAGTCGCGCATTGCTATGTAGCCGCAACTGTTCACCGGTACCTAATAGAAGTGGCGTACCTCACGTTTTCTGGTAACCAACCAACCTAGACGACGGGCAGTAAATGCTATCGTTCGGTTTGTGGGGAGCCGGATGCTATTACTTGCAGTCTAGACGCGAGATGGTCGTTTATCGTGTGCCGACCGGTCGTTCCAGTAAATTGCCCGACTTGTTACCTCTAGAACAATATTTTGTTAGCAATGCAAATCAGAGCCATGCAAATCAGCGCACGACCTGAACTGCCCGCTGCCACTATATCTGTGCTCAAAATGACCGACATTTTCATACGACCAAGCTACAACTGCGGCGTCGAGGTGTCGGGAATTGGTCCCAATTTTAAAATTTTCGTTCTCGTTCGTGAGCGAACTACTGGAGTAGACACGCAGGCGTCTTAGAGAGTCTGTTAACCGGATCGTTGGCGCGGTGTGCCGCATAAGACATGTTCCGAAACGCACCACGCCGCAATTTTAGATGAACCGAAAGTCAGTATGTAATATAAACCCCGAATAAAGTCCGCCGGCTGCCTGTTTTCGCGCACATGCAAACGTACTTACCACATATATAAATATATATCGCAGGCAATGAGTAATTCCGAACCTAAATATATAAAAACAAACGAAAACGAAAGGTGAATGAGTCAATAATGGCAACAAGATTGCGGGTATAACACGGGGATGCGCCGCATGAGACCATGCATGTTCACACGGGCCTAAGCTTGATTGATCAGGCAACCGTTGGTCATTGCAAGATCTTTAATGGTACGGATACAACGATTCGTAGGCTAGAACAAGCAGAAATGATGCGACTCGAAATTACGGGCTAACCTAATGGATCGTTTGGACGCGATGGACGGAATAATCCGAAGCGCAGGCTTCGGCCTGTCGGGATCCGGCCCTTTCGCTAGCTTTGGTGTGGCTCTCACGTAGGCTTAACCGTGTTGATTTTGGTGCACGTACTTGCGGATCACAGTCGACCTCATGTCTATATCCTATACCCAGAGGTGACTTACAAAGATGTTGTAAGTGTTTCGGTGGGTTCTAGCTGGTGCCTCTAATGATGTTGCCGGGGTAACCGACGGCCGGAAACGAGGCGCCTGCATCGTCAACATTACAATGCACACTCAAAGACTAAAGGGCATATCATCGGATTCTTCGTAATTCCATCAGCGAGATGCGGAACCATCGTAATCGCAGACGTTACAGTCAGTTAGCTGAAAGGCTGAGCACTAAATAAGGTTGCATGAATGGAAACTTTGTCCTGCGATGACGTCAGCGTTCGAGTTTCGATTCAATTGTGCAGCATTTCGAGCTGAGAACGAGCCGACATGGGTTTCCGTGATATTTGCCCCGATCTTAATTTGTAACCGATCGGGCATTATGGGTTTTGTTGATGGACGTATCCAGGTAGCAGAAGCAGGAACAGGTCTGCAGGGGCAGGTGTTGCCAGGCCAGGAGCCCGGCAACATAGTCTGGTCGATTCACGATGAGGGAGAAAACTGGTATGAATTAATATATGGAGCAAAACGATCTTGTATGACGACTATCACACAGGCATCCCGTGACTGATTCCGCTAGCCATGCAAATGCACGTGTGCGAGCTCGTCCTTAACTCCCACTTCATGTCCCGTCGTCTCCTCACTTTCGTCGAACACATGGCGACTTGTTCAGAACTCAATAAGCGAAGAACAAGTACTGGCCGCGCGTTGGCGGTCTGTTCACGGGACTCTTCGAAATTCAGCTGAATGGGCCGCATGAATGAGTGCGGGTGATTGGGAATAATAACACGTGCGATGTCTTGGATCGCGCGAGGAGTGGGACGACGGGGTAAGAGCGCGTGAGCCTCTCCAAAAAAAAAATTTGTTTGCCCTTAGCTTCCGGGAAGCGGCGAGGGTGGGTTTGGCAAATTCATGAGCAGCATTTTTTTGTTATAAATTTTCTATAGGGGGCAGGCTGGTGGTGTCGCTATGAGAACAATTTCAGAGACCAAAGTCGCGCAATTACTAACGTAAATAAGAATGATCTGCGATTTCATGGAAAAATCGCGAAACACACTATTAGCATGTATTGTGATATTTCACGTAACGTACTAGATTAGCCGGACAAAGACACCAAAATTCAGCGCCCGCCAGCGGAGAGGAGTTCCGAACCAATCGGGCGGGTGGGTTTGGCGGTGGGCTCATGCTCTCTAGGGCAACGCTTGGGACGCTATAAGTGTGCGGACGTCCAGTGCCCTACTATTTTAATAAACGACCGATGAAAGCGTGCACTCGCGAGCATACTATGCAATTCTCAGGACGTAGATGGAGAATAGGTAGCACACCAGTGGGCATCCCCAGGACAGCCCGCCTTGCAGAAGTAATCTTAGAGATTTCAATGGATCAGATGGTTTGTGAGAACGTGCCAATGGCTGTTGTGACGTAATTGGACGGGACACAGGGTCCCTCGCCGGCGATTGTTTTTAAGACAGTATGATGTATACCGTCTAGTCATTGGATGTAGGATATCAATGTATGTTTGAACGTCGAGAGGACCCGCATGCTGCAAGATGATGAAATGGCTACAGGGACGGATTGACAACGAGCCAAGACCGTAGGTAAGACTAACCAGACTGTCATTCGCGGCAGACAATTGCTTCTTAATGGACCCCAGGTTTCATTACAGTTGCCTCGCAGTATAACCAGATAACTTGCAAGACTGGACATATCGGATCGAGTGGGCCGTCCGAATGTGGAAGCAAACGCGTATTGGACGACGAGGTTAGAAACACCCGGCTGATTTATCCGGCCCTGCGAGTGGGGACACTCACAGATCAAAAAACTGAGATAGTATGCGTCAAGGTACCTTTCGATTTTTTACGCAGAACAGACCGACAGCCATCGGGGCTAAAGTGCCTATCCAATACGCGGGGAGAGGTGAGAATGTCCCTCGGGCTGAGAGGATGATACCGCCGAGTGGGCTGGCGCAACCCTAACAGAACCGGGTTTCTAAACCGCAATCTTTCGAACCAATGGAGCGCAGTACCGGAGGCGCAAGCTTAAGTTTTTGTTACCCGGCCGGGACGTGCAGTAGGCCAGGCACCGCGCATGTGGGTTGCGGGCGTGCGGCACTGAAATTTGGCACGGTACTGCTACCGGCGGCCAATTTGCAACCGGCCCGCTGGGCACAGTGCGAACAGCCCTAGCCCTGGGTTCCCACGCGGTCGCAGGCGAGATCGAGCGTTGTACTGGGTACGGGGTGCGGAAAGGCGTTGGGCAGTGCGGTACGACCGACGTCGTTAGTTAGCAGCAAAACGAACAGGCTCAGCTCTCTCTATACTCACTCCTCCATCGCGACTCGCTCCCACGCTGCATCTAGCTTGCCCAGCCCAACTGCCTCCCCATCCCTCCCCCCCGTGAAATATAACTCCGTCCGCCGCCGCACTTATCACTTTCTACCGTTCGCACTCACTCACTCACTCACTCACTCAATCACGCACGCACGCACGCACGCCCGCCCGAAACGCACCTACGCAACTGCTAATCTCATCAGTCAGTCTGAAAATATCGCCCAATGGCCCTGGTCGCTCCTGCGTCTGATTCCACCATGGCTGTTCCCACGTCGTCGTCGTCGTCCTCCTTCATGCTCGACTTCAACTCTCCAGTCCCTTCTTCGCTCAACATCGACAGTCTGCCAAGCTTTTCCTCAAGCTCGGCCTCGGTGGCCCAGCTCACCCCCGGCAGTCTCATCGCCTTCACCAACCCATTCGCTTCCACGTCCGCACCCACGGCTGCCGCCGCCTCCACGTCCGCATCTGTGCCCCGGCGCCAGCAGCTAGTCTCGACAGAAGTTATCGGCCCCGCCATGCCCGACATGGCCTCAGTATTCGCACCCACCTTCGCCGGCTACTCTCCAGGCCTGATGGCAACCGACATGTCCTTGTTTGACACAAGTTCCGGCAGCGCATCCGTTAACCCGTCCATAGTCACATCTGCCACCAACAGCAACAATATGATGCACACAAGGCACATGTCGCTCGCGCTACCGATGCACTTGCACAACCCCGTTGCCTCCTCTGCAGGCTCCAATGTTGGCTCGCCGTCGCTACTACCGACAGATCTCACACACTCGTCCAATGTCATGGCCGGCCGCCGAATGTCACTGCCAAATAATCTATCCGCTGGCGCGGCCGGTTCTCACATCGACCCTCAGTCCCTAATGGCTTCTTCTTCTTCTTCTTCTTCGTCATCGGCCTATACGCATCTGCCGTTCGTGTCAGAGGCAGTTGACGAGATCGATACCGCAGTCGGGCCCACACCTTCGAACGGCAGTCTCGCACAGGACTCGCCCTCGCCGGCCTCAGTGCCAGCGTCCGAGCCGTCACAGTATGTCATGCAGATGGGCGACGTTAATTCGAACGGCTCCGGCGCATCCTTTTCTGTCGACGCGCGTCGGATGTCTATGCCGGTCCTTTCGATGTCCAACTCTGTAAATCCGGACGGTACGGTGCCCTTGCACGTCCGGCGGAAAAATTCTGTTGCTACAGGCAGCGACAGAAGCGCATCACACTCTCCCCGAATGTCGGTTGGTTCGCTGGCGTCGCACAGGAGCTCGTCCGTGAGCGACGATGTGAACGCTTCGCTGACGCAGACATCGCCAAGCCACCACGGGGTTGCGTTCAACCCCGGAATGGTGCCAGTCGCTGTGAACTCGTACGGGCTCATGTTCCATGACCAAGGTCATGGCATGCCTGTGCACAAGCAGCAACAGCCAGAGTCCGAATCCGAGGAGGATCCACTGCCGTGCGAAATTGCGCGCATTCCCAAGGCTATCCTGTTCAACGGCAGCCGACCTGTTCCTGGCCACCTCGGCAGCACTGTCTCTGTCCCGGCCAGCAACACGCGGAATGGAAGCGCGAGTTCACAGAACGGCACCGCTGTCGCCGCGCTCATGACTACCTTCAACTCCAAAGTGTCGTCCGGTACACAAAAGAAGCACAAGTGCCCGATTTGCCACAAGCGGTTCACTCGGCCCAGCAGTCTGCAGACTCACATGTACTCGCACACGGGAGAGAAGCCATTTACTTGCGACTTCAGAGGATGCGGTCGGAAATTCTCGGTAGTCTCCAACTTGCGGCGTCACAAGAAGATCCACTCTTCATCATCGAGATCACACTAAACTGATAACGATTTTGTATATTGCCTGGTTTTTCTAGAATTGTATCATTCTATGTATTTTTTTTGATGGGTTTGTGATTTACCAAAAAGGGGAATTTGGGGTTTGGGTGTTCGGTCCAGCGTATTTTTTTTTTTCCTCTTTTTTTCTCGTTACTGGAAATTATCAATTCATTGATGTTATGTGTGACGATTATGGAACGGAATGGAATGGGCTCAAGGGGGGCGTTTTTGTTGCAACGTGACGGTGTATTTCAAAATTCTCGCGTACATCGCGACCTCTTTTTTATTCCTTATCTTACTGAATTGAATTGAATTTGTATATTCTACGTTGACATCATAGTTGTATTGTATTTGTTATTATTGGTATTGCGTGACGTTGCTCGATGGCATGGTATACGAACCGATAATCATACCTACCGCGTACGCAACGCTAATAAATTGAAATAAGATTGACTTGCGTTCTCGCAGCTTGTATTATGCAACCTTATTATACAAAGAATATCCAACTAGACCGATCTAAACCCCAATGCATCTGTTCAATACCTACGCGACATCGAACCGGGCTTTGGCCACGACGTCCGGCACGCGGATCTTGTCCTGGCTCTGAATCAGTCGCAGCTCGCCAAATTTCATGTCGCGGATCCTCCGCTCTTTTGTGCCCGGCTGTGGCCGGGGAATGCCGGTTTCTGCCGCCCTTTTGTCTTCCCGAATGTTGTACTTGCCGACCTCGTCGGCCGTGTTGCGTAGCACTGCCTGCACTACAGCGCTGACGTCCTCGACGGCCCGGACCAGGGGCAACTCGGCATCAGGAACCTCCCCCGCGACGCTCTTCGCAGCGGTGTAGTACGTCCAGAATCGATCGGACATGAGCGACGCAAACAGATCGCCTGTGCCGGTGAAATACGCGTTGATAAACGGCAGCCGCAGATAAAACCGACAGAGACTGCCGTCCTTCCGGACCGTTTGGCCCGCGCACACGAATTCCTCTTTCTTGGTATCATCGGCGGCAACAGCGGACGAAATGACAATGTTGGGAGTGCCGAATTTGTCGTACAATATGCCGAGAGCCTTCATTATATCCGGCTCCCTGTGGAATTTGATGCCCGACAGTAGCTCTGCCTCGAACTGATTCGGCGTAATAACAGTCGCAAGCGGCAGCAGGCTCTCGTAAACAGGTATAACGTCCGGTGCGACATACAACTTCTCCTCGTCGCCCATTACCGGATCCAAAATCCACACGACCTCCCGTCCCAGTTCAGCGTTATCGCGACGCAGCTCCTGCACGACCGCACCGACCTCCCGGACCGCCTCCGCGCCGGGAATGTAACCGGTCACGACGACATCGTAGTCCGTCAGCGTGTTCATCTTGAGCCCCGTGTATATGTCGCGAATGTGCTGGGCCGAATGGCGGTCGCCGCGCCATTGCGTGTAGCCGGTGTGGTTCGAGAACGAGACCGTGTTGAGTACGTCCACATCCCAGTGCAGCAGCTGCAGCGGCAGGGTCGACGCGCGGTTGCCGACGTAGCCGTGCACGACGTGCGAGGACACGGCAAGAATGCGTTTCGCGTCGGCCATTTTCTCTGTTTCTGGTGGAGCGAATGTAGTCTCGCCGGTGGGCCGGATGGTTCGTCGCGCGTGGTCTCGAGAACAGTAATTACTCAACGATGACACACAACGTTCTCGGCTTTGAAGGGTCGGTGCAATATGCATATACCACCCCAACTGCCTCAGCCCTTCATACTTATGTAGGCCAACCGTCGGACGACGAACAGATTTTCTTTACAAGCTCATCTGATATTTTATCTGTCGTTTTAAGGGGATGGTAAAGTATCAGAGAACTGAGTTTGAAAATGCAATAATATATGTGTGCTTCTCTTACGGCGGGCCGAGGGTTTGATTGCCCACACTGTCCACAGGGGTCGTGTGAAGCGTAGTTTTCAGCATATCCAGCGTAGAGCTGAGCACTGTGATATATACCCGAAAGCATTTACCCGGTCCATGGCTGGGATATGGATTCAATCAGCTCCGTCGAAAGAAATTTATGGCTTCGCTTGCCAGCATAATTAATGTCTCATGGACACAAAAGGCGTGATCGTCACACTTTCTCCGCATGTGTTTGTCAACTACTACCGGTGGCGAAAACTCTTCTGCTTGATCTGGACTGAAGTTCCTGGTACCCGGAGTATACGACGGTCCGTGGGATTAGGTACGACGCGGGCGGGCAAGGAATGCGAACAACGATTTCAGCCCGATAACGACCGGATGGACGACGCCGGGCCTGACGATCGGTGACGATCGTGATGATCTAGCTACGAAGCGGAAACCGGCTGCGGGGGCGGCACGGGCCACGTGGAAGCGCTGTTCGAACCGGACTTGTACACAGACAAGGAGCCGGTTGTTTACGTCGGACGCGGGACGACGCGTCGAATGGTCGTATTTTCACGGTGGTAGATAGGCTGGCGTGATGCGGGCTCCTTGTGTTCGTATTGGCTATATATGTAACGCAACTTGTTCTATACTGTTGTCTATTGTCGTCGCATATTCGCATCAGCTTTGTTATTGCTTCAATCCAGTGTCTCATTTACGTTCTCAACTGTTGGACCTGTTGCAGTCGAAATGCCTGTTCAGCGACCGCCTACGCCCTACGAAGCGAGCATTTGCTCCAACGACGACCGCGAAATCCAGCTTGATAAAGACCGGCCAGTGCATGCTGCGTCCATCTTGCCCGAATCTAATTGCGCGGTCGAACCACCTTGCACTGACGGCGACACGACTGCACCGCAAGCACCCACCAGTAGTGCCGATGCTGACGCAATGTCAATGTCCCGTCACTCGTCAAGCTCGTCGAGTCACCAAGCGAGCTCGCTCAGTCCGTCAATAGAATCGACTCCGCCTACTTCGCCTAGCACGATTGGGTCGCTGACGTCGAACGTTTTAGCAAATCCGACAATTCGGGTAAGGTTTGCCGACAAGCCGGAGGGGCCGATACCTCAGTGGGTGAAAGACGCGACTGCGATTACCGCGGCGTGTTTGGCTTCTGAGAAGATGAATAGGCCTAGCGGGACTGAATCGTTGAAGATGGAAGCCGTGCCGAAGCAGGATGCTGTAACGGCTTCATCACGGATTGTGTCATTGACAGAATCTCGCAACTGCAAGATACGTGAGCTCGTCGAGAAATACGGCTACGCCAAAATCCACAAGTCGCCGATCTTGATGCGCAAAATGTTGGGCCGCGCGACATTGGAGGAGTTGCCCGACGACAGACATTACGCCGCCCGTGTACTCATCTTACAAGATGAGGGATTCAAATGCTCGACTAATTTCAATTGCAGTGACATGTTTGTTGATGCTATTCTTGATACGGCCCGGTCGTCGAAGTTATTGAAAGCCGACGACCCGATTCCGAGCAAGAAGGGATTTAGACCACAGTATAGTATGGCATGCCTGAATACTGCGTCCGATGGCGGCGACAATTCGGAAAGGGAAGCTCTGTGGTCGTACAAATTCCCCAAGACTACAATCCACGCTATCGGTATCAAGACCCGTGCCCCGCCCAAGAATGTACCGCCGGCATTTTTCGACGACATCACGCCCCGGGTATTGCTATGGGCTCCTGATATTATTCTTGTCCGTGTCAGGGAGGATAATCTTTGCTGGGAACGACAGTTGAACTACACGAGGCTGATGAGTAAAAAAATCGTCGTGGTTATTGACGCTGCTTGTGCGGAAGTTGCTGACAATCTGCGACGTAAGGTAGTCACGAGGGTGGCTACCTGGCGTACTGGTCATATGTTGGATATCACTGGACCCTCGGGAATGCGGGCCGGTAGCCTGATCGAGAGATACAATTCAACCAGGGGCAAGGCTAAGCTCGTGTCCAGCACAAAGTGGCTGTTGAGTGCCACGTATATCAACTTCTTCTTCGTGAACTCGGAAGACCAGAATTCGTTTGTTATCTTACACGAGTTTCTGGCAGTGTTTTGTCGTGCAAGAGGGGTGTTCTCGTTCACGATTCCAGATAACAAGTCCAAGAAAGCTGTGCGATATTCCGATGACGGCGATGACATCGATGGTGTGGCGAAGGTACGATTCAATACAGAGGTGATCGAGTTTGGTTCAGATGACGAGTCGAGTGATAATAACATGGATGAATCTATTCCTGCATTGGTGTCAGACAACAATCTTCAGGACGGAACACCTACGGCGGACGAATGCTCAAAGACAGAGTGCGTGGATAGCATCAGGACTTGCGCAGAACTTGTTGACCTGGGAATGGAGCAATTACCTCTTGCTTATGTCGTCTCCGCCAGGTATGTGCCTAACGATGGATTTTATCTTGACGTTGTTTGTCTTTGTGGGTACTTTGATAAGAAGGAGAGGTACGCGCTTGGACCTGTACCGGGAACCAACACGTTTTATCCGATCGTTGTTCGAAAGATTAACTCAAAGTGTACTACACAGCGTTTAACTTGTCTCCGTGCAGGCGACAACGCTGTTATCAGGGTATCGTTCCCGGAATATAACGGCGACACTCTGGTACCGAAGAAATTGCTCACCTTGCTTGATCGCGATCCGAGAGCATTCAGACGGATGGCCTTGTCAATTGGGTACAATCCCAATCCGGCGGTCACAAGATTTTTTCAGTCAGCTGCGCGGTTCTTCTCAAGAGCTAAGAATAACAAAATTTTGCATCTGGCGCCCGTGGTATCCGCGGTAGTCATCCTGGATAGTGAGTTTGGCCAGTTCAAGACTAACGGACAGGATGTCCTCAAACCTGGCGAATTCTTGATGATCCAGTCCGGTGCCAAGGCGAAGCTGGTAAGAATGGTTGGCCGTGTACGCGGATACCGCGCGATCTGCGTCCGCATGACTACGGACGATGAAGAAAAGAACTACGTATGGGGTAAACTGCCAGGCAAATTGAATCTAAATGATCGCAGAATTTCGTACCGTTGCGACGAAGAAGGCGATTATTTTTACGAAGGAGAACGAGTGACGGTATCTGAGATTGTTGACAATGGGAACTTTGAATTTGATGCTGTCCGGTATTCGGGAACTGTCGATTCTGTGACCTATGATTCTGCTTGAATTTGGATACTCGGTGGTGTAGTATGTGTTTATATGTTGTATATTTGTACTTGCGTGTTTGACAAAAATTTACTGGATTAGCAATCTGACAATAAGGGTGCTCCTGTTGTGCGATGGCTTGTTACTTGGTTGTGATAGCGCTAATTTCAAGATTCCTGCTCTCGCTAGTCATCAACCCGGAGCCTTCAGCTGATTGGATCGATAGCCGTGACGCTGAAGTCTACTGCGGACGATTGTTCATACATAGAGAAACGTAATCTTCTGCAATCGCCTACAGGTATTATCTGACAGTAGACGTCGAGCCTGGCGGTCAGAATTCCCAACATGTAGCTAGTACCTGAATGAATAAGACGTACCGATATCTGCATGAATTCTCTTTATTAAGATAGATTTGCCAATGTCTCAATTATTGTAGTAGATTGAGTCATACTGTAGAATGAGCCGGGAATCGAGATCTGCTACTTCGGGGTCGTCTACAATTTCAGGGGTACCGTTCTGGTCAACGGCCGAACTCATTTGCGACCAACACAGGCTTGGCCACCCAACGGATAAGGCAAGATTTAGGATCCAAATTTCGCCTACTCCATCGTGATATAGACATTACATACACGCTCCGGCCCACACAACTTCCCACATCTAGCCGACATTGTCATCGCACCTGCCACTACCCGCCACAATGTCGGAGGTTGACATTTCCATCCGGTCATACTCGACCGACCCAACACCGAAACCCCACACCGTCTACCACGTCCAAATACGGCTCCCGCTACGCTCGTACACTGTCTCAAAACGTTTTTCCGACTTCCTGAAACTGGCGTCAGACATGGAGGACACAATAGGAGAATCTATCCCGTTTAAGCTTCCGCGACGACAACTGTTTGGCAACTCAGTCACAAATACGGAGCTGATTGAGGAGCGGAGGGGCGTGTTAGAGAAGTTCCTACGCGACCTCCAGAAATCTTCGGACCAGCGGTGGCGATTAAGCGACCCATGGCGCGATTTCATTGGCCTGTCAGCCACTGGAAGAGCGAGCCAGGGAAGTTCGCTACTCTCCAGCAGCTCAACCAACGCCTCGCTAGTGATGCCGTCGGGCAAGAACATCTCGGATCCGGTAGTGTGGTTGGACACGCTGCATGAGGTCAAGACGTTGCTGCATGAGGCGAGGAAGTATTTGTCGGACCGGGACATGCTGTCCGGAACCGGGTCTGTGAACAAGAATGGGGTTTTGGAGTCACATTCTGCTGCTGCTGAGGCCAAAAAGTGTTTAGTGCAGTCTGGCACGAAAGTCGTGATGCTTGATCGGGGATTGAAGGAATTGGCTACTTCGGTCGGGCAGGGTGAATTACGACGACGGGGAGATATGTTGAATTTGGTCAAAAAGGAGCGGGAGGGCCTTGAGAGCCTTGCATCAACGATTTCCCGGAACACTGACGCCTTGAACTCGACCGCATCTGAGTCACCAGACCGCGCAGCGCTATTTGCGGGTAACAAGGGTGTTTTGGGAAGTGTAGCCAGCTCTGCTAAGCGGGTACTGGGACCGCTAACTGAGACGAGTGAGACACGCCAGTTGGATAATCGAGGACTGTTAAATTTACAGATGCAGAAAATGCAAAATCAGGAGGACTCATTACTAGAATTTAGTAAAATATTGGCACGACAGAAACAGCTGGGCATCGACATCAACGACGAGTTGGAGTTGCAGAACGAAATGCTGCGCATGCTGGAGGACGATGTCGAGAACTCGGATGGAAAGTTACGGCGAGCTGACCGGCAATTGAAAAAGATCAAGTAAATTGGTGTTATGATTACGGAGTTATGACTTCATTGTACATTTTATGGTGTTTCAGTACATAACGGATCAATTTACCTGTAAGTTATGTTTAAGTTATTTTTAATTTTAATTTTTTTTTCCATAGCCAGAGCTATACACGACCTCCTACAGTTAATATTCGCGCCTTGATGATCATGACTTGGACGTGATTAAGCTATCAATATTACTTGTAACTTCACTATCAATGTCCGCAAATTTTCGCATCCATGTACGAACAAGACATCAATTGAACAAATGCATCATAAAAGCAAGCGGACAACACAATTTTTTATTTAAAAACGCCGCCCAGTCACATAATTCGCTCTAATCCACGCTGTACCCAAACAAGAAAAACGATATACATCCATTGACATGAAAAAGTACATACCAGCCGAACCGCATACAGCTACAGAAATGCCCTCGTCTATACTATTTCTTAACTCCTCTATTGACTTGTGCACTGAGCGCGCTCCGCTCCTGGCTCGTCGCCTTCGTCATCCTCATCCGGCCCAGCACGCGAACGGCCTTGCTGCATGGGATCAACATCCTGAAGAATGACATCATCGACCATGGCATCGGCAGGGATGTTCAAGGGTGGTCTGGGAGGTAGAACAGTCTCGAGAAGGCCAAGCTGCTCAGGCGTAGCAAAGTTATTTCCGGGGAACTCAACTTCGAACTCCACATAAAGATTTCCAAAGTTATGCAATCTATAAGATGGCATTCCGCGATTTTCAACTACCTTGACGGTACCAGGGCGAATAGTCTCACCAGGGATGATGTCGACCTTAAGCCATTCGTTATCAAGGTGCTGAATAGCAATGCTACCACCAGCCAGGGCAGTAAGAAGGTCGATCTTGGCATGATAGTACAAGTCGTCTTTCTTGCGAGTGAATCTCTCATGGGGTTGCTCATCTACGACAAAAATAACATCACCTGGTAGAAGATCTGGACCTTGGTCGCCCTCTTCTGGGAAAGTGATCTTCTGGCCATTGACCATACCCTTGTCGATGTGGACCTCCAAAATCTTCTTTTCACTGACGGTCTTCTTGCCATTGCAGGTCTTGCATCGATCCTTCTCCTTGATAATCTCGCCTTCTCCCTTGCAATCATGGCACACAGTCTGGAATTGCTGAATAATATGGCCCATACCCCTCTGGAACGTAACTGATCCAGTACCATTGCACGTAGAGCACTTCTTCACTGCGCCGTCCTTACCGCCCTTTCCACCGCACTTCTGGCAAGTAATAGTTCTCGTAAGGGCCAGCTTGGCAACCTTGCCCTTGTACAGATCCTCCAGCGTTACCCGTAAAGCATGAACGATATCTCGACTCTATTATGGAGACATTAGTATTCTCCGCCACCACATGTAAATGCTACTAAGTAATACTCACTCTGCGGGGGCCGGATGGTCTACCACCGGCACCAAACATTCCGCCGAATCCACTAGCGCCGCCAAAGAATTGTGAGAACAAAGCTTCGGCGCCATTCATTCCGCCCATATCTGGACCACCCGCACCGGACAATCCTTCCTCACCATATCTGTCGTAAATTTCTCTCTTCTGGGAATCTGACAGAATCTCATAACTAAAGGTCCGAAATCAGATACTACAGTTAAGCATTAACCACTTTATACGTACGCGTGCGAGACATCCTTAAACTTCTCCGCGGCTTCCGGGCTATGCTGATTCTTATCGGGATGGTATTTCAAAGCGTTGACTCTATGGCCAAGGATCAGCACTGAACTTGGAGAACATACGAGCGCCGCAAATCGAACATACCTGTAAGCCTTCTTAATCTGAGCATCACTGGCGTCCGGGGAAATCCCTAAACACCCGTCGTCAATATTGCCTTCCAATCAATCACATATGCCGCCCAAGAGACGAAATGCGGCGAACATTATATCGAGCGAACTTTGCACACTTACCTAGCACATCATATAGTTTTGACTCCTTGACCATTTTCAGCTCTTATGGTGCAACAAATAAATGCAAATTTAAAATGAAAGCAAATACAACTAATGGATATGAAGCACTTGGAGTTGTATAAGTGGGGCCTTGATGTTCACGATAGCGGTTGATTTATAAAACTTAGGGTCAAGCGCGTAACACCGTGAACAGAGAAAACTGATGGCGCTCTGTGCCACTCGGTAACTTTCAGTTTTTCTCGCCTCCTGGCGACAGCGGTTTGTACGGGTAACTTACAATGCTGACTCAGTTACCCGGTGGCAGTGTTACCTTCCATGTTGAATCGATTGACTTCTGCAAACTTCTTAAATCTTCTATGCTCTCGGCACGCGACGGTTGGTGACTATACAGCTACACACATTGACAATTATGCTTTATTTCTTTAACTTTCGGCTCGTGTGCAGAAAGTCACGTTTTAGTAGGGCTGTGAGACCATAGTTAGGGTTCTCAGACGACCGTGACTGCTCGCCAACACACCGCCGTCCAGGTAACGGCATCGCGAAGTACCATCACGAAGGTGTAGGCTCCGTAGTCACTCAATCTCAAATAGCCAACTTCGAGGTAAGTCACTAAACTGTTGATGATTGCTATAGCAGTTATATTAACATATTATTTAGCGCCTTTAAATATCCTTTCTTCCTAATTAGAGTCGACATGGGAGGCACTCGCGAAAAAAAGTCCGAATACTTTACCAAGCTCCGCTCGCTCCTTGAGGGTAATTTGACATACGGTTGAGCTGATGGCGATAGAGTTGACTTTTGAACAATAGAGTATAAGAGCATCTTCATTGTTGGAGTTGACAATGTCTCTTCGCAACAGGTACCAAACCTAAGTATTGGTATTAGTTAAGGTCGGTGTGGTTAATTGGTAATAGATGCATGAGATCCGAAGGGCTCTCCGTGGCCAGGGTGTTATTTTGATGGGAAAGAACACTATGGTTAGACGTGCCATCCGTGGATTCCTGGCTGACTTTCCCGAGTTTGAGCGTCTTCTTCCCCACGTCAGGGGCAATGTCGGCTTTGTCTTTACCAACAGTGATTTGAAGGATATCCGTGAGATCATCCTCGACAACAAGGTTGCTGCTCCTGCTCGTGCTGGTGCCGTTGCCCCTAAGGATGTCTGGATTCCTGCTGGTAATACTGGTATGGAGCCTGGCAAGACCTCGTTCTTCCAGGCCCTTGGTGTTCCTACCAAGATCGCTCGTGGTACTATTGAAATCACTTCCGATGTTCAGGTCGTCTCCGCTGGTTTCAAAGTTGGTGCTTCCGAGGCCACCCTTCTTAACATGTTGAACATCTCTCCCTTCACTTACGGAATGGCTGTTCTCCAAGTCTATGACCAGGGCCAGGCTTTCTCCCCTGAGATTCTTGATATTGAGGAGGAGACTCTGATTAAAAGCTTCACCTCTGCAGTTACCACCATCACTACCATCTCTCTCGCCATTGGTTACCCCACCCTTCCCGCCGTCATCCATTCACTCATCAACCACTACAAGAAGGTTCTCGCCGTCTCCATTGCGACCGACTACACCTTCCCCGGATCCGAGTCCATCAAGGACAGAATCGCCAACCCGGACGCTTATGCTGCCGCGGCTCCTGTCGCCGCTGCGGTTGCAGCTGATGAAGAGGCCGCTCCAGCTGCCGAGGAAGCTGCTGCCGAGGAGGCTGAGGAGTCTGAGGACGATATGGGTGAGTTTGTCTCTTGTCTTTCACGCTGTGGTAGAGAGTCTCTAATAACGATTACAGGATTCGGTCTTTTCGACTAAAAGTATAAATCGAGGTTTATCCGCTTATCGTTTCTCTTGTATCATATCAAAAGTTGGAGAGTAATCAGATATCGGCTTGGTTGTGCGATTGTTAAAAAGAGTAAATGTTGTTAAACGATCGTTCGATTGCCAGTGAGCATATTTCACATAGTTGCACAGCTTGTGACTGCTATTACAAGTCTACAGGTCATATACCATAAATCTGTTCAAGCCTCCATTTTAAAGCTATTTAGCTGCCCCATCTGAATTTTTCTGGCAATGCTCTTTGCACGATATTCGATGTCGGAAGGTAGACCTTCAGATTGTCTGGAAGGTCTGCTGTCTGCCCCGTTAGAATCGCTTTGAGCACTGACTCTAACGGCGCTGTAACTCGGTTCACCAAATTAATATAACTGTACGGTCTCGTTAGTCGCCGTTCTGTGGTGGGACAATCGGGGACTTACGTAGTCGACGGATGAATATCTGGCGGCGACATAATTACCGGCAGCCGTAGCAAACTCTTTTTGAGGACGTACGTGTCCAGCAGCATTTGCTCCGTACAGATCTCAGTGAGAGGCTTGCATTTCGAGATATTCGGCAAATATGTGTTGACAGTGGATTCAACAATACGGTCGCAAACCGATCGAATGTACATATCCTTGTGCAGGTACTTTAAAACCTCCTTCACGTCGCCTTCAATGGTCTTGATGAGCTCCGTAACATAAGCACTCTGGTCACCGACGCTGTGTAGCTTGCTCCAGTTCGTGTTTAACATTTCTCGCCATGCGGGTTTGCAGTCATTCTCCACCTTCCGGACGAGAGATTGAACAGCAGAACTAGCGACTAACATGAACGCATCTTTCTCCTTCTCAAAGTCTAGTTGCCCCTTGAACTCCTCGTCAATGACGTCTGCTATTCTCTGCTCCAATTGCTCGGCTGTGACGTGACAATAATTCGCTGTAGAAATAATCAAGCACGTTGTTTGGACTTCCTGTTCGATTGTTATTTTGTCGATAATATGTGATGTAAGAGCTCTATCAGCATATTGTTGGAGATATTTCGCAAATGTCATTGAAAGGTTAAGAAGCTGAGATCCAGTTGATATCTTGGCAGATTGTGCTAATACTTGCCTATAGAATAGGAACAAGTCAACTGAGGACGGTAGTACTTGTTGCGGAGCTTCATCCTCGGACGATGGTGGGAGAATCATTTGGTTGCTGTACTGAGTTACTAGCGCCGAGAGTTTCCTATCTTGTGATTCTACCCAGAGACCTAAATACGGCTCAAATGCCTCGGATATGGCGCGCCCAAAGATCAGTGTGCTTTTGTCGCCCATGTCGCTGTCAATAGACACCCGAATGCTTGAGAACCTTCGCTCCAAATACTGTTCGAACTCCATTGTCTCCTCTAGAGCCTTTAACAGTAAGTCCACATTCAGTGACTTTCCACTGCGTGATAAAATCACTTTGTAGTCATCCCTAAATCAGTCAGAAGTACTCTTCATATGCCACCATACTCTATAATTCGCGCTGCACCTCGTAATTTCGCAGAATGTGCGACAGATACTCTCCGCCACTCTCCAGTGCACGAGAAACATCTGGTTCATTTGAGGTTCCAGAGTCTTTAACATCCGCTTCAAATATGAATATCTGCGGGAGATATTATCTAGCGATCCGGCCTATCCCAGATGTCAGCACCCGAGAACCATCAAACTAGTAATGACTACCGCGTACTTCATCGCTTCCACGGAATATGTTTCGATACTCTCGTAACTGCACATTGCAATACCATGTCGTCAACCGATGCCTGTAGCTTTCACCCAGCGCATCCATCACCCGACATCCTTCTACCAGCTCAGATGATCTCTCCGCAAAGTATTCTGGCCTTCTCCCGTCAACCGCAGCCTCAAAATCGGCGCACACCTGTTCTCCTATTGCACGCTGAAGTTCCGCAACGTTGCGACTCAGAGTCGCAATTTGAGTGATTGATCTATACGATTTAAAATGCCCGGCGAGCTCAATAACCGCATCTAACAGTTGTGCCGCTTCTTTATATTGCCGATTCTTGCTGAATATGGTAAGTTGCTCGTACGCGGTGGTTAACATCTGCAACCGTTTCAGCATAGTCATAGACATTGTCAAATTGCGCTTGGTTTCGTCAAGCTTCCGAATATCTGCTGTCATGCCGGTGATAACCTCCTCCGCAACGACGGCTCGCTCGCGAACAGTTTCGATATGTGAGAAGATCGCGGCCAGCTCTTTGTGGGCTCGAGCAACACGCTGCACACTTGGCTCAGCAGCCTGTTGAGCTGCTAGCAGTTCCTCCATTTTAGAATCCAGTGCGCAAGAGTACAAATTCAAATAGTCTTTCACCCGAGGAACCAAAGTTATGCTCTCCAGCGTTGCGAAAATCTCAACCAAATGAGGTACAGGGTCGTAGTCCACTTGGTCTAGTGGATCGAGCCCTGACGAGTCGACCACGGACCCATTCGACAAGCCATTGTTATCTATCGATTTAGTGAGCGACGTATTCATGTCATTCGTTGTTATAGTGTCTGCAGGTGCCATGTGGTACAACGATGAAATTTGGATCCCTCTATATTGCAGACAGGCTTAGGAGTAACGCGCTGTTGAGCTAAAGAGGAATAGCAAGTATAGCCACTACTCGTGATTAATCAAGCAATTTAGAACCCAATGCTTCACTAGCATAAGAACAGCTTTAATAATCTAATCACAGTAGTACTTCTGTGCTAAAGACGACAATGGTCCGTGGTAAATTGAATGCGGACCTTAGACGCGTCCCAGTTGGCATATCACAATAAAGGGTCAGCCACAACAGCCACTCGCAGTCAAGCCACCCCAGCCGCAGAAGAAGATGTAAGCGTAAAAATGCTGCTTTGATTACGGCTTTACATGCACACGACTTCCAGCCTCGACGAAGAATTATTTTCGTGAAATGCCCTCGTGAGAGTGTGAACTACCCAGTTTAGACGGATATTAGGCACATTTTCATTGCAGCAATTTATTTAGATTTTCGTAGTCTATATATTACACTAGACACAATGGATCCCGGAAATCTGAGTCAGAAGGAGACCAAGAAGTTGGAGAAGATCAACATCGACTTGACGATGCGAAGCATCTCCGTTGTATGTGACTAGCCTTGAATGCTTGAAAGAATTACGATTGCAAGTGCTGACACTGGAATATTTAGACTTATATGTCTATGATTGGACGGTGTTTTGACAACTGCGTCAACGACATGACGTCCAAGTCATTATCTGCTAAGGAAGAAAAGTGTGTTAAGCTGTGCAGCGAGAAGTTCATGAAGTACCAACAGCGTCTGGAGCAGCGATTCAACGAAGAAAGGTGAGTACTAGTTCTCCTCAGCATGTCGTGGAGTCGTCATCCGTTAACGCATAATAGCGCAAACTTGAATGCTCCGTAAATTTGCGCGTTTCGCACGGGCTTGTCATGATAGTTTTGGTTCAAGGTGCACACTAAAAACGCATTTGAAATTAGTCAGAGCTTTGTCTATTCTGTGTTGGTTGCCTTGGGTTCGGTTGGTTTAGGATGCACAACGAGGTTTCTTGTAAATATGCACAGTTCTAGTCAATCTAGAATATTTCATCTCCTTGTGATTAATGGACTACATAAAGTACATACATATCTGGAATGCAACTACGTTCTACGCGATTTTAACTTTGACAACGTCTTGCCGGACTTTGTTAGCGCAGTGATAGCCCTGAGACCATAATTGAGATCTTGGTCCTCGATGCCCTGTACTTGGTTTCAGTGCTGTCTGGCTAAGCTTGGTCGTTTAGAACTGGCAATCGTGAACTGACCTCTGATGTAGATATTATTCTCGTGGAATTGCTTGCTAATGGGAGATGCCATTACTAGTGTGACGGAAATGGTATCATTTTCGTAGCAATAGTCGCTTACCACCACCTACTAGCGATATCGTTAATCATGTTGCGATAGCCTTTATTCACGTAGTTCCGATTTCTATTCCTCGAGCAGAATTCAGACATGCAAGTGCCTAATAGAGGTACCGTTAATAATAGTCGTCGCGACGTCATGATTGCCGCCATTGTTAGGTAGCTAGAACTGACGTAATTAGAGGGCGGCCGACGATTGCTTGCTGTTAAATGGTACTGCCGGCTTGATCCGAGTTGACTGCCATCGACCAAAAAGAGGACAAGAGAACCATCCTCGTGTGGGACCAGTCTACGTTCAATTCCATGCATTGCGTCGAAACAGCGTAACGGTAGACTTCGCATATCATATTAATAAGCCTCTGGCCTTGCGATCGTTTGGAAATACTGGTCAATAATATATGTGTATTGATATCGCTATCTGCGGCTGAAACTATCACCCGTCACTTGCAGTAAAATGTAGTAATCTATGATTGTACTTAGACTTCATAAAATAGGGCCACATTGTCCAACAACCATATCATCCTAGTATTTACTTAGATCCAAGTTTTGGTTCGACCAGATCTACGGAGTATCTTCAGCAGATCGTTGGGAATCCACTAAATCTCGTGTCTTTGCTCTCCCTTCAGATTGTCAGTGACATTTGAATCATTCCGTCCATACCACGCGTAGCACTCGTTATCTGCTAGTCCCACAACTTGGCAGCCTATTGTCACTTCGAATGTTGAGTAACTGGCTAGGCCAAGGGGCCACTTCGCAACTCGTACAGTTATATTAGTAGGTACACATATTCCAGCTAGAGCGACTGCGCAAAACCATAATGAAAACCATAAGTGTGGAGTCAGAACTCCTATAGGACAGGCGTTAAGCCTGACACCTATTTAACGTAATCTCAATCTGTCAAGCAGGAAGGACTTACAGGAAGGCCTTGAACCCACTCTTCGCAACCGCAATGGTATCCAAAGTCCAAGTGTATTAGGGATTTCAGCAAGGGGAAGGGAATTCCTCCTCGAATCAGATTCTAAACATAGCCTGTATGTAAGAAGATTCGTTTCCAAAAATTCATTCGAAAATACTACTCACAATTGTACGCGGTGGACCTTGTTGTCGCCACACTTCAGTATATATGCTTCATTGAGCTCACCAATTCACGCGTGATTCCGGTACCTAAGTGGACCATAAAGCCTCGCTCTATTCTCGACTGGGCAGTTCCCCGACGGTACGAGATATTTCCTCCAGCGCTACACGCCAATCTGTGATATCCCGGTGTCGAGACCTAGCAGGATGTTTGAACCGTGGTTTTTCATTAAAGAATACCAATATGACAGCATTAACTCCACTGCCGTTGATCCACATATCCTTGTCTCTGTAGAGTTTGTCAAGGGCTTCACTATACCCAACCTCAACAGCAATCACCAGTTTGTCTTCGCCATCCACACGTTCATAAATGAATCTTCCATCTGGTTCCTTTCTACTGCCCTGGTACTCACCATCAGAGGGAGGCATGGTGGTAGATCCAACTAGGCCAATAGTATTCCTAGGGTATGCGGACTGCGCGTAGATATATGTGCCTTGAAGAACGGCATGATCTCGGAGTCGATCCAGCGAGCTGCTCGTTCATGGATGCTACACGGGCAAGTTACCATTGTCGCAGTCTGAGTGAGACTATTGTATGCCAAGGATGGGTATCTATAATATCGAATACTGTTAGTTACGTTCTGACAACAGCGATAACCCTTTGATCCTCTGAAATTCCTTCTGCAGATTTTAGCTCCGAAATGGCCTCGTCGAGTTGTCGAAACTTTTCAAATGGCAGTTGAACATTTAATCGCTGCTCTGGTAAATTCTCTTTCAGAAGCTTAAACGCCTCGTTGTAGTTTGAAAGCACCTGCGAGTCCGTAACTGACATCGTTTGGGATATCTCAGCCTACACAGATTCCGTCTCAGCTTCCAATTTATCGCGTTTGCCGAGCTTATCTTCCTGGTCTCTGACGGCAGAACTGTCAGACGTGGTATTGATCTCTGTTGCGGGATCGACCGCTTTCCTTTTATTAGCAGTAGCCCCCGCGGCATCTCGTACGGGCACTCTCTCATTCCGCTGGCTGGAGTGGTAGCGCTTTTCGAACGTTACGAAATCACGATCGGCGCCACGCTGCGTGAGGCTCGACGGCCGATTGCGGAGTGGCCCGTTCGTGAAGTCCATGATGTAAGGGTTCAGATGTGTGATGATGATTGAGACTGGAATATACAACACAGGGAAGCAAATGTTGGCGAGAAGTTAGGAAGCGGACTGGCTCTGTTTATCTGCGGAGATTTGTATTTTGACCCGCAGAGCATTTCACGTACGATGTCAGAGCGCTTTATACGGACATGAGATACGTGTCGCCAATGTGACTGATTTGCACGACTTTTCCTTGATTCTCTAATTAGTGCTTCTCAATATCTGTTTGTAGAGCGTATAACTAACGAGCATGTAGCGTGGACTAAAGAGCTGTGGTGCGGGCAATTTCCTGGGTGTAATAGACTCTCATGCTAAGTCATGGCGGTGTTACACAAAAACTCGTGGTCCAGGACAGGCTCTATCACTAGCGACGGGCCAAAAAGTTAGTCTGGTTGGGCAGGAGCAGCTAGTACGCAGACCGTAGTGTAGTTTCCTGTGAGTTTCTACTTGCGATCTGGCGGCTGTTAATATTTTTTCGCTATAAAAACGTCACAGAGGCTGGTGCAATATGTCGCAGAGTGCGAACATCAACTACATTCCAGGGCAACCTCATCAACGATATCAATCTCATCAACTACAGCAGCATACGGTCATGACTCCTCATCAGAATGGGACGCAAATATCTCCTGGACTCGTCCGACGGAATCAGTCCGTGCCACCAGAGGTCCAATACGCAGGTGGAGTCGCGCCCGCCAATCAATCTCAGTTGGTGTATGCTGTCTCCCATGACCCGCCCAAAATGTATCAGTCTACACAATCAGCTACCAACCCTCAAAGTATTGTGTTTGCACAGGTCCCAGACCCTCAGATGTTCAGTCCTCAAACAGGATCGCAGTCACCAAGTCCTTTCCGTGATTCGTCGCAGCAGCAGCAGCAGCATCAGCAGCAACGCCTACAGGTGCAGCAAATCCGTGACCAACGACAACATGAGCAACATCAATTGGGAGCAGCAGTCCAGCCTATTCCGCACTTGCAGGGAAACGAAGTAGGAATTTATCTTCATTATCGTGATACGTCCCGTATTTGGGCGTCAACAGATATTTCAAGTTGCTGTTTAGTTTCTAGTGCCATCACTAACTCTCTCCAGGGAGTGCTAGAAAAGAATGGGCCCGCGCAGCGACATCGTCAGCGATCTCCAGCTGTGACAGGATCGGAATTGACGGCAGCAACAACAACCGGGCGATCGTCGGCAACAGCATGTGGACAAACGCTAGGAGCTTCAATGTCGATTGTGAGAGAGCCAATAGCATCTTTGTCCTCAGCTACGCTCAATGTAGTAGGGAAGCAACAGCATTTGAATAATTCGCCAATTACGATATCACCTGTCGATATGCCGGCAGCTGTTTCTGAGAAAAATAGGGACCCGCCGATGGACAACGGGCCTAGTTCTGCACAGTTATGGACGACTCCGATGAATTTTGTGTCAGAGAGTTCGTCCGGAGAGCGGGGACCACCCGTCAATAACCTGTCAGCGGCAGCTGTGGATCGTCCGGAACAGACAGCTGCACCGAGTGTGATGACTGACAATTTGGCACAGTCCAGCAAGTCCACCATCGCTCCCGGCGCATCCCCGACAAAGTCATCAGCGAAAAGAGTCAGGAAAGCGCCAGCGACCCAGACAACAAAACCGTCAAAGAGACTGGCAAATAAGCAAGCGCACGGTAGTCAACGACTGTCAGAAGCAACTACTAGTACGTCCAACACAGCTGACAATGAGAATCCTACGATGAAAGTTCAGCAGTTGCATAATCGCGAATCCAATATTGCTGTTTCACCAGAGGAGTCTAGTCGCGTCCAGTCTCAAAAGCCAGCTGTACAGAATGATGCGCTCAGTGCAAGCATGCTTTCGGCTTACATCACTTCGAGATCGGGAGCGGCAGAAGTTTCGTCGGAGTCACAGGATGCATCGCCAGGAGACTATTTAGTGTGGGCGCGAAAACTGGCGTATCAGGCCACAGATGCGAAAAAGCGATTTGACTCTCTCACAGAGCGACTTTCTATGGATGAAGGAAAGTGGGGTGACTTGATGCAGAAGCACACGACGTCCGTTCGAAAGGCTGTGAGTGAGTTAAAGAGGGACGTTCGTGACCGTGCTACGCAATGTAACGATATAATCTATGGTTTGACGAGACAAGAAGGACGATGCTAACTGACATCCGATCGTAGTAGACAAGTCGACAGAGCAGATCCAAGCTGTGTGCATTTCAGTCAAAGAATATGTCGCCGTCGCTGAGGAAAGGATGGCCAGATTGGATGCAGCTGTAATGGGGCTAACTTCAAACATTGCGGAGTTGACCTCCACTGTTACCAATGTTATGGTCGAAATGTCCAATGGATATAGAGTGGCATCCACACAGCAGGAATCTCAGATGCCGAAAGTAGCGCCAACGGATACAATTGATAGTTCTTCGCCACGGGGACTTAAAAGAGCGAGGCAACAGGACCACACCCAATTCCCGGCAAGTAAAGGAATAAGCCTTCCTGTCCGCCGGACATCAGAACCTTTGGATAGAGATAATGTTCGGAACGATACATTAGCGGAAGAGAAAGAGTCTCCGATATTGCGAGTCCAGTCTGAGCCTATTCCAAACAACGAAGATGATATTGCAGCCTCGATCATCGGTGACGATGAATTTGTTCCGCATTATACGATTGACACTCGACGGAAATTGACGAGTAGTTCCCACCCTCCGAGCGAGAGTTTCGATGAAGGCTTTGAAATAAAACCCGAAGTGATTGGCGCTGTCAAGCCTTTGCGCGGCTCAAGAATGATGGAAGAGTAATCAAGCTCGTATTGCTTCTGGACTTGCTTTTACTTTTGCTTGATGACACTCGTATTTGACCTTTGACTATGTTGTACCGCAAGTCCTGTGAGGACCGATGATTCTAGGCAGTGTCATTTCGGTGATTACACCGTATCTACTTCATGCGTCACGCTGCATGGATGTTACTAGATATAATAAAGGTACACACTAACAAATCAAACCCAAAAAGGTATCCAAACCTGTATCGTCCCATCGAATGACATCAAAATTGCGACAAAATTTGTTCTTACATAACCTCAACATCGCCATCGACGCTTTCAGCGATTTCAGCGATTGCAGCGATTTCAGCCAATAATTCAGCCGCACTCTCTATGCCAAGCACAGTCTCGCTGTCGCCAACAGACATGGCGAAGCCTGAGCCAGACCAATGGTTAATGAAATCAAAAATCTCCTTGTGCCATCGTCGTGAATTTTCTGGTTTCAAAACCCAATGGTTTTCGTCTACAAGCGTCAGTATACCTCGAGGTTATTGTTAACAGAACACGAGCGACAAAGCGTACCTGGGAAATGCAACAACTTGGACGGCACGCCAAGCTCCTGCAACACGTTAAACGCCAGCAATCCCTCGCTTTCAGGCAATCTATAGTCCTTTGCGTTATGCACAATGAAATGAGGAGTAGCCCAATGATACATTCTATTCATCGGATTGAACTTGTAATATCCCCTCGTGTTCTTCAGGAATGACCCGCCGAAATCATGAATTGGGAAGTATAACTCCTCGGACCCATATTGGTTCAGTGTGGAGAAAACGCCGTCGTGCGTGACAAGCGCTTTAAAAACGCGACCGAGAGCGGAGCCTTGGATCCAATTGACCATATATCCACCATACGACGCGCCAGCCGCGATCATGCGTTCTGAGTCAATGAAGGTGTATTTCTTCGTAACGTACTCGAGTCCCAGCACAAGATCGATATAAGGGTACGAACCCCAGTTGTTTTGGATTTTGTCTGTAAAGTCCTTGCCATAGCTAGTCGATCCGGTTGGATTAATCGTCACGACGATATATCCGTCGTCCCCGTTGTCCGACCACACGATTGGATTCCAACGCGTAGACCACGCATCTGTCCACGCGGACTGTGGTCCGCCGTGGATAAGGAACGCAAGGGGATATTTCTTGCGTGAGTCGAAATGGGACGGATACATGATGAAGCCGTGGACTTGCACTCCACGAGATCCCGTGAACCAGAACTCGCCTACCCGGTTTTCCTTCACGCTCGCCGTCGCGTCGAGAAGGAGGGTAGTGGAATTACTCTTCATGTCGAATATCTCGTAGTACGTAGATTTGACAATTGCGCTACTGGACAATAACAATTTCGAGGACGAAGACTTGATGAACTCGGCAGATTCAACAGAGTGTGTCGTATTGAGCAAAACAGGGATCCCGTTTGGTTCCTTAAGATCCAATCTCCAGAGAACTTCACGACCAGTGTCCTCGCCCGTCAAATATAACACATTGTCTTCGTCAGGCGACCAAAACACAGACGACGGCGACCGATCAAACGTTTTCCCGTACGTGACATTCTTCGCTGACGACGCAGTCCCGTTCGCGGCAAGCTCGTACACAAACACGATATTTTGATCGGACTCATAGCCGTTCTCAAGCTGAACCAATCCCGCAATTTTCTTTCCGTCGCGGGAAATTGTTGGCGACGAACACGCGCCATAGCCGGCTTTGTTCAGCGGCACATCACGCGAGTTTGACGACGTGTAATTCACGGCGTAGAAATACGTCGCTGTGTTGGTCGCCGAATTGAGCTCTGGTGCTTTTGCGTTCACAACAAGGAGGTCGTCGTGCAGATCATAGTCGGACGAGCTTGGGAATGGCATGATGGGCGACTCGATCCCGAGGCCTTTCAGGTAGTTTGTGAATGGTTCCTTGACCTTAGTGAGGTCCTTCTCGGACAAGAGTAGGCCAAAGACAGATTTGCGGTTTTCTGTGAGCCAGTAATCCCAGTGTCTGACAAAGGTAGTGTCATAGAGTAATCCAGCGTCGTGTTTCGCGGGTGCGTCAGGCGAGAGCAGTGAGCCATCGGGCGCAGCCCATCCAGACACGACGACGCGCACGCCGCTCGGTGTACTGCGTGTCTTGAGCAAAGAGACAGATCCAGGGAACGAATACAGCTCTTTAGTCTTTCCGCTATCGATATTTAGAGACCATAGTTCCGTGTACGCAGACGACTCGTTCAAATACAACAACGTGTGCGCATCAGTCCCTGCCCAGGCGAAGTCACCGACGTCGTTCGCATCATCCAAAATCGCCTTGGTTGTCCCTGTTTCAAGCGACACAAGTTTCAACGACGCGTTCCACGAATGCGACGAGAACGAGTACGTCGACTCGGTGAAAGCACCCGTGGTGCCGTCCTTGTTTGGAACTGCCGGCGACCGACGCGGTGCCTGCAGCAGGTCATCATAACTGAACGCGGAGACGACAGCCCCGACAGCTGAGACGAAACCCAGTGTGAAGATCTTCATCAGGAACTTCGGAAGACAATTGCGGCTTTCGCTGAAGTGTCGCGTTGTTGCAGCGTGCGATATCCATATCGTTTGTCGTGGTGAATGGCGACTCGCCCTAGGCGCCGCGGTCTTGTGACCAAAATAATCTTCATTTGGGACAGAGGCAACTGTTCTTCTTTAGGTTTGAACTTCGTGTCAGTTGATTTCGCACGAGGCAGACTAAGGGGATCCCCTGTTTTGACGCAAAAGTTGCCCATTCAGTTTTACACCTACACCATTTCGCGATCACTTGGAAACTGCTGACCGACGATTTAGCCCGCAATTGGCTGCTAATCTGCTGCTGAAAATGTCAATGGTCGCGTGCGGTATTAGGCCGCAAACTCGTTAAATCCTCAAAATTGTTATTCTACAGATAGTAAATTAACTGGCTCTGTTATGTTCACAGGTAACGGCATTGCAGTAACTGATGGGACACTTCGATAGGCGTTGTGCTAGTTGTGAGGGTCAGTCAACAATAAGTCAGACCTTTAACGTATTTCACGGGCGAACCGGTCAAACGGGCGAACCCCGCAACAGAATTAAATTGGTCAATCTAGCAGTTCAAATTGATAGCTATTTTACTACGACAGCGTCTGATTGTAAGCAGAAGGCATTTTGGATGCTGGTGAGCTGAAGGACAGGACCCAGAATAGTGTTTTGCGGTGGAATTTTACCCATTAGCGTGTTTTGGATTGTGACCGGTTCGCCTGTGAAATACGTTATTCGAGGTTAAGAAAGTTCCGAGACAACTCAACTTCACTTAAGCCGCACCATACTGTGACCGACCAAAGCACCGTATCGAGATTAACTGCAAGACCACAAGGCCCACTGATTCTCCGTTTCTAATCATCCCCTTTTGGAAATCGATCTAACAGCTTGGAGCCCGGTGAATCAGATATAATCGACGGAGAATCGTCGGACCTGTTGGTATATCAAAAGTTGATATGCGGGCAGTGAACATGTCAGTTGCTACCCAGGATTTGTGAGGCTTAAGATTTAAAGCTCTAATGACGAGAGAATTCTGGGCGGTTCTTCTACAGTTACAGGCACCGTATTTTGTCAGTTGGTGCTGCTGGGAAGCGCTGCTCGTTGTCACGTTCAGCTAATCGTGCGCGACCATGCTAGAAACTAATGGATAGCTGGTTAGTTCACGAACCTACGAAATGCAAACCCGGATCAAGTAATGCCATATTGTACATTTGACCATCCACGTACACTCGACAGCTTCTGCCCGCCCAAGATAATACTGCATACATACATACCCATATTCTACAAATATACAATACATATAGCATACACATCTATCTTCCTGACAGAAAAATAAAAGCTCCGAAAATCGGAACGTGTCGCCCGTGTGAAGGTAACTGTCTTTTTTAGCATTCCAGGTTCGCAATCAACATTCGTACATCAGCTTCCGCCGTTTTTTTTGAACTTTTTTCTCACTTTTTTTTTATTTCTTGATCCGGCGAAACGCGGGGGCCCGCCTATCCCGCGCTCCAACGGCCAGTACCTGTCTTGGCAGCAACCGTGGACGAGCCAGATGATCCAACGCGGACTTTGGTCTTTGTCCTTGTCGAACGCGATTTGGTCGGCGTTGGCTGCGGCGAGACTGCCGTGCTCGCCAGACTAGGAAAGTCGTCCATCGACTTTATCGACAGCGGCGGAGTGCCACCGCCTCCGCGTCCCGGCGTCCTGCTGCCGCTGCCACCGTTACTAGCGCTCGTCGACCCGGTCGCGACCAGTTTCCGAACGCCGGTAGCTGATTTCTTCGGCGGCGGGACGTCGGTCACGGAACTTGAGCTGACGGGCAACGACGGGAACTCGGACTCGTCTTTCAGCGTGATGTTCTTTTTGGTGCCGCCGCCCAACGCGCCACCGCTCATGCCGTTCATGCCCGGCAAAATCGCTGCCGCGCCACGGCCTTTTCCGGACTCGAATAGGCGGGTCAGGAGTTCTTGCGGGATCGAATGTAGGAACACGCAGGTGCTGCCGGCCAAGCAAGAGTTTTGGAGCCAATACCGACAAACGGTTGCAGAAAGATCGTGAGTGAAGCGACAGTCTGGCCGGAGACACTGGCCTGTGGTCAGAAAATACCCTTGCTATGTGTTAGCATACCGGAAAAGCACAGAAAATAACCAGCAGTCCAAAACGTACGGCAAACTGTGGGAATCTTGGGATGTTCTTTACTCCCGCCTGCACTAGCATGCGTCGTTTGCACACTGTACGCGGGCCCAATCGTCTGCACCTTGACCGGCTGCTGTGGTTGTTGCGGCGTCCGTCCCATGAGCTTGTCGAGCAATTCGGTCAGTGTAATTAGAATGTCGTACCCATTCCGGTCCAACGCAGCCGTGATTTCGGCGTCTGTAAGCTTTGCAGCGGCGGGGATTGCGAGCGCGGCACGGATGTGGTCGAATGGCGAGGACGTGCTGTCGACCAGCGGCAGTGTCGACGTTGGCGTGGCGGTTGAGATTGTCGGAGTGGTAGACGCGGTTGGCGTTTGTGTTGTGGTCGAAGCAGTCGACGTGGCAGCCGCAGCTACGACGTTTGAGAACGAGGACGTCGACGTGGATGGTGACGACGAAGTCGATGCGCCGCCAGGTGCGAGGCTGCTTGTTTGTGCTTGCGTCGCATCGCCGTCGTACGAATACGCCGATATGTCAAATGTCGGTTCAAACTGCAATCCCCCACTATACTGAAACGAATGGGGCAGCTGCGGCGATGTAAATATGCCCGCCCGTGGTTGCTGCTGCTGCTGCTGCTGCTGGACTGTCAACAGCCTATACGTCTCGTCGTCATCGTCGTATAGGCTGTGGTCGACTTGGAACGGACTGTAATTGCTAAGCTCAGTCTCCAAATCCGGCGAGTCGACGGTTGCGTAATAATCCGGCGCCTCAAACGCCTCCGGGCTCGAGATCGGGTTGGCGGTGGCCGGCAGATGAAACGACGACGTCGGTGCCGCGCTTCCAATGCCGGCGGTCGCATTACTGCTGTAGACCGAATCCGGCGAGGCCGACCGCGTCGATGGCAACGAGCTGAACTCGCCATGATGCCCGCTTCCCACGCTCGCGCCGCTCGTGTTGGCGTTTGCGTACATCCTCGCCGACGGCCGGCCGATCGGCATCGGCACGGCAAATTTGCCCCGGACGACTTTTTTCTTGTGGAGAGAGGTATGGCCGTTTTGTAGGATCGACGACATGATTGACTTTTTGCTCGGCTCGAGCGGCGGCTTTTGACCAGTGCTGCTGCCGGTGCTGATACTGCTGTTGGCCGACGAACTTCTCACGACGGACGTGGCCGCCCCGCCGTCGCGATGCCGCCAGAGCACGTCGAGGACGAGCGCGTCCAGGTCTGACGACGCCAAAACTCTGCCCTGGGACGCATAGAACCGCTGGATTATGACCGAAATCTGGTCGATCTGCTCTTCTTCTAGCACGGAAGGATCGCTTAGGATCGCGTCGCACTGGGCTTGTAAACTCGCGTCCATCTCTGGTGTTCGAGTGCAACAAGGGAGCTTTTGTTGTCGCTGAAAGAAGGGAGGGCGTCTTGGCTGGCGCGGTTGCTGTTCCAGGAACGAACGCTGATACAACTGTTTGGGATGCGAGTAGCGCTTAATGCGAAGGCAGACGGTTTGAATATCGCATTGTTGGCGTTGTGTGGATTAACAATCGATGTAAGATACCGGTACCAGCTATATCGCCGAAAATAACCCAACTATCGCTTAATCAACCGGAGGGGAGGGACCGCCGTCGAGTTGATAGCAAAACTAATCGCAATAGATCCACCAACACACGCTCAAAATCTTTGCAGATGCTTCGTCACGCTTGCCGGTACAGTGCTGCTAGTGCTTCAGACTATTGAATACCAGAAAGCCAGGAATGAGATGGAGATGTCTAAACCTTTTTTATTTTTTCAAGCCGGTAAAAACCAAACGTTGCCATCGCCCCACGTTAACCAGAACGTGTGCAAGAGCAACCTTCTTGCGGGTTTGTGGCTCAAAGTAAAATCGTCGCCAGCAAGGCAGACTGGCCAAAAATGTGAGTCGTCTATGCAGTAAATGCACGCGAATTTGACGCTTGTGTGATCGGACCGAGGCGCCTAACCCAAGGTCCAGTGCGGTGCAACGTGACGGGCCCGACATGGGCAGCCACATGTCATACGGGTTTATTCCATAACGCACACATGGCGCGTGCATGAGCCGCAGACTTGATAAGCAGCGCCAGGATCAATCAGCGGAGCCAGCAGGCAGGGTAGCAAGCTCGTGATGACGGATGAGATAACCTTGCTGTATATATTATACTATTGTCCAATTGATATGATGGTTAGTGTCGAATAGTAAGCAGTTGCTTTTAATGTGTGCCGCAAATCACTAGAAATTAGAATGCGGGACGACTGATCTGCTGATCTGTTCTTGCAGGTGATACGAGGACCTGTCAAATAAGCCGCGACTCATAGTGTGGCTGGCCCATGCCCATGCCTTCCTGCACAAAATACTATCGCAAGCACGATTAAGTCACATGGCAGCTTGGGATGGTTAAGGTTCGGCGCTGCCAAGACACGGGAATTCCGCTCAACACGCAAACAGGACTCCGCTGGCGAGCTTGATCGTAATATTAGTCAAAATTGAAAGTTGAATTGAATAAATGGGCATTGTCTGGCGCAAGGAATTCACTGCATTGAATGGCTGTGGTTTAGGGTAATAATTGCACAGGCAGAAGGGGGCGCCGCACGGCACACGAGTTTACGGGTTTAAAGTCAACAAGTCGATATAATCCAATCTGGCGTGGAAGATTTTACTGTCATTACATGTATGTAATAAACTAAATACAACAGAATATTTCAATATGTATCCAAGAAGAGCATCCCCGCCGGTACCGACCAAGAAGAAGTAAACAAGAACAATCACCGAACGCAAGACGATCGATTAAATACCGCGGAAAATATTAGACGTATACACCGACGGGAAACGAGTCTTTCCCATTATCAACTCCTTTTTTAAATATTGTTTTTCTCGGGTGGTTTTTTTGTTTTCTTCTTGCATTGCGACCCCGCTTAGGTGTAATGGGGGAAGAAGACATCGTCCTGATCTTTCATCGAGCCTAGGCCACTCGACAGCGCTTTATCGATCGGCAGTGTCTGCTGGGGCGCGGTTCCGGATTTGTAGGTGATGATGATGTGGAGGCCGTCGCGCACGACTTTGTCCCAGAATCGCTCTAGGATGATGGCGCCGGGTTCGCCGTCTTGGTCGACGTGGACGGTGAATGCATGGTCACCTTCGAATATGCGTTTGTTAGTGTTGAGCTTTCGGACCATACCGAACAGAAGCTGGTAGGGTGTCAGTTAGTCGGACGGCCGGTCCACATATGGGGGTGACAGAACGTACCGGATAGGTGGAGACCTCAGACATGGGGATCATGTATTGGTAGCTGCCAATGGATTCGTCAACGATGCGGATAAAAACGGAGCCGAATGAGGGCAGAGAGGCCGCCTTGATTGTCGGCGATGTGGAGTTGCCGTTTGACATCATGCCGAGAGAGCCGCCATTAGCGGATCCGGAGGACATCCGGCGTTGGTATGAGTTTAAGGTGGCCATTTTAACGGTAGTGTGCTAGTGGATGGATTTGGGGATACTCGAATCGAACCTGACGGTCCGTCCTGAGGTGCAGGGATAGGCTATATATGCTATTATGATAGGGTGGCAGGGAGGCTGAGCCACGGATGAGTCGAATCAATTCGACCCAAGCCTGGTCAGTACTCCAAAGGCACAGCGGACGTGGGCTCAGAGCAGAAACAACAGCGGCCAGCGGCCAGTCGTGGAGAACACGCGTTTTGAGTGCCAGTTACCTGCTTCGCCATGGTCTCTGCGTTCCCATGCGCCGCCGTTGAACAGGTGCCGAATGAGAATAACAAATCGTCTACAATATTATTACCACGCGGGATCGCCAGATGCTGTTGCCGTAGACAACGACAATACGCAGTCCACGCTGGAGTGCCGTCGTTAAAAATTACTGTCAAGAGCGGTAGAGTAGTGCCGACACAGGCCCGTGTCGGATGTGACAAGCCAGCGAGGTGCCGCTGCGGGGCGATCGGCCATGTGACGTCGCGTATCCAAAGACGAGGCGTCTTGTCTCGCGCCATTCATCTTCGAACTCCCTGACCGCCGCCATCGTCACCGTCTATATATTATTGGCGTCAGGCGGGCGAAAAGAACCGACACATTTAGCTAATCAGCGATGGGCGTGGACTGAGCGCGGTTTTGCCCAGTCTGCTAACCGCCCAATAAAACAAACACATGAAAAAGTTGGCCCATTCGTCCGGCTAGCCGCAGCACAGAATCTGCATAGAAGCAATGGCTTGCGCGTCATGTGGTGCGATATCATTGCGGCGCGAGCCAAAATACCTTAATGGATCTGCGCAGATCCTGCAATCCGCCGCCGCCCGCTTCCCAGCCTCATACGTATTCATGTATGCATTTATTGTCTACACAGTGCAACCGCTATCAGTCTGATCTTCTGCCTTCCTCTTGTCTATAGGTTCCTTGCGGACTAATTCCACCGTCTGTCATATAACCCCTGCGCCAAAACTCAGTGACGTACGCTCCTCTTGGTCAATTGTCTGGTTAGTGGCTTGGCAGGCGCATTTGCTTCCTTGCTTCCGCCATGCCCACAATCCTGTAGCCACCAATCCCCTGCAGCACAAGAACGATGATTGGAAGCACACCAACGAAATCTACACATCCATTCCGCGCGCCTGTCGAATATCGACAATGGCCGACACACCCAATGCCAAACTCAAACCTTCACGCCTGGTCATGTCTTACTGCCATCATTTGCTCATATCGGGCATCGCCAAGCGAAGCCGCAGTAGTTCATGGCACGTGCGTAGATTTCTGAATCCTGTCCAGCCATTATTTGTGCACGTGCCCACTACACCATTTTGGACCCTAACCGCCCATTGGCAGTATACAACCCGGATTGCGTAGCCCATACTAGAAGGTCCCAGCGAAGTCCCGTAACTTGATAAATCTCGCATCGCCTGGCCGTAATACCGCAATCTCAGAGCGGACCAGCAGTCTCACGACAATACTATCCGGATCCTCCAACTGAATCCATCCGGAGCTATCACCGTCGAATGCCGCATTCAGTAAGTTCTATGCGCAAAGTTAACAAACACGCCGGTCCTGCCGATGATTGTAGAAACCCATACCTCCACTAAAGTCTTTGCCTCCCTGGCGATCTTGGCACTGCGCGCGCCAGTCCAAATATCGTCCAACGTAGTACCTTTCCGCGGCCGCGCTTTCGTCTTGTCAAATCCGCCCACCGGCGCGCCATTTTCCTCCTCTACCAACAGCTCCGCGACCCGCGAATCCAGCAAATTCTTCAAAACACTCATCAAATGCCGTACCTGTGTCCGAGACTTATCCCGTCGGGCAAGCAATTTCTTGACGTACTTTTCCGTCATCCCGGACACGTCCTGGCGATCCATTCTTTCGCGCAGAGACGCGTTTCTGGCGACCAGTAATTGCGACAGTGCATCAAGTTCCTCTTTGAGCTTTTCTTCCTTGAGCAGATCCGCCTTGGCTTGTTTGATTGCGTCATCAAGATATTTTATTGTAAAGTCGGCCGATGCCTGGATGCGAGATAACGGCTGTGCGGTGATAATCTCTTGTAGTATGGCCCCGTCTTCTGATGACAGCCCGGCCGAGGACGCCGGTGTGCTTGACACCGGACCTTTCACACGCAAGTACCTTTTCGACGCAGCAATACTTCTAATCTGTGCTGTGTATTCATCGACATCATCCCCTGATTCTTGAAATTGTCGTATGTAAAGTCGAGCATCTTCTACTTCTTTGTCGAGAGTTGCCAGAATCCGATCGAGATCTGCCAGCTCGAACGACGGATCTGAAGACAGTTCGGACCGATGCGAATAGCGATAGGAATGCGCGAGGTCGAGATAGCGGGATACGTCTAAGTACGTCCTTGACGACGACGCCATTGTTGGATCATTATGCTGAAGCAGAGAGTAGATTGCACTGGGTATCGCTTGTCCAATACTCGAACGCGTCGCGCGCGTCGCGCGACATAATAACCCTATCATTAGGGTTCCATGTTTAACTAATCCCAACATAATGGCAAGTAGGGTTGTACAGCTGCTTAGGGCTTTAGTGGCTGGACCGGGGTCGCCCCTTGGTCTTCGGCCGTTTTCGTTTTCTAATAATTACTCTCCAAATACCGTCAACCATCAAACAATGTCGTCCCGCACAACGCTCTATGTCACCGGTACGTGAAAGGTTTGCTTTGAGTCTATCATTTGCGGAGCGTGCTGACAGTCATGCAGGTTTCGCCAGCGGCATCCGTGCCCGCGATCTTGCCCACGAGTTCGAAAGGTACACTCATTATCGATTTCCTCCCATTCCCCCTCCCCCGTAATCCGTCCGTCATGTCGCCCCCGCCACACTTCTCTTCGTTCCTCCTCGATACCGCCAACATTTCGTCGTCACATGTCGTCGTCGTCGTTCGTTCGCGAGAAGTTCGGAAGGAAAAGCGTGCTCTCGACTTTGTGTCGTGGACATCAGAGGTTTGAGAACTAATTGGTGGTGGTTTGTCTAATCTTCCTGATTTGTGTTACTATTCATGGAAAAGAGTTTGATAGACGCATTGCGGGATGGGTGGCCAAGCGTGTCTATTTGAATCGATCGTATTAACGCTGGAGTTTTAGATTCGGCCGTCTAGTCCGTTGTGACATTCCTGCTCCCAGAAACCCTTCTTCTAGATCGTATGGTAATTCCTTTATGGAAACTTTAGGAATCGACATTGACCGGATTAGATTCGCATTTGTGGAGTACGAAGATCGCAGAGATGCTGAAGATGCTTACTATGACATGCACCACCGCCGTATCCGCTCTGGCGACGTCCTGAACCTTGAGGTAAGTTTTATTTGCCAATTCGCCTTCCCAGCGGCCTGTTAATGCTGACGACTACAAAGTGGGCCAGGAACTCGCCCTCGTCGTCCTGGCGATACGACGAACGCCCTCGCCGGCGCCGACCCTCGCCCTCGCCCCCGCCCAGACGTGGCCGCGACTACTCCCGCTCGCCAGTCTCGAAACACGCGCGCTCGCTCAGCCCACGCGATCGTCGTGACCGCGACGGAGGTGAGAACGGCGACAGTGGCAGACTGGGTGAGCGTGATGCCCGTGATGATGTGCGTGATAGAAGCCGTGAGCGCGAGCGCAGCCCGTATCCTTCTAATGGGAGCAAGAATGACGAGCCTTCTGGTGCGGATTTCGTCGATTTGCGACTATAATGGATGTCGACGCTGACGTGATGTAGGGAAAGAACGATCGTACGACGACCAAGACGGTGACGTTGTCGAGGATTAGGCTCTGCGAAGTCCAGCGTTATCCAATTACGTATTCGTTTCAATTTGCGTCAAAAATCGTTGAATCTTTCTTCTCGTTTATTGGTTATTTTGTCTGGAAAGTTATTTGTGTTTTATTTGTTGAACTTAATCAAACCTATCTAGTCCCGGTTTCGCGAAATGTATTAAAAAAATCCTCGGGCGAACGTCGATCGAGTACGGTTTTTACGGTGAAGACGGCCGACGGACATCGAACGACGGACCCTGAAAGCGGAACGGCAATGCGAGCATGAATTTATGCCTCTAACGGCCTGTGTTTTACTTGTGTGTGTATATATCTCATGGACAGCATCGTCGAATAGTTGTACATACAGCGGTCTTGAGGCGAGAGCGGCATTTCCGTCTCTTTAAAATACATAATCGTTGTCTTGCTTGTTTAGTTCTGTTTGTGCCTTGTTGTCGTTTATACCTGCGATCTAATATGGTCGATTACGATGACCGTTATTAGAGCAGTGGTGTGGCAATAAAAGTTCTCGTACACACATTCACGTTAGTCTCCATGAATCAAAATGGCTCACTTGGCCAAATCACCAAATATCACTATTGCGTTGTGACAATATATGTCTCCCCGGACTGGTGGAGACCGTTGCCGCCTGCATGCACATTTCCGTGTTGACTAGAGGAACTCTGAGTCGAAGGGCCAAACCGGAATTTTCAGGGTTAGGATTACACGGACGTATCTGTGCTCAAACGCATATGCCTTAACTACAACATTATGTACGCGTTCGATGTGGTAACCCCGACTGACTTGGCCGCGACCTGCTTGGAGGGATGGATGCCGTGGGAATATCTGGCCACCGACCAAGTCCCTTTTCTATTGGTTTCTTGTAATTCTGGAAAGCTTGCCGAATAGCCGGTCAATGGCCCCATTCACAATAACACGTTACAAAGCACAGCGTACAGAATGAGCTTTGGCGGCGCATCAGGAAGTACGTGTATTTGATGCTCGTTATCCACATACACGGCATCTCTCTATTTTCCCCGCGGGTTGCATTATTAGCCAGCAGCAGTACTAACGAACAATGTGATCAGACGCAAAGGTGTTCAGGCCAACACCACCAGACCGCGGTTCGTTCCCGCTCGATCATGACGGCGAGTGCCAGGCCCACATGCAAGTCTATCTCGACTGCCTGCGATCTTCGCGGTCGAGGGAACGGGTGCCACCTGATTGCAGGCTGCTTGCGAAAGAGTACTTGAGTTGTCGAATGGAGCGGTATGCTTTTTTTTTTGGTCTTGAAGTGTTTGCTTTGGTGCGGTGGTCGGGTCGAGGTGGAGTGGCTGCTAATGATTTTGTAGGGGACTCATGTTGAAGGACGAGTGGGCTAATCTGGGGTTACCAGAGGATAAGAAGGGCTCTCGAGTAGCTGACGTGCCAGAGAACAGAAGCTGAGGAGGATTTCGGAAAGGAGAAACCTGACCAAGATTATGGCATTGTATATAGCTGAATTCCTGTACATAGCACACCAGCCCCCGGCAATACCGATCGCAATTTAACCTACGGCCGCGAATACTTCAAATGCAAGGTATATTTACGCAACGCAGACAAGTTCGATCCGCACTCTATAAGTACACGCGTCGCTGATAATGCCCGTTCATAACTCCATCATACTCATCGAGTCGTCGTTACCTTCCAAGTCCTCCAGTCCAGCTCCGCGACCAAGAAATCCGCCCGGCGTGCTCGCGCTCTGCAACTTGCGATTCAGAAACTCGCGCGACTGGCCAACCTCGCGATCCGCAGCAGCAATCTTCTCGTTCAACTGTCGCACGGAGTTTAGTTTCGCTTCGAGCTCGTCGAGGTGCGAGCTCGTGATCGACGCATCTTGGAAGATGACTGTAATCGGCGACGTACTCGATTTCTGCGATATTTTGGCCCTGAGATCACCATCCGCGATCTATAAACTGGATTAGTCATATCCCTGTTTGGTAAACATAGATAAATCGAATTACATGCCATCGCAAGCACAAACTCTTTCGTACTGGGCCCATTCTCGAGAATGTCAACATCTTTGCTCTCAATGTACTCCATCGTCACGGTTATAAACGTCTTTCTCAGCTTCTGAATCCTCTGTTTGCGAAACGCGGTTAAAGCGTGCAGCGCCAGTCCGTAGTTCCCATCCGCAGTGAAAATACCCTTGATCTGGTTCCACACGAGTTTCAGAATCGTCGGGTCGCCGTTCTCAAATGCGACGGCGAAGTGATCGTACGGGCGGGCGAACGCGCGGTAGCTGTGTGAGGTGAAGTCGTTTGCCATTCTTGGGAGTTTGAGGGTATGCTGAATCTTCTATTAGCACAGAGAGTAGAAGCTGCAAGTTACTGGCATACCTTTCCATATAAGATTAGCTGCAGCAGGACTGTCTTTTTCAGTGCCTCGATTTGCACCATGGAGCAGGGGAATCCCGGCGCGCACAGGACAATCGCGAGGTACTCGATGGCTTTCTGGTACTGCTTCATGCCGATGAAAACCATTGCTCCGTAGTAATGGAATCGCAGGTGGTCGTGATATGTTAATCCGTACTTAATTCTCGGTCAGTATTTGCCGACCACGAATAATCGCAAACAACACGCACCGCTGAATCAAACTTGTCCACGTCGTACTTTAGTAATTGCAGAGCGAGCTTGTATTGCTTCGCCTTGAGTGCCTGGATCAAGAAGAGCGGGTGCGCGGGAGACAGAATGTCGTGTATTGGCGAGAAAGATAATGCGGCGTTGAGTAATGGCCGCAGTGATAATATTGGCTTTGCAACATATCTGTTAACCCGCGTTCATGTAGTGCGGTGTGTAACCCGAGAAATGAAGCTCACCATCTCAATTGCATCCGACGCAGCCGCGATAATATATAGCAGTGCGCGATCTGCAGCTTGTCAACATGAGTCCGTCGACCAGTAACTAAATGCACACTCACAATGTTCTGGAACCAACTTTGCCTGTGTTCCAGAAATGTTGTCGAACAATCTATTAACGAGCGCGAAGAACTCCGAAGCATCAGCACTCTGGTTCCCGAACTTTGCAGTCCTGAGCATTTCATTAGCAACTCATGCCAACCGCAGTCGCATCAAAATGCCACTTTACAATGCCAAAATCCATAGGACCGACACTTGCGCCGGGTCAGTCCGGGTGAGAATATCATCTTGATCCTTCTTCGCAATCATATACCTCGGAGCTAAAGCCTTGTCCGCGTCTCTACTTGCACTCGCGCTACTCTCCTTTCCACCGTCTTTGCTACTACTCCCACTACTACTACTGTCGCCGCTGACTCCTATGATATTAACATTAAACGATCCATCACTTCCAGCCTTAACCGCAGTCGCGTTGGCCTGCAGGATTGGCAGGACTCTCTCTTTCAGGGCCTCAGTAACGGCTTCTTCTGCACCCTCGAAATCAATTGACAGCAGGACCGTCAGAAGACTGAATTGTGGATCCATACTTCCGTGTTTCTGCTCTGAATTCGCCGTTGAAAGGTCTGTGGTAAGTGTGGTCGTGATCTGTCGATGACGTTTTTAGGTAGGTATCCCTCATCTACTGGACACCCAACGCGCTGTGGGCTAGGGTCGTCTGCCACAATCAACCGGATGTTTTATTAGTATTCCCCATGGGCTACATTTCTCCCAATTATATATTACATTGCATAATATGCGTCTAATGCTATACAACTAATGTACAAAAGAAGTTCAAACTCCTTACTTCTCATTCGTAAATACGGCGTTCTCCGGGCGCGCCAACATGAACTCTCGCAACTTGCGCTTAATTTTCTTGCGCGCAATCAATTCGTCCACTGTTTCCTCGTCAACGCTCAATGTCGGCGGACTGCCAACAAAGTCCTCGTCTGACCTTGCAGGTGTGGCAGCAAGCATAACCGACCCAGGAGTTTCCTTCTTCAACGGCGTCCCCGACAGCCTGACCGGGGTGCGGGGTGTTCGCGGGGACGCCGCCATATTCGAATTCTCGTCCAGCATAAATCTGAGAGCATTCTGCAGATTGCTTACATCCAACGCCCGTCGCTGCGCAAACCTCGTTATCCGCAGAATAGACTGATGTACGCCCTCAATTGACGGCGCGGCACCAAACATGTCAGAACCGGAGCCAGACGCGCTCAGCTTAGACTTGATGAGAGTGTTGTCCCGTTCGAGCTCGTCGAGCCGCCTGCTGACATCTTGCGTCTTTTGGCGGATTTCGCGTTGTAATTCAAGTGCGTCAGGTGGCAGAGGGCGAGTTCTCAAACGCGACACGTGTTTGGGATCGGAGCGCTGCTTGAGCACTGCACCGGCGGTCGTCAGTTTAGAGTCCACTTTACTACTAGTCAGCATCCGCCTCACAACACTACCAGCAAATTTGCAACATACGCTTCAAAATCGCGGTCTCAACCTTGTGCAATCCGGATTCGTCCCTTTCATTTTCGGTCCCGATGCTTCGTACTTCACGCATCAGCTCGTCGATCATAGAAGTCATGTTGCTGACCTCCGCGAGTCGCCACTCCTCAGACTTGTTAAAGTCCTCTCGACTGTGTCTGATCAAATGCTGTGCATTATGTGCTTCGAGGAACTTTGAGAGTCGAGACACGTTTGTACGAATAATGTCTAGCTCTCGGGATGTTTCATGATAAACCCGGTCGAAAATCCTCGCAAGGCCCTAGGCTTATATTAGAATTAATTCAGAATGTCGCGAGATAGGCGCAAAGCATACCTTCTCCTTGCTTTGATATTCCTCCACGGACGATATCTGCACGTATTCCGGCACAGGCGGTGGCATATGCGAGAACCTGAGATTAACCGGTGCTTCGTCGACGTTCAGTAGAGACGATTCCGTATCTTCAGATACCTCTTCATTATCCTCGCTCTGAGCCTTCTCCTCTTGATACTCCTCAGCAGTCTGCACTGTCTCCTTTGTCGTCTCATTCATAGTCTTTTCCTCAGGCTCTGTCTCACTTGGCTTCTGAGGCGCGGGAGTGACTGGTTTGCTTTCCACGTCAATTAACGGAGTAGAGGACTTTGTACTCTCCGCCTTCGGCTCCGCAGCAGCAGGTTCCGCTTTGTCCGTCCTCACTTTGGCCACATCAGATGTCTCAGCCCTTAGTGCTGCAGATAAGACTAATCCAGCCGGCTGCTCATCCTTCTCTGGTGCTGCGACTGAAAGCAGCCCGTCTGCCTTCTTATTGTCTGCCACCGGAATGGTTGTTTTCGGTTCTTCTCTGGACGCCTCGGCCCTGTGTACGCCTTTTGTAGTAGTCGCCGTCGACGCTGGAACAAATGGCGCAGCGGTCGCAGGGGACAATACACTTTTCGGCTTGGCTTCTTGTGTTGGCTTTGTTGGGAATGGAATAGATTTGGTTTCGTCTTTCTTCGCCGTAGACTTGTCGTCCGCAAGCGGGGGCTTGATCCCGATCGCGTGCGACTGTTTAGGAAAGGCGAATGTCTGCGCCGGAGTCCCTAATGTCGCGGTTGCCGTCATCGGCGATGTTGCGGGTGATACCGACTTAAACACAAACTCCGCCGCGTCGACCCTCAGCGACTTCGACGACGACGTTCGTTCCATTGTCGCGGATCCAGGTATTTTGGACGGACTTGTCGACATGGGCGGCAGCTTAAATTCCTTCGCATCTGCGCGCAAGGAGCCACTTGAAAGTACGCGCCCCCCCTGAGCCGGTCTGTCGTTGTCCTCGACTTTTGTTTGCGCAAGCATATCCGTGACGCCGCCTTCGTTGTCGGCGTCGCTTTCGTACTCCTCGTCATATTCCTCTTCGCCTTCTTCGCCTTCTTCGCCTTCCTCGTCGTATTCCTCACCATATTCGTCACTCTCCTCGCTGTACTCCTCACCGTAAGTCTCCTCACCTTCTTCATCATACTCTTCCTCGCCACTAACGTCCTCATAATCACTCTCATTCTCCTCATCAGGAACAGCTCGGGTGGGCCCCAACCGAGCGCCAAACGCAGCACCAGGCGACGGAGTAATAACCGGTTGCGAAGCTTTGTTTGCTAGCTGCGCGAATGAGGGCGCTTGCTGCTGATTTGCAACGAATTGTCCAAACGGCGATGATGGCGCCGGTCCAGCCTGTTGTTTGACCGCGAATTGTCCGAATGGCGAGGCTCCAGCCTGCGGTTGATCCGCAAACTGTCCGAACAGTGATGCCGTGGATGTCGGAGGCGGTGGAACAGGGAAGCCAGGTGGTCTGACCGCAGCTTGAGGTTGCACCGCAGATGCCGCTGGTTGGCCGAAGGAAGTTTGTCCAAACGAGACGGCCGGGCGATTCGCGAATGCCCCGAACGGACTCGGCCCGGGCAGTCCTGATTGGCCGAATGCTGCGGTACCGCCTAATGGCGAAGGTGAAGATGTCAATGGTGGGCGGCCCAGGCCCGGGATACCAGCCTGCTGTCCAAGTCCGCCGCCAAATCCGAATTGAGGCGTTTGACCGAATCCAGCAAACGGGACACTTGCACTTACTCCTGTCCCGGCCTGCATCAACGACGGGACATTAGCGTATTGCGAGAACAGCGAAGGCGCGGAAGTTGCTGGAGCTGATGCCGGCGAACTCGACTCTCGAGCGGACCGTTGGCCGAACGATGGTATTGAAAAACCTCCCTTTGAACCTGCCAGTTGAGACGGGAGTTGAAACGCCTGTGCGGTTGGTAACATTGAACGCTGTTTTGCCGATAACTTTTCTTTCTCGTCAGCTGGCGGTGCCTCTAGTTCTGTAGCTTTCTCCTTCTCGCCGTCGGGTTCAGCGACAGATACCGGTGTAGGTTCTCGTGCGGGCTCCTTTGATTCAGGTGCAGCTGCCACAGTCTCCACCTCGGGCTCTGACGGTGCCGGCAATTCCGCCGATTCTTCAATGCCCTCATGTTCCTCATCACCACCGTCCTTCGCAATTGTAGGCTCGCTTGGGGTCTCCTCTGCCGCCTCAACGGCCTCAGTCTCCTGCCTGGTAGGCTCTAGCTGTGCTTCTGGCTCTCGTACAGATTCTGGTATGGTCTCTGGAGCTTCCTGTGGCTTCTCAATGACTTCATACCCTGGCTCTTCGGCCGTCACATCAATAACTCGTTGTTCGGTCCCCTCGGATTCGCCTTCAAGAGCAGCCTCATTTTCCGGAGGAGGAGCACGGACAGTAGACGTATCGACAGGCTCAGGCACTGCAACCACGGCCGTTGGCGGAGGGCCAGGAGGTGTTACCAGACTCGGCGCCGCAGCTGCGCTCTCGACAATCCGTTTATGCTGCTCCAGTAGCACATTCACGTCGGCAAGATTCTGCGCCACTCCATCACCCCAGACCACATTCCACGCCTTTAATTGTCCGACGTTGTTCAGGACCCACAAAACAGGCAACGCAGGCGCGTCTTCGACGCCCGGTTTGGGATTCAGAACACGGTCTGTTGCTGTGAGGTCAAGGCCCATGCCGACTGGTGACGTGTCCTTGTCTTGGTGAAACGGCAAACTGGCGCGTTTAGTGTCGTCAAGGAGGTAAAATGTGTGCTGCTCTGTCATGAGCGCGATATCGATAGACGGCGTGGATGCTAAAAGTATTAAATACGGCAGCTTATCTCGGTTCCAATTGCGGATAACGATGGAGTACCACCAGCCCTCGCGGAAGGTTAGGCCGAAGGGCGGACATGAGTCGAATATTTTGGAGTATGTGAACTTGTTGGGCTCGCGAGTGATGACGAACAATTCATAGTCGTGGACTTTTGGCGCGGGTGGTTTGGAGTATATGACGAGAAATCTATGCCGTTCGATCCATGACACAAAGATCACTGTCAATTATCAACTTTAGTACTCGAAAAATGGATCGCACTCGGGAAGATAAGCATACCAAATTTGTCTTCTACATCAGGCGCAGGGTCGACGTGGCCGAGGGTCTCTCCGGCAATGGTGTACTCGGTCAAGACGCCTTCAGTATTACCGACAATAATCTGCTGTCCGTTCGACGCCCAATCAACTGAGTTTGCAATCAGCAACCCTTATTTCCCCGCTGATATTTGTACTCTCGAATCAAACTTACAAGAAGCCGCGTTGCCGCCGTCCGACATCCTAGTTGACGAACCACTCGGCAAATCGATAAGGTACACGATCCGATTGCCAGCCAACACAGCTATGCTCTTGCCATTCTTTGGGTTGGGCTTAATATCCAGCAGTGGCCCTTTCCTGAAGAACCCTCGCGGCTTTGCCCCTTCTTGGCGCAAATCGTCGACCAAGTACCACGCCGTGCCGCCCGCCTGGCCGACGACCACGAGATGTTGCTCGTCGGATGTAAATGACAAAAATTGCAAGGGCTCGGGAATGTAGTGTACAAGGCCCCGAAGCGTTTTGTCTTGATCGGAAAATTTCTGGCGTAGAGACGATGTGGAGCCCACGACAAAGCCTATTCCTGATAAATATGTCTGCAAACTTGGCTACCGAATGTTGAGAGACATACCTCCCGTAACTGCAACAGTATATAATCCCCGTCCATTTGCAATACTAAGTAAATTCGACGAACTAGCCGGATTCTCAATCGGACTCTCAAGCGTCAAAAGCGCATCCTTGCCAAGTGCCATAAACCCGAAATTCTGGTCATGCCCACGTCAGTCGCAATGTCCACCACAATACAGTATCCAAGCAACGATAACAACAGATCGAAACTCGAGATCGACATTTAACGAGACTGGCCACGTACCTCGGTCTCCTCCTCAGGCAACTCGACAGTAACGATTTCCGGAGCCGCCGACATCCTGTCGCGCTGGTAATCTCAGCTCGCAAGCCGCAAATCAAGATCAATACGGTCCAGAAAGTTAACAGTCCAATCCAAAAGTTCTGTAACACAAACGGGTTTATGTGTTTGCTGCGAATTCGATTGTCGAGGCCGATCGCACGTCTGCGATGAAATGTTAGGTGTGGACCTCTCCGGGCCCTAACCCGCATAAGTGTGGAAAGTGGTTCTGGGATAACGGGTTAGTACTTCGCAGTGATGCTCGGGCACGCACAAGCCGTGGCCCTCATCCTGGGTCTGCCTACCAACCCAGCACCGCGGAGCAGTAGCAAATTTGAATGTTACTGCATCTTTTTGAATCTCGATCTCACTACAGTGATCGTATACAAAGTTGATACGATGGTATGCCTTACGAGCGGCGAGGAATGGAGGTAAGAACAGGTTTAACGAGGCGATTTAAGGAGAGACGGAAGAACTAGGTTACGGAAGCGTACTTAGAAAGGCGTGTTAAAGGGATAAACCTTTTAATATTACCGGTTAAAATTTAAAAACTTACACGTTTTATAATTTTTTTTTCCTAACTTATGATGTAAATAGCCGGAAGAAGCGTTCTCAGAAATCTAAATTAAAGGAATAAGCCCTCTCATATTACGGGTTAAAAAGCTATATATATTATAAATTCATAATTATTTTTAACACTGATTATATTATAAGTAATCTAAGTAACTTGGCCCACAAATTTTAATCGATTTATATCCGGATTAATAATAACGCTTAAGACGAGCGTAATTCCCAAGGCGACCTTTCAATAAGAGGGGCCAACTTTGGAAGACTAATTTCCGGAGCCTGGTGGCTTATTCCTTAATAACTCGTAATAACTATGCCGTCCGAGAATATAAATACGTATCTCCACGAATCGATCGAATAAACACCCTTCCTCATTCGTCAAAATCACGAAGTCGCTTTGCCTCTCGTGCCTGTGGCCTACACAGTGACCTCTTCAATGATCCTGGTCGCTCTGCTGCCGGCCGACGATCCAACTTGGAGCGGTGGAAGTCAATGATCAAGCCCCGTCCCAGCTCGGCGTTCCATAGTATATTGTCAGCCGAAGATCTTGGTGCATGACCCCTAAAGCGTGGATTTCCTTCTTGGACCTTGAAATCTCTCGGCGAAGCATCCACCATTGCTCGAGTTTTGCTGTACTTTCACCTCCCCAAGCCATGAGTAGCATGTGGCGAATCTCTCCTGCTCCGTGAAATTTGATTGTTCCAAGAAAGACAGGGACAGCGGAACCCTGTGCTTTCCCTAGGACTTGGTATATCTCCGCTTCGCGCGAGACCTCCTTCCAGAGTCCAGATGCCGTTCCCTTTCCGACGACAGTATACCTATACGCAGCACAAGTGAGTTTAAACGGCGCCCCGTACGCCCCACAAACTCCAAGCGGTGTGCAATTGCGGTCGAGGTTTTCGTCCAGTCGCCGTTTCAGCAGTTGCACCAAGATCTCTGCATTGATAGGGTGTCGAATGCCATCTCGACCTTGTCGGTGTAGCTTCACATTTGGGCAACAGTCATCCAAGTTGCCACCCTGCTGAAGGCCAAGCAGACACCGTTGGGTGCAAAACTGTGCGTCATGTTGCCGATACCGGATGCTCCGGTCATTTCTACTGTCCGTTAGACGAGCTGATCCTTGGGTAGGCGGGGAAGATGTGACCTGACTGAAGCCCCGCTTCCGCCCTGACGCCGCTTGGTTCGAATCGGAGTCTGATGAGTCCATCGACTCGGCGCGGTGCATTAGATCTGAGGGCGCACAGCCAGCTTGAGACCGTGTAGGCACTCGCCGGCCCTTTGCTGTAGGAGATTCCGCAGCGGATGGGGATGGCAGATACTCAGAACCTGTATATTCAGAGCTCGTATACTCAGAGCCAGTATACCCCGAATCTGGGGGGGGGGGGGGGGGGGGGGGGGGGGGGTCTGCTGCGATTCAGCCTCGGGGATCTGAGAACGCGTGTGATCAAAGCTTGTCTTCCATATATGCAGCCGTGACCGTGCAGCATTCCGCCACTCCTGGTCACGAGGAGGTGAGCGAAAACTCATTAAGCAGAGGCACAACACTCTGGAAATGGCTGTTTTTGGCTGCTGGAAACTCTGCTCATCCTCCCCATTCACTTCCATGTTGGGTTCGCAGAGATAGTAGTAAAGTGTGCTTGGATCGTCGTAGGGAACACGCAGAAGAACCAGAGCAAGCCCAATTGTCACATAGGAATATTCGAGTCCTTCCTGGATCACAGTCATCCGCGAATTGCTCGCATGGCAAGGGATTTCTTGGCAATTCCTGCGTCATCAGTACCGTCCGAGAGGATATTCTCTGTTAGCGGCAATCTCATTACCGCCAACCGAACTCGACTTGGAGAGAAGACTATCGAAGCATCGATGTGTCTTAAGAGCTGGGGCTGGGCTGTAGGAGTTGACGACGGAGACAATTATTGGAAGAAGACGTCGAGGCCGCTCTTCTGGTTCTCGACGACTAGATTGTACAGGTTGTTATGTGGCGTCGTAATATGATTCTGCATTAGGTTTTGTTACTGTAGCTTGGACTTGAGTTTACTTGACTTGACTTCGCTCGCAATCGACCTGAGTTGGCTTAGCTTCACTCGACTTCACTTCGGATTCACCGCACTCGACTCGGGATTTGCTCAGGGGTTGACTTCAACTCGACCTGACTTTGGGTTTCAAGTGAAGTGAACTCGCCCTAGGTACGAAAACATCGATTGCGATGATAGGGAATAGAATTTGATTGTGTCCCGAGAGTCGACGTCGGCGAAAATAAAGGACACAGCCGAGCCAGGTGTTGCAGAACCAGAGTGCCGATGCTATCAGCCAGAGCGGTAGCGGATCGTACACCGAGACGAGGAAGGGCTATCCACAATCAGTAGTGTGACACTGAGACCGAGTTAGTTATCGGGAGGATCCGGAACGGGGCTGTGGAACGAGCCGGGAGAGGTTAGAAGAGCAAAAGGGGCAGCAATCTAGCATAGGAACATCGTGCGGCTCGTGGTCGGGAAGGGGGCCACGAACCCTGTCGGAACGCAGTCCAGAGTAGACCCGGAACCTCCCAACCGGTCGTCGGCTGCCTGCAACAATATTCTCCCCCCGGGGAACAGCCCGAATTGTCCCGCACGAACAAAGAAAAGCGGGCAAAAGGGCGCGTGCCTCCCCCGCATTCTGCTCGGGTGGGCATCGCTACGCCGCCCCTGAACGCCATCTGCCCCGGTTCCAATCCTCGGAGGCCCTTTTTTCCGCGATCACGGCCTTAGTGTTTGGACGTTATTCATCGTCTAATGGTACTCCCATTATACCCAAAAAGAATCAGGTAACGTTAAATGGAGCTCCCATTACACTTATTAATAAAGTTTAACTCCAGCGCATCTTGGAAATATTACCTCCCGTTCAGGGGGTCTGAACCGGGCGACTGGGCGACATAGAGTTTTGTCCATAGTAATAAGCCGGTAAGGGCTAATCTGGACCAGGGGGGTGGTTTACGGTCGGTGGACCCAGTGCGTGAAGTAGTATGAGCCATATGGTAGTATGTATTACCATATATGATATCGTACCATATGGGTTTGATATGATATTGATATGAGTCTGCACGAACCCATATGATAATGGCTTTTTGTGAAATGACCATATATGACCATATATGACTTCGAAACCCTTGCCCTTATCTGTGATTGAATCGTAAAAGATACCTTGATTTTGAGGCTATGAAGATGAAAAAAGCCAGCTAATACAGCAAACTATATATCCAACGTGATTATCAATCTCAACAGCGCACATTCATAGCAATCAATATTAGGGCTGCTCCGAATATTCGCATTTGCGAATATTATTCGGCGAATAATTATTCGCACCATTTTGCGTTGCGAATAACGAATAACGAATATTATTCGCAGGATGTCCGCGCAACGAATAAAATTGCGAATATTATTCGCCGAATATTCGTTATTCGCATATTTATTCGCATTAAAGTGCTCATAGTTTATTACGGTTCCAACACAAGAAGAAGCAAAGGCATTAAGGCACAAAACAACAAGCAAGTGAAAGGCGGAGGCATAAACTGCAAAACGAAAGCTGCATACCACGAAACGCAGGACTGACGCACTGTAATATGTACCTGGTACAAGCAACCTCTCACTAGGTCACAGAGCAAGAAAAGTGCGCAGCTCGCTATCAATTTACTCCTTACATCACATTGAGCTGGAAGGCTGTAAGTGGCCATATTGGCTCTTGAAACTGTGAATTAAATTTATTAGGGGGTATCCCCTGAGCACGTGATTAGATGCGAATATTCTTCGCCGAAGAAATTACGAATATTATTGCGAATATTCGTATTCGGAGCAGCCCTAATCAATATACATATATTCGCCAAAATGACTTCACAGGCCTCTGACATGCTCTCGCAATTTGACGGCGAGTTATTGGAGATCCCTGTTTCACCGATTAATCGACGACCGTCGTCTCCTTCTGTAGCTACGTCAATAGCTACAACTACGAAATCCAGGCGGTATTCTAAAGTTTGGCTCCACACGCCTGTAGGCCCCAACGAGGTTATTCTTAACAAGGAGGGCCAGCCAATTTGGCGCTGTAAATATTGCTCAACCGAATATCAAGAATCTGGCGGAACAACCGCCATTGCGAATCACTTGACCCAGCACATCACAATGTCAACATATACTCTGCTCAAGAAGCTCGAACTACCTTGATGCAAGCCAATATTGCCGACGCCTTTAAGAACGCCCGACAAACTCCTGACTACAAACGTCGCTGCCTCTCTCGTGGCGCTACTCGGGAATTAGACCCCGATCTCGTCGAACAACTATACGTAAGATGGATACAATCTGTGGCATCCCATTTCGCATGGCTACATTACCAGAATTTAGGACCTTACTTCATTATCTGAATCCAGAGATTGATAATTGGCTACCTAATTCTATAGCAACAATACGGACCTGGACGTTGCGGAACTACAAAGCTCAAAAGGAACTTGTCAAAAGTGAAATTCAACTGGCACTCTCTAAGATTCACTTTACAGTAGATATTTGGACTTCCCCAAATTCTCTTGCGATTCTTGGTATAATTACACACTATATATCGGAGTCTGGCCAACTACAACACTCCGTTCTGGCCATAAAAGAGCTAGATGGCAACCATTCAGGGGAGAATCTAGCAGCATGCATAATGAGTGTCATCAGTGATTATGGTATTGCTACAAAAGTTGGATACTTTATGATGGATAATGCAAGCAACAATGATACAATGATGCAAGCTCTTTCAAAATGTTCGCAAAAGCTCTTTCGTCTACTTTTATCACCAACTGATTTAACTTAGTGCTTTCCGATCAATATGAAATCACATACAACCCTCAACATTACAGACTTCGTTGTAATGGTCATATTATCAACTTGGCAGCTCAGTCCTTCTTATTTGCTACCGACCCTGAAGCTCATGCTTTAGAGAATAATACAGGTATATTGACAACACCTACAGAACTAGAAATGCAACAATGGCGACAAAAGGGACCTCTAGGCAAGTCGTAGTGTATATTCAGCGGAGCACACAACGGTTAGCCAATTTTAGAGAGATTAGTGGTGACCGTAATCTTGTACGAGATAATTCTACACTATGGAACTTTTGGTAAATGATGATTAGTACTGCAAAGAAGCTTAAGACAGCTATCACCAAATTTGTCATCAATATTGAGAGAATGAGGAGGACTTAAAAAGATTGGTAAGATTTGCAACAGATTCAAGGCTTCCTTTTATTCTTCTATGATGCTACATTGATAACAGAAGGATGTAGCGCTACTATTGATAGGGTGCTACAAACAATGGACTTCTTACTTGAATAGTTTGAGACAGCAAAGTGTACCCACATTAATGATCCTTTTATGAGTCCTTGCTGCGACTCTGGTTGGGATAAGTTGGATAAGAACTATAGTTTGACGGAGAGATCACTAGTGTATATTGCAGCTTTAGTATTGTCTCCGCCGTGGAAATGGGATTATCTGGCCTAAAGAGTGGCAAGGACCCTGCGGGAGCAAATGCTTGACTTCTGGATTACAGAATATAAGTCCACTGCAATCTCAGTTCCTACTCAGTCGTCGGAACCAGCTAGTCAGACCGAGAACGCCTTTCAGAAGTGAACTGAGAAGAAGGAAAAATCTAGCCTTGATCAGGACGAATATACGAAGTATCTGCTTGCTCCAGTGTTGCGAGAGGTGAAGATCCGCGACCGTGGTGGTTAGAACCTACTCAGAGGAAGCGCAATCGGGGTGGTTAGAATCTACCCAAAGAGGAAGTCTTACACAGCGCTCTCTATCATGGCTATAGATACTTTTGTCAATTCTTGCGATGTCAGCAGAGCCTGAGCGCTTGTTTACCGACTATAGGAATCGACTCGGGATCGAGAGTATTGAGGTAATTGAGTGCCTCAAATCGTGGTTGGGGAAAGATAGTACGGTAGCTTTTGCTGGTAGTGCTGTCGATACAAGCTTGTCTTACACGAATGAAGAGAATTGTGAAGGTGGATTTCTTTCAGTCCGGCGTAATATATATATGACAGAGCATTTCTTTTCAAGTATCAAAATTGTATATATTGATCGCAATTTAGATTGGTCATATCTATTACCATATGATATCATATGATTTGTTATATGAACTCATATAATGATAATATCACACTACTGCACACACTGAAATAGCTTCCTCACCAAGGCCTGGATCGATCGATTTTCTGTCGGTAGTGAGAAAAATATCCAGGACAAGACGAAACAGTTTACAACCCATTGTCACTCAAGAAGTTAGTAATAACCTGGAACGCCCCGGTAGCGTTGTAATGAAGAAAGAGCTGATGACTAGCCCCGGGGTGAACATAAGGCACATATTTTGCATTCTTGTAATAAGTTCTCCCAGGCTCTTCCAAGAGTCCGGGGCAGTATCCATCACAGAAGATATAGTCATATTCACCGGTGATAGCCTAATTTGTAATATTAGCAAGCTTTGTAACGATAATTTATATTGGTGCCATAGGGAACATGAGGTGTACTGACCAGGACGGGACCCTTGAATGCGCTAGCGTCCGTAGGACCGCTGAGCAAAGAGAGGAACTCCGTTATAGCGAATGGTTGCTTTGCGGCCTCGGCATAATCAGCTATGACGGGATCGTAGTTGGGATACTTGAAATAGCTATTGAATATTAATACTTGTTCGCATTCAATTCGTTGTTTTGATTGAAGATCAACACTCACTTCCAGATCTGAGCATACTTATCAACCCAGGTCACATAGCCAGGGTCACGGTCGCCGTACAGAGCAGAGTTTTGTAGTGAAGCAACGCGTGGAACAAACGAGCGAAGCAGACCATTGACGTTGATGCCGGTCATGTTGAATCCGATCGCTGTTAAGATGACGGCATCCGCAATACTTGGATCCATTGCAATCGCTCCATGGGTTGCGTATGAACCAAATGAGAATCCAATCACCGCAATCTTTTTTGGCTTTCCTAAGCTTCCCGTGTAGAGACCATTTCTGACGAGTTTGGAGAGGCTTTGGAGCACAGATATGGCCTTGAAGATGGAATTGTCAAATCCTGAAACTCTGATTGAAGTTAGCTTTCCTCCATCAAAGTTCGATATTAGGGTCTAGCTTACTTGTCGGAAGCTCCAGTTCCAAGACGATCGTAGAAGAAGACCGAGTACCCCTGACTAATCGCATACTGGGCAAAGTTGTATTGACCTGGCTGGACAGGTGCATTCCAGTGGACGCGTGCTGGCCCGACACCATGCGTTGCAAGAATAACAGTCTTCTCCTTTCCGTTTTTGTTCTTAGGAGTGCAGAATGTCGCGGCAATGTTCACCGTAGCCGTTTGCGTCGACGGCGAAGCAAGGCCAACAGGTGGGGAATTGTCAACGCCAGCACGGGTAGTCAAAATATCTAAGAAGTTGTTGAGCCCGTAGTCATCACCCCACCTAGTGGCATTGAAAGCCACATTGGTGTATTCAATGTCCACCGGGATCATGTAGTCGTTGCAGACAGCGTTGGGCGGGTAGTATGGCTGCGTCAAGCTCTTGTAAAAACAGCTAGGAGTAGCAATTTGGGAACATGCCTGATCCCCAGCTACTGACTTCAACGAGCACATAACGGCCAGGGCCATTGTCATATTGTTCCGTAAGGTCTTCATTCTGACGCTTGTTGCAAGACTCGCCTTAGAATCAATAAGATCAGGCTAGAAAAACGAATCTATATGATCGGTGAGGAGAGAAAAGGAGAGATAGAACATTGAGCATGGTGGAACGAGGCCCATTTATAGTGGTGCTGGACATCTTGCTGCGCAAGCAAGCTGATTTGGAATCAGGATGGAGATTAAGCTGAGGGATAATTTGATTATCCAAAAGCTGAGCTTCAGCTCCGGCAATCTTAGCTTCTCCCGTGCGAAATGTGCGAAATGTTGACTCGGAGCTGTCAACAGGGCGGACGCTAAACCCTTCTGGGCAGGCGCTCTGTTGCAAGGAGCTGTCAACAGGGCGGGACGCTAAACCCTTCTGGGCAGGCGCTCGACCCAAAGACGCTAAACCCTTCTTGGGAGGCGCTAGACCCAGGGGCCTAAACCCTTCTGGGCAGGCGTTCTGTTGACTCGGAGCTGTCAACAGGGCGGACGCTAAACCCTTCTTAGAAGGCGCTAGACCCAATTGGACCGGCCCCTGAGCTGAGATGACACTGCGCCCCTGAAAGGAGTTACTGGCATAGTATTACTGGTAGTCTTGCTTGGAGATTGAAGGCAATCTACATTACTACCAAAGAGAACGGAGCTTCAGTAGAGTCAGTGTCCAAGATGTTCACCTTATTCAAGCGTACGCAGTTTTTTTCCTGTCTGCACTTGGTGTCATGGACACATTTGCGTTCTTCTTCTACCACCAAGGTAACGAACACCTCCCTGTGGCATGGATCCTGGTATTCCTAAGACATCGATTCGTTACCGTCCCATGTCCTCAATGCTAATCTAATTTCGCCCCCGGCGAAGTGACATCCACCGCTCGCTCTTCGCACTTATTGTTTTTACCGCAGCACAATTCTACCGGCCTTTCGCCTCAATGACGCCTTTATTCAGCTTCTACTTCCTCCTCTTCGCTCTCGGGCTTGTTTTCACAGCTTCTCTGGGCTGGGAGATAGGCGGCACCGTGCTGGGTCAGGACTGCGCCCCTCCAATGGCAGGCTGGGTTAACGTGTCGAAAAGTTTGCAAGCTGCTAAAAGCAGTATTCGGATTAAGTGCCTCCGCTTCAGCCTCGGACTTTATCTCTCTCTTTCAGATAAAACTGACTTCCCCTCCGGCACAGGCCCGGCGTCAAATTAGTCGTCCAGAAGTGTCCAATATCGCATATATGCCCATCACTGAAAGCGAAGGAAATGAAAGATTTCTCTAGGATGACACAGACTTCCAATGATATTACTAGACCGAAGGCCGGAGTGAAGTCGAGACTGACAATGAGCGGATTCAATTTTACATCGAATGGGCAGGGGGAAACTGGCAGTGAAATGAAATAACACCAATCGCTGCACCGTGGAATGCTGAAGTCGAAATGGAATCTATTCAAATATCGTAGACTACGGGACGGAAAATGATCATGTGTTACTTTAGAGTCAAATCAATACGGAGAGAGAAAGTAAGAGAGAAATGAAACAACTGTCCATGCTCCACGGCTCTAGTTCCCTTTGCAATTATTATGCACTATCTCGTCTCAAGGCTAATTTCCGATGCAAGTCCGCAAATCTCTTGACTGGCACAACCGTGCACCTAAAATCTCTCACGGTATATCCCATTTCAAACATCGCGCGGCCTAATGTGCTATCTAAAAAGCGGTGCATAGGTTTGCCCTGGCCACAAGCAGATCCTGTCAGAGCAACCCAATACAACGGGCCAAGCATATCACCCCAAGTGCCACCGATGTCAGTGTGTTTGAGTGCGGAAATGAGCGCCTGAGTCAAGTTCTCGGAAACATCGGTAAACGACGAAAGTTTGTGAACAAACACGCGGAGGGTTATAAGGGAGGCAAGGCGTATGGATTCGTAAATGTAGGCACTCTTGGTTCGAGCAAGAGCTGAAACGGAAAGGCTGTTGTGATTGGAAGCATCTTTCGAAATACCTGCATAAATTCTCGCAGCAGGCGGAAAGGACTCAAGCTCGGTTCGTAACGATGTCAGCCTCGGTCCTAGAATTTCATTGCTTTCAGGAGTGGCTGAGGCACTGCCGAGAAATATCTCGATAAGATCTCGCGTGAGAATGAGAATTCTTAGTATTTGGGGAGTGTAGCGCTTTGACTGACGGAGAGACTGGAAATTCTCGGTTGGGCAGTACAAAGGGCATTCTTGAAGCAGGATATTGCTTTCAGGTGCTGTGCATATCTCTTCAAAATCGCTAAGATAGATTATGCTAGGATAGGCGCCAGACAGAGCGCAGATCAAGAAATGCTGCCTGTTCCGAACCTCAGCTTCAAATTCAAAAATCAACCAGAAAAAGGAGGTGCTTACATGACGAGGAACTTGCGCAGTATTTGCTCGAAACCGTCATTGGTCAGCGTATTCAGCCCATTCCTGTGCGTTACTATAGCCTCTAACCCCGCAGAATGAGCTCCTACTTCAATTGGAGCCCCGTCTGACCCGAAAGCCTGTTCCCCTATGTTAATAGGTATTCCATAACGCCAGCTTCCACAGTGGGACAAAAGAAGAGCATCTTACCCAGATCCCACTAGTAAGAAAGGCTATGGAGGCCATAGTCCCAGATTGAGTAGCAGTTGCAAGGCTTGTGAGAGTCTTGTTGACGTAAGTGATAGAGGCTTGTTTCATCGTTAGAGCGACGGTATGATCAAACCAACCTCGGACAGACGCCAAAAAGGCATATGCCATGTACAGCACAGCCATGCAGAGGGCCGGGTTGCTAACCATCTCAGGGAAAACGACCGACTTGATCGGATTAGGAAGACAAAACGTTAGAGCTGAATCCCCCGTTAGATTCAGTGTAAACTTTCTTGCCACGCGGGGGCGGCTAGAGTTCTTACCATATGCTTTCACAATATTAATTTCAGCTATCTGATCCTCCTTAAGACTGTAGCTTAGCCCCGGCATGCTATGAAATGGATCAAATTCTCCCTGCCCAAGATCGGCGATGAACGACGGAGACACGATTTGAAGAGCCAGACCGCGCTCATGGCTTTCGAAGAATATAGAATTAAAGTCAATTGGTCTTTCGCGGCCGCATCTAAGGCAGAACTGATAACTAATAGGAAGATTGGCCATTTCTTCATTTAATAGCGGACTAAGCACTTCCATTGGCTGAGAAGGAGGTTGTAGACACCCACATATGTCGTCTTCGTCCTCAGACTTCGACTTTGCGCTGATTCGCTGTTTCTGCCTCGTAGTAGCCGTTGAAAGTAACCAACCTTGCCGTTGGCGCCGCCGGTATTCTGTCATTGCATGAGAGCGCACTACACGCCGCTCCTGGGCGGTACTGCTTGTGCCCGACACAAACCGGAATACCAAAGGGGGAAGGCGCTCATTAGACATGGTTGTACTTATTTTTGTTGAGGGTAGAATGAGAAAAGAAATGCGCGCTTTATCATCGGCGGTCTTCGCCTCTCAGCAGCCGGGTTAATAGACACAGCTTGATCAAGATATGCAACATCGCATTCAGCCGCAGTAGGCCATTGTCTCAGTTGTAGTTTGTCGTAGGGCTGAGGAAGAAGAAGCTGATTGATTGGTCAGAGGACGCCTCGAGCTAAACTGTTTAGAGTAGGCGCTCATTCGAACATTGTGATTGTCCGGTCCTCTGCAGTAACAAGGGCTATATAAGAGTACTAACATTTCTCGAATCGGATTGAAGACTGGGCTCAGTTGACAGCCGTCTTTACGTTTGAGTATGTCCTGGGAGTAGCACCTTTATTTATATACGCAGCTACTAACTGTTTGATATAGACAATAAACATTGAATAGCCTTTTAGCTTGAAAGGATTGTTGAAGATGGCTGCCCCAACCTCATTTTCTAACCGGACCGCAATTGTAACGGGCGCTGCTGGCTCCATAGGCAAACCTCTTTGCTTTGCTCTTGCACGAGCTGGAGCTAATGTTGTCGCGAATGATTACGGCTGTTCATCTGCAGGTGGTGGGTCGTCCGCCATCGTCGAGGATCTTGCTAAGGAACTAAGGGCAGCCGGCCTTTCTGCTATCGCCGACACGCACGACATATCCACGGATGCTGAAAAGATCGTGGACTTAGCAATCAAGACCTTCGGACGGATTGACATTTTAATCAATAACGCCGGCATCATAATCTATGGCTCCATTGAAGATCAGTCCATTAGTGCTTTCCGGAAAGTATTTGAAGTCAATGCTTTGGGCGCCATGGCACTCATTCATTACGCGTGGCCCCACATGAAAAGACAGAAGTATGGGAGGGTCGTGAACTTCTCGTCAGATTCTGTCTTCGGAATGCCCTACAGTAGCACCTACGTGTTAGCGCGCGGCGCGATGCTTGGTGTGACAAAGTCTCTCGCGATAGAAGGTAAAGCCGACAACATTTTAGTTAACTCAGTCGGGCCTTGTGCTTTCTCACGGATGGTTGCGGATGTCATTGGGGATCTGCCGCCGGACCATCAGGAGGCCTTCAAAGCGACGTATAGCGGCGAATCAAATGCACCGGCAATTCTAGCGCTGGCAAGTGAGAAGAATAAATACACGGGACAGACGTGGGTTTCGGGAGGTTGGGCTATGGGCAGGACCGCAATAATGTCGATTCAGGAGATCAAGGGACTGAAGACAGTCGATGAGGTTTTGAAAGGCATGGAGGTGTTGATGGACAAGGAGAGAGAATCCATTGAGCCGCAATCCATCGAGGATTATCTTTCTTTCCGTAGTCAGGCGTGAGTAGGCTGTGGTAATCGAATGATGTTGTCTTGAATCCTTTGGTTGGAATAATATGACGAGAGTCTTTCTCTTAGCAGCAAGCTCTCACATTTACTGCTGAGCCGCTCAGATGACGAATGAGAATGCGTTAGCGCGAAGGAATCATTAAACTTGAGCGAGATCTAGCGGATTGCTTACTGAACACCGGTCATTACAAACGGCTAATTTGCCATTCCAAAGGCTCTTCGTTTCGTAAGCGGGCTCTGATGTGACTTAGCTGACCAGTCGCAGGAATGTAATTACCTTGACAGTATTGATCAAGCAGTGGTCTCTCAGACTGTTGATGGCTCCTACTGGAAACAGCGGCGGCAGATTATGCTAAATGTAAGACAAGAAAGTTGAGACACATGTTAAGAAAGCCAGGGTCAAATATGTGGTACGTACGTAACGTACCGGATGTTGTGTAGGCATCGAGCCATCGGAAAATGTCAACTGTACGCCATCACGATCTCCATTTGCTTGCTAAGTCATTGTTATGGTTGACTAAACCAAGCGCGATCATTGCTACTTACCTTAAGAGGCGCAATTGCACTAATGTTCTGCGTCCGTGTGAAATGATCCAATCGATTCAGATCTCAGTTTGCTCTTGTATCATTTCAGTTTGCTCTTGTCTCATTTCAGTTTGGGCTTGTCTCATTTCATCTACGACTCGAAGTATCTCTCGAAGAGGATCACCACCTTTTCATTAGAACACTTAGTAGGTTCTGTTATGCTCTACATGATAACTTACGTGTTTCCCTAATCTTGTCCATTCACGGCCACTAAATAACGGGTGGCATCAAGCATTTCTTGAAGAGTTGGACGACTGTCACTTTTAATCCTCCTTCTTAAAATCTAGCCATTAGCATCGAATTATACCTCCACAGAAAAATTATGCCACACTGACCGTCACGGAGAGTACGCAATGGACCCTAATGGCATAAAGGGTGACAGCCATGCGACTCGAGCGACCACTTTGGAATCGTGCGTTTGGTCGTCTTGGAAGACCGACACAGCTTTGTCGTGCCCGGCATACTTGTCGAAGAATGCTATGAAAGCTTGTCTCAATTCCCCGTTGTGTATTTAATCCGGTATGTAAAGCGACTGATAGTGCTGTTCTGTGCTCAATGATCTTCCTTAGGTGTTCTGCTCCAAACCAGCCCTTGTATCCTGAGAATATATACTGTTGGTAGACCTCGACAATAGAATTTGTCACTTTGTACAACCCACCAGCTAGTAACCTATTCATTGTCAGTAATGTTTTGGGTATAAACTTGGTGCTAGCAACTGTACTTTTGAATGGTCATATGTAATAAGATAATAAGATAACCCAGAAACAGTCTCTCGAGTCTAGATGGAATTAGATGAACGATGAATCGCTGGACACCTGTTAAAGATGTGGTCTTGTTGTATTGACCAAGAAATATAAGTCCCTGCGAGTGACAGTAGATGTTTCTCGAACCGAGTAACAGAATTAACATGCGTCCTAGTGTTAATCTCCGGCGCGAAAATAGACCACAATGCGCTCGCAGCAGCCAAATCCTGCTCAGACGGAGGTTCCTGAGGCCGTCGCGGCATCTTTGCCGGTACAGAATCACGCAACGATGGTGGATTGGCATGTCGATGCTGCTGAACGTCGGCGCCAGCGTCACCAACACCTTCGGACCACTCATCCTCAACGGGCTCGGGTACGACAAATACACCACGAGCCTGCTCAACATGCCCTTTGCTGCCATCCAGCTCCTCGTCATCCTGCTCGCCAGCTACCTCGCTCAGAAAGCCCATGTCAAGCGTGTCATTCTAGCCGCGTTTATGCTACCTGTGGTGGCGGGGCTCGCCGTCCTCTTCCACGCACTCACTCCGTCCAAGGCGCTCTAATAGCAGGGTACTACTTGCTCGCCTTCCTCTTCGGCGGCAACCCGCTTATCGTCACCTGGATCGTCGGCAACACCGCGGGCACGACCAAGAAATCCACTATCATGAGTCTCTACAACGGGCCAGCTCGGCGGGCAACATTGTCGGACCGCTGCTGTTCAACAAGAAAGACGCTCCCACCTATCACCCGGCTTACGCGCCTGTCTGGGTATGTTTATCGCGCTAGTCGCGGTCGTACTCATCGAATTGGCCAACCTAGTCTTCCTGAACAAGTTGCAGGAGCGTAAGCGCGTCAAGAATGGCAAGCAGGCAAAGATGGTCGACCCCTCCATGCAGGATCACTACCATTCCCTCGAAGAGGAGAACGTGGAGGCTCAGAATCGGCTTGGTGACAATGCATTTTTGGATTTGACTGATCGCGAGAATGATGAATTTGTATATATTTACTGAGTATGGCATAAAGTATTGTATCACGACTGTGATAGTTGTTAGTTGGCTTTAGCTAGGCGTCAGGTGGTGTCTCTCTTCGAGAAATGGATATTCTTTCCTTCGTTAAGAGCGTATTGAACCATAGTGTTATAGAGTAGGGAGTTTGAGCGCCGATAGCAGACCAAAAATTGAAATATCCCATTATGTAGACCACAAAATATTTTGACAGCGCATTCCAGACTCGATTTTCTGGCATGGCCTTTAATCAAGGAATATCTTTCTGCTGTCAAGGCAGCTATCGAGGAAGACATTCCACTCTCGTCTATGACTACTAAGGAACTCCAGGCAGATAACGTTGCCAAAGAAGTGACCATTGGGCTTACCTTACTCTCACCATGTTCGATCGAGCTTTCGAGATGCTTACGTTTATTCGTACAGAGGTACACGGAGATCTCCGCGGATCGCCAGGCTGAGACGTTAGCCAAACACTATTCGACTACAATGTCGACTGACCAAGGAGAAGTCGATTCTGCAGTTGTGCAAGTTGCGTACGTCACTGAGACACAGTCCCATAGGACCAGATCGCTTGCCAATACCGGGTGCCCGAATAAGGGGCCCCCTGACCAGTTTCGGTTTGCTGTCGTGGGATCGATAAGGTTTTTAAATTACTTTCTAAACAGAATGATGGAAGTAATGATCCTTGTTTACAGATATTCATGTAGAGTAAACCAACCGTTCCTTTATAAAGTACATTTTTCGTATCGTAGGCCTTAATCCTGATATTCGCAGAAGCATACAGCGAACGAATTTCCTGCAGGGGTAGATGATGGAAACGAAGACGAACATGACGACCAGAAGCTTTAGAAATGAAAAGATGTACTCTCGGACGTAATGAGTTGGAGCTAAAACTTACATACTGCCGCAAAACCCGTTCAAGTCTACGTTCGCGAAACCCCGTAACAAAGAGTACGGCTAAGTAGGAAAAACCAGCGACGTGCCTGCCGGATAGCTTTCGGGTTAGGGCTTGAATGATAGCGGCGCATCCACTATATACAGGGACTTTTAGTGAAACCTACCGAAACACCACCCTTCTGACCACTCTACACAGTAACACGCCTCTACAATGCGCTCCCAACAGGAGATCGATATCTAAGACGATTCAATCGATGACCTCTTTCTTACGATTATACTAGAGTCCTTACAAAGGGAGGAGGGAAAGATGGCGGGGAACAAAAGACCACAGAGGAGAAGGGATTTGAACAAGAACGCGGGGCAACAGTACCTGGACCAGCTACTTAACTGTGGCCGCCCTGAACGCATTAAAGGCGCCTTAAGGATTTCTCGAATTACTTTTATATCCCCACACAACTGGCTTGTAAACCATGCCCAGTTGAAAGCCTCAATGCATGTTTCTGTGGAGCTGAAACTAGCAATCTTCCTACATATCGTCTCCCGGCCAGCTTCACAGAGAGATACTATGGAACGCTACTTTGTTGGAAACAGGGTAGTCAGCGAGTAAGCTACCTATAATCGATTTGAAACCAGACCTTAGCTAATTGGTAGTAGATCACATTTCATGAAGTTCTCGAATCGCTGCTTATCCTTTACCCCGCCTTTGTCAAACTCCCTGATCTTAATACTCCCCTCGCATCTCAAAATCTGACGACCCTCGATTTTATCCCTGGTTTAAAGATTGCCTAGGAGCTTTGGATGGTACACATATTGCCGCACATACTAGTCTGGACGAACAACCTAAATTTCGGAACCGCAATGGCATTTTGTCGCAGAACGTACTTGCTGTTTGTGACTTCGACCTGAATTTTGTATACGTTTTGCCTGGTTGGGAAGGCTCAGCGCACGACGGGCGAGTACTCTTAGATGCTCAGGCTTCCCAAGGCTTTATTACGCCTCCAGGCAAGTACTGGTTAGGTGAAGCTGGCTACGGAAATACTGAGTTTGTTTGTAATAGATGAAGCACAGGAGGGATTTTTCGGTAGGACGGGCGAGTGACTGGCTTCAATTTCACTATAGAGAACAAACTGAAGCTTACCGATCCCCATAGGGCATCGGGGTTGCCTTCTTATAGATCGACATAATGATAACCACACGGAGTCTTTCGCTAATGTCAATCTTGCATAAAGCGCTCCGACTCGTGTGACGTCAATCTTACGCGATGTCAATCTTATATTACAAGAATCCCAGTCACACAACGTGAATCCTTGCCCATGGGGATATCACATTTATGCCTATTACATTGTTCTTGCACCATATCGATCGGTGCGGTACCATTTGAAGGAGCAACGGCTGGCCAATTTAAAGTACTTCTCCATCTACCTTGTCTTCTTTTACATACTAATTTATATGGGAATTTATTAGGCCAGAGAATGCCAAGGAGCTGTTTAACCTCCGCCACGCCTCATTACGCAATGTTATTGAACGGATATTTGGAGTTATAAAGAGGAGATTTAAAATACTAGCGGTAATGGGGGAGTATTCAATTCAAACACAGGTTCAGCTAGTACTTGGCCTCCTTGGTCTCTTTAACTTTATTCGTCAAAGGGAAGGTGTTGAGTTGCTAGATGATATAAGTGACAATGCCGGAGATTTAACTCCTTCGACAACAAGGCCTCAATCTCAAGGCTCTAAAGCTATGAATGATTTTAGGGATAAGGTTGCTCAAGAAATGTGGGTAGCGTACTGTCAGCATATTGGAAGGGAGGTTTAAGTCAATATGACTTGGCCACAAATGTATATAAAAACACACTAAAACAAGACTCTTAAGCATCCAAAGAACCATACCCAAAGGCCCAAGCACCTTATTCATAAAGGATTTCAACACCTGCATGTCTTTCTAGCCACCGGTCTCTCCTAGCTACATCTTTAATACTAGTAAACATGCTTGATTCGGTCTCGTTTCAAGGCAATCTAAAGCCATATCCATATGCTCACTTGACAGTTTTCTAGAGTACTCCTCCTCTAAAAGATCAATAGCTTGTTGAAGTATGTTACGGCGAGAGCGAGCTAGCTGTGTTATAACCTTCTCCATTAACTGATATGAACCCCCTGTAAAATCTCCTTCTCGTCCTCCTTCTCTAACTTATCGTTATTAATTCGCCGGCGTTTTCGAAGAGGGCCTGAGGCCGAATAAGGAGAGGGAATAGCCAGAGGAGGAGGGAGCTCTAAGAAGAGGGTCGAGAAGCGGGAATCTGAAGGTCGATTTATTAGCGTAGTAGCGTAGCCACCAGTAGCCATTGCAGGGGCTTATAGCTCATCTAGAAGTTCGGTGAATTCAAGGACATTATAACGGTGCCATTTGCATGATTTTCGGTGCTGATTTGTTAGCAAATATAACCAAAAGAGTCCCTAGAAAACATACCTAAGCACTTCATCCCATGCCTCTGGAGATGCCGTAACACAACGAGTTTCTGGGTGAATCCCAAAGCCCAGACTGACTAGTCAACCACTTCCAATCTTTGTAATAAGACTTGTAATTTGACTCCTTGCTTTTTAACTTCTCGATCGATAAGACGCGATTGAATATTTGAAGGAGCTCTTGATCGGACGACCTCCAAAGCGTCTACCCAGGCCACTTGTTTGAACCCTGAATCGGCTCTTTTCCCACTTCAGACCTTATCCAAGAGAGTTGTAAACAGCCCTTCCTCCATTGTATAGGTCCATGCTAGCCTTGAAGGACACTGGACCTCTGTTTTCTGGCCTGCTTTGATAGGTCCAACCTCTGTAGACTCTGGTCCGGATTCGAAGGCAGAGGTGGTGGGTAGAGGAGTATCGAAAGGGTCTTCTGAATCAGAAGGAGGAGTATATTCGAAACGCTCTTCTGTCGGCAGTGGCGGGGGAGGGGAAGAGACAGTAATTGCATCTTCTTCAAGAGGCTCGTGGCGGGGGAGGGGAAGAGACAGTAATTGCATCTTCTTCAAGAGGCTCGATAAACTGTGAAGGCCGACTTCTCTTATTAGCACGATCCATTTCAAAAATATCAAATATTGATACGAAAGAGAAATCAGAGGGAGATATCAAATATTGATACGAAAGAGAAATCAGAGGGAGAAAATTAGCGTGTAAAGCCTTTTAGTATAAATTACTGGAGTCGCGTTACGCGCTTGTAGGCTCTCGCTAAATTATATTCTTTTTAACGCGTAAATTTCGTGGCTGATCCGGTTCACGTGCGGATTCAAATGGGAGCCCCAATGGGAGCCCCATTTACACCTTATAAATGGGACCTCCATTAGAAGGAAATAATGGCCCCACCCTAATCCCATTTAATTTAAATGGTCCATCCATTTAAAAAAGAATCAGGCCCTTAGTTATTTGTATGGACCATTTAAAAAAGAATCAGGCCCTTAGTTATTTGTAGCATGTTGTTTATGCAAAATTGTCAGATGTACGTCATCCCGGACGATAATTCGACGAACTAGCCGGATTCTCAATCGGACTCTCAAGCGTCAAAAGCGCATCCTTGCCAAGTGCCATGAACCCCAAAATCCTGGTCATGCCCACGTCAGTCGTAATGTCCACCACAATACAGTATCCAGGCAACGATAACAACAGATCGAATCTCGAGATCCGACATTTAACGAGATTGGCTACGTACCTCGGTCTCCTCCTCAGGCAACTCGACAGTAACGATTTCCGGAGCCGGCGCCATCCTGTCGCGTGATGATCTCAGCTCGCAAGCCGCAAATAAAGATTAATGCGGTCCAGAAAATTAACAGTCCAATCCAAAAAGTTCTGTAACACAAACGGGTTTATGCGTTTGCTGCGATTGTCGTGGCCGATCGCACGTCTGCGAAGAAATTATAGTTGAGGTGAGGACCTCTCCTGGCCCTAACCCGCATAAGTGTGGAAAGTAGCTCTGGGATAACGGATTAGTACTTCGCAGTGATGCTCGGGCACGCACAAGCTGTGGCCCTTATCCTGGACCGCCTACCTGACAGGCCAGCACCGCGGAGATGTAGAAAATTTAACTGCATCTCTTTTGAATCTCGATCTCACTACTCCTCTTTAACGAGTGATGTCCGAAGCAGCGGAAGCGCGTCTGCGGGTTAGGGTGGAAATGGTATGAAACAGGTCTAACTTTGCAACGCATTAGGCAAGACATATATTACCGAGCGGGGAAGATTAAACAGCACGTCATAGTTTAGAATCGAGAGGGTATGTAAAGAGTTATACACAACTATGATTTTAAGCAAATCAATAATTGCAGAGACGTAAGTTAAGCAGACTTAGGCAAAATACTGGCTAAATACGGATGCAGTCAACTTCCCAAATGCATTGTTATATTCAATCGCAGCAATCATTACCATTACTGCCGCTACTCTGCAAGGACACGATTCGAAACCATCGATTGCGATGATAGGGAATAGAATTTGATTGTGTCCCGAGAGTCGACGTCGGCGAAAATAAAGGACACAGCCGAGCCAGGTGTTGCAGAACCAGAGTGCCGATGCTATCAGCCAGAGCGGTAGCGGATCGTACACCGAGACGAGGAAGGGCTATCCACAATCAGTAGTGTGACACTGAGACCGAGTTAGTTATCGGGAGGATCCGGAACGGGGCTGTGGAACGAGCCGGGAGAGGTTAGAAGAGCAAAAGGGGCAGCAATCTAGCATAGGAACATCGTGCGGCTCGTGGTCGGGAAGGGGGCCACGAACCCTGTCGGAACGCAGTCCAGAGTAGACCCGGAACCTCCCAACCGGTCGTCGGCTGCCTGCAACAATATTCTCCCCCCGGGGAACAGCCCGAATTGTCCCGCACGAACAAAGAAAAGCGGGCAAAAGGGCGCGTGCCTCCCCCGCATTCTGCTCGGGTGGGCATCGCTACGCCGCCCCTGAACGCCATCTGCCCCGGTTCCAATCCTCGGAGGCCCTTTTTTCCGCGATCACGGCCTTAGTGCTTGGACGTTGTCGGCTCCACGGCTCCCCTGACGCGGCCATGGCCACAAGCCCCGTCGTTGCTTACACTACCAACCCTACCGGCCGCCAGGTACCAGCCCCCCTACGCCAACACAATCTATTTATCAATTCGTCTTTCTAGCTTGCGTGACTGCGTATGCTCTAGGCGATTCCATGGCCCGCAACATGCCGACCCTGCCGACGAATCAGCAGCCACATGTGCATCCGTGCTCATATTATTAATGTTACCGTCGTTGCTCACGCAACTGGACTAAAATTACGGAGGCGTGTCGTGTGAGGTCAGTTACCGTCATTGCTCTGTATCTGAATCAGGTTACATTTATTGCCTCGTTGACTGGTTGACCCACCACCTACTGGTTGGCCGTGAGTTGAGTTGGAGCTGGCAGACAGTTAGTTATTTGTAGCATGTTGTTTATGCAAAATTGCCAGATTTACGTCATCCCGGACGATCCGGCTGTTCACGGCAGTTAAGCTGCGCCGGTGCTGAATAATAGCTCGCGGCATATATGCCCACTGGCAGAATTGCCCCATCGCATTGTGACTCTTCCTAGATTGTTTAGATCCGGGGAGCAAATTTTTTCTCCTTGTCGTTGGTTGAGTGGACTGCAATGTGTCAGGGCCGTAGCGTCCAATCACGAGCCGGATGCTGGGGCACCCATGAACGTCACCTGTGGCTGGCGGTGTGGCGCTGGCGGCGCATATCGTGGCGGTGCGGAGTCTAATCACCAGCTGGGCACCCAATGACTGTCCTCTTAAAAGCAAAATCGCTGGTCGCTTGACTTCCTGGCCTGAAGATCAGGGAATTAGTCGAGTCGGGCGGAAGCTGCTGCGTTCGCGCGTCAGCATTAAATAGTTAAAATGTGACGTCCAGGGGGAGGGAATCTAGAAATGACCGGCGGAGGCAGGATTGGGCGATGATGCCATGTACGCAAACCACTGGCGACTTTGTGCGTATCGCTGAGCCTGTCGCGCGCGAAGCTGCCATCTCTTCCTCAGTACTCTCCAGCACGCAGCCCCCTACCCACCAACTCCTCGTCGTCCGTCATCCTGCAAGGTTATAATAATCCGAACTGCCGCCCCCCCAGCCCTTCTGGTCTTTTCTCTTCCCTCAGCATATTCGATTGCCTACTCTACTCTTCCCCGATAAATAACATTTTTCTTACTATCTAATCCACATTCACAATGGTTGTCAAGGTTGGAATCAACGGTTTCGGCAGAATTGGCCGTATCGTAAGTAATCCCGTCTTTCTACTTTTCCATTTCGGATCGTCAATCGATCATACGCGATTCAATCAAAGCCCCGAATGTTCAGCACTTACGCCTTACTTCATCCAGGTCTTCAGAAACGCCCTCCTCCGTGATGATGTCGAGGTCGTTGCCTTCAACGATCCCTTCATTGGCGCTGAGTACGCTTCCTACATGTTCAAGTACGACTCTACCCACGGCCGGTAAGTTCAATTCATTTCTTTATCAAGTTAGATGTCATGGAGGCTTGTTTCAATGCCCATTACCTCAGTCGCTGTTGAAGTAGGGGGTGATTGGCAGTGGTCTGATCGTGATTGGGCGTGACGTCATGCAAGCCGGCGTTGCAAACCGGGTCGAACCCCGGGCTGCATTTCTACTCGCATAACTTTTATGTTCGTCGTGCGGCGTGTCTAACAGTGCTTTAGATTCAAGGGTGAGGTCTCTTACACCGACGACTCTTTGGTCATCAACGGCAAGAAGGTCAAGGTCTTCGGCGAGCGTGACCCCGCTGCCATTCCCTGGTCCTCTGTCGGCGTATGTATCCTTGGATTGGTCAATGTCATTGTCCGAGTATTAACGTGGCATAGGCCGACTACGTCGTCGAGTCCACTGGTGTCTTCACCACTACCGACAAGGCTAAGGCTCACTTGGCTGGTGGCGCGAAGAAGGTCGTCATCTCCGCCCCGTCTGCTGATGCGCCCATGTTCGTCTGCGGTGTCAACCTCGACGCCTACAAGCCCGAGTACACCGTTGTCTCGAACGCTTCCTGCACGACCAACTGTCTTGCCCCCCTCGCCAAGATTGTCAACGACAACTTCGGTATCATTGAGGGCCTCATGACCACCGTCCACTCCATCACTGCCACCCAGAAGACTGTCGACGGTCCTTCCAACAAGGACTGGCGTGGTGGCCGTACCGCCTCTGGCAACATCATTCCTTCCTCGACCGGTGCCGCCAAGGCTGTCGGCAAGGTCATCCCTTCGCTTAACGGCAAGCTTACCGGTATGTCCATGCGTGTTCCTACCACCGACGTTTCCGTCGTCGATCTTACCGTCCGCCTCGAGAAGCCCGCCAAGTATGAGGAGATCAAGGCCGTCATCAAGAAGGCATCTGAGACCGATTACAAGGGCATCATGGGCTACACTGAGGACGACGTTGTCTCCCAAGACTTTGTCGGCGACACCCACTCCTCCATTTTCGATGCCAAGGCTGGTATCCCTCTTAACGACACCTTCGTCAAGCTCGTTTCCTGGTACGACAACGAGTATGGCTACTCTGCCCGTGTCGTCGACTTGATTGTGTACATCGCTGGCGTTGACGCCAAGTCGGCTTAGGCGTGCGGTTGATAGTCTTTTCCTATCTCACCCCACATGTCCTCACAACTTGTATACCGTATAAACCAATACCAAGATTAGACAAAAGAGCGTATTTGTCTTTATATTATATAGCTAAAACCAAACAACTTGACCTATATTGTGTCGCTAGTTCTGTGGATGTATTTGCAGGTACAGCTTGCTTTGATAGTATTGTCTGGACTGCCGATCTAATGGAAATTTTGTAACGAACGTGGTTTGGTGTAATAAAATGCCTTCGCTCCATTTTGGTAACGTTAGAAAGTTACATGTAATTCTGTTCTTTGTCGCTTCAATATCGTTGTTAGCGCTGTTCGCTAGTCTGCTCGAAGTTTGCCCCATTACCAGGGGCTGTCTGATCTGTCGCGACGCCCGGGGCACGGAGCCACCCGCCGCATCGCAACCTCTTCAGTTTAAGCCATCAACACCACGGCATTGCCTCCTCACAATCACCTCGTCCCGACCGTGGTCCAGAGTTGGTGGTACTTCGTTTGAAGGCGATTGTAATTGCATTTTGCATTTGTATTGTTTGTCTGTCTTGCTACCCCGCGGTGTGCAGAGTTATATGGGCCGATAGTTCTAATTTTTTGACTCTCCCAGCGGTTCTGACAAAACAAGTTCGACGTACACGTGGGCAGTAGACTAGATCTATAGACCTGCGGACTACATTATAGGCTTTTTTTTTATACTTCTTTCGATCTTGCTGGTTTGTTTGCGCATACATGGTGATCACGAACGGCATCGCGCCGAAAAGCGCACCACCTACCATCCCGCCGTCAACTACTTCGACGCCGCCGCCGCTGCCGCCGCCGCCGGCGCTGGTCACAGACCCTTTACCGTACGTCAGTCTCAAGACCGGGTTATGCTACGACGTGCGCATGCGGTACCACGCCAAGATCGTAACGAACGCGTACGACTACACTGATCCACATCCGGAAGATCCCAGGCGGGTGTACCGGATATACAAGGCGCTGGCGGAAGCCGGGCTGGTTGACATGAAGGGCGCGAGTGGGGCAGCGCATATTGGCGGCAAGTTGATGCAGCATATTCCAGCCCGGGAGGCAACAAAGGACGAGGTCACGCTCGTGCACGAAATCAAGCATTGGGACTTTATCGAGCGCACGGCCAGCATGACCCAGGACGAGCTCGTCGAGGAGACCGACAACGGCGACTCTGTCTACTTCAACAACGAGTCGTGGTTTTGTGCCAAACTGAGCTGCGGCGGCGTGATCGATACCTGCAAGGCGGTCGTGCGAGGCGACGTCAAGAACGCGATCGCAGTCGTCCGGCCGCCGGGCCATCACGCCGAACCGTACAAGCCGGCTGGGTTTTGCATGTTCAACAACGTCGCAGTGGCTTCGAGGGTCATTTTGAAAGAGTTTCCTGACCAGGTCAAGCGGATCTTGATCCTGGACTGGGATATTCACCACGGCAACGGTACCCAGCGCGCGTTCTACAACGACCCGAACGTGCTGTACGTCTCCCTGCACCGGTACGACAATGGCAAGTTTTACCCCGGCGGCACGTTCGGCAACTACGATAAGGTCGGCGAAGGGCCAGGAGAGGGCTGCAACGTGAACATCCCCTGGCCGTGCGGCGGCATGGGCGACGGCGACTACATCTACGCGTTTCAGAAGACAGTGATGCCGATCGCGGAGGAGTTTGGGCCAGACTTGGTGATCTTGTCGTCCGGGTTTGATGCCGCGCCCGGCGATGAGCTTGGAGAGTGCTTTGTGTCGCCGGCTGCGTATGGGCATATGACGCATATGCTCAAGTCGCTTGCCCACGGCAAACTTGCGGTTGTTCTTGAAGTGGGTGTTCCGCCAATGACCTTTAATGCGGGGCACGGAGGCTAACGACAGGACTAGGGTGGTTACAATCTCGATTCGATCGCAACATCGGCCCTCGGCGTGACTAAAGTGCTCATAGGCGACGCTCCAATTCCGCTAACCAACGTCTACGCCCGCCCCGAGGCCGTCCAGACAGTCGACAAAGTCAGCCGGACGCAAGCGCGGTTCTGGAAATGCATGAAGATCGGACACATGATCCACGACCTGCCGGAAGCACCTGCCGTCGAACGACTGCAAGACATTATTCGCCGATACCAGGCGTCGCAGCTATTTGCCCATTTCAATATGACCAAGCTGCCGATTTTCCGGGACCGGATTTCGAGATCGTTTGAGGACCAGGTCCTGTGTACGCCAGCGTTCCAGAGCGCGAAGACGGTGGTCGTGATAGTGCACGACCCGCCGGATGTGTGGACCGAGCCTGATCCCGTGACGGGACAGATAAGCTTGCATGAGACGTTTGTTATGGACGCTGAGATCAAGTACATCCAGTGGGCGCACCAGAAGGGCTACGGTGTCGTCGATATCAACGCACCCGCGATTTTTACCGACCAGGAAGACGAGGGGTACAATGTGCAGGTCGCGCTGCAGGATCTTTGTTTGTACGTCTGGGACAACTATCTCGACCTGTCCGACGCGCGCAATTTTGTGTTTGTCGGCGTCGGCGACGCGTGCGGCGGTCTGGTCTACCTGCTCGGCCACCGCGAAGTGCGTGACCGTGTGCGCGCGGCAATCGCATTCGCGGGCACAAAGCCGCTGTCCCCGATCGTGCCCATCATGGACGAGTTCATCACGGATTGGTATTACAAGAACTCGCTCGTGCTCACGTCGGCGAACCATCCCATGTGGGAGCAGTCCAACGGCGGCAAGAACCCGCGCAAGAAGTACGGCAACGTGCAAAGAACCCAGTACGAGACCATGAACGAGCTGCTGATCGGAAAGTACTCGGACGTGATTGCGTTCGCGGAGGAGGATATTGAGGAACCGAGCTCGGAGGATGAAGACGTAGGGCCGGATCGGAAGCGCGCGAAGCAGGACGCCAGCAGTGATGAAGGCTGGGTCGATGGCGCTATTCCCAAGTCGGCCGTGGGTGACAATAATGTAATCTAGAGACGTTAATGTGCTAATGATAGTGTTTGTATCCTGTGAATTTTTTTTATTTTATTTTGGATTGCTAATATTGAAGGAATGTTTTGTAAAAATTGTATACAGTAGAGTTAATGTACGATTATGCACTTTGTGCCAGTTCGGGAGCACATGGTTCGACGATACGTTTTAGTGAAATTTTTGAAATTCCGGAATAGCAAACTGACAATGTAAATACAACTGTAAGCAGGGATCCGTTGTAATGAACCGCATATCCCTAACCCGGCCATTAGAGACGGTGCACGTGCTGGCTCGAATTTGGCGTGGGCTATATATCGTAAATCCGAAGTGTGCGCATTTATATTTTGCAGCTATGTTAGCACTTCTAATTGAGCTTATCGTTCGCGGTTTGAGGCTCGTCGTCGAACCGGTCGCTATATTACCAACAGTAATAATGCAACAGCCGAAGACCATTCAGCCCAATAAGATGTGGAATGAATTCTTAATCGGTAAAATAATAAGGTTCGCAGATTGGAGATAGGCAGCCGACCCCTGACTTGGGCAAGGTTCGTGATGGGTGTGCCAGGGCCAACATTGTCTTGTGAGACGTGATCTAGCGGCGGCCTACTCGTTGGCAGGCGTCCAGATTGCTACTCCATGCAAACCTCTTTCATCAGGTCTGCTGCGCTGCTAGTGCTGCCGCCGTCTGGGTTTTTTTTTCCCTCGTGCAAAGTGCCACGCATCCTTGACTCCGAGGCGGCAGCGACGGTCGCAATTTGACTCTCTAACATTGTTACCCGCGGACGCCATGTCGTGAATGGCGCTAGTCCTCAGGTCAAGTCCTCAGGTCAAGCTTATCATCGTTTGTTTGCAGCTATATCAGATTCCGGTCAATTGACCTTCTCACATCAGCTCAACCGCACTCAATCGTAATAGTAATTGATGCGGTCGCAACCTTGGGCCCCGCTCCCCCCACGACCGTCAATCGTCTCCGGCATTAATGCCCGAGATACAGGATCTTCTACGCGACCGTCGGCTTTCCCTGACGAAGTGGACGACACATATGCCATGGATAGATCTTCGACTGCATCGTCAGTAGAGAATGCGCATGGCAGCGGCAAGCAAGTGTATACCGCCTGGCCCGACACGTTCTTTGCCACGGGCCAGTACGACGAGGATGACGACCAGGCCGACTCCGACGAAAAAGTGCTGGCGGGAGTCGCGAATGAGAATCCGTCGTCCAGGAAGATCATGGTATGCGTCACAGGCTCTCTCCGTTTAGCTGCCTAGCGTGTTCCGCTAATCAACTCGTGTAGTTAAAAGCTTTGGCGAAGGCGAATGATGCTGTGGTGCTTGACAATGATGGGAATAGCGAGGGTGGTATGTCTATGTGTCCTAGTCTTTTGACGTCATCACAACGTCGGTGACTAATTTGACCGCCAGCGAAATTGGCCTACATTGAGGCGTGCAGTCTTATTCAAATCGGGATAGAGAGGTCAAGCAAAGCGGACGACAGAGCTAAGCTGCGGAAGATCGCAAGTTTCCAGTCGTCGTTCGACCTGGTCGCGATGCTAACTGAGACTATAGCACGACGTCTACGAGCAGCGCATATCCGAGCTTCAGTTAGGATCTGTGTCTGCATCCGAGGGTAGCATTCCTCCGTCGCCACTTTCCCGGAGTCGTCCGCAATCGTTCAGGAAGTCTTTTGCCGGCGACCCGTCTGCGAGGCGGAGGAGTCTGGCTTATGCGCAAGAACTTGGGAGCCAAAGTAGCAACGATTCATCAGGACCTGCTTTCCGCGATGTGTTCCCACCGCAGGTTCCAGAGGATGCAGGGCTTAGTGACGGCCCAACACCGCCTGGACAATGGCATCGCAGTATGAATGTACGGGGTTCGACGTCGTCGATGTCGTCGACAAGTGGAGCGGTGTCGCCATTGACATCCATGGCTCGTCGTGGGACCATCAGTACGCCTTCCTCTCCACCTCCTCTCAGACCAACAACCGCGGATACGCCGGGCGCGAATAGCAGCGACCAGCAATTCAATGACACTGATTCCTTCTTTGAACCACCCAGCCCACCCATCAGCATCGTGGAACCCAACATGGAGTCTGTAGATCAAGAGTCACAGGAAGCAGAAAATATCGTATATCCACCATTACAGCGAAACAATAGCGGCCAGTCAATTACAATTTCAAAGTATCTGGATATTTTGCAGAAGCACCCCGAAAATCAATTGAGCGCCGACATGACCGTCGGCCAGGTACTGCAGCAGTTCGATCTGGATGTAGAGCTAGCGAAAGCCCGTTTCGGGCATCCGCCGGTTCGTCCCATGGCGCAGAAAACCAAGAGCGTAGCTAGGCCGTCTGGTGGCGGCGAAGATGCTGATGAGGACTCTGACGGTGCTAATGAAGTCGAGCCCGGTCTTGGGCTGTACTATGACGAGCCCCTCGGCCGCACACATATTGCTTCTTCGGCTGCATCCGTCGAATCGACTATCTCAGGACCGGCTAGTTCTGTCAAGTCTGTTGGATCAGTACAGGCTGATGATGCCGAGGGCGTGGATACAACCGAATCCGAAGATATGACGACTCCTACTCCGCAGTCGATAACGACCTTCAAAACCGAACACTCCTCACCTCCAACTAATGCTGAGGTGTCGCATAAGACACTAGCTCTTGGACGATCTGCGTCCGTCAACTCTCGTTCATCTTCTTCATCGCCCAGTGGCGTGAAATCTGCGACGAATGCTCGTAAAGTCACTTCGTCTCTTCGCGCACTTGTTTCACGAACGGGATCTTCGCCGGCATCTTCTAATGGATCCGCAGTTGCTGCCGAATCGCTGGCACCTGCACCAAGTTTGGCGTCACGACCAATCACGAGGTCTCAGTCTACCAATACATCAAGATCTTCCGTCTCTTTGCCTGTATCCAAAGACCAGTCAACCCCGAGCTCAGCCTCGACGAGCTCATTCCCGACAAATGGCACTCTATTGACTCCCGCGGGACCAATTTCAACTGAGGTAAGGAGAGACGCTGTCCGCCGGGGTGAGTCTCTGCCACCACCGCCTGCAAACCCAGTCTCGCGTCCATTTTGGCTAATGCGCAATATCCGTGCTGCGATTACCTGTCCAACCGGTGGACTCATAACCGATCGTCTGCGGCTCTGTCCACAAGTATTCCTTCTCCCCGGTGTCAAGCTACGGTCACAGGATGAAAAGACATCAGCCTGCGAGAGCATCATCGCTGCGCTACTGCAGTTCGAAGACAGCCCTTCATTGCAACGATTTGCGCAGCTGGAACGGGTGATGAATAGGATTGAAATGCAACTACAAAGGATATTGGTTCCCGATGGCTCTGATTTTACGCACGGGTTCGGCGGGTTCGGTGGAAATGAGTTTTCCATGCTCGGACGAAAGTCTTCAAAATCGTCGCAAGCGAGTTCAGGAAGCGATGCATCTTCAGACCGAAGAAGATCTTCTGTCGCAAGCGAGTCGTCATCGCAGAAATCGCGGAGCTGGAAGAAGTCCAATTCACGAACCGCGCCTGCGCCGCCAATGAGCGTCAGCAGCAGGTCAAGCTCACTGACCGTACCTACTGCGGTTTCAGTGGATGAGAACCGTATTCCCGGTCGAAATGCAGACGGCAAAGTGGCTGCTAGTTCAATCCCAGGCGAAGTGCTACGGGGCCCGCTTGGCAGTTATCTCCGTGTTCTAGTCGTCTTGTTCGACCGTGCCCAGCTCATCGAGCAAATACCCGTCCTAATTTCAGCTGACAAATTACCGATTGACACGCAAGCCCGAGTCGATAAGGCAGTGCGACGGGCAAGCGAGTTCTTTGGACGGGTGATTTGTAAGTTCGTGTTGGCTGATATAGCTGACTTGATGGATAAATATATCAGGAAAGGGAGTCGGTGGATGTTAGCATAGCTTTCTTGGGAGTGATATGCGTTTACTTTTGGGCAACTTGTATTTGATCCATATAGTATTATTGTCTGATTTCGGGTGTGATTGTATAAGCAGGTTTGATGGTTTCGTTCGGGAGTAATTCAGGCGGCAAGACAGATTTGTACATTTTGTAAACACCTGGCCGATAATAAGTTACAGCAAATTTTGGTTCTGAATCGTCCTACTGGCCAAATGCGAATTTAGATGGCGTCGTCCGTTATTGCCATTCGCCACACTTTCCTCACGTAGAAAACCGCCAGAAGCCGCTCATGCAATACAAGAAGATCAGACGTTATCTACAATAGATAGCCATTCGTGATGGTGATCTTGTGCTAAGTTCAATCAACACGTCGTATCAACGCAATGTTTGTTTTGTGAACTTTATGGTGTTCCTGTCGATTTGGTTCGTTGCTAGTCGGCTCTGTTTTTTGCCTCATGCCATTTGCGCGCCTTTATACACAGAGCATAATAATAAAAGTGCGGTCGAAACCAATCGTCAGACTTCCTCGAAAAGGGGGGGGAATTATATAACTAGAAGTTCTTCTCAGCTGTTGATGAAATGGACAGTTACACACCGATCCGATTAGAGCAGGCCAACAAGTGAGGAAGACCAATTTCTGAGAATAAAGAACTTTCAGGACAAATGTAACAAATAACACAAATCACGAACTATCGTAGATACCGTGTCTATTCCCTTTATAGCCTATAGTATTAGTAAAAGCAAATAGAACTCAATAACACCATCCAAGAAAGACAAAAATTATTCCAATTCTTCCAAGAGTCCTAAAGAGGAATAGCGGGTAAGGTTTTAAGATCACTTGGTCGTCTTGTCTTGTCTCGCATTGCTTGTTCTGCCCGTGCTGGAGTTCCTCCTCCCCGGTCTGCCTCTTTCCCCGGAGACCGACGGACAAGGAGGCAAAGTCGCCCATCTTCTTGCCGAAGTGACGTCAGAAGGCAAGGATGCCAGGTGTTTGCTCCCTCCCCAAAATGATTCCCTCAGTTCCTGGGCACGGGCTGTGATGTAGCGAGAAATGGGCGATGTTCCTGCGCTGTGTTTCTTGGTTTTGTCACATATTATTACTCTGTTTATCGAGCCCCTGAGAGCAGTGAACACGTGCTCGTGACGCGGCAGAGAAACAGTATTAGAAAATATAGTTATCCTGATTTTGCTCTATTTGGTCTTTGGATTTACGGAAATTGGGCACCGCCAAGTATCTGAGCTAGGGATCGGCACGGATACACGGATGACGGATATATCCGTGGATATCCGTCGCGGATACGGATACGGATAGAGAATATGCGGATATGGATACGGATACGGATAAGGTAATATTGATTAGTCATATCCGCGGATATATCCATGGATATCCACGGATATCCACGGATACGAGTAACAAATGCAAATGTGTAAACTAATAATACTGGGAGAGTTTAAGTGAGTTGCGATTTGCGAAATATTCAGTTGTATAGGGAACGGAAGTCCAATGAATCCAGAATTTGGTGCGCGCTTGGCTAGGAGCTGAGGGAGGCTTGAATCAGAACACGGATCTGATTAGTCGCAACTGTTTATATACTGGGTTAGGGGTTTTGTCCGTTATTGAATGCTAGATATATAGCCGTTTGAAGCCCAATTGAGTGGTCAATATAGTCAGTCGTATCGTAGGATCATCCTCTTTCCATAGTCCTGGGCTCCAAACCAAAAACGGCTGAGCAAAAGCCCCTTCAAGGTCACGTGAGTCGTATCCATGGATATTACGGATATCCGTGGATACTGCGGATACGGATACGGATAAACCAAATATAGGTGGATATGGATACGGATACGGATATAGATATTTTACGCGGATACGGATACGGATACGGATAAGGAAAAATTAGCCTGGATATTATCCGTGCCGATCCCTAATCTGAGCTTATATGATGTCTAGTTCGATGATCCTATGGAAAAGAGCATGTTACTCCTAAAGGTGTAAACTGAATTTCGAAGATGCATGCTCGGGGCCAGCATAAACAGCACATTGTGCAAATACTTTCAATTCCGGCCAATTACACAATCAATTGCAATCCGGCCAATTAGACTTATAAAAATCTAGTGACGGTATAATATTTATTTCAAACCTCCTAATGCATCGTCCATTAGCGTTCTAAATGAGCTGCACGTTGCTGCCAAGTGCCAAACCCGGCTGGGAGATTGCGAATCTCAGACTTGGCATGTCTCCATTTCTCGTCCTAAAGGATAAGCTCTCAGCATGATTGCCCTGTCTGGTAAATCGAGCTATTCTCCGATGATATCACCTATTATTCAATGAATATACTTGAAAATTGGTGGCGACAAGAACTTTTAAAACACCATAGTTTTGCGGGACTTACCTGCACTAAGCTGGTATATTCATCATGCCGACGATTGTGCTAAGTAACTTCAATTTAGTCTGCACATTGCTGGGAGGCTTTATAATTGTATTTGGGCTCGTGTCGCATTTGGTTCGAGAGAGGGCGTATATTTCCGAAGCCTGTGAGTCGTGAAGTATCGCACCCAGGTCGTGCCTTTGCTAACGTCTCTACGGTAGTGCCTTCATTGCTATTCGGGGTTTTATTCAAAGCGGCAGGCCTCTTCCGCCCAGATGGATACGGCGCTACAAAAGAGGAAATAACTCGTGAATTCACGCGACTGGTACTGGGAATCCAGCTTGTACTGGCCGGCGTGCAATTACCGGCAAAATATCTACAGCTCGAATGGAAGAGCTTATTCATGCTGCTTGTGCCTGTAATGTCAACTATGTGGATTGCCTCGGCGCTGATTATTTATTTGTGCATACCAAATTTGAGATTCGTAAGTGGTGCAGGTATGAACGAGATATTGGAATGCACTGACAATACCTTAGCTGGACGCTCTCATCATCGGTGCTTGTGTTACACCTACGGACCCTGTATGAAGAATAGCTGTAAATGAATTTAGAAGTTTATGTAATTGCATTACTGACTCCAAAGTCAGGTACTCAGCAACTCTATTGTCAAAGGGAGATTCGCGGAGAAGTATATTGCGGAACCACTTCGAAATATTATCTCGGCGGAATCGGGAGCAAATGACGGTAAGAAGGATTGCATTCTGGTAGTTAAATGATGTATTAACAGGAATAGGATTCGGATACCCCTTCCTTTTCCTGGGGCTCTTCATTCTAAGGGACACAGGGCCTACCATTGCTAAGGACTGGATTCTCGAGACGATACTGTACGAGATTGCTCTTTCAGTCATATACGGTGCTGTCGTAGGATATGTTGCAATGCGAACATTACATTTTGTAAAAGAGAGGTCGATTCCCCATTTCCTTTTGTGCTGTACCTCCTGGAATGCACCTGAGGCTGTGCCAACCAAGATTTTGTGAACTAAGGCTGATTGTCCCTCACTGCACCTCCCGTAAGGGCGGTTGTGAATTTCGTACTATAGGAACTTGATCGATGATGAATCTTTCGCGGTGTTTGTTTTCGCGCTCGCAGTAAGTTCGTGTCTGTGCGTTGCTTATCCAAATGAAGATGGACTGATTTTTTTTACAGCTATTTATTGTTGGAACGGCTGGAATGGTTGGAACTGATGACTTACTTGCTTGGTATGTTTGTTATGTGACTCAAGCGACAGGAATGCGCGCTGACGCTAGCCATAGTTTTGTCGCGGGTAACATGCTCACATGGTAAGTGCTCGTATGTCCAATAAGTTTTAAATACATGCTGACGATCTATTAGGGAGTACGTACTGTGGATGTAATATACACAATTAGTAATGTGCTAACCGAATCAGCGACTGGTTCCGTGTCGAAACCATAGAGGATAGTCTCCCGGTGAGTCGAGACTGTAACTTTGGTACCAAGAAGATATCTAATGCGGAGCACCAGTCTTCTTTGGACCTGATACTCAACGTCGCAATGTTTACGTGGTTTGGCATCGTGACCCCCTGGGAGGTAAGTCTCGCAAATTGTTCATTCAGCACACGCTCTGAGATGCATAATAGGAATTTAATACCCATGAAATCCCGGTATGGAGATATATTGTCATGGGTCTTGCTATTCTAGCTTTCCGCAGACTGCCGGCTGTGCTTTTGATGTACAAGGCTATTCCTACTATCGCGACTTTCAGGGAGGCCATATTTGCGGGGTAAGTATCCATCAACTTTGTCCCTGTCCCTGGAACATGACTTAATTTTTCCTCTAGATATTTCGGTCCAATCGGTGTAGGTGCAATCTTCTATCTCTTGGTTTTGCTTGAAACCTTAGCTACGTACACGCAAACAGAGCGTGTTCTCTATATCGCACAGACGGCACCGCCGGTCATCTACTTCTTGATGGTGACCAGTGTTGTTGCACACGGAGTGTCTATTCCTGCCATAGTCGTAGGACCCAAACTGCCTCGAACCCTGTCGAGATCACTGACACAATTTGGCACATTGTCCGTCAGGAAGTTTTCGACGTTCAGCACAGCGGTGTCTGTGGAGCACGATCCAGTGGCGAGGATCGCGCGTCGTAACGTCGTGGCGGGTCCAAGTAATGCTGGTGGTTCCAGTGATGGGGATGAACTCGAAGACATAGTCGTTGTTGATGTCCTCAATTATGGGACGACTAAGGGAAAAGCCGGGCCGAATGGACCGACTGGACCGACTGGAGCGGTAAATGGACATTCACAGGTAGACATTGGACAAGAAATACAATTTTGACTACTGACAACAGTTACGAACGAATTATTTAAAGCAAATTGTATCTTACATAACGATACTCTGGAGTACAAGTTAAACCACTATCATGACTTGAACCAATGAAATACGCCAAGCTCTTACCACTTAAAATTCCTTTTATATTTTGTAACCAATAGCTAGAGATCACTTTCGATTACTCTCCACATCGCGAATAGCCAACGACGTATACTCAACAGAGGTCGATTCAGAGAGGTCCATTTCATGATTCCGAATCTTCTCGCCATATCGCAAAAAGTATTGTTTTTTACAAAACTGCCAACACTCCACACCTAGGAGGAAAAGAAATGGCTCAGTAAAGACAATGCCCACTCCCAGGCTATTCCTGAATGTATGAATACGACGTGATTGATTACAGGGATGTAGAGAGAGGGAAACACGGTGACAAATCTGATTGGCTACGTAGCAAAGACACAAGCGAAACGAAATTGTAAAAATCGCACATACCCTGCAATAATAGAGAAATTGACTCCGCCAGACATCGTATATCCACTGACAGAATATTCTCGGGGACGCCAATTGCATGCGGAAAAATGATCTGCGCATGTGAACCATATGGGAAAAGACTTGTTAGTTTGCTCAGGAGTGACCTCAGTTGGTCGCTACTTACCCCAAGCCAAGAAGAGGGCGAACCATGTCAAGGAGACAAAAGTAGTGGAGCGACCTCGGAAGACGAGCTCACACGAACTGGAATATTGATTGTCACACCCATTCAGGCCCATGCCAATACCTACATCAGAGCGTTTCAATGCCGGTGAATCACTCACGCCATCACCAGTCATTGCCACGAACTTCTTCCTGCGAAGGAGGGCTTCAACGACATGCACTTTTGTCTGTGGTACACAACGGGCAATAGCGAGCGGCAGTACTGGTAGAGTATCAAGCTCTGCCTCGCTCATGCGGTCGACATGTGCGGCAGTCATAACCATGGCTGAGATGACATCCGGAGCCAACATGTGCACATCCTTAGGGATAATTCCCACCTGAGCCGCGATAGCCCTTGCAGTATATAGATGGTTGCCATTCAAAATGCATAAACATATTCGAACTCATTGAATCGACAATTCTCAAATCGGCTGGAACGTATCACCGGTCTTGAGTACCACCAAATCACCGGGTACAATTTCGGCAGAACAGACAAACCTTGATATGACTGCTGCGGATAACAGTCGCTGTTGGTGACGAGAGGGAACGAAGGGAATCTATATTTTTCTCCGCACTATACTCTTGCAAAAATCCTGTGACGATATTGAGCACAATTACGGCCGTGATCTTGGTCTATTAGTTATCCATTCATCCGAAACCAACTAGAGGCACATACCACTCCACCTTCCAAGACCTGATCCCAAATGAAACAGCTATTGCCATGATTAAAACTAGTATCATCGCGTTGAAAATCTGTCCTACTAAAATTTTCCAAGGGGAGACTCCACCGCCACCGCTCAGCTCATTGGAACCATACCGGCCCAATCGATCTTCCGCCTCCAAATCTGTGATGCCATTATCGGTAGATAACTGCTGAGCAACGACTTCTGCAGGCCTTAAATACGCGTGAAGCTGAATATCGAATATCTCTGCAAGAGTGCCATTCAAAGGTGTGCGTTATCTAGTGCAGGTTCTTGCTTTTGTAGCAATGACACGACAATAGATCAGGCGCCGTTTATATACACTGCACCGAGGAGACTTGGATCACAGCTAGCCCTCGGACTCCTCCCCACGCCCACGTGGAGACCCTTGCGCCGCGCCTACCAGCCCGGAGATTTCCAAGAAAATCGATCGCGATTACGCTAAGGAACGGTGTTCTTCGAACCTTGCCCTCGGAGCGTCCTTTCCATTAAAGAAAGACGGCCCAAATCTTTCTTACATGCGACGCGTGAATCTGGACTGTAATGAAGCAGTGATAAGAGCCATGGTTGTGATACTCGGTATCCGTGGAGCCACGGCAGCTCCCGTCTTACATCTATCTTTGTTGTTACCGAAGAGTGCTTTACTTGGCTTCTGAGCTCCTATTTTGTCATTACACAACCTCTCTTTTTTTCAACAGGTTACCGGTCAAGGATATCTCATTGGTCAGAAGTCATTGCTAATTTGGGTAAGAGCTTTTGCAAGTAAGGCATGAGACCCACTTGTAGTACGTTCCGGAAGACTATGTAATTAACCATAGTTACTGTGTAGGGGTAGCGATTACTTCATCACGCAGACGACACGGCACTGCAGCTAGATGATCTTTAGGGGACAGCAAGTTCAAATCGATGCGTGGAAAAAGACAATGTATTTGGGGTGTGAGACCCCTGGTCGGAACTCGATGCCCGGGTGCCAGAGTGCCAGAGTGCCAGTACAGAACGTAGCTAGAACGAGCTAACATACCATGAATCCGCTAAGAAACATGTCACCTAAACCTTCACTCACCCAATGATTTCCCTAACCAACTTTTCAAGGTCTTCACTGCTCATCTCCGGAATCCCTAGCAGCTTATTGCTAGTCTTCCCACTAAAATCGCCTCCATATCCTGCGCCCCAACAAGCCCGGGCAATAAATCCTAGCGCCGCATTACCGACCTCTGCCGGGTCGCTGCTTTTCAACATTTCGTACGCTTTTTTCTCGACATCAGCTGTCGAGACAACTTTTGTCGACCACTCTTTCCCATCGATACGCTTTGCGATTTCGATGAGCTGATTCTGGGTAACAGCGGCATCGTGAAAGTAAACATGTTCATTCCTTGTGGCATCGAGATTCTCGATAACAGCAACCACGGCCTTCCCGATGGTTGAAAGCCGAGTTGCGGAGAAAGGAACATCGCCGCCATCATATAATGTAGCGGTATGATCTTTGAGGTTGACCATAAAGCCGAATTGGAGTTGCCAATCCAAGAAAGAGTTGCTATAACACATTGTATAACTGAAGCTTGGATTCTGAGCAACCTTTCCCTCTAGGTACTCTTGTGTCTTGATTTTGTCCCCGTAAAGTGGCAGCTGCCGGACAAGTGGGTTGGCTGAATCATTCCCGAACTCCGAAGGGATGAAACGCGAGACATGCGCGTCCAGGGAGGCGTCGATGATTTTTTTCTGTATGCTAAACAGGTCTGTAAAGCCAAGAGTTGAGACAACCACGTCGACGGTATCAAGTGCAGAGACCAGGGAGGTGTGCGAGTTGTAGTCCACCTCCAAAACCTTCAACAAAGTTTCCGATCCGGCCGACACGGGAATCTTGTGAGCGCTCCCGACTCGTGTTAGGACCGTAGTTTTGAGCGAGGCTGCGAGAAGCGCTTTTAGGATAGCCGGACCGAGATTCCCCGTACCGCCAACGAGAGCGACATGTAGTGAAGGCATACTGCCGGTGGTGCACTGAAATTTGGGAGAGAAGGGTTGAGAGCGACTACTGCTCAATAAATATGGATGAAGAAGATGAAGATGACAAGGCCGATGATCCTCTCAAACGTGGAGTAGGCGGCTCTTAAATACTAATTGACACAGTGTGTTCTCACCACAACTGTGCGTTTTACTGTAGTTCACAGTCCAATGGAGAAATGACAAATCGGAGATCTGTTGCACTGAAGCGGGCAGTATATTCTGGAAGCAGATGCAAATCCAGCCATCCACGAAGACTTGACTGGAATGCCTTACTAATCACATGAGAACTTAACTTAAAGTTAACTCAAGTATATCACGTGCGCCATTCTGCCGCCGCTAGTCTTAATCGGAAGCAACGCTCATCTAACTTATACACAAAAGCTTATGTAATCTACTGAAAGCGGCAGTGAAACCGCCGATTGTGGCCACGTCTGAGGTGGCTGAGGTAAAGTCATCAACACCCCTGAAGCCAATGAGGCTACACAATGGTATAGTTACCCCGAAGCTTAGTCCCTGATCCACGGATATCCACGGATATCAACGTAGGAATGACCATTCTCGCCGTCTTATATATTACAAACTTCTCATACACTATACTGTAGAAGGAAGTAATTTTACATCGCTTAAAAGTCCTGAACGTTGGAGGAATTATTACTTATTCTGGCTTACTTTCCGACCATTTCGGACCAGTTCAACCAATTGCAGGATTGGATCCAACCCATGGCGAATTCAAAGGAGAAAGACACAGAGGACAAGGGAAGTTCATATGCAAGATCCACCTTGGGACCGCAGCGATAGGTAAGGCGATGTGATATGACTAATCAAGATGGCTTTAACTATCCGTATCCGTATCCGTACCTGCCTAAGGTCTATCCGTATCCGTAATTTTGACGGATATCCGCGGATATATCCGCTATCCGTGTATCCCTGCCGATCTCTATTAGTAACAGGTTACTGCATCATCTTTATTGCGCCAAGAGTCTTCAGACCATCGCTCTGAAGAAAATCCCCTCATAGGAGTAGAAGTACTATCTAAATACGCCTGATACTAGCATACTCTCGGACATCCGTTTCTTATAAAGTCTCTCAAGGCTCCTCTAGTCCTACATGAAGATTTATTCTCTCTCCATTTAGAGACAGGCCTTATTCACAGAATACCAACAATGGCGTCCCGCTTCCCTTCAGCGCGCGAAGATGTTTCGCCGCTGGCTGAACCACTACGCTTCGAGTTCAGCTAGAAAATAGCCTCTAATCGGTTCTTGAAAGCAGCCATGACGGAGAAGCTCAGCTCCTGGGATCCTCAGGAAACAGAGGCTCGGGGAATTCCCTCAGCTGAGATACACAATGTGTACCAGCGATGGGGAGAAGGAGGCCTCGGACACATTCTGACAGGTAATATTATGTTGGCATACGACCAGCTTGAAGCGGCCGGTAATCTCATCATTCCCACCGATGCTCCATTTGACGGACCCCGTTTCGAGGCGTTCACGAAACTAGCTACTGTCGCAAAGGCGCACGGCAGCCTTATCACCGGGCAGGTCACACACCCGGGACGACAAGTCGACCGAAGAATCCAACCTCATCCTGTCTCTGCGAGCGATGTTCATCTCCAAGGCAAAGTTTCGGCCTTGAGTTTGCTAAACCGCATCCTGCTTCCCAGGAAGAGCTAAACGAAATCGTGCGCAGCTTCACGTTTGCGGCGCAGTACCTACACCGAGCTGGGTTTGACGGCATTGAACTGCAAGGTGCCCACGGGTACCTACTATCCCAATTTTATCGCGAAGCACAAACCTCCGGACAGATGCATACGGTGGTGACCTGAGAAACCGGGCTCGCCTAATCATGGAGATCGCCCAATCCATTCGGGCCAATACGCCTCCTGATTTATTTTGGGGATCAAAATCAACAGCGTGGAGTTTCAGTCAGGTGGCTTCACAGTGGACGAAGCAAGAGAGCTCTGCCGCATGCTTGAAGAGGCAACGTTTGACTTTGTCGAACTGAGTGGTGGCACATACCAGGCGATGGCATTCAAGCACGAACGCGAGTCGACAAGGAAGAGGGAGGCCTTCTTTCTGGAGTTTGCAGACATGATCGTGCCCGCACTACAGAAGACAAAAACCTACATAACGGGAGGTTTTAAGACGCTGAGTGGGATGCTGGATGTTTTGAAAACAGTTGATGGTTTGGTCTTGGTCGGGCGGTCACCCAAGCGGTCACCCAAGAATTCAGTCTGGCTAAAGACATGCTAAACGGTAGCATCTCTGCTGCCATCAATCAAAAGGTACATCAAGACGACTTTGCTTTGACCAATACCATCGCAGGCAGCCAGATTCGGCAAGTAGGCAAAGGACAGGAGCCGATTGATATGAGCAGAGAAGAGAATGTGCAAACGTTCCTCGAGGCAATGCGCACCTGGGCTCAACGAATGGAAGAAGATGCCCAGGCAATGAAGTTGTATGGCTATGTTGACTTGGACTAGCAGATAGTAATTTATTTCTTATGATTCTGTTTCGAAGCTCTCTTTCAAGCTTCTGACCTGCGTGTCGGACCTAGCTCATATCCTGACAGCTCATCCAGTATCTGTTCCATGCAGTCAGGGTCTTTTCATCCCATAAGTATCCCCTCGCTATCCTCTCCACGTCATTCCAACCATCGATCCACCTCTCTTGGAGTAACAACTTCGTCATCGCGTCATGAGCACGCTGCCTCAGGGTCGCACCAGCCGTAGTCGCTATCTCAGTACCAACAAGCGTTGCCCAGACCCTCAGTTCACTGTAGCACGATGTTCCAGCCTGGCCAGAAGACGCCATCTGCCTCCCCAGCATCGTCAGCTTATCAAGGAATGATATTTTAGGGAACATCTGCATTTGTGCCGTGTGCCGAGTAAGGAATGCGACGATGCCCAAACTGGCCAAGTGTTCCACTGCATTCTGCGACTGATTAGCCAACACACGAGCTCTCTTGACCCCTTGGTTTGTCGTTCCGCTGCCTCGGTAATGCTGTTGTACTGTTGGAGCTGCTCTTCAAGAAGAAGGATGAACTCGATGCTGAGATTTCCCAACGCAACCAAGTCACGGAAGCCCACTGGTAAGGTATCAATCATGGCACGTAAGGGCTCCTCGAGCTGCAGACCTGGCCGGAGGTATCGAAGTTCCGACCTCGTTGTAATAGAAGTGACAGCGGCCGGCTCATTGTTAGATGATTGGTGACCGTCCTGAATGATGCCATGTCTGAGCTCGGATGCCATCTCTGTGCCCTCCACCAGCCCAACCGCCTGCATAACATAAAGGTCTTTCAAGCAAGCACTCGCAACCTCACCCCTCAACCGCATCATCCGGAGTAAACCAGACAATGAGCCTTAAACTCAGATTCATACCCAAATCTTGCCGCTCCTTCCATTAGGTAAAATGTCGCCAGGATCGTCTCGCTTGCTGTCCATATCGCTGCTTTGTCTTCCGCCTCTGTTGATACCTTGGCTTGCAGTCCCTTCAACGCCCGCGCCTTGTGCCACAACATGGTGGCGCTAGGTGTGACCTTGTCTTCCAGCGTAGTGATACGTACACCATGTGTGAAGGTGGCCACTGAGTCAAAAAGCGCCATATCGCCGCAGACCATCTGCACCCAGCAGCGCATGAACGGGGTGGGACCCGTACCCCAATGCGTCAAACGAGCGGCAAGATAGTGAATATCTGTTGATTTTTTTGATCCAGGAGGGTAGAAGCTTGAAGACCAAGCTAAAGGGAGTAGTAAAATACACGCGTGCTTCAGGGGCAATGTTTGAGGCAAGGCAGAATTCACGGAAATCGAGAACATGAGAGACATTCTGTCGATGTTCAGTCGGATAGGCTGGCACAAAGCATTCTACTACCGGCCGCAGCAGCAATGTGACATTCCCGGGACGGGACCTTGCAGACTCAGGGCTATCGGCCCAGCGCCTGTTTCTAGGAAAGACTGTTGACCGCCTTTCTTACTCGAACGGCGAAACCGCGATTCCCGGACGACTTGTTGACCATCTGCTCCTGCCGACGGGCCCAGCAATTGGGGAGGTGGCCTCTCGTCGTCGTCGTCGTCGTCGTCGTCGCGAGGGGCTGCTGTACTCGTTTTGCAGGGGCTGAACGGTTTCGGAAATGTCTTCCAATGTACGTAGACACCGTTTGGCGCTGCGTGGGGGTTGGCCGGGGGTGTGGACAGTTTAACTTGGCCAATCGCATCTTGAGAACCCTGACTACGACGGTATCAATCCTGCCTTCTAGCTTGCCCTGGTATGTTCTATAATAACAATCAGTATTTTCAACGGCAGCGACGAAGGGCTCGGAGGCAAAACCTTACCACCGTGTTGCCACGTCAACCAAGCATCTTGTGTTGTCCGACTAAGTAATCTGGCGCCATCATATCGGGAAATGTTTCGCGACAATAATTTTCTCAACTGGCTGACCGATTTGCCGAACCCCAATGTCGAGAACGAGAAATATCGGGGGCAGATCCTTTCCGAATGCTAGGCCGGGAAGAATGCTAGGCCACTTTGGCACCAGACCCAACTTCACTCCTTTGAAGAAGGTTCGACCCCCGTTCCGCTACGGCTTATTGCTGTCTGCCAATACCTTGGTGATGGCCACATATCCCCTATCTTGATGACGTGGAGGTCGCGGGGAAACAGAATGGTTAGAGTGTCTGTCACATGAACTCCAGAATCCTTCCTAATTTGTCGCCCTGTCACCTAAGAACACACACTCTCGGCACATTCGAGCTGAACACCAAAAAATGATGCCTTCGTTATTAAGTCTAAACCGGCTCAGGACGATAAATTTGTGCTATATCCGATAAATTGACATATCATAGTACTATAAGATGGTGGCTTGGCGACGCAGATGGTGTCATGAATCGACATGTCAAAGTATGTACGGCAAATGCGAGTATCTCCGACATCGAGCTAAAGAGGAGTTGGTCACGCACAGATAGAATTGTGACATCGAGGGTTCTCGAGGATTAATAGACCGCAGGCCTCAGTTCTGTTGCAAAACATAGCTGTTGAAGCTAGTACATCAATCACCTTAATAGCATGATTTTATCGGCTTCATTTCGAAACAAATAATCATAACATCCAACCACCACATAATGCAGTATCGACTGTGATATGGCCAATTTCGCTGTGGATATTTGTCCCGTGTGCTTCTCGACTTCTCCAGTCATTAACCAATTTCTAAACTGTGTGATTACTCCTCTACTCCTTCTCTGAATTTACTTCCTGATTCACCGTCGCCTTTAATCTCTGCTTCAGTTTCCCCCTTCAAGTCATCGTCGCCAGCTTCTTCCTTGGTATCAATATCACCCTCACGCAGCTTCTTTATTGCATTCTCAATGTCGCCAATGTGCGCCACAACCGCCTCCCACACATCAATCGTAAGACTTATGCCCTACACAGCATTAGCATTGGACATTTACCGCGACCATGCTTAGTTACACGAAGTAAGGAATTGCGAACACCTACTTTGCGACCAGGCAGCCAAATCTCTGATCCATCGGGATTTGTCTTCGAATAGAATTCTCGAATATCGACTAATGGCGTCCCCTTAAAATCCCGAACGAGTAATCGTTTCCGTTTGCCGATCTAGTATTCATGATTAGCATCAGGATTGTCCCGGGATTTGTAGTTCCCGCCAAGCGTAGAGCCAACTTACGTCGATGTCCAAGACTGAAGATCCATTCGACTCATCCTCGTCATCCGGTGTTAATTTCACTTTGGCACGTTTGTAATCGCCAGAGGTATGATTTGACTTGTAGCCTGACTTGGTCTGAGTCGAGCTGAACCGTTTTGGTGGCATTGGGCAGTGACGATCGCGTCTATCGCGCTAATAAAAAAGATTGACACTGATCGTGGGAGTATTTGGGTGAAATGTATACCGGGACTTGGCACTATGTGAGATCGCTAAAATAGAACCTTAGAGGATAAATATGGTCAGGAATACTGATTGTGCCGTGGGACAGAGTCATATGAGTCTCCGCGGGTTGGGGTCGCTTCATTTGTTTTCGTTATTCAACCTAAGGCGCGAGCGAGCTGCAACGTGACGCGCCGCATAACGGGTCATCCCGGTACAAACCTAGAGCGCGAAATTCCAGCTGTCAAATGGTATGCCCCATTCTGTAATGGCATCGGAATTGTAGTCGCACCCTAGTGACTAACCAGTCGATTACGATATAGAAGCAGAATCGTTCCTCACGCTTTACATTTGCACATATACATATAGGTAAAGAAATTTGCTATATACACGTATTCAATCTATATCTATGTACAAGTATACAAATTCAACTATTACGACCATAAAGCATATTCTGCGAACAAATATAAGCGGGGGTACTACTAGAGTTACAAAGAATCTCGTCATACCCAAGTTCTTTCCCACCACTTCTTGAATTTTGTCTGGGGCACACGAATCGAGCGCGAATATTAAATGGTTGAAATTTGTGCATGGCCGAGGTAATCATCTCTCACTACTTGCTGTTCTAGGTGCGTAATCCAGCTAATGCGCCATCCTTCAGAACAGCGGGATACCGCTTTCCTCTGATTGCAAATACTCGCTGATTAACCTGGTACGGCTCCTCAGGCTTCAAGTCGTTAATCTCCCATTTCGTGCTTTGGAAGATATTCGCGCCGGGCGTCATCAACACGTCAAGCTCATTGCCAAACTTATTCATGACCCAGTCCCAATCCCGTTTACTATCTGCCTCGTGAAACCCAGTGACGAAAATCGCGCACTTGCTTTCGAGCAACGCCGGCATCGATTTTTCCCACTGGTCCATCGCCTCTGGGGCACCGAGACCGGGGTGGAAGAGGAAGAAGACATCGTAGTAGGGGTCATAGGGAGTGAATTCTTGTGTATCGTGGATGACGTGGAAATAATCTGTGTGGTACGACACTGAGTAATTCGGGGCCACACGCTCAGTTACTGCTGACTGGTTGTATACATATTGCTTCTTTTGGCGGTCGTAGAGCGCTTCGGGACCGATGAAGTTGATATGAATGTTCGGCTTGTTGAAGAGGAAAAGCAATTGTGCCCATATTTCAAGGGGTAATTGCGACTCTGAGCGCGCTCCGAGAACGAAGAGACGGATCGGCTGACTTCGCTGGACGGATTCTCCGTCAATGTTACTGCCTGTCTGCGATGGTGGTGTGCTAGGGTAGAGTGTGTACCTTAGTGCTGCAGCCAGTTGTCAATAGATATCCAAGGATCGAAACAGTCTGGATGACCTACCAGCCAGTGATTTCAGTCCCTCTAACGTTAACCGCTTCGACGCACGCGTGTACGGCGATCCCTGATGCAATATACTGCCGACAGTGATGGGATAAGTCAGAACTTTTGTCGCATGCGCGAGTTCAAACTCCGTGTCCATCGAGTGGAAGTCGCGAGTGTACAAAAAGGTGTCCCAGTCCGCGAAATTGATCGCGACGTCCGTGTCCTGGGGTGGTGGCATTTCAAACTCTGGAAACTCCCGCCCAGAGCGAATGTCGTGCTCGAAAATGTTTCCGAGCATTAATTTGTCGCAGACATGCTCGTGGTGGTGGGTGTCGGCGCGCCAGACGTCCTCAGAGTGGTGAGTGGGTATTCCACAGTTGGGACAGGTGAATTGGACGTTCAGACCGGTTACTGGGCACTTCGCCAGTGCTTTTATTGTGGCGGCACGATTTCGTAGCACGAGTGACGGAGACGACTCCCACGGGTGAAATCTGTTCTCGAATGTCGGCTCGTTTTCGCGGTGTTCTGGGTTGAATCCGAGCGTCCACTTGACGGCTCTCCATAGGAACGTCCTGCGGGGAACGCATGTAGGCGATGAGACCTGTGGCGGTGACGAGATCAGGCCATTGCGCGGATGACGATGGGTTGAGATATTCCGACGCGAGTGCTTCCGGGACGAGAGATGTCGAACTGCGTGGGCGCAACCGCAGGACCAGTATTGCTGCGTCCCGGAAAATGGCTGTACCACCACAGACGCAGACAGGCGAGCACACAGCAGAGCCATGTTGCTGTTGCGTATGCGATGGTGGGAATCGAAGTTCGCGGACACGAACAATCAATCGGATGCTGCGAAAAATTCCAAATACGGTTCTCGGACAAAAATGGGACAGAAAAGGGTATATGCGCTTCGAATATCACTCTGCGAAATTGCGCAGTGATGCCCAGCACGCTCGACAAGCGTACCCAGTCCCGGAAATTGGACCCTGGGCGAGCAAATTGCCTGAGCTTAGTCTCCTACAAATGTTCTGTTATCGATACCAATCAAGGTTGTGCTTAATCCTTTGCCTTCTTTCATCTTTATCGGCTGGGTATGAGTGGCTTCTCTGTCGGCGGAGTGGCTGACTAAATATTCCCAGTGCGCTGAATAATCATGTAGCGCAAGTGCCACGCATTCAGTTCTCAACGTCAGACTTGCCATCGCACTCGAGAACTGATCGATATCGTTCCGCGTCTACGGCAGCTTTCGTCCGGGCCACGTCTACTCGATTTCGTGTTGCGGTATTACGACTGGAGTGTTCTCCACTGCCAATCGGCTCACGGAAGCAAGATGTCGGATGCCGGCGCTGAATCAGCTTCGTCATCAAATGACGCAGGGCAAGGACCGTCTGCAGTGTCAGAAACGCGGCAGGGCAGACAATCCCCAATAGTAGCAGACGCTCAAATCCCAGAATCACAAGCAAGCGCAACCTCGTCAATCGGTCACCCAGGCTCGAGCGGTCGCCTCATCAATCTCCGAATATCCACGCCCGCGGCGCTTCCGGCTCCCGTAACGTCGACGCTTGGGTTCAAGTTACCGGCGACGACGACAGTCGAGACAGTCAAGCGGCATATTGCAGACCGCTTACAGGATGCGCTACTATTTGCTACTGGCGAGCCGTGGACGTCGACGGTGTATACTACTGCGATTGAGAATGCAAATGAGGAGTTGCTGGGCGATATCAAAGGGGACACAATCATGCGGATTATATTTCAGGGCCGGTTTTTGACGGACGAAATGAAGATTGGCGATGTTATTCGAGAGGTAAGCTTGATAGTATGTGGGCCGCCTGTGATACTAATTTGTGTAAAGATCAATGACGTGACATTTCATATGATGTTGAAGCAATCTATCATCGACGTATTAACGACGGCCTACAAGCAGGCAACGATTCCCACACCAGCAGCGCCTGTCGATCTCAATCTGCCACCGAACGTCGCGCCCTCTGTCCCACAACAGAGACCAGCCGAGCTCTTCGGGACCGCGACAACCACTACGCAGATAATTCCCGCACTTCCGAATCCGCCGCCCCCTTTCGGTACCAATATCGTCGTCTACCAAGATCCGCGCGCATCTACACCGCTTATGTCACCATATTCTTCCCTCCCCGTTGTGACAAGCAGCGGTCATCTCGCAATTCTGCTCTCCCCACAGGGTATAAGTAACTTTGCGGCAGCAGGAATCTCGATCCAAGAAGGTAACAGCACGTTCGTGCCCGGCGTGCAATATGCCCATGATTCCAGCAGTTTCTACCAGCCAGTCCCCGCAGATGGAATAAACTCCTCAATTCTTGCAGCTCTACTCCACTCTCGTGCACCAACCGACGACCCTCACCGCCATCACCACCAACAACAACAACAACAACAACAACAACCAGGTCAGCAACAGCAAATCCACCGCTACTCTCTGGTCGACAGGGTCCGCGCTACACTGTCTGACATCCGAAACAATGCTCACAGACTCCGCAATACGCTAGCACTAACTTGGCTTTTCCTCCGGCTCGTCTTCTTCGTGGGACTGTCCTCTGGCGAAATTGGTGGTTCGAGGTTCTGGACCGTATCAGCCGTTGCGACGGTCGTTTTCCTCTGGAGGGCGAACGTTCTGGCATTGTTTGGCCGCGAGATCGCACGGCGCGTGATACCGAATAACAATAATAACCACGACGGCAACAACAATAATAATATTAATGGTAACGCAAATAACGAGGCAAACGGGCAAATGGCTCGCCGACGATTCGGCGCACTGGGCGCTATCTTCCTGCGTCCAGACGACGACGAAACTCCCCCGCCCGGCAACGACAATGTCCGGTATCGAGTGTTGCGCGAATTGGAGAGAGTCGTGCTCGTGTTTGTGGGCACGCTGGTGCCGGCTGTTTATGATACCTGGCATCGGCATGAGGTTGCCCGCGAAGAAGCGCTACTGCAACGACAACGTGAACGCGAGCAGCAGGAGCAGCGTGAACAGGAAGAGCGCGAACAGCAGCAACGCGAGCAGGGGCAGCCCGACAATATCGACGTCGTTGACGTCGAACCGCCCGCCGCCGCACAGGAAGCTAATGGGAATAACAACAATAATAATAACGAGGGTGTACTGGACGACCAAGCGGGCCAAGACGTCGACATCGACGTCGAAGTCCTCGCTATCGAAGGTGTGGGCGAACAACAATTACGGCACCGAAATCGGCATGCCGCTGCTCATGGTCTGTAATGCCCTTAAGCCCAAACTTCCCCTTGGACCAGTACTTATCAACAGTGCGTAGGCGGCATATACTTTTGGCTTTGAGATACCGTTTGTTGGAATTCCGTGGACTTTGTTACAGTGGGATAAAATTTTGTGTGATTTTTTTTTTTTTGCACTACGTAAAGAATATGGGGTTATGGATAGGAACAAACAAGCATTTAGGCGTTCCCTTTTTGTTGCTTATTTTTTTAAATCGTTCGACGTCACTTTCTTAGTGTTGCGTTTTAATCAACGTCCCAGAAGCGCATGTCTGCAATGACAACCTGTATCAATCGAAGTGTTCTATACGATAACAAACGGAACAATTTCGAACAAATCTACATCGGTTCAGCTTAAAATACACAAGACAAAATGCAGGTATATATATATATACTCTCAAAAATTAAAATGGAAATAAAAACTCCAGCAAATATATATAATGTTAACCCAGACTAAAATATCATACTGACGCATGCTTTCACGACATACACACACAAAACTGGATGTATGTAAACTGTAGATGCCAAAGAACAATAGATCGAGGAATAGAAAACCATTTGCCATGCCCAGAACGACCTTAATTCGCGATCTCGATCTCAAGGTACAAAGTATTTACCTACCCGCCGTGGTCTCAACTCCAAAGTCTGCCCAAGAGGTGGCGGAATGATAAGATACGGCAGACTGTTTAAGCCCTCTCGAATGCGCAGGCGACGTTGATAGCCCACATCAATATCAGTAAACTCATGAGTCGGACCCGCATATCACCCATCTGGAGCCACGCAGCCTCAACAACCGGATGCTCTATGACTTGTGTCACAAACGATGGTATCTGTCGTGACTGCTCATCCGATCTCGCCGCGGTGCTTCCAAACGCATCGCCCTTTTCAAGGTCAGGTTGTGTTACGACAGCGTCTGGTTGCGCAAGCGTGCTCGAGTCGAGCAGGGATGCTGGAGTAGCATCAGATTCGGCGACTGTTGTAGACCGAGGGGAACCCGAGCCTATTGAGATTAAGTCCCCAGACGCACCCCGCTGCTCGTCGTCAACAGACCGGGACGAAACTTGCGGCCAAGAGTTCTTGTCGTCATTTGCTTCACCTTCCGTCACGGGTAACACAGCCTCCTTAGGAGGTTCCGGCGCAGGTTTCGGCGAAGGCTTCTTCGTTCCGTTGACAAGAACGGCGGTGAGCTTACCAGTGGCATCCGCGGTTACGCTGGAAATGTACAAAAACAACGGCGTCGTGACCAGGAGATTCAAAACGTGATGCTGAGATGAAATGACTTCGAGGATACCGTGCGTGTCAGCCGCCATCCAAATGTGAAACTGCAGTGTGAACGTCTCGAGAGAGCACGTTCCCACCCACGCGAACGCGGTCGAGTACACATTCCGGAGGGTGTGGGTTGCATTGCGGAGGAACAGAAAGCCGACGATCGGGAGGACCGAGATGAATGGGTGCTGGGAGTTATAGTCCGGTTTCGAGCCCCAAATCTGCGAGAGAATGTGGTAGAGGACGAGAGCTGCGACGGACCCGCCGAGGGACGCGACGCGAACGGTCGGCCAGGACGGGTGCGAGAGCAAGTTGTACTCCTGGATTTTTATGGACGCGATTGCGCCAAGCATGCCAACATAGACAATCCAGATGTCGAGAAGAACGCGGAACCGCCATTCGCGAAGATCCCAAGTGACGAAGAAAACCCGTTCGAGTAGGAACCAGACGGTTTCGAGCACACCTTCGATCGAAACGATGAAGTACATGCCAATAGCCGAGATCGCGATCTTGGAACAGAGGAATGTCAAATCCTGGTTATTCTGAGCTTGGAACTTCATGGTGAAGTACACGACCATGAACCAAAAACTGGAGAGTGGGGCAAAGTAGTAGAACAGGTAATCTGTGTCCATGATGTACGCGAGCGCGCACGACAACATGTTCAACCGGACCAACACGCTTGCAACGCGCTTGAGCGAGAAGTCCTTCTTCTTGTAGAAATACACAGTGTGGCCGTAGCCGGTCATAAACAAATACGCTGCAACCATGACGCGGATGAGCTTGTAGATCGGGAGAACCTTGGACGCACCAGTAATGTGGTAAATCAATACCATGATCTGCATCCATCCCTTCCACTCATTGCTCTGGTCGCGACCCATGAACCCCTGCTCAGAGTCCGACCGTCGGATTGTTAAAAGCCCGAGGACAATGGTCGCGAGCGTCATGATAGTGAATTCGGAGGCCAAGAACTGCTTCGACGCCTTGTTAAACAAGGATGTGCGATCGGCGACATACGAGTACGTAACGGTCGTCGCAAAAATAAAACCGGCAGTCAAAAGGGCATTCCCAGAAGCGCCCTCACTCCACATCCTAGGCGACGAAAGCATGCCAGAGGACTTGACGTACAGCGCGGGCATGACAACAACAGTTACCAACAAGATAGCCAACTGAGTGAAATTAGGACCGGGATACTTGTAACAGCACGTCTTGTCATATGGATATCCAGTAGCCTCCATAACCTGCTGGTTACAACGCATGTTGAGCAGTAAGTCGGCCTTGGCCTTTGCGACGGCCTGGGTAGCGTGAATGCCCGAATCGTCAGACGCGGCCATGCTCTTAGTCATCATATCATTCAACGCTGTCGGTACAATGACATTGGACTGGTGGGAAGCCCACTTGAGGTAATCATTCATGTATGTGACTTCAGACTGCAAGATCGTCGCTGACCGCGAAACGTCGAGTTTCTCCCAATGCGGCACTGTAACTGGCAACAAGAACGGGAGATGGTAATAGTCCGGACAGGAGCGCACCGACTCGATCACTTTGTCCATATTCTCTTTCCACAAATTGACACCATTGTCGCCCAGATACCGAGCGAACCACAGGCCGCCGCCCAGGACGACATACGCGTTGGGCAATTCCTCTTTAACTTTTCCACAAGTTGCGAGACGGCGCATCGCAGTCGAGTTCAGATACGGGTCCCACAGAAACTCGACATTGAGTCCGTCCTTGACGAATTTAATGTCGGAGTGTTTCTCTGAGGTTTCGGACACGGATGGATCAAGTGTCTTGACCGTCTGCCAGAACAGTTGCCGCACAGTAGAGTCGCCGGCAAAAAGAACGTGCTGGTTCCGGAGACAGAGGCTCGCTTCCTTGGCATTGTATTTGTGGAAGATGCAGCCGGGCGGTTGCCAGTTTGACGGACCATTTGAGCCGGGGACATTGTCAAGCCATTCGCCAGTAGACACGAGCGAACCACATTTATACGGATCAAAGACGTCTACCATCGTTAATAACAAGCACTGACAAATACACTGCAGTACCTCATCCTACATGAAACGTACCTGACGAGGCATAACGCCATAGAGCGAGAACAAAGACAAAGACGCCGTACGAGAAGAAGGACCGCTTGACGTGATCAGCCGATGGCACGAATGCCGCCAGCGACAGAGCCATGGTAACCAGCGGAATATGCGAATAGCGAGAGGATAAGGTCTGTCAAGTAGTCCCTACTGCCCGATGTTGAGCGTGTGCCGTAAAGATGCAGGAGAGAGAACGAGGAGATGGCGATGGTGGAAATGCGTGTGCGCTGCCGGAATCGATGCAGCCGCCCTGGCTGCACAATGGACGATGCCGCCTTTCTCTCCACGTCGCCCGTTAATTGCATTACACTCAGTCAACGCTGCGCAGCATCGGCCAACTACGCGGAACATCCAACTATGCAGCGCACGAAATGTACTGGCGGTCTTGCTGATATGGCACAACCGTCGCACATTGACTCGTTCGAACTTTTGGGGAACGTGCAGCCCGAAGACCCAAGGAACCGTGCAGCCCAAAGGGTCAATCGATGGCGAACCAATTCGCGTAGGAACAGTACGACGCGCATTGAAGTGCCGCATTTTCAGCTTGCTGGAGCCTTGGGAGCTGAAATTTTATTACATACTTAAGCACTTAAACCGAAGGTGGCCCTTGGGCCCCAGAATCTAATTGCGTGCGCGTGTCTGTGGGGGAACCGGCATGCTTCCCCTGCAGCAGTTCCGCAACGCGATACTACAAGAGCTGAACATACTACCTCCAAAGATCATGCGAATTATCTGCCAGTCATCGTATTGGATTATGGCGATCATGTATCCCTGTCAAGGGGTCTACGAGATCGAGGTCAACTAAAGTGTTTCTTTCGCTTAAGAATTTCTCTAAACTATCCTCATTTTGTGCTAGCTTCGTCTATTGCCATACATATAAAGTTTGGATGTCGTTCTTCGCGTCGCAGTCTAACCTTGGTCCTGGTCTGCCGTACACTAATAATACCCACATGTTTGAGAGAGTCGAAAATCATTGAGGCGCTGGTAACCTGATCAGTCTATATGAATGACTAGAGATCATTCTGTACGGTTGAGCGCAAACTGCGTCCACCACGAAGGAGATTTAGAAGCATACTGTCGGATCGGACGCAGCCAAAGGTCAGATGTCGCACCAAGGCTATTACACAGGAAACATCAGGAATTGCCAAACATATATCATATCACTCGCTAGAAATATACAAAATAAGATATTATATCCAAAAGGTTCCTAATCTATACTCCGTCACCAATTTTTTGTGTCGTGTATCACTGTATCCATTTGTCAGATTCTTCCTCAGAATTTGCATCCGTCCTTCCTGTTGTGTACCCATTCGCCGAGCTTTGCATTGAATTGTTATTGATTAAAGACAGCTGGTACAAGAACCAATTACTTGGCCTTCTTGACCTCTTTTGGCGCAATACCAATTCCATTGCCGTTTCTGTACATCTTGACGCCGCCGTCACCCTCGACAAACTGGCAGGCCCGGGCAGTTTTCCAGAGCGCAAGAATGAGATTGGTCTTGTCCTGTCTGTAATGCTTGCCCATGACTTTGCGGATAGCTTTGGTGGCCTCCTCGGCGTGGTAGAACGGAATCCGGGACGAGTAGTGGTGCGCAACGTGGGTCTCAATGATCTCGTGGAACAGGTGGCGGCCGATGAAGCCAAAGTCGCGGTCAACAGTAGCCGCGGCGCCGCGGGCAAAATTCCACTCGCTCGCGTCGTAGTGGGGCAGGGACGGGTCGGTATGTTGCAGGTAAGTGATGCAGACTGATTGACGTTAGAAAAATTTGCTATCCTATAGATAAAGGACGACATACCCAACCAGTTGTTCACCCACAGATACGGCATGAAGTAGTAGAGCGCGAAGCTAGCCCATCCCCATCTCTCGATGCCGAGATAAGCAAGAGTGCCGGCGACGAGGATTCCGACGTCGGAAATGATAATGTCCCAAAAGTCCTTGGCATCGAACATAGGCGCGGATGGGAAAAAGTGCGACAGACTCCAATTGGACACGCCAGGGTAATTTTGACCGGTGACGTTGGCGGCGAGGTAAGCGGGCCAGCCAAACAGCTGCTGGGCAAAGAGGAAGTAGAGGGTCACGACGGGAGCCTCTTCGGTGAGTTCAGCTATGTTGCGGGAGAGCTTATAGCGGTTGACATCTTTCGGGATGAATACCATGTCGCGAGCGAGGTGACCGGTGGCTTTATGGTGCTTGGAGTGAGTGATTCGCCATGAGTGATATGGCACGAAGAGAGCGGAGTGGAGAATCCAGCCGACGATGTCGTTGGCAAGCTTGTATGGCGAGAAGGCTCCATGGCCGCACTCGTGGGCGAGAACCCAAATGCCGGTGCAAACTAAGCCCTGGACAAAGCCGTAAACCACCCAGGCGACAACGCGGGCGGGTAGAGAGGGAATGTGGTGGATCTGTGTAGCTAGGCCGAACAAGCAGGCAGTGTAGAAGATGTCGCGAGCAACATAGGTGAGGGACCGGCCAAGAGACCGGTCGAAGCAGTGCTTGGGGATAGCGTCTAGGATATCCTTGATGGTGAACTCGGGCGGTACGAAATCGCGACCGAAGGTGTCCTTGTAGACGGGCTTCGAGGTCAACGAGACCGACGGCCTGCGCTGTGTGTATGTTATTGTGGACATAATGGTGATGCTCTTGCACTGGGCGAAAGAGGAAGAAGGGAGAATTATAGCAAGGAGGTGAAGAAAGGACAAGGGATGGCGGACGCTGCGATGCAACGGTTCTTGACAGGGTTCGCACAGGGCGTGGAGTGCGCGGGTGGAGAGATCTTCATCCAGTTTGGCTCCCACGCCGCCGAACACCAAGTTACGATTTAGCCTTGTGCCCGGAAGCAGCTGTTCGTCGCCGGTCGCTCAGTGGTGCGCACTCGGAGTAGCCGGCGCACCGGAATCGCTGCCGAGCGTCGCCATTGCTCGAGAAAAAAATTACACTTTTTTTCCTTGCCCCTTTGTTTGTTCCACACAGCGTGGCGGGTCCCGACTCATTAATATGTAACAATAATCGCCACCGCCATCGACTTGCCAATATGGTGGCATGCATTCTGCTGCATTTTTGTTGTTTGCGATCATTGCAGGGAGTGAGTGAGTCCTCGCACCAGGCGTCACAGAGGTCGCACAACGTGTGCTGACATAATCCTATATTGTATTCTTACGTGAGCTACAGACTGGCCCTTCGGAGTGCGCCGGGCCTGCCTGGCGCCCCAACAATCGCCGAGCCCGAACCTTTAACGCGCCGGGCCATCAAGCTTGTCCGGCTGTGTCCAGTCTGCTATTTTATTTCCTCTTAGTGTGCATTGCAAAGCGGGCGGACTTAATTCGGCAGGCGATTGGTTGTCGCTATCAGGCACGTAGGCTATCTATTTGCAATTGGCTGTTCTGAAACCTGTCGTCGTCAAGACTCGACCCGGTTCAATGTCCGAGGCGTCTGCACAGTCCAGTCGGTTGTATTTGTGTGGCCACTCTCGCCTCCAATTTGGCAGCGCAACCGGCGTCTCAACGGCCAAGTTCACATGTTAATTGTTCGCCCCAACAGAGCAAAACTTTAACTCATTTTCCCGTCCAGCAACGCATGTGAAATTTTTGTCACGTGAGTTTCATTCAAAGATAATAGACTAGATCGATCCGGGCGAACTTATCGGCCTGGCGCTTCTTTGTTCATATTTCTCTAGGCGCTAACCCGATTTCGTATTCGCGATCGCGATCCGACGCACCAAGACCCTGTGTGATTGCCGCAGGGCGCACATATATCACTGTCCAATAATTTCATCAAATTTTTTAGTTAAAGATGTGCCAAGTATCATACCACAGTCCTTGTCTCAACTGCTCCCGACGGGCGGCGAGACTGAATATGTCTATGCAGTTAAACATCGCTACTTCATAGTTCAGTTCATCTTGATTGCCATAATGAGTTCTGTATGGCGATACGGTTACTGGGCACTCTGTATTTGCCGATTATAATCCTGTCCCCGGGTTTAAGCAGCGGGTCACGGGCGATTCACATTGGGGTAGATAAGTTTGTCTGGGCGTTTCCCCTGAGCGATAAGTACTCTCCGCTTGTGTCTAATCGCAGAAGCCTCCACTACTATTATCTCAAGAGTTGACGTCTCACTGGCAGAGTCGCATTTCAATAGTAGTCATATAGATTGCTTCGTACTTATTCACGAGTGTCCCGTAGAATGTTGCAAATAATCTATTATTTTATTAATCTCGTTCCTCGCACAACCATAGTAGCAGCACTCGATAATACAATGTTCGATCGGTGCACTGCTACAGAGACAGATAGGAATACGTCTTGGCGATCAGAATTTTACCAAAAACAGAGTCACAGCACATACCAGAAATCGCAGTAGTGAAAGTGCTTTTTCCCTACAACACTCACCGCACCTAATTCCTACTCGACAGACACTCGCTCAGACCAAATCCTGCTGACAGCGTACGCGAACCCAATCGCACACCCAAGTAAATACGCACCAGCCCAACAGGCCCACTCCGCCCATCTATCCCGACAGATTTCCGCAAAAAAAGGCACATACCGGCGCAGCACCGTCCAACCGCCGTATATGATCCCAAAGTCCACAACGACGGTTATCAAAAGCGGCATCGGACGCGAAGGGAGGTGTGACATTGCCTCCCGTACTACTTCCTGGCAAAAACTACGGAAATCAGTCTTTGCTGCAGGCAATGGTAGTCGCGAAGCCGCTGTTCTGGCCGTGGGCGACGGACACGTCGAATGCGGCATGTGGAAGTAATCCTCGCAGTTCCGCGAATACGCCCAACGGGCTTGATCAAGGCATGGCACTCTGCTGCGTGTATCATTTATGTCACCTTGCTTTTCTGCTGATTCTTGCGAAATCTGACGATTTCGCTTATCCGTGGCGTGTGAGACTTGCTGGGTCGCGATCGCTGACCGGGAGCGTGGTGTCGGCGACAGGAATAATTTAGCTGGTCGTTGTGGCCACGACATTGTTCGGTCCAGATCTCGTAGACCTATCCAAACTTTCCACGTTTCTGGCTTCCAAAAAAAATCGTAATGTGACGACGTTGTGCGTTGGTAGATCGAAGTATAGCGAACCAATCCCGTCCAATGGATATCCGGTCTGTTTCGTAACGATCCACGAGCGCGATTCGACATGGCATATTGATCTCATAAATAACCGACATTGTGAGGATCAAAAAGTGCCCAAGAGGCTCTACTCATCAGAGGCTCTATTTTCCAAGCGCTCTCACAATTGCGTATCTAATGCACAATCGCGACTCTGCAAACAACCATCGCTGGGCAACTGGCCCGCCTGAGAGCCACTAGCCTCTACACGCAGGACATTTGGCAGTCCAAAACTTAGAGCGCGCTCTATGCCGCATTTGTTCTTAATGATGTTATGCTTGCATCCTGATTGTCCAACCTCCCCACGCAAAAGACTCGCGCAAGTCTTTTACATCCCACGCCATTGGCTCAACAGAAAGATTTCGATCAACCATCCATCGACCACGCTTGAGTCCGTCAACATCCATCACGCGTTACCTTAGTCGTATGCCCATTCTATGACCGTCAGAGAATCACTGTCATATTCGTCCTTGGTGTCTACGAACATTCACATATTTCCAGGTTAGGCAATCAGATCACGTCCAGGTCACGTGAGCCTCCTCTGTTCAATCTAGCTCGGCGGGCCAAATTGAAATACTACAAACTTACAGAAAACCGATGGTATTTATTTGTGATTATACTGACGTGTGCAGTACGGAGCACAAAAGGTTAACCAAAGACTTCGTCTCTCCGCTTTAAACAAAAATAATAATTAAAAATATGAAAAATACTCCGCCGCGAAATCGCTCTATTAAGTGTACGTACGGGTAAGCCCAATGGTACGAACACGAGACTGAGGAAACTATAGACTAAATCTAGAGGCAGTCGACAAGAGACAAGGATAAGTGATATTGACATGCCAGGGAGCAGAGCGCGGAGATATTTCCAGAACCCTTGCCCAGGTAATCCTTGTTCTAAGGGATAGGAAATGTGTAAACAACCGCAAAACATTCGAAGCATCCGTCCTGGTCTCAACACATTTGCACACCAGTGAATTTATCTAATATCTGCTGTATCTTCTATCTAATTTTTTGAATTGCTTGGGATTTTGAATAACCCAGTTTGAATAACCCAGGATCGGTAATTGCGAAGCATCACATCTGGTGTGGGTCTGCAAGCGCCGTTTTTGCTTACTACTACGGCAATCCTCAATTTTTCGTCAATACACGAGCAGTCCCTCGTTGGGCGTATGATATAGCATGTCCTCAGTTAGTACAAGACGGCGGCAGCGACTGCCAACCCTGTTCGAGGTGTTGAATAGGAGAACACTGCCGCCGGTTGATTTATTTGCATTCTACGTGTTTATGCGTGACCAGCAGCGATCAGTTGATTATCTGGACTTTTGGTATGTACTGTGCACTGTGAATGGTGTGTGGGATTTACTAACAGTTGGTAGGCTTGATGTTGCCCAACATATGTCATTATGTCGTCACTACGTCCGTCAACTCCGGAGGTCCGTCCTAGTTGCAACGCCGGAACTCGAGAAAGAATCGAGCAAGCGTTCGTCACAGGTCTTGGAGGCATTTAAGCTGCAACAACACTCGGAAATTGCAAATGGCGAGGAGCAAGAAAGTAAACGAGTTTCCATGATCTTACGAAGCGAAAGCAGCGGTTCGGATCCGAAGGTTGTGGCGCGAAGGAACAGTGCTTTAATGAATCTCGAACGACATAGGTATAATGGGGAGATGGAGAAAATGAAAGATCTACATGAAGAAGACGAGCCGACCGTGGATTCTCCATTAGCGCAAGTTAATTCTTCGACAGTTACACGCGCTCATATTAGAGAATCAGCATATAAAATCATGGTTACATACTTTGTTTCCGGTGCGGAGTGCGAGTTAGCATTACCGTTGTCTATCATTCGAGGCATTACTACAGCGATTGAAGTCGATGGGCGAGACGATCCTGAGGTTTTTGATGAGGCTAAGGACTATGTGTTCCAAGCGATGGAACGAGAGGCGTTTCCGGCTTTCCTGGCACACAAAGCTCTTGGCAATCTTGTTCCAGTCGGAGCCTTTTTGCGACTATCTATTGGCCTCTTTTCACTATTTGCAGCCTTCTGGGTTGCATTTATTCTCATATTTTTGGACTGGAAACCAAAAACAACCCGCTTATGGCTAATTCTACCGTTCTCCCTCGGTATCTACGGATGTCTTTCTTATCAGTACGAGTTGGACCCACTGATAGTGTTTGCGGGATACAGCGAACTCAATTTCATGAAGTTCATGCGCATGGAGGAGCCATATGTGAAGTCGCTATTGATTAGAAGAGCGATTTGGGTCATGTGTTTGGTTATTCTTTTGGTAACTGGCTTTTGCGTATTGTTTGGATTAGTACCCGGAAAGCGACTCTGATTGGCTTATGATTTATTATGCTGTGTCAGGGATTCATGTAGGCGTTAATGATTATGGATAATTACAGTAAAATCTCTTTGAAATGTAAGCACTACTAATGCTAATACACTAAAAAGTACATCCAAGTTCCGAGCTCATATATTGCATTGGGAATTGGATATTTAACGTGGCGCGCCAAACTCCTTAAATGTCTTCACTTCCTCATCCAACGTAGAATAGACATCCGCCTGCTTTGGAACCCATCCCAACGTCCGAGCCCTTGTAGCTTTAGACCCAGAATTTGTACTATACATCCTCATGGCGTACTTGCACAACTCTGGGCCCAGTCCTTTCTTTAGCTCCTCTTCCGTGGGGTGAACTTCGCCTGGAGTGCCAACTTTGGCCGTATTCTCCGATGGAATGATGCCATACTTGACGAGAGGTTCGTCCAGAGCTGCTGTGATCGATTTCCAATTATGCGAACCATTCTCAGCGAAGTAATATCCCTCGTCGTCGTAATATAATTTCTTTGGATCGGAAACGTATGTTGCCAAGATAAGCACGTACAAGTCTGCAAGATCGGAAATGTGAACGTTGCTCCAGATAGCTTTGCCGCTTCCATAGACCCCGTTCTTCTTCAAAATAGAAGCAAATTTGATCATGTACGGAATCTGCTGCGACATCTTATTAACCTTACCCGTACCAGTTCCGTAGATCAAAGGCGGGCAGATGATGATTGTCTTAACTGTCGGCTTAATCTTATGAAGATTAAGGATCTTCATATCGATATCGCGGTGAAAATGATCCAAGTCCCATGATGTGATCGTCTTGATATCGGCCACGTCGTCGTATCGCCGTGTAATTTCCTGATCTAACTCAGACTTGTTGATCAGGATAGCAGTACCTGACGTATGAATAAGTAGTGCACCGTCCTTGATATTTTTGGTGATCACGTCCGCAGAAGTCTCGTCGTCCGCAGATTCGCCGGTATGAACAATCACGTCGGCTTCCGCAACTAATGTTGCAAACACAGAATCAGTGTAACCCGACTGCACAACAGTAAGAGCATCGCTGGGGTATGAAGACCTGATCTTCTCAACTGCCTCTGGCTTTCTAGCAATTGCGGTAATAGAGTACGCTTGGTTTCTGGTGTTCCAGCTGATGAGGTGGTCCAAAGCTGCCCCTCCAATGTAACCCGATGCGCCAGTAAGCAAGAGGTTCAACGGAGCCATTGCTATTTGCTAAATTGTACAATGACAAGTACAGCAGGACCCAAAAGGGGCGCGTCTGCTCGTATTTATACGCCAAATCAATGCAAATTGTGATTCCTTGCCGAAGGGAAGATCTATGATGCAATCACTCCGCTTACCAAGTAAGGTACGCTCGCATTGTATGCGATCGGCTTATAACGTCCGTACCCGATCTTCAAAGCTTAAATTCCCAGGCTGGGAGCCAAGTGTTACAGTAAACGAATTCGACCGAGTTATCGGCCGACAGCAAATATTCTCCAAATAGGCCAAGTTATCGGCCGCGACAGTAAATATTCTCCAAATAGAGACGTCGCACTTGGCAATGGCAATATCATACATGCAATATTGAAACGTATCGTTCAAAAATCACCTGAATTAAGGTCATCGTGCATATGCAGCGCGCATCGTTAATCGCTGAAATTGGTACTTGCGGTTATACTACTGTCAACTTTTAGCCCGGAAGTAAGTTTACTCTATTTATTGAAAAAAAAAATTTTTAACTCCTCGTGACATAATAATTATTCGTTCATTAATTCGTTTATTCGTTCATTCGAAGCCGCATCCAATGCTGCTTGCTGTCCGTTCAGACTTTGAGTAACGAGAGTTTATTCCACTGCCACCCCTGAAAGCAAAATTATGACTCTCAAATTTGCCCGTCTTTTGCCTGAACATACGCTTTCCTTCCCAGCTCTGTCATTGCTTTCGCGTTCCTCATTTCCATAGTATTACAGAGTCGAGCACATTATGGCAGAAGAGATTGCACGAACTGCTAGTGCCTCCTCCGCGGTCTTACGCGCCGTGTCTAACGCCGCTCGGCTGAAAGCATTGCATCGGATCCACGACTTTCTCAAGGATGGCAAAGAGGAGATTTTAGCAGCTAACAAGGCCGATATGGAGGCAGCCGAGAAAGCGAATGTTTCAACTCCACTCATCAAACGACTTGATCTTTCCAAAGGCGACAAGTTCGACACAATGCTGCAGGGAGTCTTGGACGTGGCTAACTTGCCTGATCCTATTGGCAAGGTCACGTTTGCGAACAAGTTGGACGAAGGGTTGGATTTGTACAGAGTTACGTGTCCAATTGGCGTTTTACTCGTGATTTTTGAGTCGAGACCAGAAGTCATTGCGAATATTACTGCGTTGGCCATCAAGTCTGGTAAATGATACATTCTATCGCTTGGTAGAAGGTTGGATGACTAATTCATCGTAGCAAATGCTGTCATCTTGAAGGGTGGTAAAGAATCATTCCATTCGTTCGCCGCGATATCAAGACTAGTGGGCGAAGCTCTTTCTGGAACAGAAATCCCCCCTGGCGCAGTCCAATTGATCGAATCTCGACAAGAAGTTTCGGATCTCTTGAAGCAAGATAGATACATTGACCTCGTCATTCCACGAGGTAGCAACGAACTTGTCCGATCGATAAAGAGCAATACAAAAATTCCGGTTCTCGGCCACGCTGACGGATTATGCTCCGTATACGTCCACGGGGACGCGGACGTTGATATGGCGGTGCGGATAGTAATTGATTCAAAAACTAATTATGCTGCAGCCTGCAATGCCGCTGAGGGCTTGCTTGTACAACGGTGTGCACTGAAGTCCCATTTGCCATCATTGGCAAAGGCACTGATCGATGCTGGTGTTTCTTTGAAGGTCACGCCCGAAATTGGAGAGGCGTTGAAGGAAGCTGGTGTCGCAGGCACTGGGAGCGCGACAATCATGTCTGCCGAAGAAAAGGATTTTGAAACGGAGTTTTTGTCATTTACAATTGCAGTCGCGGCGGTCGAAGAAGTCGATGAAGCAATCAAGCATATCAATGCTCACTCCTCGAAGCACACCGATAGCATTGTTACTGCAAGCAAAGAGATTGCTGACAAGTTCTTGAACGGCGTCGACAGTTCAGGCGTGTTTTGGAATGCGAGCACGCGGTTTTCTGATGGGTTTAGATATGGATTTGGAACGGAAGTGGGCATTAGTACAAGCAAAATTCACGCTCGTGGACCTGTCGGATTGGAAGGCTTGACTTGCTATCAGTATCAACTGAGAGGCAGCGGACAGGTTGCGGCTGATTACGTTGGTGCCGGAGGAAAGAAGGAGTTTAAGCACGAACAGCTCGATATGTAAATGTATATGACTATATTATATGTGAATAAAATTTCAGGAGCTGTAGAATGGTATCTTGTATTTGTAGTTGTGGCCGCTTGAGTCTTGCATTTTAATATCTTTGCTCGCACTAGGATCCCGACGCAGAATAGAGCTGGTTTAAAGCTAGTGACTTGCACCGTATACTTGTCTCTACGTGTTACATTGATCTAGGCGGGCTCGTTGCCTAGAGCGTCCGTTACATATAAGGTAGTAATCCAACACAAAGAAGTAGCGGTCGTCTCGACGAATCACTGTCGCTTCTTTCGAATTGCAGAAACATGTATTATCGATATCGTACCCATGTGTAAAATATGAAAACCAATGACACCGTACCATTCAGACCAGCCAAACCCCGTAGCCCTCCATTTCCGAAAGCAATAAAATCACGTAACTGTCCAGAATAGTCTGCAGAAAATTCGACACTATACAATAAACAGACATGGACGTATTCAAGAATGAAGTCTAGCAATTGCGGAGCGACGTCTGGGCAGAACGGGGACTCTCTCATAGCCATCCAAGCTCTCCTCATCTTCGGTAAGATATCCGCGACTAGCAGTCGAACTAGATTCGTCGCCTGACTGAACAATGAACTCGAAACCTTCCGATGTACCGCTCTCACTAGCAGTGTCTCCAATCGGCGGGCCAAACTCGCTTCCCGCTTGGCTAACACTGTCATCACGATCAGATTGAAGCGAGGGAGTTTCAACACTGGTCTCGGATGATGTATCCCAAACGTTATTGTCCTCTTGTGGTAGTCCATACATGCTAGGATCCACCTTGTCCACAATTTCTACATATATCGTGGTTAGCACACGTCATCGTCAATGACCGTAGTGGCGCATACCGAATCTAGAAATAGATCCTTCTTCGTCACTTGTAGAGTACCCAGCATGTGGCGCATTGCGACGTCTCAGGCCCTCACTGCTCGAAGCCACGGCAGAAGATTGACTCTTCTCTGGATGGTGTTTAATCGATTCACTGGACGGTAGCATTAAAGCTATCTCCTCCGGATCGGAGAATGCGTCTTTCTTATCATAATAATCGTAAAACTCCATCATCTCCTGGTTATCTGAAGCAGCAGCGAGTACCCGCGCTGCCCGGCGTCGGCGACTACGCTGCTCCTTAATAGCAGCAATTGCTATCTTCAAGTCACCGAACGCATGCTGAATATGATCGGCGATGTTCTCCCGCTCATGAAACACTATTATTCCTAGAGCTATCCCAGCAGTGATACCTAGTCCGATTCCCAAAACTGCCGCGGCTATCGAAATAGGACTAGTCAGCAATCAAGATCGTAAGGCATACGCGATGAATGGCCAGCCGCAAATGGTCTACCATACCTGGAAGGGGCATCGTTATTCACAACCACCACTATTGATGCAAGAGGATAAGACACTCAAGATGTTATTATAATCCTACAAACTCTGCAGGAGATGATTTCGCTAAGCTAGATAATGCCGGGCAAATGCAGGCGGCGTCAGTTGGCTTGCGTCACCAACTCCCAAAGTCCAACAAAGGTTACGGGTTGCCCTAACCCGCTACTTTGACGTTGAACACACGCCACTGAAACTACTTTCTACGGCAATACCGACTGACAACGGAATACAGTGTTCTGAGGTATAGAGTAGTAGGATATCGGGCCTTGCATTGAGGATATGATTAGAAAAGTATACAATTGTGTGTCGGCTTGGAGAGATTTCCAGTAATCGTCAATATGTTCAAGTTTGCCGAAGCCGATCTACCACGTAGGATTTGGCAATTGGGCATCTACGACGCCCATTGTCATCCTACAGATAACTACAAAAGGCTAGCAGATGCTTTGGATACTATTAATATCTCCAAGCTTACTATCATGGCCACTAGGCTGGATGATCAAGTTAAGGTTCATGAAGCGGCGGTAGAGTATCCAAATAGGATCGTTCCCAGTTTTGGTAGGGCATTACAAGCTCAAACAAGAATATAGAAATTAATCGATATATGCAGGGTATCATCCTTGGTTTACTCATTTGCTATACATATCTCCATCACCGCCGGAAAATAAATATGTCCATTATCGGATGGTATTATTTCCCGAGCCGCCGAATGATTTTGTGGACCTCCTACCCGACCCTGTCAGTTTAGCCTCCTTCATCGAGATCCTCAGCAAAAATCTAGAGACACATAAACATGCATTGGTCGGTGAAATTGGAATTGACAGATCATTCAGGCTTCCGAAGTCCGGAAAACTCATATCATTCGAGGAATCAGAAGTGGATGATGGTTTGGGTTCATCATCTGACGAGCAGGACGATAACTCGACCGATGCGAAGAAGTTGAGTCCGTACCGAGTCAATCACAACCATCAGACGGAGATATTACTTGCTCAGCTACGCGTCGCTGCGAAATTTCGGAGGCCAGTGTCTCTCCACGGGGTTCAGGCGCACGGAGTGTTGTATCAGATATTTAGTAGCCTTTGGGCAGGATATAGTATTCCTTCTCGCCGGCAGCAGAGAAAACAGAAAGAGGAGCAGGAATTTGTTAAACTCGATATGGAAGATGCCGTGGACAGCGCTCCCCCACCGTTTCCCGAAAGAATTTGTCTGCATTCATATTCTGGGCCGCCTGACCAGATCAAATTATGGACCAATAGAAAAGTACCGGCGACTATATATTTCTCCTTCTCTATTGTCATCAACTCCCGTTACGGAGAAAAGTTTAAGCAAGTTTTGAGAGCGGTCCCAGATGATAGATTATTGGTCGAAAGTGACTTTCATATGGCAGGAAAGACAATGCAGTCATTGCTAGCCGCAGTCGTCAAGTTCGTCTGTGAGGTTAAAGGATGGGAAATAGAGGAAGGTGTAAGAACTCTTGGAGAGAATTGGAAGCGTTTTGTATATGGATCAGACGATTTGTAAGGAGGCACGGTATCAATTAACAAAGTACCGCATCATACTCGTCCAGCAAGGACAGATCAAACACTTGTCTATTGTTTGAATGCAAACTGGATACACGATGCAATTAAACAGGTGAGCCGCAATCACGTATTGTCAACATTATCTGGACTTTACGGCGGCTATGACTGAATCATCAAGATGACTAAACCACCTAAGAGCTCTCTGGACTGTCCAGGGTAATGTTCTCAAATACGGCATACCATGGACGTACATAGGTTTTCTGATTTCTCCAGACTTTCCATGTGCAATTTTGTCGACAATCTCGGTTGCAAGGTCCCGGGGGTCGACAACAGGGGCGAGGAATTGCCGCGGAGGTTCGATATCCTGGAACATTGGTGTTCGCATTTGACCAGGTAGGACAATGAGGGTCTGGATCCCGGGAAACTGCGCTAATTCAACTCGGAGCGTCTCGTACAGACCTAGCAAACCTGCCTTGGAAGCCCCGTATGGACCTGTAATTGTGTGAGCAGTCTGCCACTCTAATCGAACAAGGACAAATAGTTACCGTAATAAATTGGGCTGGTATAGCACAGTGACGAGCCAATCGACACGATGTAGCCCCGATTAGCAGCAATCATTCCAGGAAGTAGGCTTCTGATAGTATAAAAGTGTGACAGAAGATTGACGTTAATCGTCCTACCGAGGCGTAAGTCTTGCAACGAAGTAAGTGGCTTACCATCCGTACAATTGTATGTCCTCAACTGCCATCTCCCACAAACTACCACGCTTCTCGATACCAGCGTTGTTTACCAAGATCGTGACAGGTCCCAACTATACAGCCGTTAGCGTTTACATAGCCAAAATATCCAAATCGTCAGATATCTCACATCTTGTTCAACTTGGGCCAGCGACTTTGCCACAACATCGTAGTTCCCTACGTTGCATTCATAATACTTAACTAAAGCTACCGGAATAGCAGGAGCTTTCGTATCCAAAACAGCAACTTTTACACCTTTCGAAGCCAGGAGGAAAGCGATGTTGTAGCCCAATCCTGAGCTTCCACCAGTGACAACGGCAACATCGCGGAGGGCGTCTAAGCGAGTCGGACCGCTTTTATCGGAGACGTACTGGATAATTTGGTAGACTACCACTAGAATAGCATATATCTGGGAAAGAATAACTTCAATGTCGTTGATTGAGTGGACATTCCTAGCTTTCATTAGCCAACACGCGATGAGATCCGCTTGGCGGACATACGCTCTGAGGACTACTGGTACCAAGATAGCGAAGAATGGATTGAGAAATACATTCCTCAACGTTTGAATTATAGTATCTATAGAAATCATTTTCGAAGTCCGACGCAGAAATACTGCTACGCATTAAAATGATGGTATTTTCAAAAGCAGATTACGCAGCGTCCTACATGTAGATGCCCACGCAGCGCACGGTCTATGGGATGGGTGAGGTCACGCAGCCCGGCGCGTCTTCAGATGCATCCCAGTGTTGATATCAGCCACCAGTGACTACATTTGCATACAGCAATCAATTAACGTCAGTTATACACAAACTAGAGAGTACATGCATGAACTAAATATTATACATAGTCATAAATCAGTTCCCAACTTTGAACTCTTTACAGCATGACAACCGCCACACCGCTGCGTTTCACCGCGTCCAATTTACCATCCTCATGATATCCGCCGTCAATAGGGAACGCTTTGTAATTGAATAAATAATAATTCAGATATCCATCTCCAGCACCAAATTTGAGCTCATCCAAGAACAGTGAGTTGTCTAGCAATGTAAGCGCGTTGAAAACGTCAAAGCCGAGATTTTTAGCCAAGATCAAGGCGTCGTTGAACAACACGAGGAGCCGGTTCTTTAACATGACGGAGCCGTCTGGATCTGTCCTAGGTAGATCCAAACCAGCGGTAGAAGCGTAGTAAAATTCGTAAGCGGCAACCAGATTATCGTGCACAGGGTTTCCAATGACCGTGGACGGGAGCTTATAAAATGAGACTAAATCAGTGATGACACCATCGGTGTTCTCGACGACGTACGCCCAGACGACTCGGTCTTTATCATTTTCGTCATTCGGAACGGATTCAGTGCCATAGTCATGCATGAGCCAGTGAAGAAGCTCCTCCCTGCCGAAAACCTGCGCTAATTCGAATTTGTTTAGGTATGCGACGAGGAGGTCATACGCCTGATCAATATCCTCGCGCTGCATGAGCCGCAGACCGGGGAGATTGGTTGAGCTAGGCAACTTATACTTTGCGACCATCTTTGTCTTCGTCATGCCCGGGGGCAGAGGGCTAAACCCGACTTCATTGAGCTTCGTCCAATTGAGTGACCGATGGTAGTATCTGCAGGTCGCCACTGGTTTTGGAAGAACAACGCCTGCTGTATACAATGCCTGCCAAATACCCTGCTTATTCACGCGACGAGTGACTTCCTTAATAAGCAGCGGTGCCAGCCGCTTGGATCGTAACTTTTTGTGGATACAAAGGAAGTTTACCTCAGCTGACTGTATCGTGGTGTTCCGCACACGCAAGCGCACGGGAATCGCAGAAATGAACGCGACCAGTTTCTTTGTGCCTGTAACACGCACACCAATATACCAATCTGGTCTAAAATCTGGCGCACGCAACGCCCAATCCAAAAACCTCCGTGAATAATTAAAGCGGAACGTTGAATCAGAATCTTCCACATAATTAGCGTACAATAAATCAAAAATCTCCTTAATCACGTCCGGGTTCGACAAATCCATTGTATCCCACTCGAATTCCTTGAGCAAGGGGTACGGAGTATCTGGGATGTCGTCTGGAGCCTTCGAACTGTCGATGGGACCTTCGTCGTCGATCTTCTCGTCGAACGTGGCGACGGGCTGCGTTTTCCAGAATTTATAGTCAGCCATTGATTTCTTTTGTGGCTATAACACAAATTAGCTTATCTGTCATTAGCCTCGGATTGAATAACAGTCATACTTGCTCCTGAATTGCCAGCTGCCGTAACAAATCCTCTATACTCCGAATATTCGTAGAAGGGGCGCTCGCAGAACCAGAGTTACCCACAATGGCCGTATCAGAGCTACCCGTTCCGTCCGTAACTGCATTCTTCGCTTTATGTTTCTTGCTTTTCTTTTTCTTCTTCTTTAGTTTTGAATTCTCGGTCGACATGGAAGTTTGTCCGCCGACAGGATGAGGCACCAACTCGTCGTCTTCCTCGCCTGACGATGATTCACCATGCTCTTCTAACAATGGCTCGATTGGATCAACCATGCTATTTGTCTTTCACTTCAAGGAACTGAGATAATCGTCTGTCGATGAAAACACCTGTTTCGCGACCTTTGATGGAAATGCTAACTGTCCACGAAAGTATAACTGACTTGTCAATTATAATAGTGTGTAGCAATTACGCACTTACAGCCTCAGAAGTCAGAACTTAAGCTGCAATACCCCTGAATTTCCAGATGGTAAAGACGAGGTCTTTGTACCACTGTGAATCGAGTGTTGGGTCATCTCATGATGAGTCTGCGTGGCAGCAGCGTTGGAGTGGCACACTTTACGTGGTAGAGTCAACAATAATTGTTTGAGATATCTGGAGAAATAGTCCCATTCATTCGCTACCTTGCACTTGTTGCCGTATAGAGGATAGAGAGATAGAATTTGCATCTTCCTTTCTTATAGAAATCAGACACGCAGTGAAGCCGTAGTCAGGTACATATACGAATAGGCGCTGTCATATAGTTTTGGCAGTTTTATGGGGAATTTCTGACAACTGACAGCCAAATATTGAGCGACAATGGGACTATATACAAATACCTTTTTGTTTGCGGGCGTCGGATACTTGTCCTTCATGATGTCCCTTCTATTCGAGCCTGTTCAGCGCAAGTACGGATATAAGTGAACTTGGAATAATATGGGAAATCCTAACGTACACAGCCTTGTCTTTTTATATCGCCTTCGCCTTGGTAGCAAGGAAACGCTTTATCATCCTGAATCCTCTGGATTTGCACGTTAGTCCTTGTCGCCTAGCGCTCGTCGACGGATGTTAACGAGACTCAGAGAACCAAGTCGCGCCGTTCTGGCTTACGATGCCGGACGGCGTGAAGCTGTTCGGCTGGCATATTCTCCCTCTTGATGTCTATGCAGCGCATAAGGAAGAGCTCCGAGCACGCTCTGCGACTAAGGACGCTATTGATTCTGGCGAACTGGCGAAGGGACATTTGGAGATTTTGAAGAAGGATCCTGATGCTCGTGTTATGATATACTGTATGTGTCATTGGCTGCACTTTGAATTAATTGTCTAACGCGTTGTAGTTCATGGAGTAAGTTTGGATATGCTTACGAAGGAGATGTCGGGCTAACTATCCAGAACTCTGGTTGTATCTCCTCCATGCATCGGCCAGATATATACCGTTCTCTGATCTCGACATCACCGGCGCACACGCACCTCTTCGTCGTCGACTACCGCGGCTTCGGCATCTCGGGCGGGACGCCAACAGAGAATGCCTTAATCTCAGACGGCGCCTTCACTGCAGAGACCATTCTGAACCTGACAGCTGTTTCTCCCGACCGCACGATCCTGATCGGCCAGTCGCTCGGCACTGGAGTAATAATCGGCGCGGCAGACTTTCTCGCTCAAAGCGATTCTAAACTCGAATTCCGCGCGCTTGTCCCCATCGCCGGATTCGCGTCGATCGAAGAACTGTTGTCTACATACAAGATATTTGGGATAATCCCCGTGCTCGCGCCGTTTAGAAGATTCAAGGCGTTGGAGGAGCTATTTTCGCGACAGCTTCAGTATAAGTTTCACTCGGATGTGAGGATTGAGCGATTTGTCCGGAATTCGCGCAGGACGAAGGTGTTGGTCGTGCACTCGTTCGACGACGAGCAGATTCCCTATTTTCATGGTGAAAAGCTCGCCGAGGCGGCTATAAAGGGCGCACTAGAGTCCGAGGCTGATGGCGGGAGCCAGTCTTCCGGTGGGCATTTGAAGCGGTTTGTTGAGATGTCCGACGATGATCGGAGCGGCATGTTTGATGTCGTAAGCGTCGGCGACCAGCAAGCACGTGAGTACGTATTTTGGCAGAAATTCGGTGGGACCACGGAGGTGGTCGAGGATTACGTTGAACTGGTCGAAGAGTCAACGGTGTCGCCTGTCTCGGAAGTACGGAGGATTGGCATGTTGGCTGTCAAATGGGGCGGCCATAACATTGTGCCCAAGTCCACGGACGTGGTGCTCGCGATTCGCAACATTCTGTACGAGGACTAAGATGCCGGGTGAGCCGATAGAGCATTGCGGGGCTCATGCAATTGATTGCCGGGTTATACGACTTTTGTTTTGCTATGAATATTGAAGTGCTGTTAGGCTGAAATTCTTGCTTTTTGGTAACACTGAGAAGTATCGTATCATGCAGCGATAATTTTTTTCGATAGAAGTACACTAGGCTAGCGAGTACAGCGTTTACCGGAATCACGATCGTGATGTCACGACATTCTGACCTCGTTACTCTTCCATATTTCTGCGCATTGGCAGTTGGGCTATCTTCTTTACACCGTACTAGTTTGTGGCTGAGTGGACAGCTTTTGAGTGGTGCTTGCTAAGCCTTTGTACCAGCTGACTTGAATTTCGCGCTAATCCGCGCTCGTGCTTGCTGTATGGAGTTGCGGGGTGATGCATAATTAGCAATCGGCAGAGAGGTGTGTACTGGGGAGTTGATACTGAATTAGTTCTGTCGGATAAGCGGTAATGCTAGTGGTGGGGTTAGCTTGTTTACTTCCGAAGAGATATGCGATTTCGGCTTTCAAGCGTGAGGTACATATGGTTCAAGAACGTATTAATAGAATAGAGCCAGCTGTTCTGAGTGAGCTGTAGCTGCCCGGCGTGTTACAGAACAGCGTATTACAAGTTGGCCGGAGAGTGTGGATAGTAGATTCTAGTAAGCCCAGATACAGCGCCGGTCTGCCCCTTTTAATACGTCATTTTCTATGGGCATTATTTGGTGTCGATACGAATCCGAGGACTTGCTCTATTCAGTATTGACATTCATTTGTGCCTTGGAACGGAGCTGGATGGACTTCTTGCCGTCCCTCCAGTAATAGACTTAATTTGAGCCTGGCCGTGTTCAGACACCCGATACCGACGAAAGCTCAAAGAGTTCGGGCCGAAAACATTGCAGAAAAATTGTTCTACAAGGCCAAAAGGGGCTAGGAGTCTCATGGACACGCAATTTCGCGGCAATCAAGCGTTGTTTCGCCAAATCTTGAACAACTGTAATACACCCAACTATTAACAAGGCTCCTTGAGTTGGCCGAGTGATAAGCGCGGAATGAAGACAGATAAACCCTCCACAACGGTAAGGATCAGCAAAATCTGACATGAGCCAATCCGAGAGATATACATGATTGCAATCCGCTTCCACCGGAGACGGCCACGGGGCACGTTCTTAATTCGCGCGTTTTGGGGTAGGCGCCGGGAACAGACCGGAGAGACCACTTATCCGGGTAACAATAATGTAATCTATAAAGCTTGCTCATAGCGCACGTGAGATACCTCAAGGGTTTTCGCGGCACTGCCGAGGTCTGCCGCTTCCCAGCCACAACAGGTTCTCGCACCGGAATATTCGCTCATTGGTCGCGCTCATTCCCGCCGTGGTCGAGGGCCAACCCATATGTAGCCAGGCTAAAACAAAACGCTCGCAAGCAGCTCGAGGGTGCTACGAGGCTATTTTGTCATGGCGGGCCAAAGGCAGCAGCAGCATTGGGTGCGCACGTCAACTTTGAATTTTGCGCAGCTGTCCGGTGGATGATAGCTAACACTTGACACATTCTAAGGTGACGCATAGGCTAGAGCTTACTGCAGGAAAAACTGTGAAACCTTAGACGGTCGGAAATGGAAAAGCGTCGGCGCCACACAAACGCGCCGCACACACACTAAACTCGTACCACTTTTATATGCAAGGTTCAGCTGATCAATATTTGTAAACTATTAAGGATCATTTATACTATAGATGCCAATGCAGTGCGTTTGTGTCTGACGCTGCTGCAAGACGACGCCCGCGTGTTCCCACATTTGCGGCGGCGATTGGCTACCACCCCAGCTCGAATGGAATTTCCATGCATCTCGCCATTCTACACCAAAAACTTTGACAGACCGCCAGTTGCCGTCGGATCCGGAACATGCGCGACGGCCCAACAAGAAGTGTCTGCTAAACATGCTAACACAGCATGCTCCACAGCGTTGCGTCATCAAATACGGTAAACTAAAATTTAATGCTCCTCGCATTGGCGCACTTTAGGCATCACCCCTTGAGAATAGGCAACTCTGACTTCGCCACTCCACTATGATCTACTGTGCCGCACCCCAAGTCATAGCTGGTGCCTGGAAGACATTTAGCCAGTTACGTGCGCACACCCCACGCTCCAAATGTTAGACTTTCGCACAGCTTAAGCGCCCACCCCCCACCCACAACTCCGTCGGCCTTTGCGGGCCGACCGGCAGCTGTTGATCCAGATATGTTATAAATCTGTCCAATGTGTCTCCACTCTTTCTTGTTGTTGCCATCATTCTCCAGCTTCTATCATTCGATCCGATAAATCCTTAAACCCCGCATTTTCTTCCCGTTGCCCGGGACCCATCACTTACCCCAACTTCCCAGTCTCGCCGCGTCTAACTGACCACTGTCAACGTGAGCTCATATAACCACAGCATAAATCGTTGCACTCGTGCTGAATTCCTCTTGGTTGGCCACAACAGCATTAACTGACACCAACACTATGAACATGACCTCCAACATGTCGAGCACGTCTTCCAGCACACCCACACCCGATAAAGAAGTCATCGATCTCGAGGCTCAGACTCCAATCCATAAGCTCGAGACCCATAACACAGCCCATCAGGTGGCTCATGTCGAAAACCATACTGAAGATCCTGATCTCATGAGAATTGGTGATGCATGGGTATCCAGACGAGAACTCATTCAAGCCTTCGGGGGTACCTTGAATCCTGGTAAGTACAGATATTTTTCTCTTCGTGAGTATGTCTGCGACTTGTAGTAGCGGTGAATGGGACATTACTTGTCAGCTCCGGGAAATTGCTGTTTGCATACTATACCTGTATACTGCCCCACTGTTCTGTGTTGTTCCTTTTCCCCGAACTGAGGCCACTCTGACTGGTTGGCTTGGTGTGCCGCATTTGCACTCTGATAACCAACACCGTCAGACATGCCATGCGCCAGCAAGTTGTTCCTTCAGCGTTGCCAACATCCAGACTTGATCGGCTGCCCATCCAGTTCGAAATATCTGGTGTCAGTCGATCCCGGGCAGTGGTGCAGGACTGGAGAATATATTGTTGGTACATGGGATGACCTCCGAGATCTCTCCGACGCGCCAAATTTGCACCTCCGACGGGTCACCGAACACTCTCCGAATCCACAACCACTGCCAAAGCGATCAACAACGCCCTCCGGCATGGTCCCGACCGCACCAGTCACCCGTCTTGGTTCACAGTTTGTCTGTTCTGAACGTTCATCCCTTTGAATCCAACTAATAACTTGTCTGATTACTGTCATGGCAGATGGTTGCCTCTCTATGCACCTCACTTCGGCACATTACCGACTTCCGTAGCAGCATCCACACTCCATGCTCTCCCACTGTTGTCGATTGCGCTTATCTGGTGCTGGTCTATCTGTGCCACTGATACCCTGGACTGTTAATATGCTGAGACTGATCACGGGGCCGAGACTGATCCCGACTATGTCATGTCACCATCGTCGTCCATCACGTCCACGCAGATACTCACGAACATTTGACAGTAACACTAATTTTCCCCAGGTCTCGCTGCTGCCCCGTCGCGCAAGTTCGCTAACCCCGCTCCTCTTGGTTTATGCGCTTTCGGCCTGACAACATTTGTCCTTTGCATGGCCAATGTCCAAGCGAGAGGTGTCACTAACCCTTCCGTCGTCATCGGCTGTGCGTACTTTTATGGCGGTTTTATCCAATTATGCGCCGGCATGTGGGAAATGGTTCTCGAGAACACATTCGGAGCTACGGCTCTCTCCTCCTTCGGCGGTTTCTGGCTTGCGTTCGGAGCGATCGAAACTGACGCCTTTGGCATCGTATCTGCATACGGAGACGATACCAACGGCCTGAACAACATGCTGGCATTCTTCCTGCTCGCATGGTTCATCTTCACATTTGGCCTAGTGCTCTGTACACTCCGATCTACCGTTGGCTTCTTCCTTCTCTTCTTCACACTCGACATAGCGTTCTTGCTGCTCGGTGTCGGACACTTGTATCCTACCGATGCTGGCGGCCCAAATGTTGGCATAACAAAGGCTGGTGGTGTTTTCGGACTGTTGTCTGCATTCTTCGCGTGGTATAATGCTTTTGCTGGATTGGCCACGAAGGAGAATTCGTATGTACCTCTTACTTATATGCAGCGCTTTCTAATGCTAACATCGATCAAAGGCTTATCACGGTCAAACCAATCCCAATGCCGTGGAATCTGGGACATCTGGCAAACAAGAGGAAGAGTGGCTGAATGATTCTGTTTTAATGGCCTCTAGTGTCCTATTTTGAAAAGCATTGGACAATGATGCATTTGATATACACCCGCTTTCTCCTTGTGGTGTCTGTTTGTTGTGATAACTATTTCAATAAGTGCCATGTTCCGTCAGTTGGATAATATGTCTGCTTTGCAATGAATATTTCACCGATCAATGTAGCCCAATCGGATCTGTCTCGCAACACTAGTTTTTATTGTGCATACGTTGAACTTGAGCAAAATCTATGCGAATTTGCTTCGAATCTAGAAACCACAAACTGCTTTGTGATACCGCCGATCGGTAGGTGATTGCTGACCAAATCGTTATGGTGGCTCTGACCTGAAATGATGGAGAGCACTCTATGAAGGTCATGTGCTGGATACCATGCAGTTGAGACCGGGGACTGAATGAGTGCATCGACGACACCACACCTGACCAACACGACAATTTGGCAATTACCCTGGAGTATTCCGGTGGGATAGATTCCTGAAACTTCTTGAGGCCTGCCTGATCTGCATTACATAGCACCACTCAGCCAAACTCATGGCTACGCGGGACAGTACACTGCATTTCTCAGCGCCATCAAATGACCACTGTTAACGTATATTGAGCGTACGTTCAGGGTGCAGATGAGGTCGCGCTTCCGTTGACACTGGTGCACAGTGTCAACACTGCGAGTCGTGAGATTTCGGCAAGGTCGAGAGATTTTGAGAACGAACTACAATCGTGCTGGAAACAAACTGCTAACTGCCATACAAGTCGATTAACTTGGTCAGTTCGACTGGCGCAAAAAGCGTCCCCCATTACTTCCAACGTTATCCCAACTGCTCAAGGCATACGTTCAAGAATCTCCTAACATCAACCGTAGCAAGTTGGCAAGGTTGAAGAATCATTGTGATTAAAGTGCAGCTGTACTAGATGTGAAATGCAACGAAGGTTCGACAGAGTCTCGACTGAAGTTTGCGTTTACATCGCCAAGACGAGTCGCTCCTATGAAATGCATTCTGTTCTGTTAGACTGTAAATACTGTAACGAGATAGCTGATGACAATATAGACTGCCCGTCGATTGCGGATAACGCAGTGGAGGCGATACAGGAGGGCTGACACGCCCCGAAGCAAGGAGACAAGAAAGTAAGTCGGGGCCATGGACAAGAGGCATTATAATTAACATGGTTCAATTGTTCTCTGGTCATAGTGTGCGGAAGTATGGAGTAGCTTCTTTCTCGCCGCAAATTCTGAACCGCCTGGCAAATGAAGCTGCACATCATGGCAGAACGGATGAATGGATGCTGTAGTCACCACCGGTCACACTGATGTGCAAACTATTTTCTCATCGTTGGCAACATCGGTACCTAATCTTTTATGAGATAGTAATCATTATATTCAATCAAACTACGACAAGCGACCGGCATATTGTAAGGTACTAAAAGCTACCCCCCCAATTTCCAGTGCCACCAAGTACGTGCGAGTTGCTGTCACCATCCGAGCGTCCGACCGCTCATTTTCGTGGTCCTGGCGTCCACACCCCCACTTTAGAATTCCGACATCGGCTAGTAATAATATGTAGAAGAAGGAGGACGCATCTTGCAGCGGATTGGCCTGAACCCAATGAAGATATTCTGAGTTCGTGTACGTCGATCCCATACCAATCTTCGAAATGTATAAAATACTGTTAAGACAGTAGGCTTCTCTTCGCTATTCAGATAATTGGAAGTGTCTGCTGGTAATTCGCTCATTGCGATATTATTGCACAGTTAATAACGTCACATACCTTCGTGGCGCTCTCATCGGTTGCCAGAACTGGCCGCGAGGGGTCGACGTTATATCTCGTTCAGTGGTATACATACCGTAAGTCCCCACCGCAAGCTCAACAGCTTCAGCACGACAGCATCCACAACGGAGCTTTAATGGTACATTACGGGTTATATCCGTTGTCGTTCGTCTTGAACAAGTTGCATTTATCTGCATGTCTCAATGTCAGTAAGTCACCCATCAATAACGACTGAAGCATGTCGTGATTAACAAACTACGGCGGCTCCAATGGACGCCTTGTACCTTACACACCTAAGAAAAACAGATCTTAAACATCACTGGGAAGCAATTTAACTCATTTCCTATGTACGTAGCGTGCTGGCTTAAATCTTCCATCCAAACTCGCGACAGTTGCGCTATTGGGGCTCTAACCGTCAAAACAGGGGGCAAATTGGCCACAATTACGCTAGCGCGGAAATTCGCAATCGCAAAAAGACGTGCTGGAGTTTGATTTAGCCGGTCAGACGAACTCCGAGACGCCCGATGCTATATCACCTAATCGCACTAACGCTGCTTTGGTTTACTCTCATCGACGACCAGTATTTGCCCTCAGAAATTGTCGGTATCCCGCCCCTTTCTCATTTCCGCTAAAGGCGCTGCCCTATACGGGCTGAACACAGCGCAATTTGCTTGGAAGTTAAATGCTCCCGGCACCTACGGCTGACATCGAGCTTTCGTCGCTCGCGAGCTCGACAACCTCATCCACTTCCTCCGCAACAGATGGCTTAGATCCAGTATCCCCGGTATCGTCCGTTGCTAGTAGCGTGGCTCTTAAACGGGCGGCGGCGTCTACGGCTCTAAAACCGAAGCGACCAGTTGTTCTGCAGGCCGTGAGGTTCGTGACATTTGTCGTGTATTTCACATCTGCCATATTGACGTATGCTACGCTTTATCATCACGTCTGGTCTTCGACTAACGAATGGGTAATTACAGAATCAATTTTACACAGGTTAGTCACTGCTAAAGTGCAGTCTAAAGTACCGCTCCATCATACTTATACTAAAGTAGCTTCTCGGTCTCCCAATTCGGCTCGTTTCTAAAGATTGGTTCCATGCTTACGTCGACTATACAAAGCAATCGTTTGGTCTCGTTTTAGCGACCATGACACAATGGTGGAGTCCCACTCCTGTTCACGTTGTTGGCGACCGCTCGGTTGCCGGCCTCATGACGCGCACAGAGGACGGCCGACTAGAAACTAAGTTTGGAGAACGTGTTGTATTGATTGCAAATCATCAGATTTACTCGGATTGGCTGTACATGTGGTGGATTGCATATACTGGCAGAGTCCATGGCAGCATTTATATTATCCTGAAAGAGTCTCTGAAGAATGTACCATTCATTGGATGGGGCATGCAATACTTCCGATTTAGTACGTTGAGCCACATTAATATCTAGAGAGTGCAGATTTCTAATCTCGAAATTAGTCTTCATGTCCCGGAAATGGGAAAAGGATGAATCCCGGCTGAAGAAATCGCTTGGAGAGATAGGCCAAGACTCGCAATGGCCAGCATGGTTGCTTTTATTCCCAGAGGGTACAAATTTTACACAAGACGGCATCAACAAGTCCCACAAATACGCCCAGAAGTTCAACTTCCAAGAGCCACAACATCTGTTACTACCGCGTGCTCGAGGGATCTACTTCGTCCTCAAGAATCTTAACGTCCCGTACTTATACGACTGCACGGTCGCATACGAGGGCGTGCCGCGCGGTGGATTTGGACAAGACTACTTCACGCTGCCGTCGATCTACTTCCAGGGTCGACCGCCAAAGAGTGTCAATATGCATTGGCGCAGATTTCCACGCTCTTCGATCCCACTTGACGACGAATCTGAGTTTGAGAGATGGCTGCAGAAACGTTGGATGGAGAAAGATGAGCTGTTGGAGAGCTATTACGTGAACGGACATTTTGATGGCGAGGAAATGGTCGATACTGAGGTTCGATTAAAGAAGAAGAGGGAAATTTTTCAGGTCTATGCGGTGCCTGTAGCATTTGTTTTGTGCGTCAACGTGGCATGGAAGGTGTGGAGCTTAGTTTCCCGTTAGATGACCGGCATTCCCGTTAGGTGAGTGATGCAACGACGTTAATTGGAGTAGCAGATCTAGGCATGGATTGTGGGAGCGAATGGAATATTTTTGATAGTCCGTTTCAGGTCAACAGCATGGAGTGATGTAGGATGGAACTACTATATTTTGTTACGATTTAAGGTATCATGTGATGGATTTTGTCAATGCGTGGACGGAGGGAAGGAGGGAGGAAGGACTAGAATAGACCGCTAGAATTTCAGACGATTATTAACGGCGACTTGTTTCCAGATAACGTATTTCACGGGCGAACCGGTCACAATCCAAAACACGCTAATGGGTAAAATTCCACCGCAAAACACTATTCTGGGTCCTGTCCTTCAGCTCACCAGCATCCAAAATGCCTTCTGCTTACAATCAGACGCTGTCGTAGTAACATAGCTATCAATTTGAACTGCTAGATTGACCAATTTAATTCTGTTGCGGTTGATTTTGATATGAAATCTTCAATTTTGACGGTGTGGTGGTGAATTTTGACCGGTTCGCCCGTGTAACCGGTTCGCCCGTGAAATACGTTAACCTGGAGCGGCTGAAACTTGAAAGTATCCCTTACCCTGAGAAGGAGCTGCGTAAACATGCCGCGACAGCCGCAATTACGGCGCAAACATAAACCATCTGCAGCGGTTGCCACCCTGTAATAAACTCATAATGCGGCAGAAACGGACCATAGGAACACCAACTGCGTGCAAGTCCGTCGCATTCCCACACTTATCTGTTTCGCATTCCACGTATTCTCTTTGATTACTATTCATTTTAGAGATTGCTGCTATATTTTCGTGGGAGATAAAAGCGTTCGGTTCTAGCTCTTTGATTATACACGCTGAGCTGAAATATGTCGACTACGGCCCGCCGAAGATTAATGCGAGACTTCAAGGTAAGATTTGGAGGATGTGCAGATAGATGGTCTATAATGTCGGGCGCGATCTGTCCCTTTGGTGGACGCTGCATATATTATTCTCAAAAGTGACTCCAGTGCTTGTCGTACTAGAATATTATGAGATTAAGCCTTCGTAACAGGGGCTACATGCTAACCTGTTATTCACAGCGCATGCAACAAGATCCGCCAGCAGGTGTCTCCGCATCGCCCGTATCTGACAACGTTATGACCTGGAACGCGGTCATTATTGGTCCAAACGATACACCTTTCGAGGATGGCACTTTTAGATTGTTACTTCAGTTTGACGAACAGTATCCGAATAAGCCACCAGTTGTTCGGTTTATATCACAAATGTTCCATCCGAACGTATACGCGTCCGGTGAGCTCTGTCTCGACATCTTACAAAACAGATGGTCGCCGACATATGATGTCGCAGCGATCTTGACATCGATACAAAGGTTAGTTGTAGTCCGGTTCGACTTCTGTATGAGAAGGTTTTATGGCTGACTCATCTTCATAGCCTGTTGAACGATCCAAATACGGCGAGTCCCGCCAATGTCGAGGCATCAAATTTATATAAGGACCATCGAAAGCAGTACGAGAAGCGCGTGCGTGAGACCGTCGAGAAGAGCTGGGAGGAAGCATAATGGCGTTATTGGATCACTATCGCAAAACTGGGAGACCGGACAACTAGCGGGGTTATGCCAAAGCTTTTTGATGCTACATGTAGTGTAAGTTGTCAGAGTGACGCCATGACTTCGATTTGATGAATTAGAATGGTTTAGCATGTGGTTGCGGGGTTACATGGTTTTCCTATTTACTATTTATCCTTTTGATGGTATGCAATAATGATCCTTTGTTTGCGCGGCATTGTCGCATACTTCATTTGTCCTGGATTATGGAGTTCTATGCTTTTGTACTTATTGTCATTTTTTGTTATGCGGTTTACATCAGTATTGTTTCTGGCAACGTAGTAGTGTATTATTCTCCAGTCGGAATTCTGTGAAACTTTGGTTTTTGTATTTATCGCGCGCGAGTTTGCTCTTTTGGCTAGTTATGTCCTTAGCACAATGATAACAATAGGTTTAGACCAATAATCGCCGATTCGTGGCATGCGGTTGGTGAATTCATGTCCCAAGAATGGTCACCCAATATCATCCTCAATCCATAATATGTAACGCAACTCTATCGGTTTCAAGCAAACTACACTGAGGCTACTACCAAAAATGTTTAATACGGACAAGACGAAACTATAACAAAACGCCTGTTTGCGAAAACAAACTGAAATATAATGACTAGTACGGCCCAAGAAGCGAAGGTCGAGATTAAACTAGACCATCGTAAATGTTCAATGCCGAGATAATCGTGGGATCCTGCGGTTGAATTAGATTGCCAGGTTATGCCAAGTGCAGATGTCATGAAGACTTACGAGTTTGGATCCTTCCTTGAATTCTTCTAGGGTCAATTCTCCATCAGAATCTTTGTCCATGGCCTTGAAGATTTTTTCCACCCGCTTCAATGGATGCATTAGTAAGTAATCGTTTCATATCTTCTTTGGGAAGTACATACTTTTTGTGGTGTAGCCTCGTCTTCCGGAAGCTTCATCATAGATCCAACCATCTTATATATGGCTTCGACAATGGACAGCATCTCAGTGTATGAAATCTTGCCATCGTTATTCAGGTCATACAATTGGAACGACCCTACAAACCATAATCAGACACGACAACTACCATTGTCACGGGAGCAGTTAGTCCTTACAAAGTAACTTTTCTTCGACGGAGCCTCGGGCCGTGATGGAAAGAGCACATATGAACTCCTTGAAGTCGATAAATCCAGATTTGTCATTGTCAAATACGTTAAAAACATATTCTGAAAATGAGGTTGGGTCGCCGAATGGGAAGAATTGTTTGTAGATCTTCTGGAACTCTGGCTTCGTAAGTTGGCCGGATGGACAATCCTTCAAGAAATCTGCAGACCCTGGTCAGTAACTACGAAACAGCATTGTAATACAAAGCAGACAGAATTATGCACCTTTGTACCACTGCTGAAGTTCGCGCTTATCGAAATAAGTAGACCTCTGGAGTTCTTGGAGTTGCTCGTGCGTAAGTTTCGACTGTGCCTTTCCCATTATGATGTTGAGCAGAATTAACAACGACAATTGAGGTAAGTGTACTATCTGTCCTTTATAACGTGCGAACCGCGCCGAAGTAGGTTCGATATCTTTATTGTGCTCGGCAATTCAGTAGACTACTGATAGGTCGAGCTCGAAGATCTAAAGGGTATGACCGAGTCCCAAGCCAGGCGGAGCACTTCAAACTGGGCAGTCTACTCGCCGTGCTGCTGTTTTTGGCAATATGAACGTGGCTGTGCGCATATAAATTCTTGCTGCATCCTTAATACGGCATTTTGTCCAGGTCAGGGGCTACATTCGAGGTAACCAGATTGTGTGATTGACTGGCTACAGACACAACCCTGTCACTCTCGAGAACACGTGCGTCGAGACTAATTTCAAGATCAGTCACACCTTGGCGAACTGGAAGGGCAAACACCGTCCTCGGGCATTGAAATTTATTCCACCCACACTACAAATTGCAACTCGTCGTTAGCTCCTCCCCCCGCACTCTTACTTCCTTCCACTTACACTGACGACACGGGACGCGCACACACAATGGCTCCTACAGTTGAGCCTACGCGCGTTACCATACTTGGCCGCGACTCGATTGTCGTGGGTTACGATCTCATACGAAAACTGGTCGCAGAGGTATTGAAAGACGTGGCCTCCTCAACCTACGTTTTGGTCACTGACACCAACATCGGCAAACTGTATCTCACCGCATTCGTAAAGGCATTCGAAGATCTCACTAAATCCTATGACGAACCGCCACGATTCATATCCTATACGGTACTGCCCGGAGAGAAATCAAAGTCGCGTGCTACAAAGGCCGCAATCGAAGACTGGATGCTTGAGAACCGGTGTACCCGTGACAGTGTATTACTGGCGCTCGGTGGTGGTGTCATTGGCGACATGGCTGGCTACGTTGCGGCCACATTTATGCGTGGAATCAAATTTATCCAGATCCCAACTACGTTGCTGTCCATGGTTGATTCGTCAATTGGAGGGAAAACTGCGATTGACACGCCTAATGGCAAGAACCTGATCGGTGCGTTCTGGCAACCACAACGAATTTTTGTTGACCTGGCATTTTTGGAGACGCTTCCGGAGCGCGAGTTCATTAATGGGATGTCGGAGATCATTAAGGTCGGTAGTACAACTTTTGTGACTTGTTGCATATTAACGTCGGATAGACTGCTGCGTTTTGGGATGAAAACGAATTCGAACGCTTGGAAAACAACGTGGATGAGTTCTTAACCGCATTTCGCAATCGAGACCCGACTACTGGCCATGTGGACCTTTCGTCCATTCAGGAAATGCTGCACTCATTGGTTGTCGGCTCGATTCGAGTCAAGGCATACGTAGTGTCTGCCGACGAACGCGAAGGCGGCCTCCGCAACTTGCTCAACTTTGGTCACTCAATTGGCCATGCGTATGAAGCTATTTTGACTCCGCAAATCCTCCACGGAGAGTGTGTTGCAATTGGTATGGTGAAGGAAGCTGAGCTTGCTCGTTATCTTGGTCTCTTGTCAGATTCGGCGGTTGCCCGTATCACCAAGATCCTTATCGCGTATGGTCTACCTATCTCTGTCTCAGATTCTGTGATTCGAAAACGTACGAACAATCGGCCTACTCCGGTCGATAAGCTTCTCAAGATCATGGCAGTGGACAAAAAGAATGCTGGCGCAAAAAAGAAGATTGTTCTTTTGACTGCTATAGGCAAGACCTTCGAACCTAAGGCGTCAATTGTTGCGGACGATGATATTAGATTTGTTTTGTCACCCGACGCTGTTGTTCGTGGCACGTCGCTTCCACCCAAGGTGCATGTTTCCATTACTCCACCCGGGTCAAAGTCTATTACCAACCGGGCATTGCTGCTTGCTGCTCTCGGATCAGGGACATGTAGACTACACAATCTGCTCAGGTCGGACGACACCGAGCACATGATGACCGCGATTTCTCAGCTCTCTGGTGCTGAGTTCTCGTGGGTCAAGGATGGCGCTGACGACGATGTTCTCGAGGTCAAGGGACGTGGCGGTGCGTTAATTGCGTCGAAGGAAGATATTTATCTTGGCAACTCAGGGACATCATCTCGTTTCCTGGCTGCTGTTGCCACAATTGCAAAGCCATCGAATAAGGCGGAGACGATAGTTCTGACAGGAAATGCGCGAATGAAGCAGCGACCAATTGCTCCTCTTGTTGACGCTCTCAGGAGTAATAGTGCTTGTATCGAGTATTTGGAATCTGTGGGTAGTTTACCTCTTCGCATCACTGCTGGCAAGCACCTGAAAGGAGGACGAGTCGAATTAGCCGCTACGGTATCATCCCAGTACGTCTCTGCCGTGCTCATGTGTGCACCATATGCGGAATCACCAACGACGCTGGCATTGGTCGGTGGAAAGCCAGTTTCTCAGTCATACATCGATATGACCATTGCCATGATGGCTTCCTTCGGTGTTAAGGTTACTAAATCATCTACCGAGGAGCATAGTTACGAAATTCCGAAGGCTAGATACACCGCCCCTGTTGACTACGTCGTTGAGAGTGACGCCAGTTCTGCCACTTACCCTCTTGCATTCGCCGCTCTCACAGGTACAACATGCACTATCCCCAATATCGGTTCGAGCTCTCTACAAGGGGACGCGAAATTTGCTGTTGATGTTCTCGCACCAATGGGTTGCGAGGTGGAGCAGACGGATATTGCGACTACGGTTACTGGGCCACCGAACGGCAAACTCAAGCCTCTCAAGTTGATTGATATGGAACCTATGACCGATGCCTTCCTAACTGCGAGCGTTCTAGCTGCTGTTGCGCACGATGGTTCTCAAAGCACAATTCCTACCCAGATCGTAGGTATTGCAAACCAGCGAGTGAAAGAGTGCAATCGAATAGCGGCGATGGTTCACGAATTTGCGCATTTTGGTGTGTCTGCGGGCGAGCTGAAAGAGGGGATCGAGATCTATGGCAAATTTTCCCCTTCGGAATTGACTCTGCCACCCGAAGGCATTCATACGTACGACGATCATCGCGTTGCTATGAGTTTCAGCTTACTAGCAACCGTTGCTCCTGGCCCTGTCTTGGTCAAAGACAAAAAATGTGTTGAAAAGACCTGGCCTGGCTGGTGGGACACGTTGGCTCGCAAGTTCAGTGTTAAACTTGTGGGATATGAGGAGCCACTCTCTACTGCTACCGCTCCAAAAATCTTGAAGCCAAACAATAATCGCAGTATTCTGGTAATTGGAATGCGGGGGGCTGGCAAGACGTCGGTTGGGGGATGGATAGCAGAGGCTCTTGGCCAGAAGTTCCAGGATCTTGATCAATATCTAGAAGAAAAACTGCAACTCACCATTCCTGAGATTATTAAGAATGACGGATGGGACGGTTTTAGAGCACTTGAGCTGGCTGTGCTGCAAGAAGTAGTTCATAATTGCCCACTCGGCCACACCTTTGCTTGTGGAGGTGGAATCGTCGAGTCTCCTGAAGCGCGAGATATTCTGCAGAAGTACATAGCGGATGGTGGAATAGTCATTCATGTGCACCGAGACGTGAAGCTGATAATTGAGTATTTGTCGGTTGACAAGACGAGGCCATCCTACGTCGATGACTTCTTCGCTGTCTGGCAACGGCGGGAAGAGTGGTTCGTGAACTGCTCGAATTATATGATCTACAACGCCGAATTGTCTAAGGAGGAAGATATCGAGCGAGCGAAACACAATTTGCGAGGGCTACTTAAGACGATTACGGGCACATCAACGACTCACGACGAGATTCTAGCGAAGCCGAAGTCATTCTTCTTATCGCTCACATATCCTGACGTGTCAGTGGCTATGCTGGATATAGACAAGGTTACCGAGGGCTGTGACGTATTGGAATTACGGGCTGATCTACTCCAGCCTGCGCCGCATTCCCAATCACCAAGTTCCACATTCGTTCAGGAGCAGATTGGTTTCATAAGGAAATACACTGACATTCCGCTGCTCTTCACGGTTCGAACCGTTTCTCAGGGTGGAAAGTTCCCCGACAATGACGTGGACAAAGCGCTTGAGCTCATGCTTCTTGCTCTGAAGCTAGGAGTGGCATATCTTGATGTCGAGCTCAGCTGGCCACCAGGATTGATCCAGAAGGTGGTTGAATCTCGGGGGTTCACGAAGTTGATCGCGTCCAATCATGACTTTAGTGGAACTTGGAAATGGGACGGACTGGAATGGCAGACCAAGTACGACGAGGCGATTCAAGGCAGCTGGTGCGATGTCATCAAGTTCGTAGGGTTCGCAGAATCTCGCAAAGACAATATCGCATTGGAGCAATTCCGAGCAACGCATACTGAGAAGCCGTTGATTGCAATCAACATGGGTGAAAGGGGACAGTTGAGCAGGGTTCTGAATTCAACATTGACCCCGGTGACGCACCCACTGCTGCCTACGAAGGCTGCGCCAGGGCAACTGTCGGTGGAAGAGATATTGACGGCAGCGAAAGTCATTGGAGATACGGAGTAGACGGATAGCATAATAGACGAAGTCGGTGGTTTATTATAGTACTATGTAAGAACGCTGTGCTTGAAATCATTGGTCTGCTATAGAGTAGAGCAAAACTATGTATACTGGGCGGATCGCAATGTGTTGTGGTGATTAATCTAATACATGATTATTTCATGTATACATTTATTCGTTATTTAAATAGCTCGTATCATCTTTACTGTTCAACTAAAACATATAAACTATTCCGAACTCTTGCTGATCCGCCATGTGTCGTCCCGTCGTATACTGAGGTGAAATGGGTGAGGTCAGAAACCGTACGATTGCGATTGAATATAATACAGGCGAAGGTAGGTGAAAATGCGGAAGCACAAAACACCCGAAATGGCAAACGAAACATTACCAAAACAGCATACAACCACCACGCACACAAGTGTAAGCACCAAACTAAACTTTAAAATCCTGAAGTACTTTTATGCGGCAAGAGGGACGCCGCCTTCCATATCCGGGAGCTGCAAGAATTAGCACAATGTACTACAGAACGAACCATAAAGAGCGCATTACATACCTGAGGTTTGCTCGCCCTGCTCATATATGAACTCATTGCAATGCCGACACCTTCAAAGACCGCCAACAAACAACCGCAAGTAATCGCCGAATTACGGGCGTGCTTGAACCCCCCGCGCATAGCTAACGCGCCACCGGTACAAAAGCCTGCTAATATAGGATTGAATGGATCTTCTTTTCGGCGAATGCCCTTGATCGCGCAGTCAAAAATCGAGAAAACACCACCCCATGAACCGAAGTTTCCGCCGACGACGGGAGCACGGGAGCGTATCGCGGCAATTGCGCCTGATCGTCGCTCTCCCTGAATGAAAGCACAGTTAGCAATTTCTGGTAGAGTAAGTTGCTAGGATGTAAACCAACATACAGATGGCGAGTTTCTGAATCCTTTAATGCCGTGCCAAATAGTGCCACCAATCACCTACGAGTAGATGTCAGGTTTCGGTCCAAGAATTGCGATCCGCCTGCCACAGACAGCATAAATGGTCCAGGCTTAGCGTCAATAATATACATACACCCATAGAAAATGCACCGCCAAAATCGTTGACGATAACGATCGGACACGGATCTCTAGTGTGATCGGCCATATTGTGATGTCGTGTTAACTAATACGTTCCGCCACGCCAGATGGTGATTAGTCTATTTCACAGCTGGGCTAAATTGCTAAGACTCTGAATGACTCTGAACTTCTGCCAAGGCGAAATAGAATCCTCCGGTACAAAGCAGTGGGAGGCCAGAGATTGGCTTTTGTACTGTCTGCTTATTGTTTTGTCGCCTCGCAGACTCGCAAAGAAATTTTTGAAGGTTTTGCATTTTCGCCGCGACCGAATTTTTGGCGGCGATGCCCTATGTTGGAGAAACGCCAGACAGCGGCATAGCAAACACTACGTCCTACTTGATCGTAGAGTAACGCCGGATATTTTATAGCGATTATAGAGCAACTGGAGTCAATCCTAGGTAATACTCTGTTTGAGATGCAGGCTGGCTTGGGGCCGATGTGAAATAGGCGCCATCCCCGCGCTACGCCCGAGGCCGGCCATCACACTACCTCTGAAATGGTTCTATTATGCTCTATAAATATTCTAAGGAACAGATCTAGATTTTCTTGCTCACTCTGGTATATATGCGTTTATACATCGTCCAAATTACCAACCCATCGAAAAATGCAAAACTCCGTTGTGCATGTACTGGTAAAACAAACAAATACAACCTAACAATCCAAGCGAACCTCTAGAGTCTATAGTCCTGTATTCTATATGCAAAATTACAATGTCGTGCAATGGCAGCGTTTACCTCCTGGACGCAGATCGCGCTGCTGCTGTTGCCTGGTCTAAGTGTAACGTTTCCGCAACTGCATTGCCAACCTTGTGTTCGATGGCAACTTCCTTGTCAATCGCAACCTGCACTGAGTTCTTAGACGAGAAAGTGAGCCACGACAGGTACGCTTGCCAAACAACGCTCGCAGCAGAATTAACCAATCCTCGGAAATGAGGCGGCACGAGAGTGAAGTTGAGAATGACAATATTAGGCCAGAACATGCAGCCATTCATCCACGCTATCGGTACCCTCTGTTTCAAACGATTTATGATCTCATTCGGGTCAAATATGCCTTGAGCAAGGAAGCCAGTGGTTAAGAACGAGGACAAGAAAAACGGCGCGAAACAGAGCTGGTTGGCAACGACCTTAAGGGCAACTGAAATAATCATGTTGCTGTGGTTAATATTCTTCGCCATGAACTTAACCCATGCAAAAGTCGGGAGAGATAATACAGAGCCAGTAACCATGACTTTGAAGGTGCGTAACGGTGAGTACTCTTCATCGGGTGTTAATAGGAGCTGGGACAGAGAGTCACCTACAAGACCGACCAGCAGACTTTGCAGTGCCTGAGTCGTATACGGCTTGTTGTCGTGAAATCGTCTGTAGGATTCGAAAACAGTGGAACTGCTGAGAGCGTTTCGTTTGGCTGTTGCAGACGCGTCAGAAGCTGATACTGATAAGTTGGTCTTGGAAGGAGGCGTCGTTGTGATATTTCGCTTACGAATGAACCTCCCGACGATATTGTAGTCATGAACCTGGACCATTTTAGAGTTCCAGGCATTCTCGCACAGGGCGCGCGTGATGCGATAATATCGGAGGAACATCATGGTGGCTCGCTGAAACTAGATAATAAGCTAGCGAGTTGCGAATGAGTGTCTATAAGGGAACAGTTGCAACCAAGCCTGCCGGCGCCGGTGTTCCGAGCCCGAGATGTCCGATCACAAATGAGTAATTGGAAGGGTTAGGGTGATATTTATCCATCACATACATCGTAGTTGATGAATTATTTCGAGCGTGGGATAACTTGCGTCATAAAACACATGCCAACAGCAATGCTACAATGTAAACTCCAGTGTCAATTATTTACAGCAAATAAAATAGCTAGTATTATAAGATGCGCACGGACATAGTACAAGCTAATGAGCTGCGGAATCATCGATTTCGCGGGTCCCGAGGATCGCCATTAGGTCGGGGGCCCTGACTCTGATTTTGATTACCTTGTAGCATTCCTAGCAAATTCAGTTGATATTGCGCCCGTGCAAATGCATCGTCCGAACTTGGCGGTGCCGGTACGGGTGCTTGCTGTGGTGCGACCGCTGCTGCAAGCGATTGCTGTTGCACCTGCTGCTGACGCTGCGCGTTCGACTGCATCTGTTGCAAGATGGCCTGGAGCTGCTGTTGCAACTGGGCTTGAGTCTGATTTTGATACTGGGTCTGTGGTTGCATTGCAATAGGTGGAGGCGGAGGCGCTTGAGTAGCTTGTTGTTGCTGTAAGACTTGCTGCTGTTGTTGCTGAAGTTGCTGCTGCAGAAGAGCTAAATACGACTGTTGTGGATCAGGCTGTTGTGGAACTGGAGGCGGAGGCTGGTACTGTTGTTGTGGCGCTCTTGGCAGCTGCTGTTGTTGTTGTTGTGCTTGTTGATGCTGCTGCTGCTGCTGCTGCGCCAACATGCCAGAGGCAAACTGGGCGAGAAAGGCCGGATTAACATGAGCACCAGGTGGGAGCTTTTGTGCTATATTCTGGAAGTTCTGTTGGCCATACGGATAGTGAGACTGTGGCGGTTGTTGACGTGCAGTGGTTTGTCCACCGAAATATGGACTAAGGCTAGGGAATTGCTGCAGAAAGGTTGCAGATTTAAGATCCTGCTGCACAGGCTGCGGAAGTTGCGGTAGACCTGACGGCTGATATGGCGAAGCGTTGCTTGGTGCTGGGGAATTAGTTGCCTGCCCAGCTCTACCATCACGTTGTAGGAGATATTCGCGCGCTCTAAGCTCTTCCTCTCGATTTCTCTGTCGATTTGCTCTGTCTCTATCCCGACCTCTCTCACGTATTCTCTCCACCTCCCATCGCTTGTCATCATGCTCACGACGCTCTCTCTCCTCTTTCCTCTTCCTGCGTCTACGCCGCTTCTGGCTGTTGGTCAGAGCGTCGCCAGAACGTGACATTACAGGCGAACGAGACCCACTGCTAGGCACTGGAGACTGGGAGTCACGATCAGTAAATAGCACATCTGCAGCTGCAGGCCGTGACGCCATCGCCAACGGCTCGTCAGTTTGCCGCGTTTTCTGAAAATGAGTCATTAGAAGAGATGTCGGCCGCGCGAGAGTCTTATACGGTTCATCATCATAGCTTCGCGGAGCTCTAGGGGCACCTCTAGGAACTGCAATTGGAGACTGCGATTGAACATCGACAGCCCTTACTTCATTGCCATCCTCACTTCCGGAATCACCATCTGCATCCTCGTTAGAATCATCACTATTATTGACTAATGCCGCATTCAAGTCTGCTGGCTGCCGAGGTACAGGAATACGTGACGCAAGCTGATCCAAGAAATCGTTGTCTTGACCAGCCAAATCCGCGAACGAATAGGGCTCGGTATTGGGCGGAGCAAGAGTGCGCTGAAACTGTCTCTGCATCGCCGGAGACTGACTCGCTTCTGAATTCTTACTCGGTGAGTGATCGTCCTTTACTTGAACTGTCAGCTTGCGTAGTTCCTTCTGCCGACGTTTGAATTCGGCCTCGGCCTCATCATCCGAGAACTCTTGCTCATTCTCGTCAACCTCTTCGTCGTTCCAATTGCTGGCATCGCTGCCCCTCAAAGCTTTGATTTCCGCCGTGAAAACAAACGTGCTAAAACGAGGCACGTAGTAGACTTCGTTGTTGATCCGAGACAGATAATTGGACGCTTCTGCGTCCGTGTTGAACTTCACAGAGTAGATTGGCTTCTGAACAGGGCCCAGAGTCTCATATACCTATTAACCGTAGTTAGTTCGCATGCGCAATACCGTCCTCGCAACACTGTCGTACCCTTCCAAATAGGCTTCGATCACCAAACACAAGAATAGAATCTTGATCTAAGACTTGGTATTCTCCAGACGTGAGAGCTTTCACAATCACAGTCTTGCCAACAACACGCTCAATAACACCTAGTTTCTCAATACGCTCTGTTGGCGAAATATCCACATCAATGGGCTTAACAGGCGCGTCCACGACCTCATTCTTCGTGCGCAATGGTCCAGTATTCACATCTTCGTCGTCCATATCATCTGGATCTGGCCGAGCTGAAGCAGCAGGTACAGCGCTGTCCCCGTCCTCCGAGCTCGACTCGGACTCCGATGTAGACTCCTCTATCTCACCCTCGTCTGTGCCGCTCTTAGCATCCGCGCCCACAGGCACCGCACTGCCGTTGGTGGTCGCAGGGGCGCTCTCTGCTTCTGGCTCGTCAATCACAAAAGGATGTGGGACCCGGGCCAAGTCAACATCGTCGCCCGCTACTTCCTGACTTGTTTGGCCACTGTCCTCTTCATCGGACTCGTATCGTACTGATGCGTCAGGATTCATTAACGCCACCTCGAAACTCGACATGGCAGGGGCAACAGTTTCATCTGCTTCTGCGGACTCATTCGCCTCCTTCGTCACATCCGTAGTCGAGGGCATATCATCTTCAATCGTGAACGGCACTACTACAGAATGAGTCTCAGATTCTACTCGAATCGAATCTCCTTCGGCGCCACCTTGCCGTTCAGATGCGGCGGGCGCAGCCAGTGTCGTGTTTAAGACGTCGGTGCCGGCTCTGCCCTCAACGGGTGCCTCTGTCGGTGGGTCGGTAGTCGTAATAGTGGACGGAAGCGCTACAATAATTGTATCTCCTACCTCGTCCGTTGTGGCTGCTGACATTGGACCAGGAGTAGCGGGTTCTTGGATTGACCCTAGCGCCTCCGCCTCCGACAAGTCGGGCAGGGGAGTGTCATCCATGATGGCCAGACGGATTCGCTTAGATAAGTGCGTTACAACACTATCGAAAAGACAATATAACAAAGGTCTTAACTGATCCGACGTAGGCCGAAAATTTTGTGCACCAAATGAGTTGAAACCTCAGAAACATCATCGGAGAGGAAAAGATTCTACTTGCAGTACGGCTGTTACGCCGCCCGTGACAATAACTGCGTACCTAATGTTACTTGTTCATCCATCGCTGTGGCACATCCTCTGGCAACAACATTGTTGCAGCAATTGACTTCCATGCATTTTCAGGTTCTCATCTGTCTTCATGACTGACGTGGTAGCAAGCATATCAAAGCATCGAAAGCCGGTATCAGTGCCTGTTTCGGAGCTAGTTGAGGAGGAAGACGTCGATCCAAGGTCAGGGTTAGACGGACCTGCGGGAGCAGCAAATCTGTCGATTGCATTTGCAATTGTGGTGGCAATTCGCTCAATATGCGCGTATTACAGTATTATTCCAGACTGCGATGAAGGTGCGACTGCTTTGGAGTGATAAAGTCCGACGCGAATTGATCGAGACGCGCGTCGGGTGACAAGGTCAACTTGTGTATCTGACGGCATGCAGTGTTTAACTACTGGGAACCGGCTCATTATCTTACGCATGGATTTGGTCTCGAGACATGGGAGTATTCACCTGTCTATGCTATTCGCAGCTGGGCTTATGTTGGCGTACACAGCGTCATAGTGTACATATGTCGACTCTTGGGCACGTCGGAGGTATGGCCAGTGACTGTCCTCCGATGAAGCACAACTAATTGGTTATACAGGCCAATCTCTTTTTTGCGGTACGGGCAGTTCTCGGGTCATTTTGTGCGTTCTGCGAAGTAAACTTGTACGGTTCAATATGGCGGAATATATCTTCGAGGGTAGCGAAATTGTTTCTCATATTCTCGGTTGGTGCCGCGGGCATGTTTCACGCGTCGGTGACTTTCCTGCCTTCGTCGTTTTCGATGTATTTCACAATGCTAGCTTTCTCGCGTATATTGGATGGCAACGCTCGCTACGCCCCTCAAAGTGCTCTATTCATGTTTGCAATTAGTGGGATACTGGGGTGGCCGTTCGCACTGGCAATAGCTATTCCGTTTCTTGTGCAGACGGCATGGATGGTGTTCGTGAATCCTCAGCGACGACGGATGATATCCGGAATTTTCAAAGCTATTGGGTACTCTTTGGCCCTTGTGGTAGTAGTTGTGGGCATAGATTCGTTTGCATTTAAGAAACTTCAGATTGTTCCACTCAACATTGTTCTCTATAACATCTTTGGGACACAAGAGACTGGACCGAATATTTTCGGCACTGAACCATGGACATACTATGTTTTGAATTTAGCACTGAACTTTAACATTGTTGCAGTTCTCGCATATTCCTCAATTTTGGTGTGGGTCAGTTCACATTTGTTTTCTTTTGCAAGGCAGGACGAACTAATGCCGTCAAGATTATTGGCAGCACGTTGCCTTCGTCAAAGGTCATCATATCCTCTTATATTGGCAACGTCAAAATTTTTAGCATCATTTCGCCGTTATTCTTATGGACCGCCATTTTCGTTGCTCAACCGCACAAAGAAGAGCGATTTTTTTATGTCGTTTATCCGCTGCTGTGTCTCAATGCGGCAATAGCCTTTGATTCTTTTCTTGCCATTTACAAAGCGGGCTTGGGAAGAATTGGCCTTCCGAAATCTGTCATTGCTGATTGGACTTCTTCCGCGCAGACTCTATTGCTATTGAGCACATTAGCGCTCTGGTGTTCGAGGATTATGGCACTGCATTCATTCTACTACGCTCCTTTGGAGGTATACGGTAATTTATTCAACGTCACTGCTGTTTCCGATATGTCAGATCCTCCATTGAACGTGTGCGTAGGTAGAGAGTGGTACCGATTTCCATCGTCCTACTTCCTTCCAAAAAATATGCGATTGAAATTCATTAAAAGCGATTTCAATGGAATGCTACCTACAGAATTTGCAGAAGGCGTCAGCTGGTATGAGGGAGCCTCGTTGATTCCGGAGGGGCTCAACAATGAAAATCGAGAAGAAATGAGCTTCTACGTGAGAGTGGACGAATGCGATTACCTTGTCGACTCCAACTTTACTACGTCAGGCCAAGAAGGAACATTTGAAAAACAGTTTATTACTGATGTTGAGAATTGGGAGATTGTCCGATGTGCACCATTCTTGGATAGCGATCGTAGCACTCTCTTGGCACGAGTTATTAAACTGCCTGACTTTGTTGAGATGATGATTCCAGCCGAAGCGACGTACTTCCATCGTGAATGGACGTCCTATTGCTTATTGAAAAGAAGAAAATAAGAGCCGATTGAAATTGCATAATGTGTATATACTGTTGCTTGGTAATTAGGGACAAAGGTGGTTGCGTTTTGGTACATAAGTCTTGTCATACGACCACAGGCACGTTCTTAGCTATGTGTTGACAATGAAAAGAAAATTACGCGAATAGATATAACACTAAATGTATTATGTCTCGTACATGAACGATCATCTGGGATGGGAGCCTGGTACTGGAACGATGATATATAGAAAATCACAATATCGAATTTTGACTGTGCTTCCGACGGCTTTTCACCGTAGTCAAGTAAGTGGTGCTTTGTGGATTTAAATGTGGCGTTCACGTCGGGGATAAACCAAATTTACCAAAAACGGAAAAGAGATCCCTGATATCGGGAGATCCATCGTTAGTTCGTGCCAGCCAATTCTAAGAGCTGAGCCGCATTCCCGCCCGCTCGCTAATTTATCCTAATCGGGGTAAAAGATGCCTTCAGGACCATGCAGACACGTCGATCCGAGTAGTAGACAGGCTGCTCCATTCGCGTTAAAGAAGCTCTCCGTCCCATATTTCGCTGAACTTAGACGATCTGTTTCTTCCATAGCTTTTCAGGTATTATAATTACCTGAGTTCCGGCCTCGACACACTGAGTGCGATAACGACCAAATGGGTGTCATTACAGAAGCTGCAGACTATCTCAAGGCCATCATGCCTAATGAATTCCTGGTCGTTGGTCTCGCCTTGATCGTCCTGCTGCAGATATCGCGTTTCTCATTAAAATTCTATTTTTCTGCGCCGCGAAATCTTGCTACCGCTCAAGAGACTCTCAAAATGAAAGGGGTGGAAAAGTCTGAAAGTATGTCGTCTCATATTGGTCTCGTGGATTTGAGAATAACTCTCGATTATAGTATGGACCCCAGTAGATTTCAAGACTCCTGCTCCCGAACAGTATCCAAACTGGGACATCAAGGACACCAAGCCTCTTCCATACCGTCCGTTCAAACATAATTATCATGTCACCATGGGTATCCGAAATATGAACTGGCAAGAGTGGATTGAGCTCGATAACGAATTCTTGAAATATCATAAGCGCAAATGCGAACGCCTGGCTGAAAGAAGGGAAAAGCTCGTGATGACGGCACCTGAAGCGTATGATGCGGCTATGGAACTCCTGGAAGAGTTCAGGGAATGGCTACCTGCACGGTACCCGACCCTGTTCAAGCGCACGGATGTCGGAATCGACAACTTGGTTACCGGGGAAAGTTTTAATATTGCTGAGCGGCCGTTAAAGGATAACGTTGATCCTATGGAAATTGCCGCGAAGCTAGTTCAGGATGATCTTGCCATCATGATGCCAGGTGAAGATGGGCAGTATTACTTGAAGTCGGCTTGTATATTATTGGCAGGTATCTATCGGTGCTATGAATATCAATGCTGACGTGCACTAAATCATTTCACTAGGATTCTGGAGATTAGCTGATAAGTTCGGAATGCCTCTATCTGAGATCCACACATCAGGTGATGTCCCTCAATTCAAGGAGAAGTTGCAAGTATCAATGGAGCGATTCTTTGTCCGAATGCGAGTCGACAAGCCTGTCGTAAGGAACAACGTAAGCAAACGCATATATTTAACTCCGAGATTGTAGTCTCGAGACTGCATGCTAACTTAGCAGTATTTTCTTCAAACCGACGACGACTTGGGATGGTCCAGAGCCATTGGACCTGAGGATAATGATGATATCGGATGGGATGCTGCTGAGCATGCCCACGATATTACCAAGATGCACTTCCGGTCCGAGAGACAATCACTTCGACGACTTCCTAAATCTGGTGGTGTTGTGTTCACAATTGTAAGTATCGCGCTCTTGTTGTCTCCATCTTTCAGTTTTTGTATTAATTTTACCTGATAGCGCACGTACTTCGTACCGATTACCGAGCTGGCAAAAGAGCCATACGTGCCTGGTCGCCTTGCTGACGGTATCAGAGCTTGGAGCGATGATGTTGCTCTGTATAAAGGAAAGCGAAAGTTTGATAAAATCGTTCTTGAGTACTTAGACGAACAGCACAAGAAACAAGTAGAAGCCGGTCTATCCTTGGAGAAAGAGCCAAGCCAATATCCGTTTTAGTAGATAATGTGATCTTTCGGAGCTATTCTGGAGTTTCTAATGCTGGATTGGAATAAACCTTTGGTCATTTTCGGGATCGGTATTAATTTAGACTTTTTGAATATACACAAAAACCTATCATACATTACCATACCACAATGCAATCTTAAATGCTTTTCCTAACCATTCGAGTCAATACAAGACTAGTGAATTTTTATGACCCATCACTACGACTACTTTCCAAACCGCGCTAGCGCAGGACCAAGTTTTCGCTCTTCGACTGGCAATCCTTTCCGCCTCTTCAAATTATCCTGGCGCATTTTCTTCTCCCTCTCCAAAGCAACCTCAACGCGTAACTTCCGCTCGTCAATAACATTCTTCGATTTCTTTCGCAGATACTTCCGAAGAGCAGAATTCTTTCCTCTCATCTTGGCCTTCGGCTGCAGCTTAGCATCAGCCTTACCGACCTTCTTATCGGTTTCGTCTGTAGTCTCCAGAACCAGAGCCTGTCGTCGTTCCTCAGGAGCACGAGGATCAACGTTGCCGATGAAATTAGGGTCCAATGCAATCATCTCTGGCTTCAACTTGTTGAGCAAGCCATGAACTTCGCCTTCTCGCCGCTGCTGAAGAGTCTCATAAGGATTCACCTCCAATGCATCGAAGTTCGGCTCGCCTGCGCCTGGCACAATTAAACTCGTGAACCCCTCGTCGTGGCCAAACCCAAGAAGATCGTCGAACGGACAAAAACGTACGTCGTTGACAGTAGCTCCGGGATTTAAATGCGTCATATACGGGGATTTTTGTTTCGTTCGCAAAGCATCTTTCCAAATAGTGACATGCGGTCCCCAACTAACAGCCAAAAGCCCTCGATCACTAATATCCAATGCTGTCGACGGTGTAGGCGTATAATATGCGTGAACTTCTCTGTACATTCGGACGTCCCAAATCTTTAACTGTCCATCGGCACCAGCTGTTGCCATGTAGTGTCCGCCTCGATCAACTGAGATTGCTCGAACAGGTCCCTTGTGCGACAATATCCGGACAAGAGGGGTGGAGGTGTTTGGGGCCCACAGAGAGACCGTCCCGTTCGTGTGTCCAAGATGAATGATAGCGTTGTACTGATTCTGTGCCAATGAAGTTGTTGGTCCCATCTTTGTTCGAAGCTCACAGACTTGATCGCCGGTAGACACATCCTGATACTTCAACCAGCCAGCATTACCGACAGTTGCAAGCAAGAAGTGATACGGCAGAAATTCCATATTCGTGACTTCAATATGCTTCTTTAGGCAGTGAAGTTCAGTACCAGACTTGTCGTAAATGTAAACATATTTCTTCTGAGCTACTGCAAAGTACTGATCGTTATGTAGGTATTTAACGTCACGAATTGTCTCGTTGATGTGTAACTCAGTATCAAGAGTGCCTTCTCGGAAATCAAATGCCGCGACATGTCCTTTTCGCCCGCCTAATAGTAATTTTCTGCCGTTTCGAGTGTAGTCGATTTCATACGGACCAAAATGCTCGAGTTTAAGTTCAAATCCCTATTCGTGGTGTCAGATCGATGATAATACTCTTAATCCACCATCGAAATTCATACTTTACTGGCGGTTGTAACGTCAACATGCTTCTTCAATTCAGTCTGAGAAAACTTGTATGTCTTTTCCATGCCCTCGGCTTCTAAGAAACCCGCGTCCTCTTGCAGTAGAAGTTCTGTGGATTTGGCTGCGCGAATCGCATCTTTGTACTTTTGATCTGTCCGTTTGATGTTTGCTCGCAGCTTTCGGTCCTTAACTCTAACATTCTATTTCTTATTGTTAATGTTGTCTGTCTCATCTCTTAAATGCACATGCAAATGAAAATACCTTATTTGTCGTAGACCTGCTATATATCGATCCGAACATATCTGAACCAGCATTTGTCGTTCCAGCCCCCGGCAGCCTTACATGTTCTGACGATTTAACCACAGACATATTTCGCTTACTATCCAAGTAATCTAAGTAAAGTAAGGCGTCTAAGTCGTGATAGGGTACAGTCGGATTTGGTCAGGTTTGATTTGATGAGTTCTAAGAGTTTTCACAAAACTTTCGTTGCATACATCCTTGGAAGCGCCGCACGCTCCTGAATAATTTTACACAAAAAATTCAATGACGGCACCCAGTACGGATCTTCACGTCGTTACCTAGTTATACCCGGACGACCTTCTAAGACATATACTAAGATGGTAAGCTATAAACTCGAGGGTTGGTTACTAATGCAAAATGTGGACTGACATGTCTAAATAGAAGGACGTTGAGAAGATGATGATGCATCATCATCGGTCATCCGTGAAAAAGAATCACAAAGCTTTTAAGTCTAAGCATTCAAGCAAAGGCGCTCTAAAAGCCCAGACTAAAGGTATATTTGCATGTTGAACATAACTGTTTTGGATCTATTTATTGACAATTTACTAGGCAAGGTCGAGAAGTCCACCCAGAAGTACAAACCGAAACATGCTGCAAATAAGCTGGAGCGGAGGAACAAAGCAAAACAGGTCATGCTCAGCAAGAAAGAGAAATCTGAGTCGAACAAGAATTTTTTTGATGGCCGAAGAGGAGCTCCTAGGATTGTCGTAAGTCTATGGATCGGATCAGGTTGTCGAGTACGGTGTGGTTGATTTATTTTGTTTGCAGGCTGTGATCCCGTTATGTGCCGATGTTGACGCCGCCGACGTTGTCAGAAGTCTAAACAAGAGCATTGATGTCGATGTTGAGGTTCCATATAGCGGTGTTTTCACGACTCCAATTGACCGATTTAAGCAGAAGATTCAGTACATTGTTGCCCCGCGACATTTCACCTCCATAATCGACGCCGCGCAGGTCGCTGACTTCGTAGTCTTTGTCTTATCAGCAAAGCAGGAAGTTGACCATTTTGGCGAGACATGCTTGCGCAGTGTTGTTGCCCAGGGTGTATCGACCGTATACTCCGTCGTGCAGCATCTGTCGGAGGTCGAGTCAGCGAAAATGCAAACCGAGCTTCGCAAGTCACTATTATCATATATGACTCATTTCTTTGCGGAACAGGAGAAGATATACGCGATGGATAATCAGCAAGAATGTCTGAATATTATTCGATCTCTATGCCAGCAGTTTCCTAAGGGCATTCAATGGCGGGATAGCAGAGCGTACATACTTGCGGACCGAGCTTGGTACGACAAGAATCCTGAATTGAATACCGGTGGTGCATTAGTAGTTGAGGGTGTTGTACGGGGCCAGAAGTTGAGCCCGGATCGATTGGTTCATATACCTGGATTTGGTGATTTCCAGGTTGATAAGATTTGCGCGGCCGGGGATGCCGCTACGCACGACGATTCAATGGCTATAGATGGCGACGCTATGGCTCAATTCGCTGGTAACTTTACGGCACTTCCGACGATGGACCAAGATGACCTTGATGAGTACGCCCTGGAAGAAGAATTGCCTGACGTCGGTATGGAGAACGATTATGAAGAACCGGAAATGCAACGTGGCGTGCGATTAGATGACCACTTTTATCTTAGCGACGACGAAGAACAAGAAGCGCGGACATTGAAGGACAAGAACCGAATTCCAAAGGGAATGTCTGAGTATCAGGCTCGATGGATTCTTGAGGAGAATTCTGACGACGAATATGACAACGCCGACGACGCAAGTAGCAATGGTGGAGACCAAACGATGGAGCTGGATGACGACGATGCTCGGTCTCTTACTCGTTCGGCCACACAATATGGCGCCACGGAGATGGATGCCCAAAGTGAAATGTTTGTTGATCTATCGCCAGAGGAAGAAGCCAGACAACTCAAGGAGTATCGTGAACGAGAAAAGGAAGACACTGAATTTCCAGACGAAGTTGAGCTTCCTCCAGAAGTGAGCGCGAAGGAGCGGTTCGCGCGTTACCGTGGTCTACGGAATCTGAGGTCTAGCGAGTGGCAGGTCGATGAGCAAGATAGTCGAGCTCCGCAAGAATGGAACCGATTATCACGATTCCAGAATTTCAGAACCACTAGGAACAGAGTTCTCAAAGAGTCTAATGCCAATTGTGTCCCGGTAAGTTTTATGGCATTCTGTCCTCACTGCTGGAGGTGTGACTAACGATTTGCCAGGCTGGAACTCGTGTTCTTATCTACATTCGAGCTCCGGAAGATGTAATCATTGCCGCTTCCAACAAGTCGCTGTTCTCAATTTTTGCTCTTCTCAGATACGAGCATAAAAAAGTCGTCCTCAACGTTTCCGCTACGCCAAACACAGAGTATGAGGAGCCGATCCCGACTAAGGACTCGCTCATTCTGCAAGTCGGTGCTAGGCGGTACAATGTCAATCCGGTATTCTCGGAAAGTGGGACCACCCCAAACAATGTTTACAAGCTCGAACGGTTCCTTCATCAAGGCCGTACCGCTATTGCGACAATGATCGCGCCTGTGTCCTTTGGCAATACTCCTATCCTGTTTTTAAAGGAGACTGAAAAAAGTAAGCCGACCGGTGATGAATTCAGATGGGACACGCCTGCTAATAGTATAAAGGTATCGAACTTGTTGCATCCGGCAGCGTGGAAAACGCAGACCATAGCCGCGTTCTTGCCAAACGTATTATACTTACAGGCTATCCGTACAAGATCCACAAGCGTCTCGTCACCCTCCGCTACATGTTTTTCAATGCAGAAGATATTGCATGGTTCAAAGCCATTCCACTGTTCACGAAAATGGGAAGATCGGGATATATCAAGGAGAGTATTGGCACGCACGGCTATTACAAGGCTACGTTCAATGGACCTATCAATGCTCAAGACACCATTGCTATGGCGCTCTACAAACGGGTTTGGCCACGTCGGTCGGAATTGTGGACGGGTGCTTTTTAGATGGGTTTATTTCAATGTTATGCGACGTATTTCTGAATGGATCGTGAAAGCATTTTGGTTGTATTACTTTCTGGATTTCTCGGGTTGTGTATGAATTATGGTGATAAACGAGATATAATCATTCTGATGTATTTTGCACAGACCACTAAGAGAGCACAAAGAGTCGGCAACCACGGACGGACTCCGTGCAATTAACTTCCGAAACTCCGCGGCTCCTTACTGTAAACGTAGTACCGCCATTCCCGCGGATTTTGTGAAGCTCAGGCGGGTGCGGCGCGATCAGTTTGAAGTGTGCAGGACCTCAGGCGAATTCACCGTGGACCACGCTAGAAACGAATTTGTCGATCTGGGATATGGGTTGGTGAAGGTGCTATTAACACGAAACGCCGCGCCATTATATGTACTGTTTCCTGATTGACAGATTGTATTCACCGTGAGATAACGCAATTGAAGTCTGCAGAGATAAATACCGACGATGAATGCGACATCCACCTGTTTCATCGACCGGCAAGGCCATACTCTACTGCAAACAAGCAAAGATTTTGAAGACTCGGTCAGGGAGCCAGAATAGCAAGAATGCCAGGACCTCAAGTCGCGAAAGTATTCCCATCAGATTCGCAGTTCACGCTGTCGTCAATTCCGGACTTGACAGGCAAGACAGCGCTCGTCACAGGCGGCACGTCCGGAATTGGCCTCGAAACTGCACGGATGCTCGCCCATGCCGGCGCAACCGTGTACGTCACTTCTCGGTCACTCGCCCGTGCTCAGAAAGCGGTTGACGACATTGCCAACCATGCTCCCGGAAATATCGCGATTCGGAAGACCGACGTCCGGGCAATACAACTTGAGTTAGATAATGTCAAGACAACGGTAGCGGTGACCGGGAAGATATTGGGTGATATTCCAGCTCTAGATATTCTGGTGGCAAACGCGGGGCATATTTCGCGCGAAAAGAAGTTCACGGAAGAAGGGATCGAGTCCCAATTTGCAGCCTCCCACGTTGGCCATTTTGTGCTGGTCATGACGTTGCTCCCTGTAATCGAGAACGCCGGGTCCGCGACTGGTGACGCGAGGATTGTGATCGTGTCGTCTCACGGCCAAGTAGATGCCCCAGCAGCATGCGGAATCGATTTCGACAGCTTGACAGACACCGGGAAAGACGACCGACTGACCTGGCGCGAGCGGTACGGCCAGGCAAAGCTCGCCAACATGCTGTTCATGCGATCGATTTCTGCGCGGGTGTCGCGGAATGTAAGGGTCAACGCGTGCCATCCAGGCGCCGTTATCTCAAATTTCAACGACGGGCTATTTGCTGACGGGAACGAAAGTCGGATGCTGCGCTTGCAATTGGCTATTTTTAAGAAGTTCTTCATGGTGCCGGCTGCCACTGCTGCTCTGGGTACCGTCATGTTTCTGGCGGCGGGAGAGAAAATTAGGAATGAAGATGCTCGGGATGGATACTTCTGGCCTGTCGCGACAAGGAAGGATGAGTGGGCTAGTAAGTGGGCATACGATGCTGCCCTGGAAAAGAAACTTTGGGACTTCACAGTCGGGATTGTAAAGAAGGCTGGCCATGATTTGGTATAGACTGGCAGCTTTTGCTTATTAAAGGGCTGGCCAAAAGTGACTAGTGTCGGCGACGCGTCTTCAATTACAATCAGAATAGAATCAATTATTCTTGCTAAGTTGTACAATCACGGCAGATAGCGCGTCACCATGAGGGCATGAACGCAGTGTGATTATATATCTTATTCAGTTCTTCTGTAACTAGGCACCGCATACAAGCTTCTTAGACGACTGGCAACCGGTAAGGCTTCTTGTGGAGCGTAGCAGCCGAGTTCCGCTCACTGTAGTGACTGCAGGACGCAGTGACAAGCTAAATCCGGAAGCCCTAAACGGGGCTCGTCATGTTTACCGATGGCAAACAGTAATTTAATTAGCAGAGCATTTTTCATCCTCTGAGGCACTTCTGACTGCGTGGGCAGTGATTTTCCGACCGGTGGTCACAGTAATTACAGCCGCCTCTAGCAAAGCAAGGACGAGTCCATCGAAGAACAAATCTCCATGACAAATTCTCCGGATTTTACTTGGATCGCACATGTCTTGTGCACAAAAAGGTGGATACACTCGTACGAAAATCCGATGTCGGACTTTCGACAAGCGTCAAATTTGCCAGGCAGTAAGCTTTTTCTTTGTAAAATTCATTACAGTAATTGTCGATGCGAATTGTGATCTAGAAACTGGGTAGGGTCTGATGCGCGTCAGATTAAACTGTGCATGAGCGTGCAGTCCCGACCGCTGTTATGGTACGGCTATTGCCATGATTATCTGGATACAATTCGCTGAGCAGACGCGTCAGTGTCGCGCTACGCGAGTGCTTTCAACCAGCGCCGCATGTAACAATCACGACGCGTTCGTAGCGCGTCCTCCTTGCGAACTACATCACTGTTGAACATGACTTTTGCTACGAAGACACATAGGCAATGATGACAAAACAGGTGCGATATGTCAACAAGACGGGACGTAGTGGCGCGACCACAATGCACACAGCACAACAAGTGATAAGCGTTGCATAGCCGTGCGCAGGCAATGACACGAAGGGAGCGAATTGCTAAATAGCAGATAATGCGCAGCTTCCAAATACCACTGGAAAATCCGAACATACTTCGGCGTGCATGACGGCGATTGGAGACCAAGGTTTACTTTGACATCAAAGAAACAGGAGTCTAACTGGGATCGAGCAGGAATGTGCGTTAATTATTGTAATTATTACAAACTCGACGACCGCCTCACCCTGCCGAGCGCTAACGACGCCAAAAGCCTATGCCCGGTTTAAATTAAATGCCATTCCATGCATACCGTTCAATTTTTATTGTAGCTGCAGAAGGTGGATCGGCTGTCAGTACTTTGGTGCGGTCGGTTAAGGTTTAAATGGCGGTGAAATTGCCTGTGTGACAGCGACTGCTACTTGTGTGGGCGGATTCCTGACTCCACCTCACGAATCAAATTAATCCATGGGCTCAGGCATGTGTGATCAAGACATTCCACTTCTTCTTGCCTGCTAATTTGCGGGTCTGCATATTTTGGACACGACTTACGCGGGAATAGTGTCCAATCGTGAGCGTAAATGAGCATCCGTCAATTTCCAACAAAGTGGCCCTTGAGGAGGTCATAGAAGTAGCACAGAGGTAAGCTCGAAAGATCGCGTTTGGCAGCCGGTCCTTGTCTTTGTGCATGACCCCTTAACCCCTTTTTCCACGCGTTTTCCACGCGTCGCTCACGCGTGGCCAACTTTGCGGGCGTGTGGTTATCATCTGAAAACCTTAATTAGCCATACAGTTTGGAACTCTGCAGCCGAGAAACTGTAACTAAACTGCGCTCCTCGCTGCAGATTGTCTGTCGCCGTGCACGCCAATATCAGGTAGTAGAGTTTTTGGTTAGCTAAACTTTGATCCAAAGCACAGCGGTGCCCGCCCGAATAGTACATGGACTGGTCTTGATTTGGATACGAGCTTTGTTTGGCACTTACGCGACGCCAAACCGATATTTCTATATCGCCATCACGAAGTCATTCTGCAACGCAAGTACGGAGCCAGCATAGTGTCCTGAAAAGCTTTTACCGTCAATTTGATAGCCATTTCTGGCCTGATAGTCATCGACTACAGTGGCAGGTTCTTGGACACGCAGTATGCTTAGAATAATGCAAGCTTGTGTTGCTTGCCTCATGCGAAGGCACGCTAGGCACCAGTAGGAAAGCGGATGTCTTAGAAAAAATCTTTTTTTGGCCCCAAGCAAGACATAGGTAGCCTGTTTAGGAAGGTCGCCGGCCATTGGACGAATACGGTATCGGCACATCCGGGTAAATGCCAAAGCTTGGTGATGAGCCGCGGGAAGGTTCGTACGCTGTATTGAGGGAGAAAGTCGCCTTCGCCTTCGCACGAGTCGACAAGTATGCCAGGGCATGACACGAACACGACGTCACACTAGACGCCGTATGTAACCTCAGGAGCGCACCGGACGAGACGTACTTGCTCCGTGTAAACAAACGCCACGATGATTTCCGTCCCGCTAATTATGGGAAATGGGCAATTGGCATCGACTGGGCGTGAGTCGATGGCGGCTAAAGTAGCAGCGGCGATGAAGGTGGGCTTGTAAGTATATCCTATTGACGGGCTGCGATAGAGACTCGGCGATCGGATAGAGGCGGATGGCCATACATGCTCTGTCCATGGCCGGCAAAAGGATTTCATAAGCAAAGCTCACACGGTTGACGATAGTTGAGTCAGCATGGTCGGGTGAAGAGTAATCTAAATCTGCAGTCTGGCAGGATTCTTCCTTGATCAGGGTGGCCGATACCTGGGCATTCCACCTGAGATCAGTTTATTCCGAGCAATCCTATTGCAAGCATCTGGCAAGACAAATAGATACCGATCGGGGAGGCGCACAATATGCTTTACCTATCTACAAACATATGGTTGCCGTGTCGACCGTCAACGACATTGCCTGATTAACGGAATGTCAGATGACTCTTTGGTCGTCGCGTTCTCGAAATAGTCGTGTGCCGCGCGATAGCGGTGAGCTCAGGCCAGAGAGCATGCGGCTAGGATCGAGCCAGCGACATGCCCAGAACCTCGAGCTCTACATAGTCGTGCCTGCCGTGCAAGTTGCGCTGATCTTGCTGATTACGGACCACCAGTGAACAGCGAGCGGGCTTAAGGTTGGGCGCCTCTAAATTTAGAGTGGCTCGGTCACGATCGATATGAAATACTGTTTTTTCTTCTCGAACTTTTTTTCGGGCCTGCCCGCACACCTATATGATACGATCCCGCACTGATTAGTGCACTCGCAAACGCTTTATTGTCGGCAGGATGTGATTGAATGTCCACCGCAGTGCCAGTCAAAGGCAACTGCGACCGAGTGCATATCTTCGTAGATGCGAGACCGAAGGATTGGACGGCGTAGACAGGCGATGGGCAGGCGGAGTGAGCCGGAGGCGGCACACACACAACAAATAATAATAGACTTCGGCCATCACGACGAAGCAAAACAAACCAAAAGTCGAGCGATGGCTCCGGATCCAGCTAGCGCAAGACGCTTATGCAGCAGTGGCCGACGCCTAGCGTGCATATTCCTGCATGGCGCTAACTGGCAGAAATGTCCCACGCGCGGGCCCCCTCCGAGCTAGCCAGTCGACAGGCATCCCAACCACCCGCTCCTATTCGGTTCCTGCGCACATTCAACACATATATAGAGGCGCTCCTTGCTCTTTCCTTCCTTCCTTTCTCTTCTCTTCATTCACGTTCGTTACTTTACACTCGCTTTCCTGCTCACCAGCTTTCCCACCCAAGTCACTCGCTTAATCTTCTCAACAAACAGCAAAATGAAGTTCACCGGTGTTGTTTCCGCTGCCCTCTTCCTCGCCTCTGCCGCGTCTGCTGCCTTCATGAACGGCACTACCACCACCATGGAGTATGAGGCGACTACCACCGAGGTTGTTACCGCCTACACCACCTACTGCCCCTACCCCACCACTATTGTTGAGAACAACAGCACCTACACCGTTACCTCTGCTACCACCCTTACCATCACGTAAGTGCCTGCCGTGTTGTTTGTTTATGTGTCTTCGTCGGTAAAACTGACGTGTTTATTAGCAACTGCCCTTGCACTCGCACCTCGGTCTTCACCACCACCACTGTCACCGTCTGCCCGTGCACTAAGACCACTGCTACTCCTTCCACCACTGTCGTTGTCCCCACCGTTAACGCGACCACCTCCAAGCCCCCTGTCTCGACCTTCACCGGTGCCGCTAACAAGGCCCAGGTCGCTGGTGGTGCCGTTGCTGGCGTTGTTGCCCTCGCTGCTTACCTTTTGTAAGTTCGCCAGGTGTGGTGACGGTGAGATGGTGCATTGGTGATGGGTTCTCGGTTTGGGTTATGTATACCATGTAATACTTTCTTCGTTTGGAAAGCGGGTGCCGCGTGCACTTGTGGACTCTGGCTTGGGCGATGGATTGGCATCGGGACAGTTCGCATTGTATGTTGGGTTTGGGTTACGGACAAACACTCGCTGGAATAACTGGGGATGAACTAGAAGGGATAAAAGGATGGCGGAAAGGAAGGATCTTGTTGCTTTAATGTTTGGAAATTAATTTGCGGATAATGTTATGATTTGTATAACCTTGTTATGTAGATGTAATTTTTCAATTTGATACAATGCGTTTCTTCCTTTCTGGTTGTCTTTGCCCTTTTGGGACAATTTTGTTTATTCTATTTCTTATGTCGAAATATCCCTGCTTTTTGAAATAGAAAGCGCGATTTCAGGTTTGTTGTACACTATGTTAGTTTTGTGATGTGAATTGACCTGTATTCTACTATCGAACAATTTTGTTTGTTAATTGTAGATGGCTTAGTTTTGATTTTTTTGCATCAATGCGGGGACATAACCTGGCCATTTAGCCAGCGGCGGAGAGCGGGGTGGCTTGTTTACATACCAACGCGTCGACCTAATTTGTGGCGACTATGCTACGACCCAAACGCAGACAATGCATTCCATCTCTCAGACAACCCAGTCACCGCCGATCAGTAATATTACTCTGAGACAGGGCCAAAACCGGCAAGCGACGATTGTGACGGCGGCAGCATGTCGCTTAAACAGCACCTCGGTGGGTTTGGATTGGCAGAATTTTCTGGCGTCCGCGACATTGGAACAAACCTTGGGCGATTATAATTGCCGTGCCAGTTGCTGCTGTGTGTTTTGTTCGTTAGTTGCCAGCTTTCTGACTGGTCGGCGTCATCGACTTCTCGGCTCACTGCGCGTCGCAATCGCATCGCAAGCGCTCCCCGCGGAATGCAGACTAGGGCCAAACAAGCCTAGTGCAAGTAGTTTGCTCGATGGCATTCCAATGGGAGGGAGGTCGAGGACGCAGTCTAGTGCCGAGGTGCAGATTGCGCTAGCTATCAACGGAGTAGCGCATGCCTCGCGATATCGGTCGGCTTGGTTCGAAACTTCGAATCCTGGGCTGGCGAACTTTGTTGGGTCGGTTTGGGCCGGTTATTTTTAGGGTTTGTGCGGTTTGGGATTTGTGTGTCTTAGTGCCAGGCGAGCTGCGAGCGATGAGCCCACGCGGCGCGAACAGCAAACTGACATCACGTTAGCGTCATAGTAGTGGCCCACCCGGTTTTGTGAGTCCCGTCTGCCCTTCAGCAGTCGTATGATATATGACCACCGTTGCTCACGGTGGTTCAGCAAGACCAGATTTACAGTCATTTGTTTAAAAATCAGACCGTGCCTATCTGTCTGTGTCGCGTTGCTGTGAATGAACGGTCCCGCAGCGGCCGACGCAACGCTAGCGTGGCCTCCGGGGCCGTGCACTTTTGACTCCCCCGAACCGCATCCAGCCCGAGAAATGCACTAATAATATGTGGGCAGTGAGTTGACAAATGCGGATATGCCCAGTCAAAAATGACCCGCGGCATGTTCCGGCCAACATCATGATGACGGACAGTAACCCGGACAGGATGCCATCAATTAATACTGACGGAAATCTAACATAGCAGGATGGAATCGCCTAATATAGACAGACGTATGGCTACAGCGTTCGTGGTGCAGTTCAGAGCACGCCTGTGAACAACATCGCAAGTTGTGAAACTGCGGGCGCGTTTGACTTTTGCACGTTGGAATGAGTTTCGCATGGCCCAAAATAGAATTCACAACCCTTTTGTCTCAAGGTCTCACAATTTTGGCCAGCCAGCGATGACTTTTTGAGTCGTCGCGTGATAGCTGCCATATCCCACAACGATGACGGCCTGTCGAACTACTAATCCCTTGCAAAACAAAAGTGACAGGGCGCAAGCGAACCGCACCCGGGATTGCCGATGCCGGGGCGGGCCAATAGCGAGCAAAGGCGCATCTCGCATTGATAGCATATCAATTATCAACCGTGGGAGCCTCTATTTATAAATATGTATGAACTCTTTCCCAGCGTGACAGAGATAGCGACGAAAAGGGATAAATATAGCCCATCACTACTGCGGCATGCTGCAGAACGGCACCGTTTTATTGGCATTCTGTTCATGTGTTCTGATCTAAATTTGTCGTTTTTGTTGACTCAGACTACGCCCGTCATGCGGCATGCCGCTGTCATGCTTGCCATGATTTATTATGTTGCTGTAGAACTCCCCCTCGCAGGATTGCATTTGGTTAGTATGCCTGGCAAGGCATGGCTGGGTCCTTGTGCCAAAACATACATTGTCAGTCTGAATTTCTTTAGCAAAGACTACTAAATGTGGATCACGTTTGATTGACAATCGGAAAAAGTTAGACACGATTTCTGGCTCGACTGACTATTATTGACTGACAGCCGTGCGACTGCATGCCGAGAGTTTACATAAATTTTTGGCGCAAAAAGCCTACCGCGCCAGTGTCGCGCTTCGTGTTGGTCTTGGGATTATTCGTCCGCGCCAGCTAGAAATATTGCCACGTCGTATTCTATCTGTTAAGCCGATCCTATCAACTTGCGGGTCGACATTCAGAGTAGTTTTAGCGCCGCTGCTTCTTGCACATTTATTTTTATGATCTAGAATCAAATAATTGTAGGTTTTTAGAGTGAGTGCTGGTACAATTGGGATCGGTTATTGTGCCGGTGGGAGACGTACCATTATTGATATTATAGTACACAACCCGCTGCCAATTCGTGCGCTGCACTCTCTTCACCAACGGTGGCGGTCTCTGGTTTACGTGTAGATGTATATCGTGGCTGGCAAGTCAAGTACATAAACAAGAGATGGCAACGAATGATCTGGATTCTCTGTTGATTAACAATTTTTACCGAAAAAAGCGTACAACACAACGAGGTCGTGTTCAAATTGTGCTCCTCGAGTCCCCATTTTTGAGGTCGTCGCTTGATTTCACTGCTCGATGCACCAGCCGAAGCTCGTCCCCGTTGGTCCTTGATCACGTCACGTAGTCATGCACTCCGGAAGAGTTCAATTTAGTCAATCTCAAGGCATTTCTTCCGTTCATGACTATACCCCACAAAATGCTGAACCATGCATGCTCGTTCCCAATCGAGTAATAAACGCCAAAAGTAGACACCACTTGTCGAGACCATTCGTTTTTCACGGGTTCCATTTCAAATATTTGGCCAGCCTCGTTAAAAATCGGTCACGCGGCCATTAAAGCTGTAGTCTCCATGTCTCAGTGGATCCTGCTTCGGGCCGCCGACTTCGCCAGTCTAAAAACCGCACATCAGCATTCCCTGTATTCGCGGCGCCTCCCAAAAACAGTCATCACCTTCGGATTGACATCACCTTCAAACTCCGGAATCGTCCGTCCGGTATACGCGGACTGCACGCCGCCGGTCTCGGCACTGCCAGAGCTCTTCGCACTCGACGACCCCGCCGGGTCTGGGCCAGGCGCTTTCTCGTCGGGCGGCGCGAACGCGCCTTCGTTGGCCTTTTCTAACAGCCGTTCGAATTCGTCTTGTTCTTCTTGCCCCAGCCGGGGTGGGCCTGGACGAGGACGCACGAAGTCGACGTAGTGGCGAGTGAGCACGACCGACACTGGACGTCGGCAAGTGGCGGGACGGAGTCGGATCGCGTTGGCGACAACACGCATCGTCAAGCGAATCGGATTTTATATTAATGCACTGGCGCGGACTAAACTGTAGTCGAGCTTTGACGTCGCGGGAATGATGGAGATGTTCGGGAAATTGTGCTGGGCGAGACCTGAACATTTCGCGATCGGGAGTTTGCGGCGGGCAAACGGTAAAATTTCAAACGTCACCGATCAGCCGTTGTGGCCATGCGCTCTAATTAGTTTAAATCATATTTTTTTTTTTGAAATCAAGAATCCCGCCTATTGGATTTATTATGCTACAATTGCATCATCAGCAGGTTGGCCTGGTATAAATACAAAGGTCTACGACAGTTACCGCGTTCATCGCGGAACCAATATTCGGCTCTTGTCGCTACATTGCAATACAGCCACCCTGCTCTCTATACCAAAGCCCCAAATTTTTAAACGGCCTACAAACTGGCAATCGCGTCGTCCAAGATTTCAATTCCCTGCAAAATCTCTTCCTCCTTAACAACTAATGGCGGCACAATTCGAATCGTGTTTGTACCAGCAGTGATAACAAGCAGCCCGCGCAGTCGAGCCGCGTCGACGACAGCGTTGGGTTCTCGGTTAAGTTGGACACCCCAGATTAAACCGGTGCCTCGGATCTCGGTCACGACGGACGGATACTTCTCCTTGAGTTGTTCGAGGCCGGCCCGGAAGAGCTCGGCCTTGTGCTTCACATCTTCTAGGAATTCGCGAGTCGACAGCTTGTCGACAACATAGTGCGCGACTCTTGTCGCCAGCGGATTGCCGCCGAACGTCGTGCCGTGGTCGCCGATCTTGACGGCCTGCGCGATGCGCTCGGAAACCATGGCCGCACCAATGGGGATGCCGTTGCCTAGAGCTTTCGCCATTGTCAAAATGTCGGGCTGCGCTTCGGCTGGGAAGGCTTCGTGAGCCCAGAGGAAACCGCTTCGTCCAAGCCCGCACTGTACCAAAGGTCAGGACAAAATTAAAAAATGACGGCGACGCGCTTACCTGAATCTCATCGAAAATCAATACCGCGTCTACTTCGTCGCATTTTTTCCGCAGCGCAGTGATAAACTCCGGAGTAGCCACATACACGCCGCCTTCACCCTGAATCGGCTCAATAATGACAGCGCACGTGTTTTTGGTGATGACATCAAGCCCGGCAATGTCGTTGTACCGTGCGTATCTGAACCCGGGCACCAGAGGCGCGAAGGGCTTCTGATATTTCGGATTCGGCGTGGCGGACAAGCTGCCCATAGTCCGTCCATGGAACGAATTGTAAAATGACACGACCTCGTACTTGTCGTCCCCACCGCCCCGCGATGCTTTGCCGTACTTGCGGGCAAACTTCAAGGCGGCCTCGTTGGCCTCGGACCCGGAGTTGGAAACAAACACCCGAGAGGCGGATTGCATGCCCTTAGTGGCCAATGTCCGCTCAACAAGAAGCTTGCACAGCGGGCCGGTCCATTCGTTGTAGTACAGATTCGAACTGTGGATCATGTTGAGCGACTGCTCATACAGTATCTTTGAGAGCTCCTCATCGCCATAGCCGAGCGCATTAACAGCAATTCCAGCTAGACAACATTAGTATTCACTATATGCCTCCAATGAACGCGTAATTACCGGTAAAATCAAGATATTTCCTAACACGGACGTTAGCATGTGACTCTCATCTTTGCAAAAATTGCACCTACCGTCCCTCAACATCCCAAATGTAGCATCCTTTGCCCTGGGCAAGTATTAATCCCGGTCGAGCGTACGTCGTCAAGCTGTATGGCTCGTATTCCCGAATAAACGCAGCTGATTTACTGTTCTCGGACGGGTCCGGGTTCGTGATCGCATTCTGCAGTGGCCCTCGTGAGCATCCGCGGTTCCGACCGACTTGCTGACACAACAAACGCAAAACTGCCTACCTGGTGCACGGCTTCAGCTGCATCGGCAGCAACCGACCCGGAATTCCGGGCATGCAAGGCTGTGGTGGGCCGTAGTGATATCCGGTAACCGGGGTATGACGTCGACGATCGCTGGACTCGAAGAGCACTCCGCGCTATATTGCGGGATGCAGTGCTGAATGCCAAAGACATGATAATGATGCGCAAATAGATTATTCTCGTTTGCTTTTATAGATCCGGGATGTTGTATGACTATTATTCCTGTGGAGTAAGTTAAAGTCGTGTTTTGGGACTATGAACATTTTTTGCGTCAGTGAGCCGCTCTGCAAACTTTGAAGATCCAGGATGACTCTACGTCACGAGTCGGGCCGTGCATCCAGCGAGCAGCAGGGGCCGACTTTGTTACGCAATGAAATACAAAATGTTTGGTAAACGAATTAGGCAAATGATCCGTGGGTCGCACGACAGACGTAAGCATGTTGGGTGTTGGAATGCGAATTGCGCGCACGACGTTACCTGAGCAACGGAGCAACGTAGCTACTGTCACTTATATCTCATTGAGCCTACAGGAAGGGTATAAGACAAAAGAATCAACAAACCTGGCGTCGGAATCCGCAAACCAAGCGTATTCTTGCTCCTGAAGTCGCGTGCATGAGATAGTGGCCGAGTAAAAAAGCCCAAAGGTGAAACCGAACATTAAACCAGTCGTAATCTTGCTCGCTAAGCCCTACACAGTTGTTACATCAATTCACACTAATTAATGAACCACAGAATGAACCGCGGTAGGTTCACGTAACTCAAACAGTGGCTCGCCAATTTACAGGGATGGGTCAGGCATGAACTTGTGGGTCAGTCATAGTGCTGGAGCCACGTGCATGGCAAAATGTGTGGCTATGGCAGGCGGAGCCGCTGGGTCCGAACCCCCGGCGGAACAATGTGGAAAACTTGATCGCGGGTCTGCAAGCCTTCAGTCAGCCCCTCGGGCGCGCGCAGCTTCATAAATGGCCACGGTGTCCACTTACGTGTCCTTTCGCTCTTACACTCCCCATCCACACAGATCGCTTCAAGACGATCCCAACCTCTCTCTGGAGGGGTATAAATCTTGGAACATGTCATTTCAATATCTCGCTTAGTGCTTCTTATCGATAATGGCAGATTCACCAGAATACGCAGACTCACCCGACTCGTCGTCGTCCTCCCCTCGACCGTCCGAGTCGCTGGAAACTTCTCCATCCTCAGCCGGGTCCAGCAGGAAACGGCGCGAGTCGCTATCCCTGCCTCTCCCTCCTGGCGCACTGCCTCCACGGAAGCGAGCAAAAACCGCGGTTGAGAAGGAGCAACGTCGAGTTGAACGCATACTACGAAATCGTCAAGCCGCGCAGTCATCGCGTGAAAAGAAGCGGAAACAGCTCGAGGAGCTGGAGGTTATCAATAGTCAGCTCTTGTCCGAGAACAAGCTGGCACAGGAACGGATAGCTCATGTCGAGACCGAGAATAAGGCTCTCAAGTCCAGACTAGATGAGTTAGGGTCTCAATTGCAAGCCATGAAGTCATACATGGAGGGTCTTAAGGATTTCAAGTTCAATGCCGAGGTCTTCGTGGGTACGTCCGACCCGGAGCCATCCGTCAAACAGGAGTCTGTGGCAGAATCGTCGGTGACCGAGTTGCCTGAGCCAAGTCCGACGGGCCTGGAGGGGCCGCTGGAGGCTGACGATGCAATGACGCTTGACTTTCGGATAGAGGATGATACATCAAAAATCCGTTCTTTACACACATCACAAACCCCGTCTGGGTCCTCCACATTTTCGTCCTACTCCCCTGAGCCGTTGTCCCCACACTTCGTCTTACACGACGACAACCTTGATCTACTGTCTGAACTCCCGAGCCAGCTAGACGCCCGGAATTCTGTGGCCTTCAAAACGATGCATCATCCCGCAGCGGTGATGTCATTAGACCTGCAGCGTCTTTTGAAGTTCCCACGTATTTTGGGCCCCTGGATGGCAAGGCTGGTGACGACAATGATATTATCCGCGATGGTGGCCTCGGTTGTCTGCTGTTCGACGTGGCAGCAACTGCTGCTCAATTCCTCGACTCAGAGTCTTCTTACAGCGAAAGTCCGTCTTCCATCTCACCCGTCTCAGAAGAAAACCGCGAAGACGACTGCTCTCTTTTCGACACGGAATGTACTGGAGAGTCACTTGATTGGGACTCAGTATTTGACACGTCTATTCTCATCGACAAATCAGTCGAACCGAAATCAGCAAGTTCTTCAACGGATTCGTCGACTGGGTCAACTTCTTCGGTCTCGACGGAATCATCACCAGGAATCTCAGCAACAACGATCTCGAATCGGCAAGAATATGCGATCGACGTCCCAGCTCTCGTCCTCGAGAAGCAGCAGATTCCGACATATGGCGCTCGCCGGCACTACGACGGCTGTAGCGACTGGTCTGGAATCGCAATGGGAATCGCTTCGGTTGAATAATTCTTCTTTTTTGTTTTCTCAATTGTTGATGATGCGGTTGTGCGATTTTTCGTCGAACTCATCGAATGATTTGTCTTTGGGAGATTTGAGGGATTTGAGACGGTTGTCTAGCATTGTTCAAAGTGCAGATGTGTGTGTCGCCAGAAACATGAATCGGTTACAGAGCAGAAATAGTAATGGGTATAACGTGGATAGGGGTTTTATTATGTCGAGGAAATATTGTGATAATGGGTTCGGAGTGTAAATAATTTTTATATTTGTTTTTTTGTTGGTAATATTATGAGTTCGGCTTGGATTAATATAGTTTATTCGATTATTTTAGAGCGTTAGTTCCCGGAGCGTAGAATATAGTTTGCCAGCTGCAAGACTTTGACTCTGACACCTCCCAACGTAGTGTAGGGTACGAAATTTTTGCTAGCATTTGACTGGTCGTCCTTGTGCCCATGTATCCTACAGGTTGTTCTTCATCCGGGCTTCAATAAGAATGTCATTATTTGCAATCGAAGGCTGGTCAGTGTCAGCGCCGATCGAAACAGAGGCGAACGCGGCCCAGAAATCGACCGCGCCGGTGCCGGACAATGGCAAGAAGACTAAGAAGCAACGGAATAAGAAGCATGCTGGCGGGAATTCGATGGAGAATACTGCTCCGACGATTGACAACGAGAAGGTATCGAGTGAAGACTTGCAGAGGCTGTTTGAACTTCAGTTTAAGAAGGACGTGGCCAAGGGGAGCAATCTTGTAACCAAGAGTGAAGAGGAGAACAACACGAAGGTTGAGCCTGCCCGGCACGAGAAGACAGAGTCTTTGAAGCGGAAGAGAGACAGCAAGAAGCACTCTAAATCTGAATTGAAAGTCGACCAAGCTGCGAAGCACAAATCGAAGTCTTCCGATGTGGCTGTGAATGATGAATCGAGATCGTCTGTTGCCAGCAGGCCGGCACCGAAATTGACGCCATTACAGCAGAAGATGAAGGAAAAGCTAGCTGGATCGCGATTTAGATGGATAAACGAGAAGCTGTATACAGTTTCGTCGGACGAAGCGAAGAAATTACTGAAAGATCAGCCGGATCTGTATCGCGAGTATCACGAAGGTTTCCGCCAGCAAATTCAATCCTGGCCCGAAAATCCTGTCAATATTTACATCGAACGCGTGAACGAATTGTCGAAGAGCAAATTACCGCCTCCAAAAGGGCTGCCTCGTGACAAGGACGGTACTACTTACATTGCCGATATGGGTTGTGGGGACGCCGAGCTATCGTTGAAAGTTTCAGATCAATACTCTGGCAACAAGAAGCAAAAGAAAACCGGTGGCCGAAAGATCGTTGTTCATAGCTTTGATTTGTCAAAGACAAACGAGAGGGTCACAGTTGCTGATATTAAGAACGTGCCTTTGCCCGATTCGAGCGTCCACATTGTTGTGTTTTGTTTATGTGAGTGTTCCGATCAATGCGTGTGTCATAATGAAGCTAATGTCATGCAGCGCTCATGGGAACCAACTTTTTGGACTTTGTTAAGGAAGCGAATAGAATTCTTAAGCCAAGGTGTGTATTGCCTGAGGGCTAATTGAGGTCACTGCGTATTAAGATCTATCTCTACAGGGGCCAACTATGGATATCTGAGATCAAGTCCCGGTTCTCGGACAACGACGGTGCAGATTTTATCAATGCGATTAAAGCACACGGCTTCGTCCACACGGAGACAGATACATCCAATCTTATGTTTATCCGCTTCGACTTCTTCAAACCGCTGTCAGAGAAAAAGGAAGCCAGACATGGAGCTGTTGCAGAAGGACCCAAAGCGCCCTCCAAGAAGAAACTAAAATTTATCGAACGTGATTCTGAACCGGAAGATGACGGGGTAAAGACTAGCGAGCCATTATTGAAGCCATGTTTGTATAAGAAGAGATAGATGGGGACATGTACAATAAATTGAATAACTTTTGGCTAAGCATGATGATCACATTCCTACCCGTAAAATATGTACAAAATAACTCCAAGTGCATTGAGAACCATTCTTAACCATCCCACGCTAGTTATACAACTACCACTTCACAGGAGGATCTCCTGGCCGACGTTCGATCCGCTTAATCTCATAATCTTCAGTCGCCTCGGATTGTAACAGCTTGTAGTTTCGTTTCTAAGCAACAGTCAGGAGATCTAATGCGCATCGCCAGACGAACATAGGACACGTACATAATACTCTTCCCTCGTTTCGTTACGGAAACGCGAGGAGTTTGTAGAATTCTTCCGTGGATCTAAATCGTCTTCCGTAGCCTACAAATTCATTAGCATGGGATCTCCCTCGTTATCCCCAAGACAACGTCTTGCCATTTGCTTCTTCTGGTCATGTGCCTTGTATCTAATCTCCGTGAATTCTTGCAAGTAATACGATGCAACAACAATTAACGTCAAAAATGGACCGCCGTAGAATATAAACGGCTGCTTCTTGACCAGCTTGATGTAGAAGGCCATAGCCCTGTCGCGTTGTCTGCTCAGCTTCTTCAGCCATTCCGGCCGGTTGTCGATCTCGTGCTCAAATACTAGCCTCCTCCTCCTCTTCTTCGGCTGCATCTGTCTATCTTCTGGTTTTGGAGGAGAGTCCGACGCAGATGGGTGATCGTCGGCGGGAAATGGTCGTTCTTGTTCGCTGGGAACCGCCCTCTGAAGAAGTAACCTAGACATCGAAAAGGGGCAGGAACTAAGTGTCCGTGGAAGCTGTAATAATTTGCGAGACCTATGGCGTGCAATTGGCGATGTTAGAGCGGTCATTGCACCTCTGTCGGAGGTTTTTGTGTCTTGACTTTGAAGTTGATTGATACCATGAGATCGTTAAATGTCGGGTATGCAATACGCGCCCTAGGTATCATGGAAACTACATTGACCCTCTGAGCACGACAAAATGCAGTACCGCTTTCTAGCGCGGCTTGCCCCTACAACTTGATAACATTATAGAATACAATATTCACAGCGTTTACTTGGTCACTTTTTGTTCACATACTGCTTGGCGGTTCAGCGACAGGGGGCATAGTCTGATTGTTGCTCAGATTTCATCGTAAAATGTGCAATGTCAGGACCCCAACGCAAGCTATTTGAAGGCAAATTGCCTTGGCTGCGATATCCCGAGTCCACTATATCAATCCTCATCTTGAGAGTATGCCTTTGCTGCTTCAGAGTTTCACATTTCGAATAGCGTTGAGGGGGGTTTGGGGCAATCTATTCTCCAGTCCAGAAGTACTCCACAGGCACAAAGTCCAGCACTACAAAAGCGATGCAAGCATTTTTCGATGCAATCCGCCACAGCTGTGAATTGCGGAGAACTGGACTTGCTGAGAAATGATACAGATCGCCTCTCACGCGAAAGTGATAGCAAGACGCATGGCTTGGAACATTTGGCGAAACAGCTAGCATGAATATGTCTCTATTTCATCATTCCCAAGATAGACAACCATTGATATCCAAAATTATCTACCAGACAGAACACCAATCTACAATCGTGCGGCAATGACCTCCTTCGCCATCTGCAACTGCTCATCCGTTTGGACCACAAGAGTCTTCAGTTGTGCATCTTTCTTTGACACATCAAAGACTACATCCGAAGACCTCGAAGCCACGGAGTTTAGCTCTTCGTCTATTGTAAATCCCAGACATGACACCTTTCCTATAACCGCCGTTCTTAATTCTTTTCCTTTCTCTCCGATACCACCAGCAAATACCAACGCCACGGCCTTACCTTGTAGTGCCACCCAGTATTGGCCAACATACATAGACACCCGATCAGCAAACATATCAAACGCTAACTTTGCGACTTCGTCGTTCTCCTCCACAGCTCGTTTGGTAATTAGCCCAAAATCTGTAGTGCCTGTAATTGACTGCCATCCCGATTTCTTATTCAGAATGTCTTCAGCGATTGTAAGGTGCATGTCCTTAGACGATGCGGTGGACATTCGCGACGAGTCAGAATGATAGTGGAAGATGAGCGAAGGATCAAGACTGCCGGATCGAGTCGCACCGGGAAGGCCTTCCAGCGGAGTAAGGCCCATTGACGTGTTGATCGATTTTCCGTTCAAAATTGCGCACGCGGAAGCACCTGAGCCGAGATGCAGTGCAATTACGTTCAAATCCGAGTCGTCGATACCCAAGAAGTCGGCCGTCTCATGCGTGATGAACGCATACGAAAGACCGTGAAAACCATACTTCCTTATTTGATGACGCTTCTGAACGTCGAGGTCTATTGGGTAGGTGTAAACGTGCCGAGGGATCGTCATATGGAACGACGAATCAAAGAAAGCGACGTTCTTGGTCTTCTTTAGACGTGAGATACATGAATGCACAATATCAAGTGCTCGCTGATTATGCAAAGGCGCCAAATCAGACAGAACATCGAGCTCATGGTAAACGTCTTCGGTGATCAATAGTGGGCGCGGATTAGCGCCGCCATGGACTATTCGGTGACAAGCAACATAAATGTCGTCAAGAGAATCTAGTATCCGTTTGTCACCTTCCTTTGAATCGAGATGCTCCATAAAGACTTTGAATGCCGAGTCGTGATCAGGACAGTCGATCTCTTCGTTTTTGATCGACTCGAGAACTTCGCCAGATGATTTGTAGGAAGCATACGTGAGATATTGGTGATCCGTAGTAAGACCCGATATCGAGCCGGCGAGGAGTAGAGGTGCCTCTGGGCTGTATCTGTAAAGCGAGAACTTGACTGACGACGATCCTGCGTTCAAGCACAATATTGCAGACATCTTTGCGGCAAGAGGCGAGTTCGTTTATGAGTGAAGTGAGAAGCTAAAATAGCCCAAGGCTGCGACACAACTGGTATTTATGCAGAGTATGCAGAGCACAATGGATAGTTGGGCGTTGTCAAATGATCTTCCTATTAGTAGCCTTGACGCAACTTGCTTGCAATTGAAGAAATAGTACGGTGTGGCTACCTAGAATGTCCAATCCAGTATGCATAGCTTTGCGATTGGGGCGTACGTATCTGCCCATTATCTTCATCTCACATGTAAATGTTGCCTGATGCCGGCGACTAAGCCTGCATCATAACGTCATTCTTAGCCACCGTAGTCGGCGCCGGCTCGGTGGATCTCCGACCATTTTACAAATGGGAGCAACCTTCTCTCTCCCCCACTCAGGGCTCGAACCCTAACAACCCTAAGTCGATTCTCCTTGCCCTTCGTCAGTATAAATTCAGACGCTCAAAATTTTCGCACGCAGCTTCCACTGCTGCAGTGCTTGACTACTGCTGCACCTACCATCAACACTTTGATCAGTTTGAATATTTATCCAATGTTTACTTATGTATTATGGTAAGATCAATACTTCCTTCGCTCTGTATTTGCATATATTGAGACGTATATTCAACGAGAGAACTTTTGATGATGATATTGACGACATTACTTCTTTCCACGTCCGATTCGACTATGACGAGGACTGCTGTTGAATAATCGGCTTCTGTCGCAGGAAGCTTTATTACTTGCCAGTAACTCAGTCTGATCTTTTGTTGTCTTCGTTGGCTGGTGTACATTGTCTCGATACGAGCTTCGTCTATCATAGAGACATCATTTGCTAACCCAGATGTTGTTAGATACCTTGATGCAACTTGCTCTGCGCCTCGCTTAGAAGATGCTGTTTCTGATATAAGGTATGTTCGTATCCTCATTGCAACAATCTGCAACTGGGGCCGGAAATTTTGAAGTGATGAAAAGTCCCAAACACATTCGCAGTTTCCACGGTAGCAGTCGCTTAAGAACCCATCTTATGACTGTCGGTGACCGTATAATGTCCTTCCTGGGATGTCTGATTCATCATTATCGGTCTCGATTATTTTTGTTGGCAGATAGTTTACTAGGTGATGCATTGGTGCTAATATTCAAAGCTCTGTTTAGGTTACCGACGTACAATTTGGAAAAGTTTGGTGGCCTGTTATTTTTATCGACGTACAAATTTGGAAATGTTTGGTGGCTGTTATGTTCTTGTTTTCTGGTGTAGTGGTTTGGTATTGCAATAGCTAATTACGATGGAACAATCATATTTGAACGTTTGGCGTCTGTATAGCTGCTTTGGTTGGCTGGACCAGTTACCACTCATGTAAACTTTGTAAAAGGTAAAATGAGACGGTTGGCATATCCTGTAGTAGATTAAACTGCTTCGAAATTTAAGCGATTCCTACCATTTGCCTGTAGATGTGAAACGATACATTTCTAGCGTTCAATTCTGTGGAACACGAGTTGGGAGCGGAGGTCACTGGCATCAACGCCGCTGGCCAACAACATCTGCACAGAATCTCTTGCAATCGCCTAATAACTACTTGACGACTTGCTCGAAGGCCTGTTTCTCATTACGTCCATTAAGCGAACGGCTACCGCATCATGAGTACCGAAGACCCGCTCGCCGGCGTCATCGACCTCACACGCACGATCCTTAACGAATCCATTAAAAACTTCCGCACACCGCCAGCATCTCTCCTACGATCCGAAGTTGACGAGCCGACCTCAAACCCAAACATCGAGCGCACAGTCGGCAACATCCAAGTCCAAGCCACCAAACTCGCGCTCGCGCGGTTCTCGCCCTCACTGAATGCGGACGCAAAGCGGACGGCAGCCGAGGCGGCTGATCCTGCTAAGGCGCTCAAGGAGTGTTTGAACATGATCGGTGCTCTTGTGGCGTTACTTGTTGGCGAGTTCATACAGACATTGCGGGAACCGCTGCGGAGCGCCGAGTTGCGGTTTGCGGTGACTGTGGTTGTTGAGGAGCGACGGGCACGGTGTGTTAACTTATGCTTTGCATTGGAGAGACTGATTGATGAGGTCAACAGCAGTCCGCAGGCCGAAGAACAGAAAAATGAACAAAAAAATGCAAAGGAAAGTGACCTTGTGAACAGGGTGAACCAGCTGTCGCTGGATCAGCAAGGCAAAGACGACGATGAGGATCCAAACGACTATCAATACGTATCTGCAGGAATCGTGATCTCACAATGCAAGCAACTCCAACGGTTTGAAAAGGCGCTTGCAAGTTCGAATAGCAGTTCTGCTGCGACCGAAAGTGTTCTACGGATAATAGTCAATGATGTTCGACTACATAAGAATATGATTACGGATGCCAAAATCGAACTGAGCGAGTTCATAGAGGACCCCAATATAGCCGGTAAAAGCGACGCATGGGGCATAGGTTCAGAGGGCGAAGATGACGAAGATAATAATCCTAGTGCAGACCCTGAAGACATACAGGATTTACTACATCTCGCCAAGCTGTGGGTAAACAAGGTCAATATGGTCTCGATATTGCTGACGTCACTGTTGAAACGCCGGTTCGTCATCCAATTCTACGACCAATTACTAGCGGCCGACAGCAGTAGTGCGGACGCCAAATTTGCAAAGTTTGTCAACGGAGTTACAGATAGCATGAAAATTCTGACCGCCGAGGTTGACGAGTTCGCTGGCGGGCTTTTGGACGGGGACGACATTGCCGACTTGGATGAACACATTACCAAGATAAAGGAGATGGCGGTGGCCATAGCAACTTTAGGGAGTGACACGATAGAGGACGAATACAGTAAATGGTTTGTAATGTTCAAAGAAAAGTTTTTGGAAGATATATAAATGTACGATTGAAAGGGGCCGATTGAACGAAATGGAAATATTGTATAATATATGTTCGAAACAAGACAATGGCCTTGATATGTATATACATGACATTCGTTACCCATCACAATGCAAACACTCAGTGTGTCAAAAGATCACTAATTGATATATTACATGACCCGATAGATACCCAACTAGATGTAAAACCAAAAATAATAATTCCATATAATCCGATCTCCCAACCACCCGAGATAATAAATAAACCCAATCCTCAAAAAAAACACCAAATTCCCGTAAGCAACAGATCATGTCTGTCCGTTTTGTGACGTCCTCGGTGCATCTGATGCAGAGATATGCGCCGATGAACTTGCTCCATGCTCGCTACTTTGACGCTGGTCCTCTTCTGCCTGCCTTCGTTCTCGCTGCTGCTGAAGGTTGAAGAGCCGCCGTCGCCCTTCGACAAACCGGCGCCAAGTACGAGGTCCACCTGTTTCACTTCGCATATGCTCTTCTCTTCGTCGTCGCATCTCTCTCCGTATCCTATCTTCCTCGTGTAATCTCTCCATGGCGATTCTCCGTTCTTCTCGCGGTAATAACTGAGCATTCCATGTATCCAATAGCCGATTAAGCCGACTGTTCAAGCCATTTCCATTTAATGCGCCAGCCAGTTCTGCGTCAGATCGGCCCTCTGTTCCATTAGGCATCAAGCCTGGCGGCATGTCTGGAATTTCGGCACCAGCGCGAAGATTTAAATCTACCCTGCACAGCGGGCACTGGGACGATGAATTCAGTAGCCAGGGATCAACGCAAGCAGCATGGAAACCATGATGACAGGGCAATACCCGGAGATCTTGGCCTGGCAAAAATGGTTCGAAACAAATTGGACAGCCGTCTGTCGGAATCATGAGTGCTGATGGTATCGAAACCGTGGACGAATTGGAATCGCCGTCGATCGACATTCGGCCCTCTGTTGGTTCTGCGGCAGGGTTGGCAATATCGCCCACATTCTGACTATCTTCTTCCACTTTCGGTTGTAATTCGATATCAGGCTGGGAAACTTCACGGCCCGAGCTAGGGTCTAGTTCGACCATCTTGATATTGTCGTTCCCATCCTCCGTTCGTTCCACTGTTTCATCACTGTGGCGGTGATGATGACGGTGCTCAGGTACCTTCACGAGCGGAATTGAATCCAATACAGCCTTTGCCAGGCCGCGGGCTCTGTTCGTGCGATGCACAGTACCGTCTGGATTCGTTGTCACTTGATACCGTTCGGGATGCCGATGAGCTCTGATTGCTCCAAGAATAATGACCAGGAGAAAAAATCCAGAAACGAGACCCGTGACACTGTAAAGGATGATCATCGCAACAGCGGTGGTATGTCCGGACGATTGGGTATCCTGACCAGAAGACGACCATTGCGGGGCGGGTGTCCCGGTTGTAAACACTAGACCCGTGGTTGTTGACGCACTGGTTGTCTCCGACGTCTCTGTCGCCGTAACTGTGGTCGTAGCCATCGCAAATTCTACAGATGTAGACGTTTGCGACTCGGCTGAGTCCAAAATCGCTCTCGTCTCATTCGTCACCACCGACGCCAGCAAAGAATTCGGGTTATTCTTTATGGCAGATAGTAGCTGTCTTCCAATCGATGCGGACAGCGTCGAAAAAACTGCTCCCAACTCGCCATTATACAGTCGGTACGAGCTCGTGAAGTCGCATGTCCGCGCCATGGTCGAATAGAGCAAAATACATTCAGGACTTTGCTCGACGGCTTGGACTACTGCGAGGAACACTGACGAGTCGTCGCACGAGATATAGGCTATAGACCCGCTAAGAGCAACCGACGAATTTGCACTGTATGCCTGCAACGTGCCCTGATATGTGACATTCTAAAAAAGCATCATGTTACTCACGCCCCTCATTAGGCTGCCGGCCGTAGCCGCAAACTGGGTACTGTGCATACACTCACACTGCTATCAGTTCTAGAAGCGTCTTGGGTCAAGGGGTTAATAATTGCCGTAATGGTCATCGATACGGAAGGCGACCCCGCCTCGACGCTAATCTGGAATGCCTTGGTATAATCCGAAGTTGTATTAGACGCAGCAATGGTTAGAGCAGAATTGGACGCATAATCTCCATTGTCGCTGGCGCTTCGCACACTGACCACCGGCATTGCGTTCACTAGCGGCATCGAAAGAAGCATCTGCAACATCAACGTGCATGACAGCAACGCCCCTATCCGAGCCATCTTCGCGGGCGTGCAGTTGTAGAGAAACAGATTTCGTGTCGACATTAGTGATGAAAGTACGACGCCACTACCAGATTTCAGCCTGGACATATTTCGAGATGACGCGTGATGTGTGACACTCGTCGTGGGTCGGACGAAATTATCGTTACTGGTCCTCACCGGTGCCGAATCACCCGGGCATGTAGGATAACGTTTTTGTGATACTATAAACTTGGCGCTCTATACAATTTTCGCTTCTAGGATTGCCCGCGAACGAAAGATAAGCAAGTTGTTGGCGATGTTCGGCGAGCCCTGAAAACTAGGGGGATAATTAATTGGCCGTACGAGATTTCGCGCAGTCCCGTGCCTCTGGGACTTGGGCCAAAAGTCAAGCAAGGCTTGCGATGCTGAGGATGATATATAAAGTTCACCCACTGATTAACGTAGCTAGCTCTACACGGTTTGCGAGCCGCTCGAGTTTCGAGTTCGCCGAGCACACTCATCACCGATATGTGTCTGGCTCGCAAAACCTGTTTAATTCAGCTCCACGAAGGCGTTCAGCCGCTGACTAGCCCATGGCTAATCAAGAACCAGTCACAGATCGGAGTCGACTATTTGCTCGCGTTGGCCCTGTTTGGCGCTGAACTGCCACCACATTAAAATGGAACTCAATTACGCTGTCGATCATGGAAGCTCGCCGGCTTAATGAATTATCTGCAGTTATGATAGAAAGTGTATGTGTTCTATTGTCGCGTCAGAGTTCTTAATACTGTAAATCAACTGTATGAGTAAATTAAATAGAGTTCCAATAAATTGTTAGTGTACAATAGTTTAGATTCAATCCCCGAATCGATCGTGACGACGCTCGCTGTCACAACTTGCCAATAACTAATCCATTACCGCTATCACTCCTCCTTCTTATCCATCTCATTCTTAACCAGCGAGGTCTTCAGGGTAACGATGGCTTCAGCGATCGCAGCTCGCCATTCGTCCCGCTCTTCCTCAGTAAGGACCATTTCGTCATGCTCAAGAGTCTCGATCGGCTCTGCTTCTGGCAAACTGCGCTTTAACGTCTGCTGGCGATTTATGTACTTTTGTCGTTGATAATTTTGCACGACAGTCGAATCTAGCGCGTCGTAGATATATCCGATCAAATACCGGGCCGCAAAATAAACGTGCTCGGATAACAACACGGTCGCGAGTAAGACCCACGGTCGTGTTGAAACAAGATATGGACAGTCGGGATCGGTCGGGCTGAGACGATACATCGATACCAGGCTGGAGGTCGTCAGACTACCTAGCCAGGTCAGGAATATCAAGTTGCTATATCACAAATGTTAGCCAAATTTTTCAATACCAATCTGGAAACTAGACATACTCGAGCCATGGTCCAATCGTCTCAGCTTTGCTTGGAATTGGCCGCTTGGTATCCAGACAAATCTTCACCGCATCACCACGCAATTCAACCCAATTATTAATAAAGCTAAACAGTGGAGCAAGGGGCCAGACCGTAGCGAATAGGCTCAAGTATCCGAACTGGACAACCATTTCCCTAAAGTCACAACCGATTAGTAACACCCTTTGTCACTTGCAAGAATAGGCTCTACTAATTACATACCGGTAATCTTCACCAACTTCGTAATCGGGGAAGTCCACCTCGGCACGAACTCTCGCCAAGAATGGCGATTCAACTTCATTGTCTTTAAATGCCTCCGCACATGCGCCGGTGACTTTCTCCTGTAATTTCTTGGCTTCTTTGAACGCTCGGCGCTGAATATATGGCAGTAAGGTCTCGACGAAGAAATTGACCAATTGAGCTGTAGCCGTAAAATAAATGTATTGCTGTCTCAACCGGAGAGTGTTGATTGTAAAATTCTTCGCCGAAGCCTTCTCGCCAATCAAACGCTCCATTGTCGCGCTGATGAAGTCCATATTCGGTGCGATGAGATGACCGAAAGGAAGGTACACGTATGACGATAAGAAGAGTCCCATATACGACGTCAAGAAATTAAGCACAAACATCTTTTGTGTCATAGCAGTTTCATATGTACGTTCGGTCGCATGATTTTCCCAGTCAGTCATGCGGGTAGCAATGATGTTGTAGAACGCAGTGAACGTGGGGACAAGAGTTGCAAGCAGAGCGGTGGGCAAAAAGACGAGATATTGCTTCAAGGGGCCGTCGTAAATTTCTGACAAGAAAATCTCAATCGCGAAAACGATTGCCTGAACACCCATCAACATCAGGCCCGCAGTCAGGGCAGTAGGAATCGCAGTGAACTGCTTGATAACGCGCTTCCATGACGGGTAATACTGGACTAGCGTACCAGTGATCGGATCTTGACGCTCGGACTCGCCCTTGAACGTAGCGCGATGGGTGTCCAGTCCAGAGCATCCTTTCACTCCCCATTTGACTGCCAGTTCAACTTCACGATGCTTCCAAGACTCAACGAAGACACAACACCACAGGCAGTTGATAATGGCGAAGATTGGAGAGTACGGTGGAAGAAAGAAAAATGCCACGACGCCAATTATTGTTGGGAAGAGAAGTCGCGCAAAATAATATTGCAGGAAAGCAAAATAAAGAGCAATCTTTCAGGCGTTAGGTAGGCAGTCTGCAAAGTTTCCAGTCTCATTCACATACTTTCTCACCAAAAGCGTTCTTGATAATATCAAGCTCTGCATCGTCCAATACCCACTTGGTTGACCATCGTTTAATCCAGTCCTAACGAATATTAGCTTCTCTCCAAGGCTTGATTTCCCATGAAGTGCACATACAACATTGAACTCAGGATCATGAAGTGCGAATATTGACTTAACGAACACCCAGTTACCTTGTCCAGGAGTTATCCCGAGACCGTGATCCTTCGGTGCATTCGTAAGGCGGTCATGAACCAATCTGAGACGCTCCGCAGTGGTGAAATCGTCGCCAAGCGTGCCTTGAGACTCGGGAACCACTGGGGCAGAAGTGCGGATGCCAAACAACCAATCCTTGATCCTGTGACAGTTAGACTCTTAATATCACCCGTCGGTACAGTTCAACATACTGCGATCGGTATGAGGCAATTGAAACAATCGCATCCGACGCCTTGACGAATATAAGTACCGATCCTGGTTTATTCACGCGGACTTTAAAGCAGAAGCCCGCATTGACTAGCTCGGCTAGTAGAAATCGGAACGCGTCTTCTATCGCCTCAGTGGTTTTCTTCTCATTCGGAACATTGCTTGACAATGTATCAAACGCGATCACGAGATCGCACTCGAGATATGCCGGTGGTAACGCGTTGTTAATAAGCCCGGCCGGAGACGGGGTGACGAACGACGTCGTCGATGACGTATTGTCGTTCCGGGTAGCAACAACTGGCTTGTCTGAAGCCATTTTAGACGAATGACTACTGAGAGAGGTATACAAATAAATTAGAACCAAAATTTGAGCCAGGCCGGCGGAATATATGGTAGTGTTGCCTGGCGGGGAGGACCAACAACCATCGACTGAGACGTCTGCATTAACCACCGTCGTACCTTGAGATGCGATCAGCAGTAAAGGAGGGATGGAGGGCCTGGGCACCGGCACAAGCCTCTCTGCATGCGGCACCGATGGTAATCAACCGTTGTGGTGCGGTAGTCCCCAAGCTAATTATTCCCACAGTCTTATTGTTACAATTCCAGTTATGGAACCATCGATTTCGCAGGTCGAGAACTTGCCCTGTTTCATTTCTGACACACTTTCATAACATTTATGTTTTCGAACGCTTACCCTTTCGATAAGCGTAACCTGTATGCTTCTGTCACCAGAATCCTGAGAGTATTTCTCTTTTAGGTAGACTATCATACATATACTGGGGGACGTCTTCACACCGTCATTTCTGTCATTTCTGTGATAATGATGCATATGCTTCTTTCTTTTCACTGAGGGGCAATTCGTATGCCCAATTGAACTCGCCAGGTGCAAGACCGTCTACCAAGCGTAACTCTTGTTTAGGATTACCGGCCTGGCCTCACTAGATAATGTTCACCGAGTATTCTCGGATCAGGTTGAGTCTCAGTCGCGAGACCGACCACCCTCTGCTTGGCGGCATATAAAAAGGCGCGCTCACTAACTAACTGTTGACGAACGTCAGGTTGGTTATGTTGAGCGATTTTGTCCGTCATTCACCATAGTCCATTGTACATCACATGCCATCAGTGGCGAGTCAAGCTCTGTGCTGGGCGGAGATATGGCAAAAATCGATCTAGGTCTTACCCACCTCAAGCCAATACCGTTAGCCCCGCTAACCTTCAGCAGATATTGATCAGGATGTTTGCAATTCCTGGAAAAGTTGGCCATATGGGACTTTGGCAAAATTCCGGTTCGTTGTTGTTTGTCGTCACTTGGGTGTTACATTGTGACAGCCGAATTGCGTGCGAATATGTAATCTCTTGGAAATTTGCCACGCAACCAATTGATATAGAAATAATGTTCTGAACCTACTGATGTGACCGATCCTGCTTTCTTCTGCTGCAATCAATGCAGGTATGATGTGTAGATCACACCATCGACCTTTATGCTAGCGCTTGGTGCACATAATCATTGCTCGGATATACGCGAATGCCAATTGTTGGCCTTTGCCGCAATACGTTGGCACAATGTCTAATGCATAGATACTGGGCCCATGGCCCTGGCAGTCAGCGCAAATGCACGTAATTCACATCGAGATACCGAAATCGGCCGATAGAAGGATTGTTGGGCATGGCTCTGGGTAGGCCCGCTCATCAACATCTACTCATATTATAATCCGGCTGAATGGCCTAGTGCGGCTATCTCCATCGATGGGATGCGCTTCGACGACTAGCTTCGCAAAAGTAGGTTGCCGCGAGTGCAAATCTGCGCGAAATTGGCCAAATCCGGAACTCCCCGCCGATGATGCCACTTATTTAGCATATATCTACATATATTCTTGATCGAGAGAGTTATTCTCATTACACATTCTCTCATTCATGCCCAATGCCTCGTACATGGAGAAGATGAAGTGCGCGTGCGAGATTGTGGCAGCATATTCCATGTCACTTAACACTTTCTGTTTCGCGTATATAGGATACTAACTAAGCGCCTCCATCAACTAATAATGGAGTAATTCATTGCCGTATCCAAAGGTACGGAAAGAAAAAGTACTACTCGTACCAGTACACTCTGCCGGAGTGCGTCGCTGTCGGACACCTCTCCCGACAGGGCAAAAAACTCGGAGTTTTCCATAGTAGCTACGAGTACTCGGCTGCCAGTCATGCAATAGATCGCGATCGAGAAAAAAAAAGAAATAAGCAGAGATTAATGTTTTCCTTTTACGTGCGTTTGTAGTATCATCTGGCATGTTACATGAGTGAACCGAAAGGCGGTTTTGCTCTACTATAATACAGAGTGTCAATATATAAAGGTCGATTTATTAGAGAATTTGTTACATGTTCTAACAATCTGAGAAAGATTTCGGCAAATGCCCGCTTGTCTATAACTCCCAAGGTGTCCGCGCGATCGTGGCGCCGAAATTCGCCATTCTGACGCATGCACCTGACCGAGCCACCAGCCACACCGCAGTAGACTGGATTTCCATGCTAGTTTGGATGGGAAGGGGCGGACATGATCGGTCGATCGGTGACTTGAAAAAAATCTACAAAACAGAATAGGAGACTGTTCGACAAGGACCAACGCATGTAGCAGCCAATCCAAGGGGCCCCATCGTCCACGACACGGCCACATTTCGCACGCCCTCGAGCAGCCGGCGCGGCGCATGGGCGCATAAAAGTAGCGCCACACCTTATTTTATGAAACTCAGTTATCCGCGCAAATTGCATCATGCGCAAACTTTATAGCGACGGCCATCCTTGCTACAAAAAATTTTCCTCCGTCAGTTTCTATGTTTAGAGCATGGATCGTACTTGGAAAGGGAATAGAACTGCACTCGAGCTATTGCAGTAATATTGCATACAGGTACGTTACAGACGAATAACGTGACATATATTAAGTGTCACTGTCAGCTGAATATAAGCAAGTACTTGTTCGATCCTTCCGTCCACTACTCTACAAGGAATAAAAACAATTGCTTTTAGTGCAAAGGATTTGTGTCTAGCGCTACCAATGGTTGTTACGAGTTGGTGGTTAAACGGACACTTTTATTCTGCGCAACCCCTTGCACGGCATGACAGCCTACAGTACAATTTACTGTCGCGTTGGCAAGATAAGCTCACGGTGACATCTGTACGAAGCCGTTGTGCTAATCCTAACTCGGCCATGGCGTCAGTGGTACTGTACTACTTCGTTGAAGAAATTTAGACTTTAATGCATCTTTCAGTGAGGCGAAGCCGCCTATGCGGTTTCCCTGAAGATGCACGTGTGTGGGTAAGGGCTTATGTCGAGAATTCTGTTCAAATCTAGCAAAAAGGCCTCCGGAGACGAGTCTTTGCATAGCCTAGCAAATATCAAGCTGCGAGCAATGCTGAAAGATAGTGTACAATGATACCCATATAGGGGGACGCTAACTATCCGCAGGCATTGAACAATCAAAATGAGGTTCTGGCATTCCCGACCCCCAATTAAGACGTCGGGGCATCTCCACGCAATAAATGTTCAATTGGCACCTCGAATACGGACGCGTCTCCAGCAAAGTGCGACGTCACGCGACTCAACTCACATAGGGTCAGTGGTAATGCCCGACCGGACACGAGTCCCCCGACACCCGTCTTTACCGGACTGGCCACAAGCATTGTGAATTGAAATTACAGTATGCCAGCTGGAACCAGTGAGCGAATCGCGACGCAGGTCGCAATCGATTTTCACGGACGCATGACAAAAATACGCGACAACTGCCGCGGTACCACCTTAGTTATTAGTTATGCCGACACGATGACGGACGGGTCAATGGGCCGAAGGTGGGCGCGAACTGCGGCCGACCTGAAACCATTTTTACCGAAGGCATTCGATGCAGCACGCAACAGCCCTAACATCCTTCTGGTCGGCTCTGACGGATATCCGAATCATACTCACCGTCCCTGTTACGACAATCTTGGTCGCGGATCATTGCACCGCGGTTGGGCGCCAAACGGAGACCTCCGATGTTTACGGTTTACAATTTACGTCGATGATTACGCGTTCAGAGGGAAGGCAGAGGTGCAACAGACGGCATAAATGAACAGGTCCCAGGTGCACCAATGCCTGTGGCGCTGCCGGCCCTGTGGTTGGGGCCATGGCGCGCACAAGTCTGACGAGCAGTGAGATATTTGGGTTGCAAATTATCGCCGTTGGTAAACATATGGCATATATCGCAACTAGTATTGATGGATAAGGTTGCATTTCAGTGAGTGCCGGCTGGTTAAAAGGCAACTCGATCCGAGGGTTCTAGGTGCAGCCACGCGAGGATTTGTGCGGGGGGGCGTGCCTGGTACGACGTCGATCGTTTGGAGCTAAAAGCTCAAGCGAGATGTGGCTTGCTTGTGGCGCCGGGCTTGCCGCCTCGGCGCTCTGCCCGATCGAGCGCCGCCGGCCCAGACACGCGCAACTGTCGCACTCCTCGGCGGTCACCTGCAAACCTTATTGTGATCGTACCTGTCCGCGTGTACCGTACCCTTGCTGTCTTTGTTACTCATAGTCGTGCTGCGAACAAGCTAAACCCCCTCCTGCTGCGCAGGTTCTTATAAAACCAAAGCATTCCCTCATATTGTGGTCCTCGCACGTCTTAGTTGCGACATACCCATCATCTTTCTAAGCTATATCTTCAAGGGCTCGTCCGTCCTCGACAACCCATCGCCAGTTTGCGTCTCAATATTCTTCACACATACACATCCATAATTCGCACCGCGCTTGACTCGATGCCTTCCCTGCAGCTCCCTCGGTATTCCCCCACGCTTCTGCCAGTCAAGGAGACATCTACCTCCTCCTCCCACAAACTCTCTGGCAGCACCATCCGACCGATAGAATTCAACCTCGTCATCGAATCTCCGCCGCTGATCTGCTATGGGTCCCGCACACAGTCGACCGGTGCCCTTCTTAGCGGACTGCTCTTCCTGTATGTGAATGCATACACGATTCCTATGAAGAGCGTCACCCTCGAGCTCGTCCAGGAAGTTACCGTCAAGCGGCCTAGTATCGGAGCTTGCAAGGACTGCATACACCATGTCAACATCCTCAAGCGGTGGGATCTTCTCAAGCACCACACGACTTTGCCGCGGTCAGAATATGGATATCCATTTTCCCATCTTCTGCATGGTGATCTTCCAGCATCCACCACAGCAAGTCTCGCCGGAGTCTCGTACTATCTCCGAGCTACCGCCACGCCTCTTGCCAAGGATGTTGCTCCCATTACCTTGACTAGAGCACTTCCTGTCTACCGATCAATTATTACGACCGATGTGCGCCGCTGCCTGCGAGTATTTCCCCCGACGGCCTTGAACGTCACCGCCTCGCTTCCGGCGGTTGCGTTCCCAAAGTCGACTTTCACGATGGACTTGCAACTCAACAATATCATCAATAAGGACAAGAGAACCCGATGGCAACTCCGCAAATTCTCCTGGCGTCTGGACGAGATCACCCGGCTGAAACACACCGGCTGTGACAAGCACCCTGATAGTCCCCAGCAACTCGAGGACGTTAGGACCATTGCCTTCAACGACGTTCGCAAGGGCTGGAAGACTGACTTCTCAAACGACGGCCGTATTGAGACCGAGGTCGAGATCTCGACGCTCGATGACGTTCCGATGTCGTGCAATGTTCTCGCGCCCGAATTCGGCTTCGAGGTCGAGCACATGCTTGTTGTCGAAATGCTCGTGTCCGAAGAGCACATCCCTCCGAATGGATCGCATCAGTCTACCCCGACTGGCGCGGCGCGCATCCTCCGCATGCAGTTCTCGGTGGAAATAACCGAGCGAGGTGGCCTCGGCATTTCGTGGGACGACGAAGTCCCGCCAACCTATGACGACGTGCCTATTTCGCCGCCGGGATACGACCACATTGTCCCTACACGGGATATCGAGCATTTAGTGATGTAAAAAGTCAGTAATTCAAAAAAAAAAGGCGTTTGATGAGTTGCGAAAAGGGAATATTGGAGTTTTGTGAAAATTTGTTACCTGTTTTAATGATTGTTCGACGGATTGTATTAGTATGGTTTTTGATTGTTACTAGGAGTCAACTTTGCGACGGATATGAATGCCAAAACTCTGCTACGCTTTAACCATTTAATGAATGACATTCAATAATAATAATAATAATACTTATTACTATGTCCAAATATTTCCAGTTCATTGTTGGACCAGGATTCGGCCGTGTAACGTTCGAACTGCCAACGTGAACGCCCGTGGCGGACCCATTGGCGTTTAGCGAGCCGCGCAAACCCACATACGCGAATGCCCCAACGTGTCACGTGCCTGGCTGCGTTGGCTTATATGATCAATAATGGCGCCGACAAGGCCGAGCGAGGATGGTCGCAGCCAAAGATGGAGACCCAAGAAAAAAATTTACGAATTCTGCTCGATGGCGTCACTCGTGCGGCGGACGACGACAACATAGAGGCGCCGGCCCGACGGGGGTCACTAAACTGTCGGTACCAAAAAATGGCGCAAGTTAAAATTCCAGAATGATGGGTAAGTGGCTGTGGCGCAGCAGCTTGTCGTGAATTTTTCAGGGGAAGCCAACCCCGGTGCTGAGCAGATCCTCATAACTGTATTTTTAATGATTAATGAGCCAGCCCCCTGCAGTGGTAGTCCGTCGGCCGTTCCCCCCCCCCTGTGTTACACCTCATCTAATGGCAATGGCAACCCCAGCCACGGATTCGCGAGCTACTTGGAGGCCGTCGTAGTGAGCTGATCAAGATTCCCGCAAGATTCATTGTCCGGGCGATCGTCACGGTCGACTCAGCTGCTGCCGGGGAACAAAGATCGCATCTGATTGCTATGACTGTACCATGATCAAGCTATACGAAGCTAAGATTACCGCAACTGGAACTGATTGCCCAGTGTCAAATCCGGTTGTCACAGTATATATATTCAGTGTTCGAAAACTAAAGTATTCAGCACCCAAGATAACTATAGCAAATCAACTGCAATCCTGTTAATAGCGAGCCCTACACTATCTATCCCATAACAAACCAAAACAAACCGAAGCCAAAAGCCAAAATATACCCATTAAAAACCCTGACGCGTGACGCATAAATTGAAGAATGTAAGGGACGACTAAGTCTACACCATGCAATCTACCTGTGCCTTGCGGCATGCCAAATGTTATCTAAGTATCTAAGCGTTGATAATAACCTTCAACGTGTACGTGACGATGATAGCGAGTGTAATGGTTAGAGATATGTACTGCGTAATTAGCATCGCAGCAAGGCAGTCCATCTGTCCAATATGGTCCGCATCTTCAGGAGCAAAGAAGGTGGTCAAGTACACCTGCGACGTAGCCGATGGGACGGCACTAGACACGGCATACACAAACACAAGAATCAAATTGTCATCAGGTATCAGTCCCGATTCTCGCAGCCTCTGGGTCCAAGCCAGCGCAATGATTGGCAGCACTACAAGCTTGAGCAATGTTGTAGCCGCCATCACCTTCCAGAACCCTTTCGGCAGCCTTGTGATGTGGAGCCGCCCGATCAGTGCCCCCAGGAGCATCAAGCCCATAGGAACGGCAGCCTGACCTATGAATTCGACGAAATCCATGACAAAGTCAAGTGGAGGCAAGCCATCAGGAGCATCCCGCATGGGATAGTCTGTTGCAATAAAGAGCCGTTTGACCGGTGCTATGACAGCAACAACAATGGAGATGATAAGTGAAGCAGCTGGAGGCTGGTACAAGTTGCGCAGAAACAAGATCAGTCGCGCAACCACCCAATTCTGGTGATGTCTGGTCTCTAGCTCCATCGTGACCGCGCTGACAACCGGGTCAAGCTCTTCTCCATCATCATCATCCTCGTCCAAAACAACAGTTTGTGCGTCCTGGGGAAGCCGCGATCGTCTCTGGCGAATCGATTGCATTCCCGCGGATTCAGTCGGACGTAACCCTGTGCCAGCTGTAATCTCCTGGCGCAACGATCGTAAACCGGCAGACTCGATTGGGTGCAGTCTGGTATCTGTGATCGCATTTCCTCGGCCTACCGACACACTCGCGACAGCATTACTTTCCGTCATACTCATTGGATTGATAACATAGTCGGATGGTGGAACAGGAGCAGTCGTCGAAGGCGTCGGCTGCCCCGAATCAATCTTTTCTGAATCATCCGTAGCCAATTCTGTCAAGTCGGCGATGTTCTTGCCTTTTAGGTGTAGTAACCTTCTCCATTTCGACGCCTTGCGCACATGAAGTTTCTCATCAATCTCATTCTTCGCGTCGCCAATCATTTCGGGATCATCATCCGGTACATGAAAATCTTGCTCGATAAACTGCACGCCGCCGCACGTGAAAAACGTAATTACGTATATCGCCATGAAAATAGTGACGTATGCAATACCTTTGTCTTCGTCGCCATCGACGAATGGTGCACTCGCGGTGATCGTCATGACGTACGCCATAGGGATGTCGCCGGAATTGTTGAAAATAGCGGCTGCCTTGGCGCCTCCTTTCCAGTACTTAGGGACAGGCAGAAACAGTCGTACAAGAACGCTGTAATCTCATTAGCGTTGTCTGTTGTCTGTAGGACAAGATACTCACGCGAACAAGCAGCCACAGGATATATACAACAAAGCCGTCAGAACGGTCCAACCGGCAATTTTCATCGTATGGGAGTCGAACGCGACTGTTACTTTACTGAACACGATACAAGGGAGGAAATAATTAATGATCACGGACGACATTTTCTTGCATGTGTGCGGATCTAACACGCCTGAATTCACGTCACTCATCAGTAAGGTTAAGACACACTCGAGACGACGGATTGTACCTTTCCTGGAGAAGTATATTCCAAAACAGATCGAGATAAAGATTTTCACAATCGGCTTGGCCGCAATAAAAATGGCAGCCCCTATTGACAATGCCATCGTAGACAGTATAATTAATTGAACCAGCTGGATGAAGTGACGAAACTGCAACAGTCCTTCAGGGCAAAAAAGGGGATCTAATGTTCTTCGAGGACTTGTTATATACTATGGATCAGTAATAATAGCAAGCTGGACAAAGACGAGAAATGGTGGTGATGATGGTGAAAATGATGGATGTAGGTGTTGCTCTGGATATGCTGATCTCTAGACATTAGATCCACTCAAATGCTGTAAGAGGATCTATATCGGGCTATATATAGAAAATGCTTGGAAGACTGAACTAATGAAATCAGGGCGATATCGGAAAGATGGTAGTCGTGAAATTAGAAAACCTATTGGGACATTGATTCATTAGGTTTAAACTCTGACTGGCATAGTTTGCAAGTCTCGGCTCACCTGTTGTAAGCTTCGTCCGGAGAAATGGCGAATAGGTGAATCTAGAAAATCACGGATCTTTCGACTTGCAGATTGTTAGCTACAAAGTAGATCGAAAAGGAAGTGTAGGATAGAGCGGTGCCGGGCAAATGACAGGTCGTGATAGTCGGCAAGGCACAAACGGGAAGTCGGTTCGTGGAGGGGATAGGTTGCGTATATATGAGAAAGTGGGAGCTCTCGTCACGATACCGATATGCCTGAACTCTGTGTCAAAGCATTTGCTTTTTTCACGCCCCCACCGCATCTACCAAGCCGATTTCCACTCTGCACTAGCTCGCTATGGTATAATTAGCGCCAGGGCTCCCGATCCCGTGGTCAAGTATTCTCCCTGCCGTAAATTTTTGGCATTTAGCAATCGCAAAGTTGTTATAGCTCGCCTTTTTAGGTGCTGAAGAGTTTCTACATGTCAAAAGCAACGCTTCAAACTTGAACGGTAATTACATCAATTTTCGCGCTTCCCAACTTCTACAAAGAGCAGTTTCGCCTCGGCAGGACGTCAGGTTAATGGGTTAAAAGAAATCCCTTCTAGTCCTGAACGGAATTGCTTGACTGCTATGATTGTCACTGCCGACGATTCAGAAAAGCTATGATCATACCCAATCTCTATCTATATCCAGAAAAGCTTGAGTCTGCCGTATCATGACCCATTGCGATAGAGCGCAATTGAACCAGTCGCCGCGGTGCATTTTGGACGCCACAATTTTAGATAAGGTCCCTCTGACATTATCCAATGGTCGCACTGGGTCTTTTAAAACTCTATAAGATTTTCTTACAACCTGGCTGTCGTATGCAAAGCTCTCCAATAATTGCTCATTGAGTAGGAACAAACATTGAATGTCAATATAGTTATATCTGAGATTTTCTCGTGAAATGAAAGTTTATCTAATGCAGTGCATGCCATCAGAGTTTTCGTTTGGACCATAACTCCCTCCAAACCCTAGCCCATTGGACAAGCTCCCACCATGTTATCACGGTTGTGAACGAGATTCCATTTTGATTAACGTCTTAACAGATTTATTTTAATGACTCGTAAACGGTGTCCAGGCCAAGGATCAGATGCAGTGTCCACCAATGGACGTTTGAGATTGACTTGGGGAGGCAACAGACTGCATAAGATTGAGCTTTCTCGCGAGCGCCGTGGTATAACTCGATCGATGAATAGGGATATGCTCACCATTTGGATACGATGATACACATCCTGGGGCTCGATTCGCGTCAGGACCATTTCTTCCCCAGTTCAGCGGATTTCCACATTTGCCCTCCGGAACACTGTCGTCGCGCAGTCGTGCCCAGAACGTTTCTAAATGTGGCACGGGGCAGCATATATCTCGGTCTGGGGTTATCTAGTGGCTCTACTTGCTAAGTTCCATGCTTATGGAATGCGCCACTGATACCTCGATGATCAAACGGGAACCATAAGCTGCGTTGAAGCTGCATATGAATGACAATCGCGCTTGGCCCTCGTGAGCGCTGGTTTTGACTGGTCGCCGACACAAACGCTTGTCAGCTGCCTTCTGCACCGATACCTGTGTGTATGCCGCAGAAGAGAGGCGAGTTAAAAGTATGCGGACCGTACTGAAGCGACCCTGACCTCAAAATAGATTAGCGATAACAAGGCAGCAACGGCGCGCCCCGGAAGTGCATCAGGCACCCAGGACATCCGCATATATTATTACTCAGACACCAACAAGAATGATTAGCAACAATCATCCGCTTTCAATCTTAAACAGGATGCGATGGATTGAAGGTATGTATCTACGTCAACTGGCACTCTGCTCTATCGGGCGACTAATTGAAGTTCCAAAATTCAGGGAGAGTAAATTACTCAATTTTTCATTACACTGGCAATAATCCCTGCATGTGTGAATATGAACACAGTTTTCCGATCACACAGTAGCTCAGTACAATAATCTATTTTACACTAATCAGTGACCAGCAGTATTTAGTCTCCAGTGGCATTGTGTAATATTGGAATTGACGATTGGTAAGAATGAAAGGTATCTTGGAATTGGTGTTTGCGAAGAGTGCAAATAGCGTCAATGTTCCTCAACTTCAAAAGTGTCGTTCGCTCTGTTGAGTGTAGTTCTAACGATTGCGTTTGACAAACCTTCCATGAATGTCTGCGGCTGGAGAAAGTTGACCGCTAAGCGTCTGACAACATCGTCGCTCAGCCAATTGTGGGGAACAAAGTCACCCACTTTGACCGTTAAATCACGCAGAATTTCAGTGACATCGACTCCATCCTTGACGAGGTGCTGTTTTCAAATGTTAGAGAAGTGGATTGCGTTTGTTAGAAATTAAGCGAACTTTCTACTGGCTCGCTCTTCACCACGCCTGAGTCAGTCTCGAGATACGTCTCGAAGAACGCATCATGGAGGGTTCCAAACCATGTGTATCCATTATACTCAAACGGTCCCAGTAGGCGAGTCCTCTCTCCGTTGTCTGTTGAATTCACTGGCGCATGTTTGCAATTTCGCGTTGCGGTCTTGGATTGTCCGAAACACCCGATGAGCTTCCCCAGAACTCTTGCCAACCTCCGTCAGACAGAGCAGTACTGCTATGGTGGCTACCTTTTGCTCGATCCACCACAAAGTCGCCTGATAAAAGGCTGGAGTATGATTGTGAGAAGCCGACTTCAACAGCAATTCTATGAGCATCAACACATTCAAGGTCGTCAAATGTAATGAGCCCATCTGGCTCCTTGTATGACTTTTTGCGAGAAAGTGATGAACTCGTCAGGTGTCCAGCCTTTTTTACACTGGAGATAACAAAATCGCTTACCCCGGCGTTACGCATCACCCTTACAGCTTCGTCCACCATACTGTTGATAACAATCAGGCTCGTGTGTTCGCGGAGATAGCTTGGACAGCAATTGATTGTGACTTTGTGAGTCTCGCCATCGTACCATACCCTATACCTGATAGTTGTTGCTCATGTCAGTACCCGGAGTGATAGAATAGAATCAGTTGGACCTCACTTTCGGTTGCACTTTTCTCTGTCTTCGATGATTCTCTTGTAACCGTCCTCAGAAACAATGAACTCGAGCACCGAGTCACTTAGTAGCGGGCGACGCAGGACTTCGAGTACTTCGGATATCTCAATCTCCATTGGGCCTTCCTTGGCTATGACTTCTTGGACAGTGTCTATCTTGGCTGTGCCTTTTGGACAGTGTCCTTCTTGACCGTGACTGTCGTGGAATTATTTTGGACTTTAAGTCTAGCTCGCTGTCTGGTTTCCGGGGCCGTTGCCCTCGCGTGTCGTGATCGCCACAGCCGCCATGCGGCTTCTCGTGCGTTGGCGTAAGATCGTCGATCGGCTTCACGGTCACTGAGACTCATGATGTAATTAATTAACGCAGCGTGCGACGTTGAAGAGCCTGATGAGCTAGCGCGCATCGCGCGAGATCCTGCAGAACTGTGCATGGCGACGGCCATAGTCAGTCAGAACAAAAACGACTTTCACTTTTCCTGGATGGCTCTGATTCAAAGGTATGAGCTGAATTCTGAATCCAACGCAGCGCTCAGCACCGATCCTAACGAGACGCTCGTGAGGCAGACTGCTCTCACGCACAATTCGACTCCGCAAGTCTGCCTTTCTTCGCCTCAACTAGTTTGTTCTACGATCAGAAAATTTAGTGCCAGCTATGGATAGCAAGGCCTTAGCTGTGGCCAAGTCATCATTAAATTGGTTGTTGCCCTTAGTAGGTTCTTCAATCGAATGGATTGAAATTAAGTTCCCAAGCCCGAACGCAAGCTTCGCTCTCGTGGTGATAAGGTCTTGCAGAATCTAACTTGTTAGTCTGGTTGGTTGAAAGCAGACTCTAGTCCCGATGTCGCGGTATTGTCCCAACTTCTGAGATTCGTTCCTGAGGGTGGATAATTCGACCGTTAACTGAAAAACAGAATTCGAGTAAGCAATTGTCCAAGACACAATAGTCCTAGGGCTGTTGACGATGGCACTATTTTTCCATATCGTCAATCGGCATCGTCTAATTTAAGGTCTGCCGATATATATCGTCAATCGGCATCGTCTAACTGGAAGTCTGCCGATACGATATCGTCGTAATTTGACGACTGCCGATACGATATCGTCACCGATAATTAGAAGTGGCCCGTACAAATTGGGCTCGGGCTCACCTACCAAAACGGAAAAGTCTTGTGCCGTTGGCATCATTAACTCATCCAGATTCATTTATTCGTCATCATCCAGAAACGTGTGACACGGATCAACAGAGCGTGCAAGCAGTAAGCAGCGTGTAAGCAGTAAGCCGTCGTTGTAGCGAGCTCTCGAACTTAGAACTAGTAACAACCAGATTATTTGATGACCACCCCTTGTCAAAGTTGGCTCTGTAATTGGTTGCGGATACACAAGGACGAGTATCCACAGATGGCAGCAGCAGCCAGGGATTATCTGGCGATCCCTGCCTCTGAAGTTGCTGTAGAGCGGCTGTTTAGCACAGCGAGGGATGTCTTAGGTATCCGCAGACATTCGTTGAAGGGCGATACCATAAGAATGCTGATGTTGATTCGCGACGGTTTCAAGTGGTAGGGGCCCAGGGCAGCGTGAGTGCGTTCCAATGTGCCTTCGTGTTCGTTAGTCTGTTTTTCCGGCATTTGATGGTGACCCATCTGGGTGATTTACGAGTTATTTTTCGTCTCAGTCTGGTTATACAGTGTCAACATGCGTCCGCTTGGCTACTGGCGTCTTTTTCGGTTCCTTGCCTGTAGTGTACATAGCTCGTGAACATTTCCAACGCTGATCTTTGCGTTAGCATTCATTATTTTTAGTTTATTTTTATAATAAATTTCTTTTATATTTTTAGTTTAACAGTAATTAGTACTCAATAATTGTCACAAATGCTGGATAGGGACTATTGTTTGAAAACTCGCACGCTGACCACAAGAAACCTAAGAATTCAATGTATCAGATTTGACGATATCGGCATATCGTCAATATCGCCAACAGCCCTAAATAGTCCTCTAAGATCTAATCGTGCTTAGTAAGTGTGGTTGGCGTATCTTTGGTCGCAATCTTTTAGGGTGTTCATGTGTTCACGGATATGTAATGTTTATTCTTAATAATGAATATCGCAGTGAAATATGCGCTGTGGAACTCGAATAATGAATATTATCCGCAGTCTTACCAAGACACTAGCTCAATACATAGTTAAATCTAATCTAGCACACAAGCTAAATAACGCGCAGTTAACCACACGCATCATCACCTGACTAACAGCTTTATCTCGGAACCGCGGCCTAACGCGTTGTCCTTTCTCGAACATCTTCGGTACGTAACTTGTGGACCGCAGCGCACTTAAGAGCACGTCTGTTCCTTGCATGCGCACAACCGGCCCTTGCGCTTACTATCTAGTGCGCTGCGGCTCCACGAAACCTTAACGCCTACCAAGGCCTTTCCTCGGAGGCTGCGACCAGCCTACTTACCATCCCTGTGCTCGGGACTCCAGGTGTCGATACCCACAACGCCCAAGAAGTCACTAACGACACGTAAAGCTGTCTGAATTGCGACGCGTCGTTACTTGCCTTTCTTAGAGGACGACTCGGACCAGCCTCCTGCGCCTTGTCAACCTTTAGCTCGCTCCTCCTTGCTGTTTGCTGCACTGCCTGATCTGATGTCACTCTGGGCAACCTACATTTTCTCTAGTTCCGACCCAGACCCGGTTCGCGCGGCTTAACTTTGGTGTCGGCCTACCCCTTGCGGAAATGGCTCTCTATGTAGCTGCCGGGCAGGACTAGCTCTGATTCGCACGCGTTGTCGGCGGCAGTTTCGCACCGGGTCAGCAGGAGCACCAGGTGTCCACTCCAAGTCGCGTCACCTTGGTGTACGCCGCCTGTGCTGTCTCCCATCGGGCTGATCAGCTACGCGAACAGATTCGTGACGCGTTTGAGTCGCGCTCGTGCCTGGCACCCGGTTTCCCAGAGAGTTTCAACGGTGACCACCTCACTCTACGCCTCCTTCACAAGCCTTCAGCTTGACTTTTACACTCTCCTTCCTTCCTCCTGTTCTTTCTTCCTCCTCTCGTCCTTCCTTTCTCTACTTCGGGGCCCTCTCAATCGCCAAAACCATAATCTTGACCTTGATCAGCGCAATAGCGGAGTCATTTTGGTGCCACTCATTTCACCTTCTCTGCGTTCCACTCGTTACAGCTGTGTTGTTCAAGGGTACAGCATATCAGGGCCACCGGTCTACTGATCTGCATCGTCTTTTAGCGATCTCGGTCGAAAATCGAATTTGGTTGTGTATTGCAACTGCATTTCGTGTTTATAAGCTGAAACGAAATCATTGAACGTTCATTCTGCTTCTCTCGCGACGCGTCGCAGAAAGACACTTACCCTTTGTGTTGTTACTATAATACGAGGACGATGCCGAATTCACCAATAAAGACGCCGTCGTCAGTGCGAATTTCTGCCAAGGAGATTACTTTGCCTGTCATGCCTACTTCGTCCGTCGCGGAGACCCCGTCAGTCGCGCCAGCTGGTCTGCTCCCTTCAGTTTTTAACATCACTCCTCCAACCACTCTCCCACGACGACGATCTATTGATGATTGTGAACGTCACCCGGCTAAGAGGATACGTACTTTAGAGGAAGCGATCACGGACGAAGAGGAAGGTGACGGGGATATCAAGACATCGCGTACGGCGGCCACTCCGACGCGCGCGGTTCTCACCCTTGCAACACCGAACACGACCAATCTTCTGTCTCCTGTTAGCAGACGACCACGTTTGGGGCGATCATTCTCAGCAAGTTCTTCATCAGTCGCACTCGAGAGTGATGATGGCTTCCCTGTGTTTGCAGTCAAGCCAACGTCCGCTGAAATGGTGCATACTTTGTCCGCGCCCGTTGTGCCGTCATCGAGTCGGCAAACTTCAGCCAGTCGAAGCAAGTCGTTGACAGAGCTGCCGGCGTATATGGCCTACTTGGCGCGGCAGCGACGCGAAAATGGTGACGACGGAAATTCAATCTGGAGTCCAGATGTCGAAGAGGCGTTTATGGAGGGTTAGTAAAATGTCGCTTGCGGCAAGTATGTCTGCAACTAATCAGCATCATAGCGATTCGAAAGATTCCTAAGGTTGGGCGGAGGAAGATCACTGTCAATGGACGGCCATGCGGCCGCAATGAGCTGATTTCGGATTTTATTCTGAGAAAGACCGGCAAGGTCAGAACTAGAAAGCAGGTATCTAGCCATATCCAGGTTTTGAAGCACCTTTTGAAGGACGACGTCGAGTGTATGTGTGGGTATTTTGAGAAGTCGGAAGAAGTCGGTTACTAATGCGTGCATAGTCATGAATCTGGTCGCTGATACACCGACGAAGTCAACTTCGCAGCATATGCCTATCATGGTCACCAGTGGTGCTACAGCTCACGAATCAGAAGGTCAATCGGGATTTGTTTTTCCTAGGCGCTCGTCGACATCTCCTCTCAATGTTCGACAACCATTAGGTACAGTTACTCTAGTTCCACAGCACCATCTTCCCCAAGTCCTGCATACGGCAAAGCTATCGCCCAGTGAGGCTGCATTCCACGGTCCATCGATGATTGATCAAATGAGTCATATTAGTCCCACGCCCAAGCTTGAATTGCCTACTCGGCTTGATGATTCGTCGTCACAGTCGCTGCTTTACGACGTCACCTTCATACAGCCGCTCTTATCTCCACCAACATCGCAGGATCCGAACGCAACTCTTGCTGTCCCTCAGAATATGGTGTATACAAATCCTCGAATTGTCCCGCCGCAGCAGCTTCCCAGAAGTCATCAACAAACTGTCGGCAGTTACATCACAGATATGACGCAGAATTTGGGTATGTGGATTGAGTGCGATCCGATTGAGTCGCCAGAAGACAACCACACGACTTCGCTATACCCTACCAACGAAATTGGAATATGGTCACATGACCTATGATTATTGATTATGTTACGATTTACGATTCCGGGCTTATACAAATCTCTCTTTCTGCGAGGCGCTCGACATACCGTATCAAGTCACTCGTTTTAAAACGTATTACGCTCTGTGATGACGCTCATTCAATTTCCTATTAATGACCACGCTTGCACGACAAGTACATAATTGTTTTCCTACAATTATGTTTGAATGACTGGTGCACTCTTTTGTTATGGGCTACAACTGTTATTGGCGGATCGCTATTTCTTTCTTTTTTTTCTTCTGGTTTTGGATTGGATGGGTGGAGTATTACTAGTACTATCGACTTCATAATGACGGGAATCTATGAGACATTGAATGAATTTAAATATCGACAACGTTGAATGGCCTTGACAACCAGAAAGGTCTGAAGGTGTCATCTTCAGTATATATACATGACTTTATCGTGGATCTGTTATCTACGATTGAATACAGTTTATAGTCGCTAAGATGAGAGTATACTTCCTGTTTATGGAGCCACATTCCACATACTTCGTTTGTCAGGCCCGTGGTTCCCATAGGCGATATTCTGTGGAATATTTCAGCACTGCAGTTACCATAACTAGTCGTACGGAATATCTGCGGGGGCTTGCCAGTTGACGAACACGATTCCGGTGGCATTCGGTTAGACAGAGTTATCTCAAAACTAGCGGTGGTTACGTTACGTGTAATACACGTGAGAAATTGTGAGAGATCTGCCGCCAAATTCGGTTGCTAACCGCTTCCACTCACATCGCTCATTCTAAAAAATAGTTCAGCTGTGCACTGCTCTGTCGCGATAATAATCGGCCGGCTGTTCATATTAGCCCTTACCCAATGTACAAATGCAAATTACTCCGTACGCTAAAACTTTATTCATGGCAATTGCGGAAGGCCATGTCATACATCGGACGTTATATGAAGCTTACATTAGCAACAGTCGAAGCTGAGCCTAGCGGTAAAGACAATAATGTGAGATCGGTAATTTCTTCAAACTTCCCAAAATATTCTATAATTTGTGATCTTTAGATATAAACTACCCATACACATCATCATTTTTTCATCAAACATGTCACGAATGCCAAAGCCACTCCGTGTCAATAATTTATGTTTTAGATTGCCCGCGTATAAACAAGGACTCTTCAGCCACACTGTCAAATAATTCCTCCGCATCACCAGCTCGACTTGAAGATTTCCGTGGCAATCGCTGCATTTCGAGTTCGTCTGCACCGGTGGGCAATGCCGTGTAAGCTGGTCGGTTACCTGACTCTATATCACTTTTGCCGTTAGTTAGTGACGTAGTTGAAGCACTGCCGATAATTTGTTGCCGCCTGATTTTTTGCTTCATGTTTTTTATTCTGATGTAGTTGTATAGTGCAATGGCTATGAGAGCCACAATAAGACCAGACACGTTCACTGCTGTGAGCTTGTCACCGTATATACCAGCGGACGCTCCAATAGTGACGACCTCCTTGAAGATACCGACAATGGAAAGTGTGACGACGTTGGTACGATGGAGGAGGAAAAATTCAGCTGCCGTCATTAAAAACGCAATGACTCCAGGCGCGACAAGAATTAGAAACCATAAGAACCAGGATTCTTCCTGCCAAATTGGAGCTGAAAGAAAGTTATGAAGCCCTTCAATAGGGATAGCTAATATGACAAGCGTAACGCACATGACCGGTGCTAGGTAGAAAATCGTGGAGAACGGATTAGAAGTAGATTCGTTTCGTTTCAGCAGGATTTGCGTCAAGGACCATCGAAATCCTGAGAGTATGGCGGCTATTAGGACAAGTATAAATCCAATAAAGACGAACTGAGCTTCTGACGCGACCATCATAATGACCCCGACGGTCATCATGGCTATGATACTGATCAGCTGAACAGTGGGTTTTTCGAGCCGGAAGATAAATGCAAAGAAAAGGACAAAAACGAGATTTGACGATTTAACCATTGCTAAGAAAAACATTATTAGGTGAGAACTCGATGTAAACCAGAGCGAAGACTGACTATAAAAGCCCAAGGTGATGAACCTGAGTGACATGTTACCGAGGCCAATGTCCGCGCCGGTAGCCACACCACAGCTTCCAACGTGTAGTCTAAACAGGAATACATTAAGACCTGAGCATAATTATATCACGATGATTACCTACAGATATACCCTCCAAGACATTCGGGTTTCTGGCTTCGGCCGTAGCCGTGGTATGAAGAACAATATAACGCCCGCAAGGATTGTCTGAGTGACCATATGTATAGATGTCGCAAATAATGGGAATCTAAAGTCAAGATGACCTCCTGAAAACATCCATTTATTGTACTATGTTAATGTTAGCACGGAATGCAAGGACCAGGGGAAGCGTCTTCTTACCAGTGAGAGTGACAGCGAAAATGTGTACCTGAATTAACAGAGGATTAGGTCCAGCTCCCAGTTACATGTAAGTGAAGCGTACCATAGCAGAATAAATGTAGCGTTTATTGCAATCTTCTTGAGAAGTATAGTATTGGTTGACTCCAATCTCAATGGTACCGATGCTGGATTAGTCGAGTATGGATCTTCATCATCTATATCAAATGCAATCTCGTCTTCGATACCATAGTCGTCGTCATCTATTGCGCTCCTTGTCGTGTTTGCTGACGAGCTGTTAGCGTGATACTCGCGCTGCTCATAACTGGGACCGGAAAAGCTGAACCGCGAACGACGTCGTTCGGAAGTCGCAACTAACGATGAAGTTCGCCGATGTGTCTTAGATTGTCTAAGCACTTCAGTGCCCGCATTTGAAGCATTATTCGCAAGCGGCGCAAAGCTGTTGTGGTCTTTTCCTGGAGTGTCTGCGAAGGAAGTATGCCCAACGGTCACAGGGTGGCTGTTCACAGCCATTGGCAAACAATGGTCCAGTACCGGAGAGTTTAATTACAGCATTCGCTTCAAGGTTGCATTTCTATAGCGAGCTGATAAGATATCTAATTTCCGCTAAAGAGAGACTGCATATAACGCGTGTTCAACTAAATTGACAGAGGATTTGGACTACTTAGAAGCGTGATGGCGGCGTCGAGCCGCACTGCGGCCCGACCACGGTGCTGCCGCCAAATTGCTGGCGAAGCCGGCCGATGGCGGGCTGCGGAAGCTGTGCCTCAGGTCACCAGTTTCTCCTATTCAGTGCTGTAGGCAGTAGGCCGCATGGGTCGCTGCTATTATTCATCGATAGTTATCCTACAATATATACAATTTGTATTGTGTATGGCATATATACCGCAGGAAATTCGAGGACGTGCATTATATTGTAAAGCACCTAATTGAACCAATGACGGAGCTAAATCCTCGAAATACGGCACTTCAGTAATGCCTTAGAATATCTCTAATTTTACGGCGCTAGGAACCGAAGCGGGTCATAGTCTGCAATCATCACTACATCTCAATTCTCAACCAATGCAAGACTCTCAGCCACGCAGTGCAAAGCTGAACTCCAAGTCATGCACCGCCACAGCGCCACACCTTCAAACGCGAGAAAGTCATGGACTCGCTAGTGCGCTATGCACATATTCAACATCCCAAACATCTAGTATTTGTTTGGGACTCCTCAATTCGCGCGTCGTCGTTGTATTCGGCAATAACACCTGACATAACTATATAGATTCAATAAAAAAACTGTTTATTATTGTGCCGCGTGAATGTATATAGGTCCGCCTGAATGTGGCATCAATGGACCCAGCTGTGCTTTCGCCCAATCACTCGACACCGCGACCGGTCTCACGATTAACACTTGGGTTAGCACGCTTATATGCCAATGTTCGGCAGCACGAATCTTTTTCTTCTGTGATAACGCGGTCTGCTCAATTTAAGCGAGTTCCTCCGGGTGGAAAGGGCAGCATTCGAGACAAGTTGGAAGCACCGCGCGCGGTGCTAATGAGACCAAATCGGGACGATGTTGTTGACCAGAATTCGCTTGGATCCGACGAGATAGTAAAGGCGGAGACCTGTATGATACGTTTCTATTTGAGGAATAGGAAAAATTGGTACTTATTTGCCATTAGCGTTGCATTTATTATCTCCGTCGGAAACACCATCGCCATTTTCGCAGCCACCGGAATTATTAGTGCGGCGATATCGACCGTTGGCCCAACTTGGCAATGGAGCTTTCGCGACTACGATTTTGGCGGACGATATTTTCTCCGCATCCGATCCACCCAAGCAAGTAGCGATAAAGATATTGGCTAGGGAATATTCACATATAGGATCGCACGAGGCTCTGTTACTGTCGGACTTACGGAAACTTCGGTCACAGCACTTCGTGGAATTCGTGTCCTCATTTTACGATAATGGATGTATGCACCTAGTTCTCGAATGCCTCGATGCCTCACAACCTGTAACATTACCTGATTGTGCTCACACTGTTGGACATTTCTCTCTAGTATGTCCAGACCGGATCCGGGTTCTTGCGAAAATCGCGCTGCAGTTGCTTTCCGCGATGCATGAACTTCATTCGCAGGGATGGATTCACGCAGACTTAAAACCGGAGAATATTATGTACGTGTTGCCCCGTTCTGCAGATGACAACAGACATAAGATTAAAATCATTGACCTCGGTAATGCGACGCGGCAAGCCGACACCGCTGCGTATCACGATAATTTCGATATTCAGTCCGTTGGGTACCGAGCACCTGAAGTTCTACTAGGAGATGCAGGATTTGATGTGAGAATCGATATCTGGAGTGTGGGCGTTATTCTGTTGGAGTTGTTGTTGGCTGGTGATGAAGCTGCAGGGTTGAAGGCCAGTGACGGCAAGATAGTCAAGGGAGGGTCGAGGATTGAAGTTGTGACTGTCATAAAGCACTGGTTTGGTAGTTTAGAGTGCTACAGACAATCAGCGTCGTCGTGGCTGGAAGAGTTTGGCGATGGTCATACTGTTCTACCGTCTCTGCCAAAATTGGAGCACAATGTTGAAGTTAAACAAGAATCCGGGCCGCAAGTTCCGATCGGCGCGGACACGGAACAGGTGAAGCTTCACACTCCATCGCCACCTCCACCGCAGGAGAAGTACATACGAAGTTCCGAACGGAGACGAAGGAGGGCAGCTGATAGTATCGTTCGAGACTACGTCCGTCGAAAGCGCAAGCATGCAATTTCCATGACTTGGGACAATTTGCATCGAAAGAGCTCTGCGTCGTTGTCGCCAGCGCCTCCGTCGGCATCCAAATTGTCGTCGCAGATTCCAGTCACCCAAATGCCGAAGAACGTCAGGCCACGAATTCATCTAACCGCGGAAATGTTGTCTGCGTCCCCAAGTCCCCCTTTGCGACTGCTATCGTCATCTCCTCCTCCAATTTCTTCGTCGCGCTCGTCACCTTTTGGAAAATTGTTGTTGACAAATGAAAGGGCTGCGGAGAGAAAGACAAATGCGAACGAAGTTAAGATGGATATTCAAGAAGAAATAGTTTTGGCAGTGCCGAAACAAGGAAAGGTGCCAAATGAACAGAACGCGAAGGTCGTTACGAATGGTGTGCAGCCAACAACTAAGGCAGCAGAGCCACCGAAGATTGCTCAACTTCTTAACGACCCCAGGCGCAGCGATCTATCCAGGTTCCTTCGACGTCTGGTCGCTGTAGATTATCACAAGCGGCCGGCTGCTGTGGAGGCGCTCAAGGACGAATTTCTAACAAAAGAATTACTAGGGACGTGGGGTAAAGTTCTGCTACAAGATTAGCTGTAATTTTATAATATAATAGGCGTCTTAGGGACAAAAAGTACGGGGCATTTTTTGGACTGATTTATGTATTTTTATGGCAGGGATATTGGGCATAATGTATACTAATTATTGTACGATTATTTGTAAGGATTCAATAATAACGCTGCTACCTGCAACAACGATGATTTGCGCCCTTCCAAAGAAACGTTTTTTGGGCGCCAGTCAACCTGCCCCATAGTCTACACAGGCTGACGGTTAATTTTACATACTGGTACGTCTTTCATGTGAGATTCAAATCTGTCCATTCCATTCTCCAACCTTCCGTCACATAATCGTACACGCATCCCGTTTCTTATCTTTGGCCTTCTTCAAACTACCACCTACCGATTTCTTCGAGGCAACGCTCACAATGCCTTTGCCTCCGATAATCGTTAACGAAAGGCTTCGCGGACCAGGAACATTCCCCGCAGCAGCAGTCTGTCTGTACCTTCTAACACATCTAATCGCCTCAAAAAACGCCCGCTCAATGTTAATGTTGTTCTTAGCCGAGACCTCAAAAAACTCGCAACCGAGCTGTTTGGCAAGTGCAGCGCCTTCTTGAGAGGTGATCTCCCGGTCTGCGACTTTATCGGATTTGTTCCCTATTAAAATCATTGGGACCGACGTTCCTTTGATGCGTTCGACCTGTTGGACGAAAGTTAGGATTCGGTTGTACGACGATCGCGAGGCAATCGAATACACGAAGACGAATCCTTCACCGTCTCTGTGCAACAGTTCGTTAGCCTAAAAGGACAATCCATATTGAAACCAGATTGAGATCTTACTTTATCCATTGATCCCGCAATGCATTGTATTCTTCTTGTCCGGCTGTGTCTAGAATTTCAACTACACAACTTTGATGATCGATAATGATCTGTTTTCGGTACGAATCTTCTATGGTCGGATCATATGTTTCCACAAAATGATTCAGACATAACTAAGATCAGTTAGCGTTTACCATCATCAATCGAAGCGAAGTTGGCCAGGACTGAGTACCTGTATTGTCAACGCGGTCTTGCCAACGCCGCCATCTCCAAGCACGACTAGTTTGAACACCGCACTTTCCTTGCGAGTAGACATTTAGTCTTAGACCGCGCGAGGATGATCGTGCTATCTTCACTTTGTCGGGGTATATTAAATGAAAAATTGTTTCAATTGTATGTCGTCGTCACCGGGGTAGCAGTCTCCACACATGCAAGCAAATGACAGATTTGTCTCGGTCGACAAGCGGTCCTCACTTTTGGCGCATTTATGATAACAGAGTATGTAAATTTTTGAAAGGTGATTGTCGAAATTTTCAGACCACTGTCGTTATAAAGTCCGAGGTAGGCCTGCTAACTCAATAGTTTAGGTGGCCCTAGTTTCCTTTGGCGGCTGGGCGTGACGCAGGTGGGTGGTGATCCCGCCGCAATTTGTTGGGATGAAAACGTTAAATTCAGGGCCTGGCCTGTTTCTGCGCCTATAGCACAGTCAAAGCTTCCAGAAATCACATGTGAGACTGCACAGGGAACTTTTGAAATGCATTCAGAATGCATGTTCTTTTATTTGGGAACGATACAGTTATCACACCATTTATAGAAATGTACGGCACACCCACTCGCAACGGCTTGTATGTTATCCTAGTCTTCAGGTAGCATCCTTAGATCTTATGTTATTGCATTGAGGCGTCACAATTAATTACGTCTATTGGGCGCTACTGTATATGGCAGCGCTTCTGCGAGATATTGACTCGGCATCACTGGGTATAGGCAAATGCATGTTACTGGATGCAAATCGCTTCGCGTGTTCATGATGCATTTAGTACAAGATCATGGTCGTAAATTGCACTCCATATCGCCAGATCAAATGCTGTTGGCGGTTGCAAGTCTTTACGATTCACTAGGGGACGATGATTAGACAGACATGCATATGTGGACGTTCAATCAACCCAGAGAGCTTTGAGACATCTTAGAGATCTCCAAACTAGACTCACTTATTTTTTATGACTTTACAACGAGATTACTGCTCATTTAGTTTCGAGACTGCGTCGAATGACTGCTAAGCTGCCACGTCAAGTTTCGAGTAGGTCCTGATGCACAGCTATGCCGATGGGTTTCATTCACTACAAAGTTCGTATCAGTAGGATAATGACCGCAGCGCACTGGCATCGGTATAGCTAATTTCTCTCCAAACGTCAAATGCATATATTTTGTAGACCCCGCAGTAATAGTGCGAGCTTTGCTATCGGCACTGACTGGTTGGCGGTAGCCGCAATAGTATGACTTGTTGTGTGGGGGAGTGACGTCAGGCTACTGCAATATTTCCGCAGCCGCACACACGTTCCTGAACCTCGAGGCGCGTTTGTCGTTCGGTTGTCAGGCTACCGCGCACAATCTTCGATTTTTCAATGGACACTTATCTCGGTGTGGGTTTCTCTTCCTGATTGCTCATCCAGACAGTCGCGTAGTTAGAGGGCATATTACGGTATACCGGCCGTTCACCTAATAGGTTCTTGGGACCAGAATTTTTGTTTCTCAGCAACGCGGCAATCACTACATTTAAAATTCTTTCCGACGCCAGCGAAAGATTTTTCGCCACAACTTTCTGACGTCTTATAGAGACGGGATCCACCAAAGAGCATAGATTCCCTCCGTGGTGTTTATAGTCCGAACAGCCGATGCTATGGCGAACTAATCATACGTATGCACTACTCTTCGGGCCTTCGGAGACTTGCTGAGAAACGATTGTATTTGTCTACCCCTCACGCCAAATACTAAGTCTACCGGATATGCCCGTCTCGCCCCACTGTTCACCAGAGAGTGGTAATAAGATCCTAGCAGTCAGCTGAACGACGACGCTTTGATGAAGATGGAGTGCCAAAATTTACACAATTAATATTAATATGAGGCGATAGCGATGTGCAGAGGCAAAATTTGAATACCTTGCAAGTTTAGCGAAGACTCGCCTTGTGCGATGACGATACGGGTCCATTAAATGCACCAACTGTCAGATTGGAAAACGTTCTGTAGTTGAAAAAATACAACTTAAGGCCTATAAGGCTGTAGCGGAAAAGAGCATTGCTAAATAGCACCTGACCAAGAAAATTTTTGCTGTTGCAAGTTAGTGATCATGACAGTGGCTGGTTTGATTGGATAGGGTATTTTGTGCGGTTGCGGAGCTGTGGAACCAGAAACTTTCTTGCACGGATAGCTGTCTCGGAATCAGTTCATAGATTGATTGCCGACTTGCCAACCTTGCTTAGCCTTTCCCGCTCCAGCGCTTCTCCCAGTTCATCTCGCAGCTAATATATATCACGTCTTCCTTCGCTCTTGACGTCCCGAGAATAGCTAATATATCCCTATATCTGCTGCCCGGCTACGTACGATCCTAAAGTTACAATACATCATGCGCGCTTCATTGATTGCTCGACGAACCCCTCTGATTCACTTTCTCGGCAAGCGGGTGTATCCCGGTAAGTACCCGTCTCTGGGTCCGTTGAATTATTGGCGTCATTGGTTGCAATCTTATCTTGTTGATGCCGACTGCCAAGTGCTGCGAAACTCGCAATTCTCTGTTGATTTCGGAATTGGAACATCTCAGGAATTCAATGAGTTGTCCGACGAGATCTTAGCATTGCATGGGCTAACAAGTTATCCTAGAACACGTCGATCATGCTCCTCGTGCACATCCTCAGGATCCCCACGGCGAGCTTCCCGTTTCTTTCAAGCAATACCGTCTCCGAGCGCAGCAGTATGGCCCTCTCTCAACATCGACAGTTCGCCATGGACCCATTGATGCTGCTCCAGGTGAACACTTCTCCCGGAATGAGCTTCCACCACGGTATAGATATATTGGCTTGGATCCCGATGAGATTGATCTGATTAACAGCGGAGGTGCTGCTCCTTACTAAGCATTTCCGCGATACGCTTGTCAGAATTTCAGAATCTCCACAAAGTTTTCCATACAATCAATCAGCGCCACCAATCCAATGTCCATGATCACCTCGCAGACATGCAATCACTCTTTTTTAGATTACATCCAGTTAAGCTTTCACGTTGAGACGATCTGGTCTCAAAGCACCTAAGTATTCACTTCGAAAATCGTCTCAACGCACGTGATTATTACTTCATTTCATTAATTGCTCGGGTATTTTTAAGGAGATCGCATCTTGTTTTGCCGTTGTTTGAATTTAGTGTTGCATATATAGACAATCCTGCATGTGGACGGTTTGGGTACTGGCAAAAGTCTATCCTTTTATTGGCAACTGGAGTATTCGGACTAGACGAGTAGGATTTGCTTTTGCAGTTGCTCCAGTTACATTAGGGTTGAGAAAGGGACTAGTGAACATTTATTTACGTTATTAAGCCTTCAAGATGGTCGAAAAAGATCGAGCGTTACTTGGGATGGGATTTTACAACATATTATTGTTTGTTATTGCTACGAAAACCTTGTATATAATTTGAATAAATATATGCCATGCTGGCGTAAATTTATTAGCAAAGTACCATGCCGTAGCAGTAATACTCGCATCTTATCCTTCATTTGGCATACAATGCATCTGCCTCGGTAAACTACTCCAGCCATCATCGCATTGTATATACGTAGAATAATATATAATTTCTTAAAACATGATACGCAATCCCAGTCCGCGTAGCATATGCTTCAAACTTCGTCAATCTCAGTAACAATCGCGCCCCTAGGGTGGTGAATGTGCAGACGCTATCCACATCGCCCAGAGAATCCAAACTACCATCCATCAAAGTGGTTGTATGGGAACAGATCACAAAAGAAGAGACAGGTAGAAATGATTTCCCCGAGAGCTGAACACGGACGGTAGACACTTACATCATCGATTGGTTTAGTTGATTGAAGAAAGGAAAAAAGAGAGAGGAGACAAACCGTCAAGGCATTGACTTTTGACTAGTGTCGTGCGGCGTATGCACTAGTGGCTCATCTGATGCACGTAGATAACGGTTGCAGGCGCGAATGAGCAATACATGATGTAGTTGCGTATAAAGCTTAACTGGCTGTCGAAGAAATTTTTGGGTCCGAACGCGTGCTTCGTAGATGAAATTGAGGTCGTATTTTAAGCTGAATTCAGTGATAGAATTCACTCGTAATAGATGCAGCAGACCTATATCGCTGTCTACTCTAGACGGACTACAATTGTACATCGGTGTTTAGATTATAGACTTTATAGAATTTAGCAGTTGGAGTGGATCACGAGCGATAATCGAGAATCAAAAGTTATTTGATGGACTGCAAGGCCGGAGAATCTGCGACAGCATGGAAGGACCTCCGGTCCATTGCTTTAACCGAGGTTCTTTCCTCTTCTACTAATAAGCGGGTCCAATTGTTTACTGCAGTTGCATCGGCCGCAAAAGCTAAAGGTATGCGACCCACTCAATATCTCGCACGACCCGACTAATTCGATATTGGACAGAGGTCGCGCCGGACTTACTACTGATTATACATCTTATTTTCTCGACGTGCGCATTATATGAAGATCATGCCTCGAGGATGGCGGTTATCCACGCTTTGAGGACTGTGTTGGAATCAAATCTGCCAATGGTCACGGACGCCTTCGTGCCAGCGCTGAAGCGAGAATCAGAAAAGAAAGGTATGGCTACGGCCGACTACTTTGTCCTCCTCGAATGGACAAACGAGACCATCGATATTCTCAGCAAGCACGACGACGACCTATCGGTTTACAATAAATGGTTGACAGATCTTGTCACGATCCAAGCGGTATGCTTGGATGAGTGTCTCAGTTCAGCGTCAGATAAAAAGCGGAGGCTTGCTGTCGCGGCGCAAAAGAGCACAAAGATGGCCTTAGTATCGGAGCTGACGACAGTCGAGGATTCTTGCGGAAAGTATTTGGATCTGCTTGTGTCTAAGACGAGCAAACTGACCAGTGCGTCGTTAATTGGCATTCTGACAAGCGCGGTTGCCGAACTGAAGGTTAACCAGCAGGCATACAACGTTGTCCAGGAACGACGCTCGGAGATTTACGCATTCTACGTGCGCGAGATTCTCGGATCCAAGCTGTCTGTCCGTCCACATAATGCGCGAGCCTTAAACCGTTTCTTCGAGGAGTTCTTGACCAACGATGATCTCAATAAAGACATTGCAGCACCATTTGAGCGTGCTATCTTACGTGCACCTGAAGTCGTACTTGGGCCCGTCAGCTTGCAATTGGTCGAATCGTTCTCCCCGTCAGTCGATTGCTCCGCAGCGGTCCTCAACCATCTCGTGAACCCACTCTTGTCGGCGCTGAAGTCATCTAAAGACGTTGTCCGAGAGCACAGCGCACAGACACTGTCGGCATTATTCAGGAAATGCCGCGACGAAGAAATTGTCACAAAGATTGCCAACGAGCTGCTGACGCCGTTGAAGTCGTCGAAAGTGACAGTGCCCGAGCAGCGTGCAATGTATGCGCAGGCCCTGATGTCACTACCTCAGTCTAATTCGCTTTCGCAATCTGTTCCATCTGGCTTGCTCACAATTGCGGCCAAAGAAATGAACGAGCTTGCTATGAGTACCATCGTGACTTCAATTTTCTATCATATCAAAACCGGTCTGGAAAGTGATACGGGTTTCGGTAAAGACGTTCTTGATAGTATCCTTAAAGGACTAGCAAGTAAACCAGCGAACCTTCGCCGATTCTGGGTAATGGCACTCGGGGACTTTGCATTGTCTGTAAACAAGAAGTCTCCGAAGCCGGTTCTTGATTTCCTTAAGGAGCTAGTGCCCGCTCTTCTTGATTCCTGGAAAGAAGTCAATACTAATCCCACTGCCGCGGTTCAAAGCAAAATCATTGTTTCTGGCTACATTGTCACAGCTATTTTGACGCCTCTGGGCAGTCTGAAGAACGCTGCTATTGATGGAGTGCTTGCAAAGGCGAAGATTATAGACGCGGTCTTCACGTTTGCACCTAAGCCGTCTTTCCTGCTGTTTGATCGAATCTACACGAAGCTTGCTACTCCTGAGGAACAACTGTGGGGCATTCGAGCACTCGTGGCAACAGCTGCGGACGTTGAAGCGAATAAGGATAGCGGAACGGCTTGGGCACTTGCGTTCCTATATTTCGTCACATCTTCAGCCGTCGATTCTCGCGTCAGGTTGCAAGCTGCGTCAGCATTGACCGAAGCATATTGTGCTCGTCCGAGTGTTATCAGCAAGATTGTCATATCGGCTTTGTGGCGGTGGATGAAGCAGTTGGAAGATCCATCAGCGAAAGAGCAGTCACCGGCTATCTCATCATCCTCGCTGAAAAGATTGAGAATTGTACTCCAGGCAATTACTCCGATAGACGCGCAGGTACCAATAGAAATGCTGCAGAACCAGCTTGTTGAGATGGTTGTACTTACGCACCATCACTTGCTCGAGAGCGCTCAGGATTGGATCACATTGTGCCAGCGAGTAAAGATTGATCCCGGAGAATTGGTTACGGACAAAGCGCGAGAGCTGCAAACAGCTCTAATTGCTTCGGCCACAAAGGACGCACCGAGTGAATACACAATTGACGCTACAATGAGAGCTGCTGCTACTCTCGCATTTGTGAGTCCAGACGTTGTTGCACCGTCCTTGCGCGATATGTTCGTCGATGACCTTAATCCTACGCGACTGGACGGCATTACAGATGAAGACGTTCGCATATGGCTTACTCCTGATGGAGTGCTCTGTGTTGACGTCCTCAACAAGAACAATGAAAAATACGCCGTTGACAAGAATACAAAAGACTACGCGACTCTTAAATGGGAGGCGGACGTGCGAGCAGAGTTAGCGAAGAAAGCGGCACCAACCCGGAAGAAATTGACGAAGGACGAACAAGCCAAAGTAAACGAACAGCTCGCGAAAGAAAAGGCGATTCGAGATCGTGTGCAGAACGCATTCGTACATGTTCGCCGAGGGGTCAAGCTGATTCATTTCCTTTGCGCCGGAACAAATAATGGACCGGAAATCTGGTTCCCGCGTGCCACAAATGCCTTGGTAGTAGTTCTTAGAAACAATATTTCGCTAATTTTGGGGTCTTCGGGCGTCGACACGTTCCTGGAGCTGTCAGAAAGCTTGAACCCGCGTTTGGGCCCACTAAGAAAATTTGTTGGAGTTGCCCTGTTGCGAGCTATTGGTATCACTGATGTGCCTGAAAGTTTAGCGGAAGAGCCATTGCGAGAGCTCGTCACTCGTGTTCTTTACCGACTGAGATTCTTGTCAGAGCAGATTCCACTCGACGCGATCTCGTTGATATATGTCCTTCCGCTGATTTTGCTGGTCTGTGCAAAGAAGGGTATCGACTGCGCGAACGCGGAAGAAAAGGACGAACAGCTCATGCTTGCAATCGAGACCTTGACTCTCCATACTGAGATCTGTAAGTTTCCTGGGACTACAGGGTATAAATTTCTAAATCGTCTAGTTGCAAATACGTCTGTACCCAGACTCGAGGTGTTGAACGCGGTCATCTCGCTAATGACGTCTTACCCTGCGAGAAACAAAGCTGCAAAGGAGTGTTTGCTGGGTATATGTCAGAGCATGGCGATGAATATCACGGATGCGGAATTGAACGTATTACTTGAGGCCACTATATCAGGCGACAGTTTTGTTCGTGCCGCAGTCCTGGAAGCAGTTGATGTGAGCTATTACATGTATATGCAGGGTGGCAGGTACTGACATGTGCTGTAGGCTGAATTCGAGATCTCTCAAATTGGCTATTCCAATGAATTGTGGATCGCCTGCCATGACGAGAATGAGCTAAACGCAAAAGTCGCTAACTCGATTTGGGACGAAAACGATCTCGACATTGATGAAGCTACACCTATCAAAGTGCTTCCGTTCCTCGAAAATTTGGACGCGCAAATCCGCAATGCGACGTCGCGCGCTGTCGCTGATGCGTTGGAGCAAGAGATGTCGGATAAGCCGACGCTGTTTCGTGACGTCTTCCACGCTCTCGTGGAACTATATCGTGTGCGAGCAAAGCCTCCGGCGACAATTTACGATGAGTTCGGCATGGTGGTAAAGTCATCGCTTGAACAGAGAGATCCGTGGGAGGTCCGAAGCGGAATTGCGGCTACGTTTAAGGAAATTGCACCGGCTTTCCCCGAAAGCGAGTTATCTGATTTTGTTAGATTCTTGGTCGATGACGGGCCACTCGGTGATAAAGACGCGAACGTCAGACAACAGATGCAGGAGGCCGGTGTTCTGATTTTGAACCTGCAAGCGAAGAACCAAGTCGATTCTCTCATGCCGATGTTAGAGGCTTGCTTGAGTGCAAAGCACACCGGATCTGACGTACAGGATAGGGTAAAAGAATGCGCCATTGTCTTGTACGGAACATTGGCACGGCATTTAGATGACGATGCGAGATTGCCGCCAATTATTGACAGATTGATTACTACATTGAAAGTGCCGTCAGAGAATGTTCAATTCGCTGTTTCGGAGAGCTTGCCGCCGTTGATCAAGCGTGTGGATGGTGCCAAAGTTGGCGAATATGTCGAGAAGCTTTTGAAGCAGTTGTTTGGAGCCAATAGATATTCAGAACGACGAGGTGCTGCGTTCGGTGTCGCTGGTATTGTTAAGGGCGCTGGCATTTCGGCCATTGCCGACTACGATATTATTCGATCGCTGACGATCGCATTGGAAGACAAAAAAGATCCTAAAAAACGTCAGGGAGTCCAGTTTGCGTTTGAAACGCTTTCCATGACCTTGGGTCGGTATTTTGAGCCGTATGTCATTGAGATCTTACCGTTACTGCTGTCGTCGCTTGGAGACGGATCACTAGAAGTCCGAGAGGCTACGGCCGATGCTGCAAAAGAAATCATGAAGCACACGACATCGTACGGTATTAAACAGCTTATTCCTCTCACACTGGAGAGCTTTAATCAGACTCAATGGCGGTCGAAAAAAGGGTCTGTCGAACTTCTTGGTGCTATGGCGTATCTAGATCCGCGACAGCTCTCCGAGTCTCTGTCGTCAATTATCCCCGAAATTGTTGGTGCTTTGAACGACACACACAAGGAAGTTCGAAGGGCCGCCAGTTTGAGTTTGCAACGGTTTGGTGAGGTCATTAGCAATCCAGAGATACAAAGTTTAGTGCCACTTTTGCTGAAGGCGATCAGTGACCCGACGAAGTACGTAGATGAGGCGCTGGATTCGCTGCTGAAGACATCGTTTGTGCATTACATTGATGCTCCCTCGTTAGCTTTGGTAAGATATTCTCCGTTTATGCTGATACGAGAAATTGCTCATTCCATAGATTATCTACATCCTGCACCGTGGCCTTCGCGACCGATCTGCTTCCACAAAGAGAAAGGCGTGTCAGATTGTCGGTAACATGGCGTCGTTAACAGATTCGAAAGATCTGGTGCCGTATCTCAACTCCCTTGTAGCTGAACTCGAGGTCTCTATGGTTGATCCTGTTCCGCCAACTCGTGCGACAGCTAGCAGGGCGCTCGGTTCTCTGATTGAGAAGCTCGGTGAAGAGCAAATGCCAGACCTGATTCCAAAGCTCCTCAACATGCTTCGTGCAGACGACAACGAAGGCGACCGTCTCGGCGCGGCTCAAGCACTCAGTGAGGCCGTGTCCGGACTTGGGGTGCGCAAATTGGAAGAACTGTTGCCTGCGATTCTTAAGAACGTGTCGAGCCCGAAGGCAAATATTCGAGAGTCATTTATGAATTTGATGATTTTCTTGCCGGCGGCGTTTGGTAACAATTTTAGCCCGTATCTAGCAAGGGTTATTCCCCCGATCTTGGCAGGCCTTGCGGACGATGTGGAGCCAATCAGAGAGACGTCTTTGAGAGCTGGGCGAATGATCGTAAAGAACTACGCGACGCGGGCAGGTGCGAAAACGTTTAATATAGTAATTTATTGTCGACTCGTACTAACCGCGATTAGTGGACCTCTTACTTCCTGAACTCGAACGTGGTCTTTCGGACGAGAGTTACAGAATCCGACTGTCTTCGATCGAGCTTACTGGCGACCTCTTGTTCCAAATCACCGGTATTAACGGCAAATCAACTCAGCCCGAGGACGAAGAGGAAGAAACAATGGGCGGTGAAGTACACGGCAGTCTCAGAGAAGTTCTTGGCCAGGAGCGACGTGACCGGATTTTGGCAGCATTGTATGTCTGCAGATCAGACGTCACCGCCGTCGTCAGAAACGCGGCGGTCGAGGTCTGGAAATCGTTGGTGCCCAACACACCGCGGACTGTCAAAGATATTTTGCCTGTATTGTCGCAGCTCATCATTCGCAGGCTGTCCAGTTCTGACGATGACCAGCGCGAAAATGCGTCCCAAACATTATCAGACTTAGTCCGCAGATTTGGCGAGAGCCTGCTCACGCAATTTTTGCCTACCCTCGAAAGCGGATTGTTCACCAACGATCCGGACCTGAAACAGGGTATCTGTGTTGCGCTCTCCGAGCTAATCGAAGCAACGCCGCCCGAGATTCTTGCTTCACATGAAGGCGCACTCATGGCGTTCGTTCGTAGCGCACTTGTTGACTCCGATGCTAACGTACGGGAAGCGGCTGCGCATACATTTGATACTTTGCATGAGATCTTTGGCGGCGCGGCTGTGAACCAGATTTTACCGCACTTGTTGAATTTACTGCAGACGGACGGACAGTCTGAGTACGCGTTGGCGGCGTTCAAGGAGATCATGTCGATGAAGTCGCATGTTATATTCCCTGTATTAATTCCAGTGCTTTTGAAGGCTCCTGTTACGGCCTTCAATGCTCGCGCGTTAGGATCGCTTGCTGAAGTGGCTGGGTCGGCGCTGTACGAGCATTTGGAGAAGATTATAAATGCGTTGTTTGGCACGTTGCTTGACTCGGAGGACACGGATGGAGACAGAGATGTAAACGATGCAATTGATACTATCGTTGCGTCTATCGATGACGAGGAGGGCGTTGAGCTCGTAATGGACATTTTCATTGGGCTGGCGCACGACGGATCCCCGAAGAAGCGGTCGTGCGTGTTCGATCATATGGCTGTGTATTTCGAGGCCACGGACGTGGATGACTACTCTGAATACGCGCAGCAGTGGCTTACGGAAGGGCTAGCCTCGCTCGACGATGATGTTCAGGACGTGGTCGTGAGTGCCTGGAAGTGTCTTTCGATCTTGGTTACCAAGCTTCACAAGGACGAACTTTTGGAGCTCGTGATCTCGACGAGCAAGCAGCTCAAGGACGTCGGATCGCCTGGTACGGATATGGCTGGTTTTGCTCTGCCAAGGGGACCGAACGCCATCTTGCCGATTTTCTCACAAGGATTGATGTACGGCACCAGCGACCAGCGCGAACACGCAGCACGAGGCATCGCGTACATCGTGCAGCGCACGCCGGCGGACGTGCTCCGCCCGTTCGTTACACAGATAGTCGGCCCGCTCATCCGTACTGTCGGCGAACGATTCCCACCGGAAGTAAAGATCGCGATATTAGACGCTCTTGCAGTGTTGTTGGCCAAAATACCGGCTTTCTTGCGCCCGTTTTTGCCGCAGTTGCAGCGCACGTTCACAAAATCTTTGACGGATTCTACGGGCGAGGGATTGCACGAGAGCGCGCAGAAGGCTTTGGATGTGCTAGCTTCGATTCAGCCAGCGAGGAAGTAGGGACCTGCACGTCTGAGCTGAAAATACGTTGACGTATTTGTTATTGCATGTGATGTTTGATGTACGGTATGATTTAAATGGCTCATTTGATCTATTTCAGGCACAGGGCCAGCCGATATCCGGATTGGGTATCAGCAGTAGAATATTTCTCCAGGCCGATGGGAATGCTTTCGGGCATTAGCAGAGTCTTACCGACCGTATTCAAGATCAAGCACCTGCCTGCCAGATAACCTTACAAAACAGTAGAGGACCTTCAAGCAAGAACCTCCGCGGCTGCCTTTGGTATTTTGCTATTTCCAAGTTGACGTTGTACGGATAAAGTAGAACAATACGAATAATGGGTTGAGAGCATGTCAGGCTGAATCGCTCGACCGTGACAGACGTCACAATCGGCTCGATCATTGGCAAATCGCGCTCCGATGAATTTTGAGGTTTTCTTTTATTTTTGGGATGGAAGGAAGGACCGGCTTGCTCTGATAAACGTCCTCCAGTATGCGCAATATGCGGACGATCAAAGGTGACCTATATGGGAGTTTCATACCTAGGCTCCATCGATCTGGCTGACACTTAATGTACTGTTGGCATTATAGCTAACGGGTTCGCAGAACCGCATACTCTGGGACGGCATGATTGGATCTTTCCTGCAAACCGTCGACGACGACTGGGTTGGGTAATTAATAGTTAAGGACTTTGTTGCTTTCTGCTGGTCAGTCTGTGAATGTGATTTTGAACTCAATGTAACATCTTAGTTTTCCTGTGTCCGGGTTTCAATCCCGCCGGCTTGAACAGCGGACTCGTAACGAAATCTGGTCTTTGGCGTCTGATTGATAAGCGATTGTGATGAAGTTGGGAAGTTGGGATAGTCTATAGAGTGGCAAGGAATTCGGAGACTTCAATTATTTTGTTATGGTCGCACCAAAGCTTCGTCGCTGCACTGGCTGGGTAGCCGGCCACGAACCAAGGTCAACCTAGCTTGCAAACGAGATTGAGAGTGTCTTCTCTTATTAAGGCACTTACGCACATATTTCCTAAAGTACGGGAAGCCAGAAACAATTACGAACTTGAAGAGCCAGAGCAGAAATGAGAAATGACGAAATGGCTCTCTCCGGTCACCAACGAGTAGCTTGCAAGTGAGCAATGTCAGTCATGCGTATGGAGTATGAATTTATGTAATGGTACAATCAAGAAGCGACACGGCAAGGTCGCATAATTCTCATGAGTTTCTTTTATCCACTGCCTTCTTCGCTTCCAACAGTATAGGGCTGTTACGAATATTTGTAATTGCGAATATTGCGAATATCACAAATTATTGAGTAGTTACTGTGTTACCACGCAACCTGACCCTAACCCTGATCCAGTTGGACGCTACTGTATATACTTATTGCCTAATTAGTCAACTTTCTAGCTTCTTTAATCATGTCACGTGATAACTTGCGAATAACGAATCAGCTTATTCTGCGAATAAAATTAGCGAATATTATTCGCAATGTTTTGAATTGCGAATACGGATAACGAATATAGCGGATATCTGCGAATATTCGCATTCGCAACAGCCCTAATCCGCCATCTGTATCCGCCAAATCCGCCAATCCGCCTATCCGCCTATCCGCCTACAGCCCTGCTTTTTAGTTGCCAACAAGTACTCTTTTCTTTCGCTATCCCATATCAGGTGTGTTAAGGAAAGTCATATTTGTACGGGCTGTGGGAACTGTGACCACTGTTTAGACGGATTGACAAAAATCTCCGATGGATTAGAGCAGAACAACGAAATGGCGCTGTCAGTCGCAATCGCAATCTCACTTTCTTTGCGTGACGGTTGATACATGTTTTTGAAGAGATCATAGCCAGAATTGAGTTTCTAGGTAGGGATATTATCCTCGGGTTATTAATCGAACTCCTGCATAAATTATGGCATCACAGATTCTGAACTTAAATGCGCGTATTATTTACAAGTACTAGAAGTCCATTCAACTAAAATGCTGCAAGGCAGCCATACGTCCGTAACGCAGGAAAATGTTATTCAGTTACGTTCAGAGATGAATTGCCGGAGGAACGATTGTCCGATGCAGGGTCGACGGCAACGCGTGCGCAATTACTGACGTCTTAACAAACGTAATATTCACAATATAACGTAACTGACTTGATTAGCCTTCTCGACATCTATGGAGCCTTCAACCGATGGAATAGATATGAGAAAGCATGAATAATGCATTCTGACAAGAGTATTCCTGAGTCATGTTCTCCTTTTCTGTCCGTAATCAGCTGAGACCAACAAAAATTGGTGGTCGGAGGGCGGAAAGACGTGGGCACCTATGAAGCCGAACTGGCTCAGATGCGATAATGAAGATTTAAGCATCAAAAGAAACGTCATTTCTTAACAGACGTATTCAATATTAGCCCACCAAGAACATGATCTGGATCTAAATTGCAAAATCGATATTTCGGTCCCGAACTCAATTTTAAGACATGAATCTTATTGCGCAATATCCTGCGATACATTCACGATAAAATGTATAATTCCTGATTACTGTTGTCTTACGTTCGGCTAAAGAATGTGCGTCCGCGCGTCTGGCTCCCATATCTACGCGAAGGTAACAAATGAAAACTGTCAAATCTGACCACACTGTTCTGGCAGCGACAGGGCAATTTACGCCCACAACCTTGATATGAATGAACTTGGTTATGGGTGGCGCTTTTGCTGACATTACATCCTTGACGCTGAAACACAAATGCACAGAGGTTAACATGTCAAATGTAACTAGTGCTGTCGAGAACGGTGATGTTAGACCGAGGCCATAATTCTTCCTTGGTCAATTTCTATAAATTCGCTTTTGTACGGTCAGCTCGTCAACGTAACACTCTTTCCAACCCACTCGCCTCCGTCCTTCTTGATTAACTGTTCAAAAATCCACTCGCCAACATCCGCCCGCGCAATCGTGTATCCGACAGCCGGTTTCTCCTCGACGCCCACTCTCAAGGTCTTCCAGCCCTTTCCGGACTTGTAATCGATTCCCCCAGTCAGGAAACTCGCGCGCACGCCGACTACACCGCGGAAAAGACGCTCGCTGGCTTCCGGCTGAGCCATGTGCGACGTCCAGATACTTTCCATCTTGCGCTTGTCGACATGTGGAACGGCGAGAAGAACATGGTAGAGAAATCGGAACCCGAACGGGACGTCTTCGGGGCCATTCGAGATGCCGGTAGTGGAGACGTAGGCGAGCAATGGCTTCATGGCTACGGCTGAAGGATTCTCCGCGCATATCTCGCGGAGTGCGTTCAAGATCGTCTCGGTAGCTGTGGCGCAGATGTCGGGATTGTCGATACTGACCGGTTTCCGAAGCGATTTCTGGAAAACTGGTTTCCCTCCTAAACCGGAGATGATGAACGAGACAAGTTTACCATCTAAGAGCAGTGCTCGCATGACGTCCTCCACCTTAGTCGCATCGCCTTGGACAATGGTCAAGTGCTGATCGAGGGTTTCTTGTGGCAGACCTTGCGCAAGAAGCTGAGACGTCAATTTTGCTGGCGTTCGGGCCAGAGCGGACACATCATAGCCGGCCAGCAGAGAACGGACCAAGGTGGAATTCGCGCAGCCTCCTGTTGCGCCGAATATGGCAATTGTGGAATTAGACTTGTCACTCATTGTGATATGACAGATGAATCGTTGGAACTCCTGCCGAAGTGCGTCTTGAATACACGACTCAGGTGTCGATCAAGTTGTTGGCTCTCGATGAGCTGCAGTGGTGGTGCTAGCGACTACTGCGATTCCGGAACACCGCCGGAAACATGATGAGTATTTATATCATAGTACTTGCAAGAGAATCGTGGCCACCTGGCGTGGACAGGTTCGGAGTCGGCGCATCAAACAGTCAATCAAACCAGAAGAGTCCCCTAAACCTGACGGCGATGATCTATCCGTCCGATGGGTTAGGGGAAATCGGACGATTCTACCGGCCGATTTAACGTTCTAGACAGGACACAGCAGCTTTCTTTTCTGCCAACCTAATTTCGGTCTCCATCAACTCAATCTCTTAGTTTGTCATTGAGAGCAGCTTTTGCGTTAAGCTTATCGATGTCAAAGAATGCTTGACACGTGGGCGGATATTACAGCATAATTGGGGTCGCTTGCAGGGACTAACGATAACAAAGGTATCGGCGGCTCGATCGGGCCCGGCAGGGGCCGATGCTCTGGCCCAGTTGACACTTTATAGTAGGGTTGGGGCCCTGTCGGTGCGGCTCGGCCCCGAGACAAACAAACGTAGTCCCGAATTGCCCTCCCCGGTTGCCGATTCGCAAAACATAAAATCAGCCATGTCGCTATCAATTTATTGCAGCTACATTGAACATCTAGTACAGGAAATCTGGCAGGAAATATTGTGACGCACAAGGTATTTTTGTTTTGGTGAACTCATTTTCCGGCGATGGCTTCCCCTCGAGTTCTTATTATCGGGGGCGGCTTGGGCGGTCTTGCTCTAGCGCAGGGGCTTAGGCGGGCCAAGATTCCTTTCACTGTTTTCGAGCGCGACAGTTCGCCGAGTTTTCGGCCACAAGGTTATCGGCTTCGCATCAGCCCGGATGGAGCTAGCGCATTGGAAGATGTTCTTGAACCGGATCTCTGGCAGCTAGCTATTCGAGCAGACTTGCGCGACGACAAAACTTGGCTTGACACGAATCAATGCGGTCGAGGGTACGCTTGCTGAAAACAATGTGGGCAGCGCCCCGGCACGAGACGCTCTTCGAAGAAGCATGGGCAAAAACGACATCTTGAAAGGGCCGTACACCGCAGATAGGACAGTGTTGAGGACACTTTTGATGACCGGTCTAGAGGACAATCTGTCATTTGGAAAGCAGTTTGAACGATACGATATTACTGCAAACGGAATCACAGCGTTTTTTGAGGATAAAGTTCGTGCGAATATGGCACACTTCTTGTGGGCGCAGATGGGGTGCGGTCGCCAGTTAGGAAACAGTACCTCCCGGACCAAGTGCTCGTCGATACAGAGGGTCGTTGCATTTACGGCAAAACCCCATTGACCCAGGAGCTGGCTGACAAACTGCCCAGCCAAACGATGACATTGATCAGCGATGCATCACCTCTTAGTCTGCTTCTTGAACCGGTGCGATTTGCCCAAGATCCGGCTCAATATTTCCACGGTAGACTCGAAAGTATCAAGGACTATGTATACTGGGTCCTCTTATCTCGAAAAGCGACGTTCGGACTAGACGATAAAGAGCTTTTTGGGTATTCAGGCGAGGACGCGAAACAGTTGTCGCTGAAGTTGACGAGCCATTGGAAACCGTTGTATAGGTCGGTTCTTGAATGTCAGGATACAGAACAGTCATCCATTCTTCGCATCTCGTCGGCTATTCCGACCATGAAACCTTGGGCACCCTCGGCCTACGTGACTCTGCTTGGTGATGCGATCCATGTCATGTCGCCTACTGCTGGAGCCGGAGCGAATACTGCTTTAAGGGATGCGGCGCATTTGTGTCGCGCAATCGTTGGTGGAGCGTCAGCGGAAACGATTGGACGGTATGAGGCGGAAATGAGGTCGTACGGGCAAGTTGCCATAGAAGGAAGCTACATGGGTGGCAAGAGAATGTATAATCAGCCGGCATTTGAAGAATGCAAACCTGTTGACTTTTAGATGGAAGCTTTCGATAGTATAATGAACAGAAGAAAAAGGACAGCTAATAATAAGAGGACTTGTTGTTTGGGAGATCAATCCATAGTAACATATCACAATCGAGACGCCAAGTCACGTGCGCTTACGGTGGCCGTTAACCGACCGTTAAGACAGTGAGCAGGAGCAGGCAGTAGGCTTATCCAACATTCCAAGGCCATCATAATTCAGTCAATGGTATTTGCTACTATTCCAATTGGATGCAAAAACTGCCCGGTAATAACAGCAAGCATACTGGATGGATCCGCATGCGCACACGGGGATAAGCACTTTTTTTTTTGCTGCAGTTCATGTGCGGTTTAAGCATGCAGCGTAAAGCGGATAACCGCATCCGAGAACTCTATACTGTAAAAATTAAGTCCGTCAGCGGAGGTGACAGACGTGAGGTTAGGGAATGGATCACTGTCGATGGGCGCGGATCGACCGTTTGCTTCGATCGATGACTAAAGCCGGCATTATTCAAGTCGTCCCCCACTGCACCCGCTGACTGACACAGGTGCCTTCCAATTCGTCGATATATCGCGGTGGTTCAATTGGATGAATTCAACAATCCCAGAAGTGGCGGCAGTCGCCATCCTGAAAGAAAACCAAGCAGGGCCCCCCGAAATATGCCTTGATATGCTTTCGCACTATGGCAAGGGGCAATTAAGGTTCTGCCGCCCATGGTGATATGATGGCGTGCTTGCGCGTTCTATTTATGGATTCGCGCACTCGTCTATATCTTTACTACAACATAGTTTATTGATAACTTAATATAAATTTGTAAGAATATTGTGAAGATGTGGACGAAGCAAAAGATCGGGGTTCTGTATAGGCCAACGTTAGTCAATAAAATGGACGATGTGTATGCTGACCAAATGTGCAAATGCTAGCTACGAACTCTGCTAGCCCGATGCAGACTACTGCGGTGCAAGAAAAGTTTTCACTGTGATGAGTAGGGAAGGTACAACGGCAAGGTGCGTACCCTTGGTGACAATCACAGCCAGCTAGCTCTGTGAATAATTTAAGATTTAAGTAGGCGGAATTTGATACCAGAGCGAAGGTAGGAGGAAGCCTGCAATTTCGGGAAGCAGGGACCAGGCTGGTTCTTTATCCGAGCAGCTATACCTGAATACGTGCACTAGACCGATATTTATAACCCAGTAGCCGTGATATATCATGGACGGGATGCGACGGAGTTGCGACCGGGGTGGACCGAACACGAACTGGCAATGCCACGGGACCTTGCCGGCGGGCAGCGCAGGGCAGCGCAGACCCATGCAGGATCCATGCACACTGGCTGCAGCTCCGCGAGTTAAATTAATGGCTGTTCGTGTTGCTGTCGTTTTGCCTGGCCGATACCCTGCGAGGTATAATAGGCACCTGCCGCATCAACGGGCAGTGCAATTTAGCGCTTTCTTTGCAGTGTTACTATCTGACTAGGCGACCGCAATCCTTGGTTGTGGTTTCAGTGATGAAAAGGGTATGACCTTTCGATTATCGGAGAAGGTGATCGGGCAGAGTTGGGAATGACGAGGCGCCGGGATCGGGGAGACCACATTGGTCGGGGGTTTCCATGTTCGTGACAGCCTCACTACTCTACGGCCAACAGCGCCTCCGGCTCAGTACAAATGCGAATTCGACAGGTCGAATTAACAAACTGTGGCCACACTAGCTGGCAAAATGAGACGTTGCAACTTTGTGTTCTGGCACTGGCTAGCCCATCGTGTAGTAAGAGTGACTCGAGCATGGGCAATATGATGAGAGAAAAACCGAAGCATTTTGCCTTGTCCGCAATAATCAGCGGAGTTATTCCCCACACTTCGAGGAGGAAGAAACACGCTCGCGATCAGAGTTCACCAAGCGTAGCTGTCAAATTCTATTTGCTGTCTGCGGCTATTTTGGAATATTGCTGCAGATTAAATTAACAGAACGAGGCTTATCTGATTCTCACCGCCATACACCACGCCGCGCCCAAATAATATTCTATCTTCGCCGCCTTCCTACTGGAAGTTAGAAGATAAAGTGCGCAGGGTCTGACTACGCTTCATCTAAACTAGTACGAGCTCTGGCGCATCATTGCTAAGTATCTCACATACAATGTGTGCGTTAGCGGTCGGATCCTGAGAACGAGACGTCCCCGATTCATTTAGAATAGTTGGAAGGAAGAATAGGGCACAATATTCTAGCATGTGCTCGTGCTGTCTTGAATACAGCGAGCATGTAGATCCTTGGGCTATGGTTGGTTGGCTTGCATGGCACTACTGTAACCTTATTCAGGCGTTTGCGTCGATCTGTATGTGTTTGCAGCATAGACATCTGCCTGGCATGCAGCGCACATCAAAACGACGAACCAAGCGTGCATGCTTAGAGAAATGTGACAGGCACATCTCGCTGCATTTCTGTCAATAATATAATGGGATCTGGTCATCAGCCAGCCGTACCTGCGTCGCTTGAACATGTTCGTTGCATATGACAGCTCGTCTTGCATCGTTCACGACACGGTCACTGACAGGTCCTTGCATTCTGTGGTGTCAGAGCCTCAGTCAGTCTCAGGATCGTCATTTTAGTCATAAGTTTACTACTGGAAATTTCAGTCAAAAATGCACGGGTGTGATTCTGAGTCAATTAGACTATGTTACTGCGGCAACCATGTCCTAGAGCTAGTATCGGCGATGTAATCCTGTAGTTTACCTGTCATACATGCTTCAAACAACATGCGATTGTCGCTCTCTACAGTTGACAATGAAACTGTCTAGGTGCTGCAGTGCGAAATGTGGCTAGCACACCTTTAACGATTTCCTAGCTCTTGATTCATTAGTCGTTTGAGCTGTGAACGGTTTTTCGGCATAAGAACCGCATCCCGAATTGTGTTCTCGATAGACAGACGACGCGTCCTGATGATGGATTATTGGACGCGATGTATCCAGCCAGAGTCAAAAACAACGGCCGATGAAGCAAGCGCACCTGACTGCATGTTGCTGCCAAACCTGCCACTGCAAATGCACTCTAACATGCCTCCACTATAAAGTCACTAAGCTGTGATGGGTACACTGTTTGTCGGATGAGCGGCAATTCAAAGGAATGTTAAGGTTCATCAAGCAACTTGAGCTAGGTACGGTGCCTGGTGGTGCCTAGCATCAGCCACGTACACCGCCACACACCGCCACTTAGCGCAACTTGCTGGGAAAGCGGACAAGACAGCTCTAGAGTGGGCCGTCAGCCCGATCGGGGCTAGTGCGCACGCGCTAGTGCAGAGCTAGTGCACCAGAGGCATGGAACAGTTTGGTACAGTACCAAAATGTCGGCTGGGGGAGTTCCGTTTTGAGTTTGGGTGGTCTATCGGTTTTGCTCTCTCGCTCGTCGCTTCATCGGCCATCGTCTGTCTGGCTGGCTTCAATCGCTACTTGGCTTTGTCCGGTCCTCGTGCTTGTTTGTGTTGGTGCCCGGCGTCCCTTTTCTTTCTCCTCTTTCCTCCCTCTCTCTTGCTCCCCCTCTACCCGTCTGCAATCGAGGTGCTTTTCCTAGTCGCATCTATTGCGTACCTCTATCAGGGCTCTGCCACCGACGCCCGTCCGCAATCCGATCGTCTATCTCCTCGCCCGCATCTTCTATCGTACGGTCCTTCCGCGACGCGCGATCATCCCTGGTTGCTCCTGATTCACGCGGCGATTTTTCCAGTTCCTGATAATTTGCTTCCTTAAGGTACGTCATTATTGTCTTTGCGTCTACGGTGTCTATTTCGATATTCTACTCGGCGGTTTTAATAATGCACGAGTAAAGAAAAAAATTTGTTTCTTTGCACGTATGGAATTGCGAAGATTGTGGTGTTCTTATGAGCATGACTCAGTCTTCGCTCTTTGCAATTTTTTTGCATTCAATTTTAAAAGCTGTCGTTTATTGTTCCGTGCTGGATTTGGCTGTGCTGACTTGTATTCATTTTCTTCAGATAGAGTTCATTTAGTCTTTCGTTTTAACCTGCGATTTTCTCGTCGCTGCTAATCGTGCCCTTCCTTTCAATTGCATGCTGTGTTAAGTTATAAGTATTGTCCAGAAGTTCTTGTCCGTAAGTATGCCGTCTCAGAAAGTGTTGTACCGCGCTGACGCCAACTAAGCTGCCGTTATTGTGTGCGTCCATGGCCGATCAAGCGTCCGCACCGAACTCAATGGGAGTTCATTCTGTCAACGGCGTCCACGGAATGACTGCCGTGCCCGTGTCGGCTGGTCCACAAGTCAACGTCTTGCCTACTCCGCCTCTGCATCCTTCCCAAGCCCACTTCCCTCTGCAGCACCACTACTTTGCCGCCCAGCCATCACCAGGTGACGCATTCCTAGGCGCGTCCCACGGATATATTACGACAAGCTATCCTGAGTTCGGCCAGCCCCTTCCCACCCAGTTGCCCACCCCGCCCGGCGGTCAACAGCAGCAGACACTTGTCGCCTTGCAGCAGCCACTTCCCACCCCTCCCGGCACCCAACAACTGATCCCGCATCAGTTCCACACGACTACAGGAGCTCATGCAGCGATCGCCCATATTCCTACCCATCCGTACCTCGTTGGGCCACATACGCAGCCCACGTTACAGTACCATTACCAGCCACATGCCCTTGCACCGTCGCATATGATGCAGCCCCATGATCCTACCGGCCAGTTTCCGCCGCCAGGAATGAAGCCGCGTGTAACGACAACACTGTGGGAGGACGAGGGCACCCTGTGTTTCCAGGTTGAAGCGAAAGGCGTTTGCGTTGCCCGTCGTGAAGGTATGTCTAATTAATCATTTAATCCGTATAGATCGAATTCTAATGGGAGTAGACAATGATATGGTCAATGGCACAAAGTTGCTTAATGTTGCTGGCATGACACGTGGCAGGCGTGATGGAATACTGAAGAGCGAGAAACACCGCCATGTCGTCAAGGTGGGCGCCATGCATCTCAAGGGCGTTTGGATTCCGTACGAGCGAGCGCTAGATTTTGCCAATAAGGAGAAAATTGTCGATCTTCTCTATCCTCTGTTTGTGGCTGATATAAAGACGTTTCTATATCACCCCGCCAACTATGCGCGCACCGCGCAGGTCATGGCCGCTGCTGAGCGACGGAGACTGGAAAGTCGGACGCAGCAACAGCAGGAAGCCGCGCAGCAACAGCCGCACCGAATAAAACAGGTCGACGGGTCGCCGCTTGGAACGGCGCCGTTGAAGCCACAGGACAATATGCAGATAACAAATGGTCAGATGCAGACCATTACGGGCCAGGCGCAGGGACAAGGACTGCAGCAGCAGGGCCACCACGTCGCGGTTAGCGTGCAACTTGGGTCCCAGCAGCAACAGCATCCGTCACCTTCATTGAAACAAGAGCAGTTCGCCATTAAAAAGTCGCCAATGACGACGCCGACGTTGCCATCCCAGCAGAGCCCTGGACAGTCCCAGACCTCGGGGCAGAACCAGCAGCAGAAGCAGGCGAACCAGTCTCTGACCCCACAGACTGTCCAGGTCCAAATCCAGCAGGCGCAGACGCAACCGTACCAGATGCAACCGCCGCAGCTTTCGCAGCACCAGATGCTGTATCGGGTCTAAGGCGTAGCCTTTTTTCATTTCTTTTTTTCATTATGGCGACGATTTACGATATGCACGATGTGGAAATAAAAGTGTGCCATGCTAACATGGCTTTGGAAATGTTGTTACGTTTGTTCTGTCTTCGTCTCGTTAGTTTAGTCTTTTAGTGTTAAAGGTCGCGTTGGGCGTGTGTGTTGGTTTATTGTTTTCTTTTTCTGGTTCTTTAGATCAATATTATAGGGTAAGGCAGTGTTCTTGTTTTGGTTCAGTAATGTACGCTAGTTTTGTTTTTTATTTTCGCCATTGCCTCCCTCTTTGCTTGCACATCTTTACGTTTCGAAGACCGTTGTCACTTTGCTTTGTATTCGTGTGCTTATTCACTTGCACTCACTCCTGATGAATCGTATTAGCATTTTGAAATTTTTTTCGCGCTTTTGTGACATTAATGTACCAGTACGTTCGTCGTCGCTATATTTGGCTTATTGTTACATATTAGGTGGTGTGCGGTAGTAATTTTTTGCTTGAAGGATGTGTACTAATTAATTATTTCTTTGATATGAGTTGAAGCCTGGGATCTGTAAACTGTGCGGCTCCGCGAAGACGATGGACGATGCCATCGATTGGTTGTCTCGAGGCCAATCGTGGCCAAGCTTCTAAATTATTTCGATACATGCGTTAGCTACTTTGGCGTACCAATTTATTATACATCGGAACGTCGTTGCCCCTGCGCCTAGATCTTGTCTTGTACACAAGCAGAGCCGTGCGTCGTACAGTGTCCGGCTACGTCTGCAGGACGCCGTGTGTTTTGGTCGCAGCGCAGCTTGAGCGCTGGTCTGGAACCAGCAAAGACGCTTGACGTCGTTGCGCAGGATCGCCCGCAGGCTGCGAGCTAATCACCAGCCATGGGTAGATCACAGTTTTGGCCGGAACTGCACAGAAACTAGTCGTGTACCGGCCCGCCGGCTTTGCCTAATTCGGACCTTGTTGACAACGGGTGTTCGCAGGACTATCTTAAGTTAGTTAGTTATCTTAAGTTGATTATCTAATTGCCGACTTATCTTGCTAAGCCGAATCGAACGGTGTCACCAGCCCAAGCTAAAAGCTATTGTCTACGATATAGCCGAGTACATTACATCCTTGGTTGTGCTTTGGGGAACAGTCGGCTTTCGAAGTGGTACCCGTTCAAGTCAGCGAGGGCACGGAAAAGGGACTTGTGCGACGTTTGCGCATCCCGTAGACGATCTTGTGTGTAGCGCTTGACGCCACTATCGAGACTTGCCCGGTATGACAATCTTTCGGAGAGGACGATCTGGACTGTATATGCCTTGATGTGAAGATGTTAGACGTGTATTCTGGGAGTTGACCGACCAAAACAAAATGTCCCCGATAGATAGATAAATTAATGACCCAATGGATTCATAAATTAAGTAAGTAAAGTGGCGAAGAATGCTCCTGCAGCCCATATTATTGCCAAGGACATTATTACTTACCGGAAGCCCTAACCCGATGCGTCAAGGATTCCCCCAGCTTCTGGCTATACCCTAACCCGATGATTTAGAGATCGAATCACTAATGAGTATCTCATTTCCCAGACTGGGAACATTCACTCTTGAAGCCTCCAATTTCTTGCTAGCTTTTCTGAGAATTTTGTCTGGTAGCCCAAGATGGATCATTCTGATATTGAGCCCGTAAAAAAATTCGATTGCGCAATCTTGGGAATAAGTTTACAAGTCAGGTCTTGAAGCTGCTCGCTTCAATTAGTTCTCGTACATATTATAAAAACTGTGCCATTGATTGGGGTACAGTAGCTTTATGTTGGGTACTGGCGACTGCGGAGCGAATACAGAACTGGAAAGCTCGATCCTGAGTAGGCACTAAGATCGAGCATTTTCCCTTTGATGCTTATGGCAGTGGACAGATCCACCGCCGGCGTGGCCCCGATCAATTGACCTTTCAAAAGCCGTACATTTGGATCTTGTGGTACGGAATTTTGACTATTGGCGTTATCAATCTGAAACGCTGTAGCCCGCGGCGATGCATGCAACTGGCCTCGCAAGTGTACGCAAGAAAGTTTCTTCATGCTATCTTCTGATACAACTAAGTAAATTACGAATTAGTTCGACGAAACTAAAGCGTGCATATTTAATAAGAGACAAACTTATCTTTAGTCACGATACCTGCTGTCATTGTTTATGATCAATGCGAAAGCATTTACGACCGATCGAGTAATTTTGGTAACGCGATCCCTCCAGAGTCACGCGGACTCTCGCTGCAACGCAATTCTAAAATTACCTATATCGTCCTGCTGATACCGCCAGTACACCACTTATGTCGCTACTATTAGTTCGAGATAGACTGACGGTAATGCATGGAGATAGGCAGAGAAAGAGGGAAAGTAGTCTTGCAATCAATAACATTGCCCGTTGCCGGCTCTCATAGCCGACACGTGGGTGATGTCATCTACCCGATAGTTACCGTGAGACTCGCCTGGTTTTTGCATGCGGGTAACGGTGGCGGCTAGGGGCGGGTAATATGTCACGGACAGAGGCTGTCAAGGCACGTCAAACCCATGTCATCTCGTTATCGTTGCACGCAGTGCGTTGGGATATGAAGAATAGTGCTTCTTAAGATCGCGACATATGAGAAATCAATCAGGTTCGTTAGCAATTGATCGAGAAGGGAGGAAGGTTGCGTGGGATTAAGTCGACCTATTAGCACATTTGCAGATAGCAAAACTTAATCTAAGCGAAGGTTTTGCGCTGATTCCATTATCCCAGAACACCCCCAGCATTTAATTTCAAGCATTTCTCTGAGAAGTAGAACGCACACACTCCACATTATAGACACAGCTTGCATGAATGAGGCAGCTGCTGCCGACGGAAAGATGCTGGTGGCTAAATGGTAGCGAGAGCACTGTCCGACTGCCGATAATTTGGCGCGTCTTCAGTTTCAGGGGGGAACCCGCCTTATATTGAAATTTTAGCGCTCGCCCGCCGATTTTGCCACACGCGAGTTATCGCAAGCCCCAAGGCTCCATGACGTTTGCCCCTCGGGTTTATAATACGCCATTGTAGCTGGGGGACGTATGAGCCACCGTGTCATGATATATGTTGCAGCCTCCGAGTGGACAGCAGATAAGGCAAGGAAGGAATCGAGCCCACGAGCAACCGTAAGATGGGCCAAAGCGGTGAACCGCCACAAAGCCAGCTAAGCTGCCTGGGCAAAAGGTTCACGCCATCGGAAGCGGAGAAACAGTGGGCCCCTACCGGCGCCCCGCCCGTACCTCTTGGGCTCTCTAACCCCGCCCGCCGGCGTGTTAAATATTTTATTGATGTATGCTAGCGGTAGGTTGAAGTAATTACTAACTAGTTGGTGTCAGAAGCCCGGGGGAACGATTGGTGCGGTTGTTGGGCGAGCCTTTAGCTGTACGTTCGTAGCCAAGACAAGTATCAGCCGTTGGAAACGACTCATCAATACTAGCAGTGCATTGCCCGAGATAGCAAAGCGCTTATTAAAAACGCGCCTAAGGCAGTGGGCTGATATCTCAGTTACGCATTTGGTATCGCAACCCTAGTCTCGGTGATCTCGACTCACGGCGAGCAACGAACTTCGAACGCCCGCCCTAGCTGAACGACCGACTAATCCTCACGCATGATCAAATCGATCGGTCGGCATGTCCCTCCACTTTCAGTCGACAACTTTCTCGTTGCTCTCTTCTCTCTTTCTCCAAGTTCCTCTCTAGATTGCTACATCCGGGCAAGATAGGCTGACGCGCGACACGGACAATGTCGTCGCTTGCAACTTCGCCATTCCCACCTTCGGGCCTCCGACTGACTCCGTCGACAGACACACAGGCAAAATCCGCTCCTCCGCAGGCGTTCCACCTGCGACTGTCCGAACGTGCGCTCGCCGACCTTATCGCCTCGTCCGACAAGGACCCATCGTCAGTCTCGCTGGTATTGGGCAAGAACATGGTACGCTTTCTGTGGTACTTCTAACGCGACCGTCGGGATCGGGCTTTGGATTGGCACGTATTCTGTGGGCGGCTCGCGTGAGCATGAATAAAAATGGCTGACATAGACTGCCACCGTATCCAGGGCATCAGGATCGGCAAGTCGACTTTCTATTCGATATCTGCGATTGAGGAGCCATCGCTCGTGGACGTGTACTCGGTTGGAGCAGGTGGTCCGACCAAGACGCTGACCAGTGCCCCGCTCAAGTATCTTGGTCGGGTATCCCACAAGCTGACAGTTGAGAACCACGAGCTCGACGTTTCGTCCTCGAAGCTCAAGTCCCAGAACGAAGCTGCCTTGCGGGAGAAGGAGTCGTTACGGTAAGTACTGTTATCTACGATGCAGGACGAAGACAAAGCTAACTTGATTAGAACGACGCTGCTGGAGCCAAAATCGCGTGGTCGGTCTCAGTACTCAACCCCTTCACCGCGACTGGCGCCTTCGTCGCCGCATTTGACTGGGCTCGCGAAGCCGCGGCCGGCGCTGGCGCCGTCGTCGCCGAAGCCAGGGAATGTCATGCGGTCGCTGCCGATGCGCATGCTGCATCTACTCGCTGTCGAAGAGCCTGCGCCAGCGGCTCGGCTCGCTGACCGGACAAAGTCGTCAGTTGACGACATTCGCGCAATACTTGCCCAGTACGCAAGGGCTTTAGTCGACAGCAGAGGCGAGGAAAAGTTCGAACTAACAGACGCCGCATACAAGGAGCTGCATGTGTGGGAATGGCGTGGGTATTACCCATCAGATCGGGATAAAGTGATTGTGAAAGCAACCGCGGCGTTTGAAAGACTGGGACTGCCGAAGGATGATCCGGCGTGGAAGATGCTGATCGAGCCCAGATTACGAAATGCCGCTCCAGCCGAGGACGCGAATTCGTTGCAGCCAGGCCAGGCGGATCTAATTGTGCCAGCATTAAGGTTGGATGATGGGCCTGTTCCTACTGCTGCACCGAAAGAAGTGCCGCCCGTTGCTGTACCTGGACAGTCTTCGACGACGGCAGTTAAACGGGTGGGCGGCGCCATCTTGAAGACGAAGCAGGTTGCAAAGAAAGCCAAGCTCGCGGACGACAAGGAGAAGGAAACCGCAAAGACCGAGAAAGACAAGAAATTCACAAGCGGTAATAGTTCTCCAGTGCGGCGTTCGGCAGGCACAAAATTGCATGGCTCCAACAAGTCGACTGACAAGTCGACTGCTGTGGCCGCGACCAAAAAGGAAACTACTGACAAGTCGACTGCTGTGGCCACGACCAATAAGGACACTACACTCAAGGTAAAGAAAGTGAAACGCCCAATTACTCCACAACTACCGATCAAGCCGCCGAGTCCGATGCCATTGGCTGCGAATTCGAGTGCAACGAAATCGGGATCAAAACCGACTGTGGAGGGTGTTGATGCGCCTTCGTCAGATAGAGTCACTCCGAGGGCGAGGACGTCGTCGTTGCCAGCGAACTCGAAGGAAGAGCGTGCGGGCCAACGCAAGTCCGATCCAGCACCAGCGGAGCAGTCTCGGCAACGGTCGCGGTCAGCAAGCTCGAGTTCGCCAGGGACAAAGTCTCCACCGAAGCCGTCGCCACTGGGTGCTAGCCCGCCAATCACCGCCGCGGATCTGGAGGAGGAAGAGGAGCGGGGGCGGGAAAGCCGTGCGCGTCGGCAGCGCGAGTTTGAGGAGCAACGGCGGAAAGAAGAAACGAACGAGTACGAGGAGTCAGAACTTCGGCGGATGGCGGCCATGTTTAAGCAGTCATATGACGAGTACCGGCGACTGTATCAGGACGTGCGGCAGTACGAAATTAGCAAGGCGGGCAGCAAGAACGGCAAGATGGTCAAGAAGAGTAGCATTACGACCGAGATGACGTACCAGAGCAAGCGAGAGCGGTTGCTGACTTTGCATCAAAAGCTGGAGTCGTGGAAGTCTACGCTGTGGCGGGCGGCGCCGCGATTTGCATCTGCGTAGACTAGTGTATTTCTGGTTGCGAGTGATTTCTGGGAGGCCGAAAAGCATACGAGATTGGTTATATCAGTTTCAAGGAGTTAATAGTTTTGATTGGTTACCACCTTAGCAAATTGGGTTTTTGGTTGAGATTAATATTATTTAGTTGGGTTGGATATTTTTTGGTGCCTAATCTGTCAGGCCATCTTGGATGAATGCGGGATGCTTACAAGGTAGCAAGGCTAGCAGTTCGCGTACTTTCGGAAACGGATTAGCTCTAGCGTACAAGACGGCAGTTTTGCATGATTTTTTCAAGAGAATTTAATGAAACACATTTGGCATGTCTAGTCTAGTCCATTTTAAATGGGTTTGTGTGGAGTCTTGGTGGTGCGAGGTGGGGCCGGTACATTCCGCACGAGGGAAGGCGGCAGCCGGGCAATATCCGACTAAGCGAGCAGAGGAATGTCCAAAACAGTAGCTGATGGGAGCACACGGGGTGGCCAAACTAAAACCAGCTCCCTGCTAGACCGTCATAATAGAGTTACGGCGCCTCAGATTGAGGCGTAAGCGGATCGACACCACCACCGATCGACAGTCAGACAGACACACAGACCGACTAGCAAGTATGCGCCGCCGCCGCGGGCGCCGAGCCAATTACTCAAGACCGGGCCAGGCGTCGCAAAAGAAATCTGGCGATTCTGACATATTTTAGCGAGACACAATTTGAGACAATTCTTATCAAGCGCGTGGCCGGAAGCTTCCCGACCTAATGGATGTGTGAGAAACGTGGGCTTCTGATAGGTCGCATAAGCTAAGATCGATCAGGTCGTGTTTGAGGCGAATGAAACGACAGCGTCGGGCCCGGCGCACTTGCGCATTAATAATATGTTAATTGATGATGATCTACCCACTCACCTCGGCGGTTGTGTACCGCGTGGTTGGTTTGGCTGATAATGGCACAATCGAGCAAGCACGGGAACACTGCACAAGTATCATTCAGGCCAATGCGAAAATGGCCTATGTGGCCAATTGTGGGCTCGAGTACAATGCACAGGTGGGAATGCGCTTTGTGCACAGCAAATTGTTGGGTCGGGCGGGCGTCGCGACTGAGACAAGTGCGGCCAAAATAAGGTTTCTATATTGGTTGACGCTAAGCATACATTTGGCGAGCGAGCACCGACCTGGATCAAAAAGTGTCTGGGACTTTGCTCGAGACACGAACCTCGAAGGAATTGATCCGGGGATATCTCGACTCTATCGGGAGTCCAGCAAAGCCGTAATCATCGGACGATCAAGAAACACTCAGGCGTGCTTCCGCCAACTTGCTGCACAGTTTTCTGAGCGACGGGCCGGCACGACCGGCTTACCCACCACGTGGATCGCGATCGACATCATAGAGGCATGCTTGCAGCCAATTAATTAATCGCTCGCCTACTTTTTCGGAAGGACGCTAGAGTAGCCCCCGCGGCACATTTACTACTAATATGGCGCAAGTCATATTTTAGGAGGCATTTGCGGTGGGGTTGGGACCAGTTTACCGGGACGATCCGTCGCAGAATTACATGGGCCTGTGCTGAAACCATTCCGGAATCGGTTTAGCGCATGACGGGCCAGTAAACGCTAACCTGGAGGCGGCGTAACCAACACGCGGACGGCCGGCGCGCTGGTCGGCGTGTAACACACGGACGCCAACACTCGTCGTCGCCGCCTACGCAGCGAATCGCACCTCACGTGACCAGCCTACTTAGTAAATCGGCTGGCAAATTGTTTTTGTGGCCTACGCCCCGCAACCCAGCGAGCACCGCAAACGTGGCACACCACCTTTTACCATCCTCCCATCGCCACCCTTCCTCCATCCTGTCATCATCCCCCTTCAGCACCCGTACTTCTCTGTCGTCTGTATCTGCTCTTTCTCTCCCGGCGTCCCAATGGACCCGCTAATGGACCAGGTTGAAGCCTCCGAGAGGGCGTTCGCGTCGCCGGTCTTCTATCTCGACACCGATGACGCAGACTACTTCGCGTTCCACGACCTCGACCTGGACAGCTCCGCGAGCCAGTCGGTGAACGGCGCAAGTTCGGCCGAAGTTGTTGATCCTTTCGATGAGATGATGGTCGACGGCGATGCGCCTGTTTCAATGACGGAGCAGCACTTTCTTCAGCCGTCCCTGATTGTGTCTGAGCGATCGACCGACACTGCCTCGCCCACGTCGTCCAATACGACGCCAGTTCTTACTCACGATGAGGACGACATCGAAGACGAGGACGTCGACGACCGCTATATGGCCGAGCACTTTGATTTCGATTCTGCTACCACTTCGCACCGTCGCTTGCGTAGCCATCGCGAAGGACTGACTGCCAATCGTGCCGCCAACGCTGCCAGCACTGGTATTACCATCCGGTCAAGCGATTCGGACTCGTCGTTATCGTCTGTTAAGCGTGACACATTCTCATATCCGCCCTCCCCCAAGTCGCTTTCCTCGCAACATTCTACGCCGTTTTCGGTCAAGTCGGCGTCGTCCCAAGTTGCAGCGGCGGCCCCGTCCAAGCTGGTTCACACCACGAGTCACAAGCAACAGCAGATGCGTAATGGGCTCCCGCTTTCAGTTCGCGATATTACTCCACCCCACCATTCGCCAGGTCATCTTCCGTCTCCTACATGCCAAACAAACGGAGTCATTGACGAGCAGGTGTATACGAGGCCTCAGGACTGGGTACCGCCGCCTATGATGCCCGAATTTGATCCGCTTGACTGGATTCGCGACGAATCTCCGTTCCAGTTATCTGTGTCGACCGATACGCTCAAATCTCGCGTCGAGACCCAGATCAAGGCGCTGCTAACGTTCAGGCCAGCGCCGTCGCAGTTGTACATGCATCTTCCGGCGACGACGATCGCCAAGCCAAGACAGCAATTGCGGAAAATATTTGCTTCTGATCCCAAGACTTTGGAATTGGATGCGATTGTCGTTTGCGACCACAACCGGTACAAGTATATCAATGTCTGTCCCGGATGCATGAATCGCGAACGGAAACGGGCGTCGCGGAAGAAGTTGCCCTCTGTGGATGACACGCATTGGTTGGAGAGTCAAGATAATCGAGGAATTATGTTTAACTGTGCAGAGCTCATGGAGATTTCTGATCCCAGCACGCCGAGCACAGTCGCTGATACGTTCTCTCAGGATGGTAATGGCGATATTAAGCATGTAGAAATTCCGATGAGAATTCCATGTTATTGCAGACATCATTCGGAGAAGACTGGATTCAGGTACGCTAAATGTTGATTTACTCGTTGATAGATCGTCGGACTGACAATTCAATTCTTGTAGGGTGTATTTTGTTATCAAAGACCACTCTGGAAATGTGGTTGCGCGCACGTTCACAGAGCCCATCATGATCACGGATGATCACAAGACGACCAATGCGAATGCTAGACGCAAGACTGCTGCTGGCGCGACCTCCACAACGCAGCCGGCGTCGTCGGCAAACGTCAGCGATAATTCGTCCGAATCACCAACGAACGAGTACGGCTTTTCGGAAATGGCAAACCCGCGCAAGAGAAAGATGTCGCCGTCTCTCGGGCGCACCCAGTCGGAAAGTGTCCTCCCTACTACTGCAGGTCCGCAGCAACTGCAGACCCTGCAGCAGTCACAACCCCAGCGCGGTCTCTCCAACGGCATTCCGGCGCGACCGCGACAACAGTCGGCGACGTCAATAAATACTGGGAGTCAGCCGGAACCATATTATCGAGCGTATGACGAGAGCAACTTCAACACGCGGTCGCACAGTGTCGAGAGCTTTGGGTTCCCAGCGTACAGCAGCAGCAATCCATTGCAGGTGCATCAGCAGCTGCAGTCCCAGACACAGCAGTTGACAGGGTTGTCGCCTCTGTCGCATGCCAGTCCTGTATTGTCGAATGCTAGTACGCCGGAATCCAATGTGTCTTCTACGCTTTCTCGACGGGCGTCCAAGTTTTCTACTACTTCTGCTTCCGCAGTGCCACCGGTCCAGTCACCTAGGGAACGTACCAGCAACGCGGGAATTGAGTGTCCTGCTCTACAGCGATTGATTCCTACTGAGGGCCCGATTCGTGGTGGTATTGAAGTTACTCTACTTGGTACGTCGTTCCACCAGGGTTTGACCGTTATGTTCGGCGATCAACCGGCGGTCAAGACGCATATTTGGAACGAGAGCACAATCGTTGCCATTCTTCCTCCGGCTGCTACTCCAGGGCCTGTGGTTGTTCGTCTGCGAAGCATTTCTGAAATTAGCAGCGACAACTTGAAGTTGTTCACTTATATCGATGACACCGATCGACAGTTGATGGAGCTTGCTCTTCAAGTTATTGGCTTGAAAATGACTGGCCGTCTGGAAGATGCGAGACAAATTGCCATGCGTATTGTGAGCCAGACTGGAAGCGGTGGGGATAATGGTTCAGGAGGTCAGAGCAATATCATGGCGGCGACCACAGCTAGTGGGTCAAACGGGCTTGAGAAGACGCTATTGAAGTGCTTGGATCTGGTTGACTATAACGAGTCTCCGCATAAGGTCCAGTGGCAGCTACATAACAGTGCTGGACAGACCATGCTACATCTTGCTGCCGTACTTGGATTCCAGAGATTGGTTGCTGCGCTACTTGCGCGGGGAGCGTCGTACCGACTGAAGGATCATTCGGGATATACGCCGCTTCATTTTGCTGCAATGCGAGGTCACCGCGAAATTGTTTTGCGACTGCTAAACAGCGGTGCTGATCCTCTGGCGCGCTCGGTGCTGGGACACACTGTCATCGATCTCTCATGCAACGATGAGATTTCGGCTCTGTTGACGAGCTTCATTACGGAGCCCATGGACTATGGAGTTAACTCACGACAGTATTCTGAGAGCCGCATCTCATCTAGGCAGAACAGCTACAGCCGTCAGAACCCAGAGTTTCCCGACTGGCCGTCGTCTTCCGGGCCTTCGTCGCCTGCTGGTTCAACTTCCGACGAACTTGAGTACGCTGACTCATTGGGAGATGACGATACTCCTCTAGATATCGGACGCTCTAATGAAGATCAAGACGACGCACCCCTGTCCATGGAAGGTCTGCGCCGAGCACGTGTGGGAATGAACATTCCTACTGCAGACTCGAAGAAGACTGAAAAGAAGTCAAGGCCGTGGTCACGCAAGAAATTGTTCGGCAGATCCTCGCAGAAGTCGGCGTCTGATGTTCTAGATACCAACGGGGCTAGCAAGCAGAAACAGCTTCAGCTTCGACTAGCAGAGTATCTCGCGTCGCTGCATGAACAGACACTCAATCGGATGCATCCGAATTGGCATGCTGCGAATCATTTCATGCATGACGCTTTTACGTCGTTTTCGTCGTTTAAGCCCGCACTCGCAAATATCGCGAATCAGCAAAGCCGGCGTGCGAACGAGATCATGCAGTCCGCGTTTGAAAATTCGTGGTTTGGTGACTATTTCTCGTCGACAGGGGCAAGTGGAGGCAAGAATGACAATGGCGCACCGCCGAGCTACGACGAGATTTATCCCGATACTAATGCGTCATCGTCGTTTGCGCATCCGTCTGCATCTTCGGACGCGAAGGATGGCGCAGTTCGATCAGCCACGTGGCAAGACGAGGAGTCGAAATTGCGGGAACAGGAAATTTTGTTGAAGTTTTGGCAGAATAAGAAGAAGAAACAGATGAGAAACGATTTGATGTTGTTTGCGTTCTGGGTAAGTTTATTATTCGACAGGTGTTGGTTTTGACCGAGCTAACAGTCATTTGCAGCTCCCAGTTTTGTGTGTCATACTGGCATGGGGAGCGATGAGTTTTTTTGGAATTCAGGTTCTTGATTATATCCCGATCCCACAGAAGCTTGTCGAATTCATTGCTGATCGGCAGAAGTTTGCAGTCGCCAGTGCGGGTCAGGTATTACAGCCAGGGGTGGATACACTAGGCACGCAGCATCGGATTGTGCCAGTTGCATAAACGATGCCAGCAATATTGTTGTTAAAGAGAAACAAGAGTATTATTTTGGTTTCCGTAGGGTTTATATACGTGGGTTTAGTTAAGTGCGAGGTTAATGTCACGGTCGTCTTGGGTATCTTGAAGTTTATGTTGTAAGGATGTGTAAAGCATGGATTATATAGGTTCGTGCGCTGTTTTGCTAATAATTGGGAATTTTTATGCGATTTGCTGTATTTATTCGGAGTTTGTTTTTCTTGTCGCTCGTTGCTAAGTATGTTTTTGTGCTATACGCAATGTGTACGAGGTGTATTTTGATTGATCTGATACAGTTGTTAAAATTTTATGTCTGATATAGTTAGCATCTATGTTTTGTATTCAATTGATCATCAGCTATCTTGATATTTACGGCCGGATTGGGTGGGACGGTTTCGGTACGCAACCTGGCCTCCACATAAGTAGAGATGGGAACACTTTGAGTGCACTCCACTTGGAACCCCAAGTCAAGTCACGCGCAACTCATAATCGAAGTTCACTTGGTCTGAATCCCAAGTGAAGTCAAGTGAAGGCCAAAGCTGGCTTGACTTGAATTTCGAGTGAAAATGTCAGCGAACCCAAGTTCCAATTTACGATATATTTTTGCTGTCTACGCTTATACAGACCACTTCTTAATTATATTCCTCCACCATCACAGCAACCCTCATTCTGTTCCTCCAAGCGCGGACCACCCCAGCTCTTCAAACACATCGATGCTTTAATTGGTTTATCACCAAGATTACCGCTAACCGAGAAGACTCTCTCGGAAGGTACAGACTTCGCTGGAATTGCCAAGAAGTCTCGTGCCATTCGTGCTATCCTCGGACATTGGTGCCCTTTACTGGCCAAACCAATCCAGAGGGTTCGTGTCAAATATTTCTGTAGTCTGAACCATCGATTCTGCAGACGCCTGCAGCACCTGTTATACGTACAGTGATCCACGGGCGGCGTTGTGCGGGTTCGGGCTACATTTCTGACCCATATGGCGCCTCAGGTTTCTAACCGATGATAACTGAGCCTTACATTTAGGACAAACATATTTGTTAGCGTCCGAGACAGTTAATGGAAGCGACACTCCACCGAAAGTAAATGTTTCTGCTGTGCGATGTCTGCTCGAAGAATTCTTGTTAAGCTTTTACTTTCGTATCGAATGGTGCGTGATTGCATTGAAATTTATTAATCTCAAAAGACATCGTTAGTTATTGATAGGCCGTGTGCGTCAAGGCTTGGCTATGTTCCCCAGCGTTGTCATCGCCGCCCCTGACTATCATTGTGTTAGGCTACCAGAATAAGCCCGCAGCGCTCTGGCGATTACCTGAAGGAGAACAATCATTTTATTACTCCCCGTACAGGCACTTGAAGAGTGAGCACTATTTATAACCCAGCTGTGAGTTAACGAAAAATATGCCTGATTTTTTAGGACTTTTCTATGTCACGCGCGAATATATTTTGTTAACCAGACTGTGGGTCAGGTACGACGGTTTCCCACACAATATTGTCGTACCTCCCAAGTAACAGATCACCGAGCGGCCAGAGTATGGACGAAATAAGGTCGCCCCGCACCGCACCCGTCAAGCCGCACTTTGGTCTTAACCATCGATCGCCTTAATGCGCATCCTCAGCCATCTAACCACCGCAAACTCCCCAAGCGGCAGTTCCAGAGGTTTTCTCATTCGTAAAAGTGTCGCAAGCATGACGTACGACGAACTCCATCGAGTCTCTGTATCGAGCTTCAACGTAACGTGCCCTATGAGTCCACCATGTTATCCTCGTTGTCTTTAACGCTCAACATTGACTCTTCAGCAATACGCTGGGAAAATTTCGGTGAATTCTTTGCAGGGACGACCAAATCTCAAAAATGTAGGGCGCACCGTAAGGGCTGAAAGGCAGAGTTCGCGTATTCCTTTTCGAGGATCACCTTCACAGATTTCAATCCCTGTACTGTAGGTTCGTCATTGTCAGACACAAAAGCAAGAATCGTCTCCATGATCAGTTCTTGATGCCGCTGCCACGAATGAGGGTACGGAAAGTATCTGAAACTCAAGAGATAGCCGTGTAATTCCAATCTGAGTCAATATAATGAATCGTGATGCTCGCATATGACAGATTCGCTTTTGAAGTCCATACATCATAGGTCAGGCTCACTTTGGAATCAAGTGAGTCCAATTGACTTTTCATGTCCTGTAACCTCTAAGAATAGGTGGAAATAATTCTTCTAATGACGGTCTTGCGGCAAGGAAGAACATACTTCGGGTTGATTCCGTTGACAGAAGATTTGAAAGACGCCACTTGAACGACAAACATTGGAATCTGTGTATATTTAGCACATGCTTCGGCATTAAGGACGCGAATAATTGTAGGGAGACGAACCTGATCATCAACGATCCACTTCGTCGTCCTGACTTTCGTAGACAGCTGAAGTTCAAAGAGCTCTCTCTGAAGAAATATTTCGGCGATTCCCTAAATGAAGCAAGTAGTGGCATGAGCCCAGAGTACGGTTGTACTGGTCTTAGAGCTGTAATCCCCCTCATATTGCCAGCTATGAACTTCGAGACACACTTTCTCTCCTTAATGTTACGGCATACCCTTCCCCCGTATGGAGTCGTTTCATAGTAAATGTGAGATCTGCGGTGGTCCTCTTGCCAGTTGAATCCAAGTCAGAATCAGTGCTTGTACCCGGAATCGTATGTACTCAACGCGTTCATTCTGAGTGTTGGCTTGAGAATTTATTCAATTGAGTATACTATGAGCGGAATCGCGAGTAAAATGCTGTCCGACGACTGTAGAAAAGGATATCGTGTACAGTGAGGTTGTCGACTACAGCTGCTCTCATCAATTTTTTTTATTTACGGGACATAACGCGTCGCCTGCGCGGGAACGCAATGTGCCGTATTCTACGCTGTAAGTGATGCTAACGATGAGTTGCCGGCTGCGCCCAATGCATGCAAGAAAGGTTTAGTATAAACTTGCACTTGCTCATCACTCGAAGTGACGTATTGCAGTGAAAGCAAAAGGCTAATCGAGTGCACTCGAGTCGACTCGCTCAGAATCCGAAGTGGAGTCAAGTTGGTCTGACCAGGGCACGAGTAAAGTGGAGTTTGGGCAGACTTTGAGTGCACTTGAATGAACTCACACTCTAAAGTTCGTCCGTCAGAGCGCCTGCTGTTTTGACGCGCAGCGATCCCTGTGGCAAAACAAGTTGTGACGGGCGACGGCGAGCCGCAAGGCAGCGCGAATGGGTTATTATGACCACCGGAGTCTCTGTGTCGCCCCGCCACGCTCACATATTGGCCGGCTTTACGAGTCTCGTCAAGCACTTTTTGGCGTTTACAAAACGAAAGAAAAGTTGTATTGGTTCTGCCCAGTGCGAACATTTGCCAATATAAAGTCTGACCCCGGTCGAGTCAGGATTATTCACAAATCTGCAACAACAATGTCAATCGCACCGCGCCCGCACTACACAAACAAAACGATCTGGACAACGCAGCGGGACTTGTTTGTCCTGGACGAGCTCATCAAGGTCGGCAACCAAGGACTGCGCAATGATACCGGGTTCACGAAGGAAGGATGGCGACTTGTTACGAATGCGTTTAATGATCGATTTTTAACCAACCTTGAAAAGTCGCATATCAAGAATCACATTCAAATTGTAGGCTGTCTTTGGTTGGTCGGTCATAATTTTTGCGAACCCAGCGCGGCTAATGAGATGCAGATGAAACGGACGTATGAGGCTTGGATGCGGCTTAAGGTATACGACGGCTTTCGGTGGAATGCAGAGACGAGCTTGTTCGAAGCGAGCGATGATGTATGGGACCGGTTTATTCAACAAAATCCCCACGGCCGGCACTTCAAAACGCGCTCGTTCTTCTACGAGGATAGAATGCGCGAAGTGTTTCCAAAGTACGGAGAACTCGAAGCTGAGCGGCAGCAGCCGCCGCACCAGTCGACGCAAGGACCGAGCCAAGGCATAGTATCACCGCCGATGGCACAGCATGCTGACGTCGTGATGAATCCCGGCGCCGGGACCGCCAGGCTGCAGTCCCCGTCGGAGGTGTCTGCGCAAATGGCATCGCACATTACGAGTGCGAATCTGTTCGAGGCGAGTCCGGAGGCGGCGGGAATGCATTCTGGTGCAGGTGGGTACGGCACTGCGCACCCTGCACGAAATGGTATGCTGCAGGCAACGCAGACATCGTTGCAGTCGCCTTCGCGCACGGCGTACCTTGACCAGTCGGGCGTGGCGAATGTCCGACAGACACCGCAGTCATCACGGAGCGCGCCGCCGGCGAAGAGGGCACGGACGGATGGTGCGAGTGCTGTGCCGTCCAATCTGACGCCAGCAGGACGACCGACCAATGTGAATGTGCCGGGCGGACTCATGATCGACGCTGAGGCACTAGGTGTGGCAGTGAAAATCGTGACAGAGTCGATTAAACAGGTATTTGAGTCGACAGCATCCGCCAGTTCGATAAGTAATGCCGGCAGGGGCCTGAGTCCGGCGGCAGGACAGCCGGGCTCGCCAACTCTTATTGGATCCAACACGAGCGACGCCAACGTGCGGTTTCAGAGCGCCGTCAAGCTGCTTTCGCGCATGCGGCTGGACCTGCGGTGGACGAAAGAACAGTACAAGCATGCGTTGGCCGTATTGCGGCAGTTGGATGAGAGTGGCGTTATTTTGTTGCTGGAAATGGATGAGGATACGCGCGAGGACTTTGTGCTGAGTGAGTTTTGAGCAAGACAAAACGTACGCTCTTGGTTTAAATATATTTTTAGGGTTGGAATTCGCGAATCGGCGTTGTGCTGGTGAAGTGTATCTAGTTTGTGAAAGATATCAATTGTACTATTAGCCGAACTAGTTGGATGAATGCTGTTAATTAGTGACTGATCCCGAAATCGTAGAACCCCGGTTTGTCGGATCACTGCCATTGTTAATCTCACTTGCCAGGACAGATTTCTGCTTGGGGAGATCTACGCACGAGCTCAATAGAAAGCATGGCGCGACAATCTATTCGTAGTGGCGTGTTCAATTATCGTGCAGTCCAGGGTCTCATTTGGTTTGGTTTATTTCAACAGACTGCATGACTTGGAAGTAACTTGGCTCAGGTACCGAGCAAACCTATTCATAAAAGATTATCATCTATCGCGTTGTGATGACGTCACGGCCCCTGACAGACCGAGATCGGCGCGACCTGTGCGAGGTGCCGCGGAACTTCCGGATCGGTGAGTTATTTCGTAGCTTAAATCGGTCAGTAGTAAATAAAATGCGTCGGTGTAACCGTGTCGATTAATTTGATATTTATTAACAGGTAGTCCTCCGACGACTATCACTATGCGCACGTATTCGTGCAGCTGAGAAAGTAAGCGACGGCAAGTCATAATAATACTTCTAAGGTTAACTGATATCAATTACCGCAGTAATTGCTCATCCGATTGGCGTATTAAGTTCGACTAATCTGTGCGTTTCCGTGGACTTCGCTTTACGCCAATCGCATGATGCGACCGCGCCGCAGCCGCCTATGAGGGCTTAGTCTAGTATTGATTGCGCAAATGGTGTCCGCGTAGTATTCTAAAGCAGAGAAGAGGATGATGAATAACCGATCGTAATCATCGTATGCGGATGGAGATGTGAATTAAAATGATTTCGTTATGTATGGCAGTTTGGTTGGAGAAGCCCCTGGAAGCTCTGAGACCATTAAATTCCGCGCCCTTATTGAACATGACAGCATAATGGAACAGGATAAAATGTGGGAACGGAGTGTCAGACAGCAAGTCGGCGAATAATTAGAAATAATCGTGTGTGCGACAGATGAATTCAGCGAGGGGGTGGCGAAATAAACCAAACCAACGATGGTATGGATCGGTTTGAAGCAACAATCATCTCACCTGCTAGTGTTTATTCTCACCAATCCGCATTTGTGTGTGTTAATCGCAAGTGCTGGCGACCAATTGCTTTCCCATGTCCATCTTAGGCTGGAAGGAGCCGATTAAGGCGACCCGACGGATAGCCAAGAAGTAATGTGACAGTTTCTTCCAAATGAGCGGGTTGGCATGCGGACCTGGGTCGAGCTGGAGGCATGTGAATTGAGAGACCCTGGCTGGCGGCAGATATGATTGGCTCCCATCATGCCGAATTGCAAGGCAGTAGATCTGTCACCAGATTATGCTGGAATTTGATTGCCACTGTTAAGCTACCCAGGCCAAGCGAGCGGATCGGAAGAGTGGAGGGTAATTTATTGCTTGCGTGTGACGTCGGTGGCCGAGAGATGCTATTGGTTGTCTTGCAAACGTCTAGGTTGTAAAACATCAGCAGGAAAACTAGCACGAATGAGGCGAGCACTGAGTAGCTGTGAGTGGTGCTGCAGAACCTTCCGTATGTAGTTGTGATTTTGTGCCCAAGGTTGAAGTGAGCTGGCCCACGACGTGATCCCGGTTCGTTATCGATCACGGGCAGGTGAGCACACATATGGGTCTGCCGAGTAATTCACTTCAGCTAGGCGCAAGGTATTATTAAGTGTGGTGTGCCTCAATAATAAGGGTTCTAAATGTGTTTCTCACATACTCTACGCGAAAGTCGGTGACGTCAGTTTTACGATGTAGTTAGATCTTGGACACACTGTTGTCCTCGACGACAGGATGTGTGCGCGGCTAAGGCCCTTTTCCAAACACTTTTGTTAAGTGGTCACGTCGACAAAAGATTCAACCACGACAACCTCAGGCAACCGGCGTGTGTTGGCAATCGAACTGGGTTTAATTGTTTGACAGAAGTGAGTGTCCAGGTCGGGCCGGGAGTTTCCTCGAGAGCACCGGTGACTATATATAGCAGACTGACGTAGCCAGTCCAGTCCTCCATATATGTTGTTCGAAGTCTGGAGAAACCGTGATAACCTATTTTTGCACTCCATGATCTCTGTGCGCGCGCACAAGTGGGCACATCAGCCGACCACCCCGGCAAAGCAATCGAAGTGTGCGATACGATGCCCATGCAGCCGCCGTGTTTCAGCGGAATCGCCTGAAGATGAATTGTGCTGCTGTAGCAGTAACGGAGCTCTAGAGTCGGCAGGTATTCTCACTGGAAAAATCACGATTCAGACCACACCGTTTACTGTAGACATGGAGGACTGCTTCCAGAAGTGAGTTACTCCGAGTTAGCCCCACGACATGACTCCACTTCTCATTACCGGTCGAGCAAGGACGAACTAATAATAGGACACGCCCCCAAACCGAGAAATAATATGGCAGGCAACGGCCGACAAGTCTAATTGGCTCCAGACCCCGGCATCGACAAGCAACTTTTGGCACCGCTCTGATGGACCTCGACGACGACGTGTGAGCTGGCCAGCTGTGATCGAGACCATACGCGGGTGGTTGTGCCAATCCGTCACAACTGAACCGCCCGTTTTCCACTTGCAGATGAATGCTGCTCGGCAGTTTCCGGATCGGATATTATACAGTCTAAGTAATTGATCGATTCCATGGAGAGTAGGGGATTGGGTCACTTGGGCGACCTCGGGTCAGCGAGCCCCGGCCCGAGTCACACGCCAAGAGAGCTTGGACGCTCGCCAGCTGCCGATCGAAGCGACCGCCGCAGAGCTAGCACAAATACGGCTTAGCTCCAGGCACAAGCGCAACAGCTTGCTGACTTACGTCACAAAACACACGTGCCGAAAAACGCCAGAGCTGTGCCTTGTGCCTGAGCCTGAGCCTACGCCTGTTCCCCCATAACACTCACGCTGACGGCGGCTGGAAGTCAGCGTGCGGTGGTACGAGAAAGATTCGCCGCAGACCTGTCCGGACAAGCTTGGATTTCTCAGCCGTGCATTTGTGGGCGTGTATGGATCAAGGCGGAGCCCGGGTCATGTGTGTTGTGTGTGAGGGGTGCGACAGCGACAGTGAGCGGTGAGCGGTGGCCGAGGAGCTCCAGAGTGCCGTTTCCATTAGTATTCCTCTTCGGGCACTAGTGTCTCATCTAACTGAGCGGCTAGCGCACGCCGCGTCCATATCCGGCTACGGCCTCGCTTCTTCGGCCCATGCAAGATGCAGCCTGTACCGAAGCCTATACCTTGTCGTTCCCACACGCCCCATGAATAAATACTACGCTTGCATCGTCCTGTCCAACTTCTGTTAAAATCAAGCACACTGACTTTCTCCCGCAATGTACGCCAAAGTTGCCGCCTTGCTCGTCCCTGCCTTCGCGGCTCTGCCCTCTGTTCTCGCAGCGACGTGTGACTGGCCGTCTGCCTCGTTCTCCTTGACCGACGCAGAAGGCACTCTCGGCCAGATTCCGGATGGTCAGGTCCGCACTGGCTTCCTTGGCCAGATCTTTGACGGCCAGGTTCGCACTGGCAACGGCACCACCTGCTTGACTCTTGTCGGCTCCTCTAATGGCACTCTTAGTGTATGGGATTGATTGGATTGCGATGTCGCTCAATGCTAACTGCAGTGTCAAGGATATTTATGGCCGCCCTTGCTATGTCACCCCATACCACCAGTTTGAGTGTACCGCTGCCCTTCAACCCGATGCCAGCCCGTTTGGCTTCTGCGCTTCCGGGGGCCTCCTCACCTACTATGGCTCTACCACCTTCTACGCTTGCGACACTGGCGTTGATGACCAGAAGAACATCTATGTTAAGGACATCTCCTCCCCGGCTTGCACTGCTGTCAACCTAACCGTCGAGGCCGCGTACTGTGCTCCTTCTGGCACTTGCATGCCTACCACCGTCTATAAGACCGCGAGCGTATCTTTCACTGAGACTGTCGTCTCGACAGAGTCCGAAGTTGCCACTATGACGTCTCCTACCACTGTCTACGTCACCTCCGTCGCTTCTTCGTTCAAAACTGTCGTTGCCCCTACTACCATCTACGTCACCGATGTCGAGTCTAAGCTCTCTACCGTGGTTGCCGCTACCACTGTCTATGCGACCGAAACCGTCACTGGATCTTGTCCGACAGTCGTAAAGTCCGCCACTGTGACTGCCACCGAATTTGAGACTGCGACCGTTACAAAGGGTACCACAGTCACCGTCACTGCCGTTGGCTCGACCGTTGTCACTCCTACCACCGTCTTCGCGACCAAGACTGAGACTGAGACTGAGACCGAGACCGAGACCGCCTACAAGTCCGTCACCGTCTCTAAGCCTGTCACCGTCACCGTCACCGACACTGCTGTTGTGACCGAGACAGCCACCGTCGCTACTACAAAGGTCGTACCGACCACCGTCATTGTTGGTACCACCGAAGTCGTCCCTACCACCGTCGTCGTCCCGACAACCGCTACTGAGGTCGTTACTGAGACACCGGAGACCACGCCATCTCCTACGTCTTCGTCGTCGTCCTCGTCGTCTTCTTCGAGCACTGCCACGTCCTCCACCTGTGTTCCGTCCACATCGCTGTACCCTAACTTGATTATCCCCATCAACTCTAATAAGCCCGACACTGCTCTCGGAACTCAATACTGGGCCAACCTTACTAAGTCCGCGTCTGAGGAGCAGGATGTACTCCTCCAGTTCGATGTTAATATCAAGTATACTGGCTCTTGCGAACTCAAGTTTATGTTCCCAGACAACCCAATCACCTTCCCGTTCGTCCTCGAAGGTGACACGACCATTGAAATCTTCGCTCTTACCAGCCAGCTCACTGAGTCTGCTACCTGGAACGACTACCCATCCGTTGGCGAGTTGGTCGACACCGTTACCTTGACCCGTGGTCAAGACTCCTATGCTAAAGGTACAAAGTGTGCTGCTGGCAGCTACCAGGGCTATTTGCTCAAGTGCACGGGCGACTGTGTTGTTGAGTACTTCATTGACTACAATCCACCACCAGTCGGCACTGTTCTCCTCCCTTGCGAATAAGCGCTCACTCTGAGTCATCTTCGTCGTGGCGCAGATTGGCTCTCATTTTTGAAGGAAGAACATAAAAAATTTCCATTTGCATATCTATATTTCCGGTGACCGTTGATTTCATCGAAGATGTTCCTAATTATCCTAATCTGGAGGAAGAAGATTATAATTTGTTAAGTCTTTCATATTGGATTTTTCTCTAAGGTGTATTCAATCTATGGTATTCTTTCATAATTGATTTTCTCTAAGGTGTATTCAATCTATGGTATTTTAAAATTGTTGCGGGTTGGAATTCAGGCACATACTCAATTGATTTATTTATGGTTTTATTTATATGTATTAGTATTTACGATATTTGTGGATTAAATTGGTCTTACATTCTCGCCCTGCAAAGAACAAATACGTGCAAACACTAGTTAAGTAAACTTACACACACATGCCAGTTACCCATGTTTGTTCGGCGCACCGCAAAAGTAGGTACGTTTATATATGGAGGTAAACAAGCTAGTACTGGAAGATTTTAATCTTAGTAGCAATTATCATCAGGGCTGTAGGCGGATAGGCGGATTTGGCGGATACAGATGGCGGATAGAAATCTGCCAACCCTCAGAGAGGCGGATATCCGATCCGCCATTTTGGCGGATATGGCGGATATGGCGGATAATCCGTATATTCTTAATTAAATTGAAAAAAAGGTCAAAATCGGGTCACAGTTAGCCCTAACCCTCAACTTGCATAGTTCGACTAGTCCGACAAGAAGTTATTCTAGCACTTGTCGTACCGGCTCACACGTAGCGGGGATCACCGACCATATAAGTTGCGTCCGCTACAGCGAGTCCATTTAGAAAATTCAAATATCATGTTAGAGAACTTTGCGAAATTTTTGAGGAAATTAGATATATAATAACTATTAATGAATTTTGCAAATTTTTAAAGGCGGATGGCGGATGGCGGATTTGGCGGATATCCGCCAGATATCTGGCGGATCCGTATCCGCCATGCTGTCGAAAAGCGGATAAAAAGGCGGATACATATCCGCCAATTTCAAAAAGGCGGATGGCGGATGCGGATATGGGAAAATTTGGCGGATATCCGCATCCGCCACAGCCCTGATTATCATTGTATTCAATATCATCATAGCAATAATTATAGCTTAGTAAGCAGTTTACTTTTCCTCATTTTCCTCATATTCATCGTCATCGAATTTGCAGCTTCCGTGGGCTGCTTCTGTTTCTTCAGATTTGGCTTGCACGTGCCGGCAACGCGGGTTAGGGTAGTGCTTTGCGACTACCAGCCGCACCGCTGTTGAACGCGTCGCGTTGCTTGCCCTTGAATTCGTAGTGTCCTTATACCACCAAGCCAGCATACTTCACAAGCACATTGGCCAGCCATGGAGGAAGATAAGGAGTCAGCGACGGTTTCGCTGTTTCCATTCGATCTCATGGAGGCTACGGACTCGGGTGAACTGAATCAGCTCGACTCAGATTCAGTGGTTGGCTCTGTATCGCAATCATCTTCTGGTGTCTCTAAGCAGTTGACTACCTCTACAGAATCTGACGGTACCATTGGCATTGTGGTGCGTCAGGGCTTGCCTCCGGACAACTGGCAAGCGCAAGGGGAGTGGGATGCGGTCAGGAAAGATTCGCGGCTTGATTTGAGTGCCGACAACGAGGCAGGCCGCAATTCTCCCAAGGAGTCGCCGCCGCCAAGTGCATCGATAACTGCGACAAATGATATTAGCTTATCTGATCGACAATTACCTGATGAATCGACAGTTTCCAGGGAGTTTGTAACAAATCCCATTCAGTTTAGCAAGACTGTTGCTGCAACAAGCGACGGAGCAGCCGCAGCCGCACACAGTGAAGATAGCATGGAAATTAGGAAGCAGCTGGTTGATGGTGTTATAGAACTTCCTTCAGCAAACGACTGGCAGGCCCAGGTGACTCGAGATGCACCTGATTTTGATGTGCGGCCGGAAGATGAATTCGACGTCCTCCAAACCGACGTCGCATTTGATGACGCGCAAATCCTTGAAGACGATTTCTTCGAATTGGACTCAGCTCACCGGGACGACAACTTTGAGTCTCAACAGTCACTTTCCGATGCGCAGCGAGTTCCTTTGCATGATGGCTTCAGTCAGGCCGGCCCCTTACGATATCTACCACATTCGGCTTCTACAAACGCGTTCTATCGCAAGGCGAAAGGATCTAACGGAAAAGAAATCACTCTCCGCGCTCGATCCCGGTTTCTATTCAATACCTTGCGTGAAGGAAATTCAGGCGATAAATACAAACGTTCAAACTATGGAGTGGACATTGAGAAGATCATGATGAACATCGAAAAGGAAGATCGTGAAAAGCCGTTGCGGACGTTGCTGAAGGAGCCAGAGCACGTTGACGAATTACTGGACAACAATAGTGAATTATGGGTTGAGAAATGGAGAGCACGGAAGTGGATCGATCTCCTTGGTGATGAGGTACGACCAAGCCTTTTGAAATAATGTTGCTTGCTAATGGCACATAGCGGACCCACAGAACACTACTACGATGGTTGCAGCAGTGGTCTCACGCGGTGTTCAAAAAGCCGGTTCCTGTTGCGCCTCACAGGCGACGGTTTGGAGAATTCAATTCGAGCAACATGGTCCACACAGATCCATATCACCGACCCGAGAAGAAACTACTGCTGCTGCATGGCGCACCGGGACTTGGGAAGACGACTGTTGCACACGTGGCAGCAAGACAAGCAGGATACGACGTTCTTGAAATTAATGCTAGTGACGAACGTGGTGGTCCGCTTGTTCATGATAAGATACGAGGGGCCATTGACTCACATCGGGTCGGCGCAAGGCCCGTCTGTATAATTATTGATGAAATCGACGGCGCTGCAGATTCTGTATGTCTTCTAGCTTGTGTCCAAAGTCCAGCGCTAATTATGTGCAGGGATTCATTCGTGTTCTTCTCGATATTCTCAATGCAGATTCGAAGGCGATACAGCAAGGTCGCCGGACTTCTACTAACAATGCAAAAAAAATAAATAAAAAGGCAGCTAGATTTTTGCTTCGTCCCATCATTGCAATTTGCAATGACCCGTTCGTTTATACTCTCCGCACCCTCCGTCCGCTTGCTGAAATGATCTCATATCGTCGTGCATCGACGCCATACATTGTATCACGTCTAAGAGAAATATGTGCGCGGGAGAAGATATCCGTCGACACTCGGACATTGACTGAATTGGTCGACTCTATGGATGGGGACGTTCGCGGATGTGTTAACACTCTCCAGTTCGACATGGGTGCCAATCGCGTGGGAAGCAGCAGTATTGGCCATAAGGATGTCGATGCAAATCCAAACGTCATCGTAAGCCGTGTATTCAAAGTCGATAAGCGAGCTAAAGGCAAGTCCGAGAGTATCCGGGCCGTCATTGAAAATGTCGAGAGAAGCGCGGAGTTTGATAAAGTTACGACAGGTGAGATCTTCTGTCCTTGCCTCTAGAAATCTTACTGACCTTGTGTAGGTTGCTTCACCATGTATCCAACTATGCAGTACGCGGACGAAATGCTTGCAAAGCCTGTTGAAGCTGGCGAATGGTTGCACTTTTATGATACGCTTTCGCATTCCATGTATCGCGACCAACAATTTGAATTATCAGCATACCTACCATACCCTATCGCCGCATTTCACTCTATGTTTAGCAGCAATTCGAATTCACTCAAAGAGTACGCAATAGGGAAGACAGATTATGAAGCGTACGAGTCGCAAAAGTCAAACAAGGATCTGGCGAAGCAAGTAATTGGGTCAGCTTCAGCTTCAACACAACAGTCCTTCCGCAAAGAATCCACGATTTCGACAGAACTGGCGCCGTATCTTATGCACATTGTTAACCCGAAATTAAACCCTGTGAATGCGACTATTGTATTGGAGCAAGAACGCCAAATGACGATGCATACCGTTGACGTCATGATCGATTTTGCCATGAAATATATACAGCAACGTGCTGATAATGGAGCGTACGTGTTTAGGATGGATCCGCCCATTGAACAGCTTGCTTTGTTTTCAACTCAAGACAAAGATCTTGCTGCCGTCGGAAAGTATCTTGTTAGACAAACTATATCGCACGAGATGGAAAGAGAGATGCTACGCCGCGCTCGCCAACGTAGCACTGTTGCAGCAGCGTCGAAGCTCTCAGGTGTCAAACGACGGAAATCAAGCAGCCTTGGCGGCGACCATGAAGGCTGTGAGGCTCAGGCAGATGAAGATGATGCCGACTTGTTGCACGAGGCAAAGCGCAAGAACGGCATGCTAAACAACCCCGGGCTACTATTGTCGTCTCCGTTGTCTGACCGGAGGGACGTGAACGTTATCGCTCCAGCACGGGAAAAGGCAACAAGACCACCATTCATCTCGTTCTTCAAACCACAAACGTCTGCGGTATTGACGGGACCGGCAGAACCTAGTGGGCATTCACGACGGAACTCAGTACAGGAATGGAGAGATCTCTTGAAGCAGGAACGGCAAGGACGAGTGTGGGTGCAATTCCACGAGGGATTTTCGAATGCTGTGCGGAAACCAGTGTCATGGAGTGACTTTTGGAGAGACTTGTAAGAAATAAATTGTCGTAGATATGTACACTAGCGATATTTGGCACGATTACATAGTCGAATGGACAAATACCTATAACTGCTGGGGTTAGGGACTGTCAATCCCAGCCAAGGCCAAGCAACATGTTGAGATGGCGGCTTGCCTATTTGCCGCTTTACAAAGCCAATTACCTCGTACGATATGTATGATGCTGTCGAAATGGTGACTTCTAGAAAAAATTATATCTTGTTGATAGTTAAGATTGTTTTTTCCACAGCTGTTTATATTGGCATTGTCACGACGACTTCGCTTAAAGCTTCATGCGGCGGCGGTGTCATTTTGGAACGATTTTTCTTATTCTTCGGTGTATATATTGTTACGTCAGCGATAATAGCGACAGTCTTTGCGATTGGGACCTATATTTATCAGAGATTTATTGATGGCGATGATGTGACAACTGGGGAGGTATACGATTTGGCGCATGTCATGCTGAATTTGGACTCTGAATCACCTGCAACGTGGAACAACATGGGATATTGGTCCGCGCCAGTCGACTCTGCAACGACTCTCGATTTTAAACTGGCAGCAAAGTGCCTCGCTCTGAAGCTTTCTGATGCAGCACGTCTGAATCCTGCGGATACAGTACTCGATGTGGGGATTGGCTGCGGTGATCAGTCGGTACTATATTCACAGCTTGTCGGACAATACATTGGTATAACGTCACTTCAGGCACATAGCGATCTTGCGTGCAATGCACTTGAGAAGCGAGATTTACTAGGAAGAGCCCGCATCTTAGCTTTAGACGCCAGCGACCCATCGCGTACCTGGCCCTCCGAAATGCTCAAGACATTGCTTGTGGATGGCCGCGTGAATAAAATACTGGCCCTGGATTGCCTGTATCATTTTAAGCCCTCACGAGAAAAATTCCTCAAATTCGTAAATGCGGTGTTAGAGTGTGCTTTTGAGAAAAGGACGCAAAGTGGTGACACCGGACAAGTTTGTTTCGCTGCAGAGGATTTGTTGAAAGGTCGAGAGCTAAAGTTTTCTCAATGGTTGCGATTGCGTGTTATATGTGCTCTTGCGCGGACCCCTTTCAAGAATTTTATCTCTGTGGAAGAGTATCAGGGATTGCTCGAAGATTCGGGGTTCACCAAGGAGCGAGGATGGAATGTAGAATTCGAGGATATTTCAGACAAGGTCTTTCCGGGTCTCACCAATTTCATAGAGCTGCGAGGAAGTGGGCGGGATACCATTGGTAGATATTTACGTTTTGAGCGATTTTCAATTTTTGGAAAGATTGTAAGATGGTGGTGGGATGAAGGTGTTGTAAAGTCGTACGTTGTGACAATTAGAAAGGGTAACATCAGGTCAATAGCGAAATAGCCGACATCGACTTTATTAACCATTGCAAACCGTATTATTTCATTATGCAAGTGAAACGCTTACACACCATTCCACCACGTAGTCTTCTCAATCGCGACGTCTGTTTGAAGGTTCGCGGTTCCATTCGACGCAGTGATAGTGTAAGTGTCTTTCTCACATATCCAGGCACTGCGCTCCTCGTCCCAAAATGCAAATGCGTACTTTGTAGGAATGGAAATCTCCACAACTTCAGAAGCACCGGCAGCAACTTCAATCTTCCTGTATCCTTTCAACTCCTTTGGGGGACGGTTAATTGATGGTGCATGTTGTGAGACATAAATCTGAATAACCTCACTTCCAGGCAACTTGCCCAAGTTAGAAACTCTAACGCTGACTTTCAGAGTAGCCTCGCCAATATTAGCGTCAATATCGGACAATTCAAAAGTGGTGTACGAAAGCCCATATCCAAACGGAAAATTCACTTTCTTTCTCGTCTTGTCGTAGAATCTGTAACCGACATACACATCTTCGCCATACAAGACTCGACCACGCTCGGATCTGTAATTTATAAAGGCGGGATTGTCTTCATTAAGTACCGGGAATGACAATGGCAATTTGCCTGACGGGACAACGTCGCCAAACAGCACGTCGGCAATAGCATTTCCGGTTTCGTTACCGCCATACCAAGCCTGAACTAGTCCGGCGACCTTGGACACCCACGGCATTGTGACGGGTGTCCCAGATTGATTAACCACCACGACCTTGGGGTTAACTTCGGCCACGGCGGTAATTAAGTCATCGAGACGACCCGGGAGGTCCATAAATGTGCGATCGTATCCTTCACTCTCCCACTCGAGATTCAAACCGACGCAGAGAACAACTTGGTCAGCGTTTTTGGCAATCTCCTTCGCGTACGCAATTTCATTGTCCGCATCGATCCTTAGTGCACAACCGAGCCTGATGGCGCCATTCATTCCCGTACTTGTGCCGTTTAAAATCTTCGATGTGTCCAAGGAACCGAAGAGTACCTTCAGATGGTAAGTTGTCCCAGCCATAAGCTCCATCGAATTGGATTCCTCGACAGTACCGTGACCAAAAAAGTACTCTCCCTCGCTCTGATTCGTGGCATTGTCCACCAACAATTTGTCATCCACATATAGATACGCGGTTCCCGCGACCGCAATGCCGAAATCATAAACGCCGTCGACTTGGGGAGTGAAATAGCCATCAAATGTTGCATAGAAAGGATGTTGCAATTGAGGGTGCGTATAGTCACCGAGGAAGTTATTAGTGCTCCTCAGAAAAATTTGGTCAATTGGTTCGGCGGAACCAGTAATGGCATCGTCTCGTGAGGTGAAAACTTTGAACATCCATCCTGATGATCCGTCATTGCACACGATCTGGCTGTCGAGAAGGGGAAGGAGCTTGTGCGAGTAGGCACCAACAGTATATGACACGCTCGAAGGGTCAGAATATTTGCCTGAAATACCTTCGAATGGAGTGACAGCATAATATGGCGTTAGAGAAGCTGACCCTCCTCCGCAATATGTTGCGACCTTCGCATTGGGACCAATGACGGCAATCTGGAATATTAGCGAACTATAAAGAGGTAGGAATTGGACGAACCGAAGAATCGTACCCTTTTACTCCTATCAAACGGAAGTACATTATTGTCGTTCTTCAAGAGCACGATACTGTCGGCCGCAACCTTCCTCAACAGTTCAGCAGTCTCCGACGTATCTCGCATTTTCTCCTCCGCGTTTTCTGGAAGTCCAAGAAGGGCAACGCGGTTTACAAGCTCCAGCACATTTCTGACCCGTTCGTCAAGTACATGTGATGTTACTTTCTTCGAAAAGATCGCATGTCCGAGATTAGCACCACGGAATCTAGTCGGCCCCGGCATTTCAATATCGAGCCCAGCATTGATCGATCGGCTCGTGGAGTAAGTTCCATACCAGTCACTCATAACTAGGCCCTTCCATTTCCATTCACCGCGCAAAATTTCCTCTAGAAGGCCGTGGTGCTCGCTGCAGTGGGTACCATTGAGCTTGTTGTAGGAAGTCATAAAAGCTGCCGGTTGGGCATCGCGCACGGCAAGTTGAAACGGAAGAAGATATATTTCCCGGAGAGCTCGGTCAGAAACAATTGAGTTAACTGCCGAACGATCGTGTTCCTGGTCGTTCACAACGAAGTGCTTAATCGTTGCGACAACTCCAGCTCCATTCTGGATACCACGAATCTCTGCAGCGGCGAGAGAGCCGGAGAGAAATGGGTCCTCAGAAAATGATTCAAAGCCACGACCACCGAGTGGGGATCGCTGTATATTGACAGTGGGTCCGAGAATAACAACAGCTCCTTTGGCCTTGGCTTCCTCGCCCATGACTTTTCCGGCCTCCTCGAGGAGGAGTATGTCCCATGTGGCACCCAGAGCCGTGCCACAAGGAAAACAGGCCGCGGGGATGCTAGAAAAGAAACGAGTGCCGCGAATACCGTTTGGCCCGTCGGACATTCTAAGGGCCGGAATGCTGAGCCGCGGAATCCTTTGCGTGTGCCAGAAGTCCGTTCCTAAAAGCGGTTAGCAACTCGTTAGGTGAATTTCTAACGATGACATTTACCAGCGAGAAGCGAAATCTTCTCAGCAATGGTCAAGTCGGCGAGGGTGGCCTCGATGTCAAGCTGTTTCATTTTGCTGCTGCTTTGTGTCCGTTTGCTACAAGTGCAGATGGGACTTGAGATATATATAATGAAGGTTTGCACCTAGAGACGCTAACATTAACGCAATTTCGGAGAGAAGCATGTCTCGATCCCATCATGGTGATGCTGTATTCTATCTGCGTCGATTGCCAGTTGGCATATTGCGCTTTTTTAAAATTGAATTTGTAAGTTAACTAAGTTATTCGAGTTTGAGTGCATTATTATGGTTATAAGAGCACGAGCCTGGTTGGTAGTTATGTGTGGACATTCTGAGCGCGCCTTCCTCCAAAAAAAAACCTCAGCTGTACACGTCGGGAACACGGACCTTGATTCCGCAACTTGCTTGCACGACCTCGGACTGTCTTCCTGTCTTCATGGGCTACTTCAGAACGCGCAAGCATTTCCATTGTCCTCGCTGTCACATCATGAATGGTCGGCTTATTCTGGCTCACCAGTAGGTAGGCACAGCCCAGAATCGTTCCCCTCTTCATTCTGCTCTCTGATGGAAATGAACTCTTTTGGTAACAATTATCTATGTTTATTAACACAGAAGCCACCTAATCTAAACTGTGAATGCTTCTTCTCTATTCCACGTCTGCTACCCATGTGCAACATACTACACCTTATGTCGCTCGCTTCAAAGAATCGCATGCCATCTGGCACCGCCATCATACACACAACGACACTGCTTAGATCCTGGGATGATCGCAGCATCAAATAACCGGCATTCCATTCTTCTGACGCCAATTTTACTAACCAATTTCGTTGTCATTGTTTCGTCTTTAGTCTGCGAATAACTTCAAATATCGATGATTGGCGAATGGTACCTGTGCCATCTGCCACCTCTCGGCACGTTAATAGTTTCAATACTCAGGTCTGGAAGTACTACGCCGAGCTCGCGCATTTGCGCCGCCCATTGGCGCTCTACATCACACAACGACTCGGCCGCAGCTTTAATCGACGGCGCAAGCTTGCCGTTCCTGATAATAGTTCGAATGCCAACGGTGACAATGTCCGCCATCCGGTCCAACTTGTACGACAGAAGTTGTGACAAGCCTGACGACGTGGTCACAGCCATGAGCATCAATAGATGAGACACAATTGACAACGATCCTTGCCAGAGATATGGAACATGTCCCGCTTGATGCTCGTCGATGTCCTCAATTTGTCTGAGACATGCTTCGATGCATTTTGAGGCGCCCATTCGGATCCTGCTGTCTTGCAACAATTGCTCATCCTGAAGCGCGAATTCGACATAGACTCGCCAGATTATACTCTGACATGCAAAATACCTAAGCCGTAAGACTGTCGAAAATCGATTGTCCAGTCGACGTCGCTCGAACGAGAAACGCAAGACCGGGGGAAGATTTTCGTACCATTGGTTTAACTGGAAGTCCAGCTCCTGCACGATTGGGTGATATGACGAGATTGGCATCTTTACTGTCTTAGAATATAGCATATGATGGACACGATTCAGCAACCTTCGAAGTGCGACCTCAGCAAGAAAGTACCACAAGTCGTCCGTGCCTGGTGCGAGTGCGGCTGCTTCAGGCACGGATATAAAACCTGATGGCAGGCCGACGTCGTCCTCATGCACCTCAATTCCGGAGTGAGGCAAATCGAGTTCGGCAAGCACGTCACTATCCCTGGTGAGAACAAGCGATAATAATGCCTGGAGAAAGACAAACTGACTGACCTCTCAAAAACTAGGGCGTTCCAGAACACTCGCTCAAATTGCTCCTTCTCATCATGGAGTAGGGTCTCTGGTGGAGTGGTAGCTATTATGGCACGTACTTTCATGCACGTGGCTGACAATATTGTCCATGCCTCTAACGGTCTCACAAGATAGAATAGATATGCACTTGTTAGCATGAGGGCCTCGGCATCCATGACGGAGTTCGATATTAGTATATTTGTGACTAGAGGCCAAGCGCTCGCGAAAAATTTCAGGCCGGGTATCGGCCCATCGGGAAGCGAGACACTGAGTGATTCCTTCATGCTTGCCTCGCCGAGTGCCAATACCAATAGGACAATTACACTCTCGGGACCAGCCCGGAAGCCTCGCGATAGCGCGATTCGATAGTAGGACTTCCAGCTGAAAGGAGATACGAGCGCATAGAACGGATTCACATTCTTGAAAAACGATGTGACAAATGGCTGCACGTGTGAGAGATCCAGAAGAACGTTAGCGTTTAGCTGTAATGGAGGTCGACTTTTTTCCAGAGCGAGAGGCGAAAGGACGGACGGTGGTGACGAAGAAAGAAATCGGGAGATCTTAGGATGTTGAAAAAGATGTAGCCATGGAGTAGAGTGGTGTTCGGGAATAGAAAATACGTATTCCCTGTGTGAGTCGGAGCTGACTTGTTCTCGACCAGATGCAGAAGACCCGTGGGATATTTGTGGCGAAGATTCTACAACTCCGGACGCTAAATAGCGAGCGGAGGGTTCGTTAGGGGCGGCTCTTCCACCGGACAGGCGCTGAGCCTGCTGTTGTTGAAAATTTTCCTGTAACTGTAGACCGAGCCGCTGTATTATTTGAGTCTGAAGCTGCTCTTTTTCAACTGAGTTCTGTAGAATGCTTTGGATGTTGTCGAGCTTATCGAGAATCAATTTGTCGCGGGCGTCAAGTCTGAATTGACTGTTAGACAGTGCAGTTACATGCAATTTGTAGAAATCATTGTACTTGAGTCCCCGCTCACGATAGACGCACTCAGCGTTCAAATCATTGCACAGTCTGCACTTTGGTTGTGCTCCATCGCACTTTGATTTACGGGCTCGGCAAATTTCGCACTAGGTGCAAATAACCATCAGTATATTGTGGACTAAGTTCAATGTGCGATAAACTCACAGCAATGACGGCTCGTCGCCGCGGATAATCAATCCGGTCGTCTTGTATTTGCGTCACGCCCCTTTTCTTGCCGGAGCTGGAGTCTGCAGAGTCGTGGGTTGCGATAGGAGGGCCAGGTCGGTAGTCGGGGATGGGCTCGCGTCCGCTGCTGCCGGTACTTCCGGAGGACGCTGAGGCAGCGGTACGGAGCCCGTTGACCGGCGACGAGCCCGGGGATACGTCGTGGGCGTACAGTGTGCGTAGTGAGACGACTGGAATCGTTCAAAGGCGCCAACGCCGTCTGGAGGCACAAGAGGTCTATGAATAAAAAGATTCCAAGAATATTCACTAAATTATGCGGAGGCTCTTAATTGAAAATGCTGTTAATAATATAAGTCAGTGCATTGACCTGACTGATCGTTGAGCATCGTCCAACGGGCGGAGTGTCAAGGTGCAGGCCAGGTGGGGTCGATTTTGAGCGCAAGGAGCAAGGGTATGGTACCACTTAACGTGAGCTAAGTTTATTTTCCATGAGCCGCCATCTCAGCAGCGACAGATTGCTGGATGTCATTATATAATTTTTCTAAATAGAATGATTATATGCCCAGTAACCCCTCACAGACCCCGCCGCCATTGTCGGCCCTCCGCACACCGCGCGGCGTGCTAAATCGTGCAGGACGCCCTGTCAAGCCGTGGCAGCCCGTTTTGCACTTTTCACTAGGGCTTCTCGTCAGACATTGGGAAACAATAATTATAGTACTAAAACTGGTCCTTACCCCGACCACCAAGCTAAAACCCTGGTAAATTTTGCGATACGCAATTCGGACTTGTATTGGATGGCATATCACAGCTACATGGTGGGTCACATATTGCGGGATATTTACAATCATAAACAAAGCCAACACATGCCACAGGTAGAATGTCCACGCTTTAGAAAGAAGACATATAAGTCAATGCATTGCATCTAACTTAGTGGAGTTAAGAAAAGAAATATTCCATGCCTTGCAAAACATGAAACCATCAGAGACGTCAAATGACAATGAAGACGTAACCATAAACCTTTAGCCCCGTGCACCAACCCAAATCTCATGTAGAACCACTGCAATCTACCACAGCTCATGACCGACTAAATACACGTACTACGTTCCGCTGTAAGCGGACTAGTCCAATCTTCACCCAAACGGTGAATTCAATCCATTTGGCTTTAATTGTCTTAGTTCCAGGCACAGAGCCCCCGATGCTATGTCGAGGCGTTCGCGGTATCGACCTTGCATTTGCAATCCTGCTATTATTCCCACCTGTCCTACTATCGTTGCCGTAATGTGCTTGTTTCTCAGTAGCGTTCGTCGCCAACCATGCCGGGACTGGTGTTGTGGAAGGGGGTGGATAGTGTGGCATATGCGGCGCGTACTTCTCAGATACGATGTGCCCGTCATTGTGGCATAAATTGCTGTTACCTGTAATGCAATCGGGTAAAGGGAAGATGTTGGATGGTGCAGACTTGGAAGACACGGCGTGTGGGAGTTGGGGCAGGTTGTTGGCCGGGTTGTAGACCGTAACCGGTTGGCTGATATATGCTGTGCTAGTCATCATAACAATGCCCTTGCCAACGAATACGGAGTTCAATTGGCGATGACTGCCTTCGACAGGAGTGGGAGCAGGTGCGGCGAGAATAATGCACGGGATCCGAAGCTTCCTAGAGCCACATAAGGTCTCGCGCCATGCACTCTTAACGTTAATCCAATATGTTGACTGGACTATTCATTCATGGCCTTTATATTGCGAAGACACACCAGTTTAGTGGCTGACTGGCGCCAGTCAAAACTTCAGCTGTTCCCGAGACAGAGGGCTACATTTTGCGATCCCAGTGTGGCCGGGGCAGTTATCATGATTAAAGGTGACGGGCGATATTTCCAGTGACCGATGACCCTGGTCTTCCGCTTCGGACCTATCAAATAAGCTCCACTTGGGGGTGGTTCGTGCGGATCTTCGCCGACATGGCCCGAGTGAGACATATTTTAACCGGTGACCGCTTTTTTGTCCAATCAAACCGTACATCCCACCATATATCTGTTGTTATTGGGGCCTGATGACTGTTTTAATAGATCTAAAACTTTGTATCAAAGCACAGTTCGGTATTGCAGTTCGGACTGTCTTGGAGACACGACTAATTTGGCATATATATTATTTTTGTGGGCAGAGAAAATTTGAAAAGAAATGCCACTCTTCGAAATTCTCAATGAGAGTACAGCAGTACGTGCCTAGATGTTCTTGCTACGAGAGCTGTGTCCACCGATGTTTACGATGATAAATCGATCAAGTCGCCAGCCACGCGGCACAGAAACTTGGAACATCGTTATTGCCGTGTGGTGCCATAAGAGAGTAAAGAGACAGTTTCATGGGCGAGGCGATGTCATCCATGTCTCGGCTGTGCATTTTTTTAGTGGACAGCCTTACTTTGTTTGGCTTGTGAGGTATGGTGACTACACGTAATATTTGCTTGCACTGCAATAATTCCCCGTACAACGATTGCAAAACACAACACTGGAAAATCCATGTTATTACGGTTATCCACACTCATTGGAGCCGAGACCTAAATAGTTCTGACTATTATTCTATTGATACAAATATCCAAACGACACGTTCATATTACATTTGGGTGAAATAATTAACAAAACCAAACGCACCACGACCAGTTCCACCCTGTGCGCAAGCAACACCGGAAAGTTATTCCAAACAGATAAAATAGATTACTAAGCCTCATGAATCAGATCCCACATTTCACCACATAGCTCTAGAAACTTCTGACGTTTTAGGCGATTGTGACTAACTCTCTCCTCACCCAGCTTACGTTTCGCACTTTGCATTTCGTCACCGGTAGTAGGGTTAGCCATTCGGCATTCCTCGCATTCACAATCAGAATCGAAAGGTCGCCTGGGCTGAAGTGTGCTGTGAAGCTCGCGACGATGCTTTGTACGCTTTAGAGGCGGATACGAAAAGCCACTCTGGGGATAATAAACATCAGGTCTAAATGGTGTCGCATTTGCAGACAGTTTTCGTGCATGACCTGATACCTCTGGATGAACTCGTGCTCGTATAGAAATACCAGCACTCGACAAAGCTGGCTTCGCGCTATGAGGTACTGGAAACCCACCTCCGTCATTCAATGGGTCGCCATATCGAGATTTTTGAACCATAAGCCTGTTCCTAGGAAACACCGGAGATGATACTGGCCGCCTATTGGAATATATGCCTTCAGATAACATTCGTGGATCAATCTGGCGGCCCTTTGAGGCATAGTGCTGACTTTCTTCTGGCTCTTCCATCCTCATACTATTTACAAGTGGCGCTGATCGAATGGCGCGTTCATAGCCGCCTTCTTGATATTGTGCCGGATCAACAATTCGAATACTGGCAGGCCGTGGAGCTCGTCGTCCGGTCTCTGCTACAGATGAAACAGAGCTCTGATGCTCTAAACAGCGTCCTGTCATTGCCGAATGCGGTGAAGCTCTATTCTGCAACTGAGGAGCTGGTACTTTCATGCGCATTCTATCCATGTCGCCGTTGCAAGACTCGTTGCCATTGTCAGGCACTTCTTGCTCATGCTCTTTGACATCCACCATTGTCTCGTCCGTATTCTGTTGATCACTACTTGCAGTTGAGTTTAAGTTTGGAGACTCATCAGCGGGCTTCTGGCGAGATGCAATTAGTTGCCGCTGTTGCTTCTCAATCGCCTTCGTTTTCATTACATTCTCCAGCATTTCATAATTCATCGGAGGTAATCCTGGTGAGACACAGTGTAATGCCAGTCCCTGAATTATTTCCTTCGCAGATTTTGAGGGTTTTCCCAGCGCAATCGTGGATGACGGTGATGTCTTTTGCGTCTCCGAACAAATAGGATTTGTAGACGAATTCGAGATTGACTGTAGTGAAGTAAGCGATTGGTCTATAACTAGACTCGGAGGCCGTCGCTTTGTATGTTGTGCACCTTCCTTGCTAGCAACCTTTGCGCTGACCGGATCGTTGACGGGCGATAAACTTCTCGACGCCAGGGCATCGTTAGAATTGGCTGCCTCTATAATTGGGGAAGCCATGCGCCCGGGCGACGCTCGGTTCTCATTGATATGAGGCAGACTGGGTGACTCCGGAACCGTCAAAGATATTGATGGAACAGATCTAAACAAGTTAGCAAACAACTTCTCAGCCAATCGTTCAAAGGCATACCGATCGCTATCCAGCTGTGAAGCATGAGGCAAACGTGTGGCGGATACGAAACTATGTGCCGCGTGCATACCGCTTTATAAAGTATGGTTAACAAGGTCAATCATTACACCAAGATTCTAACACACACGTTGGTAAACGGAGTTCTGCTGATATCAGACTGTGTTACACTCGCATCCACAGGCCGAACACCGAGATGAAGCGATCGAGGATTCGAAACTGACCGAGATGTGTTTCGAAAGGTGGTGATATATATATATATCAGAGCCAATATATATAAAGAAATATGTTGAATTGTTCGTCACAGGGGAGATTGTCTGATTACACGCATGTACATTGCGATAATGATGTGGATACCATCATGAAACACACGATATGTACGTCCGGACGACCCCTGGTTTGATCAGGATTAGGGCCCGACGGGATCTGGGTTAGGGCTGATTGATGTTTTCTGGGTAATTGTTACCCATAACCTACGTGAAACCCCGCTGATCGTCGCGTTATCACTCTCGAAACCTTGGTGTGACAACCCTGGCAAAACATCCCCTACACAGCGGCCAACTTTCGACCTTTGGTGCATTTTTGGCAATCAATCCATCATCGTTGACAGTATCGGGATCCAGCATATGCGTATTAAATAGGGTGGTTCGGCGGAAGCTGCGTTTTTCACGCAAAAATTGCTCCTGTGCGCTGCCAAAGCCGGTCGCCACGATATTCGCCACCAATGAAACAGACCGGCTCCGCTCGCTTCCGGCAGCGGAAAATCTCCGTTAAGCAGGGCCTACAGATTATACGGCAAGCCGACATCCCCGATCTCGAAGAAGAACAGCAGCGCGAGATACAGCAGGTCGAAACCGGCGTTGAGAAGGGCGAAGAGGAGGTATGAAAATTTGCTCATTACCCTAACCCAACTTTCGCACGGGTCATATGCTAACACATCTTGTTTGTTTGCAGGAGCATCATCTTCAGGCTGCCATCAACGCGTCTCTGGCTGCTGCTGCTGGTGCCAAAGTACAGCAAATTTACATCCCAACGCCCGATGCCTCAAAATTATTTGAGGGATATTCAAAGTATTATACAAGAAAATTCGCTGAACCAACAACTTATATACGGTTCTCATCCACCGTCGAAGATACTGCCGGTTGCCCTTACTGCTTGGATGAGAATGACTTCGAATTTTTGGAAAAGATCAATTCCACAAAGCGGTCTGCTTCTCAAAAATGTACAGAAGATGTCTTTGAGCAAGTCATGCACCAGTTCGAGACGGCAATTGCCGAGCGGCAACCATTTCTATCCACGGATGTATCGCAGATACTTTCATTCGAGGAGTTGGAAACTGCGTTTTCGGAGTTTAATCACCCGCTCTATATCAACTTCGCCAAGATGATATATCCTCATTGGAAAGAACGCATAATTCAGCGTCAAGGAAAACCCATAATGTATTCACTCAAATTTGAAGAAGGCGATAAAGACGATTCTGATCCTTATACTTGCTTTCGCCGACGAGAATTTAGACAAGTTCGAAAGACTCGCAGGTCAGATGCGCAAAGCTCAGAAAGATTGAGGCTACTAAAAGCAGAAATGGATGCCGCACGGTCCCTCACGGAGTTGGTTGTGAAACGAGAATTATTACGAAAAGACAGTCTACAATTGGACTGGGATACCTTCAAACAGCGTACTATGGTCAAAGAATTGAAGCGTAAACTTGGCATTAGGGGAGATGACGAGGATCTGGTGAGCAAGAAGAAGAAGCCTAATGCAGTTGAGAACCAGATTCCAGCAGTCAGGTTAGCAATTCCAAAGGTACCGGAGATTGGTCTTGTCACGTTGGAAGATATTTATCAGAAACGGGAAAAAGCAATTGACACCGCAATTGAAGAGAAGCTTTTACGAAGGCGGGAAGCAGACATTGGTTGGGAGGACTATACCGAGATTGTTACCGGCTGGTTGGGTATATTTCGAGGATAATGGTTATTACACTGCTTACAGAGGAAACTGATTGCGGCACGTTACTTAGGATGGGATTTTGGACATTTGTATTATAGTTTGATCATCCTCATATCTTGTATTTATAGCATATATCATAATACACTAAATTCTAATGCACTAGATTTTGAGGTTTAGGTCTGGACATACCGATCCTGGCGCACTCAAGCTGGGGTTCCGATAAGTAAGCCCATCCCAATGGCTGGTGTCCGGTGCAGCAAATAAAAGTGGGCAAGTTAACGGCGCAGTGCATTACCATACGCACAAAATATATCCGTCGGTGTGCCTTAGACTAAGGCGTTCGTATCGATTACACCCAGTGCTAGGGATGATCCCTAGCAAATGCATACGATTAGCCAGCTAAAAGTGCCCACTCTGACCTGGTTTGCATTGTGAAAAGAACCACCGCAGACCACGATCTCTACTTTGCACCGACGGAAGACGGCGGTAGAGTATGTCGTAACATCAAGAAATAGAAAATACATTGCGAAGTTCGTAAGCGGCAAGGAGAGAGGACATTACAGCCTCAAGTCTAGTAGCTCGACCTTGTGGGCTCATGCCACTACTCGCTTTCGTTTAGGCGGTCACCAAAATTGCCAGCAGGTCAAAAGGAGCTCTTTGCAGCTCGCTTGTCCACGAAATGTCAGGACGAGCGTCTACTGAAGTGGATAGTTCATGACCAGGTTTATTGGAGATACTTCCTGGATCTGTTTATGAACAAACATCGCTAATTATACAGCAAGCATTTTCTGTCGTTGAAGTACCCTCCTTCAAATCTTTTGTTAATAGGATCCGAAGTATGCTATTCCTACTCGCAAGACCATATCCAGGAGGATGTTATCACCGCTTCGCGCTTGAATGACAAAAAGCCAATTGAACGCACTTGATTCCAAGGTCAGCTTGACCTATGACGTGTGGACTTCGAAAGCGAATTTACCCTACTCCAGTCTTACAATCCATTATGTGGACGCCGAGTGGAGGCTGCAAGACTACCTGCTGGCGTTCACTTACTTTCCGTATCCGCACACTGCCAACCGCCATCAGGACCTTATCATGCACAATTCATCGTTTCGGTTTAGAGACTAAGGTCCTTAAGGTCATGTGTGACCGAGAATGAAGAGGCCACTCACTGTACAGGGACCGAAGGCCGTAAGGTAATTCTCGAACGAGATTACAAGAACTCGGTTGTACAAGAAAATATTTTCACACGGCGTCGCATTCGGCATTCGGTCCCTCATGAAAACAAATGTCAATGACGATGTCCGAGCCGCTGGACGTAGTGACGTCAGTGGGAACGCCGTGTATACTACACCAAACTACGGAGGGCATCGACACAAGCCCCCTGGATTGGTTTGCTACCAAGCGGCACATTCATCCGCGGATTTGCTCGCATGGCACGCGATTTCTTGGCAATCCCTGCATTGTCAGTTCCTTCCGATATGGTATCTCTATTGAGCGGCAATCTCATTACAGCTAACGGAACTTCCCTGGAGAGAAGACCACCGAGGCGACGATGTGTCCGAAGAGCTGGGGCTGGGCAGGTGGAGATGATGAGGTGGAGAATTATTCGAAGGACTGTGTCGAGGCTGCTGTACTTGTCCTCGACGATTAGATTATAATCATTATATACGTAGTGGAATTAGATGTATTATAATACGTTAAATCCCGTTTTGTTATTGTAACTCTGAACTTGAATTAACTTCGCTCGACTTCGGATTGTGCTGTTGGGTCGACTTGAACTCGACTTGCCTTAGGATTCCAAGTGAAGTGGACTTAGGGATTGGCATGAATAATATCCAGGCTTATTATTCAGACAAAATATCCGTGACTATCCCGTATCCGTATCTATATCCAGATAAATTAGCCTTATCCAGCATTCATATCCGTAAGACCGTAATATTCGTAAAATCTACTGATAATACGGATATGACAATTCATCTCACATGGTTTAGACGAACTGCTCAGTCCATTCGCTGTGAGGCAGTGGATCGTCTAAAGTTAATGAATGATCCACTGACTATATTAAGTATATTGACTGCTCAATCAGGAACTCTGGATGATTCAATGAGTAGGTACAGTATTCACTAGTAGGAACTTGACTACTCGTTTGAATCAGCTCGTTTTACTCAGTAATCACCTAACCGAACTCTCCGAGTGCATTGAATATTCCGACTTATATTCAGGCTAATGTACAGATATATGTCGCTTTGGGTTTCACAATGTATTACCTAGTCAGTGGCTTAGTCCACTCGATTATTACCTAGTCCACTGATATTAATTTGATTCAAATACTACAACAGAACGAAAGTACTGGGTTTGTGAAGGTATATTGAATATTTTACTGAAATCAACCTAACCTCCATATCATATGAACTCTTTAACAACGTCAACAGCCTCATAGTCTCCCCATTCATTCGATTCCTCCGTTGTCCTACCAAATCCCTCCCACTACAGAATAGCCGTTCACAAACAACCTCTGATGCCGCAAGTGGCAAGAAATCACGTGCAAGGTGCACTCCCCTTTATGTGCGTTCCACCACTCAAAATATCCAGTTCTCATTATTAACATTAGTGCTAGTGAGCCTAACGATAACAATGACGACAACGGCCATGTGCTGCTGAAAGACTAAGATATCATATAAAATACCACTCAATAAACTCATCGCTAAATGGATCTTCAGTTCCTCAGCACTCAATCCTCATTATTTATTAGTTATTTCTCACATAGGATATCCATGTAATTTGTATTGTATTTCGCTAGCCGTATTCATATTCACATATTATCTATCCGTATTCACGGTCGATATATCCGAGATCCGTACAATCGTTCCGAATGTAGCAGGCTGTCCAGCACGAGGACGGTGACTGGACTTGAACTTGATTTTACCTATTGAACAAGGTCGGCTACTTACTACTGGATTCCTTAATCCTTTATTAGGGCTGGACACGATACGATATCGACCGGGTTTTGCCCATATCGCATATCGTATAGCCGGCCAGAAAAGTCTGGCGATAATGCGCAGGAAGAAGTACCGAGACTAAGTTAACGCTATTAAACAGGTAGGGGGTAGGGTTTGGCAGAGAGGGTTCAGCAGGATATATTATATATGATCTCTATATCCCACAAACTATCTCTGCTGGGAACTTTGGCGTGCACTTAATTGAGTAATTACTTGGTCTTTCCATCTCAACGCCCTTTATTTACCCTGATGAGAATCAAGTGGATTCTCGTCGATACGATACGATATTCGACTTCAATATCGTATATCGTATCATCGTGTCCAGCCCTATCCTTAATCAATTCCCTCCTACAGGCTATAAGTTCCTTGACGCTCGCATGCGCTGCAACCGGACTGCTCAAGTAAGGACCGCCCCCCAAAGATCCGAGATGAATCGGAAAACTGAGCCACACCGCAAGCCGCACACCGAATTTTAACGACATATGTCTGATGTTGACTGTATTCCCGTCCCATACTCTAAATAATTTATCAGCTATGTACTTCCCTCCTTTTCACAAGTCCAACATTGCGACATCGCTCTCATAACATCAACAATCTATCTTGACGATATTCTGACCTTCTCAGGCTGTCTTGATTCTTGATCAATACAAAGCGACATGTTCAGCGTGTTCTTTCAAAACTCAAAAGAGTCTGTGTTCACCAAATATGAGAAGTGCCAGTTCCATACTTACGTCCGACTGAGTTCCTCGGCTATTTTGTTTCGTCCAGCATATCTCTATGTTTTATCCGAAGATAAGTGCCACGATTGTTGACTGGGACTGTCACGTAGTGGCCCCCACACGTGCTATATGATCGGGATACTATGTCAGGAGCTGTTAAAATAGCGACCTGTACTCTAAATGTGTTACTATAGTAGGCTCTTTAGTTCGCTACAAGGCAACGGTGGCTACTATAGATGATCTCTACGTCATAAACTTGACGCTAGTGATGGTGAGCCGGCGGATGGACCTCAATAGGCGTGTGCGGGGAAGTGAGAGTCGCGTAAAGGGAGTAGAGCCATCGCGATGATCCTGTATAAAGTTTGCGTACCGCTGACTGAGGTACCAATGAATCGCAGTATCGTTCATTAGGCGAACTTCCAGTAACGTAATCCATAAGCGAGTGTGCCAGTCTGCCTACCAACACCACCGAAAATCATGAATATCACCAACCACAGTAATAAAAATTTATTAAAATAAACAAAATAAATCCTATGACAGTTTCTTAATCCTTTTTACACGTTCGAGCATTATGATCAGTTTCGCCGCATTGCCACATCGCCTTTGCTTCGTTTCGTTCTCACCCAATTGATCGTTCTCCCCCCTTGTATCATGTTGTATCTGTTTACCGACCTCTATTCTCTGTATTAAATCAAGACCTTCCTGTGCTGTAAGTGTACCTCCGTGTAAATTACTCTCCTGATACCAGAGCTAAGGTGATGCTATCCGATCAGGAAGGGTGGTCGCCCAGCCCTGAGAGTTAACGCCATGAATCACCGTGATCCATTCTCGATTGCCTGGCTGAGCCTTTTTTGGACGAGAACATCTCTCTGAGCTTTTAACGACCATCGCGGTCGAGATGATCCCCATCATGAAACCGGTTTCATCAAAGTTGTAGTCAATAATTCCGTACTTTGTGATAGTATTTCGTACAAGCTCAAACCAATGCCTAATTAGGTCCGGATCCTCGCAGAGGGCCCGCTTGTAGTCATACTTACGATTAAGCCTGGTTAAGCTCCGGGCGACGTTTAGTGAAGTTTGAAGCCCAGTTCTTGCCCACCTTGCTTCCCACACGCGTAGCAAGCAGTCGATTGGCCATATCTTCAACATTAACTAGTCGAGGTGAAATCCTCGCGAATCCAAGTCGGATATGTGTTGAACAATAACGAATTCCTCGCTAGGCTTGGGTGTGGAATCGCGTCGTGAACGAATGCCTTCGCGTCGTCGTTTGAGTGTCATACGATTAACTTTGTACGTCTTTGCAGCTAATCGGTTACTCTGAATTTGGCCTCTATGGATAGCCTGGATGGCTAAGGATATTCAGCCTTCAGAACCCGTAATTGGTGGATGCAATGATGATTGAAGTTCTGTGGTTGTGTTTTCAGGTGGTGTGGCACACACGCCTTGTGTGTACGTACACGATGTTCAAGAAGACTTCAAATCAGACAGTAATTGTTGAAAATGCGTTCTCAGGTCCAAGCCAGTCGCCATCCTCTTGCTACAACCGGCTGTCTTTCTCAGAACGATGGTACAAAACGCGTGCGGCTCATGCAGCGATATCCACCATGGCACCACGATAGCGGTAATCGTGTGGTGGCCGTGCTCGCTGCTATGCCTCAAACACTTCTCCGATTTCACGTGTTCGTTCAGTCAGCCAGTCAGCTTCGGCTATAACTTAGCAATTGTGGAAGGCGTTCGACACCTCGGTTTTCCCTCAGTCCCTGCGCTGCAATATTGAGTACAGCGGAGGTAGTGGACCATCAATGCAGCAAGGAATTAACTACCACATGTGGCTAACAGATGCGAAGTAGTCAAGCCACCTCTCGCATCCTAACCACTTCTACAATTTGGTGATAGGTGGGTGAGCTTCGACGGATAAGAGATGGGAACAGATTGCAAGGGCAAGGGCATAGGTTCGGATAGGAAGTTGATATCTGCTTGACAACGAATAGCGGCACGCGGAAGGATTCAAATACCTATTACGGTCAGGATCAACTTACGGCCGTTATATCAAATGTACATTGAGAAAGGGATGAATGTTTGACACTTTGTACATACAAGGCGGAAAGACGGGATGATAAGGACCGGCGGCCAACGGCCCGCCTGTGAAAGTAATGTATAAGACAGTGGATATTCCCGAGTTTGAACGAAGTTGTATAATTGAAGATCACGTCTTACAAAGCATTTTCACTCTCAGAATAGTTCACTTCTTCAGGTCACATCTCCGGAAGTTCTTCCTTCTACACCTTAAATGTTTAAAAACATGTACACGATTACTGTTAAAAGGCTATTTCGCAGCATGCAGTCACCACCCGTCATTGCCCAAGTTGCCCCTGAACTCTGATGACCAGGGTGGCTGTGCCTTGCCTTGCGATGGATCTACTCAGCAACCGAAATTCACCGCACTATCAGCTCGAATACTAAGTTAGTGACTCAGCCCAGGACGATATGACTCGGGCTGAGCAACAATGGAGCACTGGTGCGAGTCCATTGGACACGGGACAACAGAGGCTCGAACGAGATCATGCATTGAGCATACGAGGGGTTTTGATTGACTATGCGGTTGGAGAAGGTATAGGTGCGGGATCTGTCTGTATCATGGAGACGAAATAACATTGTATAATTGGTACGGCACGGGTACATAATGGATAGTACAAGTGGCGGCAGACTTTTGAAATTGCAATGTTGCAAATATGAAATGAGAAGTATTGTTAGAATGCAATTGGAAGTTCTTGCTCTTACCTTTTGAAATATTTATTCGAAAATTACACTCATGATCATGTCCCATTATAACGTAGGGTATGGGTATTTGGGCCGCTACATCCACTCTTCCAAATTTCAATACATTATACTAAAACAACTAATTCTCTAGAGAAGAATTACAAGATCCAGATAGTTCTCCAGTGTCTTCCCTTACAACTGGTTCCTCAGTTTCCTCAATTTCGCGCTTCCGTGGGCGTCCACGAGGCCGTTTTGCGACCTGCTTCTTTGTAGCGTCCTCGGCAATTTTTAAAACCTCCTCAGTACTGAACAATAATTTCCCTTCTAATGCACTCTTTTACCCTCCTACGAACCTTCCGCGCCCGAAGGATCTTTGCGTCATCTTCCATGTGCTTGCTCATAATCAATAGTTCCGTATGTTGCGCGTCAGCAATGTGGGTCAGGCGATTGATATATCGCTTGACGGGTGATAGACATCTGCTGTAATTGATTCTCGGAGCTCAGTGCCGTCTGAGGGAGAGCTCTTCAGCAAGGAACAATCGAGATCGCCTCTCAGATGTTCGTGTAATTTGTTGTACGGCTGGAGGAGATTCTGGAATATGGCGGACCACCTTTTGAGGGTTATATGGAAACAGACCAGCACCTCTTCAAGCACCTCGGATATTATGCTCTGTAATTGCCTTATCCCTTCCCCTTTTGTACATCTGAACCCACTCATAGTGCTTAATCCGGCCAATGCCTATCCTGGTAATGGCATCAGTCTCCCTGCCAAGAGCTGTTTTCAATAGACCAAACACTGAGATATCCAGTGGTTGCAGCACATATGAGCAGTGAGGTGGCATGATCATAAGGTCGATATTGTTGTCCATGCAGTAGGCGATGAACGGGGCAGTAATATGGTTGCTCTGGTCATCTGCAATTAGGAGGCGGGGTTGGATCCAGCCTGTTCACGGGCTTCTGGATCAAAAATCTGGGTCAACCAGGCCATTCCATGGCTATCAGACGTCCAATCACTTTTGCTAGCAGAGAATCTCCAGTTTGGCGGAATATCAGGCACTATCAGTTGGTATTGGTGTGTAAACCCTTGAAGATGATTAAAGGTGGTAGAGCTTTGTGATCTGCTGAAATGCACTCAATGACTGTTATATTCCTGGCGCCCTATAATAACTTTTGACTGGCTTTTCTGGAAAGTATCGATGATAACCTTGTTTGATCGACTTGTTCCGATGCCGTAACCCGTTTCATCCATGTTGAATACATTACGAGCTTCATAGTTCTCTTCTGAAAACTGCACTTCAATTGCACCAAACCACTTGTCAACCCTCTCACGCGTAGCCTCTCGATGCCTTGCCGAATTCTATTGACGCGTAGTGACGGTCTTTAAATGTGGGAACCGATTGAACAAGCGATAGATCAAGCGATAGATCCATTCGTGGCCGATTGGGTTGTATATAAGTCGGTGGTTCATTCCTGCTGAAGCGTCGAACACGAATCTCTTCAGCCATCTCCACAACCAACGCATGAGCTACCGGGTGTCCTGTCATAGCATATCGAGAGATCCAGCGTGCAAGAGTCTTCTCCTCTGCGATTGTGAGACTCTGTCGAGTTGCAGGCGGCTTGAGATTGTGATTTGCCTCCAGAGACGCGTCGTTGAAGGGTTGATCGACTAGCATGAAATTGAGCAGCAGCAGCGTTAATACATCTTATCGCAAACCAACAGGATGGTGACTGGATTCACAAACATAATTTTAACTGTCAATGCGGCCAGAGATCGGGAATATTCCATGGACTAGCAGGAGAAGCCCGGGCCTGCCTTGCGGCCTCATGGCGCTGAGGAAGGGAGTGTTTGAAATGTAGTGTCGGATTGTTTAATAGTTACGGCCTGGAGGTCAGAGAAGAGTAATAAAGTTGTTTACTTGTGAGGTTGTATAATAAGGTATTGGTAACAAAGTATTACTACAAGAAGACTCACTTTATATACTTCAATTGTAGATCTTGGATCCGGATCCTTCCCCATTCTCATATAGACTCGCTATGCCTTGGTTCACTCCCTGGCGACCACATGCCGGTTGCCAGGATTATTTCTCCCGTGGGACAAATCATATGTCTACGTACACAGACTTCAGCGTTAGTCCGTACAATATGTCATCACTGTCTCTTTTTCCTGGATCCATATTGTACCACCGTTCTGCTCACCTATCACGTTCTTGACCATTAACCACCCTTGGCGATCGATCTTCCTCTCCCCTCACGGGGCGTAACTGCCGACACCTGACCGATCGATCTTTCTGTCTCCTCTACGGGCCGCGACTGCTTGACGATCGAGTTTCCTGTTTCATCATTTCTTCGGATTCCCCTCACATGCTGGCCATCTATGCAGCATACCTTTGACGATCGGACATTAGCGCGAAATTGGCGTTTTTTAAAGTTTTAGCAGAGTTTACCCTCACCACTTACACAAAACTCTCAGTATTGGCTATTTTTCATTGAAACCCCATTTTTCCATCCGCTTCGCCTTAACAGTAAGACGCGGGATAAGGACGTGTTTGAACAGTAGACAGACACGCGTTACAGAAAACCACGGCGCGTACAGACCGTTGGCACGGCAACTTGTCTAGGGTTCGGTTTTACAGACGAGATTTTTTTAGCTAACGCGAGGTGGACAAATTCTTTGCTAATTATTTCCAGGGTTGGGGTTGCGATTAAAGTTGGCAGCGAATTGGCGCTTTGGATGAAAATGGCGTCGTGAAACACAAAGATCAGGCACTATTGTTTGTCTGTAAATGCAGCAGAAAGCCTCGTAACCTCCCGCTGGAAGTCGGGACTAAAGGACAGAATGGCCCCACCCGTCATAAATGTTGCCCAAAGCATGCTCTGTGCTGAAACTGTCCCTTGAGAGTTAGTTTCAAAAACAACTCAACGATTCATGGATCCTTACAGAGCTTGTTGACCAACGTGACGGACATCAGCTTGACGGTGTAAATCCCTATACTTATCCCGAAACCCGACCCCTCAAAGCTGAGGCTAGGGCAACTCGACGTTATCCAGCACTCGGCAGCATAGATGACGGGGTGGAAGCTCCAAGTTCCAAAGCCGAGCTGATCGAGAAATGTTAATGGTGGCTTGTTGTGGCTATCGGAATAGCCGTGGCGGCATAGCAGAGGTACTGACTCTCGGCGGACTGATACCGGCTGCTTTCGCTAGTCCCAAAGAGGAATGGTTGGTTTACTCTCCATGATTCTCCTATTTATATCATGTGCATATTAAGAAATGGCATTAGTACTTTAGAGAATAGAGAGTCTTTGTTAAGAAACTTACTTTGTTTTGTAAATGTTAAAGAGATACAGTTCCTAATGCTTTGGAATCTCGATGTGAAAAGGAGATAAGCGCGATAATTAACGATTATCGGTGTAAACAACGATACATCACAAACTTGGGACACACTTCCATTTATTGTATATCCTTTGAGTGTTCTCACGCACAGCTATGTCCCGGCTGCACTCCCTCACTCCGCGTATACCTTCAACTTGAGCATTGACGGGTGGTGACTGCATGCTGCCGGAAAACAGCCACTTAACAGATACTGAGCATTGTGCACAGGTTGGCGGAATGACGGATAGAGAGATATGGGAGCGGGCGACAGCTTGCCTGCCGTCATAAACGTATACATGAAGGGGGATAATCCCGGGTTGTACGAATAGTTGTACATTCATTTGAATAAGTGTTTTGACACAAGAATTCTAAAAGGCCATACATCTGAACGCAATGTCATCTCTATCTTACATATTTCAAAACCTTTGACTTCCACATTATTAAAAATTGTTAACTTATGATAGTTAACTACGTAAAATAATTACTTCATCGTTAATGAGATTTCTGTCACTAACAGCGCCGTGCACGGGTCGCAATTGTTCTCAAGGACTCATGCAAGAGCCTATATATATACTTGCAGGGACTAGAATCCCGAAAATGGCAATTTCCTGTTTGTCTTCGGGACTTTCAGACTGCGGAAAGATGGCGCATCCGGATTGCCACATCTTCCTAAAGGGTTCATTTGTGGGAGTAGACGCTTTCATAATGGCCAGAATACGAAAGAATTATTCGTGTCCAAATGGAAAAGTGTATTACTGCATACAAATTAACGGCGTATACGCAGGCGCCAACGAGCTCAAAAATGATTGCCGCGCACCAGTCTAAGTGGGATTTCCCACCACAGCGCCACAACTTCTAACAACGAAAGGGTAGGGATCTGTTCTCAAACCGCGCTCTGGCGTTGTGGGTTCTCAAAAGTTCTTTTAGTTCTTGATTGGAAAATGTCATGACACAATTTTCGTTTATCCTGCGCAATACAGGATGTAAACTCTTCTGCAAGCTCATCACTCCGGGTCAGATACTAGCGGGTTACATCCTATCCGCATCCGCCATCCGGCTTTTTGAAATTGGAAGGTATGTATCCGCTTTCAAGAGTTTGCAAGATTCAAAGAATATTATGTAACGTAGCGTATGGGGAACCTGGTCATATGGGGAACCTGGTCACTAAATTCAATCTCCTCACTTTGACCTCCTGGTCCTACGCGCCACACAATCGACCAAATCCAACTCCGACTCGCTCGAACTATTCTCTACTTCTTCGTCTTCTTCTAATTTATCTACTTCTTCAATTGGGAGCTTACGTGGCCGCCCACGCGGTCGTTTTGCCTTAGGTTTCTCTTCCGCCTCGCGAACGATTTTCAGCACTTCCTCCGTACTAAACACAAATTCGCCCTGTAACTTGATTCTCTTCCCTTTGGTTCGTTTCTTGCGGGTCTGAAGCAACTCTTTACACTCTTGAAGCTCCTTCCGTAAAATAGTTAGCTCAGCATTCTGACTTTCGACCAGCTGGGTCATTCGCTTCGCATATCGCCGAGTTGGTGAAGCAGGGGATTCATTGCTTGCCGGAGCTGTATTAAAGACCGAATTTGCGTGCTTTAGTTCTGTTCCATCTGGAGGAGAGCTCGTAAGAATGGAGAGGTCTAGGTCCATGATATTAGTTGAGGTTTGAGGAGTACATGGCGGCTCAGGAGCTGGAAGTGGAAGGCTATTTAACACTCGCCGAGGACTAAATGGAATCAAACCAGCTCCTTTCCAGCCACTTTGCATGTTCTGAGATGTAAGAGCTTTCTCTCGAATGCGCTGAAAAAGTTCAACCCAATCAGCCCGTTTTATGCGCTGTATACTAGCCCGAGTATACCGGTCCACCTCTTGAGCATGATATCTCTTTAATGGCCCATACACCCCAACATCAAGTGGCTGAAGTAAATGCGAACAATGAGGAGGTAGGATAAGAAGGTCAATACCACTCTCCATACATAGAGCAATCATATCGCCCGTGATGTGGCTAGAATGGCCATCCATAATCAGTAACCGTGGCCGATTTTTAGACTTCTTGCGTGACTCTGGCTCAAATACTTTCCGTAACCACTCATAACCATGGTTATTAGACGTGCAGCCGCTAGTACTCGTTGAGAAGCGCCAATCGGAAGGTGTATTCTGCGGAATCCATGCTGAATTGGTATTCTGGGCCTTAAAAATAACCATTGGTAGTAGGGCGCCACCGGCTCCGTCAACACATTCCAACACAGTTACCCACTCTTGCTTCCCTGCAGTAACCTTCCAATTCGATTTCTGAGTAGAATCGACAATTATACGCGTAGATTGAGTGTCGCCTACTGCAAATCCTGTCTCATCCATATTGTATATATCGCAGAGTTCGTACTTCTGTTCTTGGAGTCGTAGTTGAAAAGTGTCAAACCAGGCTGTAATCTTGTCGGAGGTTGCTTCTTTATGTCGTGCCGAGTCCAATTGGCGTGAGTAAGTTCCTTTCAAGCTTGGATATCGATTTAGGAATCGGTAGAGCCATTCGTGGCCAATAGGAGTAGAATCGGTAGGTTCGTTATTTCGACGTGCGTCGAGCACGAATCTCTTCAGCCATTTCTTTCAACAACGCCGGTGTTTACCCTGTAAGACGTGTAATCCATCGTACTAGTGTCTTTTCTTCCACTTTCGAGAGGATCTGATAGGTTTCGTGAGACTTAGTATGCGATTTAGCTCCAGCCATTCGAGCCGTGAGAGTTGACTTAGGAACTTCAAAGTTGTGGGCTGCACTTCTAATGGATGGAAATTCCTCATTTTCTAAGGCCACAATAGCCTTTTGGATCTTTTCTTCAGATTGATCGCCTTTAGATGGTTGATTATATCCCATGTTATGAGTTATTGTGTTCGCAAAGTGGTAGTGGGGCATCTTGTGATCAGGATCCCCATATGACCAGGATCCCCATACCCTACGTTATCTTAAATTCTAATTTCTTTAAAAATTTCGCAAAGTTCACTAACTTGTTGAATTTCCTAAATGGACTCGCTTGTAGCGGACCCAACTTATGGTCCGGCATCCCCGCTACATTTGAGCACGTACGCCAGTGCTTAGAATAAACTCTATAGGCGCCCTATTTCATTAACATATTCATCATCTACTTTCAGACCATAGGTTGACTTATTTGATATTGGGCTTCTTTGCATACGCGATTGTTTGCTGAGGATGTTAGATTTTGACCGTTTTTTCAATTTAATTAGAGAATATACGAATTATCCGCCATATCCGCCATTGCATCCGCCAAATCCGCCTATCCGCCTACAGCCCCGGGTCACCCCACTCGTGGGGCTATCGTTGACACTACGTTGTTGGGTTCAGGTTTTCTTATGAAAATATTGAATATATATAGTATATATAATAGTAACTGTTGATTGTCTTGTTGTGTGTTTCGTTGAGGTTTCTTGTCGTATTATTGTTAAGCGAGTCCAGAATATATAAATAGGAGTTAAGAAGTCTTGTATCCAATAGAATTAAGTTCTATGCTTGTTTTCCGTCTGCCAGTCTGCCACGGTTACAGTTCTGTAATCTATAGGTTGCAGAAGTTCAATGTTGCTTGTTCTGTCTCAAGAAGTTAGCAATGAATACCTTTAAATTAAAGGGTTATGACAATTGAGTGCCAAGAACAGGTAAGCTTGCTATGCATGAGGAAACGCTTCTTTGAGCTCCATAAAGATTGGATATGACAAAACGATAAATTACCTTCTGCCGCTTATTTTTTTCAACGGCCAGCGATACTGTAGTTTCTTGCGGTCGCAAAAGCGTAGAGCTCCGTCTCTTGCCATTCAGCACTAGTCTACTGGTGATGACCAATTTGTAAGTATGAGGTTGTACGAAGATTAAGGTGTTTGATTTAGAATCCATAAGAAAGAGTTTAAGAGAGATTATAACGAAATATGATATATTTCCTCCCAGATAGACTGGACTATTATGCAGAGCATCGAACTGACGTGATGTACCAACTAGTATATTGCTAGCCTTTACGCATCAAAGTCAGCAGAGCTGAACTGTCTTGCGAATAGAATATCTTCTCTTTGAAAAATCTCTTTCTTAAAGTAAGTCAGATATGCGAAGATAGATCGCAGTGGAATCTGCTGCAATCTCCCAACACCAACTATCGAATCTTCAGCATATGATAAAAGTAATCACAATCTTTCCAAATGCTACTTTAGACAAAATACAAATTTAAGAAATTCTAGATATATTGAATATTCAGAAAATCTCACAAAGATGTCATTAAACACAAGGTAGAAGGCAAACGCCCAAAGTTAAAAATCCGGATCTTGGGAACTCGGTCGCGTGGAAACTAGAGGGGGGAGATATAGAATATAAATATTATTGTCCGTAATCCGAAGAAAACTAGGCAACCGGTACCAAACTGCAATAATATGCGTATAAACGTACCAACTTTCATTTATTTAGCATCACGAAAATGCATGAACAATGCATGTGCATAAACAAAACCGCTAATATACATGATTCATGCCACTAAACAAGACCCTAAATTTTATAAAAGCACCTTAAAATTCAAACCCGGTTTTTACGTAATTACCATTGCCATCCCTTTCTAGCCATTCGCCACCTAACCATAGTCTAATACATGAGTCATCAGGCTTCTTTTGGGGTGATTCCATAGGCACAAGCTTATAGAAATTCTCATCTAAATTCGTGGGCTCGCACGAGCACTTATCGATCAAATTTGCTGGGCACTGCTTATTAATATCATGCTGGTAACCTATGTCACGGAAAAAGTGTGTCTCTCGCTTGCTTAGGAGCAAAACAACGGCGAGTGTGTGCAGCGGGGCGTCACCAAAACGCTCATAATAGAACCCGCCCTTGCGATCAATGTAGTCAAAGTAGGTGTTGTATGTCTTACTGCGGAAGAAATCAAGACTGCCAATCTCGAAGTTACTAAAGAACTGGCAGTTGTTGTACTCTCCATCATTCTTATGGTCAAGGACCCAAGAAAAGTCCGCTTCCGGATGAATGAGCTCGGGGTATTCCGACATGAACTCCTGGGTCTGCCGCCACATTGACGGGAAAGACCGGGCATCGTCCAAAATATTCATGTTGAAACCTAAACAATTAGTTTATCAGCAGCGTCTAACTCTTGCCAAGATTGGACACGAACCATATTTCAAGTTGTTTTCCTCCATGAATGCAAATGGATCATAATCAATATCGCAAAAGAAGTGGACATCGGGTTCAACACGCCAATACCAATCAAAGTCATCGAGAATAGGATGCTGGTAGAAAAAGCCCGAATTCCAGCGACACATATGACGATATGAGATCATCCAGCCTTTACCGACACCGATCGCACCGAGATACTCCAAGGAGGATATGAACCGCGATTCATCGATCCACTTTGGGAGCGACCAATGCGATTCAGGAACCGTGGCGTAAAAGCATTCGGCATTGGTGAGATTCCCTGTGCGGGCTTTAAAAGTGTCATCAAACGGGACATCGTTGAAAAAGATCCACGGATAGTTGTATTTATGATTGAAGCGAGCTTCAAGATGTCTCATGGACTGCTCAATTCCCTCGAGCTCCGAGTTTCGGACAAGTGAAATCAGCGCAGCCTTTGGTTTCCGACGGGCACGGAGGACCTCTACTGGAACATTGGCGTCGGACTTTGGAACAAGGGGGGTGAAAGCCTTTTGGGAATGAGCTTGGAAAACAGCTTCATTTAAAGCGGCGTAGGATGGCGCAGATATCTTCGGGGTGCTGTGACGGTTGATCGCGGTGACCAGCAGTAGCAGACCGAGGAAAGTTACTACTGCGTACTGCACTGTTCGCGTATATAGCCTCGGTGGCCTGAATGAGAGAACGGAGGATGATTTATCCAACATGGTCTTCAAAATCTTAATAAGGATGCTTGCTGGGGCAGACTTTGCCATTGTTCCAAGAATAGAGGAGCCCTTGCCCTCTCTATCGTATGAGTCCTCGTATTCGTAGGAGCTGGATTTTTCTGATTCTAAGTTGTCTGAAAAAGATGAGAAGATGCTAGAGCGGATCGGACGAAGCGAGGATATTGACTCCGAGTGCAGCAGTGCAGCGGATGACGAGGACGCGCCGTCACCAAAAAGCGATACAGCACGGCGAGACTGGGACTGCTGGTGATGGCCCGACCCCGAAACTGCGGAAATTGAGCGGAACGGTGACGGACTGCGGGACCGGTCAGGGGTTCTAGCAGTTACAGGCGAGGGCAGCTCAGAATCACGCGCCGTCCTGGAGGAGAGTGCGATGTTGCGGACCGACGACGCGACGGCGCGGAATTTCGGAACTTGAAGAGTCGCCTGGCTGTCAGGCTGATTGAGCGCGACAAGGGACGACTGGGACGGGGACGGGGACGGGGACGAAGAGGGAGCAGAGACCTGCGAAGACTCTTGTGTGGACGACAGCCTGGCGATGTGAGGGACGAAAACAGCTGGAGAGGTGCGACAGACGCTCGTCAGCGCATGAATCACACGACGAGCGTGAGAGCAAAATGAGAAGCGAGTTGTATGTGGAGAGAATTTGAAGGAATACGATAAAGTGCAGCAGCAGAAAGACGAGTGGTGCAGCCCTCGGCAGCGGTTGCCTCTCCCGCCCAGCGGCGTGCGGCGAGGCCGCCTTGTTCAAAGTTCGTACTCTGAGCGGCACAACTCCACACGGCGGGGTGCACCGGATTTACTCTGCATCCGCCATAAATAGCCCTCCCTCGTGCTTTTTATAGCTGGCTCACAAATCAGTCACAGTCACGTGACTACGTGGCGTTTCGCGCCGGTCCAGACAGAACGCGTCATAGACAGAAAACTCGAATATACAACCGTCTACTGTCACCGGCTAATGAATCGTTACCTGCCGAAGCGAGAATCGACGCTGGATTCCATAGCCGGATCCGCGGAAGAAGACGATGACACCGACACGAAGCTGGCGATGATCGCGTCGCTATACCCGGACACTCCGGCGGACCTGCTAATCGACCTGCTCACCACCGCCAATGGGTCCGTGGCCAAGGCCGTACAAGCTCTGCAGCCCTCGCCTGCTGTAGATGACATCGTTAGCAACAGACTGGCCCTTCATAAAAACATTCTCCAGTCATCGGTGACGCAGTATCTCGGCTTGGGACGGAAAAGATCTCGCACAGCTGATGACGTTGATATGCATGACCGCAACTGGCCGGTACTCAAGTCACGGCGTCTCGGAAATGTATCGTTGTCGAGCACTAATGTCCTCAATAACAAAGTCATCCACCTCTATACTCCCGGATCGATTGCTTCACTAACACCCTGTACTTTCCATCCGTTCTTCCTGTCTCCAGATCTAGCCGACTCGCTTCTCAGGCAGCTACTAGACGACTCTACCACCTGGAGGCCGAATCAGTTTCGGCTCTTCAACCGCGAGGTACCGTGTACTTGCACTCTGCTATTGTTCGTATTTCTTAACCATGGTTGGACTAGGTAACTTCACCACACACGACCTCCTTCTACGTGAACCCACAACATTTTGATGAATTCAAGGATTCGTACCGGTATAACGGTGCAGTTATTAAAGATGTCAGACCCTTCAACGATACCATGGTCCGTGTCCAAAAGCTAGTTGAAGATGTCGTCAATAGTGAGTTGGAGAAACGTGGCTCTCAGGAATTTCAGTATAAAGGGAAATGGGTAGCTGACGTCGCCTTTTGTAACCGTTACAATGGTCCTGGGGAGGCCGTGGGCTATCATTCCGACAGACTTACATACCTCGGACCCATGCCAGTCATAGCAAGCCTTTCGCTGGGAGTCACCCGAGAGGTAAGCTTACGAGTCTCTACAAAGGCGCGGACAATGAACTGACGCCGATAGTTTCGATTACGGGAAATCTGCACACCCTCACAAACATATTCTTTACATCTCCCACATAACAGTCTCCTAATAATGCACGCTCCGTGTCAAGAGAAATTTAAGCACTCTGTCATCCCATCGCGGATTGTTGACAGCCATCCCATTGCTGGAATAACGCGAATCAACATCACATATCGGATGTACAGGCCCAGCTTTTCGTCATCAAGAATACCGATTTGCAAGTGCGGGGTATCCATGATACTTCGCTGCGTGTCAAAGACACAAGACTCCCGGGGACGCTATTTTTGGTCCTGCTCTGCAAGTTATCAGCAAGAAAAGGGCTGTGACGAATTCATATGGGCAGCATTCACGCCTGACGGTGAGCCCATGGAAGACGTTCGTAAGAGTAATGCAGTGTCACCAGTCAGCAGCGAAATGATGTCGGCAAATGAACAGGTACACCCTTCCCTCGGGTTAGATGATGGAGAAGATGAGCGATGGTAAACATCTCTATATTGACGCCAGAAAATATATAGTACAACCAAGTTATTCGATATAGTCGCCATCTTGCTCCCCGAAACGCATGCGATTTTGCGCCTTGCGTAGATCTGTCATTGCAAATTGCTGCTTATACTTCCTGATCCTCTTACCGCCACGTTTCTTCGATGGCTTGTCATCTGGCGCTGGCAACGCCTTCGGGCCCTTGTTTGATGGCGGTATACCCAGTTTCTCTAACTTCTCTTCCACTTCGTGCTTCATCCTTAAACCTTGCGATCCATCGACGGCTGTGTGCGAGAGGTCTACTCTTGTTGCCAATGCGACTTTTCCGGCAAGGATTCGAAGTGCTTGCCGCCGTAAGTCCATAGGAGTCGACTGTATAATTGGACAAAAGTAAAGAAAGCCCTGCTGTCGGATACCGGTATTACCTAGGCCGATGTTGGTCTGATTTCTCTTTGCTCCTAAAGACGGCAGATTACAGGACGGCAACTTCAACAAGCCATTTAACCCACCTGCTGCGCCGAACAGCTGTGCAGCTGTCTGAGAACCAACTAAGGCAGCAGTGTTTGGCGCGAAAACAGACAATTTTGTAGATACGTATTGCGTAATTTTGCGTTTGGCCGAGTCCAGAAATAACAAAAGATCAGCGCTCTCATTTGCACTCGCGAACTCGTCATCTGTTAACGGTCGACTGGACGACGTTACCGCTGACACGGTCAGCACCATAATAATCGCAGCCTGCAGAAATTCCGAAAGTTCTTTCTGGTGGTCTTTCATCGTCGAGATATTATTACCGATCACTTTCACCGTTTTCGCATATTCCACCGAGTTCAAGACCAGTGACTCCAGTTCTGGGAAACGTGGTCTGTACTTTTCTGCTACATACTTGTGAAGGGCAGCAATTTCATTGGTTATATCTGCGGCCAAATTGTTGACTTCGACTAATAATTTATACTCGGGGTTGTCTTCGACGTTGCCACCTGCAGAATCTGGACTTTCTGAATACTTGTCGATTTGCTGATCAATATTAGAATAGAACTTGAAAAACTGAACAAAGGACGTACATCTAACAGGGGTCTCAATTGTGACAATAATCTGGCAGTAGTATCCAACTCGGTCAGTACGCCACTAGATGTATTGTGATCATCCTGCCGCTTCTCGGCAAATTCAAGGAAATCCTCATTCTGGACAGTTCGTGGTTCTGGAGAGGGCGATCTTGATTGTGCCGGGGACGGTGATGGTGAAAAATCGGCCAGAAGTTCATCTACTAAGGACATCTTCTCACACGATTCTCTTTGCTGTGTGGCAAATGGACTAATATTTGACACCAAGGTGAGCAACCAAGGAGATGATGGTTCTCCAACCCAATGCGGCGTCGACTCGATTCTTGGTGGTTTGAGATCAGGGGCAAAAATAGACTTCATCGGCAGAACAAAATAAAAAAATCGAACCACACCAACCACACATCACTAAACGATCCACCAAAGTTACTTTAACTCGATGCCGAATCGAGATATCAGTACCATGACCAATGTCGGACTTTAAGCGTATTAAGTTTACCAGTTCTGACCGGCTTCCCGGTACGGGGAACGGCGACGACGACGCACCTAGGGACCGATTATCACCGCCACGAGCTCGAGGAGGTTTGATATTTCCAAAAAAGAAAGACAACAATGGCGACAGCGTGACATTTAAAAAGCCAGCACTTCCATCGTCATCACTGTCAAGTAAACGAGAGCGAAGACTCGATACTCCTAGTCATGGTGGCGGCCTATCTGATGAGGCGAGGCAACGCCTCCTAGACAACAAGGCAAGACGCCATCCACAGCCTAACAGCGCGTATACCGGTCGCAGCAGCTCTCTTAAGCGACATATCAGTGCGCGTGATAATAGTGTGCAGGAGGAGGACGACGATTATAGAGTCCGTAGTAGTAGCAGCCGTCCGGGCCGAGCTGATGCTACACCCAGTCGTTCCAGAGTAGCAACTCTGCGGCATCCGACCAGTCGAGGTTTACTACCTTCCGATTACGACGAAGAGAGTCTTTCCGCGTTGGAGAGAGACTGGTATGCAACGGACGAGCTGGGCCATACAGCTGGAGATGAGACGCACAATCCATTCGGCACTACGTCGTACAATTTCGAAGAAGCCGAAGCCAAATTGCAAGCCAGAATGACGAATCGCATCAGCATGCGCGCCAAAGCAAAGCAGCAAGATTCCGAATTATGGGAGAATAATCGCCTTATGACGTCTGGTGTCGGCCAAGCGCAGGAGCTCAGTTTGAATTTTGACGAGGATGATGACGAGAATCGGGTTCATTTGCTGGTCCATGACTTGACCCCCCCATTCTTAGATGGACGCAATGTGTTCACCCACCAGAGAGATCCGATTTCAGCTGTCAGAGATCCACAGAGCGATATGGCCGTATTTAGTCGCAAGGGTAGTCAACTAGTTCGCGAACGGCGACAACAGCGGGAACGACAAAAGCAAAATCGCGATGCCTTAAGTATTGCTGGAACTTCTCTCGGAAACGTTCTCGGCGTCAAGGATCGACAAGATGATGATGCTGATAGCGCGACTTCCGGAGAAGGAGGGGTGCAAAGGGGCGCGAGCAAGTTTTCGGAACATATGAAGAAGAATAGTGGTGGGGCATCAAAATTTAGTCAGGATAAGTCCTTGCGAGAGCAGAGAGAGTCATTACCGGCATTTGCGGTCCGAGAAGAGATTCTAAAGGTCATCCGCGATAATCAAGTTACAGTTGTCATCGGAGAAACCGGATCTGGCAAGACTACGCAGCTTACACAATTCTTGTACGAGGACGGATATGTCAAGCGTGGTATAATTGGATGCACACAGCCGCGCCGGGTTGCGGCTATGAGTGTTGCAAAGCGTGTGAGTGAAGAAATGAGCGTTGAGCTTGGCGGTCTCGTTGGCTACGCCATCCGGTTCGAGGATTGTACTAGTAGCGAGACGGTGATCAAGTACATGACCGATGGTGTCTTACTTCGCGAGTCGTTGCAAGAATCTGACCTGGATAAGTATTCGTGTATTATCATGGATGAAGCACATGAGCGCGCACTTAATACCGACGTTTTAATGGGATTATTCAAGAAGATTCTTGCGCGTCGCCGAGATCTGAAGTTGATTGTTACGTCCGCAACCATGAATGCGGACAGGTTTTCCAAGTTTTATGGTAATGCGCCCCAATTCACCATTCCCGGTAGAACATTTCCCGTGGATGTTCTATTCTCTAAGTCGCCATGCGAGGATTACGTTGATGCTGCCGTAAAGCAGATCCTGACCATCCATCTCCAGCAAGGCCCTGGCGATATTTTGGTCTTTATGACGGGTCAGGAAGATATTGAGACAACTTGTGAAGTTACAGCTCAACGACTGGCGCAGCTTGATGATCCGCCAAAATTGGATATCCTGCCAATATATTCGCAAATGCCTGCGGACCTGCAGGCGAGAATCTTCGATAAAGCGGAAAAAGACACTCGCAAAGTTATCGTGGCCACAAACATTGCGGAGACGTCCCTCACTGTGGACGGTATCAAGTTCGTTGTAGACACCGGATACTCCAAATTGAAAGTCTACAATCCACGCATGGGTATGGACACGCTTCAAATCACCCCAATTTCGCAAGCGAATGCGAACCAGCGCTCAGGCCGCGCTGGCCGTACTGGTCCTGGAATAGCCTATAGACTATATACGGAATCGGCGTTTCGAAACGAGTTTTATATTCAAAATATTCCCGAAATTCAGCGCACCAACTTGTCCAATACACTTTTGCTGTTAAAGTCACTCGGTGTGAAAGACTTGATGGAATTTGACTTCATGGATCCACCTCCAGCAGATACCATGACGAGCAGCTTATACGATCTGTGGGCACTTGGAGCATTGGACAATACCGGTCAACTTACTGCGCTCGGTGCCAAGATGGCGTCATTTCCTATGGAGCCTTCCTTGTCGAAGCTTTTAATCATGTCAGAGCAATATGAATGCAGCGAAGAGATGCTCACAATTGTATCTATGCTGTCGGTGCCTAATGTATTCTATCGGCCCAAGGAACGGCAAGAAGAAAGTGATGCTGCGCGTGAAAAATTTTTCGTTCCGGAATCCGACCACCTGACGCTTCTACACGTTTATCACCAGTGGAAATCGAATGGGTACTCCGACAGCTGGTGCATGCGCCATTTCCTCCATCCGAAGTCTCTTCGCCGGGCGCGTGAAATCAGACAGCAACTTCTCGACATTGTCACATTCCAGAAAATGTCGATTGTTTCCTGCGGAATGGACTGGGATATTGTACGCAAATGTGTCTGTTCGGGATACTTCCACCAGGCTGCAAAAGTCAAGGGCCTTGGTGAATACGTCAACCTGCGTACAAGTGTGACGATACAGCTACATCCTACTTCGGCGTTATATGGACTGGGATATTTGCCGGATTATGTGGTGTACCACGAACTAATTCTCACGTCGAAGGAATTCATGTCGACCGTTACAGCAGTTGACCCGCATTGGCTTGCGGAGCTCGGCGGCGTGTTCTACAGTGTCAAGGAGAAAGGGTATTCGTCTCGCCTCAAGAGGAAGACGGAGCGAGAATTTTCGAGAAAAATGGAAATCGAGGCACAGTTTGAGGAGGACAGGAAAGCACAGGACCGTGCAAAAGAAGCTCTGTCCCATGCGAGGACAGCACAAGTGAAAGGCATGGCAGGAATTTCGACCCCAGGGTTGTTCCGTGCTAGGACTCAGACCCCAAGGACTGGGCGAGGATTTTAGAAGAAACGATTGAGACTTTGGTTGTATGTTTAATTTACATTCCACTGGAGATACGCGACCCATTAACTTATTATAGTACCACTACATTTACCATCTACCGCTGTCATAACCACCCTGAGGACCACCGTCTGCGCCACTGTATCCGCTGGGACCGCCAAATCCGCCTGGATCACGTCGAGAATCGCTGTATCCGCCAGTGTCAAATCCGCCGTTGTAGCCATCCTGATTGTATCCGCGGTCGAAATCACCGTAATATCCCTGAAATTGACGTGGTGGAGGCTGAATGCTCGGGTCATAATTATCGTTCTGACCATAGTGCGAATCGTACATCTGGTTCACTTGCTCCCGGGCGTGTCGTTTTGCCCTCTCTCTTCGATGAGTGTTAAAGTTGTATAATATGGGATTTAACCGTTTATATCTGCATGATGAATAAACATACCTGTCATAGAAGTCGAGGCCCTTGGTTTCAATGAGCTTGTCAACCTCGGCGCCTGTATATTTGATAAGCGTTGAATATTAAAGCTACAAACGGTAACATACCAGCGAGACCCATGAGGGCTTCCTTAGCGAAGGCATGACTGACTGGCTTACCTTCTTGACGCTGCCTATCTTCGAACACCTTGAACTGTTGATCTGTCAGAATTCGAATAAACCCAACTTCAGCGGCACACTCACAGCTTCGAATGATGCTGCGCCAGCGATAGCCTCATGGGAGAACTTAGCCTTGTGCTCCTGATGAAATTGTTAGGGACCAAGCAAGACTGCAAGTCAGGAGCGATGTACTTCAGGGGTGTACTCGTTGTTGTAGATCTGCTGGCTCTGGGACTGGCCAAAGTCAAATAAGTTCTCGATAGCCTGCATGTTGACCGGGCGACTGATTGCAGTGGAAAAGATGGTATATAGAGAGGAGGAATTGGAGAACGGGTACACAGGGGTATTTAACTCTAGAGCCCGGCTCGGGTTTACTTCGCCGACGTTGACGCGTCGGGAACTCGGGATGCAGCAAGTCGTTTCACAGTTTATCATTGTAAAACTTGGTTGTACCTGCATGTTTCATAGGGTGTGTCGTGACTGTATGGGCGTGCAAATAGCCCACCTCGCTCATTTGTTCGGATGAACTGTAAGTTCATATACGCAAGCACCTGCAATGGTCAATTTGCCGCTCAATAAGACTTGGTGCAGGTACCGTAGTCAGCAGTGCCACGTTGCAATATGCAGTCGAATAAAGAAATGCCGCACCAAGGGGTTGTTAACAACTGGCTCTGACATTCTGCGTGCGGTTTCTACATACGTGGCCTCCGCCAGTTCACGCAACTTATTGCTCAAACCACGGTCAGTGACTGATGAGTATTCATTCGTCCTCAGATTCGAATTCGGCAGAAGAGCAGACCCAATTGCTGCCTGACTGTCTGATGTCCTTCGATTCCCAGCCGCACCGAAAGTCAAGGCGAGCGGCTCGCCCACGTGTGCCTTTCCAAATCAAGACTAGCTCGAGGCTAAGCTTTTTTTCCCACGATTTATTAAAACCGATCTCATCTCACATGCCGGATCACAACGCCCGGGAATTGTATAGTCAAGCCCATTCAGGTGCTAGTCAGGCTAGTACCCGTTAAGCTTCTAACAATCGCGTTCCATGAAACAGAAGTTGAACTAATGGACAATAATATTATATAGGTGCAATCGTTAAATATTATATCTATATTCTGCCACAATATTACCCTTAGATATTGAAACAACGTTAATAGCTATACGCCCGATTGCGAAGGATCCCGTTATCTCCAATATTTGCAAATTGCCACAACAGTAAGCCTATGCAGTATATGGACTCAGATCGACCTGTTTAGTTAGCATGCTTTGACGGCGCCCTCAAACTTCGCCCATAATCATCAGCGCAATAGGGATCAGCACCATCACCAGAGAAATCCAGCCAACAATGTCGAGCCCCAAGCGACCGGAAAGCGTTGTCCTCCAAGATTATTAACCATGGCGTTGGCAAACAATGGGAACACCGTATTGACAGAACCTTACAAGGCCAGCGCGTTGTTTTTGCATGAGTCATAGTAGAGACAGTTTTTCATAAGCCCCATACATTGCCACCGCCGCTCAAAGTTGTTCAATCCATGTGCTGGATCATATTTGTCAATTGAAGATTCGAGTACTTGGAGGTTAGGCAGTGAGACGCTCCGAGGTCCCGCTCGTAGATGTACTGAACTTTGACAGCTATTCATGTTGTGAAACACGCAATACAAGAGGCAATCAATTCATATACGCTCTGTTCAAACAATTATTAGGCACAATGGTAGGATGAGAGCGACTGTTCTGTGCATCTGAGTCCTGCGCTCAATGGCGATATGTACAGATATATTACGCATCCGTATGCAGAAATGCTCGACATGTTGACAGGCTTTTACAGTTTTAGCAAAATGTTGAGTCGATCAGGGCAATAATTGCTCTTTGAATGAATTACAGCAATCCAGCCGGTGACGAATGACCTCGGGCTCCCTCCAGCATATGATTGCTCTTCACAACCGCAACTGCAAATCTGTATTCAGACCTTTATCGTATCGAGCAACAGGCTATGTCTTCCACACCCGTAGCAAGAAAAGTATGATACAGCCTATCCATCCACACATATGCCGCGAGAAAATGATCGCGACTCCTCCACAACTTGGGTGATTTTGAAAACCTCTAAGGCTCTAACCGTGGGGAGGATTTTTAGCACAGACACAACGATGGATCAAGGACATTTTCCCCTTCGATTGCAATTCAGAAGGGATGACATTATGAATGGCAAGTGCCATCAGACGAGTATGGTCAGTCTGGGCGTCGTCAGCCACACTCGACAGGCCAGCACAGCCACTACACGCCGGAGTGGTACCCTAACCTTGCGCTCCAAAGCGACTTTCGGAAAGGTTTTCAGTATCGGTGGTCCCATCGACTGACTGCTCCATAATCTAGACTCCTTCACTTCACTTCAGTCGCTCGATTGCGGCAGCCTTGCGTTGAGGGGTACTTGCCTAGAGAAGTATCGTTAGCCAGCAACGGCAACGTCAAGTGGCTCTGTCGGTCGAGTGGTACCGTACTAACTACACCGCCATGTCAGGCGGCAAACGATTATCGGGTATTCTTCCCCGGCCACGACAAGTTCTTGAATTTCCACCCCTTCGTCAGAAGAAAGTGGACCAGGGTTATGCCGAAGGCATACAGCACCCACCAGGTTCATTGCGAGAGCCAATTATCAAGCCATTTCCGCATCTGAAGTCGCTCGTGCACAAGTCCTCACCCAATCCGCGCCAGAATGGTGTCAAGAACTACAAGGACGAAATATCCAGGTTACGAAGGACGTATTATCGACAGGCTATTGCTGCGGCATATGATCGATACATGATGAATCTGAGAAAGCAGGCTGCTGCTGCAGAAGTAGAGAAGGAACGGCTGGAAAAGCAAAAGACGGGTTTGAAGCTGAGAATGGAGGACAGGATTTTCACTCTGCCTACTGTCGAGAGCTTTCTCCTGACATATCACCCGCCTGCAACCGATCCAGAAGTTAAGAGAGCCGAGAAATTGCATCGTCAAAGCGCGCAAATACACCGGTTGACCCAAGAGGTTCAACGCCGGGCACGGCAGCTGGTTGACCTTCACCAGAACGCGGAGACATTTATTGTTTCGATTGATGAACTCAATAAGCGCATTGATGAGGAATTTGCAGATGACAAGGAGTTCCCACTGGTTGACTACAGTTATCGCACATTGTCGGCCTTGGTCAATGAAAGAATGCGTCCAGGATATGGTCTCGACGAGCGAGATGGCGTTTACAGTACGGTGGTTAGAGAACTTGTTGGTACGTCCTTTAGAGGACGACCGGGATATGCTGAAATCGAGGAGGCGTTAACGACTCAGGTTGAGCCTGATGCCGAAAAGACAAAGGCCGAGTGATGCCCAAGAATTTTTTAAATGCCTATGCTGGAACCCTACGATGTAAATAACTATTGTGAAACAGATGCAAATTTGTACATATACATATCTACTCGTCGCTTACTCTATGGCGCTTTCCACCACCCCCCGACTCGCTCGCGCCCCTCTTTTTCCCCTGACGTTTAAAGAACTCCCTTTTGTCTTTGCGCTCCCTCTCTTTCCGCTTCTCTTCATCCTCCGCTATCTTCTTCTGATACGCGACCTTTCTTTCGTTCTTCTTCTCCTGTCGTTTCCTCACCTGCTCATTTCGAATCGTCATGACCTTTTGCATCATATCTCGCTTTCTTTTCTCTGTACCACCAAGAACAACTGCTCGCTTCTGCAAGTACGTCTCTTTCTTCTGCGGCTTCATCATTGCAATCTGGGACTTGAATGGCAATCCTGACCGAATAGAATTGGGTACCCGGAGGGGATTGAACCTACGCACAGCACGTTCGATGGTTGTGTAGTCGGAATCCTTCACTTGCGGTACGGACAGACCTTTCTCATGACGGATCTCGCCTGTCAGTCGCATACCTTGCCACTCTGTCTTTTCGTTGAGAAGTAGGGAAGTGACAGGATTATAGAGCTTGCGTGGCTGAATAGGATACCAGGCCCGCAGAATAATGATATCTACCGCTGTTAGTAGTGATATTACTGGAGAAATAACATTCCATACCACTCATTAAGATCTTATCTTCAAAAGTGGCACGGTAGTGGCCTTCCGGTTTACTCAACGCCCTCTTAATTTGTCCTCGAATACCAGAAACCGTTTTAACGGTTGCGCCTTCAAACTTGGCAACTTCAAGGGCCGAGTTGAACATGCCTTGTATAAATGCTGTATTCTTGAAAATCTTGTACGGCGTACCGACCAGCTTCAATTTCTTGACGATCTGGACACTTTGATCCACATCAAGAACAATGCCAGTTGCGGCAATACGGAACGCACCCGTCGCCGCTTTATTTGCCACGGACTGAACGGCGCAGAAACCGGTGTTTGGAGCAATCAAAGGTCCGTAGAATGTTCCCGTACAGTGCAAGTGCTCCGGCGTGTACTTCAGCATTCTGTTTCGCGTTCGCGAGTCAGACGTAGTATATATTGGAATACTTTGGAAACGACGCCATCCGAGTGAGAAAATAACCGGATCGTTTGACTTTAAGATCTTTTTGTGCCATCGGTGTCGCTTGATACGAACTTGCAAGAACCCTAACCGATCTTCAGATGCCAGAAGACTGCCGATAATGACCGGAAACGTTGGATCAAGCGTCTCAATAAACTCACACGGGATGTCATCGATAACGATCCGGACGTACTGACCAGCTCTATAACCTTCAATGCGCTCGCGAGTGACAGAATCCATCTCGTCGAATTCGGCTTTATTGATCTCACGCTGCTTTGTAATTTTTGCTTTTTGCGCGTCATGCCATGTATCGTATAGCTTTTTCTCTGGATCATCATCGCCGAGACCATCGTCTTCTTGTTCTTCTTCTTCTTCGAAGCGGAGACGCAGCTTCTCTTTCTTGCGAGCATTTAGTTCGCGCTCTTTCTCATACGATTTCTCTTTCAGCGTCTCTTCCTCCTCTTCGCCTGTATTTTCCTCCTTCTCTTTTTGAGCAGAAGCGCCCGTGACGGCTTCTCCGGTTTCGAGATCTTCAAAGTCACCAAATTCTTCGTCATCTTCACTGTCAAAGTCGCTCGAATTGATTTCATCGTCTTCGTCGTCATCGGTTTGCCCCGTTAAGAACCTGCCTTTCAATGAAGCCAAGGCGGTACTGGCTGCTCCGCTCCATTTGTCCTTCAAAACTTCGTCATCATAAACAGGAATAGTTCTGTCGATGACTTCGGCATCAGCAGGATGGATGGAACTGTTCTCACGCTTCTTGAAGAAGTCGTCGCCATGGTCTCCAGTCTCCGAATCAGACGAATTATTTTCAATATCGTCCTCGTCGCCGTCCTCTACAGTAGAAGACAATTCTTCGCTTTTCCATCGCTTGATGACATCCTCTGGAGATATATGATCGAGATACAGAAGCTTTCCAATATCCCATTTCCGACGACCGGTTTTATAATCATTCAATGCACGATCAGCAAGATTACTCTTCCAGCGCAGATCACCACTGTCCGCATCGAACTCATCAACATCATCATAGTCAACTAGATCGGAGTCGCTATCAGCGAATACGAATTCTTCCCCTTGATCTTCATCATCTTCGGCAAGTCTGGATGCCATGGACTTTGAGTATGCTTCTTCTTCAGCGTCGGCATCATCTTCGTCCTCGTCCTCATCTTTGTCGTATCCTTCATCATCATTACCAAGATCGGTGTCGTAAGATTCGCCGCTAATACTTCGACCCTCTCGCCGCACCTTGCGGCCCGTGTCACCCTTGTGGACATCATCGTCCTCGACCCGTTCCTGCTTGAACTCATTCAACGCGCCAGCACCACTGAAAAGTCGGATACCAGCCCCACCTGCACCTAAAGTGGTCTGCGCATTTTGGAGTCCAACCACCAGTCGCTCGCCAACACCTTTCTCCTCGCCCTCCACAAAACTGCGATGCCCTACATCTATGTAAACCGCATCTTTGTCAATTAAAACGCCGCCGACGTCACTCATGGGCGCGTAAATGACCTTCAGACGATCGTCTAACCGCTTGCGACGCTTAATCTTACCCTCCTCGACTTCTTTCTTCTCCTGGTAAGGCGTTGGACAAGGATCTGGGAGACGCTCAACCTCGGAGACTGTCAAGTCGCCAATTCCAGGCACGTGGACGCGAGCATTGTGGGCAGGTAGCGGTGTGCCATGAACGTATCCATAGAGAGTAATCTTTCTGTCAATTTTGGGATTTCTTTCGATATCTGCAGGGTGAGTGATGTCAACTATGCGATCTGCAAGTAGATATGAATGCTCATTACGCCATTTAAGTGGCCTGAACTTCATGACGCTGATGAATCGCGCCAGGTTGAGGATCTCGCGGTCCGGATACCGGCCATTCATTACTCCAGAAAAATAGAACAGTTTTGCTCCTTTGTATACTTCTGTCCAAAGTCTGTGCTTCAGTCGTTTCTTTGACGCACGTAAAGTGGCAGGTGACTTGAAAAGATCGAGATGCGTAGTGACACCGAGAATGCGTGGGAATCCGTGCGGGGCGAGGATGTTTAGAAACTCCATGGTTTCCATTTCGAAACCGAAGTTGCCGTCAATCATGAGAAGAACCAAGTCCGCAATTTTAGCAATGTCAATCATGGAATTCATGTCATTGGCGCATTCAACAAAGGTCAACCGCCGTCGTTTTCCTGTCGACTCAGTTAGCTCACTGACGGTGTCAAACATAGAGTAGTCACTTACCTGAGACTACCGTAACTGGGCCCCTAATGTCGGATAATGTATGCTTGGTGTATCGCCGTACAAGACTTTTTATCAGTGTAGTTTTTCCGGTCTGTAGATGTCAGTGGATGGTAGATGGGTACTGATTCGGGGGTACGTACACCAGGCGGACCGACAACAGCAACGATAACTGGCGGCGGCTCCTCCGGAGTTCTGTCCACCATAGGAACGTGAAATCTCTTTTCTTTAACCTATTAAGGAGTTAGTTGTCTCTCCCTCATTGTCTCGCCAATATATCAAATGTGTTTGCGTTCGCATACATCATGAGATCGTCTTGCTTGCCGCTCCAGCCGCCGTGGGGCAGCAACTGCAAAAGCCCTTGCATTTTGGCCGTTATGAACAGTCCTTTTTTGACTCTTTTTTCTGACGGCCCTATGAGCCTTGTTCTCCTGCTCCATGATGATATTCAATATCAACAAGGCTCTGGTTATAGGTCAACCAGGCGAAATTTCACAAAGTTTCTTGTACCTCCCAATGAAAAATTTCGCGGAGCCGAGACCCATCGCAATTAGCGCGCAATTGAGCAATGGTGTAGCACAAAGTGCCCCTGCATAACGTCACGAAGCGTTGCATAAACGGCATAAAAGTTCAACGCCTAGCAATTTATTCTCAGGTTAGGGTTAGTCGGAGATTCGATTGATGATTGCTAGATCATCTTATTTTCTTATTCTATGTTATAATATAATAGTCTATCATTTACTTGGTGTTTTGTAGTCTTAATATCGATTTATCCTGTTCTCGTATCTGCTTAAGTGGTGACTAGCCTAGGAACATTATATGCGTTGCCATAGTGTGAATAAAGTTCTGAGCCGCTGTAAGGCGTCGTCATCGTCGGCAGTCCCAGCCGTAATGGGTTCACTTGCTTGTGGCGTCTTGTCCGCTCGCGATTTTTAAGCCATTGTCCCATTTGAGATATAAAAGGACGCTTGTCATCCTTGCCTGCACTGTTCGTCGAACTTATAAAGTAAATAATCCGTCATACTGAAATTCATAACATTTCTTCGAGCGAAATATATTCATACGTTCCGATTCAGAATGACAAGCTCTGTGTATATTGTGAGTCCTTGATCTGGCTCACATGGTTGAGTCATGACTGATCTGTTCTCTTGTTAAGGTTCGATTTAAGGAGGATGCTACCTCTTCTGAAGTCAATAAGTATGTGATGGTCTAGTATATCGTTATACAGTGGTAGCATGCAGGTCACTTGCTGACAGATTGCAGGATCAAAAAGGATCTTGTTGATTCCGGTGGTATGTTCGGTGCGCATAAGTACGTTGACACTAGCGATTAACCATACTAGCTGAGATTACGCATGAGTATACTCTGATCAAGGCGGTGGCGTATGTTTTCTATCCCAAGAGTGACATAGTACGAATTGTAGCTAACTACATTCCAGAGTCAAGCTGCCCGACGCCGAGATTTCCACGCTAGAAGCACACCCGTCAGTCGCACAGATTGAGAAGGATCAAGAAGTCAAGGCTTATTAAGCCGAATGCCTTGCTATCGGCGTTGGTGGAAATGGGATCATTGGTTTGAAGATTTGATTGCTCGAAAATCATCATACAGATGTATTGTAAAAATAGATGCACATTGTCACTGTAACTAATTGGAAGTGCTCAGTAATTGTAATTTCCAATATTCTCCGTAAAAGTTAATGTGTCACTACGGCTCATCCACTTTCGCCCGAAACCCCTAACCAAACCCTAACCCAGTGCTCCTTACAAACCCTTACCATTTCAGCGTGTTTCGTATACCGCCGGCGTATATTTGAGCATGACCATGAGTCAATTTCTATTACGTCAAAGGTGTGAAATTAGGCAGAATATAAGGATTACATACGATATATACAACGCACAAATAAAATATATACAACGCGGGAAATATAAATGCAACAAATTCGTCCGGCTCGACTATTGTCACGACCTTTCGATTTCTCAGCTGGACCATCGTAAGTTTGGATTTTAAATAAATATGTTAAAACGGTAAATTCGTTGCGCGCTGCGGTACCAAAAGGTATCTACGTGGACAAGGGCGCACAGCGCACGTTATATGTTTACACAACAAATGTGCACAGTGATGCCGTAAGGGCTTGTAGCCACAGTGCACATTTATTTGTTGACAGTATGGCGCATGACAAGCTACTCCAGATCTAGCATCTGCGGGAGGCGACCGTGAGATCTGTAAGTTGCTGTGGAAGGCTCTATTTCTACAAGTAGAAATGTACACAAAGAACTCGTTAAAAGAAGAAAAAGAAAGAAGAGAAAAGATGAAACAAGAAGGAAACAAAACTAACGGCCCCAAACGGTCACGTGGCCCGGGCCAGTGGGAGAAGGCGCAGCCGAGTCGCTATCGGGCGTAGCCCCGCAACAGTTGCCATCGATTCATGGTTCAGGTCCCTGAACTGCACGTACTATGGCTAGGAGCGACCATAAAATGCCTAGACACGCACAGGACAAAACCCAACGACTTGGTAGTCGTGATTTCTCTTGTAGTGAGTCCTCATGGCTTCCTTGGACTGGACACACATGTGCTTCAGCACACTCTCGCAGAGTACGCATTTATACCCGTCGAGGACAGAAATCCCATCGATGGCATTGCCTGGCAAATCGCGGTCCGCTCGTACGACTCCATACGTGCAAAATGAATATGAGTGTACAGATAGATGATGAATGGAGGTGAACTGTGGAAGGGAGGGGCCGAGACTCCGATCTCAATGACGACAAGTCTCACGACTATTCTAGTCTATATATACACGAATAACACCTCCAACCGAGGTGACAAACTAAACTCAGAACTCCCCGCTCGCCCACCACACTGGAAGTGGAGACTGATCTACCTCTGAAACACCGATCTCTCACATCTATATGGCGCCAGGCAGCTCTAGCAAACCTCCGCACAAGTGCAACTGGGATCGAATCGAGTATCTCTAGGATCCAGACATTAAGGGCAGCGTATGAATAATTACAGTCCGCTCTGGCTTGACGCTGAACGTCTCTGTTCCAAAGTTGCATCATCAGCAGCCGCCAAATTCCGAAGAGACTTGTCTATAACATACCTGTACAAGTAGCCCCGTCAGTTGAGTCCTGTCCTCTTTCGAAGAAGAAACGTTATATTCAAACAATGATCGCATGCCGACGTTGCTTTTGAACTGGGCCGTCCATCTTCTCGGTTCGTGCAAACCCTGCCTGGATATTGTACGCTTCTATCGGCTTAAGCAAAATAAACCAACTTTGCGCGGGTGGGGACGCTGTCTTTCTGATTCTGCGACATCATATCTCCTTTGCGTCTCGTCTTCAGCGAAGTCATGGTTACCCAAACGCTTGTTGAGTTCCGGCACTCTATGACCGAGCTGGCATGATTTTCCAATAAACCAAATAAAGAGTAACAATTGAGCTATTGCGGATATTGCTAGAGATAGATCGCAACGAATCGTGTTCACCAGACGCGTAGCGTCGCATGTACAACTTATCAACTGTAGCGTGTTGCCGCGTACGATAAACAAACATTAGTGCTATAATATATTAGGAAGTCTGGCTTCCTAATCTAATATAGCGCCTGCATTATGTAAATGATACTAAAGCGGCAAAGCATCCAACCAGGTAGTATCCCAAATCTCTCCCAAATTTTAATTTAAACCAAAAAAAATTCCCTATTGGACGATGTGGTACATTTCCGTGCAAAAAATATTCAGGGTGCGGATGTCTATCATAGTCGTAGACATCGGCTTAATCCAAAACGAGACTAGCGCTCTTGTCTGCCGTGTCCCTGAATTCGAATGTTAAGTGCCCGCGTTTTAAGCATGAGGACATCTCAACGCACGGCCGTTTATAAGTGTGTTGTTTCACCATACCTTTGTCCATACTATAAAGGAATATATAAGGGAATTTAACCGGAAGACGTTTCATTGCCGCCCCGAGGGTAGGACGAAGGCATGGCTGATTTGGATCCCGTGTTTGCGTATTACGGTTTGAGCGATCCATTTCCTACCTCGTGGGACGACAAGCCTATTCAGGAGAGTCAGTTTGCATTTGTCCTTGGCGATTATTTTAACGGCGCCGATGACGGGAAATCCGGCAGTGGAGATTCGGGGGGATGGCATGATATGAGTGAGTTGTTGTTTACCGAGATTAAGTTGTCGCCTGTGTGGTGGACTGACGAATGATCAAGCGGTGTTGCAGCGCAATTTCGATATGTTTGTGAAAATGAAATCAACGCTAGATACGGCACATAAAGAGATGAAGAAGGATTTTTTGCAGGAGTCTAAAAACTGGGGTGTTGCCGATATTGATCAATTAATTGATGGTATACTTGCATGTTCCTGTTTCTGTCGAAGGTAGCTAATATAGGCAGACGCCAATATGAAAGCTGCGCAGATTATGAAACCCGTTATGGATAACAAGTCTAAAGGAGATCGGTTGAAGGCAACCTTGTCATTGATTGAGAAGAATCGCTACCTGTTTGACTTGCCGGGTGCATTATTAGCAAATATAAAACGTGGCGACCACGACTCGCTTGTCAGGGACTATCGGCGTGGCCGGACGCTTACGGAAGAAATACGGACACTACCACACTCTACGGAATTGTCTGACTATTTAGTTCAGCAACGCAGGGTCATTGAGCGAATATGGGGTGAAGTTGAAGTCGTGGTTGAGGACTACAAAAGTTCGGTCTGGAAACAGCTCAGTGAAGCGCGTCCTGACGACAACTACGTTTTGTATATCAGCATCTTGCTCGAACTTGGAGTGGAGGATAATCCAATATGGGTGTGGCTACAGACTCTGGTTGATAATTTGAAGAGTCAGATGGAGGAAGCGTTTGACGATTTAAACTCTAGCTTACAGATTTTGAGGAAGGAAGTCTGCAACACACCGCCAGCATCAACGAATACTGCTACGGAGTATTTTTTAAATGCAATCAAATTTGCAACATTGGAATCTCATAATTCGAAATTTGCAACGTTGGAATCGAAAGATCTGCCAGAGATAGAGAGAATGTGGGTGACGCTGAAAGACGTTATAGAAGAAGTTACGAAGTACTTTGGCAAGCAGATCGCGTTGTTCTGGGAGTGCGCTTCGGGATTCTTGGATGGGCGGACGCAAAGCTCACTACCAGTGGGTCAGAAAGGCGAGTCTAAAGTTCACTTGACTTTGTCGCGCGAAGAGGATGCTAGAATTCGGACTGATGCGCGTGAGCTGGTCGAGCTGTATGCGTCCAGCGTGGCAGATTTCTTTGTTCGCTCTGTCGCCGACTCCGAAGATAAAGCTGCGAATGTCGAGCGCACGAAAACGATGGATTCAGAGTCTGAGATGGATGCCAACACACCTCGAAGTGAGCGCAAAATGATGAATTTGCCGAATACGAGCGCAGCATCGTTGTCTGCGAGTGCGAGGTTGGCAACTAGCTTAAAAAACGACCGTATTGCGGAAGCCCACCGACAAATCGACTTGCCAACCACGTCTCCGTCGTCGCTAGAGGCTCCTATATCGCCCAGGTCGCCCGGCTCGGAAAAAAATTTCGAGCTGTATGCATTCCTGCCGCCGAACGCGAATGCGATTGGCACGACGTTTTTCTTGTCGCAGCTACTTAATACGTTGGGATCTCTCGCGAGCGAACTGGCCGGTCTGTCGATATCGTCACGTCATATCGATGTTTTACGGACGATGATGAGCACTGTCCGCGAACGATGTGTCGGCGGAGCATGTCTGTCGTGGCAGCAGGACGCCAAACGGTTCAAAATGGCTGAAGATTGGAATCCTACAAGTACTCGCAAGTGCACAAGGGTACCTGGATTATTCTTACAATATCAGTCGGTTGTGCTTGACGGTCTCCAGAAACTAGTATTCATTCCAGGTGCTGAAAAGAAGTCAAAAGCGGTGGTGATTTTGCCGCCGTCATCAAAACTAGTGTCGAGTATAAAGACTCAGTTTGCCAACTCGATTTTCCTGACGTTGAATGGTCTTGTCCAATGCGCCGTTGCGGGGGACAAAAAGGCAATCGGTGTTAATGGTTCGCCGTTAAAAACGAGGGTCCCAAATTCGACAATTGATCAGGATATTGGAACCCCTTCGGCACGGATGGAGTCGCGGTTGCTGCTCATGATTTGCAATATTGCGGAGTTGAATGGGAGTGTCGTGAGTGCACTATTCGAACGATTCTCGTCACTCTTCTCGATTCAGTTGACGGACAATTCTAATATTATAGGCGATGCAATGACGCAACTTGACGAGCAACTGTTCACTACGTTCACCAAAAAGAAAAGGGCGAATTTCACAACAATAATCCGTACTGGTATTTTGAGATCAGGGATTCTGTGGTCCCAACTGGGAAAGCCGACGGACGTGAGCCCGTATATTTATCACGTGCTGTTGCAGTTAGTGTTGTTGCACATGCAGGTCTCGAGTGTAGGGCCGATTCTTGTCAAGCGAGTGATCACGGATCTGCTACATCATATTGTGAACACGATTCTCGAGTCGTTCCGGCAAATTGACAAGTTTAGTCTTGGAGGCATGCTGCAGGCTACGATTGACGTAGAGTTTGTGAACCAGAAGATGACGGTGTACGGCACTCCCGATATTGAGAATTTGTATCAGACGTGCTACGCGACGATTCAGGATGCGACGGATCGGTCGAAAATGGAAGTTGACGTGATGACACGACAGCTGGAGGACATGAAGAAGTTGCTGCTCAAGTGCCATAAGCAGTCGCGAATGGAGTTTTTGTGTTTTAAAGAGGAAAAGCCGACGAAATCTAGAGAGATGTCATAGTCTTGAACGGAGTTGTGTTCAGTGACTTTTTGCGCATGTTACGATATGGCGTTGGGATTGGTATGATTTTGTGTATGGGTGATGTCGACTAAATTGTGATTTGTTGTAAAATGCCTGTTAATATATATTATCATGCTCGAATTCGGGTCGGACATTAGTCGGAGACTCATCGTCAGCATATTAATGCGTGTCAGCCACGTCATCACGTGATCTTTTTTTGGGGATGGCTCCGCAATGTTTTGTGTGTAGCGTCGCAGAAACAAGCCGGATCCCGCGTCCCAGTAATATTGGGGTGCCGGAATGGCTGGCCAAGGGAAAAGCCTCTCCTGGCTTTTCTCTTAATTCACTCTCCCACTGCCCTCCTGCTCAATAATACTCAGGCTATATAATATTAACCGCCGCCCCTGCGCGTTGCGCTGCTTCACCGCCAAAATTCGTCGACCGCCGAGTTTCCGAGTGCTGTACCGACAGCCGTCTGCTCGGACCTTCTCCATAGCCAGTGTCGCCTGTGCCGCCGCCACTGCTACTGCCACTGTATCGCGCATGGGCAAGTCTGACAGTCGCCTGTCCGCGGACGCGGTGTCGAGCACAACATCGGCCCGGCCGTCGTCCGAGTCGCCAGCAAGTGACTTGTCGGACTCGCCGCCACCGTCTAGCTCTAAGAGCCCGCCTCCTCGCCGGACCTTCATGTCTGCGCTCGCAAGGCTGGAACTACCCTTAGACTTCAAGACCGCGATGTCGCAGTGGTGGAACGCACCTTCACTCGATGTGACGGAGCGCACAGTGCTCTCCTTTCTACCGTTCTTCCCGACGCCCGACGCGACCCGCAAGGCAGAGTCCAAGATGATCGAGCTGTCGAAAGGCCGTTCGCTGAACGAGTTTGAAGTCACACGCCTGACAGAGCCGGTCGACGAAGAGCTTGTCGTTCTGCATGGCTATGGCGCCGGCCTGGCGTTTTTCTACCGCAATTTTGACGGACTGAGTCAGCTGCCTGGCTGGCGACTGCACGCACTCGATCTGCTAGGGTATGGTCGTAGCTCGCGACCTAAGTTCAAGATCAGGGCCAAGGACAAGCATGAGGCTGTACATGCGTCCGAAAACTGGTTTATTGACTCGCTGGAGGAGTGGCGGGAGAAGAAGGGAATCGAGAAATTTACCTTGATGGCACATTCGATGGGCGGGTATATCGGTGTGGCATATGCGCTACGTCATCCCGAACGCATCAAGAAGCTCATTCTCGTAAGTCCGGCTGGTGTGCCGCGGGATCCGTGGATTGTGCATGAAGACGAGGCACACCCCCCGTCCTCGGCGCTTGGCTCTGAGTTCACGAGCACACAAGCCGACACCACGAAACACAGCACCAGAGCTGTCGACAAGCGGCAGACGGAGCTGAAGCGGCCGATGCCGAACTGGCTCGTCTTTTTGTGGGAGCGTCATGTGTCTCCGTTTTCTTTCGTGCGGTACTCGGGTCCACTCGGCCCGCAACTCGTTTCGCTCTGGACATCCCACCGGTTCTCGACGCTGCCAACGGACGAGGCGAACGCGCTGCACCAGTATGTACTCGGCCTCTTCACCTCACGTGGCTCAGGCGAATACGCAATCACGCGTCTCCTGGCGCCGGGCGCGTATGCCAGAATCGCGCTACTGGACAGAATAAATGAGCTCAAGATACCAACACTATGGATGTACGGCGAGAACGACTGGATGGACATCAAAGCCGGCGCTAAAGCTGCGAGGCAGATGCGCGCTAATGGAGTCGACAGTAAATGTGTCGTTATAGAGAAAGCGGGTCATCATTTGTACCTTGATAATCCGCATGATTTTAATGACGCTGTAGTAGAAGCATTGCGACAGCCTGCGTAAACGGAGGTTTGTACAGTATTGTAATTGTTACGGTAGACTTGCAGGGCGTGTTAGCGGTTCGAATTTTGTGTTATCGTATGCATGGGGCTATAAACGGACTATTTCAAACATACTAAGGGTGATCCAAACGCCACGTCACTTATTTTTTCAGAAAATAAGTAGAAAATAATTGCCCACACAAAAAAAATAAGTAGCTCAAATCCACTTATTTTCTACTTATTAATTTTCCCCCCTCTATAACGTACTTCAACCCACTTCCACACCCCCTCGGAACACCTTCAGGAAATTCACGAGACAAATTAGTGAAAACTGAAGTGGGATTAATAAGTAGGAAGTAAGTGGGAAATAATTACGGTTATCCAAACGCACCCTAAAACCCAATTGTGTTACCCTGAGCTTCATCATATGTCTGCGACCCTGAACATTACGCTTGCTGAGCCGCATGTGAATGACAACCTCGATATGTTACTTTTGTTCAGTCATACATTGGGCATTGGGCGCACCTATATCAAGTTGTCACGCATCTGCCTATACTGCAGAGAAACAGACAATATGCGATTATGGAAGAGAACGCCTACGTGTGTCGATTATGCAGTTAGGTCACCGGGATCAATCCGACGGTTATTCACGTGCTCGATGGTGCCGTCCAAGTTCTCCCTTGAGGAACCGGTGTTTACGAACTTCGATGTAAATGAGGTTATCGGATCGGTATGCCTGCACTGCTATCAGCTTGTTGTCCTATTTTAACCGAAGTAGTATGCGCGGAACGTGACGACCAAGACGTAATATGTGAATTATTAACTTGACAGTTGTTGTAAACTAACGGTTGAGTGCAGATCGAGTTTCAACTTTCAAGACCTGATCCAATTTGGCCGTCCACCGATTCCTAACGAAGCTCTGATCCAGAACGCACGCACGATTCGGGAGATTATTCTGACTAGTCTGTCAAGGCGTACACTTGCGTTGCGGAATCTGCCATACATCATGATGCTGAACCCCAATATTTCGCAGATCTACAACAAATACCTACACTCGGTAAACATGGTGTATGATTCGGGAGCAAAGCTAGAGACAAAAGAGGATAACGAGATGTTTGTACAAGCGCTGCAGATCGTGGTCGAGACGCACACAAACGCGATCCCGACACTCGCGAAAGGCTTCGCCGAGTCACAGACATATATATCTGGCGATACCACAAATAGGTTCCTCGATGCACATTTGCATGATCGTATTGGTACACGATTGCTGTCGAAACATCATATTGCGCTCACGAAGCAGAGTGCGCCGTCTGCAACGCCGGATCCGAGGTTTATTGGGCTAGTGGATACTCAGTTGTCGCCGGCGGCACTGTGCCACGAGATCACCTGGTTTTTGTCGGACGTGTGTGACTTACAGTACGGTATGCGACCGTGTATGACGATCGATGTCGGGGAAGACGTCACGGTTGCGTATATTCCGGAGCATTTGGAGTATATCCTAACTGAACTCCTCAAGAACTCGTTCCGTGCTACGATTGAACATTTTTTGAGAATGACACCGGCATCCCAGTATAGAAGTAAGCACGGCGCGCCGACAGGAACTGTACCCCATCCGGTTGTAGTTACGATTGTCAGGACAGCCACCGGAGTCGTGATCCGGTTGCGCGATCGGGGCGGCGGGATTGAAGAGGAGAATCTAAAGCGGATATGGGGCTACTCGGAGTCGACCTTTGAAGAGGAGGAGCGGGATGGGTTCAAGACGCTGAATACGCCGCCACCGAGTGTTACGGGAACTGGTGGGAGCTCGATGGGTGGACTGGGTTTTGGCCTGCCTCTGAGCCGGTAAGTAGCTGGCAAAAGGTCCCAATGTTTATCGAGTCGCAGTGCTAACACTGTCAGAGCATATGCCGAGTACTTCGGCGGATCGATTGATCTAGAGACATGTTTTGGATGGGGCGTAAGTAAACTATGATTATGTTTAGTAGATGATGCTAATCTAATCAGACCGACGTGTACGTGAACATCAAAACCCCACAGGCTAATAACTCAAAGACCTAACCTAAAACGGGAATAAGTTACAAAGTGCAGATGGTCGATCAGTTTCTGTATTACGTTTAGTGGATACATGACGTTGCGCGGCATGTACAGGAATGCGGGTGAAAGACCCTGCGGCAAGTATATTAATGGATGGCACCTGGGACTTTTGGGAGGCGGGCCGCAAACCGATCTAAAACGCAGCGTATTATTTATTTCCGCTATTGTGTACAATTTTATTGCATTTGTAACTGCAATTACAAATTGCAGCTGATCTCTGGCGCGTGCGGCAGCGCGTTACACACTCTAGACGCGTTTGAGCCGCACAACTTATACGCGTCGAGAACTCGCCCCTGCATCTGCCCTTTCTGTGGCCAAGAGTTCTGCCGTGGAAGTGGCCGAAAGGGGGCCGCTAATTGCATTACAATGATATATCAATAATCCTACTGCCTTCCTCAGCCGTAACCGCAGTAATGCTGTGTTCGCTTCAATATTCACGATGACATTACTACTTCACTTCGCCTTGTTACTCGGTACGTTCAGTGCGTCCGCAGCAGCTCATGGCTACATCACGAACTTTTGGAGTCCGACGAAACATGAGTACGGCGAGTGTGTCCGGCCGTATGTGCTCTATCAAGAGAAAAACCCGATCACGGACCGGTACTCCGACGAGATGACTTGCGGCCGTCTGCCCGGTGCAGCCTCGTTCCCGGATAAGACATGTAGTGTAGCGAAAGCGGGCGACAAGGTGGGTTTGCAGTGGTCTATCATGGATGGGGGACATCTCGGGCCAGTGCTGGTGTATATGGCGTCGACAGAGAGCAAGGGAGAGGGCGAGGCCTGGTGGAAGATCTACTACGATGGATACAACGCAGAGAAAGACTATTGGGCTACTTCAAAGCTCTGGGACAACAACGGCATTCTCTGGATCTCGCTGCCCAACTATCTTCCGGCGGGCGACTATATCATCCGAGGTGAAATCATCGCCCTCCATAATGCGTCTTATATCGATGGAGCGCAAATCTATGTCAACTGCGTTCACATCAAAATTGAAGAATCTGCTGAAGCTGCAACGACAATCGACGTCAACACCATCCCGAAAGTCGCCTTTCCAGGATACTACACCTACGATACACCTGGTCTGCATCTCAACATCTGGTGGCCGCCGCCTGTGGGATATCCAGAGGTCGGTCCGCCAGTCTACACTCCTGATGCTGCCTCAGAATCGGCCGCGAGCGCCTCGGTCACGTCTTCTGCTGGCTCAACCAGTGCCTCGTCAGACATCAAAATCGTTCAGCCAAACAGCGCGGCGTCCGTGACTATTGCCTATCAGGCGACGAGCCCGACACTGTTCTACCAGCCTATGACGTCCGCGACACCACTGTTTCTGTCTGAAACCTCGTCCGATGAGACCCCCTCGTCCGAATTGCAATCGCGATCTGCAATTGCAGCTGCGGTCTTCCCTGATTTGAGCTGTTCAACGTCAGGCTCGTTGACATCGACATTGTCGACGTTGCTTGAGAACCTTGCCTCCACGACTGCCACTGCGACTGCATCATCTGCAACAGTTGCAGCGGTATTTCCAGACCTCACCTGCACAGCGTCATCCAAGCCGGTTTCGACTCCAACCACACTCCTGACTGCAGTCGTCGCCCAGACACAGTCCCAGCATATAGCTACACTAACAGTCACACCAAATCCAGTGACGGTGCACGCTACCGTCACGGTCTCCATATACGAGACGGAATACGTGATCGGCATAGTCACTGTCACCCGCGTGAATATTGCTTACTAGTCACGACCTTTAATTGCGCGGGAGTTTTTGTTGCGTATATAATGGCTTGTAATTTTGTATATGTCCTTGTAACATAGAAATATAAACAAATACCTTTTCACTACACATGCAACCCAATTCAATTAATGCTAAACCAAACCTCTAGTATCCAGTCGTAACATTACACCGTACTTGTCCCATTCACTTTCTGCTCTTTGGCCTTCATCTTCTTGAACTTTGCCACAAAGAAACCGTCGACATTGTACGTATGCGGATAATACCGTCTCGTCAGCGACAGTTTATGGTTGAACTCCCGGCCACGAAACGACGTATATCCAGGAACTCCGAATTCTAATCCTGTCTCGACGAGTTTGACATCAGGTCGTTTGCGAAGGGCGTAGTCCACAACTGCCTCATTCTCGTCCACAGTCACCGAACACGTCGAGTACACGATATATCCTCCAGTCTTGGAATTCGCGTCGATAGAATCAATAGCTGCGAGTATCAGCTGCTTCTGCAAAAACGGTAAGTCGATAAAGTCCTTTTCATTTCTGCTCGTCTTGACTGACGGATCCTTCGCGATAACCCCGGTGCCCGAACACGGCGCGTCCAAAAGTACGCGGTCAAACCCGCCAATCACGCGTGGGAATTCCTTGGCATCGTAATTACACACCACAGTGTTTGTGCATCCGAGACGGTGAATGTTCGCAATCAGCGACTTGGTTCGTGCCTTGTTGGCATCGTTTGCAAACACACAACCAGTGTTTTTCATCAGCGCGGAAATGTAGGTCGTCTTACCGCCCGGAGCAGCTGCCATGTCTAGTACCCGCTCCTTTTCCTGTGGTGCAAGCGCGATTACCGGTAGGAATGACGATGCTGCCTGGATAATGTAATGGCCGGCAAGGTATTCCGGAGTAGCGCCAATGGGCACTTGTGAGTCAAAGATTTGCAATCCAACCTTAGTCCAATTTCCGATCGGCTTCAGATTCACACCGCGATTGACAAGCGCCTGCGCAAGATTGCGTCGGCGGGTTTTGAGGGTATTGGTGCGGATCGTGACTGGTCGTGGAACCTCGTTGGCCTCAAAAAAGTCGATCGCTTCACGCGGAGAAAACAGTTCAAACAGCTTGCCGGCCAGAAACTCCGTGTAGCCATAATAGTTGGCGATATCTGCAATCAACTGCGCAACGTAATCAGAGCGTGACCGCCCTGCTTCGCCGTATTTGCTGAAGTCGTCCAAAACGTTCAGAATCTCCTGGATCCGGGTCCGTGAAATGTGGATATCTGGAGGTACGTTTGAAGGCGCTTCAACTTCTTGGCCAGACGGCAGAACGTTCGTGACCGTTGAATCAACATTTATCTCAACATCTTCCTCTTCGCCCTGCTCGAATTCACCATCACTGTCGACGCCAAACTCGTCTGCTTCACCTTCTGCTTCCAAGACCTCTTCGCCTTCAGAATCGTCCGTGAAGGCTTTTGCTAATCCTTGCTGATTCGCAGCCTATACTGTGTGAGAGAAGTCCATATCCCATGTTTAATGCAACACATACGTCTAACATATCCTCGTCCCCTTCGTCGTCACTGAACATCGCCCGCCCTTGCTCGTTCTCGTCCTCCGAATCATAAACCTCCTCGCCCTCTTCGAGTTAGCCCAGTCAAGGGTCACAAGCACATGACAAACATACCTCACTTCCATGGTCATTCTCAATTTGCTCTTCATCAATATCAAGTTGCTCGTCTTCATCTCCAAACACGTAGAAATCATCCTCTCGAACAACCTTCTCCTCTTTCTCCACTTTCTCATCCTCCTCAAACAAACCTGCTTTCGCCTTCTCAAACACAATATTCTCCTTTCTAGTCTTCAGGCTCTCTCCTTTATCCTCGCGCTTCCTTTTCCGACTCTCACCGTCGTTGTTCTTCTGCTGAGTTCTCTTCCGAGGATCAAGTACTCCCTGTCTAAACTCATCCAGAGTAGGAACAGGCCCTTGCTTCGTGCGCGCCTTGCGACCGAGTTTCGACTTACTTCCGGTCATTGTCAGCTTAAACTAGATCTGGCAAGGTGTTGCACGCAATCGAGGGTATGACAGAGAGGTTGGTGGATAATAGGCCGGCTTGACACTTGGAGACAGACTTTCAGAAAATTTCTGCCGTTGGGACAAAATGTTGGGTTAGGGCAATTTCGTGCAGGATTCAACGCTTGCAATGAGCGCTTTGTTCCGAGAGCGAATATTGGAAGTGCCTCAGTAATTAGCAGTAGCTTTCTAAATAAATGGCCAAAATTATAAGTCGTTAGTCGTTACTTTGGCAAACTTCCAAGATCGATCGAATTGAGGAAGATTCCACCGAATAGGGGGTTAGGGCTGTCATTTTCGACCGTCTCGGCGATGTTGTATATTCGAGCTTAAAAATCAGACGAGGAAAGTTGTAATAGCTAGGTGAGATATTACTTTACCACGCGATATTATTACCGACAACCTACAAGAGAGTACACGACATGGTGCAGGGAACGCTTAAGAATATCAAGACGAAGACGTGAGTTGTTACATTTGCTAGGCCGGGCGATAGGATATCTCTAGACGATTGGTATTAACGGGTGCACAGAACTTCAAAGCCTCTTGCGCCCAAGAAAGCGGCAAAAAAAATTATTGCGGCTCGAAAGAATTCTGCGATTGCTACCGCGAAGTTGAAGAAGGTATGAAGCGCTGATTATTGCAGTCATTCGGCAAAGATACAGAGATAATTTTGCTGATTGTCTTTTTCTCGGCAGACAAGGCTAACTAAGTATTAGAAACATGCAGCTGCCATAGCGGTAAATACAGAGAAGCTTTTGTCATCCCGTGTTGGTCACTTAGAAGTTCTCAAGGGGTCGCGACGAGAGATTGCCAAGGAGGAGGCCATCAAGGCGGCGAAGGGAAAGAACGACAAGAACAAGAAAGGTAAAAAATAGGTAGTGCGTGTATGCAGCTAACATATGGGTATGGGACATGGAGTTTGGATGTCGATATAAAGGACATAAAAAAGTCACAATCTTTAGAAATATTGATATAATTGTAAAACCGGTGAAATAGTACACTACAGTCACATGCAATATATCTTACGCCCCCGCATCCGTCTGCACACTAAGTCATCAAGATGTTGCAGTTTAAGACAGCGACTTGTTCATGAAACGCCGTCGTGTAAACGCCAACCAGTACTACATTGTGGTTAGCATTCTCCTCATGTACACTGGCGTTAAGTGGATGAAATACCTTGCTGGGCTTATCGCCTTCCGCGTACACGCGCGCAGCCAATCTGAGAGCCAACTCTTGTCTAAACTGCGACAAGTATCCTCGCAATAACTCCGCCTCGGCCCGATCACGTGGAGCCGCGTATAAGCTGTTCAACGGGAATCCTGGTTCGCCGGGAATAGAAAAATGATCCAACGCTAATGTATTCAGGATTCGAGCGGCTTCATTCCGATCGACCCTCGCTGACAACGCGGACAGGCAGTCCGAGATAAATAAAATACCGTAGATCAATGCACGGTCAGCCGGACCTTTGATTTCAAAGTTTCGGAAGAAGGAGTTGGCACGGAAAAGGTCGAGAACTTCGTCGATAATGTCGTAATCTTCTGAAGTCGGGTATGCCGGACCGCGGAATTTTGTGCGCAGAGGTAGCACCGCAAAGTTGCCTGCCATTGTCTGTCGTAAATAATCATTAAATGATTAAACTATTGGATCAGATACATACCGACAACCCGCGTCTCTGGTTCGGAAAGGAACGTCGAATGATAAGCCTGTAAACGTCAGCTGAGACTCACACCGAGGCCCCAATTAGACTGATATTGATATGTCAGAAAAGAACATACCGGCATTATATATCTAACACTAGTCTATATGTTCCAATAACCTTGGAAACAAATGCACTGGCGAATTTCGGATGTGATAGAAGACGGCGGTCGTTGGAATTCAACAGCGGGATGTCAGTATTGTGCGGCGGGAGTTACGTCGACGTCCGCTGCCTCACCTTACAGATATCGTTCTCTCGACTGATCTCACCGCACAACAAATTCACACCATGTCTTCGGCTCTGGAGCCGCCGACGACGGCAAAAGTGATTCTTCACACTACAAAAGGACCAATAGAAATAGAGTTATGGGCGAAAGAAACACCAAAAGCATCGCGCAATTTCTTGCAACATTGCATCGACGGGTACTATGACGGCACCATATTCCACCGCGTCGTCACCGATTTCTTGATCCAAGGCGGTGACCCAACTGGTACCGGCCACGGCGGACGTAGCATATACACCGAAGAAGGCGGGTTTCCGTCCGAGTTTCACTCTCGGCTGCGGTTTAATCGACGTGGACTATTAGGAAATGCAGAAGCAGAAGAAATGAATGACAACTCTCAGTTCTTCATCACACTCGCGGCCACACCGGAGTTGCAGCGGAAAAATACGATATTTGGAAGAGTTATGGGTGATACTATCTACAATATACTCAAAATCGGCGAGGCGGACTTGGATAAGGATGATAGACCGCTGTATCCGACAAAGATCACGCATACTGAAATTTTGGTCAATTATTTTCCCGACATGAAGCGACGAAAATCGCCCCAGCAAGAAATCGCAGCTGCAGAGCAGCAAAAGAGGAAAAGACCCAAGACTGCAAAACCGAAAGTGAAGATGTCGTTTGGCGTTGAAGAGGACGAAGATGGCGAACCCGGCGGAATCGCAATGGGAGGTAAAACGAAGTTCAAGATGAAGTCTGCACATGAGGTTTTGAACGATTCAAAACTAGCCAAAGATGTCGTTGTTGATTCTGGAATCGCGATGTCTACTTTGCAGTCATCGGCTGAGTCAGTTAACGAACCTGCATCAGAGTCAGCGAACGAGAAACTAACTAAGGAGGAGCCCAAACAATATGAGCAACCAAAGAGGCCAGCCACTAGTGTCGATTCGGTCGGCGAAAATCAATCAGAGTCGTTTGGTCAAGTCACGAAAGTGGAATCTGATTTTGACAGAATCAATGCCGAGATTGCTGCCATGAAGTCATCGTTAAAACGACGGGCTGATGATGACGGACGCAAGAAGGCCAAGACGAAACTATCTGCCCTTGAGGAACAGCGGCTGAAATACTTATCTAAGAAAATTCCTAATGTCTCAAAGAAACGACAGCGCGAGCAGCGAGAAGCGGCGACGCTTGAACGGCTAAACAAGTTCACATCTAAACTACATACTGCAGCTTCGTCAGCGCCGCTGCCTACAGCGAAATCAAGTCAAAGCAAGAAGGAGATCGAACGTGATGAGGACATCGTGTGCGACTTGCATAATCTTCCAAACTGTCAGTCGTGCATATACTACGATAATTTAAGCGACGGTGAAGATGACCCGGCCAGTATTTGGAGTCACACCTTTGTGGACGAGAAAAGCCAAAGGCGGAAGCCACAAAGAGTGTTCAGTCCTCCTCCGCAACCAAAAGATTTTCCGGATCGCTCGCAGTCCAATAACCATCGTACCCGAGGTCGCTATCGGTAAACGTTATTGTCCTCGACGTTAACCACATGCTTGAGAGTTATTGGGCCGGACAATATTGCACGCTGAATATTTTTGTTCTCATACGATCTATTGTATAGGACCTATGACATGTTGTATAATACTAAGCAGGAACCAATATAAGAGTTATATAGTTATAGTTAAGCTATATATATATATATATATAGAAGATTTGTTGACCTTCTCTAACTTTATAGAGATGAGGAGCAAGCAAACAAGAACAAAAATTATAAATACACATCGAGCCCTACCGCCTTCCTCACTGCCTTTTGTTTATCTTTAATCTACACGATCATGATCTCAGCGATGACTACAGCTTTAACCCACGTACAATCAAATGATTCGGTCACAATCTCTCTTCGCGTACCTACTCATCCTTGACCCCGCCGCTGCCACTCTTCTCGGCCTGGCTGATAGCCTTCTTGTCAGTCTGGACCTCGCCAGTGCCACCAGCGCCAAAGAGACCAGCCGACTTGAATGGACGCTTCAAGTCGCCGGTGGCTGGCTTGCCAAAAACGTGAATCTGAATTATCTTTTGCTCGAGAGCAGACTTGACAGGAAGAACAGACTGCATAACCAATGGGTTGGTGTATCCTAGTTTGAAGTGCATGAAGAGGAGAATTCCGATGCCCATGAATGACGACTGCCTCTTGTAGTTAGCAAACAGTGAGAGCGACACTGGAGTTTGGAGTGGCAACGTACACGAATAGCAGAGCTGACCTGTTGAAGGTCGTACTCCTTAACAGTGGTAGTGACCAGCTTTCTCTCGTTGGAAGAGCCAACAAAAGGCTGAGCAGGTTCGACGTACTTCAAAGTGGTGAGATCTGTATAACCATTAGTTCGTCCTGAATGAACTCGTAATGCCGTCTAATGACAGTCCCTTCGCACAATTAACAGAGAGGGTTGAAATATATACACACCATTCTTCTTGTTGATCTTATACCGGGCGAAAAGGTACAGCGAGAATATGAAGATATTGCTGACAAGGTAAGCGACACGTGCGTAGAAAACGATCATAGGGTCGTCGAATGGGATTTTCTTGGAGACCTGCATGAGCCCAAACATGAGCATCATGTTACTGATGGCGGGATTCATATTGATCGAATATGCACCGAAAACAACAAAGTAGGGAAAGTTGTGAGCTGTACTAACAAAATCAGTCTGGAACGGCTGATAGGCGATTTCGAAGTGCGAGTTAGTTTGCCAGGAACAGCAAAGGCAATTATTTCAAGAACCTCGAGGAAGGACTGAGTGGCAATATCTGGCATAATTGCGTGGCGGCTTCGTGCTTAGCACCGGTAAAGCATTATTATATACAATTGAGACCATAAACATCACTTTTGCTGCTTTATTCAGGGTCAGCGGCCGATGAAAACAAGAACTTTAAATTTCGGCAACAATCGCAGGGTAACAAGTCTCCATGTGAAATCCGGGTAAACACACGGACCGACATGGCTCAAATGAACCGAGTTACGCTGTTGTTAGTAGTACAATAATCCAATCTCCATCTATCGCCCTATTCGCAAATAATTTCTGAGGAATTGCAATAAACGGCATGTCCGGTGTTGTTTCAAGTAACCAACAGCAGTCTGCTGAGTACACGCTTCAAGGTACGGAAGTAATTTTTAATGGAATGAATGCGATGTTGATCTGTGAACCAGGTGTAATGCGATTCTTACAAACAGAATGGCAGAAGAATGAGCGCGATCGGATACAGTGGGAGATCGAAAAAGCAGAGATGAAGGTCACTTATCTATAGGGATCAATGGAGCGCATGAAGACTAATTTGGGTCAACAGGCTCGGATAGCACGACTAGAAGGGGAGAAGAGAGGGAATGAACGGTTAATTGAGTCGTTTGTACGAAGAATTAATATGCTTGAGAAGTCTCTCGCAGATGAGAGGTATGGTCAGCTATTATTAGAGTATCAAATGCTGTTTCTGACAAGTGTCCAGGGCCAAGGCAGGCAATTCGATACCAGAGGTGCCTGGCGAGGCAGGGTCGAGTCTCGATATAAGCAACTTCAGGTCAAGTACGTACTCTAATGATGTCAAACCTATTTGTTCCTTGACGTTTAGCGACTGACGTGGTATGTAGCCTTACCAGAAGACTTTCCCCTGAGCAAATCGCGACTAGAAGAAATAGAAAAATCGCGGGCAAAGTCGCGCGAGTATTTAGATAGGTACGAGACGATATGCGGGCGTACCATTTATTACGCACAAAGGCTAACAGAATTGTTAGATGTCTACAAGAAGTGACTTATCTGTTAGTTTTCGCTCAGTCAGTCCCTGCTCCGCAGCCTTCACAGCCTCTCGACATACCCCTCTCGCAAATGCAACTAGCATCGCAGCAGTCGGCCAACTCAAACAATATGGCACGAGAGAATGGCGACATCAACCGGTTAAGTAAGGCGCATGACAAGGAAAATCCGCGATTTGAAGACAGGTCAGGAAGTAGCGAAGGCAGCACAACGAGCGCGAGCAGTTCAAGCAGCAGATCAAACTCTTCCAACAGCACCGGTGTCAGCAGCGATCGAGGATCCCTAAGTCCTGGTCGCCGCAGCAATAATCGAATGGGAAGGATAATTGTTCTCGAAGATAACGTCGAAGAGGATAAGCCCCCCAGGGCGGGGTTACCGCGTATTAACACTGACATGGCAGAAGAATCGGAAGAACAAGGAGCAGGCATTATTAGAATTGGTGAGCCAATTGTCAGTAGCAGTCCTGTGGATGAGAATGAAAGTTGGGAATTTGAAGATCGATCCTCCGACGCCAATCCTCCGCAATATGTAGATTAGCACTAATGTATTTGGCGTCCTATGCGATTCATTGATTTTTCCGGTATACATTGTGTTATTCATTGTACTGTATATACTAAGCATGGTTAGGTGGTTGTAGGATTCGGTACTAATGGGATCCGTACTTCAATCGTGGTAATAACACTGTAAAACGTTTAACGCTAATCATGACTACAACACCAATACCCACCAGCAAATTGACGGCACTCCGCAACTGCTGGATGACAAGGTTCCTAAATGTCAAACAATGAGCAATAACGACTATCAAGTTGCTTCATTCGCATTGCAAGGAAACGTGGTGGCTCATCGCCGCACTGACCCGACGGGCTTTCACTAGCGCCTTTCGCAGCAAGAAACCCTGGGTTAGTTCAATGATTTCATCTCAATAGCAAGAGCAGCGTTGTTGAGCAGGCTCACTGCTCAGATGAAGATAGTGACCTAATCTTCGACATAAGACTGATGCAAAGTAGAACATGATGCTATAATACATAATACTATTGTACAAATTTCTCCATCCGCTTACTCGTTCCCATTCGCATGTTGCACATCACCGTGCCTATCGGCGTATAAAACGTAATTCACGGATTCAAGCGGCAAATCCCACACACCGTCAGAGCTTTTCCATAAATACTTGTCCTCGGTCGAGATAACTGCGTACTCGTCGGTAATCGTGCACAGCTGATTCAACTCCGGGGTAAGGACTTCGACATTGTAGCTCATGAGTGCCACATATATGTACACTATAAACATAACAATAAATGACGGTACCGCAAGCGCCCACCACCTCGATGGGTAATAGTATATTTTCAAACTATGCAAAACCGACTGAGGCAGGAATGCCCACAATATGTAGACGATGAATGCGAATGTGCTGGAGACGTAGAGTGCGAAGCCGAAGTATTCTCGCTCTGGAGGGACGGCGTCGCCGCCTACGGTGACATCCGATTCTTTTGCGAGCTTGTCGCCTTCTGGGATGTCTGTATCGGACTCGGAGATTGTGGATGGGGTGCGCGTAATTAGTCGAGGGGAACTGCGACCAGACGCAAAAATCGACGAAAACGCACTATTCGTAGGCTTTTTTAGAGGCTGATTTTGAAGGATTAGTAACAAGATATTGTAAACCACAGAAGGCATGTGCAACGTACGGCTGGTGGATGATTGTAGAACGGGGGCTGTGGTGGTTGAAACTGCCATAGGTTGGACGACGAATTAGTCTGCCGTGGGCGCCGTCTGATGGAAACAGATGACTTGCTGCGCTTCATCAGAACGACGGCCTTACGGCCTGGAGGAGTAGCCGGTGGGTTAGGCAGTTTGACGGCGATGTCTAGTAGCCTCGAAGCTGCAGTATGTAGACTTGACGGAATTGGACCGAGAAGTAGGCGGGATGACGATTAAAGTTGGCCCTAATTTACGATTACGTTATGCTGTAACATCTTCCGATTGAACTGGCCATTTTGTCGACAGAAGAGTATGGGGTGACAACCGGAATAGTATTGATACCGTCCACCAATAATTGCATTCCATTGAATGAATTCCGAAGAGTAACGGTAAGCTTTGGAGGGCAGAACCGGTCATAACATGACCCAAATTATAATACAACATGGTAGATATCGCTTCATATGCGTAAACGGATAGCTACTTGGAACTTAAAGGCGCTTGGGACTAGGCTGTGCGGCGCGCTTGTATAGCCCCGGAATTCTGTCAAGACCACCGAACCGAACAGCATGAGTTTGATCTATCCCCACTGGCCAGGTATCGACAGTGAACTCCCTATCACATTTTATTCACTATATTTCAGATGGTTGAAGAGCCATACATGGCCAAGACGGAGGACAAAGAAGACAAGCTGGAGCCGGCGGGTATTTTCGCTCCGGAAGTGGACAATGGCTCCCGAATCGTTGTTTCGGAGGCGGAACCACAACGCGTTGAAATGGTAGGTTCTACGCTCGCGATCTTGCGGTTTTCGACGACATTTTAGATTATTGGTATGATGTATTCTATATACTAATATGCACTTGATTTATTGTAGAATGAAGCGGAAGTATCAACGAAAGTTGCCAATTCAATAGTGTTCAGTAACGACGTGACTTCCAACCGTGAACAGGAGTTCGTACCTGCCCTGTCCGAAGGGTCAAACGTGGAACAGCAAACGTCACAAGTAATGATCCCAGGTGCATCTACAGAACATGTAGAGTCGGCTATGGTAGAAGCCACCGAGTCAGTGGCGAATTTAGAAGTTCGCGCGGAACCGTCGGAGCCAGACTCTGACGAAGCTGCATCTAGTGATAAGGTAGACAGCGAGGCACAACCGACAACGAGCGAAGAAACCACGTCATCGATGCAGTCCCAGCCTCCAGAAAAGACGAAATCGAAGGTCGCGCGACCATCTCTCGACTCCAGTGTGTTCAAGGTCAGGTCAGTTAAGTGGTACGACCCCTATGGCCGGACACGGGAGTCGCCCATCGTCTTACAGAACGAAAATGGTCCGTGTCCTCTCCTCGCCTTAGTAAATACATTGATTCTCTCTACACCACCTGGCCAGAATACTCCGCTATCTCGGATATCAACTACGCGTACCGAAATTAATGCCTTGTATCTCCTGGAGCTTCTCGGTGACCTATTACTCAGCTCAAATGCTGCAGAGACTACTGACGTTAACAATGTGTTATCACTACTACCGAGTCTGCATACCGGCTTAAATATAAATCCACGGTTTGATGGTACGTTTGAGGAGTCAGAGGAATTGGCCCTTTTCCGAGCATTCGAGGTCGACCTGGTCCATGGATGGGTCTCAAATCCAGACAATCGCTTCGTTCATAATTCATTAATGAAGGCCACGTCCTACGAAGGGGCGCAAGGTATATTAGTTGCCATGTCGGAGCTATCCGCGAAATTAGACACCGGCGAATCGTTAAGTGCGAACGAATTGCAAACTATGGAGGACGGTCGCATAATAGAGCATTTTCTAAATCAGACAGCTACACAACTGACTACGTTTGGTCTAAGCTTTCTGTCAGAACTGCTATTGCCTGGATCTTTTGCAGTATTTTTCAGGAACGATCATTTTTCTACAATATATCGCCATCCCGATTCGAAGCAGATATTTATGCTTGTAACAGATGCCGGATTCAGCAGTCACAAAAATATAGTCTGGGAGTCCTTGAACGATATAACGGGATCAAGCAGCTTGTTCTTTAACGGTGTGTTCATCCCTAGCGAGTTCGGTGATTCGGAGCCTGAAAAAAAGGCCCACGTACCGCAGATCGATGGCGACGGCCACACCGTCAGCCACTCGGCCGCACTTTCTTTGGACACCCACGATCACGACTATGCGCTGGCCATGGAGCTGCAAATGAACGAAGACAGAGCGCTGGCTCTCGACGAGGCCAGACGAGAAGAGGAAGAGGCACGTCGAGCGGCGCGCCGAGCAAGTGCTCCGTCACAAAATCGTACTGCGCAATTTGCGCAAACACAACCTTCGCAACATGGTTCAAGCGCAAGAAGAGCGGGCGTGGCAGCGAGTGCTTCCTCGAGACGGCCATCAAAGCCTCCTACGGTATATGCGCCTTATGGTCAAGAAGCAAGAAATTTACTAAATGAGTTCCAGCCGGGGACACCTGGCGCGTCGTCGACAAGCGCCCGTCACCAGTCAGGCAGTCGATCCTCTGTGGCCACTTCATCGAACAAAAGGACCTCGTCCGAAAAGGACAAATGCATTGTCACGTAAATTCCGTAAATCGAATGGTCTACAACGTTTCATTGGGTAGGAGTCGAATTGGTTTAGTGTATTTGGCGTGTGCTCGGTGTCAGGGCAATTTGCGGTAATCATTAGATGCTAGAACGTTCAATGCATTATTGAGAGTGTTTCCTGTTCTCTGTACTATATTTGTCTATCTAAAGATGGTACAAACTACATATAATCGCACACTCACGACTGCTCGTAATCTAAACCGCTCTTGATAACGCCTATCATGCCACTCGTCTGAAGGTTTTCTGAGCCGCCGCTGGACAACCGGTATTCAATTTCGGCTAATCCCATGATCCATTCAGCTCTAGTGATTGGCTTGACTTGAATCCGTTCGATCTCCTCGAACAGTCCCTGCAATATGTCCGCCAGTGCGATGCCATTTGTTTGTTTAATCTTTCTGATCGTTCGCAATGCCGTTCCCCACTCTTCGCTCATCATCGTGTCCATTATCATCCGTATATCATCGGGCCGGGGATTGCCAACACATTCATAGATGTCCCCTTCCGTGATCGGCGAACTTTCCGCCGCTGCGGAATCGTCGTCCCGCGCAACATGACAGGCTTGCAAGACATTCAAGGCACGACGCATATCACCTTTGGCCAGAGACAATAACGACTTGAAAGCTTCATCTGAGATATTGACGTTTTCACTCTCGATCACGGTTTGCACACGTTTGCGGATCGAGCTTTGTGGGATCGGCGCGAATCGAAATCGGGTGCAGCGAGACTGGATTGCTGGCGCGAGCTTGTGAATATAGTTTGCCAGAATGCAGAATCGTGTGTGCGTCGTGTATTTTTCCATGACTGCGCGTTATTAGTAACTGCATGTGCATCGAATTGTAGAGAATAACATACTCCGTCGCAATGCATTTTGAGCTGCGTTGGTCATAGCATCGGCTTCGTCGAGAATGATAAGCTTGAATCCCTTGCTGAACATTTGCCGAGTTGATGCGAAAGTTTTGATCTGGTCGCGCACGACATCAATACCTCGTTCGTCCGATGCATTTAACTCGAGAACCATGTTCTTGAAATTGTTGCCATATATCTCCCTTGCAACAGCTAGAATTGTGGATGTCTTGCCGGTACCAGGGGGGCCATAAAATAGTAAATGCGGAACTTTGTTGGAAGATATAAACGTTCGGACTAAGAGCCAATGTTAGCAATGATCCAACGATACAAGAGTGAATTACACGAACTTGTAGATATTATGCTTTCATGGCCAGCAACATCATCTAAGCTACTCGGTCTGTACTTTTCGACCCTGTAAGTATATTAGTTAATATGAAATATGTCCGTTTCCGCTTTCGAATGACAGTACCATGGCAAATTGTCATCCCCTTTTCCCGTGGCGGAAGGCGCTTTTCCTTTGCCGAGAGTGATGGCCGGTGGATTGTCAATGATCATCTCCATGTCAGACATCTTGAATAACATTCATCGCAATGTCTTAAGATTTCTCTGGTCGATGGCAATTCGTGTCAACAAACACAAACGCAGAATATTTTGACCGCGTCATTATTGTACCAACGCGTCGACGGGCTTCGGATCGCGTCGCTCGCGCGCTAAACGGCAGACTACTTATGGCAAATCAGGTGCATATTGTGCCCAAAAGAGTAACCCTAACCCCCAGAGATGAAGGGTGCGGCTTGGGTTGATTTCCGACTGCTCGTGTATATGTTAAGTCGCTTAGCTATGCCATTTCAGGAGCCAGGATACCTAAGCTGGGCTGGCTACCAAACAAGCATCTACAGTAAGTTTATTCCGCCAAAAATCTCTACTGACTCTTCACGATGGGAAGTAGAGGCCCGGGCACGTATGCCTTCCCGCAATTACAACTACGTCAATGGCACAGCGGGTCAAGGACGAACGGCCCGCGCCAACCTCGACACTTTCACGCGATATCGATTGATCCCGCGTATGCTTTCCGGTGCAAGCGCGCGTGATCTGTCAGTCACACTGTTTGGAAAGAAGTTCCCGTCGCCTATACTAGTGAGCCCGATTGGAGTGCAATCCATTTGCAATAAGCACGCTGAGATTGCGACTGCCAGGGCTGCTGCGAAGCTAAATGTCCCGTTTGTGCTGTCAACCGCGTCAAGCACGAATATGGAGACGGTTGCAGAAGCTCATGCAGCTGGAAGCGTGTCTGTCGAAGGCACCGAATTTGCCAAAGCGGATCGATGGTATCAGCTCTACTGGCCAAAGGACGACGCCTTGACAGTGTCGCTATTGCGTCGCGCGGAGGCATCAGGGTTCTCGGTCCTTGTCGTGACACTGGATACGTTTTCTCTAGGATTCAGACCTGCGGACCTTGACCAATCGTATCTACCGTTTATATGGGGCGAAGGCTGTGCCATTGGATTCAACGATCCCGTATTCAATGACAAGTACAGCAGCCAACTTGCTACAGGTTCAACGTTATCTATATTCGAGAAGCTGAAACTGCTGATAGAGAGGTCTCAAGGTAGTATTAGTCTATTTTTTGCCTTGTTGTGGTGGCATAAACAGGTCTTCAAGTCAATGGCGTGGATTGGAGAAGTCTACTCTGGAACTCATAAGACATGGGAAGATCTCAAATTACTACGCGATAGCTGGAACGGTCCAATTGTATTGAAGGGTATACAAAGCGTCGAAGATGCTCGTCTGGCTTTTAAGCATGGAATGGATGGAATTATCGTCTCCAATCACGGTGGTCGACAGGCGGACGGTGCTATTGCATCATTAAATGCGCTAGCTAAAATCACTGTTGACGAAGAAGTGAAGAAATCCAACCTTACAATCTTATTTGATTCTGGAGTGCGAACTGGTTCCGATATTATCAAGGCGCTAGCATTGGGGGCAAAAGCAGTTCTTATTGGACGACCGTTGGCATACGGCCTTGCCCTTGGCGGACAAGAAGGTGTGGAGCATGTACTGAAATGTCTCTTGGCGGAAGCAGACGTTACTATGGCAAATATTGGCCGCAAGAATGTTGCAGAACTAAATAGGAGTATTCTGGATCTGGAAATTGTTGATTAATTCTTGATGCTCATTTCTGCTATATATGCTAACGTTCAGGTTCAAATTTATGAATTTCAAAGGCAGTAAGTGTCTGCCTTCTAAATTTTGTCAGTAAATCTTGAATAGCACATGCCATATTCGTTGATCAATCTACCGTGGTTTTATCTCGCGTGATCTGTTGATGCGGCTCCATTTTCAGCCAACGCGTCGAGTGCGGCTCCATATTCAACCAACGCGTCGAACCGACTACGCGCCGCAGTTCATAGTTGCTTGCTCCACGCGCAGACGGCGTTCACCGCGTCGTGCACCGCCATGACCGACCTTTCCCATATATGTCCATCATTTTTGCATACTGAATTAACGAATTCAATCATATCGTCGGCTGACGCGGCAAATTTAACTACCACCGATTTCCTTACACTCTCTCTCGATGCACTCGCCAAAAAAACCGGTCGCCATGTGGTCGAACTGCGCCGCTTTCTGGACATTCTGATGCGCGAACTGATGCCACAGTCACCTGTTCCATTACTGGTCGTTACGGATAGACAGGGGTTTATATCAACTGGCGATAAATTAATCGACAAAGTACTCGGTGGGCGGGGACTTGCTACTGGTTGCATCTCTGAGTTTGTCGGGGCCAGCAGTGTCGGCAAGTCACATATATTAATGCAACTATGCTTAACGGTACAATTATCGCGCGCAAATGGCGGAATAGGTCGAAAAGCTGTATACATATCTACCGAATCGGGACTCGAGACGCGACGATTAAATCAGCTGCTCTTTCATCTACGCAAACGCTATCCCGACGAAGCATCGAATCTCAACAGTGAGAACGTTCTTTGCATTACGTGCGGCGACTTAGAGGTACAAGAGCACGTAATACGGTATCAATTACCGTTTTTAGTGCGGACGCAAAACATCGGCCTCATCGCGCTCGACAGCATCGCAAGCCACTACCGAGCAGAACACGGCGAGCGTGGCACTGCGAGCCTACACAAGCGGGGAAATGAACTCGTTCAATGCGCGGAAATACTCAGAAATCTAGCAGCCGAATGCGGATGTGCAGTAGCAGTTGCGAATCAGATAAGAGATCAGTTTGCGAAGAAGAGTCTGAACGTGGACAGCCATGGTGGATCGGCAACATTGATTTCGTCCCAGCCATCGCAAGACGAGTCCCGCATTGCGAATCCATTTGAGGAAATTTTTGGCGACCATGCTGATACTAGTTTGTCCGCAGATTTTCAAGAGTCTAGCGAGTCTGAAATTGATATTTTTGATCTCGATTATCAGTCTCGATACTTTTCGGGGTGGGACTGGCTAGATGCCGCTTCAACTGGCGATATTCACGAACTCAAAGTACCCGCATTGGGACTAATATGGACAAACTGCGTATCGCAGAGAGCCGTACTTAAACGAAATGGGTCTAAGCGAACCATTGTCATTGTTTTTTCACCATACGCCAGTAGTGGGCAAGTGTTGGAATATGAAATAAGGGCTGAAGGCGTGAGAGGTGTTGTTTGAGTAACAGGTTTTATACGATTTGTGGGTGTAGATTAGATCTTTAAGGAGTTTGTGGACTTGCGTGTTGAATTTATATGTCGCACTGTACAACAGCATGTTCTCGTACTCGAAATGTCGCTGGCATCGCGAAGAGAAAGTCCTGAGCTTGATTAGTTCTTAAAGCAATAATCGTTAATTATTAGACACAATCATACGCCTGCTAGAATTATAGGTTCGAGTAGGTGGGTTAGGTTTTGCTAACGGGAGACCACACTTCCGCAGTTCCGGACGTTCACGATTTGAATTGTAAAGTGCCACCAACGTATCTGCTATTATCCGATAGAGAGATAGTGCGTTCAACGATGACAATATTTCGCGTTTCGTCTTTACGGGCGTTTGTAGCAAGAGTTACTGTGACGAGGGCCGCACCTTGGTCACTTCCATGTGTCGCTACCCGGCACCTCCACATTGGCTTAGTCCGACAAAATGAACAATCCGCTAATTCGCCGTCAGATCGTCCGACTGATATCCAGATTGAGTTTAGAATTGAGCCATTACCACGACCTGGCGAGATTATAGAGCATAAGCGTGCGCGTTTGCTTTACCAGAGCCGAAAGCGGGGCATTCTGGAGACTGACCTACTGCTGAGCCGATTCGCAAAGACATATCTTGACAGCTTTAACGCGGAGCAGTTGGAGGAGTATGATCGGTTTTTAGATGAATACGACTGGGATATATACTACTGGGTAACGGATAATCCACAAAGAACGATCCCCGAGAAATGGCAGACGAGCGAAATCTTCAAATTATTGAAGGCTCAAGTGCAATCTCAAGGAAATGAGATATTGAGAATGCCGGACTTGTAGATACATGTTGAATACGAGAAGCATCAAGAGAATTTGTGAGGTATTGTACATACTTGATTGGATCTATTGGGTAAATTGTGAAGTCAAATTACATGGCATATCATATTAGGTACAGTTAGAGCAAATTAAATCAAATGAATGAGTGACAAGCGGGGTAGTAATATCCCCATCACGTTTCACAGACGCACACTTTCATAAAACTAAACACCTAAGTTACAGTGAAATCCTGCATCAATTATCCGAATACCAGGCTCGAACTGGTTTTATATGACCACTTAGTTACGCTGGCTCAAACAGATTCATCGACAGAGGGGTCACCAAATACCCAATTGGTGTATAAGTAACTCTGTGTCTTCAACGCTCACCGACGTCAGCGACATTCGAGGAGCCTTCGCGACACGTGAGTATGAGGAAACTGCGCGCGGAGAGAAGCCGACTGCGGATGAGCCTTGAGTTTGGCAGGCCTAACTCATCTTGAACAATCTTGATTCTTGAACAATATCAAGTTACAACAGTGTGATGATATCAGTTCACAGACATCGCACCACAAACTGATCGAGAAATTCAGTGAAACCCCGTCTTTCCGTCACCTAACATCTGAATGCCACGCTGTTTCTTGGGGTAGGAAGGAATCGAGCGTGCTCGCGGGATAACGAAAGCAGAGTCTCTCCCGATCGTCTTCCCGGTTGTTGTCTCAAATCTTTTCTTCTGATCTTGTTCCTGACGCCAAATATGTAATCTTGTTGCTTTCTGTTCTTACTTTCTGGTTATACTTGATAATTTCTTTACAACCAACATCTGTACTCATAGTATAATTGTCAGGACTGACGCCAGGACTCTGCACATCCAACATGGCGGCGTAACCACCGAAAGAGAATCCCCCCCGGCCCCAATTAGGGGCCACCCATAACAATCCAATTTCAGCACATCTGTTGGCTCGTACTTTATTCCAAAATACTTTGCACCGTGCAGGTATCGCAATATTTCGCTTGAGTGCGCCGTGAATTCAGGGCGACCATTTCTTTCTTGGTAGTGCTCCTTGCCAGGATAGTCTCCAACATCTCCAGGGTTCCGTACCACACGCCGCATAAGCAAGCAGCCCTTCTCTGCTCCTTCAAGGTGATATCTCGCTTTGTTTGCCTTCCTCAAGTTCTCCGTAGAACTATCAACTGAATATCTGTAACAGGAACAAGCAAGTAGGAGGTTGAGCATGCAAATATTAGCTCAGTTGGTTCTCTACATAAGCTAACAAAACTCCACCAAATTTTAGCTGTAACATAATGAAACTGATTCCACGAAGTCAAAATGATCATGTCGATGCGTTTAATGCAAGGGATTGAGATTATTCAGAGAAGATGTGCTGTGACAGTTGCGAGATTCGACATTGGGTTAGGTTAAATATACGAGCCACGACTGTAATTGGCTTCAATCTGCAAATTCCATTGGAATAGCCATAAGTTAGTGACCGAAGAGGACAGGATTATAAAGCGAATCGCCATAGCTGAATTCATACGAGCCAACGGAGTTGCGTAACATCAGCTCTAAATATACCCTAAAATGCGCGGGTAGCTGGTGATGTCCCAATACATAAGTAAGCAATCCATTCCGTCGCAGTAGTGCTCCTCGCTTGTGCTTTATATTAAGACGAGTATTGCATTGAAGCACTGTTCACCTGATAACATCAGAAACTCGTATCGTGCACCCGTTCGTATCATGCACGCGAAATGCATTGTGCTTCAATGTCATAGAATGAGCTGCTGGGTGAGGGGGGATATTTTGTTTTTTTTAGTCTTAGATCTAAGAATAAACTGCATGTCCAAACAACAAAGTTATAAATTACAATAAAATGCACGAAAAAATACAGATGACGCAGAAAAGAAGTGCAACAGTTGCCATTCTCAATATTATGTGCTGAAAATCATAAGCCAGCTCTTTTAGGGTAACCGTATTTATATACAAATGGCTCCATACTATTACTTCTCATCCGTGAGCTTAGCTAGAATCTCAGAATCTCTAAATAGCAAGTAGTCCTGGAACAGCTAAGTTAGAATACCACGGAACACTTGCCAAGTCACGGTACATACCTCATCACCAATCTTAACACTGCTGCCTCCAAAAGGAGGAATCAAAACTCTGTCGCCTGGAGTAACGCTGGGAGCGATACGTTTGCCATCCTTGTCAAAAGCTCCTGGGCCAACAGCGAGGACCTTCGCCTCGCTGAGCTTCTCTACGTTCTTCTCGGGTATGTAGAGTCCAGACGCGGTCTTGGCCTCGGCCTTCATGCGCTGGACAAGGATCCTGTCAAGGAGCGGAACGACACCGCGAATAGATCGAAGAGTAGTGGCCTGAAGAAAATGGGGATTAGCGGGCATCATCCAACACGACTGTCTGAAACGATCGATAATGATCCGGAACTAACGCACTTACCATTTCTATACTTTGCCAATGGCGCGAATTAAATGGTATTGAACCTCGAAAAGGAGCTGACCGACCTGGGAAAGAGGACAGGCGGAGTATGTGGAGAGTGAATTCCGGAGTCTGGTATCCGACAAAATTTATATTTCGCGGTCTCAGTTGTGAGCCGGAGTCGCGAATTGACAAAGTTCTGACATAATCGCTGACTGTTGCAGATTGAGGAACTTTCTGGACGTGCTCAAATCTACGCATGGTTCAGGGGAACGTCTATTGGAAAATTCCGTGGGTGACAAAATGTCACTGACGTGGACTAGGGTTTTGCATGGAGACCACGATGTCTGTTCCCCTGGACAGTAGCAGTCAACACTCCGTCTTCAATCGATCTTCTCTCATACAATCGAGTCCTGCTCGTACAAGTCGATCTAGTGGATCTCCAGATAGCTTTATAGTGCACAAATATGCGTCCACGGATATCATTGCGTCTATCCTCCTCGATCTTGATAGGCGTACTTCTCCTAGTCATCGTGGCCACGCCGACACGCGCTTTGAAGATGATTGTCAACGCGCAACCCGCTGGATCAGTAACCCCTCGGTGCATTCGCAATTTTGTTTCAAAGGATTCGCTCGTGGTCGTCAACGTAAAGACCAATGGAAAAAAAGGAGATGGCCAGGTCTTGAATATGTCCGTATGTTAACATGTGAATATCGGTTACCGATATAAGAGACTGAAATGGGCTAGATCATGGACTCAGTTGGCAATGAATACGGCCGACCAAAGGTATCACATGTGTTCTTGCGACTCTTAACTCCAGAAACTTGCTAATTTATATAGGACATTGTCGGTGAATCACGAACGGCATTTACAGCTCACAATAATGCGGCATTCGATGTGTGCTTTGAAAATATCCAGCAAGGCTGTAGGTACCCCTAATTGCGTATAATTGAAATGGAAGCTTACACAAGTGTAGCTCGTGGCTACGGCCTTAACCGAGAGGTCGACTTGGATATTGATATTGGAGCCGATGCGAGAGACTGGAACGCGGTTGGGCAGACCGAAAAGCTGAAGCCCATGGAGCTTGAATTACGACGAATTGAGGAGTCGGTTGACGAGATAGTTGCGCAGATGGACTATCTGAGGCAGCGAGAACAAAAATTGCGTGACACCAATGAGTCCACTAACGATCGTGTCAAATTCTTCGCCCTTGGAACACTCTTTGCTCTACTGGGATTGGGCCTATGGCAGGTCGCCTACCTCAGACAGTACTTTAAGTAAGTCGCAAAGCTTAGAGCTGTAATGTTAATCAGGAATCTAACGTGAATTAGGTCGAAACATCTCATCTGAGCATCGTCACTTCTCAAATCGAATGTCATTTAAAGCCAACCGGCCAGGTTGCCCATGCATTTTGTTCAATCATTATATGGTTCCTGCTAATGTCACGTTAATACTTGATGCCTTATGGTTGTATATTCTATTATGAGCTTGGATACGTCCAGTGTATATATATATCGATCTGGAGGTCGTCATACCACGCATTGCTTGGTAGCGGGATAAACCTTGGTGGGGTCTTGTGGATTGTTGGGTTTTCTGTTCGTGGCATATAAAAATGTAGCAAGTAGTCTCTTATTATGAATCTATAAGTTTTCGATGGATTTTAAGAGCAAAATTTTGAACTGGAAATTGGATTATGAGGAGGTACATACCAGGGCGGGTATGGTACAAAAACTCCCAACGATGCTTCTCTCAAATGAGATCCAATCACGACTTCGGGGTTTATTCTATCGTACATTCATATCAACAAGGAGTGGATTCGTCTAGTTGACAAATCCGCTCGGTCGCAGTGACTCTTATTTATTTATTGTGTCGGCGTGCTTGCACGGTGTACAATATGTCTCAAAACCAGGCGCTAGTGATGGACGAGCTCACCATCTTTCAGCGTCCAGATCCTACAACTGATGTCCTTGAATGGCCATGCATTCAGCTGGAAAACATTTCCATATATGCGGATACATCCTCATCCTTTACAGACATTACAGATGTCGATAATGAGGACGACATTGACAATTACACGGTTGAAGGTGACCTTGTAAGTGTCGCCAGTGTTGAAGAACCGAGTAAGTGAGCACTTTAATTGCACCCACTGGCGCATAATATTGAGACCATCGTTCCAGAATTATTACATGATTTATTTGACGACCTGGCTGGAACTCGGGTACGGATATACAATGTGCACACGACAATTCTAAAGAAACTAAGTGCACACAACCTTGACAATGGTGATGCGGACAATGTTACATTCGACATGGACTTTCAAGTCTTAGGAGAGGCATCGTGGTATAGGTGCCTATCTCCTAGCAAGGAATATCGGAATATTTACTCTGAGATCATCGATAAAACGAAGTTTTGGTGTACGTATTCTCCAACGTGGTTGTGGGCAGAAATGACTAAGTAGGTACAGCATGGATCACAGCCCAAATGGCAGACATATCGCCAACTGAGAGCGGAGACGACTTTGATCTATTTGAAAACCTTAACTTGCGCGTAAGTCTTCCTTTTTTGTCGTTTAGTTGTAAAGCTTGTGGCTGACGACTGCAGTACCGCCATGATTTCAATCAGATGCGATTTCACGGCCTTCTGCTCAAACATCACCGCTTTATTATTTCCCGACTACTGAAGGATAAATACTGGGAAAATGACATACTTCTGCACTCTTTCTTAACCAATCCCGAATATGGAGTGAGCGACACCACGAGCGTATTGCAGTAGAATAGCGCTAATCGTATGATTATAGCCTGTGGTTATCGAGTTGTCCAAGAAGATTAATGACGCAGCTATAAACATTGACGAAAAGACATCAGACTACCTCAAAAACAACATCAAATTGCGCGCTGTTGCATCTAGGAAACGGAAACGACGAAGTGTTTCTCCAGAAAGCGCGGCATCTTTATCCTCCACTCCTGACCGGGAACGCGGCGGTCGTCACGTTTCTCCCTCACTTTCTGCGTCACCTCGGTCCGCCTCGGTCTCTGCTATGTTTGGATTGTCTCCATCGTTGACGGTCTCGAACGTACTGTCGTTCGTTGTCCACCGGTCTGCGAATATATTCGACGCTGCTGCTCATGTATTGATTCTGTGCGGTCCCAAGGCGCCTGAGTTGGTGGTCAACAGCGACGAGTTCTTGTCCCACATGAGGCAGTTCCTAGAGCGGGAGCTGCTCTTTACAGAGTCGTCGTGGAAACAACTTATGACAGATGAAACTTGTATGAACGTTTTTAATGATCGAATCAGCAGCCATTTGGATCTTATCGAATCTAAAAAGGACGTTATAACTGACAAGGCAGACTATGATCTCTATGTCACCTATGTCAATCAGCTGAAAGTCATGTTTGAAAGTAGATTGCAGGTCTTGCAAACGGTGACAAATGATGATCAGTCATCAAAAAGGGACGTTATTATTACTAACGAGGAGGAGGGGAGTGACCAAAGCGGATCTAGTCCATCGAAGTTGATTAGGCGATCGCAGAAAGCCGTGTCGAGATTACGGCCATTTGGATCTCCAGCATTAACCAATACTGGTAACTCGTTTCCCGCGGGGGATGACAGTGACAGTGATGATGACCAACTAAGTTTTAAGAATGATGGCAGCTTTGGCGTATCAACCTCTCAGAACGCTGGATCGAAGCCATTTTTTCCACAAGCCGGTTTCGACTTGAACTGGTTTTCAGGTAATGATCATGGAGGCATATCTTCATCGATCTCCAGTGCAACTGATGTGCCGTATGACGATGGTATTCGGCTGAAGAAGTCAGCGGACGAGGCCATGTTCGTGGCCATTACGCTGGGTATACAACGGCGTTTGACGAACGCTTTCAAGCTTGTACCCGTATCGGACAATACCTTATCGATGCTACCTCCAAAGAGGTGGGCCTGCCCACAAGATGAATGCCCTCTTGAAATCCAAAATGCAAACTCGCCCGAAGGCCGAGAGTGCATCCAGGAGCATTATCAGGCCCACGTAGATCAATATCTGTCTGCAATGGAGACGGTCCGTCTAATAGGTGCAGGACAACATGTTGAGTAAGTCTACGAAATATTTGGCGTATGTTCTCACGGATCGCAGTGCTAACTAAAGATAGAAATCTATTGGCTAAGATTGATAATATGGCAGATTTATGGTCGAACGAGCAGTCGAAGCTGACTATAGCGACCTCATCCCATTGATTATCATGATTATCAGGAATCGGAATTTTGCGGCGTAATGGTGTTGGCCTGTTTGTCCTGTTTGTTTGGGCGCCAAGGGCTCTGGGGAAATTGTTTGGAATGTACTAATTTGAGTAGGAGGTCTTGTTCCTGATATCCAATTAATTCCCACACAGTTAATCCATTTGTCTAGTCAGCTGTCCCACAGTATATGTACAATTTGAAGACTCACAAAATTGCGCCCGACTTTCTCATGACTGCAGCAAAGTTCTCCAAAGAGACAGTCCCGTACGCGTTTCCAGATGCTACCCGCAACATCTCGTGCAAATCTTCATCAGTGACGTCGTCCTTTGCTAGAATCGCAGCGTTTCGCAAATCTTGTAATGTAATATAATGTTGATCTGGCTGATTACTTATAAAAAGCTTAAATGCGTGCTCAATCTCATCTCTATTGACTGCATCTACACCAGCAGTAGTCTCTGCTTTCCGTTCTTGATATTTATACGCCATAATTTCTATAAATACATATCGGTCAATGAACCCACCAGACTGGGGGTCGGCTGTTTTCCTGATTTCTCGCAATTCGTTCTGCGACGACTCCAATCCTAACGCAATGATCGCGTCCTCGATATTATCAGCGGCAAATCGTCCGTTGCTATCACACCCCATCAGGAACACTTCGTCGATTTCCGCAAACTCGTCTTCTGAAAGGCCAAAATCACTGGCCCGGGCCTTCTTCTTTAGCTTCGCGCGCGAATCACGAGCAGTAGTCGCTTCCGTCGCAGCTATCTTCACGCTAGGCTTTGGGACCTTCTTTGGTTCGGGAGAGGAGAGTCTCTCTTCCTGAACCAATTCCATGTCCTCCATATCGTCGTCGTCGTCGTCTTCATATACAATATCGTCTTCGTCAACTGGCTCGTCCGTAGGTCGATCATCAAGATCCAAATTCTCTGGCTCGGGGGTTAGTCTGTAACTCTTGCGCGGTACATTACGCGTTGAACGACGTGTCGGTGTCGCCTGGTCCATCTTAGCATCCATTCCTTCAACTGATCGTACGTATGATTACTCAAAATTATCTTAAGCTACTCCATCAAGCCTCTTGCGGGCGATGAGTCTGTATAGGCTAACCCTGACCCACAGAACCTTATGCTGTAAACCCTAACGTCCGAGTATAAGCACTCTCGGCTTCCAACTTTTTTTTTTCCTTTTTCCCGAATTTTATAGTATCTCTGACAAAGCTAGAACTCATTTCCGCCATTTTGACTCACAGAGGGATATGGGTGTGGACACCAGAGACAGACTGATATCGCTTGTTACTTTCGCGGATTTATAAAAATATTTCGTCGACCAGCGGGATGTTTTTGGCTGCGGCTGTTCGAGGGATGATAAGTGTCATTCTTTGGATAGACTGAGTGAAGCGGATAATCCTTTTATACATTGTTCCATTTAGTAGGAATATACTGAGTATACGTGATTAATAAAGACATGAACCATTGTTCATCGGCCTAATATTTCGCGTTTGTTACATTGGTCTCCTACTTGAGGCGCTCCCCGTACATGACTTAAAACTTATTTTTCAACTCACGGAGCTTCTGCATGACCTCCACACTGTCCGTCAAGCCGACTGACTTCTGAATTGCAGGGTCGGTAACCATCATGAAGGGATTATAGGTTTTCTCGTCGCCGATGGTAAATTTGCCGGTAGTAACCTCGTTTTCGTTGCAGAATTTCTCGAGCTTGCGCAATGGCTCGTTACTGAGAACTGATTTCGCGAACTTGACGTTGGATTTAGTGTACTCATGGCCGGGCTAGAACAAAGCAGTTAGCATTGCGGTTTATGTTACTGCGGTCTGGGAGGGCATACGTAGACCTTGGTGTCATCTGGCAATGAGGCGAGGACCTTGTTCAGCGCGGCATCCATCTCGGCGGCAGTACCCTCGAAGAATCGACCAGACCCGCAAATGAAAAGGGTGTCACCGGTGAACACAGCCCGATCGTCACCGTCCTCGAACAAATAGCAGATCGAGTCCTGAGTGTGGCATGGCGTGTGGAGAGGAGTGATACTGATAGTTTTTCCGAGACTGAAAGAAGCATTGTGCTTAGGAGTCTCCGTCACCCCAGGGGAATTGAAGCCGGCGATAATGGGGAGGCTGGGATATTCTTGGCGCTAATAATTGTATTACGTTAGCTATTAGGGCGTGGATACGAAAGGTAGCGTACCATTTTCTCGTTGCCACCTTTAAGCCAATTGTTAGATATCGCACTTTCAGCCGCAAAATTGATACACTTACCAGAATGATCGTGGTGATGATGAGTGTTAACGATTCCAGTCAACTTGATTGCGCCCCTCGCCTCCAACTCCTTAATAACGGGGAGAACTCTTTATGGCCAATTAGCATTGACCGCACACGACTCAGAAACAAATAAACCTACTCATGGGGACTAGCAGGATCAATGACAAGCGTATCCTTGGTGGCATCGTCGGTGACTAGGTAGGCGTAATTGTCGCCGGTGCCCCAGCGCATCTTAATGTGTTGAATATGCATGTTGCGTTTCGTAATCTACAATCACCACCAACTTTGTTAGCACGCCGTCCAGACTCACACCGTCGTCTTTTTAATTAAAACCGCTGACTACGCTTTCACTCGTATCACTGTCGGAGCGACCCATCTCATCTTCATTGTCGCTGCGATGAAGCAAACGCCCCATTAAAACGACCAACACAACAACTACTAACACCGCCGCATTCCTCAATCCCATACCTGTGTAATTGGAACGGATAATCTGGCTGTGGCTAGTGTCTGGCGCTTTAATGTCGATGCGACAAACATAGACGAGATCGGCAGGTGAGAGAAGAGCAATTAGCCAGGGACGGGAGCTACGGGTGGCTGGCAGCGTTGGTAGAGATCCAGCGTCTATGCAATCTGTGCCAATTAGATAACGCACATCCGAGTTTCCCACGTTCCCCTAACCCCATGTCCTCTGAGGCATATAAATCAGCTGCCAGCCCTCAATTCTCCATCCGAAGTACGCCCGTAACTTGGATACTTGTAGTACTCGGATAGTGTTCCAAGCGGATTCTTGTACTAAGACTACGCGCTGATTTAAATCTGCGTGCATACGATAGAATTGGAGTCGCCAGTCCCTTGGCTATATTTGTCACTATCCAACCATCTATGTTACAAGCAAAATTTTTAATCCAAATTCTCTATGCAACAATTTCCATCTTATCCTCCTCCTCAGTGCCAGAAATCTTTGTAATCTTCGCAGACTTTTCCCTGTTAGGCTTTCGTCGCTTCTTTCCCCCGGCTTGGACATTTGACGGCAATACTCTGGTACCCCACAGCACATATCCACCGCCTGATTTTGATGTCATCTCGGGGTGGGTACGTCCGGGGAAGACTTGGAACTTTCGTACCCGAGATTCGAGAATCGTAGGAGCCAGCACACGCAGATCGGCCATGAGATCGTGCGACGTGGTGACCAGCGGTTCTTTGGCTGTGTTGTAAATCACGAGTTGGCGTGAGCCTTGCAGGGCTGGAATTAGCTTATCGAGGAGTAATTTGGTCTGAAGGGTTGTGGCCAGAATTAAACTATTCGAATTAGCCAATCCAAACCAGTGCCAAGTGTGCAACAACTGCATAAATGACATACCCATCAAATAGCCCTTCGGATATATGTTGGAATATGCTCTGGAGCTCAATATGCCGCGCCAACCTTCGATAATATTGCCCACGACGGGATGACTTCATCTTCGACAGAATATCTTCCGAGAGTATCTTCATCTCTGAAATTATGTCAATATAGTCCATAGTAGAGGCTGACAGTACTCCTACCTTCTTCCTCTTCCGGGTGAAATAGCTGCAGCAAGTTTATAGTCTTTATCATATGTTCAACCATTGCTTCAGAAAAGTTCATGTACTTCATGACGTCCAGATTTGGATGCTCATTCTCGTGCACAAACATTATCATGCCTTCGCCTGTAATTTGTCAGCTCCGACCGAGCTCATCATCACGAACACACATACCTCCCATCCGCTCCATCATTGCGCCGGCGACCAACCCGCCCGTTTCGTCAATAGTTATATACTTGCCACCCGGCCGTATATTAGCCAAGCTCATTATGAGACCCAAGCTCTCGGCCGTCAACTCTAATATGCGGTGATGGTCTTTGTATTGAAAATATTCAATAACCTCGCAACTTCCGACACTACAGGGTGTGAATCTGCGGAGGAACTTCTGCTGTTTCCGTCGCTTATATTTTTCTTGAGAGTACACGCTCTTCTTCTCAAATGCGGAGTGCGACTTGATGACTGTTTCAATAATTTTCTCTCCAGACGCAGTTCGCTTCAATGCTTCGATTTCTGTCATGGATAATTTCTGGACCCCAGTATCATCGCTCGTCCGACCAAGGATGTCCTCAGGAGCGGGAGTACTATCCGTCTCTTCGCCGTCCTCCTCTTCGTCGGCGTCTACAGTTGACGAAGGAAAGAGTCCTTCTGAAGAGTATAAGGTATCGACGTGCTTGTCATCTTTAATTTCGTAGGTGTACCCGTATGGTCTGCCGATAATGTCGTCAGCGAAGAAAGACCCAAATTTGCCCAGGTAAACAGTTGAATTTGGGACGAGCTTGGTGATCCGGAGCGTTGCTGATGGTAGACGGATGAATACGTAATTATTTGGCTCAATTACGTCTTCGTTCATTTTGTCGTGAGTCTCTGCAGTGAAGTGGAATTTGTCGATGATTCGGATTCAGGTCAAATCTGAAATTTTTCCCCCGAGCCGCACACGTTTTAAACTCGCAGTGGAAATACGTCAGCCCGAGGAGTTGCTAGACGGTTGGATTTCCGCTGGGCTTCTGATGAGTCTCGGACTAGTTTTACAGATATTCCCTGATATGACGCTCGGAATAAAGCGTCATCAGACTGCGTACATCATCGCCTGGATAATTGTCACACCGCGACATTGCTTCGAACTTTCAGGAAGTTCGGAACGTCAATAGTCACGGTAGTAACTCAAGACTACTTCATACGCGGCAATCATATTTCCAAGCCATTAATTCCTACCCACATACAAGAAATCCGTCGCTTGCACTATCAATACAATGCCAGCTATGCAAACAGCAGGCTATCCGTCAAGGGATCGGGCTTTTTCTCTTTTCTTTCCTTGGCCCTAACTACCTTCTGAACCTTCTTCATTTCAACCTTGTCAGCACGCTTATTCTTCAATGCTGCTTTACCCATCTTATACTGCGACCGAACGAAATTCGGCGAGACGAATTCCTTGTTTTCGTAGATTAACGGTCCCGAGAAACTTCCTTCCACAATCGAAATCAGCGTCATAACAAACCGGGGACCGATCTCGACAAGGGAAAGAGTAAGTTGCTTCTTCTTGCTGCCGCTGGTCGTCTTATCCTCTGCTTCAACCGCAGTACTGCCTTCGCTGCCAGCAGTATCAATTGCTTCTGAAATCTGATAATTCCGGAACCAGACTTTGTTATCGACGATCGAGAACGCAAGAACGTGATCTACAAATGGCTTCGACTTGCGCGAACCTTTCGGTACCCCGAAAATATGGTACAACAACTCCTTCACAAGACGATAATGCGGACTCTCGTCAAACGACTTATCGAAGGACAAAATGGGCCGTGATCCACGCAGACAATTTCCCGTGAAGTTTAGCTCCGACATTGTGTGCAAATTCTGAATGTGGAATTTTGCCGTAGGCCCGTTCGGCGCTTTGGCGAGGTACACGTACAAATCCTGGCGTTTCCGGGCTTCGAAGAAGAGGACATTGTTACAGTTATATAGATCTGCTAGTTCGTTGAGCATGAAGAGCTTCGATTTTGTGTCGAACTTGGAATCCTTCTTAGCGTGCGGGAACATGAGAGACAGATCATTGATCAAGTGTCGTTGACTAATGTTCAGTTAACAACTATCAGCATAACTAAGTAACTATATTTTAGAAATGCTATTAGCATACCGATATGTAACGCCACGCGAAGAGAGCATGAGAACTCGCTGTCGATTCTTATAGCCGCCGGTCTCCACTTTGTCGGCTCTGTCGTCTTCCCTTCGACGCTTTGTGCCGGAGACGGCTTTATACAATGATGCCATTTGTCCTGTGATTTATGTAATTATACACAGTGTCTGATCGAGTGAATAAAGGATACTGCAGTCGCTTGTGTACTAGACAAAATTGGTCTTGAAAGTGTGGTGATGTCGGAGCTAATTACGCTGTGAGAAAGAAAATTTTGTGCCGCTTGTATTTCAGGGGCTTGTGGGACAACGACTTAACGACTTACGGCTCCACCGAGGACCACACCATACAATTACAGAGTCTGTCGATGAGTAATAAATACTCTAGCCACCACTAAAGACTAAACTATCATTAAAAAGCTCACACAGGATCTAGAACCGCATACACCTTCAACTCTCCAAAACTATACACTGGTAGCCACGCAAACTCCCTCTAAATAGTGACTCTCAATCAACACCGTAAAATGAATGAAGAACGTCTAATGATCGTTACAAAGAGTGAGTAAAAAATTAAAATAAAGAGTGAATGAAACATAGGTAAAAACGCAATTTATAACACCATTTGGAAAGATAAAAACGTAATTACACACAACTCAAATATTAACGCCTATGTGGGCCGCCTCCTATGTTAACTTCGAAAACGCCATGCTATACTGCCGCTAAAGGAACGTTATTTCGGATCGCGCTGAGGCGATATTTGATGTCTTTTAATGGTTTCGATTCTGGATTCCAGTCGTCGAACTTGTTGAGGATTCTCTTGACATCGTCCAAGAGATGCTTGCGAACTAAACATCGTCGTTAGAAACAGATTCGAATGACATGACTTGCACATTACGACATACCGAAGTCATGCTCAAGCATGCCTCTCACACTCCATGGTAGATGATAGGGATTGTAGTTGCTAGGCATAGGAACCTCGAACTTATGGACCTTGACAGGGATATCGGGAATGCTCGTGGTCTCCAGCGCATACTTGATCGCAATATCATATACCGCATGCTCATTGTAAATCATCGAGTGTCCCCCTCCGGTCAAAGTGCCAGCCAACGAGTCACTGATATCGCGAACGATACCGTGATCAGATAGTCCCATATTACGCAATTTTGCAAGAAGTTCTATAAGATGGATGATGAATGATGGCGGGTGGACTTTTCCGTCGACGTAGATGGCGCGGTAGATGTGAGGATGGTTAACGTGACAGCAGAGCGACGAATAAAGCGGCACAAGTTGATCATTGACCGAGCCGACATAGGTGACTTTGACGCCATGAGCAATGACTGTTCGCAAGGCTTGAATATAGCGACGCGCTTGAAGACTCTCTGGATTCTGGAAAGCGAAGAGTTCCTTCAATGAGTCGGATTCAAACTGAGTGTAGGCTCGCATGACAAGTTTCTGGTCGAGACCGTAGAAAGGACCAAGCGAAACGCCGGCCATACCCATGATTCCAATTTTCTTTTTATCGGCATGCCCTTCCTCAATAAGCTTCGCGACCAATTGGACTGCGACTGGTGTTCCCTGAGAGTGGGCGGCGACAATAATGAAGTCTGCCTCATGAAGATGATCCATCCAATTTGAGAGCAATCGATACAGATTCTCCACACGGTCAAGGACGATACCTTCGCCCTCTAATGCAATCTTCTCGATATCGACGTTCTGTCCATGCACTTCCGCCCATCGTTGAATTGCCAGGGCAGCCTCGTTGGCAAACTTGACGGAGGTACCTGTTGGCTCGCCGATAATACTTCTAATCATTCTGATAGGGAAGAACCCGTGGATGCCAATCGCAACCGCTTTTCTAATACGGGGCGGAGTAGTCAAGCGAACATGAAGGCGTTCTTCTTCCGGCGCTCCAAACCAATTGCCCATTTTGCTTAATGAAGTCCACAACGGACTTGCAGAACTACCATGCGACAAGCAATCTTCGAGCTTAGGCACAACCATGCTGGGATACCGAATCTGATCCTTATCCTTGGTCTTCTTAGTTTTCTTCGTGGTGACGGGCTCGGCTTTCACGGTACTGGCGTCCGCTGGAGCATTGGTAGGCGGCGGAGCCATCAATGCTGTCTCTTTCGCGCCACTTGAAGACTTAACAGTATTTGCAGCGGCTACCTCTTGCTTCGGTTTGCCTAGCGTCTCAATATTGCGGACGGAGCGAGAGGACGATTCGCGGATTGTCTTGGTATCGTCACGCGACGACCGGAATGTGTCTGAACGGGATATTTTTGGCGGAGAGACGTTGCTATTGTACATGGAGCTGGCATCAGGGGGGAGATTTCTTGACGACCCATTGTAAAGACTATTCGGATAACTGCCTTGGTTGAGTGACACGCGGGATGTGTTTCTAGACAAAGTTCGCTGAGGTCCAGGGTTCACGAGCACAGTGTCGGAAGATATTACACTGGCATTATCATCTTCCCGATTTCCCTGGCGCTGTTTCTGGATAAATGATTGTGCGCTAGGACCACTGAATGCGACGACGCCATCCTCCGATATTGAACTGCCAGATCTATCGCCACTCTTCGATGACATGCGAGACCAGAACGCCCACGTGTTGCCATTACTATTAGTTGTGTTGGTAGAAGCAGCGGACGGTGCGGTGGACGTCAAGCTTGCGTTGCTGAAATTAGTGGTGGAGTCGCGTCGGTTATAGCTACTATAGCCATTGCTGGTAGCGAGTGAGACACTGCTTTGATTGACGTTGGGTCGTAACGTGTTTACAGATGATGTTGTACTCAATACGGAAGTAGGCGGCGAAGGAGGCCCGTTGGAAGCAGCGTATGGTGATCTGTAGGTTTCCTTTTCATCGGCAGGCTGTTTATCCTTGCGAGAAAACAGATTTCCTATCCATGAGCCCTTCTGAGGAGGCGGAGATGAATCAGCGTCGTCCGAGTCTGGAGGAGAGAATGGAGGCCCTGTAGATGCAGGGAACTGCTCGAATCCCGGGTTAGACCCGTCCTGCCCGTTGCCTTGCGCGAAATAGCCTGCGGAATCGCTCATTGTTTTCTGTGTGCTACCCGCCCGGATAGATTTCCCCACTGGTGTAGGACTCGTTTCCTTCTCGTTGTAATCTCTACTGCTGTCGCTACTCTCGCTTCCACTGCTATTCTTTCTGACTGACGGTGTGGGTTTTGGCACAGTCTGTGATAATGCGGCCTTGGGCTTCTTGTTGCCTATATTCTTGGCGTCACCAAATATAAACCACTTGCCGGAGCACCAACCCGATTTCTGTGCAGGCTTGTTCTCCCGTTCGGACTTTTTTGTCTGCGATTCCTGACTAAAATCTGGCTCTGGGTCAAGAGTGTCTGACCGAACCGTACCCTTCGCGTTGAGCTTCCGAGGAACAGCGGAACCCTTTCTTTTATTGCCTTTCTGTGCCTTGGAAGGAGTGATGGGCTGGAGAGCAGATGGATGCGGTGCCTTAGGGGACGCGACAGGCGATGGCGGAGACTCTGAGGGCAGGGAGAAATAGGTCTCCGAGTAGGCACTCGGGGGCGTTGGCAGATTGCTAGATAACGGAGAGTTGCGATTCGTGGGCATAATAGCCACGGCCGCTGCGCTGCATAGACAGGGCGAGTGGACTGAGTGCGGCAAACAGTGGGTTTTCTCGTGATGGCGGAGAATAATAATACTCGTTTCTTCTGCTGCACAGGTGGCTGGCCAGCTGGCTACGAGCCTACGACGGGTGGGCGGAATTTCGTGATGGCCGCAGGCAATGTGTGGGCGCAATTGCGTTTAATTGATTCAAAGAATTTTAACTAGTGTCGGCTTTAGTGCGGCAATTTTGGCTGGCCAGATTTGCTGGGCCAAACTCTAATTGCACTCTGCTATTCGCCACTACTCTAATTCTGCTCCAAAGTGCCGCGGTGACGTCCCGCCGGAGAGTTGGTTTATGGACGTCTATGCACTAAACCTCACACATTATTGGGAGACACAGCATATCAGCACCGCTGCATCTGTCTTGTGTTATCTCGAACCGAGAATTCCCGGGCTCGGCCTGTCAAGCTCGAGTTAATACGAAACAAGACCCAAATCTGATAGCTTTCGGCTTGAATAGTATTCGGCGACCAATTGACCTCATTCCAAGTTTCTTTCCCCTTCGCTTGTGTTTCTTGAGCGAGCCAAAACGATGGACTTGTCGGAAGCGAATTTAGTCGGCACATAATACTGTAATTAGAAATTAAATGCGAAGGTTAAAGACTACGGATAGGATTGTTTAACATCTCGACTACCGAGATATTAGAAATGTTGTTTATTCGCCAAAGCTTGTGTCTTGATATTAATTTGAGATCTATAATAACATATGTTGATGCATCGAGCGCAACGTTGCGACAGAAGCGGCACACGAACATGACTGTTTCGGCTTCTACACGCGTGATTTAGTGAGGGTTACGTACCCATGCGCAAACTATTCTGGAGCAGGATAAGCGGCCGACTTGCAGGGGTTTGCCTAGGAATCTGCCAGTACATGTTGCCCCAGATCAGGGATAATTGGCTCACGTAACTTGTTTGTTGTCGTCAACGTGTGTGCTGGGCGTGTTGCTGTTTTGGGCTGGCCACGCTTACTCGGCCGCGTTCGTCGCCGCTTTTGGCTCAACTTTTTCTCACTCCATCGCGACGCTACGCAAGTTCACCAGAGCTCCGCCTTTTTCGCGTCAGCGTGCTTCTCAGGTTCTCAGAGTTCAGTGCTCTCCATGCCGCCTCCGATGTCGTCCGCTAGTCCACCGTCGTCACCGAGCGAGCCGCCACACGCTGACCCATCGTTTTCGTCAGCGCGGGCTTTGCTTCTGCCCGCGTTCACTCCCTTGCCCACGTCTGCTCCAGCAAGCTCATCGCAATCATTAAAGCCAGAAGAGATAGCGTCGTTATTGTCGCATGAATCGTCGTCATCGAATGCGACTCGTCGACTGTCATCACAGTCGCCGATCTCCACACCAGTGTCGTCGCCGCCTGCGGTCGCAGCTGAAGACTACGACGCTAAATGCTCGTCGGTGTCTCCAAGAAAAGCGGCTGCCGCCGTGGCTACCGAGTCGATTATTGCGGTGAAAGAGGGACACGAGAACGCTGTCGGTTCGCCACGCGCACATCCGCCTGTCCAGGCGGAGCCGGCACTGTCTCCAAATGCAACCCGGCCCACTTCGGTTGCCGCACCTAAAGACGGCGACGAAGACGACGACGGATTCCGCTCTGATGCTGAGACTTCGCCTACCCGACCGTCCAAACGAACGGCTTCCGGGGCTATCAAGACTCCTATCTCGTCTCAGCCTTCAAGTCCACAAAAGGGAGTAGGCTCGATGCCGCTCATCGACAAAGATCGGATCCAAGAGGTAGCTGCGTAATTTTGTCATTCGATCCTGAGTCACTGCTAATACGCAACGCATAGATATCATCTAATCTTCGTACTCGGCTCTCTTACGCCATGATGAAAGTTCAGCACGGCTGGACTGGACAGTCGCTCGATGAACTCGAGCAAACAGTAAAGCCCCAGTCGTCTCCACAACAGTCACCATATAAACCACCGAAGCCAGATTATTCTCATACACTCACGGTTCAACCATCGATTGCGCCTTCTTCACAGCTTTTTGAATACACACGATCAGATAGCTCTCAGATGACTGCTACGCAAGTTGTTATTGCCGAGGACGAAAATGGGCACCTGTCTACGACAACTTCTATGAGTACTGTAGACTCAAAGGCTCCGTCGCCCTTCCACAGACGACGAGAGTCGGATTCCAAGACGTACGACTCTTTTTGGATGAGCCATTCTCCCAGCTCACGCCAAGCACCACCAGGGACGCCATCATCACCGACATCTTCAAAAAGCAGGCCCCGCAGCGGCGGATACGCTCATCTGCAATTCCAACCTCCATTGTCTGCTGATCCAAACTACAGTGCTCCAGTTCCTATAGCCGCGTCGTCTTCACCCCCTCGTCATAAGTTCTCACCGCCAAAGTCAAAAGGTGGAGCTCCGATCACACCCAGCGGCCTCCCTGCATTGGGTACCTTCAGCAACAAGCTCCCGCCGTCGCTTAGTTCACGACAGAGTACAAGTCCGTCACCATCGACCCGAAGAAGGAGTAAGCAGCTGCACAAATCACAAGTTGTAATGTCAGCCACAGTTGCTGATGTCGCAGCTGTCGCAGCTGCCGCCGCCGAACTCGAGAAGGCAGAAGCGGAGAAAAAGCGTTCTGCTGCTGGCGATGTTGCCGATAACCGGCAGAAGAGCGAGGTGGATGCGATCGAGAGTTTAATGTTCCTCTCCAGTCCGACCACCCGGTCATGGTCAGAACCCGAGCGCGGGCGGTGATCTCTAGTCTTTCTTAAATGTGCCAAAATGACGCTTATATTGCTACGGAGTCTCGGAATACGGACCTGATTTCTATGTATTATACTTCTACGCGCTACCTATGCAATTGCTTCGCAATTTGGTGTTGGTGTTGCGAATTTTTCTTGGGTTGTAAAGTAACAGTTTTGTGATTTCCATTGGAATTTCTTGATGTGCAGTGCGTGTTACTTCTTGATATCATATTTTCCGCCTTTGCTGTTATCGGATATTGTCGCGTATTTTTTTTTCTGGATTGATGTACAATTATTAATGCAAGATGGATTATTACATAGTGCCCTTCACCCAGGTATAAATGTACTTTGGCCAATACTCGCAATTTTGTGGCTCACTCTTGGGAACTTGTTCCCCTAACCCGCACAGTCTTGAACTCTCCCAGTAAATGGAAAATAATTCTCTAGAGTATTTTTTTGGAGTACACCTTGACTAACAACCACATATATAAAAGTCTTAATCGCTAATAAAAATGGCAGAGAAAGTCAGGTACTACCTCGAACAAGTACGTGTCACGGTCCCGTATCCTCACTTTGTATAATCGCAAAGCTGACCCAATAAAACTTCACAGACAGTCCCCGAGCTCGACGACCTGCAAAGAAGAGGAATCTTCACGAAACCTGAAATCGCGTCAATAACCCGCCGTCGCACGGATTTCGAGCACCGGATCCACGGTCGTGGTGCCAAGCTTCTTGATTTTTTGAAGTACGCCGAATTCGAAATGAATTTGGACTTGCTGCGCAAAAAGCGGATCCAACGACTCGGTGGTGGTGGTGGTCAGCCAGACAAGGCCGGCACCAGCGTGTCAACCTGGTCAGGCCAGCAGCGCATATTTTTCATTTTTGACAGAGCGACGGGGAAGTTCAAGGGCGATTTAAGCCTTTGGAAGCAGTATATCTCGTATGCGAGACAGCAGAAGGCGCGACATTTGCTGAACAAGATTTTCAAGAACGTAGTGAGGCTGCATCCTGCGAAGCCTGAGTTGTGGGTTCTGGCTGCAGAACATGAGTTAAGAGAGAACGCGAATCGGAAGGCAGCGCGAAATTTGGTATTGCGGGGATTGAAGTTTAATCCGAGCTCTAAGGAATTGGCAGACGCATTTGTGAAGTTGGAGGAGGACGTTAAACGGGCTGTTGAGGAATTGGAGGCCAAAAGAAAGCAAGATGCTGAGCAAGACAAGCATGATGGCGAGTCCGATGAAGTCGATCATGAGAGTGGCGCCGAACCGAGCGATGATGGCGAGCAGGAAACCGAGGACGGGGACGATTAAATGAGTACCAATTAAACTTGTGATATAGCGCATCAACATCTGCTTGCATTATCGGAGTTTTGGAAATATGTACTATATAGTTGCTTTTGAGCGCACTCGTTAATTGAAATCATTTTAAATTGCATCACTTCATCTATTACAGGGAATTTAAAGCAAATTATATAAACCGTAATTGATACAACATAATGACACAAATTCACACGGTTTATAAACCATTAAAAATGAAAACAAATAACCTTAAATATAGTGATATCATAGTTATAATATTACACGTCCATATACTTTCATTCCCAAACAAAACTCCATAATTATGTCTAATACTCGCCTTCATCCTCCTCACCATCGAAGGTCGAGTCCGCTCCAACTTCCTCGTAGTCCTTCTCTAGGGCAGCGAGATCCTCGCGAGCCTCGGAGAACTCGCCCTCTTCCATACCCTCACCAACATACCAGTGCACGAAAGCACGCTTGGAGTACATGAGATCGAACTTGTGGTCCAGACGCGACCATGCCTCAGCAATAGCAGTGCTAAGAAAATGTCAGTAAATAGCCAACGAACAGGACAAGAGAATGAAGTATGACATACGTGTTGGAAAGAAGGCAGACGGCGCGGGAAACCTTAGCAAGATCGCCGCCAGGGACGAGCTGAGGTGGCTGGTAGCAGATACCGATCTTGAAGCCAGTAGGGCACCATTCGACAAACTGGATGGTCTTCTTGGCCTTGATGGCAGCAACAGCAGCCTGCACGTCCTTGGTAACAATGTCACCCCTGTAGAGAAGGCATGTAGCCATATACTTGCCGTTGCGGGGATCGCATTTAACCATTTGATTGTTAGGCTCGAAGCACGCGTTGGTCATCTCAGAAATGGAGTTCGCCTCGTGGAAGGCCTTGGCAGCCGAGATAACGGGAGCGTAGGTGACAAGAGGGAAGTGAATTCTTGGGTAAGGAACCAAGTTGGTCTGGAACTCGTTTAAGTCGACGTTAAGGGAGCCATCGAATCGGAGAGAGGCAGTGATAGAAGAGATAACCTGAGCAATGAGTCGGTTAAGGTTCTCGTAGCTTGGACGTGCAATGTCGAGATTCCGTCGGCAAATATCATAAATAGCCTCGTTGTCGACCATGAAGGTACAGTCGGAATGCTCCAAAGTAGTATGGGTGGTCAAAACCGAGTTGTATGGTTCGACAACAGAGCTGTAAAGTGTCAATCTCAACTATTACATGCGCACAGTTCCAAGACTTACGTAGAGACCTGAGGAGCGGGGTAGACAGCAAATTCAAGTTTAGACTTCTTTCCATACTCCTGAGAAAGGCGTTCTAAGAGAAGAGCACCGAAGCCAGATCCAGTACCACCGCCGAATGAGTGAGTGAAGAGGAAGCCCTGAAGTCCGTCGCAAGAGTCTGCAACGAGTTAGCGAATATTCAATCCCATACAATCAGCATCGATACTCACCAGCAGCGCGACGAACACGCTCGACAACCTGGTCGATAAGCTCCTTGCCAATAGTGTAGTGACCTCGGGCATCTATGACGGCCATTAGTTCCATCTTCTATTGCCGACAATGTCAGCCTTACAGTTGTTAGCAGCGTCCTCCTTGCCGCTGATGAGCTGCTCGGGGTGGAAAAGGTTCCTGTAGGTACCAGTGCGGACCTCATCAATCACATTGGGCTCGAGATCGACGTAGATTGTTCTCGGAACATATTTGCCGTTGCCTAGAGAAGCACCTTAGTATCCGACTTTGCGTAGAAATGATCGATCCGTGCATCCACAAATTTATTAACACCTTATCAAATCAAACATTCACCTACTAGTCTCAGAAAAGAAAGTGCTGAAACCCTCGTCTCTCGGTCCGGACTGCTTCTCGGCGGTGAGGTATCCGTCGGGCTAATAATTGCGCTCATCAGGCTCCTGTTTACTTTTATCGAAGGACCAAATAATGTCATCAATCACTAACCTGAATACCATGCTCGAGGCAGTAAAGCTACAGAGTCATTAGTCAAACTCCAACAACCGACAAAGTATGCAGAGCGTGTCGCGGCGAAGACGTCAGTCGTCGCGCCAAATTCGCCGAGCATTAACAAGAATTAATATACCTCCCAGGAAGCATTACCGATCTGGCAGCCAGCTGTAAAATAAACCGTCAGTAGTTGCTTCACCAAGCATAACTTCAAGATTCTGTCGCTCTCGAATCGCTTGAAATCGTGGCGAGAAGACGATTAATTATATACCTTGACCAACTGTTGGATGAAAACACGAAAACACGTTAGCAAACGAACAACTACTAATTCTGCCACATGACTAATAAATAGGGTAATCGTACCGTTAATACTAATAACTTCTCTCATGATGATTTCCTTCGATAATAATAGTCAAACGATGGATTGGAAAATGAAGGATTAAATTTGGTGTATTAGGACGCGCGCGAAAAGTGGGTGGTAACGCAAACAGCAAGGAAAAGCACGGCGGTAGGTTGCAGCGAAGGGAGGGGTGTGTTGCCCCTGTCGACTGCGTTTCTGTGCCAACAGAACCAAAACAAACAGCGCGCGTAGACAGCTGGGGTTCAGCACTGACGCATTTAAATTACTTAACCTATGCCAGGATGCAGGACCTATTTAAAAGCAATTATAATTTTAAAAGGGATTACAGGGATTTAGATAATTGGAACAGTTATTTAAGTAAAACATGGGTCTTCCTTGAGCAATTGGGCATCATCTTCCACAAATTCAGCACGGGTCCATCCATATTTCTAGGCATCCCTCACCTCTTTCCGACGATTTACGGTATGCGCTCTACAGCTGTGATAAGTATGTAGAGGGCCAGATTAGGATGCATTTCAGAGCCAGCCTTAACAGCTGACCCAAACGATACTCGAATATATGTTATAACTAAAACTGAACCCAACTGTACTATATACACACACCTATGCTTGCATATCCATAGGAGCGTCCCACTGGCAACGGAACCATTAATCAGTAGATAGTACTTTTATAGGTAGCGTCCACAGCATCGCCCTAAGTGTAGCATCTCCGAGATGTTCCTATTAAGAGGACAGCAGTTCCATTGGGCGCATACTGTTTTGAGAATGCTCATGACGCCAAGCGGTCTCTATCGGAGATCTAGGATCATCCGCGGCATCAGCCCATGCGGCCGGTGGCTTGTCGACAACGGTATCCACGCACTGCGCTATGAATATATACGAGCGCGCAAGTTCATCTGCTCATAGCATCGCCGCAACTAAAATAAAATCTCCTCACTCTCAATTCCACACTCCGTGCACTTCCTAATAGAAACGCCTTTATTTGGTAATCGCGTCTCAGGACCCCAGGTATGCCGATGCTCCGGTCTGTCCAACCTCTTATTCCAAGTTTCAGTTCTAGTCCGTTTCCTCATCTGCTTCAGCTTGTCGGCAAATTTTCTGTCTTTCTTCTCTTTCCGGAGCGCCACTCTTCGCTCAAATTCTTTATCTAATCCCTCAGCTCCGGCCCACTTTTTGAATGCAAATTCTTCGACTTGATACCTCAAATAGAGCATCATATTATTGTAAGTCGTCTTGTGAGGATTCGGTCGCTCAAGATGCGGCATTAGTTCATCGTCACGTAACTCAGCTATTCCATGTCAGAAAAATGCTATGATACATTACGAATTCAAAGCACAACTCACGGTCTGTTAGGAGATAATCCTCACGACATTCAGTTTTCGTTAGCAGCGAATATTTCTCTGGAAACTTCGCCTTGCAAGCTCGGCATACTCTGCACTTGAACACTTTAAAGAGCTCGAAATCTATGTCAAAACTTTGGCATTCAAAACACTTGGGATTGTCGTCTGGGTTAATTGCACGCTCTTGAGGACGTTAGTTCAATCTTCTCAAGACCACAGTTTCAGAAAGAGCGAAAAGTACGTACGTGGCTCAATCACAATCCTTTGCTGCTTCTGCTTCCACTCTTCCAACGTCATGCCATCTGGAAGCTGATTGGTATCGTCGTCGGGCATAAATCCACCTTTTGAATCCTTTATCTTGGAAAGATCTAGCCTCTCGTTAGCAATAACAGAGCATGAACCGCAACAAAAACGAGAGACGACTCACCGTACTCAATGTAGTTTGTAAACTTCTTTGCAGGCTTGATAGAATCATAGGGCCTCTTTCTCGACGCATCGCGTAGGTTCAGCTCCGGACCAGATGGCCCAGATGTCGCGAATTCGGCATCCCGATTTGCAGCCTCCTGAGCTTTCGCTTCTGCGCGTGCGGCAAGTCGCTCACGCGCTTTTGCTCTGTTTTCTTCCTACGTGCATATTTAGCAAGTTTACATCTGCGAAAGTGTGTATTTGCGAGGAGGAATACTCACGATACGAGCTAGTTGCTCGGCTGGCAGTGCCGGCATGTAAAGACTACTTCGTATGCTTCAGTACTTTTAAGCCTCTTCTGATTATATCTCTGCAGTATACAGAGGATTCAAGTAATTCCACTGGATGGACCACGACCGGCAGATAGAGAGGGATGAGTTATTTCCAACAAATGTGAAGCAATAACCCGAGATTTTTATAGCGTGCGCGATGACTTACATTTCACAGGTGCGGCGTGAAACTCGAACCCGAACCGAACCGCTGCAATGACTATTATAAGCACTCTCCGGTCCTTGTGCAGACTTCACAACACGACAGTGTAGACAAATACAATATCGGCGCTGACAAGTCCGGCTAACATTCAGTAAAATTATTATTGTCCTTGGAAGGACACGAGCATAGGTCGTTGGCAGAGACACCGAAATAGGTTTAGGGTCCCCAACAGTGGCAACGCACTGATGCGGCGCAACTGTGCCTGAGCGTGACAAACGAGGTGGAATTGCTCAGAACCTTCTTAGTTATGCTGGCCGGCAGCAATGTCTTCCTGGTTTTCCGCTGAACGCCACGCCGCTCGGCCTCATCTCATATCGTAAACTCGCTTTTTCTTTGCTCCAGCTATCACCCTCAACTGCCCTCTGTCTGTCTTCCCCGCGTTGACGGCCGAAACAACCTCCGCTCCACGTTCTCCTATTTCGTCTTTGAAACGAATTGCATTCCTTCCCTCTTTCTTCGCGTGCTCAGACCACGCATTCTTACAACACGGCCGGCTCGGAGTCTCTCAATGCGGCGCTGTTGAAAGCTCCGGCTTCCACAGCGGCTGGCGCGCTTAAGCAGCGGCCGGCGTTGACCTCAGGTGCCACGGTACCTGGGTCAATCACCGCTCCGGCCACAAGTATCACCTCATTCTCGACGAGGAAGTTACCGTCTAAGTCTCGCAAGGCAATCACCTCGGCTCCGAAGACAAAGCCCGCCTTCGTCCTCAAGCTCTGGAACATGGTCAACGATCCAAAAAACTCTACTCACATAAGTTGGATGCCTGATGGTCTCAGCTTCCAAGTCGTTGGCCGCGAGCAGTTCGAAAAGACGGTCCTGCCAAAGTATTTCAAGCACTCCAACTTTTCGTCGTTTGTGCGTCAGCTCAATATGTATGGATGGCACAAGGTCCAGGATGTCACGGCAGGTGCAATGCAGTCTGGTGAGGAGACATGGCAATTCAAGTCGGCAAATTTCATCCGTGGCCGCGAGGATCTTCTGGACAACATTGTCCGGAACAGAGGATCGAAAGGATCAGATGAAGACGAGGAGTTTGATCTTCATCAGATTCTCGAAGAAGTCGAATTAATCCGTCAATCTCAGCAGGTTATCGCCGAACAGCTCAAGCAACTCAAGCAGGATAACGAATTGTTATGGAGTGAGTCCTATCAGACACGCGAGCGACACAAGAACTTTTCTGATACGCTCGAGAAGATTTTGCGATTCCTAGCTTCCGTCTACGGTAACCCTTCGAAGATCCTTGGCTCGGCTGATGGCATTCCTGGCGTTGAGAGTCCTCATCCGAGCAAACGCCCAAGACTTATGCTCCGCGATACCGATGATTCTTCGCCTATTCTCGAGCTTCCCGACCCGTCGCCTTCTAATAGTCAGGTCCAATCGGCAAGTTCGGCTGATCTCGTGACTCCACGCCCGAGTCTTTCTACTCCGTCCACTATTGACAACAGTACTGGGACGACCATTAACCCAGTACACGTCAATCCATCAATGTTTGACCAGTCCGACTTCCTCGATGCTATTCCTATGCTGCCTGGCGCCTCGACAAGTGGGACAACTCCACGACCATTCTTTCCTGATCTTCTTGCATCTACACCATCAGAGACATCGCCGGCTACTATCTCATCTCCGAATATCATGGATTCTAGTACTCGGCAACTCATGAACAGTCTCGCCACCACTGAACCCGACCAATCAATGAATAGAATTGCAGAGACCACACAATCCATAGACAATTTGAGCCACGAATTGGAATTGCAGGGCCAATCGCTTGACCAGGTCGAGGAGTGGATTCAAAAGAACTTATCATCCTACAACCAGGGCCAGTTGGACTTTAATGACTTTTTACACTAAAATCGGGTGCTTTATCATCATTTCTTGAATCGATTGGCGTTTTGTAGGCATAAGTGTTTGTTAACTTTTATTGCAAGTGCCGTGCGTGAAAACGTGTCGGTCTTTTAAATATACGGGTTTCTATTGTGTATAGCTGATCGTACTGTGCGACGACAATGCAATTTGCGGTTAAAATGTCTTACAAGCGTTGACGGACGGCAAGGAGACTTGTATGATAAGTTGTGTCGTCGAAAAAATAGTTTTGTCTAGCAATGTACGTATACGTAGTGATGAAGCCGCGGGGGGACGTTTACTGTGGAAAGTGTCGAATTGAGCAACTCCCAACGGACCCTGTTCAAACTTTTTCTTGCGACACAATTTATCAAATTTCAATCTGCAAGTACAACAACCAGAACACGTACATTTTGCAACATAACTTGATTACCGGAGGCCCGCAATGAGTGAGGGCACGAGCAAACTACCACCTCTGGCCTCAACAGCGGTGCTAAAGCCGTCCGACCCAATGCCGATGGGCGCCACGCAGGTTTCCGGCATCGACTTTAATCTCCCCGAGAACAGAAACGTGCGCGTGTCCACTCTTGTCAAAAGCATGCGGTCAATGGGATTTCAAGCGACATCAGTCGGTCTTGCATGTGATATCATCAACGATATGCGAAAGTGGCGGGGAATGACGAAGCAGGACCAAGATGAGGCGGTCGAGGCAGGTTTACCTGCTGAGAACGGCACTGGAGATGAAAAATGTACCGTGTTCTTAGGGTATACTTCCAATCTGATTTCGTCTGGTTTAAGAAGTACGCTGCGGTATTTGGCGCAAAATAGACATATTTCTGCCATTGTAACTACTGCGGGCGGTATAGAGGAAGACTTGATCAAGTGTCTAGCGCCCACCTATCTCGGCGATTTCACTTTGCCAGGTGCCGTACTGCGGGAGCAGGGAATGAATCGGATCGGCAATCTACTGGTTCCTAACGACAACTATTGTCTTTTCGAAGAGTGGATTATCCCGATATTCGACAAAATGCTGGAAGAACAGGAGGCTGACCCCGAACTGGTCTGGTCACCGTCGAAAGTCATCGCGCGCCTCGGAAAAGAAATCAATAACGAAGAGTCAGTGCTGTATTGGGCGTACAAGAACGATATTCCAGTGTTCTGCCCAGCATTGACAGATGGCAGCATCGGAGATATGCTATTCTTCCACACGTTCCGCGCGTCCCCGAAACAATTGAAGATCGATATCGTGTCTGATATCAGGCGGATAAATAGTATGTCCATGGCGGCTGCTAAAGCTGGTATGATTATCCTAGGTGGTGGGCTAGTCAAGCATCACATTGCCAACGCGTGTCTGATGCGGAATGGTGCAGACTTCGCCGTGTATATCAACACTGGGCAGGAATTTGACGGCAGTGATGCTGGTGCTCGACCGGATGAGGCGGTGTCATGGGGTAAGATCAAGGCTGAGGCCAAGAGCGTCAAGGTCTACGCAGATGCTACGATTGTATTCCCCCTCATTGTTGCTGGCACGTTTGCATTGGGAGATGACGACGAGGAGAAGCAGATATAGATGGCGACGAAGAGAAGTAGATATTTGGCGTGTAAATATTGTACTACTATTGCGATGTCGTTCTGGGTTTGGTCATAGAGAGCGGATTGGCGTTTTAAAATTTGTTCCAATTGTCTCATCGGTATCAAAAGGTTAAGTCATGCATTGCAATTTCTCCATATCTAAGTTAATCGTTGCGTTCATCACGGCCGTGATCCCTGAATTCAGGTTCACCACAGCGATACAGGTCCGGAAGGACGATCCCGCTTCAGAGACGTGACTCGCGTGACAGTCGCACGGTTACGATGAACCGCACGCGTTTGATACACGCCAGCAGCTCCCTTTGACAAGGTTAATTGACTACCTGTATATAAACAAAACGCACAAACGCCATCGAGGTTGACGCCGGCAACAAGTAAAAGATGATCAAAACCTGCGGTTAATTCCGGCCAGGTTAGCTCAGATCTAGAGGATAGGGTTCTTGCCTCGACTCGCCTCCCAAAAAATCTCTTCTTGCCGCAAACTACGAACAAAGTAGTATGCGATTCTAATAAATATCCAAACCAAGACTCCGAATAATTTGATGTTTCACTTTAACATATCTCAGCTGAATACGTCTACACCACAATAGTCAAATTCCTTGGTATACTACCTAAGATCAAGCTTCCACCTACACTTGTCGCGCCCCCGAAAATGTTCGAAGAAACCAACGGCCCCTCCTTAAAATCATGGCTGATCCACCGGCTCGAAAACATATCCGACGCAGACTCGGAGATATTGTCGGACTATGTCCTTGCACTGCTTCGCCATGACCAACCAGCAGAGGAAGTCAAGCGGATGTGTCTTGAGCAATTGGAAGATTTCTTGCACGAGCACACGGGGCAGTTTGTGGATGACGTATTTGCTGCATTAGCTGTAAGCCTAGTGTTACGACGAGAGGATGGGTGAATTGCTTGCGGTTCTAACTTTGCGATAGAGCAAATCATATATGCCGGCGACGAAGGCGCCTACTCCCGCCCCTGCCGCTCAAGTCGCTCAATCACCAATAGATCAGCCAGCCCTCCAGGCGCAAACGAATCAACAGCACCTGCCATTCTCGACCGCATATCTAAACCGGCCGCGACAGCAGGGTTTCGTTCCCACAACACCGGGAGGCGTGGGGCCCGCGCCGAGCCTTAGCAATTTCATTCCTCAGGCGAACGCGTTTCAGCAGCAGATATCTGGTGCGCCGGGGCAAATTGGGCAGCAACAGGGTCGGGGGTATCAAGCTTGGCAACAAAATGCTGCGGGCGCTCAAGGTACCGTGCAGAAGAAGAAGGGACGGTGCCGAAGCTACGACGAGAAGGGGTATTGCATGAAAGGCGACATGTGTCCGTTCGAGCATGGGCAAGAGCGAATTATTGTTTCCGGTACACAGCCACTGGACCAGCGCCGCGGGAATCAGAAGACTCAACGAGGCGGACGACGTCGACCTGAGAACGTGCAGTTCGTCAGCGGACCAAGCACGGATCCTAATAATTTAGCGTTGGTGGTCGAGAAGATCCCGGACGAGAATTTCAGTTTGGACCAAGTCAGAAGTGTGTTTGAGGCATTCGGTCCTGTCCAGGACGTTTCATTGGACGCTGAGCACCATTCAGCTGTTGTTTCTTTTTTTACGCACGATGATGCTGTCAAGGCGTGGAAATCGCCAGCACCAGTGTTTCAGAACCGGTTCGTGAAGGTGTTTTGGAGGAGAACGGATGCGGAAGCCGCGACACGGACACTGGGCAATCACACTATATCAAGGAAGCGTTCTGCTTCGCCGGAGCAGAAAATTGATGTCGCCGAGATTACGCAGCGGCAAGCCGAAAAGCAGCGAGAATACGAACAGCGGTTGGCGAAGAAGCGCGAACATGAAGAACGGATGGCAGAGATTAAACGAAAGAGTGAGGAGTTGCGAAAGAAACAGGAACAAGAGCGGGAAGCGCTGTTGACCAAAATCCGACAGAAGGAGGAGAGCGAGCGGGCGAGTCGGGCACTGTCGGTTGTGAGCTCGGAGAGTGGCATGGACGTTGATTCTGTTTCTGTGCCAGGGTCGTCGACAACCGAGGCTCTGAAGTCGAAGTTGGAGCAGTTAAAAGCTGAGGCTGCGAAGTTGGGTGTAAGTGTGCCTGAGCCGGGCTCGACTGGGTCAGGCTATTATTCGCCCGGAGACCGGGGCCGGGGATCGTTTAGAAGTCGCGGGCGGGGCTCATATCGCGGCACGTATTCGCCGAGAGGCAGAGGAGGGTTGCCTGTTATGAACACTGCCAGATCGAATCTAGATCTTCGGACGAAAAAAGTTTCCGTGCATGGGCTTAGAGATTCTGCCATGGAAGGCTTTGCTGGATATCTACTGGTACGGCAAGTTGATAACGTTTGAGTTATTATGTGGTGCTGACTCCGGGCAGGGTGTAGGAGAGTTTGAAAACATAGAGCCGCATCCCACCGAAGACGATACCAAGATCGTGACATTCAAAGACCGCGCGACAGCCGAAAAATTCTTCTTTGCTGGCCCTGAAATCGCTGAAGTCGGGAATGTGAAGTATAGCTGGTACAACCCACCCGCGCCGGCGCCTGGGCTTGTCGCGTCCTCCAAGAACGCGGACACGGAGATGGACGACGACGAGGAGGAGGAGTTTCGAAGGAATAACCAGGCAACATGGGGGAACGGCAACAGCGATGAGGCGCGGGTTGCACATCATATTATTGATATGGCGGATGACGACGACGGCGATGTATACTAAAACCATGTACAGTACTAGTCGCACTTAAATGGAGTTCCTGGATTTGACTTACGAGCGCAAGAGACATTCAATTAAGCTGTCAATATGGTACATTAAACCTCACCGATAAAAGTACAATCATCTAAAGCGTTAGATTCAGATTCAGAAATTTGCAATGAACACCACGAACGCGTATGACCAACCGACGTATTAGATGCAAATAACACCAATCCCACCCAAAAAAAAAACAATAAATAAACCCGGTAGCCAAGGACTGAAGATAGTTTAATAAGCCATGAAATAACATGCCACCACTTTGCTGATCTGCGAAATGCGGCTACCAAACTCCTTGGATGCCGCCGCCCTCATTTTTCCAAACGCCGTATAAGCCTTTACCGAGACCTATCCATTTTCGCCACACGAAGAATATGAAGGAAAATGAGTGAAATAAGGCGGAGAACGAGAGGGCGAAGGCAATAACAAGCGCGTAGAGGGTGTAGAGTAACACGCCGCAGAACCGGAAGAGATATGCGTCGGAAGGCGAGCTCGAAGAGGACGCGAACTCTTGTTGGAATACTAGCACGAATTTATCGATTAGTGTTATGTGCGGTGGCGATGATGATTGTGCAGATGGTGTCGGAACTGCGCCGGACTGGCCAAGAGGCTGCTGGAGAACAAACTGCAGAACTAGGCCCACGACACGGGAGAGAAGGAACGTGAAGAGGAAAGAGATGGCGCCGCAGAGGAGATGGAGATGCAGAGGCGTAGCAAAATACGCGTGTCTGTTGTGAATATTGTGGGCGTGAATATGATCCATGACAAGCGACCCGAAGTCAGATGCTGGAATACATAGCAATTATCCGGATGTGCGCAGGAAGCCGACCCCAGGCTTGTCCTTGTTGTTGCGATAAATTGCAGTGAGCAAACAATAATCAGTAAAATAATGTAAGCATATATTGATTGATATGAACTAAGATGTGCCCGATGATCTGTGGTGGAGAGTAAACGGATCATACCCAGATTATCAGCGGAAAGATCTAAATCACATTGTGATGCGTATGGTTCTGTGACTGAGTGTGATCCACTCTAATCTTATTTGTGTGGGAACCATTCTCACTACTATTAGCAAATCAACCCGCATTTTCGCTATTGACAGACGAGACGGTGATTGGTTCAAAGACAAGCCCTAACCCAAAGGTCTGGTTGACACGCAACTTGTTGGTTTTGACTGGCAATTTGCTGCGCGTAAGTATTCCTGTTCGCAGCGACTGTATTCGTATGGGCAGAATTCTGTGTTTTCTGATAGAAATAGGCTTGTCCACATCATGAGCCTTTGTTATATTGTACACTATAGTAATTGCAGCCTCCAAGTAGTAGTGAAGCCCAGCCAATTCGCGACACGCAATTCGATGTACTATTGGCAGCTGAAATAGAGTTTGAAGGTCGGCTGCGCTTGTCTTTTGGACGCCGCTGTTTTCTGAAGATTGACCAGAGCCAAACTCAAAATCTTCAAGCGTGAGCCGCCATCGTCAAAATCTCCCAAACTTCCCGGACAAATGGTAGATTCCACCGTTTTCCCACAGAATTAATCTTCGTCTTTTCATCATAACAGCATCACCAGATCCGAGTCTGCTGATTTGATAGTATCGATACTTACTAACTTGACGTCTTGCCGACTGTCCTAAGCACACTTCTGTCGGCGGCCGTCATCTATTCATGTAAGCAGCTACTACTCTCCGGTTCTGGTGTCTACTCCTTCTCATCAACAACTAGGAACCGGTCCACACAATGCCCCAATCGCCACCCTCACCTACGGGCCCATACCATCCGCTCCAGCGGCCACCATCAAACGTATCCCAGCACCACTTGCATCACCATCTCCCGCCGCTAGCGACAACACCCTCGCCATCGTCTGCGGGTCCCATTCCCAGTGGCCCACGCTCTGCCTCCTACATCAAGCCAGGCAGCTACAGATCCGACCGTGAGCGTGACCACCGCTGGGAGCGCGAACGTGACCGTGAATGGGAAAGAGACAGAGAACGCGACCGTGAGCGGGAACGAGATCGCGAACGAGATCGCGAACGTGAACGTGACCGTGACCGTGACCGTGATAGAGACTACGGCCGCCCATCATGGGAGCGCGAACGGGAGCGAGAGCGCGAGCGCGATAGGGAACGGGATTTATGGGAGCGCGAGCGCGATCGAGACCGAGATTACCGGGATCGAGAACGCGACCGTGATCGAGATTATGATCGGACTTTTTTCGATCGTCGGCCACCGTTGTCGTCTTATCGAGCCCGAGATTGGGAGCGAGATCCTAGAGATATTCGTGATAGAGAGAGATACATTCCTGACCGTGATCGGGAATCCTGGCCGCCACTTCATGCGCCACTTAAGGACCGAAAAGTGCCAATGCCTGAGCCGTCGTCACTCTATAGACCACAATCCTATCATCATCCGCCGTCTGGTCCATCTACGCCGATCGAGCGCGATCGGTTTGCTCCGCTATCGCGAAGACCACCTCCCGTTGGTCCGCAAAGCTTTCATCACAATGCACCTACGCCTTATCATCAGCCGCGTGTGGTCTCGCCAGCGAGCTTTCCTCTGCAGCGGCCACCCAACCGCACACCGGCCGAGTCGGCCCCGCCTCAAAGGCTTGAGCGGAGGTCAGATAGTGTCCCATCTGGTCCATCCCTTGCCATCGCTTCAACCGCGGCTCTGGAACGCAAGCCATCACTACCGGACTCTACCGCATTCCCGGCCGCATCCGCGCCTATCCCTGCTTCGGGCTCCAATGGACCTGGGCGGGTAGAATTAAACCGTATAGCTGCCGCGATGGCGTCTTTAGGTGAGTAATAATCAGTTAGTATCATGAGACATCTAACCAGTTGGCAGCAACACCAGTCACGCAACCGTCTGAGCATGCATCTGAGGATTATTTCTCATCAAAGCCGGTGCCCATTGACAAGAATGAACAGCCGGCCAAAGAGCCAACGTCCGGTGCAGAAGCTCCTCCATCTCCACTCCCAACAGAACACAAGGTGCAGACAATGGCCGGGCCAACAGCTCCAGAGCTTAAACCAGAACTAAAGGTGGAATATTTGCCCGAACCAAAGCCTGTCAGCACACCTCCATCGATTCAACGTCAACCGACTTTCAACTCCTCGCCGTCGGAGAACGAGGATGAAGAAGACGGACTCAACGAATCCGATGTCATCGCGAAGATGGCTGATCTCGATAGTCAGATTGCGACATTAGAGTCTCGGCTAACCGATCTGCAGCAAGAAAAGAGTGCCGAGCAAGAGCTGCTTCTCCAAAAAGTCGCTACGCCAGCAGCTACACCTTCTCCCGAGCCAGAATCAGTTCCACATGTGTCTAAGATGAGAGAGGATACCGAACGTCGGCATTTCAAATCCGAGACTCCGGATGACGACAACGACGAAGCCGAGCCGATGGAGATCACTAACGGTTCAATTATCGCATCGACTCTCCCCGAGAAGATACTCATGGTGAACAGAGATATGGCACACGTCCATGAGGCTGTGGATATGAAATACAAGCTCAATAATCCGGTCAAAGCGATTTCCGACTATGATTTTTACGCCCGCAATGAATCGTCGTATAAAGTTATGAGACCAGTCATATTGAAGCACTTGCAAGCGCGAAGAAAAGAGGAATACGAGAAAGGTCGGCAGTTGCAGATCGAGTACAAGGAGTTGTATGATAAATGGCTCGTCGCTTGTCGTGCGCTTGACGACGAGATCGCCGTCAGTTCATCAAAGGCAAAGGGTAAAGATGCAGCCACGTCGTCTACAGACGGCAATTTCGATGACGATGACGACGAAGCCGGCGTCTTCCGACGACCGAGTCGCGGCCACCATAACGCGGATACTGTCCGCAGTGAGGCCGAGTTCATGGAAGTTCTTGCGTCGTTGGAGTGGGAGGATTCTCGCGATCCCAAGAACCGAGCGAAACTGACTTCGGCGCGGATTCCAAATATGGTTATTGACGAGGTGGAGCGGAGCAAAGTGTACGCTGATTCAAACAATATTGTCAAGAACCCGAGTATCCCGTTGAAACGCTTGTTCACGGACGGCGTCGACGTATTTACGGAGGAGGAGCATCGACGGTTCTGCGAGGGATATAAGATTCGTCCTAAACAATTTGGATTCATCGCGAACCATATGGGAAATATTCGAACGTTTGAGGAATGCGTGCTGCATTACTATCGAACAAAGAAAACCGTTGACTACAAAACCATGGCAACTGGCAGCCGACGCCGCGGCGCTGGTGGACGGAAAGGGCGAAGGAGGGCACGAGGAGGCGCGAAGGCAAAATCTCGTCAAGCGCTATTGGACGGGCCAACGGTCGACGGTGACGACGGTGAGAAGGAACAGGCGGCCGAGACAACAGATGATCAACCCACTCCGCAACCGCCTGCCCATGCAAGACAGCACTCGCACCGTGAACGCATGCCCGACGAAGAAATTGCAGCGCTGCTGGAGCTTGGATCGACTGGTCGTCCACGTCGTGCGGCTGCGCCCGTGTTTGGTGGACCGGGAGGTGAGAAGCGTGAACAGCCTGCTGTTGAACAACCGCAGCCGAAGCCAAAGCGTGTCCGTGGGGGAAAGAAAGCTGCCGGAAGGGGACGTGGTTCTGGTGCAGCTATTATTCCTCCACTTGAAGAACCGCAGATGTTGCCAATAACGGGAGCGCCGATGCCGATTTACCAAATGCCACATATGCAATTACTCTCGACCCAGACACCTACAGAACCCGGTCAAATCCCTATCAAGCAAGAACCTGCTGCACAGTATTACCAGCCTGAGCTGTCTCAACCGCAAGCCATAGTCCAACAGGGGATGGGCAATCTTGTTGGCGTGCCTAACGACCTGAAGGACCGTGAAGTCGACGCTATTAGTGCACTTGCCGGTTTATTTGGAGGCATGGACGGTATGGTCCCCCAGCAGCAATCTCCGCATCAGACTCCTCAATCGCAGCCGCAGGAACTGCCCCCGCAGCAGTTTCAGGAACAGCAGTATGCACAGGCACAACGCGGTCCGGAACTCCAGCAACAGCGCCAACTCCCAGAGGCACAGTATCAACAGCCGCTCGCGCAAGCCGCTGCACAGAGGCGCGAACCGGTCCGCATCTTGCCTGCGCTCGAACCAAAGTCATCTCAGCAACAAGTCGAAGACACATCGGCATTGGGATTCCTTTCCTCGGCTGCTGCTACCGCTACGATTGCACCTACTGCTGCATCGACCCCGAGCCAGCCATCCGAGACTGAACAGTCGGAACAAGAACAGCAGATGGACGACCAGTCAAAAGTCATGTCCGGATCAGGCCAATTGAAGCGGAATAACATGATCTCGAGCTACTGGAGTGTGCATGAGATGGACTTGTTTCCAAAGCTATTGCAGTCGTACGGTACACAGTGGGAAGAAGTGTCTAAGCACTTGAAAGCAAAGACGACCACAATGGTGTGCTATCCATAGTATTTTTTAACCGCTTTGATTGAAACTTGCTAATGAAACAATAGGTAAAAAACTACTATGCGCGAAACGCCGAGAAGTATGGCTGGGATAGAGTTACCGCCGAGGCGAATATGCTCATTGCTAGCGGAAGGCCTACGCCTCCGCCTCCTACGCAGCCGGTCCCAGTGCGGAAACGCTATGAGGCTCAGCAACGTATTCGCGACGTGGACGAGGAGGACAGAATAATTGCTCATCCGGATGAATATAAGCGATATGTGCCTGTTTCGATTCACCCCTTAGCGACACCAGCCAAGGCTTTGCCACTATCTCACCCTCCAAAACGTGAGCCCGTGTTTATTCCGCCACAGCAGTCGTCTACTTCTTCGCAATCGCCACAGGAGGCACAAATTGCACCTGGTCCACAACCTCAAGCGCAGCCGCAACCACAACCACCCCCTCATGGCCAGCTGCCTCCAGCTACGACTCCACAGACACAGGCACAGGCACAGGCACAGGCACAGCTGCCGCCGCCCATGTCAGAGCCAGCTCAGACAGTTTCTCAAGGTCCTCAGCAGCCGGCTGCAGCTGCACAGGCAAGTCGCGGGCCCCGTCTTGGATTCTTCGTGGATTCGGGCAAACCACATTCGACAGGTGGAATGGTGGATGCGGCTCCCGCTGCCGCACCGATGCTTCCGAAGATTGGGGTCAGCGCACTAACGTCTGCGCCGGTGCCACAACCACAGCCGCAGCCGCAGCCGCAACCGGCGCCTCAGGCAACGGCTCCTGCTCCACAGCAACCTGTACCGCCTCGCGCTCCTCCAAAGATGTCCAATATTGCGAATCTACTCAACGACGTCTCGAATCCCTCTCCGGTCACATCTCCTGCTCCACAATCCTCAGCGATGTCACCTGTTCTGGGGCCCGCGACACCGATTCAGCCAAAGCTGGAGCCTCCGTCGCGGCCGTCGTGGATCACCTCAGCTGGAAGTCCCAGGCAGCCCGTTCCGGTTCCGGTCATGCCGGCGCATTCGCCGGTACCGCCGTTGCGTCAACCTGTCTATACTCAATCCCAACAGCCGCAGCCAATGTACCCGTCACCTATGCCGCAGCAACAACCGCCACCATATGGGTACGCTCCGCCTACGCCTGCACAACCACAACAACCCCACGTTCCCCCTCCTCACGGATACGCACATATCCCGCATATGCAGCCACCGCCTCCTCCGCAGCCCATGTTACCATCATTCTCATCATACCCGCCGCAGTCGCCGATGCCGATTCAACCGCCGCAGCAGGGCGGGTACTACCAACCACAACAGCAACCACCACATGGTCAGCCACCAGCCCCTTCACTACCTAGACTCTCGAGTCTGATCAACGGCCGGGAAATGTATGATTTACCAGGTCTATTCAGCAGTCGCGAGAGCAATGAGCGTGGTGTCTAAATATCATGATATAGAGATATATTGAGATAGAGTGCCTGATGTGGAGAGTTTGGCTTTGGATTAATTGTTTAATGTATATATATACGGTATTTGCTTTTATAGCACTTAATGTTCCGGAGCGGGGTTACGGTGTTCTTTTGTCGCTATTTTATTATGATTTTATTGTATATTTATCGTTCCCGAGAGGAATTATATGGTATCTGTTAGAGTTTTGACTTCTCTAGCTCGTCGCTGAGAGTAACTGGTCCAAGATTACCGTAAAAAAGCTCAGTCGGTACATATTGAACAGTTAAAGGACCTTGGCAAAACGCGTTTGCGTAGGGGGTGTTTTCTTGCTCGATATATGGGCATGAGTTAATTGTGACAGTGCACAGAGGTCATTTTCGAATGGTGGATGTGATGGCCAGACAAACACCTTAGCAGACGGCGGCCAAATCCCGGCTGAACTGTAAACAAATTCCGCTCCGATGCGGACTTCTTAACCTGCGACTTGAAAATCACCACAGCTAACGAATACTTTTTCGCTGGTCCATCACTCTGTATTTTTATATCCAATTTGTATTCTTACTTCCAACTTGACTATTTCCTGGCCTGTCTTATTACTGTTATTCATGTTGACTTGTAGCAGTTTGACCTTCAATTTCCAGGTTGTCCTGCTGTTTTCGCTGACAATTCTACTATGTTTGGCGTCTACTCTTTCAGCGTTTTTCGTCTGTGAGGTGTCTGAAAGAGCATCCGGAAATAGTCGACAGCCGGCGTCCATCGAGTTCAGCGCCGAGAATGGCGCCACCGCTATCGGACCCAGTGTGACTGCAACAGCTGCAATTATGGATGGTATAAATGCCGAATTTCCGCCATTCATCTACTCGGAATTGATAAATACGACACACGGTGCATCCGCAGCGGCATCAACGGTCAATTTGTTTGTACCTATTGCTACCACAGCCCCAAGTAATCGGTTCGCTAGTATATCGCACCCGCTACAGCCCCGTGGGATACCAGATTCCGTGATCTCACAGTCGACTATTCCGACCAACAATTTTTACACGAACTTGTTCGTTGGAGATCAGGATCAGCCGGCGAACCTGTATCCGTACATGGTGTGGTGGAATCGAGGACCTGGTGGGGATTATGGTCTTGCCATAAGTCATACGACTACAAGGCAGCGGGTGAGCGCCCATATTTTTCGATATAATTACTTATTGAATAGTCGTAACACTGAAATAGGTTTTCGGACCCTTTCCTAGCGCAAATCCAGTGCAGTACTACTACAATCCGACTGGAATCCGTTCAATCTCATTTTCAGCTGCGGAGTTTGATGCAGACATGACTATGAGCCTGACATCACCATCGGCCTTCTCGGTTAACGTCAAGATGTCCCCGTCGACATCTAAATACGGCTCGTCGCGATCTCTATCGATTCCGCTCGTGCAAGGTACAGGTTTCATTTCTGGCACGTACTACAATCTTCAGCCGCAGTTTAATTCACTTGTCGGGTTCAAGTCGCTGTCTGCGGGCACAAGTCCACGCTCTGGGGTGAAAAAGTTCATTGTAAATTTATGGGACGACACTTCTTGGGCGATTTACGCAACAGTACCGCATGGTCAGACGTTCTCCCTTTCTCTATCGAATATGTTCACAATCAAAGCGTCTGCAAGAGTTAATAATGTTCTGGTTCAGATTGCGAAGGTTGTCAAAGAGTCGGCATTGGATGCTCATGCGGGAATGTATGCGACAAGTGCTGCAGTGTATGGTATTGCGATTGGAAGCCAAGGCACATATACGATATACTATGCTACAAGTGGATCGAACAACGCCGGCAGGCTGCTACTTTACGCGCTGCCGCACCACGTTACGTCATTCTCTAGAAGCATGTTCAGTCGTTCTCTTGGATTCAAGATGGATTCTCAATCAAAGGGAAGTATGTCAGCTTACTCCACAAGCCAGCTAATCATGACAGAGACGCTTCCGACTAATATCAAGTTCGCGCCGTGGACAAGTATTCCCGGGAAGTCAGCAAGATACACCAATGATGCTATCGGATTAATTTCGAAGGCAGCTGTATCTGAAGTCCTACAGGACTTTAACAGGCAGACAGATTCGGACTCGATGTACTTCTCTGGCAAGGCGCTGGATAAGTTCGCGATGATTTGCTATGTTTCGCATTCAATCCTGAAGAATATCGCGATTACGAATTTGTGTCTCAACAAATTGAAGTATTCCTTCTCCCGCTTCGTTAATAACTCCCAGAGGTACCCCTTGAAATATGACCGTCAGTACTGGAAGTATGCATCTTCAGATCGCTAGCTCACAGTTGTTGTAGGGACCTATAAAGGCATTGTGTCGAGTATCGCGTTGACGACGGGCAGCCCCACCAGCGACTTCGGCAATACGTACTACAATGACCATCACTTCCACTACGGCTATCACATTCATGCGGCCGCAGTGATCGGGTACATTGATAACGCCTTGGGTGGGACATGGGTCGCGAATAACAAGGACTACGTGAATGCTCTTGTGCGCGACGTCGCTAATTCTTTCCCGGCGGATCCGTATTTCCCGTTCTCTCGCTCATTCAGCTGGTTTCATGGTCATTCGTGGGCGAAAGGTCTTTTCGAGTCCGTGGATGGTAAAGACGAGGAATCGTCGTCTGAGGATTACCATCATGCATATGCCATCAAATTGTGGGGCCAAGTCGTTGGTGACGCGTCAATGGAAGCGCGAGGTGCGATGATGCTCGCAATTATGAAGCGCGCTATGAATGCGTACATGCTAATGAACAACACGAACACCATTCAGCCATCGAACTTCATCAGAAATAAAGTCACCGGCATCGTAAGAATTGTAGCTGACGTGTTGCCTGACACCTTACTTACACTCCTCTTTTTTTTTATTAGCTCTATGAAAACAAAGCTGACCACACCACGTACTTCGGCACGAACATAGAATACATCCAAGGCATCCACATGCTCCCGGTAACCCCGGTTTCATCATACATCCGTTCCCCAACCTTCGTCAAAGAGGAATGGACGTCGCTGTTATCTTCGATCGCGCCGACCCTGACCGACGGCTGGAAAGGAGTCCTGTACGCCAATCTTGCGCTGTACGATCCGACTTCGAGCTACAAGTTCTTCACCAGCTCGAGCTTTCGCAATTCTTACTTGGATGGAGGAGCTAGTTTGACGTGGTACCTTGCGTACGCGGCCGGCGTCGGCGGCACGACTTCGTAGGACATTCTGTCGCTCTTACTGTTTCTGTGGTTTAATAACTCTTAAAACTGTTTGGACTGGCTTGCGATGCATTTTTTTTGGGCATCCTGCCGGCATGTACTGTACTATACTCATACTCGTACTGGGCATTTGCAAGATGTGCTGATGACCATCTTGTATTATGAATCTAATGAAAAGAAAAAAAAGAGTTCAAAGTTTACAAACAAAAACTTGGTACTTGGTTCTCTAATAGAAACGCAGATAGCATGTAAACTAAAGTTTATAATCCCAACAAAAACATAGTCATCACAACAAAACGTAATTTTTTTTCCGACAATATAACTCATATTCAATGCAGCCGCTCCTATACCTACACACTACCTGACTCGAATTGTCTTCCTGTCTCTTTTACCGCGAACCAAAGTCCTTTCCAAAATCCTCAAATGCCGCTTCAAAAGAAGGATCCGTCGCGTTGCCGGCCGTGCCGTTCGCAGAAGTAGCCTTCTTCGCGTCTTCTAAGCCGGTGAATGCATTGTCAAAGTCGTCAAACCCGCTAACGACAGCATGAGAGTCGGCGCCTGAGAGTGGGATTTTGGGGGGTAGAGGTGGTCCCTGTGATGTTGGTGCGAAGGTGGGAGCCGCCTGAGGTGGTGGTTGTGGAGAGGATGGGAATGCAGCTGGAAATGACGGGAATGATTGGTCGAATGACGGGATGTCTGGTGCCGATGGCAGCGCAGGTTCGGATGGCGGTAGAGGCGCAGGCGCAGTGAAGGATGCAAATACGGCGTCAAATGAATCCTGCACGTCTTTGCTGGTCAACGACGAAACTGGAGACGGCGGTTCGAATGGCGACGTTGTGGGGATCGAGACGACTGGAGGCGAGGAAGGCGCTACGTCAGCGAAAGGTGCAGTTGCAAAGCTGTCTTCGAACGATGCAAACATATCAGAAGGAGGAGCAGACGCCGCAGTGTCTAGCTCTGATGGCAAAGTCAGCACGGGCTCCGGTTCTGGTGCACTCGCGACAGCTTGGACGACAGGATCCGAGGGGGCAGTATTCGCCGGCTCCACTTCACTTGGAGCCGAATATGCAGGTATCGGCATGGCTGGGCTTTCGGGTTCCTCATCGGACGATGATTCATCGTCAATTTGCAAATTCTCAATAGGCGGGAACGCGGCCACAAAAGGACGACCACTAGATGTCTCGCTCGGTGTCTCGTCAATAGCATTCTTCTTTGGAAGAAGCCCGAGACCGGAAAAGACAGCATCAAAGTCCTCCTTCGTGCCAGCAAAAAGCTTCTGCTTCGGCTTCAACGCAAAGGGATCCGACTCCTCGTCCTTAGACTCCTCTTCCGTTGGCGGGGCCGGAGCTTCCGCCGCAGGAGACTCTGACTCTGCTGGTGCCAATTCAGTTACAACTTCGTCGATCGCAGTGGTCTCTGGACCTGGTAGCCCAGATGGCTCTGGCGTCTCCCCTGGCAGGACAGGAGGAGTAACTAAGCTCTCAGATTCGGCTTCCTTTGGAGCCTCACCGCCTTCAGATGCGGTGACGGCAGACACGGATGACGTATGCGAATGCAGAGTCGGCGACTCCGGTCTCGAGAATCCGTCGCGAATTGAATCCGGAGCATTATTGACTACGGATGACGAAACTGATTCGACTTCGGCAGCATGAAGACCGCTTACAAAGGCAGCGGCTCCACCTGCCCCACTCAGACTAGCAACGTGGTTAGTGAACAGGTGAGTTGTGGCGGCAGTCGTCGTTGTGGCCGGCGAAGATGCAATCTGATCATCGTAGTCGTCCTCATAGCCAGTGCGCGGCAGAGAGGAGGCTTCGGACTCCTCCACCGACGGAGCGCCGACTACTGGAGAAGCAATAGTGGGATGCGATGCCTGCGATGGTGAGCGCTGGAAATCCGCCAACATATTTTCAAATATCGATGCCGGCACAGCTGGTGGCGGTGAAGCCGGTACGGATGGTGCGTCAGAGCCTGGCAAAGCTTCCCCCGCGACGGCAGCTGGGAGCATCGTATCAGATGTGTTGAACTCGGATTGAGCAGGGCTAGCGAATCGATGGAACGGATTCATGTTGCTCGTGCGAGCGACATCGTCAGGACCAGGTGACATGGCCGTAGAAACGACTCCTGCCGACTCAGCTTGGGATTGTGATTCATCAAGCGTTCTCTGGGTTGCTTCTAACTCACTCTCCGCACTCGTCAACGACTTCTTGTTGATGGCCACGAGACCTTTTTGCTGTCGCGCCTCCCGCTTAGCTTTCTCCAGCGCCTCCTGGACTTGGGCAGTTTGTTCCTGAACCAATCTTATTTTTTCCTTCAATGTGGCATTCTCATTTTGGTCAGTTTCGAGATTCGACATGACCTCCTGATACTGAACCTGGACCGCATGTACCGAGCTCTCCAAAACCGCATATTCCTGTCGCAACTTTGCGGTTTCGTTCGTAGACGTCGCTAGTTGTTGCTCAACGGCCCGTACTTTCGAGGCTTCACTTTCGTACACACCATGAAGCTGTTTCAGTTTACCCTCGATATCCTGACGAAGAGCAACCATCTTCGCCAGCTCTGCCTCAGCTTTAGCGCGCTTATCCTTGAGCGCTTGGGTTTGAGTGGTCAGTGACCCGATCTCGGTAGATAGCTTGCCAAATTGGGTCTTCTCTGATGCGATCTTCTCTTTGACATCGTCATCAGCAAGCAAGAGATCTTCATTTGCCGCGGTCGTTGACGGCGCAGATACTGGCGACGCGGTCGACGACACCGATGCAGAAATCGACGGCGCAACTCTTGGGAAGGATGTAGGCGGCGGAGCTGAGAACAGTTGCGGTGCGACGACTGGAGACGCAGCCGTGGACGACTTTGATAGGGCTGGAGACGAAGGCAGTCGTGGTGGCGGTGCGCTCGCAGGAGCTGGGGCTGACCGGGATGATGTGGATTCCTGCGTTGGAGGAGCATACGAGTGCGTTGTCAGTTCCTGCTGGATTGACTGTCCGAACGCAGACGATGGGACGAACGGGGCTCTGCCAGTTATGCTAGGAGATAGTGGAGTCGGAACCGCACCGAATGTCGTCGCCGGAGCGGACGGGACCGCAGATGGCGCAGACGCTGCTGCTGGTGGTGGTGGCGGCGGCGGTGGTGGTGGTGACTGTGCCATGACTGGCAGAGAGGTCTGGGAGACCGGAGCAGCTGCCCGAGCTGCCGGGGCGCTAGGAGCCGTCAGAGACGTAGGAGGGGCGAAGGCCGAGTCGTCGAGGTCAAACAAATCTAAGAGAGCAGACTCCCCTTTTGCCTGAGCTGGCTGGGCAGGCTGGGCAGGCTGGGTAGGAGATTGCTGTGATGGTGCGTCGAACACAGAAGCAGGAGGTGGCCCTGGTAGAAACACTGGATTAGGAGCAACTGCCGGACTCCGAGATCGCAGCGCAGGCGGAACCAAGAGAGTAGGCAATGTCTGAGGGAGCTCATTGCCCGTAAGCTTTTGCTGGACAAGATACATGGCGACGGCAAACTCGTCCTTGGACAGTTCGCCAGTATTTCTGATATCCGAGAGGTCCCAGATTTGAGCAAGGACGTCGTCAGGCAGTTTTGATGTCATGAAGAACGGAACCGCAATGTCACCTAGCAAACGTCAAACGTTAACAAACACAAACTTTTCACCAAAGACTCACTCCGCTACACGACATACCTGCGATGAATCCTCTGCCGTCCCGATCTACGGAGGCGAAAATACTATCATAGTGCTCTTTCTGGGCAGTAGTGATGAGCCACTCCTCAGTAGCAGGAAACGATCCAGCACGCGCAAGCCCGCCGAAAGCCTGGTGAGAGCCAACAGAGCTGCCTGTCAGTTGCCGTTGTACCTGGCCGGGCGCTGGCGCTGGCGACTGGCGGCCAACAGAAAATTGGTGGCCACGCGGACGAGGAGCCGCTGGCTGTTGATGCTGGTGCTGAGGTGGGGGCAATTGAGGTGCCATGCTGGCCCTAGCACTTGTGCGAGGAGACGGTCGACCACCATCAGAACCAGATGAAGCAGATGTTATCAAAGTCTGCGGGACCGAGGGTGGCAGAGTTGGCAAGCTCCCGTTCAGGGTACATTGGATTAAGTGCATGGCGATGACGAATTCAGTGACATCCAACGCACCGCGACGGTGAATATCTGTAAGGTTCCAGATCTGCCCCAACGTCTCGGTCGGCAATCTTGCGCGAACGAAAATATCTCGAGCTTGGTCGCCTAGATCCCGTTGTAAGCTTAACCCAAGATGATTTTGATTCACGGAACGCTACTAACCGGATAACAAGCTATCGGAAGTAGTACTCTCGAATAGCTGCACGAATCGAGCCCGTTCTGCAGGGTTCAAAGGCGGCACTCTCGACGTAGTCTCCTGTTCGAATCTCGGTAGCGGGCCAGCTTAAATCGCACTGTCAGCAGCAAGCTTCATAGACCAAACAAACAAGAAAGAGAATAATGCGAATGAGTGCATACGTTGCGAGGCAAGCTCAGGGGCGAGTCTCTGTCCGCTCTGAACATATCCAATCAACCGAAGCGCAATTGCGAATCCAGTTTGATTCAAGAATCCATTATTCTGATCGTCGGCAATTTGCCAAATCTAGCATATATTAGCACTGATCTCGAGCCAAAGAATAATTTGATGTCGGATCAATTGTGTGGTTTGTTCAACGGCTCCGATTTTGGAAAACATACTCTTCCGAGAACCAGAGGGGACAAGCCCGATCGTTCGAACAAAGTCCGGGCAACCTCGCCGGTGACAACTCCCAGAGATTCTGAATCCAAGGATTTGAATAATTGACCGTAGATTGTCCTTTCCTCAGGTGTGAGGGTTAATCGCGGGGGTGGGGGCTCTATATTATGCCGGCTTCGGTCAGCTATGTGCCATAACGGTCCTTCAACATAGTAGGAATAATCGACCAATATACGCCAGAGTTGCAGATCGGATCTTACCTTGGCCATATGATCCACCCGTCGAGGCCATGTTGCCGATGATTGATATTCAAGTTGGAAGAGGTGATGGTCGGATAGCAGGGCTGAGTTGAACAAGCCTTTTGTGGAGAACGAAAGCGGCGCTGCCGGGACCTTGGAGTTTCTCGGCTCAGTAACTTTAGACCTGGTTTGTTAACACTTTTCTTCATGCTACATGGAGACTTACTCAAAAAAATATGAGTTAATCACGCTACTTTATTCCCCAAATCGAGAGGCGATAATTATATCTCTTTTGTTTGATATATTTTTGCCTTGTAAGTTAACTAACTTATATTATTTATTTTATTCAGACTCACTGCCACTCGCCTCAAATAGATGCGCATATAAAAACCACGTCGCCAAACCGAGTTTATGTACGTATAACAAATTATGCGCTTACTCAAACTACTGTGCTTATTTTGCGTAAATTACAAAATTTGCCAGTGTGAATGCTTAGTCATCGCTGAGTCAGCAATCACATGAGTTGGGCGCCGGTTTCGGGATCTGGAACAAGATTGGCTCGATGGTTTAGTGGTATAATTCTCGCTTAGGGCGTAACACCTTAAGTCGATTTGCGAGAGGTCCCGGGTTCAATTCCCGGTTGAGCCCATCTTTTTTTTTTTTGATTTTTTTTGATTCGAACGAATGAAATGTGGGGCGACGGAGTACTATTTTAGTTATAATCATAATTATATGTGTGAGTTTGACATTTTCCTAAGAAGAGATATCTTGGTGCGGAGTGACGTAGCTATCGCGCTTAACAGGCTATAAAGGACGATGTCAGTCGCTTTGTTACACGTGCGATGCGCCCTTGTTCAGGATCGTGCCACGACTGTTGCTGCCCATTTTTGTTTCGTCCAGTTCTTCTTGTCATTCCGCACTGAAGCCTCAACTGGGATTTTAGTTGCTTGTTTAGTTAGAATACCCGGGGAGCGGTAAGCATTCCGCGACTCGCACTACCACACAATGAACAGTTGGCACAGGCACCAACTATATCCGGGCACCAAACATCACTCATTTAAACGCGGCGGGCGTAGTAAAGTAAAGGCACATTATTCCGGCGCAGGGGCAACGCGGTGTGGTTCGTGCGACCCCGCGCTCCATCGCGCCGTCTGGGGCAACGCCAGTCGGCAAATATAATCGTCTGTTTGTCTGCAATTAATTCCAATGCAACATTCACCTCCTTTGCGCTCTCTTATTTGTCTACAACACGCTCTCAACTTGCCATAAAAAGTTATGCAGAACGTCAGCTACGACGCCACGACTTCAGGCCGGAGGACTAGTGACCCCAAGCCATGGCCACCTCGTCCTCCAACTCCTCATCCGCCCCGGCCAGTTGATGCAAAGGCAGGAACTCCTCGCAATCACGCAGACGACATTTTGTCCGTCCATCCCTACCTGACCCCGTCAAAATTTCATGTCGTCCAGCGATGGCGTGCGGCTGTCCCGCCTTTCATGGTCGATGTTTCGTCAAATTGTTGACCTGCGGCAGCCCGACAATTATAACTGTACATTATTAGTTGGACATGAGCTAGGATATTGTGCGCAGCAGGTCTTGTTGTCTGGCTACAATGCTATTGCTCGGAGCTATATTGATGGTTGTAGATTGAAATTCACTAGCTTGCTGTCATCATGTTGGTTAATCTTAGGAAAAATGTTCCACGTCGAAGGCATCGATTGTAATGTCGGATTTATAGCTTTAATGTATATCATCATATTCGCACAACTAAGCTCGTCCACTTGGGTCGCCATTGATCAAAGTTGGCCTCAATCGTTCGTGAAAAGTCGCACCGACTTACTAACGTCCGATACTTCGCCGAATTCAAGGCACAGATCTCTTGTATATGCAAACAACGGTCATCAATTGTACTAGCAACATCATAGTACAATAAATTAAGCCCGCCATATTATACCAAAACAGTCCCAGACCGCACTTTATGACTTAGATGCCTTCACCATCATCGGTGTAAGGCCAATTACCGTGAAAACCGCACTGATGGCAAAGAAAATTCCCAACGTCGTCGCCATTCCTTTCCGTGTTGTTGTCGCGTCCCATACTGACCGCCTTTGCTTTGGATTCTGGTACAATGTTCCGTCGTCATTCGTGTCAGTCGAGACTGTGGTCGCCTGGCGACTAAGTCCATCGACAGGTCGCAGGTTCTGCAGCGGCAGATTGTCTGTATAAGCCGTTCCGTATCGAACCGCTGCATATGGAGGCGGAAAGTTGGCTTCCAAATCGCTTTGCCCTTGCCGGGCTGGAATATATGCAGGTGGCGGGCTGTGGATGTTCGATGCCAGTGAACCTGCTCCCGTCTCAGGACCTTCTGCGGTCGCTACGAATTGCTGCTGTGTCATACTGTAGACGGGTTGGATCTAGAGAACCTATTTGGCCCTAGAACTATTGCGACTAACGATAAACTGAACCTCTCCGCAGGACGATAGCTAACAAAGAAATGCAAGTAGGACTGGACGATTCATGTCTACGTAGATTACTGCGCATTTAGCGCCATAGAAACAAGGTCAACATTTGCTGACTAGTCTACGTTTAGGCAAATGCAATGAGCTGAACACCCGATCCTCCCGTTTGCCTGTATTATAACCGGGAAATCGAGGCCAGTTGGTCGCAATTCAGCAGTATGCGGATTCTAACTAATAACTATTCCTCTTTGACTATTTAATTATCCAATTCTGGCTGCACCTGCGTTACATTGCAACGAAAATACTGCGGTACCAACTGATAAGACCTGTTCGCCAGGGTGCGGCTCAAAAATTAGACAGTTGGTCCCCACGCTCCGCCCAGCCCAAACTTTTGCGATAAGAGCCCCCGACTGCGCCACAACGACGCTGACTTCATGGACCCAGCACGAATCTACTGCCAAACAATTAAGAACCAATGTGATCTAGTCCTGGGCAATTCGTGTGAACTGTGCGAGGAATGGAGTGCCAGTGAATTACGATGTACAGCTCAATTACGTGAACTTCCGGAGGGGAAGGACGTGGCGGTGCAGCAGGTGTCAGGCACAACCTTCATCAGTTCTTGCAGACTTGACACCAGAGTCTGGGCATTTGGTCGCCGACACCATACTACAGACAACATATAGATGCCGACGGGGCGGACTTCCTCCAAATATGTAGATAGAGATGGTTGATCAGCTCCCATACACGTAATCGCGCACTATACATCTAATTGTTTCGAAGACTGAACGAGACCGAGCTAGAGCAATGGCATCAACGATTCCTGCGACCGAAACCCCGGCAATGCCGCCGCCATCTTACGAGTCCACTTTCATGCAGCCAACGCTGTCATTATCATACACGTCTCGCTCATTAGCAGATGGCGAAAGTACACTACATGCCACCACCACGAAGGACAGCACAGGACTGACCACCTCTGCACCCGCCTATGCTGCTTCAAGTTATTACGTGCCTTCAATACGTGACGATCCCGAGCTGCAGAGATATACAACAAAGTTGACTGCGAGGGAGAGATTGCATGCGTTGGTTAGTAGAAGGAAACTGATGACTTATTTGTATATCTCGCTCGCTGCCTTGTGTCTGTGTATTGTTGTCGCCAGCGTCGTGCTCGGGTTCACATTAAAGTAGAGTGGCAAACGTGTCATGCATGAAATGAGCATTGCTACGATTTTCAATGACTAACGGCAGATAGCTTAGGCCGTCAGAATTTTGCTTTAGAATGAAATTAATTGCCAACGTGTCTGGATAGTTGTTCACTCTAAAGTCACGCTGCCCATAGCCGTTTTTCACATCCAAAATATGTACCAGAACTCCCAGCCATCGTCTCATCTCCTCTGCCAAAGGTCGGCGCTAGGCGGCATGAACTCATCCTGCTTTAGTCCTGCTTCCTGACTCGATTCCCAGATCGGCCCGCGATCAATCGATATCTCCCTCTTTTCGAATAGAGAAATTAATGACTTCTAACAAGCATTCGACGTGGCTGACACAAGCCCAGGATCGTGATTAACTAGGGGTTGTTTTTTTATAAAAAATGATAACTTAATTAAAAGCAAAATAAAGTCGGATTCGATTCATGAAATACGGCGCGAACAAAACCTAAACGCCCACGCAGACGCAAAATTCACATACAGCTTTAAGTCGCGGACGGAGAGGAGAGCAGAGGATCGGCGTATCGTCAGAATCGCGATCTATCCTGTAGAAATGCCGACGAAGATTCCGCACTTGACTGATGCTTCTGATAGGGCTGCACACGAATAACGACCGTACGAATATTCGTAAGTCGAATACGAATAAATTGATGTCAGGTGCTTATATAATATTCGTACGAATAAAATTTTCATTATTCGTATTATTCGTAAATCCTAATAGTACTAAAATCCTCAGCTTTATATACATCTCGCAGCAACACGAGACGCCTCATAGTCTCCGCGCTCAAGGAGCTCCTCCGTAAGCCTAATAAATCGCGTCCACTATTAAACAATCTTTCCACTGACACCCCAGAGGCTGGTATAGCCAAATAATCCCGCGCGGCCGCTGCCATTCGCGGATACTCTTCCCCATGTGTTCTCCACCAAGAGAGTAGCCAGTATTTCTCATTTGTCACCGACTCATCTATCATGACAACTCCATCTTCAAAGTACCGGTCGACGTTAGATAGATGCTGCTTTCGAGGTTGCAACTTCTGTAGTACTCGAGCCTCTATACTGATTCCCCGCTAACTTCATTGCGTAAGTTGCGTCTCGGCAAAACTACGAATAATTACGTATCGAATACGAATAAGACCTCCCAAACCAATAGTCGAATACGAATATGAGTTGCGCCAAAAAGTCGAATATGGTGACTAAAAGTTAGTCCCGACAATCGTACCCGCCCATGCCAACCGTGTAATAGTATCACCACCCTTGCGGTTATGAGGCAGAAAATAAAATAAAATGTCAATTACATTTACTAGTCCAGATCATGGCATTCTTTTGTTCCTCACTAGAAATTTGATAATGTAGTGCCTCAGCAAACTAATAGGGTACATTGGTCCTTAACTATGGGAAAATGAAATTTATGGCCGCAGAAGTTTACCCTACCTTACTATTAAATTACCCTACTTTCCTAATTAGGCTAAGTGTATTTCCGTTTTAGGCAAAGAATGGGTTCCCCGTATTTTGTCGGAGGTCCCAGTTAATCGCGCCCGTCACTTCGCTCGTTTAGCCTGGCGCTACATCCATGCGTACACAAAGGATCTTGATGGCTAAGAAATATAAGTCTCATCGCAGACTTCCAGAGAGCTTCGAACTTGACGTAAGCAGCGACGGCTCCTGAGTGATGGCTGTATCGTCTGTCTGGGATTGCCTGCCCGATATGTAGTATATTTCGATTGATTTCGTGTTTGCGCTTCGTTTGTCTCTGCTCTATATTCAAGATTTAATGTAATTGTATAACTTATGACAACATTCCCACACCTAATAATTTAAGGTTTCAGGGTTAGGAAAAAATTCGAAAAATATGGCCGCCAGGGTTAGGGTTAACCCTGATTGCCGGGACTAACCGTTAGTCACCATACGAATAAGCAAAATCTTTATTCGTGTGCAGCCCTAGCTTCTGATAATAATGGATTGATTGTTAGCGAAGTTAGAGCAGGCCACCGAACTTCCGAGGACTGAATTGATGAAGATGCCTCGAAGGAAGACCGCATTTGTATCCGTATCTGCATCCGTCAGTCCGCCTACAGTCCTGGATTGCCCTCCTAATCATGTTTAGTCCCTCGGTATTGCGATCAAAAATTGATGCCCGGATTACATCGTAATAACACGATTTTACTGTCCATACTCAGAATCTAAAGAACTAAAACTCCTATTTCTCCTTTAGGAACCTGTGCACTTATGGAGCCCTAAAGATCAATCGGAGCCCTAAAGATCCACTCGGAGCCCTAGAGATCGACTTGGCTTAGCACGAAGACAACAACCGCGATCATAAACAAATAGCTGGCTCCTCAGCGGAGTGACAACTTCATATTTCTCCTTTTCCTGGGAGCTTACATTTCATTCTCACATTGTTTACTGCTTCGGAAGATGGACGCAGTTTGTTCTGGGACGTCCGCGATCTCCTACGGTTGTCGCGTCGCGTGTGAAATCGACAACCGCGTGCAAGATCGACAACCGCGTGCAACAGCGGTACGGCCAATCGACAACTATGAACAAAAGTCCTTCGCCGGTGAGTGACCAATCAGATGAGCACCGGGGAAAGTATTTTAAGCTAGAGTGTTCGCCTGAGTCCCCTGCCTCGACAACGGATATATCGAGCACGATGTCAGTTACTCTCCCAACGGGCAAGTCGCCAGGGCCAGACGAGAACTGGATCTCGGAGTCTGACAAGGCGCTTAGCCTTTTGAAGAGCAATGCGCCAGAGCAGAGACTGGATATTCAGATGCCGTATTCCCAGTATTTGAAATTAGAGGAAAGCTGGTCAAATATAAAGTCTGACACCTATTCAGAGGATAAGGGGTATTATCCTACAAGACGCGACGCGTTTGTTTCCAGATACTTGCTGATGATTTCGACATTGTAGCTACCCACGCTTATCATACAATAGTGTCACTGAGACAGTGACTGTGGTGACGGTACCAAGAAACCTGCATGAAGTTGCGGCTTCTGAGCTTAGAAGGCAAATCATGAACGGTATTGTGGAACACCTCTCTCATCACAGCCCCGAAAGCTTGGGCAGAATTGTGGATGCTGGATCTAGCAATGTACGAGGATCTGGCGGTGGCTATGAGCATAGCGTGAAACAGGCAGACGGACTATTCCAATATATAGGTCCTGGTGCCGGCCCTGCGACGGTCGCATTTGAGGTTGGGTTCAGTCAGAACTATGATTCCCTTCTCGGTAACAAGGACATGTGGATCCAAGGCTGTCATGCTAAAGCCTGTGTATTGCTATGCCTTAATGAGTCTCCACGATTTCGAATCCTACTGAGCCCGTTGAGAATATCGGAGACGTCGCAGCAGAAAAAGCAGCTATGACTTTGCATGCGCTTGCAACTGTACCCTTGGACGGCTCATACTTCCCACAGATTCGCTATCGCGATCACGTGTGGGCCGGAGGGGTGACAGAAGCATTCATTGAAGTCTGGCGGGCCGATGGCTATGAGAAATTCGTGAGTGATAGAATATTGCATCATATTGTGGAGGCTAGCTGCTCACAGAAATGTTATTGTAGCCGCTGATTGAAGACAGGAGACCCCATCACATTCTTACCACAACGCTTGGCCTTCATGTCAGTGATTTTTTTGAGGACGATGCTTGGCAAGCCCTGGGAATCGAGGATTTAAACATCCCTTTTGATGGCACTCTCTACTTAACTCTGCTTAAGGGCGGAATGGTTAAACTGGCAGAAGGCAGGTTTGCAGATTTCATCACAACGCAATAATTCTGTAATTTTAGCGTTGTCTTTCTCATTGCTTTGTTGCTCTGTTCTACTTGTGGCTTTGTTACTCTGATCTTATCATTGCTTTGGGCTTTGTTCTCTTTTTTTACTAGTGGAGAAACTCTAAAATGAATTATTTGTTCAAGATATCTTGCCGACTTGTTCTACGCGTTTGGACGCGTTCGTTTACTAACTCGGACCAAATGGGATTTGTAGGTCAATCCTTACAGTAGAGTGCAATCTACTCTAAGTGACGACTTTGCACGGTATTCCCTTAGGCCCAAGATAAAGCTACAACCCCCCGTTACTAAAGCTACACCCCTTCCTCTTTAGGCAAAGTATAATCACGTGATGCTAAAATAATGCAACTTCTCGTCTCTGATATAATACAGTAAACCCTCGATATAACGAATTAATTCAGCCAAGATTTTCAGTTCGTTATATCGAGGTTTTCGTTATATCAAGGAACACTGCTGTTTACTATTTAACTCAAAAATATGCTCTAATATCCGTCTGCTGCTGTCCCCTCAGCTTTCTAGCATTTAGAACTGGCTGGTGTTTAAGGAGATCTTTAATAAAAGCCTGATTTCCTTCATCCTGCTGCTCTTCATAAAGACGAAGCTTAGATAGCGCCTCGATTGCCCCACTGACCGAAAGATCTCAGCCTCTTCATCTGATTCCTCCTCAATTTCGGGTCCAAATTGAGCAAGAATTTGCTCATCAATGTGTTCAAGATCGTCCTGAACGGTCTCATCGGCAGGATTTAGACAGTTATTAATATCCATCACATCTCGTATATAGTTAGATTCCTGAAGTTGCGCAAGACCGTTAGATATATCTGTAGTAACGAATTTTGTATGGCACTGATACCGCAGCTAACGAATGTCGTTGTATCGAGGAATAACGAATTTTGTGTGAGATTTTAATTCGGACAACGCGTGAGTCTCGTTATAGCGAGGAATTCGTTATAACGGGGTTCGTTATAACGAGGGTTTACTGTAGTGCAAAAATTATTTGGTGGGTACAGCGAGTAACTTCTGCAGAAACTGACATTTTTGAGGAGTTATGAAAAGTTTGCCGGGCATTTTTCGTATTTGGGGCTTCAGTGTTAAAATATCATACCGGGTCTCGTATGCTCTATGAGGGCTTGACGATTGAGCCGCAGCTGACTTGCCGTTGAGGCAATTGTTCCCCGCACAATTTATCGGAATCCACCTGTAAAACCGCCTTTGCAGATCTCGCGGCTTGCCTTGGATTCCAGTGAGTCATGCCTGAAAACAGATCTCAACTAAGAAATGTACATTTCTACGATGTTTCGCGACCGGAATATCCGCTAGGTGGATTATATTTGAATCCATCTGTGTCAGCAAGAAAGTTCCTTCGTATGCTACATATAGTCGTCCGCACGAGCTGTCCATATAGAGTGTGGTCCAGGGGATCCGATACTCCGCTAATACCTACCGATGAACCTCTTGTCCCGGGCCAGTATGATATAGTCTGCGATTCACCAGGCGGTATCTCAATTTTGATTGGAGCTTTTATGACAAATCGACTAATACGTATGTAGGTACCATATGGCTTACGGATGAGCGATGCATTGCGCGGACATACTCACGTACAGTTAGCACAAGAAGAAATCGCCGATTTCGAGAAGAGGTACGAAAAAGAGATGGAAAGTGCGTTATAACAGGTGTGGTCAATCCTGTTGCTTTCATAGACGAATGGACAAGCTTCGAGGCTGCTCATATTTTTCCGTTATCTCACGAAGAGCTCTTCACAAACCTGAATTATGCTCGTTACGTTACCTACATGTCTGAGGAAACGGACACAGAGATAAACACTTGCCAGAATGGACTTCTTATGCGGTCCCACATCCATAAGCAGTTTGACTCATTTAGTTTTTCTATCGATCCAGACGATGATTACAAGATAACGTGTTTCCGGGTGGACATAGATGGGATTGATGGAAGGTTCCTGGATCCTGTTTGCAGGGACGCTACGGACGATAGAAAAGTTGTGGACAAGTTTTTGCGTTGGCATTTTCGGCAGACTGTTCTGGCAAATATGAAAGGCGCTGGCGAGCCAATTTTTGAGTTCGATTTCCCTGATGGGTCGGACATGGTTGGCGAAATCCTTAGTGGACCACGAGGAGCAGATAGAATGGAGGCTGAATTATTTTCGCGACTGAATAGCGTCTATCCCGTGTCTTAATGTTTGCTATGCATAATTATCTTGACGTTTCACGTATCGATATTCACTTGCCCAGTACCAGCTTCTTGTTTCGCTGTGAGCAATGGAAGTTGAAGTATTTGTGACTGGTAGAATTACCGATGTAAATAATCTGTTTAGCCTCCGTACTGAAGATCAATAAACCATATGTATATCTGAAGTCACTAATATCACTATCCATTCGCTAACCTCTTTTGGATGATGCTATCTGCCGGTACGTATAAACCGCAAGCAGACGGGCCGTCGCCTGGCTTAGTGTGTGCGCATGACTTGATAGACACGTGTCAGACGCACATTGTCTATCAATATGAAAGTCACTTCTATATGACTTAGGGCCATGTTTGCGCACTACCAGTCTCGGGCGACGGCCCCTCGGTGATGTTCAAGATCTCTTATCAGAGTCAATCTGGACAGAGTTGCTTTTACGGGTTGCTGATGAGCGATAAACGTTTAGTCCTACACGAAGTAGTTCACTCAAATGATTACATTCAGTAGAGCCGGACAGCGGCTTGTAGACATTGAGCTTGTGCATAAATAGTCCTCACTAATCCCTCTTGGACTGAAGACTTAGTCTCACAGCTAAGAATCCAAAAAAAACCGTTCCACTTCTCATAGTTCTTTCGCACTCGCTCAAAGTCTTTTCATCACTCTCCTCGTCTGGGGCGTCGTTTGACCTCGGACTAGCGGTGTTAACAAATAAAAGTTTTCCATATTCGTATTCGCAGAATTTCCGTTTATTCGCAACGAATAAGATCTGGAGTGTCGAATACGAATAACGAATTAACGTGATCAGCAAGCAAGTGGATCGTCCCGGCGAGCGGATCGCTCCTACCCGCCACATCCAATATTTTTACATATAGCAGCTAACAACGCAACATTATATACCATTATCAAAATATAAATTTAATATAAATTATTTTTAGCAATACAACATATATCAGAGCTATTTTCAACTTTATTTCACAGCTTGTGTGGCTTGTTCTTAGCCTATGTTTCAAGACAATAGTGTCACCGGCCCTTCCTCGACGCTTTCTTTCTGGCCTGGCGTGCGCTGCCGACCCTCTACCCCGGCTAATATTGTGCTAGAATTAATAAATGATCTTGTAATTTCCTTTTTTTTCTTTTTCTGTTGCACAGTCTCCTGCAGTCGTGCAATTTCATCATTTCGTGCATAGTGCCACCTCGGCGCACTTTTTTATCTGATTTATCGCAATCTCTGTTGGACCTCCGGGACTTACGCTGCGACGTCCCAAATACTTTTTAATTTTGTCCGCCTGACGCTGCAATTGGATTATTGTCTTTGGAGTTTCAGGCGCCCATGTCTCTTGGGATTGTGGTCTGACTGCTCGCCGGAGTGGGTGTGTGAAGAATCAGTGACAAGTTACATAATACCTTAGCTGGATCATAAGGAACTAATCCAGTCGCTATAAGTCCGCTTTTAACGTTTGAAGGAGATAGTGCCTCTTCTCGCGCGGTTTGATAAAGCTGCAAATCAACCTTATCAACGTGATTGGTGCCAGCCCTTGTCATATCCTCTACTTGACGACAGTAAGATCGCTTCAGTGGCGCCAAACACCCAACGTAAGGCCTCTGTAGAAGATGCGAGGAGTGAGGGGACATATATAAAGGAACAATAAAGTGTTCCATACAATATCGATCGAACTCTGGCGTACTATGGCTGCGATGACCGTCTAAAACTAACAGTCGGTACCTTCCTTTCGTGCGATCATATGATCGATTGTAGACATCTCTGCCCAGCAAGGACAATCCGTGTGTAGTGTTTAGCACTGACGCAATTGCGTTAAATGATGCAGTAGAGTGCTGGACAAGGTCGAGCATGGTTTCTCTGGGCGCGGCGGTCAAGGGTCGGTTCTCCGGATAAGCTCTTGGATTAATATCTTCAAGCTCGTGTCCATCATGCTGGTCCACTAGCTGTGTAATAAGCCATGTGTCATTGAGATGCTTCTTGATGCGCACCATCCAGGGACAGTCAAAAAGCATGCTTCGTGCATCTTTGTGACGAATGAGGCCGTAGTCATTCCCTTTGTCAATGGAAGATTTCTGGTGTTGAAGGGCTTCCTGGCACATTTGCACAAAAGCAACAGTGCCTTTTCTTTGTCTTTGACGACACCATTTTTCACTGCGAAATTGTGATGGATCGCATACGCGTTGACAAATTGTCTACCATGGTCTACCGATTCCAATACCATGCCAACACACAAAATGGTGTGGTTATTGACTGCGGGCGTAGGCAAGAAATCTACTGCTGGATCCATGTCTAGTGTCGGTGTGGGCAGCAGAATGATACGATGATAATTGATGTTCAAGATATGGCCAAACGCGTCTTCACATTGAACGCGTTGTTTACTTAGAAGCTATTTACACGCTACTCGGATTTAATGCAGCTTTAGGTATCTCCGCCGTGGCGGTGATGGTGATACGTTAGTGTCGGAAGTGGGTACGAAATGTGTACACTGCGCTAGTCCCAAAGAGGAATGGTTGGTTTAAGCCCCATGATTCTCCTTAATTAATCAACAGCACAACCGGTTTAGTCGGCTGCGAGACAAACATTTTGCTACTTCCCCTTTTTACTTAAGAAGGCTGGACGTTTCGCTCTCACATTGTTAACTGATTCGGAAATGGACGCAGTAATGTCAGGAACGTCCGCGATCTCCTACGGTTATACTTCGCGTGCAAGATCACAACCGCGTGGAATAGCACCACACCCAGATCGACAACTGTGAACAAAAGTCCTTCGCCTGTGAGTGATCGATCAGATGAGCACCAGGGAAAGTATTTTAAGCTTTCGTGTTCGCCGGAATCTACTTCATCGACAACGGATATGTCGAGCGCGATGTCAGTTGCGCTCTCAAAGGACAAGTCGCCAGGGCCAGACGAGAACTGGATCTCGGAGTTTGACAAGGCGCTCAACCTTTTGAAGAGCAATGCGCCGGAGCAGTGGTTGGATATTCAGATGCCATATTCCCAGTATTTGAAATTAGAGGAAAGCTTGTCTAAGATAAAGTCCGACACCTGTTCAGAGGATAAGAGGTATTATCCCACAAGATGCCTTTGTTTCCAGATAGTAGCTGATGATTTCGACATTGTAGCTACCCGCGCTTGTCATACAACAGTGTCACTGAGACCGTGACCGTGGTGACTGTACCAAAAGACCTGCATGAAGTTGCGGCTTCTGAGCTTAGACGGCAAATCATGAACGGTATTATGGAACACCTCTCTGATCACAGCCCTGAAAGCATAGGCAGAATTGTGGACACTGGATCTACCGATGTACGGGGATCTGATGGCGGCTATGAACGTAGCGTCAAACAGGCAGACGGACTATTCAAATATAGTGGTCGTGGTGCCCAGCGTGTGACTGTCGCATTTGAGGTCGGATGTAGTGAGAACCATAAAAGCCTTCTTGATAACAAGGACGTTTGGATCCAAGGTTGTCATGCTAAAGCCTGTGTATTGATATGCCTTGCCGAGCAGTCTCCACGATTTCGAAATCCTACTGATCCTTTTGAGAACATCGCAGACGTCGAAACAGAAGAAGCAGCTATGGGTTTTCATGCGGATGCAACCGTCCCCTTGGACGGCTCATACTTCCCTCAGATTAGTTACCGCGATCACGTGTGGGCCGGAGGGGTGACAGAGGCATTCATTGAAGTTTGGCGAGCCGACGGCCATGAGACGTTCGTGAGTAATAGCATCATGCACGATTTTGTGAGGCTAGTGCTCACAGAAATGTTATTTTAGCCGCTGATTGAAGAGAGGAGGCCACATCACGATCTCAATCTTATCACAACACTTGGCCTTCATGTCAGTGATTTTTTCGAGGATGATGCGTGGCAAGCCCTCGGAATCGAGGATTTCGACATCCGTTTTAATAGCCGTATCTACTTGACTCTGCTTCGGAGCGGACTGGTCACTCTGGCCGCAAATAGGTTTGCCGACTTCATTAAAAGGCCACGATGAATAATTCTGTAGTTTTAGTGTTGTCCTCCTCGTTGCTCTGTTGCATTTTCTCCTCGCTGCTTTGTGGCTTTGCTCTCTTTTCTATTATATAAGTAGAATCAAGGTGCCGGTATCGCTAGCATATTCTTGGTGATGGAAACTGTCCCTACCTTACAATCTCAGTCTTGACGAGTGTGCTGGTCAATAAATTAGTTACAACCATTATGCTTAGTGAGCACCTTAATTGGATGCAGCGTTACAGATGTGGCCACCTTCCGTCGGATTACCGTACCATTAGCATTCCATTCAATTTACATGCAGTCCATGAACTCCTTGAAATCTTCGGCCTGTGCGATCTGTGCACATCAGCAAAATGCGTTAACGCAGCAACCATATTCTCTAGCGACAGTTGCATATCAGGACCTGCTCAGGGTCTTTGCGCGTTTGTTATCCATGGTTTGTATAGAAGTAATTCCATTAATAAACTGGTTGTAATATTGAAGGGTTTTTTCCTCAATGATTTGAGCGTGAAACGATTTGGCAAGCGAGCCTCTATGTGCGGCGTTTTAGTGACCGACTCTGCGCAAGCAGTTCTGCTCGTCATCGCATACCGTGACGATAGGTTATCCTGAAGTCCAACGGGTTCTTGACGTGTTCCACTTTGGACTGAATGCTCACAAAGGCATGTTCAAAAAATAGTATTTTACATCTCAGCTTGTCAAATTTCTATAACCATCCAAAAGTCACTCTACGCTACCTCCTGACCTCGCTATCACTCTCAACAGCGTTATCGCCCTTTCGAGAACTGTACTGGCTAGCTGACTCCGTCTCGGACTCAAGCTGCTCGCTCTCATGCAGTCGTTTAAAATAGTACTCCTTCTCGTCCCTCTTAAAATAGTACAACACAAAGAACGTCCAGCAAATAAGCGTAAATGCGACCGTCCCGGCAAAACTGTAGCCCTTGAGATATCGCGGCTGATCGACAGTCTGCCAGAATATGAGTGGCAGCCACGCCGTGGACTGCTGCGCAATTGCGGTCATAAGAATCAAGACCACGGATCGGTATTCGTCGTCATGGCGGAGAATGTCGTTCGTCCAGCCATAGAGGACTGACGACATTGAGATTGAAAAGTATTGCACCATAAACGCGAACCATTTAGCAGACTCCGGCACGTTCCAGATGGCTAGAATAACGAGATTGATCCAATTGATTCCCTGAGCGAGACACAAAAAGAACCATCGGCTCCTAAAAACATCGGCGCCAAAACAGATTATAAAGATATAGAACACACCAAGCGCCGGTGGAATGGAGCCAAGATTGTTCAACTTCACAGTGTCAAACCGACCGAGCGACTTTAGCCAAAGCAAGAAAACCCCTTGAGACTGGGCACTGCTATTCCAAAACAGCACATTCCAAAACGAAAGAACTGGTAGATGCCACGAGGTGAACACTCGCTTAAGAACGTCCTTACGAAACCCTTTTGGCGCCCCAGTGCCATTGCGCTTGGCGCGCCGGCGAGCAATCTCAGCATCTTTCTCAGTGAAGAAGAACGAGTGAAGCTTGTCCGGAGTGCCTGGCCACATGACAAAGCCAATAATGCCGACGGGAATAGTAATGACTGCGTCGACAATAAACATCCATCGCCATCCAGAAAGACCATTGACGCCATCGAGGTGCTTGTGAATTGAGGATTGGAGAAGACCGGCGGTGGTTGAGCCCAACATGAGACCCATATAGAAGATACCGCCACGTCGCTGGATCTCATGAGATTTGAACCACGCGCCAAGAACGTAGTGAACGCCAGGAAAAAAGGGAGCTTCAGCGCATCCAATAAGGAATCGGTACGCCATCATCTGCGCCTTGCTCGTCGCACGGTACTGAGCCAAAGTAAAGAACCCCCATATGATATCCATTCCAGGAATTAGCCAGTTCATTCGGCACTTGGGGAAGAGGTAAAGAAATGGAAGTTGAAAAACGACCGCGCCGACACTGTACATGACCTGCATGTCGACAAGCGCGTTGCCCTGAAGATTGAGTTCCTCCTTCATACCGGAAACGTAGGCGTTATCTGGTAATGTTAGCGTAAGTGAAGGGCCTCGGCACTATGGTCCGCACGTACTGACGTTGGTTTGATCCAAGTTCTTTACCCAATAGCTGATCAAACAATAGGATGTAATAAATACATCCAGCTTCAAAATGTACCTCCGATCTTCGGCAGTATCATTCTCATCGAACCAGTGATACCATTTATGCTGACGACCATTTCGCTCGTAGAGATCGCGGTATTCGTATTCATCGAAGAACTTCCACCATCGGCGATTCTCGGCAAGAGGCTTGACACTGGGCAGGTTTCGCTCGTCTGCGGTTACTTTCTCCGAAACCTCTTTAGAAGACATCCTGAACTATAGGATCTGGCGGATAGTTCGAATCACAAGAGTGCAGAAGAGCGTGCGAGTGCCGCTTGCGATTTATATCTGCAGGAGCTACACTTGGCCGGTCCAAATCGGCAAGGCCCTCCAGGTCATCGTCTCGATGGCGCCATGGTCAAGAAAATAACAGAAAATCCTGTTCCCTATGCCGTTCCGTGTACAGGAGGGTAGTCTCGATGGCATGGCGTCTGTGCAGGAAGTGGAAGTTAGGATGGCTGAAAATAATTGCTGTCAGATCACACACTCGATCGACGGCGAAATTGACCCGTACCTTAATTCGAACTGCATGCATATAACGTGCTTGTCCGAGCTTTGTTCGTGCTGCCGGCGTTACTGGCTTCATCGGGTTAGGGTGAGGATCGTAAATGTCAGTCGCCGCCAAGTCGAGTTCGGCTTGCTAATTAGATTAAGATAACGAATTGCAAGTTAACGTATGGGACTGAATTCTTTGCCCATATTTTGAGTCAAGACTCTTGAACGATGCAATAGTATGTCGCCGCAAGCACTACAACTGCGTAATTACCATGGACCAGATCAAGCTACCTGAGACCGGTTCGTCAAATGCGATCGCGTCCTAGGCTTGCCGTGTCCCGGGCTGCCAGATACTGAAATTTACGGTGCAGAATCGCGCGATTGTGGAATAAAATAACTGCATCGACTTGGACATGTTCCGCGCGCGCTTTGTCTGATCCACTCTGAGTTGGTGGAGAAGTAATCGCTTAATTATGGTGATTTGGCTTTCGAGAATTAGTGAATTCGGTATGATACAGATGGAATAAATAGGGAGGTTCCATGAACAGTATCTATGTGGAGGCAAGTAATCGTGCCGATGTACGGGTACGAAGTACGAGGTTTTATACCCTGACCCTGACCCTTATAAGTATAGGTGGTAAGCAAAAGCGCATCAAGCTCGAGCAGGGCCGGCCGGGCCGGCTGCCGACTCGTTCTTTCCATTTTTATGGTTCTGCTAGACATATTGGCTGGTTTGCGAAATCAGCAAGTACGATTCGCCATCCGCACTACTGCACCTTATCAGAGTCTATCTGGCTTGTCTCTGCAAAATTGCCAAGAAATTGGACGTTTTGTTGCGTCCAAGTCTCCACCAAGACCACCGATTGTGCATAGGTAAGTGATCCGATTACTAGTACTTGGTTTGCTGTCGGTGCTCTCCTGCTTTTGGCAATGTTTGGCCCTGATTGCGAGGAAACGCTTTGCAACTGTACACGTTTCAGCTTGAACAACTTGACATGGATCATCGAATACACAGCCAATAGTGATTAATGTCATCGGGCAACTCCGGAGTCAATTCCAGTCATACATACATTCCGCGGCTTGCCGAGATAGCGGAGGTCAGGAGTATGAATTCGCCGATGCGGCAGCACTACGCCCTTGGCGCTTGGTTCAAGACTCACGAGATTCAGCGACCTTCTACTAGGGCACTATTGTCGCTACTGCTGGACTGCTTCAGGCGGCTCTTCTCGAATACCTGGACGGTGTGAACGGCCGCTCAGGATGGCAGTGAATGTTCATTGTGGATGCTGTCATCACTAATCTTCTACATGGCCTTATGCTCAGGTCTACCACTGATGATCTGCTTCGGACGGTAGTTTTCAAACACCTTGAGACTGTGAACTGCCTATCAGGACGGCCGAGGAGGTTCATTGTGGATGCTGTCGTCACTATCCCAATTGGAATTCTTGGATCCTTTATCTGGCCAGGGACTCAGACAAGCTTCATTCGTACTTCCTGACTCGGAAAGATGCCGAGATTGCAAAGCACTGTGCTAAGAGCAATGGAGCCGGCGGCCGACGGGCTTTCATTGGATGGCCATCAAGCGTGCACTGACGTCGTGGCGTCAACCTGCACTCGCTGTTTGGGAACGTGCTTTTCTGGAATAGCAGTGGTCAGAACTATGACGTTTTTGCTTATAACGCAAGTCCTTTGACCTATACTCAGCTATTATGCAGAATAACTTGTCCGCCATTCCACCTGCTCTTGGAGTATTGTACATCTCCATTATCCGCTTTGGTGCGGTTTGCGTTCATGGTGCAATATTTTTTTTGATATCAATATCCTCGGTCCTCTATGGCTGGGCAAAAGATGTCCTCCGTCAAGATGACAAGCACCGGTCCGTAATTCTTATCATTATCAACGCCCTAGCCCAGCAGTCGACAGTGTGGACGCCGCTTATATTTGGCAGACTGTCGATGTTCCCCGGTATCTAAAGGGCTTCAATTTCGCGGGGACGGTCGCGTTTTTGTTTGTGCATGTGGACCTTTGTTGTGCTGTACTTCTTTATATATGTGATTCTAGGGCCACCTCAAATTCCTCCTGAAAAGGGGTGCGCCGCCCTTCGTCCCGGGCCACCAATGTCGCGAGCTCCAAGGTGTAACAAAATTGGTCGGAAATAGGAGTTGGTCTCTGCTGTTGATTTGGAACTTTACTGACGGCCATTCGCGAAAGTTCGATCTTGAAATGACTTATACATACAAAAGACTAGACCAATTGCAATTCTAATTGTCTTATGAATTCCCTATTAGGATACACAGTTGACTTGAGCGCACGAACGATCCTGACGTTGCGTATCGTAGTCGCATATTGACATTGTAGCGTCGAACAAGTGTAACTGCATATCACCAAAACTGTGTTGAATGTTTTCGTCTCAGCCGCACCCCTGGCTAAACCCGATTTTCCTCTAGCAGGATGCCAATTCCGAAATTCGATTTTTGAAGCCAATGTCGGTTCGCGCCACTAAAATGGCGTCATCGGCAGCTACGGATGAACATACTGCAGCATTTGTAATGCCAGCTAATGGCTTTTCACCTCTGGCTGATGAATCAGCAAATGCGCTTCACCTCGCGCCGTATCGTCGTCTGAAGAGCGCATTCAATTCGTATTTTGCCACGAGAGCATTGGACACAATATGCTGGAACCACGCGGAATTTTTCTACTGTGAACGAGGACGGGAACCCTCTCTGAACTTTAAAAGAGTGGGTGCCATGCAGGGGTATGGCGCTAGGCCTGTTTAGGAATTATCTGCCCTTGTGAAATTTTCACGAGTTTTTGACTCGAGCAAATCAATTGGAGAGTAAAATAGACTCATTATAGGGACAGTTTGCTTTAAATTGATATTGACGGAACATACTACTTTGAGGCGTACTTTTGTGATGTCCGCCATGGTTGTAGCGCTAGTGGCAGTCGGCCGGTCGATATTTTGGATTAGGCCCGCTGCTGATCTGGTAAGAGTTGTAGGACCTGGCATTAAACAGCGCCATATAGATTCAAAAGTGATGGCACAAGCATTCGTAGGATATGAGCTCACAGCGGCTGTTCGTTGCGAGGAGGAACCATAGCTTCAGGCGGCGCGGCGGAGCGGTTCGACTTGGGCGTCTCGGACCCATGGAACTGCCATCGCTCGCAACTTTTTTCCTTATCCCCCGGCCCGTACTCTTTTCTGTCGCCCTACTGCTCTTCTATCCGGCACTCTTCACCAATTCCTCATAACAATGGCTAACACTCCTCACGGTGGTGTCCTTAAGGACCTCTTTGCGCGGGACCTTCCCAAACGGACCCAGCTGCTTGCAGAGGCCGAGAGTCTTGCCGACCTCTCACTAACTGAGCGCCAGCTCTGCGACTTGGAACTTATCCTGTCGGGTGGTTTCTCGCCCCTGGAGGGTTTCTTGAACGAGAAGGACTACCATGGGTGCGTATGCTTGCGCTGGGTTATGGAATGCTGTTTGAATTGATCTAACAACGTACCAGAGTTGTCAATGACCTGCGACTTGCGGACGGGACCTTGTTCTCGATGCCAATCAACCTGGATGTCAGCCAGGAGGAGATTAAGGCTGTTGGTATTGCGCCGGGCAAGAGAATTGTCCTCAGAGATTTCCGTGACGAGAGTCCGCTGGCTATTATAACCGGTATGCTCGAGCTGTTTTTCACTGGGTCCATTACACGCTGACAAAAACAGTCGAGGACGTTTACAAGCCAAATAAGGATGAGGAAGCTCTCAAGGTTTTCCGCGGTGACCCTGAGCATCCTGCGGTCAAGTACCTTTTCAACACCGTGAAGGAGTTTTACGTCGGCGGCAAAGTCCAGGCTCTCAACCGACCAAACCACTACGACTACGCCGGTCTCCGATACACCCCTGCTGAGCTCCGCGCTGAGTTCAACAAGCTCGGCTGGAACCGAGTGGTTGCTTTCCAGACTCGAAACCCGATGCATCGCGCGCACAGAGAATTGACTGTCCGTGCCGCGCGATCGCGGCAGGCAAATGTCTTGATCCACCCCGTCGTTGGTCTCACCAAGCCCGGTGATATTGACCACTTCACCCGTGTCCGTGTCTACCAAGCTATTCTCCCACGATACCCCAACGGAATGGCGCTTCTCTCCCTCCTTCCACTTGCTATGAGAATGGGCGGTGACAGAGAAGCCGTCTGGCACGCGATCATCCGCAAGAATTTTGGTGCCACACATTTCATCGTCGGTCGCGACCACGCTGGACCCGGCAAGAACTCCAAGGGTGTTGATTTCTACGGTCCGTATGATGCTCAGTTTTTGGTTGAGAAGTACAAGGACGAGCTCGGGATCGAGGTAGTCCCGTTCCAGATGATGACGTACCTTCCTGATGCCGACGAGTATGCTCCCAAGGACGAGGTCGCCGCTGGCACCAAGACGCTTGACATCTCTGGTACCGAACTTCGGAAAAGACTGCGTCTTGGTCTTCCGATTCCTGAATGGTTCTCGTATCCTGAAGTTGTTAAGGTCCTCCGAGAGTCTCACCCACCGCGAGTGTCACAGGGCTTCACGATCTTCCTGACCGGCTACTACAACTCGGGCAAGGATGCCATCGCCCGCGCGCTTCAAGTCACGCTCAACCAGCAAGGCGGCCGCTCGGTGTCGCTTCTTCTTGGCGAAACCGTGCGCTCCGAACTTTCGTCCGAGCTCGGCTTCTCACGCTCGGATCGACACAAGAACATCCAGCGCATCGCGTTCGTCGCAGCTGAACTCACGCGTTCCGGTGCGGGAGTTATCGCTGCGCCGATTGCGCCATTTGACGATTCGCGCAAGCACGCACGCGAGACTATTTCCCAGTCGGGCTCATTCTTCCTCGTCCACGTCGCGACGTCGCTTGAGCACGCGGAGAAGAACGACAGAAAGGGCGTGTATGCGGCGGCGCGTAATGGCGAGATCAAGGGATTCACTGGTGTTGATGACCCATATGAGGTTCCTACCGACGCTGACCTGGTTGTCGATGTATCGAAGACTTCGGTCCGGACTATTGTTCACCAGATCGTGCTGTTGCTGGAGAGCCAGGGGTTCTTTGGAAACTAGATGCGGATTTATAGAGAGCATATATAACGGTGGTTTTTAATGGGTAATAAGAGCCATATCATCACAAAAGTTTCGGTTTGATTACTAGACGTCTTGTTATAATATGTTGATTTATGTAACCATATGAAGTTTGCCGTGTTGGTATTAATAGGATACTTTTTCACAATTCACCATAATCTCAATCAGGTTTTTTTTATTTTGCAAAATCCGTATATTTTTATTAGCAATGACAAATGATTGTCGCTGCAATATGATGTTCCGGTGCGGCTCGGGTTAAGTTTCGGTCTCGGGCAGGACAATGATATGCTCGCACCCTTGCCTGACTGAAAAAATTAACACCGCTCTCGTCCACGACTCGCTTATCGTCTTCTCCCGTCTCCTATTTTCTTTACGGGCCCTTTCCTTTTCTAACACAGCAAATACAGAATGGCTACGAATATCACTTGGCACCCGGGTCTTACTCATGACGAGCGGTCAAAATTCAGGGGACAGGGCGGACTCACTATCTGGCTGACTGGCCTGTCAGCTTCGGGCAAGAGGTGCGTTATATATTCTGGTTCATTGTATCTGCGTAGTAAGGTATTTACAGTAACAGTACAATTGCAACCGCTCTCGAACAGCATCTTCTCCACAACGGTCTTGCCGCGTACAGACTTGACGGTTCGTCTCATTATTGCGGGATATAACATTACTTCTTCTAACACTCTTGACAGGCGACAACATTCGATTCGGGCTGAACAAGGATCTCGGGTTCTCGGAAAAAGACAGGAACGAGAATATCCGCCGTATCGCCGAAGTCAGCAAACTGTTTGCCGACAGCACCACAGTCTCAATCACCTCCTTCATCTCGCCCTACCGCTCTGACCGCGATCAAGCCCGTGCCTTGCACGACCAGGATAATATCCCGTTCATTGAAGTCTACGTAGATGTTCCCGTCGAGGTCGCCGAGCAGCGCGATCCAAAGGGCTTGTATAAGAAAGCTCGGGCGGGATTGATTCCAGAATTTACGGGCATCTCGGCGCCGTATGAGGAGCCATTGAAACCAGAGATTCATTTACGTTCTGACAAGGTTTCCGTTGAAGAGGCAGTGCAGATCATAGTAGATTATTTGGTTGAGAAGGGGCACATCAAGGCATTGTGATGGATAGAGCATATTATATGGGGCGGATCATGTATAGACGCGGTGCTGTATGATAGATAATAGAGAGCTTAAATTGGAATATTGAATATGCTCGTTCAATAGTTACTGTGCTCGTGATTCGTCTGTAAATATATGACATATGATGTCTAATATTCTTGACCGGCAGGTATAGCCAGCGCGACACTAAACCCTTATTATGATGACATAGGTAGGAAAACGCATTTCCAGTCAGTCAACCTGGGCCCGAGGGCAGAAAAGGCGAAACAGAGTTCAGGAGATCAAGATTTTTAAGCCTAACATGGCTTAGCGTGAGCCCCACGCGATGGCGCAATTATCCGAGCGTCTGTCTTCATTGGACTAGTGTGGATACGGTTAAATGCATTACTCTAAAAGGCATGCTGGTTGCTGTTCACGGCCTAGCGCCGATGGCGTGATTTTGGGGCGGAACACGCCTCGAGGCAATCTTCCGTAACGCTCCTCGGAGGAGGTTTTGGCCGTTATCGCCATAAAATTTGATGAGGATGAAGTGAGCGATATTCGGTGACCGAAGGCGGCAGTCGGTCGGAATGAACTGCTGCTTTGTAATGTTGCTTTAGCTCCCTCCGACTTCCTTCTGACCTCATTGTCACGGTCGCTCTCCTCCGTTTCAATCACCACAATCACCAGGCTTATATCTTATCAGCTCAAGCACTTACACACTTCACATACCCTTCAAGCAATGGCACCGGTCGCAGTCGAACAGCCAGCGCCTGTTGCACAGAACGTGCAGCAGGACACCAAAATCACACTGACCCCTTCGCACCTCAAGTTCATCAACTCACAGCTCCAGAATCTCGAGCCTCAGCAGATCCTGCAATGGGCTATCCTCACCTTCCCGCGCCTGTTCCAGTCCACCGCGTTTGGTCTGACCGGACTGGTGACGATTGACATGATCTCCAAGCTCCAGCCTCAGTACGCCGTTGCGCACCCGATTGAGCTGATTTTCGTCGACACGCTCCACCACTTCAAAGAGACTCTTGAGCTCGTGGACCGCCTGAAGGAGCGCTATCCGTCCGCCGTCCTGCACGTCTACAAACCCGAGAATAGCGACTCTGTCGAGGATTTTAACAGATTATACGGCGAGCGGTTATGGGAGACCGACGAGGCCAGTTACGACTTCCTTGTCAAAGTTGAGCCAATCCAGCGAGCATACGAGGAACTCGGCGTCCGCGCCACTCTCACCGGCCGCAGAAAGTCCCAGGGCGGTAAACGCGGTGATCTTGATATTGTTGAAATAGAGGAGTACTCTGGCTTGATCAAGATTAACCCTCTTGCGAACTGGTCGTTCAAGGAAGTGCACGACTATATCAAGTCCAACGACGTCCCTTACAATGCGCTCCTGGACCGGGGCTACCGATCCGTCGGCGACTGGCACTCGACCGCTCCCGTCGGTGAGGGCGAGGATGAGCGGGCAGGCAGATGGAAGGGAAAGTCGAAGACCGAGTGCGGGATTCACGAGACCTCGAAATTCGCAAAGTTCTTGGCCGCGAAGAAGTCTGGTCAGCAGGAGCTGACGGCTTAAGACATTTGGCGTTGGTGTTTTCGTTTGGCATTTATGTTTAATTTCTTTGTACATTTTGGTATTAGTGACTAATCCGGGGTTTGGGCATGTTATTCATTCATTTACTTTAGGAGCAGGTTAAGTTGTATTTGTTCCAATATCGTTGCATTGCCAGTGTAGGTCATATGGAGGAATGTTATAGATTACGGTACTGCCTGGATATGATAACTGATAAGATTGGTATTGCATGAACGTAAAAATGTGAAGACGCAGCATTGGCTCGGAAGGCCGGTTGATAAATTGGTATTACCAATAGAGCATTAGCAGAATTTAGAACCAGTTTTTCATCTCTTTCGGTCATAAACGACGTGTAGACGACAGTTGGGATCCACACATGCTCCCTCGCAGTCAAACTGGACAAGCCGCACCATTGGCAACATTTTTCTGTCACCAGCTAACTACTTAGAACAGAAGGTAACGTACTATATGCAACTTGATGTGATTTGCGGTCAGTGTATAAATCAAAACTCAATATTGGCCTGGCTTGGAGGGATGCGGCTAGGTGGAGGACACGGCCGGGAGTTGCCAGAACAGATGAGCCTGATAAATTTGACAACCCGAGTCGACAAATGTCTACAAAGCATTGCCGTACGTGCTTGCATCAGTTATACGGCAGTTTGATGTAATCCTGTCAAGATAGAGTGCAACATGACCATCCATTCAAAATGCTCGGATGGCGATTTCGAAACCGACTGGTGATAAGTCTATCCCGCACTCTCACCCTGCTACAACCTCTTTTCCACTTACCTTTTCGCTCTCCGAAACGAATCCTCACACCTTAGCGGTTACCTGGCCTACCAAATCGACATGCCGTTCTTGAAACAATTCAACAAACTCACGACCGCAAGGAGTAGCCTTGCAGCGCGTGCAAAGGTATCCCGCCTTCATTGGTATCCAAGCACCAAGACTAACACTCCACCAGGCGCTCAAGGCGCACTTCTCAGAGGGAGTGGATGACATACGCCGCAGGTTGCGTCTGCCTAACAGGAATAGCTTGTCCCGAGCTCCGTGTATTCCCGTGCTTTATGGCGACGACTTCAGATGCACGGTGTGCTCACTGTCCGGCCGATCGCGACGGGTGCCGTCTGTCGGCCGGTATGTGGAGGATATTCCAAGCGGCGAGCTTATTTTCCGAGACGAGTTAGTTGCGGACCCGAATCCAGCGCCGAGACCGAGACAGGTTTTTCCCAACGGGGTTCGACTTATCAGTTGGTGTCAGGTTAGGTGAAATATTTCTGACCTGTAGCAGTTGTACGAGGACGTCCCACTGGAGGAAGTCATATTAAGAAGCGAGCGACGCGTTATCTTATCTGACATTGTACGTCCTTTTGGGCACGTTGGTAACTATAGCTAACGTTACATAGCTTTTCAAGAACGTCCCTGACGACGAACCAGACGAAACACCCAGCCCAGGTCTCGACTCACGAACCGAACAAGTCTTGACATCAGATACGGCGACACTTCGAGACCGAGTATGCCAATAGTCTCTATTCATTTAGCAATGCTAACATTCTTCAGAATAAACTCTCACAAAGTTCATTGTGGGATACTTTCTTTCTGGCTATCTTCCACGACCGGCTAGACAAAGCCACGCCACGCTCCACAGATACTAACTAACCTTCGGGCCACTCGCGACAGGCCAATGGCAGTCCGCATTCCAGTTTCTGCATGATCGCCGGCCAACAGTTCGGTATAAATGTTTACATAAGTTTCCTTTGTCCATTCTCGATCCGCGTGTGCGGCAGTAGAGCGAGCATTTAGTCATCCCACTTCCACGAAATGCGGCAATTTGACTGTCTGCAATAATCATATTAATCACTGACAGAATTTCAGCATTTGTTTCTGAATCCGAGACACCATCTTTCCTGACGAGACATTGTAAGAGATATATTATGAACGGCATCAGTTTGTTTGGGCTTGGTTGCTCGTCTATTTGAGTCTATCTTATTGCCGCTTCGTCTAGGCATTTTATATCGTGCACATTCGAACGAAAGGAACTACGTGGCATGTTTTGTTGCTGTTGGCTCCGCATAGGTTGTCTGGCAGCACGTGCGTGCGGTTGGCGATACGCCTGGCATAGGCCGGGAAAGTGCACTAGCATGTGGTTAAGCAATCTTACTATTCTTTGGAGGATTACGTGCAAATTCTTGGTCGTTGTGTTCAGTTTTCTGAGTACACTGTGTTTCGTTGAATGGTTCTGGCGTAGTGAATATCTTGGCTGTTGCCGAGGAATATTAATAGATACATGATATTTTCCATAGTTTATCATACGAGATTAGTCATTTGGCTTTATATGCGTATGGTCTGCTGTGACCGACGTAATCTACGAGTCTAATTGCCGTTGACACATGCGCGTGATTGGATATGGGATCTAATTCATAGTTCATCATATTCACTAATTGGCCGATATAACAATTGAGTTTCGATGTGAACCTCTCAAACGTCATCGATGACGTTGTACCGATTACACATTTTTAAGTGTCTTGTGTAATAGATTAGCGCTGACGGGAGTGCGGCTCAATTTATGACGATGGGGAGACACAATGGCACTCACGTTCTCTTACCTCCTCGTTCGTCAACTCCATAACACGCGATCGGTAGTTGCTACAATCTGGGCATCAGCATGTACGCGGTCTATAGGCGGTCGTTTAGCGTGATGCCAGGCTCGGTCGTGCGCGCAAGAACACCCCCATGTGCTGCGCAAGCTCTTGTGCATCGTATTCCATGCCGACACTTTGTGCTTCCGTATAGGAAGATTGTGGAAAGCACCGGAATTATCGATACTTCTGATGACGAAGGACTATTATATTTTGACAGTAAGTTTGTGCCATGCTCATTTGTGATTCACAGCTGAGTGTCGTAGATCTTGCGCCGCTGCAATACAACATTTGGGATCTACAACACCTTCTAACCCGCTTCATACTCCGGGAGAATGCCTCTTCGACACTACAATATATCAAAGAAAAAGCTGTACCGCCGAATCTCCCAATTGAAGTCGAGCAAATCATTCCCCGCAGCAAAGAAGGCGGCGCGATCGTCAAGTTTCGCAAGAAAGGTCAAATCAGCGACGACGAAATTGAAAATCAAATGCAAGCATATCTGCAGGAATATGGGGCCAAGCCGTGGTTCAACCCCTTTCGACCGATTAAGTCGTTTGTTATCAAGGGTGTGCCTTGGATTGAAGATCTCCATCGGTTTCCTTCCAGTCGGCTACGAGTTGAATTTGAGGGACCCGACGTAGATCAGGAGACGTTATATTTCTATTTTAGACGGTATGGTCTTATTCGGGATATTACTCCGCCTTCATCCACGTCAAAGGATTTGCCGAGATACGCGACGATCCAGTTCGTCTCCGTTCGTGGGGCTGCAATAGCACGAACATGTTTGTATGGTGTTATCGCCAAGAATGGCACGAAATTGCATATCCATTATGAGCCCACGATTCAGAAGCACATATTCCGCGACTGGTTTTTTAATCATCCACGTATCGTCATCCCGGCACTCGCGGCGCTCATAGCTGGGGTAACCGTCATCGTCTTTGATCCTATTCGGACTTGGTTCATCAAGCAGAAAATTACGAAACGTTATTCGTTGTCGAATAATCGGATAGTGAAATGGATCCGCACAACGACGGTGTCGACTATAGATGCTATTATCACGACGGGAAGTTTCGGACGGTTCGGGCTGTCCAAGCAGGTGCAGTCAGATTTGCAGATTGGGTTTTCGGATCGGAGGGACAGTATTGAGCAGCTAAAGATACTGTTGAATGAGACTCCTGAGACGTTTATTGTTGTGCAGGGACCAAGAGGTAGTGGTAAGGCTGAGCTAGTCCGGGATCATGCCATTAAGGATCATCCGAAGTATGCCCATCCACGCTGTTACTGAATGATCGAAGGGAGCTAATGATGACAGTACGTTGATTATCGATTGCCAGAAGCTTACAGAGGCGCGGTCGGACGCGGCGTTTATTAAAGAAATCTCCGGCCAGCTTGGATATTTTCCAGTCTTCCCTTGGATGAATAACATCTCAGCGTTTGTTGATCTGATCGTGCAAGGTATCATCGGCCAAAAGGCCGGCTTCTCTGAGTCAGTCGACTCTCAATTCCAGAACATGCTGGAAAACGCTGCTGCGGCAGTCAAAGAGATCGCTATCGATAACCGGAAGAGGTCCATGAAATCCGCGTCCGTAGGAGGCGCCGTCGACGAGGACTTCTACGAAACTAATCCCAGTGCGAGACCGGTGGTTGTTATTGACCATTATCTTTACCGCGCGGATAAGAAGGAGCCCATGTATCGCGCGCTGGCGGAATGGGCTTCGGTTTTGGTTATGTCGAAGGTTGCACAGGTTGTTTTTATCACTGACGATGTTGGATATGCGAAGTTGCTCCAGGACGCTATACCCACCCAGGTGTTCAACACGATTACTGTAGGAGACGCGACGCCTGAAGTGGCGAGAAAGTTTGTTTTAAGTCAGATTCTAGCCGTGACGGGCGAGCTGGAAGAAGATGTTCCTGAATCGACCCTGAAAGATCTCGACGAAGCCCTCGAGCCCCTAGGTGGGCGAATGACCGATCTTCTTACTCTAGTTCGCCGCATCACTATGGGCGAGAGCAATAGACGTATGAGCTATTCATGCCTATGTATTGACGATTCTAACATATTGACAGATGCGGCGGTCGACATGATTCGGCAGAGCGCTTCTGAGATTATTAAGCGGTTTTTGCGATCGGGGGACAATAAATCGTGGACTTCCGAGCAAGCATGGATTATTGTCAAGTCTTTGGCCAAGGATGAAGATGTAAGCCAATATCCTATTTGTGATGAACCGATGAGAAGCTAACTGCGGTAAGATTCGATATAACGAGTTATTGCTCAACCCTCTGTTCAAAAATAGTCAGGATGTTATCTCCGCGCTAGAACACGCAGAGTTGATCACAATTCTGGAGAAAGATGGACGGCCATATAAAATTAAAGCCGGCCGTCCTATCTACAGGGCTGCTTGTCAAAGGCTTGTGAACGATAAGGGCTTGGCTGCGACATTGGAGATATCGACTTGTACCGCCATATCTGGTCTACTCTCCACATCGATTGTCAAGAACGAAGAAGAGTTGGCGAAGTTGTCCCAGATCGGAGCGTCTAAGTCTGTCGATGTTTCGGAACGGATGAAATACCTGGCGGACGACATTAGAGCAAAGCAAGCTAAGATATCTGAGTACGATAAATTGATGGACAAGCAGAAGAAAGTTTTGGGGACGGAGTACTAGTGGGTTTTTTTGTATATTACACCATTCTCAAGCTACGACAATGTGCATAATTCCGTAATACAACGATTACTTTGTCAAATCGTAACCCGTTCTTATCCGCTCCATGACTTTGGAGGCCTTGACCTCGCCTAACTTGCCGACAACAGCTGCTTCGATCGCGGACCACACGTCGTCGGTAATATCATCGTCAATTTCCATCTCCTCCTCCTCCGCCTCTACCTCTTTCGCGGTTGTCGTGGCACCGGGGGCAACCATAACCATAATGGTAGCCTTGCCCTTATCATCCACAATCTCCCCCACAGTTCGCGTATCCGGCAGCACTTTTCCTTTAACTAGGAACTTCAATTTAGACATTGGTAAACCCGTCTCCTCGACGACTTCAGTCTTGATGGAAAGGATAGTGTCATTGTATGGCGCGTCGAACGACGCCGAAAAGTGTGGCGGCCGGAGGGTCTTTATTGTTAGCGAGGCAGTTTGAATCGATTTCGTTTCAGATTTCAGTTTCTTCTGCTTTGGAACGCGCATATGTGGGAGCAGCACCTATATTTCGTCTTGTCAGTCTCGTCTGGGTTGGGCTGAAATCTTTGAGACTTACCAAGCCAGACCTTGGACCAAGGAGCTTTGGATCGACGGCATAGTCGTCTGGGTGTTGTAGCGGCTGATTTGATAGTAAATGCAGAAAAGCTTTGCAAAATGTCTCTTCGTCTACTGTTGTCATTGCTATTTTGCTGATGTCACGAAGGAAGTAAAATGTGGAAATGCTAGTAATTGAAAGCTTAAGGACTGGGTAGTGCTAAGTTCAGGGGTAAGCACGTCGTTAACAATATGTCCCGCACGTGTTTTGTAATTGTCAATGGTCGCCTTTGGCAACGTTCACATTATATAACTATATCGGCGACAAGATGTACTTCCGAATAATGCCAGTGGCACTGCTGCTGTTTATATCACATGTCTACGCCAACATCGAACAAGTCCGCTTCTTTGCACCATTCACTACATCCAACAAGACGGTATCTAGTACTTCGCCGTCGTCAGTAACACCTCTCGCGCTTTCGCAAAATCCGTCGATAATAAAAATCATACAGCCTAAGTTCGCACCATCTGAGTCGGAGAAGTACGCAACGGAGGAATGGTATCTTTTGACAGATTTGGAAAAGGGGTCATTTTACGAGTTTCGGGTCTGTTGGCCCGCCAATGTGCGTCATTCGAAGTTAGAGGGCAGTTGAGCACCAAATACTGACGACTTAGAATCCATTGGACTTAAAGGTCGGCGTTGTTAAGGCGTCGAAATTGGATCCGACTGACGAGCTTTACGTTGCAGAGGGCGACGCGGATGTCATGTATGCCTATATTAAGTACTCATCGTTTTATTACACCCATATAAAACAACTCATGGAGGCACCGAGGCCAGTTCCATTTGAATTGAGTATGTCCTTATAAATCTTTCAGATCCCTTGGTAGTGTATTGCTAACGAAAACAGTTTTGTCGAGGTGTACGTTATTGGTAGTATTAGGCGATTCCATCGTGATGCAGAGTTTGTTGGTAATTCTGGGTATTGTGGGATGGAAGTACGCATCTGTTTGGTATTATAGGAAGCTACGGCAGTTAGGTCAACGGGAATTGAAAAGTGAATAGGAGTATAAATGGTAGTGTACGATATAGGTGCAAAGGATATTGTGACAAATGCTGAAAACGAAAAATGGAATACCCGCCAGGTTCCAGCGAATATAATACGATCATATTGGTAGCTCCAGCGGAACTTCCGACATGTATTATGATTAGCAAGTCATTATAATTAGACGAATTAGCTGGTGGCCGTTACGAGCAGTCGTCATTGCATAGCCGCGCAATAGCGTCGCTTATACGGCACCAATTGGCGCGCGCGTTAACATTTACAACTCAGCCTATCTGCAACGAGACCTGCTATTTTCCCTGCATCTCGTCTCAGCCCCTAGTATAATCTTGCCCAGGGAATCACGTTTTGTTGACACGGCAGACTTTGCATATCTTCATCCATCTTTCTTTCCTCTTAGTTTTCTAATCCGTTAAAATGGTGAGTTACGCCTATTGTTATTGTTTATATTTTGTGTGTGAACTGGAATTGCGAGGGATGTGTTTGCGACTCGAATGGTCTGACCAACACGACGAGGAACTGCACTGTCGTATGTCGTGCAGGCCTCGATCGAGCAGAGGCTCTGTTTGCTAGATTTATAAGAATTTATTGGATTTATTCATGTTGGATGGCATGATATGTAAAAGTGTTGTGGATCAAGATTTTAGGGTGCCTGAGCGGATTGACGTCATACCTGTTGTTGCGCACATTGCTAATAGTTTTGCAGTCTCGTTCAGGGTATGTTATATCACTTATCACATACTACATCGGTCTAAACATCCAATTCTCGCAATCTCCAAATAAGGGATGATGAACTAATTTGCATCAACAGTGTTGCCGTCAGCAACGATTGCCAAACCGCGTTCCAGGAGCTCAAACTCGGCAAGTCGTTGAAATTCATCATCTTCGCGTTGAACGACAGCAAGACCGAGATCGTGGTTGCCGAGAAGTCGTCGGACCCTTCATATGATGAGTTTATTGCCAACTTGCCCGAGAATGACTGCCGATATGCTGTTTATGATTTTGAGTACGAGTTAGCGGGGAATGAGGGCAAGCGGTACGTAGCTTGAGCTGGTCCGTGTAGACTGTGCGGACTGACTTGTATTTGAAGTTCTAAAATTTGCTTCTTTACCTGGTCGCCTGATAGCGCACCTGTTCGGGTAAGTCTTATGGCCTGTGTCTAATGGAATGAATGGGGACTAATGTACAACAGAGCAAGATGACTTACGCGTCTTCAAAAGACGCTATCCGTCGCTCGCTCAACGGCATAGCTGCTGAGATCCAGGGCACTGACTTCAGCGAGGTCGCGTACGAGAGCGTGCTGGACAAGGTTTCCAAGGGCCCGGGATCGCACTAAGCTGAAGTATTGGTCACGCCGTAATATCCTGTGGTACAGTTAGTGTGGATGATGAGGGGTCGGATATTACGGTTTAATATAGTAGTACAATGTAAAGATATTTATAACAGTTATTGTAAGGACATATTCATTGAATTTAGGACTCTTTCAAATAGTATGGGATTTGTGACGGATGACGATCAAACAATTAGATTCCAATTTCTACAGAGATATGACTGTACAAAATGTCTACATGATGCCAACCACTTTAACCAAAATGCGACCTGACAAAAAAAATGCAAAAAAATCAATTAAGCTTTGGATTAAACCGTTTTCGCAGCGACTCGCCTTTATAATACATCAGCAACGGCAATGGGGTGATTGCCAGCATGATGAACGCTAACAAAGTATTTCCCCACCCATAGCCCAACGTTGCGTACATCTTGGGTCCCGCAAGCGGGAGGACGGCGCCACCTAGACTTCGCACCATTGTTGAAGCCGAGTTTGCCGACGCAGCGTAGATGGTATACGCGTCGACAAGATACGACACGGTTGGCGAGAATGTGGCGAGGATGCCGATCCCGAGGATGAAGGTTCCGATTAACGGCACGATCCAGTGGACTGCGTAGTGCACTGTCCATCCGTAGATCAATAATCCAACAATATCCAGCGGAGCCAGAATTAGTAGTAGTGGCAGCCTGTACTCTGGCTTTTTCTCTCCGGATTTTGCTGCCATGTTAAGGAGGATCCGGTCTGAATATCGGATTACAATCAATATTGACACTAAGCATCCCAGTCCAAGACCGATATATGACAATCCCACGATGTCGGTAGAAAACCCGTACTGTTCCTCGAACACGACTGTGAAAGTCGTGAAGAGGAGGTATAATTGGCCGTAAGTTATCGCGACGTAGATCGACATGATTAACACAATCGGGCTCATAACCAGAAGTTTGCAGGGACGGATAATGTTCTTCAGGAAGAGCGTCACGGGACCGGACAGCCGGTCTTCGTACAAGGTGTGGAGCTTTTCGTTGCCTGTCTCTTTGCGGAGACGATTGGCCTTGACGTGCAGGAGGTAGGGGCCATACGTTTCGGGGAGAAAGAAGAACACAACAATTGTCATCACGCCGGATAAAATGCCGATGACTCTGAACACCCAGCGCCAGGAGATTGCTGACAAAAAACCTCCGATCACTGGCCCAATAGCTGGGCCTAGGAATAATCAGTCAAAAATGTTAACCCCCAACACAAAACCACGACAACGACGTACCCATCACTGGACCCAGAATATAGAGCGACATGTACTTGCCGCGCTTCTCAATAGGGATGACGTCAACGACTGAGCCGCTGCCGAGGGCGATTGACGTGCTGCCGACAAGACCGCTGAGAAAGCGGAGGACAAACATCGACGCAAAATTGTTGCACTCGCCAGCACCGATCGTGAAGGCAGTGAACATGAAAGTCGACACTTTGTACACGATCGACCGGCCATACATTTCTGAGAGGGGTGCAACCACGAGCGGGCCAAGGGCAAAGCCAAGTATGTAGATTGACACAACAAAAGACGCAAGGGTGGAGTTTGACTCGTTGAACTCCTCCATCAGACTTGGCACACCGGGCGCGAACATAGATGATGCGAGTGGACTGGACCTCAACGTCAGAACAATTGGAATAACTATAGAATAATGAGGGCGTACACGATAAATGTGAGAGATGAGACCGTTATGAGAATCGCAATCTTTTTGCTAAACTTGAAGTTCATCGGATTTGTGGGGTCGCCTGGCCCGTCCCAGGTGACGAGGTTCGCGTCTTCTGGCTCTGGAGGTCGCGACGAATCCTTTGAAACTGATTCTTTTTGGGATTCGAGGTCTGTCAACGATGGGGCCGATGATGACGTGACTTTTTCGTTGACGATGGCGAATTCTTTCTCTGTCGAGGACGCGTCCAAGGACGACGGCAGGTCGATGACCGTGTCGTCGGTCAGTGCCGACGTGTTGATGTTCGTCGACATTGCTGCCAATGACAATATCGAGCCAGGCACAGACACAGACACAGACACAGACAGAAGTACAAGAACAGGAACAGGCACAGCAGAATGCCGTCTTTAAGGCACCTACACTTCTATCGCATTGCCCATGGTCGGTCCGTGCCGACGAGGGACCAGAAGTGGGTGCAGGATGCGGCGCGTGGTCAAGCATATCGGCACATCCTACACCGTCCAAACCTGGCCATAAATTAGTCTTGAACAGGTCAGTACTCGGTTTGCAATAATTTGCTACAATTCACCCTGACCCGCGATAGAAAATGGATGCTCCAGGGGAAGCGCCGCACGGGAAATCACCGCCGACCTCAGACTGATAAGTGTGGCGAGGGCCGGCGTTTCGGCGATTCGATCGGCGTTAGTGGCTCGCCTTAGCACCGAAGATACGACATCGCGATATTGCACAAACTCAAGTAACAGTCAGCTTATGTCCGCTATTTATCGTGCGTTTGTACTTACTGAACTGGAAATGGGTGGGAACAAAGATTAAATCGATTCCAGGATCTCAGCGGTCTAACCAGCTTTTTCATTACAGCTACTACAACTCATACCGAATACTTTATTGTAGAGTATTACAGGGCCTTGCCCACCACAGCTTATTATTTATGTCACGTTGTGTCCTGTTCTGACTGGAGTAGGCCAGGACAGCTCTCGCATAATGGATCTCTGAATCAACACGGTGTCGGCAACACTAGTTGTCAAAACGCAGCTTCGAAAGACCGAGAAAATGAGAAACCACAACTCAAAGAAACACTGCTCATACAAAGCATATACATGAAAGTCATCTCATTCGCTTCCGACGTTTTTTTACTTCCGCTGCATTACAACGCATTTGCACTAAGATGGCCGATCGCAAATGATACTGCCTCGTTATCCTCCAACTGGTCAATCTCGGCTGCGGATTTCAAAGCGCGCAGGCCCTACAAGTCATCAGCACAAGAACGATACCAACTTGAGTTCAGAGTCCAATATTTACTTATGAAGACGGTAATGTACCATCTTGAAATGGCCCCTCGACGCCGTCGGGGAGGTTGGTTTTTGTTATGTGACGGTTGAATTCCTGAAACCACGATTAGTACCATGTAACCAGCAAGGATAGGATCAAGCAGTGCACTACACGTACGATTGCTTGCTGCCTGGAAGATTCAAGGACTGAATCCACGTATGGTTCTTTGCCTCCTGGAAGCTTCAATGGCGGAAGCCCTGTGCAGAGATGTGACACAAGTGTGGTCGTTGTCTCAATCTGACGTCTCATATTTAGTTCTAGGCTGATGGTTCGTTGATCCATGCGATCAACCTTAGCTTTCAGTGTTTCAAGCTCAGCGTTCATCTGTTCGAAGGATTGTCTGTCATCCATCACTGTATCAGCCGAAGATATATCGTCCAGGGCCGCAGTGATATCGTCCAGGTCCAAATCCATATCTGTTACATAGAGTGCGTATGATATGAGTTCAAACTGTGTCCACGAAGAAGTCAGGGCGACATGGAGAAAAGGACCAAGAAAAGAGACCTAGAATTCACCACTAAAGGACAACAAAGATGTGATATGTCTTCTTGTGCAACTCTTGTCAGGGTTGGGGCATCCGGGCTGATTGTTTCCTATGCACCAGCCCAGCCAATTTTCAATCTTTGTCCAATTGCGTCCATCTTGCCCGTTAGAGACGCTTACGCAAGGTTGAGGATGATTTACCGTAATTTACTCCACAAGATCCAAGGTTCATAGAGAACAGTTATCAATTAAAGCTACAGCTACCCCGGAAGCTTTGAGAAAATAATGCTCGGGCGGACCTCGGAACTTCTACCTGGGAGAGATAAAAGCGTCGAACACTTATTGCTTTACACTATGTAGGATTGACAAACGTAGTGGCTCAGTCATAGCCTGACTGCACCCGCTTTGCTCTGATCCGTTCAAGCAAGGATATTCTGCTGCAGATGTCGATCGCTCCGAAGTTGGCACCCAGTCGACTCAGTCAGAGTAAGGCTGTTATCTTAGTTAAATGGTAACTATTCGTCCGACAGAAGAGCGAAGTCCAAATATTCTCCGTGACAACTCCAGATTATGCAGAAATCCGCGGTTGTGCGGTCCCTGATTGACAATAACCGTTCGTACGATGACTGCTATGACTGCGGAGTCTGTGGCGAAGAGCGGCAGGATGCAAGGTATCTTACAAAGTCCATAGACAATAACTTTTTGACTTATATATAAAGCTGTAGACGACGTTCAGCCCACCACGACACGGCGACACGGTGTTATCGGATCTGAACCCTTAGAATTTGTCCTGCCAACGTAAGTTGATGTGAGCGCCGCATCATCGACCCCGAACAACTTCGCCAGTCCGTCACAGCTCGTCTCGTTATTCAAGCCATAGACATTCTATAGTGCCAGTAGCTATTATTACTTGCCGTTACATTATTGGATCCCTGTTTCGATGGTAAGCTCACCTGTGATCTCATCATGCGCAATATCTAACTATCTCAGTTTGGCGGCTACTATGACGATGAGGACGGCCATGGCGGGGGCGCGGGCGCAGGCATGAATCCAGCCGATATCTGGCGGGCGATGAGCGGTGGTCGTACAGGTTACGGCGCCTACGACCCTCACCAGAAATTCTCTGAATACTTTCGATGCTATCCCGTGGTGATGATGCCCGGGACGGAACGGGACAATCTGAACTACGGTGGCAAGATCATTTTACCGCCTAGCGCGCTGAATAAACTTACGCGCCTGAATATATCGTATCCGATGCTTTTTGAGCTTACGAATGAAGAGTTGGAACTTAAGTCCCATGCGGGCGTATTGGAGTTCATTGCGGAGGAAGGACGAGTGTATTTGCCGCAGTGGATGATGGAGCGGCTGGCGTTGCAGCCCGGTTCGCTAGTTGTGATCACGTCTACGAATTTACCGCAGGGATCGTTCGTCAAGATTGAACCCCAGTCTCCTGATTTTCTCGACATCTCAGATCCCAAAGCCGTGCTGGAAAACGCGCTGAGGAACTTTACGACATTAACCGTCGACGATGTGTTTGAGATTAAATATAACAACAAGATATACCGGATCCGCGTGCTGGAGATCAAGCCGTCAAGCAAGACGGGTATTTCGGTCGTCGAGACGGATCTCGAGGTTGATTTTGCTCCGCCGGTTGGCTACGTCGAGCCTTCGGTCCGAGGAACGTCAACGCCCCAGTCGATGGGTTCAGGTTCGCTTGTGCCGACTCCGGACGGACACAGTATGGCGTCTTTGATTAACTACAGACAGCTCGCGAGTGCGTCGGGGTCTACCGCATCGTTGCCGAACGTGGCTGCGTCGGCGGGGCATCGTCTTTCTGGACGGCCTGTCTCGAGTCGGACAAGTACACCGGCGGGAGGACAGGTTGCCGTGCCGTCATTGTCTGATACGCTATCGAAGGGCAGTGAGTTTGCGGTGTCGAAGAATAAGAGTGATGTGCGGGCGATTCCATCACCGTTGAGGTTGCCGTTTGGACAACTGTTCTTTGGATATCCCGTGGTGCCCGTGAAGGCAAAGAGTTAGGCTGTTCTAGACACGATTTTTGCCCGGGACTCCTTTATTTTTGTCTATTGTAAATAAATAATTTGACGGTTTTGACTGGCTATCTGGTGTAGAAAGATTGTAGCTTGCGCAAATGGCCCTTGTATAGTTATGGCTCAATTAATGCATCGCATTGTTGGAAGTCGCCTTCATCCGTTGTTTGCCAACGAGCGGTGGCTAGGGTTATTCTTCCGCATATTGATGTCCAAAACAAACCGAGCCTTGTTCAACCGAAATTGCCGACGTCACAATCTGGGGTAAGCTCAATGAAGCAGGCCAGTTATGGCGTAATGCTGACGGATTGTGTGCATAATTAACAGAGGCTGTCTCGAAACTTCTAGTGTCTGCACAAGTGTCGCAGAACCCACACAAATGCGCAGGATCGATGGGAGGTTACCCTGCCCGAGTTCACGCATCCGAACAATTTTTTAGGCGGGCAGCTCCACCAAGACCAGCCTGACGCTCACCAGAACACTCCTCACTTCTGCTGTCATCGCATATTACCCATTAACAATGAACCGCCTCGTCGCCAGATCGTCGTCCTCCTCTGTCGGTCCGTTACTCGGCACAGCCAAGCGCGTGTTGCCTGCTTCTGCGTCACTGCCGTCTGCCAGCAGGTACTTCTCCCACAAAGACCTCAAGTTCGGCGTCGAGGGTCGCGCTGCCCTTCTCAATGGTGTCGAAATTCTTGCCCGCGCGGTTGCAGTCACTCTCGGGCCCAAGGGCCGCAATGTGCTCATCGAGCAGAGCTTCGGCTCGCCCAAGATCACCAAGGACGGTGTCACTGTCGCCAAGGTAAGTCGATGCAAATGCCGGCCAGTCAATTGAACTTACTAACCCATTTTGACAGAGCGTCGTATTGAAGGACAAGTTTGAGAATCTCGGAGCGAAGCTGCTCCAGGACGTCGCATCCAAGACTAACGAGATTGCCGGCGATGGTACCACAACAGCCACCGTCCTCGCCCGTGCAATCTTTACCGAGTCGGTTAAGAACGTTGCGGCCGGCTGCAATCCCATGGACCTCCGCCGCGGCACCCAGGCTGCCGTCGACAGGGTTGTCGAATTCCTCCAGAAGAACAAGCGCGAGATCACGACATCCGAGGAGATCGCCCAGGTTGCGACCATCTCCGCCAACGGCGACACCCACATCGGTAAGCTCATTGCCAATGCCATGGAAAAGGTTGGCAAAGAGGGAGTTATCACTGTCAAGGAGGGCAAGACCATCGAGGATGAGCTCGAGATCACCGAGGGCATGCGATTTGACCGCGGTTTCATTTCGCCTTACTTCATCACTGACGTCAAGACCGGCAAGGTCGAGTTCGAGCGGCCCCTGATCCTCCTTTCCGAGAAGAAGATTTCTGCTCTCCAGGACATCATCCCGTCCCTCGAGATCTCCAACAAGCTCCGTCGTCCGCTTTTGATCATCGCCGAGGACATTGATGGTGAGGCGCTCGCGGCGTGCATCCTGAACAAACTCCGTGGCCAGGTCCAGGTCGCGGCTGTCAAGGCCCCGGGCTTCGGCGACAACCGCAAGAGCATCCTTGGCGATATCGCCATCTTGACTGGAGGTACTGTCTTCACTGAGGAGCTTGATATCAAGCTCGAGAATGCTTCGCCCGATCTTCTCGGCTCTTCAGGCTCCATCACCGTCACGAAGGAGGACACTATCATTCTCAACGGCGAGGGTGACAAGGATAACATCATGCAGCGGTGCGAGCAGATCCGCGGAACCATGGCCGACGCCACCACTTCCGAGTACGAGAAGGAGAAGCTCCAAGAGCGTCTCGCCAAGCTATCCGGCGGAGTTGCTGTTATCAAGGTCGGAGGCTCTTCCGAGGTCGAAGTCGGGGAGAAAAAAGACCGCTTCGTCGACGCCCTCAATGCGACCAGGGCTGCGGTTGAGGAAGGCATCCTCCCCGGCGGCGGTACCGCTCTCCTCAAGGCCTCCCGTGCCCTTGCCGACGTTCCGGCTTCCAACTTTGACCAGTCTCTGGGCGTGTCCATCGTCAAGTCGGCCATCACAAAGCCCGCCAGAACGATCGTGGAGAATGCAGGTGGTGAGGGCTCTGTCGTCGTCGGCAAGCTCGTTGACGAGTTTGGCGATGATTTCAACAAAGGCTTTGACGCTGCGAAGGGCGAGTTCACCGACATGGTTGCTTCTGGTATCATTGACCCGTTCAAGGTTGTCCGAACAGCGTTAATTGACGCGTCCGGCGTTGCTTCGTTGCTCGGTACTACTGAGTGCACCATCGTCGAGGTTCCGGAGGAGAAGGCAGCTGCTGGCCCTCCTGCCGGTATGGGAGGCATGGGCGGAATGGGCGGCATGGGCGGCATGGGTTTTTAAGATGTTAGAAAGGCGTTTAGAAAATAATGACGACGAAATTGGACGTAAAAGTCGATCGTAGTATATACCATCTCACTCTCCATTTTGTATCTAGTATATAGTTTTGCACGGTCTTGTATATGTAACATCTTAATGTATAGTTCAAAGTATAGCTACCACTCAACGGCATTGGGTCGAGGGCAGCGAAATTATTGGCAGATGATAATCGGCAATACATCGGTCTCGTTTGTAGTCTGTCTGATCTCGACTGTGTCGTAAACTAAATGCATTGACCATAAACTCGTTGACCCCAACTGAATAACCTGGAATTCTTGATTTCCGCCATCAAAGGGCTCAGTCAGTTTGTTAATCAGATTGAGCTTTACGTTCCAGCTCGTTGGACCTCACTAGCTGCCGCGTTGGTCAATCGAGTAGGTAGTTCGTTGTTGCATAGTCTCATGAGCAGACCTGATAGAGACTGGCCAGTTCCATGTTCGCCTTGCCTATACTATCCCATATAATTATCGGCTGCATTTTGCTTTGCCGATACTATCCCCGATATCACCAAATCGTGACCATATGTTATCGTGGGTCAGCCCTATCTACGGAAGTATGGATCAGGTAGTCTGAATTCAAATCTTGATTAACCACGCGTTGCAAAAATGTGGCCGCTGCTCACCACAACATGTATGTTTACTGCGAACCATCAGCTTACAACGCGTGCGTTTCCACAGCAACGGAGCGGTGTGCGCCACACGAGCCATTCTGAACTCACGATGACGCATTCGGTCAGTTGGCCCAGCCACGTTGGCCAGGCGAGTCCAGCCACGCCCCGCCCACACCGACACAAACGCGCCTTCAGATTTCCGCCGCCGCCCTTCCCGCTCTTCTCACAAAACATCCCACCCATCCAACACCACGTCACGTTTCATTCGACTCGACAGCACACAGCTTCGGCACAGACTTATCTAATAATAGCCAGGACCAAGGAAATATGTCTGGTGGAAAAGGAAAATCGCATGGTGGAAAGGGCGGGGCTAAGGAGGGACGTTCGCAGATTTCGCATTCCGCTCGCGCTGGGTTGCAGGTGAGTGTTTCGTTTTCAAATATGGCAGTAACGTGTGACGCCGGTCTGCAATGAGTGTGATTTATCTGGGCAATGGCCCGGTCTTTGGTGGGATTATGGTACATTGTCTGTGGTCTGCCTGTTGTGATGGATGGAATCAGACGCGTCGCGAGGCAACAATGCGATGGGCGAATTATGAAAAGGAGGTCGTGAAGATACCATGGAGTCATATATGCAGCTGCTACCAGCCTTGTTATGATATATGCTAACGTCGCTACAGTTCCCCTGCGGCAGAGTGAAGCGATTTCTCAAGACCAACACCCAGAACAAAATGCGCGTAGGCGCAAAAGGTAATTTCTCTACTCAAACTCTTCTGTCTGCAGCTTCATTAACAATCACAGCCGCGGTCTACGTGACAGCAGTGCTAGAATACCTAACCGCTGAAGTCCTCGAACTAGCTGGCAACGCGGCCAAGGATTTGAAAGTCAAGCGTATCACTCCCCGCCACTTGCAGCTCGCTATCCGTGGCGATGAGGAACTTGACACGTTGATTAAGGCCACGATCGCGTTTGGTGGTGTGTTGCCGCATATCAACAAGGCCTTGTTGAAGGTTGAGAAGAAGAAGAAGTAGATCTTTCCTGTGCGCGGTATAGGATTGGTTGGTAGATGTATTTTTATGTGTATTAGTATTATTCTTGTATTTTTGTCTTTTGTTGGAATATGACTTTCGGGGATTGATAGTAATAGGATAGTGATTGCGATGGTATGTATTTTAAGCTTTTTAAATATTGCAAGCTAGTTGTGTTGAATATCACGAAATATATCAGTCATAACGCAGATGCGCTATTTTGGACAATACCAATTAAGTCGTTGACTGGAATATACTCCATTGCAGCAGCTACTACGACAGCTGAACGTATCGCCATCATAGTGACCAGATGAGCAGCGAGCGACCGTTGCCTTTCCCCTTACCCGATGCTGTCACACCACCCGTAAAAACATGCATCAGAATTGTAATATATACTGATATGGCTACATACAATTACAGATCCCCTGTCGGCTTGCTTTTAAACTTGCGTCCACTCCGATCCGCAGGCCGATACATCAACTGGGAGCCGTACAGGAGGACACTAAACACTTCGAATTTGGGGTCGCCAACTTCGTCAGCTTCTCTATCCCGGACCATCTGGTCTGATTCCTCTTCAAACCGCTTCTCTGTTCCCGGTTTGCGTACACCGATTCGGAAGACCGTATGTTCTTTCGGGAGGATACGTAGTGCGTTTGATTTCGTTACGACGACGAACGCGGATCGGGTGTCGCGCAGGATGATACCTTCTAATCTAACTCTCGACACGCATTTACTCCTAGTCACGACCACGTACGCGCCATGAAAATCCGCGCTCGAAAGTTTTGCCGCGAGAGATTGAAACTGGCCATGTGTCGTTGGCGGCGTGGACGCGGATGTGAGGCCGAGCAACTCGGCCGCGTAGGACTGCCATAGCTTGTACAACTCGACGTAGATCCTGAAATTCGCAGCCTCGGGCCCCAGGTCGAATAATTTCTGGCGCTTTTTCTCCGCGGAGGAAAGGGGTTTTGGCCGATGAATTACAACACCATCGCCCGTCTCGTCGACCAGTGCGTCTTCGCCATCCGAGCCGTAGTCGAGCACGTCGGACTGTGCTAGTGAGATGAGGTGTTGTCGGTCGGTCGCGGATTCGAGAAATTTCTTTGCCCGTTTGGAGCGGCGTTTACGAAGTGCAGATGCATTGCGGATTGTTGATTTTATCATCTCGTCTGCAGTACGCACACCTTGGTCGTCAGGCACTGGAGGTGCTTTCGCCGATTGTCGTTTCGAATTCGGTTTCGCAGATTCTGCTGTCGTTTTGTTCGCAATGTCTGCCTTGGTCGTCGTATCAGGTGTGCGATTGTTGTCAGCAGCTGCAGGTTTGACATCCTGCATTGCGCTCGCGTCCCCATCTCGCTCGTCCTTTTTTGCACTCTTCCTCCGCCGCTCATTCCGCTTCCGGCGCTCCCTCAGCTTGCGCTTCTTCTGGGCAATCTTCTCGTACTTTCTAAACTCCCGCTCGAATCTCCTGCCTTCGCGGCCATCGAACTTCTTGATCCGCGCGCTCGGTTTTGCAAATCCGTCTTTGGGGGTGTGCCTGCTTGACCGCGGATCCTGGACACGAACAGCCGGGTATTGCTTTGCCGGTTTGGCTTCTTTGCCGCCTTTTCTCGCCGCCGAGCTCGAAGCGTGACCTTCGGTGGGATGAAGTGGCAGCGGTTTGTTCTTGATGCGCGAGTCGTATGTTTCAAGCGCTTGTTCGACAGTTGATGAAGACTGGAGAAGCGAGATGAGCAGTTGTTTTTGTGAGTCGGATGATGTATCTGTCATTTTTCTCCGCTCTGTAGTTGCGTTGGTAGGTCAAGGTGGTGGGATAATGTGGAGACCGAGGCGTTTGCGGCGGGCTTTTGGAGAGTTTTGTGTGCAATGACGTCGAAGGTTTGTAACAAGACGTCGGCCATAAATGATCCTCGTCCATCCCCAAATCCGCAACAACTTCATCAGCCGTCGCCATTAAATAGTGTACGAATTCAGATAATGTCTAAACGAGCGTCGACCTCATCAACTCACAAACGGGCTCGCAGACGTACGTCGCCCGATTCGTCGCCCGACCCAGATTCGCGGTTGAACGAAGCAGACCTGCTCCAGCAAGACATCCCCGGCGGTCAGCCTAAACAGGGCCGGCGGAACAGATTGCGCGAGGTGCAAGGTTACGGTTCGGATTCGTCTGAGGACGAATTTTTTACGGCCGCACACAAAGCACGGGCCGGCGGCAATGGTAACGCAAGTGGCGCGGGAATCGAGGATGAAGATGAGGATATGTTTGCCGATGAAGATACCCGCAACAATGGCCCCGGTCACGGCAACGACAATGGTGTCGACGGCGACGGCGAGAGCTCTGACGACGATGACTTGGACGGCGTGTCTAAGCGGTCGAAGAAGGTCCGGTTTCTGGAGCTAAATGAGATTGAGGGCCAGGATTTGACTGTTGGCGAGAATGTTGATGCTGAGCTTGTTAACCGTGAAGTTGAGAATTTTGTCGCCACACATGCTCAACGACAGGGCAACAATTTTGGTATTCGGAATGGCAAGGCGAAAGGGGACGCTATGGATGAGGACGACGAGGAGGAGGAGGATGTGACGGAGGACATCGACCCCGAGATAGGGTTAACAGGATCACGACTGCACGCACCACAGCTCGAGGCGTTTAACATGCGCGCGGACCTCGAGGAAGGCCAGTTTGATGCAGAAGGGACATTCATCCGGCGCATGGACGCGGAGTCTAAGACTGAAGAAATGCACGACGTGTGGCTTGATGGTGTTTCGCGGCGAGAAATTCATGCTGCGGCCAAAGCGGACGAGGAACGCAAGGAAAGAGAACGGATCGCCGAGGCGGAGAGGAGAAGGGATGAGGAGGATCGGCCGACTAGTGCGTTGATGGGGAGTTTACTTTGCGAATTGGATGTTGCTGAGACAGCGCTGGAAGCGTTGCAGCGGTTAGGTCCCGGAAAGAAGAAAAAGTGGGGGAACAACAGACGGAAGAAAGTGGAAGTCGAAACTGACGAGGACAGGGAGAAGGAGCGGAGGCGGAAAGAGAGCGTGGAGACGATTACTGATGCCGCAGACAAGCTCATGACTCGGGGTGTGCCGGAAATCTACGATCTGCCGAGAGAGCATATTGCGAGGTTGTACACACGGGACACGGGACAAGAATGGAGGCGAGAGGATTTTGTATGATGTTATCAATCGATAATGACTGACGATGCCGGTTGATGATTCCCAAACTTGTAAACTAAATACAAACCCGCGCCCAATATTTTGTCCGGTATTGCTGTCAATTAGCCAAAAATTGGCCCAAAAAAACCCCGCATAATAATTACGATAACCATAATAACCAATCAAAACCGTTTATAAAATGCCCGCCGCTTCTCGATAGCTTCAACCGCGCGTTCCCGCATCTTTATGGCGCCCAGAACGCTTTCAAACGACCAGGTAAGCTGTCTCGCGCCCCGCATGAACCCAGTCTGCCGGTCAAATTGCTCGCTCATATTTCCTTCCCCGTCAGAGTGTTTCCGCACAATCTTGAGGAATCCGTCCGCATAGTGGAAAATATTTGATATTACTTGCTCTGTTTCTCTGGAGCCGGGTTTGAACCCTAGGATGGTCGCTGACCGGGACCAGGCTGCGGTCGCAGAGAAGTCGTAGTAATCGGGCTCGATTGTCCGACTGAGAAATGGGAGATAGAAATCCGCAGTCAGGTTGCTGATCATCAGTCCCGTATTCGACAGAGCAAGAGACTCTACTAAACCGTAGAGAGTATGTGCAACGGTCGCCGTGCAGAGGAACCACGGATTGCCGAGCTCGGAATTGATGAGATCGCCGCCAGAGTAGACGTCTTCTGGATATCGACCGATGCCGACGGCAACAGGGCCGTCGTTCGAATCGTACAAGTCTTGCTCGTTGACGGGATAGCGAACGCGCATGTCGGCTACAAGTGCCTGCAGCGACGCGATAATCATGTCGCTGTGCATCGGAAAGACTGTTTCCGAACCGCCGTGTATCGCACCTAACAGCAGGGCGGCATCAAGACCGGACCGCGCGGTCGCGAGGGTTTCGACGAGATATCCACGCTCGTCGTCCCAGAACGACAGCAAAAATTGTTTGACTCCATTAGCCTGGATATGGTACCACCGGCCGGCGCCCTGGTCGCTAAAATCCGACGAGACCTGCTCGCCGAGGAGAAGCGCTTTGTACTGCACCATGGCAGTGAAAAAATGCAGGCCCTCCTGCTCTTCCCAGAGATCGAAGCCCGGCGAGGCCCAAAACTTGGACGTGTACTCGAGGTCTGGCTTGATAAGGTCGTAAAGATAATGTAGGGAGTCGATCGAGGCGCCGCGGCGTTGTAATGCGCGCATATATGAGATTAGGGTGATTGCGCGCAAGGCCGGCCCATCCTACTAACGTTAGCACTGGCCATAGCTGAATGGCACGAATAACTTGCTCTCTGGGGTCTTCCCCACGTTCCTACAAATGCTCGTCCGTCGACTTCAAATTTCGGCTCGCCGAGGCCGCCTCGGCCAACCTGACCACTCGGATTCGAGGTCCATTGTGTACTTCTGACGTTATCGACATAGGCATCGATGATCGCCTTGACGGACGTATTTCCCGACATTTCGTACTCATCAACCAGAGCACGCATGGTAATCGCACCGTCGCGCACCCAGTGGTAAAAGTAGTTTGGATGTTCGCGTGATGGACTCGCGACCACGACACCGGGCTTTACATTTTGCCCGGCCACGTTTGCTCCATCTGGCCCAATATTGGCCAGGATTCCTTCAAATGACAGGGCAGATTGGGTTGATAGCCAGGCCGCAAAGTCAGCATCTTCGGAGCCTTCCTCCGTTGAGGTAAGGATGGACGATTGCTTGCGGAGCCATGAGAAGACGGACGGGCGGTGGATGTTCGAGAGAGCGACCGAGTCTCTTAGGTGACCGGCAGTCGGTTCGATGACGAGCGCAAACGCGCAGGTCGCAGGTAGAAGCGCGCTGAGCAGGCGCATCGTGACGGGTAGTCGTTATCGAAGTCGAGGATTTCGAGGCGACAGGAGGAGGATGGCAGTCTGAGACAATAGACCTAATCCGCGATATGGGATTCTGTCACTAAAATCGGTGCGGGAGATAATGAGGGAACCAAAGAAAACAACGGCCAAAAAATAATCTACCAAAAAATAGTACAGAATACAGTCTGGGACAGGAAATAGAGAAAAAGGCGGAGTTGCGGGGCCTCGACCTCGAAACGGGCCAAATGATGTTGGGTTAATATCCTTCGAACGGGTCAGCCTACTCTTTGGGTCAGCACTTTGGCCGGGATTTGACCGGACGTTTGTGAGGGCGACAAATGCCGTGGTTTAGTCGTATTACGCAGAATTATTGCTGCTTGGACGTCTAGAATCGATAGAATCAAATACAATGAGCAAGCGATAACCGGACCGACAATTAACATCGAGTCTGATAGAGGCCCAAGCTTCGCACGACTAAGGCACGTGCAGATAGCGCACATGCTTATTTATTGTGGTGTCGAAAAGCCAAGAATTTAGGTGGCTGGCTCTGTACATGACGCACCACAACAAGATATCATGCAGGTGTACGAGTTACTAAGGTGGACTGCCCAAACCCAAGCATTGATGCAAACAAACCTGCTGAAGTGCCCCAGTTGTGAATCCACTAGTAGTCGCGATAGTAGAATAGGGCATTATACGGTTGAGCATCTGCTCAAGTGTAGGAGTTGACAGTCACACGTCTTGCTTTCTTCCCTGCAATCTTCCGCTGTGGAATATGAGTTCTGACCGCTTACCGCAAGATGTTATCCATTATATAACTTATTCCGATAAATTTTCGCTATATATCTACTCCAAGCGCCAGCCGTTCAGCAATATTATACATATAGTACGATGCAATGCAACACGATACACTATAGTACACTAATCGTCATCATCGTCAAACTCCATGCCCATCTCGTAGTCATCGTCCGACGGAATTGCAAATCCTGACGTCGACTGTCTGCGCGGCGTCTCCATCTCCAGACTCTCTTCGCCTGATGCCTCCTGCTCCTCCTGCTCCTCGTCCTGTTCATCATAATCCTCCTCGTCAGATTCCATGCCCAAATTATCGCCCTCCGGAATGTCGGCATCAAGATCGACCTCGTCCGCAAGCGTATTGACTCTGTAGCGGCGTCGCCGTTGCCGTCGAGGCCACCCATCAAGCGCCTCCTCAGCCACTTCGTCCTCGTCCACATCTTCTTCATCTTCATCATCTTGTTCCTCCACTTCCTCATCCTCTTCTTCTCCAATCTCCTCCTCCTCTTCTGCTCCATCCATCATAACCAACTCTCCGTTCGGATTTTCAATCAGTCCGTTATCCTCAGACTCTGAATCCGACAATTCCTGCTCCTCAAGCAGCGCTTGCTCAGTTTTGGTAAACCCTGGCGGCCTCAAGAACGTAAACCCAAACGTCCGGATCGATTCCATGTTATGCACAAGCTCGGCCTCCGCGAACTCCAACGCTGTCACCGGAACCGCATGCGGTCCTGGCCGACTGCTTGACGGAATTGACTCGTCTTCATCGTCTTGAATGGTCGCGCCAGGCAGAAATTGCGACTTCGGATTGGTGGAACGGCGAATGACGTGCCGCTTGTAGGTCGGCGTGTACCATATGTCGTGTGAGTTTTTTGGAAACAGCGATGGAACCGAGAGCATCCTATCCGGCAGCGTGATTCCCTTAGTTTCGTAAACCTCGTGAGGAGGTGTCGGCGATCTCTGTTGATGGATCACGATCTTCAAACAAGTGCGCCGCATGTTAGGGTTAGTTAACGCCGTAGCGACTCCGTGTCATCATTATTGCCTCAACCCGTCGTCACTTGATAACCTAGAGCTCACTATCCACCAATTCATCTACAACATCCCAAATGGCCGACCGCGAGATTCTGCCGGCAACTGTCCGTCCGCGTCACTATGCACTCGCGATCTATGACCTCAATTTCACTGACTTCACCTACAAAGGAGCGGTGAAGATCGACCTCGACGTCGTGGGACCAACCCCTATTTCCGAGATCCAGCTCAATGTGCGCGAGCTCACCGTTTCCGAGGCCGCGATTTCGTTGGAGCTGTCGAAGAGTATGTATACATGTACTGGAATTTAGATGCGATGCTGACGATCCAGCGTCGGCCGAGATCAAAGTGACCAAGATCTCGGTCGACGAAAAGGCCGAGATCGTCACACTCGAGCTGTCCGAGCCGCTACCTCTCGAAGCGACGCGAGTGTCGCTCACGATCGCGTTCACGGGCTTGTTGAATAACAAGATGGCCGGCTTTTATAGGTCAAAGTATACTGATGCGAACGGCAACGAGGCGTATATGTACTCGACCCAGTTTGAGGCTACTGACGCCCGACGCGCGTTCCCTTGGTGAGTCGGCCGGTTCAAGTGGAGGCAAAACCGTTTGCTAATAGTGAAGCTTTGATGAGCCGGCGTTGAAGGCGACGTTTGATTTCTCCATCACGGTGCCTGAGGAATGGACTGCGCTAAGCAACATGCCCGAGGTCTCGAGCAAGCCACCGGAAGACGGCAAGAAGAAGGGCGTCGCGGGTACGAAGCTCAAGACCGTCACATTTGCCACGACGCCTATTATGAGCACATATGTATGCACAGCTTGTTGTTTCTGAGATCGCGCTAACAGATTTAGTTGCTCGCGTGGGCTTGCGGCGACTTTGAATACGTCGAGGCATTTACCGACCGTCTTTACAACGGCAAGAAAGTCCCCGTGAGAGTGTACACTACCAAGGGTATTGTCAAGCAGGGCGAGTTTGCGTTGCAGAATGCGTACAAGATTGTTGACTACTTCTCCGACGTGCGTATACGTATAGAGGTTAAATGAATTAGCCGCGCTGACATCGCATGTAGATTTTTGAAATCGATTACGTGCTTCCAAAAGTCGATCTTTTGGCCGTTCACGAGTTTTCACACGGCGCTATGGAGAATTGTATGTTGCGTTTTGTGTGATGAGCTCCGGACCGGCGCTAATCTTTTAGGGGGCTTGATTACGTACCGCACGACGGCGCTGCTGTTCGATCCCGAGACAAGCGACTCAAAGTACAAGAACAGGGTCGCGTACGTTGTCGCCCACGAGCTGGCCCACCAGTGGTTCGGCAATCTCGTGACGATGGAGTGGTGGAGCGAGCTGTGGTTGAACGAGGGTTTTGCGACGTGGGTCGGCTGGCTCGCGATCGATTATTTGTATCCGGACTGGGACGTGTTTGCCGTGTTTGTGTCGGAATCGCTGCAGGGGGCGCTTAATCTCGACTCGCTGCGCCAGTCGCACGCGATCGAAGTGCCGGTGCGGTCAGCGCTCGACATTGACCAGATTTTTGACGCGATCTCGTACTTGAAAGGCGCGAGCTCGATCCGCATGATCAGCTCGCACATCGGAGTCAAGACGTTTTTGAAAGGCGTGTCGAACTATCTTCGCCAGCACGCGTACGGCAATGCGACAACCAAGGATCTCTGGGACGCGGTCGGTAAGGAGAGCGGGGTCGACGTGAACGCGATCATGAACGACTGGATCACCAAGATCGGGTTTCCGGTCGTTACCGTGATCGAGAGCCCGGCCGGGGTGACATTGCGGCAGGACCGGTTTTTGTCGTCTGGCGACACGACCGTGGACGAGAACCAGACGTCGTGGTGGATTCCGCTCGGGATTTACACGGATGGCGGGTCCGCGAACGCGTACTCTGGCGTGTCGTCGTTCTCTTCGCGCGAGACGATTTTGGCCGGACTCGGGCCGGACGATTTCTACAAGCTCAATCGCAACCAGACCGGCGTTTATCGCGTCAACTATCCGCCCGAGCGCCTGGCCAAGCTCGGCCTGGCAAAAGACAAGCTGTCGATTACCGACAAGGTCGGGCTGATTGCGGACGCGTCGGCCATGGCCCTGGCGGGGTTGGGGTCGACGACGGGATTGCTGGGATTACTTGACGGGTTACGGGGCGAGGAGTCGTACGTGGTGTGGTCGGAGATTGTGGCCAGGTTGAGCAGCCTGCGGTCGGCCATGTTTGAGCAGTCGGAGGACGTCAAGGCCGGACTTGCCGCGTTCACGCGGTCGCTGGTGTCGCCGGCGGTCCGCAAGCTCGGGTGGGAGTTTAAGGCCGACGAGGACTATTTGACGGCGCAGCTGCGGGCGCTTTTGATCGGCAGCGCTGGCACGGCCGGGGACGAGGACGTCGTGGCCGAGGCGCGGGCCCAGTTTGCAAAGTACGTGGCCGGAGACAAGACGGCCATTCATCCGAACCTGCGCCGGGCCGTGTTTTCGATCGTGCTTGGCCAGGACGACGGCGTGGACGAGGCGGCCGCGACCCAGGCGTACGAGGTCGTGCTGCAGGAGGTCTTGCAGCCGAGCTCGGTCGACGGCAAGGAGATCGCGCTGACCGCGCTGGGCAAGTCGAAGCGGCCGGCGCTGATCGCACGCACGCTGGACCTGGTCCTGTCCGGCGACGTGGCCGTGCAGGACGTGCACACGCCGGCGGCAGCGTTGGCGGCCAACGGCGCCGCCCGGTGGGCGCTGTGGCGGTTCATAAAGGACAATTGGGCGCAGATCTACGAGGTCATGTCGGGCAACATGGTCGTGCTCGACCGGTTCGTGCGGCTGTCGATCTCGCGGTTCGCGAGCCGCGAAGCCAAGGACGACATCCAGGCCTTCTTCGCCGACAAGGACACGCACGGGTTTGAGCGCAGTGTCGGCCAGGCGCTTGATGTCGTCGGCAGCTTTGCCGGCTGGGTCGAGCGCGACGCGGGCGCGGTCGCCGAGTGGTTAAAGGAAAGGGGATATTAAGCAGCGAATACGGGAACTCTTTTTTTTTCTTAAATTGTGGCATATAACCAATGTAATTAATTCAATTTGCGCTCACTTGGCGGGGGACGTTATAGTAGTCGCCGGCATTGCAGGACCAGTCCGAGTCCAAGTAAACGGTAACTCTTGGCATGCTGATATCATACAAGTACGACAACGCCTCGATCCGGACATACAGTTTGTCGGCGCCGTAGGACTCGAATCGGTAATTGAGTTCGTAGATCGAGTCGGGTGTCAAGGTCGTTGCGTCGGGCGAGACGGAATTGTCGAACAGGGCGCTGTCGAAATCGGACGAATTTGCCAGGCGCAGTCGCACGTAGAACCCGGCCGCGCCGTCGGACGGGGTTGCGTTTGTGCGCAGGATATATTGGTATGAGAACATGACACGGTATGTCGCGTCAGCGTCGCCCGCGAGCGACAAGTTCTGCTCGAGCGTGGCCTGGTTGCCGTCTATTGCCGGCTGGACGGAAGGGTCGTCGACGTAGGGCAGGATCACACCGGCCGGCGAGTTGTCGGCGAACTCGGCGGGCACGAAGTTGAAGGTCAGGTTGTTGGCTACGGTCCAGGGACTGTTGCTGTCCGTTTGGTCCGAGCCGACGGTCGTGAATCTCGGGTCGTCGACCACGTTCGACTCTGGCACGCAGTACGAGTCGGCGATCGTCGCGTTGCGGGTGTGGAACGAGACATAGTCGCCGTCGAGCTGGTCGTAGTAGAACACGGGCATGTCGGATTCGTAGTTGCATGAGTTGTCCGCCGGCTCGTACACACTGACATAGTAAATGAACAGATCGACCCCGAACCCGAGCCCGGCGATGGCGACGTAAATTTCTCCCCTGGGATTGGCCGAAACGGTCCCGCCGGCGAATGCGCGGGTGGAAAAGCTGCCGTCGTTGGTCGTGTCGAGGCCGGCAATTGTGCTGGTGGTGACGTTGTTTGCACCGCTCGAGCCGCCTACGTCTCTCGTCGCGGCGACCGACAGATTGAACGTGTCCTAGTCGTCCGGTCAGCTTACGCAATAACAAGTGTTCAGAATGTGCGCACAGACCCACGGCCAGTCTGCTGGCACGCCGGCAAATGTCAACGCAGTGTATGCGAACGCAAGGCTGTACTCTTTGCCGGCGGTGAGGCCCGAGATGGTCTGGTTTGCGTACGCGTACGAGTCATACGACTGCGACAGGCCGAGTCCGGGCAAGAACAGGCCGGCCGGCGACCCGTCTTTCCACGACAGCGGCTCAAAGTGGTAGATGCCGTTGGCGATTGTCCAGTCCGTCGACGCGTTTGTGAATCGCGGCGACTTGACGATGTTGGAGTCCGACACGCAGTACGACGAGGCTACTGTCGTTTCGGTCGGCACAGGCGGCGCAGAGGACGAGGCTACTGTCGTTTCGGTCGGCACGGGCGGCGCAGACGACGATGCTATTGACGTTGCGGTCGGCACGGGCGGCGCAGACGACGAGGCTATTGGCGTTGCGGTCGGCGCGGGCGGCGCAGATGACGAAGTTGCTGGTCCGTCAGAGCTCGAGCCTGTCGACTTGATGTCGCCATTGTTTCTGGTGAGGCCGACACCGAGACCAACCCCGAGTCCGACGGCGACGACAATGATCGCGACGACGGCACCAACGATCCATGCTTTCCTGTGGCTTTTTGTGGTCTTCTCGCTGTCGTACGCGAGCTCCGAAAGATACGACGTGCCCGCATTTTCTGCGTACTGCTCGTGCTGTTGCTGCTGTAAGCCGACCAGCGGCGCAGGCGAAGTTGGCGATGGGACCTGCGCTGGCTGAGTAGTGTTAGTTGCGACTTCGGGCGCCGACGATCCGTAGTACTCATCGGCTGCCTGGGGGGCGTTGTGGCTTGGATAGTACGAATTGTAGTAGTCCGACATGACGATGGTGATGATGCCGAGGTGCGGTTCGGACGAGCGACCGGCCACAATCCTCACAGTTATAACTTCTCACCGCGATGGCCCTGGCTCATGATCGCTTGCGAGTCGAAGAATCCTCGGTTAAAACGGGGTCAAGAACACGTGCGGCTGCCTTGTTTTGCACTGTTCGCTCGCTATATTCAGCCGCTTGTCTGAAAAGCGCACCCAAAACAGTACGCACGCCATGGCTGCAACCGAGCGTCTAATCGTTTGTGGTTAGCGGCACGTCGTGCAATAAACTTTATTTAGTGCGGATTCGGTTAGCGGCTAGCGAGTTTAACCTTCGCACTGACAGCGGAAATTTATCGTCGAAGCAGCAATCTATGGTCCGGGTTACCCACTAGTGCGAATCTATTTCCATATGGTCAAGAGGACATTAGCGAGGTGTCAATAAGACTAAATGTCAGTCTTCTGCAGTGGAGTAATTGCACTGCAGAGTTTGGATTTAAGCATGCGATTCTGAGTAGAAGACAACGTTGAGGAATGTTCACTGCTGCGAGAGAGCAACACTGCATGATCAGTTACGTAAAGATAATCGTGATCTCCTGTCGATGTGGGACCATTGTCCTTGTCCGGCACGTGCGGCTTAGGCGAGTGATCAATCTAGGAACTCCCTAAACTCTAATGAAGGTTATTTATTGTGTTTGACGCCTCTCTCGGTACCGCATAACGCTAATTCGACTCAATGTGTTTGCAGACTTAGACTGCGCAGCTCGTCGCCTGGTGAGTATCTACATCCAAGATATCCTCATTGCCAACCGGCGGTATCACTAACGTGAGCTGTTTCACTGCTTCCTCCGTTCAGGATCACTTGCCGCTCGAAATCGGACATTACAAGAACCTCGTTTTCGGTCGCAACAACGATGACAAGTGTGACATTATCGTTCGTGGACCAGCGACCGCCTTGAGTCCAAATTATAGCCAATTTCAGATAGCTTACCACGCCAATTGTGATTTCCGGAATTTGGCACGACTAGACGAAGAGCATATTTTTGGATACGTGCTGATGGACGATTGGAGTACGCGCGATGTGCAAGTCTGGGAGCTTGGTTCGGTTACGGTGAAGGGCCACATCCAAAACTTCAGGGGTACAACTAAAGGCGGAGACGAGAGGTTCGTGGTTTGTCACTAGAGCTTGCAAGTCCGGACCTCCATTTTATAGAGCAGAATCAATTTACTACTATTCAGTCTGCAATTAGTAGGACTTGAACCCGCAGAGTTTTTTTAATGTACTAAAGTGTGGTCGAGACAGTAACATCATTCAGAGCAGTCCACTCTTTAACTACACGGGGTCTATGTGAAGTCGGTGCGTCTATTTTGTTGGTTGCATAGAGTATACACATGTTACTAAAGCAGATCTAATAAATATCTAATAAATATACCGATATGTAGGATTAAACTCCCGGTCAACTCCAACCTCGTCTATCTCTTCCACGTTCTGGCTCTCGACTGCACCCCACTTCTTGTCTAGTTTGTAATTCAGATACTGCAAGTAAAATCGCAAAATGAGGGCGAGCGTCGTGACCGCCAATAGGCATCCACACGAGACCCACATTGCCTTGCGATAATACGGCGCGTCTTCGGTCGGGAACAACCTCGTTCCGATCAGCGGCCCGCACTGTCCGACAACGTTAAGCAAAAACGCTCCCGTGCCTTTCTTTGAGTCCGTGCCCTGGTTGTCGACTGCCCACGGCATGATCACACCGACGGTCGTAAACATCCCGATCGCGCAAAGATAGATGGCAAAGTACCGCACGCCGTTGTTCGACACGATTGCGAGAACAAGATATCCGACCGCGCTTACGATCGAAAACGGAATGATCAATGCAGATCGGCTGCTATACTTTGCTGCCACAAATGTCGTCGTAATCACGCTTATCCAGGAAAGAATATAGGGCGGCGCGCTCATTCCCTGTGCTCGCACGGAGCTATAGCCCATATTGTGGATCAGAGCCGGCATGAAAACGGACAATGAGGAGAACGACACGTTGACGCACAAATACATGAGCGCAATTATCCACGACCGCGGTTCCATCAGGGCCTCGAAAATTTGCTTCACTTTGACACCCCGCTTGTGCTCAGTCACGCCGGTCTGGCGAGCCATGCGAGCAACCGCGATTTCCTTCTCTCGAGCATTGAACCATTTTGCTTCAGGCGCGGACCGAGGAAGGAAGAACAACGCGACGATGGCAATGGACATGGTGGGAATACCCTCCAGCAGAAATAGCAGCCGCCAGTTTTCTAGCTTAGAGTGGCCGGAAGTGATGCCGGATGCCAGTGCGCCCGCGAACGCGGACGCCAGTGGTGCGGACGAAAAAAATAGGCCGGACCTGAACGCCATCTCGTGGCGGTGATAAAAGAACGACAGGAAGAACGGCACACCCGGGCCATACGCTGCTTCGGCGGCACCAAGCAATGCTCTGAGGGCCATCAGTCCGCCCCAATTTTGTATCGACGCCTGAATTGAAGCTACCATTCCCCAAAAGAAAACGACAGCGAAGACGTAGTAGTTTGCTGGAAACACCTTCCAAAGCAGGGTGCACCACTCAAACAAGATATACGGGATATAGAACATCGTCAGGAGCCACGAGAACTGGTTGCTCGAAAATCCGAGTGACTTAGACATGCCGGCGGTATTTGCGTTGCCAATATTGGACCGATCTAGAAACGAGCAGAGGTAAATCGCCGACAGCATTGACATAAGCCGAATATCGAGCTTGCGTAGGTACCGGCGCTCTTCTTCAGGCGTGAACGTGGTCAACGCGGCTGCATACGCTTCAGCGTCCGAATGCTCGCCCAGGTTCTCGGTGAACTTGTCGTCCACCTTGAAATCCTCCATCGTGTGCGGGGCATCCGCGAGTTCTGAGTCGGTCATGACAGGCTCTGCTGGCTGGGCGCTAGACAGCGAGCGCGCGCGAACATTTAGAAAATGCCGAGGTATATAGTCGGGCAGAAATGATAGGGATTGGCCCCACGTTAGTCATGTGCAGCCATCCGGTGGAGGTGGAAGGCGGGGTAGCAGTCGAGGCAGTAAATTGAAGTCTTAGCCGTTCCGGGCCGGCCTGAAATGATGCAGTGCCGATATTCTGACACAGACGCTCGCAGTGACGCGTTGTCGCTCCGAGGCAAACTTGCTCCACGAGGCAGGGCGACGCGCTGCATTAACAAGCTTTGCCCGGCATGGCGTCCCCATTCAACATGGGGCGTATAGTTTTCGGATAAACGTCAAGCGAGCTGCAGCAATGTTTCCAGCCTTAGCTCACGGGTCCGGAAGAATTACCGAGAGGGTTAGGGTCTACACTAAAGTTGATTGAGGTACTCATTTATCAACAACGTAGGCTCACTGCTGTCGGCCATTCCAACTGCCATCGCTAAGCAATCTCGCCCGAGTCGCCGACTCTGGCAAACGTCGCTCCGTCGCGAAAAGACAACAACCAGATATCCGTATGTAAGCGAAAAGTAAGCTTTTGGTTTAGAGTTTACGTCCCTGTCATAAGCCGCACCGGACCTAGCGGGTTAGGGCCTATCGGATGGTTGCTACATCTTCCGGGTTCTTCTGTCGGGTATTTTAAGCGTCGTAATCGCTCCCAACAGTACAGTCCTAACGGCGTAGTCTCGGTACTTATTTGCACTGTCAACTACAGCGAATAGAACATTCCGTTAGTGATGAAATTAGTGACTATAGAGTTGATTACTGACCAGGCAATATTCCACCTCAAAACTGAATTGCCTTAGTCGACGTGAATATTTTCCTTAGATGACTTGCATAAAAGCCCTCAACCCGTTTCCGCAGTGAACTCAGAATTATATTAGTTGACTAGGATTTTTTCGCATTCCAATCGCCGTCCCCCAACAAGTCATGAGCCTGCGCCGGCCAGATGTGTCCAGATTAAAGGACCACAATTCACACTTCCACTTGCACCCAGTTTGTCAGAGTTTCGGAAGTACGTATCTAGGAGCAACCACTCGTACTACCCGGTCTCGTTACAAGTAGCTTTCAAATCAAAATCACAACAAACACAAACAAAGACCTCGACTGGTTCCGAATCGTTTTCTGCAAGCTACCCATTCCTCTAAACTTCTACGCGTGTCGCCCTTAACGCAATGAGACCCATTGACGCGATCTACGATCTTACGCCTGCGCTCGCGAAGCCGCGTGCCCGGTGATGGCGATCACGACACGCGAGGGCGCAGACCAGACAGCGAGGCGGTATAAAGTCTACAAGAATTTCCATGAGATTCATGGCCCAGAAGGACACTGTCCAAAAGTCACAGCCAAGATAGACACTGTCCAAGAAGCCAACTGCCAACGCATATCCAATGGAGAGTGAGATATCCGAAGTACTCGAAATTCTCAGTGGTCCGCTACCTTGGTGACTCGGTGCTAGAGTTCATAGTCTCCGAGGACGGTTACAAGAAAATCATTGAGGAGAGAGAAAAGTCCAACCGAAGGTGAGGTCCAATTGATTCTATTTCATGACTCTGGATGCTGACGTGAACAACAACTATCAGGCATAAGGTATGGTACGATGGCGAGTCTCAGCAAGTCCTAATCAATTGCTGTCCAAGCTATCTCCACGAACGCACGAGACTGATGGTAATTGACAGTATGGTGGACGAAGCCGTAAGGGTGATGCGCAATGCCGGGGTAAGCAATCACGTTACCTCGAGAATACACAATGCTGGACACTTGACGACATCTACAATTTATAGTAGAAAGTCTTACAAGGAGCCAGATGGGCTCATTATATTTGACGACGACGACGATGAATCTATAGATCCTAGTAGAATTGCTTTTGAACTGAGCGTTTCGCAGTCGTACTCCAGCCTGCGTCGGGCGACTTTGTGGTGGATCGAGCAAAAGCAAGCTACCGTAGCAGTGCTGCTGTGCCTGACAGAGGTCGACAGGAATTCTGGGGCGGCTCATCGAGTGTTTCATACCATCGAGGACCGCAACGCGGAAATGCAAACGTACCTTATTGAATTCAACAGACAACGGAGAGTGGAGCGTCGCCCACTGGGACTGCTGAAGTATAATGGGTACAAATGGTTTGGAACTCTCCGTGATGCGTTCTTCGAGACGTATCGAGAAACTGATGCCGGCATAGTGAAGAGTGAGCCAGTGGTAAGTTCCATGAGACATCGCCAATTTTCCCTTCTCTTACATATGAAAACAGCACCTCGTCAAGGATGGAGTCGACGTCACTGACGCGATTCCGCGTGATTTGACGGTTGAAGTGGGTGACTTTGTTCCCCACAATTGGCTGAGCGACGACGTTGTCAGACGATTAGTTGTCAACTTTTTCCAGCCGCAGACATTCATGGATGGTCTATCTAGCGCAATCGTCAGAACTGCACTCAACAGAGTGGAAGAGACTTTTGAAGTTGAGGAACATTGACACCATTTGCATGATTCGCTAACCACCTATTCTATTTTACTAATTGTCAATTCCAATATTATACAACGTCACTGGAGACCAACTACTGCTGGTCACTGATTAAAATAAAATAACTTATTATATTGAGGCACTGTGGAGCCCGAAATTCTGTGTCAGGACAATCAGAAAGGCACAACATCATATTCACACATGGATTATTGCTAAAGAATTGAAAACTTGAGTAGTAATTTACCCCCACCTGAACTTGGAACTTCATTTACTCCTTCAATAAAACCTAGCGGCGTGAATTCTGCGGAGTGCCAGCTGACATAGATACATACCTTCAATCAATCGCATCCAGTTTAAGATAGCCAATTTACAATGCTTAAATTCCCGAACGCGCCCGTTCAAGTCTGCCTTCTTAGTGACCGCCGTAGACAGGGAAGGTTAACTCACAATCGTTCATTGAGCACATCCACACCCTGTAACCAGCTTCCACGTTAATATGTTATGCGTAAATAAACAGTTAAAGCGGGCATTGTTGTTGCTAATCATTCTTGTTGTTACTGAGTGTGACTGAGTACCTCATTTCTCTGAACGCCAGTGGACCACTTTGTCGCACTCAGTGATAGTGTACTGTGTACCCAGTGGGCCATTTCATTTTTCATTTTTTAGCCTGAACCTAACGTAGACGAGCCGGCGGGAGAAGTGACGGTTGATATTTATTATATTCGACACCTTATGACCTCTGAGACATTAATTACACGGCAGTGGCATGAACACCATCACCGTCGCCGACCACAACTTGCTTCCCGTCCCGCATACGTCCGACAATCATACCCTTTGCCACTGACTTGAGAAGCGCCTTGCGGCTGACTCCCGTAGCATCGATGTACACCAAGCTGACGTTTGTAACTCCGCCTGTAAGCTGGGCAGCAACGGCGCCGGCCTCCGGTCCGTAGCGATGGCCAATCATAGTGCTGGCAGCCGCAGAGCCAGAGCTTAGCACAGTACGCGCGCTCTGCTCAATGCCATCCGCAAGCGTCGAGAAGGCAATTATGGACCGGTTCAAGATGCCAGGCTTATACTCGACTCTTTCTCCAGATCTGTCGTGGCTGCTCAGCTGATCCTGTTCCTTGACTCCGGCCAAAGATGCTCCAAAATTCTGCGCATACTTGCTCACTTGAGCTACAGTCTTGGCGGAGAAATCTGCTGCACCATGTGAAATGGAGCTTATCCTGCGGATATGTGCATGCGTTGCACCTGAAAACGTCATGGGCTTGGGATTCGGCTTTGAATACTTGGTGAAACTATCCGCTCCACTGGTCAAAACATTCGCAAAGTATGACGACCCTGTGACGATCAGACGCGATGCAGTTGCAGACGTCTGGACAATCGTCGACTTCTGATATGCGGGGTGTTGGGCCATCCGGAGATATTCGTCAGAAACGTTGCTGACACTGATCTGATTGCCTTCGCCTTCGGCAGGAAGCCGAATCTCAACGGGACCTAGAAACCATCCCAAGTTAAAATGGCATCAATAAACCACACATCAACCAGTCGCTCACACTTTGACCCGGGCTTTACTTCGGGTTTCTCCATGATCTCGTATCCATCCGTCAACTCGCCGACTACGCTCCCATCCTCCTCATCTACAAGCACGATCTTTCCATGTGACTCTCCCGGCCTAGATTCAGCAGATGAGATATCGCCTTCGCCAGAGCCTGCCTGGTTATAGGATTGCTGTCGGTTGGGGGGAGCCGTGCGTTCGAGGAATGCTGTGCATTGCGCGAGAATGGTCTCGAATGTGTCGACATCCTCCTGCGTCACCATTTGCAGCCCGGTGCCAATACTGGGGAACTGAAGGCGCAGAAAGGCTCCAGAATTCGGGCCTAGATCCCAGCGCGGGATGAGATAGCTATTGGGGGGTTGGTGGTAGATCTGGGTCTTAGCAGGGAGGGGCATATCCAATTCCGGTGGAAGGTGCAGATGGAGATAGAAATCTTCGTCTGACATCTCAGGGTAGCCTTCTATATTAGGACCTCCAGAACCAGGGGAGGAGGTGGAGACCATCAGGAGAGAGAGGGTCTGAGGGCCTGATGGGGTGAGCTCATACTCCTCGCCATTCTGCAGATGGTAGGCACGGATGTTGTTGATACTGTAGAGTAGTCTGGGGTCATGCATGCTGGAGGACATGATTCCGATGTTGCAACCACGGACACCGCAAAGTTGTGGAATTGTTGATAGCTTGCTTTGGGACAGTCGAGGCAACGATCCGCGGGTATCGAAGGCGAGGGCGTATTGCAGAGGCAGTCAAGACAGCAGAGCCGACAACGGAACACACAAGGCTCCGCAACAACTAACGGGCTTAAAATAAATTATAACGAATCCTGAATGGTAAACGAGTAAGACGACGAGTCGGAGCGCAGGAGGGGAGATTCCGCCACCGAGACTGTTGACAGACCCACCGCGCGGCGCTCAGGGGGAGGATCTACATAGTCAGGTCCCTAACCCACATACTGACGTAAGTTGTGGCGATGCAGAGTCGATACCCGCAAAGACTGGTTGGTGTCAATCATTTCTGAACGTCATTTGTCTATATCCGTGGTTTGATTTAACTGTTCGAAAGGACTGATTTTTATCTGGATAAGTACCCCGTTGCCGTGGCTGTATCATGGTCACATCGCACGAAATCCGGGCAAAATCATTACTAGAATACTTGAGGTTTGGGTGATGAATGACCCGGATCATGAATCTGGGCCAACGTTTACCCGGCCTCTTTGCGGCTCATTACTATGGAATCCAGGCACACAATTTTAACTATGGGGTTCCTTGCACCTGGAATGTTACCAAACCTGCCCCTGCTTGACCTGTCAACACGTAACTGTGCCGCCTGCGACGATCCTTCGGAAGATATACATTGCGATATATTCGTAATTTGAATTAGGGCTGTAGACGGATGGCGGAATATGGCGGATTGTATCCGCAAAATATCCGTCTCGAATAAAAATCCGCCAGTACCTGACTGCGTATATGATAATCGAATAAGTACCTGATGATGAAAGCAAGAGGTGGAAGAAGGGAGAGAAGGGGGTGGGGTAGAATTCGTAATACACAGTAGTACAATACAGCTGACTATGATGCCTTGGACCCAAACAAAGGGCCCCCCTGAGCACTATACTATTCTTCTTATAAGGCTTACACTCTGCAACAGTGCATGTAGTACTGCATTTTTCGAACTTCATAAGATTAGAACGAAAGGGCTTACCCGAAACCCTGACACATTCTCGGACGATAACCGCCAAGCCAGGATCTAGACCTTCTGATTATTCTGTATTACCAATACTGACGAAGCATGGAGCAACCAGGAACGAGATATGACTTTAATGCTGAGCAAGCACGCATCCATATAAAACAAATCAGGCAAAGTAGCAAGCAAGGGAATCGCCAAGAAGCTTGAGAATATGTACTCAGTATGTAGAACGCATGCGGCTCGGTCAGAGTCAAGAGGCACAGCTAGCAATTGCCACGACCAGCCCGACTATGCTTCAGGGACAAGGATTATCAATGTTTTGCCTAGAAGGGTGAATCTTGACAGGAGCTGCATCCAATTAATATATTTCTTAAAAGTATCTCCAGAACATCTTCTGGAAAATTTCCTCCTAAACTCATTCGACAATAAAATAATCAAGGAGATACAGTTTATGGCAAATGAGGTTTTAGACAATTGGGCCAGGTAGTAGTAAACTCGGGTCCTTGGTATGGCTTCGATAGACTGGAAATAGTCTCCCCACTGAGGACCAGCCGCCCAGTACGACCAGCCAATCCAAACACCATTTTCGTTGAGATAATCCAAAACATTGTCGACACAATCAAAGCATACATCATTTGACCCTGCTCCAAATTCAGACAAGAATGCTTTAAAATTGTTCTGCTGCAGCCAAGTCGTAGCATCCGCAGGTCTCTCCGTACCACGACCGTACAAGTGAAGAACGGGATGATTCTTCGTGGAAGACGTCGAAGCTATTCTTTTTGTCTATAATTGCTAATAGAATTGAAGTGGTGGGTTTGGTACTAAGTGTAGCGTGAGGTTTGTGGGTACCAGGCGTCTACTTGACGCTAGACCCAAAGAGCAATGGTTTGTTAACTCTCCATGAATCTCCGCATTGTCGAATCAACAGTTGAGCGACAGTTGAGGTTTTTGTATCTATCATGTTGTGTGTGCGTTTTCCTACGCACGACTCCGTTAACCGCACTCTATAAGACTTCCAGTCATACACTAGATCTCCCATACTATTTGAGCAATATTTAGTAGTTATATGTATACCGTGTTATATGCGTCGAATTGTTTTCCACCGACTTGTGTTATAATGTTTGCTCAATTTTGTGCTTACGGCGGAGTCGGCATGGCGCTAGTATGATCTTGGAACGGCTTGAATGCCCTCCGTGCCTAAACAGGAAACCAGCGATGTTCCAAGGCTCCGTGCAACTGTTATCAATCTACATTTTAATTCCCTATACAGTAAGTGATTTACATTTGAGAGGTTCCGGACTCACGGCCCCTCGGCGTCACTCCGTTGTCCTATAAAAAGAGGCTGCCCCTCGTCCAACGCTTTGAAATTATCGTAAAAGCAAAAGTTAATTGACCAGCCATATCATCGCCTACTGTTTTCAGACATATCATATGGATCGAGAAGGCGATTTATCACCAGTAGATGGTCTTACACTCCCGTTCACATTTGTGAATCTCGTTGAAGGCTGGTCGTTCAAGCAAGTTGACGATAAAGCGTTGGAAACCGGCTGGTTGCCAGTAAAGAGTGTGCCATCTATCGTACACCAAGATCTTATCCACAATCAGAAGTATGCTAGTACTCTATGTCACGTAACAATAGGCTAATTTATGCATACAGGCTCTGCGATCCTTTCATCGGCTTTAACGAGATCAAGCAAGAGTGGATAGCCTCAAAGTCATGGATATATCGTCTAGATTTTTCTGTGCCCGCTGTAGGACGACACCCCAACTCTAGGATCATTCTTGCTTTTGACGGTTTGGATACGTTAGCCCAAGTGCGTCTCGATGGCAAGACGGTTCTCAATAGCGAGAACATGTTTCTCTCGTACCGTGTAGACGTGACGGATACCGTCAAGAAGAATGAGCATGAAATGTTTCGTCTGGAAGTTGAGCTAGAGAGTGCACTTTTGAGAGCGAGAGAAATTCAACTAGAGCATCCAGAACACAAATGGATCACATTTAACGGTGAACCTGCAAGGATGGCTGTTCGAAAAGCCCAGTATCACTGGGGATGGGACTGGGGTCCTCGATTGATGACGGTCGGTATCTGGAAGCCGGTACGCCTGGAGATCTATTCTGCTAGGATAGCGGATGTCAGAGTGGATGTAGACATCTCTCCTGATTATGAAAGTGCTTCTGTGCGTGCTAGCGTGCAGATCGAATCCAAAACGAGCGATTTGGTGGTAGAGTTCTTCGTTCGTCGGAATGGCAAAACGCTTGCATCCTCCGTTGACAACGTTAAAGATGGTACTTCTGCCGCAACCTTACACATAGTCGAGCCTGCACTGTGGATGCCTGCAGGATATGGATCGCAGAATCTATACGAAATTTCTATCGTTCTCAGTTATAAAGGCCAGGAGCTATGTACTGACACAAAGACACTTGGCATACGCAAGGTAGAGCTGGTTCAAGAGCCAGATGCGATTGGAAAATCTTTTTACTTCAGAGTTAACGGAGTCGATGTCTTCTGTGGAGGGTCGTGTTGGATTCCCGCTGACAGTATCTTAACCAATATCTCTCCAGAAAGATATCAGGCGTGGATAGAACTTTTGGTTATGGGTAACCAAAAGATGATCAGGTAGGACTACTTTTCATTGATCAACAACCGTTTTGTTACCAACTACATGCTAACAGGCACTCAAGAGTCTGGGGAGGTGGTGTCTATGAGCACGATGCGTTCTATGATGCATGTGATGAACTTGGTGTTCTTGTCTGGCAAGATTTCATGTTCGCTTGTGGCAATTATCCCTGTTACCCAGAAATGCTCGATACAGTCGCGGCCGAAGCTGTCTGTAACGTGCGCCGACTTCGCCATCATCCATCTATCGTGATATTCGCTGGGAATAACGAGGACTATCAGGTCCAAGAGTCAAATGGTCTAACTTATGATTTCGCTGATAAAAACGAGAAGAATTGGCTAAAGACCGACTTCCCGGCGCGTTATATTTATGAGAAAGTGCTGCCCGAGGTTATTGCTAGGGAGGCACCGTCTATCCCCTACCACCCTGGCTCACCTTGGGGTGACGGTAAAGTCAGTTCCGATCCAACAGTTGGTGACATGCATCAGTGGAATGTCTGGCATGGCACTCAAGAAAAATATCAGATTTTTGACACGTTGGGTGGCCGTTTCAATTCGGAATTTGGAATGGAGGCTTTTCCCCACCTTGCAACTATCAAGGCGTTCATCACAGACCATAAAGATCTGTACCCTCAAAGTCACGTTTTGGATTTTCATAATAAGGCTGATGGTCATGAGCGTCGTATTGCTACTTACCTAATCGAAAATGTGCGACCAGTACTGGATCTTCCCGGTTATATCCATCTTACTCAATTGATCCAAGCTGAGGCGCTAACATTTGGATACCGTGGGTGGCGTAAGCAATGGGGAGAAAGTCGACGTTGTGGTGGTGCGTTGGTCTGGCAGTTTAATGACTGCTGGCCAACAATAAGCTGGTCCATTTGCGACTACTATCTTCGCCGTAAGCCGAGTTACTATGCACTTGCTCGGGTGCTGGCGCCTATTGCTGTCGGCGTGAAGCGTGAGCATCATGACTGGAGCGTTAGCCATGCCCGAGAGCCCGCAATTTCGAAGTGGGAACTTTGGCTTGTGAGTTCTAAAATGGAAGATTCGACCGTTGATATTGAGTTGCGGTTTATCTCTGTCGAGACAGGAAAGGAGATCAAATCTAAGATCGTCAAGAAGGGTGTTATTGTCAAGGCTAATGGTACCACCAATGTGCTTGCCGGCAGCGTCGACAATGTCAACGAGGATAGACATGTGCTTGCTGCACGAGTGTTTGTGAACAATGAGATCATTGCGCGTGATATGGACTGGCCCCAGCCTTTGAAGTATCTTCAGTTCCCTAAGCGGAATGTCAAGGTCAAAATTCTGGGTGATCAAATGTATGTCATTGTTGATCGACCAGTGAAGTCTTTAGTCTTTGAGGAGCGAGAAGGTTGTCACCTAAGTGACAGTGCCATAGATTTAGCACCAGGGGATGAACAGATCATCACGGTTCGTGGGCTCAAGGGCGATGCAGAGCCTTTATCCTGGACGTATCTGGGAGCTGAAGAGCAATAGATTCTACGGCGTTGCTGTTTATGGAACTGACATCAGACATTTGTTCGCGAGAATGGTCTGCGGACGTCGTGGAAGTGGCCTAATAGTAGATTCTGTCACATGTATGCTGCTTATTGATGTAACCAGAAATTGCCATAAGAGGTAAGAGCTTTGTAAAAAGATTCATGGAGAGTAAACCAACCATTCCTCTTTGGGCCCTTTAGTATCCACAATCCTCCACGCATACACGTACTACCATACCCACCACTTCAATTCAATTATCTACTGAGTATACAGGGAAAGGGGAGAAGGGGGGGGGATATGATCAGGGCATGATGGGTGAGCCGACAAGATCACTACGGCATGCTTACAAAAGCGATCATACTTAACTAGTTGAAGTGAATAGCTTCGACGTCTTCCACGAAGAATCATCCCGTTGTTCATCATTGGACGTAAAAGATGCTTCCAACCAGGCCATGTCTGCATCGGATGCTTTGGTCATGATTCCAATGAATTGTAGCCGCTGCAGATCTTTCTACTTTCAAATCCGGTTTTAATGCGGCCAGACGCGAGCAAACTGTGACTGCTCGCGAGGTTTTAACACAACGGGTGACGACGTGTCAATGGCCCTTAATATATTCTTAGTCTATTCCCGAGGAGCCTTCACAGGTGGCATTCTTTACCGCGAGCTCAGTCAGTGACGTCAGATTGCGTGTGAGCTTCAACGTGCCTCACCTCGAGCGGCTCAGTACTCACACATCAGGCCCGGTTAGTGTTTCGTCTGGTAATCTCAGCTCATCCCATTTCAGCCGAAGTTATCCAGGAAAAGACTAGTTTTTATTGCTTCTGTCTGATTACCACAGTCGCGGTCGCCATGTACAGTTCCGTTCGGAATACGAGGCCTTGTGCGATGTGTGTGTGTCACAAATTAAGCAACGCAGCGATTGGTCATCAGGTTAGGGTGCCTTCCATGATCTCAGTAACGTGTTGGGTTTCATGCTTTGAGAGGATATCAAGCAATAATTCGAGCAGCTAGTAATACACTACCTAGAAAGTGACATGTGGGCGCGAAATCTATTAAATCGCAGCAAAGGGGACGGCGGAGAGAGTCCTGGTTCGAATCAATATCACAACAAAACAAAGACCTCGACTGGTTCCTTACCGTTTTCTGCAAGCTACCCACTCGACTGCACTTCTACTTGTCTCGCCCTTCAACCTCACACAGAGCTGCATAACTTATTACATCATGAGTCTCATTGACGGTGAACCCGATCGACGATCTTACGCCAGCGTTCGCGAAGCCGCGTGGCAGGCGATGGCGATCTCGACACGCGAGGGCGTAACAGCGACACCAGACAACGAAGTGGTATAAAGTCCACTAGAATTTCCACCACAGTCACGGCCAAGAAGGACACTGTCCAAAACGTCACAGCCAAGGTAGTCACTGTCGAAGAAGTCTCAGCCGAGGAAGACCCAATGGAGAGTGAGATATCCGAAGTACTCAAAATCCTCCGTGGCCCGCGACCAAGTGACTCTGTGCTCGAGTTCATAGTCTCTGAGGACGGTTACAAAAAAATCATTGAGGAGCGAGAAAAGTCCAGCCGAAAGTGAGATCCAATTTATTCTGTTTCATGACTCTGGACACTAACGTCAGAAATAACATCAGGTATAGGGTATCGTACGATGGAAAATCACGTACAGCAATCATTTGCTTTCCCACACTTCTCCATGAAGAGGCGGGCGGGGTGGTTATCGACAGTATGGTGAACGAAGTCGTAAGAATGCTGCAGAACGCTGGAGTAGGCGATGACGTTACGTCGAGAATAAGAAGGATTGGACATCCAACGGTCACAGATTCCTCTAGCAAAAGATCTTACAAGGAGCCTGATGGATTGATTATATTTGACGACGGCGAATCCGATAATGCCTTTAGAATTGTTTTAGAAGTCGGATTCTCGCAAACATATGCCAGTCTCAAGCGAGCGTGCCTGTGGTGGATAGAGCAAGGGGAAGCTCCGGTAGTAGTGTCGCTGTGTCTGAAAGAGAACCACAAGAGTTCTGGAGCCGCGACTCAAGTATTTCGGACGGCCGAGGAGCGGGATGCGCAGAAACAGAGGTATATTGATGCCTTCAACACACAACGGAGACAGGAGCATCGTCCCTTGGGGCCGCTCGTGTATAGTGGGTATACATGGTTTGGTACTCTCCGTGATGCGTTCTTCGAGACGTATCGCGAAACTGACTCTGGCGTGGTGAAGAGCGAGCCAGTGGTAAGTTCCTAAAGACAACCGTAACGTGCAATCAACTTCTCTAACGTATGAAAACAGTACTTAATCAAGGATGGAGTAGATGTCAGTGATGAGATATCGCGCGATTTGAGTGCCATAAAAGTGTGTGACTTTGTCCCACACAATTGGCTGAGCGACAATGATTTCCTGAGGCATTCTGCTGTCAACTTTCTGAGGCCGCAGACCTTCATGCAAATGATGTCCAACGCTATATTTAGGACTGCGCTCAACAGAGTTAAGAACACGTTTGCGCTTGAGGAATAATTGGAGCGGAAATCTTCCTTGTTGTATTACTATGTCCCGGAGTCGATTAAGCAATCGTGACTATTCGTGTAATCTGCGAAACCTTGTCCTTTGGGGTTAGGGATATTCGGCAATCGATTTTTGTATAATCCATATTTTCCGCCGAAAAATGATATGCGTGCACGTTTCAGAAACCTGAGGATTAATTGAAAGTTTCAAAGTATCTTTGCCTGCGTTCCTGTAGCGCGACAGTTACCGAACGACAAACCCGAATTCACAGAACCAAATCTGGTAGAATTGCCCTCACCCCGCAGTATCTTGGAACACCACCACGAGACTCCTAGATATATGAACACACGAGATAAGTTGTATTCAGTCCAGTTGGCCGCCAAAGTGGGAGCTACTTCAAGCGGCTCACTTGTTTAGGGTTCAAATTGTGCGTGTGGGCGGTCGGCCTCACATCGAGCGGCTTGTCAGTATCGGCGATGTCGTCGTCGAATCTCTCAGATCATAGCTTTGTATCAGAGTAATCCAGGAAAGGCAGAAGAGTTTTTTGTTCTGTCTGATTATGGCACAGCGCTCACAGTTCTGTACGGGCCTTCACGATGCACGTCGCGCCACTATACTAATCAGCAAGGTAGGTCATCAGGTTAGCATGCTCGCTATGTTAATTGTTGGGTTAATGCCTTGAGAGGATATCATGCAATAATTCTATCAGCTAGTGATAGACTGCATAGTATGCGGCGTGTAGGCTCGATATCTTTTAGGTCGCAGGAAAGTGGACGGCAGAGGGAGTCCTGGTTCAAATCAAAATCACAACAAACACAAACACAGACCTCGACTGGCTCCGAATTCCTCTAAACTTCTACGCGTGTCGCCCTTAACGCAATGAGACCCATTGACGGTAAACTCGATCTACGATCTTACGCCTGCGCTCGCGAAGCCGCGTGGCCGGTGATGGCGATCACGACACGGGAGGGCGCAGACCAGACAGCGAGGTGGTATAAAGTCTACAAGAATTTCCATGAGATTCATGGCCCAGAAGGACACTGTCCAAAAAGTCACAGCCAAGATAGACACTGTCCAAGAAGCCAACTGCCAACGCATATCCAATGGAGAGTGAGATATCCGAAGTACTCGAAATTCTCAGTGGTCCGCTACCTTGGTGACTCGGTGCTAGAGTTCATAGTCTCCGAGGACGGTTACAAGAAAATCATTGAGGAGAGAAAAGTCCAACCGAAGGTGAGGTCCAATTGATTCTATTTCATGACTCTGGATGCTGACGTGAACAACAACTATCAGGTATAGGGTATGGTACGATGGCGAGTCTCAGCAAGTCCTAATCAATTGCTGTCCAAGCTATCTCCACGAACGCACGAGACTGATGGTAATTGACAGTATGGTGGACGAAACCGTAAGGGTGACGCCATTTAGATGCAGGGCGACAGTCAGAAAGCTTACTTTGCGGCTCGCACTAAGCAGTGACTTCCTTCTCATTTCCTGCAAATTCGTGACGTACCCGATAAAGTCTAGAGATTGATGATTGAACGAAGCTGCGAGCTGGAACAAGTGCACACTCGTCGCAGGGGTCATAAGAACACCAAGGCTGTTTTCTATAACATCAGAAGAAGACGCCCCGGATTCGAGAAGGAAATCAGTAGATGCAACAAGATGGTAGAGGCCTTACCTATCGCACATGAGTTGAAAACGGATAAAATCAGTTATGAGCTTCTAGCAGAGGGAGGTGACCGGGTCTCTTCTGCCACATTTCTTCAGACTCGACAATTTCGGCATCACTTCAAGCGATGTACCGTGCGGGGTGAACAATCTTGGCGTGCATAGAGCCATTGAACTGTACTTACCTGTTCAGGCACTCGAAGAAGAGCTAGCAATCTTGCGGGCGGAATAGTGAGAGTGATCAGGTGGGCCGTGCAAATCTTAAAGCCCTTGTTGCCTATGCCAATAGTCCACTCGCCTTTGTGAAATGCTTCTGGTGGACAAGATGTGGACCGGAATAAAGGTCGCTCAAAGTTTCGTAGACAGTTTGGATTCGATCTGTATTATTCTCTGTTAGGAGTCAAGCATAACTACCATACTAACACCGTAATAGACCGAGCGGATTTCTCCATGACGATGCTAAGGACTCATCTCTCTACTATATTGCCGGGGAGTACGTTGACATTTGTTTGCGCGGCAAAACGATATGGCGCCGTCCCGAGGGTAACTTAGCCAGGTTAGCCCCCGGAGCTTATAGATATCGATATCATAGAGTGCAGCGTCGAGAACCGCAATACGGCTTGGATTTGGGGTTAGGGTTGGAATAGGGGCAGGATCGTTGGTGCGAAGACTGTGACGTCAACGCTCTTTCATTCTAACCATCTCATCAAAAGATCCTTTATTTCATTCTTGGGTTCTATCCGCTGAGATGCAATACGATGTCGCAACCGACTGAACTCGTCAGAGACATAGCAGAAAAAGAAGAGGGAGAGTACAAAATCACCTGGAAGGAGTTCCTACAGGTTGAAGAGCTTCTTGAGAATAGGAGAGCCAAGTAAGCGTATGTGCCGTCTACTTCAAGTTACTGCGCCTAACAATACGCATGGCAGGTATTCTTACAACAGTTTTAATGGCATACTCCGTTTTGTGATGCCTACTTTATCCATGCCAGTTGTAATAGATGGATAACTGAATGGGTTCAAGAGATGGTGGCTTCAGATGACATTGAGCCAGCAGGAGTCAAAGTCTTCATCGATGCAACCCTAAAAAATTTCAAGGAGGATTATAACAGAAGGCGAGTAAATTACTATGGTGATTCATTTGGAATCATTTCTGATTCAAAGAATTAGTGCGAAGGATCCCTATGCAGGTATTTACCCTCGTGGAAGGAAGTGGCCAACTATGGCTTTAGAGGCAGGGTACTCAGAAAGGTATGACGCGCTCGTTGGTGATACCGATCTGTTACTTCAAGGGACTCAAGGAAGAATCGGCCTGGTTATAGTGGTCAAGATTGAGCCCTTGGCACCCGGCGAGACGGAGATACAGAATGGCTTTGTACAGGTCTATGAGTATGACCAAAAGCTCAATAGAAGCGTCAGATCTGGTAGAAGAAAGGTGAGATGACCTACTATAATTACTTTCCCTTAGCGACTAAGTCATTATTAGCGATTGTACCCACCTCCTTCAAGTCGCTTACAACCGTGCCTGAAATTCACATGGAACCAAGTTCTCCGCAATAAAATCGGCGAGCATATATCAGATTCCGAGCAAACTCCACCACTCTACCTTGAAAATTTACGTTCGATCTTAGACGAGAACGTTACGAGGCATCTAGCGTTTAAATCTCGCGGAGATGATGATTCAGAAATAGAGTAGGAAAGGTTGATGTTCAGTACCTCACTGCTGTCCTCTGGTAGTATCAAATCTGCGGCGAATAGTTGGATTGTGAATACATAAATTATTCGCTAAAAGCTTGCGAATATTCGCAATATTTGCAGTTCGCAAGTTATTTTGTAGATAATGCTATACATTATCAGGAACCAAGGCCCTGAAGGCATGCGACTCGACCAGGATTCCTCGCAAAGATGATATTGCGCCGCAGCCCAGGACTAGGGTTTCCCGCAAAGTTGATATGGTGCGGGACAGCAAGAACCTTTCACTCTTTTCACTCCACTTCCAGGACCATCACAACACAACATCCCATCGGGATTCTCTTAAAAAATAAATCAATCGATATATTTACGATTAAAAATATACTTTTACTATTTTTTTGTAAATGAAAATGAAAAACTGCTGGGATTTACTAGATTTTGTGATGGCGCTTTTACTATGAGAGTGATGAGACCCTGAAAAAATTGATTCTTGACTATTTGTCCCCAAATGCCCCGACTTTTTTCCTAACCCTTGAGGTTAATTTGTGTGCGGTAGGTACTTCGAGAACGTAGACGGCGACAGAAAATGAACTCTGCTGGTGGACTATTCCTTTTAGACTCTAGCGTTAACCTTAATTAGACGGGTTTAGCCCTTGCCCCTTGTTTGTTTATTTTGCCTAGAAAGCTGTAGCCATTGTGCTAATTTATGTTCTCTACGTCTGCCAGTTTTTAAGTTTGCACACTCTCTCCACTATATTCAGTAACAGCCGTCTCCTCCTTCAATTTCGCCCTTCTAATTTAATAGCCTTTATCCGTTCGTTTGCATTATGGACCAGGTTCTTTAAGGACACTCAATAGTGCCGAAAATGCCTGTCCTGTCGTCGCCAGATTGGTTGCGATACTCTTCAGGAGCTAGCAAAGATGTTTGCGGGCACATCAAGCTTTTCGGAGCTGCCACAAGTGCCGTATCAAGGTAAGTTTGCTCATGAATTTAAGACTCCATGAAGTGAACATGTTCATTAATCATCATCGCAGCGGCGGGCTGGGAAAAATCAGACTGACGTGTCGCAGCGTGCAGGATTTGATGTTGACGCGTGCTACGATACTCACGATGAATTTGTCGAAGCAGTCTCTGCATTTTTGAAGCAACATGATGACCACAAATTTGATCTTATAGCACCGCCTCTGTAAATTAAGGCTACTCTTTCCTCGAAATTTTGTATAGACAAGGATGTCTCGATTGGTGCCTGTGCTTTAACTACAGATGGCGATTTGCAGAGAAGAGTTGCAATGCTGCTGCGGAGCGACATTTTTGATTGTTCAGGATATTACTTCCATTTGCAACATGCACATGCAAGAGGTGACGGAGCGAAGGACAGCTTCAGTTGTCCTGCTTCCGTCGAAGATAGGCCCGCGGAGCCCGACCCCTCGACCATAAGCGGTACACAGGTACGCAGTCTTAATTATCTGCCCAACCTGCAATAGATATCTAATGTGTTTTAGTTCAAAAGGAATGCTTCGACTGCCACGGCAAGTTTCATATAAGCTTTTCAAAGGCCAACGCGTCCGCAACAGTAATCTACCAGCACATTGGTCATACTGAATCAAGGAAGTTTCACATGACAGATGAGGTCCGAAATTACATTACGTCACATAAGTACCTTTCGCCACGCCAAATTTATCGACACCTGATCCAAATGACCAATGTGTCGGATTTCGAGAAGCCTGAAGCACACGTAATCACGAGAAAACAAGTCTACAACTTCTGGATTTTACTGACACAAAGGCGAATGGCATAGGGACGTTGATGATTTTAAATCCGCTCAACTCTTAGTGGCCGAGCAAGATGGCTATGAACTACTTCAAGGTCTTCGAGAGCCTGGGATTTCATTGGCTTTTGTTACACGTTGTTTCACCGATAGTCAGTAGTTCGACCACGCCAAGATGACTGAGGTTTTTATTGACGCCACGTTCGGCTGTAACGTGCAAGTAGTAATATACTCTTGCACTAAGAATGTTCACAGAAGGGATCACAGTAGTAAATATATATTAAAGCAGCAGTCCAGAGTAGACAAAGTCAGTCGAAGGATATTCATCCAACTGAAGCCTGCCTCCTCCAATCTCCGTCTCAAAGCCCTTCTTTTATAGACAGCCATTCCCTATTTTCCGGGATACTCAGCTTTCAGATCTAAGTGACAGTACCCTTGCACAGCCCCCAACGGGTTGCAGCCTTCCATTCACAGACATGGCTGTAATCATCCTAGCACAGACCCCTATGGGTTGCAGTTTTTTCCTTCACAGCCCTTCTGGGGTTGCATCTTCTGTTGATCATTTGCAGTCGTAGCAGCTATCATGTTTCTTGTACAGCCCTTCTCGGGTTGTATCTTCTGATGATCTGTTCGGATGTGGCTGTACTGTTACAGCGACGTCAATCTCACACGACTCTGGTGTTGTTAAAAATACCCGATCTGTCACAATGTCGATCCCACACCAGTACGGGGTTGTTACACGACAGGAATATGGGTGGTGAGAATGAATAAACGTTCAGCTGAGTCAATTCCAAATTAGGAATTTAAGTAATGCCTCGGATGTGAGAAAAGCGGAGTATAACCCGAGAAGAACCCGACATAACGTGGATATGCAACAAACCAAAAGTGTATCGTAGGCTTGGTTATGAGGAAAGTAGGACCTGGAGAGAACCCGAAGGAGTGTCGATGTGCAGCGAAATGAAAAGTCTAGGCTCGGATGCAGGAAACGGCCAGGTCAGACGTGGAGGGTACGTGGATGTGGAATAAAACAAAATTTCTATAAGTCAATATGACACTAACTTCCACATCCTACCCCACTCCAAACGCTCACTCTTCCAACCCGGCCACCGTCGGGTCCCAAGCACAAGGCTCATACGCATTAATATCCAGCGTCTGCATATCATCCGCATCCAGCTCAAAATCATACACATCCGCATTCTCCACGATTCGTGAAGGCGTAACACTCTTGGGCAAAGGCACAAAGCCCTTCTGCAAACTCCAGCGAATCAGAACCTGCGCCCCAGTCTTCCCATGCTTCTTCACTAGCGGTTGCAAAACCGGATCATCCATCCTCCTCCCCCTTACAATCGGACAGTAAGCTTGCACCACCACCCCTCTCTTCTCACACCATTCCACTATATCCCGCCTAGGCAACCATGGATGAATCTCCCACTGCCCGACATCAATCTTCCCTCCCTTACCCTCACCGCCTCGTTCCATCTCAAGTTCCTTGATATAGACCTCCATTTCGTTTAAATGCTGAACGCCGTAGTTGGAAACACCAATACTGCGGACCTTGCCCGCTTCCTGAGCCTCGACAAGCGCTTTCCACGCACCCTTTCGGGCCTCTCTTCCACCATAGGGAGCATGGAGGAGCATTAGGTCGATGTATTCGAGGCCAGTGAGCTTTAGGGATGTGTCAATTTGGGCGGCGGCGCTGGCGTAGGACAAACCGCGGGGAGGAACTTTGGAGGTGAAGAAGATTTGGGAGCGGGGGATGGAGCTTCTCTTGATTGCTACTGCTGAGGGCTCTTCGTTGCGGTAGACGGCGGCTGAGTCGACCTGGGATTGTTAGTGACAGCACGTAGCGGTTAAGGTTGCGAGACTTGCATGTCTGTAGCCAGCCTCAAAAGCTTTCGTCACAACATACTCGCAGATGTTGGCAGGACTACAATTCAATCAGTCACGATCGGAGATCCGGAAACGAGCCTCCCATACGTTTGGTAGACCTGGCACTTGCGTTAGAGATTGCTGTCAATGATCCATGGGGAAAACATACGCCATAACCTAGCATCGGAATCGCATATCCCGAGTTCATACGCAAAGTGGAGTTGATAGTAAGCTTCGACATTGTTCTACGAAAACGATCAGGGGTAACAGCTAGGCCGAAATTGCGAAAAATGTCAATGGCGACAAGAGCTTTATATAGACATTTCGGTCGAGATCAGCACGGAGATAAGGAAGGCCTTTAACTCCGATCGACGCTGTACATATAACAGGTGCTGCAGCTGGTATATGGTAGGTGGTGGCCCATAGTTAAGCGCCGCTTTACCCTGTCTTACCCGGACATTTGCTGTAGACGAGTAGGTGGATGTAGGAAAATTTGGGCAGGTTGACCAAGGCTCCAGCTGCCGGTATTGTGGGTGCTTCAGTACAGATTTTGAGTAGAATCAGAAAAATCGGGCGAGTCGGATGATACAAATTATTATCGCATATTAATGCTTTGGTACATACATAAATGGGCGGCTAACAAGTTTGGCGGACAAGACATTACCCTTGGCATTCTCAGGGGTCGAATACCAGATACGGAAATAAAGTGGTCAAACACTCAACTGGGACTTTTAACCAGAGCCGGTCTGAAGCCGCCCGCACAGAGCCAAAGGTACGCTCAGCAACCATGCCCCGGCAGTCATCATGCGAACATCGGGACGCCAGCTGCTCAATCTCAAGAACTTTGGGAAAAATATTTATTGCAAAGTCAAGCCGCCATAAAGCACTAAAAATTATTACTGCATTTTATCCTTATTCAGGCTGAAACTCAGGAAAATTGTAATCGGGTTCCCTCGGAAAGTCAAGTCGCCATCAAGCAGGTAAGTATTAATCAGAATCAATGGCTAATTGATGGCAATGTTTCTGTTGGATGTCTGATTAAGAATCATATCAACAGGATATTGCGAAAAACGATTGTCGATCATTGGTTGAGCGAGGCTAGAAGAGTGTGAAACTTGAGCAACGGTGGTGCCCTGTCGTGGTTATTTTCTCAGTTGGGAGGAAACGGTTCGACAGTGAACGACAACAAACTGGGAAAACTAAGGGTCGTTTGCTCCACCGTTGCTGTCCTTTCCTTATCTCTTGCCTGAAACCAAGTTAGCTACGTCGCTTGTGGACAAGTCTTTGATAAGAAGACCGCACTGCAAAAGCATAGAGAAAATATACACCCCAAGGGTACAACACTGAATGTTGGGGATAAAGAATATGATTTGATTCAGGGCGACCGGGAGGGCAAGTTCATGTGTCCTATCTGCAGCTGCTCGCTAGTCGGAAGAAATAGCCTTCGCCGTCATGTGGCAAAATGCAGCGAAAGATATGCTGTTGATTCGGACGTTAACAGTTCGTTGGATATGCCAGATGATGGGGGTGCAGATCAGGAGATGTCGACCACCAATGGTGAGCAACCTCCGACGAAGCTAAATGGACTTCTTCATAGCTAATTCGTTTTCTAATTTGTTTAGAAAACATGACTTTCGACGAGCTTGGACTCCAGGTGGACGAGCAGTGGAGATTCGCACTTGCAACTACTGCCGCTATATCGTCGATCCTCCCAAGATCATTCCGCACCTTACAAATGTCCACAAGCTGTATATCCAGAACATTAGCCAGGTAGTAACGCAGCTAATTTGCGACCGCATCTTATCGTTCATCGAAGTGATCGTGATAATGATTATCGCGTGTGAGTGACGGCGACCGCACGAGGAGATGCTTCCGAATTCGAATCACTACAGTTCCGCTTCCTTTTGAAGAATAGAGATAGAACGTGTTTCTGAGACCGTACACGCTTTGAGGTGCCTCAACATCGGTGAGATGACGAATCGCTGTGGAGGGGGAGGTAATTCGAACTCCACCAGAGAAGAGCAGCCAGAGACGTTCTGCATGGCAATGTGGATACCATAATAGGTGGTGTAAAATGGTGGCTTAGACCTTAAAGAATCAGAACTGCTGGTCTAACAAACTGTAGTCAAAATGGATGAAAATGAAGTCAGCCGAAAACAATCTGATCACAGATCAGCAAACCCCTACCCTACTAAATCTAATCGGCCTGGGTTACGAGTTCCCTCGACCGGCAAGTTGACGAACTGTTACCCTAACCCTTACAAGTGTCAGTTACCCTAACCCTTACAAGTGTCATGACAACGCCGTTGTAAAAAGACCTAACCCCAAAGACGCGTACTGTTTACCTCCATAATAATCTGTCCCCAATCTGGTAATTAGTCAATTCTTGGAGCATCATGCGCAGCAATTTCAACACCGACTCCAGAAGGGGATCGAAGGTCTCCGGGTATATTCGGAGAGACTTTCGAAAAGATCAGGGCGATTAGTCTTATACGTACTCCGTCAAAATGACGACTAGGTTATCTATCGATTTCATAATCTTCGTTTTCCGCGTCAATAGCGGCTGTTAGTTGCTTGAATTTGTCATTTCTAGAATTGAGTTGATGCTATGATGTCCATATCCAAACGATTGTTTGAATCAAAGCTGCTACCTGAATAACTAGAGCGATCGCTCAGCATCGCTACACAAGTTGGATACTTTATGATGGATAATGCAAGCAACAATGATACAATGATACAAGCTCTTTCACAATGTTCGTATAACTTATAAATATTTAATATATCTTATAACTAACTGATTTAATGTACTGCTTTTTGATCAATATGAAATCACATACAAGCCTGAACATTACAGACTTCGTTGTAATGGCCGTATTATCAACCTAGCAGCGCAATCCTTCTTGTTTCACACCGACACTGAAGTTCTTGCTATAGAGAACAGTAGTACCAGTTTATTAACAACACCTACTGAACTCGAAATGCCAAAATGGCGAGAAAAGGGACTCTAGGCAAGCTACATAATACTGTAGTGGATATTCAAGGAGTACACAACGATTAGCAGATTTCAGAGAGGTTAGTGGTGGCCGCAACCTTGTGCGAGATAATTCTACTCGCTGGAACTCTTGGTACATAATGATTAGTACTGCAACAAAGCTTAGGACAGCTATCAACCTCTTTTGTCATCAATAATTCAATATCGAGAGAATAACGACGACTATCGGAAAAAGACTGGCAAGATTTACAAAAGCTTCAAGACTTTTGTTATTCTTTTATGATGCTACACTAGTTACAGAAGGTTGGCAAGCAACCTGCCGGAAGCAAATGCTTGATTTCTGGATTACAGAATATAAGTCTACTGCAGTCACAGTTCCTACTCAGGTGACAGAATCAGTGAACCAGGCTAAAAACTCCTTTCAGAAGTGGGCACAGAAGAAAGGGTCTAGGCTTGATCAGGACGATATACGAAGTATCTGCTTGCTCCAGTGTTGTCAAGGTTACAGATCCACGATCCTGGTGATTAGAACCTACCCAGAGGAAGTCTTACCCAGCTCTCTCTATTATGGCTTTAGATATTTTGTCAATTCCTGCAATGTAAGCAGACCAGAACGCTTATTTTCAGGTGCAAAAATTACTATTACAGACCTTAGGAACCGCCTTAGAGGTTACAGGGGTGTTGGAGTGTATGATCACTCTCCACTTCCTTGGTAGAGTAGATGATCAGCCTCCACTCCCACATGGGTGTTGGAGAGTGTGATCATCCTCTGTTTCCTTGTTGGAGTAGATGATCAACGTCCTATCACCTACGTCATTACCTTGTTGCTTTTTGTGCTTGCATGTATATTGAGAGCTGGAATGTCCTCGAGACTGTCATTGTGCATGACCAGACTCTCAGTCCTCATTCTCGTCCATCCCTCATACCCGTTTCTCATGCAGGGGATCGTCTATGGATCGCGGGACAGCTGAAAAAGTATGGGTATCATTCTCGCACGCCGTTGGTGCATTTGACTGGGTTACATTGGTAATTTGAATGACAGAATGGAAAGCTGATGAGGGTATCCCACCTGCCACTCCAGCGGAAGTTGAACAGAATGAAGCAATGCGAATGGCGTTGTTGTGTTTTCTTATGGAGGCTCTGCAATGGAGATATCAAGGTCTGTCGAGTTAGGGTAATTTCAAAAAATTTGGTACAATAAAATCTGCGGAAAGAAGAAAGGATTCTTCGTGATAGTAGTCGCCTCGTCCTTTTTTTGAGAAACTTCGTAACTTCGTAAAGTAAGCTCCATAGTCCTTAGCCTTATCCCTGGTTCTTATATGACTAGAAAAATAAAATGAGCTTAAGTGTACTTGTCAACGTAAAATGAGTAATAAAGCCTCATATCTTTAGGAAATGTATGCCGACAAAGATTGCCATGACAAGATAATGGGCGGGACATGGCGTACAAGATTGTGCAAATGTGTATATAATTTGTTTGCAATGATGTTTTATTCTTTCTCTGAATCGCATTGTGCTACGACTCCTCTTGTATTGTCTATTTGACTTTCTCAATCTCCATATATGCGTATATATAAGCTAGTGGTAACACCATAAGCTAGTGGTAACACCATACTCCTACCTTTACCGCGCCAATTTGGTGAAAATCTAGTGAAATTTGGCGTCCCGCTGCGTGTTCATCATGTCAGGAGATTAGACGGGAAGTTTTCATCGTTGGCGTTACCTTACATAAGATATGACATGCATGATTGGGCATTTGGTCCAGGTCATATAAACACGAGAGCAGAAGGATAGGGGCATTCAACGTAACGGTTCACTGAATCTCGTCTCGGTACAGGATTTCTAACCTATGTTAAGTTGAATGGTCAACCCTGCGAGAACACCTAGAATCTCTGCGATCTTTGTTTGCCTGTCAGTCAATTTCTCACTGCATGCAAATCCATATAACAACCCAGTATAAGAGGTAATAATGGCAAAAACTCAATGCAAGGTCCCCCATAACGCCAATCCAATGCCCAGATTCTACTTTTTGTCTTGTCTATTCGTGTCATTCTCCTTCCGCATATTGGCTCTCTCAAATACCCAGATACAGAATGGCAAGAAAGTCACATTGACCGCGATCCAAACCAGCAACACGCCCACGTTCAACCCCATCCGGTTCTTGGTGTTGAATAGAATGGTCTTGAACGCCTCTGCGACGTTGGGAATTGGAAAGGCATAGCCATACTTAAACAAAGCGGGCTCGAGCTCAATTGCATAGAATGCAGGCGAGACATTTGAGATAACCATAAAAATGAGCCAAAAGCCGACAAGCGGCGGGTAAGTTGCCACGCAAATGAGGGCAATGTTCTCTGACGCGCCACCGACTGCTGCCATTCCTAGGAACGTAATCATCCAATACACAACAAACCCACCGGGTCCAAACGAACGGGTGAAGTCTACTTGAAAGGCAAGTGAGAGAATAGAGAAGAAGAGTGCAAGGAATAAATATGCGGTGAATGTGAGCACGATTCTGTACACGAAGAAATCGCGACACTTGAGATACGGTGCGAAGGACTTGTGAACTGGCTGAAAGAATTCGAATTGGAAGAAAGACACGATGATCATATGGACAAGACCTAGTTGCATGATTGCTGCCGTTACGGGGTTGTCCATTGGTCGAATGTTAATCAGCGTCACGGTGGCTGGTGTGGAGAGAAGGTGGGGCTCTTGGTTGATGATATCCGCGACCGAGTAGTCCGAGTTGTTCAGGACCGACCGAAGGAGCTCATCGGACAACTGGGATGTGAAAGACGTAGACAACTGAGAGACCCATGGCAACAAAGAGTCGTATACCGAGGGCTCCCTTGCCTGCGGATACACAAACTCAACTAAGTCCGAATCATTCCAGGAAGCACCACTGGGCTCAACCAACGCCGCAATCAACTTCGCAGTCGCATTTGGCAAAATCACAAACGCGCCCCAATTCTTTTCGTCCACGACATCATCGTAAACCCCATCAATATCGCCGCTTGTGTAGGTGCTCGTCTCATCTTGCACATATGTCGAACCAGCATCAATTGCATACTTTGATGCACTAGAAAGGAACGTCGAGCCGACGATTGAGTCCGCGCCGTTGTCAAAGTTCACGATGGACAGGTTGACACGATTGAGATACTTCTCGCGGTGAAACAGCGAACCCCAGAAGATCGAATGGATACCCTGCCCAATCTGGTTAGTTAAATATCCGGCTCGTCCCCAGCGAACACACTCACGATCAGTAATGTTCCCATAACCAAGATCGAAATAATAAAGGACTTCAGCGCGTTCCATCTCGCCGCTGCGAGAGATGTACTGCAAAATCCATGCGTTTTAGTAGATTGTAGCTTCTCAACGTCATATTCTTTTTCAGTCTCGTCTGATTCTCCACTCGATCCACGTGCGGGTACGTCAGCGAGGCATTGCTGAAATTGTCTGGTGAACCGCTGACTGTCGTGTTCAGATACTAAGGAAACTGCGTTGGTCGCGCCAGATATTATCCGAGCCATTGTGATGAACTATGATAGTAAAGGTCGACAAGACCCCATCGTCTCCAATTCATTGTCCTCATATATACGGCTGGCCGCCTAATCGTATGCACTGGTCCTTATTCGTCCCGGAGACAAACAGGACTAATACTGCCACGAATACTGGCCGAGTACCCGCTCGCCGAACGCCCGGTCGCCCGCAGTACCGAAAGCTTATTCGGGGACGTAGGACACGATCAATCGAGGGTTAGGGCAACTAAGCCGGTACAGTGGGGAAGTAAACAGGTTAGGCTACTTAGTATCATACCAACAGGAGAACCAAGGCAGAAGATTTGTTTGCTCACAGTTGGCTATTGGCTGGATCGCCTGGTTTCACCTAAACGTTGCTTATGGATTCCAATTCTGATTTGCAAAATACTCAAGGGCGCCGTTCTAGAACGAAGCGTCCTGATTATTATGCCATGAATTTGGATACTGATAGTGAAGGTACTCTGACGAAAGTACCATAGTAACCATACGCGAGCCCGTGCTCAGCATCAATAATTGAGTCCCGTCCCTTAAAGAGTGCACAGCTTGCAAAGCACAAATGAATATGTACCTCGTCTCCAAACGGGGCTAATCCAAGTTCGCGCCTACTTTGTCCGTCAACGGTTGGTAGCGGAGTCAAGGGAACTGGCACATCATTTACGTCAATTCAACATGACGGCGCACTATTTTGCATTGTCTGAATCATTCCCGAAGCCCAACGACGAGGAATCATGGGCTCAGGTGCGGGTGTGTTTACCTCGCGCCGACGGTCGCACCAGACACGCAGGCGCGTGTAACAAACACGAAGCAGATTGTGACCGCAGACTGCCTTTATGTACAGCCACAGCCGCTGGTTCTTGCGACGCGAACCTGAATACGACCTGAATACGCATTCTTTACCGTCTATGGCATCATGACTTCGTTCGATCAAGAACCTCTCATAAACCCCAACCGATTGCTACAGGATTACTATGCTAGTCTCGAATCTAGAATAGGCTACCGGCTTGTGTTAGGAGGCACACGGCACTTTGGCTATTACGACGCGGATACTTATTGGCCGTTCCCTATCAAGGGAGCGCTAAGAGCGATGGAAGAGCGCCTCTTCGACTCGCTCGGATTAGAAAGCGGCGCTAAAGTGCTTGACGCTGGATGTGGAGTCGCTCATGTTGCTATTTATATGGCGCGTAAAGGTCTCCACGTTCAAGCCATTGATGTTGTCAACCGCCACATTCACAAGGCACAACGCAATATCAAGGCGCAGGGTCTGGAGGACAGGGTCACAGTCCGCAAAATGGATTACCACCACCTGGATGGCTTCGCCGATGAATCTTTCGACGGCGTATACACAATGGAAACTTTCGTCCATGCCACGGATCCTGAAGCAGCAGCAAGAGAATTCTTTCGTGTCCTAAAGCCGGGTGGGTCGCTTGCTCTGTACGAGTATGACCATGCGGACCTCACTGCCACACCGAACGTCAAAGTCTCTTTGGAGCAAATCAACAAATATGCAGCTATGCCAGCGCTCAATCGGTTTGGCCCAGGGATTTTACAGCGCATAATAGAGGAGGCTGGGTTTGAAGAAGTCGTGGTGAAAGATCTGTCGATCAATGTCACACCTATGTTGCGGCTCTTTTTTGTTATGGCGTATATTCCTTATTTATTTATAAGGCTTTTCAGACTTGAAGCTTGGTTTGTGAACACTGTGGCTGGAGTCGAGGGTTATCGAGGAAGACATCTCGGCAGATATGTCGCGGTCTCAGGACGAAAGCCATCAAGTCTCGTGAAGTGAATAACATTCAGTAAGCTAGTGTGGCACTTCTACATATCGCGTGGTGTGGGAAGACATCAAAAGGAGTTTCTGAAACTCATTATTTCTGCTAAACTGTCTTGCTTTGTCGCTGGTTTGTGTTCGTTTATTTTCTCTCTTTACGTGTTATACATGGTGCAATGGACAGCGTGGCCATCACGCAAGGCAACATCAAATTGTCAGCACTCTTCCACCGGCAGTGAAAATTTAATGTAAAGATTCTAGAATATTCTTCAATAAGACGACGAGGACAATCCCCTCGTTTCATGACCAATAATATCATTCACGATTGCAAAATAGTTAAACCACGAATAACTACTCTTGGATTGAAGTAAGCTGCTGGACTCACCATTCACAAGTAATGGGGTAAATTCCATCGTCCCGCCGTAAATGAGACTATTCTCGTCCGTCCAACTCGCATCGTCAACTCAATGTTTCGTTAGCTGAGTAAGCCATTGCCAGTTCGGTTAATTTACTCTCCCATTTCCGTCGGCCATTGATAGCGTCGTGGTCCTGGACATAATTTCGCTGCTTATTAGATTCGATTCTAGGTGCTTTCGAGTGGGGCAGCCAAATATCGAAGCGCACGTGCCGAGCTTGGCCAGCCAGCATAAGTCCTAACCCTGAGTTTCGGAAAATGGAGGTTCAAGACCAGAACCCACAAGGGGGCAAACCCATCCCACCACCGTAATTACTGTGCGGCGGCGCAGCCGTTCCCACTGACAATTTCTGATTTTCAGGGTAAGGGCTGGCAGGCAAGATTCGGACCGCCTAATTACTTGAAGTGATCCCCTTGTTGCCAGGAACAGCTGAAAACTCCATATTAAACGTCGCAAGACGTAATCTGCTTCTTATACATGGTCCCTACTATTTTATAAGGCGTGTGTGTCAACTGGCAACTGCGGCCAATCCAAGCCAGTGACTTGCCTTCTGTCACGGGCCCGTACCGCGCTCTCGCAAGTGGCCTTTGTCATCCAGGCAGCAACAAGCCTTGGTCTCTGCTGCTGTGCGACACATCTGGATATGTTTTCTGTGCCGGGAACAAATCAATAAGACTCGGGAGGGCGGCAAGAATGATCATTGGCCCCACCTGAGGGCGATTGATACCATATATATAATAAGCAATATTCAGTGCAGCCCAATTGGCGACACACACATTGCGATGCACTGTCTTAATAGTGAAGGATGCCCATGATGGACTCTGCTAGACAACGGCGAGCCGACACAAAGAAAACAAACACAGCACCTTACCAGCGAGCTATTCCCAACTTGGACTAGCGCGATGGATGTTGCATCGCTCACTTGATCGTGCGGCGTCGTGCAACATCTTGGCGGCCACAATTGACAACCAAACCGAAGACCTCGTCCTTTCGAATGCACCGATTGAGAGGCCAAAAACAAAAATTGCAATGGGTGGCATTTTCGTTTCGTCGGCGAGGACGCTTCTCCTGCTTGCGTTCGCCAGCACGTCCGTGGTCGTGGTAACTGTCGGGTCGTCGCTGTTTGTGAATTATCCCGTCTCCGATTGCGTGCCGTTCAGTTCATTGTTCAATAAGCCGCCGACACTGCGGGATGAAACGTGTGTGGATCCGTACAAGCTGCCGGGGTACTTGTATACGCCGCCGGATAACGACAATTACCAGCTCACGAGTTACATTCCATTCTACGATTCGCTTTACGATGCCAGCGATCCCAGCTTCACGACCTACCCGTGGCCGGGCAAGAGTTCACCGGACCTATCCGACCCTCACGTGGAGCCGGAATTCCTGAAAATGGCACCGCACTCGTGGATGACTGATCTTGCCGAGCACGCCAAACTCGTCGACGCGGCCGCCAACGGCCAAGACCATGACGCACCACGACTCCAGCACCTGGACAAGTACCTAGCCTGGATGCGCAACAAACGGGTATTGATGATCGCGGACTCGGTCGACCGGTACATGATGGTGTATTTTTGCCAGGAGTTGAGCCTCACAGCGACGGTTAAGGCGCGGCACACCACGGCGTGGTGTACGATCCCGCATCTCAATTTCACGATTTACCATTGGCATTTGGCCGGCTATTACAATTACCGACCGAATTGGTGGTGGCAGGCTACCATGGAACAGGTCACGTTCGAGGACCGCTACGAGAAGATGTTTAAGCGTACGTTAGGCGACGTCGTTGGTGAGAATGGACGGGCCCCAGATTTGGTCTTGTATCAGAGCGGATTGTGGGATCAAGTTACGTTCGCACAGAAGTATGCACACGAGCCGGACGGGGAGTTTAGTTCTCTGAATGAGCAGAACAAACTCATGGATCGGCAACTTACCTGGGCGGAGCTGCGGTTTTATATGACTCGACAGAAGCAGTTTATTCGGCACGTGAAGGGTGTGTTTGGCAATGACACGAGGATAGTATATCGGTCTTTGATTCCGCACCAGCAGTTAGACGAGCGGGATCTTATGATTATGAACATGGATCGCGCATCCAGGATTGTCGCGCATAAGGAGGGAGCGGAGGTCATGGACTGGGCAAGACTGGTCGCTGGGTTTTCGAGCCAGTACAAGGACCATGTCCATGTCGACAAGGGCCCAATGTCGTGGCTGTATCAGAATATGCTCATGAGTTATGTGTTCAGGCTGGCAGGCGGAGTAGAGCACCTAGGAGTCATCGAGCATCATCCGATGTCTTATCAGTCCGACCTGGATCCGTGGTTAGAGTGTCACGATGTCTATGTTGCGAAAGCGGTTGAGAATCGGTGACACCGTGTACGACAGGTCTCATAATGTGAAACTGAAATTTCTAAATTACTAATTCTCATGCCTTGCCAGTGGCACCCATGACATCCATCTGATACTCGACACATTCCTGAATCAGCTTGGTGCCCTCCTCCATCAAAGATGTTAGTGAGACCTTCCCAGCATTCTCAGCGATATACTTGTTGTACTTGTAAACAATGAGGTCATTCACATTGCATCGCGTCATGCCGTGCTTGACGCAGTCACTCATGATATATCCCGGGAAGTCATTGGTTCCATGCAAAACTAACTGGACCCGTCCCTTGGTCGCCTCTCTGATCCCATCTAGTCTGTCCAAATCGAGCTTAATATTCTCCACCGCACCGTAGAATCCATGCAAATTACCAAACGCGGGCGCAAGGAAGTCGATTCCGGTGGCAACAAACTTCAACGCCTCCTCAGGCGTCGTCAACATGCCCTCCAAATTGCCGGTGTCCTGGACCCCGTCCTCGCCGCCTTCCATTCGACCCGGCTCGGCCTCCGTAGCAATCCCGCGGGCGTGGCAGTACTGTACCCACTTTGCCGTCCTTGCCAGATTCTCATCCTTGTCAAAATGCGACATGTCGATCATGATCGAATCGAATCCGTCGGGTATATTGGCGGCCTTCTTGATGATGTCTTCGTCTTGCGCGTGGTCAAGGTGAACCGCGATCGGGACTGATGCCGAACGGGCAGCCGCGGCGGCGGCTTTGACGAGCAGGCCGTCCGAGTACGTGATGGCCCATGGAAACAGCAGGATCTGGACGGGTGCGCGCTTTGCTTCGGCGGCACGGACAGTCGCGATAAGAGTCTCGATATTGTACTGCTTTGTATTAGCCCGACTGGCAAACTGTTAATCGCAAATACACCTACAGTGACGACACCGGGGAACCCGTATCCACCTTTCTCGGCCGCCTTGATCATCTGTACCGCCTTATTATTCTCGAGCGTCCGCGTCATTTTGTCGTTGCTGATGTTGGCCCACAAGTCAACTGCTCTTGCGATCACGGAGCTCACAGCAGCCATATAAATCATCACTATCGTACTGTCCATCTTGGTCGATGGCACTGGCTCGGACGTGGGCCGAGTCGGGGGCCGAGTCGGGGGTTCGACCGGGAGCCCGAATGACGTCGTCGGCATTAAATCCGACGTGGGGGACAACAACCGACCGCCGCACACCACAATAAAGTCCGGAATTGCCTGATTCGCACCAGTCTGCAATGCACTCCACATTCATGCAAATGCACTCCGCATTCAATTTTATTTCTTTTTTTTAAATCCATCTCCGGTGATGATGGCGGTGGCAAAGTGTTAAGTGCGGGGAACCATCGGCGGCCAACGCTCCGACTGGCGGTGTGCAGGCGATAATACTGACCACCACTGATCGTGTTCGCCATGGTTGAACGGCCGACTCACCACAGCATTACGATTCTAGCGTCCAAAATCTTATTATATTTACTATGCTGTATAGACAGTAGTAACAAATCTATCACGTCTTACGGACATCTAATTTAGTCGGTCGGCCAATGCCCCGGCTGCAGAAAATCAAACATATCCATCAGATTGGCGAAATCATTCCAGCTCTCATCAAAAAACCCAAACCCAAGACTGGACGTATCCTCGTCGTCGGCGACAACGACCTTCTCTTCCTCTCCGGCTACCTGCGTCTCAATTCGTTTTCCTTCACGTAGTCGCAGGTGTGTCAGGATCCGCCGGAGCCCGTTGGCAATGTGGAACGTGATGTGCTTGTCGCTTGCCCGGACGCTGGACATGAGCGTGATGATTCTCTCGACGAGATCGTACACTTGGGCCTGGTCCACATTGAGCGACGTCGCCTTCCAGTTCCACGCGATCTTGAGCAAGAACACGGTCGAGAACGCGACCATGGCGTGCGTGTAGAGGTTCACGCCGACGATCGAATTGCGAATGTCGGGTTCCTCGAGGACCATGTGGAGCGTCGCGATGGCGGACGAGATGGCCATGTCTGCTGCCTCCTTGCGGTCGGTCGACAGCCGCGCGCTAGGGGTGATGGACCGGAGCGAGAGAGAGTTGATTTGGAATTTTGCGAAGTGATAATGCAGCGAGACACCTTTGGACGGATATGTGCCAACATACGGACTGACCACTGCTTGAGAGTTAGCTGGCGGGCAAATATCTCCAAATGTAGTAAACGTACAGTGCTGTGGCTGCCAGTGCAGCCGCCACTGATCAACCTGGACATTAAACTCGCGCAGCTGGGCAAACGAGTCCTCCGAAATCTCCTGATCAGTGTCCGACCCAAACAAATCATACGCCTTTGACAGGATCGCAAACAGCGTGACCTGGGCAATAAGCCGAATATCGCGTTGGCTGCTCTCCGGGCACTCAAGAAATGTCTTGAAGTTCCTAATCGCCAGGTCCTCTCGGACAATCGGCGGGCGACCGTACGCGGTGCTGAACTGGTGGTCGACCAAGTAGAGAAGGTACCATACTTCTGCGCCTTCGAATTGCGTTCGGTCCCCTTTGAGCATCTTGCGCACGCACTGGTGCAAACCCATTTCAGTTGCTATGCTGACTGCCTGGCCAGAGAGTTTCCAACTCAGGTCCGACAGCCAGAACGCGCCGATCGTGAGAGCCCGGATATCGTCGAGCGTGTGGTACCGGTTCAAGGTCGACTGCGATACCAAATTCGCAAATTCCTTGTAGCAGGTATTCAGCAAATCCGAGCTATTCGGAATATGCAAAGCAGCAACCGCCAAAATCGCGGCGGTGAGCAGCGACGACGCTCGCCGCACCGAATCGAGATCAGGATGCGGCATGGCAATCCCGCCCCACAAAAATTGATTCATTGTCGAGTTGTAAACCGCAAACAGGCTTTCCGCTTCCTCAATGCTAATGCATCCTCGCGAAATAAAGTCCTGCGCGAGAGCAGACGGCGGACTGGCGCCATTGCCGACGCTACTGTTGAGGTTGCTCCGCAGGTTGCGCAGCTTGGTGACTTCGTACAGACTCCGCATCGGTGCGGCCACGAGCTCGGATTCTTCGAGCGTCGGTTCTTGCGAGTTCTCCCGCGTCATGGCCATGGCTGACGATGCATTCGCGTGCTCCGCGTGCTCAATCGTAACCGGTGCTGCTGCAGGCGTGGCAGGCTCCATTATCAGCGGTGGTATTCTACTATAGCTTGAAGGATAGGTGGGCAGCTCAGGCATCTCATTCCGCCGAAGAAGATCACACACTGCGTTCTGTACTTGTTCCAGCTGCGAGACGTAGTGCGATTTCCATCTAAAGAACAATATATCAGAATCGTCGTCTCGACTTAGGTGGTAGGACATACTCATTGTCATTTTCGATCAGTCGATGCAGCTCGCTATTGACAACACATTTCAGCCCCTTCCTGGCACACCGCGTGCAGCTTGCTTCGCCAGCCTTGGTCTCGCACTTGAGCTTGTGTCGCTTGCATTCAGAGCCTGGATATTAATATTCCTTTAACCGTCGGTCCCGTAATCAAGAGGAGATGAATCTCTCTACTTACACGCGCGAACTTTGGACACCTTGAGCAGCGAATCGAAGCGAGACCGCGCAGGCGTCCCGCAATCTGTCAGCTCTGGTCCAGGATGTCCAGGATATGGTCGTTTGATAGCCGGCATTTGTCCCGAAGAGTCCAGTTCGAAGGAATTTCGGCCGAACTAATAGGACAAACTGCTTGATGGCTCGAACTGTTGCCTGCCCACTCGTGGGTTTGGGTCTACGGGGCCGATGTGGGAACTGCGGGGAAGTGGCGATCGTGGAGTGGGGGGGAGGCCCCCAAAAAGTCAAAAACCAGCCACGCCGAGTCTTAAACGAACCAATGTGAACTAAGCAACTTCATTCTTGAAACAATTGATTTTTTGGGAGCTACTTTACAAAATCGTTACTTCACAAAAACGATACTTCGACTACAATGCATATCTGAAGCCACGGGCACGTGCGTCGACGTCGTTGCTCTCCTCAATATTCTCCTGCTCGGCCTTCTCGAGCTTTTTGTTTTGCCGGTGAAGCAAAAAGCGGATCCCAATCGCCATCACCACCACAGCTAGACAGATCCCAGCGTTGGCGCTGCCGCCAACCAGGTACCGTGGACTACCGGACTTGGGATACATGTAAGATCCGTAGATAGACGCCGTGTTGCCAAACATATTGCAGATTGCAATCACGGCCGAGCGCTTAACCATCGGGCGGGGAAACGTGCTTGCGATCCAGGCCAGGATGAGTTGGTAGGCGGAAACCGCGCCCATCGGCATCAGGAACATGGCGAAGAAACGCACGCCAGTGTTTAGTGTTGCCGTTGCGAGGACGTTGCCAACAAAGGAGACGAGCATCAGGCCGACAATGTGCTTCGAACGGTCGCCGGTCCGGCCGGACGAGTAAGTGACGAACAGCGAGACTATGAAAGTGCAGAACCATACGGGCGCGGTAAGCAGCAGCGTCTCGATCTTGCCGAAGCCAAGCGTGCCGACAATGGATGGGAAAAAGTACTGGAACGTCTGCGACAGCAGCGAGAGATGCTGGAACACCAGGAATATGTAAACTCGATAATCCTTGAGTGCGAACTTGAGACCTTGTCGGAGAGTAACGGCACCTAGATCGTCTGCCTCCTTCGCATCCATGACCAGTCGCCACTGCGCAAACGCCCGTTCTTCGTCGCTTAGCCACTTTGAAGACGCCGGGAAGTTGGGAAGTAGGACCCTATGTCGCAAGTCAGAACAGAATGCGACTGCGTCACACACAAACACATACATCGAAAGCATGGCCATGCCGATTGTGGCGGCTCCCTCAATAATAAACAACCACCGCCAGCCGGCGATGCCGTGAACCCCATTGAGGTTTCCGAGAACGCCGGCACCGATTAAACCACCAAACATGTTTGCCATGGCATTTCCACTGTAGAACCATGCAATGCGATAGGCGAGTTCTCCACGCGTATACCACGAACTCATCATCATGATCGCACCGGGGAAGAACGGCGCCTCGACGATACCAAGCATGAATCGGCACGCGACCAAACCACCAAACGACTTGACCGCAGCCTGGCTGCACGACACGACGCCCCAGATACATGTAGCTGCGCCGAGGTAGATAGATGGGCGCACTCGAGTCAAAAGAAGGTTGGATGGAAGTTGCATGAGCAGATATCCCTGGCCATCAGGTTAGCTTGATCTATTTACCCATGCAGAATATACTCACCACAAAGAGAATACTGGTCGCAAGATTAAAGTCGGTCCCTTTCATGCCGAGATCCTCTTCGAGAGTACCAACACGGGCTTGCGAAAGATTGCTGCGGTCCAAGAAGTTAAGAGTGTACATTACCACGAGCATGGGAAGAAGTCGAAAATCGACCTTCACCAAGAGCTTCTTGGTCATGTAGGCCCTCCATTCTTCGTCCTTGCTCGAGAATAGAGCGTAGTACTCTTTTTGTTCGTCCGTGACGCCTTTCAGGTTAGAAATTTCGCCGGCCGCCTTGAAGTCTTCGACCTCTTCAAATTTCTCCTTAGGGACTTGGCTCATGGAATCCATTCTTTGATTACTGACAACCGAATAATTCAGGGTTCTGGCTTTTTAAGAGAAGATGAGATATGAAAAGAACTAGTTCTTATATCTTTCGAGGCAGACACACGAACTATGCACGGGCGCAGACACAGAGTGTGGGGCCCCAGATTTCGGACACCTTGCGAAGGTTGCCCCGCTGCTTGGTTTCTGACGCCAAGTCATCGAGTGGACAAGTGGTAAAAGTGCGAAGTGCAACGACGACCGCAAAGTCTAAAATATAATTTCTTACATACTTTTACTTGGAATGAAGGATGGCAAAACGAGCCGAGCCCGAGCAAAAAAAACTCGGAGTCGCCCCGATCCCGCCAAGGAGCGCGGGACTAGGGTTGAGCCGCACGCCCCCGCTCGGCGCCAGTCCGGTCCGGCTAAGAGTCGGGTTAGGGCAAAAACCGGGCCAATTCGGCCTCAGATGCGAATGAGTTCGTCGGACTAACTGCCGGAGAAGCAGCCACATACTTGAGTGCCAGAGGAGGAATATTATTTATTATGATCCCACATCCATCAGTCAGTCAGCAGAACCTGTACAAGTCGTCAACACCAAGACCACAACGGGCCAGCCAGAAGACACAAAACCGAAACGAAATGACCGTCGCAACGAATGTCCTTATCACCGGTGCTGCCGGCTTCATCGGCCAGCTCGTTGCCAGAGAGCTGCTCAGCGATCCCAAGTACAAGGTCACGCTGACGGACGTCATCGAGCCTCCAGTTCCAGCTGGCGCATTGTATCCCGAGAACGCGACTGTGATCAAGACCGATCTGCTGAAGGCAGCCAGCACAGTCGTCGACAAGTCGCTGGACGCCGTCTATATTTTCCACGGCATCATGTCTTCTGGGTCAGAGGAAAACTTCGAGCTCGGCATTACGGTTAACGTCGACGCCACGAGAGCGCTGCTCGATGTTGTCAGACAAACTGCCCCAGGCATCCGTGTTGTCTACGCGTCCTCACAGGCAGTGTACGGTCTGCCCGTCCCCGACGTCGTCGACGAGCACGTCGTACCAACTCCACAGTCGTCTTATGGCTTTGAAAAGCTCATCTGCGAGCAGTTGATCAACGACTACACGCGCAGGGGCTTCATCGACGGCTTCTCACTCCGGTTTCCCACTATTTCTGTCCGACCGGGCAAGCCTACCGCCGCGGCTTCGTCGTTTGTGTCCGGCATGATCCGCGAGCCGATGAGCGGCATCGAATGCGTTATTCCCGTGCAAGACCGGTCCTTTGTGTCATGGATCTGTTCGCCCAGGACGCTCGTCGCCAACCTGCTGTACGCGCTCACGATGCCTTCCGACGTCCTGCCAAAGCACATCCGGTTTGCCAATCTGCCGGGTATCGGCGTCAGCGTTCAGGAAATGATGGACGCGCTCGAAAAAGTTGCCGGGTCGGCAACGTTGAAGTTGCTAAAGGAAGAAGACGTTCCCGAAGTCCGCACAATTTTGTACTCCTGGCCGCAGAAGTTTGACAATGCGCGTGCGTACAAGATGGGATTCAAACCAGATCAGCCATTTGAGGAGACGGTCAGGGACTACCAAAAACTGTTGGCGAAGTCCAAGGCCAAGGGAATTAATGGCTACACTGCTTAAATTTATGCATGCATTTGAAAGAGAATATACGATTGAACTGACAGTTAGCTTATTAATATACATGCATTGTAACAAGGAAACATGGTTCCAGACTTAAAGTCATAGGTGTAATTTTTGCTCAGTACCATTGAAATACGAAAAGGTCAATAAATTTGTATTTAAAGAGAGAAACAACACAACAAGTATCAAGACTTCGCTTTGAGAGGACGTCCAAAACAAATTTACTGCAGTTTCAATCATGGCGCACCAATAATATAGAGAAAATCAACAGCGTCAAAGAAAACCTATAATGATATTGCCAGTTCCTTGTGACAGTAGTAAGAAGAGCACGGACTAAAGTACGCTCTAAGCAATAATCTGGATCGCACTCTCGAACCTATCTACAGCGGTATCTATCATTGCACTATGAGCAATTTTAAAATCGTCAGCATCAAAGAAATCGACGAACAGTCTAAGCCGCCTCATCAGTGCCTATTCACTCGCGGGGTATAAATTCTTCCATTCGCATGTCACCAATTGACTGCGGATGAGCCATTTTTGTTCCTGCCATCATCTATAAGAACCTGTGATGTATTCGCATTAGTATTGTAATGTTGCAAATTAGAACAATACAGGCCTTACGTATTTGGTTTTCAACACAGCGTTCGCCTCATCAGACATTGAGTCCCTTCGCACGACTTCAATGAACCCCTCATGCAATCTGTCCATCCAGGTGTGCCCTTGAAACATCAACGGGCCGAACTCAGAATAATCCTGCGACTCACAATACAAGCGCATTTGTTCAACGCGCTCATCCAGCTGGTGCGACGGTAAAAGGATGCTGTGCTGTGGTGCAGAGTAGCGTGACTTCTCATTGAAAGCAAGCAAAAGAACGATATTGCAATTTTTTTCGAAGATCTACTTCCGAGCCTTCTCCATCGTTGGTCTGAGAGACGACCACTTCGACGACGGCTTTGAATCAAGCTATCGTTTTGTACCAAAGAAGATGACTCCATCGGGCTCCAGTGATACCCGGACTGGCTATTGTTTACCAACGTCCGCCAGCTATCTAAAGCCCAGTGTTTGGTCGGGGCCCAAACGGATCCTTTCACGCACCATGAGGGATTGCACGCGGTGGCAAAGTCTGTAGAGAATAGCGTGGGACGTGTATTTATGGAGCGGTGTGGGAACTGTCACGATGGTGATTATCTGGCGCGTCCAATCATAAAATAGTCGAGGATTCCTATACTATACATCAGTGATTCTGGTTACCGTCTCAGATCGCATTGCGTACGAGTCATCCTCATCGCTCTTACCGAACTCCACCTTGAGCTGATCATACGAAGAGGAGCTAATCTCAAATTCGTACTTGTTGTAAGGCTCATTCGCCAAGATAAGCTTGCGTATGTGCTGACGTCGGATCTCTTCTTCACTAGTCATCGGTACCGAAGTGGAACAGGTTCTTCTGCAATGTCCGTCTTCGCGACTGGCGCAGATACAGGCTGTGCAAGCCGTACTCCATGGCTGCGTCTCTGAGACGCTATATTTGAAGGGGCAGCAGATGCGTTGCGACGCTGCATGCGATACGGCCCCGTAAGATCGACGAGTCTCGCCGACGTAGGGCCATTATCGGCGAGGCCACCCAAGCGCTAGCTGTACTTTGATTGTCTGTTGGACTGCCTTCAACATCGGCAAGGTTGAGCCGCTGCTCAGAGATTATGCTGGAAGTAGAGGCTATCATATGCGACGCTGCACGTGATACGCTCCTGTATAAGGTCGACGAGTAGGTGGCCTCAGTGTCCAGTGTTCAGTGTTCAGTGTTCAGTGTTCAGTGTTCAGTGTTCAGTATTCAGATGCTGGCCTTCAGTGCAGATATCTTCGGCTAAGCAGGCAGCGAGCAGGTTCGATGTTGACTGATGTTATCCCTAACGTGATGGGGAGAAGCTAGTGGATCGTCCCAGCGAGCGGATCGGTCGAAATTCTGTACAAAGTAGCGATTTTTATTTTTAAACATCTATATCTAGCAGTTCTTACCTAAAATTTTAAATTTTATAAATAATGGACTATAAATCCTTATCAAGCCTCTTTTTTAGAGATAATCTTATTAATTACCCAGGTATCTTAAATTATGGCTAAAGGGTTTCAGGGGTTTACAGGATTTCAGTAAATATGATCATCAATATAAACATCAATCGCTTTTCAAAGCGGTGATGTAAGTCGTCGATATCTAGCTACTCTATTCTCTAGATTGAGCGTAATTAAGAAAGATTTCGTCGAGTTTTAGAGGTTTAAAAATCGCTACTTTGTATGGAATTTCGACCGATCCGCTCGCTGGGACTATCCACTAGCTTGCCGATCACGTTAGAGTTGCATTATTTCGGCCTCAGCAATTGTCAACAACCACACCAGAGTACACACTAATGCTACTACCCTGGTTGGGGAAACCCTGCGAATATACGAATATTATTCGCATTCGCATTCGTAGCTGGCATTTTATTCGCTGCGAATAAAAGGTCATGCTGTTCATCCGATATGTCCAATACCACTTACGCAGGTGAACCTCCACAACAAGGAACTGGGACGGTGCATTGCGATATTCCACAGACGAGGGCCACATTTTGATGGTTGCATTTGAAGTTGGGATATCGCAGACATATGAGAGCCTTCGAGCTGCCATCTCATATTCGGTGTGTGCACTGCACTGCCGAGTTGGAATTACAATGTGCATCAATGAAGGGAACCGAGGCACACGAGCGCCGATCCAATACTACTCTACAGCACATGAGAGGGACACTGCCATACAGCAAGCAGAGCGCCAACTCTGGACTGCACTGCGTAATAATCCATACGGGCCTCTGATTGCCAATGGATTCATATGGTATGGACGGATTAACAGAGTTGTTGTCGAGGCCTTCCGTCAGGAGGACGACACGTGTCCTCCGGATACTCTTCTTGAACCGAGGCAGTCTTTCGCAATTGTGGAAGCTGGGCAATTTGTTGGCGGGGATGTCCCATCAAACTTGGAAGAGCTCAGGCTTGGTGACTGCATCCCAACCCATATTCTAAGTGGGAACACGATCGCAGCCACCCCTATAAATTTCGTCGGTCGGGAATGGTTTGAAAGGGAAATTGGCCATTCGATGTTGGAGACCGCGCTTCAGCGGATCAAGGACAAGAGCCAAGTTCGTGCAGGCTAATTTTCGGTTATGGTCGTTTGTGCTATTTGGGATATTGTATAATTTGGGATTGCATGACAGGTGCAAACGGTCCTGTTATTGTTGGGTTGTATTGGATTGTAGAAATGTTGCATAATTAGGATTGTAATTTGTCTAATGTTTCTTCCGGCGTCTCGATATGTATAGTTAGGGATGTAATATATTTATATTCTTCAATACGAGTTGTGTGCGTGATGCGGTACCCTGACCCAGCTGCCCGAGATTGGCCTATGGCTTTTGCCAAGAGCAGTCCTGAGGGTGACGGTAGTGATTAACGGAACAAGACTAGCAAGAACTTGATTGGTTACTGTTGTATGATGATGGTAGGGCTGGACGCGATTTAAATTTTCTCAAGTATTCGACGTTTCGAATTCGACGTTCGATTTTTCGAATTGCAAATATGGAGGGGGTTAGCGTAGCCCGTTCCCCCTCAGGTTTGAGGAACTGTTTGGTATACATCATTAGGCTGCTTTATATGTAGTTGATGGGAACATTTAGATGGAATGTATTCTATGTTGTTATGGTCAGCAGTTTGCAATAAGGTGACGGCAGCTATGATGAATTGCTTACGTCACAAGAGTAGACGCTAACGATTGTGGCTTGACGGGCCCGAGCTCACTTGCAATTAAAGTTTGAAGGCTGCCTTTTGCAACTTTGAACCAACATCGCATTGTGTCATATCATAGCACCATCCAAAAAGTGATTTAAAGCTGTCTTGTCTGATCCTAAACTGTGGACCGGTTTCTGAGAGTTCCATCTTAAAGGAAGATAGTCTAGAACATGTCCATACGTACTACGATAGTCATCCGTAGGTGATACACTTGCTTATGGAAAATTAGTAGAAACCTGCGGACCATACAGATAGATTTCTAAGTTCGAAATGGTGGACGTGGCGCAAGGATGCGGTGTCTGTCCTACTTAATTAGGTCTCACGCTCTTAAGAGAGAGCGGTGCATGTCTACACCATATGAATCGCTTTTTGCAGCTATATTGCCAGTCCAAGACAATAATATGGTATGGGACAACCAATTCATAATCGGCGGCTCCAATATTAGAGGTCCGCAAGTTGCTACGAGCGCGATAATGCGTTTTTGCGGGCTTGTTATTTGTCGCGCAGACAAGTAGCCCTACCGGAAGTCCATTTAAAGAAGCAGCATCAGCCTCAGCAGCTAGCCCGCGTGGAGGGCTACAATAAATCTGCTTGCACTCTTTAGGCCGACGTCAGGGTCGAACGTAGTGCAGCTACGAATTTTACAACAATCTATTTCCTCTTTGGTCTAAAAATCTTAATAATTGAAGTTTCATAGTGAATAAGAGCAGAAATGCTTCAACAACAAAACATTACAACGCCAAGAATGCCAATGGAAAAATGCCGCCATCCAAATCTAGTTGGTTATCATTGCTACTATTCACTTCTCCCCCAGCTGCTTCACGATGCCCGAAATAACCTCCTTCACCAGGTCCCAACTCTCTTCAACTTCTGGCCCCTCCGTCTTTGAAGAACCGTTGTCCAAAACGCTCGACGACTTCAAACACGCATATGGCGGACTGACCAGTCTCATTCTCAGACTTCCGCTCAGAACACTAGCTAATGCTACAGCCGCCCTGTCTCCGCCGCGGTTCGAATACGATACAATGCCGGCCGGTTTGTCGTGCCACTCCTTCTTGAGGTAGTCGAGCGCATTCTTGATCGCCGCCGGGAACGACCCGTTGTAGATGGGCGTGACAAATAGGAACGCAGACGCTTGGAGGATCGTAGAGCTCCATTCCAGTGTACCGGGTTGCGTGTATATCCCGGTCATCGGGATATGTGGCTCAAGACTGTGCAGCGGGAGGTCGTAGTTCATTATGTCAATAATTTTGAACTCGAGCGATGGGAACGCTGCCTTCGCGTTAATGTAAATCCACTTGGCGACGGCCGGACCAACGCGGGTTACGCGGGTGCTGCTCACTATGATGTAGACGAGTGGTCGGACAGCCATTTTCGTTATCGGATTAGTTCGACGGGTTAGTTGGAATACTTCAGACTTTTTCTGTCAGTAGTTGCACGAGGCTAGTTGCAGTCGCCGGTAGCTGCTATAGTTATACCAACTGATGATCCGGTTGCTACCATATATATAACTCAACTTACCGAGACTGAGACACGCCGGTTATCAGTGATACCGACTGCTGTCATCCGGACAGCAGACAAAGCATTTGTCATAAGCATTTGTCATCGGATGTTTCCCGATGGTAGGGTAAAATGTTAGCTGGGCACGGTCCATCCAGGGGCTAGTCCCGGCAGTTAGGATAAACCCTAAATGCCTAACACTAGCGCCGGGCGTTGTTAGAGATCAGTAACACCGAAAATGTGGTCACATCTAAACATAGGTTGATACATTTTGAACCTTAAGTAACTCTGCCAAATCATTGATAGCGATTACGGTACCGTCAAAATTTTATATTATTCGTAAAGTTAATCGCAAAACTGAGAACCTAATCGTAAAGTAATTGTATAGTCTACCAAAAAATCGTATAGTAATCGTATAGTATCGTATTCCTATTTAGGTATGGCGTGAAAAATTAGATGGTATCGAAGTGCGCATTCATCAAAATGGTTTCCAACTTTACTCGCAGATCACTACTCAAGAGTTGAATGGTAATATTGTTCTATTTATCTCTCTTTATTTGTTTGTCCTCTACGTGTGCATTTCAGAGCAGATAATGAAAGTCAGGTGCATGACTATACGATTTTTTGCGAGTAACCAACCTCAGCGCTCGTATAGTTAATCGTAAAGTTTTACATGGACTCGTATAGTAATCGTATTGGACTTTACGAATACGAATAACGATTAATCGCAAATCGTATCCACCCCTAATCATTGAGTTCTTCAGTCTAGAACGAACAACAGGCGTAGAAGCAGTACATCCTGTAGACAGCTCCGCTGGATTGGTAGTCCAGTCACTAGGCGTTTTTGGTTGGGAGCAATTCTGCTTCTGTCCCATGTACTTTGCGACAACAAGTTATACCTGCGGCGTGTAAATCTCCACCGGAACCGCGAGTCGTCAGAGGTTTAAGGTACGAGTTAGACTATTAATACGGGTATTGTTTGCCAAAATACATCATACCAAACAATTATGGACCAAAAGGTAACAGGTTCAAATTTTTATTATTATATAATTAGAAATTAAGATGCATCGTTACCTATAAAATATGCCAAATGAACGAAGCTAGTAACGCCAATACCAATGCCAGTGCAATCTATATGCCTCTATAACAAATGCTCCCAGATAAATGCATATTATCGTATCCGCAATCTTCGCCTTGCGATGATGGTAATCAGTTAGCGTACTTTGACCCGGATCTCAATCGATGTCCCAAGATCAACAAGACAACGGGAATCAGCACCATCAACAAGGCAATTCCAGCCAACAAGGTCGAGCCCCAGGCAACCGGGAAACGTTCTCCTCCGAGGTTAACAAACATGGCCTTTGCAAACAACGGGAAGGCAGCGGCAAAGCACGATCGGAATAAATCGTTGCCGGCGAACACGGAGGCCAGGAAGCGCGGGTACGACATGCCAAGGTAGTTGAATACGACTTGGAAAACCGTGTATGACCACCCAAACATCAACAGTGACACTGGAAGAATTGGGACAGCGAAAAGCGCGATTCGGAAGATTGTCTCCGGAGGTGCGCCCCTCTGTAAGCTTGGGGCCAGGTAAAAGTACATGGCAGAGCAGAACGCGATCGCAGCGACCGTGGCACCGATCATGATTCCGACATAAGATAATCCCGTCAGGATGAGGTTGAAGTGATGAATGCCCACGAAGACAAGCGGGAAAGCCTCTAATACATGACTGCATAAATGAGCGCCGTATAGCTGTTGAGAAAGAACACGCCCGGCTCCGTGAACGTGATAACAAACGGACGAACGAAAGACTCGTATGCAACCTCGCGCAATGTAAAGTTGGCGTACCCTTGCTCAGCCTTGGTTAGTAAGAACACCGGGTCAACTTTGTACGACGCCGACTCAGGCCCCCCGTGCGGCGCATATTGCACTTCGCACACCGAGACCAGATGCCCTTCGACTGCAATTCTATTTGTTTCAATATGTAAATATCAGTAATGGAACATGGAGTGCGTTGCAGAAGCTGAAGTTCAAAGAATTGCGGGTTTAAAACTCGTAGCAATTGGGCCGTTTACCATAATCTGACGGCTAAATGACTATGCTGGCCACGATAATATATACGGAACAAATAGTGACAAACGTCACTCTTTGTTAGGTGCAGAAAGAACCTTTAGACACAGTCCGTTGACGTCATTCTGACAAAACCATTAGTGTTTTCGCATAGCATCCCCGAGAGCAATCGCTGTAATGCTATCTCGCCCGTGGCTATGGGTCCATGGCACGCCAAGCCGTGGTTCCTACACTGTTCTGCTGCAATCTGCGGCTCGGAATCTAATCAAGCCGACTCCGCCAACAATAAACTCCAGTCTAATCGTTTGTTCTTCCACGTGTAAACCTTCGTCTTCGAACACAAACATCATAATAACAAATCGCACATTTAGTTGTTATTCTGTTCTCGTAAGTCTGCTTACGGATTCAACTTCAACAGGAGTTGATTTTGAAATCCCAGTTACAGGTGTTAGTACTAATCCCTACACATATCTAAATCTAATCTTAGGATTGCAGGACAAATCGTAACTCAAATTTATATAAAGAAAAAGCACTGTTCATTTGGAAAAATACTCCGCTTACGAAGGGAATGAAATGCCTACATTCAGTAATGACTGGTTACACAATTTTCAGACTAGACGATCTATTAAGGGTCTCACACAATATGGAGAGGATGGAAGTGTAAAGCAACAGAGTGCTGAGCAGATGATTGAAGTTCGACAGGCATTAAGCGCGTATAGCCTTAGGGATCAGTTTAATTGCGACGAGACATCTCGTTATTGGAAGCGAGTGCCTGATAAAAGTCTTTCAACACGAAGCCTTCCTGGAAGAAAAAAGGAGAAAGCAAGAATCACTGCTCATATATGCTGCAATGCAGATGGATCGGAGCTTATGCCAACCTGGTATATTGGAACTGCTGAAACTCCCCGTGCTTTTAAAGCTGCGGGTATCAACATCTATAATTTAAATATGATTTGGCGGCATAATCGCAATGCTTGGATGACAACAGTTGTTATGGAACAATGGCTTCGCCGGTTCGATTCGAAAATGGTTGGTCGAAGAGTAGCGCTTCTCATGGATAATTTCTCAGCTCATGAGGCCGCCGTGCACAACATCAATACGAGTTGCTATCCTTTACGCAATATCTTGATTATCTGGCTTCCGCCAAATGCAACAAGCAGATATCAGCCTTTAATCAAGGGATTATTCGCATATGGAAAGCTTATTGGAAGCGACAATGGATTCACTATACGCTGAGTGAATATGAGGCAGGACCAACAGATCCAGTTAATACCATGAATGTCCTAAAGGCGCTCCGCTGGGGTATTCAAGCTTGGGAAATGGACAGGTCACCGGACACTATTATCCGTTGCTTCCAAAAAGCGTTGTGCAACGTAGGAGAAGTTGCAGATTCTCCGGAGCCGGCTATTACAGATATATCCAACGGTCTGCACAACTTCAGGAATCTAACTATATACGAGATGTGATGGATATTAATAACTTTCTAAATCCTGCCGATGAGACCGTTCTTGATGATCTTGAACACATTGATGAGCAAATTCTTGCTCACTTTGGCCCGAAATTGAGGAGGAATCAGATGAAGTGAGATCCTTCCGAAAATTTCGGTCAGTGAGGCAATCGAGGCGCTATCTAAGCTTCGTCTTCATGAAGAGCAGCAGGATGAAGGAAATCAGGCTTGTTATTAAAGATCTCCTTAAACACGAGTGAGTTCTAAATGCTAGAAAGCTGGGGGGACAGTAGCAGACGGATATTTTTTGTAGTTAAATAGTAGACAGCAGTGTTCCTTGATATAACGAAAACCTCGATATAACGAACTGAAAGTCTTGGCTGAATTAATCGTTATATCGTGGGTTTACTGTAGTTGTTATTTCAACAGACAAGAAAGGTCAGCTCTAGAGTCTTCTGGAGAAGGGCTTCCTGTTGTCTCGCCCCAATCTTCCACGTTCTTTAAGTGCTGCAACCTCGCCGGTTACGCCTAGTCTCACAGCCCATGCACACGCGTGCCGTACGCCTTACGTTGAGTCGCGTCGTCTCTTGATTTTTATCCCAAACACGCATCTTAACACTCGTTCGCCATGACTTAGGACCTCAGCAACATAGAGCACATCTGTACATACCCTTGTGTTGACTGATTGCTTACTAGAAATTTTGCTGTTAAATATATAACCCGTTCCCTTTTTCATTTGCTGAGGATTCAGCATACCAACTGCAAACTGTCTATCTTGTATCGTATGTATTGACCAGCTCGAGTGCACACCAGTGATTACAACTAGAAAGTTCCGTGACTAGAATTGCAGCGACTTTGTCTTGCCTTTGAAAGAGTGCATATGAGACCGAGGAGTCCTGTGTTGTGTTGAGGCTATCACGCAAAATCTAAACCCTTTCCCTAGTATTTACATTTATCACCGACGATCAGTTGTAAACAAGCCCAGTTTCGATCATGTCATCATCCCAAATTTTCTTCACTCAGCTCGTTCCCCCTAAAAGTCAAATATTTCTCTTTCCGGGACTGGAAAGAGACTTTTGCGTCAATTATGCTTGCGCAGGATAATAATGAGTTGCTAATTCCACCAGTTGTGACTATCGCATGGGTAACGCCACCTCCGCCACCGTCGGATCCGCCTACTCAGCAAGACGTGGACAGAGCACTACTGTATAAAAATATGGTAGAATCATCTTTATCTGGTATGCAGCCGTGTGGTGGTTACTAATCATCACATCTAATTCTACTATAGTTGCTCGTTGCCATGCTACAGCAGAGGATGTTGCTAGCTCCGCTACCTATTACGTACGCGTACGTGAACGATATGAGCAGAGTCTCGGTAAATTCAGGCGGTCGATAAGTTATACCTTTCTAACATGTAGTGAGGCCTGGGTGATATCACTTTGGCTGATGTAGTGCGAGAGTTCAGACAAAATTTCCGTGACCTGAATGCTAAAATCGATCGCATGGATCAACGGATTACGACAATGGATCAAAGGATTACCGGTAAGATTGACCGTCTAGAAGAACAGATGATCCGCCAGGTGGAGGCTACAAGCGTACTGGTGCAAAATTCTGTTGCAGGAAAGGATTCAATGGTGCAGATGTCGAGGCAGCAAGCAATCGTATGTATAATGCGCACTTGTATATCTTTCTTGTTGGCGACATGGTACTAATTTTCGCTCAGGAAATTAACCGTGAGCGATCCAGAGACAACCGGCCCGGAACAGAGGTACCATTTCTAGATGGCGTGATACCATCTTCCAGAGTAAGCGATATATTCAAATACATGCTATCGACCTTGTACTTATGGAGTTCAGGGGCATAGGGCCTTGAAATTAGCGGCTGATATTGATGAGCTGACCCCCAGAGAAGCGCGGATATTTGCGACCCCCTGCTGACTCCGCCTAAAGCTGTTACTTGCAACGATTTGAGCTGCAACATAAACGAACTCGGGACAGAATGACATAAAAATTGGCTGGAAAGGCCGCGCACAGTATGTTTGCTAGACTGGCATCGTGGCTAGTAGTATGTTCGATCAAAGTAGTAGCTGATGCAATGGCTGGTATCCATTGTGCCGCAAGCCGTGGGATTATCCATGCAGCAACAAGCGTACCAACAGTTGCAAAGATCCCAAACGGGCCGCGAAGTGGAGAATGCATTTGCCTCGGAGAAGCTGCTGCCAAGCGACCATGTACCAAAGGAAGATGCCATTAGACATAAAGCTTAGGAGAACAACTAAAATCACTATTGCAAATGATGGTGCCGTCCATATTATATCCAGTGGCATAATTGGAGTCCTCGTAAATCTGTGTTCCCAGATTCTGGAGACCGACTCAACGGTTCTGTCGTCCATGCCCGCTGACACATCGTGTACCCCAGCTTAGGAATCGATCAGGGTTAGGGTATGTTCGCTACATTGACATCTTTCTTCTGCTGTAGTGATAATCGACTAAAAAAGTCTTCAGAGGTGGTTAAAAGACTTGGACAAAGCCTAGAGATAAATTCTACTTCGTCTCAAACCGAGATAGATTATCTTGACACCTTCTATTTGTTCGTCTTCTCCGTGTCTCTCATTTCTTCCCTTCCTCTTTGTCGATACTATATCTTTTTACATAGCAATCCTATTCATCTCTGTGATTTTGTGAGTTTGTGAGTTTGGTTGTGTGAATCTGGTAAATCGCGTGCTACGGGAAGGCACCCAATCATTACAAAGATTACCGCGATGCTCCAGCACATCCCCTCTGGGTTCCAGGCTTCCTGATGATTATTCCCAACTATTCAGTGTCTACTTTTCTTCCGTGTACTCCCCAATGACAACTTCTCCATTTCTTTTCTCGGACGACTTCCAGCCTTCGCGATCATCTTTCGGCATCCTCACAAATACTAAGTCTAGAATCAAAGCGGTGGTAGCCAAAGCAACCCCAAACCACAACGCTGCGCGGAAACCTAAAACCTCGCTGGCTCTGTACTTCGCGATTTGCACTTCGATTGTGGCTGCAAAGTCCAGGCCCAAGCTGTTCCCGTAGAGGTGTAGAGTCCCGATGAGGCTCCCGGCTACTCCTTGCTCGCGTTTTCCCACGCTGTTGCTGGCAATGATCTGGGCTGCGACGTAGACAAAGTCTGGACAGAAACTGCCAAGGAAAGTGGAAGGGAATACCTGTGCCCAGTAGAGCTGCTGTTCTGGCATGGCTGCCAACAGGACCGTTGAAACAACTGACGTGAGGCACCCAAGAGCTAGGACATACTGAGCTTCTAACCGGGGGATAAGCCACGCAGCCAAAGTAACGCCCATCGACGCTCCAATGCCGAAAGGGATCCAGCCGATCGCAACCTGTAGCACCGTCCAACCACGAATAAGCTGTTGCCAAGCGACCATGTACCAGAGCAAGATTCCAACCGACATATATATGAAGAGGATAACGAAAATTAGGGCGTTGAAACTAGGAGTGTGGAAGACAGTGAGGGGCATGATCGGCTCGCTTGCATATCTGCATTCCCATATGAAGAAGGAATGAGCAGCACTGACAGCACCAGCATGACAATCACATATGGTGTTCCAAATCCAACGGAGGGCGCCTGGCTGTCATGTATCATTAGTAACCTCGATTCCGCTATTTTCAACAGTGGAATCTACTTCCAGACGATGTTGAAAAGTAAGGGCCCTCCCAAACCTAATCCTACAGTCAGTTTTCCCATTTTTTTCCACGGGCTCTTCATGAGGTAGGACAAAGAAAAGGCCACCGAAGACGAAAGTTCCGAAACATGCTCTAAAAGGAATTAGCATCTGCTAATGATTAAATCGGCCGCTGCGGGAGGCTCACATTAGTATGAAATGCCATTTCCATGCCGTATATTGAAGAAATACTCCCGCCAGTAATGCTCCAATCAAGGCACCGACCGGCGGTGAAGCCGCAAAGGCAGCTAATGTGATATTGCGAGCTTTTGTGGGAGGCACCATGATCGTGAGCGTGGCAACGGCATATGGCATCAAGATACCGCCTCCAACACCAGTAAGAGCACGCACTGCCACGAATGAATCGTAGGTGTTGCAAAAAGCGTTGGCAGTTGAGAAGACGACGATGATCGCGCCTCCCAGCAGAAGCAATTTCTGATGGCCATACACGGCTCCAAGACGGCCGCTAACGAGAACAAAGGCACTCTGCGTGAGCCTAGAGAACACAAATGTCAGCTATCTTGGATGTTATCCCGCAATGATCGAAAACGCACGATAATCTGAACTTGGACGGCACCAAAAAAATCGGACCTGTAGACATTAGTAACATATGTACACACCCGCTTCTATAGCGTGCAAATGATAAGATGCAAGTGCCGATATATAGGCACACCAATCTCACAGCCCTTCTCGATCGGTTCATTTCGTGCTATAACAAACATGAGGCCCTTCCAATTGCACTACATAACCAGCCGTACATTGTTCCACATTGCCTCAAAGATTCCTTCATCATATTCTTCTTCGTTTCGGTTATATACCATCGCTGGAATTTCATTCGTTATCTGCTCCTGCGAATCTTGGCCAGCTATTTCCTGAATTTGACTCCTGGTTCAGTAACTTTGGGCATCTGCGATGGATATGACCAGTTTCGTGGAAGGATCCACATCGCCATACTTTGTCCGTTTGGTCGGCGGCCTTCTAGACTCTCAACTGACGTTGGGAGTCTCCGCGTTACTCTGGGATGTTCCCTTCCTCGGAAGTCGTCAACAAGCTGCGTGAGGATCCACGAGTCGTTTAGCTGCTCCTTAAAGCGGACTCTCCAAGGACCTCACAAAGCATACTTCGTGCTTGCTTAACATGAGTGGGGCCGTTGTTGTCCCCTGCAGTTACTGCTATTGGGAGATTCTAGTATCGAGCGGCTTTCTATTGCATTTGCAGACAAGCAATGGAGTCTGATCTTTGTGTTTGACCACACCGCTCTCAAGTCTCAACCGCGAAATTATGGCGTATAACATACGCGTTGACATAGACTCTTGCTGTAGACTCCGCAAAAATCATCCCTATCTATAGATCATAAGGATCTTCGGGTTCCGCAGCTGACGAGGAATTTGGAATTCAGCGTAGCTTTGATTCATGATAGTCGCGCGGTGGAGGAGAATGATTCAAAATGTTGGATAGACATTAAACTCGACGCGTTCTGAGACGCGATGACATTCGCGATCAGGGTTAAGGTCTACATATTATATCATAGTATCATCTAGCTCAGAAACGATGTGTGGGATGGGATGGATGCTTCCTTCCAAGAGACAGTATCGATAGTCAAAGAAAAACTGGATACGGTTGAGAATGTGGGGGTGTGGATGACGTAAGTAACCCAAAGTTGTGTGATAACCGCACGTGTTTTAGTACCTGACATGTTTTAGATTGCATGCGTATTGGAATTGAATTCAATCGCGTCGGAATCGCCTTTGGTTGCAAAGTATAGAATGCGTCCCTTCAAGCTGATCGCTGATTGTGTTCCAGGAGTAAAAGACGACGGGTTTGACGACATTCAGACTTTGAGTCAGTTGGAAGAAAATGATCTCATATGGTGGCTACCTCCAAAGGAGTTAGCGTATCAATTTTGGAAAGACTATTTTACTTTTTGTGCAGAAGCTGGCATCACATTTGCGAAGGTCGATGACCAGGCATTCTCGTCTTTTTTGGCCGGAGTGGAAGGAGCAGAGGAGGCATTCGCGCTGTGGAATGGCATGAATAAAGCTGCAGATGAGGTATTTGGAGTTGGACGGGTGATTCATTGCATGGCGCATTATGAACGGACGTTTAATGGTGATATTGGTATGGGCTTGGCCACCAATGGCATGAAAGTTGTGTTCAGAAACACCGACGACTTTGGACTTCCACGTCCTGCGGTCCACAGAGATCATATTCGTTACAACTTGATGAATTGCATCATTACCTCGCGAATGGCTCTCATTCCTGACGCAGATATGTTCATGTCCGGTGCTCAGTGGGCAGAGTATCATGCAGTTCTCAGGGCATTCTTTCCAGGACCTGTGCTCTTGTCCGATAGAGCACAAGAGCATGATTTAAGAGTCATTCACAAACTTATTGCGAAAAATCGAGCGGTCACTATGAGCTTGTGAAATCTCATAATCCTGCAGAGCCACTTTCGTCCCGCATTTGGGAACCATCGCTTGAGTCTGGCATCGGGCCCTCAATTAAGGCTGGGTCATATTTCCCTGCTGCAAAGGCTTCGTCCCTCATCATGTGGAGCTCTCGTGATGGTGCAGAATCTCCATCTACGGATGTCGTACTTTCTTCGGATATCGTGGATTTACTTGGCCGGCATATCCTCCGTGGTGCAAGATACGCACTGTTTTCGCTGAGATGCAGGAAATGGTACATTTTGACAACACAGATGGTCCAAACTCTACGATTCCGCTTGCTCAAGTTACGTTACTGCCCGAGAGTCACGAAATTATCACCGCTGCTCCGTTTTACAAAGTTGGAAGTATCGAAATCGCTTGTCTCGGTTTGCTTAACAAATATGCCGGTTTGGCTGCCATTGCAGACACAAAGGTGGGCGAGACGGCCCTGGATTTATCAATTTTGTTTGAAGGCGAGCTAGGATTCATTGTGACGGACTCCAGTCGTGTCCATGTTTCGGTCAATGGTGATGAATCTGGTTTGCGTCTCAACGGAATTGAGTCCATCGGCGGCTTTGATTATGGTGGATCTGAAATTTTCGGATAATGTTAAGAACACTGAGAAAGTATCGTGCTCTTGATTAAAAAGGTCATATACATTGGGTTAAATAGATTAGAAGTTCAACGGAAATACTGTTGACGTATTGATCGATGGATTTGTCCATGTTTACAACGGCAGGTATGTAATGGGGATCACTGAACCGCGAAGCCTAAATTACGCATTAAATTTGTTTGGAGTCGAAATTTGAGGTTACATAATCGTTGTATGGCAGATTTCGGCTGCTGCTTGTACAGTTAGTAGATTGTGTATGCTCACAGGAAGCGGCATTGCAGCGACTCTGTTAACGTTATACCTCGATGAGCGACGTGAGCCGACGGCACGCTTCGATAGAATTAATAAGTTACTTCCTTCGCGCCGGCTGGAGTTGGCGTATGCGGGATGGCGGATATGCACGAATTCGGTGGATATCCGTATCTCCAACAGCCCTATCCATCGGCGACTGAGAAGTTACGCTACCAGTGGAAACAACACATGGGGACAGGATCGTCATATGTATTTACTGACGGGAAGAAATATGTGACAGTGGGAAGCATAACGACAGGATAAAATATACTCTCAGATGTGAACGTACAGAATAAAAAATTCGCTAAGCAATGAACTTGAACTGCATCCCTGAACCGATCCACGGGATATATCATGCCGCTGTCACGTGCCAAGTCAACAGATGCCTTTCAGACTTCGCAGTCATCGAAGATCCTACACGGATGCATCGACTGCACCTTTCTCACGGTAACGAACTTTATTCAGCAATACTTGCTAATTTACGATTCACTGAGAGCGTACCGCGCCGGATATTGAATGGATAGTCTCGTGAGTTGCAACTCCGGTTTAGGCGACGATCTGAGGAATATTCATGCGCTTCTATTTTACCACGCACTCGTTTGATATAGTTTGGCCCGTCGGTACACTATCATTATATGCGTCAAGTGCTGTGGGAGTAAGATCATTCACAGTACTTACTGACTTACAGTCACCCTTTCTGATCTGTAGAGCATAACAACTCCATTTGAACATATCACTCGGACTGTCGGAATATGCCGCTGCGGCTCTCGGTTGGGAAAATGCTAAAACCTGGTTCTCTCGCCACAAAATGATACCAGAGGGAGTCTGGAACGAGTTCAACCCCGGCTCGACGTAGGGGCCTTGAGGGATTGGTATCAGCCAGCAATCACTGTAGTCTCCGACACTGAAGTCCACTTCTACCATCTGCGCGACACTAAACTGCGATAGACCAGCTATTGGGCAGTAGGTTTGAGATCGGCGAGGCCACCCAAGCGCTATCTGTACTTTGATTGTCTGTTGGACTGCCTTCAACATCGGCAAGGTTGAGCCGCTGCTCAGAGATTTGCTGGAAGTAGAGGCTATCATATCCAGAGAAGAAGACGACTGTGTACGATTAAGTACTGGTGAATCACGAACATCAAATAACTCGCTGTCAAGTTGCGACAGTATATCAGAGATTGTGAAGTCATTTTTGATAATTTAATGTATATTGATTTGATATGAATGTATGTTGTTGATTATGATGTATTACGTTGTATGTATGTCGAATTATGTATGTCGAATTATGTATATCTCGCTTGTTTCATCTTATAAACCTTAAAATCAGGTATATTGTAAGCTTCAATATGGCCATATATGGTCTTATCACAAACCGTAATATTGTATGATATCATATCATATATGATAATATGTATTACCATATCGCTAAAACTACTTTACACACTGCACACATCCGAATGATCCGACGAATCCAGTTCCAATGGCATTTGAGTATGTCAGTTGTCTATATAAGCTAACCATGATAGTTATCCACAGGAGCTTCATCTTTAATGTCCTCCCACAGCTTGTCGATCTTTGCCACGATCGAGTCTGGTAGAGGTCCATCTTCTAATGCCTTCAGCGATTCCTGAAGTTGCTCGACCTTTGTAGCACCAATGATGACACCATCGTCATATTTCGGATCCAAAGCCGAGCTGAAAACAACCCAACGGTAGGCCAAAGCTGCCTTTGTCACACCAGCCTCTGTGGCAATCAATTCCCACTTGTCCAGCGCCGCCAGAAGCTTAGGTCTGCTGTAAAGTCCAAGATACATCTCACCGATCGGGGAGTCCTTATCCCATCGTCCGCCCTGGATACCTGTTCTTAATGCCTCCGAAGATTTCACAAGAAACCCTCCGGCGATAGGTGAGTACGCGTAAAATTTTATGCCGAGCTTGTGCAGCAAGGGGAAAAGTTCGGATTCGTAACTGCGCGCGACGGCATTGTAGTTGCCTTGGTAAACCGTCGGCAGAACGTGACCTTTCGCCGCCATAATATCATAGACTTCCTGGACTTGCTTGGAAGCGAAATTCGACAGTCCAAACTGCGGGAACTATTCAGCAATGCGACCATGCATGCGACTGTACATATCACTTACCCGAACAAACATTCCCGCTTCAAAGAGCTCCTGAATTGCACCCAGTGTCTCTTCCAGTGGAGTGTCTGGGTCTGGCGAGTGGAGAAAGTACGTGTCGACCTAAATTCAAAGGTTAGACGATGCCGTTCCAAATTGGCGGAGGATATCCTCACTTGTTGGGTTCCAAGACTGTCCAACGACTTCTTAGCTCCTGTTAGTACCGACGATTTCGATAGAGCTCCTGAATGAAAACCGGGAGCCTTCGTGTCAATAGTGAATCGCGCAGGTGCACCAGCTTCGAAAAGGGCTTGTTCGCTGCCAACCTGGGTAATGTTAACAAGAGAATTCAGTCTAATGCTGATTGGTGCGCACATAAAGCCACGCAGTGTCAATTTCTTTGACATTATTTTCCTCTAGAACTGCCAGAATCGCATGTCTAGTTTCGAGAGAGTACTTCTCAAACCCGAACGCACCGAATATGATCTTAACGTGGCTCATCGTGTAAAGGAAAGTTAGGGAGAAAAAGCAGCTTCCCAAGTCTTGATGTGGCCGTAATTTATAAGTTCAGGGCGCTACGTGCTGACATGAGGGGTTGCTGACAAATTGGGTAATCAACATCACGGTTCAGGGGGAGATGAGAGAGGACCATATAAGCGACGCTGACGAACAACCGGTGACAGACTGTACGCGAGCCGAGGCACTTATCTGCATATACTCTTGCTAACCAACGAATCAGATACTAATCAGCAATCTGTCGTTAAATTACTATTTTGTTGTGATGCGACGCACATCAGCCAAGGGCGGCATGGATAATGCTATAACGAGTCTTGGGCACAGGATTCCTCTAAGCGCCGATATTCCGATCGTCTAAAGTCCGGTGCCTTGAACGCGCACAATCAGTGAAATGGTTCAGGGTATAACGAGACCTGCGCATGTGGCACAGTGACAACAGGAAAAACGCAAACATTTCGCGCGACATCTTGCACTACTGTTAATTGCTACTTCAGAGGGTGAATATTTTGAAAGTCAAGCGGTGAGCGGTGAGCAGCAAGAGGTCATCCCCTGACTTCGAGATGACAGATACCCTTTTTTATTCCGCCTCATGATCGACGCGAACATGGATAATAGGCAGTAGTCAGCCTTATAGCCCGGCCCAGTAGCAGCTAGATATGGCTCGGTATAATAATAATATGCAGTAAATCAATATCCACCAAGACTACGTCCAAATTAAATAAATGTAGCATGAAGCACCGTGCGATATTGGTGGGCGAACCTGGGCTCCTTGAGAAGTGGCGAGCCTGATTGGCCGCAGGCATTCCGCTGGTTCATGATCACGCAAAGTCGCACCTCCGTTTGTATCCTGACCGGCGACCCTGAGCAAGGTGCGGCTTTTACCCTAGCCCTTGCGGCTCATTACTATGTGCAGGCGCACTTCGCACCTGGGTTCAGCCCCCCTGAACTTAGATTTGTAGATCAGCGTCTTTGAGCGTCAGGGGTCGGGCAACTGGCTACCCTGACCCTGACACTCCTTGAGAGATTCCTAACCCAAATCCACGCCGTCCGGCGACCCGTCCCAATACCTATATACCCTGACCCTGACCTCACTGGTCACCATTGCCTTCCTCGTGATTTTGCTAAAGCCCTAACCTGACACGTCCACCCAGCAGTTGTAGTCGCTCACTGTGTCTCCACCACGTCATAACGAATAGAACTAAGTATATCATTTGAATCGCCTGATTTTTCTGATTCCGATGCTACTATCGAGGATTCTATCAGCCAGCAGGGTGGCAATCCATTCCATCCATTCCACGGAAATGGAAGTGGACGCTAAGGGGCAACTTCGCGATGGAATGGATCCACGAAGGTTATCAGTGGAGTGGATGGACAGTGGAATGGATACGTTGAAGCTATCTACACCTCGATAACTAGCCCATCCAGCGCCGTCTAGCGCTTTTTTCCCATTAGCCCCTAAAACCTGTAACTCCTCTTCTCCCTCCTGACCACCTAGCAACTGCTTCCACTCCTTGAGCGACTTCTTATGCGACTCGGGCAGCTGTAGAAGGTGCTCGTTACTTTGAATACGACCAGCCTTTTGCCAGGAGCGCAGAGTCTGCACAATACCTATTGTATTGGCCTCCATACGATTACTGTTTAATGAGCTATTTATTGACCAATATTTTGTTACAAGGATTTTTCTTCGACGGCGTAGGAGCCTAATTTTTAGCCTAAGGCGTAAGAAGCATCCCCCGAAACGCGAGAGCTAATCCAATATCAACCACGAGACAGCCATTGGTATGATCAACATCAGATAAAATATCCAGGATCCAATACAGCCACCAGAGATACGTTCAGCCGCCGAAATGAACATTTCTGCGGTATATGGTGCAGGCACTTGACTTATTAGCAAGTTCTGGACAGTTTCCAGAGCTGTCATCTGCTGGCCTAAACCTGACGTATTATCCCATCCTTGTGCCAGCCACGTCGTACCGCAAGTAACACCATCATGGCCACCTGTGCAGGAATGCGAGACACCATTGACAACAGTGTTGACTAAGGATTCATAAATCCTATCATATGTCCAGGGTGCAAGGATGGCCGTTAATCCCATAAATCGTGACAAGTATGCTTTGAACGACTGCATGTCTGTGTTGCACCTCTGTGTTCGTTCGCACGCGACCTCGAACATAACACCGCCGCTGTTGTCGTCGAAAAACACACGCAGACCGTCAAGAATGTTCTGTGTTCGGTCTCTCCATACATCCGACACTGTCATATTATACAAGTAAGCCGAGCCCGCAAGGAAACATGCTGCATTGTAGGACCACTGATATCTCGTGATCCGGGTACAGTTGGTCGACACGCTAGCGCCGTCGTAGAAGTAATAGTACTCAGTGTCCATGAGCCCGACGCCCTCGACCCAATCCCATATGCGTTCGGCCCAATCAATGTAAGTTGCATTTGCAGTGTATCGCGCAAGCCTCGCCGCCATTAGAAATAAACCAGCGTTTGAGATAGTGTTTTTGTAATCGTAGCCATTATTGAACTCGAAAATCTGCCACCTAAGGCCACCATTGCAGGATGACGTATCCCATCGGTCGGCCATCGACCAAAATACCGTTTCTGAAAGGTTCTGCCACTGTGGTTGGCCAGAGGGCGGACTCGTATAGTTACGCTCGGCGGCAGCCATAATTGCAAACCCCCAGAAAGCCTGGTCGTCGTTGCCTTCGGTCATTACTTCGGTCTCCGGCATGTAATCGTTATTCGGGCCGACATTACCGAGTAGTGCATCGGTCAAGATCTGGTTAAAGCTTGTGTCTCCAGTATAGAACCAGTAGTCGAGAAGAGAACCCCAAGCAGCGCCAGACTCCCACCAGTAGTACGGCCATGTAAACTTGCCGATTGTTCCGTCTGTTTGATTGCCGTCGTAATAGTCCATCACGCCATGCGCGAGCACCGACGCCGCGTTCTTGATCGAATCTAAGTGGAACACTGTTAGACATAGATCATCTCGCCCGTATTAACGATGAATACCCACCAGCATCGTTCACATCGATTTCGATAGCTCCCGCGCGATATAGAAGGGCGCCGAAAAGAAGCCAAAGGGAGTACCATGAGAACGCGTGAAATCGAGCCATCGGAAGGGTACCAAGAAGCGGCGACGTGAGCGTCGCGCTAGGACGGACTAACTATTGCAGGTGCAAGGGCCGTGCCAGGACAGATCTAGGACCATCGCAGTTGACATGCAACATGGAGTTCCGAGTATTTGAATACCGACTGGAGGCATCCATAAGCAGTCCACCACGTTTGTTGACGGTCTGCCGTATTTGCGTTAAGCTTATTCTTGGACTCACGTGCAATCGGCAGAGAAGCCTTAAATGCGTGTGCCTCAAACTGCGCCTTGAACTCAAAATAGCGTGCCTGAAAACAAAGGCAAATTCGGTGTAATAAGTATCTTAATAATATTTACTGCGGGAAATCTACTGCGGGTCGGGTCATTGCGGAAGCTTGTCGCATGGCACACGAAGGTGTCAGTCCCTTACCAAAAGCTACCGTAACTTGATTCGCCTGCAGCTGAACCAAAAAGTTAGCACTTGCAATCACTGTCGTCTGCCTGGTGTTTCTTTGCTAGCGGATATCAGCAACAATTGCGGCAACTGGTTTGACATCTTGGCGAATATTGTACGATCCGTTCGTCTAAATGTTAGGTTTAATTATTCGTTGGCTTGCCCAGAGTCTCCAGCGCATTGCCTCAGGAAGATTGGTAACCACAAACACATTTCTAAACGACCAGCAAATCAATAAATCATCAATACACCACTTGCAGGATAATTTGTCATGTACTATTGTCTTTACCAATTCACTGTGACGCATTAGAACCTCCCAATTATTGTTATGAAAGTATGTGAGCCAGCGGACAGCCCAGGATAAAAATGTATGACAAATTCTCGCTCACAAAGGCAGCCATCGTTCAGTGTGAGTCAGCATAATAATGTCGCAGAGAAGAGGATCAGGGGGGATAGTGAGGGTGTTGTACTGCCGCAAACAGGTCGACATTGTCTAAGGCTCTAAAAAGCTAGCGTGCTTCTTGGACCTGTTTCCTTCCCCATCCTAGTTGGTTCCGTGGGTGGAACACAAGTTTGGGTAATTTCCAATTCTCTGCTGATCAGCTGGGGATCGTCTCTTAATATGGAGGAGTTATTAACTGGTCCGGCACTATGTTCCCTCTTGTCGTGTGTTCCTGTGGGCGCTGTTCCTTGTTGCGATTTTCCAACGGCGGAGGCTTGTGCAAAATGGAAACAAAATCCTTGTTTTGCCGGTATTCAAGAATCCGAATTTATTTCGGCTCTGGTACATTTGAATCCTGCCTACTTTTCCGCACGGCTAATCCAGTCAGTTCCACAGAAATTTTCAGCATAGTTCGGAGAACTCAACTGAGAACAACTTTTCCGAAGTCAAGAAGATAGTTTGTTCAAATATTTACTATACGAGAGAACCTGTCATCGAGAAATTGCGCTCAGAGCGACTTGATTACGATGACACAGAATCCTTTTTCGACGGTGATTACTCCACTAATATTACTGATCCCCTCCATTGTCAGTGGTTACCAACTGCATTATCACGATGAGTCTTTTACGCCTGACGTCGTTCTACGAGTGGCAGCAACGAACATTTCCAGGGCGTGTTTGGACCGGTATTCAGTGCTAGTCAATGGAACGTCGCCAGGACCCGAGCTCAGGCTGCGTGAGGGCAGGACGTACTGGATTCGGGTGTACAATGACATGGATGTGCAGAATCTCACAATGGTTAGCAGCACTGGCATACAAGGGGTTTACAGAATGCTAATAATGTTTAGCATTGGCATGGCCTTAGTATGGCAGCATCACCATTCTCCGACGGCTCACCGCAAGCAAGTCAGTGGCCGATTGCACCTCAGCATTTTTTCGACTATGAGCTACATCCCGATATCGGTGATGCCGGCACTTATTTCTACCATTCGCACATAGGATTTCAAGCAGTGTCGGCCTCTGGAGCACTGATCATTGAGGAACCGGAGCCTGCGTACGAATACGATGGAGAGCACACGATCCACCTGTCAGATTTATTCGAAAAGACGGATGACGAAATCGAGAAAGGATTGACATCGACGCCATTTGTGTGGAGTGGAGAAACGAGCAATGTGCTAGTGAACGGGCAGGGGATTCCAGTGGAGCCGGACACGAGCAGTGATGGGTGTTCGATGGCCACGTTTCTGGTAGAGCCGGAGAAGGTGTACCGACTTCGGTTCATCGGCGCAACAGCGCTGTCATTCGTATCTCTGGGCTTTCAGAGTCACAATAACTTGACCATTATCGAAGCTGACGGACACTATACTAAGCCTTTTGAAGTGGAGTACTTGCAGATAGGATCGGGGCAGAGATTCAGTGTCTTGTTGAGGGGCAAGAGTCAAGAGGAACTTGAACAAGACCGAGCAAATGGGATAGATCAGTATTTTCTACAGATTGAGACGCGGGATCGGCCGACATCTCTACGGTCATATGCTGTGTTGTTATATCCGGGAGGAGGCAATGACACGTCCGCGATGCCAGCCAGCCCACCCATTACGCTGCCGAACACAACTCTTGGGTGGTTGGACTACCAGCTGCGGCCGCTGACTCCCAACAATTTTCCTACGTTGTCGGAAGTAACCAGACGCGTGACTGTAACGATTACGCAGATTATCGACAATACAGTAGTAACGTGGTTGCAGAACGGTTTTCCATGGACAGAGAAGTTTCCACCTATGCCGTATCTTGTTGCATTGTATGATGACAATATTTCGATGTTTCCATCATATGACGTGGCCGTGGCCTACGGAGGGATGGACGACAGCACGCGCACGTTCCCCGCGAAACTGGGAGAGGTGTTGGAAATTGTGATACAGAACACGGTAGAGGTGGGAGGAATCTTGAACGTGCACCCGTTCCATGCCCATGGAGCACATTTCTACGACATCGGGAGCGGGAATGGGACATATGACCTTCAAGAGAACGAAGAACGGTTGAAAGGTACGGAGCCTGTGAGGAGAGACACAACGATGCTCTACAGATATGCGCGATCGGGCATCGATGGGGCGCCCGCTGGATGGCGTGCTTGGAGGCTGCGGGTGACAAATGCGGGTGTCTGGTTAGTACACTGCCATATCTTGCAGCACATGTTGATGGGGATGCAGACCGTGTGGGTGTTTGGCGATCGAGACGATGTTCTCCGGCTAGGTACACCTTCAGTTCAGGGGTATTTGAGTTACGGAGGCGCAGCCTACGGAAATTCGAGTCGATGGCCTACGTGTGTACATTATTGGGACGACGATTAGTAGTTTACCGGCTGGTTAGTGAAAGCGGATCACGGTTTCGGATTCCGGTGTCGCGGAATGCAATCCGCGTACTATTTGCATGTCAATGGACCGGCATGCGCCTTTATCCTGAGCTTGTATCGGTATGGTACAGTGTCGCAAGAAAGTTCTCGGGTGTATATGCTCTACCTTTGATACCTGCAGGGCGCCTTCTACTATACCCAATGTGATAGTTTCCGTACTATTTGGTGTCGTGCTGTCTAGTTGGACCTCGTCCATAGGATTTGGAATGATTGCATAGCGATCAAAGCGACGGGCGTCGATAATTCCAAAAACGCAAGCCAACAGGTAAGCTTTATTTGTGGGCATGCGATGTATTGAACGGTGCGTCTGGTATTGGCCTGAAACAGAAATAGTAATTTGCAGTGATTCGGTGATAGGAAAGACAATTTATAGCAAACTATTTTAGTCCCACTGTGCTAAGCGAATTATTATATAGGTCGTGCTTACTTTGAGTTTCTCAGCTACTGTTCCTGCAATGCAAATTGTGCGTTGGCAATTCGTCACCCCTACGATAAACGTGGCACTTGTATCTTTGGAGGGCACTATTATTTAATGATCAAATCGTTACATATCAATGCGCCGCGCTTGCCAACCAGTCTTCATCGTCTGGCATTCATGGCCCTCTTCGTACAGCCCGCAATGGCACCTGGACAACATTCTCGAGGCATTGTTCTTTTGTAAGCCTCAGGATGTTTAAAAGGCACGTCTGTATGGACAAATGGTGATTATGGATGCCACCTATAAAACCAACAGGTTCCGGTTGCCATTAGTCAATATTCTTAGTAGGCTGCAATTTGCGCACGGTCAGGATTGCGCTGTGCTTCATAAGCGGTGAGCAGACAAGTTCATACACTTGGATCTTACAGCAAATAATCGAGAGAACAAGACTCTAACTCATGGTTTCGAGCCTAACATTAATAACAGGATATCTTATTTCCAGCTGCTTCATGCATTAAATTTGTGTGATTTGGGGTTAGGGGACCCGGTCCATGATTCAAGAGTCCGACACCAGGGGATATGTGCAATTTAAATCTTTAACACTTTTACACGAGGGCTGTATATCATTTCATTGCATGAGAATCAGGAAACAGCAACTTTCTCGGGAATCTTAGTTGCAATATTTATCGTTGATATTATCGCTATATCTCAGGGTATAGAAAGTCATGGTGGACAACCGCTCTCTAGGTCGAACTGTGCATTTTTACAACGCGCTCTCGCCGGATGATGCTCTCGGTGGGCTTATCTTGAATCAGTCAGTTACCGAAAAGAATTTTCTCTTTATGCTTGAGATCCTCATTGTAGCGTCTAATCCGTATAGCTTATCTTTGCGAGGTTCAGGTGAAGTCTTGACGCCATCAGACGCTCCACTTAAGCCGGGCCAGTATGATATCAGATCCAACGCCCCTGGAGGTAACGTTCCCTGTTCTATCTTTCCGGTTTAACCGCACTGATTTTGAAACAGGGGCAATCGAATAGAGAAGGAGAACATGACTCGGGGATTAACTCCTGTCAGAATGGGTTTCTTATGCAGTCTAATATTCATCAGGAATTTGACAGTTTTAGTTTCTCCATCAATCCGGATGATAATTACAAAATCATTAGTTTCGCTGATGATCATTTCAGGATAGATGGGAGAGTGCTTGATCCTAATTGTCGAGCCACTAACAATGAAGGAGGCGTGCGAGATGATCCTTCGATGGCATTTCCGTCAGGCAATTTTATTGAACATGAGAGGAGCTGGTGAACCGGGGTTCGAGATGGATTTCCCACCGGGAACTGACATGATGGGAGAGATATGCAATGGGCTGGAAGCAGCAAAAAGGATGGAGGCGGAGCTGTTCTTAAGGTTGGATGGGTCATCCTGGCAAAAGGGTTTGTCGCACTGAATCTTGGCTTTGTGGTACTGTGAGGAGAGTTGGGAAAGCGGAATTTACGGACTGAATAATGCTGAACACAGGCTCTTCAAGCTGTCTATTTCGAATGATAGTTTTTTATAAGAATTGTCGCTGCCGCGCATGGGAATTTCAAGTGATGAATGTGGAATGACAGCTACATCACGGATTTCCTGTGTCCTGTTTCTATATTTTGAGGCGGCAAACTGTTGGCGCTAACTTGCCTGATTCGGGCGCCCCTGCAGGGCGGGTAACCTGTGTCGTTTAATGAGCGCGGGATGGTGGACATCCAAAGGCGTCTGACAGAATAGAGAAAGTTAGACGTTGTGGATCATGTCAGAGAGTTGGGCACGATCGGCGTTCACGTCCAAAAACAAGCAATATCCGCAAGGAATTGAAGGCGAAGGCGGCCTTCTATCCCAGAACGATATGACGACGCTGCATTTGAGGCGGCTAAGCCGACGCACTGTCACTAATTAATGTAGACATACAACAGTCAATTTGAGCAAAAGCGACGATAGGACATGGGCATATGGTAGAAAGAGTTATAGGAATTAAACTAAGGAAAGTGTTTGAGAGAGTAGTCAGAGTCGTGTGGCGGCGTTGAGGATTGTGGTAAGATTGCGGCAAATAAGTCATACAGTACGCTATTTCTCCAATTAAAATTAAATAAGAGTAATCCCTTTACTACGACTAAACAAATGAATAATAAACTAGTTATACTATATCCTCGATAAAAAGTCCGCCCCTGAAGTAGTGTGTACGGTTGTGAATTGTATAGAAAATGGCACGTTGTCGATAAGGATATTCGTGTGATCAGCGTTTGGAGATTGATCACAGCGGACACCTTCCCAGCACACGAGACTTTTTAGTTAGTGACCTTGATTGGAGTAGTGTTTATCCGCGAAACGGAATCATCAATTGTACACGTGAAGTAATCCTGTTAATGTAGTTACGTAGATCTATCTGAATGGTGAATATTTAAAGTTTTATGAAATGATGCACACGAATGCGGATTCCAACAGATTGTAGATGTAAGTAAACGGACGGATACGTAGGATGAACCGTACAGTTGGAACATTTTTCGTCCAAGCTGCTAGCTTTAATTCCGGACCTTATCTGTTGATAGGCGGAGCCGCCTGGTCATTGCGTATATAGTTAAAAATTCGACGGGTCAATTTTGGGTGACGATGCATGACGTAACGCTTGACTCTAGCTCGACGCTGCTGTCAGTCGAGACTGACATATTTGCATATTTCTGGATATAACACAATCAGCCGCGAGTTCCGACGCATTCCCTCTCCACTGTTTTCATCTAAACAGAAGGCAAAATGATTAGCTGCGCGACCTGTGAATCTAACAAAAGACGCATGCGGCTCCAACAATTAATTGCACCGCAATCTTGCTCCTATCAGAGTTTAGCGGCACATTCTGGTCATCCAGATACGTTAATGATCGGTAGATGTACATCATCTTTCGTTTCTGTCAATTTACAGTCCGCGTCGTTCAAGCATGCCAAAATTAGTACTTGATGGTAAGAATCCCCGTTTGCGATCCGGATACGGCCCGGGCTAATCATCGTAGTGGACAATCTCGCGGTGTCAGTTGGCAATCCAGTTTCTGGCACAATCAAGCTCAGTCTGGAGAAGCCCACTGCGCTTGATGACATAAAGATACAATTCAAAGGCATGTCCATGACGAGGATTATGGCATTCTCAGGCGCTAGTTTCGAGGCGACTACAATGGCGGACGATTTTGTTCCAATGGGAGGCAATAACAGCGTGGGCGAGAAGCACACCCACGTCAACCTCACTCACTCGCTCTTCCAGCATCCCAAGGGCACAGAGCTTCCCTCGGGCGAGCATACTTTCCCTTTTATCTTCAACGTTCCTGTATTTTCGCGGTGTGGATGTCCTCCGAGGATTAAAGAGTACTTCAAGGAATTCAAGATCTTCAAGGGTTCATGGAAGTGCGAACCCATACGCTCCCCGTCTGGCTACAGTAACTTTCTGCTTCCATCATCTACGAGACGTAACGGCTTCCGTGCAATTGAGTACAAGATCGTGGCTATCGCTGATCGGACAAAGTTCTACAAGCGGAATATGTCAAAGTCGGTGCCGATTACTGTCATCTCCGCCTCGTTCGTGCATGCCGCGGATCCCAGTTGGCATATTCCCACTCCAGTAAATGGTCTGTCACGTGTTTATAAAAACTCAACAAAGTCTAGGAAGTTGCCAAATTCTTATTTCGTATCTGGTGCGCTCCCGAAGACTAGTGGGGCAATGAAATTGATGTCGCTAGGTATCAACACATTCGTCGATGTTCCTGCGGTACTCGAGGTTGAGCTCGATAGAAGTAACGTGGTCGTGTTTGACAAGTTTTGTCCGAGGTTATATATCACGATACAAGTCGATGACGTGTCACGGATAGCGGGGATCTTGTCGCTAGCCCTCAAGGGCCTGGTCATCATCATAAAATCCTGCGACGAGGGATTTAGTCAGCGTCACAACTTCGTGACGGAACCGGGAGAAATTGTCTATTTCCGGAAAGACATCGACTTGCCTCTTGAGCCGATGTCCATCAGAGGTCCAGCTCGATTCCGGATTGACGACAAAGTGATCCCGGACGGTGTAGACATTTCGCATGTCGTGCCAGATTTTCGAATAATGAGCTTGGCGCATCACAAACAAGAGGTGCATGTCGAAGCGGAAGTTTCGTACAATGGCGGCGGAGCAAAACTGATGGAAGTGTTGGTGCCGGCTGTCTTTCAGTCCGGCGTGGATTATGATCTTGATAGCAGGTGTATTCTACCGCCACGGTACAATCTTGCAGATTATGACCTGCAGCCGCAACAGAATAGGGACACTCGTGACGGCAACGATCCTTTCTTTGACGAATGACATTGACATTCGCGCGATTAGACCCCTAAACACCGGAGATTTGTTCTTCCTGTTCGCCAAACGGACATACACGTATAGCAAATTTAGTTTAATTGAATTCTAGAACTTCTACTCCTGCAAGTTTACGTTGCGGTCATCGTGATGATCTATGTTCTCGAGGTAACTTACAAGTCAGAGCTTAAATATAATCGTTATCCAACCAACCTTGAGGCTCGCGCAAGTCTATTCACTCTGTCCCAGACGTTGGATGGCGAATTTGACTGAGCTTCATCAGTCACGTATATGGAGTGCTAACACCAAGTGTGACTTCAACGAAGTTAACTTCGTCAATGTTGACGGGAGTAGCTAAGTCCTTCCATTAGCATAGATCCAACTTAAGCGGTGGGAAGAATTATGAAACAAGGTCGAAGAATGGGCACCTGTACAGAATGGACTGAACAAATAGACCGTGAACGTTTGTGGGTTGGGATTTGTGAGATCAATCGTGGTGTCAATAATGGTCTACTTAACATTGGGTCTTGGTGCCCCTTTTCTGGATACTATTCTAGGAACACATTCAAAACCTCCAATCTTAGAATAGGTTCGGTTGATGTAGCCAATTTAATATCTTGTAGAACTGCTATCAGGGAGACTACGGGGCCAAAAAGTCAATTTGCGAATAATTATTCATCAATTCCTAACAGCAATTATCTCCTATATTTCTCTGTGACTGGTGACTTTGTGGTACTTATTGAGGTACCTGTTGACGGTCGAGTGACAAAAGTATATGGAGGCCAGCCGTTTAACTCAAAAGCGGACGCCAACCCTCCGTGTGAGCGATGACATCAGAATAAACTCGCTCGCGTACCGAGCATCGATTTTCATCTACTGACCTTGGTATTTTTATTCATTATTGGAATTTAACGCAGATGTCGGACGTCTTTGCTCAGATTGGCCTTACAGATCTGTTCGAGGCCTGCACGGCCTCTTCGGCATTTATACAGCAACTCGCCGCCGTACAGATCCCAGATTCGGCGTTCAATGAGTGGTTGTTTCAGGATTTCATCTTTGTTCGTGCGTTCGCCCATTTTCTCGCCTCTACTATCTCATCCGTGCCGAATGATCAGAAATTCGCTTTTCTATCCGACACTCTGAGAGGTGGATTCGATGTTTTGACAGAGGAAATGAGGATATTCAAAGAAAAAGCGGGTGACCGCGGCGTCGCTCTTCCTGAGCTTCCACCGTTCTCTGCGTCGTTGGAGGCCGAACTAGCGGTAGACGGTGCGCATCTACTCGCAGGTTTGCGACAGGATATTCCAAAGTTCTCGCAGTTCAACGACGCATATTGCACATTCCTCGCCGTTGATCTCGGTGCTAAATCGTCGTCTACGTTCGCCGAACGAATCGCTGTGTTGTGGGCGGCTGAGATCGTGTATCTTACAGCTTTCAAATTCGTTCTGAGCTCCGAAAAGTTTCAGGCAGATGCTGGCGAGTCGGTAAAAGGATTTATGGAATGGTGGGGCGGGAATCCTGCTTTTGATGCCTATGTTGAGACCCTCAGCGTTGCTGTCCGACTTGTGCTTGAGACAGAAACTGAAGACGGGAAGGAGATTGTTAAGAGGAGCATAGAGAAAGTGCTAGATCTGGAGGTACAGTTTTGGGATGGGTCGTTGAGTGCTGCTGAATAATTTCTAATCGACAGTTTCAGTAATACAACGAAAATTATGGATATCACATGCATTCCAGGTCCGTAGCTATTAAACATATACAGATACATATGCCCACTTAAGTCTAATGCGCTAACTAACCACTCTTTCGCAACTACGCCAATCTTCACTCCACAATGCCGATCGTTGTTGAATTGCTGGGAACATCTTGCGTCCAGTGGTGAGATGAATGAGGCAAATTATCAGAAATATCTTCGAGAGAATGCTGCCTTTCATGCCACCCACGTGTAGATTCCGAAGCCGGTGCACCAGAGGCAGGGTCAACGTCGCTTAGGTGCACTGGAGCAGCTGCCAAGGCCGGCTCCTCATGCGGCTTCGCGATATTGACGGGTTCACTTGACACAACACTTGGCCCCTCTTTACTATCGGAATCAGCTGGAATATTCTCGTTGCCCTGTTTCTGCTCCAACTCGCGCTTCATCCGCCTTGCTAGCCGTCTCTTCATCTTCAGCCGATATGCTAAATCTTGGACATCGATATCAACTGCATCTGAGACACACTTGCATTTTTTCGCGCTAGCGCCAATCTGCAGCCACCTCTCGCTCGCAAAATTAACACTCTCGGCGCAGTTGTATCCCAAATTGTATCCAGAATGGTAGCCAAACGGGAATGTGATCACGAATTCTCCTTGGTTATGCACAAGCTTATTGACCTTAATCCCACGATCCGCAAGGTATTTGGGCGACACTAAGAACGTTTTATGACGCAAAAATTCCTTGCATTTCTTATGCTCATCCGGCCATTCGCTTCGCATGACACTGTAGAACTGTTTCTCGTCCTTCTGCGAGATTGAATACCACTGCTTTGGAGCGCCAAAATGAAGGTAGTTAATCGAATAAAGATCCATGTCCTCAACGTGCCACGAGAACGTGCTCTTCCACATGCCAAAATATAGATAAGCCGTGTTTACACCAGGTAAATCGACCCCCAGGTCGTTCAGAATGTTGTCTAAATGCGACACATTCCACTCTTTCGTAGCATCTGTGAAAAGACTTCCAAGCATATCCGCGCCGTACATGGGATTGTTATACGTGATTGTTTTCCAGTAAATTCGTTCTAGTTCTTCGCAGCGCTCGGGTGTGAATTCTGAAGCATTGAAGCGGTAGTTGAAATCTTCGAATTCGGCTAATTCCTGCGCTGATAGTTCTCCGTTTCGTCGCTTGGGCTTCTGCGCCGCGTCAGATTCCTGCGCCCAATCAACTGAGCTGTCTTCTGCGCATGACATTGTGCGTTGTCTCTTCCGAACATTCATCCGTGTCTTGGAATCAGCGCCCTTACGACGCTCGCCGCGGCGAGCGGGTGGTTGATGATCAGACTCCTCCGTGACTTTTCGCCATTGTGGAAGCGTGTATGAGCGCTGCTTCTCAATATTTGTCTGACTAAAAACGCCTTGGCTGCCGTTGATATGTTGTATAATCGGGTGCCGGATGCGAACTTCCTTTAATTTCTCTGTGACGTCAGGCAGTGCGGCGGTCCTACGCGTTATTAGCATCATACGGATGTTACATGCAACAGGCCATTATTATCAACTGTACCATTCTGGTGGAGGAATCACCTTAACAATGCCAACTTTCATGCCATAATTGTCAATTTTCTTGATGAACTTTGGGAATGACCGAAATTCGTCCATTGTCTATACATCGCCATCAGAAAAGTCCTAGCGTAAAAATAGGATTGTTGAAACCAACCGGTCTAAATACAGGGACGGTGCCCCCGTAATAATGGTCTGGCTCGATTGGCACCCCGTCGTCGTCGTCGCCGTCGTCCTCTTCTTCCTCCTCGATTTCCTCTTCCTTAACTTCTTCTTCGAACTCGTTGTAAGATTGATTGAGATCTACGGCACTTGATTCCGGCACAATAATATCATCGTCGCTAAATAGTTCATCAAGAGCAGGCCCAGAACTAGAAACAGGTGGTATTGTAAGCGCCGGCCCGGCCTGCTGTATGATTGCTGGAGTCGAATTAAACAAGAACGACGGCAAAGTCGGCTGAACTGATTCTACACATGGCTGACTATGCGTACTCAATAGTGGAGTGACAGGCTCTGAAGTCACCAAGTTACTGATAGACATCCGATTGTCAGGTGGAGTCTTGTATGCCGGCGGTTCGGCGACGGCGGTGGCAGAGGTAGACGACTGATTTGTCAGTGCCACCAGAGTCCGTTGATTGTCAGTCACCGATGGGAGAACAGGACGCGCAGTTGGTGCTTGCGAAATAGGCAGCTCCTTTTCTGGCACTTCAGCCGGATTTGCGAACTGTGGTAGCTGTTGATTCTGGTTGGTGGAAGCTAGAGACGGAGTCCGCTGCGGCGACGATTGCACGAGACAGCTCATCATCGTTTGGCCCTCGTTGTAAAAAATGCGCAACTAATCTAAAACTATAAAACATAACAAATTAAGCAAGGTCACGCATGTGAAATTACAGCCAACTGAATAGTTGTCCTGCTCAATTATCTCAGACTTATGACATTGCGGGGGGGATTAAGTATGATAGTTGGAAGTGCCGAAAGGCGACAGGCTGAGGAATCAAAGATATCAAAGCGCTCGTCAAAATACCAAAGTTCACTCTGAATTCCAACTTTAAGGCTGGCGACTGAGATCATCCATATGCAGCTGATAATAATTTTATGTGCTAGCTGTCTCCGCCGTGGAGCAGGGTAACCTACAAGCAGGGTAAACAATTCATCTTGGGCCAACGAGTGCCAGCTGACGTCGACGGTTGCAATTTAGTTACTGCGATTTATTATAATCATCGACATATTCGAAAATCGATCTCACAGCGTAAATCGCACACTAAATATCAATAAGACATAAGACACTTATATATAGGCAGAAAAATAAGTTCGCTCTCAAGTACAACTACCCTCGGGTCGAGATCGTTTACGTCAGCTGCGCTCAGTGTTAGCCAGGGGCAGCCGATAGATAGGTTAAGGGTTTCCATCAAATTTCGCTCAGTTCGGCTATGATGAGATGCACCCGCGACATTGTAGATCTGACATTGTGTAACGGTTCTTACTAACGTAATAAACAGATGCTTTGCGTCTGCATTTCTATTGTTTTACTGTGAATTGGTTTTATTGAAATATACATGTAGGCCCAGCAAATACTGGAAAGTAGGTGGCGTGCTAAAATGTACGCTGTAACTGTAATCTACCCCATGACTGCCTCCCGAAAGTTTGCAAACATCGAAACATCGCACTCTTCAATCCAAATCTTCAGACGTCAGATTCAACTGCGGACTACAGAGCACACCATTTCCGTGGTCATTGCATTGTTTCGTGAGATTACTCATTCTTGAGATTATTGGAATTGCTGAGATAGAATGGTACGGCTCGAACAAAGTTGATTATCTGTTCTATATTAACATCAACAGTCAGTAGCAACAATCGCGCAAGCCAAAGAGCTACGAGGTCTTGGCCTCGTGGCATCGCATTCCCACATTACCGGTCTCGGTCTGGAAAGTGACACAAGTCTCGAACCGCGGCGCACGTCACAGGGCATGGTCGGCCAGCTCAAAGCACGTAAAGCCGCCGGCGTAATTTTGCAAATGATCAAAGAAGGCCGGATCGCAGGCCGGGCGGTGTTAATGGCTGGACCTCCTAGTACTGGAAAAACTGCGATTGCCATGGGAATATCGCAGAGCCTAGGAGAGGACGTGCCGTTCACAATGATTGCCGGATCAGAGATATTTTCATTGGAGATGTCGAAGACAGAGGCTTTGACGCAAGCATTTAGAAAGAGCATTGGGGTGAGAATTAAGGAGGAGAGTGAGATTATCGAGGGTGAAGTTGTCGAAGTTCAGATCGATCGGTCAATTACTGGAGTATGTCTTTGTCCATTCTGCGTTCCACAGAGCTAACAATATGTAGGGGCACAAACAGGGCAAATTGACAATCAAAACTACAGATATGGAGACAGTCTATGATCTTGGCACGAAGATGATAGATTCACTTAGCAAAGAGAAGGTCCTTGCCGGCGACGTCGTCTCGATCGACAAGGCTTCTGGAATGGTGACAAAGCTAGGCAGATCGTACGCTCGCGCTAGAGATTATGATGCAATGGGCGCAGATACAAAATTCGTGCAGTGTCCAGAGGGTGAAATCCAAAAGCGGAAGGAGACGGTGCACACGGTTTCGCTGCATGAAATTGATGTGATCAATTCGCGCACTCAAGGTTTCCTGGCACTGTTTTCGGGAGATACTGGCGAGATTCGGTCGGAGGTCCGTGATCAGATCAATGCAAAAGTCGGCGAGTGGAAGGAGGAAGGTAAAGCGGAGATCTGTCCGGGTGTGTTGTTCATTGACGAAGTGCATATGCTGGATATCGAGAGTTTTTCATACATCAACCGAGCACTAGAAGATGACCTCGCCCCTGTTGTGATTATGGCCACTAACCGTGGCATTTCGAGGACGCGTGGAACTAATTATAAATCGCCACACGGTTTGCCGGCTGATTTGTTGGATAGAGTCATTATTATCTCGACGTCGCCTTATTCCCCGGAGGAAATCCGGGAGATTTTGCACATTCGTGCTCAGGAGGAAGAGATTGAGCTGAGTCCAGACGCTTTGGCAATTCTGGCGAAGATCGGAGTTGAGACGAGTTTGCGTTACGCTGCAAACCTAATCGCTGTTGCGCATCTCGTGGCTGCAAAGCGAAAGGCGAACGTTGTGGACGTGGACGACGTGAAGCGGAGTTACACGCTGTTTTTGGACAAGGACCGAAGCGTCGAGTATTTGTCACAGTACGCGAACCGGTATATCAGCGACTCGGGTAACGTCGAGCTCGGCGGTGGAGCTGTCGCTTCTGCGTCGACGGAAACTGTGCCGATGGACATTTCTTGATTAAATATTTGTGATTTAATACATATTATGTTTTATGTCTTGTTACCCACCGAAACAGTGCAATTGCTCTTGGCGTTGATACCTAGGAAACGGGCGCGGTCACCGTCGCCCATAGTCTATTTGCAATCTACCGACCAGTAGCATCATCTTTCGAAATTACAAGTACAAAATAGATAGACCATTTGGCCTCAATTGATGCGGAAGTGCAGCATTCGGCGAAGGTTTATAGGCAATCACCACACAATCTTCAGACCTACGCGTAAGCGGAAGCTCGCTGCTGAGCAGGAGGCACGTAAACATTGAGCCTGGGCGCCTTGATGGCATTATTCCACTCGGGAGAAATCTGCTCATCTGTTTATCTGTCCATCTACCATTCCGAATATCTTTGGCCGTCTTCTGCAAAGAACAAAAACATATTGGAATAACTCAATTTATCAGATTCGCAAATTTATGAGGAATCTGTTGCCGGCTTCTCAGGCGAGAAGCGCTTTGAGAACGACAATGCGCTGACCGCGCTTTTGACCGACATGGAGCAGTCTGCAGTCATACCGTCAAATCTTTCTTAACTATGAGAAATAAAGGACGTGTGGACATATCCAGAAGGGCATTTTCCCTCATGTGGTCCGCTTCTCGCTGTTACCGTTTGTGTGGCGAATATTAGATCTTGGGTTTTGTACCGGCTAGCCGCGGGCCATATACATACAATCTTCGGCATCCGCATTGCTGACCCATGCGGATTATTACGCACAATTCCACGACGTTGCCGCAGGCATTCGCTATTTATAATATGCTTTTGTGTTAGTTTGTCTGTTTTACCCGAGCGACGAGAGGTGTATAAGAAAGTACCCTAGCGTGCTTAGTGCTACAAGTGGAGCGCTTAAGAAAGACAGGAAGTTCTCCTCCTCCTCCGCTTTTTTATCCTGACCCGCGGTTACTAGACTTGTATGATGACAGAAAATGTAGAATAATCAAGCTCGACGCCAAGGCCTAGCGCCGAAACAGAGAGAGCCCAAAGCAAGCCATACTCTTGATTAAGATTGTCAGTCTTCTATCTAGACTCCCCATCTCTCCATCCTCTCTACACCGAATGTAGCCTCGAGGATCAACTTCGCAAAGTCGTTAACATCTTCCGGTGCGACTTCTGTGAATAACTTATCGGCCTCCGCCATCTGTATTAATCCTACATTTTTCTCCGAACACAGCTTCTCCCAAGCCAGAGCCGACTGGGCCTCCCAGACTCCTTGGCGGGTTGTGAACATCATGCCGCCCTGGCAAGGAGCCGCCCGGCCCTGAATCATCAAATATATTGCTTGGATACCAGAGGCTACGACCCACGTGCGTCGAATGCTCTCGGAAAGTATCCAGGAGTACCAAAGGAGATTCTCGCAATGCGCAATATCGGACAGACTAAAGCCGACAGGCGTTTGCTCATGAGCCGATGAGATGACGGAGCCACCTAAGCATACCGCCTGGCTGGCATGTTCAACCATCTGTTGCATCCAGCTGTTCAGCACGGGAATGTTGCTCTCTGCAAGATGGCGCAGCCGAATGTCGCCGTCGTAGAGACCGAGTACCTGGTAGACCAGTAAGGCCTGAACTCGAGCTATATGTTCAAGAGAGTCAAGAGTGACCGAACTCGTGCTTATATTCTCTAGCGATGAGCCTGCCGAGTGAATGCCGTGTTCTACTAACAACTGCTTAGCTCGGTCCTCGATGATTTGAAAAATACTATGCTCATTTGATGCCGTCTTGTGAAGGTAGCATGACAGAGCCGTATATGCATCTTGGACACACCGGGGAAACCGAGTCCGATACAGCCGAGAGTGGATAAAGGGATTGCTGCCTTTCTCGACCCATTGGGCAAACCACCGATGCATCGTTATGATATGGCGCTTCAGGTCTATGATACAGAATGAGTTCTGCTCCGCCTGTGGAAAATGATTGATCTTCCAGGTCTCTAGGGAAGTAAACCAGCTTGAAACTAGCCGGTTATCAATGAGATCACTAGAGAGTCCGGGGAGATCTAGCCCAAGAGACAGCCTGGCATCATCAGCTCCTCTAATCTGAAGGTCCGGAGAGCATGCGGACAACTGTGGAGTGATGTAAGGCAAGATATCGTACTCGACCGGAAATGTGTCGTCTCCTCCGACCGGAAATGTGTCGTCTCCTCCGCAAAGGACGAAGCAAGTCGGCTTTGTTGGGGGATACGTGCATTCGATACCCCGTCTCATGCACCTCAGGCAGTACGGCGTCTGCTTTCCGCACCTCCGCTTTGCCATTGCGCAGGCGTCACATGCTTTAGTTTTCAAGACCCTGGCCATGATTGCATAGGTGGTGGCTTTCAAAATCTGCGGAGGAAAGATTGATAAACTTGCGGGTTTGTTACGATTGGATTATTCAAATTATCTTACAAATACCTCACTCTGCGGGAGCTATCCGTTTTGGGATAGTCACCGCCGCTGAATTTAGAGTTTCCCGCAGGATCGCAACTCCGGAGATCCTACCGGATTTGAGAGGGGTACGCAGCGGGACATCTATTACACGTCGAATATTTCTCCCCGTGTATCGAGTGAAATTTTAGGTAAAGCATTCATCTAAGACCGGGTTCTGCTAAGTAGCAACATCAGATCACAAGATCCCGCAGGGGCAGACCGTACGAGTATCGACATCTAAAGTCCCTTTCAAAAAGTCTGCCGACACACCCCACATAACCAGCCTCCCAGTTTTCGACCACGTTACTTCAGACAATTACGCAGCTAATTATTAAGTAAATTAAACGCTAACAGATCCATCTGGAAGTCCTTCCGCGAAGAGTAAAAGTTTGTATACCATCCTTTTGCTTTTCGCAGTGCGCGTAGCCGTCTTAGCATGCTAAATCAGGGTTCGAATTAGGCTTTGTGGTATCGCTTCCTAGGCACTTTGTAGCTATTCTATTTTTGAAGGGGATTTTACATCTGCTACTTAGTCTGCGGAGGCTATCCGTTTTAGGATAGTCGCCGCCGCTGATTTCAAATCTTCTAGTAGGATCACAGCCTCAATTTCTCCCTGATGGAGGTAGGCAGCGGGACACCTTGTTCATTGTGTGTAATTGTGGGCAACTAAGGACTCCAGACTTCACTCAAGGATCACTTGTAACTAATAATCGTTAATATAAATCTATCGCCATGCGATCCAGTCTTGCGGCTATAAGAACGAGAAACACTTCCGCAAGCACTGACTAGATATTAGCCTGGCATTCAGTTCTCTAAGCAACTTTTACTCGCCCTAAGATCGAATTGCACGACTAGACAGTCCAAGAGAGCCTCACTCTCACCGCCTAACCATGTCAGACTTCGAACAACTGTTCAAGCAGCTCTTGCAGACCAACATCACCAAGACTATACACCGGGAGCCATACCCTGCTATATTGCCCTCGAGGCCCGAGCTGAGTCAGGCTGGAAGAGTAGTATTAATACCTGGCGGCGGTACTGGTGTTGGTCATGCCATTGCTCGATCCTTCGTCCGGGCTTCGGCAGACACTGTCCTCATTATCGGTCGTCGTCCCGATGTGCTAGCAACAGCTGGCTCCCGCCTCGAGCAAGAGGCGAAAGCTTCCGGCACCAACACTAAGATCGTCACCCGTACTTGCGATGTCGTCAACCTAGCTGAGGTCGAGGCGTTCTGGAGAGACCTCGCAGCCCAGGGCATCACGGTTGACGTCCTTGTCGCCAATGTCGCCAAGTCCACGGAACCTAAGCCGATACTCGAGCTTGGCGCAGACGAAGTCTGGTCTCAGTTTGAGGTAAACGCCAAGTCTCCACTGTATTTCACTGAGAAATTCTACTCCCAGCCGGGTGAGAAACAAAAGGTAAGTGTTCTCCCTTTCTATTCCGGTCTCCCTTCTACTCCTCGCTCCTAGAAGATACGGATATGTCTGACCACTCAAGCTCACAGTTCCTCGTCAACGTGTCGACTCAGGCGATACATGCGACAGCTCATTCTGGGGTAGCTCTGCGCCCTTCTTATACTCTTACGAAGATGGCTGGGACACTGTTATTCCAGCTCATTGCTCAGAATGTGCCGCCCGAGAAAATGCAGGTCATTAGCTTCCATCCTGGACTCATTTATACCGATGGATGGAAGTCAATGGGTGTGCCTCTGACTCCGGAACAGTTCGACAATGGTGAGATACTCCTTTCGTCCTATATGTAACACACGGAGCCCTTGCATTTATGATATACGCTGACAATCCTTACTTGTCCCGGTTTAGATGAACTTTGTGGTGCATTTGCAGTCTGGGCTACCACGAAGGAGGCTGAATTTCTTCATGGCCGCTTCGTCTGGGCAGCGTGGGACGTCGAAGAACTATCCACTGGCGAGGTTCGGAAGCGCATTGATGAGGATCCCTACTACCTTAGAGCTTCAATTGTAGGGCTAAACGGTGGACTCCAAGCTTGAATGTCAGAGTCTGTAACAGCCTTAGAAGGGAAGAATCTAGGTGGTGACAGCTCGTAGATTGAGAGGGACAAGATTAGATGTTACAAGCAGACCGTCGGGAGTCATACGTTGCTAAATATTTTTACATAAGATAAACGTCTTCATTTGATTCGTTTTCTGAGAAGATGCTCTAAAGTGATTATAAGGCATTAATTTTTTATACAAGATAGAGTAATTAAAATATTCAATTTTAAAGGAGGTGTTTTCGGAGGGAGGTGTTTAGAGGGGAGCCAATTTTAGAGAAAAGCGACTTGGTAGTTAAAGGATAAATAGTCTTAAGGATATTATTTCTCTTTATTCGTGCGAAAGATAGCGAGAAAAAAGAAAGAAAAGAGATTAAAAACAGAGAAGAGAAGAAAAGCAAAGATAAAAACTAAAAAAATAAATTACAAATCAAAATAAAGTTATGCTACGCGATCACAGCCAGCCACTGGGAAACCAACCTTCGTTCACGATACCTTTAGGAGTAGAGGTACCCAAGAGTACGGTACCCAGGGGACATACTCCTGACATTTCGTATCCTCAGGAATATCGTATGGTGCGCGACCCATATGTTCCGATATTCCTGACAGAACAGATGAGATGGCGCTTTTTTTTTTTTGTTTACCTCGCTTCGCTCGGAAGGCGGGCAATGCGTTTTTATTCTCCCTTCCTCACCATCCCGATCTCACAAAAACCAAACTGACCACTAACTTCGCCGAACGTCCTCAGGAGCTGACTCCTGACAGTATGTCCCAGATGTTGAGCTATGAACAAGTCTCTTATCAGCGCGCATTGAACTTCCTCATGGCCAATGAATCAGAAAAAGGCTTGATGTACGCCTCTCGCCGAAATCCTTTCAACTACTTACGAGCAGGCACACATCTCTGTCGTCCTGCGGCTGTTGGAAGGAGTCTGTCCTATGAAGTTTTGCTTGCGTTTCTGGGTCCGCTTGATGTAATATTTGAAAAGTTTGCTTTGCCAGCTATGGCCCCCCCATGTATCATTGAACAAGTTTGTTGTATTATATATGTCACAAGGCAAGGCAAACAAGATTGTATTTATAAATAAATCCTCTGGAAGACAAGAAATTTTTCCTTGCCTGGCAACGAGGACGAACCCCATCTTTATCTTCTGCCAGGCCCCTCCTCTTCGTAGAAGCCAAACACAAAAACACACAAAGTCAAGACATATAATAATTAGGGCAAAGGTCCAAAATACCACTGAAACTTTTTGAAATGCCCAAAATACAACTGCCCGCCGTACCCGCCGTACCCACGGTACCCACCCAATTTTCTGCGGCCCCTCCGGTACTCCTCGAGGCAGCTTACCCTGAATAACTCTAAAATTGCGGGAAAGCTTCCTCGACGCGTCTCGCGTCTTCTACCAAAAGCGGTCTGCCGTTCTGCTTCTTTGGACGCGTCCGAGAAACGACAGAACAGCATCAACCATGCAAAAAGGCTTTTATCTTTGCTATGAAAGATATCGTCATCAAGGAACGGTACCAATACAACAGCCCTTGTTCTGATAGAGTTCGCGTACGCTTGGTCTGTAAAGATGCGTCATGCGAGTGGAAGCTCCACGCCAGACGACTCGGTGAAAGCTCAATATTCAGATCAGGAGAGTTCATGGTACACACAGTTGTACACCCGCTGTTCAGAAGAATAAGCACGCTGACAAGAATTGGGCTCCTACGACATATTCTTCGGCCATTGAGAACAAGAGCGATTACAGGCCAAAACTCTTGGAAGTGGATGTTCACACAGACCATAAAGTCCAGATCAACTATAAATTGGCATTGCGCGCAAAGAATATTATTGTGGACAATCTGAATGGAACCGATATTGAGAGCTTCCAAAAACTTCCAAACTATATTCAAGCGATCAATGAAAGCAATCCCGGAAGCCACACCATCTTGAACGTCATTGCAGAGAAATTTTACAGTCTTTTCGTCAGCTATGCCTCGTCCATCGAAGGGATCAAGCATTGTCGGCCACTTACTGCTCTCGATGGGACACATCTCATGTCTAAATACCAAGGCATTCTTCTGATTGCAGTAGGTGTCGACGCGGATAATCATTTCTTTCCTCTAGCTTTCGGTGTTGTAAAAGCAGAAATCGTGAGAATTGGAAGTGGTTCTTGGAACATGTTCGCACTTGCTTGGGAGAAGACTTTGATTTCGACTCTCTGACGTTGATATCTGACCGCCAGAAAGGTGAGCATGATTTTGTGAAATTATCCTGTTCCAAAGTCAGTTCTAACAGGTAATTGCAAGGCTTGATTGATGATGTTGCAGAACTCTTTCCTGACGCCAATCATGCACACTGTCTTCGCCACCTCTTCGATAACTACAAGGTCGTCAAAATCTTGAGGTTGCAAGCTTACTGTGGAAGGCAGCATCGCGGCCCACAAAAGAAGCCATGGCGAAAGTCCTCGAAGATATGCCCCCGGAAGGATCTCAATGGCTCATGAGAAACGGACCCGAGCATTGGGCGGACCAGCTACTTCCCAGGCAATCGTCTGGGAAATCGCACGTCGAATGTGGCAGAGAGCTTCAACAGCTGGATCTTGGAGGCTCGTTCATTGCCAGTTCACGCTATGGTGGAACGCATTCGCTTGCAGTTAATGCTGTTGCGGACTGAACGCTTGAAAGATAACTGCGCAAGGATGGCAAGCGGATCACCGAAACCGCCGCCAAAGTACTTGCAAAGTCAGTCACTTTGCGAGAGAGTATATTGTGATCCCAGCGAACAGAGACGAGTACGAAGTCAGAACTCAAGGAGGAGAAAGCTTCGCTGTATATCTAGTTTCGTGCAGTTGTCCTTGTCGAAGGTGGGACCACTGCGGGGTACCATGTTCTCATGCTGTTGCGGCGATTAGCTTTGCGGGACTGGACATTATAGACTTCGTCGAAGACCATTTCAAGGTCGATGCCTTCGAGAGGACATATGCCCAGGGAATCCACGCAATGTCCACAGTCAATGTAACGAATGCCGATACTCTACCTAAGGTGGGATCCCTACGAAAAAGGTCACATGCAGTCGATGTCACCAACAGCTGGGACATAATGCGGCGACATGCACGGAGCCGTTGGGGGAAGAATGACTGGCCCTGTGTGGCCCGCTGTCGTAATGTAGGCTGTGTGGGTAGGTGGGGAAGAAATCGGGTTGGAGGTATTCTTGAGCAGAGGCCCATAGCGAAAGGAGGGTAATTAAGCGCAGTGTTAAACGTCTAATGTTCTCTGCATTGTTCTAAGTATCACGCCGTTGGTGCAGAGGTACGTGCAAGAAGCGCAGGTACCGCTGGTACGGCGGGCAGTGGTATTTTGGGCATTTCAAAAAGTTTCAGTGGTATTTTGGACCTTTGCCCTAATAATTAAGCATAACAGTGAACGAGTGGGGAATCCACGAACTCGTCACAGACAACGTACAGACAACAACAAGCCAACCCACGCACGGACAAACTTTTCCGGAGACCCCAGAAGGAGTCATTTCATCACATATATAAGCGACGAGGGGTGTACATAAGAATGGTTCATGCCGACCTTATCGCAGCTCGCAAATATATTCCAAAAACAATGGGCTGGTTAGTTTAACTTGTAGGCTTTTTGGTTCTCTTACTCCGTTCGACGCGCAACGATCCTTACATCACCACAATACTGCAAGTTGTCTGTGACACTCATTTTCGGGAAGCTTGTTTCCGTATACTTGCGGTTGTATTCTATGTAATGTACGCACCCCATTTGGCCACTTTTCATAGCTAAGTAAGCTAACTTTGCACGCCTTATCACTAATGTCGCGGGTCAGAAGGGCGGTACGATCATCTGGGAAGTGTTCGCTTCAAAGTCTGCTGTGGGAGAACCTGTTAAAATGACAACTGTATCCTCGACTTAGATTAGTAAACGCGTACGCTATAGTTTGACCCAACGCAACGGCTGTCACTCTAGGTGATCTCTACGACGTCTACGTCGTGATACTTGACACTGGTGATGGTGAACCTACTCACCGTACCATCGTTCCTCAGGCGACGGCCAGTAAACCATGATCAACATGACTAGCTAGAGACCACCTGCACAGTGATGCCGTGCGCGGTCATGGGGACCGAATGTGATGCGTATCATATTCTACGCTAGAGCCGTATGAATTTGTAGATCCCTACTCTAAAGAGTGTAGTGAATGACGGTATCTTCAAAGGTACTGTTATTTTCATCAGTACATGCAAATCTTTACTTCTTAAAGATTGGCTACAGAGAAAATACTGTCGTTCAGAAGAGAGAGGTCAGAGGTATTGAGTCTTGTGGGGATTGAGATTTGAGAATGTACAGAAATTTCCTTGTCAACTAATCAGTCCACTAATCTTGCTTTGGTAGTAACTTCACTCAGCGGGAAACTCTAAGCTTGGTTCATGGCCATAGCTCACTGGTGCCTACAATAATTGAATCAACCGGTGACAAGCGATGAGGTGGCGCAATTAGCCCTCTTTAACTGCATGGAATCCGACTGTCCACCACTGAAATTACGAGTTTCCACTGTGGTTTGCGTTAGGACGATCGATATCGTCGTGTTCGAGTATGTGTAGCCAAGCCAAGAAGCAGAAATTACATGGAAACAAATAGTAATGCCAGCACATCTATTACATATTCGATGAGACATCTTGCAACTTTGCTCAACCACACCAAACCAAGCCGAAATTAACTTCCGCCAGGTTACCAAGCAACAACTGACCCATCATAACTTCTAAGCACGAATTCGTCCTTCGCGGACACCGCATCGACGACGTCGATCATTTTCGTTGCGCTTTCCTCAGTGTCGATCCCCTGGCCAGTTGGGTTCATATCAGTCTGGACGACACCCGGATGCAATGGTATAACGGTGAAGCCCGATGAGTTGAGTTCAATGTGGAAGTACTATTTCGTTAGCATGGGACCCCTACAGATTGTCATTAAAGACTCTTACCAAACCGGCCATGTTCAGAGCGGACTTAGATGCGCCGTAAATGTACGGGGCGCCAAATTGAGCCAACAATTCGGAATAGTTCTTGCTAAATTCGAACGACGCAGCCACAGTTGACACGAACACAATCTTCTTTGTGGCGCGCTTCTCGAGCAGAGGGAGAAGCTTGGATGAGAGGTATACCGGCGCGATGACATTAATTTGGAAGACTTTCTGCGCATCTGCTGGGACGATCGAACGGACCGAAGTTACATTCTGACCGAGGTTGTACACCGCGAGGTTCTATTTCAATTAGCCATTATAAAACATACAGACATTGCACAACCACGTACATTCCAAAGCTCATCAATGCCCTCGGGAGCGATCTTCTCGATCTCGGCAACAGCAGAGTCAATCGTCGCGAGATTATCAGCGTCCAATTCAACAAGCGTCACATTCGGAAGCGAAGCAAGTGGTGTGCCAACGGCTTTCGCCTTTGATCGCACGGTCGCAATAACAGTATCACCGCGCTTGCTGAATTGCGTCGCAAGCGCAAAACCGATACCTAATTTTGTTAGCGATAATCGCTCATCGGGAGGAAGACACATACCTCTGTTTGTTCCGGTGACCACGATGACTTTAGAAGACATTTTTCTTGAGTTGCTGCTAACAGGTAAGAGCCTAACACAGAGCACTAAAAGTACTGGGTTATCGACTGATATGTTGAACTGTCGGTTGTGCAGGACTGGACTAGTTAAACTGGCAGAAGCGACCGCATTTCCAGCTGGCAAAATGCTGACTAGCGACAGAAGCTTTGTTCCTTCGCGTCATATCATGCCAATAAAGGATGACACGCAAGCTTGGAGTATTCTGAGCAATCAATGACGACCAATGATTAGTAAGATTACGGGCAGACGGTATTGTTAAGCGCACTCTCGTTGAAGTAAGGAGCCGCACAGGTAGCGGCAGACTGCGGCGCTAGCTTACAAATTTGCTTGGCTTATTAATGTTTGAGGGATTTGTGCCGACTGCTAAGTTTCCTGGCTACTACGAAGATAGCAGGGTTTCCAAACTTATTTACTAGTCTATTCCGGCATAGCTCGTAAATGTTTTGCTTATTGGTACATTAGTGATGCACTAAGCCTTATTAGGAAATTTCCGACAGTGCCCCTACCCAATCCCTTAATGAATTGCCGAACCAAGGAATCTCACCCTGACGACTATGTCCTCTGCGTTGCTATGTGTCTAAACGGATTTCAGTCGTGTAATTGTTACAATGATGGACAGCTTAAGCCGAATAGTGGTGGGTCACAGGAATATGTGGAAAACCTATAAATTATGTTGGAGCTTCGGATACGAGTATTCAATAATTTGACGAAATATATATCTCAACACCCATGATCAACTTGTTTTAGCATACATTCTGTCATTTTGCGTGGGAATTCAAGCCGATAGTCAATCGTTTACTTCAACTCGGGAGTGTCAGCATAAAGATTATATCTATATCAAAGTCAGTAATGGCCACTGCACTCAAATCAAGAATACTCACGAGCTAGCGTAACGATCACCTGCAACGTCAGCGTTCTGAACAAACTCAGTGATTTCATCAAACTCCTCCTCCGTCAGCTGAACATATGCCGCCTTGACATTCTCCTCCAATCGAGCTATCTTTGTTGTGCCAGGAATCGGGATCGCGCCATTGGCAATCAACCAAGCAAGCGTCACTTGGCCGGGCGTAGCATTCTTCTTGGAAGCAATTTTCTTGAATTCATCAAGCAATTTCAAGTTGGCGTCAAAGTTCTCCTTTTGGAAACGCGGCGCTGCCCGACGGTAGTCACCTTCAGGGAAATCCTCGGGCTTGGTGTATGCGCCGGTAAGGAAACCTCTGCTTAGGGGGGAGTAAGCTACGACGGCGACGCCAAGCTCCTTGCAGGCTTCGATGAGACCATTTTGCTCAGCCTCGACCGCGAAAGGCGAGTACTCAATCTGCACGGCCGCGATGTGATGGACCGTGCACGCGCGTCGAAGGGTCGCAGCAGAGCACTCGGACAGGCCAAGATACTTTACCTTTCCCTGCTTGACAAGCTCGGCCATAGCGCCTACAGTCACCTCAATTGGAAGCGATTGATCCATACGGTGTTGATAAAACAAATCGATCGTGTCGACGCCCAACCGCTGCAAAGACTCCTCGCATGACTGTTTCACATACTCAGGCGAGCCATCGGTTGAGAAGTCAGGCTTGACGCCGAACTTTGAGCACAAAAAGATCTCAGACCGCTTGCCGGTCTTAGCAAACCATCGTCCAATGACTTCCTCGTTGTTGTTATACATCCGGGCAGTGTCCCAGAATGTGCAGCCGAGCTCGACAGCTTTGTCGAGAAGAGCGAAGGCGGCTGCATCGTCAAGTTTGGGCTCGTAGAACGCGGAAATACCCTAGACATTTTGTGTCAGTGTACATCCCGGCAATTAACCCTGGCTAATCATACCATAGCACCGAAACCAATAGCGCTCACAGCAGGACCATATTTGCCCAATTGCGTTGTAGGAATTGCCATTTTAGCCAATTACTGATCGAGTCACAACAATCGTGCGGAAAGTAGTTGTGTTGACTGTGCTGTTTCCAAGAAGATATATCGTGAAGAATCTTAGTGATAGGTTGAATGAGGTTCAAGATCAAGGCAGCTGGTAGGGTAATTTATGTGCACAGCGAAGCGCGAAGATCTCGGAAAGGAGCGGCCGCTGCGACCCCACTTTGCTTCTTGCCAGCCACATGCTTTCCAAATTAATTGTGATATGCATGCACCACTTGGAAAGTTGGAATTCACGTCAGAGCTAGTCACGGATTGCCGGGTTAGAAGGAAAATAATGCGTCGTTGACCGACACACCCGTGGGGTCGAAATTAGTGCGTTGCAACCGGGTTAGCGTCGAAATGCATGCCATAAAAGGCATAGTTCATAGGCTATAGGGTCAGGGTTCAGTTGTAGTCTAAGCGGGATGGCATTCACGGTGACTTCGTTACGGCAACTTATCGCTCGGTCAGCATCAGCAATAGTGGTGCACATCGGAGATGTCATTTACAAGAGATCGGAGCGCTACAATGGCTAGAGGAGGGACTTGGAGATCTTCTCTACGTGCAACCAATATTTGCTCCTCAAATTATCATGGTGTTCTGTGGCAGGCCCTCGAAAGCCTGCCGACGATGCAGAGATCGGAAGTTAAGAGTAAGTCTGCCAGATTTCTCGGTCCGGGACGCCAGTAACCTGTTGTAGTGTGATCTCCACAGCGGTTCTTGCAGGCAATGCGTTAGAGCCAGAGTGGCCTGCACAGGATACCGAGATACGCAGCAGCTTCGCATCAGGGATGAAAGCCAGGCCGTTCGGCGGAAAGTACTCTCGAGAAATGCGCCTACTGTTGACCCACATTCTCTGACCGTGTCGCTCGAGTTACAAGCACGAGATATCTTCTTCGCTAACTACGTCACCGGTACTTCGAAGAGCTGGGATTTCCTGAAACCATTCTCCAATCCAACGCTCTCGCCAGAGCATCTGACATTGAGTATTGATGCGGTCAGCCTGGCATATCTCTCGTATCAAGTATACTCTGACACCGCACTAGCGACGGCCAGGGAGAGATATGTGTCCGCCTTGCGCATGATGAATAAGGCTTTGCGGTCTCCCGAAGTGGCAATAACGGACGCAACACTACTCGCCTCTCTCCTTCTGGATCTTTTCGAAAAGATTACTAACTGCGAACCTCGAAATATCGAGTGTCATGGACAGCTCATGTCAATGGCGCTTTAGCTCTCGTCCGACTACGTGGCCTGGAGCAATTTCATGGCCTCAATATTGACCAATCTGATGCAGATTCTTCGTGATAACAATCGCATCTTCGAGGATGACTGGGTTATATTCCCCCATACCACTGACAACGTCCCAGACTCCTCGATGTACATGAAGCGCCTCCATGTACATAGCCCACTGCTGTAGCTCTTTCCGTTGAACGTCACCATTCCTTTCGCCTGGAGGCGGTGGTCAGTGAGTTGGTCGTGGGAACCCTGTGCGATACATCAGGCGCCGCAGGGCTCATAACCTGTTATGGACTCTGCCAAAGTATTCGTTGACAACGTCGACACCTTCCTCACTCGCATCCCTGCGATCATCGCCCAACAATATACACAAGAATACCTGTTTCTCCTCCTACGAGGAGAAACGGGGTTAGTAAGTAACGTAATAGGGTATCAATGCTAAACAGTGAGTTCCGGCACGTGGTCTTCGCATCATTGCTATCACGTGTAAAAGCGATGTGACCATGCATAAGCATGCAAGGTGAAACTTGAGATGGAGGTGGAAGCAAGAATATTTGTCAGCTAGCAAGATACATCCGATCAAAGGATCATGGATTATACCGCAGAATTCCGAATGAGTTCTCTAGCGTACGTTGAAGTAGGGTTTGGGCGCGTTGATGGCACTGTCCTTCACAGCTGTGGCTTTTTTGAAAGGGTTCTCGGCACCATTTTCCTTCCCATCGCCGTCAGTCTTGTTGCCGCCAACGTGTCACATTTACCGAGTCAGGATCTCTGCAACCGCTACCGCTAGTAAAGCGGGTCTTTGACTTTCTGTGTCCCGGATGTGAGAACTGCTCTCCGGCAATATTTGTTGTGCTGCTGTCTGCTGTTCTACTGAGGTGCTGAAGTCATGCGATGTCTCGAAGCCATAGAAGTAGAAGTAAACGGTAGTCCCATCTTGGTACCGCAGCATATCAGAGTTGCAGACAAGATTTGCTGGAAGCGATTCAATCGTTTTGTTAATGACGAAGAGAAAGTTTTGAAGTGTCTTAATCTTGTTTATATTTTATAGTTAGTTAACTTAACGGTATTTAGTTTATTAATGCGTAAGGTCAAGGGGCAGTATAACTGTCTATTGAAATGAAAAGGAGTCTACAACTTTCAATCATCCACGGAGACCACTCTCATTAGAGGAAATATAGTATACTTTCAACGCAAGCTTAACAACAATAGACACTCAGTCAAATCAATGAGATCCTTTTTTTCTCAGATTCCAACTCCGGCATACTCCTTTGTCTGCTCCTCACACCACCCCCAAAACTCCGCCGCGAGGCCTGTCCCACCCTCCTCTTTCGCCTTCAAGCTCTCCAGAATATCCTTCCTCGGTTGTGCGGATGCCACCTCCCCCACGGTACAGCAGTCATCCCTCCATCTTCACACTTCAAATCCTGACTAAACCCAGCCCACAACTCCGTATACGCCCCCATCTTGGGCTCATGCATTATCGGCTTGATCAACATCCTTACGCTCCTGCCAGACGACACGCGCCTATTTTACGTACAGATAAAACCCTAAGCCTAAAGTAACTTGGACCCATTACCCTAGCCCATCCAGGATGACAAATTACCACAGATAATACAGAAAATTGGTCCTAACCCTTTCAAATTCAAGGTTGTTTTCGCCAGCGTCGTACCTACTCAATTGGGCGTGCGGCTATAGCGAAAAAGGCCACCTAGCGCTGGTCTCATCCCACGCGTGGATTCAAAAACGGCCCACTCAGCTAGCGATCGTAAGTCTCGAGACCGGGCAATAAAACTACAGCGGAGACAAGTTGCGGACTGGGTTAGGGTTCTATCTTCTGAAACATTGCCTGGAACATGTTGAGTAGAACTTGCAGCGTCTTCATTAGCATAAAACTAAGCGATGAGTCTTCGTCTTCATTCGACTTCGCTGCGTTATTTCGATCAGCGTCTGAGGCAAGCTTTTATTTCTGCTTTGAACAATTTAGGGCTGTTCACGATACGATATCGACAATGTTTGGGCAAATCGGCAATCGGCATCGTCGACCTTAATGTCTGCCGATAATTATCGTCTACCGTATCGGCAGACGTTGGAAGCTGGACGATACTAGGGGTGTTAACGAATAACGAATATATTCGAATTATTCGAATTATTCGTAATTCGAATACGAATAATTCAATTATTCTTGCTTACTAATGCGAATACGAATAAAATGTGTTTATTCGCAAATTATTCGTAATATTCGTAAATGTTTCGCTCGTTTGAGGTAACAGCAATTTTACACGACATATACTTCATAAAATCACGGCTTCCCTGCCCGGTCCCTCTTGTACACTGCTCGCAACAACATCAATCTTCTCATTGTCTCAGCACTCAATGAATGCCTCCGTAGACCTAGAAGATCTCTTCCCGTATTAAAGAGTCTTTCGACAGCCACCTCAGAGGCAGGAATTGCCAAATAATCCCTTGCTGCGGCTGCCATTCTAGGGAATTCATCCTGATTCATTCGCCACCATTCAAAAAGCCAACCTCTTTCCATGGTCACTCCGTCGTTGACCACAACTACCTCATTGTCGAAATACCGGTCAATATCAGATACACGGCGTTGTCGCGGTTGCAATTTCTGCAGAACTCGCGCTTCAATACTGTACCCTGTGACTATTTTTTCGTCTGCAGAAACCGACACAGGGTCTGTTGTTAGGGGGTACTGTCGATGTAGAACCTCCTTCAGATGAGTAATGACTTGCGCGGCAGTTGATTTTCCAAGTTCTTTCTCCAAAAGTAGAGCTTTGAAGCGTGGATCAAGGACGAGAGCTATATAATATGCGTCTACCCCATCCATACAGTTATAGTACTTTTGGTACTTTTTTAAGCCTGCCTTGACAGCATGGGCAATATCAACATCAAGTTCAGAAAATTCTCCCTCCATGGAAGCAGCATCATTGAGCATATCGTGCAATTCATAGTAGATTGGGATCGCGAGGCTGATCTGAGGTTCTCTCTTGGATACGGTCAAAGTAAATTCTTCGAATTTTTGCAGAATAGTCTCGACTTGTTGCAAACGATGCCAATCTTGGGCACTAAAAGGAGGAAGATATTGCTGCTGTGCAACCCACCTTCTTATTTGTTGCTTTGCTTCGATGGCGTCCCGGAGCATTCTATGGGTGGAATTCCATCTGGTATCCACGTCATATTCGATGAATTTAGATTTCAATCCGTTTGCTTTGCACATAACCTTCCACTGTTCCTTTCGTTGTGGCGTGCGGGCTATCCAAAGAGCCATGATCCGAAGTCTAGACAATGCCGAATGCGAGTCAATATCCAGGTTTTGATTTGTTTGCAGGAGATCGCAAGCATCGACTGCCGATTTGCGATCTCCTGATCTCAAGGCAGATAGAATATCGCTGACGATGAGATTCAGCACATGTGCCAGACACCTGACATAGCTATCAGTCCTTTGAAAGCGAAATTCCTCAGGACGCCCAGTTGTATCATCTGTTAAGAGCTGTTCCTGTAACAAGTATAGGTCAGACACCAGTGTTTGGTTATTTGATGCGTTATCCGCCGTAATAGTGAGAAGCTTGCGCTCAATTCCGAGCTCGACCAAGGTCTTATGCAACATATCGGCCATGTTTTCCCCGGTGTGTGCTCCAGATATTTCTGCAAACTCAAGAACTTGTTCCCGATATTGAAAATCAGCCGTCATCCAATGTCCGATCACACCTAACATAGCCTTCGAGTTTTTGCTGGTCCAAACATCCAGCGACAATGCAATACTCTGACACGTTAGCGCCAAGTCATCAACCAATTGAGCCCGACATAAATTGAATTCCGCATCAATTCGACTAGCTGCCGTCTGCCGGCAACGGAATGGAAGTGAAACACCTATATCGTTGAATATTTGTTGGAATGACGATGATTCAATTGCCAGGAACGCCATATCATCCGTGACCATCCAACGTACCAAATTTTGCTCTAATCTTTTCGCTACATCATCCTTAAAACTCTTCTTGAACATCGTAGTAAGCGATTGCTGCTTCGGTTCCCCTTCATCCCGTCCATGGCCATCACCGCCATTCAATGGGATGCCATGCTTGCCAAGGTGAAGTTTCATGTTGCTGGTGGAAGTTGCTCGGGCGGAATCCGTCGTCTTCCAAGCACACATTTTGCATCGAATCTCACGATCCACGATTGGTCCCTTCTTGCCTCGCTTCGGATACCATAACTTTCCGGGAAGCTCAGAGACGCTGAAGTTTGACCACAGTGAGAGATTCTGGTTCTTGTCGAGATGTGCTGACGACTCACCCGAGACACCAGAAGATTCTGGCAGTTCTTCTACCGACGAAGTCTCTTCGTGACAGGTGTCAGACGTCTGAGAGTCGGTTGGAGCAGGGGAAATTGATATCCACTGACTAGCCGAATTATTAGCTGTAAGTGGCTCAACGCCTTCAGTTGATAAATTCAATCGCAACTTCTTAACGATCCGGTCTTCAGGACCTGCCTCTTCGTCACTGCCGTCATTAAGGAGGTGATAGTCAATTCTCTCGGACTGACGAAAACGGCTAGACATGATAAGGGACAACTCGTCCTCGTCCATTCCGCTGATGGTGGAGATCTCACGACCGCTGTCAGACATTTTGCTGTAGATACGTATAGATTAGTTACAAAGGAATTGAAGAATATTGGTAGAATAGAACGCGCCGTTGTGTAAGAGACGCGTTTAGTTACTACGCGTCGTGTTCAACTAAAATAAAGCTTACACATAGGGTTAGGGTCATTTCATTACGAATAAACTGCGGATAATATTCGCTATTCGTATTCGACGGTTCAAGCCTTATTCGTTACGAATAAAAGAAATTTTACGAATACGAATATCGAATACGAATAACGAAATATTTTATTCGTTAACACCCCTAGACGATACGATATTGATATAATATGACACGTCTCATTACCCTGAACAGGGAAATGTTTTTGGACACACCATATAATCTGTAACTAATACTATAATCCGTAATTTCTAAGTTAACAAAACACAAATAACTGGCTTGCCTCTTATCTGGCCAAGAGGCACACAAGGAGTTCCTCCACTTTCCGAATGCTCGACGATGGCTTGCGTGCAAGGCAACAGATAAGCAAGTTTTAGACCTACAGAAAGAACTACCAGAATTCACGACACAATATTGGCTACGGCTCACGCAGATCCATAAAGTACTCTCGAAGGAGAACGAATTGACTTTGTTTATTTCGAAAAGAAAGCCACATATCAGCCTTGCTATCCCCATATATTATGAGCTTCATGATTTTCTCCATGATGTGTCCGAATTTAAGGAGGAGTTTGCAGGTTATGACCGAGACATTGGACTTGCAGTAACGGAAGGAATAAAGAAGTATAACAAGTACTATAGCCTCATGGATGAATCTGGAGTGTACTATACTGCTCTCGTCCTTTATCCTCGAGTAAAAGCAATCTGATCTTGCAGGAATTAAGAGAGGATAACAATTCTGGTAAGCTGATTCTACAGGCTATACGCCAGAGCCTCCATCGACAATACCCATTGGCTGTTGTGGGGCCGGGGTTGCCGATCGAATTTGGACAAGATTCTGCCGCAGACGGAATCGAGGATAGTGATGTCGAGTCTAGGATGCTGCAAAGGCTGCAGCCACGAGGCCAGACTAGTAGCACTGTCTCTGATATTGACATGTACTTCGATAGTCCTGCGGTCAATGACACGAAAGACCCAAACTGGCTTTGCAATTTGTGGCGTACTCATCAAGATAAGTACCCGCAAATGGAAGCTGCACGTCATATTTGGACAAAGGCGCTCGCTGTTGCGACAACATCTCGACTCGACTCCTAGGAATGACGCGGGCGGCGTTGCTACATCTGTTTGTCCGTTTGATAGAGTAACCATGCTCGACAGGTCTACGTTTTATTAATCTTGATTTCTGTTTCTGTACACTTTGCACCCACTTGCGTGCTTTTGTTTGCTAACTTAGGTTTGTGCCAGCCAACCCTGAGGTGTCAAACGAGCTCCTTTCTTTGTGTACGGCCACTCGTATTCTCCCGTTACGCATGATCCAGCTGTAATATACATCACTACATCGCCCGCAGTCATATACGAACGGCCGACAAAGTCGTTTCTTGCCGTAAAGTGAAAAGCATATCCAGCATATGTGGCGAACGCAACATTCTCGCCCGGCGATCCGTCATTGCTGTAAAAATAAGCGTACACCTTGTTACTTTCTGCGGTTATGTAACTTTTCAATAACATAGTGACGAGCCCATTTGTTGAAGCGGCCTTACCACGAGCGATTTCGGAATCGATGTAGTATGCATTAGAATAGTGGTTGTCGATTGAGTCGCTGATGAAAAGCCAATAGCTGCCAGGCTGGTTATATGGCGCACCTTCATTGAAGTTACCCTGGAGAATGCATAGAAGAGGAACGTCTGCCGTTGCGACAGCGCATATCGCCACGACAGCCAACAGAAACGCAGAGAGCCTGACCATCAGTAGCCACGGAGAAGTCTTTTGTCGAAATGAAGAGGAAATCTCGACTGCGCGCCAGCTGGGGTTTAGTCGGCCGAGGACACGCAAGCACTGTTATACGGTGGTGAGGCCCACGAATGACAAAGGCATCTGTGCCAGAGAAAACCGTCTCCTGCGCTCTCGCTAACGTGCATGTTTTAGACGCACATTCGCTTCGAGCCCGTTAATAATGTTTCTAAGCGCACGGGCATAATTCCATCACGACATTGCCTCACGGCAAGCGGCTCGTGAATCTAGTCCCCCCCCCCCCCAACCCTAAATTTACCAATTCGCGATCGGCGAGATTGCGTGGACTTTAGACAAATTACGTCAGATCTGTCAGAACTAGCTATGTCATAATTCAGTATTCGGCTCCAAACAGTTGCGGGAGAACTGAGAACAGTATCAACTTATATATGGCGGGATTGGGGCCAGTCTGGAAACAACCCCAGCACTTGGCCGTTTTGTGTGTCACACATCCACGGGAAGCTTGCTTGTCACTGTCACGTTTGACATTCGATCTCGCACCAGTCTCTCATATTTCACTTAAAGTCAGGGGAATAAAACTTTAATGAGGCAGATAGTTGACTATGACGATGCTGATTGTTAGTTGGCGTGCATAAATCTTACGTCTCTCCACGGTTTGTGTGTCGTATGGCCCCACGCCGTTAGATCACACGGTCTGTCGTTCGTATTGAATTCGCAGTTCACGTCTCGGCGAACCCTATCCCACAACCGTTTCGAGCGCGAGATCGGTGTCTTATTCAGGTCTTGTTTATAGTTAGCAGTGACTAATGAGCGCGACGCGACTTTGGGCCTGCTGCCTCAACTGGTACTGTCAATCATTAACTGACACTCACCAAAACGGCCACAGACAGCACATACTCGACGGTACTGCCACTGGGATGAGCTGCAGACGGAACTCTGGTGATCGGCAATAGCATCGGCGAACACCCGATGTCTCTACTGCGCATCCACCTGAAAATCCTACTGGGAATGATGATGTCCCCAGCCCCGGTTAAGTTACGATCACATACCGTTGCGCCAAGAATCAGTCTTGCATTCGTTGCGCCAACGCGTCCTGGTGAACAACTTCTTTTCAGTAATATCTCTTAGAAGTCATCATGCAGATCACAGGCCAGCGATTGCCCGCCTGGAGAACTTTTTTACGGCTTAGCGTTTGATCGTGATTTGATCTGAACGCAACATCCATCGCTTAGTTACTCATTTCGCTTCGATCAGAACAGTCATACAACAAACCAGAAGAATCAATATTGGACATCACCAACGAGGATATTCAGAACCTATAGTGCCGGCTGCCTTTATGGCCACACCGGGTCCGACAGCATTCCACACATATTCAGGACCTTTACATGAACCTGCTGTTATCCGCAGCTCTCGACCACTGCGGTCAACGTTCTTGTAACCAGGAAAGTGGTTTACCGGGGTAAAAATGATACGCGTATCCACTAAATCCCAACGGCCGCAACGTCTACGCCGTTTTCTCCGTAATTGTTATAAAAATAAACACGCGCGGAACCGCTTGCTGATAAGTATAAAATGAAACCTTGTACCGAGTCCCTGGCTCCGTGTTCTCACGATCAAAATAAGGGTTCACAAGAACGTAAACCTTCCACTTTGATGTAACCATCCAATAACTGCTGGTGCGTTGTAACCTGCTTCTTCAGTTGAGTTAGTTGGAGAAGAGATATAATCAGGTCCGGCCCAATGAGTTTAGACGCTGGTGGAGGCTGCGCGATCGATGCTGTCATAATGGCTAGGGTCCGTCCACCCCCCACGCTGCGTTTCTCGTGGGATGGAACGGAAGGCAACCCAGAGCGAAAATTTAGCGCCTGGAAGTTTGACCTTGAATCCCGTCTTTTAGCTATGGATGGCATCTCAGATCGATTCAAGATTGCCACCATCCGCGCAAACGTCCACGGAGCCGTTCGCAACTGGTTCCTAGCCCATCCAGAGTGGGCCACGGGAAATGCCGGACCGTACGAGGATCTTCTCCACCAGTTGGAGAAAGAGTTCACTACTAACTGGGCCACCCACGACAGAGCGACAGAATTGCACACCACTTCCCAGGCAACGGGCGAGTCTCCGGTCGACTTCGCGAATCGCGTTCGCTCCCTGGTCGTGGGACTCCAACCGATCCCCTGGCCGACGCCCAAGGTCTCTTCACATTGAAGTACTGTTGCACGTCGGACGCCTTGCGGATGAAGCTGCAAGCGGAGAACTCCTACTTGGGAGCTCACCGTACCTGCTCGCTCCTCTTGGGACAGGAATTCGTTGGTAAGGGCGGGTCGTACCTGCAGGCACGTCGCCAAACCTTCTATACCGCGAATCCTTCCTGCAAGCCCAAAGCAGAACCATCGGTGCCCCGCGCGGAACCATCGGGTTCCTCCACGGCGGCGTCATCCTCGTCCGCGCCAAAGCGGTTTCCCAACAAGCGGCCCGCTGAGTCGTCTCCGCAGAAGTATAACCAGCGGGCCCGCAAAAATTTTGTCCCGCGGACAAATAGCGGTGCGGCCTGTCCCCGTTGCCGCCAACAGCATACGCTGGCGCAGTGCACAGAGGTGCGCTGCGCGATTTGTGGTCGCCTTGGCCACCAAGCAGACAAATGCTACTCGGCGAACTGGCGTCCCAAGCAAGTAAGCACGCTCACACTTTCCCTCGGTCCCTGTAACGAGTCTGAGCTCTCTAACACCTCTTCCAGCAATAGGATCGCTCGTGCGGTTGATACGAAGAAGGTGGGAGGGTGGTCGCAGGATGAGGACAGGGGGTTAGTTGAAGTGTTTAATGTGACTAGTCAGGAAGATAATACATTACCTGACAATGATCGCATTTGTGCAATTCTTGGCCACTTTGGCCGTAAAGAGGTACGCGTAGTGGTGGACTCCGGTGCGTCCACTTATGTGGTTGCCCGGCGATTCTGCGAACGGAACGATATTCCCACTAAACCGGTTGGTGCCCGCGCACCCAAAACTGCTGACAGTAACAATGCCACCACCAAAAGAGGTCCACTGACCCAAGTGGCTGACTTTGCAATTCGTCTGGGTACACTTACCCTGCGCAAGAAGTTCTACGTCCTGGATGGAGATAGCTACGACATACTTTTAGGGGTCCCTTTCTTTAACGAGTTCGATGGAGAATTACGACCTTTGTCGGGCAGGCTACTTCTCCACGGATTTCAGAAGCTCGTGCTTCCACTCGTGGATTCGCCGACCGCGTCCCACTGCCAAACACCCGTGCTTATGGTATCTCGAAAGGGCCTTCAGCGAACCCTTCGCGCTAAAGACAGCGGGGATCTTGTCTTCGTGGCTCTGGTTCGGTCCACCAACGACGAAGTACCTGAAGGCATCAATATTCCTACTGATCTGCCGCCCGAAGATCGCGAACCCCTACTTCAACTACTTTCCCAATTCTCACCTGGTTTTTCAAAAACGGTTCCCATGAGTAAGGTGATGGATCGTTCCGTCAACCATACGATACCTCTCGCCCCCGGGGCCGAGAAGAATCCGCCGTTTAAAGGAATTTATCGGCTATCGCAAATTGAGCTCCAGGAACTCAAGCGTCAGCTTGACGAACTCCTGGCTGAAGGGATGATTTCCCCTTCTATGAGCCCGTACGGCTCGCCTGTTATTTTTGTGAAAAAGAAAGACGGAACGCTCCGTATGTCCATTGACTATAGAGCACTCAATTCCCAAACGATTCGCAACCGCTACGCGCTTCCTCGAATCGACGAATTACTTGACCGCATCGTGGGCGCTCGCTACTTTAGCAAGCTGGATCTAACGAGCGGATATTATCAAGTCCCGGTCGAACCGGCCGACCGTCATAAGACTGCGTTCCGCACACGGTACGGTCACTATGAGTTCAATGTCATGCCCTTTTGCTTGACGAACGCGCCTGCGACATTTCAAAGCCTCATGAATGAGACTTTTCGCGGCGAACTCGACGACTTCGTTCTCGTCTACTTAGATGACATCCTCATCTTTTCCAAGACTGCTGCGGAGCATCACCGCCACTTGGCTACGGTTCTCGAACGCCTCCATAAGCACAATCTGGTCGCGAAGCCCAGCAAGTGTGAGTTTTTTACAACGTCTTGTGAATATTTCGGACATGTTATATCCGGCGACGGAATACGTCCCCAAGACAGGCTTGTGGAATCGGTTCGTAATTTTCCGGTGCCCACCACAGTTCGGGAGTTACAGTCGTTTCTAGGGCTCTGCAATTACTACAGACGCTTCATAGCTAATTACGCACATGTGACCGCTCACCTTACCGGTGCCACCGCTGGCGCTAAGTTGAAACCGCTTATTTGGACCGATGTCCTACAGCGCGAATTCGAACAGGCAAAGCAGCTTCTCACGTCTGCTCCTGTCCTTAGGATCCCCGATCCTACGAAGCCATTCTCAATTACTACGGATGTTTCAGATCATGCCATAGGAGCCGTCCTTTCGCAAGACGATCATCCTGTCGCATTCGAGTCCAAGAAGTTGGACCCACACCAACGACTCTATCCCATCCATGATCGGGAGCTGCTCGCAATTGTGCACGGCGTCACTCGTTGGCGACCGTTCCTGTGGGGTCAAGAGTTTGACTGTTATACTGATCACCGCTCACTGGTACATTTTTTTACACAACCTAATTTAAACCAGCGTCAACTACGTTGGCAGCAGATCCTCGCGGATTATCACATTAATGTCTACTACAAGAAAGGGACCGAGAATGTCGTGGCAGATGCGCTCTCCCGTGTTGAGGTGCATCTTGTTACTGTCGATTTCGATTTGGCTGCAATCCGTCAAGGATATAGCCAAGAACCATGGTGCACAATACTGGACGAGTTACGCCACCCAACAGACGCTGCATTGTCCGAAAGGTACGCTCTCATTGACGACCTTCTCTACTTCTCGACTTCTGGGACCGAAAGTAGGCGGCTCTGTGTCACAGACAGGGGTGTGCAGAGTCATCTAATGGCTCGCAATCATGCCCATACCACAGCTGGACACTGTGGTATCGCGGCGACGCATAAGAAAATCGCGCGTGGGTACTATTGGCCAAAAATGTACCTTGATATTTCTAAATATATTGGTTCTTGTGACTCATGTCAAAGACACAAGATTCCCAGACAATTAGCTGCAGGCTTACTGAAGCCACTGCCAATTCCCAACCGTCCCTGGGAATCTGTCGGAATCGATTTCTGTACAGATTTCGCCGTCACCAAACGCGGTCACAACCGCATCATGGTCGTCGTCGACCGCCTTACCAAAATGGCACACTTTGTGCCAATCGCCACAACATTCGATGCACAAGACATCGCTCGGGTCTACCTCGAAAAGGTCTTTCCCTATCACGGACTCCCACAGTCCATTGTTTCTGATCGTGACCCATTACTCACGAGTCATTTCTGGACAGCGCTTGAGAAAATCTGGAACTAACAACCCATGATGTCCACCGCTGAACACCCCCAGACGGATGGCCAGAGTGAGCGAATGGTTCAGGTCGTCAAGCAACTGATCCGGCAGAACCTGAACAACGATCAACGTTTGCTTTGGGATGAATATCTGCCTCTACTCGAATTTGCCTATAATGACTCTGCGCAGAGTACGATCGGGATGACTCCGTTCGAAGCTAACTATGGGTACCACCCTAAGGGCCTCGATCGGACAACATTTGGTTATGTTCCCGCAGCTGCATCGTTCTCCGGGGAACTCGAGAGTCTCTGGCTCCGTGCCAAAGACTCGATGCACGAAGGCCAAATTCGACAAAAGAGGCACGCCGACCGTCGCCGTCGACAAGCTCCTCAGTTTAAAGCCGGTGATCTTGTTCTCGTCCGTACCCGTTCGTCCAAAAAGACTACACTTTTGGATGCGTACCATGGTCCGTATCGTGTACTTGGAATGGATGGGTCGCACAACGTCGAGATCGTCCGTCCTCCACGTGCCCGCTTTCACCCCATTATCAATGTCTCGCGCGTCAAGAGGTATCATGGCGACCCGCCAGCCAACTCTACGCAGCTACCTTCAGACGAACTTGAGGAAGACGTCTACGAAATTGACGGCATCATCGATGATCGAAAACGAGGACGAACGAACGAGTATTTGGTCAAGTGGAAAAATTATGACAGCTCACATAATTCCTGGGTTTCTACGAAAGACCTCTCCCCAAATGACGTTCGCTTCTATCGTGCTAATCAAGCTCGTGCTACCACTCATGCTGACACCTCGGCTAATGCGTTTTTTATTTTCTTACCTACCGTTAGGTCTTCCCTACCTCCTGTGCCGTCACAGCCTCAACGGACGTCGTCGTCTTAAGGAACAGTGTTAGGTTTTACCTTCAGGGTCCTTTGTTTTCCCACTGGGTTTTGTTGTTTCCTGGAGGGTTTTCCTACGCCTTTGTCCAAATGGATGTTTCCTAACCATACTCTATCTTCTCTTATTCTCAGTCACGATTATGATGCTCCACACCCTACTCGTGTCTTAGAAAGGGGGATGTCATGATATGACCAAAAAGGGTTAGCGTCTCGACAGCGTTGTCAAGACCATCCCGCATTCCCATCGTGGGATGTCTTCCCCGCACCTAGCTTCCGACTCCGCAACCAACAGGTCTCGAGACCAATGTTGGGGGCACCCCGGAATGGGGTCGCCCGACGACGGGTAGCAGGCTGCGGGATGAGAGCGGGGCTATGACACCAGTCGCCTGGTTGCCCAAGAGAGGAGCGTAGATTTATAAAGGGCAGCAATCTTCCCTTAGATAGAAAAAAGGATAATACATGTTTTGAAGATGAACTATCTTTCCGACGAAGAGCTCTTAGACTACTCCGACTGGGAGGACGTCGCCGCCCCTGTTTGTAACATGGTAGCGATGGAGTATGTCTTGCACAATTGGATTGAGAATACGCACGAAACAACGAACATAGCTGTCTAGGCCGCGAATGCGAACGGCGTATCCATGTTTTCTTCGAAGATTTTCATATAATGCGGAAATCATACTTTCATTGTTGCTGGCGTTATCGCCTGTGATGGTGATCAATTTGCGCTCAAGCTCCAATTCGGTGAGTGTTCCTTCTACCGCAGTCGCCAGGTTCTCTCCACTGTGTGATCCCTGAAGCTCTTAAAATCTAACACTTTCTCTCGACATTGGAAGTCTTCGGTAAGCCAGTGCCCTTAACTCCTAAAATTGGGAGATTATTCTTGCTAGTCCACACGTCAGGAGAAAGAGCTATTGTTCTGCATGTGTGCAATAACTCTTCTTTCAAGTTGGCAGGCTCTTCGGCAAAGACATCCGCTAGTCTTTGGCGAAGAACTCCGCGGGACATAAAAGGAAGCGTAATCCCCGGAATATCATGAAATACTTGGCGAAAAGCTGGCGATTCAATAGTCGTGAAGGGTTTATCAGCAATTTCCACCGTAGAATATTCTTTTCCAAAAGTTTCTGGGGCGAGAGCTTCTCTCTCTGACCGATGTAAGCTAAGACAGAAGACTTCGGTTTCTTTGCTGGCTCTGGCCGTTCCTGAGCCTCAATAGAGTGTCGCTTTCGAAGGTGCACTACCATATTACTTGCGAGCTCTGTCACTTCGAATCAGTACTATTCTAGCTACATTGCTGTCCCGTTCTCTCGTCCAATACTGAACAACGAATCTCTCGATCTATCGTCTTCCGTACGTTGCTCTTTTGAGAGTCCATGGCCGATTAAGCTCAGTTATATCAAAGTAGTCCCAACACTGCCAACTCTTAGATTTCGACTTTGAAGGCTCTATACGTCGAGAAGACTGAGACTGACTTGTCACGGCAACGGAACCAGTTTGATGAATGCGCACTTCGATACCATCTTAATTTTTCACGCCATACCTAAATGGGAATACGATTACTGTACGATTACTATAGCGATTTTTTGGTAGACTATACGATTACTTAACGATTAGGTTCTCAGTTTGGCGATTAACTTTACGAATAATATAAAATCTTGACGGTACCGTAATCGTATCCACCCCTAAATGCTAATATTCGGAGCAGCCCTAATTTGAAGCTTTGGGGCTTTGCATTGAAAGCTCATACTAAGGATATCAACTATGATGGTCCTGAGCGACCTGATGTTGGAGGTTACTGAACCACATTAGCACGAATAATAATTTAAGGTTTCAGAGTTAGTTACCCTGAAAATTCCGCCAGGGTTAGGGTCAACCCTGATTGTCGGGACTAACCTTTAGTCACCATATGAGATTGAAAACACACCCTGCCCCAACGGTCCTCCTTCACTGCTCTCAAAAAAAGTTGGTTTATTCTCCTTATTAGCTTCGACTGCCTCTTAACAACGCAAGATGCTATTGAGAGCTCTTACCCCCCGCCATCAGCTCAGGCCGTCCTCTCTTCAGTGCCCTGGCGCAGTGTCCCTGTACTGCGCTGCAGGAACCTCTCGAAATGCTTCAAGGACTGCTCGCAAACAAGAAATAGTTGACCTTTCACGACCTCTTAAGCACCGTGCACTTTGCCATCCCTTCCACCCGCCTTTTGTCATGACTCCATGGGACACACACCAGCCCATGGTTGCAGGCAAAACAACTTTCCGCACCGCTTCCTACTACATCTCGATGTCCGACCATTCAGGCACACACATCGATGCCCCTAAGCACTTTGACCCAACACCCGGCGCCTTATCTGTCGACGAAATGCCTTTAGAAGATTTTTACACCGAGGGAATTTGTTTAGATCTCAGTCATGCTGAGCTCGGCGCAGGTATTAGCGTCGAAGAGATGGAAACAGCTCTCTCAGCATCCGGTCAAGAGATAAAGGACGGTGACACGGTCTTGTTATACATGGCGTAAGTATACCAGGATGGAAGACCGAAAATTACCTACTTATATCTTCGCTCTTAGATACAACAAGAGACTGTCTCCGGAAGATCCTAGATGGCAGCATGATTTCCCTGGTCTAGTTCCCGAGTCAGTGCACTGGCTCGCTGACAGAGGTTGCAAGATTTTCGGCGTCGAAGCTGTTTCGCCTGCTCCGGAGGGTGAATTGAACTTTATCGCGCACAATATCTGTGGTGAGAGGGGCATCACCCATATTGAGGGGCTCGATAATTTAGAGTCACTCCTTGGGAGAGGGAGATTCCGATTCGTTGGTTTTCCATTGAAACTTGTGGGTGGTAGTGGAAGTCCTATCAGAGCTGTGGCTATATTTGATTAACTGTGAAGAACGCAGAGGAGCAATTCACACAAGGTTCGGATGTAGACCTGACATGTTGACTTGCTGAGGAGAAAAGCAATTTCACGTAGCATGCAATTTTGTCTGGGAGTCACAGGATTCTATGCGTAAGAAAATTCGCTAGGCCGTCTGAACCGGGGAAACTGGCTTCAGGTGGGATTTGCTGTGCTATTCACCATGCAACGAGATGTGATGTCACATTCTGGATACACTAGCTGTCGGGGAAAATAGCTTCCCGCATCGGGGTAATTAGGTAAGGGTGTGAAGAAATGTCTCCGACAAAACACGTTCAACCTTAACCTCGCTCACCATTAATCGGCAAAAATTACTAATCGCATTCGGATTTCGAGACATTTCCATAATCTCGCAAATCGTATATATAAAAGAAGTGCATCCCGATATGTCCAGATTCTTGCCCTTGCGACTTAGTACGATATCCTCACGTTGTGGAAATTCATCCCAATCATTTACAGGCCACCAAGCGCTGCGTAATCTGCTAGTTAAATTTATATATATCGATGTTCCGTTCAGTTGCACGTTGCAGAAAAAACTAAGTTGTACCACAAAAAACATGGGACAGCGGTCTGCTATCTATATAATACTCCGAGTAGAGCTCAACAACCGATCACTGTGTACTCAGACCACCACAACCTGGAATTTTTCAAGGAAAAGAAAATCACCACCCATCGAGAAGCACGTTGGTCGGAATATTTATCACAATTTAAGTATCAAATAATTTTCTACCAGGAAAATATGTTAAAGCTGATGTACTATCACGACGAAGCGACATGTACCCAGACACTGAAAATAAAACCACGAAAGAAGAATTGTTCTCCAAAGGGCAATTATTGACATTGAATTATGTACATTTGATTAATTATGGAGATGAGGAGTTTGCTAAAGCGATTCAAAAGAGTTATCAACAAGAAGAACTACAAAAGATCCAAATACTCAAAAGCATCAGACAAGGAAGGAGGGTGGAAGACAACTGACAAAGAGGAGGTGACGAACTATGATTTACAGGGTGACTTTCTGTACTATAAGGATAAATTACTCATCCCGGATGATATTGATATTAAGCTAAATTTATTGCAGCGATGTCATGATGACTCTACAGGTGGACATTGGGGAATTCGGAAGACAATTGATTTGTTATCGCGTGATTATTATTTCAAGGATATGAATTCTTTCGTTACGAAGTATGTTAACTCCTGCGAGGTATGCCGACGAGCTAAAGCGGTGCATCACCCACTATATGGCGAATTACCAATCCCCGAGCGAGTATGGTCCAGTATCTCCGTGGACATTGTCACAGACTTACCGACATCACATAACTACGATGCAATACTCGTTATTGTCGACCGACTTTCCAAGATGACACTATTCATTCCAACAAACAAATCGTCACATCTACAGACCTAGCAACGATCTTTATGCGTGCATGTGTTCATGCAATATGGCACTCCCACGAATATCGTTACTGACCGCGGTCCAACTTTTACTTCAAATTTCTGGCGTGAATTTCTACGACTGTTACGAATCAGGGCCCAATTCTCAACTGCCTTTCACCCAGAGACTGACGCTCAGACAGAACGGATCAACCAAGTTCTCGAACAATATCTGCGAATCTATACATGTTATCAGCAAAATGACTGGTGCGAATATCTGCCTCTAGCACAATTCTCTTGCAACAATGCTACGAGTTCTACGACACAACAAAGTCCTTTCTATGCAGTCTATGGATTCAATCCCACAATAGATTTTCTTGCTCCTACAGGCGCCCCACGTGTACCAACAGCTATAGACACTACTGTCTCAATGCACGACAGAATTACAGACCTACGTGCCGCTATGAAGTATTCCCAGTCTACCCAGCAACACTACTACAACAAACACCGACGACCCAAAGAATTCAATGCTGGAGATCGCGTTTGGTTATCACGACGATTCATCGCTACACGACGACCATCCAATAAGTTGGATCACAAATTCATAGTACCGTTCGCAATTTTGGCAAAGATTAATAGGGGCTACGCCTCCCAGCATCACATGCGAATCCATCCTGTCTTCCACGTCTCATTACTCGAACCATATGCTCCTAATACCATTCCTTCCCGCCACCAACCACCTCCTCCACCTATTATCATCGACGGGGAACTGGAATATGAAGTGGAGACGATCCTGGATGTCATCGTTCGTCGAAGTCGATTTCTTTATCGCGTGCGTTGGAGAGGATATGACGAATGTGAAGATACATATGAACCACTCGAAAATCTTGTCAACGCCCAGGAACAACTTCGCTCTTTTTACGCTCGTTTTCCCGATAAATCTCGACCCCCGACACTTTCGTTTTAACGCGCTCGAGATCGCTTTTCCGAAGAGGGGAATACTGTGAGGGCGTCACTATGACGTCCTCGCTACCGCATTAGTTCTGCTTCGACATTGCTTTGATCCATTGTCACATGAAGTTCATGCAACTCTGTGGCAATGGATCCCATGTATATTGGTCGTTTGTTTGTTGCTTTGTTTGTGTTTTCTTGTTTTTTCCTTCTTTACGTGTATTATTTTGTTGTTCTCGCCTAATGTATTGGTTCCCAATATCGCTCATCTGACAATGTATATGTTAAGTTTAGTTTCTCACAATGATACTGGTAGCCTGGGAACTTATTATGTGCAGCATCTGTCCAGTGAAAAAGAGGGAGTGTTGAAAATTGAGGGTGTCGTGGTGCCAGCTAAATGGTGTGGGTCATGTTAAGTCGTTATTCGTGCGCACCCCTAAAACCATCATACCCAAACTATCCATCTAATTATACAACTCTCACTTTCCAGTGTCATTCATTTCTTGGACTTCTTGCGAGTCAGCGCACCAACAGCATCTCCCAGACCCAGACCGCCCAGGAGCGGCTTCAAGCCCAAGCCTCCCAGTAAATTGTCGACGAGACCGCCGAGTCCAAGACCGCTGAGCTGTAGAATGTCAGTAAACATGTTGTCGAGGTGGGGCGTAATATTATTGATATCACGTGATGCATACCAATTTCGCAACGAGTCCGAGAACACCACTGAGCAACAGCCCAACCGCTGCCAAAATCTGGAACAATGGCTCCGACAACAAGCCCCACAGAGGATTGAGTTCCTTATTTGCGTGTGGCATGCCTGAGATTCTCTTCTTCGCCTTATCGATGGCATACGTTACCTTACCCGTCAACTACGCGTATTAGCCGAGTTTCCATGTAGACAAAGACGGTTGACACTCACGTCCTTCAACTTCTCAGCAAGACGATACTCCTCGGGCGTGGCCTCACGAGTCTCAGCCCTCGCCTTTGCATTAGCCTGGATTCGGCCATCGGGATCCATGCCACGGATGGCGCCGTTGGCTTCCTGTAGGATATTGCCGCCTTCTTCGATTAGGGGCCGCACTTGGTTGACGAGTTCTTCTTCGTCCAGGTTGACCTTGGGAGTGCGCTCTGCTTTCTCGAGGGCCTAAACACATCAGCGATATACATCTTTGTAGGTTGGACTATTGCATGCTCACCTCGTCTAACATCTTCAGCACCGGGTTGACCTTGTCGAGACACTGATCAATGGCCGCAGCCATCTGGTTGCCAAGTTTCTTGTCATGCTCCATCTCCTCGCGCTTCTGTTTCTCTTCCTCTGGCTCTGGCTCTGGCTCTTTGATCTCGTTCAGGAGTGAGACATGGTCAATGGTGTTTCCCTTCTGCTTGACAACATCACCATCATCATCAACCTTCTTGCCAGCACAGACACTGAGATCGCCAGATGTGGGTTTGCCGACGGGATCACCATTCTCATCCACAACGTTACCCTCTATGTTGACCTTGCGGCCACACATCGGTTTGACGTCCTTCTTTGCCTCCTCCTCTTCCCAGCGCTCGGCCATTCCAAGAAGATTGCCGTTTTTGTCGGTGATGCCTCCATCGTCGTCGAGAGACTTGCCATACAATGTCTTGGGATCGCCCTCGACGACACGACCAACGACCTCACCACTGGCAGTATCGGTTACCTTCTCCTCCTTGGTGACCTTACAGTCAGGGAAGGCCGAGTATGGACCTTCCTTCATGCCTTCGCGGCTACCCTCCGACACCTTCTCGGCCTTGCCGATGACATCGCCACTCTCGTTGCGGACTAAACCGTTCTTGTCGAACATCTTGCCGGCGAGCGCCTTGCCATCGCCTTCGATGACACGACCATAAATCTCGCCATTATTGTTGGCGACGTTGCCGGCCATGTTCACCTTCCTGCCAGCAACGACGGAGTCGTCAACTTCTGGCTCAGGCTCGAGCTCAGGCTCACCCTCATCGTAGCGCTCGGCCTTGCCTAGCACATTACCGCTCTTGTCGATCACATCTCCGTCAAGATCGACCTTCTTGCCAGCTAGCTGGTTCGCATCACTTTCGATGAGCTTGCCGACGACCTGTCCTGGGAAAGTAACATTGCCAGACTTGTCGACAACCGCGTCGGGGAAGTCCTCAAACGGTGCAGGCTCAGCTGCCTCTTCACGTTCATCTTCAGAAACTTGCTCAGCTCTGCTGATGACGCAGTCGGCCCCACCGCAGATCTGGGCTTCATCGTCGACCTTCTTGCCAGCAAGGTGCTTGAGGATGCCCTCAACGACATGGCCGACCACACGACCATTGTCGTCAACGATATTGCACATTTTGTCCACCTTCTTCTCTGCCAGGCTGAAGTCCTTCTGCTCCGGCTTCTCACCCTCTGCCTCATCACCTAGCGGGGCCTGCTCCTTCAGATCCTCTGCTCCAGCTTCCTCAAGAGCTTTAACGACCTCCTCGGTGGGTGAAGCGGTACCGATGATATTTCCATCGTCATCGAGCACTTCGCCTTCCTCGGTGACGATCGACCCGGCGACTTCAGAGGGATTGATGTCTCCGTTTACTTTGCCAAGTACATTGCCCTCGTCATCGATCACTTCACCGCTCTCAATCACCTTGCCTGCTGGCACGACATCCTCTACAGCGTCGTCGCCATCGGCGGCTTCAGCCGCATCGTCTGTGGCACTGCCAGCATTGGACTCGACATCCTTCTCGGTCGAGTTGTCCGCCGTATCAGCTACGGACTCCTCGACATCTGCGTCACCTTCATCGCCGACATCGAGGCTAGCCTCCTTGGACTGCTCTTCCTCCTCCTCGTCTCTCTCCTCGGAGGGTATATGAACACCACTGTCGCGTTGGGTATCATCATCTTCTGCGAGGGTCTTGACTTTCTCCTGGGCATCATTGGTGGAAGGTGCTTTCTCAGCGACGATGTCTTTTGCTGCTGCAGCCTGCTTGGTGGGGACCTTCTTCCTGGTGGATGAGGTGGTATTTTCGGCGGCTTTGGTGCCCAGCTGGACTGGGTCGGTAGCCGTGTCGGCCATGGTGGGCGGTGAGATCGGTTTGGTGTTCAGAATGTGGTTTTGGTAATTCCTTTCAAAATTGATATTGTCGGTTGCTTGCGTATTGGCGAATGGTTCAGCAGTCGAACAAGGTAAGTATGATATTGAGTATGTTTCACGACGAAGTCGGGGCTTTTGTACAGCGCATGTCGGCTTGATTTCTTAATTGTCGAGCTGTCAACTTTCGAGCTACTTCAAGGATCGTCATTTACGTCACTCTGCAGTCGGTACATCTCTCCAGCACAAAAGTTACGCCCTAGATGGTGAAAGCTAGACGTCAAACCTGTCCTTGCTGATGTCAATCCAGCCTACCCAGCTACCACGCATGAAGGTGAGACGCTGTAGTTGGAAGAACTTGGCCTGTACCGGGCAGTCTTACATCATCGCCTGAACCCTCGATCTGGCCGTGCTGGTGTTGTGAGCCACACCTCGCCAGCACCGTCCATTGCCTACCGAGCAACCGAGCCACCAGGGGCCTTCGTTTTGAGCCCTATGGAGAGTGGTACCGGAATTTGCAGGATCTGCATGATATGGCTGGTAAGAGAGGGTTGGAAATGAAGCGTGCGAGAAGGACGATTTTGGAAATGAGCATGTAAGTGTCGGTAGTTCGGGTGGTTTTCATGAGTGTGCATTTCCTCATGTTCTGCAGTCGTCGCGGTGACTCTTCCTGCAGTCCTGCAGGCACTTCGCTCAGAGGAACCTTCAAGTAGAGCAACAAGAAGCAACACTATACACTTGTTCTACATATTACTCAGATTACCAATTTCGAGCCTTCAAACTCCTTGTCTTATACGGTACATATCTCACTCAGCACTGTGCCATCTTCCTCCCATACACCGTCGGAATCCGTACGATAAGCTGTATCCCCTCTCTCGTGCTCGTAACATCCAGATACAGATCACTCGGATCAAAATCTCCTGGCTCCTCCTCAGCCACCCCTGTCTCTTGCTCCTCCTTCACTTTCTCACCTTGTGCTGCGTCACCGCGAGAAGTTGGTCTCATGATACTCTTATGATAATTCCACTTTGGCAGTGCTTGCTCGCGTTTGTTAGGTAGCTCCTTGCATTGCTGCTGTGCTTGGAAGTCCTGGAATTGCTTAACCATATCTTCGGAGACGCCTAGAGCTTCTGCGATTGCGGAGGTGGAGAGGTTTTGTGCTTGAGATGCGCCGGATTTGGCGGTATCTGGCGCTTTGCTCGCCGCGCCACTGGCCCTGTCTGTGGCTACTTTTGCGGTATGCTGTGCCTTGCCGGCGGTGCTCTTTGCGGCGTTTTGCGCTTTGCTTGCGGTATACTTTGCTGTGTCTTGAGCCTTGCCAACAGCATCTTTCGCGGTATCCTTTGCTTTGCCAGTCACGGACGAAGCGGTCTTCTGTGCACCGGTATTCTTCTGCTGTATCGCACCTAATGCATGGGGTGCATTCTTATTGACATCTTCAGGCAGACTTGATGGCATGTCTGGGGCATTCTGCAGAACATCTGTGTCCACCGGTGCCGCTTGCCCCAAAGCCTCGGCATTTCCGTCTTCCTCTTCCTCGTTCTTGAGAGGTGCAGATGGCTTCTTCGCAGAAGGGAACTTTTTGGCCGTGGGTGCTGCTTCTTCTAGACCGCCAGCAGTTTCTTGTGCTTTCTTCCCAGTATCACTAGCCGAACCCTTCACTTTGTCAGCAGCTCCCGATGCAACATCGTCTGCCTTGTCGGTCGCCCCAGCGGCAGTAGACTTGATCTTCGATGCATCCATATCCCCAGAAGCAGCTTGCTGCAATGCCTCAACCTCATTTTCTCCACCTTCCTCTTCGTTGGAAGCTTCATGTGCAGACTTCTTCTTCGCAGCGGGGAATTTCTTGGCTCTCTTCACCGCGGAAGTTGCGTCTGAGGCGGTAGAGGTAAGCTTGCCAGAAGTAGTGCCCGTCTTGCGCTGTGCTTCATCGATTGCGTGAGGTGAAGTTTTCTGCACTTCCTCTGGCAGCTCGGTAGGCATCTCGGGTACGTCCTCGATGATATCGGTATCTACTGGGAGGGATTCTTTTGGGATAGCGAAATCCTGATCTTCATCTTCATCATTCTCTTCGTTTTCCTCGTCATCAGCTGGTTTCGGCTCGGCAGCTGGGAACTTCTTTGGCTTCTTCGGCGCGGATACTGCACCGGATGTGGTGGAAGTGGCCTCGTGTCGACCGACAGTTGACCCGTGCTTGCGCTGCTCTTCGTCAATCGCCTGAGGAGCGATCTTCTGAACCTCTTCAGGTGGCTTGGTGGGCATTTCTGGTGCATCTTCGAGGATATGGGTGTCTTCTGGAAGGGCGTGGGCTTCATTCTCTTCATCTTCCTCCTCCTCTTTCTCGTCGTCTTGCTCTTTGGCGTCAACTTCCTCTTCGTTGTCATTGTCACCAATTTCGACGTCCTGATCCTCGTCCTCGTGCCCTTCTTCTTCATCCTCTTCTACCTCCTCCTCGTCCTCTCCTTCACTGCCTTCAGTTTGCTCGATGTCGTCGCCCTCCTCTTCCTCGCCACACTCTTCGGTCCCCTCCTCATCGTGTACAGACCCATTCGTAGAAGGCTCATCTGGCTTCTCTGGATTAGCTAACTTCACATGCTCCACCTTCTCGGAAGTCTTCTCGGTAGATTCCTCACCAGCCTTCGCGACCTTCTTCGGGAACTTTTTAGGCTTCGGCGCGGGCTTCTCCTCTTCCTTATCGTGAGGAATATCACCATTCGTCAGCTTTTCCTGCTTTGGCGCCTTGACGTCCGGCTTCTTCACCTTCGCAGCGTTCTGTACGTCATCGTCCTTTTGCTGGGTGCTCTTGACAACGTCTTCTCCCTTCGCCTTGACATCCTCAGCTTCGGGCTTGGAAGCCTTCATGTGGAGCTTCTTCTCCTTGGACGATTTGTCCACGGTCTCCTGCACAGGTGCAGGTGCTGCCGCTACTTCTGTAGGCTTTGGTGATTTCGTGAGAGTGTCAAGGTTTGGCGCAGCTTTCTTGGAAGAGGCGGATTTCGGTGTGGACTTCTGTACCTGCGAACTGTTAGTAACTGCAGAGTCTAGGTGGTTTGCAAAGGGGCTTACATCTTGGGCCGCATTCTGTGGCTTCTCCTTTACCTCCTTACTCTTCGCCTTCATCTTTTCTGGCCCAGCAGTCGGATCCTCAGGCTTGTCCTTGACACTCTTCTTCTTGAAGACCCTTTCCTTCGCGTCATCGCCCGCATCCTTGGCCATGAAAACCTTCTTCTTCTCCTGATCTGCCATCTTCTCCAGAGTACGCTTTCTGTGTGACGAGACGAGAATGCGCGAGGCGTTGAGTAGTAATGTAAGGCTCGATGAAAATGAGGAATTGGAGGAGGGTCATGAGGAGAAGGGGGGACTTTCTTCGAGCTCTCATGCTATGCTATGACGCGTAGTCAGTGGAGAGATTACCAGCCACAGCAGTCGAGAGCTGGGAAGAACATACGAATGACATATTGTGAGCACTGGGTTGGTCTGAAACTTGACTTGGACATACCCACCGAGGTTGATGATGCTGATCAGTGAGTGGGCATACGACTTGCTGTGGCCGTGCCGGGTAGAATAGCCGTATGTAGGACTACGACGTGGTCCATGGTAAGAACCTGTTCGTGGTGGTGTGGAGGGAGGGCTGATATCATCGGTACGTGGCAGTACGATCGGTAGAGCTGCAGAACCTTGAACGTGTGGAATTCTGATCAGCAACAGTAGTCAATGTATTGAAATCGTGATTCCCGTGCTAGTTACGACAGGTGAGGGTCGGACTTCGCTAAGTCCCAAGAAGTACCACTGTACTTGCTCAACTTGCGTTCGAGGCTTCAGGTCTGAAGCACTAACAAAGCCCACTGAGATCCTCGGTCAGTGCGTCAAACTCCACTTACCTAACAAATCTGAGGGAAATCAAGGATGATGTAGGCCTCCATGCAACGCTGTGCCGATAGACTTGGTCAATGCTGGCTATCGTCCACCAATACAATAGCAGTAAAAGACCCTAAGACCCAAGTATGGTAACGTACCCGCTAAACAGTTACTTAACAGTGGTTGTTTTGGTGCACAAAGTGCTGGGAACCCTCCGGAACAAGATTTGCCGATCATCGAGTTGACTCGTTTGGTATACACACACACACAACGGTAAGGCTGTGGCTGGATATACCCCGTTTTGTGGCGTCCATACGGGAGAGGGATGTTGAAATACAGTTGTGAGTGTGCGACTTTGTACTGCGGACCGCAAAATAAGGGATTTCCTCCTGAAGCCGAGTGATTTTCCTACTCTCCGACTCGAAGTGATACAATCCCGAGTCCATTTTGAAGTTGGTACATGCAAGTCGAGACATCAAAACAAGGTTAAATTAGGGATCGGCATGAATATTATCCTCCCTTAATTTCCCTTACTGATAATCCTATACGTGACCAGATGATCATCTGTATCTGTATCCGTAACCGTATCTATATCCAGATAAATTAGCCCTTTCCGTATTCATGGACAAATCATCAATCACGAGATTTAGACGAGCTGCTCAATCCAATTTGTTTTGAGGCTGTCGATCGTCTAAAGATCAGATCCACTGAATATATTGAGTATATTAACCACTCAATTAGGCTCTGAAGTCTCTTTGATCCTATTATTCAATGAGTAGGTACAGCATTCAGTAGTAAGGCTTGATCTACCCGTTCGAATCAGCTCAATTCACTCAACGAAAACTCCGAAAACATAGATTGGCTCAATCCACTCGGTCACGAGCCAGACGCAGTGATCGATTAATTAATTAGATTCAAACACTACAACGGAATTAAAGCACTGCGATGGTGAAGGAATATATATTGAACACTTTACTGAAATCAGCCTAATCTCCAAATCATATGGACACTTTAACAACGTCAAAAGCCTCACAGTTTCTCCATTCAATCTATGCCTGCGTCGTCCCAGCAAATCCTCCCACTACTGAATAGCCGCTCGCAAGCAACCTCTGATACCGGAAGTTTGTGGATACTCACGTTTATGTGCGTTCCGCGACTCAAATAGCCGGTTCTCATTAACATATTAGTTGCGAGGCGAATGATAGGTCATCAAAATACCATTCGACATCCGACACATGCTCTGACTGTGCCTGTAGCTTTTGCAAAGGCCGCAATTCTGTCGAAGAAAGACTTTTGCCTGTTGAGAAGGTACAAGCAACGGCGATAACGGCTCACTGTCCGGCGGATAATGGCTGCGTAAGAAGTCTCGTAATTGGCCAATGTTGACCTCGTTAACAAAAGCATAACACTTTTCGTATTTGACGAAGTTGATTCCAGTTTTAAATAAAAGTGGTAGACATATTGCTTCAACTTATATAAAGCGCCGCGACCTGTTATAGGACTCGAGACTCTCTTTCAACATCTATGTTGAATTCCAAACCGTGTGCTGACATCATACTGGATTATCTTCTCTGGAAGTTCCTCCAATTTGCATATCCTTTTCCATCGATTAGGGTTGAGGGCTACGATATGTCCAAAGGACGACTATGCGTAGCTTTAGCTGAAGGAGACAATCATTGCGTGCCCGACTTGAGCTCTGGTTATTTCCTGATTTGAGTGCAGTGAGAATATCACCGACGATCAAGTCGACGATATGCATCTAATACAGTTTGAAAGTCCTTAAAATAGCATAACAAGAATCTCATTGCCTAGAGGATTTACACTATTAAATTGAATCTGAAGTGTTGTATACAGCTCGGAGATGAAAACTTCGTTATTAGAGGCATCATGCCCGGTGATTGTAAGAAATTTTGACCGAGATGAAGCTTCTCAATAGGTGAGATACAACCATCGCATGTTCTCTCCACTATGAACCCCAAGCCCTTTAATTTCGAGGACACGTTTTGTAGACGCATTCAGGTGTCCGCTAATGGTCGAAGATACCAAGGTAAGAGATGATTGTTGCTGGCCCATACATCAAGCTATAAGCCAATTATGATGCATGCTGTATCTAACTCCTCCTTGAGAGGCTCCCGATTACTTTGAATATTGAACAAGGCGGTGCTTTACTGTGCTTGCTCATTTGAGAGGAAATTCAATGCCTGGTAGAGCATTGCATATTCGTTAAACGATTGATGCGAATGAGAAAGATGACTCCCGTTATCTGCTGTAAGACTTGCGACGCAGAGTCATTATGTGATAAAGTATCGTCAGAAATTGCAGTACTTTGGTAGGCCCCTTCTCTATCAGTATCTGTATCCATGGCATGGTAATTACAACGTTTTGCTCTAGAAGGGCGCTTTTAAGTATCACAAGAATGAGAAATGGAATCTATTGCATTCATAAACTAGGTGACGGCGACGACTTAGTCTCCTTAGTACGGCGAAGAACTCGTATAAAATAACACTCTACAAACTCACAGCTTAATGGATCTCCAGTTCCCCACAGCTCAATTGAAAATTTGACTTAAGCTCTCCCGGTATTATTTCTTAGTCGTATCCGTGAATATTCACGGATATGGATATATTCATGGATATGACTAATATGTACGCTCTTTTGTATTCGTATTCACATACATTATCTATCCGTATCCATATGCACGAATAATATCCGTGGATATATCCGTTATCCGTTTATTCATGCCCATCCATACGTTTAAGTGGGTCTACATCCTAGCTCGGAACTCGGCTCCATCCAAGATTTGTCATTGCTTCGCTCCTCTGACCCAGCAGATTTTCTCCGATACAACCATGGTTACTTTCCCTTCTTGCTGCTCACGATGACAGGCGGAAAATGCATAATTCGCAGGGCTGTGGCGGATGCGGATATCCGCCAAATTTTCCCATATCCGCATCCGCCATCCGCCTTTTTGAAATTGGCGGATATGTATCCGCCTTTTTATCCGCTTTTCGACAGCATGGCGGATACGGATCCGCCAAATCCGCCATCCGCCATCCGCCTTTAAAAATTTGCAAAATTCATTAATAGTTATTATATATCTAATTTCCTCAAAAATTTCGCAAAGTTCTCTAACATGATATTTGAATTTTCTAAATGGACTCGCTGTAGCGGACGCAACTTATATGGTCGGTGATCCCCGCTACATGTGAGCCGGTACGACAAGTGCTAGAATAACTTCTTGTCGGACTAGTCGAACTATGCAAGTTGAGGGTTAGGGCTAACTGTGACCCTAACCCTGCTCGATTTTGACCTTTTTTTCAATTTAATTAAGAATATACGGATTATCCGCCATATCCGCCATATCCGCCAAAATGGCGGATCGGATATCCGCCTCTCTGAGGGTTGGCAGATTTCTATCCGCCATCTGTATCCGCCAATCGAAAGTATGGCGGATACGTATCCGCGGCGGATATCCTATCCGCCAAATCCGCCTATCCACCTATCCGCCTACAGCCCTGATAATTCGCAGATCACGACTCCATTTTCCAACTTTTCAACGAGATGTTAGCATTAGAGCGACTTTGAAACCCGCTACCGCGCAGCATTTGCCCGCTGCAACGAATCTCGAAAAATCCCTAGCCTTGTTTGCAAGCCACTCACGGCACATCTTATCACACACATCACCCCCGGCAAATCAAAACATAGCAGCTCTTCTATTATCCTCTTTCGTTCCCTTGCCAGTATATACTATGCTATACACGGCTAATAATACAATCACGATTCAATCCAACAGCCACACCGCCCAGTGCTCGATGTCCAAGCGAATTATTCTAAAAGTTGATAACACGAACTTCTAACCTTCTCTGCGAGAGAAGCGCCGAACCTGCTTGCTTATGACCTAGAAAACAATTCAGCTCCCGTGCGAGCCGCCACGTTGGCCATCTTCATAGCCCGGAGAACAGAAAGAAGGGGAACTTACAGTAACGCGAGAGTAAGGTCGCCGTGTATACGCGCCTTCAAATCAATCTCCACATCCAGATTCAAATCCAGCCTCAACCGTAGCGGCTGCTTGCCATCCTCCTTCTCATCAGCGCCATGCCCCGCCATCTGCCATTGTTGCTGCTGTAGCTGATCCTGCTGCTGCATTTCCTGCACCTGCTGGTTCGTCATCTGGTTCACGCGCTGTAGCTCTTGCTCATTCTGCTGTGCCCCCGCGTTGGACCCGTAGTGGTTTTGCTGCTGTTGCTTGCGGCGACGGCGGCGAGGTGGCTTTTGCTCTGAGCGCGGGATGTCTTCCTTTGCTTCGGATGGTGCGCGCTGAGAGGTGGGAGTGACGACTTCTTCTGGCTCGAGCTCGGAGGCTTCGGCATTGCTCATCTCTGGTGCCTCTTCCTCTGCCTCTTCACCATCTTCCTCGGTTTGCTCTTCCTCCTGCTCCTCCTCACCAGCTTCCTCGGCGTCAGATCCTTCCTCAGCGTTGGGTTGCTCTTCCTCGTCATCGTTGGCGTCGGTCTCTTGCTCAGGGGCGTCTTCCGCTGCAGATTGCTCTTCCTCGTGCTCAGACTCCTCTTGCTTCACCTCCATCTGAGGCGTCACCTCGGGTGTCTTCTTCTGGCCGACGGGAGCTGCTGACATATTGGCGGTTTATTGGTGAGGTTATTCTAGCTTGAAAGTGATAACGGTGATGGTTGTACAGTAAGTATGTCAATATTGTAGAGATGATTTGCTGGAAAAAATGAATGCCTTTGATGAAGACAGAAGATCTTGATTTATTATTTGCGCAAGAGGCAACAAATCCTATACCTGACCTGGAAGCATGATGAAGATGACGAACGTGTGCAAACAACTTGCGAGGTGGCAGGATGCACTATGACATACGAGTGACGTAGTGAAGCCTTCTAGGCATGATGAACGGTGTAGGTGCTTTACTATGCAGGAATGCTGGAACGGATCTGCAGATATGCTTCATGTACGCTTGCAGCCAGAGAGTCGAAGGGTCTACTTGTTGTTTGTTGCTAAAAGTGTACAATTACATGGAGCTGAGACATGCTTGAAACATGATTCTAGTCCTCGTCTCAACCCTCTCCCTACACTTCAATCCACTCTAATAAACTCTCAGGCAGACAACTGTTTAGTCCACATCTCTCTGCATATCCTGCACCAAGTACGCACAATGGTCCTCGGCCTTCTGACAATCGCCGCAATCCCCACTGTCGTCGGCATTTCGGAAGCGACATCTGCGCAGAAGAAGCAGAATGCCGCTGCCAAGTTCAACCTCACGCCTATCTTCTACCCCTCCCCGCCATCATATTTACAGGGTGATTGGGTTGTTACATTACAGGAAGGAAGGGTAAGTTTGCATTCTAGAGTGTGTTCATAGGTGAAGGTTCTGAAGCTCACGAGAACAGTGTTGGATTGAACGAGAAAAAGAAGTGAAAGGTCATAGATTTAACGGTTTCTACTTTGAGTATCCGCCTGAGCCGGGAACAAATGGCCTGGTATCAAGCATTCAGGATGATCCACCGATGCTAAACTGGATCTATGTTGATAAGGACGGGTTATGTTTACGCTATGGGAGCAAGAGTGATAGCATGGGACATATCATAGGGCATTGGGACTGGACGGAGGATGAGGAGGATGTTACCTTGCGGGATGATGAAGGATTTGTTGTGGTGGAGGAGGAGGACGGGAGGTGGGGAGTATATTTTGATGTGAACGGCGATGGGAGTGGACTGCCAAGCGGCAGGACGACGGTGGGGGTCAGTTTGACGAGGAAGATAGCACTGGGTGTGGAAAGCAAGTACATCAGGGACTGAACTGAATCCTATGAAAATAGCGTATGAACTGAGACAGTGAAGGGCGTCGTCAACTGGTGCCAGAAACAAGAACGATCTGCAGATCGCCAAGACAAGAACTAAGCCCAGAAGTACAGCCACATGTGAGTTTCCCGAAACAGGAACATGGAGCATGCCCACTTTAGTGGACCCTTGCCGCGCGATACGTAGAGATGACGTCTCGTGCCCGCCGCACAATTATCCTCGATCGAGATTCCAGGCCCTTGTGCATCACTCCTCCTCTTCTGTACCAAGCCACTACAATAAAGGAGAAACACCAGCCACGACATCTGCGACAAAAACATTAATACTTCGCACTTGCAAACATAACATATCATAATGTCAACCACACCACAACTCCGACTAGCGAAGAAGAACATGAAGAAGCAGCCTCCTCCACCACCATCCGACGACTACTCCGATATGTCCGACTCCGAAGAGCAACAGTTCCAGCCCCAGCGACAGCAGCAGCAACGACGACGACAAGGCGGCGGAGGACCAACACAACAAGCCCAACAAGCAGTCAACGGCGCAACAGACTTGGTCCAAAATGCCACCAGTGATCTGGTGCCCATGAACCAAGTGGGCGACACAGCCAAGGGCCTCACAAACACAGCAACGAACACGCTAGGAGGTGTTACAAATGGCGCATTGCAGAACCAAGGTGTGGGTGACTCCAAAAAGAGTGAGACATTGAGGCTCAGGCTGGACCTGAATCTCGATGTGGAGGTTACGCTGAAGGCGAAGATTCATGGCGATTTAACGCTGGCCCTTTTGTACGTGTACCCCTATTGCTTTAGAGTTTGGTGAAGAGAGAACTCACAGTTGGGCTCAGGGATACTTGATTTGCATGAGATTTTCTGGCTAATCGGTGGTGTGCAAATAGGAACTGATCGCTTTTGGCTGATTTGTGGTGTGCGAATGTGTAGGAGCTGAAAGGTTATTTGTACGACTTTGACACCGTGCATCTGGCTATATGGCAATGATGAAGGTTCGAACAGCTTCAAGAGCATTTTGCGGGATACGCATGCATATTAATGGTGAATCAATGAAGGCGTTCGCGATATGTATAAGCTGCCATCGTCAGGAATACCATACCTTGCCTGCATCACGAAGATTACTCTCCTTCCACAGCAATATGCTTCTAGCAAGACATTCGGCTTCAGCACCATGACAGTTGCTAGAAGCGAGATGCTGAATCGCATGGTAAAGATGGATGCGCCTATAGTCCTTCCCGCGTCTGTCGCCATGCCAAGGCAATGTGATTTGGAAAGTTTGTGCTGCACCTCGGCCACAACTTCGGTCAAGTTGAGAGTTTAATTCCTTGAAGTTCAGTTGAATTTTGGAAAAAAGTATACATTTGAAAACAAATTCCCCAGTTCTTTCATCTCTCTTGTCTTATAAGCATTTTCCATCACGAAGCGATCTGTGAATTCGACCGCCAAACCACGGTCCTAGTATCGCCGGGAATATAAGTATCAAGTGGTGGAAACACTTGAGCAACGGGGCCATCTCACAGCGCGATAACAGGTGATGGTATCAATGATGCACCTTCTCTCAAGAAGGCCGACTGTGTGATTGCTGTGGAGGGTGCTTCAGAAGCGGCACAGTCTGCTACAGATATAGTCTTACTTGAACCTGGTCTCAGTACAATGCAGCTAGATTTTTCCAGCGACCAAATTAATCTGCTCATGGAGCAGGATAGCATTAGCAAGGTTTTCATCCTTTAGTTTTTTACCCTCTAATAAGCTCACCACATTTCCACACGTCTTCTCCATGGTAAATTGCCAATAGCCCCAAGCTGGGCCGCAGTTCTTGATGCATTCGGGCAGGTGTAAAATTCCATGGAGGTTTGACGTGTAAACTGTCGGATCACAGTAGATATACTCATAGAACTCAACAAACTCTGCGACGGCTCTATCAAGAACTCGAAGATTTTCTTCTGAGATCTCTCTTGCGTCGAGATTGAATAGATTCGAGCTAATAATGCATATCCCTCCTAACCTCCATGTTGCCCTTCTATCAAGAAGTGGATGAGCGAACAGTTATAAGAAATCGAACCCATTTTGTGCCCGCTAGGAGTGATGATTTTGATAGACATCCTCTGGACTTCGACATAGTGGAGCCGGAACGTTACATCTGCAGTCGTTTATATCCGTACCAATGCCAGCTATGTCTTCCACTATCGGCATATACACTTCAACCGGACCAGAGTTGGGTCTGATTTGACGGCGAAGAATTGATTCAGTAGAAGTGGATGTGAGGGATCAAGTAGGGCTGCTCCGAATATTCGCAGGATGTCCGCTCTCCTCCTTGAGTTCTGACTTCTTACTCGTCTCTGTTCGCTGGGATCACAATATACTCTCTCGCAAGAGTGACTGACTTTGCAAGTACTTTGGCGGCGGTTTCGGTGATCCGCTTGCCATCCTTGCGCAGTTTATCTTTCAAGCGTTCAGTCCGCAACAGCATCAACTGCAAGCGAATGCGTTCCATCATAGCGTGAACTGGCAATGAACGAGCCTCCAAGATGTAGCTGTTGAAGCTCTCTGCCACATTCGACGTGCGATGTCCCAGACGATTGCCTGGGAAGTAGCTGTCCGCCCAATATTTGCTTGACTATTCATAATGTCAATCAAGTCTATGAACTATAATCCGGGAATATCTAAGTATAAGAACTCTATATTGTTGGCTATAAGTGAACCAGTCTAGATGCGCGCCTTACCATTGAAGACAATCGGGAGCCCGTCATGCCGCAGTGACTTTATAGGATGCGAATTGAGCTGCCGCAAATATAACGTCCCTATTGTGTAATTGTGTTTTCTGTATACTTATTTACTCACGCCATTATCTTCTTGAAACAATTCCGCTAGTGTTATTCTGCAGACTGTTCGTATGCCTTATGAACTTTATTACACATTTATTACAGCTATCTATGTCCTAAGATATACTTGTTATTTCAACACATGTCTTCCCGAATCAGATGTCACAGGGCTGGACTAGGCAGGGCTGGACAACTCTTATGGTCAAAGAACTGGGCAAGATTATGTACTGGAAGACAAGATCTTTTCCCTTGGTCTGACGGCGAGGACAAACCCCTCCTTTTGTAACGGCGCGGGACTAGGCGGGACTGGACTAAGACAAGACGAGACTAGACGGGACTGGACTGGACAAGATCGTAGACAAGAATGTATTCCTTACAATACAAGACTTCTTGCTTGACCTGACAGCGAGGACAAACCCCTCCATTTATATTCTGTCAGGCGTCTACTGGATTATGTACACGCAAAGAACACGCAACAAACCAAGACAACAAACCAACAAGCAAACGACCAACAAAAGAACACGCAACACAACGAAGGCCCACAGCCAACAAACGAAAACCCCAACACCAACGTATTGCCGATCCTCCGCGCAGCCCCAGCCGCACGAGCCGCTCATTGGCGTTCCTGACACCTTTAGTATATTCCGCCAGACCAGTGGGAACAAACAAGGCAAGCAAGAACAATTGTTACAATGTAAGACAAACGTAAACACACAAAGACAAGACAAACGTAACATAAGCTATTGTTCCATCACATGTAAGACAAACACAAACACACAAAACACAAGACAAAAGTAAGAAAAACTATTGTTCCATCATATCCGATCACCTTTAACTCGTGGATCCAAGATGAGGGCAATATAATAAGTGTCCGATTCATCCATGAAGGTCTAGTACTTTTTGTACTTCCTCACTCCATCTTTGACTGCAATGGCAATATCTTATCTACCTTAGAGAAACATCTCCACTCTGAGGCAGCGTCAAGTAAGTCATGGAGCTCGTAGTATATCGGAACTGTAAGACTGATCTGAGGCTTCCTATTTGAGATAAATAAGGTAAGCTCATTGAACTTCGAGAGGATATCGCGGATCTGTGTAAGCCGAGCCCAGTCATTATCAGTAAATGAAGGTAAGGGAAGGTGGCCGTAGAGTTCCAGGAACTGTTGTTGAACTGAGATTGCGCGCGTAGGCCACCATTAAGCATTCGGAACGTTGAATTCCATCGAGTATCGACATCATATTCGATAAACCATCTGGGAGATCGAGGAATTTGCAGGCTTCTTCCTTCGTTGCAGACTTCGATCAATCCATAGAGCAAGGATCCGAAGTCTTGCTAATGCTCCTTGAGTTGCAAAATGTCAAGGTTCGCTATTGCCCAACCTGTCACACGCCACACAAACTGAGAAAATGTGCAGCTAGATGGACAAAGGAGGGGTTGTTGGAAATCGCAAAAGATGGTTGGTCCTTCTTCAGTATTGCCTGACTTCAAGGCATGAAGAATTGTTGTTTGATGATCGCTGGGATGGAGGACAAATCGTTGAGGCGCTGTGAAAAAACTCCATATTCATTGTACTTAGCGTCCATTGCGGCACACTACGTAGATATTTGCAGGGGAAGGGCTTGGACAGGCTCAGTAACAAAAATAGCTGTACTGCTGGAATCACTCTCTAGGAATAACTCAACAGCGCATACATCGATCTCAACCCTGAGCATCCTTCCTCTTTTACTTCTTGACTAGTGTATATAAAACCTTGATTTAGTGATCAAATAATCGCTAACCCTGCGGTGACCGTAGACTAAGCTACTTTCTGTTATTCGTTACTCATTGACGCGTCATGATTGGCTAAATTAAAGATTGACGATGGCGCTAGCGTCTTGGCAAAATTACGAATAATATTCGTTGTTCGTATTCGACGCTCCAAATCCGTGGCGAATACGAATAACGAATACGAATAACAGGTTTTATTCGTTTCCATCCCTCTTTTTCGGTTCTCAGGTGCGAGGTGCATAACAAATGCCTATATACGGCGTTGTAATGTACGCAATGTACACGCGCTACATTTGGGCACAAAATAGCCCTTTTGTGTTGTGGCGATTTCAGTTTGCGTAGCGTGTAGCAGCAACTTCGTGAGGAGTTGTGATATTGTATGATCGATCCTACGCTTAAGCAGGATAGTCTGAAGATAGTATCCATTGAGCAGTACAACTTCTGTGAAATACGTACTTAGATCTCTTCTCTTCTTATTGAGGATTAGAAGACTACCTAAATACGTACTCGTTATCTGGCTGATACGACCTAAATTCCCTGGCCATGAAACCTTTTGCAACTGTAAGGCATATGAACTACCATATCCGATCGTTTTGGCATTGTATCCAGCTTCTCGATTCGTAAAATCAGGTGTCAGAGACACTGCAATCTACACACCGACCGTAATCTGAGACTTGAGCTTAAAGACTTGCTCCTCCCCGGTCAGTGCCAGATATGGATCAGCCCACCGCAGCATTTTCATCCTCTCGTTCAGCAAAATAAGGTTTGCCAGGTTCTCATTTGACTTCTCTTTGTACTCGACCAACTCACAACATTCCCCCAGGCCTTCTCCATGGTGAACTGCCAGTACACCCATCCGGTGGCCACAGTTCCTGATGCAGTCACTAATATGGAGAATTCCATGGAGGTTTGATGCTCGACTCTTTGCGTCGAAAGAATAGATATCCTCATATGATTGCACAAAATCGAAACTCACATCCTCGAGGACTCGAAGATCATCAGTGATTCTTTCCTGCGTTGCAATGGAGTATACCTATAACTTGGCCAGTTGAACAAAATTTTCTCTAACCTCATGAGGCCCTCGAGTCCAGTAATGGGTGTGACAATAGCTGAAGAAAGTCGAACCAGTTATGAGCACGATAACTTTGGAAATTCTTGAAAATGTCCAAGGGAGAACTTGCAAGAGAAGCCGGCACATCATTAGCACGGCTGATAATGGCGCGACAGAGACCTTCCAGATCCTTGATTATCTTCTCTGTAGCGTGATATTGTGAAGGGCGGACTTCTTTCCAAATCCCGAATGTCCGTGGAATAACGCCCTCTAAGGTCAGGTGCATAATATCCGCCGGAACGATTCTGGTTGGCACATCCAGCAATGGCGATCTACGACATTCCAAACTTCTTAAAGATTGACTTCTGATTGATTTGAACGCAGATTCAATACCTTGCCGTAAAGTTTCCCTTGCTTTCAGATGTGGTCGTCCAGATGAATCCAGGCTTTTGACTTGAGCAAAGGGAAAATATAGAGGTCCTCCGTCTATCACTGACCGGCCCTTGATAAAGAAAAATCGGCAAGGTCTCTTTCCGTTGTGGCCCTTCATGCACATTAGTTTGGCCACAGCTGGCTGATCACCTGTGACCAGGGCACAAATGGACTTTCACAGTTGTATAAAAGCCTTCAGCTGCATTCCACACTGGTCATGTACACGTGGAGGACACGAAAGCAAAACCACACAACCCAATAAGGAACACGCAAACCAAAACAGACGACAAGAAGGAGACGCAAACCAAGACAGACGACAAGAAGGAGACGCAAACCAAAAGACAAACGACCGCGTAAGCCGTCCATGGAAGCGTCGGTGACGAGCTGCACACCGCAAGGACACGTCATTCATTACACCTGAACATGTTACCTGACACAACGGTCCAGGCGCTATTCAGTAAAGCCTGGCCACTTTAACGTTACCCCATTAGTCTTGAGAAAAGCTCTGCCTCCATCCGTTTGGCCGCGTCCGGTCCGCCAAGGATCTCGCCCATCATATCAGTTCCGGACGGGAAGTTCGTCTCAAAATTTGGCTCTCCGACTCCCTTCATATTAGCCAGCACTGCTTGACGAAAATGCCATCGAAGGAGTTCATCTCTCGCACTCCGCTCATCGTTTGGATCGCGACAGATAGGGTTAATCTTCCCGTCGATTCCGAGTGGATCGCCGTCAAAGCAGGTGATCTTATAATCATCGTCTGGGTTGACTGAGAATAGAAACTTGTCGGATATCTCATGGACATTGGATTGCATGAGTAGTCCATTCTGACATGAGTTGATCTCCGTGTCACGCTCATTCGCTTTGGTTGTAATGCATCCAGACAATCCTTTCTGCACGTAATACTCTTCGCTGGAGATGGGGAGTATGTGGAAGGAAGATCTGTACACGTTGTACTGACCACGATCGAAGTGATAATGCCCTAATGAGGTCTAGTATAGAGCTTAAATTCTGCAGATCGAAACAACAATGGACATTCTTGGTCTTCCAACGCCTTTAAAACTGAGGAGCTATAGATCCAGCACTATTTGGCCCACGTCGGGAAAACAGGCCGTTAAGACAACTTTGCCCTATTCCAATCCCGGGCTGCTGGCAGGGATAGGGTTGCTCCTGAAACGTGGCGCACGGATCCACTCGACAATAGCGCCATCAAAGAATTGGAAAGCAATTGCCATAGAATGTTTTCACTGTAACTCGTGTCTATTTTGATGAGGCACACAACATTCTCAGTAAGTGACCGTCGTCCAAGTTTCCAGGCTTTAACTAACCTGACAAGCTTCTCAGTACCAATAGTGCAGCTCACTGCAACCATACCACCGTCCACCGTCAACCAGATCCGGAAGGCGTATAATTATGCTGACTTGAGGCATGTCAGACTGGAGACCGTCGGAATATGTGATTGTCGGGTGAGTTTCTTTGCTACATACACAAATAGTGACGGCAGCAGTGGCTACCACCTTGTAGCCGTCCCGCGTCTCTTAGTACCATTGCATCAGTGCTAAACTCGACATACGGGTTGTCTTTGTTGTGCAGAGATGTATATAATCGAACTTAATATTACAATCGCGAAAATAAGTCGTCGACGGTTATAGACCTTGCGGGATGAAGGTTACATATACAGCGTCAAAGTGTCTACGAACAACACTCTCGAAGCATTGTTCTTTTGCAAGCCTGATGATGTTCAGAGGGCACGTCTATATGGGCAAACTGTTATTATCGATGCAACGTACAAAACGAATAAATTCCGCTTGTCACTGGTGAACATAATTGTAACTTTGGACAATAACTGGTGCACAGTGAGGATTGCATTGTGCTTTGTCACCAGCGAGCAGACAAGTGGGTACACCTCGGTCCTACCGCAACTGAGTGAATGGAACCATACTAATTCGCACTACCCTGCGAATTGCCGCAACAGACTGCTGACCATAGTTTTAAGCAGAGGATTGCGGGAGGGTGCCCCGGGTAAGTCGCAGTAGAGCGCACGCCAGCCGTAATAACGTGCGACGCTCTGACTGACGTATCATGACTGGACAGCGGCACTAAAGGCACCACTGAGGCATTGGTTGTACATAGGGCTGCTCCGAATACGAATATTCGCAGTAATCGGCATTATTCGTATTCGCTATTCGCAAGTCCCTACCGCTGCGAATAATATTCGCAATTTTATTCGCAAATCCTGAGCAGTGCGAATAATATTCGTAATTTATTCGCCGAATAACGAATATTATTCGCCGAATATTCGCATCTAATCACGTGCTCAAAGAGCCAATATGGCCTCTTACAGCCTTCCAGCTCAATGTGATGTAAGGAGTAAATTGATAGCGAGCTGCGCACTTTTCTTGCTCTGTGACCTAGTGAGAGGTTGCTTTTACCAGGTACATATTACTGTGCGTCAGTCCTGCGTTTCGTGGTATGCAGCTTTCGTTTTGCAGTTTATGCCTCCGCCTTTCACTTGTTGTTTTGTGCCTTAATGCCTTTGCTTCTTCTTGTGTTGGAACCGTAATAAACTATGAGCACTTTAAGGTTTCAGGGGTTGCGAATAAATATGCGAATAACGAATATTCGGCGAAAAATATTCGCAATTTTATTCGTTGCGCGGACATCCTGCGAATAATATTCGTTATTCGTTATTCGCAACGCAAAATGGTGCGAATAATTATTCGCCGAATAATATTCGCAAATGCGAATATTCGGAGCAGCCCTAGTTGTACAATCGAGAACATTTGAAAGCCCTGATATTTCTGAACAGAACTAAATGAGATACTGTGGAATTTTGGTGATGTTCTCAAAGGATGCTGAGTAATTAAGCACCGACGAGATCTATCAGAGTGCGGCTCATTAGTATGGGACTTCAGACATAACACGGTTCAGCTGCCCTGACTTGTCCGTCGGACATAAAATCGAGAAAAAAAAATTCACGTTAATCTTCCTCCCTTAGTACCTTGTAATCTATAGATGTGCATCAACACATACTGTCCGGAATCGTCGGCGTATTGTAAACCTTAGATTGGTGCCGCTGGCCAAGCATAGTGTGGGAGATATTGGGGATCATCGGCGTAATTTATTTGTAATTCGGTACGATAGCCGTGCCGGCCTTCCCGGTTATGAACATATTGCTGAGAAATCGTGACGACCGAAGACGTCATCCTGATTCGTCGCCAATTCTCCCTTCGCGGAGTAAATGCTCCCCATGCCTAAGCATATGGCCTGTATATGAATTCCCTGAATCTTCACGACAGACCTTTCCATCTGCAACGTCGCAACTACACGGTGATGACGTCTCAAACGCAGAAAGCGATTGTTATCCAGGCTCCAAAGGTAGCCGAGCTCGTTACTGACCGTCCCCTTCCGACACTTCGCGATGACTATATCCTTGTTGAGACGGTGGCCGTGGCATTGAACCCCACGGACTGGAAGGCTATCGAATTCCGTAGTAATTCCCCTGGTGCCCTTGTTGGATGTGACTACGCAGGCATTGTCCGGGAAGTTGGCAAAGCCGTCACGAAACCGTTCAAGAAAGGAGATCGAATCTGTGGCTTTGTCCATGGCTCCAATGACATGCAACACGAGGATGGGACATTCGCAGAATATATCGTTGTCAAAGGTGACCTGCAGATTCGCATTCCCGACTGGCTCAGCTTTGAAGAGGCTGCTACTCTGGGTCTCGGTGTTGCCACAGTTGGCCAAGGACTGTACCAAGCGTTGAAGCTTCCTCTTCCTAGCGCGCCATCGAAAGAGAAAATTCCAATTCTGATCTACGGGGGCTCTTCTGCGTCTGGCGTTTTGGGAATTCAATTCGCGACGCTATCTGGCTATGCGCCCATCACTACATGCTCACCGCACAATTTCGCCATGCTGAAGAGTCTCGGCGCCGCTGCCGTTTTTGACTACAAGGATCCTGATTCGGTTGCAAAGATTCGCGAGTTTGCCAATAATAACCTAAAATTTGCCTGGGATACCATTTCTTCGGAATCAAGCGCAAAATTCTGCGCTGATGCGCTCTCCTCCACAGGCGGCAAGTATGCAGCATTGCTAGACATTAGGGCACCACGCGATGACATTGATTCATGCTGGACGATTGCATACACGATATTCGGCGAGCAATTTACATGGCCTCCTGCTTCTATTCCCGCAGTCGCTGAGGACTATGAATTTGGCAAGAAGTGGGGTGATGTTGTCTCGAAGCTGCTCTTGGACAGCAAGATCAAGGCTCATAAGCAAAGGGTAGGCAAGGATGGGTTAAAGGGCGTTTTAGAAGGACTCCAACTTTTGAGAGAAAACAAGGTCAGCGGAGAAAAATTGGTTTATCGCGTCGGTGAAACTCCGTGACACTTCTAGCTCTCATCACAACTCATGTGGATATGGCTTCCTCTTATCAAATAATGTTTATCATTGTAAATATAATACTACTGTGAATAGTGCTATTTGACAATATTTTCGCACCACAACGCACTATTCTAGGTCACCAATGTAGCCCCCGTGAGAAGTTACCCAGGTTCATTTCGAATCTAGTTCGTTTCCAATCCAGCCAAACTCCCAGTTCCTACAGGTGATGTACGATAATAATATCTTGCAAACGAGGATATTTAGGGATCGGCTATCCATAGCGCTGTTGACGATATTCGACTTGGCGAATATTATTCGACCGATTATCGGCGTCGGATGCGATATCGGCCGATCTCCCGACGGTGAATACGAATATCGAATATTATTCGAAGCATTCTTCGACCGTGGAATCGAATATTCGACATAGTATTACATAATCAACCGTAGAGAAATGAATTCAGTGGGATTTCAAACTGCAAGACGCACTAAGCCTTAGTATACAGGCATTTGCCAGTTATAGCAATAGTTGTCCGATTTGCTCGACGTTTCTGATATCACCTAGTTAGACGTCATTTGACTAGCTCTAGAAGTCATAACTATCAATTCTGATTGGACCATATGGAATTTTCGCTATAAAATTACACTTTTCTGAAGGTTTATTTATACAGATGTGGGCAAGAAGGTTAATGATGTCTGATCAAAACGTGCTCTGATTTCAACGGTTTATGGGTGTACACCACCTCTTGCCGCTCATTCTAAAACAGTCAGTTACTTAGTTCACGTTTGCAAGCTTTTTGAATCTCGTTACGAATCGATGCTTACGCAGAGATATGGCCGGACCAGCCGTCTCATACCAAAGAGAGTAGCGCGTAGAACATTCTTTAGCAGTTAGCAGTTTCCATTTTAGAATATGTCTCAGCATTATCTATCCGACAAGAAGTCCTCTCGGACTCATTCCAGCGCCTTGAATCCACCCACTTCACTTTTGTACTCTCTAGTGTTTTGTCGCTCCCCCTAGACATTATAGCAGAAGTCCGCAAGCCTTTTCCGCGCAGTCCAACCCAATTCCATCGTAAGCGTCTGCACGTACCGATGTCCGTCAAGACGAAGAATGTAACTATCCTCTCTGCTGCGTTTTCTGAAGAAAATCACTCATTTACGCCCAATTGTTGTACGGAGTTTGTCACAGAGGCGAACGCTTGGTGACCTCGTCACAGTTAGGGACCCACGTCGAAACATTTAAGATAGTAAGTCTTCTTCTGTATCTCTGTCACCCTTCTTATTACTGACTTCAGATCTACCTAATCCAAAGCCCAAGCAAATGCCGCAAAACGCACCGAGCGTTACAGACCATAGAATAAACGTGAAGCGCGCGAAAAGAGTGACATCCGAGATAAACATTGGTGCTAAGAGTCCGACGTGAGCGGCTAGCAAGATGGTGGTAATCACAGTTCGGCTGGACAATGAAGGTGAATTTGCAATCAAATCAGCCACCGTAAAGGCTTCAAGAAACTTGCTTATTGAAAGTAGCACCAACCAGACTGCAAATAATAAACTTTTTACTTCGATACCAGCGTCACTTGCTTGCAGGACCGAAGGTCCAAGAGAGAACACGAGGTTGGTGAACAGGACCCAGAGCAATGGATTCACAAAATCAATGTATGTTGCTGGCCTGGAAGATGGCCGTGAAGGCAAAGGTGCAGATGTGCCGGGAGAATGGGGCATGATTTTGAGCGAGACAATGTGTGAGTATCTCAAAAACGTGTCGTTGCTCGCGGCTAAAAGATGTTGTGAATAATGTGCCACGAGGCAGATTGGGTGCACTAAATACTACGCGCGGGTACGAGCCAACATCGGCCGCCACGATAAAGGATGGTGATTGGTCGTTGTCTTCGATATTTTGGCAATCGGCTCACGTTCCTCGCTCTCGTAAAATTAAAATTTCAAAATAAATAAAATAATTATATTTTCTACTGCATACAGGTTTAATCATTTTTTTGTCTTTGTGACAGTGCTAATTGATGTTCCCGTCCTTACAGCTATAGCGGACGTCACCCGTGCATGCAATTATTGTTCACTTCCTGTTCTGGTATTGGTTGTGCGTAACAGCCCTAGCCCACCAATCTTGAGAAATTGGTTAGAGGCAGCTCAATATCCACAGCGCCATTTCGCTGCACTTTTGGCTAACTTCGCAACGCCAACCCTGGAAATAATTTCAAGAATACTATTAGTTGTTGAATTTGTCGCGAGCAAATGGAAGAGCGTCTGCTCCCCGAAGTAATCGTATTACTTTCTGTGGGGTGCTGCATGGTAATCCCACCTTTTGTCTGTGCTGGATAATTGCTGATCTTGTCCGTGACGCCAAAAATATGTCAGAAAGTATAACCGCAGCAGGCTAAGCCAAAAGATGGGTATACTTTCCTACTTGAACCCTTGAAGTTATAAACTGCAGATCTTGGTGTATTCTTCTACTATAGCTAAGTAATGTTTGGATACTTGTAGGCTATCAGCACTAAGTCCGAATCCCTATCTAAACCTTCTAGCATCGTATTGTAGTGTGTTTCTGCATGCTGTGCCACTTGGTACATACTATTCAATACGCGTGTACTTCTCGGGTGCTGCCTTAATCGTAATCGACTGATTACTATATATTGCATGACCAATTTCCTGTTCGTGAATCACGTAAGAGGAGATTAGAAATATCACGTAGTGGCAACCTAGGATCATGGGTTTAAAGACAACAACTTAACAGTAAGTCGCTATTACGACATATATAACCTCCTGTATTGCGAATTTTTCAGTAGGAGAGGTGGGAGTGCTGAGCCTGGGTCAACGATATATATCGACAAGGCTACCCGGCCATAATTCAAGAATAGACAGATTGCAGCTCTGGAGCCTAAGCTTTGGATTTGCATTGACGCCACACGTATCTTCGACCGCATGTGGCGTCGCCTTATCTCTTGGCAAAACCGAACCGTTGTCCAGCCCGGCCAAGCTGCACGCTGGGCACTACTATTAAGTGGCATACTCGGCAGGGGCCCTAGGTTCATGTATGCTTCATTACTCACCGGCAAGCAAGTATCCTCCGGTCCTATAAGCGGTGCACCAAAGTATTCGTTAGATATGACACCGAGTTCAGCCAAGACCATCAACGGCATATCACCAAACTAAGAAGGGGTGACCCCCAAGGTCCGGTTGCACGTGGGGCGACTAGTTCCAGTAGTGAAGTTGCAGAATACTTGGCAGAGACACCAGCGGCGGCTGCCGGTTGCACGCTTGCTTTTTTGTCGCACAGTAAAGGGTAAGAGTAAGATAATATACGCGACCGGCAAACGGCCAGAAAGTAATCTCGGCCTCACGTAGCAATAGCTTCCGACGTCGGCCGTTATCTGATGATGCGCCGGAGCCATATGCGAGTAAAGCATAAGAGTAAAAAGCTACCATCATATTTGTTCTTTTGGTCATTCTCCACAGCACTCAGCAAAACCTTTCCGCCAACCAACCGAAGCACAGACTGCTGTTGCACCTCCCAAGCGCGTGCCACCTATGTCGCTTGGTGTAACCCATGCTCTCCAACAATCTACACCGACTAAAGTCGCCTGGAGTCCGCAGCATCCAGTGTGAACAGTACGAAAGGCATCGTTGGCCCTGATATCTAATCATTTTAATATTCCCTCCCCCCCCCCCCCCCCCCCCCCCTCCCTCTCTCTCTCTCTCTCTTGGAAACTGGCAATAGCGTCCTTACGGGTCCCTGCTCCTTGCACCTCGAAATACTGGGCACAAAAAAATGCTGGCTATGAACTGAGCTAGGAGGTGGACACGAATAACATTTTCCTCTATTCGTATTCGTTATTCGTCTTCGCAGAAATGGCTTGATTCGTAACGAATAAATTCGGAACGTGATAACAAATATTATTCGTAATTTTGCCAAGACGCTAGCGCAGTGGCCAAACTTTAATGCAGCCAATCATGACGCGTCAAGGAGTAACGCGTCAATGAATAACTGAACGACGCGCCTAGGAAAAGATAACGAGGCTTTTGAAAAGCTGAAAATCGCTGTGGAAGGATGGAGGAAATTATTGCCTCCAGAGTATCCGCTAATACAGCAGATAGAGAGGGAAATTCTTGACATTCGGTGGACAAACGGGACCTCTAGACAGAATTTATAGCTACATGTTTATAGTTCTATCTATTTTTAATTTCGGTCCTCAAGCCTTACGGTAGTCGTGTTCGTAACATTTGGTTACCAGGGGATCTCGGTATTGTTAATAGCGTCGTAGAATGTACCAGATGACTTCTCTCGCGTAGCCTGGTCAATCTTCGCGTGGTCAATTGTGATCAGTAGAGATGCTTTGAAACCGGATAGGATAAAGGACTTACAAAGACCATAACTCCTTTAATGCTTTCTTCTATAGTATTCGGAGGCTTCTCCATACCTAGCGCCTTGGCAGATATGTTACCGCCTTCAGTCTGCACAAAACTATATAGTGTTAACGGGTTTCTTGACTTAGGGGTTTCGCGTCTATTAAAAACGTACCCAGGATGCAGTGCGAAGGCAGTCAGCCATTTGTTACTGCAGTGCGCAGCCCTACAATTATCAGAGTCAGCTATCAAAGGCACGGAGAACATTGCCGAAATGACTTGGTAGGGTATACTTACATGGTCACCCAGTTCAGTCCAGCCTTAGAGATACCATAGGAAGAAACAAAACTGGTGCCGAATGCCTCCATAGAGCCGATAGAACCAGCTGAGCTAGTAATAGCCACCCACCTAGGCAATTTGGACTTCTGGAGTAAAGGTCTGACAGCCTGAAACAGAACTAGAGACCCAAGTGTATTGACATTAAAGCACGTAGTCACATCCTCGGTTTTCACAGTGTCAATCGCAGCGACAATTTCTGAGCCCATACAACCAGCGTTAGCAATAACAATATCCAGACTATCGATGCCGGTGGCTTGAAGATCCTTAACGGCGTCGGTAGGATCTGTGAGAGAAGTGTTTTCAATTTTAACCAGGAACAGGCGACTGCCAGCTGCGGTAGGTAGTGTCTTGAGCTCTTGCGCATTAGGAGACGCCTTATCACGAACGCTGCCAACGACGATGTGATTGGGGCGCGAGAGGTACGTCTGGACCAAGGCCTTTCCAAGACTTCGACTGGCGCCAGTGATAAGGACGATGGTGGAATCGGACATGATGCGTGACTTGAGCTTTTCTATGGTCGGTTACTTTGGTGGATATTACTGTGGTCTATGGGACTGGTTGAAGGGGGATTTCGTCCCTAATATCTTCTTTGGGGGGCTATCTTGATTTATCATCATTTACTTCACGTTTCTTATTATTTACTGATTGTTAGTTTGCAAGATTATAAAATTCGGATTTCGTCCAAATGGGATAATGTCGACCGGGGATGGAATCTGGCGCTAATCCAAAATGGTATTTCCTTAACTAGAGTTCCGAAGCCATAAGGGACGGAATCTGGCACTAGGCCAAAACAAGACTTTCTTACCTGGAGTTCCGGAAGCCCACAAAGCTTGAACCTGGGATATTTTTATAACTTCTACGATAACTTCTACGGAGATACAGGTGATAAGTATGGGATTTTACGCTAGTATTAGTGTAAGACCGATACCTGATAAGGGGTCTAATTCTAGACAGCGCTTTACCTAATTAGGTCCTCTCACCACCCTTTTTCCAAGAAACACAACGCGTACTTTACTTGAAAACCCACTTTGTACACTACTTTTACGCCACTTTTACACTACTATACCCATGAATCACGATGTTACGACTCCGTACGCCTACCCCTTCTTCTATCTCTTCAAGCCGTCCAAGTGTATCGATTAGGGCACCGACTCGATGCCTAAAACCCTCCGAATTGATGCGTGATCAACGGCTACGATGTAAAATACTCAGGGGCCACCTGTGACCCTGGTCTAGAATTAGCACACATACTGACTTTTCTTATCACCAAGTACAGCGTGCGTGTACGCACCCCCTTACTCCGAAGAAGAGATCAGGTCGACCCTCTCTTTTACTCAAGCTCAGGTCGAAGAGCTTGTAGACTTCGTCTGTGCAACGACTAAAAATCGACGTATGTCGCACGATCAATAAGCTAAAGAGCTTGATTTCGGGTTAGTGCGTACGCAATAAGGACTGCTCTTGCAAAAGAGGGTCATCGTCGACTAGCAATGCGCAAGCCTCCAAATAGTGAGAAGAATCGACAACACCTACTACAATGGGCACACGAACACTTGAGCAATGGTACTGTATTTTATGGACTGACGAATCATGGGTAACACCTGGGAGACATACACGGGCCTGGATTACTCGACGTCTAGGTGAGGAGTGGGATCCTACTTGTATGGTTGAGAGAGTTCGAAAGCCAGGAGGTTGGATGTTTTGGGGCTGTTTTCATGGCCATACAAAAGGGCCTGGACTTTTTCTGGGAAAAGGAATGGGGCTCAATTAGCTCTGCAACTTATATCGAGCATACGATTCCAGTGATTCAGGAGTATATTGAGCTTCAACGGAGTCGAGGGATTAATTTAAAGCTCATGCAAAGACGGTGCACCTGGCCACAGAGCTCTAAAGACTATTCATGAGTTCCAAAGGATGGGTATTGAGCTTATTTTCTGGCCTCCTTTCTTGCCAGATATAAATCCAATTGAAAGGGTTTGGCATATCATGAAAAACTACATTCAGAATAACTATCCTGAGCGTATGGGATATCCTGCATTACGTACAGCAGTTGAGGATGCGTGGGATACAGTAGGGGAGTTCGAGTTTACATTAAGGCTTATAATACATGATTTTTTGAGTGTTTTCCGGTGAAATACATAGCATTTCTGGGTAAATTTAGGGGGTAGTGGGGTGGTGAGATAAAGTGTAGTCTAGAGTTAAACTCCCTTATAAGGTATCGGGCTTACACTAATACTAGCGTAAAATCCCATACTTATCACCTGTACCTTCGTAATATAGCATAAATCTAGGATCACATACGAGATCTGAAAGCTAGTATCCTCTGCGGAATCCTAATACGTCTTAGAGAATTGGATGAAGTATAGAAGGAGACTATAAGTCAATTCGCCTCCCAGCTGCAACCCACTGCTGTCCCATTGCTGGCTATTCAAAAGACGGCTATGTTTGAGCTTAACCAGATTTCAATTTACAGCGTAAGGGCAGCCATCATAACTGTAGCCCCAAAAGCATCAACTCGCGCAGCACAATCCTTCAAATCCTCCAAACATGCTGTTTCGTCCGTGCCCTGCTCGAACTGCTGCGAATTCTTTAATGTCTTAAATTTCAGCATCTCTGTTGACTGTCTCCTCTCTAAATCATGTTTGTATTTCGCTTCCCAGTCTTCTCTATTCGATGATTTCCACAAGTCTTCGCTGCATGGAAGAAATGCCTCCATCAAACCGGAACTGCAAGTGGGCCAGTAGTCGGTTTGAATTTCGGTCAACAGGGCAATCAGGAAAAGGACCATAAATGTACTTTGTATTGATTAAAGTGTTAGTTAATCTCCCACGAGCTATAAAGCAGATACGGTACTAGTGACGAGTTCAACGTACCGTCGCATACTTTCTCGAAATGCCCATTCTTCCCACGATGGCAGAATGGAGTTGGATTTGTTTTCACCTTTATAGCCAACGGTAAAGGCCTTTGTAGATATCTTCTACAAGACAAGGTCTTTAGTAGCGAAAAGCAAAGAAGAGTAGATAGCATCTTACACCCGTCGTCCAGAGGAGTCTCACACATTCGTGTTCTTTGAGCTCTTTTTCGCGCGCTTGAAGAAGCAGGTAGATTGTGATAGCCTGGAATGCAGAGAGGAGATTCAGATCATCATATTATAAAAAGAAATTAGTACTGAGATTTGTAGAATCTAGAATGTGCATTCAAACCTCATTATTGAGGCGTTGCTGCTCTGACATGATTGTTCGCCAGACGAGTGCTTTGCTCTCAGGTGTTCTAGTTTGCCACATATGCATGATTGATATGCAGTTGGCAAGTGGTGTAGGGAAAAAACGGTGTACTAAAACAGAGTCACATGTACACTTCGACCGGTTGAGAGGACAATATGTGTGCGAATGAATGAAAGGAGGCAAAGATATGCTGGAGAGGAGATCAGTAGAATAGGATAAAAAACTTTAAATAGCTGCAAAGTTCTCCATCAGTAAATATTTCAAGATTGCCTCGGAAGTAACCAACTCACATGATTAGAACTCAAAAATTGACCAAGTGTGGAAGTTTTCTTCTGGGTAAGTAGTAATGGCCTACACCTTGGAACATTTCGCCCTGCCCCAGTAGAAGTCAAAGGATAGTCCGTTATCGATGGGTTTATTGGAGACAGCCATCCACCCATTGGAAGAAACTCATCAAAAGTTCCTGTGTTATTTGGGCCTTGGTGCGTCAGCAGCTCTTGAAGATTGAACCCAAACTCGGTTGAACGTGGGCTGCGGAAGTCATTTGTCCCTGCATAGTTCTGAGATTCGTATGGTAGTATAGTCGTATCTGTGGATCTTTCACCACTGGACTGCAACATAGCTCGGGTGTTTTCCGACACTATGATCTCCTCGTTCCAGTTCGTCTCCGACACGAACTCCTCATTGCCTCTAATATGATTGTTCCTCTGACCGGAACTTCTCTGCGCGACATCGGTACGAGTCAGTGATTCGAGCGATTCTGGAACAGGGTCGGTGAAGAATGCAGGAAGCTCCGCAGCTCGCCTCCATGGGGTCCTGTCCACACCTCGCCTGGTTTCTGTGTAGTCACACTTGAAATTATGACCGAGGCATCGCTTGCACTTCGGAATATCGAGGCTACATCTTGTTCTGGCGTCCCGGCACTGAGAGCAGACCTTCTTGCGAATGGCCGGCATTTGAACTCGAATGCAACTTTATAGTTTTGTACGAGAGGATATTGGCATAATTGTCAGTTTTCCACCTCGACGATGTTTAGGGTTGGGTCAGAGCTCAAGTCGACTTGAACTCGACTTCACTTGGACTCTGCTCGGGCAAACTTGGCTCCGCTTGGGATACCGCGAAGTCAACTCGACGTTAACTCGAGCCTTGCTTCACTTCACTTGATCTGTCACTGGAAAACTTGACTTTGGAGGTCGAGCAAGTGCAAGTCTAGTAGAGAACCGTGTTATTTGGGCAATCGTTGATGCACTTAGGGCGCATACGAAAACAACGTCATCACAATTCACTATCTCGAGCACGCGTAAACAGCGTTATGGAATATTTAAATTACCCAGGGCTGTGGCGGATGCGGATATCCGCCAAATTTTCCCATATAAGCATCCGCCATCCGCCTTTTTATCCGCCTTTCGACAGCATCCGCCAAATCCGCCATCCGCTTTTAAAAATTTCGCAAAGTTCACTAACATGATATTTGAATTTACTAAATGGACTCGCTGTAGCGGAGTCAACTTATTTGGTCGGTCATCCCCGCTACATGTGAGCGTGTACGCCAGTGCTAGAATAACCTCTTGTCGGACTATGCAAGCTAAAGGTTAGGGCTAACTTTAACCCTAACCCTGTCAGATTTGGGACCGTTTTTTCAATTTAATTAAGAATATGCCGACTATATGCCCCAAAATGGCGGATCGGATATCCGCCTATCCGCCTACAGCCCTGAAATTACCTGTCGAGGATAGGGCTGTTGCGAATACGAATATCGGCGGTTTTTCCCAATATTCGTATTCGATATTCGACTCTTGAAAGGCATTCGAATAATATTCGATATTCGTATTCGACAAATAAGGTTTAGGTCGAATAATATCGGCTCGAATATTCGTATTCGATCGAATATCGATCCAAATCACGTGATATTAATTAAATAAGTTAGAGCATTTCCTATTACAGGCTAGTTTAGGGTTAGGGTCAGGATTAGGGCTTCTCGAATTTGAAATCCCACTGTATTCATTTCTCTACGGTTGATTACGTAATACTATGTCGAATATTCGATTCGATGGTCGAAGAATGCTTCGAATAATATTCGATATTCGTATTCGACGCCGGGGGATTGGCCGATATCGTATTCGACGCCGATAATCGGTCGAATAATATTCGTCTATTCGAATATCGTCAACAGCCCTAGTCGAGGACGCTCAAGGTCGTGTATTCCATGACACGGTTTGTCATATGTAAACGACCACAATGTAGTTGAGGGAAATATTGGTGATAGCTTGTGACAAGGGCCATCCGTATTGGTTGACGTCGTAATCCAGTATATCCGTTGAAGTCAGGCGCTGGCTCGTTGAATGATGGACGCGAGAGACTTACATCGCGGCGGCCACTGCGGAAAAGCTGGTACCTTTCGTGTTCGACATATTACATGTGAGTGCGTGGAATCGATATTGGTTGTCGGAAACTACAATATTGTGTGTGCATTGGGGTATATGTAGGAGCCCGCATTGCAGAGGCAGTGATGTGGTGAAGGCGTTGAATATTGTGTAGCAGTGAGAGCGCGAGAAGGAGGACACTAATAGATATTGACAGATGTGGCTGCAACAACGCTGCTGACATTCCCAGATGCGCCTTCGCATTGCGCGAGAGAAGAAACGTCGAAGCGCCGCTGGCAATCGGCATGGGAGCTAACGGCTCTGGATCTGGATCTAAGTCAATAAACGCCGTCAAGTAAGTCGGGCGGATGACACTTCGGCGCAGGCATTGTTATCTCCCGCGAGATAAATAATTTGTCGGAGGATGATCTCGTTTGAGTTTGTAAAAGTATTTGTCATAGCATTTCTGCGTCCTGCTCTAACTAGGGAGATCCAGCGATGCTCTCGTAGTGTATAATCGTTCCCACGATGACCTGAATGCAAGAGGCGCGTTTCAGGGGCTTGAACCAATGGGCAATTGGGTGACTCTTCAAATGAGCCGCACGACATGAGGCCTAACGGAATCTTATTTTGCAAAAAATTAGACAAAACAATTGTAAAAAAGTCTTATCATCTTTTGCTATATGTAAACTTAAGCGTCCGAATAATTGTAATAACCGTGCGTGGGAGAATGACGAACCCTACGTTGATTTGTCAATCGAGAGCTATCTGTAGGCTACTCACAAATTACCATGGCTGCTCGAGAAAACTCTCATCGAGGAATAAGTGCCACAGAAATTATATATCCCGAAACCTTGTTGTTAATTCTCGCATAGTCGTACACTACTGGCCGAGAAGTTCGTGGTTTGTTGCAATCCTAAATGCGGGATTATTGCAGAACCGACCAGGATATCTGTGATATTTCTGATACATGTGCCCAAAATAGTTGCTGACCAGTTGAATGCTGACGTGCTGACATGCTGACATTGACATGCTGACACGCTGAAACGCTGACAGCTATCAGCAGCGCACCAACAGTCTGGCATAGCGAGTACGAAGCTGCCCGAGACTGACTATCTCACAAAGCAAGTAGGACGATGACCAAAAATGCCCTTGACGATAACCGAGCAAGTTCTAGCTTGTGGTTCTGTGGCTCTGGAGGAGCAACTCTACCCCTGCTCAGGGTCTGCGAGTGCACCCACACTCAGGTACTTCGTACCTACTCATTCTGGGCAGGGGGCGGTCCGTCCGTTACCTCCTGAATTGCTAGTGTCACACTTCAGTGGCGCCACATCTTGTATCGCCTCAATCGTTTTTGAGTAATTGATAGGCGAACACAAAGACCAGTGTTCCTGATTATCGTTTCACTGGCAGCCTCATTTATCTACTGTAGACGGCTCAATCTAAATCCTAACTGGCAATATATTAGCATGATATCAAAGTGTGGGGGCAAAAGGTAACTCTCTATATGATGTGAGAGTCTAGGTTAGCACTAACAGATGGTCGATGCATGCACATCACCCTCTCTAGTTGCCGTTCTTCGTTCATCGCCCCTGCAATGATTGATTTCAAAGCATGTGAATTTAGGTCTCCAATATTTTGTAAGCATTTGTAATCCATTATTGGAGCACCAGTTGAGCCTACCATCTTCCAGGGTTAGGGTCTCCAAGGTCCTCTATGGTACCGTCTCCCAGCCGTGAATATAATCTCCTACAATCCTATTTAGGTTGACTCTGAGCACACAACAGAGAGAGAAGAGAATCAAGTTTCTTGCTCTTCTTTTCCTGCTTCACGTAATATCTGCCAAATCAACAAGCAACCACCAACCAACTAACTAACAAAAACATACACGCCATGGCTGATTCCACCGTCGTTCTGATCACGGGCGTCAGCAAAGGCATGTCAATCTCCTCCAGCCGCATTCCATGGCTTGGCTAATTGACATGCGGCACAGGTATTGGAAGGACCTTGGTTGAGACCTACCTCTTGCGCCCTAATCACATCGTCATCGGCAGCGTCCGCGATAAGACTGCCCCCTACGCCCAAGAACTCGAGACCCTGCCCGCGGCAGAGGGCTCCCGCCTGCTTTTGATCAAGATCGAGAGCACGTCCTTCACGGATCCTGCCGAGGCCATTAAGGACCTGGAAGCGGCCGGCATCGAGCATATCGACGTGGCCATTGCGAACGCGGGCGGCGCTCGCGAAACTGCCTTCATCCCGATGGACGTGGTGGGCGTTGACGACGTGACCGACGTCTTTAACGTCAACACGCTCGGGCCCCTCGTCCTGTACCAGGCCGTCCGGCCTTTGCTTCAGAAGTCCAAGGCCCCCAAGTGGGTGTCGGTCACCAGCGCCGCCGGGTCCATCGGCAACCTGGAGGCCTTTCAGGCCCACGTCGTTCCGGCCTATGGTATCGCCAAGGCTGGCCTGAACTGGATGACCGTGTATGCATAAGCCACCCTATGGAACCCTCCTACATGTCTTGGCTGACTTCTGGTACCTGACAGTGCCGCGCACAGCGCGAACAAGTGGCTGATCGCCATCGCCCTGCACCCCGGGTAAGTTCTCACCAGACGAGCGTCCCTGTAAGCTAACAAAGACACCTACTGACGCCACACAGTCTTGTGCAAACCGACCCCGGCAACAAAGCTGCTAAGGCGATGGGGCTGGAGCAGGCACCGGTTACCAAGCAGCAGAGTATCGATGCCATCATTGCTCTTGTAAGTCCCATGTGCCCGTAAGGCGCCCAGCGAGCCAAACTGACCCGGCACAGGTTGACAACGCTACCCGTGAGAAGACGTCGGGCAAGTTCTACAACGTCGTTGACGGCACTGAGATCCCCTGGTAATCAAAGGTCCTGGATTCTGGAGCGGCTTGATAGAGAGTACGTGGGCCAGATTCTACCGCAGGATAACAACTGAGGTCGCCCGTGAGTTTGTGATAAAGGGGACCAGAAGACGAGAATCTGCGGACAGAGATATTCGATGTGTATATATTGAACGGTAATGTAGTGGCAAGAAGGTTGAAGAGATCCGGGGATCCCTAAGGTACCGGATAGCTGAGAACAATGTTTCGACAGAAGCTACTCCTGAATAAGAACTTGATAGCAGACTGAAGAGGTTGACTATATAGTATAGTCGCCGACATAGTATAGGCAAATCCGGCGAATCGTCAAATCAGGAACGGCCCTAGCTAATCTCGATATTTACATTTTTTGATACCCCGTAAACTGACAGTTAAACCTAGAACCACCGTGTCGACGTCGCGCAGGCTGGCGACACCTTGACGTGATTTCCCTAATCAAAAATCGTATAGCAATGACAAGCAGTGTCATTCTGTCGTCTTTAAGCCTTCGCCATGTACTCTGCATCGCGGATGATGAGCCTGTTGGCCAGAGTTGCCAGTGCCGCATGTGCGAGCTAATCGAGCATGTCTGCCATCACATACCAGACCCTTTTTCTCGCAGAAATTTACATATCTGGCGGATATCCGCCAAATCCGCCATCCGCCATCCGCCTTTAAAAACTTGCAAAATTCATTAATAGTTATTATATATCTAATTTCCTCAAAAATTTCGCAAAGTTCTCTAACATGATATTTGAATTTTCTAAATGGACTCGCTGTAGCGGACGCAACTTATATGGTCGGTGATCCCCGCTACATGTGAGCCGGGACGACAAGTGCTAGAATAACTTCTTGTCGGACTAGTCGAACTATGCAAGTTGAGGGTTAGGGCTAAATGTGACCCTAACCCTGCTCGATTTTGACCTTTTTTTCAATTTAATTAAGAATATGCGGATTATCCGCCATATCCGCCATATCCGCCAAAATGGCGGATCGGATATCCGCCTCTCTGAGGGTTGGCAGATTTCTATCCGCCATCTGTATCCGCCAATCGAAAGTATGGCGGATATCCTATCCGCCAAATCCGCCTATCCGCCTATCCGCCTACAGCCCTGGTCTGATAGCAGCCGTCATGTCGACTACCGGCTTTATCGTTATCTTTGTCTGCGCTGGTGTATTGATACTGGTGACGTGCTCGAGGCGTCCGCCGCACGATTTTCAACGCTGATGGCGTTCACGCGGCTCGGCTGAAATGCTGCGGCTGACCGGTGATGACCCAAAAAAGTCCCCTAACAAGGCGGCTTAGCGATTTTCGAGTCCAAAATACAATTCTTTTACACTCAGGGTTGAAAATTAGAGTCCTGCCGCAATAATGAACCTTGCAATCTGTTTTGTTCAGCACGTTAGTCAGTGGACTGTACTGTCCAGTTTGAGTCTCTACCTAGCTGAGAGAAGCATTGGCGTATCTCGTCTAAAGTCTCTTATCTGATATGTACAGACTTCAGGGCGGCTGGAACCTTAAGTTAGTATTCACCACCAATCAACCTTGACAAGAATAATACGCGTTTCACCACGGTCGCAGCCACTCGTGGACTAGGCTGTTGGTGCTGACAGTTATTTAACTACCCTTAAGTCTGATAATCCAGCGGTGGGCGCGCGCTGACGTGTCGAGACCCACGTACTTCGTAGCTCGAGCATGGAAAAAAGATCAGAAACCAGAAAAGTCGTCCTTATCCCGTGGGATCCAAATTCCAGTGAACACAGGGAGAGGTTGTATGAGCAACGAATTGCTTGTGGCTGGAAAGCTGACATGGTTGAAAAATGGCAAGGATTGCAGCGAAACGGCAAGATGGCAATCCAGTGGGTGGTATGAGTTTTTAATCTTTGCATTCAAGCAGTTTGCATGTGCTAGTATTGCACTGGATCCTACGAAAGCCCTCGAGGTCATCTGCCAACAGGCGGTCTTCGGTACATTTGTTGTGCGTCGCTGATCAGGCATTAGGTACTCTCCGACGAGGATCCGGAAAGGGATAGCAAGCTAGCTCTCCATACCTTGCAGTTTCCTGTGGAGAAGGAGTCGATCTTAGACTCAGCCACGACATTTGGAGGATTGCCACGCATGCTGCCAAATTCGCCGCGGTCTTTCATTCCTGTTGGTCATATATCGTTGGATTCGGAAAATCCTGATCCCAGTCTTGCCGATCCGTCACAAGGTCTCTACTGCATCACTACATTCTACATCTCAAGGGCGCTACAAGGCACTGGTCTTGGTCGAGCTGCCATGGACGCTGTGGAGGGAAGGGCTATGCAGGAGCCGTTGTGTGCGAAGACGCTCGCACTCGACACCATAGCTAGAGAGTTCTGTCTCGACAAGGAAGCGTGGAAAGCATTGGGAATTCCTCTCCCAACAGTATGTGGATACGCAATTTCAAACTTGCCAGGTTCTTATGCTGATATTCATCAAGGTGAACAATCAAGACTGGTACGAACGACGAGGATATAAGATATATAAACGCGTCGAGCACAATTACCCGCAAAAAGACCTTGCGGGTAAGATATGGCATATCCCAGCAGTATTTATGAAGAAGAGTGTGGTGTGATGAGGATATGGTTGCAAATCCATATCGTTTTACAATATACCCTACAGAAACAAGACATAACCGAACGTTCAATGTTACAACCAGGGGCGGCGACGTCCTCCCAGTCGGAGTAGTCTAAGAGCTCTTCGTCTGAAAGATAGTTCATTGTGAAAAATGTATTGTTGTCTACTTTTCTATCTAAGGGAAGATTGCTTCCTTTTATAAATCTACGCTCTTCTCTGTTGGGCAACCAGGTGACTGATGCCATAGCCCCGCTCTCATTCCGCAGCCTGCTACCCGACGATTCTCGGCGACTCCCGAGACCTGTTGGTTGCGGAGTGGAAGCTAGGTGCGGGGAAGACATCCCACGATGGAAATGCGGGATGGTCTTGACAACGCTGTCGAGACGCTAACCCTTTTTGGTCATATCATGACATTCAACAACAAGATATAACCGCCGGAAACAAGCCTAATGACTATGAGAAAGTCATTGACATTCATCCTCCAGAGAATGCATTGCGGAAGTATGTGGAGAAGCTCCGAGGCATTCCCCTCCGACTTATCTATCTTAACATGATCCGAGATGCTGGTACACCGTTGCTCGAGAGCGTGGATGTTCCGCTTATCACTAGACGGCAGGTGCACAACCTATGGGCTTCTGTGACACAGTATGTTTGGCGTCGACATGACAAAGACGATTACTTGTCAGCATAGATACTGCTAGATGAAACTGCGGACTATCATTTAATTGAAGAATTGCAAGGACCGACGGTTTCATTGGGATTACTACGCCGTTTCTGCATAACAGGAATTTGTTCATATTGAGTGAGATAGGGCTGTTGGCGATATTGACGATATGCCGATATCGTATCGTCATTCATGTCCAGTTAGACGATTGCCGATTGACGATAGAAATCGTCAGCACCTGAGTTTGCCGATACGATATCGGCAAAGGGTCTGACGATATCGTCAAATCGGCAATATTCTGATAACTACATTGAATTCTTAGGTTTTTTGTGGTCAGCGTGCGAGTTTTCAAACAATAGTCCCTATCCAGCATTTGTGACAATTGTTGAGTACTACTGTTAAACTAAAAAATAAAAGAAATTTATTATAAAGATAAAATAAAAATAATGAATGCTAACGCAAAGATCAACGTTGGAAATGCTGGGCCCCTACCACTTGAAACCGTCGCGAATCAACATCAGCATTCTTATGGTATCGCCCTTCAACGAATGTCTGCGGATACCTAAGACATCCCTCGCTGTGCTAAACAGCCGCTCTACAGCAACTTCAGAGGCAGGGATCGCCAGATAATCCCTGGCTGCTGCTGCCATCTGTGGTTACTCGTCCTGGTGTATCCGCCACCAATTACAGAGCCAATTTTAACCTGTGGCATCTGCAACACTGATCGGAGGCGTCTCGAAGTACCTATCAATATCCGAGACAAGAGACTGATCTCCCAGTTGCAGGGTCTTCAGCATTCTAGATTCCACATCACTATGCTCCGTAGAATATTGTTGTGGTGCAGTTGAATAATGCTCCGCACAGCTAGTCCCATATCTTTGATGGAGGTTCGTGCGGATAGTTTCCAAAATCATGGTGCCTGCATTGCCATCTTGTAATTCCCGCGAGATTAACTTGCCTTTGACTCTGGGATCCAAGACAAATGCATTGTAATATGTGGCGCAGTCGTCCATTATGGAATAGTACTTTTCGTACTTCTTCATGCCCTTCTTTACGGCGGTTGCAATTTCTTGATCCAGTCTTGTGAAGTCACCATTGCGTTTACTCGCGTCATCGAGTAATTCGTGTAGTTCATAGTAAATGGGGACGGCAAGACTGATTTGTAGATTCCGTTTCGAAACGAAGGACGTAAACTCATTGAACTTGTTGAATACTAGGTGGATCTGCTCGAGACGCGACCAATCTTCAACAGTAAAGGGTGGAAGTTCCTTCTGAAGATCTACGAACTTATTTATTTGTTGTTTCGATTTCAAGCCATCATCGATCATTCGGAATGTTGAATTCCATCTGGTAGCAAAACGACGGCTTACTGCTTACACGCTACTTACTGCTTACACGCTCTGTTGATCCGTGTCACACGTTCTGGATGATGACGAATAAATGAATCTGGATGAGTTAATGATGCCAACGGCACAAGACTTTTCCGTTTTGGTAGGTGAGCCCGAGCCCAATTTGTACGGGCAACTTCCAATTATCGGTGACGATATCGTATCGGCAGTCGTCAAATTACGACGATATCGTATCGGCAGACTTCCAGTTAGACGATGCCGATTGACGATATATATCGGCAGACCTTAAGTTAGACGATGCCGATTGACGATATGGAAAAATAGTGCCGATATCGTATCGTCAACAGCCCTAGAGCGAGATCAAGGAGATTATGGTTGATGCGACATTTGGAACCAATTTCCATGGCTTTGAATTGTATTGCGTTGTTGGAATATACCTCTATGAGACAGTGCCGCTATCATACCTGCTCCTGGATACCCGAGCGGTCGAAGGAAATGGCAAACGAGGTATCCGTCTTACGACTTGGTTTAAGCATCTCACGTCGTTGGGTCTCCGTCCATCTGTTGGGCATAGTGACAAGGATTTTGCTGGTATGTATACGTTCAACCTATCTCTGTTATTTGATGAACCTGACGCGTCCGACTAGAGATTGCCTCCGCCCTAGGAGTCTTCTCGCGGTGCAACCGCAGCTATAATCATCACTTATGCCTTTGGCATTCATTACGAGCTATTGATACATGGGTGCCGTCGAATGGATCTAAGAGGAAGCTGCCGCTTAAAGAGACGCGAGTCATACGTGCATTGGTGAAGCGATACCTACTGAGCAGCCCTCACTGCTGGCGGTGAATTTCTAAGACAATATCCAACGTCTGGAATGAAATTTTCAGATTGGATTGACATTCACACTGCTTGCGTGCACGAGATCCTTGACTATTGCAGAAAGATCGATCAGCCCCGCTATTTTCCGCTATTTCCCGCTATTTTCCGCTATTTTCCGCTATTTGTACCTTAATTGGTACCGTCGAAGTCACACTGATTATCGTGGAAGGTGGGAGATCGCTTCACTCAGTGGGCGTCGCGATGTTACACCAGTCATACCACTGTCCCGGACGACAATGCGATTAGAGAGTCATTGGAGACTTCTGAAAAAGGACTACCATCCCCATTTGTTCGACCGAGAGTTGACTTGCTCTGTCATGTGATTATAACCACTCTTGCCCCAGCGAGAAGTAACAGGTTGAATCAGCTTGAATGCAACCGCAAATTTCCGCATATGTATCATGACTTTGTGAAACTTTGGCGGAAGTGCTCACTTGCAGTTGACGAGTCTACAACGTTTGAGCGAGATTCTGTTTTCCACGCTGACAGATCCAACACGTGGTTTTGCTCCTGCCGATCCTATGTCATGAACAGTCGATATATCTGCAAACACCTTGTATCGTTCTTTGCTTCAGAGTCCGCGCCGCGAATCAGACGGGTCGCTTTATTGTGTCGCCGCCTCCTCGTTTCCATTTTCAATTGTTTCAGCACACGTCACCACTTGCTTCCTTCGACGACAGTACGCTGACTGGAAAGTCTGTAACTAGCAATGGCGGCGACGTTATTGATCTTGAGGATTCTCTGGATTCTATCGACTTCCTTAAAAAAATCCAGACGTTTGACCTAGCAGGATGACGATCAGTTTATGAAGATTAGGGAAATTTTTTGAGTGGCTGTCATCCGATGAACTTGTGAAAAGCAATGGAATGATGCAACGCAAGATGAAAGGTTACTTTTAAGGCTCCGGAAGCATTTATTAAAGACTTTGAGCCTATCATGAGGGAGTCGCAAAGCAAATCACGTTCATCACAGACCATGCGGAATGCTGCTGCAGGTTACTATGTGTTCCGTCCAGTTTCGGACTCCAGCCTCAACAAGGAGGAGCGATTGAACAGATCAGCACAGATGTAACAAAGAGAGCTTCGTCGACCGTGTATAAATATATTTGTTGTATATTTTGGTAAGCCAGACCCTAACCCTACCGCGGTTCAATACCGCAGTAATTTGTATGTCAAGAAGGGTACCACTACCTAACCCTTGCCATTTGAGTTTGACATTAGTCCTCGATTCTGCGTTGAAGTTGTTCAGCAACATCGGTGCAAGTTGCCCTCGGCTGTTCAACAACTGTTGCAAGGACTGCTCAACATCTCCAGTCCGATGTCTCCGTCGATGTGCAGGAATATGTCCTGGAAGCTGGTCCCGGTCGTGACTATGACGGGAGTGCCGAAATGTGAATATCCAGGCCCCAACATTCTTCGAAAACACAAGTTTGGCAAGCCACGGACAATTCAACCTAGTATAATTCTTCTTCTTACAGCCCTGGCCACGGGAAGGTTTGGCATGGCCACGAACACACTCAAGATCGTAGCGACAGTATTGTCCCGTATGTCGGTAGCGATTTGACGGGCGACGTGCTACGACTGCAAATCCATGAGCCTCAGCCCTCTCGTCGATGGCATGTAAGACTGAGCCGAAGTCGTTGAATAGCTGGGTCTCAATATCAATGAAGTAATTGCGATCGTCGCGGTCGTCACGGTCGTTCTGGCCCTCGGCTAGGATGTCGCGTTCCTCATCGCCATTGAGTTCGAGGCTGGACCGCGACGAGCGCGAGCTTTCGGACAAGCTGTCGCTGAGGTCGGCGGACTCTCCCATTGTAGTTGGAGGGGTTGTGAATATCCACCCATCATATCATATATCGTATCGCCTTAAGTGATATTTTAGGCGATATTATCGCCAAATTTATCGCCAGGAATTTTCCTCTGCCGATATCGTATTCGACGATACGATATGGCGATATCGTCTTGTAGGCGATATCGTGTCCAGCCCTATTCAGGGCCCTGAACTGCAGGTTATATGTTCAGGTTGTTAACAGGTCACCTGTGTCCTGAGAGTATGGAGGAATATGGTCTCACCCAAGCCACCAGTCGACCACCGCCGCTCCAGTCCCCGTACCCTGACCCACGGCTCTCTGGTCCAACCGCCCTACTTTACTGAGCAAAACATATCTGCCCTTATTTCGTACGTCCAACGTAATAGGGTCACAATAAAAATTATACCACTCGAACCGCCTGAATTTCTCTTTCCAACCGACTAATCTTTTTCAGTTCGATTTTAGTGATGTTTTTGGTCCCCGTGCTTAGAGCCCCATAAGAAGCGTCACGCACTGACTGCCTACACCGACGGCGCCTACGGTTACCCTGCCTGGGTGATGTGGTTTGCCCGGAATAACCTACGCGCCTACACTTAAGTATGGTGCAGGGCTCTCATGCAGCGCATGCCCGGGTAACCACCTGCCAACTCTAATTTTGTATGGGCTTCTAACGCGTCTACGCGTTGGTCAGGTAATCGAAAATAATTAGTAGGGGTTAGTACAACTTAAGTGCAACTAACTCTGGGTGAATACGGATTTATATGCTTATATACAGTGACAGTTGTGCGTGTCGAGATGTTTAGGACCTAACTAATTGCTAATTGTCCCTCCACCGCAATAGCCCCCTCTTTATTTTACCATATTTTCGATCTCCGCATCTTCTACAACTACGTCATGGCAAGCTCTGTCGGCGACGACATACAGGCATGACCAGCCGGGAAAAATCTGTCATTGTTCCCCACACATCTGCAAGGGGTTCCTCGCAGAATGGGACCAGGCATCTTGTGGTGTGTGGAGTGGTTGAGACGCGGGATGTTTGGTTGTTCGGGGATTTCCTTGGCTTAGTCGCAACACTGAAAGAACATGGAGTGCATGAAACATTTATCTTTTGACCTTGATAAATATTTCAGAGATGAAGGCTTGACCGACGTCAAATTTGGTAGGAGGGAAGAGATAGGCGATGATGACTGGGAAAGTGACGGCCACATCCTGATGTACACTCAGTGGGAATGGGAACATAGATCGCCTTGGTGGATCCAGGTCAAATCTCAGGAGGAGCGCACACTGGGCTCGAAAGTGCTCGAATGGATTCGCGAACAGGCCAACGAAGCAAAACCAAAAGACGTAGTCTCTATAATCCTCATTGGACACTCCAGTCCCGAGGGGATCACGTTTGGTGGAGTCAACTTTTCCCCCTCAGACCTCGCCGGCGCGTGTTCACTATTCCGCACGGACGTCCAAGTCAACGTCGTGGTGAAGACTTGTCATTCGGGCTCATTCGCACGTGCATTCAGAGTCGCGAATCAAAGAAATATCTACGTCCACACGTCCGCAAAAGTTGATGAGAAGAGCTATTCGGCGCGGCGTTCGATAAGCGGGCGACTTCGAAACTCCGATTTTGGCCAGGCGTTTGTACGAACACTCGGGCTGACGAGAGACATTGACAACAACTGGACACTGCAAAAGCAGAAATCTTACATTGAGGAGAGGTTGAATAGATCGGATATTCCCGAAAGCAGCCGGTCTACCCCAGTAGTCGTATCGGATTCGCCAATCACCCGCCTCATGAAGAAATTCTCTTCCGTGATTATCTGGATATCTCCTTCTCTAATGCCCCTGTCCGTGCTCGTCGAGTACTTTCACCAACAAATGAGGCTCTGCATCTTCTGCAGCAACAGGAACGCCATCAGCTTCCACGGACGCATGGCAAGGAAAAGTCTGCTCGCGAGTACGAAGCTGCAAGCCACATGATCGGTTGCGAAATGAATCTGCTCAACATCGATTACCCTCAGCGAGGAGACGAAGGCGTGACGACAAACTGGTGCACGCTGGCTCGGCGACCACCCCACCGAGGGAACAAACCATCGTCCAGCTCGCTCATATTACTTGGTTTAGATGGAAGGTCCAAGAGTCATTTTTATGTGTTGCAGAAGAGTTGATACGTGTGGGCTTGATTTCGCTGGATGCGATGTATATGTATACTCCAATGAATCTTTCGCAGCAAACGCAGTCGACAGCAGCTGTCATGAGAGCTCTTAATTGTTTCTCGATCCCTAGATCGTGCATGGACCATCGAGAACTGATTTTCGGCACGCATTTCTTCGCACCACCGCTCTGGCTTGCAACTCTTATCGTCAGGTCCTGTACGGATTGGACACGCATTGTCAACCGCCTGACAACTGTATCGCTTCTGGGTGAATTGGATTCGGAGCTGGTGTTGAAAGTCGTGCAGGAGCGTCCCAATTTCACAGTCAATCCGGATGAAGGAAAAGTAACAGGAGATATTTCTAAGGCGTCCTCCTATGGTTTTTGGCTTCCTCAAGGGACCCGGCTTGGAGTTTTCCTGTCGACATGGACCGAAAGATATTCACAGGTAATGGAAGCTTATTATATTGCTACCGGAAAGCACTGGGAGGGTTTTGAGGATGTTGAGAAACGCATGCTCAATTTGTTGACAATGGAGATGGAATTATACAATTAAACCTCGCGAAAAATTCCGTATTCGTTATTTGTATTCGCAGGATTTCACGTCTTCAGCAATCGCCCAGTGAAAGGTGTGGCAGAAGCTGTACCGGGCCTGGATCCCATTCCAACTGCACAGATTTAAGTACCATGGATCTCTCCACAATATCCTCCCCAAGTGCAGGTTGCCTATAGCCAGGCATTGACCCAGACGTTGTCTCAGTTGGCATGTCCGCGCTGTCGTTTATAGGTGCGGTAGGGATATTGGCTCTTGGTCTTTGCAAGTGCTAGTGCTGCAGTATATCCCTTATCGAATTGCCCGACATCAAAATAGCTCCCCAACCTCAGGTTGACCAGTTTGCCAAGAGTACGTCGAAAATGATACACCAGTTGGCATTGTTGAAGACGGAGAACCAGATCCTTCGGCAAGGAATGGAGAAGCTTAGCAAACGCCGGAGGGCTAAAAATACGTCTGCGGCAAGGAGGATCACTTAGTCAACAGGAAGCACAAGATTTGCAAGACGAAAGGGACGGTCTGCAACAGGTAAAGCAGGAATCATAGGCAAAGAGTGATCGGAAGCCAAGGGAAGAAATGCGCGCGCGGCGCTGTGGCAACTGCGGCGAGACAGGACACAACGCGCACATGTCAGATTGTAATAGAGACGTCTGAGGAAGAGGATTCTGAGTAGCTTCAATTGATTTTAGGCGTTTTGGTGGAATTGTCGCGATGTTTTATAAAGTGGGTGTGGGTAAGTGCGCCGCTCGTTATACATGTACGTTATTCGCCGAATAATTATTCGTCAACGTTAGCGCCCGGGGGCGATCTCTGTGTCCGATTTCGCGACGTGGGTGGAGCTGGCGGTTTCTGTCTGCAGGCAGGCCCATATCCTCGAGAGGCGGTTGGCGCGACCGGCTGACACCGGTTCTTTGGTCGTGCGGTTGATGCCAATGATGCAACATGGACTGAGGAGGTACGGATCCAGACGAGGGACATTGCGGTAGAGTACGCTGCGATTGCATATGCACCTATGTAGGAACCGCGTGTTGCGTACGCAACAGCACGAGCGTATGTTATTCCGTGGGTGCTTGCGAAGGTGCTTGATACCATCTTCGCGTGAGGCCAGCCTTATCGGAGTGGAAGAAAGAAGATGGAAGACGACTTCAATGGCAACCCCAATGAGCGGATTATGTTTCCTCGGTCTATAACTCCATTGGTACCTGGCCAAGTTCTTAGGGTTCAATATGAATTTTTGGCCTCGGCGGGAGAGCTATCTTTGTTTGAATAATTGAATTTTTAGGTCCTACGTTTGTTGTGTGGTGAATGATTAATGGGCTTGATATGAATGGAATTGACCGGATAGATGGGTTTGTACGTGTAAAATTTTTTTTGTTATAATGTGAGACTGATGTTGGACAGAATGAAGTCATATATGGTAATATCACACTACTGTGCACACTGCTAATGGGCGGGAAGACCCTTAGTTACGTGACTACCGACAGCGCATCTCGCGCGGACATACAGAGCGCCGTAAACAAGCAGACCTGCCTGTCGCGCCAGAGTTGTCCCGAGCGTCGTTGCATTTGCCGTACAAAGGGCACGACATATCACGAGTTGGCAGTTTCTTTTTCTATTGGTATTTTAGTACGATCGATACCGAGCTGCAGGCGCCGCCGGGCCTTTTATATGATATTGCCGCAACAATGCTCAAACATAAGGTGTGAAATGTCAATAACTCGGAACATATTGCGAGTCAAGTTCCGTTGAGTTCCAAACTGATGGACCATACTACTGTAACAATTTCATCGCTAAATCCACAAACAGGTCAAAAGAGAAGAAAAACTGCATCTACAACATTCTTCTGTTCCGAAAAAACTCTGCTTGTTTCTATTCTCTTCGTGGTCAACCTCTTCAGCAGTTCTCAAAAAGACCCTCGTTAATCTACTTCCAGACCGAATTGATGCCATTGATGGCCACAGACACGGACTTTGTCGATCCACCCTGTGAAAACAATTTGACTTTGGCGCTGTCGTCAACTGGGAAGATCTGGCAAGTGATCGCAATCTGGCCCTCGCCATCAAATACCTCGACTGACGACCAGTCCAACAAGATGTTGAGCTCGATCACATCCGTTGCTTTGGTCGGCAATGTTGCAATGAAGTAGCCCGGGAAGGCATTCTGGTCCGAGTCTACGAACGAGTTGTTACCAGACTTGAACCGGTCCACAAATACGTTCTGACCGAGGAAGTCGTAGCCGATCACGGTCTCCTGCGTGTTGGTCGCGTTCGAGCGCAGGGCCACGCCGAACTTTGTGCCAGTTCCTCGCGAGAACTTGAGCCCAAGTTTCATTCTCGCATTATACGGAGCTGGCACATTGACTTGGGTCTCGCCACAATGCAGGACTGAGAAGTTGTGACTATACAATGTCGAGGTGTAGAGCGTTGACACGGATGATGCGGGCTGCTGCACAAGTCGGATCTTATTGTTTATGGTCTTGAGCGCCAACGTACGTGGGATGCTCATGGCACTACGCCACGTACTGGTCGGAATATTATTGGCATAGGCCCAGTTGTTCATCCATCCAATCGCGGTCCTTTCAGAGGTCGGCAGCCCGTTGTACGTCACGGCAGCATAGTAGTCGGGGCCGAAATCGTTCCAGTTGGCCTCTTCCTTAGGGCTGTTAGAAAACACAATTTCGTCGATATGGAGATGGGCAGATGGCCCAGAGTTGGCATCGGTGGCAATCAGATACGCCTCTTGGCCGACCCATCCTGCCACATTCCAACTTCGCCACACGAGGTTCTCAGTGTTGGCGCCGGTCTGCGAACGCACGATCTTCCCGTCGACAACGAGATTGATGGAGACCTGATTATCTTCAGGAGTTCCAGCAGTGGCCGGATTGTACGGATAATAACCGCCTGCAATTAGAAAACTGATATAGTCCTTGGCGATTGTGAAATTTGGGGACGCGATCGTACCGGTTCCGGTCCCACCCAAGAGGCACGTTGTCATAATGCCATTCCCAAGATAGCCCTTGATATTTCCCGCATTTACGGTCGACGCATTCCGCGGCCCACTACCGACAAAGTCTCCGGTAGCAGTCCATCCCAGCTCTTCAAACGTAGAGGATGTGGACTCAAAGTCCTGAAACACTGTAGAGTCGACCGGGACTTTTGTGGGGTCGTACACATCTGACGGATCGGCAACAAAAGTTTTGCCGTCGAAAGATCCGATAATCGATTGAGTGCCAGATCCGGCAACGACACCGCCAGGGTTAATTCCGATGAGTAGAACCCACTTTTCGGCGGCAGTGTTACCGTCCACATAGAGCGGAAACAACGACGGGCACTCCCATTCGCCGAACGTTGCATTATACGGCCCGAACTGGGACTCCCATGTCCAATCCTTCAGATTATCCGACGAATAGATAAGAAGAGTTTGCTTCATTGCCAGAGACGCAACCATGATCCACCTGGATGATGGCGAGTGCCAGAACACGAACGGGTCACGGAACTGGTTGTACTGGTCCGCGTACTCGGGCGGTGGCGATGGAATGACAGGGTTGCCCTTGTACTTGGTCCAGGTTAAGCCGTTGTCATTGGAGAACGCGATCGACTGGGACTGCTGCCCTTGTTGAATGACTTGGCCGTTGGAGGCTGTGTGGGCAGTAGGATAATTGCTGGTATAGATGGCCACCATAGGTTGCGACAAAATTTCCTTGCCTTTCTGGGCCTTGCCGGTCGGAATGGCAAAACCAGACGTGTTGTTAACGTCGACAACAGCAGAACCAGAGAAGAACATTTCCATGACGTTCCCATTCGGATCTACCTCGCACTCAAGCGCAATTGGTAAGTGCTTCCAGTGCACAAGGTCGGTCGAGATTGCATGCCCCCACGATATGTAGCCCCACTTGGTACCATTGGGGTTGTACTGGTAAAATATATGATAAATCCCATCGTGATATAAAAGACCGTTGGGATCATTCATCCAATTCTCCTCAGGAGTAAAGTGGAACTGGGGACGGTATTCCTCACTGCCAAAAAGTCGGACCATGACTCTCCTTGACGGGCGGTAAATTTTTGGCTTGTCAAGGACAATTTCGACAATGACGGTATTCGTTTGTCAATTTGTACTTTTCACTGAGCCGGTAAGGGATGGCACAGAACACCAGATGCGGAGCAGTTGTGCGTATTTCCAGCCAAATGAGGAAAACTAGCAGAATGGCACTGCCGGGCCGATAAACACTGGTGCGGTGCGGCTCAGGGGCCAGGACAATAACCAGAGGACGTCATCGGGACAATCGCGATAGTCCAAGCCCGGCCGTTCCTATGACAGTCCTGCCCATTTAACTGTGCATCTGCAGTAAAGCGCACGTGCCATCACGGAGCTATCGTGAAGTTACCGCGAAGAGAGAGTTTCGCCCCGCAGTCAACTTGACGAGATGCCCCCGGATGGCTACTATGGCAGGAACCCCCCGCCACCATGTACATATCTTAAGGTGCTAGGATTCTCAGTTTACTCCTTTTACGACTTCGCGCATCAAAATTAATCATACGTCTGGGAATTAGCCAATTAGGGGTGCTCGATCGGGCATCACCGCCGTTGCTGGCCGAGCATCTCCTGACGTTAGCATACTGAGTTGGGTATTCATTAGTACATGATAAGGGGCCGATGACCGGGGTTTGTCCCGTCGATTCATATCGCCCATTCGATGCCTTGACTGATGTATCGTGTCTGGCCTAACCCGAGCTTGCAGCAGAGCCAGGTTGCAATGTCTTTGGCGGGTGGGGACGAAATAGCATTGGTGGATTTGATTTAGTCTCGGACGACATGGCGTCTCTAGTACCGGGTCGTTAGGCTAAGATACCGAAGTCCCACCGACGTCCATGCTGCCACCGATCCCTTTCGTTTTTGCTTGTCGGTCGTTGCATCGTCTTGTTGTCGGAAATCATCGCGAGTGCATCCGAAGATATTCATAGCGACATGTAAAGGGACTCCACCCCGACAGGCCATTGGATCTTTGTCGTCTGTAAATTATCGGAGAATGCGGGGTTCGGTATCTTCACCGCGGAGCCGTAGAGGGAGCTCCGCGAAATGAAACTCTAATTGCATGTCTACCAGGCATTTGATCTCCCTCCTAGAAGAAAGTCCAAGTGTAGCTCGTCCGTTTCAACTTCTTCACTAGAACGAAGCATAAATAGATAAAGTACTCTCACTGGCACTTAAGTGCGCAATAATAACGCATCACCACAACTAGTGCACGCACTCCGTATTATACGCGTGACGAAACTTTAAATTCACGAGGGGCTGCGCATTTGCGATACCGATTATGATTCGATCGCATTGTGAAAATTTCTTGCGAGGAGTCACTGCCATTTATGTGTCATGGTGTACAACTGGTGGAGGAGACTGGCCTTGCCAATAATGGTATGATACATGAGAGGACGGCGTTGCGCCATAGTTAAAAGGGATAAGCTCACCGTTCAGGGTAATCCAGCGTCCCAATGCACAAAAAAGGTTATTTCGTGCCCAAATGCCCGCCGTTGAAAACCTGGAAATTGATGAGCGCAAGTTACGCTACGCTTAAGAAACGAGACGCTATCATGGGCAGGCCCACTGTTGCTGTGATTGGTTGTGGTGCGATTGCATTCAGTTGTTTCTTTTTGGTCACCTTGCTCACTGACGTTGCAATGAAGGCCCCTTTGGACTGGCGACGTTAAAGAATCTACTCGAAGAGGACTTTGATGCTACCGCATTCGACAAGAGACACTCAATCGGCGGTGTGTGGGAATTTAATGAGAATGTCAATTACACTTCCACATTACCAAGTAGGTTCTTGCTTGGTTTTTCTGGCAATCAATCTTGTTAAGCTTGCTTCATGCTGATAACTGGGCAGCAACGGTTTCGAATGTGAGCAAATACAAGGTGGGCAAGAACAGGAATGAAATTCCTAGATCGGAAAAGACACTGACAAGGGTAGAGTTGCTTTACAGATTTTCCTGTTCCCGATGGTAATGAGTTTTCGCCTTCCCATTGATTTACATCTATTTGTGTTAAGAATCTGAATCATTTGACGTCGTTTCTAACTACTAACCGTTATTTAGACATGCCAGTATTTCTGAGTGCTTCACAAGTGAGTGACTATCTGAAATCCTATGCTCAGAACTTTGATCTCTATCGACACATTCGGTTCAACACAGAGGTTCGCAAAGTGGAACGGGATGCCGACAACACTAAATGGCAGCTGTATCTGTCCGGGGAGAAAGGAGAGGAGGTCATTGACTATGATAAAGTCGTTTTCTGCAGCGGGCTAACGGCGCTGAGTCGTGTCCCTAATATCGAAGGGATTCAACAGTTTGCGGGCAAAGTTATACACTCGCAAGCATTTAAGCAGTGAGTGATTTATTCACACATTTTGATCGTCAACCGACTCATTTCCTAGCCCAAGCGATTTTGCGGGCATGAAAGTGCTCGTGGTTGGCCTGGGAAATAGTGCCGTAGACACGTGTACCGAACTGGTTGGTTTCGCAGAAAAGGTTTACGTCTCGCACCGCCACGGTATGAACATCGTGAGTTTGGCCCATTTTGACTTGCCGTAAGTTATATTTCTGACATACCCTATCAGTTTCCACGCTATTGCAAGGGCAAGCCGCTCGATTTTCACATCCGCCGGCGAGATGAGGCTATTAAGCATGCACTAGCCGCCATTGCTCCTGGCCTTTCCAAAAAACTTCACGACATGTATGTGCAACGGTTGACGAAAGAGTCCTTCAATCTCGACCCAGCCTGGCGAATTCATCCTCCGCCGTCAATTCTCACTCACCAGCCTACAATTTCCGATTCATTCGTCGACTGCCTTCAGGACGGTTCAATCTCATCCGTCGTTGGTATCCGTCGTTTTAGAAACGGTAATGGCGTTGAGCTTGTGGATGGCTCTGTCATCGCTGTGGATGCTGTAATCTTTGGCACTGGCTACTTGCCTGATTTCGGGATCTTTGCTGGTCAAGATCTCACATCTGACCCTAAGACATCGGAACATGGCGATTTGGGTTATGACTGGGGCTACAGGCTTCCCTTCCCTCGACTTTACCAAAACATCTTCCCTCCTGAGTACTCGGATTCGATAGCTTTCCTGAACAACTGGGCATTCGCAGTCGGTACCTTTCCCATTGCCGATCTGGCTTCAATGGCCATAGCGCAGGTCTGGAGGGGAACGTTTGCACTGCCGTCAAGGGAGGACATGGATCGTGAGATCGACGTTAATCATCTGTGGCTGCGTTCCCTGGCCAAGGAAGAGTCCGTCTATCCTGCGATAGTTCCGGAAGGACCGTGGTTGCACTGGTTGCACAAGGCGGCGGGCACCGGAGTGAACGAGAATTTGGGGTATGGGCTGCAAGGCTGGCTTTTCTGGTTTCGCAATCCTCGCTTTTGTAATCTGCTAATGGGAGGTGTGGCTTCGGTGCATACTTTCCGTCTGTTCGATGGCCGACGCAAGAAATGGCAAGGAGCGAAAGACGCGATCCTTCGTGCTAACGACAACGCGAAGCTATACATTGAGAAACATTAACGTCAGCGGCTAGAGATCCATGACAGAAACCCAAATAGCATTGAGCAGGTTGTGAAGGATGAACTAGCGGTATCTGTATAGAAAAAGCTGGACGGCGGCGACTTGGCCAGCAAACCGCCCATGAGCGGTGTAGTATGCGCGGTTCTGATCCAGATGCGGATCCGGCTCTTGATCTTGATTCAGACGGTCCGATCTGGGGGATGGCCCAATCGTCGAGGGTGTCACGGCCGTCGATGTTGAAGGCTTCTCGAGCGAGTGAGCGCGCGAAGCTGGAGGCAAGGCCAGGACAGGAACACGATTGCGGACTGATGGTGCTTGTCTGCCGCGGGCCTTGCGCTCGATTTGTTGCCCGACGGTGACGGAATCCCGGCTATAGGTACATGTCTTTCCTCGTACCTGGCATCTGGCGCAAGCTGTCGATATGACCTGTATCAGCCTGATGCATGTGAGAAGGGCCTTGGGAAAGAATACCTGGGCGACCGCCGTCGCATTTCACCTTCCTCGAGCGACAGGCTTGACAAGCGGTTGAGACTCTCAATCGCTGCCTGCGTAATGGCTTGGACGGTGCGTCGTGATGTTCTTCGACCATCTCCACCAAGTTGTTGATTCCACTACCTTATCGTAAGCCAAGTTTAGGAGATGACCAAACCCATTACCCAGATTAATAAGTTGGGTATTGCTAATAATGCAGAGGAACCTCATCGAAACCCTAACGTCCACCCGGCCCAGTCGGCCAATCATTTTTCAATTGGCCTTTTTGACCCACCATGTTGCTTAGCCCATATCCGCATCCGCCATCCGCCTTTTTGAAATTGGGAGATATGTATCCGCCTTTGTATCCGCCTTTCGACAGCATATTTCGCGCTTTGGATGAAAACCCCTATTTGGTCCGTCATCTCCGCTACATGTGAGCACGTACACCAGTGCTAGAATAACCTCTATAGTCGCCCTATTTCATTAACATGTTCATCATCTACTTTTCAGACCATAGGTTGACTTATTTTATATTGCGCTCGCGATTGTTTGCTGAGGATGTTAGATTTGACCGTTTTTTAAATTTAATTAGAGAATATACGAATTATCCGCCATATCTGCCATATCCGCCATCTGCATCCGCCAATCGAAAGTATGGCGGATACGTATCCGCGGCGGACATCCTATCCGCCAAATCCGCCTATCCGCCTACAGCCCTGTTCCGCCTCTGACGGCATCAAGAATAAATACTCCGGCGTCCTATATAGATCGTACGGCCCTGTCAATTGAAAAACTAGACATGCGCCTTTTCGTCGTGGTTTGCCATAACCCAATCCAAATCATTGAACTCTCCAGACCATCAGAAATATGTCTCAAGCCGAATCCAAGACCGCAGCCGATCCGGGCGAGGTCGAGAAAAGACATGTCTACGATGGCCAAGGCACCGAGGAAGACCCGTTCGTGGTGGAGTTCCAAAAGGACGATCCCGGCAACCCCATGAACTGGTCTTCGTTCCGGAGGAAATGGTTCATCACGGCCATTGCGACAGCGACCTTCTCTGTCTTCGCCGTCACCTTTACCTCCTCCGCATACTCGGTCTCCGCCAACGAGGTCTTTCAAGACCTTGACATTAGCACCGAGGTCTTTATCGTCGGTCTTTCCCTCTTCGTACTCGGGTTTGCAATTGGCCCCGCAGTATGGGGTCCGTTGGTAAGTCTATCTATATACCCATCCTTAATTTGAAGTACACAAGTTGACAATTTTTTTTAGTAAGTCTTTAACGTACCATCCACAGACATCCTCCCCGCGCTAATTAACACCCCCCAAGATCCGAACTATACGGAAGACGAATCCTCTGGGTCACCACCCACATCGCCATGGTAGCCTTCCTCGGAGGGTCCGCCGGAAGCCAAAACATCGCCACGCTACTGATACTGCGATTCTTCGCCGGCACATTCGGCGGTTCGCCGCTCGTCAACTCCGGCGGCACGATCGCAGATCTCTTCCCGCCGGCTCAGCGCGGCCTCGCCCTGACGATCTACTGCGTCGCGCCGTTCCTCGGCCCCATCCTGGGCCCCGTGGTTGGCGGGCTCGTGTCCGAAAACGTCGGCTGGAGATGGGTGCAGGGGGTGTGCGTGATCTTCATCGGGGTGGTCGGGATTCTGGGCGTCATCTTCATCCCCGAGACATACGGGCCGGTGCTGCTACAGAAGCGGGCGCGCCAGTTGTCCAAAACCGATGGTAAGGTTTACGTTAGCGTTCTCGAAAAGAGCCAGGGCAAGAAGAAGCCAGTGGAAGTCTTCAAGCGTGCCCTGTTCCGGCCCTGGGTTTTCCTCTTCATGGAACCGATCGTGTTAGTGGCGTCGCTCTACATGGCCATTATCTACGGCACGGTCTACATGTTCATGGGCGCCATGCCGATCGTGTACAACGAAGACCGCGGCTGGAGCGAGGGCATCGGGGGGCTAGCGTTCATGGGCATTGCCGTAGGCATTATCCTAGGACTGGTCTACGCGATCTGGGACAACAACAGCCGGTACATGAAGCTGTTCGTATCCAAAACTGTAACGGCCGAATCCCGCCTGCCACCCGCCATCGTCGGCGCTCTTGCCCTACCAGTTGGCATGTTCGCCTTTGCCTGGACCAACTTCCCCAGCATCCACTGGTCCGTCAGCATCATCCTGTCCGCGCCCTCGGCTTCGGCTGCGTGCTTGTCATCCTGCCAATGATGAACTATCTGATCGACTCCTACACCATCTACGCGGCCTCCGTTCTGGCAGCGGCGGCCATCTTCCGCTCGGTCGTCGGCGCCGTGTTCCCCCTGTTCACGACACAGATGTATCACAATCTGGGGATCCACTGGGCGTCCTGCGTCCCGGCGTTTATGACATTGGCGTGCATGCCGTTCCCGTTGATCATCTATCGCTATGGTGCGGCGCTGCGGATGAAGTGCAAGTATGCGTTCGAGGCGGCGGAGATGATGAGGAAGATGCAGATGCAGCAGGCGCCCGTAGCTGCTAAGAAGGAGGAGGATTTCCCGTCGGAGTGAGGGGGCCATAATATTAGCTTTAAGATATTCATGTAAGCTATATATCTATGTTCAGCCAAGGGGGGGGAGGCAGGAAGAGGTGTGATGCGTTGAAACAGCTCGTTGTTTAGAATTTGACAAAGATCTCCATCTCCTACCCATTAAGCACTCCTTATCTCTAATAGACCTTATCGTGTAAGTGTGGGTTTTTATTCAGTTCATCTTTATGATTTATCAAAGGAGCCAATATCCGGAGTTTTGATTGCTCCGCAAGGGATGTGCTGAAAAGACGACGATATATTTACTTAGGGCTGGACACGATATCGCCTACAAGACGATATCGCCAGAGGGAAATTCCTGGCGATACGATATACGATATAATGGGTGAATATCGTATCGTATCGCCTCAAAGCGCACGTGACTCTCTTCCTGTACGGGGTTCGGCCAAGTAAGACTTTGGCTCTAAATTTTTAACACACTTTGGCACTTTGCAGCGGATTACTTGAAAAAAATGACCCGTAATTAAACGAAAATAACAGAAGAACAGAAGAACGGAACGGTCCCCATATGTACGTATAGAAAGACAAACAAATAACCGACAAAGAAGAAAACAAAACGGAATTGTTGCCAATGCATGCTTATTGGGTAGTTCTGTGATAGTGAAGTATGCCCAGAGCCACTCAGTAACAGGTCTGGTCCGGGATCGTTTTGATGTGTCGGACGTACTACCGGCAACTGACGTGTCTTCTAGTACCTGAGAAGCAGATCCTTCAGGTAAGACATCTGTGCGTGCGACATTATCGACAGATCCATCAGTCGTTGATTCTGATCTGAATCTAATCGAGGTACTTTAGGAAGTCGATCCTCAGGCACAGCTTCCTCATCACTACCATCATTGAGGAGGTAATAGTCGACTTCGCGACGGAAACGGGGAGGAAGATTATCCGAGCAGCTATAGACACGGAAATGATCGACGTGGATTAACTCACCTTTCATAGATGACGATGCCCCACCATATGTTCTTTTCTACCTCTCCTCCAAGACGTGCTTCGTTTTCTTGTGGATCCAGAGATGAATTCAGCTTGTGTAAGCCAATTGCATGGGCCATCTTGGCGCAGTTTGCAATTGAATTGTACGCTGTATCAAGTTTGCCATGTGCATACTCATAGATTGATATGAGAATTCCTGCCTGAATCAGATTTGGTGACGACGAAATGAATTCTTGCACATGCGCGAAGAGCATCTTCGTGGTGAAGTACATTGCGTCCTGGTTAATGAGCTGAGCGGTGACTTCCGAAGGATGGTAGGTGATGAGGCACATGCTAAGGAGGAGTGTAGAGAAGTCCGCACGTGCTGGAGCAGAGAAATTGATAAGACGATTTTGGAAATTTCTCCTGGAAATAACTGGAATCCATTCGTGAATACCCCGGAAATATCGGACAGTTACATCGTCAATGAACTGGCCTGTGGCCCGAATGATGCTATGGACTTGATCATGAAGAATGCCAACGACTCCCAGTGACTCGGCGAGCTTGCCAACGACAGGCAGCCCGATAGGACAGAGTCAGAAATTGTGTCCATTAGCATGAGAGAGGATGGCATGCTTGAACATGATATTTGAAAAACTTCCATGTCTGCTGCTGTTGTAGTAAGTGGAGCTTTCAAAGACAATATAAATTCGCGATAGGACGGAGCCTCTCTGTCAGAATCATTGTTTTCTTCTGCTTCCGGCAATGAGGCGGGTGCAGTATATCGACAAACGAGAGCACGACTAGGAAATCGTTAACCTGGCTGTAGCCGATACCAGCAATACGGCTAGGCATTGTTCTTGACCTGCCACGAGAGAGAGTTCAGATTCTAAGGCGTGATGCCTAGAAGCTCACTTACTAAGTACAGTAGCCGCAACTGGGAAACGCCTTGTCACATGCTTTCTTGCGGATTTTGCAGTTAGAGCAGACTTGTAAGGCGCGATGAGGGGAGCGATTTATGATATTAGAGGCCATAGAACAGCCCTTGCCGAAGAGTTGTACACCGAATTGACAGGTCAGCGGGCGTTTCACAGAGAACAGGATTAGGAGCCAAATAGAACAAATAGGATGGTCCGGAAAGCCAAGGATGTCACCAGGCACTTGTAGCGTCCAAATTTCAAATACGGGACCATAACGAGAACGGACATGAGACAAGTTGATCCAGAGGCTTAAAGGAAGATGGGGAAAGGAAACTGATGCAGTTCAAGATATGCAGGGGAAGTAGAATTTGTGATTAACAAGACTCGAGTAGTGGCGGCTTCAGAGACTGAAAAGGGATATTAGCCGCCACTACTGCGAGCGCTCTATCCCCTTTATGGCTGAGGCTGGTTTCTTGGTTCGAACGGACAGGGTTCTGCTATGATTGACGACAATTGAACAGATCAGCTTGATCAGCAAATTGGTCAATCCTTGGCCGAATTAAAATTTGTAAGTACATTGGATGTGAGGATTTGAAATCAGTTTACTATACCCTACATGATCTCTGTGAACAAGAAACGCCACTTAGGCCTAGTAGTCGCCGTGAATATAAAAACTACCAGTTGTCCCGTGGAGTATGGTCTCTAGATTGTCTCGTCTTTAACATACACTTGAAACAAATACACACACAGTATTGGTCTCGACCGCACAATCAAATACGTTCGCATCACGAACTCCACTCATACCTCCAAATCCACTTTGATTCCAAATTTCTCATCATGAGCAACAACGACGAAAGCAGCGGCAACACAGAATGCAAAGCCATTCTTATCCTCAGTGCAAGTCACCACCTCGTCGGTCATCCCGTCAGTGAAGTCGTCAAGGCGGACTGGGAGAAGGAGAAGGCGCGAGACGTCGCAGAAAAGTTTGACAACGTCGGATTCACTGTAGATCCTACAGATCTGTCCGGTACGCTGAAAACTCTTCAACAAACACTACAAACAAGATCGTGGGACGGGGTGATTGTCGGGTGGTGCATGAGGGGTCATGTAGAGTTCACCGTGCTTTTTGAAAAGATGGTCGCTATGATTGTTAGGCTGGCCATCTTGCAGCCAGAGTTGAAGATTATGTTCTGTGCGGGGCCGGATGATTTAGTGGAAACAACAATCAGGAATTTTCCTGTATAAAGTATAAATCTCATGTCAAGCAAAGTGGATCTGTACTTTACAATATTATTTAAAATTTGTTTCCGTAACGGGTTGGACCCGTTGTTACAACCTATCTGTAATTCCTTGGAAATAGAGGCGTTCGTTATATCGTTACCCGGCAGTCGTGTTGTCCGGAGGGATCTTAGGTACACAAGATAGCAGTATGGGTTTTTAGAAGATATAACTTGTAACTAATCAAGAATAATTAGTTGAGAAGCTCCTATCTAGTTGGGAAAGCTAGCTCTTATATAGACCTTCGTGCTTCTTGGATTTCCTTAGATTTAGCGACTCTACCCTTAGTCTTTTACGCCCGCGCACTCGCTCGCCGCTTTGTTTGTGTTTGGGGTAATTTCTGTCCAACGTCAGTGCAAGTCTTCTACGGCAGAAATCTCGGAAGACGCAAAGTAATCGCGCACAAATCGAAAGATCCTGGCATGAGTTTTTGACAGTCACCACTCTTTTACAGAATCCGGAACTTAACGTAACGATCAGAGTATGGTCAACAGATAACTTTTTATTTTTCAAAAAAACATAACAGAAAATACCTCCACGCCTATTGTTCCAGGTCATCTCGCCTATTGTTCTAAGTTATCTTGCAAGGAATCCTCTCCATGCGACATGTCCATCCCTTTCCGGAGTCACCAGACTCAAGAGTTGTGGCCAGACGGGCTCGTCGATTGCTAGTTCTGGCTCTTCGGACCCTAATTGTTCGGACCATTGAGTATCCAGGACAGGTTGAACCGCCGCCACAGGATCGACCGATATGAGCCAGGCCCGGAACCATCGTTAAAGAAATCGCTCTCCACCAGCGCGCCAATCCTTTTGTCGGCAGTCTTCGTCATACTGGAGTAGCCTCCCTCGTATCCAGCGCCCGCGACCGGGGCGTCGCTGAGCTTGCGGCCGTAGTCGAACTTGGCCGCGTCCGCATCGTAGCTGATGCGCACCCGCATCTGCCGCCGGCTCGTCGTGGACGCCGAATTCATGAAGATAGTCCGGGCCGGCCCGGCGGGCGACGCGAGGTTGTACAGCAGCACAGATCCCTCGCAGCCTGGATCCGGCAGCCCGCTATCGGCCGCGAAGTCGCCAAAACCACCGGCCAGCGTGCCGCGCGCAACCTCGCGGTAGCCAGCGCTGCTCGGCCGGTCGTTGCGGTAGAGATTGCCGTCCGGTGTTTGGGCGATCGTGCCCTCCGAACCTGCGCCGGCGAGCAACTGCATTGACCAGGAGCGCTTGCCAGGCGTGCCTCGGCCTACGATATTGCGGCGCTGCGCCGGTACTACGAGCTCGCCCGAGGTCAGCTTGATGCCGTTGCCCGGCCCGACGGCGTCCCATGCCCAGCCATCCGGAGTCAGCGCGGCGGTCATATCCTGGGGAGTGGACCAAGTGCTGCCGTCATCGGTGCTGGCGGTGAGGTAGAGGTGGCGCCGACCGGCCCACGTCGAGTCGATCTTCTTAGTAATTGTACCATCCGGCAGGACGTCCCCGCCTTTCTGGCTGTAGCCGCCGCCGTTCCAGGACAGGAAGAGATAAATAGTATCGCCGTCGACGACCGGTGTCGGGTTGCCCCAGGTGCCCGGGCCAGTGCCGACCACCTCGCGCAGCGACTCCCAGTCGCCCGGGTCCTCGCCGTTGTCGTTGGTTGTCTTCGTGCGCTTGTAGACCAGGTTGATGTCGCCGAAATCCTTGTTGTTGTGCCGGCGACCCTCGGCGAACGCGAGGATCCGGCCGGTGCTGGTGCGGACCACCGCGGGGATCCGGAACGAATGGAAGCCGATGCCACTGGCAAGCTTGTCTGGGGAGGCCATGTTGGCGCTGTGGAACAGCGTAAACTCTTTATGGTACGGGGTCGCGTCCTTCGCCGGGTCGTCCACCACTGCGTACGCCAAATACGCCGCGACCGTGACCACAGTCAAGGTTGCTAGCCATTGCTTCATGCCCATGCTCAAGTCGATCGTGCGGACGAAAGAATCCGTCTCAGGATTGTCTATTATTGCTTCCTGGCCGTGATCTCTAGCCGGATGCGCGTGATTTGAGGATGTGCCGCACCTAGAGCTGATTTACCGAAAGTTAACCGGCCTTAGACAGGTAAGGAGATGTGGGAATAAGTATGTAGGCATATATACTTGCAGCACCGAGCAATGAATCTAGCCGGTGCTTACCCCTGCTTACCCCTGCTTACACCTGCCAAGACGCAATACTACACACGCGCTACGTACCTCACTCTCTATAACGTACGTGTCAACCAAAATGGATCCTCAGGGAGATTTACCAAATATTGACAGTACCGAACACCTAATTACATGAGATGCAGAAGCTCAGCCGCTCTTGCTTCAAGACGCAAGTTGTCTATCAGTAGCACTCAGGCAACATATCCGTTTAGAAAACTGCCCTTCTTCCATGGCTAAGCGGAGACACGCTTTGTCAGGGTCCTGGTCAGGCGATGGGAACTATGCGTGGTGCTAAGCGATCTGAAACACGCGCTGGGGCCTTGTGGTCGACCCCTTTCTTATTGTGGAATAAGGTCTAAATCGAGATAGGGTTTTTCGTTGAGAGCAAGCCAGTGCTAATACAGTCAATCCTCGCTATGACGATACTCGATCCCCGATACAGCTGTAATTCTAAAAATTGGCGAAGAATCAGTTACTTATCACGATCGGCTTCCTAAAGAGGCGGTACCTCGGGTTAGCGATTAAAGAGTGATGCCCGGATTACAACGGCTTAACGAGTAATGACATTTAGACGAGCCCGTCAGAGAATCGTCGTTTGTTACGACTATTTCCTGTAAGACAGTCTGTTTCGTATAGTTCAATTGTTTTCTTATGTGTGTATTTCTCTCCTCCCTTAAATCATAACAGGTCCTTACATATCCATCATCCCTTTCAACCCATCTCATTTAGCATCTCCGTTTAAAATATTTGTGGACAACATAGCCACTCTCCTGAGGAGCAGTACGAAAACCTAGAAGCAAGCCGTCATTCATGTGAACAAAGCAGCTGACGCCCACCAGCCCTTGCAACTCCAAATCCCCAAATATTAGGTGAATGTCGCGTTCGAGACAACCACGCGGAACAGTCCCACTCCCGCCAGCGACCGGCCAGACATGCACCGCGGGAAACGTTTTAAATCCGAGAGTTCGCCGTAATTCACTAGATCGCCAATGATGTATCGAGCACGACGTCAGTCACGCTGACGACGGATACGTCTCTGCAGAAAGACGAGAACGCGCTTTCGGGTTACGAGAAGGCGCTTAGCCTCTTGAAGCATAATCCACCGGAACGGCGACTAGACGTCCATCTGCCCTACTCCGAGTATTTGAAATTGGACGAATCATGGTCTAACACAAGATCGGCGAGAAATATTTCAGAGGATCAGAAGTATAAGCTTCGATTTACGTTTGGTTTCATGATGGTAGCTAACCCATATTGTAGGTATCCGTATTTGGCATACAACACTGTTGCCGAGATAGTGACTGTGGTTACTGTACCACGTGATCTCCACGAAGGTCCAGCCGTTAATCTCGGACCCATGATCTTGACTGGTGCTCAAGAATATCTCTCTAGTCATGGAGCAGATGCCAGCTTAATTGTCAATTTGGGATCTACTACGATCATGGGCAGATATGGAAGGTACGCCAAGATCAAGAAACAGGCAGACGGCACAATCATGTATAACGGTACTGGTGCCCAGGCTAAAGTCATGAACGCTATTGAGGTCGGATACAGTGAGGACTATAATGCCCTTTGTCGGGACCTGGATCGAAGGGCCACATGTTAAGGTCTGTATACTGGTATGTCTTGATGAATCACCACGGTTTCGAAATCCTGATAGCCGGTATGAGCATGTCGCAAACGTCGATGTAGAAATGGAGGCAATGGCTCGGTGTGTCGCTGAAAGTGTGGAAAGGGATAGCTCGCAAAGCTAATATGGTCAAATCGAATACCGCGGTCATAAGTGGGTTGGAGACTTGACCAAAGCATTTCTTGAAGTGTGGCGAGCCAACAAGAGACAGCCCACCAGATACTTCTGTGAGTAGCGTTATTATTGAATTTCTGGTGGTCATACGTGCTCACATTTTTGATTTAGCTGCTGATTCAAAACGCATGGTCTTCTAACCGTCTCCCAAAGTCTATTAACCTTAAAATGAGTGATTTTGTTCCAGATGAGGACTTGGTAGCCGCCAATATTCCGGACGGTAGTCTGTCCTTTGATGGCAATTTAAATGTGCATATACTCAGAAAATGCACGGAGACAACTGCAGAACAAAGATATCAGGAGTTTATTGCGTGCTAATTTTCCCTGTTCCAATGAAATCCTGAATCCTGGAAAGACGAACCGATATAGTTGTAAGGAATTCTCGTTGATCAAGAAGGCGCAAAAAAGTTCGATCTTTGGCAGGTTCAAGTATTGTCGGGAGTTGAACTAGATGGCAGTGCGACTTGGAATCCGCACGTTTACGGCTTCTCGTGCCACCATGTTTAGGACATTCGACTACAGAGGAAGCGGAAAATAGTTCTTCGGATCAAGTCCGAAATCAAAATCTCAGAGAGCAGAATGCCCTCTGCTTTTTGTCATTTTTTGCGACATTCCGCAGTAAAATATTTCGCGGCATTCCGCCTTACACAATCGTCACACGTGACGATGACGTCGATCCGTCGATCAGACGGCGTCGCAGCGACAAAATGTTGCTAAAGCGCGTTATCATAGCTTTAGCTTCATCATGACGTAAAGATGAGGCCTGTCGCCTGTCGGCGGAGATGTTGCATGACACGACACGGCCTTATTCTTGCGCGTGTAAATCACGCTGCACCAGCCGCCATCAATCATTATCAGAATAAATTGCGATCCACTGCGTCTCTCGGTTCTACGCCCTTGAGTCTTCTATATATCAATTCGTCATCCATTCTCTCGCGGATCTCGAACCGTTCCTTCTGTTCTACGTCCATGGCCACATTGTCAACAACATTCCCTGTCAAGATGGCACCGGAGTTCAGGCTCAAGAACATTTCGTCGCTGACCGATGTCCGGCACTTCGACAAGGTCGAGTCCGAGGTGGTGGGCGTAGAGGGCGGCAAGGTAGTTGTCGTTAGAGTGAACGACGAGGTGCATGCCCTCAATTCTAGGTGTACGCATTATGGTGCCCCGCTGAAGTTGGGAGTCGTCTCGCCCGACGGGCGGATAACGTGCGCGTGGCATGGAGGTAGGGACTTTCTTTTGCAGTTTGCATATGCATTGGTGACGTGAGAGCCGGATACTGACGTTGCGTTAGCGTGTTTCAATGTCAGTACGGGAGATGTCGAAGACGCCCCTGCGCCGAGCCCGCTGAACAGGTTCGACGTCTATGAGAAAGATGGAGCCGTGTACATCAGGGCCGAGCCAGCAGCAATCAAAGGCGGACAGAGAGATTCAAATGTCAAGTGCGCCGTCGCGGGACCGGAGAAGGTGGTCGTCATCGGAGGGTAAGTCACTCACCTTTGGAGACCAGTCTGGGTCGGTTACTGACATATTATTCTGCTATCAGCGGAAGCGGTACGTTTGGTGTTGTGCAGACCTTACGCGAACTGGAGTTCAAGGGTTCCATCACAGTCATTTCCTTTGAACCAAACCTGCCTCTCGATCGGACCAAGCTTTCTAAGGCGCTCATCCAAGATCCGAAGAAGATCGAGTTGCGGCCGAAAGAATGGTACAATGCGGCCTCCATCGACATGGTTTCGGACGAAGTGTCGTCCGTCGATTTCGGCACGAAGACCGTCACCACAAAGTCCGAAAAGTCATATCCCTACACGAAGCTCGTCCTAGCGACTGGCGGTATTCCACGTCAAATTCCGCTGCCCGGCTTCCAAGAACTAGGTAACATCTTCCTCCTACGCTTCGTCACCGACGCGCGAGCCATCATGGCAGCATTGGGAGAGAAGAACAAGAAGGTCGTCATCGTCGGAAGCTCCTTCATTGGTATGGAAGTCGGTAATGCCTTGTCCAAGGGGAATGACGTGACCATCATCGACACGTCCAATGCGCCATTAGCACGTGTCATGGGCGAGGAAGTCGGTAAAATCTTCCAGAAGAATCTGGAAAAATCGGGAGTTAAGTTCAAGATGTCGGCAAGCGTGGACAAGGCGACCCCGTCAACGTCAGACCCAAGCAAGGTCGGCGCCGTGCATCTCAAAGATGGCACTGTCCTGCCTGCCGACCTTGTCATTCTCGGCGTGGGTGTGAGACCCGCGACCGACTTCTTGAAGGATAACCCGATTATCAGTCTCGAAACGGACGGCTCTCTCAAGACGGACGAGTCTTTCGTCGTGTCCGGGCTGGGCGGCGACGTCTTTGCGATCGGCGACATCGCCACGTACCCGTATCACGGCCCGGGCTCAGACCCCGAGAAGGGCACCTACACGCGCATCGAGCACTGGAACGTTGCGCAGAACGCTGGCCGCAGCGTCGCGCGCACGATCGTGCACTCCCTTGCGTCGTCACAGCCACTGAAGCCGAAGCCGTTCATCCCGATCTTCTGGTCCGCTGTGGGCGTGCAGCTGCGCTATTGCGGCAGCACCGCCGGCGGCTGGGACTCACTCGTACTGAAGGGCGAGCCCGAGAATGCCAAGTTCGCGGCGTACTACTGCAAGGGACAGGCAGTCGTGGCGGTCGCGACTGTTGCCAAGGACCCCATCATGGCCAAGAGCGCGGTTCTCATGAGGAGGGGTAACATGCCCAGTAAGAAGGAAATCGAGGACGGCGTGGACGTGCTGGTCGTGGGGTGGTCGAAGAACATAAGCAGGTGAGTGTAGGGCCGTCGGCGGATGGCGGATGGCGGATATGGCGGATTCCGCTAAATTATTCGCGCGAATAAATATCCTGGGACTGGCGGATATTTATTCGTATAATTTCCTAATTAGGAAAAATCGAGATGGTAGTTGAGCGTGGAGTATTTGGCCCAATGGTGCACACCAATGTATCTGACGAGTGTATATTCTCGAAATGCTTATAGTTCTGCAGCGATATATTATATTGCATTGGTCGAATGCCATTCTAGTTATCTATATATTTGGAGATTAGATTTGAAAAACTGGATTAAATTCCTCTGAAGAAAGCTAACATTCACATCGCACTATTGTTTATAGACATCGTCCATGAGCATTAGTATCCTTATGGTTTCTCCCTTCATGGAATGTCGTCGTATTGCAAGCAGATCTCGGCCAGAGTTGAATATCCTCTCTAAAGAGACTTCAGAGGCTAGAATAGCGAGATGGTCTCTAGCAGCCAGAGCCATTTGAGGATATTCGTCTTTATTCCTTCGAGTGTGTTGTCAAGTACATCGTCTATGTGATCCTTACACTGGACTATTTTTATAATTTATTTATTAAGGTGATTAACGTAAACCCGTGGAGTTGCTGTTCAGACTTTTCCCTAACCCTCTCGTTGAACTCTAAACGCACCTCTGAAAATTTGCCAACCCTGACCCAGGTGCGGCTTTTACCCTAGCCCCTGCGGCTCTTCAGCCCCTTGAACTAATGTGCATCACTCTTTCCCACATCACTCCCGAAGTACATGACTCACTAGTTTCCAACACCACTCCCCAGCACTTATTTAACAACGTTCATGTCCGGATCTTCCCTAACGAGTCGAAAATCAGCTCGCTAGACTCGATCAGCTATATATCGGTGTTGCTTCTCCACACCCTGCAGCCATGTACCTCCGCTCTGTACATGCGGAATCTTCCATTCCGCTCCTCCTGCAATTCGTCCGCGACAATCCAATGGGAATTTTGACGACGGCAATACCATCTTCCGCTTATCCACTGCTTCAGTCGAGCCATATTCCATGGGTGCTGGATGTCCCGGACAGTCCTGACGCGCCCGAGAAGGGCCGGCTACGTGGCCATATGGCAAAACAGAATCCGCAGACTAAGGCAATAATTGATTCACTCACAGCGGGTCGAGCCCCTTCGCCGACATCTCAACTGCAGGAAGAAGTGCTAGTCCTGTTCAATGGGCCGTATCATCATTATGTGACGCCCAAATTCTACACGGAAACGAAGCCGTCAACCGGGAAAGTGGTACCGACCTGGAATTATGCTGCGGTCCAAATCTACGGAAAGGCTACTATCTACTATGACTCGGCGTCTCCTGAGACCTCGGCATATCTATCGAAACAGATTGATGACCTCTCGCGCCATTGCGAGACCGGCATAATGGGATACACCGGTGGGGAGAAAGAGGGCCCCTGGCAAGTCTCCGACGCCCCGGACCGATATATTGAGATTATGAAGAAAAATATAATCGGCATCGAAATCGTAATAGAACGGTTGGAAGGCAAGTTCAAGATGAGCCAAGAGATGGGAAAGGCGGATCGTGAAGGCGTCGTCGACGGGTTCAACAATTTGGGAACCGACGTCGGTGCCGGTGTAGCTCAAACGGTTAAGATACGAGGTGATCTGAAAGATTCTATCTGATTATGGCAGGGATGGAGGATAGGATCGTTCGGGCACTATCCAAGAAACTAATGTCTAGATGATGATATTTGGTGTCCATTCTGTCTATCCAAGTTTAGAGAGTAGAAGAGTAGAATATAGAAAAGGAAATAAAATAGAGCTCAGATTAGCAGTACCACCAGAATGACTCAGGGTTCAGGGTTCAGGGATTTAGGCGTCAATGTAGCTTTAACTTAGGAGGGGAATCTTTCCGGAGTTTTCACCACTGTAGCACGAAGTTGCTGAGCAGGCTTTCGTCTCGAAACAGACTCATCAGCGGCGTACTGTTTGCCCATTACTGCCCAATTATATGCTTTCCGGTGGGTAACACTTACATGGAACGCTCGGTCAAAAAGTTTTCAGCAAAAAGCATTTTTATATGTGGCGCCGACTCTAGCGGTGTGACTAATATAGCACCAAGCTAGTCAGACGCATGTATCACCGACATGACAACGCGGCTATGGCCGAGCGTAAATATGATGTATGAGAGAAGATAGCACTTGGAGTGCGTTTATTTCCAACAGGTAGCCCTAATAGCACATACTTTCATCCTGTCAGACACATCTGGAGCTCCAGGGCTCATAACTTGCGATATTGTAGGCGGGATGGCCGACAGGAGAGTTGCTATGTTGCCGACAAAGTTGTGGGTTTCCATGACAGTTTTATTTACAGCCTAGTGACTCACTGGAAAACTATTCGGGGTCGCTTGCAAAATATATAGTAATACAGAATACATGTCCAATCAGATTGCTTATCCCCAATTATGCTCTGCACTTTGTGGTAATAACTCTTCTATAATGCCAATGGGTTGACCAGTGCAATTACTGATGCAGGAATTTCCGAAGTAGCAATTTTTAATGTTGTTAGGGAAGGAGACCGTCTTGATCTTGATGCATTGCCGCCGGGGAAACTTGGTGATACTGATACTCTAGGAGAAATCGCTGACAGGTTATGAGCGGCGACTCCTGCCTTTGTCTGATGAGAGTATTATGTATGTGCTGCTGGGTTTACCCCAATTTTACTACCAACATGGGTGATATTCAATGGGAAGGCCAATGTGGGCTGTGCTAAACATACATACATACATACATACATACATACATACATAGGTTCAATTCGGAATAATATGAAACTTAGCTTGCTCACTCTCGTCACAAATCTGTTCCACTCGATCGAGGACAGAAGGATGGCCTGGCCCGCAATCTGTGTGCCGGTCTGGCACGTCACGGGCGTTACAAGTCCACTCTGCACTTGCGCAGGCAAAGTGTACAAGATCTTGTCATCCGTGCTCCAAGGGCCGATACGGGTTGAGGCATATTTGACCCGCAAATTGATGTGATCTCCCGTGAGAAAGAATAGCAGGTAAGAGTTGTGATAAGCGGAACAGATGACTGAGTCCGAGTCGACAGAGTATTTCCCGGATGGGAGCGTCGAGGTGATGGCGGCGGACTGCCTACGAGCCGTAGGCAGCGGTTCGGTATTCGACCAAATGTCGACGCCTCGGTCATAGTATCGCCATGTAGACTTTTCTTCGCCTTTAATGTCAAGTCGCCCACAAAGTCCCTTCCACCATTTCGACACAAAAATGGAAGTTCACTGCAAAGTAGTCTGCGATGAGGCTTCGGTTGGGTTGTTAGGTGTCTGGGAAACCCAAGGTGGGGGGTACTAGGGTGGGAGTTTGGAGGCGTTGGCGTCTTTAACTTGAGATCAAGCAGAGAAATCACACTCTCGGGGTCGAATGGAAGAAGAAGTCCAGCACCTCGGAAACCTCCTTGGATGTTGTTTCCGTCATTGCAGCGAAAAACGCAACGCGGAAGGCAGGAAAGAAGTCGACCTTGGTAATGTGGGTGATGTGAGCCAGCATCATATCCTCAATTTGCCGACCATATGCCTTCTTTAGCGGGCTAAAACACCCAACATGAGGTGGCTGGAGCATGTGAGAGGAATGAGGAGGCATACAGAGGGTGATGATGTTGTTTTCCTTGCAGTATTCCTTCATCAGAGTGGTGGCTCTCGTGGCCGTCGAGGATTAACAGACGATAACCACCACAGTTCGGGACTCGGTATTCTTCTCAAAATGCCGAATCCAATCCATGCCTTTCTCATTCGTCGTCCAACCGTTCTCAGTAACAGCGATTACCCAGTCGGGTGGAAATCCGCTGTTTTGGTACCAAGACGTGAGGTGGTTTTTGCCTGCAACAATGACGAACGGCGGCACCGTCCAGCCCTGGGAATTGACGCCCTGGATTACCGTAACCCATTCCCGATTGCCAGGCTGTACCTTTTTTGCCTTTGTACGCCCGTCTGAGCTTGTCACAACCGTTGCGGTTGAGATAATGCCCATCATAAGCCCAGTCTCGCCGAAGTTATAGATATCCATATCCTGGATGCCATACTTCGCGATTATATTGCGTACAAGCTCAAACCAGCTGCGAATAATTAGTGGATCTTCGCATTTGGCCCTCTGGTAGTCGTGCTTCCGCTGGAAACGCGTCCGGAGCTCTGGGCGGCGCTTGACGAAGTTCGAAGCCCAACGCGTCCCGACGCTTGGCGCGTCGCGTGTCGCGAGAAGTCGATTTGCTATATCTCCCACAATAGACAGCCGAGGAGGAAATCCTTTGGCAGCTAAGTCGAGGATGTATTGAACAAGGACTGATTCTTCTAGGTCGGTCAATTTCCGCAAATTGGCCGGAACATCGCGTCGTGGTTGTCGGCCGGCACGTCGGTGACGTACGGTTCACTAATACCATATATCTTTGCTGCGGTCCTAACGCTTAGTTTTTTGGACCTTTGGAGTGCTTCGATGGCGAGGATGATCTTGCTATCATTAGAAGAAGATTCCATGTTTTGATGTGGAGGGAAAAAGGGTCAAGTGTGGAGGGGGTGCGTCGCGTGGAAAGTGCGCCGCTCGTTTGGATGCGCCGCTCGTTATACATGTACGTTAAGAGAATTATCGATTAGTAGTGACCTATCTACGTAGTGTGGCATAATGGACAAAGTTACACAGCGCCTCAACGATTTTGTCCTACATTCCAGAGATCATCAAACAACAGGTTCACTCTCGAATCCACTTGCATTTACTGGTTGAAGCAGGACGCGAGAAGCTAAGTGCGTGCAAGGACTTTGTGCATATATGACTAGAGTGTGCTGAAGATAAGAATCGATGGGTTTGCAGCTGTCCATCGTTTATTCTTAATTACCCTGGTCATCAACCTATGCGGATGAGTTGGCATCCTTCCATCTTCTGCCGTTTAAGCATCCTGAGGCCACGGAAGAGAACGACGAAGAATCAGTGAAGCTTCTTCGGAAGGTACGTTAATATTGGTTCGTGCCGTTCAATGGTATTGACTGTAACTTAGGAGGGACTGCAAACATTGTGCTCTGTTGTTCTCAACAAATTTCTTCCGAAAGAAGGTAGCATTCGTGTCAATAATCTATGGAGACATGATGTTCTGAGCGATGAGATGAGGGACTACGCAGCACTAGATGCATATATTTCGCGTGAGATATACGTACAAGCGCTCCAAATTACTAGTCAGAGACAAGTACTGTCTGTAATGGACAGTGCCGCGCTTGCGGTGTGCGGTGTGCGGCGTGCGGGGGAGCGGCGAGGGGGGGGGAAGTTGTTGGTTGGTGTCCCTCGTCGGGTGGTGTGTTCGTTTGTTGGTCTCTTGCTCGTGCGTTGTTGTCTTGGTTTTGTTGGTCGCTTGCTTGCATTGCGCGTTTGTTGTCTTGGGTTTGTTTGCGTGCTTTTGCGTGTGTCTGTCTATACGTGTACATAGGTTAGTAGACGCCTGACAGACCATAAAAGGAGGGGTTTGTTCGTATTATCAAGTAACATGTACTATTTATATTTTTTCCATAAGTGAGGCAACGTTTTGTTATAAGTGGAGGGTAATAAGTTCTTCGCTGTAAGTGGAGGATAGATAAGGTTTTGTTATATATAACTATAAGGGGTTTAGACTTTGAAAAATAAAGGACAGGAATCATCCGCATCTCTTTCCATCAACTGGGATCTCTCCAGTTGACACCTCGCTGTCAGGTCAAGCACGAAGTCTTTGTATTCTTGTAATAAATTTGTTTATTCAAGTTTGCATTCTAGTCCAGTCAGTCACTCCTCGAGTCCGTACTCTCGAGTCTTGCCCCGTTACACTACTTCGTGCTTCCTACACCTTAGCCGCATCCAGCCATAGTCTGGTCCTGTCGAGTCAAGCCCCTGTCGAGAAACTACGTCTACCTTGGCGAGCAGTGTGAGTGGAATCCGAGAATGCAACGCGACGCCTGTCGCTTCATCTCAAACCCAACAGCGTTTATTGCTCACTTCAAAAGACCATACGAAGAGGCTTTGGGCGTAACGAAGGTTGAACCAACCATCTTGCGGATCTCCTGCAACCCCTTCTGCTTCCACACGTTCCACTTTTCTCAAATTCCTAGCGCGAAACTTGACCCCCGTTTTATAGGACCATTTTCCATCACTGAACGCATTGGCGCTTGTGCTTATCGCCTTGATCTTCCATCGTCCATGCGCATTCACAACGTCTTCCACGTCTCCCTCCTAATGCGATCTCAGTCAGGATCGTACACTCAGGCAACCACGTTCTTTGTCAATGGGTCCCATCTCGCCACGCTCAGCAGTCACTCGGATCTCGGACTCTCAGCCTACGTTCCTTCCGCTCGGATGCTCGGGTCCCCTGACCCTGACCCTGGAGTTTTTGGACTCCGCCTCAACGATCCTGTCGTCCATTCCCGCGCTTACCAAACTACAACTATGACGTCATGAAGGTCATGCAACTCTGTGGCAATGGATCCCATGTATATTAGTCGCTCGTTTGTTGCATTGTTTGTGTTTTCTTGTTTTTTTCCTTTCTTTACGTCTATTATTTTGTTGTTCTTGCCTAATATATTGGTTCCCAATATAGATCGTCTGACTGTCACGGGCTATGCCCGATTGAGACTCGGCTGCGCCTTCGCGGCCTGCAGTCGTCCGGGCCACTGGCCGTTGGTTTCCTTTATCTTCTTGTGTTTCTCCTTTTTCTCTTTCTTTACTTTTTCTTTTTCCTTAACGAGTTCTTCTGTACATTTTCTTTGTTTATAGAAAATAAAGGCTTTGCGCCCTCCACATTAGAACTCGTTCAACCTCTCAATTTTTTTACAACGGACATTGGCTGTAAGGATCTAGTGGGTGAGTTCCTACGAATCTTAGGGCCTCGCGCTGGGGCGGTACCAACTTGGCCAAAAGACCACGATAATCAATCTTAGAATTGATTATCAGAATTGATTATGGCCCACTGCGCATAGTATAGTGACCGCCACCACTAGGGCCCTGACATTGGCACCTACATGGTGAATTACCAGACACCCACTTCTGACAGCGCATCCGATAACTTCTATTCCGACAGCGAAGACATGTCTGACCCCGCGAACGCTTCAACGAACGACAATCTGCCCTCGTGGCTACAACAATTCTTACAGGTACAGCACGACACAGTTAACACACAGCAGCAGCAAATGCTGCAACTCATCCAACTGCAAGGGCAACGTCTGGACCACATGGCCGGCCTCTTTGCTCAGGGACAAAGTTTAAATCAAGGTCAGGCACATAAGAATACGCTGGTTCCCCGCCGAGTCCTCATAGTAAATATTCTAAAATATATTGTTATAAGCCATCCAGCTAGCGTAACATATAGTGCTACTCCGACTATGACCTTAAGACCCACAGGAATGGTATAAGGTTACTGTAATGATCAGGGTTGAGTTTGTGTATTAAAGTTCATGTACATAGGGGCCGCGACAATATTGTATTTCGTGTCTTACCTTATCTTTTGCAAGGGTTTGGGCAGGCGTCGCCTGTATTTATTCTCTCTCGTTTGTTTGTCTTATCCTAATAAAGCTGGATAGGGCTGGATACGATTATGGTATTATCGTGACAAGTTAAAAGACAAACTTTAATCGCGCAGTAATCGTATAGTATAGAATAAGATCGTAAAACAATTGCATAGTAGTCGTGTACCAAGGACAAGTGGCAATGACGTTCCTGCGGATTGTCTTCAACGTCAACACTGCCTGAACCATTGTCAATGCCTTGCAGTCAACCAACAAGGACCGGCCCTATGGTGCCAGCTCCTCACTCCTCAATCTCGTTATCGCCCTCGACCGGCGCGTCATAGCAAAAAAATGCAAACATGACTCATGAGCACACATGAACTTGCTCGAAACCCGAACGCAGTACAACTCTTAACGACTGTATCAACTGCCTTGGTAGACGATTGAGAAGATTCAGTGATAATAGCTTCACCAGCTCGGTCAACTGAACAGTATCGACGCGCTGTTGTCACGCATGACTGCGGCGCCCTTTCTTGATTATCAATAAGAAATCGGGCGTCATGTGACGGAAACAGATAGGGATGTTGCTGGACTGATAAACTCTGCAGATTACACTTCCATTTGACTACCAGTAGAGCCTGAGGGTTGAAACGTCAGCAGTTATACTCAAATCCGTCATTCGTGGATCAGCAGCGTTCGTAATCGACGGTCTTTCCCCTAATCGACATCCTACTTGATACACAGATACTGATCAAACAGCCTATGCCCGACTTGGAACAACTCGTCGTTGACATTTAACCCAATCACTTACGGTGGTATACAAATGTGCAAAAAATATGCTGCGACGTCGCTTCAAATGGAAAACGAAATCAATTGGAAATTAAGACGTGAGGGCAGGGCTCGTGCCACCCGCCACTTCGCACCTTGTCCTGCTCGTGGACGCGCCATTGTTCGGAGAGCTAGAACTGCCTTCGCAATCCTGGGTTCTGCACTTGTCGACTCAGTTGCCTCCCCGGCCATATGCTGATCAACTTATCGATATATACTGGCAGCACGTCGATCCCGTGGAGCCCATCTTGGATCGCGAACGCTTTTTCCTTGACTACGAAGCGTCATACTCTACGCCTGGTGCATCGCTCCACGCGGACCACGACGTCTGGCTCAGCATTCTCAATGTAGTCTTTGCCCTGGCAATCAGAGACAAGAATCCACCGCTCTGCACAAACGGAACGAAGAGGGAAATCGCTATTTTCGGCTCGCGTGGGCCCTTCTCCCTGCCGAGTCTATTCTTTGGAAACCTGGATCGCTCGAGCTGGTGCAGTGCCTGATGCTGATGAACCGATACCTCCACTGCACCAACAACCAACAGAAGACATGGATGACGGCGGGGTTGGCGATGCGAATCGCCCAGAGTATGTGTGGCCATCTCCCCGAGGCGTCTTCAGCCAAGGACTCTGGCGACGACAGGCGGTTGAAACGGAAGGTTTGGGCTAGCTGTGTTGCCCTAGATCGGTAGGCCCCATGACCCTAATAGTCTTGCCTTGCAGCTGTCGCTGACTGGGCGTAGATGCGTGTCCTGGTCACTCGGTAGGACGTCGGCTCTGGCGCTGATCCCGTTACCAACAAGCGGTAGCTGTAAACAGGGAGGTAGGCATGCGGAGCATCTTACCTGGGGATTGGAGCTTCACGAAATCGGCAATCAGATTCAGCTGGCGCAGATACAGACTCGAAATAGTCTCGCGGCCAGATTGGGCTCGCCGCGTCTGGATCAACAGGACGAATACCACACCGTAGCGGTGCACCTAGACGCATACCTCAACAAATGGGAGAATTGCCTTCCCAGCGATTGGCAGTTGCGGAACCTTAAAATGGTTGTCGACAGGGCGTCTCGGGCGGAGCGATACTTGCTTCATCTTCGGTAAGCAACCACCCTCATTCCCAGGGTTTAGTCGGGGAAATAGACAAAACACTGTGACCCCGTCCTTGCTGATACCGGTGTACTACCTAGTCTCCTCCACTCCCGAATCTTCCTCTACAGACCCATGCTCGCCCGCTTCTACTCGATGGAATCAGACCGCCAACGAACATCCACCAACCCCCCCAGCCTAAGCGACCGGCTTCTCAGAGAATGTGCCGGAATGTGCATCGAGGCCGCGCAAAAGGTCACCTCGCTGATCACCGAAACACTAGAGCCAGATGAGCCTATCGGCCTCCTTCCGTGGTGGTATCGAATCTACTATCTCCACATCGCGGGGGCCAACTTCCTCGCGGCCATGTTCACATCGGACCTGTTCACGGTCTCGGTTTCACGATCTTGGCATGATCTCCTGTCGGCCCTCCGCGCGCACGAGCACCTGAGTACGTATGTTCAACAGTGCGTCTGGACGTTTGAGACGCTCTCGGCGAGGATCCTGGAGACGCCATGTCCTAATCTGGATGGCGGTGGTGGTGCGCCGCTGGCGGAGGGGACCTCGGGATGTTGCTTTGATGATATTTTTCAGGATATGGGGTTTGATTTTGATAACTTTCTTTTTGGGACGGAGAATATAGTTGAGGGGTTTCTTTAGTGACGACCCTGAGAGCTCGGAGGGGGAAGACGTTGAAAAGACAACTGTACCCTCATAGTAAGATAGTAAATGTGTACGCTCTTTGGTTTGCACAAGGCAAACGGTAGTCACTCTTGCACAAATTAAGTGGGGATAGGCTATCTACGAACATTGCTAACCATCAATCCTACTGTGGGCATACCCATAAACCTTTAAATTCCCCATTCTACCAACTTCTCAGTGCCTTATCTTATCGCGAACAAATACACTGAATACACTAAATCCACGTACACTGGACCTTCAAATCTATGTAGTGGATTAGTCAGAAACGCTCTGGTGTAGATTATTTAGTTTAGTGTAATACACCAAGCGTATCAACTCGTGTAAGTCGTGTAGTTGCTTGGGTCCCTCCCAAACCTGACAGTTACACCAGCGGCCGCGAAGGCCTATTACTTTTCCGCTGCGAGAGGACCACCTGAAATCAGGAATCACAAAATTCCAGCTCTTAGAACCTGTGAAGAATGGAATACATTCTTTGGCCGAAACATCGCCGACGTTGTTGCGAAAGTTGCTATTTGCGAAGTCTAGAATAGGTGAAGAACGCGCGGGAAGAGTCGTGTGTGTGCTCCAAAAGTATGATTTGCTTGAGTCGATGTACATACAAGTGCTTCCTCAGCAGCTACGGAGCGTGCGTACTAGATGCCGTGGACTTGAGGCAAAGAATTGATCCGGAAACCCTGACAATGTGGTGGTTGATAAGAAGGGGGTGGCGCGCGGTCGTGAAGTTCTTCCGGAGGAAATATGACACCCTGTGGAAGAAATCGGATATTCTCGATAGTACTACTTGGTATGATCGACATCAGTGAGTTCACTTCTTGTTGTATTGCGTTGATTGATTAGTGCCAGCACCGAATATTAAATGACGTGAACATACCCCACAAAGATAAAACGCGGTGAGGCCAAATTTACGACGCCATCGCTCCAAATGATGATATTCTGTAGCAGTTCCTAGAATACTGGAGACTAGATAAAATGATTAGTGTCGAAGATACGACCAAAGGGGTCTTCACATTGAACGCGCTATTTTAGTCGGATTTAATGAAGTTTTAGGCAACTCCGACTTGGCGGTGTGGTTTACGATTGTCGCCAATTAATGGGTACGAAAGAAAGTATAGCACGCTAGTCCCAAAGAGGAATAGCTAGTTTAAGCCCCATGATTCTATAAATATGTAACTAGCAGTGGGACATTAGACGGAGGGCCTGTGGAGATCAGGCTCAGCCCTAGCCCTAGTCTCTCGGTCCGAAATCGCAGTCCGAGAGAGGCATTTTACGTGGCTGAGACCTTGGAGCAGCAATAACTTGTAAACCATTTGCCAGTGCCATGGTTCTTGCGTAATTTCCTGGCAACTAAGATTGTATCCGCGCATTCCTTAGGGACCTATCGCATGAACAGTCTCGCGGTTGTCTGGCGAACGGTGACGATAAATGTAGCTGGCAGGCGGACCTTCTACATCAGGCAAAGAATCATGATGGCGTTCTGCAGACGGCTCAAGCTGGACGAAGACGTCGACTTTTCGCACGGTCCGGACACGGTTAAAGCAATGACGCGTCGAAGGTCGCGCCCTGGCCAGTGGGGATTTGCTGCGGCTATGAAATAAAGTTATTCTGTCCCTTCGCCTTTCTTCCCCTGTGGTCTTCTGGCATATTAAATATGGGGTTTGTCCCGTGCCAACTGAACTTCGCTAGATCGTTGAACCTCATCCTCACACCACTGCGCATGCTAGACAGCTTACGAAATCTGGCAGCAATATTTTGCTTTGATAATTTAATTTAAGCGTAGGATCATTATTGAGTGCGAAGTAAAGCTCGCATCTCGCCATAAGAGTCATACGCGAACAAATCTACTGAGCATCATCCCGATCATACGCTAAATGTCTTCCTACGGACTCGATGTTGACGTCGGCAATTTCGACGAGAATGGCAATCCGGAGCCCTATTATATGGGTCGCATGTATTGGGCTGCCATGGGCTCTTTTATTGGGTTAGCATTTGTCTTTAGGGCCTCCGACTACTTGCTCGGCAGGATAAGGTATGGCACAACGAGAAATAGCAACGTCAGGGTTACCTAATTGCGATCAATAGAATGCGACGGCGGTCGTCATCGCGGTCTCACTCCGCACTATCGCGACTGTATACTACATGTACTTCGTTGGTCAGGTCTCTTACGTATCCGACTCCACTCATTCTGCAACGCCATCCCGCGTTCTTTAGTTTACCTTCGGTCGGCCGTGCTCTGCTAGCTCTGCTCTACTTAGGCTTTATTCTGGCTCTTTGTTTCTACAAACAGCCTCTCAAGACGGATGCCGATTGGGAGAATGCCGGTTTCCGCACCGGCTGGCTAGCGCTGGCACAACTGCCGATGGTCATCCTCCTCGCCAGTCGGCGACTCAATATCATCTCCTTTCTCACAGGCTCGTCATCAAGCGTGTCTCTCAACTTCTTTCATCGCTGGGTCGCACGTGGAGTCGTGCTAACGGCGTCATTGCACTGGCTCTACATGAGCCGCGGACCGTTCAACCTCAACTCCGTCTTGGATGACGTTAATAAGCTTGACTCCAACGGCATTGGCGGGTGGTTAGTCCTGGCGTGGCTTGCACTGTTGTCGTCGCTTCGCCCATTGAGGCGCGCTTTTTACGAAATATTCTTCGCCAACCACGTCGCATCAACAATTGTCCTGTTTATTGTCCTTTTGTTACATACGACTGACTACACGCAATTAAAGGCGCACGACTACATATTTATTGCACTAGGGCTGTACATTGGGGACGTGGTTGTTAGATGGATCATTGTCTTATTTTTCAACATTTCTTTCTCGCGAGAGCAACCAGGCCTCTGCAGATTCACTGCTTCTGTTCGTGTAATGCCGGACCTGGAAACCATCCTTATCGAGATCCCAACAGCAGCAGCCGGTCGCGGCATCAGGCGCTACAAGTGGAAGCCGGGTCAGCATGTCACCATCTCCTTTCCGACTGTTGCGCCTTTCACGTCACATCCATTCACTGTTTCTTCACTGGCAAAGGACGAAAAGATGTTGTTTGTTGTGCGGGTCAAAACCGGCTTCACGCGAACCCTGCTTAACAAAACACTGGCTGCCAGCCAAGAGATCCAGGAAGACAAGAACGAGCAGCAAATCGGGATTGCGGCCGCACCCGTGGTCACAGCAACAGCGTCCTTTCCGGTTCTCGTGGATTTGCCGCATGGCGGACCAACTCGTGACTGGAACCAATTCGAGACCGTTCTTGCAGTCGTGTCTGGCGTCGGCGCCACCTTCGGCTTCTCCGTGATCAGGGATGTGCTGTGCCAATCGCGTGCAAGTCAAGTCAAGATGATTTGGTGTGTCAAGCGATACGCCGATATTGGACACTTCGACGAGCAGCTAAGGGCAGTTCTTGCGGAGCAGACAGAACGGGTGATCGCTGTGCAGCAAGGGCTGGCTCTGGATGATGCAAAGCTTCAGAACTCGGCAGCCGATCACCACCCAGTCACGAGCAATTTGTCCTTGCACATCTATATCTTCATATCTGATTGCGCGACGGAGCCATCGAGCACATCCCTAGGCTCGCTGTCGGAGTTCCTGAACGCACATGCAGACATAATCCATCTTGTGCCTAGCAAACCAAGTGATCTTCGTGGACACATAGGCCGCGTCCTGGAGCAGGCCGCCGGCGAAACTGGGGTCGCGGTATGTGGCTCGGCAAGCCTCAGCGCCCAGGTGAAAAATATTGTGGCTGCCTTGCTGAGCGGCGGTGCCACTAACGGTTGCTGGGTGCATTCGGAACAATTTCAAGCCTAAACGACAGCGGGGTTGGGAAAATACACGTTAGCTTGTAGTAGATTCAGCAGGGGCGTAACCGGGATGGAACTGTTCTCATCTATGTTAGTTATTGATATTTTTAAGAATTAGTATGAGCCACATAATTAAGACATGATATTTTTCATGCCATTCAAGACGCGCATAGGCTCACCACTAAACATAATTCCAGGACAACAGTCTGGCAATATAGACCTATCGGCACCGGAAGATCATTGAGCGCCGAGAACGACAGATCCAATATTCGTATTCGTATGAATATTCGTATTCGACGCTGATGACGAGACTCAGAGAGCGCCAGGAATAAGCAAATGACTCGCGCTCGGACGCGTCTGCGTGACCTCGCATCTGACGCGCAGTGGCTTCTGTGCCTCTCGTATGGTTATAGATATCTCCACCTGTCCCCGGCTGCTGCTGCTGCTGTTCCCTGTTATCGTCCGGTGCAAGAACACTGAGAATGGAGCCGGAGTGGCCAAGAACGGCGAGATAAGGCACTTGGTCCACTGCCGGTCCCAGCGACTCCTTTCGTTACGAGATCAACGCGTTGCGTGAGGTCAACGCATTGACTCGAATTTCAGCGAAGGTTGAAGCCATTACGGGTAAGAACACCGAATATTTCAGTCACAACTGAATTTGGGTGATTTGCACTGTAGTACATTACAAACCCTGTGAAGAACACCTTCGTGCTGGTATGCAAGTGGCAACACCTACTTTCTGAACGGATTCTCGGTCCGTTCAATGGAGATCATGAGAGCTTCACTGAGATCATCTCTGACTAAGCCCGGTCGTTAGCCAGGCACCAACGGAGTGAGAGAGAGAGAACAAAAAAAAGGGGTGGTGTTCGAGCTTACAATGCAGGATGAGCGGCTGGTGAGTTAGCCAGTTTTCGTCGTCCAACCTAGCGGGGCCCTTGATGAGAGGCGTGGTGGAGTCTGAAAGCGGCGACGACGGAGAGGGCAGACTCAAGGGTGCGGAGTCGCGTACCAGTGGTTCCGGCGAGGTAAGCTGAGGAGGAGAGAGAGGCGTCGATGATGTCGTCGGCAGCATTGTCGCTCTACTTGATGGCGACGTTCCCACAAGCCCAGGAAGGGACTGAAGCGATGACAGAGAGAGCTAGTCCGCTGTGTCTCATCGTCGTTGCAGCCAGGGGCCTCTGCCTGGACGACGATCTCGCAGAACTGAAACCTGGGAGGATAGCCCTCACAGTGAAGACCTTTCGCCCTGCACCTACTGCAGATTGGTCGTGTACGGTCGCATTTGCGGCATTTCTTCCGGCATGTCCCGCAAGCGGGATCGGATCTGTGATATGAGGCGTCAGTAAATTTCGTTGTGCAATAAGAAGCCGATGTCGATGGACAGCTCGACGAAGCCATCATTACGGGTGGGGAGAGCAGGCTGACATTTACGACGGGCGGTAAATCCCTTGGCCGACATAAGCTCGGTCGTCACTATTTGCTAACGGAGCACTGAGATTCGGATTGATGGGTATACATCTTTTGGTTCAGACTGGACGGCAAGTACGCCGTTAATTTGGACGCCGCGTCGCGGGAGTGGCCTGAGGGTCGGTCTAATCGTCACGTGACTCAGAGATGCTTAACTCGTGCACAATATTATGTTGATTTACTATTAATAATAACATTAAGACCTAAATAGGTAGGGCTTACGAATATTCGTAATTGCGAATAAAGCCTGCGAATATTATTCGCAACAGTTTCGATTGCGAATATTCGCAATTCGCAAATTATTGAGTAGTTACTTTTATATCGGATGTCCCGTTCAGTTGCACGTTGACGGGAAACAAATTAGTCTGCTAGTCTGCTATCTATAAAATGAGATGATAACTGTATACCATGATTTTACTAGCTGTTACGCAACCTGACCCTAACCCTGACGCAGTTGGACGCTACTGTATATACTCATTGCCTAATTAGTCAACTTTCTAGCTTCTTTAAGTATGTCACGTGATAACTTGCGAATACGAATAACGAATATAGCGGATATCTGCGAATATTCGCATTCGAAACAGCCCTAGCCAAAAAATAGGGGTAAAGCCTATTAATATTTACCTCCTATGATCATGCCCGCTTTTGTCGCCAAGCTGTATGAACCTCGGAGGCTCCAATGGAGGACCGATTAAGTCTAAATCCAACACGTCACGTTGAAGAAGGTATTACTTGCGGACATGTCGCTTGCGACCATCCTCCCGGGGTTAGGGTAGCGTGTCCAAGGGTTTGGGCTCGAATAAGGGAAGGGGCATGTCCGTTTGCGTTCGACCGCACCAAACTAGAAGTATTCCCAATCATTTAGAGGGTGGGGTTAGGGCTAATGCTACCAGAATCACTTCGGTAAGACTGGAGAACAAATCATGGCGACAAGCGTGCTTGATACGCTCTCGATCGATATTAATTGACAATCTCTCTCGCATCGACCGAATCGGCCGCACGGTGGCTATAGAATATATATAATATATCTTCCTTATTTAGACGCTTGGACCAGCGACGAAAAATTTCTATGAAGTCCGACAAGCACAAACATATTGTTGGTTCATGAAAGCGATGACAGTAGGAAGCCAAACGTTCGACAACCTGATCGCCAAAAATCTTAATATTACACTCACGTAGTGCTGATCTTGCCGTTTCTCAACAAAAGTTTCTTTCTCCAAGGCCTTTTAAGACTTAGGAGTGCCGAAGAGCCTATATCAACAAGTGTCTGTACGATAAGAACTAAGGTAGGATCTTGTATACCATAATGCGGTTTATTGACTAGTAACGTAAACGCCCTTTTAAACTACACTTCAGGTCAGGGCAAGACTAAAGAAACATGACATAAATCTGACAACCAAGTGCAAACTATGCCTTACCATCCTCGATATTCTCAACCATACTTGTTCCCGCCTTTGGTGCATCCAACTCAGAAGTAATGCCGTTAAATGGATCAACAGGAGTGGATCTAAACTTTCTCGCACTAACTCCCCGCTCGAACAGAATATCAAGCTCACTATAGGCTAGTCCTTTTGGTTCTGGAAGTCTGAAAAAGGTCCACACGAATAACAAAAAATTCATTCCGGCCCAGAAGAATGCGCTCTTGGCTCCCCAGTTCCAGGCAGTTGGGTTGAGCATGTATGGTGTAATGACCTCCCTGACTATACCGCCGACGTTGTAGACGTTTCGCGCAATGACGATTGTTTTCGAACGGAGTCTGGTAGCCGGAATTTCCGCAACAAGGGAGTAGCAAACTGGGCCGATGGTGCAGTCGTACACAAGAGTGAAGACGAGCAGCATGGAACCAATTGCCCAGCTGCCACCCTTATCGGCAGACGGTGTAACAGAAATAATACCGACGATGATAAGTAAAGTGAACAGGGTGCCCAAACCGGTAAGAAACAGAGTGCGACGACCGAAGAATGTCATGGCAACCCATGAGGACATGGTACCAATTCCTCCGAGACCGAATTGAATGAGAGTAAAGTTGAATGCTGGGTAGTCGGTAAGCCTGCCAGTTCATAAAAGTATGTGGAGTAAGACATTAGTGCCGAACCGCAAAGAACTTGGCTAAGCCAAACAACGGATGCGATCTCTGTTCTTCTCAAATCGGTGTGCTTCAGGCAGTCAACGTAAGAAGTTCCCTCGGAAACCTTTTTCTCCATGTCGTTGGTATGGACCATCATGGCGACCTTTTGTTCCGCATTAAAGTTCAAGTTGACGCCTTTCGTGGTAAGGCGATCAATGGCTTCTACAGCATCGTCGATTCTGCCGCGACGGACAAGCCACCATGGCGATTCTGGAGCAAAGATAACACTTGTGATGACAGGAATAGGCCAAAACCACTGGATTGCGTAACAAGCTCTGTACGACCACTCACTTTGGACGTTTAGCATGCCTCGCAAGACTCCAGAAGCGATAAGCTGGCCAAAGACCCAGCACAAGTTGACATAAGTGGTGAGATAAGCACGAAGAGCAATTGGGCACACTTCAGCTGCGTAGGCTGTAGTTACTGTTTGGAACACACCCCAGGGCAAACCACAGAGAACATAGGCGACCTGTAATACCTGCACATTGGGAGCGAAAAACTGAATGAAGATGAAGGCAGTGATAGTGATAAGCCCCGTGAGCATAGTCTTGCGGTATCCAAATCTCTCTGAGGCGTAACCAGCGAAGAATAATCCAATAATTGCGCCAACCTGAGCGCCATTGGATAATCCGGCCTGCCAAGGTGCGGGTACTGAGTAGGAGCCGTCTGGTTGGAGTGTACCAAACTTTTTGACAAAGGCTGGCAATGCGTAGAATGAACCGAGAAGGAGCGTATCATATCCTTCCATAACAATCGCAAGGGAAAGTAGGACAGACCACATGACAGCCTTTGGATAGATTTTAAACGCTTCCCGAGCAGTCATCTGGTGCTCGAATGCTGTGGCATCTTTGGCCTCAGATAGCAAGTCCTGATTGAGGTTTTGAGTGACAATTGGACGGAGGGCAGCCGGCGGCTCTATGCCAGCCTCATGGGAATAGTCGTCGTGTTCGGTCTTGAAGTGCATTGTGCTAGTGCGGAGAAGTGTTGACTCTGGCGAAAGTAGTCTGGGGGAGGCGGATGTCAAAATATATATTTGTACGATACCTGTTAACTAGCTGATGGCTTAGCGGCGAATTCTACCCCGCACGGCGGTCTGGGGCGCCTCTAGGGGGGAAAAGCCGAAAACGGTACAGAGTCTAGAAGGCCAGCTAAATCTGTAGGGTGGAATACTACCAATGGCAGCCCTAGTTGTGACTGAGAGCCGTAAAAAATTGTGGCGAATGTCCATCGCGGTGAACCTTAGGCCGCGCCGAATGGTTCCGCCGCAGTACCCCCGGGTTAAGGTCAACCCGTGCAAAGTAGTGCCGAGATTCGGCCCATGAGGGCTATAGCAGGCATTGTCATTTTTATTCTCAGTTAAGATGTTTCTTTCCATCACTATTAAAAGATATTCTTTGTATTTTCTTCTCCTACGCTCTTTCAAGTTGAAAATGAAGCCGCCGATCAATGACCCACAATACATCAGACGCATTTCGGCACTGTTGATCAACATTCTTTTGACGTAAGTTATTCTCGGCATAGTAATGATGGAAGGAAGCGTCGTGTAAATTTGTATTCAGTAGTTAGTAACCCTATGAGGTAAGGTATGAACTCCGCGAAAGTCCCGGGCTAGCACAAGTCGTGATCAATTGGGGCCCCAGTTGCAAGCCCGAAAACTGTCCCAAAAGAATTGCCGACACTACCGCGTCCGCTGAGATCTACTCAGTGCATGACGGAATAGAGAAAGTAAACCATGGGGTATCCTGCAATAAGGTCGAACACAATCCAATCCTCTCCAAAGTAAATTTGGCGAAAGTGCGGCATTCCCGGAATGACACTCGGACTGGTGATTTCAACCGACTAAACGTCAAGGCCGCCGCTCGGATTTATCCATGGATATCGGCATACAAGAATTCGGTACACGATTTTACGGTCGAGCGCTTCTTTGGCTAGTTAACAATGGCATTATCATAGATGCTAATGACAAACCATATGTCAGCATTTATCAGCTGTGGCCGTCAGCTACTGCTGATACTAAATGCTATAAATGCTGACGGCGGATTTACCTCCTGAGATCACTCACACGCTTATTTCTTTGACCACTTCATGACCAGCACGTCCACGCCGTCCTCGATTTCCTTCTTACTGAGCATGTTGCCCCTCCGCATGAGAACCGCGCTCTTGGCCAGGATGGGGTCCATGGAAACGGTCGAGTATTACCCCGAACTAGTCGAACGGAAGGAAATTCGAGTTGTGCACAAGCCCTCAAAAGATATGGTTGCTGATATTATGACGAAGCATTGCCGGGCACTACGTTTATGAAGCTTAGGGACTTATTACGACTGACTTATACGGTTGAGGGGGAGTGTTGGACGTCAAACCAATACCTCACTGTAGCTTATGGTTAAATTACGCCATGAATTGAAATCCAGTGAGAACACTACGTTTCTACGATGATACGCGTTTCTTCTTGATGGGTGAGATTGAACCAAGTCAATAGAAGTTAAGTGGAAGTCATATGAATAAACAATCAATAGAAACGAAAGTATCGAGTTTATCATCCTGCCGCAATGAGTCTCTCACTGCAAGTATTGAGTAAGTCAATTTCATTGTTCATGCTTTGAGGATTTTCATGTTATTATTATTACTCTTTCACTCTATCTGCTGTCTATCTTTTCTCGAGCTGAGTTGGGGTACGATGCAGGACGAGGGTAGTGGTTTACTGGCAAATCAAGGGCGCATTGATTGTATGATTGATGGTCTTACTCATGTTACTGACTTACTGATGTTGAGGTTGGCATAAAAATGAGAGGTGGATATGCGCGGTGGTATCAGATGTATGTATCGCAGCTAAGATATTCAATACACGTGGTTTATAGATTAAATTTGCAGCGTAAATAACCCCCCAATGCATAATACCTGGAAAACAAGGGTGAGTCTATGTGCATCACTTTGACTTACGCAGTTGATCGTTTTGATCGACTCAGTACTGTGGTACGAAGTTCGTCATTTCGATTTTGTGATTTCTTAAAAACTTATGGAGAACTTTTTAAAGTGACTTATTTGGTACGTTACAAATCGGCGTAAAACTGACTAAGTATGTCAGATTCATGTACCAAGTAAATCGAAATGATGGATCAAGTCCACTTTTCACGGTGTTCTGAGTACGTCACAATGAGCAACGTAGTGCTAAATCTGTTTTTGTAGGGCGACGTATGGTCTTGGCGAAGAGCAGTTTTATGATATGAAAATGATGCGTCTGGAACACGAACCGAACTTTAATAAGTGCATGACGTATTTCGGGAGTTGGTTGCCTCTTGTGGAAATCGAGTGCTTCGGTCGCAAGAATCTGAGGAACATTACGGCAGCTAACAACTTATCCGATCTACAGTGCGCCTCTTCTCCTCTGACGCGCAGTGGCTTCTGTGCCTCTCGTATTGTTATAGATTATCCACCTGTCCCCGGCTGCTGCTGCTGCTGCTGCTGCTGCTGCTGCTGCTGCTGCTCGCTGTCATCGTCGATGCAAGCACACTTAGAATGGAGCCGGAGTTGCCAAGAACGGCGAGACAAGCCACTTGGTCCGTTGCCGGTCCCAGCGACTCCTTTACGTTACGAGATCAACGAGTTGCGTGAGGCCGGGCGTTAGGGGAATGGGTCAAGGCATTGAATCGAATTTCGGGGAAGGTTGGAGCCATTATGAGTAGGCAGCGAATATTTCAGTCACAACTGTAGGTGATTTGCACTGTAGTACGTTACAAACCCTACAGCGTCTCAATCTGATTGACTCAAAGGACATCATAATGGCATCTGATTGCGTACGTACCTCCCTCGAGCAAAGCGCGCCAACGTTGCTAGCGAGCGAATTAACAGAACGGCTGCAGGAAGACGGATCTCAACAATTCGAGTAGTCATGTATGTAAGCTATGGGATGGCAGGGGCTATTTTAATCTTTGTGCGTTGCTGGCACATACCTCACGCGTAATAGTAGTTTTCGTTGAGGAAGTTGCAGTATATGATGTAAAGCTACTCTTTCGGGAAATATTTCGCTATCTTACACCAGATGAATGCCGGCGTGCGGGGACGCCTTCGCCAACGTCGTCTTCAGGACACATTCTCATAGTCGATGAAGCCACTCGGAACAGGCTACCGCAACCGATTGGGCCAGCGGAGATGTAGCTGTAATTTGCGTGTCGCACCTGTCGGTGGGGTAATTACTGCGAGAAGTTTTCGGGCGCGCCGCACACGGTGCGTCGACGGGGATACATATAACATTTGGCGGCGGTACAGATACACTCCTTAGTGCGGACGTTGGATACCAATTAAGCTTTACGCTTATCATATCCTCAAGTGCTGGCTTGCTAATTCGCGGGAGGGTTCGCCAGCACCACCCAGATCATCTTCAGGAAACGCCACAAGTCACTGCATATTCCATTTTGGGAAGCTGAACCTTGAATTCCTGTGGTGACCATCATGGAAACCAAAAGTTGTCAGTCAACTTGACTGCTGACTTGCTGGAGCGGTGCATTTTCCGATATCAGCTTCATCGGCCTTAGAGCTGGTGGGGTGGAAATCTCAAGTCCCATGCTGGAACGAATTTTCAAGGTCCAAGCGCGGGTCAGCTATAGCGCATTGGATCATTAGTGATTGTTTAGCCATCGGCATGGTACAAGGCGTGGACCCTTTTTGACCGTTGACCGTGTTCCGCATCTTTTTGATGAATGTTTGATGCACCACTGGCCAACGTAGTCCGGTTGCCGGATATATAAGCACAGTACTTGCCCATAAGCCCGCTGCTCCACATACCTAGCAATAAAAGACAGATTTGTTTCCTTCCATCGCATCTTCGTCCGATCTATTTATATGGCCACTGTCTCCGTCCAGATCACTCCAACAAAAGATGCCATCGTTTCCCAGCAAATGTTCGATGAGCGCGTTACCATGCGTGCCAACGATGCTTCAAGGACTGTTGCTCCAGCCCCCGCCTCAGCTGGTGTTAGGCGTAACGTGCTTGACATGTTACGTCTCGACGGCAAAGTTGCCGTAATCACCGGCGGTGCTCGGGGTCTCGGCTACTCAATGGCTGAGGGTCTCTGCGCTGCTGGCCTGTCTGGAATCGCTATTATTGACCTGCAGAGCGATCTTGGGGAGCATGCTTGCAAGCAACTTCACGTCCAGTTCGGTGTCGATGCTAATTTACCGTCTCGATGTCCGCGATGAAGTCGCCGTCCAGGGCGCCATGGACTCGGTGGTCCGCGATCTCGGTCGAATCGATATCGCCATACTGTCTGCCGGCATTGCGGACATAGTCCACGCCGAAGAGTATTCGCCTGAAAGGTTCCGCAGAGTGATTGACGTCAACCTGAACGGTTCATTTTTCTGCGCTCAGGCTGCCGGTAAGCAAATGATTGCCGCCGGCAGGGGAGGTTCCATAATTTTCGTTGGTTCCATGTCCGGATCTATTGTGAACTGGCCAAATCCGCAATGTGCTTACAACTCATCCAAGGCTGGGGTCATCCATCTCATGAAGTCTCTGTCTGCCGAATGGGCTAAGCATCGTATTCGATGCAACTCGATTTCCCCTGGCTATATGGATACTCCTCTCAACACTGTATTCGAAGAAGGCTATTTTCGTGAATGGAAGTCTCGCACTCCCATGGGCCGTCTAGGTCAACCTGAAGAACTAGCTGGTTGCGCTTTGTGGTTGGCATCCGAAGCTAGCTCCTTTTGTACCGGCAGTGATATTCTCATCGACGGCGGTTATACCGTTCTGTAGACGGTTGCAATGTAAGCTTCCCCAGTGCATGTAGTAATAATAGAAAGTTTGGTTATTTTAGTGTGGACATAATGGACGAAATAAATATGCGTTGTCAATTTTAGGTATAAAATGTGGTTCACATTTGCTACACAAAGCGATGAAATAACCGTGGAACTTGATGCTTGCCATCATAATAAAATCGGCGGAATTGTTTTCCGAGTCCTCCCAAATTCTGAGTATTGCGAATAATATTCGAGTTACCTATTCAGCGAATATAAATATTCGTGTATAATCACGTGGGCAGTATAACCCGAATAGGCTAGTTTGCCACCAATTTAAGAAAAGTACTCCGCTGCCGACTTGCATGTGTTGTGACATTTCTAGCAAACAATTACCTTTCAAGAGCTCAAGAAGGTCTCTTGCTTAATATCAACTATTTTCTGAACCCTGAACTCAATTGATAATAATATAGCTTAATGATCTAATAATTAGGGAGACATCCGACTTACTGAGTAAAGTGAGTGAGTAAGTAAGTACATAATAGCTCTGCTGAATATATATACTCCGTCCTATTATATTTATATTATCTGTATACTACTGTTAGTGCAATGGCAGATTTAGTACATTTATGCATAGTTACTGGTGTAGTTAGCACGAAGCACGAAAAGAAGCCATTCAGGCGGCATTTTGGCCAAAAGGCTCTCATTTCTCGATTATTATTAGTATAAAGCTGCAAAATCTAATTGGACCAGTCAATTGAGCATATAATTGCAGTAAATAATGAATATTCGGCGAATATATATGCTCAATTATTCGCTCAGTGGAAGGTCAGAGAATAATATTCGTTATTCGTTATTCGCCACTAAAAATGGCGATGAATAATTATTCGCAAAAACGAATATTCGGAACAGCCCTGGTGCTATAGTATATTGTCAGCCAATAACGCGTACTCAATGAATGTTCAAAAACGTTAGTCCCAGTATGGAGTCTGAGACTGTATATTTCGCCATGCTCACGGAAAAACCGTAAACCCGTGTATGGAGTTTCGCGTGCACTAACTCTATTTGGCATGGGTTCTGGAACTGTAGTTCAGTCGTGGGGCTGCAATTCCTCGATTTCTGAGCATCAACGCGGGCACGCCGATTATACCTTGTGACACGTTGGGGCCCCCGCGCCCAAAAAACACTAGTGACGGGTGTGCACTTTCCTCATCTCCGCTATTTGTTCCACATCTTCCAAGCATCAGAGTACAGATCCAGATCTTGCTATTCCATTGCCAATTTCAGAAATGGTTTCTTCGGCAAGTTTACAGAATGTTCGTGCTTGTGATCAGTGCTGGTCTCGAAAGGTCAAGGTGAGGGACATCTTGTGCCGACGCTTCACATCTGACGACAGTAGTGTGGTCGTTCCGTACCGTGTCCGAGATGCAGTCATCTTTCCTTGGAGTGCTCGTATATCAGGCCTCGAAAAAAGAAGGGGCCGTCTGGAAAGTAAGTAATAGCTTTCATTGCTGAAAGACCATTGTGCGCTAAGATTAACCCGTCAAGATTCGGCAAGATGCGGCTTGAGTCACTCAAGTCATCCAATTCAACGGAAGACGTCGTCAACTTTATGAGAGCGCCAGTAGTTGCAAGAATTATGGAAAGTTCCTCGTCGGCGCTCACAGTATCACCAAGTAACGTGAATATTCCATCGGTCACGACGGGAGGTGGCCCGACTGCAAACGAAATGCTCCTTGGGTCAGACCTACTCAGTTCTCTTTTTCCAGATATTCCGGCAAATCTAGAGCCGGGGCTGTTCAACGGCGAGCATGACCTGTCACATAGTGTTCCAAAATCGGTCAAGGTCGATATGCGCACGATGGATTCTTTGGTACATTCATATGTCTGGCGAATGTCGAAATTCTATCCGTTAGTCGACTGCACGTCTCTATTAACACGCCTGCGGGCTCGCGAAAATACACAGAATCCCGAGTTTTGTGCGCTTGTTCACACAATCTGCGCGTTCGTACTACTGGAGCCCGTGTTCAAGCGCGATGGCGTCTTGCAGGACAGACAGAGCTGTCGCGAAAGGGCCCAACTCGCACAGACACTAATGGACGATGCGGTCGCAATGCGAAGTACGGATCCATCATTTGTGGAGAAGCCTAGTGTCGATAATATCCTTACGTCGTTCTTTCTATTTATGTGCTTGGACAATCGGCAGTTACCGCATGCTGCGTGGTTACGGCTGCGTGAGGCGGTGACTTTGGCGGAAATTATGGAAGCCCAATCGCGTAATGACCAGACTATTACGGTTGAGGAGTGGCGGAAGAGGGCAACATTGTATAGGATGTTAGCGGTGACGGAACAGTGAGTAGTTGTCGGCGTCAACTCTTAAGACTTATGCTAACAATGCTAGCGCCCATGCTGTTGCACGAAAGTACGCGTTGTCACAAAATTTACTATCTCGACTCCAGCGGTCCGCCTTTCTTACACAGCAGCAAAGTCACTTGGGTGCATTTGGCGTGACGAAGCTTGCCAGCCTATATGGCGTTGTTGACGTCGACATCTTAGACTGCTGGAATGGGAAATGTGCTGCGAGTTCTGCTAACGATTGTGCGAAATTCACTGCGGAACGGGCGCTTAGCATGCATCGACTCATATCTGAAGTCTACAATGAAAGCGATGCAGATGATAATTTACTCAGCGAGGATCAGATAGCTGATATTGCGATTTCACAACAGTGGCTGCGTAATCGAGTATGGAACGTTTGCCACTCCCACGGTCTTCTAAGCGAGGAAGACTCTCCTGACGGCTGCAGGGAACTGAATATCGCGTACGTAATTGATATTGCACGAGATACCATGCGGATCAGTAAAAATTTCGCGGTGGAAAATTTTGAAGTTCATGGGATCGGAAATATAGTAAAGTTTTATGATATTGCGAGCAGCGCGGTCGTGGTAGTATCATGCTACCCATCATTGTGGAAGACTAGAATTGAGGATTCCAAGTTAGTGCCATCGGATATCGAGGTTTTGAACCAGTTTATTGCCTTGTTAGCTACATTAGGAGGCGGGCAACATCCGTACTTGGTCCCTTTAATGATGGCTGTTGCAGGGTTACCGCCGTCGTGGTAATCGGAAATACACGGGTTATATCTGGTTGAATACATGAATTATGTTGAATGCATGAAATTGATATATTTTTGAACCGCTGCAGAGAAATAGCCAGCGGTTTCAGTCCGGTAATGTGAACCATCGCCGCTAACTCCGAAACCAGATTCAACCACAGTTACCGAGCATGAGAAGAATGATACCCAGTGTCACATCCATGATTGCTAGGAGTCTTAGGTCGAATCGAAACAGAATGCCAGCTGATGAGTGTCTCGAACCTGATCAGCTTAGGGGACTCTCATTGATTGACATCGGTATTAACATTTTGCCAAAGTTGTTCCGTTTCTTTTGTCTTCGGACGAACCTGACTGCTTGTAAATTAAAAACATGCCTACGTCTAGTTATCATGTTTTAGGTGTGGAAGTCATTCCCACAATAGGCTACAATTTTCCCAAATGTCTCTTCTCGCTATGATATAACGAAAAATCGTAGACAAACTCGATAATATCCATGTTCGCCTGACATCCCCAACGATGACAACCGTTGATTTCAGCGCATTCAATTAGGACGTCACCCCACTAAGCGGGATCAACTGCAGTCCTTGTAACTTTTTCTCGCTAAGCCTCCGCTTAAATTGACATTAAGCTCACCATATGCCAATCCCTTTGGTTCCGTTAGCATTATCCACGAGAATTTAGTTTGAAACGTTTCGAGTGCAAACTGAATATGAGAGAAGTTGATTGACTGGCTGTTAGGTAAACCCTCTGATAGTAAAAATATGTCGAGAATCATATCAATGTTGAACTGCAGAGTGCTGACATTGACCAAACAACACAAAGGATCCGCCGGACATGTTCCTATCAACTCGTTAGCGTGGACTTCTACTCGGTATTGAAGCTCCACTCAGCCTTGTTGGTGAGACGACCGGTAGCTTTTACAGCATCGGCTCGTCATAGAGCCCTATCAGTCTGTGTCCTGCAGCGGATATGGACGATCAATCGTGTAGACTAAAGGGGCTCGTTGTTTGGGCAGACGTGATGGTGTGCCGACCCTGTGGGGAACGCGCAGCAGCGTCGGGTCGCAGTAGCGCCGCAGTAGTCCCGCGGTGGGGCTCGGCAGTTTCAACGTGAAGTAGCACCGAGGGAATCTGAGTCTCTCCGCGTCACGGTAAAGAAGAGGGGCTACGCCGCATGGAATCCTCCACGCGCATGCCGCTGTTAGATACAGCTTTCTAAGACTCATACACGCGCAGCAGGATTGGTGGATAATATAAGGCATCGCCGATGTTTCTCCGAAAGTAATTTGTAAGGAGTCGGTGCATCTATTTCCGGCTTGTTGCCAAATGGTCAGTGGTTGTCGCGTTCTACAATTGTCATACTCTATATAGCCCACATTTCACTGCAGATAACTTCTTCGCCCTATTAAGCAGTTGAATTGCTGTCATAGCATCTTGGACCTACTAGCAGTCCCAAACCATAAGGATTCTGCCCTGTTCGAGAGTATATTGGGATTTTAGTTTGGTTTTAGAATCGCTTTCATCGAGTTGTTCTCCAAAATGCATCACAAAAACTTTTCAATCAGCCCCATTGCAAATTCAGCAGCTGTTGTTGGTGGCCAGGGATGCCACTATCGCTTTTCGGTGCTCGCCGACGGGCTCTTGCGTTACGAATGGGCTGCTGACGGCATCTTCGAAGACCGTGCGTCCACGTTTGCTATACGGCGAGAACAGCCAGTCCCCAACTTCCGAGTAATAGACCGCGACAATGGGCTGGAGATCATCACGGATAGAGTGCACCTCGTCTACGATAAAAAGCGGTTTAGTGCGAGCGGTCTCAGCGCACATGTGCGAGGCAATATCACGGACTGGCAAAGCAGCTGGCGATACGGAACGGAACCCCTTGACCTTGAGGGTCGAAATAACCTTTACGGCACAGCGCGTACCCTCGATCTAGCAGATGGTCGGATTCCTCTCGGTCCTGGTGTTATTTCTCGCTGCGGCTTAGCCGTAATAGATGACTCCGACACAATGCTTTTCGAATCGGACGGCTGGGTGGCCCCGCGTCCATCGGGTGGTGATCGTGTGGACGGCTACTTATTTGCATATGGTCATGACTATCGCGCTGCCATCCGGGCATTTTATGCCATCTCCGGTAATCAGCCCCTTCTACCGCGCTGGGCTTTGGGCAACTGGTGGAGTCGTTACTATCCGTACAAAGCAGACGAATATCTTGCATTGATGGACAGATTCAGTGCGGAACGGGTACCACTTTCGGTTGGAGTCATCGATATGGATTGGCATATCGTGGACGTCGATCCTGTCCACGGCAGCGGATGGACGGGCTACAGCTGGAACTTGCAGTTAATCCCAGATCCCGATGCATTTCTCACTGGTCTGCACGACAGGGATCTAAAGACAACCCTGAACGTGCATCCGGCTGACGGTATTCGCAGCTTTGAGGATGGTTACCAAGAGATCGCACAGGCACTCGGCCGTGACGTTTCGTCAGGGGACCCGGTTGCATTCGACGTCACCGATCGTGAGTTTCTAAATGTCTACTTCAACGTCTTGCATCGGCGACTTGAGAAGCAGGGCGTTGACTTCTGGTGGGTCGATTGGCAGCAAGGCCCGTACTCACGCACACTTGGTATTGACCCACTGTGGATGCTTAATCACTTCCATTTTCTCGATAACGCCCGTGATGGCCGACGCCCGCTTACGTTCTCCAGGTTTGCCGGCCCTGGTAGTCATCGTTATCCGGTGGGTTTTTCCGGCGACACAGTCGTCACATGGGCATCATTAGACTTCCAGCCGGAGTTCACTGCCACAGCGTCGAACATTGGCTACGGATGGTGGAGTCATGACATAGGTGGTCACATTTTTGGTGGCAAGGATGACGAGCTTGCTACCCGTTGGGTGCAACTTGGCGTTTTCTCTCCTATACTGCGCTTGCATTCTTCGAATAATCCGTTCAACACAAAAGAACCATGGGCTTTTGGATCCGAAGCCCGCGAAAACATGATTGAAGCCTTGCGACTCCGTCATCGGCTGATGCCGTATATATACACTATGAATGTACGAGCAGCGCGTGGGGGCGAACCACTTGTACAGCCTATATATTGGGATCACCCAAAACGAGATGAAGCTTACAGCAACCGCAATGAATTCCGGTTTGGGTCCGAGTTGATCGTAGCGCCGATAACTACGCCACGAGACACTCGGACAAGGCTTGGGCATGTTCTTGCGTGGCTGCCACCAGGCCGTCATGTTGACGTGTTTACAGGGACCGTCTACGATGGCGATCGCCATCTATGGCTGCACCGGTCCCTCAAAGCTGTTCCCGTCCTTGCTGCAGAAGGTGCCATTGTGCCGCTCGATGCTGCTGCCGAACCACGCAATGGTGGACACAATCCAACAGCAATTGAAGTTATTATTGTGGTGGGCGCAGATGGCACATTCGAATTGCTCGAAGATGACGCCACCGGAACAGCTGTCGATGACGTGCAGTTTTCTCACACCCCGATCGCATTCTCGCAGCGAAGCGGTATTATACGCATCGGCCCTACATCTCCAGTGATCCCTCTGGCGCCAATCACACGCGAGTGGGTATTGAGGTTCCCAGCACTTCCCAAACCGAAAGCGGTCCATGTAGTAATTGAAGGCGAAGAACATGCTGCGGAAGCCACAGACACGGACTTCTACGGCACCGTAGTGCGGCTCGGTCCAATACCACTTGATAAAAAATTCACAGTGGATATTGGCAGGGATCCCAAGCTAGTCCCGACGGACGCCACTGCACGAATCTATCCAATTGTCGATGACGCGCAGATCAGCTTCGCACTGAAGCTAAGCATCTGGAATGTGGTCACTTCGGACAGGCCGCTCACTGCGCGTATTGGGCAGCTACGCGCACTCGGCCTAGACTCAGTACTTCTCGATGCCGTACTCGAATATCTGGTGGCGACGCATGTTTGAGGCCAGTTGCATATGAAGAGCTAGAAGGACATAACTTTTGTTATCTTCGACCGACATCTTCTCGAGCTCATTGGGTTTTCCTGGAAGCTTGTAAATGGGGCAATAGAGTAAATACAATTCTTTCACTTGATTTCTTGTGCGTCTAAGAGCATAGAATCGACTTTCCAATTGCTAGTGTGGTACAAATGTCCATTATTAGAGCGTTGCTGCAAGCTGACCTAACTGGAGATAAATTCTAAATAGCTTCAGCATGCTGTGTTCTTCATCGACGTCCCAGAACCGCAAATACCATTTCCGTCAATAGAAATATCACCATCCGGAATATTCGCAGCTTCGAATTCATCGTCCGGAACGGAATCATGGATTCTAAGGCCAATTGTTTCGGGCAGACAGTTCGCGGACCATGTATTTTGAATTAGCATCTAAAATCAGACTATGAGTAACTTCGTCTCAAGAGGTTATGCCAAGGACATTACTCACCTATCTTGTAGGGTGTTATGGGCAAGATCCTTTTTTTCTGTTATATTGCTGTTATGGTCTGGGATTGAGTATACTTCATTCGGTGTCCAAACGCTGATTTTGGAGTATGTGAGCATCCTGAAAGTTGGCCATTTCTTCGCGGTTATATGTACATGCATAAGTGTAGCAAACGGACTTGACATTCAAAATCGCTATGTAATATCTGAAGATAATAAGGTCGCCTGGCTCACAAGATTGGAGTCCAGTCAAGCGCCTTGAAAGCCTAGAATTAGTAATGCAAGGTGGCGTTTGTGTGCGTCATCAAGTGACATAGTAGAGAGCTTGCACTGGATATCATTGGTAACTCCAAAGAAGACGGACACATCCCGGTCAATAGACCTTGTCATTCAGATGCTCCATCCCCTTCGGGATCCCTTCCCTATGTCTCGTGAACAGGCTCCGGACCCAATAGCCCGCCTGGCCAAGATAGTGGAACATGATGCTCACCGTCCTCTTAGCGCCTCTCGTCGGCTTCCGGACCCGGATCAAGTAGTACAGCATCACAGCCCCAAAGATGTTGAACCAGATATACGCCCATCCGATGCCAAAGTTGCGCCAGCGTTGGCTCCAGAAGACCTCACTGCCCGCGAGGAACTGGTCTCCGTTGGAAATAGGGCAGTACTGGCAGTTTGATGTGGCGGAAGGGTTGTAAAGGGATCCGGGAGCTCCGGCGCTGAGGTACGGACGAAGGTATTCTGCACAGGTTTGCCCGCTGGGGGCATCAAAGACTGCGAGTTCGTTGTTAGCACAGTGGACCTGGCGCTGGTGGAGGCCAACTGCTGCGAGACCACCGACGAGGTACGTCAGCGGCGAGACGCGCCACATAAAGATCCAGAAGCCAGGCAGAGCGCTGGGTGTTTGGAGCACGCCGTTGAACGTAAGTATCAGGCTGAACAGAGTCGTGGCAATGTTTCCGGCGGTCTCGGCGTCGGGTAGACCGGCAATCAGAAGATGGGCGAATGTGCTGGTGAAGATGTAAAACTGAATCTGAAACAGAAGGAAGAGGCCTTGGCGTTCGCTGGATTGATGTCGGCCGAAGACGGGATAGTAAATGGAGGCAAACACTAGAATTGCGGATAGCATCTGGTAGGGGATCTCGACAATGATATTCGCGAGGAGGAAGGCCTGCCAAGAATACACTTTCGAGGGGCGTTCCCGCACCTCGTACAGGGACCGTTGGGTTACGAAACGAGGCATGATCTGAGGGTGTCAGCTGCATGATATGAGGTCAGCGACAAAGGGAGGACCAACCTGCTGTACTAGAGTACTGAATATAGTCGTGGTCATGAAAATCGCGAAAAGGGTGTTCTGAAGGCCCGCAGAGGTACTGTTTTGCTTGTAAAACGAGAACCCTATCCATTGGTGTCAGTAGGGAGCTCACTGTGCAAAAGAATAATAATTCTGCTTACCAATGAAGAGGGCGCTCATCGTGCATAACATGATTTTACCCCATACATAATTTGGAGTACGCCAGTACTGCTGAAAGACGCGAAAAGTGGTATGATAAATCTGAAAAGCCGAGGGCATGGCGAACTCACGAGAGCTGGAAACATCCTCTGATCGCGGCTCCTTGCTCTTCTCAGCATGGATTCGGTCGAGCTCTGTTTGGATTTTAATGGATTCTTGACTTCGCCTCCACACTGCTGGCCAATCCTGAGTAGACTTTTCGGTAGCGCCAGCTCCCACGGCCTCAAGCATATATTCTGCGGGATTCTCCTCAGGTCCGCATTTGCGCCCGCCTTTGCTCTCGAAGTAGTCCAGCAGTGTTCTCGAGTTTTCTCCGATGTCACCGAAGTAGACAGTCTTGCCTCCTTTGGCGAGAAACAACAACCGATCGAACTCTTGGAATAGAATGGCCGAAGGCTGATGGATCGTGGCCAAGATTGCCTGCCCATTATTCGCAAGCTTGCGAAGAAAGGAAACGATTCCCCAACTACTTTGGGAGTCAAGCCCAGAAGTCGGTTCGTCCAGGAAGAGGAGGAGGGCGGGTTTCGCGGCTAGTTCCACCCCAATTGTAAGTAGCTTCCTCTGTTCGACATTGAGTCCCTCGCCAGGGCTGCCAACAACTGCTTCACTGAAATCCTCCATATGTAGCATTTTAATCACTTCTTCAACGTATTCATATTTCTCCTGCCTTGAGACGGACTTGGGTTGTCTGAGCATTGCTGAAAAGCGAAGGGCCTCACGAACTGTCGTTGTTTCGAGATGCAAATCCTGCTGTTGAACGTAACCCGTCTTGCGTTGAAAAGAGGCGTCAAATTGTTTCCCATTCACCAACATATCGCCAGTTATCACGCCCATGGTCGTCCGCTGGGCAAGAACGTCAAGCAACGTGGTCTTTCCAGCTCCCGACACGCCCATCAATGCTGTAAGCGTCCCTGGCTTAACCCAGCCCGAAACGTGATCTAGCAGTCTCCTTGGTTCGCCCATGATGGTGATGTCGTACACCACGTTTCTCCACGTGAAGATATCTTTCTGTGGTGGAATCGCGTCGACGGCTTGTTCAAACTCCGCCGCTTCCTTCGTTTCAACTGCCGTCAAAGTGGCGGATGCATCACCGTTGCGCTCCTCGTCGGCAATTCGCTGCATATACTTGGGAATGTGGCCTCGACGGAACACGAGAAACTCGGCTTTCGAAGCGGATCCAGAAATAAATTCTGTGGCAGCAAGGTAGACCATATAGAAGAAAATCATGAACGCAAAGATGAAACCAAGGTTCCTCCAGATGTGTGAGTAGCTATAGCCATAGCTGGATTGAACCCAGTCATCTCCTAGGACAGTTGTAGCACCTCGTTGAGCGCCGGCGACCGCACACTGGACATTGTCTCCTGTTCCATAGGGCGGCACTAGAGTCGCACAGGCATAGTATTGACCGTGGACCTCATTAACGAGGAGGGCCTCAAATCCATAGGCGATGGGATTGATCCAGCTGATCCATTTGAACCATGGGTGCCTATTGAATCTGAGTTAATCGTCCGAATGAATTAGGCAAGATTGGTGACAAACATGTATGCTCTCTGTACAAGGTTAGCTGAGCATCATACCATGTGAGTGCTTAATGACTGACCTGAATAGTGAAGCCCGTATAGATAACAATGGCAAGGACCATTACTCCTGCAAGGGCAAGAGCCTGGGAAATCGTTTTGGTTACTGCTGCCAAAGTACGAAAGATCGCGCTCATACATAATTGCGAGCAGAATACGAAGAGGAAGAATATAAAGAATTGCGCAGGTTCCCTTCTCAAACCCGCCAAGAAGTACAGAATTATGTTGAAACATGTTCCTATCACAAATTTCACTGGTATATCCTGCCATTGGTGGTGAGCGTCGGGTTGATGTGCTGTCTACATTTAGAATGACCACTTACAGAGACAATACCCGCGAGCGCTTCTGAGAATGCGTGATAGAAGGCGAAACTGACATGTCTGCACTTATTGTCAGTTGCGTCGATCTCGGAAAAAGGCGGTTAAAGGACAGGTTTACCTCTCAACGATAGGTCTTTGCGCATCTATTAGACCTTTGTTAGTATATGCCACAAGACGGTGATCGACCAGGAAGCTTACACAGTCTGCAGAAAGGAGGTTAGTAAGGCGTTCTTTGAGAAACGTCTGCCAGTTACAAAATTCAGGGAGTGCATGAATCGCGGATCCATCAACATACCCATTAATTTCTGTAATAGACATAAGAGCATTCAACAGAATGGCGAAGAAAAGGACAGAACCCTTTGCGAAGAAGGCCGCTGTTGATGGGGGTGTTCCAAAGAAAATGCTGATCGCCACGACGTTAACAGACTGACAACAAGAACTAAGGGGTCTATACCTGCTTACCTTCCAATAATCAAAGCCATACTGATCTGACCAATTATTGTCGCGATGGTGGAAGCTTTATCGTTCCAAAGTCGTTGATACGCCCTGCCAGTGCAGAGCCTCACCTGCATAGGAATGGAAATAGTGTAGGGCTGGGAGTGATATCGTTAGTGTAATAGACCAACAAGTAACTGACAAATCCACAATAGCCTACCGATTTCGGAGGAACGTGCTTGGCTTGTGCTTGACGTTTAGCTTCTCGGAAGGTCTTTAATGCTGGGCCGCCCATGGGGTTCTCTTTCTCATTTTGCTCAATCTCTGATTGCATGGCTTTGAATTCTTGGGATTGCTGCCAATAGCGTTCGAATTCTTCTGGGGTCCGGGGGACCTTGCATTCGAAACCTGCTCGTGTCTGTCGCTCCGATGGGTTCGTAATCGATGTGAGGAAGTCACCAGTAGTTTGACGAGGCGGGCAGTAGTACCCCATCAAGGTGAAATAGTCTTTCGCGGTTTTTGCAGACCCGAAGTAGATTTGGCATCCCTCGTATAACACAATCGCTTTGTCAAAGATGTCATAGATGGCTTGGCTTGCTTGATATATGGCGACAGCTGGACATCATCAGTTAGCCTTAATAAATTTTCATCACTGCTGAACTTTATTGTGACAGTTGTGGCATACCATGAGTCATGCCGCCGACATTGGAAGCAATGCGAAGAGCCTGGATGAATTCCAGCGCAGTTGCGGCGTCTAGCCCTCTCGTCGAGTTATCCCAGCAGCAGATGGGACTTCCACTGACCGCCATCTCGGCAATACTGACCCTTTTCCTCTCTCCGCCACTCACGCCGCGGACATAATCGTTGCCGACCTTTGTGTTCCTGGTGTGGATTAATCCAAAAATGGTCATCATGACTTCAGCAATGTGCTTCGAGAACTTGTCGCGGGGAACTCCGCGAACCCTGGCCGATGGTGTTCGTGCTGCCGCGGCGAAGTTAAGCGTCTGTCCAACCGTGAGATGGGGAAAGTGCTGATCGGTTTCGCTGTTATAGGCGACGTCTCCACGAAGCTCCTTTTTGTAGATATGTTGAGCGATGCCACTGTAATGGACAACAGAATCCTTATGCACATTTAGTCCACGTGTGTCTCCGCTGATAGATTTCAAGAACGTCGTGCAGCCGGATCCCGGCTTCCCAAGAACGATCAGCATCTCTCCGTCCTTGACTGTCCCATTGAAATTCCTCAGGATCTGCTTTTCGGTCTTATGGCCAAGGTTGAATGTTTCTCCAAATCTGAACGGCGCCATGAAGAGCGAGGCGACATTGCTCTGCATCTGCAGTTCTGCGCTTGTGCCGGAGACGTTCAGGTTTTTGAAAGTAAAACCAGCGCGACTATGTTTAATTCCATCCTCCTCCATCAACCTCAGCAACATACGGACCCATTTGTAGAAATCGAATTCCGGCTTGGACGGGTCTAGTACTGGATCGCCTAACTCAACCCCGGCCAATGTGTCCTTCTGTTCCAGACCTTCCCCTCCATTGTCCGAAGTCGTGCGACGATACTCGGCACTAGAAAACTCTGATGCAAGACGAGCAAGCTCGGGTCTCTGACGTTCGTTCGTAAATGTCCTGGTCACAATCGGCTCATATCCCGGACTTTCTGACTCGACATACTCCGCTAAGGCTCTTTCGCGACCTGGAGTTCCTGGAGCTCTCTCCCAGTCTTCATTGATGGAGTCCACCGACCACCTCGACGAGGATGAAGAAGGCGACACCATTGGCGGGAAAAGACAACGAGAGAGAAAGAGTGAAGCTTGTAGTTTGCCGTGATGGATCTCCTGGGATTAGAACAAAAAGCTAGCTTAAGCAGAGAGGTATAGCATTGGTTCACCCAACGTACGTGAGCGGCCCGGTGCGAGGCCAGGCGGGGTAGGAGGAGGGTTTGTGATGAGCTCTAATTTCGGTCCAGCACGTTACGTAGGTGGCGCATTGACTGTTATGTGAGCATCTCCTGACAAACCTGACGGGCCCGTTTGACAAAATAGCCCTAACCCTGACATCTTATTCTGTATGGCGTCTGCCGAAGTTAGATAACTGCGCTAAAGCGATTATTGCAGCGAACATAACTACTTCAGAATTCGCGGTCCGCTCTATTTATATTTGAGATGTTTTTTTTCCTCGGGCGCGTATGTACGCGTGGCACATATGGACGTTGTCCAAATGAATATATTGCCATAGCCATAGTACTGTTGTCATTTACGAAGACTAAGCCATTATATGTCGCGCGCGTGTTAATTCAGGGAGTAACCATGAATGGATTGAGAGGTCAGTGCAGGATTTAGTTAGCTTCGTCGATCGTTTAACTATCTGTCAGCGCCTGACAAGGCATCGTCCGCGGTATGCACCTATTGAGCCGTTGGGCGTCGTACCCATCGTACCCTGCGTTGGTTTAGCGTCCCTGGTACCCAATTTATCTGCACGACCTAATGATTACCAAAAAAAATGGATACACTCCATGAACGCAACGCGTTTCTTAGTAGCTTCTCGGTCGCGTATACTCGGTCGCGTTACTGAACCCGTCATCCTTCCCAAGCACTAGGGCTGTTATTGAGCGTGGAGTATTTAAGGTCAGGTCCTTAGGCCCAATTGCTAACAAACCTAACCTTGACCCTAACCCAGGCATTTGACACTAAACTGTGAAAGGAAATGGTTTAACCTAATTAAGCTATCGTAATCATGGATTTATTAGATCAAGGGGGATACGAAGGCGGATTTATTCGACAAGATGGCGGATGGCGGATGGCGGATAGGGTCAGATTAGGCGGATATCCGCATTCGACGCAGCCCTAAGTCAAGCACCACGGTCCCATAACGCTGCTTACAGTTGTAGATCAGTTCCCAGACATCAATACTTTCAAGCATGGCGTTGAGGTCCACTGTCAGGACCATGGCTGTTCCTGAGGGTATCGTACCGGCCAAGGCTATGGACGGGCGACGGCGACCGCCAAACCGTCGGAGTCCTTCGCCGGAACAGTCACTCGGATCAGGCTACGTTCCTTCCGCTCGGATGCTCGAGTGCTTTGCTTTTGATTCGATAAACGCCATGTCGGACCTGCCCTACGAAGTCCTCGACCAGGTGTAAACAAATACGTTCCAATATCCATGGGCATTGAATTCATCGGAGTTAGTGCTGGATTTGAGATATCGCTGTTGTTTGAGTACAGTGGGGATTGATGACAGGATCGTAGCGGCGGAGTCCAAGAACTCCATGTTCAAATTGTATTTGGTGTCCATTGAGGCACACCAATGATGTTTATAGGTAGAAGGTTTAGGGAGCTAAATCGACGTCAGGCACCCTCAGTGCCCTTCCTCCTACAGTGTCCAGTGACGTGGTCACTAGATAAAAGTAGCTTACCAGAAAGATGATGGTAAGTATGCCTGCTCAGTGCGCATAGACAAACAGGCGTTCTAACAGGTGAAAGGCAAGCCTAACAGTTCACTGAATTTATTGGGATCAGTGAACCACAATAGATTTAGTGAGTGTCCCGGAACAATCACTGCCTCTTTATCCCGGTTAGCAAAGTACGTCAAGGATCACACTAAGTGTATTCTACTTTCTGTACGAAAAATTCCTAACTAAGAATTTTAGGTGATGTCCGGTTGGGAGTTTAGTCTTGGTCACTAATTGATAATATACGGTCACTAACGCTTTGAAAGCGTAACTATGGAAGATTGAATAATTCTCAATGGTCTCCCATAAGGGGGACAACTGGTAGGTGTAGACACCCTCCCAATCGCCACTACACAAAAGGATTATTTTGTGCCCAAATGGAATGCGTTTATTCCATACATTACAACGACGTATATAGTCGTTTGTTAGGCACCTGAGAACCCGAAAATGAGTGTCAACCACCTGCCTCAGTGAAAACTCGGCCGTCGTCGATGCAACTAGCTACCATGACGTAAGGTCACATGACCCACGCCATTTAGCTGGCACCACGACACCCTCAATTTTCAACAATCGCAATATACAGAATATGAACAATCCCAAACACCTAGGGCCAAGGCTACCTGCTGGCTGTATCTATTTTCCCTTGTCTTAATTCCTAGTTCTGCACGTCTGGCTGTCAGTGAACTGGTTGACGCATCACTGTTTGCGAAGGGGAATCGATGGGATCTCTCGTTTTCGACGCCTGACCAGGTCTTGTAATTGGTCCTTATGTTTCCTAGGAAACTCAAAATCGATATGTTAAAGACTTCCGCGAATTTTTTCAAGGCGGATTGGCGGATTTGGCGGATATCTGGCGGATGAGTATCCGCCATACTTTCAAAAGGCGGATCCAAAAGCGGATACATATCTCCCACCTTCAAAAAGGCGGATGGCGGATGCGGATATGCAAAATTTTGGCGGATATCCGTATCCGCTACAGCCCTGCCATTTAGGGTGGGGCCATTATTTCCTTCTAATGGAGGTCCCATTTAGATACGCGTCAGAGGGCGCTTTAAATGCCATTTGAATCCGCACGTGACTCGGATCTGCAGACACGAAATTAAAGCGTTAAAAGAAAATAATTTGGGGCGACCCTACAACCGCGTAACGCGACTCCAGTAATTTATAATAAAGGCTTTACAGGCTAATAAATTTCTCCCTCTGATCTCCTGTTGGGAGTGCATTGTAGAGGCGTGCTACTGTGAGGAGTGGTCAGAAGGGTGGTGTTTCGGTAGGTTTCACTAGCGTAAATGGAGTTCAAATGGAGGTCAGACCTCCATTAGCTTTTGTATAGGAAAAGGCTAACCTCTATTTGAAATCCATTTACGCTAGTAAAATGGGAGCTCCATGTAACGTTACCTGATTCTTTTTGTGTATAATGGGAGTACCATTAGAAGGGGTGATTCTTTTTGGGTATAATGGGAGTACCATTAGAAGGGGTGATTCTTTATGGGTTTAATGGGAATACCATTAGAAGCGGTGATTCTTTTTTTTTTTGAATTTAAATGGAAGGGCCATTAAAAAAAAGAATCAGGCCCTTAGATGTCGTAGCGCCCCGCGGCTCACGAGGGATGCCTGACACAAAACTCCTAAATTTCCCGGCTGCGCAATCATAACAGCTGGACACCCGCATCTCTTCTGTTTGCCTCAGAGATCAGCCCTTGAGTAAACCACTTTCCCGTGTCGCCACGACTCTATCGCTATGAAGCTTGTGATCGGCGGTTCGACCGACTTTGTCGCCGCAGAGCTTATCCGCCAAGGTCTTGAGAACCCAGCTATCACCTCCATCGTCGCCCTTGGCCGGCGCGAGATCCCCGCGCCGCCAGAGGTCGGGCCTGTCGCCGCAAAGCTGAAGTCAGTCGTCTGCGACAACTTTGAGAGCTATTCCGAAAGCGTTAAGAAGGAGCTCTAGGATGCGGATGCCTGTATCTGGTATGGCCCCCCTCGTTATGCCATCTTGACTACTTTTCGAAGTTTTCATTCATTTCATATCTTGTGCCTTTCGCTCGTGGTCTCCTGGTGATGGAGGAGGACAGATCGACCAGCCCAGCATAGTTTAAAACCACGAGAGAACTAACTGACCCAAAAATAGGACCATCGCCGTGACGCCGATGAAGCTCAATACCATCCCGTTTGAGGAGACGTGCAAGATTTCCCGCGACCAGAGATCCAATCAACTACATCAACTACATACTTTTTGTCTGTGTAGAGTAAGTGTATATTAGTAAGCGAGACTTGAATGTAGTGTATCAACGGACGCCTCAAATGTAGATGGTGTAAGTGTAGTTCACTTCAGTGTATGGAGTGACCCCACTATGACCCACCCTGGAAAATGGCGCCAAAGACGCGTCTCCAAATGATCGGGATCAGGTGGCGGTGTTGAGGATGCAGTGGATGCAGTTGATGAGGATACAGAAAAATCGGGCGACGAAAGTTCGGAGAGTTCGGAGTCATCTGAGAGATCGTCGGCAAAGATTGGAACTGGTTCTGGGGAGCTCGCAGCACTCATAATGATGGAAAGCACCAAGGCACAGCACAGAGAAGAAGTCGGTCGAATGTTATTATAGTTGGCCTGAAAATAAAGTTAGAAGATGGATATGGAATGGTGGTGCCAGTAAGAGCGATATGAAAATTACGGATTAATGGACGGCGTGACGCGGTAGCAGAAGATTTAAGGTACCTTGGTTACAGCACAAATTAAGTGGGGATAGGGTATCTATGAACATTACTAACCATCAATCCTACTATAGGCATACCCATAAACCTTTAAAATCCCCATTTAACCAACTTCTCAGAGTCTTATCTTATCGCGAACAAATACACTGAATACACTAAATCCACGTACACTGGAACTTCAAATGTAGTGGATTAGTCAGAAACGCTCTAGTGTAGATTATTTAGTTTAGTGTAATACACCAAGTGCATCAACTCGTGTAAGTCGTGTAGTTGCTTGGGTCCCTGCCCGCGACTACGCCACCACGGCCATCCAGACTCTCGATGCCCTTCGTTACAAGCATGGACCGCATTCGGAAGTAAGTGGTATACATAGTATGCAAGTGCGAGCGGAGAAGAGTTGCAACTAGGTCTCTCCGAGGAAATGTCTGAAAACAAATCTAACCCCTATGTATTGCGAATAGTAGCGCCCTGAACTTACTTCCTGCCTGATGAGTGCGTTCTCGATAAGTAAGTTTAAGTTTGCAAGCTCGAGGGCTTCGGGCTTGGCTACGCATGGGTATATTATAGCGTGCAGATCGAATCCAAAACGAGCGATTTGGTGGTAGAGTTCTTCGATCGTCGGAATGGCAAAACGCTTGCATCCTCCATTGACAACGTTAAAGACGGTACTTCTGCCGCAACCCTAACCCTAACCATAACCCTAATTGTAAATGCATATGCAATTCATTTTAATTTCGCAGTTGAGAATGGTTTTGTCAGCAACAAAAGCCGGACACTATTGCTCTTATGCAAATGTGCTAAAAAGCCGTTTACGGCCAAACAGCGTGCGATGACAAAAGGCATAAAAAATGATGACAACGGCCTTCTCCGTCAAAAAGATGCTCGAAACATGCTTTGCGATTGTCCATGGAGGGTGCGGTTCAAGAAGCAGCTCAATGATTCGTGGATATTACAGAGCTAATAGACGAGCATAAAGGACGTCAGCTTGAAGGCGTTAATCCCTTAGCTTATCCGGAGAATAGACCTATCACTACTGTCGCCAGAGCTCTATGTTTGAGCTTGTTAGACACTCATCCGCATCTATTACGACAATTGCCAGTATGTTAAACATAACGTATGGGCTGTCCTTGCTGGGTCGGGACGTGTACAATCGAACGTACGACTATGTTCAGAGAAATGGCTCCTCGACGGAAAGTTTATTAAAGAAGACGGGTAACTATATATACCATGTCATAATATAACCAAAGGGGTTAGCGTCTCGACAGCGTGCCTCAGGAGCTAAAGAAGTTGCTATCACAGCCAGACGAACTGTTATCTCAAGGGAGGAAATATCTCGGACGTGGATCACGGATCGAGATACTAGATGGTTAAATTCATTTTGGAAACAATTAAGTACAGACCTGCGAATGGACTTGCGGTTTTCTACAGCTTATCATCCATCGACCGATGGGCAGACTGAACGCTGTGAATCAGGTTATCGAGGCTTATCTACGTGCCTTCGTCAAATCCTTCAGGACGACTGGGAGGACTGGTTGGACCTCGCCGACTTCGCTTATAATAATTCTTGTCATTCGGCCACTGGATTTTCACCCTTCTTCGTCGAACATAGGTACAACCCCGATATCGAGGAAAATACCCAAGGCAAGGAGATCACAAACGTCGAAGGGGACTGTACGCTGCGTTCATGAAGGAGGTGCATGAAGTCGTCAAAGATAACCTTGCACGTGCTCAACAAATGAACCAGAAGTATTTTGACCGCAAGCGCCAGGAGATGATGTATCAGGTCGGGGATCGAGTTTACCTGAACCTCAAGAATATCCGTCCAGCGCGGCCGTGCAAGAAGTTGGATCGCAAAATAGAAGGTCCGTTACTCATTAAGCGAGTTATTAATCAAAATGCATATGAACTCGAGCTACCCAGTCACATGCATATCCACCCTGTTTTCCATATCGAGTTGTTAGAAACCTATAATGAACCAGTGGAAGGCCAGGTGATTGAGGAAGACCCCACGCAGCCCTTGTACGTCGATGGCCAACCGGAATGGACCGTGCATGCGATTGTGGACGCTACTCGAGACATGCCTAATGCTACGTTTTCGGGTCAAATGGGAAGGGTATGACGAAGCGGACGACGACACTTGGGAACCGCTTTGGCACTTGTCACATTGCCCAGAGAGGGTTGATGAATCCTATGCACGCATCCAAATCACCCCGACCTGCCCATCACGGATAGTGATATGAAGCCAATGACAAGAGGTGGAACACGAGGCCGCGGCGGTCAGAGAGGACGACGGGTTTCAGCGAGCCCACGCTTGCATGGCGGACACTGAATTCGAGGACGAATTCTTTAGAGGGAGGGTGGAAAATGTCAGGATCCTGGGCGGGGATCAGGACCCACGTGGCTGCAGGGCCAGGGCCAGGGTTCTCTGCAAAGCCAATATTGCGCGCTCATCATCGTCCTCCTTTTCTCATTTCCTTCTTTGTCGATACTGCTCTTTTTGATAGCCTTCTAGTAATACAATACAGTTTAACATTCTTTTCCATAAGATTCTGATAGACTATTCTGCGACTATTCTGCGATTCACACATGCATCTACTAAATCGACTTCGACGGCGATTGGCCCGCCTGTAACGTCAAGCCAAAGGTTCGCAATAAGTTTGATAACAGCTTTATGTCTCTGAGAATCTTGGGCGGCGTCGAACACCTACAATTCCCCACCCATTGGAACTCTGTAGAAATATCCGGGAAGTGTCTGAAACTGTCTAGGCTGACACTGAATAAGGTGGCAATTCTTCCATCTGCTCGAACTCAGACATTGAAATTTCATAGCCAAGATACCGTTTGAGTAGCTCGTGAGTAATGAACCGTTCCGGATTATTGCCCTGAGCATCAATAAAAGATACATGGTGGTTGACGTCGCTGATTCTCTGCAACTCATTAGCATGACGATGGTGATGAGGCCATCCATCGACGCCAATCAAGAAGATCGTCACATGAGCCCAAGAGAGACCCAGCAGATCCAGTTCAAACTCGTCCATATCGGTAGCTTCACCATCGAGCAGAAGCAGTAGCCTCAGCATGGGAGTTTCGGGACCTGCTTGCCATCCGTATACAGATGGTAATTGCTGACGCGGAATGTTTCTGAAAATGTAGATCCTTCTGCCAGCCTGTCATGACTCGAGTTCCGCCCCCGATTCTGATGTTTCGCCACATTGCATCTAGATTCTGGTGGTTAATCATACCGATGTAGTGGGCTTGACTCGAAAAAGTGATGAGATCATAGCCTCGGAAATTGTGGTCGTGGTTTGCCATCGCATCGGTAAAGCGTCGGACGATGGCTTTGGCAACATCTGAAACAAGATCAGTAGAGTATCTTTAAGTAAAGTCGATGAAGATATTGGGATCACCTTTGTTTTTTGGCTGGGTAGATCTTGAATAGCCTGTTATAAGGTACTTGTTATAGTTCGGGCGGACAGGATTAAAGTCCATGGATCCAGAGACATCTAAGAGGATCATGGTATCATCTGCAGGTACTGCCGGTCGATCATAGGCTCTAAAGGGGGCAGGCATAACCTGTTTGGAGTAGCCGGGTGACGTATGCTGAAGGTGGCAGGTATCATTGACAGAGTAGTATTCTGGAGGAGGCTCGACCGCGGAAGCCATTCTGGCGCGAGCCATGTCCATCGCAGAGATGAAGTCTGGCTTCATTCTCATTCCAACACTTCCTTCTCTATGGTTCAAAACCCAATACAAACGTTCCTCGGCGGTATCTTCGTATCCCCGCCACATAGGGGTAATTCCTCTCCATCCTGCCGCGGCCTCGATGCTGAATTTGAGCGGGTTGGAAGCTGCGCCAGCCCAAGATACTGGAATAAGTTCAAAATACCCTGCTCGGAACAGGTGGAGATACTGAATAGGCTGGCGAGCTCGAAGGTGGGCTATTTTTCTAGTCATGCCGACCTTTTCCTGATACACAGCCACAACTTGTCGCCATTGCTCATCTGGCCATCTATCCTGCTCTTCTGCCAGAATCGCGTTTCGTAGCTCACGGGCATGAGCGATTTCCCTTGTCGTTTTCGCAACCGCGTTCTCCTCAGATGACTTGATCCCGAGAAATTTCCTGAAGCTTGCAAGCTTGGATGATTTGGTAGATGTCTCCGTGTTATCATTCCTAAGATGAACACTAATACTCTGTCGCTTCTCGTCGGATGCCCTCTCAGCTGGCTGCTTTTGGTCACCGGCTGTGGCAGGGGTCATATTCGACATTGCGACGTTTAGCTTGCTGTCGTCCCAGATATTGACCTTCGATTCCTTGGCATCGATCTTGCCATGAGCTTCCCTGTTAAGGGTGTTGTTCAGCTGAATGGTCTGATGAATTGAACTTGCGTGACCATCTGGATTAGGCTTTTGTGGCCCCCACGCAGGTTGATAATAGCCATACGGCGAGACAACGCGACGTCTGTACGGGTTGTTACTGAATATCGTAGGGGTTTGATAGTTGTCGTTGTAAGCTTTCTCCCCTTCTCAGGCAAATAGAAAGCGTTAGCTTCTGCAAAGACAGTACTCGTCGTGAGAAGGTAGACTAACCAGGATACATGACTGCGCGTGACCACATGTCCTGCACTCCAGAGCGACTGGATTTTAACCTCATATAGTTGTGAATAGGACAATCGCAGTAGTAGTCCGTGTCATGCTCGGGCTCGATCTCGCTATTATAGATGCCATACTGGATTTGAAGGCTCTGTAGCAAGTTCTGCATTGCTAGGAAGTTTGTTGACTGAAGATGAAGAGGGCTCAAGACCCTTCAAGTATAATGTGACGATCAAGCGAACCTCATCTCTCGCACGGATGTGCCCAGCTTCAATGACAGGATTCGTATGAGGTCGACGGTGCGACGGTGGCGCATAGGCCGGCAACTCTTTGTCCTTGCTGTCATTTACTCGTTCAGAGTCCTTGCTATCGCTTGCCTGCTTGGATTCTGCAACGGCTGCAGCTGACCGATGCTTGAAAGATGTAATGAACTCCAAAGCCTGTGGCGAGTCACCAAGCAGACCTCTAAGATGCTGGTCGGTCCTGGCATCGGGATGCGCGTCAGTGTATACAATAATTTGCTTGAGCGACTCTTCATCTAAAGGCAGGAGCTTTGAGAGCTACACCAGAGCTGGGGCAATGCCCATTGCTCTGTCATTTCTTGCTCGCTTTTGCTGATGTTCAAAGAAGAAGGGCTACAAGCAGAGCCCGTACGCGGCAATAATACCGTACTTACGTCACGGCGGAGTGACAAACCAACCCTAACCCTGGGATGGGACAGATTTTCTTTTGCTTACGGCAACACACGTAACCTTCCGCGGCACGTCGAGAAAACGCTACGGAAAGTATTTCCTTGGCGCGAAGTGTTCTCTCTCAGTGTCCTTGGAGAGTTCGTTTCAAGGCATTCGCAACTTCACTCTGTAACGGGTAGCTGACAGCGTTGAAAATGGTCGCCGATGTGGGGTGGCAAACATCTGTTTGCCTTCATCAAGAACAGGCAATAAATTGGTCGAATTTCAGCAGCATCTTCTAGATGTGTAGGGACCGCGTCAACGCAGTCGTAGCCGCAAACGACGAGACTAAGTGTCATAACCTCGTAAAACCCTGACCCTAACCCTGACCCAGGGCTGTGTCGGATGCGAATATCCGCCTAATTTGACCGCATCCGCCATCCGCGTCTCCAAGAGGGATTGACTAGGACTATTTATGTACATGCTCAAGACCTGATACCCCTCTCTTCTGAATGATAATAATTTCTCTGTAGCGAATTTTTAAGAAGTAAAGATTTGCATATACTAGTGAATATAATAGTACGTAAGAAAATACAGTCACTGACTAGGGATCTACTAGCCTACGGCTCTATTGCAGAATATGATATGCATCATATATCATATTCCGTCCTCATGGCCCGCATCACTGTGCTGGTGCTCTCTAGCAAATCATCTTGATCATCGTGTACAGGCCGTCGCCTGAGGAACGATGGTGCGGTAAATGTGTACCTGAGTCAGGGGTACTAAACTCTAATAAAGGATAGTCGATGTGGCTCTAATCACACGAATATCAACCCGCACTCACCAAGTGAGATCCAGCCCGTCGGCTCACCATCACTAGTGTCAAGTATCATGACGTAGAGAACTCCATGAGTGACTACCGTTTGCCTTGCGCAACAAAGAGTGTACACATTTACTATCTTACTATGAGGGTACAGTTGTCGTTTCAGCATTAGGCTAGTGTAATCATTTAGATTTATCCGATCAAGGCGGATAGGAAGGCGGATTTATTCGACAAGACGGCGGATGAGGATCCGACAAACTTGTAATGGCGGATGACGGACGACGGATGTACATCCGCCAAACTTGCGATGGCGCATAAGGTCTAACCAACCATCTTTGCGATTTCCGACAACCCCTCCTTCTTTCATCTCGCTGCACATTCTCTTAGGTTATAAGCCCTGGTGTATAAAATATTACTAGAATATTTTATAGATGTGGCACAGTGTGAACTAAAGAAAGGGTTGTAGGAACTCCGTGTGTCTCTACTTAATTAGAGATTTCACGTTTCCGAGGGGATTACTTGGTCTTTATATACAAGTAGAAGAACAGTACTAAACACCTTCTCGGCACGATATCTGTCCGTGATTCCATCTATCCGAACATCCGAGCTACGCGGTTGTTCTGTAGATACCGTCAGCATGACTCTACTTGAGTAATCAAGTGTCATCATCTAGGCTGTGTAAACGGCGACCATAGATCCCGCAATATCTGCCTATTCTTCTTTTGGAAAGAAGTGTATCGCTACCCACATTAGTTTCCTAATGCTGCCCTATACAGTAATCGTACGTATCCAGATGTGGCATAGCCTTGCCGCACACATTCAGTGTAGTCTCGCCCGTCGGCTCTGTCTACATGAACGCGGAGTGTTTGTTAGCAGTTTTGGATAGTGAGTACTGTAGCCTAGTGTATGAACAATAGAGCATACAGATTACATTGTTGTGCGTCTATGTAGAGTATTGAGTTGTTATCTCAACAAGATCCTGCACAATAAATGCGAAAAGCTGAAGAAGCAAACAGGAAATTCGAAGCTTCATACCGAATTCGAGCATCAATCGCAGACCCTATCGGCTCAGTTCCTCGTTCGCCCGTTTCGACTTCTGGCAACCCAACCCATCGTTCAAATACTTGCCATTTACATGACCGACATCTACGGTGTGATGTGTCTTGTCCTTTCGACGTTTCCCAGTCTCTGGCTCTGGACAAGTCCCTATCACGAAAACCTGGCCAGTTGTTTCTCGATGCTACTGTCAACTTCGGGACTGGTGTAATGTATAGAACTGGAGCACAGTAACGACGAAGCGACCAAGCAAACGCGGAAAAACACGGAAGATGATGACCTTTCGTCTCGTCAGTTCTTGTAGCACTATGAACAACGAACCCAGCTTGTGTCACACTGACCGGCATCGTGTAGGTCATCTGTCGTCTCATTTTTCAGTTGCTCGATAGTTGGAACTTGTCACCGAATGAGACAGGATTTGCTAGGGCCATTGACAGTCCGCGTTCCTCCTAGCCCGATATCGCCATTATATCTGATTCAGCTGTAACCGCAGCTACACACTCTCGCTCGCAGTTGATCCCAACCATGAATTTTCGGCAGCGTGTGCAGTAGTGTGATATTACCATATATGACTTCATTCTATCAAAGGCCGCAAAGGAAACAAAGCCATAAAGCCTCAAAGACAAAGACGCAAGCCACAAGACGAAAGACGAAAGACGGGAAGAGAAGAAAGAAAGTCACAGATGCCACGATCCAAAAACCAGAATTGCATACTAGGCTGGATCAAATAAGCTCTTCGTTTACTCTCCGGGCTTATATCGACAGCAAATCGTTCACAGCCAAAGTCATGGCTTTTATTCCATATAAAATTCATTTTCACGCTTATAAACTTCTAGTACTTAACTTATAAAATTTGTTATCGGGTTTACTTATACGCTTTTAGGCTTCTGTAGCTTCACCTAAGATTTACTGAGAGACTCTCTCACATTCTCCCCAAAGCGTAGGGGATATTGAAAAGAAGAACAATAATCCCTTTTTATAAACTTTTTTTGCAGGTTCAAAAGTACAAAAGCGTTGTTGATTGGAACATTTTTTGTAGTGTATTTGACATGTTCAAACCGTAGATAACTGTTCTATATAATTAAAAGTTCCCAAGGAAATCCACCCTCTGTACAAAAGCAATGCCAGGTGCTGGTATATCATTGACCATCAAATTCATATGGTCAGTCTAGACACCGGGTCTGGTTTTGATTTTTATTCGTCGCTTGTTTTCCCTTTTTCCCAGTGTAAATGTGGCAAGCGATTAATTGGAAGATGAGGCACCCAAGTTCAGAGTCATCTGGACGCTTTCCGGGCATCCACGAGTGGCTTGATCATCAGTTGGAAACAAATAAGCATCAGCGCATGCATTATCGCCAGGCTTGCAGATTGCGTTACGGCAGTTGCTATCGTTGGAAGTGACAGCAAAGCCGGCGGTGGTGAATTCCGATGCATTGCCCATGTTGATGCTGGAAAGATCCCAGTAGATTGTCGGGGCCACGAGAGTGTATTCGTATTGCAGCACATCGGACTGATCGGGAGTAGTGGATATCTTGATAGAGACGCCCCCTCCATTTGAATTAGTTCTCCATGACTCTGAGTATGTATTTCCACTTGAAGTGAGCGTGACCATGGTGGCATCGGCAGAACCGCCGACCGACCAGAGATAAATGTTCTTGCCCATGTTATTGATGATTTCGACACCCCCGCCGGTGGAGTTGGTGTCGCGACGCTCTAGTGTGGTTGGAAAGGCAGCAGCCAAAGTGCCGAATGAGGCGAGAAGACCGAAAGCATTGGTGAACATCATTTTTGCTATTTGGAAAGAATGTGATATTGTCTCGGATCAAGGTAGACAAACTAAAGAGATTGATAAAAAAGGACAGAAAGAAAGACTGAACAACAAGACTCTTGTCAAGAGAATGACTGATGGTTGATAACAGAATACTCCAAGAGGAATGACGAGGACTATTTATGTACAAGCTCAATGCCTAGTAACCACTATCCTGCTCTAATGAACGTAATCGTTCAACTGAATACTTCGAGTAGTAGTAGACGCTTAATCGGTCATGAGAAATGAACTACTTCGGATATCGAGTAGGAGTAAGCGCTTAATCGCGCGTCATCAACCCGTGAAGACAACTCTGTCAGATGATGATTAAAAATAATCTTAATCATCGCCTGACGGGCTGTTGCCCGAGGACGAAGGTTGTTTCAGATGTCCCTAAGTCGTATACAACTGGACTCTACAAATGATAGACTTTGTGGCTCTGACACTTGTCTATCATTAACACGCACGTACACTTAGCTACGCGAAGGCCCGTCGGCCTGCCGTAGCAAGTGGCTAAGATGAATGAGGCTTTGGTTCATTTCCCCGTAATTTTTGAGGAGTATATGAATCCAATAACATATAATTAAAGTGGATCCTGTCATTTCCGGGTCTCATCTAGACGTACAGGCTACCGTGCGGCGCTGTGCCACATGTGGCATTTGCCCTTGGCAAGGGGAAATTAAGGTGGCGTCCACATGGCGCGTACCCCGTTGCGTGGCGATTATTACATGGCGTTACAACTAGCCTCCCTCCATCACAGGCCAGTTATCCCCCCACTGAGCTCAGTTGACCTCATTAAAAAACCCGCCGGTCTATTTCTTGGTGCCGTTGGGAAAAAGAGTATCAACGAGACGCAGCTCGCGCCAGACTTTCATAAGCCTTTACCATGGCCGATGCGTTGCCCATATCAGTTTTCTCAACCCACTGCTTATATTCGGCCACCCAGTCCATTTTACTTCCTCGACCTCGTATTCGTCCGATTCTTCCTCCAGTTCGGGCATGGGCAATAACTCAGCTCGGTCCCGAGCATAATATGGTTCCAATAGCTAGATGGGAAAAACGTCATGGAGTCGGTCATATTGGCCTGGTAACGCTAGACGGTTGGCCTGTTTTCCGATCCGCCCGGTAACACGGAAGGGGCCAATGAACTTCGGCTGGACGTTTCTGTTCTTAAGCTTTATGTTCGCCGTGGATAATTTCACTGGCTTCCTCTCTTAAACTCCATTGGTGTATGGCGCTGATCGGAATTTTTTATCTGATGCTCTTGGGCTCTAGCCCACTGAGCTTTCAACGAGTCTCTCAGCTGTTGCAGTTTTTTGACTCGATCGAGCGCAGCTGGCGCCTTGCGTCCTCGGCGTCGATAAGAAAATCCGGGTCGCCGTACATTACTTTGAACGGCGTCATTTTATGCGAGTGACTGAAACTGTTATTGTAATGGATAACATTGAGCACACAGTTCAGTAGTCTTCCGACTGCCACCGGCGCCATGGAAACCGCCATTCTTACTGACTGGGGCAAGCTTTCCCAGACATTCACGCTAATCAAGTCCTCCGGGCCTGACTCGTTGGCATGGTCGCCCGACTTAGCCTCTCAACTTGTAACGGCCTCCTTACCCGGATTCACCGTCTCAATACAGTGCTGTTGACGATACGATATTGGCACTATTTTTCCATATCGTCAATCGGCATCGTCTAACTGGAAGTCTGCCGATACGATATCGTCGTAATTTGACGACTGCCGATACGATATCGTCACCGATAATTGGAAGTGGCCCGTACAAATTGGGCTCGGGCTCACCTACCAAAACGGAAAAGTCTTGTGCCGTTGGCATCATTAACTCATCCAGATTCATTTATTCGTCATCATCCAGAAACGTGTGACACGGATCAACAGAGCGTGTAAGCAGTAAGCCGTCGTTTTGCTACCAGATGGAATTCAACATTCCGAATGATCGATGATGGCTTGAAATCGAAACAACAAATAAATAAGTTCGTAGATCTTTAGAAGGAACTTCCACCCTTTACTGTTGAAGATTGGTCGCGTCTCGAGCAGATCCACCTAGTATTCAACAAGTTCAATGAGTTTACGTCCTTCGTTTCGAAACGGAATCCACAAATCAGTCTTGCCGTCCCCATTTACTATGAACTACACGAATTACTCGATGACGCGAGTAAACGCAATGGTGACTTCACAAGACTGGATCAAGAAATTGCAACCGCTGTAAAGAAGGGCATGAAGAAGTACGAAAAGTACTATTCCATAATGGACGACTGCGACACATATTACAATGCATTTGTCTTGGATCCCAGAGTCAAAGGCAAGTTAATCTCGCGGGAATTACAAGATGGCAATGCAGGCACCATGATTTTGGAGACTATCCGCACGAACCTCCATCAAAGATATGGGACTAGCTGTGCGGAGCATTATTCAACTGCACCACAACAATATTCTACGGAGCATAGTGATGTGGAATCTAGAATGCTGAAGACCCTGCAACTGGGAGATCAGTCTCTTGTCTCGGATATTGATAGGTACTTCGAGACCCCTCCGATCAGTGTTGCAGATGCCACAGGTTAAAATTGGCTCTGTAATTGGTGGCGGATACACCAGGACGAGTATCCACAGATGGCAGCAGCAGCCAGGGATTATCTGGCGATCCCTGCCTCTGAAGTTGCTGTAGAGCGGCTGTTTAGCACAGCGAGGGATGTCTTAGGTATCCGCAGACATTCGTTGAAGGGCGATATTATAAGAATGCTGATGTTGATTCGCGACGGTTTCAAGTGGTAGGGGCCCAGGGCATCGTGGGTGCGTTCCAATGTGCCTTCGTGTTCGTTCAGTCTGTTTTTCCGGCATTTGATGGTGACCCATCAGGGTGATTTACGAGTTATTTTTCGTCTCAGTCTGGTTATACAGTGTTATACAGTGTCAACATGCGTCCGCTTGGCTACTGGCGTCTTTTTCCGTTCCTTGCCTGTAGTGTACATAGCTCGTGAACATTTCCAACGTTGATCTTTGCGTTAGCATTCATTATTATTTTATTTTTATAATAAATTTCTTTTATTTTTTAGTTTAACAGTAGTACTCAACAATTGTCACAAATGCTGGATAGGGACTATTGTTTGAAAACTCGCACGCTGACCACAAAAAACTTAAGAATTCAATGTATCAGAATATTGCCGGTTTGACGATATCGTCAGACCCTTTGCCGATATCGTATCGGCAATCGTCTAACTGGAAGTCTGCCGATATCGTATCGTCATTCATGAATGACGAATATCGCCAACAGCCCTAATTGTATTGCATATTGCAACCATTTGCAATACGCAATACGCAATAAATACAATATTGGAAACCATGCCTGGTATGAGCTTCGACGAGATTATTGGCTAGTTTGTAGGAAGTGAATTATGTGACATATATTGTATTAGTTGCCCCTCTTTAGGCTTAGTCGGGCGTAATAGACATCATCATCACCATAATAGGTTTCCCGTTCTGTTTACACTCTTTCGTTGTCTCGATAGACCCACATAGTGTGTGTGACACTGTTTACAACACTGTGTACAAATGGCCCCCGTACTCCATCGAGCGTCCTTGAGTCTGATGAATCAGCATAACGTTACGCGGACTACAAGGCTGCATAATGCATAACGTTGTCTCTCGGGTTCAATAGCGAATATATAATATTGGAACTCTCTCGACTATGCGTAGCAGTAAGCGAGGGCTTTAGCAACCTTCATATCCTGCCGATATCTGTCATCGAACTGTACGGCGACACGGGCCCGACGCTTCTCAGGTATCTCCGCAACCATGGCTACAACCGATGGGGGCTCCAACAGAGAGAACCTACTCACTGTTAGCCTCAGCCGTTTCGTCACAGGCGATTCAGTCGACGAGGTCCTCGCGAAGGACTGGGAGAAAGACCCGTAGGCAGCTAAGCGCTTCAACAACATCGGCTTCGATCTGGATGGTAACGCCATTCTTACTACATTCTTACTACATTGAAAGACCTGAGGGATTTTGGTCGTAAAGAAAATTGGATATCATGGATCCAGAGATAGGGTTAAACCAATGTGGATAGATGGATATAATACGCTGATATTATGAAGCATTTCAGGTGCATTTTGATATTACCAGTTGAAAAACTTCATAACAATTCATTAGTCAAGTGTCAAACTCCCAACCGTGTTGTTCCCAGCCGTGTTGTTCCCAACCGTGTTGTCTAAATGTGATCTCTACGTCATGATACTTGACACCGGTGATAGACGACCCGACGGGCTAGACCTCACCAAGTGAGTGCGCATTACAGGGCGAGTCGTACTATGAAGGCAACCCATCAACTATCCCGATTAGAGTCCAGAATACCCCTGACTCAGGTGTCGTCGGCTCCTCGAAAACTATATAAGGCAGGGTTCATGCGAAGATACGAAATCGCATAGTTGAGCCACAGAGTCTGACTCATTACCATGGCAGAGTCGCTCGTCGCTCCGCTAACTTCATGGTCTCGGTCGATTCTGCTAATTGCTGTCGTTCCTGCATGAACCCTCAGCAAAATGGAGATTTCATGCCAGAGCATAGGTTTAGGGTTAGATTAATTCGATAAAAAAAATCAAATACAACGGAATAAAAGTCCTGGGTTGTGAAGGAATATATATTGAATACTTTGGAATTCAATTAGGACCATTCCTACTGACAGATGCTGAACCTTAGCTTCTGGTGATGAAGATGAATCGGAGCCAAAAGAGACTTGAATGATAGATCAACAGGTGACACCGCCGCTGAAAAAGAACATGGATTTGAAATTAGGGCCATACCTACTGACAGATACTGAAGTCTGGCTTCCGGTGATTGAGATAAATCGGAACCATTCCCCAGAGACATGAATGATAGACTAACAGGTTACACCGCCGCTGAAAATTGTGCAAATTGACAGAGCTGCTTGCTGATGCGAGGTCCTTGTGTGAAGCATGCGCGTGATCAAGGATGATGAGTGGGTTCAGCGATCAGCCGCGGTCGATGACCGGATTGATTATGTTCGGTCAGAGTTCCTGATGGTTTTAAGTCAGAGGCCCCTGGAACCGTATATAGTCGACTGGTAAAAGTGCGGATACGGCCTTCCGTGCCAGTCGACGGTCACTGCACTGGCTCAGGGGTGGATCCATTTCCAATATCGTACTTTCGTCTGTTGAGGGCTCTGAAGACAGGTTCTTCGAGCCATTTCTGATCCTTCACACTGAAAATGTAACCCATATACTGTCCATTAGTCAGTGCGGTCTTGGAATACTCGTTCTGGAGGACCTTTTCGAATTTGTGCGGAACGTACACGTGCTTGCCAATCAACTTTTTCTGCTGCAGGGGCAGGATATCGTCGATGAGGTACCTGTGGTTGTTCTTGCAACTTATGGTATTTGGATGTCGAATAGGGTCTGTTTCAGCGAGTGCGGTGATGTCGATGTACAAACCAGTCTGCATGTCCAGGAATCGAGCGTCAATGACGTTTTCGCGGTCCTCGTGCGAACGGTATAAAAAGTTAGGATTCACGTCGAGATAATAATTGCGTGCTTCGTTTTCTGAGGTCGTATACTCGTACGATGTCCCGTTAAACCGTTCACTCATGCTGTCCATTGTGCGCACAAACATCTGCACATCCACGTCGCTATCCCTGGAAACAACAGTTACGTTAGCGATACAATATACTATTAATATCCCCGGGCTGTACCATACCAAGGCAATGGCTCGGCATTCCAGTACCAGCCGAGTAAAGTACCGTGCGCAATCCAGGACTGTATCTTGCTTTCTTCCAGGAACGCGAGCCAGGCCTCGAGCATGTATCGAATTGCGCGCTCGCGGTCCCCTTTGTTTAGCTCGAACTTAAAGTACCGACTGTCGTAATGCAAGCATACCCATCGCTTATTTTTCTTGACTGCCGCTGCAATGAAATATTTCCGGGGTGGATTTATGAGTCCTTGGGGCTGACTAATGTATAATCCTTCGTCAGTAAGAGACCAGGGGACCAAGCCGTCTGCATTGGAGTCCAGCGAGGCAGTCAGGAAGGTGCTGGATGCTTTGAAGACAAGGAGGAAGAGCACACAGAACACGACCGACGAACGGCGTAGTATTGGAAAACGCCTGTGTCGAGAAATTCGATATAGTAGAGAGTAGGAATAGAGCATAGTTGAGCCGAGGCGACTAGATGGTGGCGTAATTGAGGAGATTATCGAGACTCCGTCAGGCAGGTATTTAATCCTTTCTACTCTCAGGGTTTAGGTTAACAGTTTTCTTCGTTCCCTGTGGAGAGCCAGATTTGTTGCCGCACAACCGTCCCAACGTACTCCGAGTGGCACAAAGCGCAATAATAGTGCATCACCACTTCCAAGAACAAGGGCACGCACTGCTAAAAATAGCAGGGTATTTTTCGATGCCGATTAGAATCAGCCGCACTGTGCGGTGATTTAATTAAAATTCTTGCATTCTTAGTGATCTTATTGGTAGAGGATTAGGCCATCTTGTTTTCATACCGGTTCCTGTCCTTACACTGGTGATGTGATTTGCGAATTGTCTTCCATACAAGGGAGACTTTTATATGGAGGAGCACTGCCAGGGTAGGTCGAGGCGAATGGCCATAGACGACTGTATAAGCAATGACGATCAATGGCCCCGTGGCAGATCCAACAGCACGGGTCAGCTGCAGGTGTGTATGAACGGCGGGCGTCAGCCGCGGGGGATCGATGCAGTCCGGCTTGGCGCTCATGCACGCCGCTGGCTGCAAAGACAGATCTGATGATCGAAGCTTGGCTGCTGGCATGCGGCAAAACCTTGAACAGACTCTTGAGAAAGCACGAGTTAGGCATTTGAAGCCTATTGAACATTAACTCTGAACCACACTCGAGCCGCACCATCATAATAAAGGCCACGCACGGCCTTACAAACAATGACCGAGACAAATGCAGAACGATGGGATAATACAGTTGCCATCAAGGTCTCATGATATCGCGCTCTTGGACATGAGACTCCATTTATTTCATTGAAGATGCCGCAGTAATAATTAAGAAGAGTTGTTGAAAATTGAGGGTGTCGTGGTGCCAGCTAAATGGTATTGGTCATGTGACCCTACGTCAGGTTAGCTAGTTGCATCGACGACGACCGAGTTTTCACTGAGGCAGGTGGCTGACACTCATTTTCGGGTTGACAGGTGCCTGACAAACGACTATATACGTCGTTGTAATGTATGCAATGCACGGATACCATTTGGGCACAAAATAATCCTTTTGTGTAGTGGCGAGGGTGTCTACACCTACCAGTTTTCCCCCTTATTGGAGACCATTGAAAAAAGATTCAACCTTCCATAAACAAGCGATTATTGATTAGTGACCAACTATTAAATACTAGTGATCATCTATTATTCCTTAGTGACCAAGTCTAAACTCTCAACCGGACATCATAGCTAGGAATTTTTCGTACAGAAAGTAGAGTGCACTCAGTGTGCTCCTTAACGTACTCTGATAACCGGGATAAACAGCTTGCGATCTTTTCGGAGTCTCACTGAGAGGACATTTTAGTGACCACGTCACAGAAGAGTTAGTGATACTATCACTAAATCGAGGTTCTACAGACCCCTAGCAAGAAGTAAAAGAGGAAGGGTGCTCAGGGCACCTGACGTCGATGTATGCGCTGTCGAGTTAGTCTAGTTATTGATTCCAGCAGTACAGCTATTTTGTTAGGTAGCTTTCCTAGACCTCTACCTACGAACATTTTGTAGTGTGCCGCCATGGACACTAAATACAACTTAAACATGGAGTTTGGACTCCGCCTCAACGATCCTGTCGTCATTCCCGCGCTTACCAAACTACAAGCCCATGCTGCAGTGGCTGCTGAAACATGGAGACGCTATCATTCCCATCCAGAGAAGCAACAATAAAAAGCACCCGGAAGAAAACTGGGTGACTCTCAAGACCGGTCTCTCTCACGAAGGAGAAGGAAGCGAAGATAAGAACGTTCGTCGAGTCGGCTGAGTTGCCGGTGGCAGATATAGGTGAGATCTCCATGAAAGTGACTTTCGGTGACACGAGGGAGGAGAACCGAAAATATGGCAGTGAGATGAACAGTGAGATGAAAACTTATTCGCGTAGCTTTTTGTCAGTGCACACTTCCATCAGATGTTCGTGAGGGTTCCCGAGATTAGTCCCAGATTAATGATTATCCGTTCATTCACATTTTGCGATCTATAATTGACTGGTGGCCAGCCAGCCATCAATACTAAAGTCCTGAAAAGAGAGCCAACTCTTGTCAAAGGAAGAGGAATCCAGAAAGTCGCTGAACTCTGGTAGAGGTAGGGCTTCGCTCGCACCCGTGTCAACAACAGTCGCAGAATCTAAAGATAATGGTCCAGTCGAAGGTGTCAAACCAGGGTAACTCTCATCAGGCAGAGGATCTTCAGATAAAGCTGTCATTGTCTCGTTAGTCAACTCTTGCCGACGAGGCTGGCCGGAAAACGTACATGCTGCGTGGGTTGCAATATATTCCCGGAACTTCTGCAGTGATTCGACGCCTTTCTCAGCCGATGCGACGTGATTCTTATGAAAGTCAAATATAGCAAGAGCGTGATTCCATGAAGTCTTGGTGGGCTCGACATCGAAATTAATCTCAAGTTCTGGACACAATGACTCGGAAATTAGGACCGAGGTTGCAGCAAAAGCGACTGTTGCACGTTAGCTCGGATACGCCAATGCAGTAGGAGCGTCTTTACAGTAAAGAGTGTGCCATGGAAAGGTTTTATTTGGTGACGTAAGACCTCTGTAAAGGATTTCGAGCACCGAATGAGATACCGACACGCAAAGGCGGCTTAGGTCTTCAAATACGCATTCCCGCCGCTTCAGACTCAATATTCTCCCGGCGTTGACTATGATCAATGGCCGAAGAATCCGAAGTCGAGTGTACAATATCCTAACAGAGAGGAAGTGAGCCCACCGCCATAATATTATCCATTCGCCATTGGAACATCGTACCTCGACTTCATGATAGCAGCTTGTGTCTTGAAGCAATGATCTTCATATGTTCGGGAGAGTGACTCGTCAGCATGTAGGTAATGCGGCAGCCACAGCTCGAAATTTTCTAGCGCTTGGAGGAATTCGTCGACATCTCGTTTAAGCGTCCGTATTGAACGATTCCAAGTCCGTACTTTGTTGGAATATGCTATGTATTTGGTTTCCACATCGTGAAGTTTCTCCAAAATCTCCTGAAGCTGCAGCGTATAGATGCTGAAAGTGATGCGCGAGGGTTTATTCGCAGGCTGCCTACCCTCGCCCGTTTGTGATAGATATTCATCATCGATCGGCGCTGGTAGGGGAATTGAAAGATTTCTGATGAAAAAGGACTCTTGAATTTGTAAGAGCTTCGGGCGCCCAAACGTGTTTGCTATGAGCCTAGATGCTGTGATAAGCCAGACAGCCTTTAGCCAGAGAATGGAAACCTGTCCTTACCGATCTACCGCGACGCAGGTGTACCATACTCTGCGACGCATCTCGCGAACCAGCTGGTTCGGCGACTCTTCATGAAGCCTGGGTGTATCCAGGCCGATGTTTTGGGCAATCCTGATTGCCACGCTGGCAATATTCCAACAACGGTCGGTATACGGAGTGTAGAGGAGGTATATGCCTCTCAGAAGCAATTGTACGATTGATAAAGTAGACATGTCTAGTGTCTCTACCGAAATGAGCCTGTGAGAGGTCTGTAAAACTCATCAGCAAGGTCGTATCTTGCTGCTTGTGACAAGGCTTCGTAACGCGGACAGGAGAGAGCAAGAACAATGTTCAAGGTGGAATAGAACACCACGTCTGGTGCCTCATCTCGTCTGTGGGTATCTAAGACAGCATTGGATTGCCACAGCCGGTCGTACTGGGCTTCGAAGCTCGGCCGATGCAGAATGATACAGATCGGATGAATAAAGTCCCAATAGCACTGGAGAAGGGCGTCGGCACGCTGTCGGGCCGGGAGTGTTAGATCTCTCAAGTCATAGTCAAGCTTAGAATGCTCTGGTACGGGAAAGCCGATGTGAGCCGGCCCACTCGATACCGGGCTGCTATTGTGGTCGCGGCCACTTGAAGAACCTGTCACCCTGACGATCTCATCAACGAAAGCTGAGTTCGAGTTTGGGCCATAGAAAGACTCATCCTCGACGGCGTGGATGGCTGCAGGCGGGAGAAATCTCGAATCGGAATCCGCCGCTACTTCTGTTCGATTATTAGTATGTAGTAATCCTTTGGGTGTCTCCGAACGCAGCATATCCTGCTCAAACCGCGAGATGACACAAGGTAAAGAAGTACCAGAATGACCACCATCCGTCAAGGAACGGAGGCGGGTTGGGTTGGTCAATAGATTAGATTCTAATTGACGAACTCGTTTGTCAAGGTCAAGAATGGACCTGTGTCGCAAAACACGTCAGGGTGGTGTTCACGGGGAGATCGGAAGTTTTTGGTCAAACGTACAGAACAGGGGGTTGCGAAAGGGCTTCCTGATAACTGCATCTATCCTGCCAGCCTCTCAAGTTGCAAGAAGTGCAGTATGGGCGAAGTCCATCGCAACCAGTCTTGCGCGCACGGCACACATTGCAAGCTTGCGTCGCCTTGCGGCGTTTGCTCGGTGCTGCTGCTGATTCTTCTGGCGGCGAGTCGGATCGCTGAGCAGGCTGCGCCTTCTGCAGCATTATGTCAGAGCTGCGACTCAATTCGAGAAACTATTTTTGTATATAACAAAGTTGGGACAGTCGGAGATCACTGATCCCATGTTTATCCAAGCGATCTATAAATCGCTGGCACCGAAGTACCTGGATTATAAGAATAGTCTACGAGGACGGAATTTGACTGTCCAAGAAGTGATATCCGGCTTGACGGCATATGACGATGAACTACCAAAAGAAAAAGTTGGGCTTGCAGCATAATAACGTAATATACGTGGCCAAATCAGGCAGGACAATGTCAGTTATGGCTAGGGCTTCACAATCGCGAAAGTCAGAGGCAACGTCATTCTTTAGGGTCTCGGTGTATTTCCGACGTCCCCGAGAGAACTCCAGCTAAATTACAATCATCGGGGAGTTTCGGGCGCCACGCTTCTGCCATTGTCAACTTCACAACCAAGACCCAAGGATGTTCGGGGGCTTCCAGCTCATTAATATTTAAGGATGCCAATAAGTCGCCAGCAATGGCGGCTCTTTATCTACCATAGACCAGTCTAGTAATAACGATGGCTTCCCTCTTTCCCCGTTTCGACCGCATCACCCTTGTGTACAAGAGGCTGAGAGGCACAGACTTTTTGGCGGCAGCACTTATTCCCAAGAGCCTCTCGACAGAGGAGAAAATGTCATGTCCTGTCCTGGTTCACTTCCACGGCGGTGCTCTCATCAACGGCACCCTAGAGCCGGCATATCTGGCCCAATGGTATGCCGCACTCCCTGCAATTTATAAAAGCACAGCTTAAACTAACAGACGACCACTAGGCCACTCGAGCTTGCAGAATCCAAAGGCGCCATCATCGTCTCTCCCGAATACCGCCTCATGCCTGAAGCCAACGGAGCCCACATCCTAGAAGACATTAAGGACTTCTGGGCCTGGGTGCACAAGACTCTCCCGATAGCCATATCCGGCTTGAACCCGAACTTGACCCTCGATCTCGACCGGATCGCCACAGTAGGCGAGAGCGCGAGCGGCTATCTGGCGATGCAGTCTGGCTTCTTATTCCCTGAGGCAAAGGTCCGCGTCATAATGGCACAGAACTGCGCCATGTACCCTGACGTCAGGATGTACAATTCTCACCCAACTGACCCTCTCGAGAAGGAGAACGCTTTCGTGGACGCGTACCTGAAGCAGCTCAAGCCGGGCGCTATGAGACTGTCTACCCCGTTTCCGACCATGATTGACTTCGCGTTCTAGCTCTTGAAGACTGGTCGGAAAGAGGAGGTGATGGGCAATGACGAGCGGTTAAGACTTGATTACTGTTTGCGCACGACAAAGGAAATTCCCCCGATGTGGATTGCCCAGGGTACTGAAGACCACATCGTAAGTTTCCACCTCGCCCTCATCTCCTGCAACATCAAAGATGACTGACATATTTGCTACAGATGCCGAAGGAGGCTACCGACGAGATGGTGAAAAAGATCAAGGAGACCCGCCCTGAGGTGCCGCTCCTGTACAGCGTCCAGCTGGGTGACCACGGCTTCGACATGGGCCACAAGTTGTCCGAAGCCTGGTTGGCTGAAGCGATGGCTTATGTGGGCAAGTATTGGCCATAAGAAAATGGGAATTTTGATAATTTTGCGTGAGCGAGTGTCTATTGCTGTTGCGTTAGACTTCTTAGATTAGTCCGAACGCGCGCGCCGCCCTATTCAATATGTCAATTTTACATTGCTGATCAAACCAAGCACTTTGCATGGACAAATAAAATCTGCTTTTGAACCTTAAGCCAACGCCTAATCGATTAGTACACGTAGCGTTTGAGCTTGGCAACTAAGCCATGATCGCAAGTTGGCAGCTCGACCATGGGCATTCGTGCACTACCTAGCGCAATATATTCTTCACACTTTGTAGTCATGAGCACGACTTCTTCGTGACCCTTAATACCAGTCTCACGTCGTAATAGACCAGGAATCACAAGCTTAGCTCCGTAGCACACCACGGCATTCTCCTTGACTATGATGCGTTAATTGCATGTATCGGGAAGCGATTCGAGTGGCTTGATGACCGTTCTAAGGTATGATTTGTCTCGGATGTTGTTATATACCTAGGGCTGTGTCGGATGCGGATATCCGCCTAATTTGACCGTATCCGCCATCCGCCATCCGCCATCGCGAGTTTGGCGGATTTACATCCGTCATCCGTCATCCGCCATTACAAGTTTGTCGGATCCTCATCCGCCGTCTTGTCGAATAAATCCGCCTTCCTATCCGCCTTGATCGGATAAATCTAAAATGATTACACTAGCCTAATTAGGTTAGAGGATTTCCTTTGATAATTTAGCGCCAAACGTTACCTGGAAATCAAAATTTCTAAGCGTTTCGAGAATATACACTTCTCAGCTACATTACAGTGAACTTGGACCTGACCTTAAATACTCCACATCGATCTTTCCTAATTAGGAAATTATCCGCCAATTTGGGACCTGGCGGATATTTATTCGACATCCATATCCGCCAACTTTAAATGCGGCGGATATTTATTCTAGGCGGATAATTTGGCGGATAGAATCCGCCATATCTTTATTCGGAACACCGTCAGCCGTGTCTTCCGGTCCGTCCTGGACAACGGAAACTTCCTCGTTGCGGCCATCAATGTTGACAAGCAGACGGCGCTTTTAAGCGAGCCGTCGCGTTCTCGCGCTGCTGGCATTGTGTAGTTCTGAGGAGCGATGACGGAGTTTGGAAAGGAAAGAATGCGTGAGACATTCGAGGCAGCCTTAAACGTCAAGCAAAATATTGATGAGTTGGCGGGCGAGTAGAAACTTAAGAATGGAGCTTTAGGGTGAGTCATAGAATCGAGTCCGAACAGCTTACGCACGAGGATTTGGGACACACTCAAAGCGTAATCAGAGCAACCTTATGATACTGAAATTATAGCTCAACTGCACTTCACACTTAGGAACTATGGTAATTGCTCGATCGTGCCCCGCAATCTCTACGGTGCTGTGTTGAGGTGGTGACGCTAACTCGTCACGGGGGGCTTCCAGGCATTTGTCAGCATCAGGACGAGAAAGCGTGTCATGAATCGTTTGAGGATCGGACATCACTTAGATCAACAGCATTTGCTTCTTCAAGAACACGGTCGGATTGCTTAAAGATTGGTATGACAATGCGAAAGTTGGACTGAAGATGTGACGGACGAGGGTGAGTCTCATACCGCAGCACATCAGAGTTATCAGAGACATCGTGCACTGGACTATTGGCTCGAGCTTCTTGGATGCTCTGAGTTGTAGAAGTCTCAGTGGTTGTAGAGTCATCAGCAGGATACCCCAAGCCGGTAGAGGCGTCGGCACGAACCCTAATGAGATCCTTATATAATCGAGTCTCATCAAACGTAGCATTTCGCGACACTAATAATTTTCGTGTCTCTGGATCATACAATCGATAAGCCGACTGGTCGTTTGGATAGCCGACAAAAGACAGCAACTTTTGTCTTATTGTCAAGCTTGTGTCGGTCAGTGACTAGATAATGAGCAAGACAGCCAAATATTCGAAGTTTTGAAACGCTGGGTTTGCGGTTAAACCAACGCTCATAGGGACTGCGACTTCCAGTGGTAGTGCTTGCACTGATGTTGCGGAGATGTGTCTCCAAAAGGACAGATAAACTCCAGAACTTTGACAACATACCAGCCTGAACACGCATGCTTCGTTCTTTGTCAAGTAACGTGCGATTCATGCGTTCAGCAACACCGTTTTGCGACGAAGTATCCCGCAGGGTACGACGTAACTTGATGCCATGCTCCCGACAAAATGTCACAAATTCACTGGACTCATATACACCATCGTATTCACCACCGTTGTCACTTTGAAGTTCACGGAGTTTCCGCCCAGTACGCTGTTCAGCAGCGGCAAGAAATATGCGAAATTTGGCGAGGACTTCTGCTTTGCGACGGAGCAAGTAAACAAAGCAGATTGACGTTGCATCATCGATAAAAGTAACAAAGTACTTAAAGCCGTCAATAGATTCAACAGGAAGAACACAAACATCAGAACGAACCCGATCAAGAGGGTGTTCGCAGCGACTTGTGCGAGAAAGAAAAGGTTGAGCATGTGCCTTCCCGTGTTGACAAGCGTCGCAACCCTGACCCTAACCCTGTGTGTCACTAAAATTTAGTCCTGTTGCCATTTGTTGACGTCGCATCTTGTTTAGGTTCTGTTCGCCAAGGTGGCCGAGACGTGCATGCCAAAGATTAATATCTGTGGTGGCATTTGTACTGGCATACGTAGCTTTAATGGATTTGGCAGAACGAGACGCTGCACAATGAAGGTACATCAGTCTATCCTGAACGAAACAGGTTCGGATGCATTTGCCGGCTTTAAGAAGACGAAACCTATTTTCTCGAATACCAACGTCAATCCCTTTTCACCCAGTGAATAACTGCTCAGAAGATTTTTCTCAATGTCGGAATATAAAGAACATTCCGTGAGATGATTTGGCGCGCTATTATTTGAGGAGTGGAGACGGAGAAGAACATGGCCAGATCCAATGACTTTTCCATCTGTGTCTTCACCACCAAAATCAACTTGTGCAGACCACTTTTTGAATGTGCGAAAAGACGTAATATCATTGCACATGCGGTGAGTCGCACCAGTGTCCGAGAGCCAATGGTGCTTTTGACGAGACGTAGAAACAGATGAGTAAGCATTAAACGACATTCCATTACTATTATAAGCACTAGTTACATCATCAAGCTCTTCATCACTCCAGAGTAATTGTTCGTCGCCATATTCATTGACGTTGGAGAGCCTGGTTTGTACGGGAGTATCAGTCCCCAATGTTACTGACTGCTTGGTGGCTGACGCAGAAGCCCAACAACTTTCGAAGTGGGCTTATCGGCCATTTTGGCGGGCACGATAAGGCCGTCGTGACCTTCTGGTTTTTCTCGGAGTTGTTCTTGATAGTAGCAACGTTGGCTTTCTGTTGCATACCTTGTACCTGCTGATCTTAGCCAACCCCTGGTTCTTTCGTCCCTAGCCATAGTACACGCAGTTCAGGGCCTTGAACCAGGGTAGTCTACCGACGAGCCCCGGCCATATATCTCCGCCTCCTGAGTAACCCTCGTCAAGTATCTGACTTGCGAGCGACATCCCTACACACGTGCGAGATCTCATCTTTCGCCGAGTATGTCAGGGTTTTTGGAAGCACCCTCGATCGATGTCGACCATGAGCAAGCAGCACGTGGCTTAATTTCTGGAGATGTGTCCATATTTTGTCGGATGACCCGAAATGAAGACGGGGCGACCAAATCGCAGGCCCTATCAGAGACAACTCAGGGATGGGATGGCCGCAGCGGAATATGAGAAGCAGGATGAGATATTTATCTCCGTCATTATTTATTAATTGCTAACAGAGTGACTGTATCTCATGTCTCAGTATCTCTGGGCAATACTGTGTAGATAGCTTACTACACTTACTCCGTATCTTTAACTCCATAACGTGATCGGCAAGCTAGTGGATCGTCCCAGCGAGCGGATCGGTCGAAATTCCATACAAAGTAGCGATCTTTAAGCCTCTAAAACTCGACGAAATCTTTCTTAATTACGCTCAATTTAGAGAATAGGGTAGCTAGATATCGACGACTTACATCATCGTTTTGAAAAACGATTGATGCTTATATTGATGATTATATTTACTGAAATCCTGTAAACCCCTGAAACCCTTTAGCCGTAATTTAAGATACCTGGGTAATTAGTAAGATTATCTCTAAAAAAGAGGCTTGATAATGATTTATAGTCCATTATTTATAAAATTTAAAATTTTAGGTAAGAACTGCTGGCGTGGCTAAGATATAGATGTTTTCCCAGCAATATTTTCCTTCTTCGGTATTTTACTTTGCCACGTTTGATAGAATATATATGGACTTAACTTAGATCGACATTATGACTGTAGAGCTAGACTTTCAAGGCAAGGTTTTGTAGGCATACGAAGCCGAAGAATCAATATGAATAAGCGGCTCCGGCTGTGCAAGCCATCTTTGTCATTGCTGCTGGAGTTTGGTCCCTGCGTCCGATCTCCCCCCAGGGTCAGGGTTAGGGTTAGGGTCAGGGTCAGGGTTAGGGTTAGGGTCAGGGTTAGGGTTAGGGTTAGGGTTAGGGTTAGGGTTAGGGTTAGGGTTAGGGTTAGGGTTAGGGT